>NC_090942.1:144879746-147853912 GCF_040807025.1 Struthio camelus | reverse complement strand
GTTGTAAGTCCTCAAAGTAGCCCTCAGCATCGGAAAAATTTTCTCTCTTTTAGGATGTCCCATCAGATAGACAATGTCAAGCTGCTTGTTCAGAAGCGATTGGAGATCTTACTGTGCAGAGAAAAAACTCCATATATCAACTTAAATATTACACCTCTCTACCTCCATGGATGTGTGTGCGAACCAAGCATTTTGGAAAAGTCTGTGGTCTGTATTCTAAAATGATAGTTCCCTAGTCCTATTGGTTTATGATAATTCCCCTTTACACACACGCATATACTCGGCACCCTACACTTATCCTTTCACGTGCTATAAACTGAAAGGTCATCAGTGCTGTCAGTCACCAGTACATCTTGTTCTCTAGACCTGCTAAGCACATTGGGTTCACTATCTGTTTGCCAGGCTCAGGAAGTTCAGGAAGGATAGGTTTTGGAATACAATGGAAATTTTTTTTATGTTAGCTACCAGAAAGAAGAGACACCCTAAAGGCCTCGCCTTTTTTTCATTAAATTCATAAAAAGTTGTAAAATTACAAAGCATGTGCCATGCTAATTTTCTACATACCTTTCACACTTTATCGGTCCTAAAATATATTTGAAGTGGCAGTACTCATACACAGATCAGGTGCCAGCCCACATATCCTGTCATAGATAATGTGACCCACAGAAGCACAGCCTAGTCTGTGAAGAATTAAGAAGAAATACCTCTACTATGAAGAAGTGCTCTGGTCGGATTACTCAATGAGTGCTGACAGGAGAGGCATTAAAACAGGGCATTAATGGACTGCAAGCATTGCAGATTTGCCCCTGCTAGGCAGAAATTTGCCTTAATCATTAAATTAATGATAAACAGAAGCACCAACAATCACATACAACTATTAATAAACAATCTCACAAAGTTATATTTCATTTATGACCATAAACAAATTATAAATGGTGCCAATTGGAAGGATAATGTTTTTCCTTCTCTCTGAGAACATGTGTTTGTAAACCGTGTAACTGGGCCCCGAGTAATTTTGGAGTGAGTAATTTCCGAACGTGCAATTACACATGGCTAAAGTGCAATAGCTCCCTGAAGCATCATCACAATTTCTGCAGTGAGTGTTTAATTGTAGCCAGACTTTGTAACCTTACCATGGCCTGTGTCCTTGCCATAACCCTAGGCCTAAGCTCCACTCTTCAACATATGGGAAAATTTTTCAAGCTGATTGCTCCAATCTGATTAGGGGAAGTTATGTAGCTGCCATTTATTCAGAGTCTTGTTACCACACTCTAACAGCTGCTTTGTAAAAGATTCCCATTAAGGCCATTTTCTGCCTACTCCAATTCCAGCACGCCTGTCAAAGTAATTGTGATTGTACTGCTCATTCTGAGGGTGCCAGCAATAAAAAAATTAAAAATCTCTTTGATATTAGGTTGGCAAAAAGCAACTTCCATACAATAGTAAATTGGTTAGGAGAAAGTACTTCCTGTCTTAGCCAGCTTTCCTACACTGAATCCCTTGGTGTGTCACAAGAACTTCCTCATGCATGCAGGCACAGGTGCCTCTAAGAAAGTTTGAGAGGAGGAATTTGCTCTGTTTCAGGTGATTGCTAGAAAAACAGTACATACCATTTTATGACAAGAATCTTTCTCTTCAACTGTCACTTTGGGAACCTAAAATGCTTTGCTGGATTTTACATTCCCAATTATGATAATGTTGTGGTTGATAAGTTGCATGCAAGTTAAATGTCATGTCAGTACTGCAAAGAAACAGAGAATAGATGTCTTTCCACCACTAGAATCTTTTTCCAAATGAAAAAAGAAAGTCATGCATTCTGAAGTGGGGGTGTCTAAAGGATCAGAAGACCCCAAAAACTGCTGCCAGTGTTTTGAGCCTGTCTAGAAAGTCATCATCCAGACTGGGATAAAGCATGATTTTTTTCCTTATTTATTCAGATATTTTGTTAGGTTCAGAACTTTCAGTAAAAACACAGTTAGGGAGACTTGGCCTCAGTTAATTTCTAATAGCAATATGCAAATAAGTGGGTGACTGATGCTTAAAAAAATGTCTAGGCTTTGGGTTGGAAAGAAACATCACCCACATCTTTGTTTGCTAAACCCTTTGGAGCTGCGTATATCTATTCCAACATAGATGATTTTTTCCCCTTACGTTTCAAATACACTTTTGCACTTACTGAAACCAGTGAAAATTTTATCATTTTTGGTACTCAGAGGTGCAAGGTTACCAAATTTTTGACATGTTTTCTTTCAGCTAAGTGGGAAGTAATATTAACATAATTAATGTCATGTGTTTCAGTGCTTGCTCTTTCATGCAGCAACCATTAAATTCAAAGGCAAATGAAATAAAAAAACTTTTATTTAAAATCATCCCTATTTCAAGAAGCTTTGGGCTGATAAGCGTCAATCGTTAAAAATGCTCTGAATTACATACAATCCATGCTATGGATTTTGGAAGTTTGGGTTACATTCTGCCTCTATCTGTAGAGCTTTAAACTAAGATGGTTTTAACAGGTTTCTCCTGATATGAGAAAGTATTTTAGTCTTGCTTTATTTTAGGCCAAAAATAAAATGTACGTATCCAAGAAAAATGTGCCAATTTGAATTTGACAGTCAGCAAAGTGTACTTATGATTGCCATAGGCTTACTGAGTACCTCTGCCAGGACTGTGCCAAACATTCAAAACTTAACCCCCCAAATCCAATTTGAGCTTAATCACAGTCTAATCAGGTTAAATCTGCCCAGTGTATGTTGGTTTAAACCTCAGCTTTTGAGATATTCCAAGAATTAAAAATAACCTTGAATATCAATATTTCTTCCTTACTCTCACAGGTAAAGAAGAAAGATTTGACTTTTGAGTTTTTCTGTGCAATGAAAACTTTTAGAAAGTTGATAAGTGGAAAACTTCTGCGCTTAGCTGGAAAGCCAGTAATGTTAGCTGTTTTTTATCTCTCTAGGTGGTGAATCTATAATCTAGGTATAGATCAGAAAAGCTAAGGGCTAAAACCTCCACACGTGAGGTCTTCTGCTAAGCATCCAAACCTAAAAAAATACATGAGAAAGCCCTAAAGCAGAGTTTCTAAATCTTTACCTAGGATGTAGTAAACGGTAAAGGGCACCCTCAAAAATGAGACTTCTGCTCTTTGGTTAGTTATGAAAATTGACTTCAGTACCCTTTGGATGAGATCGCATATGTTCCCTATTACATTTGGCTTTCCAGGGGTCAGCCACACAGAAGTTCATTTGGTGAGCTGTCCAAGCTCCATGTTCCATGACAACTTATCTGAAGGGGTCATGTTCTTGGACAGAGAACATTACAGTTTAAGGCTATATTTGATTTGTTCCTGGTGGCTAATAAGACTCCTCAGATGTGGCAGAGCCTCAGTGCATAAAATAAAAAGGAAGCTGCTATTACAGCAGAAGATGCTGGCAGAGTGAATGTAGGATCTTTCTGCCATCACTGCAAACGAGTCATGCTCTCCAGAATCCCTTGTGTCTTGTCAGCTTATCAGAGCAGGCCTTTCACAGGCTTATTTCTAGATTTTCTGATGATGTTTATTATAGGAAAGGACAGTTTGGCATAAGAGAGGCAAGAGGAGAAGACAGGCAAAGAATACGTCATTAATTTTACCCCATGATCTCTTGGCGGAAAATACTTTTATGAAGTAATTTTTGGAGTTGAGGCAGAGTATAAACATTTTTAGTTTGGGAATGATGGTGAATAGACTTTTTATTTCTGTCTGGAGGCAGAAATGGTTTAACCAAGACAACATGTTCATCGTTTATGTCTACCGATAGCCTAAGGGTCCGGTCCAAAGGACAGCTGGCTGTGCAAATCCAAACATTACCTGTTAGAAACTTACAGAGAAGAATTCAACTACAAAGCTTTAGATCATTGTATTGGAAACTTTCTTTCTAAGGATATTGATATAGCCCAAGACTGAAACTGTTTTGAATTTTATAGGAATGTATCTCCCTCAGTTCCTATGAAAATGTTTGATTTTTAATTGCTTCTTGTAGGTCTTTGTGTTTATTTTGGGGCCATGAGAGTTAACTGTTTGTTGATTAAATTTCCCTGGGTAACACTGTTTTTCCTAGGATTCTGCTGATAGGATTTATTCAAATACTTATTTTTTCTGGGACAAGAGGCTGGGTGGCCAGATTTCTCAATGGTGGTGAAGCAGTGGTGTAACACCTTTTGAGAGACTGGCAAAATTGTTCAAATCCCCGCTGCTTTATAGGGATTAATTTAATATGAGCTGTCAGTGAATATCTGAGGTGTGAGAGAAGACCAGGGTGTTACAAGTGCTCTTGAAACCATGCTCTTGCTGCATACCTGCCAACATTTCAAATGTTCAAAGTGGCAGACTTGGCAGATAGGTCTGAGTCCGGTTCCTACGGCTGCCTGCTCCTGCAGAGCCTCCTGCCTCCTCTCTCTGTGCCTCTTGTCTAGCTCTTAAAAGCTGGCTTTCCCTCCTCAAAGGTCAGGAACACCCTGCTTGAAACCTACTGCTGCGATTATTTGAAGAGGCAAGACACCATTGATCCTCTGAGTGGTATACCCTGTTTCAGTGACTATGCACCTCTCGTTTTAACATCAGGAGAAATTTTGTGAAAAGAACATGCTGGTAATGCATTATCCAAAGCTCTAGAGTTGGCTGGTGTATTGCGAGGGTACTAAGAGAAGTAATTTAGTGTAACACAAGTTAAAGCAGTGGAAAGATGGATTGTAAAGGGAACTAATTAATGGATCCATTATTAAGTCATTTAGCAAAGGGAAGTGGTGTATAAACTAGTCAGTGCAGGCAAAACTCTTTTAGGTGTGAAGCAGACTAGGAAAGAAGGTAGAATTGATTCCAGATCTGAGCTTTCAAATGGAGGAAGGTCATATATAAAAAAAATTCTGCTTTGTCTTTCATGGATAGAAATTCTTATGTCTGATCCCATATGAAAAACAAAACTGGC
This sequence comes from Struthio camelus, assembly GCF_040807025.1. Taxonomy (NCBI): domain Eukaryota; kingdom Metazoa; phylum Chordata; class Aves; order Struthioniformes; family Struthionidae; genus Struthio; species Struthio camelus. The sequence goes on along the minus strand of NC_090942.1, from coordinate 147,848,948 downwards.
AGACTTGTTCACCAGGTCCGTTTATCTGCTCAGGATTTATACACCAGTTTGTAAACAAAGAATCCAAGTACACCCACTATGCATCTGATTTTCTATGTTTGTACTGCGAAATTTATCTCTGCATGTGAGCTCAGTGCACCCAGCATGAATGTGAGTTGTTAAAAGTTTACTCAGGCACATGAACGCTTGTACAGGATTTGCAAATATCCAGAAGCTCAGCAGATTCAGAAGTCCTAAGCAAATGGTCAGATTCCCTTTTTTCCCCCAGAAGTCCATGGAAACACTCAGAAGTGGAGGGGATTTAGTTGACTCACAGAAATGAAAATCTATGGCGTGTCAGGAGTGTCAGAGTTGGCAAGCACAGGTTCTACTTGGGGGCGGGAGGGAAGCAGGCCTGCAGTCATGAAGGTTACACCTGACCTGTGTCTATCATGTCTGAACCTGACCTGCGTCTATTGTATCCGGGGCTGAAGGAAAGAAATAAGAAAGCAAAGCTCTTAAACCTCTAACTTCCAAATATCTGAATCTCCCTCAGCAATACTCTTATTTTGACCTCAAAAATTGATCTAATGACCAACCACACAAACAAATGGTGGCTAGAACAGTCATCTAACAATCTCTGCAGAAGCAGTAACTTTTAAGGACTGGTTCTCTGTTTACCCCAAGCTGAGCTTCTTTTCCTTCTGACAGGTCATGCTTTTCTCCTACTGCAACCAATCATTTGCACAATGTGACTGTGGTTGGCTTCAATGTGGTTGTTCTTCAAACATCCTGCCCATGCTTGCTGCATTTGACCCAGAGGGCAGCAGTACATGACCCCTCTGAAAACTAAGCATGGGAGGAACTATCAAACTTCTTTCTCTCCTGAGGGGTTATAGCTGGAGAAGGTAGAAAGGTAAAGAGGAGGGCTGGTGCTGGATTAAGAAAACAAAGAAAATAAGAAAAAAACTTCATGTTGGGTTTGAAAATCATAGTTGTCATCCCCTTGTGGAATAGAAGGAAGGAGAACCCAGAGGACCCTCTGACTGCAAGAGCAGAGGTATTGCAAGAGCACAGAAGCATGTCTGGAGAGGGCATCATGGGGAGAATGGCAATGAAAATTGGGTGGAGCTGGGAAGATTGACAGCAGGAGTAAGACAAAGGACATTGGTGTCCAAACTAGCCTTCAGCAAGACGGGTAGAGCATACCTTACTATTCAGAAGAATCTGAACATTTTTGGTGGAGACTTCATCACAGATCTCCCATTTCTTCATGAATGTTCTAATCAGCCAGCTATAATATATGAAGAGAGAGTCTAAAACCTGTATTTCAGAGAAAGAAGAGAAGTCTGTCTTGAGAGAAGAAGCCTAGACAACCACCTCTGTAGGTTTTATAGGTTTATAGGCTCTAGGTCCTAAATTTGGACCTACGTCTCCAGTGCTGTGAAGCGACAACAACTTAGTCACCAGTCTGTCCATAGTACAGGCTAACTCTGACTCCTAGCACGATGAATGGGACTGACTTTTGGTGGCTCCACACTTAACATGGGGTGCCTTGGATCCCATTCTGCAGCAAAATCTCTCCCGTTCTGTGTGAAAGAGGGCCATAACCTGGGCGAGGAATCTACCTTCCACTCCAGCAGCCACACAGCTAGGTGTTAGGTGTTTCTAACATTAAATTATTATGGTTATGGTGTTTCACGGCGTCTTTGGCTGATTCTGCATTTATGTGCTGCATACATTGTAAAAGCCCTAGGATATGGGTCACCCACCTCCTCCCCATGTCAGTCAGATCAAATATTTAGTTGGAGCATGCTCTTGATCCTGTTTGGTCTACCTCTTGAGGTTTTCTTTACTGCTAGGAGGAAGAGGGGAAGGAAGGAAGGGGAGGGAAGGAGCACGCCTAGCTCTTATTCTCGTCTGAACTTGGGGCCTGGCTGAGGCATGCACCTGGGCTCAGGAGCTGGGAAGAACTGCTGGGCTCAGTAATACAGCCTTTCTGTTATGAAGGGCTGTGGTGAACAAAGCGACTCCTACAATGTTACTTCACGTCTTCCTTAATGGCAAGTACTTGACTTTGAAGCTCTAGTCTCCCCTGATCAGTTTACTCCATAAATTAACGTGTTAATTGTGTACACAGTGCTGTCTATTAGGGAGGTGTGTGTTTGACAGCCTCCAGCTGTGTGTTTGCAGGGATCCTGTTGTAGAAATCATTACAATGAGTAGTTTTCACAACCTTTTTAATGCACTCTTAAAAGTAACGATTACAGGGGCTTTAACATTCGCAGCTGAAACATGTTTAGAGAATGGCTCATTCAGTTGCCTCAGTGTTAACTTGATGTTAGATTGGATTGCATGATGCTAAATTAGCCATATACTGCATACCATCCTACTAACATTGTAAGAACTTTTCTTTTTCTTAAAAACAAAACAAAAAACATTGCCATTTTTAAAGCTCGTACTTCAGAAATTCTTTTGCAAAAGGTTCCATCTGTTCTTAATTTTTTGCCTAAACAGGCAGGCTAGAATGAAAACCTTTTACTCACATCTACTCCTTGTGTGAGTCATGGTGCATGAAAGTGTGCAGGCATTTTGGCCCTGAGATAGATGCATGCGTGTGTTATATATTTACGACAAATCTTTTTGACCTCTCAGATTCAGTGGGCATTACTGCTAATATATCGAACCTTGAGAATCATACAGGCAGAGTTAGAACAGTCATATGTTTTAAAGTTTTTGGATTTGTCTGCCTTTTCTCTTTGGCCACTGAATAACACATTTGTAAAAACAAGTAAATATAATTTTATTTCTCTTAATGATAGAAACTGAAGTCTAGCTGATGTTGGATATACAAGCCTACTGTCAGAAACGACCGTTTCACAGTCTATCAAATCAATACTGCCAGGGGTGCTCCAAAGGCATCAGTGGGTTTAAGAGCATCTATAGAGCCTTTCACATCCACCACCAAGGCGTACAACCGAAACAATAGCTGATGAATTGCTTGCCACCTCTGCGATCAAATGTGTGTGTGCAGGAATAGTGAACATCTCACTGCATTGGTAGAAACACCTGCACTTTCAGCTGGATCTATGTTCCAGTGGCTGTAGCTAGAACAAGTTTGTCAGGACACAGAGTTGATCACTTTTTCTTCCTCTTTCAATTTTAATTTGCTGTGTCCAAAACTGGAATTGCTGGGGGTGGGGGGATGGGAAAGGGAAAGAAGGAGATGGAAGTAAAAGAAGCTTGGCCCAAAGATGCACAAATCTGTGTAATGTGAATGGGAAAACTTGCAGAGAGAAATGGTTTGCAGACAAATAATTGGAGAGGGTTGACCCTGGTACTGAAAGAGGAGAGGAGGAAGAGACAGGAGCGAAGGAGGTACAGAAGAATGAAGACCTGTGTGATGTAAATTAAAAAGACTTCAGTTTAAGCATTTACAGACCAGTTGAAACCTAGAGAATGTATGCCTGTCCTCTAGCCACAGACTGTTTCAATATGCAATTTTTTGGAGTAATCTAAAATGCTGCTTATTTTAAGAAAAAAAAAACACTTTATAATGCTCTGTAATTTGCTATTTAAATCCCACTGAGGAGTTTCATGCAGTAGGTCATAGGTATACTGCGCTGCTTCACAAATCCTTTCCAACAGGCAGTGTGCTTAATGCATGTTGCTACCTATCAGAGTATTCTTGAATTTACGGAAGGCCTTCACTGATCTTATAATACAATAGGTTCTAAAATGCTTGAAAAATAAAATGAAGATTAAGATTAAACAAAACATTTTTCTTGGTGATAAATTTAAAGCAAATTGAATGTAATTGCTCAATTTTATTCAAAGTAAGAATCTGTGCTGACCTTACACTCCAGTACTCTTTCTGACTTTTGCAAGCCTGGATGCATGACATCATTTGGACAATTTGCACATATTTATACAATTTGTCATCATTCTGTCTTTACAGTCTGGAGAGTTACAGGATTTGCCTCTAGGCTTACTTTTCCCCCTGCAGAAGATGCTTTATGAGAATCATATGCTTGCAATACTATTTTTAAAAACTGAAAAATTTAAGTAAACAGTGGGAACCTACTTCATATTTAAAGCTGATATGAAGAAAATAAATTGTGAACAGAGAAACAGGCTGGCAAATTCTAAACCTAAGCACGGACTGGAGACACAAGTTCTTTTTTCCTTAGGCTACCTTTGACATGAGCATGAACAACATAGGCAGGAATAGTATTTCAGTGGTGGGGGAGGCAATTAATGAATGTTGTTGTGCCTCCACCAAACATACTTTGAGATTAAGGGGGAAAGAACTGGCATAGAAAAAAAGAGCAAGACTTTACAAATTAAATGCTTACATTTGTGTCTATATTAGTAGAAGCATGTGAATAAGTGGTCTGATTTTTCAAGTGAGCAACCCATAGATTTTTCAAATGAAATTTGGCATTATTTTTTTGAGAATTTAAGCTCTTGTATTTTAGGTATTTTCTTAGGTCTGCCCCGTTCACTTCCTAGGTTTCAAATTAGGAAAGCCATTCGCTGGTTTATGGTAGCTGTGATATTGCAAGGCAGGCTTTAAAAGAGAACAAGCCAAATTTGTTCTGCAGAGAGCAGAGATGGTCTTTTCCAGCTCTGTTCTTTTATGCTACATCTAAACTGAGGACATCTGTGAACTTAGGTTTAGATGTATACCACAGCTGTGTTTATGCTTCTTATCGGGGCAAGACCTGACTAGGTACCAAATAATCCCTCTTACCTGCGTCTTTACTCCAGAGGTCAGATCAGAACTGATACATCCAATAGATTGGCTGAATTACCACTTAAGGACGGTACTAAATACGTGTTCGACAGGACTCATTGGCTTCTCTGTATGTTTGGCACTTTCCTTAGTCCTAATAAAAAAGCCGTAGTGTAAATATTTTTTGTTTTTTACAAAAGTCAAAAAAAGAAATGAATTTGAGGGAAGCCCAGACTGTTTGCAAACAAAGATCAAATATGACAATATTTTTTCAGGGAAAGAAAAAAAAAATCCCCCCTAAAAGTCATATTGTTTCCATTTTGAATCAACATTTTGTTTTGGATTTCAGTAGATGATTTTTATTAAATATTAAGATGGTTAAAGTTACCCCAAAATTAAACAAGAATTTTCACTTTGGATTAAACAACATTTTTTGTTCAAATAACATTTTTTCAGCATTTTGGCTTGACCATCAAACCAAGAAAAACTGCAGTGTGTGCATCCAGTAAGATCTTTCTCCCATAGCTAGAAACAAGCTTGGTCATTGATTTAGCTAGCATAATATGAAGTCTGAATCGATTCACACCAACAGCTTTTAACTTTCAGAGAGGGCTTACATTTGAACGATGGATGGAAAGTGAGTGATCCATAAACCTGGTAAATAACACTTTATTGCTCTTGCAACTCAGTAGATGTGCATCGAGCTTTATAGACAAAAGCAAATCTCTCTAAGTTATTATGAACCAATAGAGAAGAGACAAACAGCAGACAGGTGAGGATGGATGAAGATGGTAACCATCAATTGAGGCATATTTCCAGTGAGTAATTGGAAGCAGGGGTCAGATATTCTGGCTTCTTGAAACAATCACTTTTTAGGAGGGTTAGAGGGAGAAAGATGGAGGGTCTTACTGGAAGCAGAAATGGATAAAAGCAGAAAGATAAACACAGAATCTTGCTTTGGGGGCATGTGATTTGGGCTCAGTGACAGATGCAAGCAATGGGGTATGATGAGAAGTATATGTAAAACAGCGGGCCACCATAGGTAAGGCTAAGGAGCTTTATTCTGATGCCACAAGTCAAAATAAACCTGAAGAGAGACTTTAAAATGCTCCATGTGGCTTAAGTCATGCCATGATTTTGCAGAAAGATTCAGTTAATTAGAATCTACAAAACACTGCTATTAGTTCGTTAAATGGTCCTGCAGGTTAATGGGCTGCTAATGTAGCATGTGCAGACTCTGTGTCACTTGCTGCTTGTGATGGCAGACACTGCAGGCAGTGATGTGACAAGATTTTTGCCCATGCTTACCTTTATGCACTACCACTAAATCTTTGCAAAATCAAGGCCTGTGGATCTGTCAATAAGTCCTGACCACACAAGCGCACTGACTTAGAGTTTGACTTCTATTCAGTATGCGCACAGGTTATCAATGCACATATTTGGTACCCTTCATTAGTACAGTGTACTATCTTTAGAGAAAAGTCAATGGCCTGCCCATCTCAATGGATCCCCTAGAATAAATTTGTGAACTAACTACAAAAGAGTACATAAAACCAGATGAGGCATGACAGAATTAAAGTCTTTGAGTCAGAGGCTCAGCTGTGGCAAGCAGCCAGCTGTGCCACTGCCAGTTAGGCCATGCATATTACCATTACAATTATATCGAAGGGAAATGACTTCATGTGCAGGGTATGGCTTGAATATTAAAAATTCCTTGAGCGAAATGAAAGGCGCATTACAGTATGATAGAAAAAGAGTGCAAACATGTTTCATTTTATTTCAACACTACGCTCCAGCAGATGCAATGGTAAGCAAAGGAAATTGCTAGGTCTCAGTTTCATGTTCCAGGGCTTTACTGATTGGTGGACAGATTTACAGCACATGTAAGAAACAATTAGAATAGGGACTCCACCAACAACAAAGCGAGGGAATAAATTCCGATAATGAGACGGGAAAAGTACAAGGTAGAAATGATCTATGTGCTTGCATTCAGGGTATAAAATGTCAAAAAGCCCTGTGTCAGCATGAATTGCACTAGGCAACAGATGGTGTACAGATTACGCTCGCTCGCTCTCTCTTTCTCTCTCTCTCTGCGTCTCTTTCTTTTATAGGTTTCTTTCCAAAAAACCTACAGATTTCCCCCAAACACTTTGCTATTTATTGGCTGTCAACTGAATAACTATAAATGTTTGGTTGGGAGATTACTGGGCAAAGAAAGAAGGGAGGGAACAGACAGGAAAAACCTCAAAGTTTTCCCAGTCACATTGTACAGACAAGCGATCTACTCTTTGGATTCTAAATTCTTGTTTTCAGTTAAATTTTCTAGGCTGAGAGGTTCCCCCCCCCATCCTGGAGACAGTAACTAAATATCATGTGAGAAAGAAAGAGAGGGGAGTGCCTGCAGACTAGGGCCTATAAAATGCTGAAATCATGTCTTACATCACAGCAATGAAGTAAGTACAGCTCAAAGAAACTTGTTGCTCCTTCTTAGCATCTATTTACATTACATAAGCATAATGCCCGAATCATGGAAAGATCTCATTCAGTGAGAAAAACTCATGAGTCATGAAGGCATCGGGCATTTGTGACATGCTTTTACCTTGGTGTACCCTAAAGCATGACACCATACCATGCAAGTTATGTGGGTAGGGATTGTTTTACCTGTTTCCCCAGTGCAGCTGCTTTGTATGTGAAATTGAGATATTATACAACAGTTTAAGACGAGATGAAAAAAATACTTGTTCTAAGAAAAAGATATTTTAAACATGAACAAGATAATACTCAAATGAGAATTCAAATGCAAAACTGAAATTTTCCCATCACAATAGGAAGAAACATACATATACAAGCACATATGAATGCCGGTTGTATTAGGCATTTTAAAGTCAAAAGCACAAGAAACTTGAGTTTTTATATTTGTTGTATTTCTAGAATGGTTTCAGGTCTTCTATTATATATGGGCGTATTGTTTTATTTTCACAGGTGCTGAATGTACTACAAGAATAAGAAAATAATCCTCTGGGTGAAATAATCCTCTGGATGAGATTTTTCTTGTTTTCAACATCTAAATTTGAAAACCGTCAGATACCATTTATTTAGAATATAACTAATCGAATGGTTCAATTTTTTAAATTCTGGCAGCGTGTTTTCTGGGTAGAAAATTGCTAGGCCCTGATCTGACTAAGTTCAAAACTCAACAGTATAATTGTGATACTGTGCCTTGTGCTTTTCACCCAGAGTGATGACATCTGTTTCAAGTCAGAGTGGTTTCCACCCTGCATGGTCACAGAGATGCTACAGATGCAGATTTACCAAAGGTGCAAGGGGGCGGTTAACATTAACGCCTGCCAAGGTGGATTCACTCCCCTGTTGTGTGGCGTGGCTGCAGCTGTGTGCTAGCCTTGTGCTACGGTCCTGCCCCTGCCCGACATGGGAACGGAGCTGCCCACTCTCCTGGCCCTGTGTCCTACTAGCCCCATTCAGCGTTAACAGGTCACTCTCAGAGGTGTTACGTGGGGGACACAAGGGATGCTGCCAGCTGGTAGCTCTAGTTTTCGCTAGGGAAAGGCAAGTCTGTGGCAAGACAAAGAGGAATATACTTCTTTCTGAGTAGGAGAAGGGGAGCTAGGAAAGAGGTACTTCACCACAACCACAGCAAGGACATGCCCAGAGGGAATGTGCCCACAGCTGAGCTCTGAGCAGTTGTAGAAATATCTTCACTCTGAACTGTCAGTTTCAGTGGCATGTTCAGACTGGAAGTGGAATAAGTATCCAGATCCCTTGGAAATGGACGTATGAATTGTCCAGCTTTGCATATCACAAGCAGTATCTCAGGAAGTTTAGAAGCCTTCCAAACCCAGGTGACCCTGGATGGCAATGTGGTATTTCCCTGCGTGTGCATCCTGCAGGCATGTATTTTCAGTCTGCAGATGCCACCCACCCCGTTTACTTTACCTGTCAAGAGCTGCCACATGTCTGGCTATGGCTGAAAACCTCCTGACTAAGTCCCATGTCTAATGATGGTTACTCACCCACGCCACTCCACTAGTGGTTCAGAGAGGCTCTCCTTGTGGGGTTTCTTAAACATCCTACTTCTGATGGAATTTGCTCCCTCAGTTGCAGGTAGGAGAATACAGCAGATTTGACCTACCCTAGCCTTATGGCGAATACACGCAAGTGACGCCTTCAAAAAAGCCAGCGAATGCGTGCTCTTGTGTGGCTTGGAGCAAAGGACAAAAAACAACCATTTTCCCAGCCCATCCAATCACTCCGGACCTCTTGCTTTTGCACCTAAGGGATTCTACAGAGGCTGAAAGTATGACTTGAGGGCTTTTTCGTTTTTCAGTGGATGAGAGAAAGATTAAATCATTTTTGCACTAGAGATGTCTTCCAGGATGCATATCCATCCCCAAAATGTGTATTTATGTCATTTTTGACCAGGTTTCGGGAGGAATAGTATTTCTAAAGGCTTCAGTAAAAATTACAAAAATACCGATCATGTCTGGGATGTGTTAACAATGAAACAAGAAGGTCTGCCATGGTGGAAAGCACAATGAGCAGCTAGAGAAACATGTGTGAGGGGCTGACAGAAAGAATCCTAGTGAGGAATAACACTTAAAGATTGAAGACTGAGACTATTAGACATAACATTGCAGAACATGAGAAAAGAAAGACCAGATACACAGGGACTTTTCCACATTTTACAGCCCAAATAGAGACAAATTCAGCTTTGAACTGTATGAATGGGAGTTAAAAGTTCTAGATTTTTGAGTTATTCAAGTGGCCACAGCCTCAGAGTTTTCAGCCAAAGGTTCCAATATACAGTAAGATATTATTTATTTCCATTTTTCCTACCTTAGAATCTGAAATTAATTTCTAGAACTTAATTAAAACTTCAGAACACCTCTGCAATACAGATACTTTAATCACTGTCCCCAAACACATATTATGAATAAAAAGAGAATGAGATATTAAAAAATACTTAGCATTAGGCTAATTGATTCTTTTGAAGTCTGAAAGAATATTACAAAGAACAAAAAGCCAAGAGAGTTAAGCCAACTCTAAGTACCAGATTTTCTTATTAGAGCTGACCAAAAAGAAACAAAAAGTTTCCTCTTTCCTTAGGTAACTCTGAAGTTTATGTTTCATACCAAATTGGGAAATAGATTCAAAATTTTCCCTAGAACTGAAATTTCAGCTTGCAAATATCAAAACATTTAATTATCAGATTATTTTGATATATCTATAATATAGATATACTTCTAATCTAGCTTTTTTATACAATTGAGTATGTGTTAAATTGTCAAAATGGAACATAATAAAGCAGTAAAATTGCACTTTTCACTCTATTTGAATGGATTATTGGCTACTACCTCAACGAAGCAAGAAAATCAAACCAATTTGATTTGATTTTTAATTGTAGAAAATGTCATAATACCTGGCACATCCCTTTGAAATGTTTTGATTCTGTCAAAAATGCATTTTCAGATGGAAACCTATTTAATTTGAAGTTTATAACTATTTCTAGCACTTAGGTCCTCAGAGATGACGACAAGTTGCCTAGGAGGATTTTGAAAAGTGCCTGAACTGGCAAGGTATATGTCTTTCACTGAACTTGGTGCTTCTTTGCATTTTCATGTTTCTAAATAACTTTGTAAAATCTGGCCCTAATACACTTGAAAATGCCACTCAGGGTGTTTGATTAACTTGCTCCAGGTCATCGAGCATGTTGAGGTTGGAGCCAATGAAGCATAATTCAAAAGTCTACAGTCTTATTTGTAAAATCAAGTATTGCTGTCTTTACAGTAATAAAAAGGAGATAATACGAGATTTGTGCGGGAGAGAGGTACAAGCTAGACTAAAATGAAAGCCAGACATGTTACTTCCATCCTGGTGGCATTCCCTTTCAGCTGGCAGTCACTGAGGCAGTATATCCTTCCTGTGAGGTCAGCAGTCTATGTAGGCAGCTGCATTTCTCTTACTCTTTTTATGCTGCGTCAGCACTGTTTCAATTCATTTGCACTCACCTAGATACAACAGTGGTGTGTAGTTGGGAAGCCGAGAGCTCCTGAACTAGAATCTTTACTTGAACTTTGCTTTCTTCTTTTTTTCTGGGTTAAAGCTTGTAAACTCTCCTTCCACTGCCTTGATTCCTCTAGACTAAGATATACACCCTGTAGAGAAGCTGTGAATACAAATTAATGAATATAAATTAACATACAATGTAGCAGAAACCCTTAATAGTAGTAGTAGTATGTTACTCAGTGTTACTGCTTGAATCACTTTCCATTTTTAATCTCAGTTTATTTTAGAATCCCTATGAGAATCACTTTGTTTCTCCATTCCCAACATATGTATTCATTATCAGTTATTGTGACACTGCATTACTGAGCCTATGGTATGTTTAAAGTTTTTCTAAAGGGAAATAGGATGTTGTACATTGCCCTTTTCTTTCAGGCTGAATCCCTGGAAGCAAAATTCCGAATGAGGGCCAATCGTGGACAAAAAATACATATATACGTGTCTATATGTGCCTTCCTCATAAAAGATTATATTTGAGCTTATTTTTAAATAGCTATAGTTATATGATGCTTAAATTAAAACTCCTAGCACTGAGGTGAATGCGAATGCTCCAATACAGAGCTGTCTTAGAGTGCTTCGTATCTTTAGGACAGAATAATCATCAGCTTGCAGGATGAAACCTATCTAAACTGAAAAGTAGCTCAGAGAGCCCTACTAGTCCAAGGAACAGGCAAAATAAAAAAAAGTTTTTAAGCAAAAAAAAAAAACAAACCTAAAACAGTTAGTTTCAAGCTGTGAAGAAGTTAATGCCAAAACTGGGAGCTGCATCATTAGTTTTTACAAGGAAATCTTTTCTATGGTTTGTACATTTGAAACTGAACAAATTTAAATGTAATACTACTTAGGGAGGTGATTTGAGAAGACTGCAAATGTTACTGGTTGATAGTTTGTGTTTTAGCAGGTACCTTCTGCATATTGTGGGAATTCCATATTTGGATTATAAGAATGCTTTTCTTTTTTTCTCTCCTTGTTACACTCATACATAAAAAAAAAGGAAAATACAAAAAATAAATAAAACTAAGTTATAGGACGTATGGAAAAGAAGCTAGTGATCAGTCAGGAAAAAAATGTGGAAACCAAATCTCTCTTAGCTTTGGATTACTTTTGAATAAAGGTAGCACTACTATGACTATTGTGTTTGCCCACGGAAAATAAAAGTTAGATGAAGAATAAGGAATCAGAAATAAATGTATGAAACATAGACGCACACAAGTGGATCGCATGATTGCATAACCTGTTTCATTAGGCAGCCAGCCTGAAATAAGGACTTTGAAAAGTAATTTCGGAGAGGTCTATGCAAAAATGTTGAGCACCTGAGGGAAAGACTGGTTCTAGGCTTCAAGGAATGCAGAGGACATGGCATAAAGAGATTTGCATAGAGATGGTGTAGGAGTGTGATTAGGTGATAGGTCTGGACCATTTGATATACTAAGTTCCCCCGATTTCTCCGAAGTTGTTCTGCGAAAATCATCTTCTCTTCTATTTTTATTTGGTCACTTCCTGTTCTGAAACCATCCACTTTTACTTGCCTCACACACTGTTGCCAAACTGTTCAACCTCTTATTTAAGGCCCTGCAAAATCTGAGGCCATGGATCCTGCGCATCTCTGTGATACAGGTGTCTCCTCACACAGTGCAGGAGCAGAGGCAGCCCCGACACAGTTGTGTGCGATATACCACCATGTTAATGGCTGCATTGCAGTACACATAAGTAAGTGCCTGTCACACTAGATAGTGCTAATGGAGCAATATTAATTCTAAGATTCGGAAGACAAAAATGCTACAAAAGGCTGTCTATTAGATAACTTGTTTTTAAAGCTTTTTCTTTCTTCAAAATGCACTTATCCAACAGCACTAGTTAAGTGTATCAGTAGCCAGTCCTTAACTCTCTGTAGTTGGTTTTTCTCTGAGACACAGATCAGACATGTAGCGCTCTTTATTCTTCCTGAAGTAGTAAATACTACCTTTCTTACAAAGGCACACAGCAGCTCATGTGTGATCTTCAGGCTGCAGTCTCTCTTGCTGAATCACTGGTAGCACTCATAGTGCTGGAGCTTTTCCTTTCACTTAAAAAGGTCCATCCTTTACAAATGTTCTGCTGAGAGCACAACTACAGGGTCTTACTCTCCTAGTCTGTACAAAGCATGCAGTAAGCCTGAATTTAAATTACTAGCATTTCTACTCTATCTTTTTTTTTTTTTTTTTTTTTTTAAAACTGCGGGCATTATCTAACGATGATGTCCAAAATACTTCTTTTGAGTTTCTGACATGACTTTAGATGAAATCCACTCAAACCTGATGCAGCCAAATATGGGAAACCTGTGTGATCCCCCGCAGAGCTGTCACTGGCACCTCTACCTCTGAGCTCATTGAGCACCAGACCGAGTCCTGCATAAGCTAAGAGCAGGGCACCTGGTGGGGTGAAATAGGTGAAATCTCAGCCATTCACCAGGATATGAGGATGAAGCACAGGATACTCCTTCCCCTCTGCTGCCTCCCCATAGCCATTTCTACAGGCTGGAACAGTTATTAAAAATTCTCTGTGATGTTCCATAGCAAATAGTATAATACATAAATATGAATGTATATTTGTTTTCCTCTTTTTGCCATCACCCTTCACGTGCTGCTACTAAGACTTGCTGTTCCTGAGTATGTTAGGTCAACTACAGACCCTATGGCTGATGGCTGCCATGCCATTATTTCCACAAAGGCATACTTTAGAGGTAAACTTCCACAGCACTGTTATATGACAGTGGTCATATACAGCCTTGAACGTGCTCAGTACGGATGATTTTTTTGTGATACAGTGATGAGTTCAACAAAAGTGTGCAAGTTTCTTTTAAGGACACCTTGCTTTTTCAGTGTTTGAAATAGACTAGAACATGCGCTTCAATACGGGAAAGAGAATAAATCCAAGATAAACAATCTGATGTGACTTTACAGATATTAACACTATTTGTGGATTCACATTCTGACTAAGATTTGTTCTGAGTTTGTTCAAAGCAAGAGATAATAAAATACATTAAAAGGCAGGTAAGTTTCTACTAAGGGAAACTTACTTCTGGAAAAACTCCTACACATACTTGCACACTCACACATACAGATTGCAAATAGCATTATGCCATATGGAAGATAACCTAAAATATTAAAATACATTAATTCTCCTGCCCTGAAGGCCTGCTTGCTGATTACAAACAACTCACTGGGGGTTTATGCTCCAGTAAATTCACTTAGTTTCATAACGTAGGTATTTGTTGGTGCTGCGATACACTGAAGGGCAATGAGCCTATTGATCCACTGTTATTAGATGTGTTAAGGCTCCAAACCATATTTAAGAAATAAAATAACAATACTGAAAATTTTCAAAAAGTTAAACATTACAGAGCTGCAAGCAAGCAACAGAAAGTTTGGCACAAAGTAATTTGTGCTGGGTGTTGTGAATAATGTTGTCTCATTTCTCTAGCAATTTTTAGCTATCTTTTTGTTCTGAATTTCCTTGCAGAACAGAATATTTCTTGGTACATCCTGCATTTGCAATTGCACCCATATGCTTGTGTGTAGCATTGTTACAGCCAAGGGGGATGTGAGGTCTTTACCAATCAGCTTCCAATCCTTCTAGCTGCTTTCTACTTGTAACTGGAATTTAGATTTGTTGAACTGGTATTTAACAGTGCTCAGAGGAAGCTGTAATCCCACCATGGTCATGTTTCTTTAGTCATTGCTAGTCTAATGCAGTTGCATGAGCTTTGGTTTGTTGAAGTGTACCCACAGTTCAAAGGGGAAAAAATAGCTGATTCTCCCCTGTTGTTGAGAGAAATCACTTAGAGCACAATAAATCAGCAGAAGTCATGAAAATTTTCAGTGAATAAAAATGAAAAATTTGTAAACATCACGTTTACATGAACAGAAACAAAGAGTCGGTTGGATGAAGTTACTAATCTGGGTTTGCCTAACTAGTTCTTTCAGATCAAAAACATACTAGAGAATGAAACTTCTGCTGCCATGATGTCAGTATATGTTGATAAAACTGACAGTAGAGGGACTATAGTCACATAAAGCAATTGCCCTACAGATACTGTGAGCCAGCCAGCCCTTTAACTTCCATAAATCAGTTTAATTTGACTAATGTTCCTGGAGCTATTCCAGCTCACCATTAAAAAAAAAAAAACCCTCTGGCTCTTTGCAGCTCTTGCATTAGGCCTTTGTTTTATATTCAGATAAAATAAGGAGTATTTGGAAGCAGTGAAGGAATCTATTCTTCATATATCATCTTTCAAAGGAAATCCAACCAGTCGTCTTTTGTTGTTAGTCTTTGATTCTGTAGTAGATGGTCATGACACTTGCTATTTCATCAAATTCTTTTTTTTTCCCCTAAGTACTATTTTATTTCTAGATTGGTTGGGCCTGATCCAATTTGAACTATTGAAGTCAGTGGAAAGGCCTAACGTCAGTGGGAGCTACACTGAGGAAATTACAGCTAATTTCTCCACTTGGGAAAAATGGAACCCGATGAGAAATATTATTTTGAATGTTCCTGTGTCAGCTCTTGATAAATTTCTTCTGAAGAAGACTTCAAATGTAATGAGATTATGGTCACTGTCCATTTGGAAGCTCATCCCTGGCTTTATCAAGCAGGCTTCAGAGACGGTTTGGTTGTATATTTTATGTTCATGAGAAAGCAATGGTTTTGCAGCTGAGAAGCACTTCTCAGCTGTTTCTCAGCCTTCTCTTCACATGGTTTGTGCTGGTTCTGCAAAACTGTCACCGGCGACCAAAGACAAAGTAAATGTCGGTATTGGTGTTATGTACTGCTGTCTCTTTGCTCAACCTCAGCTTTCTTGTTCCCTTTCACTCCTTCTTTCACAGTTTGTTGTACAGCGTTAATTTTCCCACCTTGCCAAACTGCATTACTGACACAATTTTAACCTTATCGTTATAAATAGCCGTCTAACCACAAGAGGCTGACGTTTACCACTGCGGCTGTAGGTGAATGCAGCTGGGCCCTGGCTGGGGAGTGAGGTGGAGGCTGGCTAGGAGGCCACGAGAGGCTGTCGGAGGTGGCTATAGGTTAAATGTTCCATTTGCATCTTTGGAGAAGGGCCATCTATGCCTGCTAAATATTGAGCAGATGATGTCAAAAGGATGATTCTCCTTCCTCACCTAACTATTTTTTCCTGTATCAGCTACTTCAGTGTATGAAGCACTGCTGTTGACATGTTGTTAAGCATGGCGTAGTATGCACCTCCAGTGCATTTATATTTAATCAAATGATTCTTTTTATTTGGCCATTTCTTTTTGCTGATGTGTGACTGTCAACTAATCCCATTGGCTAATCCACAGAAGACAGCCAGGAAATGCTATTGCATTTGTCATCACTGCATTTATACAAGTCACTTCTCCCTGTGTCTCAATTTCTTCTGTTTACAGTAGTAGATGATTGATGCTTATTTCTTGCAGAACTTTTTTAAAACTGTCTAATATAATGTTTATTACTCAGAGTTATATCAACATTACTTGTTACTTTATTAATTTCCACATTTACCAGATAACCTTGCCTTGATAACCATTTCATTTCTAATGACTGAACTTCCTTTGTATATTTGCTCCTACTAAAAAGTGCTGTCCCTGATTACAGTGCTAACTGCAGCAGAATTTTAACACACAAACCACCCATATAGTGTGTACATCCCTATTATAAAAGTCAGATATCCACTGACATACTGTAAAATAGGATCCGCAGCCCAAGTTTTAAAGCACTATGGTATTTAAATAAAGGCTACAATGCACCCACATTCTGTCAACAGAACTCCTCTTTGTTAGGAAATAAAGCACATAGTCAAGTAGCGTTCGATTAAGACAATATATTTCAAAACGTCCCCAAACTTGTACGACAACCTAGGAAGTATGGACACGTGAATCTTAATTTTTGGTAATAAAAATTTTTTCAGCATCCCACATACAGCATTTCTGGTTACATCACACACCTTTTCCTGAGCATAGTGTAATTTATGCTCAGATTCTAGATCTACTGTAATAAATGTTTAGGTCAGACTAGTGAATTCTTTTTCCTATAGCTGACTTGACATGCTATGATTTATTAGTCTGTAAAAAACTGTAGGTTTTTTCCCCCATTTTACTCTGGAAACAGCTGATCTTTCCCACAACTCCCAATTTACTCCTGTAAATCAACTGCTTTGATTTCTTTTTCGAGGAAAAAAAATTCTCTTGGGAGGAAAAGCTTTTTGAAAAAAGAGAGAGAGAGCTGTCCACTGAAATGTGTGGAAAGTATTTAAGCCACTCCTGTTCTACTATTGCTAACCTCAAGGCTGCCTCAGCCCACAGTGAAGTTCTGCTGTACAGTTGCAATGTGTTTGAGAAAAATTGGATGAAGATCAGTGTACCTCTGACTTAAAATTTAAAAAATCCATAAAAATAAAATGACTTCCAAATCCTAAGATAAGTCAACATTTTTAAGAGATATTTCCATCATCCTCTGCACTTCAGATAATTAAGACTTTTAAAATTAAATGTGACTTCTTTCTGCTGGTTATTATTTTCGTACTTGGCTGGAGAAAGATAACTACAGAGTCTATGGGCTGAGTTCTGCCAGCCCTTCTGACACTGCATAGTACCTTTTCCTGAGTGTAGTCCCACAATCCTTTCTAGGTTTAGATGTAACATATGTTGTAGAATTGCATCCTAAATGATGAATATTAATCTTGCGGTAAGAAAAAGATCCATTTAAAGTCATCTTCAGTTTTCTCATTGCATTTTGCCCCGGGGACAGGATATGGCTATTGTATCTTGTAGTTCTCAGACTCCCTCCCCCTTCTTCATCCCACATTTCTGACTTGTTTTAAACCCACAGTCTGAAGATATCATTCAGCATCCTCCTAGTGAGGAGGACCGGACAAAAATCCTTTGGAAGGTTTCTACTTCTTCCCTTAATCATGCAAGGCATGGCTGGTAAGTGATGTAAGACATTCCTTCTCCCCAGGGACAGAGCACTCAAAGCTCCTGATTGCTCCGGGAACAAGAGAGCCAGAGGGGATCCTAAATCAAACCCTGTCTCTCACTCACTGATGTACCGATTGCTGCAACGACTCGCTTTCATTAGTAACGTTTTCTTCAATTAAGGGAGGCGTCGTCAAGTATTCTTCTTCTAGAGCTTTTAATTTGTTATTTTATACTGGCAGGATTTGTAATGCCATCTCAGAGTCCATGGCATCTTCTGGGACAATATATCGTCTACCTCTGTGCCGTGACACATCACCATAAAACTCAGGGCTATAAGCGCCTATAATAATTTATGAGAGTACATTAAGTACCCATGTATAATTTATCAAATGGGCATTATGGAGGCAGGAATATGGTGACTGACAAAGGTTGCCTTTGTACGGGTGTCTAGTATAACCATATAGGGAAGAATCTAATAGCTAGCATTCACTGTTATAATAAAGAAGAATTTTCTCAACAAACTCAGTATTCCAAGAAGTAAAGTTGAACAGCATGAAAATAATTCCTGATCTTGAATGTTTTGACTCAAAATTGATACTCTCCACAAGATTTGGATGTAGGTTTCAATACGCAGAAAAAATGGAGGAGGCTAAGTTTTTAGGGGAAAGCTGTGTAAAGGCCAAATTGAACTCAAATCAGGATCTAGGATTGGATTTGGCAAAAAGTTATGGAACATGTTCATTTTTTAAACAAATTAAAATTAAGAAAAGAACAAGTGCCAGTGGGTGCTGAATAGACCAATGGATATCTACTTTCCTCAAGCTGTTGCTCTCACTTTTCCCATAAATGTCTAAGAAAAAAAACCCAGCGTTTATAATAAATTAATATTGCTTTTTTGTAACCTCAGTACTCAGAAAGCACAGTATCTCACACTAACACAGCATAAGATTGGTTAATTTTTCTTCTTGTTAGTAACACATTTTAGATGTACTTTTTATATGTCTTTTAGTCGCTGAACGTTTGAGATTCCTGTTTCCTAGAAGCTACTTGGCCTATAGTAGCAGTTTAAACATTACTTCACATAGTATTTGAAGCTGAGCGCTCTTCAACCCAGTTCTGCTCCTATTGAACTTAATGTGAATTGACTCAGCTCAGGGAAAGCCTCAAATATCCCAGGGTTTGATTTATAATAAAGGTCTGAATCTTATTCACACCACATTTTTTTTTCCCCAAATTGAGAAGCCTGAATAGAGCCTGATTAGAACATTTCTGGATAGTAATCCAAAAAGCCTCCACAGCATGGTCACTGGTACTGTGTACTTGTCCGTGCTGTGATGCAATCTTCCTCAAAACAAACTGGCTAGGCTTTAGGACTGGCTAGAGCTGTATGCCCTGACAAGTCTGCCATAACCTTTCTTTTGGGCCTCCCAACTAAACTGGTAGCTGTGATGGTGGTATAATCAGTTGATTACAGCGCTATATGTTCATCTTTTTGTTCAGTCCTTAGAGGAAGTGAATTGGTTATAGCCTCCAACTACCAAGCATGGTTTGTAACTCAAAGAGTTCAGTGGCTCCTGCTTTCAGGTTTCCCTGTTAAAATCTCTAATTTTAGCAAAGGTGGTACCTGTCATAGCAGCTGATGTCAGCCAGACTTAAGCCAATGAATTAATTTCTAGTAGATTATTAAACAGCCACCACACAGCAAAAAAATTTACTCACTACTATTCTGAACTAAGTTTAGTTTTTAATTCAGGAGTGAAAAGACTAATATCCATAGGAATCTCAGTCTCTTTCACTAAAATTATTTTCATAGCATCAAAATGATCTGTTTCCACTGGGGAAGCAGATGACTCAGTGGGTGGGCTCTGGTCTGAGAATTAGGGCATTTGGGTTTTCTTCCTTGCAGAACCAATCGAGAAATAGTTTTATGAGTGGCAATTCTCAGAATACAGTTTTGTTTCCTTTAAAATCATTTTTTTCCATTAAAAAAAAAAACATTACACTGTAAGTAAAAAGAAAAGTTTCTTTTTTTGAAGCTGGTATTTTACTTATCAGTTTCCTTTTATTACTTTTGGAGGAATCATCTTCCTTTCCCTGCTCCTCTTGCTCTCCAAGTTTTGAATGATTTCACGTGTTCCTGCTTCTTTTGGAGACCTTCCACCAAATATTCTTCTGTCTGCATATAAGTACATAGACATGCCATTATCTGAGCCCTTCATGATTACATGTCCGTCTTTGAAATCTTTCTCTGAGGCAATCAAGTGCTCTTACCTCCATTTTCTTAAAGGGAAGGTGAGATATAGAAGTCTAGATTCTCTGGTCTTTAATATAATACTTAGCTGATTCAGCAATGATTACTGTGAATCAGACGTCTGGATGAGTTAAAGAATTTTAAAGTGTTTTTAGGCATATGGAATTGATGTTTTTAGTACTTTTTTCCCCCTACCATCTTCAGGAAGGGACTACTGTGCCCATCTTTAATGGAAAGTAAACATCTTTGCAGAACTGAAATTTTGCTTCTTGCACATTTATACCAACTACATATCTACTATAGCATGTATCACAGCAAGTCTAGCCTCAGATGAATACAAATAATTAATATCAATAATGCATTGAAACATTCCCATTTCTGGAGTGCTAGCTATGTGCTGTGTGGTCTACAAACAGAGAAAACAATCCTAACCATGTTCCAACTGGTTTGGAACGTAACACAAATAGTAAGAGTTCAAACACATAATGTTGGTCAGTGGTACATTCTCCAGAAGTCATGGTATACTTTTGAAAGGAGTTTCAAGACTCTTGCTGGAAAGGTTTAAGGAAGAAGTGATTTTTGAAAAATAAAGTAAATCCGTAAACCAAAGATGAGTAGTGTGGTATGAGAAGACGTAAGTTCCTTAGGGTGTATCTGAGAGATTATGAATTACATGCAAAAGCCAAATGAGATTTTTTAGTACTTAGAGAAAAATGAGGCCTGGCTGATGTTGTCTAGAAGTGCATAGACTTGTTTATTTTCCAGAGTTGGTTGAGGACTTGTAGGGAACAGCAGGGTAATGGAATATTCATGAAGCAAATGCCCTTCACTTAGAAGAGGGCAAAGGAAAGCAGATTGCTAAACCCCTTAAAACTTCCTGTTTAAGAAGCTCCAGCTAGAGAATAATGAAGCCTGTGTTTGCCATTCTGCAGTACAGCCCTAACCTGGCACCTCTGAGCTCTTTCATCTTTGTCTTCCCTTTTGACTCCTCCTCCTATTTTTAAGCGTGGATCCCTGCCGCTGCTGCAGACTGCCCTTTTGACCACAGTTCTAGCAGCATAGACCTGCATAACAGATCACAGTCTCTCAGAAACCCTCTTTTTCCCCAGGAGCCAGCCTGGGAGGATGAAAAGCACCAAGCTGCTGCTTCTGTAAGCATAGCCCTTACCTGTCAATACCTGAGCATACTGGGAATTCAGTGAGGGTCTATTCATCTGCTTCAGCTTTACCAGTGTGGGCCCAGAGAGGCAAACTGATTCTCATTTCATTCAATGGGCTTAATTTAATTAGCACTAGGATAACTGTAAAAGCAACATCTCTATCATCATGAAATACTGCCAAATTTCTGGACTCAAACAGTCACTTTCCCACTGGGCATTTGGTGTCAGCCATTTTCAGCCCCATAAGCATTAGGCATCTTCAATGCCAGAAACATTAGGGTGGGGGGGGGGAAAAACCCAAACAAACCACCAACAACTCAACACGCACACAAAGAAACACCAACCAGAGGAACCATGCCTATTTTGCCTAACAAAAGCAGGAGCAGCAGCATTTTCCTCCATAAATCACAGCTTGCAAAACGGGGCTTGCCGGAGGACAGGCTCTCATGGCAAAACACACAGGGCCATTGTTCGGACGAGCCGAGCAAGGGCAGCATCTGAGAAGTGGTCAGCCAGCACGTACCTGATTGTTCGCCAGTGCTCACCAGATTGGTGTCAGCTGGCTGCACCCTGAAGGTTGCACTCCCCCGAGGCACTACAAATGGAGGCAGCCAGCACAAGAAAGAGCAGGCACGAAGCAGCAGGTGGCCCCCGCTGAGGTAATCAGGATCACATTCAACTGGGAAGCCGGCTCAATTTTCAGCCCAGTGTCTGCCGAGGGGCCTGGAGCTGCCTTGTTAATGCTACAGGGAACACGTGGGACACATTGACTGCATTAATTGTCCCCACTCATTCAGAGGTGGATGAATTATAATGTTACCACTCCAGGGTAAAGCAAACACCTATCATAACAATCATGTCATTAGTGTGCAGATGCCGGCTGCTCTGCTTAACCTTTTGTATCTTTTTTTTTTTTATAGCATGCAATAAGAATATTTTTTATTGTTTTTCATATAATTGATTTTTAGGTTGTAAGTGTTGGCTAAGCCCTTGAAACAAGCACAGCCACATTACTCAAGAGCTAGGAATAAGAGCATGGACCGGCAAAACACAGATTAAAGTTCCTTTAGAGAAAAACAGTGGGGTTTTAAAAGTTTATGTTTGCAGTTTGGTCTATCCTTTGCAGTATGAGTGACACATTCTTTATTCACATAGCACAAGGTCTAAAAAGACATATGGTACTTAAAAAACAACAGCCTCAGAATTGCTTCTATTCTAACTATAGTTACCAGTGACTAAAGATTATACATGGCAACCCAGAGAAACAATATGTTCTCATTTGGAAATTAAACTGTTCACATCTTTGAACAAAATCTTTTTGTCTGCTATTGTGGACGTATACACACACATGTGGACAGACACATATAATTTTCCAGGTAGATAGATGCATTTATATATATACACATATAAATATGCATGCATATGGGCATTCCTTTTTGTCTGTGAGACTTGATATGTGTATTAATGTAATATGAATATGCATATTAATAATATACATGTGAAAACACTACACTGACTTTAAGTTGCATTTACTCACATGTGCACCACAAAGGCTCTCTGAGTGTTGCAACATCATTATCCTGCAATTAACACTCCTAAGTTGGTGTCACGCTCTTCTCACGCTCTTCTCTTCAATCAAGCTCTATTCTGCGTTTAGTGGGTGTTCTTAAATGAGACCATCAGCGTGCTTGGAACTTCCCATTGCATGTTCCTAAAGTATTTAAGTGCTTTTGAAAATATTACTTGTAATCTCTTTTCTTGGTAGACTTGCAAGCAGAGAGCCCGCTCCCATGAGCCTTTGTGCGTGCAGTTAACAATTGCTCATCTAAGCGCTGAGGGAAGTAAAGCTGGTGGAGTATGAAAGGGGTTTCAGTGGCTTGGCATGAGGCCCTGAGTCTGCACTAGTATGTGCTAAAACATGCAGACCCCCTTCTGCTTAAGAGGAGTGCCACTGAAGTCAGTGGCCTTGTGTCACTGTCTATTAACGCTATGGATTTGTATTGCAAAAGCATATAAAATTTAACTGTGTATTTGCTTCCATAGGTGAGCTGTAGCATTCACTGGTGGAGATGGCAGAGAAACTCTCCCTTCACCTGACTTCTTCCTCCCTCTACCTCTTCAGGCCTCTTTTGTTAAGAAATGAATTGAAGACTCAGTCTTGCTGACATTTACCTGCCACATGCTTAATGTTACAGGTGGCAGGTAAGCTCAGGAGTTTCAATAGAAATAGCCACATTGTGTAAAGACAAGCTTGCGAATCAACCTTTGAGTAACTTGCACCTAAACTCAAGATGTAACTGATGGGCGACGTGGATAGACAATATCGGTGAGCTAGTTGAAGATGTACAAATGTAGGAAAACACTATTCGTTGCTAGACACTTACTGTGAATTGGGTTTAGAATAAAGTCTAATGGCAGACGATTTGTAATAAAGCAAGAACAAGGAACAGAGTAGGAATGATAGAGTAGTGTCAATACAATTAGTTATACTAAACACACATATATGCATAGCAAGGTTAAGTGCCTGGCAGGATGAGGTTAAGAATGAGGTTAAGGTTTTATGGTTATTGTTCTGATATTTTAAAAAATATTAGATGCTTTAGCTGACTAATTTTGTGTAGGCGCTTGTGGTTTGTGAAATGGAGAAGTCATTTAAAATGGTTTAGTCACATTTTAGCCTTAAACAAGTATTTAATTTTTACATATGCATGTAAAACCATGCTGTTTATTGGTATTTCCACTGAAAATTACTACGATTCAGCTCTTCTGGATGTATTTCAAAAGTGTAAAATGAATTTATGTTCCGCAGTCAGGAGAAGGTATATTTCTCTGAAATCAAAAAAATCTTTTTTTTATTGTTATGGTGGATTCATCTAAAGATATAGTACCATTTTTTGGCACGCTATATTTCTATAAAACCAGAATACAGTCTTACATAGCCCTTTCTATATGCTATATGCAAATATATTAAATAGTACAATCTTTTTTCCATACTTCCCATCTAGATTGTTTGTGAATGGTAGAATTCATCTTTCAGACTTGCATGTGCTTTGTATGTGTAAGCACACACTGTCAGACTTCAAAACTCTGCACTTTCTGAAAAGTATTTTTATGAACAAAATACAAATTTGAAAACGTATCCAATTTGATCATTTTTTTCCTCCAAATAAAATTTATGGTATGTTTTTTCAAGCATGAATATTTGGTTGATCATAAACAAACAATGCTGTTCAGTGGCAGTTGTGAGGAAAAACACATGCACAGACATCCAAGTAACCCAGGCTAAAATCAACTTTATCCAGACGTTTTTCCCCCTAGTCTCCAAAAAAATTACCCTAAAAATGAACCCATATGAAAATGAGCTCTTGCATGTAAAATATTTTCCCACATTGCTGCTGCTGAATGTTTTTATTTAGCTTGCTGAAAATGGCACGTCTGCACAAAATGAATGTGTGCTGCCGTCACATCCATTCTCACATTTTCCTACTTGAAAAATATGTGTACAGTACGGATGTGATATAGATTTGGAATTAAGTCCTCTCTTTTTGATTACAAAATATTCCACTGTTGGCTAGTAAAATAGTTGCTGATAATTTGACCTGCTGCAATATCTTGGAGTTGCATTAACAATTTTTAAACATATAAATATGTCTGTTGTTTATTTGCATGTATGCATAGGTATAAAAACATTTAAAGAAATTTAATATTTTGAATGTTACATATTTGCATAATGATATTTAATAGATTGTTTGGCATATTTATCATAAAATGCTTTTGTTAATCCCTTGATGATAAAGAAAAACAAAAATCTAACCTAAAGATGACTTGTGTTATAATTTTCTATAATAGTTGCTGTAAGAACATTATTCAGATATGAAAACAACTCATGGAGAGAAATTCACAAGAAAATAAGCTTATAAGATCAAATGCTGATTTATACCAGCTGAGGTTCTGCTCTCTAGGACATTTTTCACTTCATGAGTAGTCACTGATTGTTTTATGCCAAATACCTACATAATTAGAATAGCTTACAGTTCCCCATATAATATCTATTATTATATTAACAATACTGCTGTAATGATTTAAGAAACATAAAATTACATTCAGGGCTGTTTTCTTAAACCCTTCATAAATATTTTAGAAGTTAATTAGGGGACCACAGGTATGAATAGACCAAGATTTATTCATAATTAAAAATCAGATATCACATGTCACCTCTTCTGATAGAGAAAAACCTTTAATTGCCTGTAATTAGGCAATTGTCCCTATAGTTTGCTAAAGCAGATTGAATTGGAATGAACTTGATAGAAAGACATGCTCATGGTAATAAGCTAAGTTTCCTAGATTGTCTTTGTTCAGTTGGGTTTTTTACATGTTAGTAGAGAAATGGTAAAATATGCATGTCTCTCTTACTGATACATTAAATCACAGGAAATACCTTTCTTTATGATTTGATGTTATTTGGCACCTGACCTTTATCTAATTCCTCATAATTTTTCTTGCCAATTATTTTGTCTTCATTTACCATAATGTGAACACAAAGCTGAGCTCATGAATGACAATATATTCATTCAATGGACCTAAGATATATTTTTCCAAAGTTGCAATTAGCATTCCACTTTTTACAATGTGGAAATGAAGCAAAGAAAAATAGATTTTCTGGAGCCCAAATAGTTGGAGAAATTACTGATCAAAAGAAACACTAGAAATGCTGCTCATGTGTCTGATCCTAGGTTATGGTGTATGATGTCTGTGCACGGTCTACAGAAGTTCCCATAAGGTATAACACTGGCTAAAATTTTAAGATCTGGGTTCCTTAAGTCAGGTATTTGCATATAAACATCTAAATATAAATGGCCTAATTTCCTGGAGCATGAACATCCCTGTATTTTGCCAAACTCAGTGAGGACATCGTATATGCTGTTTGATAGTTAGGACAGTGTTAGCTGAGTTTCTAGATCCTGAAAAGATTTGCACAAGTGCTTTAGTTGACTATGCCTTTGAAGTCATTGGCGTGCAAAATTAAGTTATTGCATAAGTTATTGCTGTGTTCAAGCCAAGATTCTGACTTTGGAATATTCTTGCCCTCATGCTTATTAAGTGCCTTTCTAATCCATATGATATTTCACTTCCGTTAGAAATTCCCAGTTGCAAAACTAATTGGTCTAGACTCACCCTGTATCATCAGGTATGCAGCTTTCAGGTCACAGCCCTG
Source organism: Struthio camelus (assembly GCF_040807025.1). Taxonomy (NCBI): domain Eukaryota; kingdom Metazoa; phylum Chordata; class Aves; order Struthioniformes; family Struthionidae; genus Struthio; species Struthio camelus. Next base: position 147,822,571 of record NC_090942.1, on the reverse strand, counting down.
CTGAGCTGAGTCCTCCCTGGACTTGGCTATAGCTCGCCAAACTCTGGTATTCACAGTATGTCTGCACTAGGCATGTGTCTGCTCCCTCAAAACAATTATAAACAGGTTGTTTAGAGAAAAGCATTAGTTATTTAGGAAAAAAAATCAATTAATCAGACTTTTCAGGTTCAAGCCTGTCATTAGGTTGCATTTGGACTTCCTCCTCCTTCTATCTGTTCTAGACACACATATGTGCACATGCATATACATATGCATATGTACGCAGATGTATATGCATATACACACATGTAAACATATGCATATACTCTATTGCCTATACAGTTTCTGAATAGTTACCCTTTCTTGTGCCCCTCCTAATTCTTTTTAGCTCTTTATTGTTCATTTGGACTCCGGGGTTTAGCACTTAGGGCATTGGCAATGCCCTTGATTTGTCTTCCGATTTTTTTCCTTTGCCATTGACAGCTTTTGTGACTTTGGGCCTTTTTTTTACTACAGATCTTTAACACTGGAAAGTATTTCGAAATTAGCCCAGACTGGATTTTAAGTGCACATTGTTGCCAAGAGTGTCAAAAGAGCATATTGAATGTCATCGGTCATTTCTAGTCCTGTGTCTTTAAGTCTGCAATTTTTTCCCTCTGGAGACAGGTTTCTTGAAGCCTGCAGCTCACTGCTCTGTATTAGCAATATGTGCTGCAATGTTGGTATCTTCATTTGTCATGTTGTCTTCCTACTGGCATTTCTTATCACCTTCAGTAATACATGAATACTAAAAATTCTATTAAGGGGCAATTGTTAAATGGTGATGCTATCTTCTAGCTGTGGTTTTCGTAAATTGCTCAGAAAATTATTAAATCTCAGTAATTTAGGTTAACTGTTATGGGTATGTCTTGGAGAGATTGAGAGGTACATTAACAGGTTCATTTTAAAGGGTTTCCAGCTACTTTCCCTACTTCATATAGCCCAGTCTTGGAGTTTCTTAAGACTAATCTCAGCAGAAACAGAGGTTCTTAAGCAAAGACTTCAGGATAGCGTATGTTGTGTTTAAAGACACATGTCATGGTATGAGTGAATTATATTACCTTGGCAACAAATTCTCTTTTAAGGCTAGGGTCCTTCTCAGCCTAATTTTAGACATCTAAAAGGGGGACACCCAACCTCAGATGGTCATGTAGGCTCCATTTGTATTCCCTGCAGCGAGAGATACACACACCCATGGGCAGTGGCATGGAGGCAATCTATTTTAGATGCTTATTTTTTGGATGAAGTGCCCTCTGAAGGTTCATTGCTACCTCCTCTGACCACAGATGCAGACTATGGCTTAAATGAAGTGAAATTCCAATTTAAATTTCTTGCATTTGTAGAACTGAAAAAATTTATTGCAGTCTATTAGACAGTGCTCTGAACTAAGGTACAGGGTTAAAATCTGTATTTCGCATTACACTTATGCAACTGTGGGAAAAATTTGGCCTGTAGGTCCAAAGTTAACCTTAAGATTCTTAATCAATCCTTCCCAGAAATGTTTCAAATTCAGATAAAACAAGTTATCAGCTCTAGATAAGTGATAAACCAAGGAAATGTGAGACATGGCCCCGTGTGTGTTGTATGTAAACATATACACTGGCATACAGTGTTACACACTTGCACACACACTCGAATACACACTTGCACATAGAGTCATAGCCCAGTTTTGCAGATGCTGTTTTAAGTTAAATGTATGTGTGTGGCATCACTAAAAGTAAATGTCTGGACAGCTTAGTGGAAAGAAATGAGGGCAATAGAGCCATTACACTTTACCAACCAAATATTAGTTTGCCTTAAACTCAATGAATACTATCGATGGTCTTCCGACACAACAAATACAATCATAGAATACCTGTAAAGAGCTAGCCTGGTTATGAATAAGTTGCCAGTGTTTTATGAACTTCACGATCAGTAAATGTTTATACATTAAGCCTTTAAAAACACTTAAAGGCAGCCTGACAAGAATCTGTGGACTAGTATATGACTTACTTATGTAGGACACCTTTGTTCTATTGTGCCTTAATTCTATAGTAGTGGGGAGGTGAGGAAATAATTAATGAAAATTGGAATAGAAATTTACCTAAGAAAAAGGAAAGGCAACAAGCTATTTTTGAATGGAAAGCCCTTCTTTTCAAACCCTTAGACCATTCCTTCTGTCAGGTATGAGTCATGACTGCTTCCATTACAGGTAAGCCTGCGTAGCATTTTAAGGGGTTTAGCCCAAAATCGAGATTACCTTGGCAAGCAAGCCTGCAGGTACAATCTTCAGTGTTACTATAACCTACCACCTGGAGCAGTAGGGCCCTCTGCGCCCAAACACACCCTAATATGCCATAACATGGCTTTGTGCAAGCTTCATATGTTTTGCTCACCTTGCTTAAATACGCCCGGACAAAACGTCACCAGGCCGTTTGCCGGCTGTGGACCATTGGCAAGGCTGCTTTATGTATACGAGAAGCAAACAGACCTGCCCTTCGAGAGCAGTAGAGATACAGCCTCAGATACTGTATTTATCAGCCTTCTGCCTAATGCCAGTCACAGCTGATGCAGCAGTCAGTACAATGGCTTCAACAGGAAAACCAGCAGCTCAGAGGCAAGCCCCACATTATATCAAAAGACAAGGTCCTGGGGAAATTTGCTGGGTCTGATGACATTCTTCGTCAGATCCTGTCAGCATAGCCCAGCCACAGCAAAGTTTATCTTTGAACTTACTGCAAATCATCTGCTGTTCACAAGCATAAAGGCGAAGTCAGTGTCCACACAAACCAATTTGTGAAAGAGAGCTGAAGGGTCTGTATCCACACACACCGTCCTCCCAAATTGCACCTCTGCCATGTTAAAATATTTGAGGTTTAGGGTTGCTAAGGCTAATGATGTTCCTGAGATTCCAGAAAAGACAGATATATTTTTAGTACTCCCTTAACTTTATGAATACCTGACCCACGTGCTTTGAATCCTGTTTTCTGAGGTATTTCAATACTTACATAAACTAGAACAGACTAATTTTAATTTTTTTAGAGGTATGTATGTATAAATATATATGCACATATATTTTCTATGTAACACACATGTGCCCATACATCTACTGCCTATATGCACATTATTCATAGATCCAACCGGAGTGAAAATCCTCATATAAAAAGCAAGTGATTGTCATTTAGGGTACCATTATTCCAATGCTTTGACTTTTGTTTTGTATTTGATAGGAATCTAACAGATTTCAGTGCAAAAGAAATAATGAATTTCTCAGTGCCCATCTGGTACACTGTTTCTTTATATGAGCCATATTCCACTAAATGAGAAGATTTCTATGATATGACCAACCATAACACCTCTTTCATTAGTATGATGTTTATTGAAATGCAGCATATAATACATGGATATTGGTGCAGTATTTGTTTTTTTAACTCCCCAACAAAAGTGCATAGTGACATTGCATAGTGCTTTTAAATGAGGACAAAAACATGGTGCAATTCTGTAAGTCGTAATTCTGTGTTTTATCAGAAGGCAAGGTACGAAAAAGTAACTCAGCTTGCAAAGAGTCTCTGCAGTCTGTAGGACAGTATAAAAAAGACAGAGATAGTAATTAGCCTTTTAAAATAATTCCTCATATCCTTAAAGCACATTATGGAAATTTATAGTATACATGGATGTCTGCATGTGTGTGAGGGGAGAGATGTGCATGTACGTACATGTATGAGTGTGTGAGAGAGAGAAAGAGAGAGGTTTCAAGCCGTCTTTGCATGGCTGCATTTATAACTGAACTGAAACGATGAAGCAATTTGTAGCGGTGTCAGTAACTCCTCAGGGGATGCTCACTGAATGCATGTCATTAGGTGCCACACAATTTGCTTGGCTTTTTGCTCACTCTGTGACATGAGTTCATGATTTATTCCTAAAGATTATAACATTATGCTATTTAATTTTAGAAGAAAATTAATGTTTTGTTAATCTCAACTAATCCAAAATATTCTGCCCCTCCCTTCCTACCCCCAGCTACTCAACAAACCAAAAATCCCTTTTTGCTGTTTCCCAGACTCTTCTTACTGGTCTATTGACATGACTATATTAAGCAGCTATATTTACCAAAGAAGAATGAGGTGGAGGGCAAAGCTCACTGCTCACTTAAGTACTTCAACAATTCGCCACAAAAGAGTAAAAGTAGTATGAGGAGACAAGGGGATCTACTTCTGATTTCAATTACCCCCCACACAGAGACTAATTGTGCACAGAGTAGCTGTTTGTCTAGTACTTTTGGATAGCTGGACATTCAGTAATTACTAAAAAACTGGGAGAAGTTGCTGATGCACCAGAGGGCTGTGCTGCCCTTCAGAGGGACCTGGACAGGCTGGCGAATGGGGCAGAGAGGAACCTCATGAAGTTCAACAAAGGCAAGTGCAGGGTCCTGCACCTGGGGAGGAATAACCCCCTGCATCCAGTACAGGCTGGGGGCTGACCTGCTGGAATGCAGCTCTGCAGAGAAGGACCTGGGAGTGCTGGTGGACAACAAGCTGACCATGAGGCAGCAAGGTGCCCTTGTGGCCAAGAAGGCCAGTGGCATCCTGGGCTGCATTAGTTGCAAGAGCGTTGCCAGCAGGTGGAGGGAGGTGCTCCTCCCCCTCTCCTCAGCCCTCGGGAGGCCTCACCTGGAGGGCTGTGTCCAGTGCTGGGCTCCCCAGTACAAGAGAGGCATGGAGCTCCTGGAGCGAGTGCAGCGAAGGGCTGCGAAGATGATGAAGGGGCTGGAGCATCTCTCCTGCGAGGAAAGGCTGAGGGAGCTGGGCCTGTTCAGCCTGGAGAAGAGAAGACTGAGGGGAATCTTACCAGCGCGCGTATGCATCTGAAGGGAGGGTGTCAAGAGGACAGGACTCTTCTCAGTGGTGCCCAGCGATAGGACGAGAGGCAGTGGGCACCAAGTGAACCACAGGCAGTTCCGTCCGAACTTGAGGAAAAACTTCTTTCCTGTGAGGGTGGCTGAGCACTGGCACAGGCTGTGGAGTCTCCTTCGCAGGAGATATTCAAAACCCGCCTGGACGCGATCCTGGGCAATGTGCTCCTGGCGACCCTGCTTGAGCAGGGGGGTTGGACTAGATGATCTCCAGAGGTCCCTTCCAGCCTCCACTATTCTGTCATTCTGTGATTCTTTTCATATAAAGAGCATATTGTTTTGTCATTTTACACAAATATTTATACTTCATGCAATCCTTAAATAATTACTCATCATAAACATTAAATTTAGAAATACATTTTTAATACAGATAATTGTAAAGAAAATATTTCATATTAGTTAAGTCTCACATCACTGGTGTCCTATTTGTGGTGGAGTAAACTGATGCAAAGAGACAAGAACACATTTTGCTCATACTCCTAAGTCTGGCATGCGACAGGAAAGGGAAAGAAACTAGCAGTTTTCCTTAGAAAGTCTCCAGGACCATAGCCTCCTTAGTAAAAATAATATAAAATAAAGCTTATGACATCCCTGGTAGCATGTCCACAGAAAATATTTCAGTCAAAATAGCTCTGGTGCTTCAGGAGGTCAGAATGTTCAGGTGGGTTTCTCCCAGAAGGAAGTCGGGGGGAAATGGGTTATAATAACATAAATTTTTAACATCAAATGAATAAATAAAAGGGAAGGATTTTTTTAATTTTTTTTTATTTCTTTTCTGTTGTTTTTAAAATTAGCTCAATTTATCAAATACATATTTTACTTAAACACCACACCAAAATTTAGCAGGATAATCAAATGTTCATCTGTATCACAATGATACTAGTGTGCAATGCAACACCCCCACTTATGAAATTCTTATCATGTGTAGACCTCAAAAACATTTACTAGGAAGGTAAGTATCATTATGTATCTTTTTCAAATGTGGAAACTGATGAGAAGTTATTTGCTTATCCAAGAAGATATTGGCAGACATAAGAATGGAAGTGCTTGAAAATTCTGTTCCTTCAGAATATGGAGAATGCACTTTCATTGCTATTGCAAGCAGCATCTTCAGAAGGTTTTCTTCAGTTCTCATTGTAGAATCCTGCTAAAAATTCCTCTGATTCACTTGTGTCTAGGGCTCACCAAGGAGTTCATGGTAGTTATATACTCAGATATCTCAAAATATATTACTGTAGCAGGTCCCATGGTCAAGTCGGAAGCAGTGAAGGTGCACCTCAGGCCCAGTACTCATACACAGGGAGGAAAGCCACACACTTTCATATATTTGGCGTATTTCCCAAAAGGACGTCTGCTCACTGCATCCTTACTACAGCTTTTTTGAAAGTAAAATTAATGGTCTTGAGCTGCCCGAACTTGAGTTGTTTGACTTTTTCCTGTGGCAGTTGATGGCACAAGAAATAGACTCTTGAACTAGCCTAGCACATGTCCGTGTAGTATTCTTTTTTTACTGCTTTAATTCAGCCTCTAATTCTTTTTTTTTTTTTTAAAAACATTTTCCATTAGTGCTATGCTACCTGTCATAGGTCCTTCTCATAGTGGCTCACCTGTAACAAAATCTTATTGGTATTTTTCTGGTGCTACTGAAGAAAATTGGAGTAAAGGAGAGTGCTGATGGTTGCTCTTTGAACTCTGGTGTATATTCATGTTGGAATAAGCATTTCTATAATTTTTCACAGAAAAAAAAAACAAAATTTTTCTAGACTATTCTTGAGCAGCTTATGAACAGCAATTATTGAAGTCTAGAATTCACTTGAAAATTGTGTCTTATTTATTCATTGTTTGTTTTTTTGTTGCATAAAACAATCAAAGAGGGGAGATTGCTATTTAACTGCTAAGTAGGCTGCCAATGGTGATTTGTACTTTAATCTTTTTAAATATTTCTGGATGTTTTTGTCTCTATAAAAAAGATTGTAAAGATTGGATGTAATGTGAGCATGAAACAGAGGATAAACTGGAATGAAATTCAGCCCCTGGGCCAGATTCTAAAGCTGTAAAACAATCCTTCCTGGCCACTGTCTTGGCCCATAGATTGGGAAGGAAGCCACTGAACTTTGTATTCCTTCTTAGGGCAGTGCAAATCATTCATATGCAACTGCCAAACCAAAGCATTTTTTTTTAAGTTGGCTCAGCCTGAACTAAATTAAATAGGTTTTGTTTCTTCTTGAAGAAATGAAAAGAGAAAAAGTGTTTGGGTCGATCGAGAACAGAACACTTCATTTAGAGGCACTGCATAAAAAAACAAATGATGGAAAGAGCCAGATCCCAGAAGGAGGGAGATTGTTCCCTCCTTTTATCCAAGAGCCTAGTAGTTAAAGCACCATATAGGACACAAGAGACCTGCATTCCACACTGCTTCTGAGAATTTAATGTATAGCCTAACTCCTAGACTATAGCTACTTCTGCCATATGTTACTCTCATTTTCTCAACTGAAGAATATTGTGTGGAACTGCATCCCCATCCAGTGATGCAAGGTCATAGGGGACATGGGGATAAAGGGACTTGGTCAATGAATTAGGCCATCACACAAGTGTATAGGCTGGAAGGGACCTCAAGAGCTCTCTAGACCAACCTCCCACTCAAAGCAGGTCTAATCAGATCACAGAATGACAGAATGGTTGAGGTTGGAAGGGACCTCTGGAGATCATCTAGTCCAACCCCCCTGCTCAAGCAGGGTCGCCAGGAGCACATTGCCCAGGATCGCGTCCAGGCGGGTTTTGAATATTTCCTGCGAAGGAGACTCCACAGCCTGTGCCAGTGCTCAGCCACCCTCACAGGAAAGAAGTTTTTCCTCAAGTTCGGACGGAACTGCCTGTGGTTCACTTGGTGCCCACTGCCTCTCGTCCTATCGCTGGGCACCACTGAGAAGAGTCCTGTCCTCTTGACACCCTCCCTTCAGATGCATACGCGCGCTGGTAAGATTCCCCTCAGTCTTCTCTTCTCCAGGCTGAACAGGCCCAGCTCCCTCAGCCTTTCCTCGCAGGAGAGATGCTCCAGCCCCTTCATCATCTTCGCAGCCCTTCGCTGCACTCGCTCCAGGAGCTCCATGCCTCTCTTGTACTGGGGAGCCCAGCACTGGACACAGCCCTCCAGGTGAGGCCTCCCGAGGGCTGAGGAGAGGGGGAGGAGCACCTCCCTCCACCTGCTGGCAACGCTCTTGCAACTAATGCAGCCCAGGATGCCACTGGCCTTCTTGGCCACAAGGGCACCTTGCTGCCTCATGGTCAGCTTGTTGTCCACCAGCACTCCCAGGTCCTTCTCTGCAGAGCTGCATTCCAGCAGGTCAGCCCCCAGCCTGTACTGGATGCAGGGGGTTATTCCTCCCCAGGTGCAGGACCCTGCACTTGCCTTTGTTGAACTTCATGAGGCAAAGAACTATTTAACTTTAAAAGTACTGAACACTGTGCTAAGAATATAATCAGAATTTAAAAGATTGGAAAGATCTGGCTGCAGAACACTTATGCATGAACCTAAACTTAAAAGTGTAAGCCTGTAGTTTGTGCTCTGCAGGACTGTGATCCTGGTGTTCAGCACCTAGCTAGATCAAGAGTTCAAGAAGCACAGATTACCATTTAATTCCTTCCTACTTGAGGACACCCTGTCCCAGCTGTGTCTGTACAACATGCTTTGCCTGGCGAACCCTGGCCTGCTAAACAATTTCAGGACGTGAAGACACTTGGCTGAACAAGAAAAAGCTCCCACCTGCTTTTCTTCATGGCCATAATGTACTTTCGTGCTGCCACTCTGGCGCCAGGGCTTCCTGCAGCCTATCTATCTGTCTTTGCATTTTCTCACTTCAGGGAAGGTGTGAACCAGACTCAGCAGGAGCTGCAGCAGGCTGCAGCCATGGTACAGCCAAGGTTGGGCTGGAGGAGGCTGGGCTGCCAATCAGTCCTCTCTTTAAGCTACTCTACCGTTGTTCAACACAGGTAATGGGTCCAGTGGGCAAGTAATAGGTCCAGTGGGTCTATTACACATTTTTTATTGAAAAGCAAAATAAATAGCCCTGTAAAACTCACACACTGCCCCAGGGCTGCAATAATTTATGCACCTCCTTACACCTTCCTTTTCCTTTTTTTTCTCTTTGTCTTTTCAGAGTTGTTTGAGTGAACTTTTCCAGCATGACAGGTAAGAGCTTTTGTAAATTCATCACTGATAGTTTGAAAGTCAATATTTGAAAATACTGCATGTTGATATGTGGAGAACCATGGTTCTTTGCTACTTGATTATACACATGTGTAGTACCAAAGGAGATCACATTTTACTCAGTTATTTACTCAGTTACTTATTTAATAGAAAACGCATAAAAATCAAAGCTTGTGTACTCTCAGGTTTACTTTCCAAAGAGAATGCATTTTTCCACAAAAGTAATGAAAAGGTTATTTACCATTTAAACAAGCTGGGAAAAAGGAGAACATTCTTTCCTAAACAGGAACAATTACGCATTTGGCAGCCAGTAGTAAAGAAATCCTGCTTCCCTGCTTTGCCCAGAGTAAATCTGTACCTGGGATTGATTAGAGAACAACTGGAGAGGTGCTGCTTTTCTTTTCAAGGCCTGCCAATGAGTTTTCCTTTTTTTTTGGCTATGAACATGTGTTTTACCCGTAGAATTAAGACTGTCCCATCTCCTTTGTGGTTGACTCCCATTTGTTCTTCATTTATACAAGTACAGATTTATTGTGAGTGGGAGGAGATAAGAAATCCCAATCAATTTCAAATCAGGAAAATTAGGATGACGCAAAGAACATGATAAAGGCGATCCTCATGGGAATTCCTTGAGACCTGCAGAAAATCATGCCTTTCTGAATATTGTAAGAGCAATATTTTGTCTTTTGCTAGCCAGATCTAGACAGTGCAGCAGGAAAAGAAAATGTTGCTCAGTAAACATTAACTCCTAAAAATCAGCCTTGGGCAAAATCTTAATAACATAAGTGTAACCATACTGGATTAGACCAAATGTCCCACTGTTCTGCTGTTCTGTCTGTCTCTGGAACCTGTTGCTTCACAAGAAGATGGCTGAAACCCCACATTAAGCAAGTTCAGAATAACCTACCTTTATGAGGAAAAAAGAATCCCCAAACTTACCTCCATTAGTTAGAGGTAGTCCATTAGGTATATGCCTAAGAGCAAGAGAGTTGATATATTTTCCTGAAACTCTTAGTTATCTTTTATCTTTACCATTAAAAATGTGAATAGTCTCATTACCACGTGGCTGTTGTGGAGGATGATTTTATCTAAAGCAGCTGTTTCTCTTTTCTTTCTCAGGAGACCAAAACAACAGGAAAAATCATTTTAAAATAAAGAAAAAACTCTTCCTAAATGCAGCAGAACAGTTTAAGCACAGCACGTGACACAGAAATAGTGAAAAGAGGAAAACATAATCTTTTTATGATTTACTCTTTCTCCCCACCCCCATGATTCTCATTAACACCTAAAAAAATTGGGAGACAATAATAATCATTTCAGATTGCAAAACAGTGAATAAAACTTTATAGAATACGTCCTGGTAGGATTAGTGCTCAGCTGGAAACCGAGAATGCCACGTGGAGACTGCCATGGCATAACGCAGATGACTAAGGCACAAAAGCAAGGAAACTAAACAGAGATCTAGGACATAGGAAGTAAAGGGAGAGTCCTGGGACTGAATCAGGTTCAGCTCTCTGGTGTGCTGTAGTTGGCTAGTGCTCATGCAGAAGCTGTTTGAAATAGACAGCTCATGGTGGAGAGCAGAATATTAGACTATTGAAACAGGGAGTGCTGAAAGCTGATTACCTGAGGTTAAACCAGAAGGCAAAGATTAATAAAGCATAAAGGAAATCTTTCTTCAAGGTGTTATTTTTTTAAAGTGTCTCTTCTTCATAGTTAATGTTGTGCCTGTGAAATCTGCCAAAGATACCTGCCCTGAAAATTGACATCTCTTTTATCTGCAGAGCAGTCAGAGGGTGGCTCTTAGTGAACTGGTTTCCTACCTGGCCCAGCCCAAAAGAACTGAAATATGATAGAGATACAAAAAGGATACAGGTTATTTTTAACAGTCCTAAATTTTACTCTAGTCCCTTTGCCTAATGTTTTCTCTATACAACCCCCTTGTTAAGTTCCTTCTCTGACTACTTAAATAATCAGAAAACTTAGAGGCGCTTTGCTTTCTCCACTGACAAGAAGCATGGTGGACTCGGGTGGAATTCAGGTTGGGTAAATCCAGCCCTATGTCTCCACACTCATCCAGCCTGGAAAGTCTCCAACAGGTACTTGTGGTGGAGACAGCAGTGTAATGTAGATGTTTGTCTGCTAGGACCTGGACTTGGACTTGTACGTTTATGCATGACCACTAAATAAGCAATCTGATTACCTGTTGTGATTCTTTATGGGTCAGATTTCCTCATATATGAAACAACTTATGGAACCACTACTTGAGGAACATTAATGAAGTTTTAGCGATGGCAATACTATAGGCAGCTAGAAGGAAGTCCCCTAAGAACAGAAGACTTATAGATGGACTGAAATTTTTCAGGTCTAATGTCTGGATTTAATTTGATTTTTATGCTGCTGTTAGAGACAGCCTAGAGTTTCTCTAAAGAATAAGCAAAGGTATTGTCCTTTTACAATCCCAGGAGTGTAATCTTAAAAAATGTCTTCACTGTTTTTCTAGTGGCTATAGCCTCCCATCGCATTGTGTTACACTGTATAGTGAGGACATCTGGGGGGGGATTCGACCCTCTGGCTCCAAGTGGAATTGGTACGGGTTGTCTCTCACCTTCCAGTCTTAAAAACACTTGACAATTTGACATTCTCACTGCTAAGTGGAACTGACAGAGGCTCATCAACAACAGGACATTGTTATCAGTCCTGGCAGAAATCATACCAACAGCCTTATGCGAAGTGATGACTTGCATTTACTTCCAGCAGGATAAATGCAATGGGGTGTCAAGTGTTCCCAGTGTATGACTAGGGAACAGTGAGGAAGTTACTTAAAGAACTTGTGTTCTTCCTGCTCCCATCTCAGTCATCTTGGAAGTAGATTGCAAATTGTTTAAATCTTAAAATGCTGCAGAATAAATGTCTTGCTATTACACTGTAGTTTGATATGGCTTGGAAAAAAACTAATATGCTCCAATGATTGTTTTCAGATGTTGGTCTTTGTCAGGCCCAAGATGCTGGGCAAAAGATGAAGGCAAATTGTTAGTGCCACTGTGCTTGCCAATAATTCTTTCTTCCTTCCTTTCTTCTTCCCTTCTTCCTTTTTGTTGGAATCTGGTTGTGTTAATGAGACCGTTTGCACAATGCACACTGCACTGACCTTTTACGTCTAGGACAGGCATACAAATCCTGCCTCAGCCAGAGTGATGGAAAGCAATTCGGATCTGAAGGCTATAAAAGGTAAAGCTGAAATGAATTCTGACAAGTCGTAGCTGAATTCTTCTTGCACAGAAACAGCCATTCCTTTCCCCCTATCCCTACCACCCTTCTTTTTTTAAATGGTCCAAAATTGGCTGTTTAATATCTGAGAGCTCCAGAGCCTGAAACAGTCAGAAATGGAAGGGTTTTATTGATGCCAGCTGAAGGTGCTCTCATCAGGTGAATGGAGGTGTGTTGACAGCCCTTGAGCGTGAGAGTGAGTGACATTCAAGTCCTGCATCCAACAGTGACCTTGGAAAAAAGTGTATGAAGAAATTAACGGAAGAATTTCAGAAGAGTTAGGTTTCCATCCCTGTCATCTTATTTCATGATACTCACTTAATAAATAAAGAGATAGATTAAATATTTTCCTCTCACTACCCTGTCATTGTGCAGACCTGTTGACAAAAATGACTAATGTGACATTTGACTAGAAAATACTGAATGAAAGTGAGACCCACTATACTTAAAAAGAATCATTATTGTACTGCATAAAATAAAACACTGTAAAAACCTTACCATAGCTAGGGAAGGATTTACCTCTTCCTCTTTCCTAGCAGTTTTGTTGTTGCTGCTTTCAAGTCCTTGCTTACAACGCGTTTCTTATATAAGGGTAGATTACAAGACATCTCAGTGAGAGGAAATAAGAGCCAAAAGACTCTCCCGAGGCAGAAACCATCCACTTATTGTTTTTCCTAAATATAAACAGCAGCAAAAGCAGCGGGAGGGAAAGAAGGGATGCAGCCTTCTTTCCACTTCTGTTTTTTCCCATGGCTATAAACCCCACTGGAGTCCAGTAGGCTGGGGACCTGCTTACGCTGACTCTGCAGTCCTGGAAATTCAGAACTAGTAGGTTCTTCTTCACTTCCTTGATATCTACTGGGAGAAGCTCCAGCTATGCAAACCCAAATAAACAGCTAAGGGAGCACCTAACTGTTAGCCACATTATCCTTTATTTTATCTTAGTTTTTAGCTGTGTGGTGCTGTAGGAAACACCTGCACAGGGCTCTGGTCTCTTTCTACCCAGCTGACTTTTTTCAACCGTGCACTGGCTTAGGGTCAGCCCTTGAAAGCAGGTGTTTTCCCTCAGAATAGTTTTCTTGTCTGAATCCAAGTGGATCACAAGGGCCGAACTTCACTGCAGGAGGTCACAGGTCAAACACAGCAGCACGGGGTCCCCTGGGTACTGCGCTTACCAGGTGTTTAATATTATCAGAGGTTATTTGCTGAAACTGTGATAGAGTGTTCTCAGCGATTCAAAATAAATTTAACGAGAACAGTTTTAAAAGCCCCCACATTAGAGGATGTCTGTTCAATGGACAGAGAGGTTAAAGTTAATTCAATCAGGCATGTGTACTTTCTCCAAAAAGGAACATGTGCACTCAGAGGGTTGGCCCCATTTGTTGCAATTTTGGGTCTCATTTCCATTTGCAAGAAAGATAACTACTTGCATATGGAAGCAATAAATAAGAGAAGTCATTAAAATTTCTCTAATTTAGAAAGAAAAGAAAAGAAAAAAAAGAAAAGAAAAGTCTTAATGAAGTAATATCTTTGCCAGGGCAGAAAGAAATGTAAATTAGAGATTGGAAGGAAACCTATTAAGGAATTGCTATGTTACTAGTCTGTTTTAATCTAATGAATTTATGAATTGCCACTTGTTAGGTCACAGACTTTGTTAATTTCCTATGTGTTTAGTTAAGCAAGGAAAGTGAGGCAAGATGGAGCAGTGAAGGGAAAATGCCTGTGAACAATGAACCTTAGAAAATATTTTTGTACAATGTGTTAAGGCTATTAAGTTAAAAATTTGAAATAAAAATAGCTGTATTTAGAAAATCCAAGAAGAGGAATATTGGGCTGCACATCTACAAGACAGGATAATACAGATTTCTAAAACTTATTCTATGCTTAGTTCTGTCACTTTCAAGAAGTTACACCCTTTACATGTTAAGAAGTTGTGATATTTACTGAATAATTTTATTTAAAATAAGAAAAATTGTAAGAAAACTGTTTACGGTGCCAATTTACTAGTCACACGTCCATGGACAATACTGTCAAAAGTTATAGCTAACATAGTACCTCTTGGGCTTTCTTTGCTCCAAAGCCTGAAGAAAAATTTAAATTCTTGCTTTTCCTATTGATTGCAAAAGCTACAAATCTGATGCTGCATCTTAGTTCCTCTTTTATTGCTGGCTAGGACAATTTCAGCTGCTGCTTGAGCACACTAGAAAACGTTCATCTGTGAACTCACTTTTATGGCTGTCATACTGGGATATTCAAATGTTACAGTATCCAAAGGTAAGAATTTTTTCTAGGTCTTTTTGAAAAGCCAGCCTTTATCACTGTTGATGTGGCAGAGGAGAGTAAATACCAAAAATGAAAGAATATGCAAAGAAAAATATAGTCTTGTTATATTTTATGTAAGTATTCAAAAACAGTTGGCTGATTGGTGCTCCCTACAGTCAACAGCATTTTACAATCCTGTGCTATCAAATAAACTGAAAAGGTAATGAACCGCTCCTACTTTTGTCATTCAGTGCAGGCCTGTCCATGGTATTCTATCCTGCCATACAGTGATGGCAGTGATGATGCCAGTTCAGTGGTTCTTTGTAGTGCTATGATTTATCTAAGAACTGCATCAGCAGAATCCCTCACAACCACACGAATAAGTGAGTAGCATCGACCTGCTGACATCGACCTGGATGGCTATGATTTCCTTTATTTATACAGGCAATCAGATTTTAAAAGTAATTTCTGAATGGGCTGGATTCTTAGCTGTTAATGAAAAATGTTCAAATAGCAGCCTTTTGGGACACAAAGTGGTGACTTTCTCATCTTTTTTACATGAGTGGAGGTAGTTGTAATAGTATCCCCTCTGAATGGTCCAACCAGTAGGGATGCAAAACAAGAGGAATACACGCTCACGCACAAACTCATGTACACTCACAAATTCCAAGTAAACCTTGATGAGTTTCAGTAAACTCCAAACTGCGCTTTGCTTCAGTGTAAATCTGTGTTTCTGTGTGATGCTTCTGGCTCCACTTAGAACTCTCAAGTAAAAAAAAAAAAAAGAACAAAACAAAGGCCGTTTTTGTTGCCTATCTGCCATTAAAAGAAACAGAAATGAATAGAAATCTAACTAAAAAGTCTGTTCTCAGGAGGCCAATGTCTGCATTCCTGAGGGTTCAGATTGTTTGGGTAAACTTTGTATATGTATCTGAACTTTTTGGTAGGTCTCCAAACTGAACCTCTGAACCTTCTGAGGCTCATAGGCGGCTAGCCACTTTTGTGCTGCTGTGGGGACTGTTGGCTTTCTTATGCCCTTGACACTGAAAATATTTACCAGGTAGTTAGTAGAATCCAGTTAGAGAAGTCATGAGCCTGTCTTTCGGGTTTCACTGGCCACTACAAGGGAAAAGTATTTGCTGCTGAGTTAGATTTCATCATCCAAGGATGAAATAAGAGTTATTCTGCGGTTCAGATACAGACCTAGGCCTAAGAAGATCTAGACTCTGTTCCAGGTCCTACTACTGACTGTATGTGATTTAAATAAGCCACTCTGAATCTCAGTGCTGCGTAGTTAAATGGAGATGTCTGTGTTACAAGAATAAACCTATTATTTGTCAGATTGCATGGAAATGAGTACATCAGAAAGCCTAGAAATGTACTAAGTAAAGCCAGAAGAACGAGTAGACTAGTGTGGTTTTAGTTGGCTAGTCCCAGGTAAAATCCATGAAGGAAATTCTTAGGAAGCCTAATGGATTTCAATTACTAATTTGTTTGGTGCTCAGTAGTATTTAAAATAGCTTGGATTTTAAACCACATGAAAAATATGCCACCCTGCTGTTCCCACAGTCGTGAGCCAACAAGTCAAGAAACTACATCTACGTCCTGTGCCAGTAATACATTTATTATTTATGTTTTCAATTACATTTCCATACCAACCTCCATGTGTAAAACTGAAAAATTTAAGCATATACCCCCAAAGAATTATTCACGTTTTTCTTACAACAGGCAATGCATCTTAGAGCAGGACACTGTTCCCCTCAGCCTAAGTGGCATAACTCCCAGTGAAATCTGAGTAGCGTTAGATCTGCGGGTCTTTTTCTCCTCCTCAAAATGAGCATGCTCCAGAAGAAAGCTTATGAAAGCGTATGAGTCAGATCCTTAGCTGGTGCCGCAGAGCTTATTGAGCGGGTTAGGGCATATGACTATTAACACCATCACAGCAGCCAGTGCAGTATCCTGTAAATGAACTAAGTCACTACATATAAACAAGAAAGAATGTGAGCCTTAAAATAGGGCCTGTATTAAAAATGTTCTGGGCTTTGATGGCACTGCAAGATTTCAATGACCAAACACTGGAAAACTGGTGTCCAGCTCAGTCTTGTAACTTTGAAGACACCGTTCACACCATCTAAATATAAAGATGTACTTTCACTGTCTTAGATGATCTTAAGTCAGATGATTTCTAAGGGAGCTGGGCCAAAGGCACAACTTTAAAAGGCTTTGTGGTCTTTCATATCACGTCCCAAAAATATCTGCGGCATATTGTGAAAGCTATCAGAATATTTTACTTTTTCTCATTTGGACTTCAGGATCAGTGACTCTCCAGTATTTAAGTTTTAAAGGTCACATCTACCTATTGTAAGTAAGCAGCAGTTTAATGCATTAGTTGGATTTCAGTCACTGAACTCAGCAAAACCCATTGTTCATCATCTATCCTCCTAGACTGAAAGTAACATATTTTCCATATATTCAATATAGTAAAACATGTGTTGCACATATGCTAAAGTATATGTGACATTATGCAGATGTATTTAAAATATTGTAAGATTACTTTGTGTTTCTGTTATGTTGTAATATATTTCATGGCACAGTGCAGATTATAAAATGTATGAACATATCCCAGTTCTAGTGTCATGCTATATGTTTTAAGCCACATGAACATTGAACACTTCTATAGTATTTTATGTGTGTATTCTAACTGATCATGTCTTTTCCATTTGTTGCCTCTCCAGTGCCCTACAAAAGATGTGAGGGTTATATATCTTTTTTCCATATGGATGATTGCTAATCTAATACAAGGTTTCTGTGATGTGATACATTAGTCTTAGTATACGAAAGAAAAAAAATACTGGGAGGTTGGTAGTGCAAAAGGGTAAGGGATAGGAGAAATTCCTTTTCACACATGTCTGATAAAGGAGTAAATGAAAATTCCTTTGGAGGTTTCCTTGAATCAGTACTATTTACAGAGCTCTAGGCACTTGCTATCTGTTCAATTTCTTATTTAAGCATAGCTTTTACAAACAAGGACGTTGTAAGGTTAGAGGATTCCAAGTACCAGTTAAAATACTTTAAAAAATTCTGCTTGTTGAAGTGAATTATAGTGTTTTGGCAAATGAATTCAGGGAAAAGAGGAGTATGGAGAGATGGGAGGTGGGGATGGAGAATATCCATTTCAAGCCTGAGACAGACATTTTCAACAGTGGATAGATACTGTGAATGAAATCTGTCTATCTTCCTTTAAGTCATCATCTTGAAATGAATATTTCTAAAATAAGATCCAGACCAAGATCCAGTCTACATTTACATAATTATTTGAGGTGAACTGAGCTGCCCATGTGTGGACTAATGTGGGACGTCTCTGACCCAGACCCGGCGCTCCAAGAAAGAACCTTTAGGCTTCTTGCTACTTATGCCTCCATCTATTGTGCCATTTGTTTCTTAGCAGTGGTCTGCAGTGGTCGTCATTGGTTCAGATGGCTAAATATAGGTATCCAGCACTATTTGAGATGTTCCAGTGTATCCAGAAAATACGCACGCGGCTGGCAGATGCAACAGAGGAACTATGGGAGACCTGTGCCCCCTGGGTCCTGCAGCTGGAAGCCAGGTGTGGTAAGCTGGGGCATCTCAAGGTGCAGTAGAAAGAATGAAAACTATATTAGGTAAATGAATCAAATCCACTCTGAAAGAGTGCAGGTCTCCCAGAAGTTCTGTGTTATATCTGCCACTTCCAGGCAGATGTCTTGAATACTCTAGGGCGTCTCATGCAGTACCCAGGAAGAGCATAGGCACCCAAATCTTGTCCCCTGGAAATGCTCCAAGGACTCATTGATTTTTAATTTTATTTAAAAATAAGAATAAAGTTTGGCCTCTAGAAGGGAATTTCTTTTGAAACTCCCACGTGCAGTGCTAGGGCTCACCCTACACTGGACTCATACTTCTCATCGCTTGAATAGCCTTCTAGATTCCTTTGAACCTGAACTTAGGTGCCTTGTGCCAACTAAGATGCCAAACCAAAACATTCACATGAAGCTGGCAGAGGTGACACAGGATCTCCGGGAGACCTATGTGCTCCTTGAGTGGCAACTGGTGTGTACACCAGGGGGAATACCCAATATGGGTGGTCAGCAACTATGTCAAAGTGGATTGGCTAAGCAATGTATTGAGCACCATTGATTGTACTGTTAATCCCTATGGTCTACAACGTGAGTGCAGACACCTACCTCGCTCAGAGACACCTGCATTTAGATATCTATGCTTTCAAATGGAATCCTACCCCGATTCCCCATCCTTTTCCACTCTGCCGTCAGTGGGGTTCTTTCACGGCACAAGAATTCACCCGTGGAATTCATGCTATGGCATATTGGCCACAAGGTTTAATCCCCAAAAATACTGGCACTCTGGCCGTGATCACAAAGATAATTTAAGTATAAACTTAGCTTTAAGTGACTGAAATCGCTAGGATTGTTCAGCAACTTGCAGGTGTAAGTCTGTAAAGCTGTTTGTCTTATTTCATTTACAAAGTGCCAGGCCTATATCCGATATCATATAAATGATATATGACAGAAATAATCTTCTTACGTCAGCTGAGTTGGTTCAGAGACTGAGAAGAGTTGGAGTTTAATTCAAGAAAACTTATTTTCCATCTTCAGTCACTGAAGGAGGCATTTCTGATGATCTGGGACAGATCATCAGTAAATTACCTCCAGCACAATAAGAAGCACTACTCACTTGTTCATCTCCTTATACATAAAACTTTCAGTGCTATTTTATGTTTCAGTGTTACATAATAACATTAATAGCTTTCTCTGCATTTTTTTTCTTTTTCGTCATTCATTAGCAACTGTCCTCCATACAGTCTGCTGTACAGTATTTACGTATCTTTCCCTGGACCCATTTGCTGCCAGTCGATTTCATATTCAGAGCATATATAATGACTCATTTATTAGCTCTGGAGTCTCCTTATTTGCGTGGACTACTTGTATCAATACCATCAGCTTTGAACAACCCTGGTAGTCCTGTTTATGGCCATGAGCTTTTAAGTTATAAGCTCAGTTCTTATCAATGTTCATCTGTAAAGATTTCAGTCAGTTATAATTAGAGTCTCTCATTTAAAAAAAAAGACATAACAACAAAAAATCCAACAACAGCGACCGATTTTTACTGGCCAGTTTCTTCTTTGTCACATATTCAGATGAACATTATAGTGTCATTCAAACTTGAACGTTTCACAATGTTTGAAATGCTTCTAAATTTGAACTACATATCTGAAAATTATTAATGACATTCTTGGCATTCCATTAATGTTATTTATTATTTATTGTGTGTGAGACGGAACTGCCTAGAGGCCTTTGCAAAGGATCAAGGGCCCATTGAGCTAAGCTCTTGCTAGGCACATCGATCCAGATGGATGAGCAAATGCACGAGCACATGGCAAACAGCAAAACCTGTTTGTCAGTTCAGAATTCTAGTCTATGAAAGACAACCATAGCACAGAGTCAGTTGTACAGTTGGTACTAACTGGTACCTTGGTCCCTTGTCACAGCTGAAGGGACAAGCACTGAAAAAAATCAGTCTGGTTTCAGACTTATTTACCATGAACTGCTTCATCTCTTCTCTGGCTTGAATATTAAGGTTTCCTAAAGCCTGGTCAGGAGGTAAGAGGATGTCTGGTTCCCTTCCGAATCCTTGGTATGGGATCAGAGGGTGGCTGAAGAGCACACCCAGAATGGGAAACAAGAAAGTGATCCTTTGACCCATGTTATCATCATAAAGACCCTTTAACTCCGATGAATGGCGATACCAGTCCTTGCACTGTGTTGTGCTCATTTTGTCTATAAAGTAGTAGAATTCTACTCCAAATTCTACCTTTTTTAATGACTTATACATTTATTCTGTGAAATGATGCTTCTTTAAAAAAGATGATGCACTCCCTCCACAGTGTACTTTTAATCGAACACTTTGATCAGTTTTCAGGTTTCTGGTGACTTTTTTACCCTTACAAATAAAAGAAGCTACATTTTGAATTGTAAATCATTTTGAAAAGAAAAGACAAAACTCATATTCTAGAGATGGTACACTCTGCATATGCCCACTATTCATGTTGTAATAAGGCCTAGCATTTATGGAAGAGGAGTTTGTCTGGTGCACTTTGCTCTCTTCCTCCTCCTTAATGGTGGTTCTGAACCACGCCATAATTTCTGTCTTTCCAGAGCTCATCTGCTTATACCTGATTCATAAGAGCACTTTATGGACTTTACACCAGGTTATGAGATTACGATTCTTAAACTTCAGACAAGAATTTACTTTATAACAGGAAATTATTATGTTATTTCACAGATTTTCTATGAAATAAGAGCTGTTAAAATAACTCTTCAGGTCTCCACCAACACAAACTCCTTCTATGTGCCATCAGTCATGTCTTCACTGATATTTCCACTTCTGAATTGTCCTTCTCTATCTCCCTCCCTCTGCTCCATCATGAGGAAAAGGGCCTCATGGTTAAGGCCTACTGAGGGGTTGGGAAGCGCTGGGTTCAATGATTTGTTCTGTTACAGGTTTCTTGTGTGAGCCTGGGGCACTCATGCAGTCTTAGCCTTTTTCTCCGTATGGAGATGATGTTGTCTTCCTGTGGGGCCATGAGGCTTCATGAATTTGAAACAGATAGGTGGTCTCTGCTTTTCTTCTCCAAGTCCCACATCAGCTTTTCAGCTGTATCTGCTCCACAATACCAGGGCAGAGAGCTGGTGATGCAATACTTCAAGAGCTCAACGCATAAGCAGGGCTGCTGTGTGAGGCTCCTGCTAACAATCACAGTGCTTTATTAACCGTAACAATTTCTCCCTTTAGACTGCTCATGCTCAAAGGCCTCTGAAAGCAGCCCAGAAAATATAACTGAAATTAGGAAATTTCCAAATGGCAACAAGGCCCAATAGCCAAATAAAATAAATGAGCTGGCCTAGGAAATCCTTGTAACTTGCCACCCAACAACAGTAAACCAACCGTACAACACACGAACTAGAAAAGAAACAAAGAAGTCTTTTAATTATTTACAGTAGGCTTATTGTGGCTAAGTAAACATTGGCCAAAGACTTATAAAGTTAGCTTCAGTAAAGTGGGCTTATGCAGTAGTATATTGCCTGTACCTTTCACAAACATCTTTTTTAACCAGTTCCAGTATAGCGTAAATGAAATGTATCTCCTAGCAGCAACGCTGTTAACTTGGGGGCTGCTTTTCCGCTTATCCATTTTGCAAACTGTAATAATTTTATAATTAGCTAAACTGATCATCAGCTTTCTTCTTAAAGAGAGTAATAGGGCAGCTTTAAAGCCAGAAAAAAGTGTATTGACACAAGAAAGCCTCCTGTGGTGGGAGCCTTGGGCTTCCAGCCATGGATGTGCTGAATGGCTAACTGGTCAGCACGTGCTGGTTGGCCTGTGGCTAGAAATGCCACGTGACAGACAGCCGTCGAACTGCCAGCAGTGCCTTTCCTTCAGCGACGTTTTGCTTTAACTCTCTCTCCTTTACCCCATCTCCAGTTCTCATGGGATTGTATCAGCTCCAAAACTTCAACTGCTTATTGAGTTTGGCTGAAGTTGACTGAAAGATTCAAAAGGTGTTAGAAGGAGATTGATAGGCAGAAGGGCACAAACCTTTAGGAAACCCGATTACAACTAAAAGGGAACTCATAAAATGTGTGCACTGAACCAGTAGCTGAAATTGTAGCTAAATAAAATATTTTGCATCAAGTAAGTACTTTAAAAAATGAATAAACTGGCTAATAAAACAGCAGCAAAGCCCACCTCAGTTTTAAAGAAAGTCCTTCCCATTGGTGCCAATAGGTAACTCTCATAACAAAGGCTACAGACCAAGTAAGTCAAGGTATTTCAGAGCATATGGCAATCAAGTGCCAGAAAATGGTTGGCCAAGGCCTTATCCCTCCAAACTTTGCAGGGCAAGAGAAGCCTGTAATTGTGATGTTGCTGAATACTTGGATTTGGTTTTGGCCAGAGTTTTAGCAAGAAGTAAAGAGTGATATCACTCAACACCTTCCTTATTATTTTAAGGCATTAGGACTAACAGTGCCACTAGTTCTGTCTATAAATATTTCTATCGTCACTTTCCATAAATGGGTATATTTTGATTTTTATTGTAAATAATATGTTGTTCCGCCTACATTGATCTTTCCCATGAGTCATTTAATAGACTCTGCCTTCTTCTGCATCACAGTATTCAGCCTTAAGTTTAAGGTTCTTTACTGACTTCCAGTGCTTAGTTGCTTATTGATCTCCCATTTAGTCTTACACTTGTCTAGGTCTCCTGGTTATATCTTCTGTGTTCCCTATATAACCGCAGGGCTTCTCCAGTGACTCTGGGTGCAATGTGTAAACAAGCATTTACCTAGTGTTCAATTGAGTAGAATATGAGTTTCTGCAGACCTATTCCTGATTTCCTGTCTCCTAAGTTTAAAGTTACAGTCTGCAATATAACAGGGTGACAAAAGCAGTGTATATTTGCTCCCTCCTTAGCCTAGCAGTTAGGAAACTATGAAAAAGGTAAGCAAAGCTTAAAAGTGTTGCTTCACCCTGCTGTTCATGGCTTTAATAGGCAGCAGCATCTGGCCCGTTACGTGGACAGAGTTATCACAGGAGACAGGGCATAACGCATTGCAAATCAGGAATGCAGCATTATGTAACAATCTGAAAAATATGCAAGTATGGTTTGAATGAAATACAACTGCTGGGCTACCAAACAGATAGGCAGCCAGGAAAGTAATTACAAATACAGATAGCAAGGAAAAAATAGACACTAGGGAGACGTCTCACAATATTTTCTGGTAATCAGTCAGTAGTTTGTTGTCCTTAACACGGGTCAGCAAAAAAATCCTACAGGTTAAACTCTGTTGGGCTTTATGTTATTTTTTAATAAAAAATAATTTATACAAAGCCCCACAGGAAAAAAAGTCAACAATGTAGTTACCTTTCAATATATTCAAATGATAATTGTTATTTGGAGCATAGGATATGCCAGATGGTATCACTCCAGTAGTTTATCTCCTTTCCAGTAGTAGGCTATATAAGATAATGATCATAGGGAGTTTTCCTAACACCCAGCAGAAAGTTTATCAAAAACACTTTTAGCCCTTCTATAAAACCTTTCTCTTAACTAATATAAAGTGCCATTTTCATGGAGTTTATTTAGCATTGGTTTGGCAAGAAGGAGGGGAGTGGTACTTTCAAAAAATTGGCCATCTAAGGAGAAAAAATTTAAAGTATGACTTTGCAGAATCCGTTAACTTTATAGCAAGGGAACCTGATGTAGAAATGCACTTTTGATCCCTTGTATCTCATCCTTCCCATGCTTTGACAGACTTAATGAGCTTTAGACAAGCCCCAAGAAGAGCGTTATTTCAGGGAGAAAAGTGATTTCATTTTTTTTAAATACCATTTTAATTTCAATGTAATTTTTTCTTCTGAAACGTTGTTTTTCCCCAAAGTGACCGAGTGACAGAAAAGACATTTTTCTGTCCCAATCAATATGTTTTATTCAGTGATTTCTCAGTACAGTGGCAAAAATTGATTATATAGGAAAGAACTTTAAATGAATAAACTAGCAGACAAACAAAAAATATTGCATTCTTCCATATTTATTATTATTCAATGTGGAATATTTTCATGTAATTATCTCTGTATGTGTTTAGTTTGAGTTAGAACAAAATACCCCTGATAATCTCATTTTAAAAAATACATGATTATTTTCTTTAAGAAAAGTGGAAAGTCACTTGCAAGTTTCAGGATATATTTACATAAATCAAAGAGAATTTAATCAAGGAAGTTAATGTTGGAAAAATAAAAGTTTTCATTTGAAAATTTATGCATTTATGTAGAACATACATTCTGCTTAAGTGCCTAGTTAAGCATTTAATTGATTATCTTATGGCTATAGCCTTCAAATTTATAAATTCAGTTTGGCTTTCAGTGGCAGCATGGGTAGGATTAAGTAAGAGACCTAAAAATGGGAGTCTAACGTCATTTTAGGATCTGGAGATCTTACCTGACTTCTGGCTGCTAAGACAGCCTCTGTCAGCACTCTGTCTTCTGGTTTCCTTCCTACTCTGGGTAGAATTTGGGAACTCAGACCCCATTTTGCAGAACCACCTAGTTTGGATGGTAAGATCTAAGCTGTTTCTCTCTCTTTCATGTTTCTCACTTGCTGATTTAGTCACTCCCATCTCACTCCTCCTGAGACCTGTGAATCCCATGCAGAAATGCAAAGACCTATCCAGACAGTATGGGTGGCAGGTGAGCAACTGGATATTATTAATTCTGCTCTCGGAGAAGGAGCCTAAAGGGACATGCCAGCGCTCAGCACTCTTGTTATGGGTTATGCTGTGCATGTGGAGATAAGTGATTGTCCTACAATCGCTATTCTGAAACTCAGAAAACCAGTCCTTTCTTCTTGAGAGAAAAGACTCTGCTTTCTCTCTGTTTCTCTTCTCTGGCTGTGCCTTCATCTTTCTGCCTTATGTATAGCCAAAAAGTCAAATAATATAAACTGTTTGCAACTTACCTTATGGATAGAACTTATTTTTCCTACCTACTTTATAGGAGTGCCTGAAGCATATGACAACAGACCCTCTTCTTTGCTAATGATAATGATTTATGGACAGCATTAGATCACTAGCATATTTTCAGTTCATCTCTTCACTCTGTGCTCATGTCCACTTGCAAAGATTTATTTCCCTTTCATGGTTTTGCCCAATGGGAGTTAAGAAAGCTGGAGATCTAAATCTCAGCACCAGAATCACGCAAACAGTCTTCCTTGTCCTATCTCCTTAAACTTATACTGCATAGGAAAAACAAAGAAGGGAAGTGAAGGGAAGGGCAAGGCAAGGGAAGGGAAAGGAAGGGGTCTCCTCTCACACTGACCTGTTACGTTAGCTAAGCGCGTGCACTGTACATGGTAGTTCATCCTAACCGGCCAAACACTAGTTCTCATATCCGCTTATGGTTTCATTCCTGCATGCCTTTTATCTAGTTCCATCATTTTAGAAGAACTAACACAGGCTGAAGGATACAGTGAGTTTGTAAAGACTTCCAGTTGGCTCCAAGTGCATTTTCTGACTGGAGTTATGTTATTTTTCTATAGCATCTGGATCTCAGGCAAACATTTAAACTTGGCTTTAGGTTTATGCCAGGAAAAGTATTGGCTCCGATATCAAGCTTAAAGACATATCACTTTCCCTTTTCCTCCTTTCTCTTCTTTTCCTAAAACCAAAACAATAAACTCCTAATAAAATAGGGTGTTACGTTAGTCCTTCAGAAATAATATTGTACTAGAGGAAGAAGCTTTTTGCAGCCGGGCATTAAATTTGGCTCTAAAGAAGACTGCTTACTTCTAAAGTTGCCACCAGCTATCTGGCTGGCTGAAGAGAGGACAGATAGCATAGGGAAAATGATGGTTAAAAAACGCTCATATCCCCGTGTAATATAATAGTTAATGCCTCTCTTGGCTGAATCTTCCGAGTTTGGTGGGATTTTCTGAGGTCAATATTACTGTGAATAGCGATGTTTGGAAATCACCAAGTAAGTGCTTGCTGACTGCTCGGTAGTGCTAAAGCCCACCTTACTTATCCAGGCCAACCTTTCAGTGTAGTTAGGTGCTGATTACTGCACTGCAATTTTTTGACAGAAGCTCATTTTCCACATTATTTTTCACTCAATGGTACAATTTTAAGGACATAAGAAAAACAAAATGGAGTTACTGTAATAAATATCAATGCTGTGTACAGTGGTCTGTATTAAAAGAAAAATTCAATGCGTGATATTTCTTCTTCCATACTAAGACGTTGGTCTATCATAGAATCATAATGCAAAGTAGAAATGGTAGCTGAACAATTTCTAAACATGAATAATTCTTGTTTTTATTTACACTTTACCACAGGATCATTTTTTAATGAACAAAACAGTGAATATCAAACAGTGCAAGGTATTGTCCTTCTGTAGAAATCTATGAGTGTTCTGACCTTGAAAGACTGGGCCCTTAACAGTTTATTTTCTTAAAGATGAGAAGACAAGTTTTTGAATGATCCTTCATCTCTTACCTGGAAAATTTGCATCATACAAAGGAAACTGAAAAATAGACGAGTAGAGTTTTGTTTATAGTATTTCTGTCTTTTCTCGGTTTTGTTCTGACTTGTCAAAGCAAGAGTCTCATTTTAATTTAGTGCTTCCCTTTCCTGTCTTGATTGCAAATACTGGCTGAAGAACGGAAGTGCCATTAGAAGATCTATTTTGTAAAACAAGAATCAAAATTTGTAAGGTTTGGAAATGTGTCTCTGTTTTTTCAGTGAAATCTGAACAAGTTTTCCCTTTCCAGCTTTGTATTGAAAAATAAATACCTTCGGCAGCATAGTTGGCAGTGATCACTTAATATGAGCTGGATTTACTTATGAATATGTTAGATCAAATTCCATCTTCAGAGATAACTGCAATTTTAGTGTGTTAGCACAGTGTCCTGATGGTTGTGTTCATGACTGGTAGCAAAACCAGGTAGCTGGCATTGCAGGCTATTTCCTGGGGGTATTCCTCATTCTCCTTATTTCTTTGGAGAGATTTGAATCTGATGTTGCTTTGCAATGACTCTAACTAATGTTCATGCATTAAAACAGCCATTTTTCAGATATTTTGAGAAGTTGTAATACTGTATTTGTTATTGCTATAGCAGTGATTTCAAACATGTTTCCACAGGTACTGAGAGTAGCTTTGGGAATTAAATTAATTAGTTATTGTATATAGCTGCTGCCACAATTTTTTTTTCTTTTTTGGACATCTTGAACCCTTCCTCTTGAAATTACAAGGAAAGTAAAGTCAGAGAGGACCTAAATCACACCAAGGGAAAAGTCTATTTTTTCCTGTATTGCTACAAATCAGTGGCTACCAACATGTATACTATTTTAGTTTCTTGAAAAAGCTTTTAGGTACCTGAATTGCTCCCCCAGAGTCAGATGTTGTTCACAACTCTGTGAAATATCCACATAATGGATAGGAAGTAATTTCCAGTAAGGTGTTTAAGTTTCACTGGTATCATCTTGTTGTTGTAGTGCGGTGAGCTAGGAGATTACTCAGCTAAATCTATGGCAGTAATGACAATGTAGTGCTGACAAGCCTTATCTTTTATTTTTTTCTTCTAGTTAGGCAAACTAACATTGTTTCTTACTGTTTTGAAGAGAAGGACAGGCTGTGGTTCTAGTCTTTTTTTCCCTGATTGTGTTTGGTATTCTGAGTGCCTTTACCTCTGTTTAAATTGGGGCTAGAATATTACTTTTTTATTTTGTCCACTTAGACGTCCAGGTCTCTGTGGCAGAGACTAGTATTTCTTGTGTAGTACACAAAGTACAAATAATCCTCATAGTTCAATTGAAACCCCTAATGGTATAAATAGTAATTCTAACTAAGAATTATTTCAGAACGTTTGCAGTATTAAAGCCTCTTCATTAAATGCATAGATGACTTCTTAAATCTTCAGTAAAAAAGTAAGTACTGTGCTCTAAAACTTTCTCTGCAGCTTTATGCCATCTGTATACAAAAATTTAAACTAAAAATATATTTTATCACAATATTTATTTTATTAGCAGTTGATGGGTCCATGGGCTGAAGTGCCATTCACAGCACAGGGGTGCTTCATAATAGACTAATTTGCATATGTACTAAATAATTTACATATATAAATTATATATCAAAATGCTCTCCAGAATCTATTCAATTCAATGATATTGTTGTTTTGTAGCTTTTAAAACTGTTGAGTCTTTAATATTTAAATCTAGCACCTCTTCCAAAGCAAGCCCACAGGAATTCTTTAATTTTATTTTTTTTTAAGAAATGTACTGACTTTGTAATTAAAATAGCAACCTGAATATGATATTGCAGCATTAGGAGGGATACAAATGACTCCATCAGATATTTGGCCTCACTAAAACATTTCACATGAGGATAATCTAAATATTCAACAAAATATTCATCATTTAGAGGTCTGCAGTTGTTCAGGAAGGTAATTCAGTGGGCATGAGGGTTCTGCCTCAATGATTCTGAAAAGCTTCCCTAATCAGCAAACTATGAAAGTTTTACATTCAGAAATCTAAGCAAGAAAAGAAAAGCAGGCTGCAGCAGAAGGACCAGAAAATTAACTGGGTTAACACAACTTATAAAATACCAAGAGAATACCAAGTGCAGCTGAGCAGATTAAAGGAGATCTTCCAAGGTATTCCAAGTGACTTTTGAAGCTAGGGGTGAGTATGAAGTATAAAGCTTTCATTTAGTAACATAATCTGCCAAATAATAACTGAATTATCCTTTTTGGATCAGGTCATGATGCACTGAGCCTATACAGGAAATTCTGTTTTTAAATGAGTATTTAGAATTGCTCTATAAATACATACATGACCATTTCTAACCTTCGTGGTTATCTGTTGAAAATATTTGGCCAGAGATGTTACAAAACCAATAGCAAATATATTTATTAGTAGTTTTTGCCTTCCTCAATACACTCAGCTTTCATACTTGATGCTGGTCTATATCAGCATAAGATGGTATCATTATTCTATATTCTCTTTTAACTGTTTTCCATAGGCTTCTGTAGGAGGCATCCTCAGAGAAGAACCAAGAACGGCAACCTTCGGCAGCAAGTGGAATATGCTACTTTATCCTATGTGTGAACTCAGCCTTAGATCTCCATCCACTGTTATGAGAGCTCAGACAGCTACCTCAAATGTGGACATCTACCTGTATTAAGGTATTGGTTCTTAGATATTTGCAATCTGCAGCTGAATCCTTTTCCCAGACTTAGAGAGAGATGAATTCTGCCTCTAATAATCTTATAAATAAAATATGTCATTTCAGTAAGCTTCTGCTTTTTCAGACAATAGTTGGCCATGAGGCTAAGGACATGAGCTACCTGTTTGCTTTATTTTTGACCTACTGAGCTGCATAATATTTAATACTTTGCATAGACTTCAGCACAGGCAGAGTATTGCAAAAAAACACATTGCTTTATGGATTTATCTTGCTAAATATGCTGCTAAATTCAAGTCTGGTAGCAAAGATGCTTTAAGGCAATGAAAAAAACAGAAAACAAACGAAGAGGAGCTACGCAATACACATTATTTTGGCAGTGGCTGCAGGCCTTGGGAGGGATTCAGTAGCCTGAATGCAGGCATCTAATGCTGTTTGATATGCCCCAGGACATCCAAGGAATCTGCATAGGGCTGACGGGTATGTCATAGGACATGCAAGAAATTTGTGGCCTCCTAGACAGGCAGCTGGAGACCAGGTGGGGTAGTCTGAGATGTCTCAAGTGGCAACAGATGCCAATATTTAACCAACTGAATCACATTCTTTGTATACAGTAGAGGCTGGACCACCGTATGTGTTGCCTTGTCAGACACAATGCAGCTAGCATGAAAGCTTTCTCTCTGACAGGAATCATCATCAATGATTTGTCTTTTAAACCATGCTTAATAAATTATTAAGAAGTAAAACCCCATGCATTAAAGAAGCTTAGGGCTGGGACCTGAGCTAATATAAATTATTGCAGCCGCACTGACTTCAGTGGAATGACTCCTTTCCTTTAATCAGCTGAGGATCCAACTCTTAGTAGAGCTTATGTATATCTTTTAAATTTCAGCTCCACTGAAATGAGAGGTCTTGGAGTCAAGAACATTTGCTGCTTGGCAGTGTGGCAGGACATGCCTGCCTTCATTTGGCTGATTTCAGAGTGTCCCTTCTTCCGGCAGCATCAGTGTGATTTACAATTGCTTTTTCCAGTCACAAAAAAACAATATTAAACAAAAAAAAATTTTTTAAACTTGGTATGATAGTATGTGTCTTTGAACCATTGTATCATTTCCAGTAGCCACTGGGTCAGATTCCTGAGGCGCCTTCCATTTCTGAGGGATGTGAGTGGTGGCTGTATTCCTGTATTTCTGTGACCCTTGTCACAGCCAGGTGGAAAAGACAGCCAGCACTGGTCCAGGAGCACATCATGGTGCAGCAATCTCTTTGAAATGAATTCCTTCCTGGACATATCTTCACCGTATCTATCCGGTCTCTTTTCCAGTGAAAGGCTGCAAAAAGTTTGTCTTAGAAATGAACACCTAATAAAAAAGTATTGATTCTCCTTTCCTTATCTGCAAGATAAGCAGAATGTTTGGACTGAAGGAAATTTTCCCCACTGGTTGATTTTTATCTTTTTGTACAATACTGAAGTAGTCTTTGGCTTTATAATTCCCAAATAATTCCCCAAGAATGGCCTAGATTGCTTCCAAGATCAGACAAGAACAGGTGTGTTGAACATGGGATAATACTATGAAACACCTAGGGATGGAATCCAGTCCATCTAATTTAGGCTGACAGGATAGCCTTCAGAGGCATCTGCCTCTTTCCACTGCAGATCTAGAGAGTTTGAGCCCAAGGACGGTGCATTATGTTAAAACGTTTGGGGCATATATTAGATGTTAAAATTAGTTAGAGTGGATTCCATCCTAACTGTCTAAAACCTTTAAGTGTCTGTTGTTTTTCTCACCAGGAAGAGTTGTTCATGAGTGACCAGGGACTTCATTTTTCTGTAAAAGTTATCAGTACCTTTTGTTAAAAAAAAACCCTCACATTTGTAGTAAGAACAATTTTCTTCTTTTATCTTTTACTGGTCAGCAAGACAGTAGTGTTTTAACCTCTTACTCCCTCCTGTTCCCCCTCCCCCACCTTTGTAAATATGGAGAGTACTTCTGCCAGAAGTGTACCTTTTTATTGTTATAACTGAACTGAAAAAGGAAATGTAAGTGTAAAACATTATTGTTACCCATAGGAGAAAAAAATAATAATCATGTTTACTGAAATGACTGTCAGGCAATGGCAGCTGTCAGACCGGGTACGACAGCAGAGCAGAGATATCACGTGGATTTATTTGCTGAAAGCCCATTCACCTTGGCATTTAAAATGACAATTTTCTACAGTATTTAGTTGTTTATAAACTATTTTAGATTGACTAACCATTTCTATTCTAACCTATTACACAGTCATCCACTTCTTTGCTTTCTGTAAAAGGTGGATTGGCGTGCCATAAGATTTAGTTCCTTTTTTGGAAACAGCTTTTGTCTGAGTAATTGATTCTTGTTAATGGTTGAGGCTCAGACGTGCGCTCCCTGAAATTTCTGTGTGAGCTACAACTTAAGATGAGTTAAATGCCACTTTTCTGTGCATGATGCATGGAAGATTTGGGGCTGCTGCTGTCTTTAGATCTCTAACAAGCTGAAGTGGCATTACACAATGGAGTGCTTCTGTTCTCTTTCCAGCACATGGGCAAGACGGAGGCTGCTACATCACTTCAAGGTTTTTCAAAGTGTTTGGTAGTACTCATTTGTTTTTATGATTTTCATCCAGCAAGAGGAAATAGTTGACCTGATGGTCAGACCAGAGGAGACTGGTCTCCTATCTTGGAGAAGCTGCAAAAGTTTCCACGTACTAAGGATAGATTTACATCAAAACTTCTGGAGACATCTGTTTTTCTCCTTAGTGACAAGACCAGGGCCATCAGATCTCCAGGAGAGAATTTTCACATGGAAGATGCTTGCCTCATTTTACAGCATACGTATATTTCAGGTAACAATGTAAGAAGGGAAACAGAGTCAGTCAAGCCAGTATCTTCATTGCTGTCTGGGTGGGTAAACCTTAGCTTACTGCCGCTGCACTGATTGGTACAGCTGAGCAGAGAGAGGAAAGAAATTGTGCCAAAAAACTTGATTAACTTTCCCCCTCAGAGAAATGAGGAAGCAGGAACTGAACCGTGGTTCCTAGCTGTGTTTTCTGGTAATAAAACACTGACAAGGCCGCAGCTGAAGCACAGCAGTCAGAGTCTATAAATTTTTAATAAAAGGAACGAATTTTTTTTTGTCAGAACAGAAAAAAAAAAAGGCAGGAAGGAAATAATAGAAAATGAGTCCTGTTAATGCAAATGTATTAGGAAAGTGTATTCAGTGTATGAAAAATAGTGCCTCAACCTAAACATACTTCTAAATGTGCCAATAAGTGTTGAGAAAACAAGCACTATTGTGAGTCTTCTTACCATACAAAAAAACATTTGGACTTGATTCACCAAAAACTTTACTCAAGGTTTATGGAATAAATTTCTTATTTGTGTTGGCGGTGCACTACCGTAAAAAACTGTGGTCATGTGAGGGTGAAGCCAGACGAAGTTCCCTTGCAGTACTTGCCTGGTTCTAACAACTTATCCTTCCTTTTTTCATTTCCTTCATTGAATTATTTACCATCAAAGAGGGAGGCTACACTAGTTTTGGATACGGTTATGATTTAACAATGTGATTTGATTATGATCGTGATTTACTCAGCCGTAGCCTGATTCTACATTAAATAAGGAGATTTTCCTGATTACATCTTTACCTACTGAGTGTGATGTATGCATTTCTTTTTCTTGTGTGTCAGATATTCTTCATGTCATAGTAAAGCATATAAAATGAAGCATTATTTTACTAAGTGGTAAGTGAAAAATAAAACTCAATGTAAGATGGTTTTGCATGAATCAGAGAAATTATTTTAACTTGTTTCCTTGTCTTTCTTCAAGACGTACTCTAGATTTCATTCTTTTTTTTTCCTACTTAAGATGTTCTGTTCCTAATTTGAAGAACAATGGTTTATGTTTACATCACTTTAGACTGGGTAAGAGAAACAGCTTCTTTAAATTCAACTGCAAACTGTGTTTAAATATCTATCTTTCATATCAACTGAAAATTGAAAAAATATGAACTGAAAAGAGATTAAAATACACCAGAGACTTCTTCAGTGAAAAGCTGATAAATACATAAGAACTGTAAAGAACATGAACCAAATGTCCAAAGATATGACTAATCTGATTTTATATTTATCTGATGAATTCTGGAAAAATGAGAAGTTCAAGCTTAATTCAATGTTTACATCCTCAGCTTTGTTTTCTAGATTCTTTGTAATTGGATGACAATAATGAAACCTAGAAACATATGAATTTTTATATTAGAAGGATTGGCTAAAAAAAAAGAGTAAAAAGTGCATACACTTAGCAAAAGCAATTTTTAAAATGTGTTTGAAGTTGTATATACACTATAATGTTGCCCTCAGGAATCCTAGACCCTGCAGATCAGGGAGAAAATCTGGAGAAAAGAAGACTTTCCCTTGATGGCGAGGGTTGGGAAAGAGATCATTTAGGCAAAATTGACATCCACAAGTCCATGAGCCCTGACAGGATGGACCCACGAGTGCCGAGGGAGCTGGCAAACCTTATTGCTAGGCCACTCTTCATCATCTCTGAAAGGTCATGGAGATCAGGAGAGGTTCCTGAGGCCTGGAAGGAAGCTAATATCACCCCAGTCTTCAAAAAGGGCAAGAAGAAGGACCCAGGGAACTACAGGCCAGTCAGCCTCACCTCCATCCCTGGAAAGGTGATGCAATAGCTTGTCCTGGATGCCATTTCTAAGCATGTGGAGGATAAGGAGGTGATAAGGAGTAGTCAGCATGGGTTCACAAAGAGGAAATCATGCTTAACCAACATGATAGCCTTCTATGATGGAATGACTGGCTGGGTAGATGAGGGGAGAGCAGTGGGTGTTGTTTACCTTGATTTCAGCAAGGCTTTTGACACTGTCTCCCATATAACATCCAGTACAGGCTGGGGGCTGACCTGCTGGAATGCAGCTCTGCAGAGAAGGACCTGGGAGTGCTGGTGGACAACAAGCTGACCATGAGGCAGCAAGGTGCCCTTGTGGCCAAGAAGGCCAGTGGCATCCTGGGCTGCATTAGTTGCAAGAGCGTTGCCAGCAGGTGGAGGGAGGTGCTCCTCCCCCTCTCCTCAGCCCTCGGGAGGCCTCACCTGGAGGGCTGTGTCCAGTGCTGGGCTCCCCAGTACAAGAGAGGCATGGAGCTCCTGGAGCGAGTGCAGCGAAGGGCTGCGAAGATGATGAAGGGGCTGGAGCATCTCTCCTGCGAGGAAAGGCTGAGGGAGCTGGGCCTGTTCAGCCTGGAGAAGAGAAGACTGAGGGGAATCTTACCAGCGCGCGTATGCATCTGAAGGGAGGGTGTCAAGAGGACAGGACTCTTCTCAGTGGTGCCCAGCGATAGGACGAGAGGCAGTGGGCACCAAGTGAACCACAGGCAGTTCCGTCCGAACTTGAGGAAAAACTTCTTTCCTGTGAGGGTGGCTGAGCACTGGCACAGGCTGTGGAGTCTCCTTCGCAGGAGATATTCAAAACCCGCCTGGACGCGATCCTGGGCAATGTGCTCCTGGCGACCCTGCTTGAGCAGGGGGGTTGGACTAGATGATCTCCAGAGGTCCCTTCCAGCCTCAACCATTTTGCGATTCTGTGATTCTATGATACAATACTGCTAGGAAATCATTATATTAGAGGTTGAATGTATTTTTTCTTTATTGAAGACAAGCATTTCCTTTAAGTGTACTATGTGCCTGGGTATCTGGGAGTCAATAATATATCTGAGATAATTTTATAACGTATATCTAATTCTATTGACTTCAGTGGAATCAAACTTACGTTAGGGCTGAACTTGGCTTT
This sequence comes from Struthio camelus, assembly GCF_040807025.1. NCBI lineage: Eukaryota > Metazoa > Chordata > Aves > Struthioniformes > Struthionidae > Struthio > Struthio camelus. The sequence goes on along the minus strand of NC_090942.1, from coordinate 147,787,314 downwards.
TTATCATCCAGCTATGCTGATGATCATCCTGTACCTCTAGTATACTAAAAATTCTTTTAGCATGTTAGAGAAGTGATGAAGAATGTGTACATGTCAGCATTTGGGTGTTATTCTGAATTACACGAATGAAGAAGAATTAAAATTCTTTTCTTTCTAATATTTTGTATAGATCCTGAACCCCTCAGGCCTTTGTTGATGTACTGTGTACAGTTTAGGGTGCCTCTTTTTGTCCGTTGTACAATCAACATATCCATATTCCTTTATACTAATTACAGTGCTAAAATACAAAAGTAGGGTGTTTGGAAATCAATGTATAGTATGATTGCAAATCCGTCCTCAGAAATAGAAATTAAATAGACCAAATCCATCCCCACTGGTCTCAACAGATTTACTTGGAGAATTAATTTATCATCACATCCTAAATGGAATTATTAGTAGGCATTTAAAAATTTGTTTATCTGTTTCAAAGTGAATAAACTCTCCAATCAAAATTCATGCTGAGTGTAATTTAGCTAAAGTGACTGGAATTTGCTAGGCGTGAATGTAGTCTCCTGTCAAAAATGTTCTCTCTATTACCCATCTACTCTGTGAACTAAATTTAAGTAAATGACCAAAACTCCACATAGAAGTTTGTGGGTTGATACAAGTGACGAAATAAACGGTGTTATAAGCAGTTCCTTTAGCTCAGAAAAAGCAGTAAATTGCTGTATAAAGTTTTTATTTACATAGATTTTGCATTTGCCAAATACGAAAAATTTGAACCTTAAAGAGATCCAGTGTAGCAAGAAAAGACAAGTATAAAATAAATGAGGTTCACAATTTTTCAAACTTACTTATATCCCTAATGTTTGCAACATTCTCATTAATCAGATTTATTTTTTAATTGAAGTTAACGTAAGGATGGCTTTTCTGGCCAGTGTAGCATTTTGTCACCAGTAAGTACCAGATGCTTATAAAAGAATTTTAAGGAGAGCACATATACAGCAGTGTCTCCCCGGTGTCGTTTTTCAGGTAATTAGTAGTTTAGAGACTTCCCAAGCCAAAGATTACACCATTTCCATGATGCTGATAGCCACCATCGGACATGTCCTCCAGGTATCTGTATAATTTTTGCACCCCTATATGTTTGGCCTCCCTTGTGTCCTGTGTCAATGCATTCCCTGACAGAATCAAACCTGCTATGTGATCATTGCACTGCATTCTCTCTTGTTAAGGCACTATGGGAAACAGCGCAAGATGCTACTGTTTTTAATGAAAGATCATAGGTTGAGGACAGGACTTATAGATACCTTTTGCAAGGCAGGTAGTTGCACTGTAGCTCAGCTTCTTTCTTATTAAAATGGTACTGAGCAGTATTTACTCACCAACCAAAACACTGTAAGATATACTGAGGAGTAAAGAAGATGGGTATGCACACGTAATTTTATGCCATATATGAAGTTAACATTTTATAATTAATTGGAGGAATTTAATGAGGTCCTTGAATGGAAGATGACATGGTATACATAACAAAAAGTAAATGGAATCTTGTCACTGTATAAAATATTGTCAATGAATTCGAGCAAGCTTCATCTGCTGACAGTAATTAAAAAAATTTAAAATGACGTGTCTGTACTTAGCACGAAGTATTTGAAAATCTTTTGTTCCTCAGAAAGTTTTTGAGGTGCAGTGCTTGTAAATGGAGTGAGTTTGTTGTCTATAAGACTAGTCACTAAACTCTGGCAAGGCAAGGATTGAGCATGCAATATGTTGATGTGAGCTCATAAGTGACTTTCATTTACTAATCTGACAAACAGTCTTCAGAGTTTGGAGACTTCTCTAATATCTTGTGTAAGATGGATGACTTGCTTTCAGATTCACTTAAGCAAAGATGTTTGGCCACGTTTAATTTGCTAAAGTAATTTCCAGATGAGTAGTTTCCTCCAATTGTCCATTAACATTAAGTGAGATTAAGGGAGCTATTAAATACTGATTCTTTTACTCAGGAGATCTCTATGACTACACAGCTTTCCTGCTGATATTTATGAGAACTCTTCTGTTTTACTTATACCTCATTTGCTAAATATTTAAAATTCCTCCAAAGAGACAAAGCAGGTGGCTTTGTACTCATTACAAGAAAATCTCATTTTGCTGTCCAGATTAGCTGTGGAACCAAAACAACATAAAATGTAGGCCCATCTCCCTGATAAATGTTGACAGAACCCTCTTGCCAAAAATGCATCCATTTAAATCCAAAGTATTGTAAGTAGTTATGTTCATACAGCTTTTATTTACAGTGGGGAATTCTCTGCAATGATCTCTGACAAGCTATCAGACTATGACTAGTGATGGGTGAACTTCGAAAATACAGTTTACTAAAGCATCTAAAATACTGCTTGTTTATCCAGACTTCACTAAACCTTTTTAGTCAGAACATCTTATAAGATATGGCATTCTCCTGAGATGTTCAGCACTTGCAAATTCTGGCTGAGCTGTAAATGGGAAATATTAAAAAGGTTTCTCTAGCATAGGTGAGATAGGTTTGGGTGAAAGAAATTCAGGCTAGTGCCCAATTTATTAAGACCTCATCTTCCACTTTCGTGCTATATATGAGACAGCTAGACCTTTACAAAGACCACAGGCAAACAGACAAAAAATGATAATAATTGCTTTGAACACAAAGAGTTAAGAATCCTGAGGAAATTATTAAAAAATATTCTGCAACCTATAGGCATTTTGGAGCACCTCTGTAGGCTGATTTTAGTAAATTACCCTATAATTTTTTTTTCAACTTGCAATTCAGTACACTTCTACAACTATGTCACTTAAAATACATTTCACTTCACCTTTTCTGTTTTCTTGACTGAGGAGACCGAAAGGGGGAGGATCAAGGTCATGATGGGTAGGAAGGAGATGGAGAAGGATGTGTCCCAAGCTGGAGGTGCAGAGATAGCACACGCGGGCCAAAGGGTGTGTGGTCTGACATATTAAGAGGATGCGGCTTGTGGTGCTGGAGGTATGCAGAGCTGACTCCATTTTGTGAGAGCTGGGAGGGAGCCTGAAGGCAGAGAGAGGTTCCTGGCTTTGCCCAAAGTTGTGGCAGATGTCTGGTATGTGGGAAAAATGGATTAAGCGTGTGCCTCCTGTGATGCTGTAACCGTTAATTGCTGCGTAATGAAGAGCACATGCTGCGGGAAGGAGCTCCCCTCTGCAGCGCTGGCAAGCTGCGGCTGTCGCCGCGCTGGAGCACGTCTTTGTGCAATGGATGCTTCCCAATCTGTCCAGGTGCTTGCCAGGCCCGAAAAATTTTCTTTTATGTGCGGCTTGTCTAGCAACTGAAGCTCGCTTTGGAAAACTGCACTGAGGTGCGCTACAGTATCTTCTCTCGGCTTTCTGTTTGGCAGAAATAACTGACAGAGAGATAGTAGGGGGCTCCTAGATGTGTTATACTGGTCCGCTCGGCTGAAGGACTTTGGCTAGTATCTGTATCTGTAGAAGCTCCATTCCTCTGATTCGAAGGAAGGGGGTCTGCTAAGTCTCTGAATCTTGGGGACTCCTCTCCGCAAAAGACGCGGTAAGCAGCTTTCTGAGGAGGAGAGTCAAATCTGAGATTTCTGCAGGAAACAGTGATACTTAGAATTGCTAAGATGGGTAGATGATTCTTGGCTTATTAAGCACTAATCATTGTCTGACATCAAATGGGACACGTTGTTGCCTGACAGCATTTGCAGAAACATTTGGTCAGGATTATACCACAGCAGTCAAGGACAAACAGGTTCACAAGCAGGCAATCCATACAAAAGCAGGGAAATGTGCGATACAGAAGGATGGCCTAACGCAGCTGAGGTAAAACTGTATCTACATGAACTTCAGAATGAACAAACTCTTGGAGTGTTGTCTATTTGGTGTGAAGAGCACTAATCACCTCAGTGTGGGAGAGCCTGAATGAGGATGTAAGATTTTAGAGGTGGAAAAAACAAATTTGCTTTGCTGTAAAACTTCCATGAAAACTTAATTGCAGACAATTTAAAATAATTACAGTACTGGGGTAGCTTTTTGCCATAGATTTTCTGAGTCTTTATTTCTGCACATAACAAAAATTCAAACTATCAGCAAATGTAAATCGAGAGCTGCTTGGGGCTTCATTTCTGAACCAAGGATGCTCCCAGTGTTAAAAAATGACCCTCCTCTCACTTTTTCTATATTTAATTTTTATGAGAGTTGCAGACCTTTTTCTCTTTTCTTGTATAGTAACTATAAGTACTTGGATGCATTTTATTCTTGAGAGGATTTCCTGATTAACTGCATCAGTTTTGGAGATGAACATGCCTGTGATGTTTCTAGCCTGTGATTAGGAAATCATCAATACTTAGATCCTTTTGTACATTGAACCTGATGTTAATTATATATGCATTAATACATTTATCCTTACTTCATTGATATTTCAGGCTTATTTGGATGAATTATAGAACTGGAAGCAAATCTCACTTTTAATTTTTACCTTTTACTTTTTGCTGTAACTAAATAGATTTTTCTTTCACAATTGATGCTGATAAGTGATCCACCAAGGATTCATTTTATCTTACTGTACTCATTTGTATCAACTGTAAGTATCCACTTAAAAAAATAGATGTGGTTATTCATAAGACCAAAGAGGAAATGATGTTTGCTTCCTATAAATATTCCAAGACTTTGAGAAATTTCCAATTGCCATTCCAAAACTTTTCAAAATGTTTCTATAAAAAATGAGAACTAATCACACCAAAGTAGCTATTCTTTGAATAGTCATAGTAATTCCTGAGGTGATCTATGGCAGTTTTCCTGCTCCCACCCAGGAATAGTTATTCTTTGGGGTGGATTTGATCTACTTTGTATAAAGCAGATTCTCTAAAACTGATTTTAAATGTGACTCATGTATACCCTAAAAGAGTATTTCTTCCTTCAGTATTCATACTTCTTAGCACTATCAATAGTCCGTTATTTAATATAGTGGAACATCTTCAATTCCCAATTAGCTCTAGCTGTTGCTATATGCAGTTCTCAAGATAAGAGTACAATACTGTCACATCCTATGAAGAAAAAGCTTCTAGATAATAAAAGTGTTATAGTAGAATTAATTAGATATATAGAAGATATTGAAAAATTTCAGATTACAGAACATTGACTTCTCAGGCATCATTTTGTTCTCCTTTGTGCCAAAATAAATGTATTGGCTTCAGGGGAATAAATATGGATTTAAATTATATCTATATCAGGGTCTTTGTCTTTAGTTCAAACTCTGCTAAAATACTATATCAGATAAATTCACTTGTATTATTGCAAATGAATTCAAAGGTAGCGATCATCAGATAAATGATGTTCTTCAGATAAAATGATTTTTATTCTAAAGGAAGAAAAAAAAGAGAAAAGCAAGATAACATGCAGGATTTGAAAAGAAAAAGAAGCACAGGAACCTACAGTGACTAACTCTGATGTAGACTTCTACACTGTCTTTATTTAGTCAGCTAAATCTCCACCACTAAAAATGCTTTAGCTGAATGCTAGTTCTTTGGGTTAAAGGGCACTCCCTCATCCTTCAGAAGTGATAGGAAATACAACAGGGCCATAATTATTCATTTAAAATGTCTGACTTCTGTAATGTAATGCTCTGATCACTATGGAATTTGGATTGTTTTTAAATGTTGTCTTTTCATGCTCAACTTGAAATCATTAGGATTACTTATATGAGTTATGTTACTGGTGTGTAACAAGGGAGCTATGGATAGATTTGATCTTGAAGAGACAGCTCTTCTTCAGATGTGTATTGACCAACTTCCTTTGACTACAGGAAAGTTACAGGAACTGAGAATCTGTCTCTATCAGCTCATTCAACAAACATATCCCACATTATTATGGAAATTAATGAACAAATTTCAGTATTACTCCCCCCAAAATTGGGGCAATGATCCTGATAATTACTATTCTATGAGATTAGTTACTTTCCCATGCAAAATAATGGAAACAATATTAAGGGAATGAACTTTTAGAGTATCTCAACGCAATCCTGTGAACACTTATGTACATCAAACTTGATTGTTCTCGCTGACAGAATAGTATAATGAATAGATGAAAGGAATTCAACAGAGGTCATATGTTTGGAATTCAGTACTGCATATGTTCTTGTGCCTCATGATATATTAGAATGAAAAGTTATTTACAGTTTGGCTCTAAAAGAAATTGTACCATATATGAGTTAGATAGCAATCCTTTAAATAGTCTTTACACTGCCTCATGGGATTCCCTGTTTTCTATTGTTTGCATTTGTACATTTGCACAAGTTATGAAGCATGGTTTCTGGAGTTTAGATGTCGTATTTTGATACATCCCTATTTTTATGCTGGGTAGAGAGCAAGGGCACAAAAATAATCTTTTCCTGTTGTCTAAGATTTATGAGATTCTCCAGTCTTCCAAAGATCCAGTCACTCTACAGATTGAAAGTGTCAATACTGCCAACTGCTGTGCAAGTGCCAGGATCATGTGGGAAAAGGGATATTTTGAATTCTGCTGAGACTAATCTGTCAATGCTTCTTTCACTGTTGAAAATAGCTGGTTCCTCAGAATTTGAAAAATTTTTCCAAATGTTCACTGTGTAAATGTACTATTTTTCTATCCAGTTGAAAAGTAAAAAAGAAAAGAAAATTAAAAATGTGTTTATTCTACCACTATTTCCTTCCATTCTTTCTTATTTCTTGTCTTTCATTTCTTTGGGTTCCTTCGAAATTTTCACTGAAAAATCGAAGGAATTAAAATGAAACACTATGATTCATTGGGATAATGCTTTATGGAAATTTTTATAGAAATGCCTTGAAATAAAACCAATCAGTTCACAAGCATATTCTAATAGTTTTTTTGAGATCTGAATTTGCTTTCAGCCTAAGAGGTCACATATTGTTCTGTTATCTGTAACTGAACAAAAGAGCACAGGGTGAACAAGGTTCATCTAGCCCACTGTTCTGTCTCAATCCGTAGCCTACAGTGGATGCCTAGGGAAGAAACTGAGAACAAGACTGTTATATCATTATGCATTTTCAAAAAATTCTCTCGTCCTTCTTTAGTGTTTTATGGTTCTGGGACTCCCTTAGTGAGAAGCAGTGCCATTGTACTTAAAACTGTATCTCCAACTTTCATCTTAATGTTAGTATACACAGAAGTCTATGAAGATGACTAATTATGTAATCAAAGTTTAAAGTATCAAGATCATATTTTTCTGCGCTCCTTTTGATTGCATCAAGTAATGTGTCTAAAAAACATCTCAAAAATGTTCATCAATTTTTTAAAGGATGTGACATAGATTTCTCCCTGGGTAAATATTTGTATTATCTAGGTGTAGTTTTCTCCATGTCAAGAAGAGTCTTCTACTGAGGGAGGAGTAAATATATATAAGCCCTCTTTATAATAAGATGTTATTACTTTTACATGTATATTAGCTGACAGTTCAGTTTGGCTATTGGCTGCACCTCTTTTTTTATTTTAATTATCATCAGGAACCATAAAGTTTTGGTGCACTTTTTGAATCTGGAAGCACAATAAATACTAGGAAAAAAATTCTCTTATGCTAAAAATCAAACAAGCAAATGCAGACTTTGACTAAAACCTCTGTAAGTGTCAGGTAAAATGTAAGGGCCTTTCTGATTTTTAGTAGATACTGGACTTTTTTGTCAACTGGTATAAATCAGTCAACTTCAATTTATGTTAATAGAACTAGGCTGACTTGTACCAGTTGAAGAACTGGCTCTTTCAGCTTCAGCATGTGAAAGTATCTATGTTAAGTCAATCAAAAATTATTTCTGTGACAAATGATTAAGGTATGATAGGAACTTGATGGCAGGGGGTTGTGTAATATATTTTAAAATTCAAGGTCAAAAGTGCATATCCAACTCAAATCACAGTGACTGTGTTTTAAACATCCAGACATTTCCTTTGGAAGAGGTGATAAAAACCAGAAAAGAAACAGGACTTTTTTTGGTAAAAATTTAAAATAATTTGAGACTGTCTGACCATCTATACGGTGTTTGATTGCCTACCAGAGCTGTCACAAGTAAGTCATAGCTCACTGAATTTCTTAGTGAAACAGTTGTCACATAAAAATGTCATTCCATTGTCTAGTCTTGTCATCACTCCTAGTAAAGAGACCAAAGTCTAAATTTAGTAGTTAAACTACTACTCTGTACTGCTAGTTCTTCCAAGTCAGATTTTAAAAGCACTGGTTAAATGAATGGAGATATTCCTAAAAGCTGTTTGTTTAGCAGTTTAACTATTTAGTATGGAATTCATCTCACCTGACTGCAGTCTTCTAAGTGTTTTGTCCTGTACATTCAGTGGAATGAATAGGCTGCCCCTTTAAGGTGATTTATCACACCTACATAGGGTACAACAAATTTTTAGGATGGGATGAATCTCCCTCCATTGGATTTTGTTTTTCTCCTTGAGTACAGAAGGAGTCTCGATGAGTACCTTAGCCTGCCCACCCACTTCTTGTCGACTAGGCAGGTGGTTAAAACATGGACTTAGAAAGCAGGAGATGGGGTGTCTAGGCAGGACTCATCACAGTGGTAGAGAAAATGCACCTACTAGTCACTAGGGTGTCATTAATGTCCAGGCCATCCTGGATAAGAGCAATCACTGCCATCCTTTTAAAGATCAGCCACTGCATAGATGCAAAAGTCAGTGAGCAAACAAAGGGCAACCTGCCTGAGCTTCACGATCAGAGTATCCGAACAGCACAAGGGGTAGTATTAGGGCTCCCTGCTCCATTCCTTGGTCTGATTCTGTATTAAACCGTGAAAAACAGACTTTTGGAGGGAAAAAAAGAAGTTCCCAGGTCTCCTGCACTGGCAGTCCCACGGTTCTACATTCCTAGTTAGGTGAGATTTTGGAACTAGATCCTCTCTGGGGCCCAACCTGTTATGTGGTTCTAATGCCATCACTTACTGCAGTGAGGGGAACTGACATATTTCTATTATGCAGAAACAAAAAAAAAAGAATTTGGTAAATCTTTTTGAAATAATATCTTCAGTTTGAAGTAAAAATATACAGTGCTGGTACTTTGGGGAGAGGGAGAGCAGTTCATTAGCACCAGTTGTTATGAGGATCATGCGAAAATTTTTTAATGCTATTTTCTTCTCCTGGGCAGAAGGATCTACTAGTACCTTCCACTATCTCCCCCCTTCTCTGTTAGCAGCATTCCAAATAGGTTTTGTGTTTATATGGATGGTAATAGTTTATTGCTATATTCTAAATATGTTACATAAAACATGTGTTCTGATTTTCAGTTGATCATGCTGTACCAGAGGGGAGGAAATGCAATTAAAATAAAAACGACACACTAACTGGTATTTCTGAAGGCAGTTTTTAGAATTTAAATTGTGACCTCAGTGTAGACCATAAATATAAAATTCATATGTGCTCTGCTTCCTGCATATAATTACCTATCACAAGGTTCATAGTTTAAATGAAATTCTTTATGAAGCAAGAAATAGTATAATAGTGTTTTCTGGCTTAGTGCCCTACAGGATACATCAGGCGAAGATACTTTTTCTAATTTTAAAGAGAAATAAAAACATGTGGAACATATGCACTTTTGATGCTGTAATCCTATCAGAATATGTTTGTTTTTATTAAATTTTCCTCATTGAATGCTTCCTTTTCTCAGTGCGTCGGGGGTGACACTACGTTTCACGTGAGTTTAATAGTTATGTGAGCAATCTGAAGGATCTTTCAGATTCTCTTCTTTTTCCCTTCTCTTGGCAAAAGGCCTGAACAAACAGGCTTTGAGTAGGTGAATTGGGCAAGGGTTAAGGACAGGCAGAGAAAAAGGAGTCATCCTTCCAACTTGTAGGTAGGCAGTATAGGTCCTCCTAATGTAACCTTTGGACACTCTTAATTCCTTGACCCACTGTGCTGCAGGTTTGGGTCATGGTATGTGCCCAAGCATGGATTCATCTCTCCATCCCAAGAGTCACCTCTCATGGGTGCCATCTTTCTGTTGATTTCTATGCATTTGTGGCTCTCCACCTTTTAAAGCCTCCTTTGGGAACACTTTGCTACTTCACTCTCACACAGAACTTCAGAGGCCTATGTACTGGCCTGAATATCACTCTTGGGATTTGAAAAGTGTGACTGAACACCAGCCTCATGTTCCTCTTTGTTTAAACAAATGGGTTAAGCTGATCAATATAGTTATTCACATGCAGTACATAAATCAGTTTTGTTCTGGAGAACTTCTAAATATTTTTTTGCTTTAAAGCTTCCCAAGAGATGTCTAATCACCAATGGACATGCGACAGAAATGTCCTTGTCTGTCTTGGTCGCAAAGGAAGCTCACTGTTTTATTATTTGCTTATGTCAGATTGGTCCTTGTCTCACAAGTTTCCAAAGCTTCTCTCACTTGAGCTCTGTGAAGTGGTCTGGTGGCTCCTACAGTCTTTATTCTGAAAGCAGGGAACTTGATTTCAAAGCATTTACAAATCAAAAGTGTTTCTTTTTGCATTCTATCACAGCTTGCTCTTTAAATGGTTTTGACTGCACGTACGGTTAATGGTTACATAAACGATATAATGGTTTATAATTTATATATATATATATGTATTAAAATGGTTATATAAATGGTTATATAAATGGTTAATGAGTATGTATTTGAACATGCTGGGAAAATATAGATGTTGAAGAAAATACTTTCCCTACACTTTTGTCATGAAAGCTAGCCTTTAAAAACCTTGAAATATATGCAGCTTTATTTTTATAAGACTACTGATATGAATAGATGCATATGAATACATTAAAGTCATTAAAGAATGAACAATTTCAATAGTCTGTGGCAAGCAACAAAATCCTAGGCATATTAAAAACTATTTCTGCTCTCGTAATGATTATGAAGTTCCACCTACGTATTCTGTTTAAAAACACCCTCAGTTATAACAGTGGTTAATATGTAACGTAACTCACATGGTATGATGATCTGTTGTGTGGTACGTGTTCAAGGCTATGTGAGGCTATTATGTGAATATGATCATCACACAAGGAAACGGGGCAAGAAAAGAGAAGATTATGGAAGATTTGTGAGGATGGTATCCTACAAAGATGGCAATAACAGCTCTTCTTGTAGTAATCTGACCACTGTAGAATGACAACTGTAAGAAATAGGAGGAAAAATGTTTAGGGAAGATTGAAATGCTAGTATTTCCACAGTTAAGTCTAGTGCCATTCCTAATACTACTCTATCATAGCCTATGAAGATAAGCCGAAAGGGTCTGAAGATGTATTCAGCTCATTTCAAAGTACGACCTATGTAGGTCAGCTGCCTAGGTCTCTAGACTATGGAGAAGATTGACTAGGTCTTCACAGGAGCTTAGAAACCTTCCTCACATATAGATATCTCCATTCGAATACAACCTTTTAGGACTCTTCCATCTGGATTTTCTTTTTTAATGAATTAGTGCCTTGCCATCATATTCTCTAGTACCTAACTAGGTGCAATCTCATGATTAGAAGTTAGAAGCTGTTCTCCCATTGTTTCAACACTACACTGTCTTTCTCCTGTGTCCTTTCAGTTGTGTCACTCATCCTATAATCTTTTGAGGAGTAGGGATACTGCCAGGGGTGTTGATACTTAATATCCTTTAAAAAATTACTTGCTCTCAGTGGGACTGAAGATGGCCAGTAGAGTTGGAGGAGTTGGAGGAGTTGGTGGGAATGCCAAATAGGCGTACAGTATGATAACATAAAAATGCAAGATGCATTCTCACTTCTTTTTTAGCCTGATGACTACGACACCACTGATATTTAGAAATGGAAACAGTTTGGGGAGTTAGCCTGTCCTCTCCTTTTCCCATGCAGATTTTGGCAGCACTGTATGCCTTATTTAGCTAATGTGATCCAGTTACTTTCCTTGCAGGACAACTTGATGATCCAAGCACCAAAGTCTCCCACTAGAGAGGACTAATCTTCTTTGATTTTAATGAAATGTTAGTGAAAGTGGAGGAAAGACCTCATGTGTAGTGTTTCCTTATTACATTGTCCTATTTTGCAATTCTACAAGGAAAGCCGTTTCCTTTTTTGATATTTGCACTTTTCAGTGCAGAACATTGATAAGAGCTGCACCATGCTTCTAGTTTGCTCTAGTTTGTCCTTCTAAAAGTTAGCACCTCTGTTGCCATTTAAATACATTTTGCAGATTTTCCTAGATTTATTTCAGTGTGTCCGTAATGTGCGCGCTCTGTCACCATCATCAAACTAAGATGTATGTGGCATAAGAAGGTTACGTTAATGTATGCAAATGACCATTTGTAGAACTTGCATCTTTCAGGAACATCAATGAGCTACATTGATCTTACTTCTTGTTTCCTAGAAGTAGGTGGCATCTGAAACAGGCACCATCTTGTTCTTGTATGACTATAATGCCTAATAAAGATTGCCAGTCATAGAGCTATGTGACCAAATAACTGGCACAGATCAGTTTGCTGGCCAATGGAACATCAGAACGTATACTCCTTACTTTTCCTATTTTTATTGGTGGCTTTTATGATAGCTGAACAGAAAGACTTGTGTTAATCTCTTCCAATGCTGAATGAAATCATGGTGCTTACTATTTATTGAAGAAGTAAATCTTTCTCTTACCTTTGCCCCTCTGCTTGATGGATTGTTTAGAGAACTACTGCTGTTCTGTTCACTAAAATCAACTTGCCTGAGTCTCAGCTTATTCTTTTGTATATTAGATATGTGGCTTTTTCTTTTCAAATGTGAGAACTGAAGGAAGGTGCTGCTTCTGCTCTAGGCACCTTTTAAAGTTTTTATTTGGATTAAGAACATTTGAGATTAATCAGTCCACAGAAGACAGGCCAGGCACTTGTCATGTCAGATTGTTGCTATTAGTTTTCATTTCAGCCTTTCGGATGTCAGTATAAAACACTCCAGCAAGAATCAAGTTCAGCTATACAGCACTGCACTTTTGCTAGCTGGCTTACATTTTTATCCTGAATCTTTGTATTATTTTCAAGTGTTTGAGTGATGCAAAGTTGCTTACATTTGGTAACTTCTGTCCAGAGGGGACATTAATAAAGACAAACATTCTTCATTCAGTGAATGTAATAACGTCTGGAAGTCTCCACGTGTTGTGGAGTGATCCCAGGCTTTCTAGCCATGGAGGTATCAGTTGAAAAAGCCCTTATCTCCCCCAGGGAGGAAACCTGGGATCCATTTATGTGTTCTTTGTAGTTGATAAAAAGATTACAAATGGCCAGTTAATATTTCAAGATTATTCTAAATTACTGATTAACATGGTAAATTTCAAAACATTAAAACAAATGAAGACATGCTTTTTAAATATATTTCCTTTAATACTCAGAGCTTGTAGGGAAGTTAGTTATAAAAGGCCAGAGGTCAACCGATTGGTTCCAGTCTGGAAATTTAGACTACAGAAGTTCTTTAGGGCTCCTGCTTTGGATCAGGAACGATTTGAAAGAGCAACAAGCCTTCCCCCTGCAGAAAAGGATTAATTTCTTGCTTGAAGAAGCGGCAATAATAGTACAGGAGGTCCTCATTCCCTGCAATGAGTTAATTTGCATCCATAATGTTTGGATTTGTCTCTTTCTATTTCTCAGAAAAAATATAATAGCAGGGTGTCATATTGAGGTTCAGAATCATTAAGACTTCATTAAAAATATACTAAAGCATATTTACCAGTATGTGATGTAATTTCATCCTAAGTAATGAAAAACTAAATGACAGCTGTCAAAGATATTTCTTATTACATTCACTTAATTTTTTAAACTGTAAGTGCAAAACCTTCAATGACTACAAAGGGATTTTGTGTGATTCTATAGGATAAATATAAAATGAATACTCCTTGTTAATCCTAATGGTGAATAATGTGGAGCCTTTTTTCAGTACTGAACATTCATATCGCAAACTGATATATGGTGAATAGGTTTCATTCAGACAAGGAATTGCAATTTTTCATATAACGTGTGATTTTTCAATTTTGATTTTTTTATAATTTTGCTACGTAGTTTAGTATCTGTCATTAAAATGGGCACTTTATACATGAAATTGGATCAAGAAGAAAGACCTTGATCGTCTAACTTAAATGTTCTTTCAACAAAGAATTAGCTTATCTTCTCCACAGTGATTGCTGACCCTTTCACCTCCTTTATTCTGTTGCTTCTCCAGCCTTCGAGGACAATATTCCAACTGACAGGGAAATATCACATCATGTTGCTGAAGCTCCCATTTAATCTCTATCTATTGACATTGTTGGCAAGTAATATCACCTGTTTCCACCCTAAATCTAAATTATTTTTAACTAATTGCTCCCTTTATGTCTTCTCTTCATCTCACCACCTTGCTGGCGTGCGTCTGTTTGAATGTATTGATCACCTTTTTTCAGCTGTAGGATAGAGGTCATGCCACAAGCACTAACTTACTTAACCTCTAGCAACAAGGACACTTGACACTATCAGGAGTCAGGTTCTTCCTCCGCTCTCCTCCACCCTTCTAAACTCAAACTGCAACCCAACAATATACTTTCTTTGTCCTGATTCTCTACCTATTTCCTATGCGCTTTCAAAGGAGTTTATTATTATTAGAGTGCTTGTTGTCAGAACCCCTTCTTCTATCTCTTGAAGTGCCTCCCACGGTCATTTGCTGGCTTCAGGGCCCCCTTCTTGTCAGTTTTTTACATTAATGACATTCCCAGTGTACCTGAAATCTGAAATATTTATGTTTGCAGATGACAATGTTCCTCTCCTTGCAGCTAATGTCTCCCTCTCTCCTTTGAAAAGACATACGTGATCAAGTAGCTTCATAATATTCAGTACCTCTCTGCTTTCTGCCCCTCTCTCCTGACAGAAGTGTGGTTATACTCTTTTCCTGCTCACAAATTAGTTGCCCTCTCGTGCTGCACAAACTTTACATTCTAGAAAAGTAGCTTGGCTGCTTCTTTAATAAGATATAAATGTTTTGTGCCTACAGAGGTGATCTCTCAAGGTCAGGACTGAGGCCTGCTGGCTCAGTAGCGCTGGAAGAGAATGGCACAGCTTTGACTCCCTGGCATGCTTTGTTTCTCAGAATGGTTATACACCCATGTGTATGCAAATAGATGCAAATCTATAGGCCTAGTATACATACATATATATACTTACAGACATCTTCCTCCCTCCCCTGAGACTGGACAGAGAATCCAGCCCTTCCACGAGTACTGCATTCATGGAGGATGAGGAGGAAGAGAAAGGTTCTGGTCAAAGATTATGACTACTTCAAAGGAATGGAGTCCTAATGTATTTAAAACATGGACTGCATTTGGATAAGCTACGTAGATTAATGTTAACTTTGGGAATACTATAAGTAGACAAAAAAAAGGGGTGGAGATTGTTGAGAAAAATGAACTAGTAAGGGAAAAGGAAATCAGGAATTTTTTAGCTAGCAAGAAAAAAAGTGCTAAAAAAGGTGTATTTTTCCTGTGGGGAAAAAAAAAAACAAAGAAAGACCAGCCAAACTGGTGGACAAAGCTGCATCCATTAAAAGTGAAACACAGTAAAGGATGGCTCAGGGGAATGATAAATCATCTCTAAGTCACCAGTTCAAATGCAGCCTAGTTAGGAAGAACCAGACATCCTTCACATCAGTCACTGGATTATTGTATAGAGATCTGAATGGAAGTTAGCACATGGTTAGGATTTCATGTTAATTTCAGAGTTAATTTCGTGGCTGCTCCGTAGTAGCTGCAGGGGACATACACAATAGTCATAGGGTCCACAGCGTCAAAAAGAGAAGAAATCAGTAAATGTAGCTGTGATGTTGAGAGAAAGCTCCTTTTGCTGATATGAAATTGAAATAGCCCTGAAGGCTATGGAATGGGCAGGAATGAGAGGTCTCAAGTCCCCGTCTCCTCTCTCATTACCCAGACCCCGGACTTTTTATAGAGGTAGGAAGACACATAGTGATTTGTTAGCCCTATGTGCTTCATGGGTTTATATTCTCTGTGATGTTGTTTCTGTAAAAAATCTCCAGCCAGTATATAAAAGCTGCTCAGCAACGCAGGCTGGATAGAGCTCATCAAGCAATATGGACGTGGAAGAGTGTAATGCTGTGCAGACACCTGAGGTATCTTAAATACCAGCAGCTATCTCGCCACTTGAGTGCAGCAGACTCCTAGCGAATGCATCCTCCTCCCCTTGTTAGCCTGGTTGGACCAGTCTGCAAATATGAAGACGGCTTCTGCTTCTCTGCAGATCTGCTCAGAGTCAAAGGCAAGGATGCAATATTAACTCCAGACTCCAGAATTTAAATCCCCAAGCTGACAAGAAATGAGCCACCACTTGAAACAGGGGTGTCGGGAGCGGGGGCCCAACCCATCCTTAAAGCAAACTGAAAAATGGAATTCATGTGACCATTCATTTTGCCTGTAGTGAATGGCTTCACCTGCAAACATATCTGTGCTCTTCCTACAGAGCCTTTTGTTGCTGCCAGTCACTGGACCTTCATGTCCCAATTCAGGAAACAGCAGGCTCAAAACCTCAGAAAGGATTCTGGTTCTTCTTCAGAGACTGAAGTGTGAGGTTTGTTGTAGCAACTGTTCCTGTGCCTCTCAGGTCCTGTTGCCCATGCCAGTTATTATCTAAAGAAAATCACCATCCAGCCAGTTAGAAAACACAGGCCTAAGTGCCAAGGCTGGGCAATAACATGCATCTCTGCATGGAGGTGATTGTTTTTGGAAGAAAGAGCACACGCAAGAACATAACTATCCTGCAATATCCCAGGTGTCACATGCATCTCAGACTTAGACAGATGCTTGATGTTCTTTTTAGCTCTTCTGTGTTTTTAGATATTCAAATGACCAACCAGCCAACAACAATTCTGTATGCAACTCTAGAATACTGTGCTCCATGCAGTTCAAGAACACAGATCTGACCACAGAGGTCAATGAATGCATTTGTGAGGTTAAGGACTCATTCTCGAATTTATTATATCTTGGAATAGAGCTGCTTGTCCTGAAAATGGTCCAAATAGTACAAAAGAAAGTTGCCTCCTACTTGGCAAGAGAATCTCTGTGAATGCATTTCTCTGGATACCATCCACTGCCTGAATGGTGAAAAGGGGAACTTGGGATAAAAACTGACCATCTGCCTGATGGTCAGAAAAACAGGGCTAGTTGTCTGTCTACAGTAGAGTGGTTGTGTCCACACTGTAGGGCCCTTGACTTTATGGCCTCAGTCACATCTAGTGACCTTCTGAACATAAAGCACGTTATTTTGTGTGATATTTCAGTTTAAAGTATTTGAGATAATGCAAAAGATATGATGCATCTCACTAAATTGGTGTTTTTCTACCATAAAACTGAAGGTATGTGCTGTACATCCTTCGTGTGACATGGAGAAATGTGCATATGTTGCAGAATGCAAAGCCTCCTGGAACCTTGTAAATGAGCTATGGGTGTGGAGGGAGCAAAACTGCTGCAATGTAATCCATACTTCCTTTTGGGAGTTGTTGTTGATGTGAGTTATCTCGCAATTCATCCTCAGCTTCTGTCTCAATCCATCCTCAGCTTTTGTCTTGGGGAAGTTGGTGCAACCATAAGCAGAGCCAGTGAGCCACCTAACAATTAAGTGACGTGGAAGGTGAGGAGTAGACTGCTTTCTGAGAGCAGTTTGTTCTTTGGCCCTCATTTGTCAGCAGAATAAATGTAGCCAAAGTAATGTTAATCTTCCACCCTAGAGTAACTAAATTACACAAATCCTGCTCAATATGGCAGATTATAGGCGTTAGGTTTACATTATACTGGAGAAAGTCCTACGTCCACCCCTGTCTCAGAGGGATTGCTCATAGTTAAATATAGAATGCGATGAGTCTAATGCAACTGTAAACATGTGCTATTGTGATGTTTGTAAGGCAGATTTGCCAAGCATGGTGATAGCTTTACAAATATCATGACTTGGGATTGCTATAATGTTTCAAGAGGAGGAGAGAATTAAGGAAGAAAAAATAGAGAGAAATATTCGATCATTCCCTGACTTTTGAAACACATACAATCCAAAATATGGGAAGTGTTCTTCAGCAACAAAGATTCAACATGCTGGCTGTAAAACAAAATCTTATCTGAAGATGGTTCAGTTACACATATAGCATATACCGTAAGATTCTCTCCTTGTGTACAGCCTTTGGAATTACGTTATCCTGTACTGAGCCCATCCAAATTCTCAGTTACCCTATATCCAGTTCATCATAACCCTGTATTGCAAAAGTTGACTTGGCCAATATTTATGTGAGAACACATGAGGAACACTTACTGGCATACATCTAGCTAGACAATAGGGCTAATGAATCACACCCTAGAAATTCCTGTTTCCATTGAAATCCCAGGATGAAGCTTCATACAGATGGATAACTCAGATGTACATGTATACACTAACATCTAAAGTTAGATGAGACTAATCCTGTGCTCTGTGCTACTAATTCATCAATGTTTCCACAAAAGAAGCAGAGGCATTGAATTGTTAGTCAAGGTTTATGGTAATATATAAAATTTCTACACTATCCATCTGCAGATATGAAAATTTCCAGAATACTTAAAGTCACATTATAATTTTGAACTTTGCTTGTCCTACCGGTATCTTGTCCAAAAGCCATTATTATCAGTTTCAACCACCTCTGAAATTCCAGCTAAAGATGATATAGTTATTCCTCTCTTTTCTTCTCTTGTCCTAACCGGTTGAAAGATATTATTTTCAACTGTTAAGCAATGATTGAATTTCAGAAAATATTTCAGTGGTGGATGTAGGGTAAGGGGCTTTTTAATCACTTCAGGACAGGCAATATTACTGTGCATCCTCCATGGAAGAAGCTATTAAATAGTTGCTGGGCTACCTGCTGCACTGTATCATAATTGTGATTCTTTTTCCTAAATGTTTGCTTTGAAGTAGCTTGAGCCTCTGCTACATAGATGATTTTTAATCTTAGTTCTCACCCATACATATTTACCTGAGGCTGTCAAAGAGTGAGCATGTTGGTTTATTAGCTGCTCTGCTAACCCAATCAAGCTGATAAATGTAGTCTTCGAAGAGTAACAATAAATCAGAAAGCATTTTAGATAAGATATGACTTTGTCCTGTTCAATCAAGTATATGTGCAATCATTACATTTGAATGTATGCACTGTTGCTGATACAAGAAGTACTGTTTAAAATGAGGGTCAGTGAGGCTTTCGGACAGCTGGTAAGCAACAGCAGAAGAGAGCAGCATAAGCTTAGGTCCAATATTGTTGAGGTAACAGTATGGCCTTATGAACTGAAAGAGAATTTCCAGTCCTGAAAGAAAGAAATAGGAAATCTTGAAAATTCCTATTCTCATGGAATCTGAGAGAATCTCCTAAAAGACTCAGTGTTCTGCTTTAATCACAGCTTAAAGTCATGCTGCAAAGCTCAGTTGTAAAGAGGCATGCGTAGCACATACGTATATGGATTGGACAAGCATTTGCTCTGTGGGAGAAAAACATGAAGAAGCACTCTAGAAATGGTGATGAGTTAGACAGCATTACATTACTAGACTCTTAAAATCCCATTTCAACTCAAGTGTTACCTTATTTGGATAATGAATAATGGGTATAATTTTCAGTTTGACTCCTAAACACAGAACTTTTATATATCTGCATAAAGGTTGGACCCATTCCGTTTTTTTATGTTAGATACTCAATATATCGTTTTGCTTACCTTGCATTCTTGTTATGCCTACTGAGGTAGGCATATATCTCCTTTAAACTGGAGATGCTTTGCTGAAATTAGTATTGTTCATCCATCTAGGGACATTATGTTGTACATGAGCAACATCCAGGGCTTTGAGGTTGGATCTTTCTGGTCTCCAGTGAGCCTGGAGCAGAGGCAGAACAAGCAGAAGTCTATCCTACTGTTGCTGATTTAGCACAATGAAATAATAAGAAAAAGGAAATTAATATAAAGAAAAAAGAGCAAAATAGAAGAGAAATGTAAAAGATGCCCATGCAACCTTACTGTACCTAGTGTAGGTAACCGGCAGGTTATAGTTCAACTAGTGTTTGAACCTCTGGGCTAGAGAGAAAAAATCTAGGAGAAAAACAGTGGACCCTTTCAAAGTAAGTATAATATTCAACTTAACTCTGTAGACCTGGAAACATTTAAGTTTGCAGAACATATAATTTTTTTAAAAGATAATATTTGTTTCCACTTTTTAGGATGCAGCTCTTACAGGCTGGAACAGTATGAATTCATATTTTCTCTATTATTTTCTCACAGAGCAATTTTACATGTAGCTCCAGTTGCAAAATGTACAGCTGTGAGGTTTTAGGAAGAAGCTTGTTTTTGCAACTTCAAGCAGTGTTAGCCTAAAAGAGCATAAAGCCATAGTCATAAAGCATGCTATTTCCAGAATGAAAAATCTAGAGGCCTAGAGACCTGGAGACCTTGAGAAGATGAAGACTTGTGGCACCGGACTAGCTCAGCAGAAGAGAAAACACATAGCCCTATGCAAGAGCCAGACAATAAATATATCCAATAATGCTGTCTTGTCTAACCTGGGTTAATGCTTCTACTTTTATCATTTGCAAAACATATTTGGAGCTGTATCTCTGTATTGTTTCAAATTATTTTTTGTTGTTTCTTTGTGAGAAATGCACACACATCAATTGTTTATGAAAGCTCATCTCTGACACCTTTTACCCACTTTCCTTTAGATATCTGATTTGCCAAAAAAGGAACCTTCCATTATAGTGTATGAGACACTTCCTGACAAAATCCCCATTTAAGGCTAGAGACTGGGTGTCTCATGGGGATGGGTAATGAGATACAGAGCAGAGTTCCGCAAAAGTTCAAAACAAAAGTCTAAGCCATGTGAATCACGCCTGGTTTCTTGCCTTGCTGGAAGGAACATTTCATGTTTCTGTACAGAAATCGGACACGGCTTGTCATGTGATCTGATCGGGTAGGAAATCAAACGAAACTTTGGATTTTAGCAGCATTTCTCTTTCAAAATGGCATTATACCGAGCCCAAAAGTCAGATTGTTACTTAAAAGATATCAATGCATAAAGAGTGTGTGGATGAATTCCTGTGAGGCAGAACAATGTATAATGAAGTGTATAAACTGTTATAATACCACATACAGCATCCCTAAGGAGTTAATACTAACCCAGGGAATTTTTGCAGCAATAGATGAAACTATGTCCCAGGGGCTTTTGCAAAGGTTGTGTGCTACCATTAGCAAATCCCATTTCAGTTCTGGGTGACTCATGCTCTCTGAATGGGGCACAAAAGCTGTGGAGGGGCTGAATGCATCATTTGAAGACCCATTAGTGCATATCTGCTGTAGGTCTCTAGGGTGTACGGGTTGGAGAATGGACTGCCCTGGAACAGTACTGCAAGACCTTCTTTAGAAGGACTTAATACACTTTTGAAAAGATTTCTATCTTTTCTGCATTTCCAAGTCCAATAATCTGGCATTTGCTGTGTTTGGGGATCAAATCTGCAGTTCAGGTTCAACCCAGGCATACAAGTACAGACTGTTAGAAGTGTATTTGAGTCCTTAAATAGGAATGAAATCACAATAATGTTCCACAAAGCAACACTCAGCGGCTCAGCAACACTCGGGAACACTTCTTGGGTTGGTTTTGGTAAGCCAGATGAGCTCTTACCAGACATGATTTAGATGCTCATATTGTGCATCTGAAAGGCCGTGAAAAATATACTTTTTCTTAGGAAAGGTGCTACTTCATAGCCTTTACTTGTCAGTGTTATATAGGGTGTGCACTATTCTCCTTTCCCTGTGGCCCAAGGCATAAGACATAACAAACGGAAGTCAAAATGACTTTCTCAGTCTTAAGTCCTCAGTTTAGCAGGATCTACTTGTATCCCAGATCACCCCAAATCACTCTGTTTTCCTCAGTTTAGCTACAGAATTATTTAATTACCTTTAAGTAATGTAATTAAGTAATGTATTAAGTAATTACGTTTAGAAGTCGATCCTTCTATATAAGGGCTATGGTGAATGGTTTCTTATGAGCAATTTGTATCTCACATAATGTTGAAGGGATGATTTCAGTTACACAGGTAAATGTCTTTCTGTAGTACAGAATTCACTTTCAAAAAGTGAGAAAAGGAAAGATTTTTTTTTCTTTTGAGGGAAAAGCAATCAATCAATTGAGAATACAGATCTTGGATGAAAGCAACAAAAACAGAAGACAACATAAAAAGAAAATGTCCACTTCAAGGAGAGGCACAGGCAATGCAACAGACCTTGCCATACGACTAGAAAAAACAGCTCTCACAGCTGGCTTACGTTCAGACACCCGCTCTGGAAACCCATGACTCCATGGATCATAGTCCATTAACCCACTCAAACTATTTTTTAATTATTGTCACTTATTGTCATTATTGTCAATATTAAATTATTTTTAATTATTTAATTTTTATTATTTAAAAAACTTGATTAGTTCCCAAGAAAAAGGATCATCCTCCAAAATGTGCTTGAATTACGTTGAAAGAAAAGGGGAACTTGGGATAAAAACAAATTATGTTACAGGATTGACAGTAAAATTCCCAAATCTAGACATCAGTGTTAACATTCATCCTGTATGTGTAGTTCCATGGGGAATATTATCTGTGACCAGAGCAAGCCAAAAATGTCTTGACGATTTTTCTTCTCACGTTGTTTTTCCAGTGTCTTCAGATAATTGAGAGGATTTTTAGTAACTAAAATAAATAGTCCAGCATTTTCTGTTTCTTTTTTTTTTTTTCTTTTTGAGGAAACGATGTACCTTCTTTCATCATCAATCATCTTCATCTCCTATTTCTTGTCTTGAGGTATGACAGGATACAGCTGTTAGTTTTTAGAACACAACTGCTCAAGAATTCCCTTCACTCTCTCCGGTAGGTTAGAACCATCAGATTCCATGCACGTTCTAAGATGTAAATAGAGGGTCTACAGAGAGAAAAATTCTTAGATCAGCAGAGACAGATCACTGTCATTTGGTGTCTGAAATGAAATTTGATGGAGATCTAAAAACCTTATTCAGAATTTGCTTAGATTTTGCTCTAGAGATACCAAAATCCAGGACGACTGTCTAGTTTCTAGACTCCTGAGTTTCCTCTTTTTGGCACCTTACCTTGCACAAAAGTCCTTTGATTAAGGGTAGCAAGGATCTAGCTGCCTTTTAGGTTCCTTCACCAGCCAAAGTGTGTGGAGATGTTAAAGTTTGAAACTTTGCCTGAGTCTCTGGAGTGATCTAACACGTTTGGTGTCCTCTAAGCACCCTAAACCACAGTGCCAGCACTGAGCCTGATAAAAAGCATTAAAAAAGGGATCATTCCTTTCCAAAACATAGCAAAAGGAGGTGCTGCCTGTCTTTTATTTATTAGTCTAGCATTTTAAACACTCAGCAAGAATTTGGGATTTTTTTAATAGAACATAGGCAAAATTCTAGTCTAAGATTTGTCACTAACAAGGAGAGAGGTAAAATTGAAGCAAAAAAATGTAGTAGGAAAAGTAAAGTATGGAAAATCTCAATATGACTTATACCAGTGAATCCTAAAGGCAGGGCTCTATTTAGTCCCATGACAGAGGAAGAATTCCATTCAGGATCTGCTCCCTTTTTTTCTTGATGGCAGCTTTCTGGGTCCTGGCAGACTAGCTTTCCTTTATTACTTTGCAGAGGAAAGAATATATTGCCCTACTGGTGGTATTAATCTCCTTTCTAGAATTTCCAGCTTTGACAAGGGAGGATTTTTGCAATTATTGTGTTCAGCCTCAAAAGCTAGGCAGGAGACTATGTATTCTTATTAAAAGCTGAGCTTCCCCTTTTATATTACAGGTCTTTATCCTGCAAGGTTTTGTTCTTTTTTGTTTTTCCATTCAGATCATTTCTCTGTCTCAGAGAGCAAAGCCCTAGCCTATCAGATTCTGCACAGTAATTTTAGATTTGTCAATAAAGATTTGGAGTGGTTGGAAGGAAAGAACTTAGCGACTGACCTTGCTAAGCATGTCATTATTTCTGGGCTGTGGTTTACTTTGAGGTGAGACAAATGGAAATGATTAAAGCAATATTTTATTGAATTTTAGTAGAGGGGTGATATGAGAGAAGATAGTATGGAGATGATTAACTGAAAATCGGTAACGTCATGTATCAGAAATGACTGGAATAATAAAAAAATTCCACAAAACCTCCCTTATCTGGAAAAAAATATCTTACCATCAAATAGCAGTAAGTCTTACCTATTAGTATCTTTTACTTGGGCTTTTGGCACAAGAGGGTTGTCTCACTGGGGCTGGAGTTGTTATAGGCTCTCCAAAAGGCCAAAAAAAAAAAAAAAACCCTGAGCCATCAATTCAAATATACTAGGATACAAAAGTTCTCCAGTGAGGTACTATGCAACATTATGAATCTGTTCCTATTTCGGATGCTGTGTATGATAATCTTCCCTGAGTCATCTCAGTTCCAATATTTTTCATGTCCTGTCCTTCCCTTTCCTTGGTGCAGCCAGGTGGGCTTGTTCATGAGGGTGTCAGCAGCAGAGGGAGGTGGCATCCGCAAAGGCTCTCAGGGGAACAATAATGAAATCTGTGTAGGATAAGCGGCAGTAATTAAAACAGAAACAGAGGACAACCTCTTTGCCCTTAATAATTCAGATCAATTTGTAAATAAAACTAACACAAAATGTAAATGTCTCTTGAGACCTAAGGGAAAAGAGAAAAGAGATTAATCTCTGAAATGACCATCTAAGTCCAATAAACTTTTGTCTGATCTTCACAGAATAGCTAAGTATAAATTCTGAGAAAATGACCAGACAAATTAGTTCACTACAATTTCATACTCCTGTTATTTAAATACTTGTCAAAATACTAGCTTCCTGAGAACAAATATTCAAAATGGGTGAAGAAGCATATTTACCAAAAATGCAAATGGATATTACAAGCAAATATGTACATCATTAGAAAACTGTTCCTTGAGTACCACTGTCCCATACCATACTTTATGGTATTTTGCACAAAATCTGCTATTGCTGAAAAGTAATTTTCAATGTACTGTATTCAAAGGTGCCTCTGATTTCTGATTTTCTTATTTAATTACTCACTTTATTCTACGGAATATAACGCTTTTTGATCAGTGAAACAAACATATTTTTATGGCCGGTAGAGGAGGCTGCTAATGTGTTATTATGGCCTTTTGCTTTTTCTCAGAAAATTATTTTGTTTTCCTGGTAATGCTTTAGTAGAACCCTGTGGTGTTAACAGTGGGTATAAATGAAGAATTTGGTCAGAGAAGTCCTAGCTCTCACTGAAGAAGGATAGCAGTGTATAAATTAGGCAGTATAATTGGAGTATAACTTAGGGAGAAACAATTCTTTGAAGATTAACGTGATCTTTGGAAAGGAAGTAGAAATTTTGGATTGGATGTAGGCAGTTGCAGGTCTTCTGTGTTAGAAAATTCACAATTCAGCAAGCAAAATATTTCAGTAAGTTGATCTGGAAACTACATGTTAAGTATTACTATAATGTTATTACATATTAAATGACATTTAGAGTATTATTTAAACAATAATGAATTGATTTTAGGAGATGTATGTGTCAGAATCACTGTATAAGTGGAAGAAATGACTTTCAACTAGAACTTCAGTGTTTTCCTGAAAAAAAGCTTGAAGTTAAACATCTACATCTGTTGCTTAGAAGTGTATTTGCCGTTTGACATTCAGGTTTACAACTAAAGGGACATGTCTGACCTGGCAGCCGTCCTTGATGTTGAGTAATAGCAATGGACAGGAGCCCTTTTCCATCTCAGCTTGGTAGAGAAGATGCAGCTATTTCTTCCAGGATGCAACCATTGCTCAGATTTGCTTTTTTTTTTTTTTTTTATGGACTTGCCTCTTGTACTGCTTGCATGGAAACATATATCTTGAGATCATAAGGAGTTAAATGAGGCTCATTGCTTTTGAGCTGTTATTGAGCATTCATTTTTTTCACTAACGCTGGTCAGGCTTATAACATAACCTATAAGCAGAATTTTCTGGAATGAATATGTAAAGCAGAATGCTAGAAAATATAACTTTTCTGTGCTAGTTTGTGCAAATGCGTTTTAGTCCCTAAGTTGTTCAGAAAATTGGCAAAAAGTGTTATAACTAGAAGCTGAGATTCCGTGCTGTAGACCACAAAAAACCAGCCACCTTAACCATCTCTGGCGTTAACTTTCCTTCCCTGGTGCACCAGGACTGATTTGTTAATCATCAGGACATGTTGCAAAGTTCATCTCTGGTTTTGTAGGCATTTTGGGAAAAGGAGGATGGAGAAATGTGGGACAGCTGAAAGGGTCTAAGGTTTATGCTTTTTGATGAGTGTTAGAGGATATCCATTTGATTAAAATTTTTTTACATGTGTTGGATGTGATGAACTATGATTTATTCTACAGATGTTCAGAGCATAGTATAGATGTTTGCCATTGTTATAAATCAAAGGTATAAAATACATAATTATGCTTATGAATTGTAAGAGAAGCTACAATAAAAAAGGAATTTGTTCAAATAAATTGGATCTTGAGGACAGTGCATGTCATGAGATCAATAAACAGCATTCATTAAGCAGCTGCACTGCTGAAGATACTGTCACAGAATTTCAGCTTCATCAAGCTCTTAGTGGAAGCGTAGGCAATTGGATGAGGTAAAATGTTAAAGCATAATATAGCTACTGGAAAAAATAATGCTACTAAAATGTTCCTACATGAATTATAATTTAATCAAGATGTCATTGGTCCTCAATTATATAGAGATACATATAAAAACACTTATGCTATGTCCAGTGTAAGTATATTACTTTTTAACGTGAACCTTATTGGCAGTCCCATCCAGTTAAAGGATAAAAAGATGCAAGATGGAAAGTCTTATTGAGAATATTAAGGTGTGTAGATCTGCACTTTTACATTTTTTATCATCCAAATCGCAGTGGAATGCAAGTCTTTGATGCCTGTTAGATCCACTTTTTATGAGACAGAATTTTTAATATTAGAAGTTGGACAGTACTACAGCAACTTCTGAATCCCAGTAGGTTGAGCCAAAAAAAAAAAAGAAAGGAAAATATTGAAGAATTTAGTAATAAAAATAATTGTAGTATACAACAAATTTTGATCTCAAATTTTGATACCTATGCCAGCCAATCCATTTTGGAATATTTAGATGCTTTGGAGATAAGATTTTATTGTGAATGAATGTCTACAATTGAATAGAGCTGATAGATGTGTTTTTTTTTATAGGAAACTAGTGGTTGAAACCAGCTGGTGCTTATTTCTATGCCATTCTGGCATTTCTTAGAAATTAAATTAAGGATGCTAGATCTTTTTATGCATATTACCTCCAGGCTTAATAGGTTCCATATCGGAACTTCCACATTCTTTATTTAGCACTGTATCCAAATTGTGAGGAAACCTGAACAACATAGAAGTCAGAAAACCAGCAACCAGGGGTTCAATTCTGTTACCTAAAGATGGATATCCATGTCATTTGGGATTCCCGAGGGTATCCAGGTCATTCACATCTGGCAAATACGTGTATGATCTAAGGGAGACCCCTGGGTGATCCCTGGGCAGCTGGAAGAGAAGGAAGACACTCTAGGGTATATCAAATTGCCACTTGTTGCACAACTGAACCTTATACTGAGACTGGAATTCAAGCTTTAGATTCATCAAACTAAATTTAGGTTCCTACACTCTACGCATCCACATGTGAGCTAGGTGTCTAAACTCCTGTTAGAGTCAATGCAGATTTAATCAGTACAGTCAAGGGAGTCTTAAGAGCTACAAAGAGCAGCTGAAACAGACACCTAGAGGTCAAGTTATTCAACTACGCTGAAGTGTCTGGTGCTATTTGAAATGTCCCAGGGCATTTTGACAGGCCTCCAGCTGTCAGTTCAGAAAAGCAAGGTCTCTCACAGGTGCTGTGATATGTTCAAAATACCTGTATGTATGTCTCAGCACCCTGTGGCATCTCATATAATGTTAGATAGTCATGTGTGGGCAACCAAGTCCCCCCATTTAATCATATTCATAGCTCTCTGGACCCCACCCATTGTAGCGATTGGTCACTGACTGTATGGGAGCTTAGGTACCTTGCTCACAAGTCGACACCCTCGTTTAAATGTTGAACATGGAGCTGGATCCCAACCTAGCTTTTTTGAAAACCTTCAGAGAACTGTGATGCCTATGGCGAACTGCAAAATGAGAATGATTACACTCATATTGCAACCTAGTGCACTGTAGATGATTATTTACACAGTAATTGAAAAACAAGCTTTAAATAATTGAGGAAAACCAGGCCTGGACAGTGATGACAGATTTCTAATGCTACTTCAGACATCCTAATGTATCTTACCTGGCCTTCTGTTGCTACTCCATAAGGCAGTGGGATTCCTGTAGGTCCTCTGTCATGACTTTCAGCCCTGTGCATGTGTTTCAAGGCATCTCAAATGACTGTAAATGACTTTCAACAGGTAACAGAATCAAGCAAAAGGATAGGTAGATGAGTTCTATCCTTCATGTATTTTTCTGACAAGAACTACCTTTTGAAAAGGAATGTACTTAAAGTAATCTCTGGATCCAGGGCTACAGTACCAGGTGGAGGAAGCAGGTTTACCCACAGGTCCAGTAGGGTGCATATTTTTTGCAGGATGTTATAGTCCAAGTTATACGTGAATAAAGTCCAAGTTTGCCACTAAACAGCAGGTTTAACATGCCCCTTTTCTCTAGCTAACATGTCCTGAGAGCTCAGCTGAATGGGCATTTTGCCTGGAACACAATTGCAGCTACATGGTTTCTGTCTGGAATTAATTTATACCCATGCAGCCTGGAGTCTAGATAAAGAAAGCTTGTACTTGCTGGTAAAAGGTAAGAGTATCCTTCGAAGAAGATCTGCAATTCTTCCCTTTGGGATTCCACCACCAGAGGTGAGCAGAGTAACCAAACAACCTTCTTCTGGTAAAATACTGTTTACTTCGCATAATAGCAATGAACCTTTGCAAAACAGGGGAGACTGTAAAAACTCTATATTCTGTTGCTTTAACTCAGTGTTTGTATCTCCTCATGAAAAGCTAAAAAAGCCCAAATTTTTCACTAGTAAGGCGTCTGTGTTTGCCTACCTGGGTAGTTTCTGAATAAGTTTCTGTGGTAAGGAAAAATTTTTATCCAGCCTGAACTCCTTATTCTCTGGCCCTGCTCCCCAAAGCCAGTTTGGTAGAGTCACCCAATCTGCCCTAAGGGAATGGCTCCAATATTGTTCTGGAAACTAGAAAACTTCCACAAAGAAGGCCTCACCTTGTCATTGTTTTGCTTTCTGCTTCTGCTCCAGCTGTTACAGAGGAATGTGGACATCTCAAATCAACCCAAGCAATCCCACTGCCACCACAACTACTCACATACATTTTCTGATTTAAATTCTCATGAGTGGAAGATGCAACCTTTTAATTCTTTCAGTGAAAGCCTTTTTTGTTTGTCCTCAGTATAGTGATCCTGATTGAAGATTCTGAGTATTAACACAAATTGCTAGTAATAGTACTTATACAATTACTACTACTGCTGCTACTAATTACTACTGCTATCAACTGTTTGAGCATTATTTTACTAAAGTAATCTAACTAAAAGCACAGTTTTGAATTAAGACAAAATCAGCTTTGGATTGCCAGATGTTTTAGATAAAGTCCATGCAATTTTTTGCAAAAATGCCTACTTCTGGAAATATGCCCCCTTTGCAAAAAGTTTTCCTCTTTTAAAAACATTTACATTGAAATTTTTCATCTGATGTATTGTATATTATTGATAAAAGGGGGAGACAGGATGGATGGTCAGTGCAGAAAACAAGAGTTACTATTCTCATATATAGTTATCCTGCTGAATGTACATATTTCCACGGGTAATGAAGAATGATGTATTTCAGTGCATCAAAACTTACTGTAGCTGGATGATGACTTGTAATTACTGAGGAAAATGCTGAAATATCTAAAGAAACTCACAACTGAATTAAATGACTGTAAGAGGCAGACTTGCATACAGATGTTTAGCTCCATTAAGGCTGAGGTGAAAGCAGGCAAACTGCCAGCATAGTACAAGGATATTAAGGTCAGATCATAATCTTTTTCAATAATAGCTACGGGTACCTTAATTAATTGTTAAATTACAGTGGAATTCCTACAATGGTGCATATCACATTGTCATGAATACCACATTCATTCTTGTTGGTTTATCAAAATAATGGCTGCATTAATAAGGATTGGTCATTTGTTTCAAAGTGATCCTGTCAGCTAACACATGGAAAATCCTCATTCATTCCTTCCCTCTTCATTGCATTAACATTATTCATGCTGAACCCTGCTGGCACGCATGTGACAGAGTATGGAATTCGAGATACTTTGGCACTGAGCGGCACCCAATTATTGGAAATTATTAACATTAACAGAAATGGCTCTAATCCTAGCTTTTTCAGCAAAGAATATGTTGCCTCAGTTTTAGCCACATGATCACTCTAAGCCTCCCCATTCCCTTTGTTGATTAAAACAAAAGCATAAGTGGGTGAAATTCTCTCTCCCCCCAGTATCCTGATAGCTGACTAAATTAACACTGCCCTCTGATCACCAAACGAATGGTCTTTGCGGGACCAAAACGTGAGTGATCAAACAGAGCGTCCGCTTGGTTTGACAGGTACGGGGTTGAGTTGCACATGTGCCTCTCCTGTGCCTGACATCAGCAGCAGGAGGGGTGGAGCAGTCTGGGGAGTTAGTGCATTTACAGTTGTTACCAGGGAAACAAGAAAAATTGCAGACATACTGTATTATATATAATATGATCTGAATCTGGCTCTATCACAGCAACATTTGGCTAATATAGCAATATACTGTGCAATAGAGTAGGTAGTGAAAAATTCCAGTATTTTTTATGGCTATAGCAGAGACCTCTTTTATCTAAAACATTAGTCATTAGAATTTAGATTACACCTAAAAGAGAAGAGAAATGGAAATACCATATTCATCTATCTCCTGAAAAGAAAAAAGGGGGAAAAAAAGCCCCGATGCTGAATTTCCATTGCAACTTCATTCATCCGCCTAGCTTTGAGTGGCCAGAAATGCAGATAGCGCTTTGTTCTCTAAGAGCTCCCCTTCCTCTAGGGTCCCACCTTCTCCTCACTCTGTGAGTAAAGCCTAAATTCCTACTTGTTATCGCACAATTATCTCCAAATTTTTACCGGTTTAGACCTTCCTGCACCCTCTGGTACATCACAGAAGTGCAAATTGTTTGCAAGGAAATTAGGCTAAAAGAGTGTTCTTATTCTGAATATGACTTTCAAACTGAATTTAAGATGTAGAGTAAAAGTAACTTATACAACCTGAGTCTCGCTTTGTGTTGTGTTGAAGTGCTACACATCGTCAATCAGGCAGCCTGTGGAAGAGAAAGGCTGTGTCTACATCTGCAAGTAGTGGCCATCAATAGGAGCAGACCTACAGAGTGAAGCAATTGGTGCTAAAGGGCTGAAGTCCACACTATATGAAATTTGGAAAGTTTTAGCTTGGGCTAAGGCTAGTCTGGTCCTGTAAACTGAATGCCTATTAACGGTTGGAGCACATTAGGCATATTCCTGGACTAAGTCTCTCAGTTTAGTTTCATTTGATAGTGTCTGTGCACTCTGAGGCACTGTGATAGGAGCCAAAGTATAGCAGGTAGTGAAAACCAGGAGATTTTGCTTCAGAGGCAAACTCCTGATCTGAATTGGAATGCTAATGTAAATGCACTCAGACTAATCCATAATCTTAGAATGCCATATTTAGGCACAAGAAGATATTCTTCCACTTCTTGCATTCCTCTGTCCTTTTTTCTGTCCCTTCTCTTTAGTAGAAGCGGCATGGATGATGTTTTATTTGAGGAAGGCACCTAGTCCTCAGAAGAGCTAAAGTGACTTAACCAGGGAAAAGATATTTCTTATCTCTCCTAACTTCAGAATGTCTCCTCACTTTTCAAGCTTTTTTAGCTATTTCTTTATTTTATTTTTTCATTTTGTTTTAGACTGAAGGATAAACATGCTTCCCAACTGTCTAATCAGATATCTTTTTAGATCCATCACACACATCTCTGTTATTTAAGCTAAAGCAGTAACTGGTAACAATAGAAGGCTACTATTCTGTCTGTGAGTTATAACTACTTTCACAGTGCCTTAGACCAGCCTTTGTTAGATGTCAAAGGAACATTAAAAACCGTGATTCTCAGCTTTATTTTTGTGGTCTCTTTGCTGCATCATGCAGTCGAGTAAGTACAATTATCGATACATTCATCCTCAGTGGGAGATACAGCCTCCAAAGTACCCACCATAAAAGAGAGCCTTTGCAACTCCATACCTGTCTTAACTGTGTTGAATAAGTGTGCAATGCTAGTGGGCTCTGCAGTTCAGGGGTGTGAAACAATGGATGTGCGCAATTATCCCTGGTCAGTAAAAAGTAAAGCTGAAAAAGTCTCCTAGCTCTGTTCCTACTGCACTTTTTTCTCAGCCACAAAATGACCGTTCCTGGTACAACCTATGAATCCCTTTTTTTAACATGTTTACTCTGTAGTCAGATGAAGGTTCAGACATAGAACCTGTACACAAGGATTTGGGGCTGGAGCCAGCTCAATGCAGATTTAGGAATAAGAAGACTTTAAAAGCCTGACTGCAGGTATACAGCTGCAGTATATAAAACTTATATATATTTCTGTTTTAAAAGTCTGTAATCTAATCAGATCCAGCTGTTTTTCAAGGTGACAACAGAAGATAATATCTTCTGTAATATTTATGCTAACTTTCATCTTCCAACTAGCACTTTCCAGAAAAAAGAAATGGAAAATGAATTTAACATTGGCAAAACTCTTGGTGGTTCCTTCACTTTGTTCTTATAAATGGTTTTCACTTGTTCCTTGTGTTCTAGGGTAACTGAACCTTAGAAACATAAAATCATGAAAAACTGTAGCCCGTTAAATTTGCAGAATCATCAGCGATCAAACACAGATTAGAATTAGAAAGTGACAGACCAGCTCTGCACTTAAGTAATAATTGGCATTTATATTTCTGTCCTGTGAGTTCAAGGCAGTTTACAAGCTTTAAGGTGTTAAATGTTAGCATCATCACACCTATGGTACCGACAGTGAAGGACAGGCGAGTGAGTACCAGGGACAGACCATGCGCGCTGTAATCCATTGGGAATGCTGGGATGGGAACTTGCCACTCCTGACTCCCATTTCCTCCCTGCTAGCCTCCCCTCTGCCTTGGTTGCAGGCTTGTCTCTGCTCACAAAGTGCATTAAACATAAACACCGTTCACATCACCCTTATTCCCTCTGACTGACAGCAGCACTTTGTCAGCTTCAGCACCTCCCTGTGCTTGCTTCACCGGGGTGGAGGGGGATTGATAAAGAGGATGTATGGTAGCCTATTTTAATTACAGGCATTTTTACTAGAGGAGAAGAGTAAACAGCTGAAAAAAGTAGAAGTGTGACAGATCTACATAATTAATTGGGGCCCCAGCTAGGCAGCCACTGGGTTGCTGGCGGTCACTGGGCTTAGCAACAATTTGAGAAAGAGGAGAGGGAAAACGAATAGGAATTCAGAGCCTCGGATTTTATTTTCTAATTGAGAGCATATTAAAAACATCACCACCATGCTTGGCCATCTCACTGAGCCGCATGCTCATTTAAAAATATAAATAAAACTGTTTAGTTTTTTTTTTTTCCAGAATAAGAGTAATAAACAACCCCTCTGAAAGATTTTTTAATCAGCTTCCAAAAAAGCTTCATAACAGTTAGGTTCCCCCCTCCCCCCTTTTAATGGAATTTGTAATCTAACGAGGAAATTATTTATGAAGTATTTGCTCTGCACCTGAAAATACCTCCAGTGAAATTATGTTTGGCAACCTGAAGCACTTTGAAGTCGATGGAGTGGCAATAAAAATTAGGCCTTCATTAAAGAGCAATGCCTTTTCTCTAGCAAACTGGCACAGCCTCAAGAGGTCAAACTCTGGGAAGGCCACAGATCTCTGCCCAAGTCTTGCCTGTGCACCACACATGGAAGCAATTTTGCCTATATTCTCTGCTGTTCTTTATGAATTTCTCCTTCTCCTTCCCCTCCCCACCCTCTTTTTTCGGGCTTCCTTCTACAGCTTTCATGTTGCATTTAGGAAATTAACAGTAACTGTCAAATTACTCTGCAAATAGGAGAATATAAGTTTAGAAGGAGTAGAACTTGCCTTTTGCCCTAGGGCCAATTCAGTGGGAGAGCAACAAAGGGATCCTTGAGAAGTGTTTGGATAGACTGTTTTAGCAAGCGAGGCTCTTATTTTATCAAGTGCACACAATTTTTCCATTGGCAATTTTTCCCCCTCTTCCTGTAAGTTATTCTTTCCCCTTGTGCACCCCACTTGCATCGTGGACTAGAAAAAGTACTGGGAGCAATTATAGCCACTAGGAACAAGCACAGTAGGTGTTAACCCTTAGAGTGCGATGGAAGAGGTTGGGAACTGGGGGTTCCTTGTGGGAGTATGTACAAAAGGTGTAGTTTGGTTTGGAAAAAAATGATTGTCACATGTGCTTACAAAGAAGAAATAAAGGAGGGAGTAGTTACTTTAATTCAATACTGAAATCTTTTGGGAAAAAAAAGTGAGAGAAGAAAGCTCAGAGGAATTGTAATCTATGGAGATGTAAGCTAATTACTTAATCACTTGCATTTGTAAATCTTATTATTGGAAAAGAAATTACTGTAGTGATTAAATTACAGATATTTATCTGCTAATAGCCCTGATTAACTGGTGATGCTAATCTGTCATTCTGAAAGCCAATATTAACGGCATCAATCTCACAGAACAATAAACAGTTTATATGAAAGAAAACTTTGTCCACGTAAAGTCCAGATGTGTGAAGGGAATGCGGGATGTGTGAGATTCTGGAACCAGTTTGCTGGACCAAAACAGCCGACTCTCTCAAAATGAGTTGTTTTGGCCCATTAACCCGTTGTCAGGCACAAAGCGCTACTTAGTTATGAACAAGTGCTGTCTTATACTGCAAAAGTAATTTAGTTAGCAGCACTTCTAGGGTAAATAAATAAATCCCAGGCTTAATTTATTGCCAGAAAGTTATTACGGCTAGAGAGAGCAGGTAGGCCAGAGAGAGTTGTTACTAAGCCTTGCTTGCAGGTTCTGCAAAGAAAAGGTAGCCGATAGAAGCCAAAGAAAGGTATAATTTATTTTTTTTTAACAGATACCTGACTGATGCTATTGATTTTCACTTTGGCTAAATAAACTTTTTCTTTTTAATCAGTGTTCCTTACCACAAGGGAAAGTGATGAAGAGGAAAAGTGGAAAGACCAGTACCTTAATTTCCTCTCCATGTTGCAGGGCAGGTTTTACAGGGAAATGAAACTCGAGCAAATAAACCCAAGTTAGAGCTTCAGAGGAAATTTGCTGTGCAGCGGACAATGGCAAAGTACCTAGAGAAGATCAAGTTTCCTATTTAAGCTGTTCAAGAAGTACTGCAGGAAAAAAAAGGAAGAAATGAAACAATTGCTGTAAGTGCTAGCCTTAAGGAGATTCTATCTCAAATACAACTGGAATCTACCAATGTAATCTTTATGATGACCAGATGTTACTATTTCTGGGAATGTCCTGAGTTTTCAAGGGTTACTCCTGTTTCCTGGCAGGTTTTTGATACCAGTGTTTGCCTCGGTTACTATATAGTCTGTCAGCTGGCTCATCTCATCCTGTCAGTGCCTACTGCTACAATCTCCCCTATCCTAATAATTTGAAGCAATCTTTCTTTGTGCAGAAATCACTGCAATTATCTTTACAACAGGAATAAATCCCTGCTGTTTAAATTGTATTGGGAGTTATTGATGATGGAGCAGACAGTATGGAAGCCAGGGGAGGAATATGGTGGGGCGATCCACATGCTAGATGCAGATATGAGGATGTAGTGGTAGTATCAGGTCAGAAAGGGTAAGAAAATTCATTCACTTTGGCACAGCATTCACCACGTGTTCTCTTTTCCAACATTTTATCTGGGTGGATTTGGAGGATTTTCTTTCTTTTTCAAGAATGCCAGAGTTTCTGCTAGAGCTATCAAGACAGATGCAATTGAGCATCTGCAATGACTCTGAGAGGCTGCCACACATCCAGAAATCCCAGATGAGTCTACATCACACATGCAACATCGTTCTACAGTATGTGCTCAGTGAATCCTTTCAGGAAACATCAGGGTCGTTGCACGTGTTAGGCCCAATCTCTACATACCCATGCGATCCCAGGTAGCACAGGATGTGCTGCAAATGCTCCCTACGATAAATCTGTGCCTGTGCAGTAGGTCTGAAGCATCTCAGACAATGCTTTACAAACTATGCAGTGCATGCACTAGTATTTTTGCATGGGAAATACTTAATGGATGCCCAGATTAAAAAAGTTATGCTCCTAATAGCCAAAAAAAAAAAAAAAAAAAAAAAGGAAAGAAGAATTAAAAACTCAAGACATCTCCCATTCAGAGGCAGCCTTTCTGAGGAGCAGAACATAGCCAGTTCTCTGAGGGGCAATGCTTCTTTGGGCAGAAATGGGTAACTGTGCGTTTACTCCCTCTGCACTTTTGAACTGAATCTGACACTCACTGAGGCAGCTAAAAACATGGTTGAAGGAAATGCTCAGCTGCCTGTTCCCATCCTCTCAGGTATACCTGCAGGTGATAGGCCTTGAGTAATACAAAACCCTTAGATGTTATATAAATCGTGTTTATTGAATATGGGTGCCTATGAGGGCAGCTCAAGCCATTTGAGATGCCACCAGCAACCTGGGACAAACTAAGGGGTATGGCACCAGGCCTTCTGGAGACCTGTGTCCTGGAATGGCAGGTGGAGACCAGATAGTCCCTAGACCTGATAAAAACCTCTAGTTGGGGGACCTTCACTGGAAATGGCCTAGAGAAGAGGAGACTATGTTTTCAAGTAATGTAAAAGTACCCTGAATTTTTGATTCTAATTTTTGTCTGAAAAGTGAAACAGAGGGGAACCTCAGATCTCCTAGCAGCTTTTGCTTCTAGAAAGCTAGGAAGGAATTGCAGAAAATTCATTCCCCATAACTAATGACTGATACTGAATGGCAATTGAGAAATGTATTTTTTTTTTGATGAGAGGCTGCATAGTTCATTCCCTTGCAAAGAGGATGCTTCCCTCCTATACCTAACATCGACTGACTGGATGTAATGGCAAATAATGTCATCTTTGCCAGTGAGGCATTGATTAGATGAAAATATTCAAATAAGGAAGCCCTTCCCTTTATTTCCTCTTTCTGGAAGGTATGTATATGTGGCAGTAGGAGGGCAACAAAGCAAGCAAAGTCAAAACAAAGGAGAAAAATGGAAGAACAAAAAGCTGCTGTTAGTTAGAATGGGAGCTGAATCAGGCAGTTTCTTTTAATTCATACTAAAATATTGTAAATCAAAGTGAAGTTGCAAAAGAAAAGAGAAAGTGAGAACTCTTCAGAATCTACTTTTATTTAGTGAATAAGGAGAGAAAGATTACCTAAGCTTTAGACGATCAGAAAAATAGTTTCCGGTGAAGAATTTAAAATAATGTTAGAACATTTTTCCCTTTCTGGTAACGACTCTGACTTCTACTGTGAAGACAGTGCATCTAAACTATATTTGGGATCCAAGAGATGATAATGGGAGTTTTCATTCACAAGCTGGAAGCTTTCATTCAGCCTCTGGAAGCAGTCACATCGTTCAGTAATGAAAAGATGTAACTAGCACAATATTCCTCAAGCCTGAAGTGCTCTAAAAGAGAAACACAGTGTTTTCTCTGAAAAAAGTACATATACTAAAAAGTTAGAGCAGAGAGCTTTGTTTGTTTCCAGGCTTTTGGTATCTGATTTCAGTTATCAAGCAAGAAAACTCAGCCCTCTGAACCTCAGTTCTGGTATGAAAGTACTAAGCACTATGAAAGATCTGTGCTAGGATCTGATTTTCCACCTACTTACGCAAATGAATTTAAGAATTTTGAGCTGAGTTCTTTTAAATTCCCTCAGTTGAGTTATTCTTGTTTTACACTCTGATTATGTTCATGTAAGGGAAAGGAAAGGAAAACTCTATTTTTCTGAAAGATTTTAAACAAAATATCTGTTTTTATGAAGTATCAATGGTAAATGGTTAAAGTGAAGAATTTCAATTTCTTTTATAATTTACTTAGGCCCTCCACTTGCCTTTCAAAGCACTTTCTCTGCATATTTTCTTTTCTGTGGTCATACTAATCATAATATATTTATATGTATATAATTATAATTAGTATTATCCTTCTATCAGTAAAATGGCAATTATGACAAAGGAGAAAAGCTTTGTCCTGCTTTTAGTTTGTCCTGTCTCCTCTGACTGGAAGCTCTGCAAGGCACTTTCTTACTATATGCTTACAAACTAGGGATACAACATGATCCTGCTGTCAGTGGGAGCTGCGGGAATGCTGTAATTACTTATACTGTTTCCATTTTTTTGGTAGCTGAGCAGGAGCAATTGTGAGGGCCAGGTGCACGTCTTGACTCTCCTCAGAACATAAGGAGTCTGAGAATGCTTCATCCTTCTGCAGTAGCGTTTAAACAGTGTTATGTTTTTAGAAGAGGTACGTTTTGTGGTTTTAGGGGCAATAATGCTATAACACCAGTAGAGACAACAGACAAGTAGTGAGGGAAGGGAAGAAAGTCTGATATTCTAATTGATACGGTACAGGCAGCAGGAAGTCCTATTAGAGCTGAAATATTTGGGCATAGAAGAGGCACATCAGTTTTTATTCCAGCCTAAAGGCCGTTCCACGGTTTTGCTTCTTTCCTGAAAGAAGAAGTATGCCTTTCCTTTGATAGGGCACAAATTCCAAGGAGCTTTACAAAACATCATCAGCATCTATAATGATGCCAAAATGCGAATGTGAAGTCAATCTGTTTGGACAACTGGTCTAATAACATCCCTCTTTTGAGTAAACAGGTCTAATAACATTCCATTAAACAAACAATTTTTCACAGACTGCAGCAGCTCTAACTACCCAGACAGTAACTTGAGCAGCCCTATATAAAGTACATCACAAATAGCCTGTTCCAGGCTGTAAACCTGTAGTAAATTCTTTCATGAGAATAAAATCATCACTATGCCAAATACCAGATGAAGAAAAATATATTTCTGTCCATATAGCTCTCTGAATCTCTGATTATATGAGGAAATTGTGGAGGTTAGAATTTCTGTTTCGCAAACAGGTCCCGGAGCCAGTCACGTCAGTACACACATGTTCTCAGGATTATGGCCTAATTAGGGGAAACCCAAGGCTTTCTAAATTTTCTAAGTCTGGCAGAGGAGGAACAACAGCAGGTGTAATGGGGAAGGATTAGGAGAGACGGGAGTCATAACCTTCACAGTTGCCTCAGCGTTTGTGCCCCGGATCTTTCTAAGTTATTATTTGCAAGAGTTGTGGAACAGACTCAGGAACACGAAGTTCGGTATTCCCACAGCTTCCTGTGGTCACCCAGCTGTAAGGCTGTCATTGGTGCTGTCTAGTGAATATGAAGACCCCAGCTTGCTTGTGTGACTTGCCCTTCTGACGCCCAATTACAGAGACAGCGCTTAGCCACTCAGATCTCAGTGCGATTCTGCTATCTGGACTAGCCTCCTGTGCTGTCTCTGGACAGCAGTCTTTCACTGGGGAACACCATAACGAGGTGTTCCTGCCCCTCGAGAGGAGCATAGCCCCAGCAGAGAAGAACAAGGAAGGTAGACCAGTATTAAGGAGAGGCAGCATATCCTCATTTCTTCCCCTATTGCAAGAGATCATGCATTCCTGAGTCTAGAAACGATAGCACATGCTGCGAAGTAACCACTTGGCATGTACCAAGGCAAGTACCAAGACAGTCTCATAGCTCTGAGATTCAGGAGACTTTTGCCACTTACTGTGGAGGTCAGTTGGGCTTTGTCTGTTAATGGACTCTGGGGTGAGGTGAGGCAGAACACATATGGTTATTGGCCTGAGATGTGGGATATATCTCTTCCCAAACTACTTTTTCAGCTATCCAGAGAACTCTTCCCGTTGACCAATATTTCTCCCATTAACAGCAGTAGATTATGAATATGTAAAGCATTGTGTTTTGCTTCTGCTCTTGTTCAGTATGTAATTATATACTTTCAACTATGTCAAAAGCCTTTTCTATAGATAGAGACAAAACAGCATGCCCTGCAGTCAGACACCTGAACTGCTCCACGTTGGACTAGTCTTTCATCTATGCTACCTTCTTAAAAGCAGCACGGCTATGGTAGAGTGAAACCAAAAAATCTTCAGGAAAAATACAGAAAAAAACTATAAAGAGATCATTAAACCAATATAAATAGTTGCAAGATAAATAGTAAATTTTAGGAGAGGGGTCTAGAAATGACAAAAAAAAAAAAGAGGAAATTCATTTTTAACAGAACATGTCCTTTAAAACTCAGATCTTGTTCAACATCTCAAGGACTTGACTTGCAAAATTTCAATGAATTATAGCCTGTTGGTGTATGCAGTCACATGGGTACACCCAAATTAGGTTAGGAACATGCATTTCTCTTTCTAAAGAATATTCCAATCACTAGGGCAGAGGAGATTCTGGGACTTTTTTTTTTTTTAATAAAGCAGTAAAATAATCATCTAGGTATTAGAGAATACATAGTTAGGACTTAAAATCTGAATTAAACTCAACCTGAAATGTGACTATTGAGAAGCATGGTGATAAAGCACATCCCATGCTTGATTTGGAGAGGGTTTCAACTCCCTAATGTGGATATCTTACATGGGAACGATGGGACCTCTTCCTCTGTCTTGTGAAAAGTGCCTAATCTTGTTGTGAAGGTAACAACTCCCAAAATGTAAATGCTCTTTTCAGATAGAAATATTAGTCCAGTTTAATATGCATACAAGAGTAGTTTCAGCTATCTTGACACATCATCTTAGGTGAAGTAAACATTTCACTGAAAAAAAGAAAGAATGAATAAATAAAAATTGGTACATTGTGTAGCATAAGAGTAGATACAACCGCATAAATGTCTCAAACTGATATTGCTTATTCCTCTCCTTATCAAGAAACACTTTTATTCAACTAAACCCTGATTTTACCTATAAATAACAGTGTCCCACTTAGGAAATGTGGATTGCACAGTTTTAACCACGTCAGTATATTTATCCTAGTACATCTTTTCCGTATAATGTAAGAATTTATCAATGAATGGTCTCTCTTCTCCTCCAGCTGCTTCACCTTCAGAGTAACTGATTTGAAATACATTCATGAAGGAAAAAAGTATATATTTTTTTACTTGAAAAAATGGTATTCCTGTGGGTAATTTATTATGTATAAAAAAATCTACTTTCTTCTATTTACTTACAGTTTACCAAGTTTTACAAGTTTGTAATAGTAACAGTGTGTGAAAGTAGATTCTTCTATACTTTCTCACACTTTCTAAGTGCTTTTCAAATGGAAAAGAATGTAATTTTAATGTTTTTTGGCGTCTTAAGAGAGAAAGCTAAAACTAACAAAAAGTAATACTTAAAATAAATTACTTTATAAACAAAACTACGTTTTCCCACAACGATTTTAAAAAATATCAAAATAGTGAATTTTTGTTTGCATTGAAATGATTTCTCAACATCATGAAACATAATACCTACAAAAAAAAATTGGCAGAGTACAGCAATGCTATTGACTTAGAATACAAACTAAAGTCTTACATAAAGTATATGAAAGGAAATTAAAGACTTAGTAAAGAAACTAACCAAAATATGTATAAAAAGGCAGAAATGCCTATAGTTCTGTTTGTTTTGTGCTGTTCCAGTTGAACGGGATACACAACTGTGAACAAATGCATTTTTGTGATACTGATAGTTTTTCTAAGGAGAAACAGGAAAAGCAAAAGTAATTTTTCAAAAAAAGCTATGTCCCAGTTTGTGTAGGTATGTCTACCCCAGCTGGGTTATATTGCAAATGAGATGCCTGCTGTAGAGGCAGCATCTTTAAGGATGCAAATATATATGTGTATATATATAATATATGTACACTGGGAAATATATTTATATTGGGAAAGCAAGGACACTGCAGTTACACAGCTAAATAGGGCACAGTCTTCTCATGATACTGTTCATTATTATTGTAAGTTTAGTTAAGTGGGAGGTCTATTTATGTGGTGGTTAAGGTGCCCGTCAAAGGGGCACTTGGCACTTGCTCCTCCTTTTCACTTTGAAGTTCACTTCCTACAGTAACATTTTCCAGTCATAACACCTCCTTCTTCACAGCTAAAAAGTCAAGGCTGCTAACCATCCCCCAGTGCGTCAAAATGTAGAAACCATAATTCAACCCTAAGGAAATGAACCAATTACAAGAAACTTGGTTTAACTTCCTGCTGTGGTAGACAAATGGAGATCTACTATGAAAATAAGCCTACAAGCTTAAGAAATATATGTAGGTATTTAGCAATTACAGTCAACTGGAACATTCTAAGTAACAAACCCAATCATTTTCTGTAAGGACTAGTTGCTGAGCATAGCATCTGAGGATAACGAAACCATTATGGTTTCTATACTCTAGACAGAGAAGTGTGTGTGAAATTTCCTGTTCTGGTTGTAGATTTCAGTGTTTTCATGGCAGTAAAATAAAGGACTAGTCTATAAACTGCAAAGAATGTGGGTCAAAAAATGTTTTCATTTCTGTCCGCAGAAACAGAGATATCCTGCAAAGCTTCATACACATGAATGGTATGAATCTATTCGCAATTAAAGGTTTAGCTTAATAGGGAGTGAGGTCTGTGACAGAAGTACAGGACACCTTGAATTGATACTCGTTTACTGATGCCTGAAAAATACAATATTTATTCTGAATCCTATGAAAAATAGTAAATTATATCGGAAAATAATATCAAAATTGAACTATCTTCATTATTTCATGTTCTAATAGCACTGTTGTAGCAATAATAGCCTAAAGATACGAGGCAGACAAAGGTATTCTACAAACTTGTCTTGTTTATTAACTGGGACTATGTTACATGTAATCTCAATGCTATTCATCATTTTATTTAATGTTTAGGAATTTATCTTTAAAAATATATAGATCTCCCCCCCCACCCCAAAATCAGATATGCTGTGTGCATTCAAGACAACGGAAAAACATGAGTGCACCACTATTCTATACTATCTTATAACTATTTTTTTTAATAATTTGTTTTTAAAAATATTACAAGCAGGTTTTGATAGAAAACAAAACAAATATTCACCAAATATATATGAAATAGCTAATATTATTTGCTATACTACTTTGCTAATGCTACTTCGATATGAAAATAAAGATATTTATAAGAAGGCAGAATCAACTAGGTGCCCAAAAACATTTTTAAAAATACTCTTAAGTTAATGAACTGTTCTAGTTATTTCACTGTTACCTTTTGAAATGCCACTAACATAACACAGCAATTAATGTAAACCATACATTACAAATGCAATATAATGTTCTGGAAAGGAATTATTATGTTTTTGCAACTGTTGTTTCTTAAGACTGATTTTCATTGTAGAGCGCAGAAAAATTAAGTGATGAAATGTCAGAATAGGGTGAAGTGGAAATTCCAAGCCTTGAGACACTCTAAAAACACCTCAGAAAGCTGGCAGACATTCGGCTGACTATCTCTACCAGCTGAATATCTACCCAGGATTCCTGACTTCTTGTGTACCAAATAGACAACACTTATTCTTTTTTCCGTCAGAATTTATGTAAATTCCTTTAAGTTGAAACTGTACCACATAGGGCTATTGTACAATCCTTCGTCATCTTTCACAAGTTAAATAAGGTCAGGGTCAGGCTGGGTTAAGATTGCGTGGGAGGTCTCCAAAGAAAACTCAGGATGCAGCAGGAAGTGGTCATGGTCACAAGGCAATGGGGCAGCCTTTGACTCCCTGGCTCAGAAGAGGAGCAGCGCTTTGCATGTTCGAACTAGCCTGCTAACAGACCTCTTGTCTCATCAGGAATGCAAGCCAGTGTGCTGCCCGTGTAATGACGGTATCCCATTGCATACTTGGCAAGTGTAAGAGTATTAGCGCTAGCGTCCTGGCCAAAAACTCACTGGGGACTGTAGTTACACTGGCTAAATTAATTATCCTTTGTGAATAATTTAGTCAATTAGTTCAGTCTGTTCCTTTTTCCTTTTTTTTTTTTTTTTTGTTCTCTACTTGCTTTCCAGTTAAGACATAAATAAAGATAATACTTTAGAATATTTCTAGTGAAAAGCTTTGCAAACAATTCATTTTTCACAAGTTGCACATCACAATCCAGACTTTCATGACCTGTGTAATTTTCAGAAGTGATCAGTGTTTAGCAGTCTCTAGTAAGTAAATGCGATGGAGGTGTTCGGTATCAGGTACTCAGGGCAGAAAAACTTAAACAGAAATATATTTTTAATGAAAAAAAGTTATCATGACAAAACTGAATTTTTAGTCTGTTTGCTAAGGGCATAA
Organism: Struthio camelus; assembly: GCF_040807025.1. Taxonomy (NCBI): domain Eukaryota; kingdom Metazoa; phylum Chordata; class Aves; order Struthioniformes; family Struthionidae; genus Struthio; species Struthio camelus. The sequence continues at coordinate 147,742,774 of NC_090942.1, read as the reverse complement.
ATTTGAAGGACTGTGTTGTCTGCTCAGCTGTTTATGCAGCTCACTTCTGTTTCCTTAAATTTTGTTTTCAGGGTACCGGCAATATTTGCTAATTTAAACAAAGAAAAGAAGTGTAGGTGTCTCAAAGTTAATTACACTCTATCCTTTGCAGGCATGTCAGTTTCTTGGTAAAGGAGATGGATCCAGAGCAGTACCTCCATTGACTGGAAACCAGGTTTGACTTAATGGCTCTCAATTCTATTTGAGAGGCAGATGGAAAGCTAGCACACAAAGTACAAGGCTATCTCCAGGCTAGCCATCTCAGCATTGCCTCTTAACCAGGGAGCACACAGAAGGCAAGGGAGGTTACTGTAATCATCAGATGGCTTATGGGTCAAAGAACGTAAATCCATAGGAAATGAGCCATAGAATAACTTCACGGCCATGGAATAACTTCTTTTTTTGTGCAGAAGAAAAAAACACCAAAAGCTGTCTTGATTTCAGAAAATATTGATATGCCACATGAGAAGTTCAAAATTAAATGCATATATTGATTTTTTTTTTCATTTTTATATTATCTGTGCGGTTCGTATGTTATTTCATAACTTACTGTGCCTGTCCAGCTCAAAACAGGTGTCAAAATGCCAAACATTTTCTGCTCAGTGAAAACTTTGAGTTTGTATGTCGTTTAGTTTCAGTGTCTGTTTTTCAGAGAAGAGTAGAGCCAGACAGGCAGTTGTTTGGTTACTGCTAATTTTTATGTTATCTTACCTTATGCTGTTTCATTTTAATCTTCCACCTGCATTTCACAGTGAAAGAAGATCAGCTTCTCTGCGGAGAAACATACTGCTTATCTGTACGCCTCTTTCCAGATCCACACACTCTGATTTTGTCCATCACAGACAGTTTCTTGACTGTCTTGGAAGTCCTCCTTTGCTGGGCAGTGCTTTCATGGCAAAGAACTTGTAAGCAGCACCTTAGCTAGCATTGAAATAAAAACAATACAAACAGACAGGCAGCATCTCAAATTTAGCCAGATATTTCAGAAGCTGTAGAGCCTGTATCTCCCCCATAGGGGCGACTGTCCCTTCACCTACTGCTTTGATCTTGACTTTTAAGTTAAGGGTTTTGTACAGCGTGTGCGGGAGCAAAGCTAGATATCAGTCAAAAGGATATATCAGCCACTTCCTGGCTTCACAAAATGTGTTATGGTACTGTGGTTTCTCATCTGGAGAAAGCAGTTTTGTCCCATGAAGAAGGAAGGGCCTGCTGAGGAAATTTCCACAATGGGGCTGAGGAGCTCATGTGAGAACAATACAATAACTGTTTACTAGGAGGAAACATAAATAATTCTGCCCGATGTTTGCAGTTTGTTAAAGCTATCCCCATGCAGATAACTCTACCAGCACAGTTCCTCCTGGGCTCTGAAATATTTTTAAAGCAGATAGGATTTTTTTTTTTGAATTTTCAGTCTTTTTCCTTCCGAACTTTGCATGTCCCTCAGCTCCCATTAAACACAATCCATCTGACCAGTAACCCTATATATGTGGTGAAAAAACAAAAAGGAAAGAAAAGAAGGGGTCAGGGAAAGGTTGGTTGAATAGGCAATTAGTGGGAAATTTCATAAACAATAAGGGAAAAGTGTTTGAGAGCAGCCCAGTTTTTTCTGCATAAGTCTCTATTTCATCTCTAGGAATACTCTTTTCATGCATATTCAGTTTAAGAAAAAACCTACCATGCATCTTTCAGGGTATTTTTCATTCTGCATTTACGGTACTATAAATATTGAGGTAATAATACTGGTATTGGAAACCCATCAAATGAGCGCAATTCAAATTAGTGGGCAAGCTAGGGTAGTCTTTCATTTACAGCCTGCTTGATCGGACCGCATTAAAATCGGCAAGACTTAAGCCCATCCTGTTTACAGCCCATAGGTTGTTATCTAGTTTCAAACCTTTCTATTTAGAATTGTACTGTTTGCAGCTCACCATTAACTGGGAGTTTGGATTCTAATGACTGCTTTTTAGGGCGGGAGCTGGAAACCCTGAAACCCATACCATACCCTAAAATGTATTCATTTAATTTAAAACCTGTACATAAAATTACTGGTTATTTGAAAGTTAGACATTTAGTCACCATGTTCTGTATCAAATGCTATGAATATATTCACATCTAGATTTTAAACTACCTCCATTCAGTTAAAGATGCCAATTTCACTAGGTTACCTGAAGCATCATTTACATAGGGTTATTACATCAGGAAAAAAAATCTCCCTCTCTTGTGTTCAGTGCCTTGTTTCTCTAATCCCCACAGACAGTGAGGAAGAAAGGCTGGCTTTATACTGTCAATTTCTGTTACTGCACACATTGGCACTTGTCAATATTCCTTACCACACAAAATGTGCAAATATTCTATGACGCATAACAGCTTTAGAAGTTTGCTGCCACTTCTATGTGGATGTACTGTAAAAGTCTACACATTAATTAATGGAAAAACAGGAGCGTTTTGATATTGTAAACACACTAACGGAGCTCTACTGGCTGAACTAAGGAATCAGTTCCATGAAACATTCATACTCCTAATCAGTATCATATTTAAAATATATATATGTGTATAGGCAGTAGAGTACCTTCTTGTACTATTTAGGGTGAAAATATCACTGTATAACTAAAGGAATTTTGTAAACATGCACAGTTCCTTAGGGCTTTTCTAGGAGACGGAATAAAATATGTTTCCGAAGTACACTTTCTTATTATTCTTAAACATGGGTTCAAACTGAAACATACTCAAGATCTGAGGCCATTTGGCACTGGACCTGTAGTTCTTCCTGTAGGTCAATGCCCTAATTACATTTATATACATTCTACAGGCTTTTTGTAATGATATTCATTCTTATACAGTGATGCAAACATATTTCCTTTCAGTCAGACAGAACTCAGTCACACCTACTTGCAGTCATTCTCTTGTCACACTGAGTTAGAGTGACCACTAACAAATGAGAAACAATTGAGAATCATGCCAGTATTTTCTCTTCTTACCTGACAATTCCTCCTGAAGAGCCCTAGGTGTTAGCCTTGGCTAAATGTAATTTGGGTAACTGACCTCTGCCTACCCTGGTCTCCCTGAAGTTATAGTTCAGTGCTGCATCCTTCACCACTCCTTACTTTAGACTCGGAGGTGGACTTGCTTTGTGTGTCATTTCTCAAAATGAGCAAAACATTTCACTTTTATTTAGGGAGATCGTTAAGATGATTATTCTCACCACAACCTGCTCAAGCTTTCAATCATGGCATCAGACTTCTCTGAAACCAAGTCTAGAAGGTGTATGCTATGGTGTGTCTTAAGAACTTAGTCCATCAAGTGTCTCAACTGGGTACTAATCTAGAGTGCATCAGAGTTCCCATATAGCATACATACATGATATTCCTCCTTTCCAGAAGAAAACCTGGCAGAAATAGATGAGGTTGGAAAGAAAAGGGTAACGCTCTTTTGCTCTGCTCCCAGTATTCAGCTGAGACATGGGAAGTGCGTTCATATGAATTTATGAGATCAGAAGCATTTCTGTGTTCCACAGTTTAAATATAGTGTTACAGATCAAGTATTTGTGTTGAAACCCTGAATTAAGTGATTGAACCCATTGAAGGTGTGGTGTACCTGAATTCATCTGAAAATGGAAATTTTAGTTTGTAAGAATAATGCAATAAAGTAAAGAAAATTAGCGTGGTTTTATAAGATAAAAACAATGAATTGAGAGCTTCACAAATCAGATGAAGATAGAAGGTTTTTTAACCTGCAGGCTAACAGCAAGGTTCAAAAACTGGGGAGCTTTGATAATGAAAAATCCACATATATTCCCCAACCACCACCTACAATCTATACGATGCTTTAATTCTGACCTGTTAATGCTCCAGTCAATATGGGGCAAAGGGACAGCGAAGCTATGGTAGGTGTTATAGCTTTGTACTCAATATTATTACTTAAAATTTATGACTCTCAGGTTCCAAATTTCACATAATTTATTATTTAGGCATATTATAAATATTAAACAACAGGTACTGAGGGCAAGTCATATGATAACACCTGACAGGCCATTTGTACAGAAGATGCATGAGCAAATCTTCTCAGACAGAAGAGGGATTTGAGCACATGTCCACCGAGCAGAAAGGAAATCTCCACTGCCAGCTCTGTGAATCTTTCTTCCATTTCTTTGCTTTTGTGACAAGTGTAATAACCCGAAATGTTTGGAAAAGCTCTTCATTTAAATACTTCCTTCTTATATTATTATTGTCACTGTTTTACATTTTGGCCACAGAGATCACAATTTCTGATGCGTACATAAAATACTTCTCAATTCTAATGTGGAGTTTCCGTTTACCTCTCCCCAGAGTTACCTACCTTTCTTTGGGGCACAAGAAATAATCCATCTAAAAACATTTTAAATTCACTGGTTTCTCATGCTACCAGAAAAAAAAATACACTAATTACATTTGGGATTAAGATTCTTTCCCTTTTAAAAAATAATATTTAACTCAGTGTTTATATATTTTAAGGGAGAAGGAGAAGGTTAGTGGTAGAGTATCCCCTATCAAATATGCTAGGACCTGTTCCCCAGAATAGATCTTGAGAGCTCTTTAAAAGGAGCTAACTCCTTTGTATTGACTGTAGCAGATCCAGATGTGAGGAGTCTTTTCTTCACTGCATTTGCATCATTTGGCTTTTTACATGGTAAGCAATGTGGCACTCTTTCAATCTTACGCTGTTTAGACATAGCTTTCAATATAGCGTCTTCAAGGATTCAATAGCTTTTTAGCTGGCTCCTACATTCTTTCTACTTTTTACATAAATCAACTGCTTATATATGCAGCATAGTAGCTTAATACTGTCAAAATTTTATTTTCCCTATGATTTAAGGTGATATAAGTTTAACAAAGAAAACACTAATGGAAGTCTGCTTGAATGAAATAAATATTAGAAAGTTTTCCAATTTTTTAAAGAAGAAACAGCACTGAGAATTTCATCTTTCACTACGTCTTAACTTCTTGAAAAAGAGAAAAAAAGGGAAAGAAGTCAAAAAGAAGTGAGTAAATATTTTAATTTTTTTTAACATCTCTCTATTTGCTGCAAGTGTGTTATGTTAAATATGCAATATTCATACTCTTGAAGTGTAATACAGCCAAATAAGGAATTATAGTAACTCAGAGATTATCTACTTTCTCCTTGATTTGAGTGCTCGCTAACAATGAATGATTGGAAACGATGTGCAAGGAATGGAATTAATCTTTGCTAATTTTAGATGTCTACAACTGACTGTAGGTATCTGCATATTATGACCTACTAATCCTGAACTCTGTTTACAGTAATGAGAGAAATATGCTTTCAAGGGATGATAGATTTCACTAAATGTAGATATCTACTTTGGGAAGAGATTATTATCATTCTAGAAATGTCTATTTCTCTCCATTTACTACAAACAGACCTGCAGTGATTAATAGAGATGTAGATATCTACATTGTAGATTTTGACGTGCAGTTAGATGAATCCCATCCAAACAATTAAGAAATGCTTACAAGTAAAATGAATATGTTATAGAAGAAATTGATGGTGAATATCACCACTCAAAATCACATAGAAACATATAAACAAATACTTTATCTTTTCAGCATTATTGTATTTTATAGCCTAGAATTATACTTTTTAATCTTAGATCAGTGGATGATTTCATAGATGTTTAAATATGCTCTCTTCTTCTAAGAATTCTTTAGACGAGAGGAAAAAGAGTCAATACACCTGAACAAAACTTCATGGATATTCAAAAGCTAATAGCTGGTACATTCTATACTTGTATAATAACAGTATCCAAGAATTTTTCCTAGCAAATATGTAGACTTTAAATAATTTAATCTCTACAAAACAAAATTTCTATGCCAAGAGTAATGATACATTTATCATAATCTGCATATACTGCGTGTAAGATAAAGGTTCCTCTTTGCCACTCTTGCTCCTCCCATTCATATCTCATTGGACATGGAAGTCTAGCTGCCCATACGTAACAAAAAAGACACCATGAATATTAAGTGTGCATGAGAAAGCTGGAAGAAATAAAGAATGGTATGTTTGCTAAATATCTTCTAATGGTCTTTATCTAAAACTCAGCCACTTAAGGAAAATTCATTTGTTCTTTATGCTATTTCTGTAGCATATAAAATTGTTACAAAATTAAGTACACTGTACAGTGTTTGACTGAAATTTTTGTGTGATTTGGGATTAGAATCCTTTTTTGTGACTACCCAGAACTTATTTCTACAGGGAATTATGCTCCCTGATGCTCACAACCCCAGACTACTGCATTTCCTATGAATGCTTCAGGGCCGATGACCTGAGCAGTTACCTAATGGCAGTAAAGAATTTGCGTAGAAAACTTCTAGTGCCAAGCAGATTCTGAAGTGGAGATGTAAACACTGATAGCTCAGCATTTGAATATTTATCTTTTCATTTTGGCTGCAAAAACTCTGATCATGTATTAGTGATGGAATAATCTACCATATAATAAGGCAAAACTTTCCATAATTTCCTCCATTGTGAATAGGAGATAATATTTCCTTTGAAAAAAACTATATTTAGGTCTTATATGTCCGGTAAGCTCTCTTTTACGCAGTCTGTTATAATCAATAGCAAACTTACCCATTTTGTCTGACTTTGTACAGTTTGTAATTCTTTAAAAATTGCATTTTGTCTGTTTGACATAATTATCATGCTGTTATCTAACAGTAGTAGGCATTAAAGTCATACATTAGCTTTTCTGCAGTTAATCTGTTATCCACTTTTGAAATTTAATGGGAATATTATCAATAGTTATTGCAAGATATAGAGTTTCACAACAAAAAGTTTCCTAATCGGAGGAAGATGTTCAAAGAAATTTCAGTGCTTCACATGAATTTCTCAATGTTTTTTAGACTCTCTACCAGAAATCCTCAATCTTTTTTGTCTGAAATTTAAACGTTTTGATTTGATTACTCTTCTGACTCCATTAGAAATTAATACAAGGGTTGAAACAAAAATGACCTGAATATTTTGCTTTACAGTGGCGATATTGATTACCATTGTGAGCTTTTCTGCAGAACTGGTTGTCTCAGGCCAAAGAATAGACTGCTCAAGAAATTATTATTTTAATATTATATTATTATTAAATTGTATTGTATTTAGCTACCACATGTTGAAAAGTGATCATATTGTCTTGCTTTATAGTATCCTATTTGAGACATATTTGGTCCAATTCACATTATCTAAGCCAAGATGCCAACACTATGAGTGTCAGTATTTGAGCTAACCATCTGAATCCTTCCTTGTAACCAAAATACTAAATGTGAATTTCCAGTATATATTCCTTTCACTTATTTTAGACATTTATTTTAGAATGAGAAGAAACATTGTAATTCCCAAGAAGTGATGAAGTATCAGGGAATAGTAGAAGCTGCCATCCATAAAGCCCAGACAAAACCAACATAGACATGATGAAGCCAAAGTCATAGTCAGAGATAAGCCAAGATAGAATAAACTTAACTAAATGAAGGGCTTAATAAAAATGAGCTAGTACTAACAGAAGGAATCAGAAGTACAGTAAAGCAGCCTTCCTCTTGCACTGAAGCCAAAATAAAGTAAGTAGTCACTTCCATTTGTCTAATCCTTTTGTGATCTAGCACCATTTCAGAGAGCCTGTTAATTTACTTTTTCTTTCTATTCTCTCCTTCCAGTCTGACACTCAAAACACATACTGTTTTTCTAACTTGCACTTTATTCTTAAGTATCAGGCTCTATTCAACTCTTAGAAATAATTAGAATTCCCTCACAGGAGAATATAATGAATTTTACATTTGTCTTTCTGTCTCCAGGTTTCTATCTTAGTTTTAAAATATTAGTCAGATATAATTCCCGTGTCAGTTTTATTGAAATACTATCTTTAACTTCACTGGGCCTTGGGTCAGGCCTTGTGTGCGTGTCTAGTTTTAGAATACATGAGCAGTTACAGTGAATGCTATCTCCCCAAATTATGAATGGACTCACCAACGTAATACCAAGCTTTTTTTTTCTTCTTTTGAGCTTATATTTTTAAGGTTTTTTTTTTTCCATTTGCTAACAAAATATTGACCATCTACTGTAGACAATAAACAAAGCAAGCCTATTGTGTTGTCTCCAACTTGCTTATCTACTGTTTGAACTAACAATAGTAAGTATCACATTAGGGAAATTGCCTGCCTCATCTGTGGATTATACCCTGAAATTAAAAAAATAATTTGGTGCTTCCTGAATTAAATAGCAAAACCTAAATTTGCAAATTTTAGTAATATAGGAGAAAAGTACTGGAGGAACTCATCTATAAAACTGAGTAAATCATGTCCTAAGTGAATTAGGTCTTTTTAATTTTAGACGAGAAGGCTAATATCTTCAGAATTCCCCTAGATCTACTCCTCACACTAGATTATGGGTTTTGATATGCATGTTATTAAATTGCATAGGAATGAGAAAATAAAAAAAAAAAAAAGGAATGCGGGCTGATTTAAAACCATGGTGAAATTGTAAGCGAGGCTTGGGAGCCAATATGTTTCACATGCATTGACTGAGTTAAGCTTTTCAAACAGGTTCTTTTCTCTATATTCTCTAGTTCTCTTACCACAGTCCTGAGAGTGGCATCTGGGAATCTCCCTTGGAGACAAGAGCAGTAGCCAGAAGGACAGCTCAGTTCAGCTGTAAGTTAGACCTTGCAAAGGAAATGCTGTGAATGTAGAATGTGCTTGAAGAGCACATTCAGATTGGGCTACATTAATTGGGCGAATTAATCACAAATAGGATGTAGATGAAGAAGCAAGGCTGAGAGGAGGTAAGACTTACCTTCAAACAAGTTGCCAGTTATTTTTAGACCATAGAAGAAACATGTGATTAAGGGCTAGCTTTCAGAAATGATATTGAAAATCTATGCAAAATGAAAAGAGGAGCTACAAAGACGCTTTGAGGCATGAAGAAAGTGACCTTGAAGAATTCAAAATATGGGCTTCTGAATAAGTAACCAGGAAGAAGATCAGGTGTGAACTTGCAGTAGAGTAACTCATGGTTCTTGCAGTAAATTATTTATATGTCCATACTAACAAATAATTCTGTGTGTTTATTCCATCAAGGAACATTTTACTGTACATACTTGCTCAGAATATATAAATACATTCACAGGAAGACATTACTGATGTTTACAGTGGGAGAGTGATATAATTCAGTGTGCCTACACTGGTGTTTCAGTTTGGATCAGAGAGCATTTCTGAAGTGAATCTCTCAATTGTCCCTGCTTACTGTGCTTTGGTTCGTACCATGGAGAGGTCTCGGAGAGCACAAACTGGGTTCCTTTTTGATGAAATTAGGTTAAAGAGGGGTTTCAGAGGCTGATGGTGTTTGCAAACTGGGACTAGACCAGAGGTAGTCTGAAGTGAACTCCCTGAAATGTGTTAACATGAACTAAATAGCACTTGCTCTACGAATGCTCTCTTACTGCTCTGCTCTGCTAGCTAATAGAAATGTAGCTAAAAAGAACTATTTGTTCAAAGTTAAATTAGACAGCAGATATTTTGTTGCTTCTCTAGGACAGTGTGATAATGTTGCAAACAAGAGCCTTTCTACATGTCTCGACTTGATGACTCTTGCATGTCATCCATCATCCTTTCCTTTCTAGTTTCTCTGCAACTGTACTGTGACACTCCCACGTTTCACTTTCCACGTCTTGGCTTATAGAAGAATTCTCTAAGGAATCCAGGACTCCTCCACTGCCATAACGGTACCTGTCCTCCTTTCTCTATAAAGTAACTACTGACTTGTTCTACACACTGTGCTGTCTATTGCAGGAAAAAAAGGGACAACCAATTATTGCCTCTTTGGGACACTATTAGAGTTCTCAAGGAGAGCTGGAGATTACCTGAATGTTACCATCTGAGACTATTTTAGATATGCCCTGCTCACTGCTCACTTGCATGTCCAATTTCCATCCAGTTGCCTCACTGATCTGTTTGAGTATCCTGACAGAGTTGTAAAATCATGCTTAAAATGCTAATCACAGGAGGTACATCAATTTCCCAGGATGCACACACCCTTCCACCAAAAGAAGTAGTCTTCAAAAGTCAAATTCATATTCTTTCTTTGCTCAGTTTCCAGTTTATGTAATTCCATTGTCCCATGGGCAGACAAGGACATTTAAAAACTGATCCAAATTGTATACCAGTGATAACTTCTTATGCTTTTTTTCTTAAATCAAAAGGTTACAGCAAGTCATCTTGATGACTATTTATTAGCAGTGAAATTTAAAAAAATACTTAATTATTAGTATTAGAAAGATGAATTTCAAAATGTGAAATATGTTAGAACTGCATCCTACAAAAAACACATGCACAGTGTGAACCCTTTGGCATTGCACAGATCCGTAAAATTAAGGAATAAATTGATCTGGGTTGAATACATAGACTACACAGCATTATTTCTGTTAGTTGACTAGCTAAATGCAGTCACTCTAATCAGGGATCTAATGCTAATATTTGATTGAAGTTCAGAATTCTCAGTCTCTAAATTTTTACTAGAATTACTAAAAATAACACTTGCCACAAGTATTTCTACTGAATAACGACTGGTGGAATATCTGAGATGAAACTGTCAAAGGAAAATTTTCACTGAATTTGTAAGGCTAGAAACAGCCTCCAGATTATACTGTGGTCTTTCAAAAGTGGTAAACTTCCTTATATTTCTCATTGATTTTTTAAAAAATTTCAGGAAAAGGCACAAAGATGTATTTTCCTTGTGTTATTTTTAGCAATTATTTTACCTTGTCAGAACACATATATCATCGCATAAATGTTATTAAGATGGTTAAGCAAGCCATAAAGCATCTTTTCCTTTTATTGTGTTGCTGTTAGAATCATGATCATACTAATAGCACTCGCACTACATTTACTTTAAAGAAAATATTATCAGACAGTATTATTGATGTGACTTAATAACATAGAAAAGACATTACAAGTGCTGGATCAGATTTCTCATGAGAATAATCATTTCCTTATACCTAAAATAACTCTTTTTTTCCTTCTTTGTCTTCAAAGCTTTGAACTTTAAAAGACAGAGCTGATAGAGCTCATTGATCCATCCATGCTTCTGTTGCTATCTGTGCATGTCATCTGGCTCCTTAATATTCACATGGCTCTTACACTTGCTTTGGGGTAAAATTCCTGTTTAACTACTCCAGGATGTTTAACTTCATGACTGAAACCTTATAGTAATCTATTATTGTATGGGAAAGAAGTGGCATACTGTGCTACTTATATATTTAAATTATATATGCTTTCTTCATAAGTGTTGCTATTTTACAGTACCATATGACTTGACTATGTACTGTACAGATCAAAGTAAATTTTGTAGCAACATATGAAAGAAATACAGCAAATGAGATGTAAAGGGGATTTTATTTTATTTTAATAGGTGCTTTTACATTGTTTCCTTTCATACACACTACGTCGGCGCATCTTTCATCCAACCACTATTCCTCAGTAGCTACATTTCCGGGGGAGAACTCTGCACCATGCTTTAGCAAAGCATTTAAGATTATATTTAACTAACTTCAAAATGGAAACTGTTCATGGGCATCTTATTGAGAGTCCTAGATGTCAAGGTCTCGTAGTCATGAAGAAACTAACAATAGGAAACATCTGAGCAATCACTTAACATTAAAGTTAAATCTTTTCAAGTGAACACATCCAGAAAATATATTCTTTTGAAAATTCAGGAAGCTAGAAGATAAGGAGCTCTCTAAACTAAGGAAGGCCTCAGATCAGCAATTTGGAGAAGGACCAAGTGGCAGCTCTTGATCTCTCATCCTTTGGAAATAATGAAGTGTTAAGCATGGACTGAATCCCAGTGACACCTCTATAAACTATAGCTCAAGCTAGGCAGACTCTTAAATAATTTGTGAAGTTATTCCTAAAAAGAATGCATTATATAGATAGTATGTTTTCCGAGTTATGCACAAGACATAACCTTGCCCTTAAAACCAACAAAAGCTGAAGTTAGAGAAAAAAGCAGTAGATGGATCAACACATGTAAAATATAAATATATGATATATATATATATCTATAAAATATATAAATATATTAAAAAGTAGATGGATCAAAACTGAAGCTAGGAAAAAGAAAAAAGAGAGGAGACAAGGATTTGAATAACTTCTGGCTTCATCTTTGTAAAAACATATTAGTAATTGTTTACAAAGACGCATTCTTTACCCTTGCTCCTAGTTTATACGTAGCAACATATAAAATATGTTTTTCACTTTTTAACTGGGATGCTTAGATATTTTTAAGTAAATATGTCAGAGAATTTGCTAGTTTTGAAAGAACAGTGTTAGTAACTTTGGAGCTTGACTGCATCCAAGCACAAACAATTTTAACACAGGCTTGGGAGCCAGAAGACCCAAGTTCTGTTGTAATTGCCTTCACTGCTTATAATATTTAATGTACTTTTCACTTCAGCAAGCTGTAAGCAAACCACAACAGCATTTACTAACCTACTTCACAACATGCTTCCTAAGAATCATAGATGAAATATCCCATGAAAATGCAGTAATGGTGTGTTAGCAGCCAGCTTGGTCAGTCTGTGAACTTAGGAAGCCTGGGATTCAGCTCCATATTCAGCCACTGTCGTTAGAGTCAGTACAGTGTGAAGAATCTCGAGAGATATTCAGCTGAGGTACGTATCTATTTAGACAGTGCAAAATAATTCATAACTTGTATGTTCATCTGACTTGATGTTCATTAAAGATAGTGGGAGATTAGCCATCTAGCTCAGACATAGACATGTGCAGTTTCTACTGTCTGGACATTATCTTGTTGCCTAGACATCCTGAGCCATTTCAAATGCCTAGTGTAACACAGAAATCTGCCCAATTTGGCAGGAATGATGCCAGGCTTGGGGATATCTACACTGTTCTGGAACAGCAGATAATACAAAGCACCTAAAATGACGTTGGATACTTTATTAAGGTGAGCAAATCCTAGCCTTGGAATTTAATAAATGTAATTAAGCTCACACCGTCGTCTCCTCTCAGTTATGACATTAACTTGTATCTCCCTTCTCTGTCAGGTTGCCTCTTTCCAGGACTGTAGGAATTTACAGTGGGATTCTTCTCATCTAGCTTTAGACATCTCCTCAAAAATATCATTATAGCTATTCAGAAATCAACTGGATGAGACCCTGAACAACCTTATCTAAGTCAGTGCTGCTCTGAGCAGGACTTTGACCAGGTGGACCTGCAGAAGCCCTTTCCAACCTTCACAGCTCTGTTTACTTACTGCCCCAGCTGCTCAGAGAGTTGGTTCCAGGCACTTGGTGGGGGGGAACATCTGACAAATGTAGACATTAACTATAGGCTGAGGTGAATTGCACCCTGTATATGCCTATTTCTTACCACTGACTACAAAGTGAGTATATAGTGACAGGTTCAGATGTAGTTATCTGCAGTGAAGATCTCTGTGTTTGGCCAGAAAAATCCCTTCCTCAATAATGATGAAATCTCTATCTTCTTCTCACATTTGTTTTTTCTTGTCAATAATTTAAAATATATTTTTATAATTTTAAGCTATTTCTAAGGTAGATGTACTTTTACATTTATTATTATCATTTCTGTATTTGTTTATTTATATAATTTATAATACATTTATTACAGCTAACATACAGATAGGCAGTGTGATCGCATAAACCTTATTTCCCTCGGAAACCATGTTTAATAGCATAGTAGGGTAGCAGAGCCTAAGAGAATAGTGATAGAAGCACACGGAATGGTTAGTAAGATCGTTTTTTTTCCCCAACTTTTATTCCCACTTGCTGTGTGACCATAGGCAAGGCATTGTGCCTCAGTTTATTCAATGTAAAATGGTTATAATTAATATTCAGTATAATTAATGATTAAGTGCCTTCAGAACATGTGATGAAACAAGCTGTGGTTAGCAGAGTATTTTTACTTCAGCCTCTTTAAAACTGTATGCCCTTGCCAGATATTTTCAAAAAGTCCACAACTCCTTGCTAGAGCTAAATGAGTAATTCAAATTAATAATTTATGTGAAGATTTTTGCTTTGTTTTCTCTTTGCAAATTGTTCTCAAAGAGACTGCAAAATTCTTAGGCTTATTAGTTATTGCCAAATTATGCACAGATTTCTTCAGTGACTAATTCTCAGTTTGAATATACTGATTTTTTTTTCTGAAAATGTTTGTAATTTGCTGTTTGCACTGTGTTGGTTAGACCTTTCCTGTTAGTGAGGAGCACATGTAATTAATCAATGCCTATGTGTAATGGTGTTTTATAACTAAATATATGTATCTGAAAAATTCCTGATTCATGGATTTTAAAGGTCGAAAAGCACCAGGAGACCACCTACTCAGAACATCTGTACAGTCAATTCCCCTGTACTGAGCCTAATAATGTGTGTTTGACTCTCAGTGGCAGACTCCTTTAAGAGGATCTGCAAAAGATTATTAAGAAAAGGAAGCATATTTTCAATAGACTTAAATTCACTATATGGGGACTGATTCTTCTCCTCCCCCTGGAAAACTTGGAAGCTTATGAATCAAAGATGACTAAAAATCATTGGATTAAATTATATCTTCCATTCAGTCTTGATTGGATAACTTCAAGGGGCAGAGAACAAAGCACTGCCATTGGTAGGTTGTTCCAATAGTTAATTACCCTTGATGTTAGAAAAGTTTCTTACTCGTAATATGAACTTGTCAGGCTTTAATTTCCCATTATCTTTTCTTGTTAACAACTTTCTATGATAGTACTCCTTGTGAAAGTACTTGTACATCATAATCAAGTCACCTCTTGATCTTGACGAGCTAAACAGATTGAGTTTCTTAAATTGTTTACTGTAAGCCTATTTTTAAACCCTCAAATCATAGTTTCTTCTGAATGTTATCTTGAATTTGTTGGCATGCTTTAATATTCTACTGCCAGTCTCAGCACTGCCATTTATACAGCTAAAGTTCATGGCGTATTGATTAAGAACATCTATTTCCTGCTCAGAGATCAGGAGAAATGTCATTGTCATTGTTTCCAGACAAATGATGAATCACATATACTTTGAAAAGTTCCAGTTACACACAAACACACGCGCACACACGAGTGTGCATGTACACACACACACACACAAATGCACAATTCAATTTTTATCAACACAGTTTGCTTGACTGAAAATGTCATTTTTTCTTTTCACTGATATTTGTTCCTACTTGATTTGTTTAAAATTCTTTCTTTAGTTAAAACTTGCTTATTTTTAAAATAAGTATACTAATTTGAAAGAAAAAGAAAAATATATCATTTATAAAATGAGTAAAATAATTATTTTTATGCACCTTTGACTTAAATGAAGGATCCAAGTTTTAATCTGTTTAAGTTTCCATTTTTTAGTGATTTTGTAAATCATCTGAAAAAAGTTCTCAGTGTGACTTACATTATTAACTTAATGAACTTTTAATTTTAGAACTCACTAAACAGCAGGACATTTTTTCACATTTTGACTTAAAATTAGTCTTTTTACACACAGTTTACATTTATCTGCAAGAACGCAAACAAAAAGTTTTACCACATCTGATAGAATCAAAATTTGCCTTAAAATCAAAAAAAAAAAAACCCCTAGCCCTAAGATGAATATGTTAATCATATATACATCAGAAAAATAGTTTACAACAAAGCGCTGTTCTATGGCCTCCTCTAACTCTCCTGCAGTCAGTGGATATGCTCATACTGAGTTTAACAGAATTTGGATGAGGCTCTGAGCAGGATAGTTTCTTGGCATCATACAGCAGATTATATGAATGGACACTTTCCTTTACGTTGTGCTTTCACCATCTGTTCTGCCCTCTAATTACAAATGCAAAATGAACATAATTAAATATTGGCATCACACAAAAATAAGCTAGAAGTTATTTCAATGCATATGCATGTTCTTTATTAAATGCAACAAGCATCTGTTTTGTTTTCTTATGTTTTGAGACATAGATAAGGGGAAATTGCTTTTTCCTGACAGAAAGGATATTTTTTATTAGTAAACTGGAATTCAATACAAGAGATAACACTTTACAACAGTTTGTAAGCAGCAGTTTCTGTAAATAGAGATTAAGGCCTGTGGAACTGCAAGAGGAACCACACATATCAGGAGAGAACACTGTTATTAACCATTCCTCTGACCAACTCTTCAGTGAAGTTTGTTCTTGGTGCATGTTCCAGTAGAGCAGGGTAGATCAAGTAAAAGCTACGACTTTCAAGTAGGTGTCAAGCTTATGTCACTTCCCAGTTACATCCCAGGCTATTCATTAGCTGATACTGAACCAAGCTATAATGGTGTAGGCCCTCTTATGTGTATTCCTTATTAACTATTACTTATTAAGTATCTTGGTACTTTACAGATTCTATATGGAGTGTAAGGCAGTATTGCCATCCCTATTTTTCAGAGAGAGGCAGCTCAGAGGCGTTTATGTATCCCACATCACAAGCATAATAGAAAGGCTTATTTATACTAGTAAATAAAATAGGGATGGGGAGTCATTTCTGGGCCGGAGGCCATGTGGCGTAGATTGGCTTGTGTCCAGACTGCTCGGAGTCAACCTCCTCTTGAGCAGATTGGCTGCATTCATAGCACATAGTACTTGGTCCTGTGTTTCTTCAGGGATCCACGCAGTGCCCCTTTGGTCCCAAGACATAATTATTAGTTTTTGTCTGTCTGTTCAGTTCAGAGAATCTGAAATAATGTGGGACTGTGCTGCAGCCTCCCAGATTTGTGTTTTTATAGCTTGAAACTGAGGGCATGCATTGCATATTCCGAGTGCAGAAGGAAGGCATGTGACATTCACGGACAGCACAGACTCCCCTGGAATAGTGCTGGAGGAGTGTTTTTAGTGGCAGAGGGCAAATGTACTGCCAGCTTGTCCATCTTGCTCTCTTCCAAAGTGAATTATCCTCCAAACCACTCCTGGGCTTTACCTCAGAGGGAATTCATTGGAGCTAGCCCAGACAGCCAGGAAGGAGGAAGTGTGCTCAGGAGCTCGGCACCTTTCACAGAGCAGGGTAGCTATACCCACAGAAACTGGAGACATAGAAGTCTGTTGTTATAGCAGCTTGCACTACCTTAATGGCAAGGCATTTTTGTCACCTGTAAATTTTAGGGTCCTGTGGAGAGTGAGGCATCCCTGAGTGAGATATGAGTAAGACAGCATGCTAAGGAAGAGCTACTCAGTAGGACAGCTGAGAAGAGAGGTATGTTTTAAAAGATAACTCTCTCTGATAATTAATTTTTTAAGTTCAGAGTTCACTTTGGATTCATGGACATGAATTTTTTCAGCAGTATTATATTGAAACTTTTTCTTCTTCACATATTTTATAGTAAGCATTTGCTAGATCATGGACTAGAACTCAAGTGTCCCTCTTTCTAGGTCAGGCTTTACTACCAAGATTAAAAACCCTCTTTTTTTCTGTGTGTGCCCCCACTGTACCAACCGGAAAGAAGCTGTTTGACATAAAGAAGGAATACAGCAAGATGACTAGGACTTCTTATCTTGGGACACAAGGCTTCCAGTCACCATCAGGTAGATAAATACTCCTACAGTTTGGCTGAATTCTCTAACACCAAAGCATCTGGGTAATGCTGCTATGCCGTTCTCAGTCAACATCTTCATGTTGAAAATACCGATTAATTCTGGATTGGCACGAAAAAACTAGGAAAAGAACCTGTTGTTCCCAGTGGGACTTCAACATAAGCTGAGGAAGGTTATGAGTAAGAAACCCTTTTTTCTAGAGGTATGGGGATGCGTCCTGTTTCAACTCTGATTTTTGTCTTTACTTCATTATTCTTCTATATACTCCAGCAATGGCTTGCTGTTAACTGAACAGGATGATGTCTCCACGAGCATGGGGATGGGGTACACCATACTGTAGGCTAGGTGACATACACTTTGGGATCAGTGTGTAAACTGCCACCAGCAAATACAAGCTGAGTCCTGTGTTGTCAGTGGGGTCACACAGGATGCCCTCTTCTGAGGATGGCAAAAAGCAACTCAGCACTATCAAGACTTCAGCAGTTTGGGGCTTGTTCAAAAACAGGTCATTAGCACTCAGAGCTAGACTTCCTCTGCCCTAACTTTAGCTGTCTAAAAACTAGGCGTGTAGTTCAATTCTGTCCTTTGGGCTCCCTCTAGAGCCAACTGAGAAAGACAGACACTCTAGAGCAACATTTCCTCAGTCTCAAGATATATGTCCAAGACAAATAGGATGACTTACCAAGTATAGATAGAGCCCAGCTGACCAGCTCATCCTAAAATTAGGGGAGAGGAAAGCTATTCCTTTGGGCTCTCCTACTGAAAACTAAGGATTTTTCAAGCTAGTTTGAAGATCTAAATTGTCAGCTAGAAAATTGTTCAATTTTGATATCTATTTGTGAATTTAACTCTAAGCCAAGCATTGTGAGATTTTTTTCTGAATTTTCTGCTGCTACGGAGTCAGTGGTGGACTGAGTGTATAAGCCAGTGCCCCTGTGCCATTGAAGGAGATTCCTCTCTTGCTTGCTCACCTGTTGATAATTGATATTGATTATTAAATCACTACAACTCTCTTGCAGGTTGACCAGCTTCTCAAATATAAATGTCTAATTTAAGAGTTCCATCAAGAAAAAACAGCTCCTGGTTGAATATTTGACTATAAATGAAAATTATAGCAGTGGACAGGTAGAACTTGCTCCTATCTCCCAGACATATTTTTCCAAGGAAATTCCTTCTACATCTGCTGACCAGAGCCTGTAGAAGCCCCATAGGAAGGCTAAGCAATATTTATTTCACAAGGGTCATGTGGCTGATGTATATCTGGTAGAAGTAGGGGGAGTGTAATACAAAATATGTTTTTAAAGAGAGCCCTGAGATGCAGAATTCATATCCAATACACCGCACACTGTAGTGATGCTCAGAATAGCAGTGCCATTTCAGGCACTACAGAAATTTTCAAGAACATGCCCTTCTCTATGGTTTTTAAACACAGAGGTTGTCTGGGGAGGATAGCATCAAATTGGTACTTCTGTACCTCACACAGTGTGAGCAGGAAAGAGTTTGTTTTTCTTAGAGTCCTGTTGAAGTGTTAATTTAAAGAAGTAGTAATGTAAATCTTATTTCAAACATTCTACCCCCCTGGCAGATTTCTATATTAAGATATTTGGGTAACTGACCAATGTTACTGTAGCTCAGCAGGCGTTATTTTCTTTTAGTAAAAGGATATCACAGTAAATTTCAAGTAGAAGGAGTAAAAAAAAAAAAAAAAAAGACCTAAATAAGACTTGAATATGAAAGAAAAATACAAACCAGATGGGAATGATGGAGACACGTTTTCATATCTTTCTTTTCTTTTAAGATGGATTTAAAAATTTCCCTTTCCTGCATTGGCTTTCTGCCGCTGAGTAACATGAGGCAACATATTTGTTTGGCAGCAGCAGCTGGGAACTATCCATGGGCTGCATATTGCTAAGTCAGGGCCAGATCCAGTGCCCGGCAAAGTCAATGGGAATGTTTCCACTACCTTCTGCGGGCACTGGAGCAGATGCTGGGGGGAAAGCCTGATTCCCCTGAAGTCAGTGGCAAAGTGCCCATTGCCTTCAGTGAGGCCAATTCTTCTTTTCTTGGGTCCCAAAGACAAACCTGGAAACTGCACTGTGAGTCTCTTCGGGGAGGAAGCAAATCCTTCCTGTTTTGCTTATTTGCTGTCATATGTGTTAATATGTTTGGAAGCTGTGAAATAAATAACTAGGGCTGGTTGTGATGGTGCTGGACAATTCATCCCTCTTGCACCATAACTGCAGAGAGGAATTTTTGTCTCCCTTTCTGCTCCTCCTAATTAAGCTGTAAAGACCATTGCTGCTCTGGGGCTCGTTCTTCAAGTCATTGTTTCTCAGTGTGGTTTTACTGACACATGAAAAAAAGCTCAGGGGCAGGAGTTGCATGGTGCTTTCTACTGAAGCTTCAGCTTTAAAGCTAGGACTCAGACTGCTTCACTCTACTGCTGACAATTTAGCAAATGGTCCATGTTATGCTGCTTTGATCTTGTGAAAGTTTTCAAAAATTCCATCCTTGAAGAAAGCTACAGGCCCAGCAGATCCCCCAGTTCATTAGCAATCCTTTAGCAGTTCCCAACAATTAGAGCTGTCAGCCAGCCGAACTCCGTTTGGAGGCCGGCCGCACGTTCAAAATCCCTGACTAATGACTTGGTAAAAAGACTTGACAGTGTGTTGCAATTTGTTATAATTGAATCTAAGCTGCATCAGCTGTTTGAGGGGCTGAAATGTTTTCAAACATTACATTGATTTAAATTAATGCCACAAAAATATTCAGAAATCGTGTCTGTCAGATTCAGTGCTAATAATCATGTTCTCTTCAGATACGAGGAAGACATTTCATCACCATTTGAAAGCATTGTCAAGAAGGCAGTTAAAATCCCCCCTTTCTACTCCCCCCTTAAGTGAAAAATAAGTTGATAATCTTTATATTCACAAGAGGAAAGTGCTAGGTAACTGGAATGGGATGGGATGAGAGAGGGAGGTCTCCTGAACTACGTTACCTGAAGGAAGAAAATTTTGCAAAACCCATTACAAATTATTTTCACTGACTACCCTTCTTAAAACTTACAAAAAATTAAAACCAATTTTTCTGCAATTGTTGGAAAAGTTCAAAAAGAAGAATCATTTTCTCTTACTTGCTCTCGGCCTTTATTTAAACTGTGGGCACATAAACTGAACAGTGGGACATTTGACGAGAAAACTTCCAGCACAAACTCTCTGGTTAAAACTTGCATCTGCTTTCAGAATACCTTTCACTCAAAAGGGATGGAATGACATGAGATACTAAGGCAGCTTTACTTTCCAAACAAACTGTTTGCTCCCTCTCTTTTTTTTTTTTAACCCTTTGCTAGTTCTAGAAAGCTTTCCATTTAAGTTGAGAAGGCATCAGACTGTAAGCATTGGACCTGAATTTTGCTACTTTGAGTGCTCTAGAGTCTAAACACGGAAGAAGGAGCCTACAGTTTGTATATGGAAATTTCAGCACCATAAAGATCATTTCTCACTAATATATCTGTGCAACTGGGGCTGAACTGGTGCACTACAGGTTTCAGTTATCCTCACATCACTTTGCTTAATAGATATGAAAGCTATTGACAGATCGAGGCGTAGAAAGGACTAATTCACCTCTCTGACCTACAGCAACCTGTGGTAACACCAGTTTTACTCCTCTAAGATTCTGGAAGTCACGGGACTTGCCTGATCAAATATGGATGTCTACTGTGTACATACCTAACTCTGAGCTAGTCAGTGGAGAGAATTGTTAGGAGCACCTCATTTCATCTTAAAGTAGGCAATGCTAGGTTTTGCCATAGCATTTGCAACACCTGGGCTTGAACTGCAGAAAGCTAAGATGATTTCAGCTTCTTATCTGAAATCTGATATTTTTAGAAAACTGGCTATTTGATTGACTGCAAAAATAAGCAAGAAAACAAGCAAACAGACTCCACTCTGAATCTCTACACATTAACAAACCCTTCCGGTTTCCTGATTCTTCTTTCGAAGCTCACATCTGTTTTTCTGCTCTTTGTGTTATGAATAATCCTTAATATTAGTAACTAACCTTTTCTATATTCTTGCCATTAACATGGCTGATTCAGTTTTTAGTGTATCGCTGGGAAAGTACAACCTAGACAAATCAACTCTGATATGCCAATATTCAAATAAGTAAATGAAATTAAAATATTGTTATATATACACTCTGAAGTAATAATAGTTTTCAAGATGGAACATATAAGTGATAGGAATATATAAATACACTTTGCCTTCTTGAAGACATCTGTTACAAAGAGCAGGTAGAAGGATTCAGATCTCAGAAGAGTATTTAGTACATGTACATTTAGTACATGTAAAGACCCTGATATTATAAATATGTCTAGGTTGCTGTAAAGGTAAATCAATATGGTTTTTTATTTTTGATAAAGTTTTACAGATTTAGACCTCTATACTGGCTAGATGGAATGTGGGCAACTTACAACATATTAGTCATTCTTTTAGTCTTGCTGATTCATGAATGAGTATGACTCATAAAACCCCTTGCATAAAAAAAGCCTTGCATGCAATATCTGATTATTAAAAAATGTCCACAGTCAGCTTTGAGTTCTTATGCTTCAGCATTCCCAGGTTTTACAACACAGGTATTCCACACACATCCCTATATTCCAGGTATCTTGGCTCTCATTAAATAAACCACAAGAATGCTCCACTAATACATCCTATATTTATATCACATATCCATTTTCTTTAACTGTTATGGACCTCATTCTATTAGGCAGGTGTAATTCCAAGGAATGCTGTTGTATGGCCCTTATTGAGCACTTACGGCTGGATTTATTTCAGTAACATGATCTATACATGAGCCCTTTAGGTTCCCTCTATAGTCAATGGAGCATGAGAAGCACCTCCAGATAATGATTTGCCTCACTACCTACCTTAAACAAACCTCTCTAGCCTTGATTCTACCCCAGACATACTGTTCATTTGAATGCCTCACAAGGTTAGAGAGCACTGTAGCTTTTCAGATGCTGTGATACGGAGAAGACTCCAGAGAGAGCATCCATAAAGCATTTTGCCTTAAATCAGTCTTCTGAGTTTTCTTATTGTAAGCTTGCCAGGAGTTGCCCTGTAATCCCACCAACAGATTATAGCAACATTTTACCTCATGTTCACAGCCATCTTCAGTTCATATGAAATCATGATACTGAGGCCCCGTAAGATAGCACTGTAATAAAAATAACCCAAGTTCCTGGAAAGTAAGGGCCAACATCAGACTCTTCAATCCATATTTTAGCATTTTAGTAAATGATCTGTTTTTTTGTATGCTTTGAGTGCCCACCATCTCCTGAAAATTTAGGTACTACAATGTGGATTTGGTGGTTTGATATAATAATTATTATTATGAATTATTATTATTTAAAAATATATAAAAGCTAGGATTCGTCCTTTTATATTAGAGTTATTTCTTACTACATGTCTGCTGTGTCTACCATATCTCAGTTCAGTTTCTGGCTGCAGTCTCCCTAACATCCTTGAACTTCCACTGGGAATTGCTACCTTTAATTATTTCTAATGTGTTTTCAGGCTTCTTGTTTTGTTTTATTCAGTGAGGAGCTTGTCTGCTCAAAAATCTGAAGAGTTTTGTTTTTTACACTGCAAATCAAAACATTAAACATCTAAACTAAAATAAGAGCTGATTTAGAAAGGGCAGGGGAGGAAAGGTTAATTATCCAAAGGTGTGATATCTACAAAAAGAGCCAAGTCACAAAAGGGTTATCCGTTTAATGTAAATAGCCAAGTTAAACAAGACACAATTGGGGTTAATTTAGCTTTCCAGGCTTTCATAAGCTCATACTTGGGAGGTCGAAGGAGGGAAGTCAATTAGCCCCAATTCTATCTTGTTTAACTTGGCTAGGTGAATCACTAACCCTTTTGTAAATTGGCTTCTTCTATAGTTATCACACCTTTTGTATGACTGAACAGTTTTCTAATTTTCTTTTTTATTCATGTCAGATATTTTTTATCAGATGTCACTCTTTTTGGGAGGGGATTGATAATAATGTAATTAAATGTATGGATAGAGCTTTGAATGAAATCACGTAGTCAGCAGGCTTTGTACTTACAGATTCCTGAAACAAAGCCAAACACTGGAAAACTGGCTGGAATGTCCATGTGTTAAAATAGACACCAAAAGAAGCATCAACTGTCCCAATGAATACTTCAAAAAAACCACAGACAAAAATCTAGTTAACATTGTAAAAAAGTGTTACTTACTTGGGAAAATATTTTCTGCTACTTTTAGGACTCTCTGTGGAGCATCTTCTTGGAGGAGTTACCTGAATGCTATTAATGGCAACGGTTAGATTGCTTTCTTATTATTTCATGGGCTACTGACATTAGGTTTAGTAATTGTTTCCACAAATTCAAACAAAATATTCCTATTGACCAGGAGCTGAGTCACACTCTTTGTACATAAGATGCAGAACATGAGTAGAGAAAGAAAGAAACTAATATCACCATGGCAGTAAGTGAAGTCCTTGCTTTGCAAATCAGACCAAAATGGAAATGTGAGAGGCACACAGAGAGTGCATTGGCAGTGGTAAGCTGGGACCCATCAATGCACACCTTGACTAGATGCCACTGTGGTCAAGCACTTGACTGTACAGAACTTTATTGGTGTCTTTTACTGCTTGATTTATCTTTTTTGTTACTGTTATGAAACACGTATTGACTTCCTGTTCCCTACTTGTAATGTACGCATTCAAGGTACCAGCATCAGTTGCACACAATATTTCTCTCCAAGCAGGGTACTGCAGATGTGTCACTGTTCAAGCGTTCATGCCATTCATTCTTCATTTTTGGCTACAGCCAAGGTGAAATCAAACCAGTGGATAGACAAACGGTATTTGAACAGTTAGTAGAAGCGCAGGAGCTTGGAGCTTCTGTGCAAATTCAGCAAACTGATATGACAGTATGAAATCTGATAGAAGGTGCCTTTTTCACTAGCTTTATTTCAGGTACTACCTAAATAAGAGAATTTAGCAAAGGCATTTACCAGGCATTTTGACCCAAGCATCTTTTCTGGTGGGTCTAGGAATTGCCAGGATACAGGAATTGCTCACTCTCCCCTACAGAGCAGATCTGTGCATAGTAATTATCTTTGATCTAAAACCTTTTTGGCAATATAAAGTCATTGGAGATGCATTTAGCCACTGCCTGCAATCAATCTGACTAAGTTGAATACATTTCTCCTCAGTTTCTGGATAGTACAGATAAGTCAATCAAGGTTCTGGCTGGTACTTATGTAATATGATGGATCAGTTTAATAGGGAAAAAATAATTAATTAAAAGTATGAAGGAGCTAGATAAATTCAAAAGGTTTTCCTGATAATGTCTATTTGAAAACAATTGCTGCTAGAAGTATTTTTAAGGTGTATACATAATTGCACACACACTCAAAATCCATGTGAGTACATAGCCTTACAATATGCAATACAGAACTTGCTATGCTTCGCTTAAGTTGCATCCACATTGAGCTGAAGGGTTTTAATTTCCTCACTTTCAAACTAACTTCCAGTTTTTATGTAATATCCCCTTTCTAAACTTTATTTGCCCCCTAACAGATTTCAATAATGTTGCATATAATATTTACATGACCACTCATACTGAATGCTTTGCCTTTACTTTTTCCGTAGCACAAGGCATTGGGGACTAAGTTAATGAAAATGTCTCTGCTTAGGTATGATAGGATGATGTAACTGTTCCAAGATACACTCATTTGAAGTGTTAGGAAATTATTCCTCAAAGTTTTTCTGTTGTGATATTTGACCAGGCTTTTTATGGTTAGTTAAAATCATCCATTCTTATTATTTCAGTAGATTTTGTTGCATCTTTGATCTTCAATATTTTGCACTGATCCAGAGGCTGGTAGCATAAGACCACAAGTGTATTTGTACAACTTAGTGAGACTCAACATACTTACAATTAGCGCCAAAATGGCATTTGATCTTGTCACTACCACCCTCAGCAAAGCAGCCACAACAGAGCCAGAGAGGCTTTTTCTCATTATTGCACTCCAGAGAATCTCCGCCTGCCAATAAAAAGAAAGGTGAGTGCAAGTTCATGTGCCTACAATGGCTGTAGTTTTCACTATTTAGCAGGCTCCAAAAGCTTTAGTTACTTTAAAGACTCATTCTTTCATTATAGTCAGGGCCACAAATTGCTGTAGAACATCATTTCACTGACAAAATATGACATAGTTTTCCTTTGGAATACAATTTGATATTATAGCACTTGAATATATTCAGCTCAGTAATGCATGTATATTTTTGTCAAAGAGAAGAGGAAAGAAAAGGAAGAGAAAAAAAAGAGAGGAGAGGAGAGGAGAGAAGAGGAGAGGAGAGGAGAGGAGAGGAGAGGAGAGGAGAGGAGAGGAGAGGAGAGGAGAGGAGAGGAGAGGAAAGGAAAGGAAAGGAAAGGAAAGGAAAGGAAAGGAAAGGAAAGGAAAGGAAAGGAAAGGAAAGGAAAGGAAAGGAAAGGAAAGGAAAGGAGAAAAGAAAAAAGAGAGAAAAAAAGAAAAAGAAGAAAATAAAATTAATACTTACATAATAAATATTACTACATAATGTAATCATTGAACTATGTAATGAACTATGCAACTGTTGAACTAAAACACTTTTTTCCGAGTAGGGACTTAAGTAGAGACTTGTTGCTTATGCTGAAAGAGAACAGACTGATCTATTGCTATCATAAATGAAATAAGGGAGCATAAATTATTCTGAAACATAAATATCACCCCTAAATGTCTGAATCTTGTCCTATCACAGAAAATATAAAATGTTTGACAAAGGCCATGATATCCTCTTATTGCCAGTGGTTCTTTAACCTTCACTGTATCTCCTGACACTCTGAAAAACTCTTCCATCTGTCCGAGCTCTTTCTGGAGTATGCTCTGATGCCTTTCCAAGTCTTAGTACTTTGCAGATATTGATTAGACCATCTTACAGAAAGGGCTTTTGTTAAAATGATAGCTTTTGGGAGGGTTTCTATTACACGGGGCTGTTTGAGAGTTCTTCGTAATGGATAAATTGACAACCAGATCTTTCCAAAATTACATTATTTTTGGAAGTTTGAGGCCACCTCAGATCTCTTGTCTTTTTTTCTTCTGGGTTTATCAGAGTACTGAAGTGAATGTTTTGAGTAACTTCAGGGTGCCTGCTGTTGCCAGGGAAGGATGCACAGAAGGGGGCCAGAAACATGTGCTGTGCACATGCTCACCAGTGCTGGTGACACCCCACAGGGCACGGTCCCCAGCAGCCCCTGGAGCAAGGACCCCAGCACAACAGGGACCTCGATGCAGAGCAAGCTCCCAAGGGGACAGCTTGGAGCTCTGCCCAAAGAAGCATCTGAGCTAGCTGAGTCTCATCCCCGCAGCAGCACCAGCACCAAGCAACTAACGGTAGCAGTGGAACACTCGCTGCTGTGGAGGACAGAGGCGCCTTCTGCCAACCTCACCTGCTGTCTAGGGTGGTCTGCACCACCCTACGGAGGGAGATGATGACCCACAACCAAGTGAGGGAGCAACAGACTGTGTTGTGAAGCAGATGATGCAGGGTGAAGAAGAGAGCTTGAAAACAACAAAACAGGGTTGAATGGGGCCCACCATAAGTGTGTGTGCATAAAAAAGGAAGTGTCAAGAAGACAGTGATATAGGAGTAGTGCTCAAATTTTTCTGGGAAATTAGCACAGTGGGATGCCTTGCATGCAGCATGGGAACAAATAGGAGGAGTTAGAGGTCTGCATGCAGTTACAGGGCTATAATAGCACTGGCATCACAGAGATGTGGTGGGATGGCTCACACGACTGGAGTGCTGCCACAGACGGATATAGGCTCTTTGGGAGAATAGGCCAGGACAGTGAGGAGGAGGAGTTGCTTTTTATGTGAAAGAGCACCTGGAATGCATAGAGTTCTGCCTGGGAATGGAGGATGAGCCAGCTGAGAACTTGTGGCTCAGGATTAGCAGGCAGACCAACATGGGTAATGCTAATGATGGGTATCTACTACAGGCCACCTAGTCAGGAAGAAGTAGATGAGGTTGTCTTCAGAAAACTAGAAGAAACTTCACATTTGCAGGCTCTGGTCCTTACGGGGAACTTGAACCACTCTGATATCTGCTGAAGGGACAATACAACAAGGGACAAGCAATCCAGAGTGTTCCTGGAACGCACTGACAACTTTCTGACACAGGCACTCAAGGTGCCGATGAAGGGAGATGCTCTGCTGGACTTTGTACCTACAAACAAGGAAGAACTAGTTGAACATGAGAAGTTCGGAGGTAGATTTGGCTGCAGTGACGATGAGAAGGTGGAGCTCAGGATTCTGACAGCAGGAAACAAGGCAAAAAGTAGGATTGCAGCCCTGGACTTCAGCAGAGCATTCTTTGGCTTCTTTGGGGATCTGCTTGAAAGAATCCCATGGGTGACTGTCCTGGAGCAAAGAGGGGTAAAGGAGAGCTGATTGATTTTCAAGGATCACCTTCTCCAAGCTCAAGAATGATCCATCCTGACCTGCAGGAAATCAAACAAGGCAGAAGGAGGCCTGCATAAATGAAGAAGCAGCTTCTGACTAAACTCAAACATTACAAGGAAGCATACAAGAGATGGAATCAGAGACAGGTGACTCAGGAGGGATGTAGAGGCACTGTCTGAGTGTGCAGACAGGGTTAGGAATGCCAAAACCAATCTGGAGTTAAATCTATTGAGGGATGTGAAGGACAACAACAAAGGTTTCTACAGGTATATCAGAAGCAAAAAGAATATGAGGGAAAACGTGGGCCCGTTGGCCTCTAGTGACAAAGGACCCAGAAAAGGCCGAGGTACTCAGTGCCTTCTTTGTCTTGGCCTTTACTGGTTAAGAGCAGCCTTCAAGAATCCCAAGAGATTGGTAGGAAAGTCTGGAACAAGGAAGACTTACGCTTGCTGTAGGAGTATCAAGTTGGGGATTATTTAAACAAATCGAACATACAAAAGTCCGTGGGCCTGATGGGAGGCACCCACAAGTGCTGAGGGAGCTGACTGGTGTCATTGTGAGGCCTCTCTCGATTATTTTCAAAAGGTCATGGCAATCAGGGAAGTTTCTGAAGACTGCAAGACAGTAAATGTCACCCATATCTTCCAGAAGGGCAAGAAGGATGCTGCAGGGTCTGACTACAGATCAGTCAGCCTTACGATGATCCCCAGGAAGGTGATGGAGCAAATCCTCCTGGAAATCATTTTCAAACATATTAAGGATAAAAAGGTGACTGGGAGAAGTCATCAGGGATGTATGAAGGGGAAATCATGCTTGATCAGCCTGATAGCCTTCTATGGTGAAAAGACAAGCTTTTTTACTGTGAGGGTAGCCAAACACTGGAAGAGGTGCCTGGAGAGGTTGTAGAGCCTTCGTCCTTGGAGATACTCAAAATCCAAACAGAAAATGTCCTGACCAACCTGCTCTAGCTGCCCCCTCTGCTTTGAGCGGGGGAGTTGGACTATATAATCTCCAGAGACCCCTTCCAACCTCAGGTATTGTATGAATATCAAGATAGGTGTGACTAGCATATATGCTCGGTAAAGCAACAAGCAAAGGACACCAATGATCAGTGCAGAGCAAGTAACTGTTGCTTCAAGAGAAAAAGAGCCATTGGGAAAAATCATCGGATTTTGGTTTAGAAAGAAATCATATTAGGTTAAAGCTCACTGTAGCAGGAGAGAGAGGACCTCCAATTTGATGAATTGGGAGAAAGCAACATAGAGTGTATACTGCATATATGAATCCTATAGGAACATGCAGACTATAACTTGGAGAGAAGTGGCTTCCTTTCAAAAGACAGGGAGGTAGATGTGCTGTGATGCGGAAGGAAAGCATCGGATAGTCCTGTTTGCCTCTACCTTGTTTCTAGCAAAACAGCCTTTGAATCCAGCTCTCCTGTGTTGTAATGTCTCCCTCATTTAATGTGAATCTCTCCTTCATTTAATTTTTAACCAGCTCTTTTGTTCTTCAAAGTCATCAAGAAGTCAGGGACTAACTCTGTTGGCTACACTGTGGTCCAGCAAGGCAGCTATGCTCATTTGGCACTGCTGCTGATAGACACAGAAGAGCACAGAAAGTGTTCTTGGATTGGGGGTGGGAGGGGGTGTAGCTCCCTCTGAAAGCGGATTAACCCTGTCTGTGGCACCTTTCAAGGAATCTCTTCCCTTTTAATCAATAATCCCTATTAGAGTGGAAGGCAATGAATGAGGAGAAGTGGAGTTACTGGAATTCCTTGTCCATGTGTTTCACTTCTAGTAGGCACGTGCCAAAGATCTGAATGCTTTAGCCACAGGGGTTTAACAGGTTTCACCTATACCCACAAGCCCAATCACAAAGATGAAAAGAGAGCAAAGCTTCCAACCTTTTTTCTGTTATTGCAAGTTTTGTACCTGACAAAGCCCACGTTACTGTGTTGCTTTGCAGCTGTTCGTTGGGGCATAGATTCAAGTGCTGACACACAAATGTCCATAGTGTTTCACTGCTAGTGTGGTCCCGGAGAGGATTCAGTCCTATTCCAGCTAGCATCTTCCCATGCTGCTAGGCATGGGGAATATATATGGCTACATGGGGATAACGTAACCTAGAGACTGTTCTCAACAGGCAGTATGTATGAGGTCACCCTATTTTGGAGGAAAATAATTTGGTGTGTGCACATAGAGAACCTGCCTTATTTAAGCTATTTAAGCTATTTAGGTAATACACAGTATGATATATCAGTATAGACATAGCCTTAGAGTCTAGGCAGTCCTTTCTCTTTATTTAAACTTCTTTAACCAGCAACAGGGCAAGAGGCAATGGGCAGAAACTGAACCATAGGAAGTTCCATCTGAAGCTGAGGAAAAACTTCTTCACCGTGAGGGGGAAGAGCATTGGAACAGGTTGCCCAGAGGGGTAGTGGAGTCTCCTTCGCTGGAGATGTTCAAAACCCGTCTGGATGTGATCCTGGGCAATATGCTCTAGGTGACCCTGCTTGAACAGGGAGGTTGGACTAGATGATCTCCAGAGGTCCCTTCCAACCTAAACGATTCTGTGATTCTGTGATTCTGTGATTCTTTCATGCTTGCTATGCGTAAATAGGAGAACAAAAGGTGCATACACACCACAGCGGAGGGACAAAAACAAAAGATTCCCCTGAACCAGACAAAATGATTGTAACAGTAATTTACCCAGGTAGCTTTCAGATACTAGGCTGATGAGTGCTATGGAAAGTGGTAAAGCATAGAGATAGAACTAGTGACACATAAGTTTTTAAATAGGAATATTCTTTTGAGAAACATCCCTAAGCACATAAATCTTTTGTGCCATCTTTGTAGCAGGTTGTAGAAATACAGATCATCCAAGTAACAGAGCCAACATTTCCTCCACTATAGTATTTATGTTTGAGACCCTATAGAAAGCAATGGGGTTATGTGAGCAACAGTAGTTAATTCACAGTGCATTTTCAAAGATTTGCTATAATTGCTCTTTGGCCTATTTTTCTCATTCCAGAGCAACTGGGATTTGGTGCGGTGGTGGCTGTTTCCTAACTAGACTTAAATATTTCCAGGAATTGTCTTTTTTTCTTCCTGACAGCTACAATCTGTCACACTCTACCCTTGCTGTCTATATCTGTGCAGTGACTACAGATGTCTTTCAAGCAAGACTATCAAGACAATGCATTTGCATTCTAGTGAGTTCAGCTGGCCTGGTGTTGAAAGATATTTGGCCTATGGAGTGTCATTTGCTTTCAGCCAATGTGTGTGATTCAAAAGGCACAGCTGTTGTGTAGGGGGAAAAAAAAATTTCTCTGCTAGGTGTTCAGACATTCATCAAAAAATATCAGTTACTAAAAGGTAGTAATCAGATGTTATAGGTATACCTCTGAATGGACATTTCCTCTTCCATCAGCTGTGCTATCTCACTGTGAAAGTATGAAGAATGGATAAGTCTTTTTGATATATGAAGTCTTAATCTTTTATTCAGAAAGTATATCCTGATCACTGTTTAAATGTGATAGGTTACAAAATGAAGCATCTTACCGTTTAAATTGCAGCCGTCAAGGGACAATGAGTCTATTAATCTCTCTGCATAGTTACTCTATGGCAGCTATCACGATGACATTTCTTCTTATCACAGTAGTAATGTGATACAAGCAGAAACTGTTAAAAGATGATTTTTTTTTAAAAAAAGACTTTGTAGTCATCTAGTTACATTTGTATTACATTAATGTAATTGACCCTTAAAATTCCATTTATCCAGAAAAACTAGTTAGGGTTTTCCTTCTAAGTAGTCAACTTAAAAGCAAAGCAAAACAAAAACAAACAAACAAAATCACAAACAACCCCCCCCCCACATGCACCTCCACAAAACACGTACGTGTTTAACTACACTGTTCCAGAATGAAATATCAAGAATGCAAAGTCTTCAGCAATCAATGCTCTTTGCTGACCTGTAAGCTACATTTCTTACCTGCCTTAAATGGCATTGTGGTAACCTGTCTGACCAACTTATATAATGGAATCATTCAAACATAAGGTTCTCCTCACAGTTGAGGACTTCTGAGCCCCAAAACTAGTTTCAGCTGTGTTTGGAAGAAAGCATGTTGTTATACAGAGATGGTATGTGTTATAATGAGAGCTAAAAGCCAAATAGCAAATTTTAGCAGTGATACAAAAGCTTGAACTATTTCTCTTGGGGCATCTTTTAATTTGCCCCAAGTGATAATGCTGGCAGGAGATCTCAAAACTTCAGCAGTTGTATTCTTAGCAGACAGGCAAGCATCCCTCAAACTGTGATGCTTTTCCTGTAACTCTTAAGCCTCCTGTACTGACCTGGTAATCTCATGATGTGATGTGTGATTCCATGTCATGATTTGCCCTGGAAAAGCCATAATTTATTGGATCTGTAGGACTGCTTGTCCTATTCACCTGTAAATGGAATTGATTTGCCTTAACAGAACAGAAAGTTAAACCTTCCAGCACAGGAAGAACAGGAAGCCCAGATCAGCACTGGTAAGCTGCTGAATACATAACCAAAACTGCTTGAATACATGGTAGTGGCGTTCAGTCTCCGTCACTGTTCTAACCTATGGTTACAGAATTTAAATTCAATACCTCTGGGCTACTGTGGTGAACCAAAGAAAAGTTTTTCACTGATGGGTGGATTTCACCCCACCTAACATTAGCCTTTAGAAATTAGGTGATTATTCCAACAGCATCACCTAGTTTCTTTCTCCAGAAAATGACTGGCGTCTTCAGAGAGTAAACACGTATGGTAAGTTCTTCAGTTAGGTGGAATGAGTCACCTGCTGGAAGTGCCCGTCTATTTCTAATGCACATAGAGAAGAAGATGTGATCACTGGTTTACTTGAAATATTTAACCTTCAAATTGCTAAAAACAGTATTTTGCTAAGTCAATTACATTTAGGTTGCAACTTTTTTAGCAGATACCACTTACATTTCTCTGGTAATATGTCTATGCACTGCAAGATGAAGCATGCCTTATCTGTTATAGTTTCATAATGCATTGCCTAGTGACATAGTTTCTTTATTATAGTTATCTTATGCTTCACGTAAATCAGGGTAGAGCTAATACAATAGTATAAATGTGGATATGCAGAGTTCTACACTGTTGATTGCTTCCACACGAAAGTGTTATTATTTCCAGAAAAAAGTGTTCTTCCCTTCATGGTTGGATAGCTTTTATCTGCATGAAGTTGTGAAGACATTCTGTATGTTGGAGCATCACATTTCTTTTTAACAAAGGGAACATTGTGTCTTTGTGTGAATTATTTAAGCCAAATGGCAAAGGCTTTCAAAGAGGATGTTGTACAGTTTTAGGGACATTTCTAGAAAGACCATTGTTGATTTAGAGAGCCTACAAAGCTTTAGGATGTTCATATTATACTTAAAAAGAATCTCCCTCACTTACAAAGGATGTACATCAATTCATAATAAATAAATAACAAGTATGTTTTGCATCAATTCTGTTCCAAAGAGAGAAATAAAGAATGTAGAGTGGAAACTCCATTGATTCTAGACCTTACTATCGCGGGCAATTATATTAAAATGAACATCTGCTCACAAACTTGCCAAATCCCCTTGTAAAATTTCATAGGTTGCTGAATCCCCACACATCTATTGGTAAGAGTCTTCAAATTTTCAGTCCTTGGATGTTTATGTAACTTCTTCTAGTTCTTAGCCTAGCTCTTTCATGGACAGTTTATACCTATTTGCTCTTAGGCCAACACCACCTTTCAGGATGGGAAAATTATTTTCCCTGTTTTGCTAAGCAGTCACTGAGAGCCAAGGAGTGAGATTAAACTCACCAAACTTGTCTACGGATTGGGCCTTTGTTCACCGTAAGCTTCCTCTGTATAGTTATTGAAGTGAAGCAGGCGACTCTGGAAGTGCCGAACCCTCATTCTAAGATGCACATATATTAAGATCTTGAGACAGAGCTCATCTGTGCTTCACAATGTGTTAGTATTGCTCTTCTTTACTGAAAATATCTTGTTAAATACATATGAGAACTGCATTCTCTTTTTTTCACAGCAAACTTTGTCAGCTTTGGGTCATCCTGTGTTTGGATCTTCTATCTCTCAGCACCAGCCTCTAGGAAAAATTATTGTTAACGAGACCCTGCTTTCCTTGAACTCTGTGCTTGTCTATTTCCTTCTGTTTCTAGTTCTCCTAGTCTCCTGCTCATCTGTTTCTTCCTATATAGTATGCTGATGTTCCTCTATGATAATAATGACTGCCACCTCTATATCATCAACAGTTTAATTAACAACCTCCTGATTTTCATGTCTAATTTATTAATGTAAATATTAAATAAAATCAGCTCCAAGATCAGACTTTCAAAATTCTTAGTAGGAATCTTAGTTGAAACCAATGGCTTTCTCTTCCAGCACTACTGATTGTGGTCTTTCCTTTAGTCCTTTTGCCATTTCTTTCACTAGCCCATCTTCCTCTCAAAGCTAATACTTTCTGACCATAAAAAACACTTTATTGAAGCCATAATAAAAAAAATTAAATTCACCAACACCGAGTTGTTACTTTGGTACAGATTACTTTGATAAACTCATATTTTGTTTTAACTCAAGAATCACTAGATAATAGACAAAGAAATCTGTAATTACAGAAATCAGGTACTTTATTCAAAGTTTCCAGCTTACCAATGAACCTACTGAATAACTAGGGCTGGAAACCACTAGCCTTGTGATTCTCTTCCCTTGTTCTAAACATTAGACTGAGGCATTCTGTTGCCATCATTTTAATATGCACTTACTTTTAAAACTTTCTGAAAAGCATTTTTAACAAAAATCTAGAATTCTAATTCCCAGTATTTCCTCCCTGTAGAGATGTTTATAGAAAGAAATCATTCTCTGCACACCAGTGGTGCACATCACCACATTGTATTCAAGAGGGGATTCAAAGAGCTTTAGCACCTAAAAATAAACTATGCTGCATCCTACAGATTACTGCAAACTCATTGAGAATGATCTCAAAACATTTAAACAAGCTTAGGACTGCTTGGATCTTTTTTTTTTTTTTGTCTTTTTTTTCTATACTCTTCAGTTTTTCAGTTACAAATTTTCAATGTTCTTTTAAGTATGGACAAGAAAACTGGACATTATTGTTCACTATTTTTAATTTTGGAGGGATTTTTTAATACGTGCCTCATCATAGAGATTAAATTAGTCTCCATATTCCTACTAACCTCTCTGAGAATCACCTTGGTTCATTTACTAGAGTATCACACAAGGAGCTGAAGTTAACTTGCTTTTCCACTAAGATCTGTGGGTCTTTTTCATAGTCAGTGTATGATTAGGAAGTGAATATTATGCATTCTTTCATGTAAGTGAAAAGAGGTTTTGGACCTGTTTTCTCATCATGTTTTTTTGTATATTTGATTGTCCTGATACTTTTTGCTTGAATGAGTCTAATTCATGAAGTGATTCAGTCTGCTCTTCTGATTTACATCTCCCTCCTTATCTCCCAATAT
This sequence comes from Struthio camelus, assembly GCF_040807025.1. Taxonomy (NCBI): domain Eukaryota; kingdom Metazoa; phylum Chordata; class Aves; order Struthioniformes; family Struthionidae; genus Struthio; species Struthio camelus. The sequence goes on along the minus strand of NC_090942.1, from coordinate 147,707,090 downwards.
GCCAGTCTTGTCAGTAGCGGTCTACATTTTCTCTTAGACACTTAAGAAAATATTGACTCTTGGAACACCATTATGTTCACTCCTATGTAGCAATGACATGAAATTTCTAAGCCTAATACTCAGCCGTTTAATACATTCATGAATGTTTACAGATCACTTTTATCAGTAATAATATCAGCTTTATATTATGCAATGGTTTTAAAACATTGCATAAAATGTTATCTATATCTATGAGACTACCGTTATTAGCCAAGCTTACAAAAATTATGAGAGATTTGTTTGACAATACTTATTTTCCACAAGAATATAATGACTGTTGATAAATTCTTACATTTTAACTTTTCAGTAATTACTATCAATGATAGCTTTTCCATTATTTTGCCTGGGAGTGTTGTTGGTCTAATAACCTTTAAATTTACCAGTATGATCTCAAGTTTGGAATACTGGCAGAAAATTTATCCTCTTCCCATTATATATATCAAGTGCTAGCGAATACTCTGATATAGTAGGTGTGAACTTCATTATCTTTACATAATATGTGTACTATTTGTCATTTGGTCAAAGCATGGTCGTAGAAATCACAGGATTTGGACTCAGATGAAGTTGGGCCATGTGCCTGTCTTTCTTAGCAAAAGTAGAGTTATATACTATTGATGCCTAAATCTGAAAGAGTGACCTGAAGGGTTCCTTTATAATTGATAGAGAGAAACAAGATACTTCTAGAGCATGATTCCTTTGCTTACAAATAAATGTATAAAATGAATTAAATCAATCACTCCTTAAAAATGCCCACTGTGAGGGAGATCTGCAGTAATTCACTCATATGCAGAAATTTAGGAAGGTGGAATAAATTGCACCCTTAATATCTTTGCCCCCAACTGTAACATGAGCATCAGTATAGACACAATGACTGAACATTTCTGAGCCTTTATTCATTAATATTTATGAAGTACTTTGAGATTCTGGGATCAAAGATGGTAAAAAATGGCAATCAGTAATACATTGCCAAGTTAAATGTCAAAGTCCCGTTTAACAGAGCACTGTACGTCTCGGTAGCCTTTCCTTAAAAAGCTTAAGGATTAATTGAGAAGATAGTTAGACAGCAGAAACTAGGTGTTCCTTGTTCTAGCACAAGAGAAGAATGCAAGGAGCTTTCAGCATGGCATCTTGCTCTTCTTCCACTTGTAGGAACACCATCCTCTATGTATCATACATACGCTCAAGACTTGTCCGTAGCCCGCTTTGCACTGGCCACAGGCCAGTGTCGCAAGGGTGAAAGTGTTACAGTCCCTTCTGTCTTCATGCACACCAGTCCCCTGGTGCTGTCACTTCACTACAGGATAGTTTGAATCCTGTGAACTGCTTCTGTAATGATAGCCATTTCAGTAGCAAAGGTGTAATTCCTTTAGCTGGGTGAAGCTTCTTCACATGCCTGGTGCTACAATGACATGTGGCTGAACCTGAATGATCACTCTTTCTTAAAAAAAAACAAGCAAACAACCCCCTCCCCCCAACCCCCAAGTCCTGTCATATACTTAAGCTTTTGGGGGTTTGTTTTTTAACTAATGGATACACATGGAGAGCTAAAGTGTGTTCCTGGTCACCAATTTCCCTTTTCTGTATTTGGGAGGGCTCCAACCACAACATAACGACTATGCAAAATGCTGTTTGTTTATTTTTCTAAAAAAATTCTACACCTGGCACATGAGACTTTCTGATCACACTGCCAGAAAGGTAGACGGGCTCTATAAATCCACACATCCAGTCAACATGCACAAGCATTTTTTTAGGTTTACTTCTTTTTAATCTGAGCTAGTCTTAAACACACACGCATACACACACACACACACGTTTCCTAGTATATTTTGCATAATTTAAGTTATTTTTGTGTTATATGCTCTTTCTGGTGCTCCCATGCATTCGTTAGGATGAATAAATTCTGTCAATAATGAACACAGGAACCCAGAACATGAATACTTGACGAGATGAATATATGCATAGGTTATACATATCAATTTGTGGTGAACGCATGAAACAAATGCACAAGAAACTGATTTAACTAGCACGAAACACAGATGAAATAGATGGCATATAAAAGTAATTATATTACTTTCAGGCAAATAAGACAGTGTAGATGGCTGGGTGACGGGTATGTGGATTCTGTAATGAACATCAGGGCAGTGGAGAGGCCCTTTGCAAAGACAATGTATCATCTTATGTCTTTTAAAATGCTACAGTCATGCAAAAAGCCAATAAGCAAGTACTGTTAATTGGTAGCAAAATAAGTGTATTCTGTGGGTTAAGAAGCTAGAAGGGATATATAAATGAGTGCTTACGCATAGAAAGAAAGGTAACGAGAAGGATGTGGAATGACTGAAGACCTATTGGAGTGGGTAGAGTTTGTCTTTCATGATGCCCAGACCATCTGATGCTACGTAATAATGTTACATGATAAAGCTCACAGTGCTGGAATGCCTCTAGAGGACTTGGTCACTAGATCTGAATGTGTGGAGGACTTAGTCCTCCAGCCAAGTCCTTTTAATGTCTCTTCTTTTTTAGGGCTATAACTTATTTCAAGTTCGCAGTAAAACAAGGTACAACTCCTCATCTGCCCCAATATGTTCCTTTTGCTCCACCAGCATTTCACTCACAACTCCTACCAGTCCCTGCCCTAAGTCTGTGGGTACATCTTTTTCATGGACGTCTCCTCCTTGGTACCTGTTCAGCCTCACACATTTTTTAGGCTTTCCTCTAGAGTTACCTTTACATGCTCCTACTGAAAAGAATAGGTAAACAATCCCTACCCATCCTGAGATTATGTCCCTCGTGTTTTTCTGGGTTGTTCCCCATTCCCTACACTCCCGGATGCCACTGCGCACATCTCCCTGCCTTCATTCCGACCTTCCTCCAGGGCTCACCAGCAACCCCGCTCCTCTCCTGGAGGCTTCTCCTAGCTTGTCCTCCTCCCCCTGATCTTTGTTGCTTCTTACATAAAAAGACATTCATTACTCCCCCAGCAAGGAAAGATAAAGCATCAAGCATGTGATATCCCATAGGGTTACGTATAATAGGCCTGTAGTCATCTATGGACCCTTTGATTACCACAGAGGTTATGGTCCATGACAAACAGCATAAAAGTAAACACTCTGAGGAGTAAAGAGTTAAAATTTACCTTGGCTGTTTCAATAAAATACAATTTAATACAGCAAGGAACACATTTCATATCTAATGCTGACATTGAAGGATCTTGTGTTGCTTTTTTACCGATACAAATGACAGTGATTCATCAGCTTTTATTCCATTTTATATTGCTCTGGTGCTCTATCAGCCAGTGAAATGCTCTAATTTTTGGCAAAGTTTACCCACTGACTTCTTTTCCTTGCTGCCTTTCAAATCAGAAATATTTCTTGTAAAAGGCACTCACATTTTTGTAATATTCCTGGTCTTCCCACCTTATAGCTTCCCTGTCCCTCTGGAATATACAGCTGAGCTTTTCATGTAACATTTTTTTTCCTGAAGGAATATATAGGAACCCGTGAATTCTTCCAGTATCCTTGACAATTTTTCATGTCTTTGCATCTTCTGCTTTTTTTTTTCTTAAGAGGTTCTGCATGCAGCCCTAAGTTTATACACTAAACATTTGAAATTTCCCCAAACTCATGTAGTGTTTTCTGATATCAGTCCACATCAGTATTAACCACTAATTAACGACTTTATGTTGCATTGTAATTAGGGTGAGTTTCAGTTTACAAATTTGGCTCTCATAATCTCCTGTCTGCCCGTATTTGGAAGAGTTTGGGATCCGAAGGTTTAGATGGGTTCACATTCATTCATGTTGAAGAATGCAGCAGACCAAAATTATATGAAAAGCTACACCAAAATGCTCCTTTTGACAACTGGGATACATACCCACACCTAACTGGAACCAGAGACAAGTAAAAACACTATTCAGAACAGCAGGGAATGTAGGAAAAGTATCAACAGTAAAAATTGCTACTGATAAAACAGTCTGTCCTCTCAGCTGGCAGGGTCTGAATAGCAGGCCCACAGCAATAAGAGAGAATGATTACTTCTCAAGCACAATAGTAAAAATAGCTAGGCCACAGCTGCCTACTCAGAATGGCTAAGAAGGTATGCATAAAACAATAAAATGGAACCTTTACAGTTCTAAGGAGTATTAATTTTCTCAAAAGAACATGTAGCAGTATTTGTGTTAACCATGAGCCAACTGTACAAACTAGAGGGCAAGATTAAGGCGATTTGGATAAACCATTTCATGGCACCAAAACCGTTATTTTCCTCTTTTTTTGTCCACTTCCTTCCCCGCCCCTTTCAGAAAAGCACCAATTCTGAGAGGATACTCAAACTGAAATTTCTATACTTCATGAGTTTTCTAGTAGCCAAGCTGTAAACCCTATTCAAAGTAGCATACAATTTCCTGAATATGCTAGACTCTGAAAAAACAGTATTGTGGAAAAAAAGAAAAAGGGCAAAGCACAATCTATCCCTATGAGCCAGAAGAAGTGTTATGAAAGATGACAAAGCAAGCAGTTTAAAGGCACAGCGAATGGATGGAGGTTAAGAAATACTTAAGAATTATGCTGGAAAGCAGCATGTGCATGAGAATCTCAGAAAGGCACTCAATATGAGACAAAAAAAATCTAGTCTCCCTTTTTGTGTTTGAGACATTATAGACGAAATCATAAGCTTAGTGTAGATTATTTATGTTTTGCCAAAGATTTGGCTGGAAATGATTCTGCTGTCATAAAATCTGTTTATGAGAGTATTAAAGTAAGTATATCACTCTAAGCAGCAGCGAGAGCTGAAGCTCACCTTTAAGTTGAGGTGGGGGAGGAAACAAGAGCAAGGTGATGGCCATATCACCCCAGAACCAATGGCTGACACTAATAAGAGAGAATGGGTTGTTAACTCTCTTTAGGAAACCAGAAAGCCATTTAGGAAACTGTAAGACACTATTACTGACAATATCTAAGCTCCGTGTACTTTTGTGCTGTGGGAACAGGAATAGTTGTGGGGCACTGTGTCTGCTGTTGCTCTGCAGCATCTGCAGCTATCAGTGTTAGTAGCAAATGAACATTAAGTGGACAATACTTTGCACAAACCATTTTCCTTTCAGTATTCATGTGTTTTGTGGGCTTGAAAGTCAATGAGGAAATAGAAATGCTTGTAGGAGGAAGTATTTTAAATATATCATAGTAATTTTTTAGTTGTGACTTTTATGTTAACATAATTTGTAGCTGTTCCATGTTCTCCTTTCATTCTCTCTCCTCTGACTTCTGCACTGTAAACACTTAGATTTCCTGATAGAAAGAGACTAAACAATCCACTAAGATCAACTGCTTTTGTGCTTCCAAATTTTCTCAGGCAGTTAAACTCAAGAGACTGATATATGAGCACGGATCAAGTAACTTATTGACAAACACACAGACAAACACTGAGGAAGGTGAGGACATGAGCCATCTGCCCTGACATGAAAGGGCAGTATGACTTTACACCGCAGGGCCATCACCCCACTTGAGCTATGTGATGGCAATCTCTCTGAAATCAACCCGGGCAAGCCAGCTCCTCTGTGCCAAAGGCTTATGGTGTCTCACATTCCTGAGATAGCTTAGAAATAAAAGTCCAGAAATAAAAACCCAGAAACACCACACCAGTTATTTTCCTATTCAGAGAGTAAAACTGGTAAAGGCCAACCGTGTTTCTGGGCCTTGACCATACTCGCCTATATCAGGATATATATACTAATATACTCCATGAAAACACACAGTGTAGAATGAAAGAGGGAGAAGTCTGAAAGGGAGAAGTCAAGTCTGCGGCTACCTCTTGCAAGGGTGAAGGAAGGAAGGAGAAGAAGCTGGCAACCTAGAATGATTCTCACACTTCATCTAAAAAGATGTAAAAGCGGTGCTTTTCTGAGCTGCCCTGGCCTGGCAGATCTCTTTGTTGCCTCTGAGTGCAGTACCCAGAAGTAAGGAGGATCACAAAAGGAAAAGGTTAGATGTGGTCAAGGAGAAAATGAAAGAAAGCTGAGCAAATAGTCACAGAGCCTAGCAAATGCCAGCAAAGGGATGAGCGCTGGAATGGCGGTTAGCTGGGAATAACTACCAAAATAGCAGGAAGAATGCTAATGTCTCTAAATGGAGACAGCTCTGAAGCTGCAAATTTCAGTCAAAAGCAGACCTCCAGTCCAAGGGCTGGAGCTCACCCTCCAGGTACTTTTGGCCACTGTGCACATTTCTGCCAATGTTAGGGGGGTTTTTTGTTTGCTTGTTTCCACTCCAATTACACCACCTTTCTGTCAACTGATAGAAGAAATCTGAGAAATTTACAGCTAGAGGCTGGACTTGTTATAATTTCTTGCTGGCATGAGCTGGTCCTTGGGCAGGGATAGTTACAATCATCAGGTGTATAACTGTTCTTTCAGCAATTTCAACATAAGTGATATTTAAAGCAATTAGAGGGATGAGAACAGACAGTAAGTTTCCTTGATTCCTGCCCAGAATTCCTCATTTTCCACACTCCAACCCTGATATTGCACAAGAACATAACCATGTAAGAGATGCTCTATTGGGCAGGACCAGCGGCCCACCCAGCCTTGTACTCTGCCTGCAGCAGGGGCAGCAGAGGTGTAACACACAAGACCGGCCACTTCGCTGCAGTCCGTTTCCCTCGCGCTCTCCCAGCTCCCGCAACTGTTGGATTAGGGACGTGAGAGGGAACTTTCCCCTCTAGTCCTTTTACCATCTGTTTATAGACCTGTTTATAGTCCACGAATTTGCCTCCTCCTTTCCTCAGCCTCCTGATACTGCCTGCCCTTGCACCTCCTGTGGGACAGCAGTTTACTGCCTGGAGACGCATCTGCTGCCTGCTTAGTACAGGGGCACTTGCTTTTAAGCCAGTCTCCCTCCTGTTTCATCAAGTGCTCCCCAGGTAGAAGTATTGCAGGGTTTGGTCAACAACGGTTCTGCGTTCAGCCTGCCCAGCACCCAGCTGATTCTGTAAAGCTTTTTCTTTCCACTTCAGTGTTTCCCCTCTCCAAAATGAAGGGTTCCAGCCTCTGTAGTCCCTCCTTGGAAGGCAGCTGCTCCATCCCCTTGATCCTTTACGCTGCCCTTCTCTGTGCTGTCTCCAGCTCCCCTACGCCCTTCCCGAGATGCAGAGCCAGAACTGCGCACAGAGCGCTCGAGGTGCAGCGCTTCCGAGCTTAATACAGTGTCAAAATGATGCCCTCTGTCTCGTTCTCAGAGCTCCTCCTGATGATGCCCAACACTGCTGCCTTTTTTGTCTGCCACTGCACACTGAGATGATGACTTTGGAGGCCTGCCAATGATGACTCCAAAGGTGTCTTTCCCGAGCTGTGACTGGCAGCTCTGATTTCAGCATCGTGCAAACATGGTTTAGAATACTGAACCCTAGATGCCTTACCTTGCATTTATTGATATTGAAGCTCATTTGCCCCCTTTTTGCCCACTCATGCAGTTTTATGAGGTTTTTCTGGACTTCCTTACAACCTGTGAATCAGTTGTCTACCCAGAATAGTTTAGTTTCAGACACAAATTTGGAGATTTCACTGTGTACTTCCTTTTCCCGGTCATTGCTGAAGGTGCCGTAAACCGTGATAAAATGAGCACCAGCACGGGTCCCTGAGTGCCCTCTCTACACCTCTACACACGGTCTCAGCCTTTCCCGCTTTTAATGTCAGGAAACTTTTTGTCATCTTGCACATCTTTGAGAGGCTTTCTTCACATTCCTTTCAGTCCTTCTAATTTTTTATTTATTTCAACCAGCTATGTGCATGGGCTTTCCTATTCTCTTTCTTTCTGCCAGATTTCCATTTTTTAAATGCTTTGCCTGTGATAGCCTGCATAGCTTTACAATTAAATGTTGAAGGGTTTTTTTGGACTGCTTTGTTTTCTTTTTGAATTGTAGCACACGTTTTACCTGGTTTCTCTAGCACATTTTTCAGCAGGCTAGGCTTCTTTGATTTTGCATAGCTCCTTTTATGAGTTTTAGTTTAATTTAGTTTTGTGTTGTTTTTTGACCAGTTACATAATTTTTACATAGTTTCCTTTCTTGAAATTGAGTATTGTAGTCACTGTCACAGAGTGGTTCTCCCACCGAAGCAGGTTCTGTTCCTCTCTCCAGACTATATCCAGAATAGCCTCTTTTCTTGTGGTCTCCAAGGCTAGCTTTTCTAGGAAGTAGTTATCTATTGTCTCCAAAAAAATTATTTTCCACTTTATTTACTGATGTATAAAAGCACTTGTAATTTTTACTCCACTGCTTAATATTGCCCAGGCAGGTCAAACTGCTTTGGAGGTGGTCTAGTTGCCTTCATTATTTATTACAATTGTGATGTTTATTCCCCTCTTTCAGAGATGCATAGCCACATCCAGCCTGTATGTTGCATTAGTCCAAACCAAGTGCTGTATCTATCATTTGTTTCCAGTTTCTAGATTAGAAAAAAACACAGATAATAAGTATTAGCTTTCAGTGACATCCTGTGAGGTCTGCTCCCTTTGCACTCAGCAGGCCAAGTACCTTGCAGTTGTCCCAAAAGTCACAAAGAAGTTACTTACAAGTCTAACAGTTGAATATCCACTGTCACCACCTGCTTTTTCCTCTCCCTCTGCCACAGGAGCAGGGTCCGTGCAAGAAGACTCTGACATCAGATGGAGTGATAAGGCTCACCAAAGAAGCTAGATCCTTCCTTACACACTCATGCCATCTTGGCAGGCAGCCCAATAGACTCCCAGTTCTCACCAAAACAGGCCACCGCCAGATGAATGCAAGTCAAACACTGCCTGCCTTTTCTGGCCTTCCAGGAACTAAACCCTGTACCCTCTTCTCTTCTTCCTTCCACTCCTCCTGAGCAAAATTGCCCTGTTGCTGTGCCCTGTTCCCACAGGCATCATGGTGACACTTCTTTAAGACCCAGTGACATTTGCAGACCCTATATAGCAGTGCCACCTGGTGAGGCTGGTCTGGAAAATAATGCTTTTGCTCCACAGATGATTGCATACACAGGCCCAAACACGTGCTCACTAAGTCAGAGAAGTCTGATTCAGATGTAAAGAGAGACAAGAGAGCAAGGATTTCTGCTCTGCTTTTGTGCTGTCCATTGACTTTTCCATGGAGCTTAAACAAAAAGATAACTGATAACAGTAACTGATAAAAGCACTGATAACAGGCATTACCTGTTCACTCAACAATCAGGTTTGACCTGTTGCACTTATTGTTTCTCATCATATTGTTGTAGCTGGGAGTGCTTCAAGCACAAGAGACTTCCTTTTCAGAAAGGAGATAAGAAATACAGGATGCTTTAGACGTTCCCTTAGGTGGGGCAAGCAATGTAAGATTTTACAGCTGTGACCATATCAGTTGGCAGGTGCTCACAAGGAGCATTTCCTGTGTGAATCTGCACCTATTGCTTTCACCAGCTCCATGCCAGCCACTCCAGTGACTTCAGGAACAGTTTTTACAAAAATGCACTGATAGTAGAGCAGACTCACACTCTCTCTTTTTTTTTTTTTGTCTTTTCCCTTCCTCCTTAAAGTTATCAGAAGCATAGAAAATAACTTCCAGGAATTACTAACAATCTGCAGAATTAGGAATGTCTGAGCTCATTGTTGACTTCTCTAAATATTCCATATCTATAAAAATCAAGTAGAGATTAAAGATTTCCAACTACTCTTTATTTAAGTAGGCAGTTCATAAATACCAGTTTCATCTTTAAGTCATATGCAACAAGCCCCTTCCTTACCTAAAAGACCCTCAGGTCCCTTTGTACTCCTTTGTACCATGTCATCTGTTCCCAGTATGTTAGACTACAGCCCTAGTTCAATAATTGTCCAAAACAGCTAGGAGAATGCCAGAATTTTTTTATCCATCACTTTGCAGAATCCTGTAATATTTTTGTATGAGGAGTGCCCTCCTTCTCTATAGCCGCATGATATGTGAGAAGTTAAAACATGAGGTTTCCCAAGCAACATTAACTGCAGTTCCTGTAAATTCACATGCCATTGCCAGACATATTATCTGTGAACATTTCTGAAATGTACATATATCAGAAAGGCATACTGTATGCGGAGGGGAAAAAAAAAAAGCTGTTTTAAAGAAAAAAATCCCCACTGTAAACAGTAGGAAATGACAAATACTCTCAGGACATATTTATGTATCCAAAACAATATCAATTATTAAAGCAAAAGGGGAAAAAAACAAAATTTAACTAAAAATAATGCGGAGTGTTTAATAGATTTGTTTAAGAGTCATAAACAAATAACCCATGAATAGTTTAAAACAGTTAGTGTTGCAGGAAGCAGACACCCAGAAGATTTTATTAAAGATTCAAACATTTATGAAGTGTGCTCTAGAGGTTAGAGTAGGGGACTAACAGTCAAGAGAACTGCTTTATCTCCCTGCTCTGCTGCATGTCTTTCCCTGAGTCAGCTAACCGCTATGTGCATTGGTGTACTTGTATTAACAGTGGGAATCGCCATGGTGTTGCACTTGCAGGGGAATGCATTTGAGCTTTGTTGAGCAGGTACTAATCTAAGGCAAAGGATAGGTTACCTACTGGTGTCACAGCAGTCTATAAAACTGCAAAAGGTCACATTATAATGAGATTCTGGGATGTTTCTGGGAAGTGAGCTGGCTAAGTCAGAGAGTAAATGGAAGGGCTAAACAATTTCTTTACAATTGCCAGCTATCCCTTCTCTTTCCCCTTCCCCTCGCCCTGACCCCATCACCATTCCTATCACTTTGCTCACAAGAGGCAAGTGTAAGCCACATTATATTCCTGTAAGGTGCTGAAACCAGGTCATAGACTTTGGGCCCTTTTGTCCCTCCAAGGCAATGATCTGGGCAGCAGTCATAGAACTTACCCTAGAAATCCAATTGCAAGAATAGGAGTCTTCTTTATAATGAACAAAGAATAAGAAACTGTAGACATAACAGGAAAAGAGGAAGCCCAAGTGAACTGTTATTTGTATATAAAACTAATAGTATGAAGTCTTCATAATGCAAACTTTCAGGAACCTCCATAAACACTTTCCTCCTTTCCTCCTCCTGAATGAGCGCTTTTACATAATACCCTTCACAAAAAGCTCAGTCTTAGACTCGTGAGCTGCAGCTGGTCTGGGAATGGGATCCCAACACTGGTGAGACTGAAATAAGGCAGGCATTAGGAGAAGAAACTAGCTGTGGTGCATTATTACTGAATTTTGGGGAACTAGAGAAGTCATGTGGTTATGAATAGGGGAGAAAGAGGATAGTGGTGTTACCATCCCTTGCTCAGCATTTCAGCTTCTCTGAACGGTACATGTTCTCTGAAGGCATCAGTAGGGGAGCTTAATCACTATATGAACTACACATATTCCATGGGGAAAACATGACCTAACAACGCTTGATGCTGCACTTACCCTCTCCTAAGCATTTATGCCCTATGTGACATGCTCAGGGTGATGCACAGGTTTGCTGACAGGAGTGGGAATAAAACACTGGCTTTCTGCATCCCAGTTCCAAGTAAAATTTGTCCTTCTCCTCTCTTAGCTCTTTTGGACTCGCACTTGGTCTTCACAGGCAGTAGAAAAGATGTAAAGATTGTGGAAGATGATTTCAGAGCTTTGGATGAGTGATTAACTGACCTCACAGCACCCTTCTTAATTTTCCTCTTCAGAGGTAAATGTAGTTGAGGTGAGTCATCCAGATGGGTTATTATTCTAGGAAACAACATCCAGCCTTTGATTTGTTCAAAGGTGTTGGAGGACCCCCTACAGGGTACTGTCTGAAAAGATGTACATTCGCTGAGCATGGATATCTGTAAAACTGGTCAGATGGAGATTCCAGCTAAAGCTGAAAGTCTAATGAGAAAGACTAATTTATTTTGTGATGGCATCTCTGAGATACGGCATCCCAGCGCTAGGCCTTCTTCAGAGGGATGTGAAGTAGTAGCCTCAAAGAGTTTAAAACTCAAATGTGGGACCAGAGCCAATGGACAAATCTGAGGAACAAGTTGCTGGGTGAGAAGTGGCCCTGCAAGGTAACAGTGACATAAAGGTGAAAACCCTGGTTAGCAACAGTCACAGCACACTTGCTGCCTAGTCATTGCCGTCACTTGTTATGTGAATGTATCTTTGAAATGCAATTGCTTTTAAAATTAGGCAGTAAATGACAGGCATAAGACTGTCTTTATGTGCCTGCTCCATAGACAACCACTTGGCTACATTAAGAGTGTAGTCATTAGTCCTGTAGTGAGTTGCACAGTCATCCGCAATTAATGGTAAAATAAACTCAGTTCTACAGCTCATTCTCTCTCCTGCCCCCTCCCCACCCCTTTTTTTCTAACTGCACCTAGAGAGGAGATTTTAGTACATTTCTTCTGTTTCTTTAGAAAACATCTTAAAGGAATGCGACGAGCACGCATTTTTACTTTGAGAAAAAGGTAAAAGAGAATACAAATATCCCTGTTCTCTTGTAATCCAGATTCTAAGTAGATTTAATGGCCCTGTTAGTGCTGAGCAAAATTAAGTCCTTATGAAACATGTTACAAAGTACCTTTGTAGATCTCATTTTTCAATAAAAAAAGGGTTTAGGTCATGTTGAACAATCTGCTACTTATTAGCACTTTGCCTTCAATAGGTCACCTTTCATAGTATAATACTCTGTTTTCATTAAGCACTGAATCCAAAAAGGCTATATTTTTAGAATTCAGACAAAATATATAACTTATATAGTAAGGATAAAGATGAAGAAACACAAAACATTTAACTACAGAACTCTTGTCTTATACAAATCTGTCAGATTCAATGCTTTTATTTTCTCCAAACTCTATGATCGTTATAGGAACAGCTTATATTTTTTAAATGTGAAATGTTAGGTGTAACATTTGTTGTCCAGCCAGCAAAGGAAAAAAGAAAAAGAGCAATAAACAAAAATAAGCAGAAATTGCAGACTTTGACATGTTCAATCTGGTCCACATCTCAGAATCATGCACGCTAGAGGAGAAAGAACATGAGGTAATACAAAACATAATCTACGTATATTTTTAATAGATAAAACTATGCTAGATACCGTATATCAGGGTTTTGTTTTCATTTCTTTGCGTGTCCATTTTGTTTCAGGCTTGCCAGAGGAATAATTTTTGATTGAAACAAACAAACCAACCAACTCTCCTCATTGTTTGTAATAACAGTTACTTTGAGGCACAAAAGTCTATCTTTACATTTCTTAAGGGCTATTCCAACATACAGATACATTATTTTTTTGCTGATGACTTGCGTTTGAATCCTCACGTCCATATCCTTCCTGGAGACACATTATATGGAGAAGAAGGAACCTCCTCTTACTTCCTCTTGTGCGAGAGGGAGACAATACTTCTGCCCTTCTACTTTAGATAGTTCACTATTCCTCTAGGAGCACTGCATTATTAGCCTTGACTAAACAGTCCTCTCAACTGCTGAGTCATATGCAGGTGGCTGCATTTGCATGGGATGCGTTAATATACACTTCTTCACCTTTCACTAAAAGAAGTAACAGTAGTTTCTGCCAGAAGACAGGCAAGCTGTAATTCTCTACAGCTCTGTCTTGTAAGTGGAGCCTGGAAGCAGAAATCAGTGATATCTTCAGTCCTGTGTGCCATACAGGAGAGAATTTCAGGCGCCAGATCTTTCCCTTATTTCAGTGATGTACAGAAGGTAATGCTTTTTTGCACTGGGATAAGGTCTTGGAAGCAGAAACACCATCTCTGCCTTGTGAAAGGTCTAGCAAGCAGCTAGTTAAAGACCCTTACTCTTTATTTTCTTTTTGCTTCAGGTTATCCTCAACTCTTTTCTGCATAGGATGCACAGAAAGTACTGTCACCTAGAATATCCTAGTGGCAGCTCTTTAGGTCACTGCCCTGGGAACCCCTCAAGGATAGCTGAATCTGGTATTTTGGTCTTGAAAACCACAGATGCCCCTTCCTAAAAGAGAGAGAGACATCCTCAGTCCTCTGTGCCCCTGGGACAGGATCCCAGGTGCTGAAGTCAAGGTAAAAGGATCATATTCCTGAACTGCAGGGAAGGAGGAGATTTCAGTGATGGCCCTCAGCAGTGGCTAGTGATCAGGGCAGGCTGAAGAAGTGGACGTGAGGTAGGTCTTCTTTCAGACTGCTGCCAGTTTTGGTTTCAGACCTGCCCCCGCTCCACTTCATCCTCAGAGTCTCTCCTGCACCTGCTGGCACGTGAGTTTATCTTTCGTGTGAGTTTGTCTTTCTAGCATGTGGATGTCCTGAAGCTGTATACATTTCCCCATATTAAGTTCATCCTAAAGCCAAGTGCAAAGGCTTCAGTTCTTCCCCATCTCTGCTGGAAACACGTGTCCTCCTGCATCCTAGAAGTACGTTTGTCTCTTTCATGTCAATGTTTCACTCTTGCATCCTGCTCCTTCTGTAATTATATGGACAATGAATAAGTCTCATGAAACTCATGAGCCAATCGGGGTGGAAAGTAGAAAACTTCAGGGCTGGTAGCTTGACTGGAAATCCGTTTTAGAGCTCAGATTGGAACAATGCTGCACTTCTCATTGTCCCTTCCTATTCCCTTTTTGACTTCTGAAGGATAACTTTCTATCGCTCTGTTACACTTTTCTGCTCTGTTACACTCCCCTCCTTGCCTTGTTGTTGTTTGCTCACTGCTTACATGCACCGTGTCAAGTCAGTTATGAAAGTTCAGATTAAATAGAGCGATCAAATTTCCCTTGCTTAGAAAAACAGGTCTTTTAGAAGAAGAAGATAAATGGTTAACTTGGAGTGATCTATCATTCTTCATTTTGTCCTATTTTTTACTTACCTCTCTGGCTTTCTTGTTCTTTTGTTCAAAATGTGTTGATGTAACCACTCCATTAAGGGTCAGCAGTTCATTGATTAAAGTTTAATTCATTTTCTGTAAAAAACAAAATGAAAATTTAAGGTGATTTCAAATCCTAAGTCCTCTATTTAAATCAATGCTGTTCTCAAAGATAGTATCGGCACAGTAAAATAGACAATATTTACACATAAATAGCATACGTAATGTACAACGTGAATGACAAATCTGAGCACTGTATTAATATCTGTATGACAAATGGGGAGCTGATTAATATGAGAGACTTCTTTGTGGAGAAGCAGTGTTTTAGTTCTCTGTTTCCATTCTCAGCAGATTGGAAAAGATTTCTCATCATATAGTTAATTTTAACTGGTGTATACATCCTTGCAGGCGATAATCATACACATTTGGGCAATTACTCCCATAAATGTTATTCCATTCGAAAATCATCTGTTGTAAGTATCAGGTTCAGCATATATTGGAAAGAAGCTTGTGGTTAATATATGGAAACATCATTTGTATTTAATCATGCAATTGGGAGTAGTTATAGTAACTAAGTAGATGCAGACAGTTTAAAATGCATAGATTGTTGCTGCAACCTAGCTTGCCACAGGCACTGTTCCCCTTTGATAGCTCAAGTGCAGAATAAATAAAGTACAATGCTCATAACTGGTCAAAAAATCTGTACCATGTAGGTTGTATTAACTACGGCTGCACAGCTAAGCTACTACGCTCAGGAAATGTGAAAAGAAAGGGTGCCTGGGCAGCATTCTTACTGCCTTTTGTACATTGTCTCTGGCTTCTGGAGGGCGCAGCCCCAGCTTCGCTAGGTTTAACTGGGCTCTCCTTCATGACTAACTATTTTTTCCTGTAGATGGAAGCGGAATTAGGACATTCTCTGTATCCCCCGCAGGAAAGCAAGCATCTGTGTGATGCCAGCTTCATGCACATGTTCAGAGGTGTGATGAGGCGGCTCCTGCACTGGGCCTCACTAGGCAATTTCTGTTCAGTGTCTTTCTTTCTGTTCAAGCAGTGCTTAAGTCAGTGCTTGACATACGTTGGAAAATATACATCTGTTTCTCCAGGAGTCATTCAGGGAGCAAGTAAGAATAAATTAGATTAATTTAGATCCTGAAACAATTTTCATAAATATATCAATCTACAGGCATGGATACCACAGTATTCAAAATGGGAATGTATAAGTCTATTTGTCTCAGATGATTTACAGCAAAATCGTCAGCCTGAGTGTTTGAAAGGCCAGTGGGGCATAATATCTTAATACCCCTTCTTGCTGAACATTGTAAAAATGTATGCATTTATATATGTGTATTGTGTGTACATTCTAATAGGTATGTACACACACATACATCCAAGAAAGCCCTGCAGAGGAGGAAGCAAATGATTCAATGTGTTTGTCTGAATATAATCTAATTTGTTGTAAGGCTGTTAAATACTATGGAAATGGCCCTTAGAGAAAAGCAGAAGCTAGATAAATAGATCTACATCTATACAGTAGCATACCTAGTTTTTAAAGATTTACTTATGCAAGTTTCCTATAAAACATTAAATGACACTGATACCCATACACTGTGGTGCAACTGTTGATACAAACTTTGCTGCCTCCTATATTAATGTTACACTTCATGTTTGTTTTTCCTTCCCTCCTTTTCCAAGGAATAAATGTGGAGTCCAGTAACATAACTGTACAAAATTAGTCACAAAGAGAAATGTCAGAGTTGATATTCCTGACACAGCCTTTTTAACTCTTGTTATGTCTTCGACTTGCATACCTGAGATGGAATAATGCTGCAGTCCGAGATCCCAGGAGGCTCCTAGTACCATTGTCTTTTAGGTTTTTAGCCTGTGGCCTTGATTGAAAGGAGAGCTTCAATTGGGAGTACTCATTCTTTATTATTAAAAAATGGGCATTCTGGCATGTCTTTGTGAGGAAACAAAAAGAGAGAAAAAAAAAGAGGTGTTTAAAATATTTGCTCTCTGTTCCTGTCTAAAAATTTCTTAGCTGGAGTTTGGCAATTGATGTTGAAGCAGAGTTAGATAGCCTTTGAAAGACGTACCTAGTTCACTAGCATTATGGAGGATCTAGTTCACTGCAGTTTAAATTCATAGACAGCATTTTGCATTTCTGTGATCAAAATGCCTGTGCATTTTGAAGGGCTTATCATCAGAGTCGAATCTACACAGAGCCTAACCTGAGAACAGCCAAGAAAAGCATACGTTTGAAGGACTTTGATGCTCCATCACATAGCCATTCAATGGCCATAATGGAAAAGGAGTACATGACAGACTTTTCTCATGCCTGTCATTCATAAATTTGTTATATGTATCAAATGTCGCAAATTACACAGTAGATTGCATTGGTACTTCACTAGGCTGCAGAAGGAACTCTCACTGCTTTCATCCCATATATTGCTTTTCTTTACTCATACTGTTGAGGAGCTTACAGTTTATTTTGTTTCCAAGAAGATCTTTTAATATATTTAAATATTTGAACAGATGAGGTAAGTCATCAGATCACAGGAAGCAGGCTTATTGCTGTGTATCATACCTTTGCTTAAAGAACAAATATGTGCAGGCAACTAAAGTTGAGAGATAAATAGAAAAATAATAGACTCCGAAATTTAATATTACATTCAGGATACATTTTTTTCTTACTTTTTCATTTAAGAAAAATTCTTTTTAAAGCAGTTTGGCAAACGATTATGACTTGCATTATATGTCCATCTGAGATAGTAAATAGATTAGCCAGAAGCTGGAATATTTTTGACATTGACTTCAGCAGAGCCAGGATTTTGGCGCATGGTCTAAACTTGCAATCTTTCATCGAGCAAAACTCCTAAGTGATGAATATACACAGGAGTTTTCCCACACAGACCATCAGCAAGGCTGAGAAAACACAGTAAATAAAACAGACAAATGAGCAAAGCTTTTTTACATGAGTTCAAATGAGTAGTCATTGCCAAATTCCACTTTGTTGAATGAAATTCTTGCCATCTTCTGACATACTTCTGTTAACTCAGCTCTCTCTTCTACAATATATTGTCCTCCCTTAACCCAAAAGCAAGGATTACTTTTCTACTTTTTTAATCTATTTTTATCTTTTCCGACATCAACTGAATCACCTATGTCTTGATTCTCATTTTTGTGGTTTATTAAATGATACTTTGTTTATTCTCATGAACGTGTGATTTTTAAGGTATTTTTTAATAAGTAAGTCATATTGAAGAACATATAGTATAGCTCCTCCAATTTCCCTTGTTTCCTCCCATTGTCCTTCACTTTTCTCTACTATTCTTATCAAAGCAATTAGCAAATATGCATGTATTTTTACTATGTCAATTTAGAAAAAAGCTTTTCCATTCTTTCAGCAGAGGAAAAATGCTGTTAAGTAAAGGCCTATCTGACTGTTTAATTAAACGATTGTTTCCGAAAAGCAAAACAAAACCTCCAAATGCTCAGTAACTGTAATAAGTATTAGGGATGTACAATCCACATCTACCTACTCCCTGAAAATGAGAATACTTAGCTGTATTCCAGAAGCCCCACTCTTCTGTTGGTATCAGAAATCTTTCTGTGTCCAAATATGTGCATTGCACACCTTCAGAAAGCGTCCCTGGTCAGAGTGCCTGTGAACTCTCCAGAGAGCAGACATGGGGAATACTTTTCCTCCTTACTCCCCACTAACCTCATGACCCTTCCCTCCCCTTGTGCCAGCTGGTGGAGGCATGCCAGATCACATTTCTGCTCCCCACAACTCCTCTGCAACAGCTTTCAGGGGCTGCTAGATGCTCCTGCCGTCTCCCTTAACCAATGTGATATTTTTAGAGGGCCTGCAAGTCTTAACCTTGGAAGTTATCTGCTATTTCTCCTGATCCTTGTGTGCAGCACACAAAGAAGCTTGAGGGGAAAGAAAATGCCAGGTAGTACAAGCAGAAGTGGTCGTAACAGTCAAAATTTCACTGGGCACCATGCTTGTACTTTCACACAGCAATATGTGATCTGTGACACAGTGGCACTAAATGCAAACAAGATGACACCTTAGAAACTTATTGTCAGACATGAGCTTTAGCATACTTTTTGGAGAATAATTTCCCTTGAAACTTTCTCCTTACTCTGTTGGCAAAGGGTCTCTGTCAGTCTGCCCTGGGGCCAGCTGACTCCATACTCCCTCCTGGCCTATGCCACGGACAAGGACCTGAGCTCAGTGTGCGTGCTTCAAGACCGAGAGAGTGGCAACAGGCATGTGCAGGTGTGAAATGACGGACAGACAACTGGTTGGGAGAGCTTTCTGGAACAGACGAGCCGTCTGTACAAATGTCCCTAGTTCATGGACTATCCCTTTTCACTAGCTAAGATCTGTGACTGAACCTTGTTTTTCCATTCACATTGGCTGGAAGGTTTCATCCTGGTTAATGTATTCATCTAGACCAAACCTATCCATCTGAGAAATCCTTTAGGCTCTGCCAGTGCAGTGGGTAAAAGAGCTTGCTAAGCCCCCGATTTTACTGAGATATGAGCAGTGCTAATAGCTTGCTCTTTGCCAGACTGAACAATATGTTTTCCAGATTCCCTAAAAAAAGAGTAACTTGTTGGCTCAAAATTTCTCTTCTTCCTTCAGCACTTCTAGTATTTATTATCCTCTAATTCTTCAGTAATACCTCAGGTCTAAATTAGGTCAGTGACTCAGTAATTGGCAGTGTTCTCTGTAACTTCACTATTAGATTGGTTTGGGGCTGGATTTCTCCATCTCTTTTATGTGACGCGCACTACACTAAAGTCAGGTGAGGAATTTTTCTTTTAGCAGACTAACCTCCATGTTCGGGTCAGCCTCTAGAGAAGGCTTCTGGAGTTTTCCTACTGACCTCAGTGATTGCTAGCTCTAGCTCCAAGATTGCCACTTTTTTTTTTTTTTTTTTCAATTCTCATAAGATCTCTGGGATTTACAGCTAGAAACCTGTCCATAATTCTGTTTTTTAATCCAATTATATTGAGTAGTTCATCTATCTCTCATCTGCTATTTTAAATCTCCTTTGTAAAATTTCTCCACTCCCCTTTAGCTACAGCTGTACTAATGCTATTGAGGTGAGCTATGAACTTTTTCTGTGGTCTAGTTTTTGCATGATTCACACAGCAGACATTTGCTACCATGTGTAATCCGCTTTGAACTCCAGCACCATCTGGGAGTTCGTAAGATCCCATTGTTGAACTACAGCAAAATCATTACTGAATCTGACCTATTCACACTAACAGTCACTAGGCTTAAGACGGGAAAATCTAAGTATTGTTATACAATAAAGTCACTCATGAGCTGAGTTGCACCTCTCCCTAGCAGGGAAACTCAAAAGAGTTGAGACAGTTTCAGTGCTAGTCCATGTCTGTTATACAAAGTATGAGATGAAAGTGAAACTGAATGAGGAGGAAGGAGGTGCTCTCACATGAAGGGAATTTAAAGTATAAAGCAGCAATGAAAAGACAAGTGTTGCTGAATTACAAAGGAACCAAAAGAAATAGGAGATGGCATAGATCAATTTTCTAGCTGGTTCTGGAGATGATGAGTGGATCTTATACTCAGGATAGCTTTAAGTTTATGCTTCAATTTAAGCCCATTGGTAAATCTAGTCAATTGCTTTTCTTTTTTCCATGAATCAAAGTATATATCAGTCTAACAGAAGGAAAAACTTCTTCTGTAAAAGACTGTAAGGCAAAATACTAAATGAAGGTTTTTCAAAAATATTTCATCATTAGCAAAAGACAAGTGGATTGCTGGAATGAATGTATAAGATACCAGTGACTGATGATGCATGAAAATTCTAGTGCTGGTGATACAAATCTATTGTCAGTTGTAGAAATGTAAGATACAGTTATCAGGTCTTAGATAAACAAAGAGAGTTTTCAAAAGAAATTCAAAATAGGATGTGTGCACAAGATTGCTGCCTAAAAGTGATTGAAAAGACACTAGAACTGTACTCAGAGCAAGAAGGTGGCATTATTGTTCTCACCTCAGACTAATGAGGTTTGTGCACTCCTCCAAAATGCAGTCTCTTTCTCCATCTGAGAAAACAAGTTGACTATGCAGAGCTGAATGGAGAGTCGTGAGACGTTATGGGATCTGATAGGGTCAGCCAACCATTAAACTGGCAAACTAAACAGAGATCTCTGTCATTTGTCAAAGTATCACTTTCTTATTCCGTAGTTTCCCGTACCTCCCAGGTCTCCCAGAAATGTATGTAATACTGCTGCCCATCTACTATATACCGCAGTTTTAGAACCAAGAAATGATGCCAAAGTTGCATGGATGAGTGACCCTCTTGTGCTACACCAAGCACTAAAGCTAGTTGTTAGCCCCCATATAGGAAATATTCAGCCTAAAACACCCTTGAGATAAAGGAGAGTCCTTATATAGCATTTGTCAGTAAGTCTATCACCCCAGCAGGTACCCCCTGCCCAGTTCCTTTGGGCTGCCCTTTTCAAGCTGACATTTCATCTAAGTCACATCTTGGTGCTACTGCTGTCCCCAGAAGAAAGAAAGAAAAGTAACAAATGGTCTGCAGTAGGCACTGCTGGTGTCCTTGCCCCTTAAGATAGGCCCAGTGAACTGGAAAGGTGCATAATTAAAACCTGATGAAAGGGGATGCTGTAGCGTACACTATTTAATTAATGGAATTCTCTGCCATAGCCGGTAATTGTAATTATTTCAAAAAGCAACTAGACATGAATAATCTTAAAAAAAATATTTAGTCATCATCGTTAGTAATAGCAGTTTTGGATGAGAACCCTGAAGAACCGGTTGCTGGCTTTGGCAGAGACAAATATATGACAGGGACAACCTCAGGATCAATCCATCCAGGCAATTCTTGAAACACCGAGCCAGAGATAGAGCAATTGTTATGATTTCAGAATGCCTTAAAACTCAATGTATAGCCAAGTAAAAGCCTTAACACTCCCATCATCACAAGCACATTAAACAGGTAGGAATTTTTCCCGTCATGACGTCTATTATCCCTTTCAAAATTAAAATGTTAAGGTTTCAGTGAGATCGATTTGCCTTTGATCCTTTGTGCTATATTGTGGAGGAGTGCTTCAGGAAGGTCAATAAGTAGAAATACTGCACAGATTAGCTGAAAGATTTCAAAAATGATGTGGCATACAGTCAGGACTATCAGTGGCAAACAAGAATAAGTCTGTTTTGGTTTTCTGTTTTGCAGTAACTTGGATAATTGTGATGTGAAAGCCTCCTTGCCTTCTGCTGGAATCAAGGGGAAATTCCTGTTGCCTCTGTGAAGCTGGCTGTACCCTTTTGCCAAAAGAATGTGTTACCGTGGATGACGAGTGTGCAGTAGATACAATCAGCAAATAGCGCTGCTTTATCGTATTATTTTAAATAAGGGAGTTGCTCAGTTCCTTTGGAAATCGTATAGAGGAATATCTGGATTTTAAATCAATATCAATAAGTCTAGGGCAATTTACTTGGAACATCTAATTACATTTCCCCTCCCACTAGATTTTCAGACCAGCTGGTTACCTCAGGGCTTCAAATACCTCGGGATCCATCTTTCTCTCAGAATTGTTCTCAATTAACTTTGCATGCCTGCACTAAGATCTTGGAGCTGGCAGACCTAGGTGGCATAATCTTCATTTAATTTGTAGGCAGAGCCGTGCTAATAGTACAGTACTTACTTTTTCCATGTATTGCATTTGTTCAAGTTCTGCTAGTATTGCTTTTAAGATGGTATGGGAAGGAACTCAGGAAGATACATAACGGTGTCCTCTGGCAGGGAAAAAAATCAAAACTAGAAGACATGGATCAGTCTGTTAAAACTATTTGAGAGCCAAAAACAGCAAAGGCATTCATCTATCTATCTATGTGGAAATACTGGTAATACTGTATATAAAAGAGACTGTCTCTATCATGAGGAAATCAGTTTCTTCAAATGGTACTCCTCACCCTCTTGTAATCCAGGGTAACCAAAAATAGAAAATAATCAGTAAGAATGAAGTAACACATCTACTTTCCCTTTCCATCACTTACAGCAGTTCCCTGGAGTGAGGTCTAGATAAATTACTAGAAAACCCACAAAGGTACTCTTTGTTGGCAAGGAAAGAGACTAGGTAACAGGTCTCCAAACAATGTCCAGAGCGGGACAAAGGCACAGGCGAAGACATGACTGAGGTCTGCAAAACTCTGAGTGGAAAGTCAGTTAGGAGTGGTCGTTCACTGCCTCTTTGACTACATGAGCGTCAGTGTGAGGCTGAGAAGTTCAAAAGAAACAGATGGGTAGTGAGCAATACGTGTAGTTTGTTGCAACAAGTAGTGTGGATGCTGAAAATAGATGTGAGTTCCAAATAGTTGTGTAGAAGAAAAACTTGTGTGGGGCTTTTAAATGCAAAAATGCTACTTCTTGCTCAGGAAGACCTCAAGCTTCAGTCAGTTGTTGTCTGGAAGTCTGTACTGGGGAAATATCATTACACATGTTCTGATTTTCATTATCTGCCCTACATATCTGATATCATTCACTGCCAGAGACAGGATATATAACTAGATGGTCTGACCTAGTCCAGACATTCTTATATTTTTTATGTGAAATATTGTAACTGACTGTGAACTGAAATATGGTACCTGAAATATGCTCTCTTTTACTTTTAAACTCAAGGGTTTGAATGAGTCTCATCACTCTAGGCAAGAAACTTTTCCAGCTGCAGGGGCTCTGGGATGGTCAGTTAGGTTTCTGTGAGCCTCAGGGAGAGCCTAGTGAAATGATTTCCTAATATGCCTAGAAGCATGTAGCATAGGAGAGGGGGAGAAGAGAAGAAGTCAGTGTTTAGGGTAATAAAGAAACAGCAAAGCATCTAGACTGCTGCACATCACAGATACGTGAGTTAAACCTAGCAGTTCATAAATAAAAAAGGCTGCTTTCTAGGCAGCAAAAGATGCACTATTCATAATTTCCTGGGGTTGTTCCAGTGTCTAATCACTCTTTCTGTTAAAAAAGCGTGCCTTAATATTTTGCCTTCAAATTCTAGCCGGGGATTCTTGTTAGGCCTGCATTTGTAAGACAGCTGAGCCTGATAGTCGCTCTTTTTTTTTTTTTTTCCTCCTATAGAGGTTCTTATATGTTGCAATCAAATTGTCTCTGTCTTGTTTTTGAAAAACTCTATTTCTTGCTCTTTACTTCTCACTGTAAACATTTTCTGCAGCATTTAAGCATGTGTGTAGCTCTTACCTGGGGGTTTTTCAAATGTTAATCATTCTTTCCAAACTGTCAGCTGCAGGAAGGGTAGATCACTTGACTTACAGTCTTACCCTAGCAGTCAAGCAGCTTCCTCACCTTTACAACTAGGATGGGAATAATCTTTGTTATTACAGTATTGAATGGAGAGCGTGTATCATGTTGTTTGCTCATTCTGATCCCTAGGTCACAAAACTGATCTTGGTTCATTTTACAACAATGAACCAAAGATACAGTTACAGATATATGATGCAAATAGAAATTTAACTCTGCAAAATTTAGAGAGGGTGTTAGCTGCTTGATACTGGCAACTGCCTCTTTGCTATGTCAAAGTCAACCCTGTAGACCAGCTGGGAGTGTTCACTAACATACCAGTAATTTGTAAACGTCATCTTGAAAACTGCATGTAAGGCAAAACTCAAAAGCAGAATTCTCTGTAGTCTTGATATGTGTAAGAGTCAGCTATAGGAAAATTGCAGTAGATAAAGACTAATCTGAGTATCTAAATGACTAACTTGGACATCTACTTTGCACATACATTTTAGGACCTTAGTGAGTCCATTCACCTAAAAAAAGTGCCTAAGTTTAATGGAAGATGGTGAGTGCTTCTGAAGATTTCTAGAGGGTAATCCTGCTAAAGTGCACTACTCAGGTGAAATGGAATATACCTCTGTGATATCCTCCACGAAATCTCCTCGTTGACTTTATGGGAAAATTTAGGAGGACTTTTTTAACAAACTCTTATAATATGCATGCTCATTAGGTTCCTCATAATCTCACTTCATTTTACATGTGACCTATCTACCTGTTTAGGCACAACAATTGAACTTTTTTATGTCTGAGGATAGACTCATTTGCCTCAGCTCATAAATATTCTGACATAGTTCGATACGTCAAAAAAGGGATACTACTGAGACATGAAGAGGGAACAGCTGCCCACAGGCGTTGGTATCTGAGTGGAAGGACCTAAACAGTGAGTGAAATTTCCAGACAGGTTCGCTGGGGACCAAGGAGAAATGAAGGGAATACTCTGGGCCCTGGGAGTGGGGGAGAGGAAAGGCACACTTTACTTGTATATTAACAGTGAAGCAAGAATTGTCACACAATGTACTGGTCAACATTTATTAAAGTAGCACCAGCGAAGGAGACAAGGAGTGCCCTCTGAGGCTCTGAGTTAGATTTCCACTTCTCTTGTAATTATTGGTAGCTATTGACAGCGAGTCAGGTAGAAATCTCAACACCTTTGTGGAACCTGTAGAGCTTCTAGATTGATTAGAAAATAAATTGTTGGGTAAAGCCCGGTGGGAGATATGAACGACTCATATGCGGTCTTGTTCATCTTTATTCAACCAAGAATACTTCTTAAACAAAAAAGTGTTTCTACCATAGCAGTCTGTGCAATTTCTAACATTTTTTAACTGTCATTTTTGAGGATTGCACTGAATGCTGCAAAAAAGCTACGTAGTGAAAAAGATAGCTGTCTCTTCCTACAGGAGGAGGAAAATATGATCCTGGCAAATAGAGCATGCTGAGAATATGGAAGTTGTCAAGAAATCCTTGTTTTGAGGTTACCAGTACTTTTACCCATGGCATCAGGTCTTGCCAGCTTTAACTCTTTTTCAACATACTGGTCAATTCCTAATTGCACATTGGGATACAACATGTGTTCTTGACTCTGGAGTCTAATTTAATAAAAAGGTTTACCATCTTTATGGCTAGAGAATGATAGAGGTGCTCTTTGCATAGACACAATTTTTCACTTGGTTTACTAACATCATTTTGCTATTTGTACTTAGGGGATTTAGGAAAAACACAGTTTCTGACATAGTTACCAAGAAGGCCTAATGTTCATAAATGCCAGGTTGTCAGTCTCATCAGGTCTAAGCAACCGAAATAGAAGGTGCTTTTTAATGCTACCCCAGAGTCAATTAAAATACAGTAATGCTGACATCTGCAGAATACAAAATGATCAAAGTAAAGAATGCCCATACAGCTTCTGACATAAAAACAGTGTGTTTGGCGGCAGAGTGACACAGTGTAACAGGTCAGGTAATTATGAGAAAATCTATGATGTATCTGTTGCAATTGCTTAGCTTCTTTCCATTATCAGAGCCATCAAACAGAACAGCGCTCTCACTTCTCCTGATGGATCGTAAAGCTAGTGACACCCTCGCTCTCCTGATACAGATGGCATCTCAGGAGCAGCTGAATTAATTTGACAGTAAATAGGTGATAGAGATTGCTGTCTTCTCTTTTTCTATTATTTTTATTATTTTTTTAATTGCACCAGGACAGCTTTTAGCACTTCTGGGAATAGCTTAGAAAGCCTATGCCATGATTAGCAGTGAACCCTCCTCTCCTGTAAACCCCTTCCAATGCTTTTGCTGCTGTTTTATTTACATGATAATTGCTCAATGGCAACAAAATGTTATTCTCCCCCATCTCTCTGTCCTAACTCTCAGTCTGAACTGTGTGCATTAATTATCATGATTAAGGAATTCTCTCATTTTTTGCCTTGATATGTTTATTAAAGTAATGAAGGAATCTGACACATGGGCTTGTATGCTTAGGGTACAGTTATGCTAAAGTCATGGGTATGTTTTAGATGGCTGCATATTTTCTGCCTCAGTAACATTATAATTGGCTTAATGGATTTTCAGTTATGTGCATTGGCTTTCTCCCTTCTCCAAAGCAGACTAATTACAGCTTTTTACATTAAATTCTAATAGATTTCAATTTATCTCCTCTAAATTATCACAATAATTACAGTAATAAATTAGGCATGTAGCTGCCATTAATCTAAACAATTTGAAATGAGTATCATAGCAGCACAGCACAGACTATGTTTCCTAAATGTGTATTCAAATATATTCCTAACTGTATAACCACTGTGTGGGAGGGTCTCATTTCCCAACAAGCTGCAAAACCCAGAAGGCAGAATGGAAAGGGAGAGAGGAAGAGAAGGGGTGGAAATGCAAAAGGAGCTGTGAGAACAGAGCAAAAGTCAAAAAGGACCACACTGGAGGAGCACAGCATACAATTAACAGTGTCTGAAGAATTATCTTGGACAGGAACATACTTGAAGCATCCTGGCAGACCTCAGACTCCCTCACTAATCCATACCTGTTTTTTTTCCTCTTCTGTGAAAATATTTTGCAAATATTTCTTTCTCAAGAAAAGTCACTTGAAATTACAGCTGGCTGAAACTTGAAATTTAGCCTTTCACAGGAAATTTTGGCAGGGACAACTTTGGTTTTGTTCCTCATTTAGAACAGCCTCCAATTATTCAGAACACGTCACAAAATGGAAATTCTGAAAAAAAAATTTGTGTAGGAAACTCTTGTGAGCATTGCTTTTTAAATTAAGTACATTCCTCCCTTTTACCTTTCCCTCCACTGAGAGGTATTGGCTTGACTCTTGTCAGCTTCATAACTGTTCTTCAGCAGTAGACAGCGAGGTGTTGACAAGATCATGCCACTTTCCTTGGCAGCTGCCAGGCTTGTCGGTTTTCGATTTGGGACATTTCCCTTTAGATCTCTTTGTTTCCTTCCTCCTTCTTCCACAGCATCCAGACTTCCCAAACATCTGTCTACCTGGATGCCAGATTCCCAGGGCAGCTGGACCGTGCACACTGTGATGTAGTTGCACCCTATTCTGCATGAGTCACAGTAGCCTTTCAGCCAAGATTTCAGCAAACTAAACCCAACAGAGGAGTAAATAATCAGCTGTGGTCTGTGTTACAGATAGGAAGCTGCAGATACAGCGCTGCAGGTGCCCTCCCCTAAAGACTAGCGCTATAAATGGGCTACGTCTATGCCAGTGCCCAGCCATGCTAGTGTCAGTTCTGCATTACAGAAGTGCTATGAAGCAACGTCACTGTACAGCTGCATGACACTGACTGGGGTGTAGACACACTTCTGGTGAGACAGCTGGCCTAATTGTCAGAAAATACAAAATTCTTGTCCAGATGGCCGACAGTACCCCTTTGAAACGCAGGACCATTAGGGCAGGTGAGACCTCAGAAGTTCACTGTCCTGGTGAATGAGCAGGCAACTGTGGATAACTTGCATTGCTACCAAACAGAACCTCTGGGCTGCTCAGCAAATGCAAAACAGTGGTGGTTCAATGAAGCACCTTTTTCTTATGAAACATGGTCTCACTGTATAATTTCCCATTAGCTCCACTGATAATATGTCCTAATAATATAGAATACTGGAGTACTTTTTGCTGGGAAGAGGAGAAAGATTTAGATCTGTATTGCTTCCAGCTCTGCTTAGCCATCCCAACATTTATAAACACAGGCAGTAAGAATTTTTGTAATGTGTGGACACAAATTT
Organism: Struthio camelus; assembly: GCF_040807025.1. NCBI lineage: Eukaryota > Metazoa > Chordata > Aves > Struthioniformes > Struthionidae > Struthio > Struthio camelus. Next base: position 147,678,644 of record NC_090942.1, on the reverse strand, counting down.
ATATACATTGGACACTTCCCTGACGCTAATTCTTAAAAAAAAATTAAGCTATAACGGTCCTTATATGTTATATCTCTGTGAAGCTTTTGGCTGTTTCCACTATAAAAATGCAACGGAAGAGATGGTCTAAACATTTAAAGGATTAGACAGGTGAACTTCGTAAAAAAGTCAAAACTTTCAAATTCCTGTACTACAGCCAAACAAAGTAACCTCAGAACACTGATACCATATATATATTACATAACATTTAAAGCTTTCCTGAGCACCAAAAGGGAATACCTAATGTGCAGTTTCAATTGAATTTCCATATATAAAGACACTTACTACATTTCTGTTATACCTCCTCTAGATGAGAAAAGTCACTAACATTTTTCCTAGTAACTAAATCATTTTGCAAATGCAGGCTGTTCTGTGAATTTGGAGAGCTTCAAATTCATAACACTTAAAATAATAGCACATTGATTTGTGCTGCTTCGCAATGGAATTCCTCTGGAAGGATGTATGACCTCTCCATTAATATTAAATGAGCTCCTTGTGATACTTTAATGAATATGCAGGGTCCCCTTAGTGACATGAGTAACATTTGAAACCTTTATGCATTTTGAATGGGCATTCACCTCAGCTAATCCTTAGAGCAGGTTCATTCATAGTTATGCTTCTTGCTATCTGCTTACAAAGTTAAGATGTTCGCACTGTTTGAAATTTGTCACTTACTCCAAAAGAGGAAGGAAAAGAAAAAGAAAGCAATGGCTTTAATGGGCAGCGTGCCAAGACAAATGGTCCCTACTGTGCATGTTAGATTTGAGGCAAGCGTTCTGTTGTGTAGATACCACTTCCTGTGCAGAATATTGCAGCCTTATGGCAACCTTTGTCCTTTGTCTTGATGATTGTATGAAATATTAATCTCTGGAATGGTTATGCTAAAAAGAAGCATTCTACAGTATATCTGGTGGCTACAGCTGCAGACAGGGATTCAGATGTCAGATCCTATTCCTGTCTGCACCACAGTCTCAGTGGGTACTTATTTCTGTGTCTCAGCTCCCCCACTTGTCAAAGAGGAAACATTATCATTAGCTAAGTCCCAGGGGGTTTTCTTACACCCTACCTAGGTAGGTTGGTGAAGCACACTGAGACCCCATATAGGGCTAGACTGTAAACCTTTCTGCTTATATTAGCTAGAGTTAATACTGGACACATTAATACTAGGCATCATATTATCCCATTGGCTGAAAGTAATAATAAGCCTTGGACATCCTGACCTAAGAGATACTTTCCAGTCCTACACTCTTGAAAAGTTATTGCAGCTGACTCAGGATACCTCAACGTGTTTCTGTTTGAAGGTACTGTCTTTAGGGAGTTGTTTGTGAGGCTTTGAGGGTGGCGACTGTCTCGCACTTGATTTTCACCTTTTGGGCAGGGAGAAAGAACATGAGATGGGTGAACCTTTTCTTTAGGTCCACTGATAGTTAAAATTCAGTGTGGAATTTTTAAGAGAGGATAAAACAAAAATCCAGGTTCTACACATTAGTTAGGAAGGGCGTAAAAAGCCTTTCTAGGCTGATATACTCCTTATACTCCTTATACTTTCTACATGCCTAGAAACATACGAAAACAAGCCTTGCCGGTAACTGCATATGCTACAAGAAGAAGTCACTTTTTTTCTGTTGCTCCTTTTACAGCCTAAATAATGTGATGAGCACATCTAAGAGAAAACCATGGTAAATGTGTGTTTGGAGGAAATCACAAAGCTGTTTACTGCCGGTTGTTTTTTTTTTTTTTTAAACCTATCTGATGTCCTGTGCTTCCTCAGAGTCCTACTTATATCTACACTTATTTCTTTTCTCTTCTTTTCTTTTTTCTTTTAAACTTAATTTATTACTTAAGTGATTGATGGGATTTACTGCTCTCCACAAAGCCTAGGAAAGCCTGCGATAGAAAGTAGAGCAATAAAGGAGAAGAGGAAAACCGGGGTGAGGTATGTTTATTTTTGTTTTTTCTTTGCTCATAAGTCCAAAGCTTACAGCATCCATTCCCAGTTATATAGCTTTATTTCGAGATTGTTTATAGCCAATGGACACAGGGATAAAAGGCATAAGTAAAGGGAGAGGAAAGAATTGCCTAATTAACTTTTTAAATTAATTCATGACCCAGTTAAAAGGACAAGGAGGGGGTTATTAATTAATTAAGGTGGGAAACCCTGTGGGCATGTGAGATTTAGAGAGTTTTAACTTACCAGCCAGGTTAAAAGGCTTTCTAAGACTGTACTCCGTACTCACTGAATCTGGAATGCAGTTAATGCAAAAAGAAAAGGCGAAAATATATTGTATAAGGTTTTCGGGGGAATAGAAAGCCTAAAAAGGCTGAAAATTAATTAGGAAGAATCCTAAGAAACGTTTCATCAGAATCTGGGAAAGGGCCTAGCCTGAGTCTCAGCTTGTTCAAGCCGATTTAGCTCTTACTGAGCTCAGTGGGTGGGTGCTTAGTGCTGTAAAGATGAAGATTTGGTCCTGAAACATATCTTTAAGACCTTCTTAGGTCCAATAATTTTAGCAGATTTGAAGGATATTTTTAGCTATAACAATAATAACAACAAGAACTGATATTAAGTGATCTTTTTTTTTGACTCTCCGGAGACATTTTAGCCTCTTTTTGCAAATGTCGCTTGTACAACCTCTCATCCAAAACACATTTTAATTTGACCATCATAAGTTCCCCCCTTTTTTTAGGCATATGTGATTACACACACCCATTTACAACATACTTCTTTATCTTCTTAAAGACTCACATCACCTGTGCTGCTTCCAGCACTTGTTCAGGTACCTCAAAGTATGACTTAGAATATAGGTAAGTTTAAAAAGTCCTTACTTTTTGTTTTCTTCCTATTATCTTTTATACGTTGGTGTCTTTAGGGTTTGCAGTCCTTAAAGTTAGGGATAATCCTTCCATGAACTTCTGGCACAGGCAACAATAAATAAGCAAGCCCAAGAATTATTGTACAAATCCATGAAAAAGAGTGTTCTTTCTCATTGACAGCATCGTGTTTGAAGTGGCGCACATGGTTTACTGTTGATTTATGTATTCAGTCTTACCTTCCAATCATTTAAAATAATATAAATAATCATTTAAAATAATATAAATATAAAAACTAGTAGATATAAAAGCTAATCATTTGCTACTGACTTTAAATGCCACCTTCTTTTGTTAGCTGATATTGGCTACGTGTCTGTGTCTCACCAGCATTTGGCAAAATCTCAATCAAAGTTCAACTATTGCCAGTAAAGCTGTAATTATGCAGACAATCTTTGCTTTTTCCCAGTTGCCCACCTTAGAATATCAAAGATTAAAAAAAAATGCTAATAAACAAAAAATGTCAGACAAAATGATGTGAAAGTGGTACTAGAAACCATTTGAAAGTTAGGGGAAAATGAAAATTATGATCACAAGAGACAGGCTACTGCTGATGGAATTTGGATTTTTTACACGCAAAAAATGTCATAGTAGCTGTGCTGTATTACTGTTCCCTAGGCAAGTAGCAATCTTCATTGCCTTATGATTCTCTTTTTCTTTATCATACTGCAGCATTTTGGTGTGAGAATTTTAAAATTAAATCTCCTTATTGTGCAGGCAGGATGTCCAGTTTTATTCTATCAAATGCCACAGAAACAAAGGGAACAATCCATTTTTCCTGATAGAAGCCAACAGTTCGTAAGAGGTTTGAGATGAGTGTAAGGATACAATTTGCCTAGAGAATGCCTGAGGATCAAGACAACCTGACTTTCCACGGAATGAGTCTGTCAGCTGGCATCTTGCAGTAATTGCTTCCCATGGCAGGACCTCACCAGCCGAGGGAGGACTGCTCTCGTCAACCCAAGAATCAATTTCTACAGTAGCTGAATGATAATTGTTTGCTAAGGCTCGGGGAACTTGTTGCCAAGCGTGAAAAAGGGGCTGCAGCAATGATTGGCACTCATTAACCCGGGATTTGGATTTGAACATTTACCTTAGTAGAAGAATGTGTGGGGGTAAAGGAGGGAGAGAACTGCAAAATGCCCTTTTGTTTGGAGGAAACAAATGAGATCAACTGCAGAATGGGTAACTGAATGTCAAGCCTGAAACCATCTCTGTCTTCGCTCAAAGGGACCAAATAGCATGCACTATGAGCTGATTTGAATGTTTTCCTTCAAGTAGAAATTTCTCTTTGGAATTTTTTTTCCTGATAGATACCACTGTTTGTCTGTTTTGTTCATTATGGTAAAGTACCTTCGTATGAACGATATCCTGAAGTTAGATTGCTGAGTTACAAAATAAAGAAAGGTGGAGAAGACATGCTGGAAGACCAGGAGACTAATTCCTGACTTCCATTATCAAGCTTGTGCTTTTGCAGGAGACAGTCACCACTGCCTACTCTCTATCGCAGATATTTATGTCCAGCTGTGGTTGTGGAAATATATGTGGCTGTGGAAATGATGCAGAAAGTGTCATATCCCTTGCACTTTCTGAGCAGATTGGTCACATCCTCAGTGACAGCAATACCGTGGTATGTGGGTGTGAATTAGGTGGTTAGAGCAACCACTCACTAGATATGCTAGGATGGAAAGAAATGTCCTGCAATGAACCGACCTCCATCTTAAACTCTGTCTGAAAAATAACTCCCCTTTGCCATGTCTTTCTGCATTGGGCAGGTTCATGCAAAACGCTGAATGACTTGAGAGGAGCTGTGTAGGTTCAACGGCTTAGTGGATATAGAATCCCTCAGATACTGCAGACTGCTTCTTTAGCTCATGTGACAATTATATCTCAGTTTGATCGGAGGCAAATGCATTTCCTTTTTTCTAAGAGTTTGGACATTACCTGCTGTACTTTTGGTGCAGCTCTACCAGCAAATCAATGTGAACAGATGTCAAGCTGCAGAATCCCAACCTGGCGACAGGTTTGCATTCAGATTCAACATGGGGAAAGCAGCTCTATAAAAAAGCCAACTTTTCTAAGAAAGTCAAGAAAGTTGTGTTAAACGAAACTTGCAAAAAGCCACAGTCCGTTATTAAACCAGTCCTGAAAGAGCCCATGTCCTTTAACTGGAAGGATGTATTATCTAAGGAACATGATTTTCAGTCTAAATCCAGAGACTTACATATGCAATATATGCACAACCAATGAAAACAGTAATTTAAAGTCTGACAGTACTTTCTTATGTATTTTCCAACTGGTTATGAACTACTTCATAGTGAACAGATACAGTTCTTCACAAGGGATTTGGAATACGAATGAGTGCTGTTCTTTATACCACAGGAAACATTACACAGCTGAGTTCTTCTGATCATGCATCCAATAGTTTGTATAAAACAGCTAGGGTAACATACCCCTTTGATGTGTCAGACAGATTTAATCTGTGGGCCTGATATTTTTGCAGATTAAGGTCCTTAAATGAGTATCTTCAAGGCAGCTGTGTGCCTGCACCTGTTCTGGAGGGGTGCTGCCTAGCCAGAGATGCAAAAGGCTAAAGGAAGGGACATCATTTTGACGTCCAGGTAATTTATCTTAAACTGTAGATTTAAGACACATTAAAAGCCAAAGAAGAAACTCCCTGAAGTTAAATCAGTGTTACCATGGAAGTATTTTGTGACAGCTCTCCATTTTGATGGCTGGTTTGGAAAATGGCAATGGCCTCTAACCTGCACGCTTAATTGTCCTCTGCACTCCAGCCGGATAGGCCTGGCACTCAAGAGAAGTTTAACCTCTAGGACTGCATTATGCAAACAAACTTAGAAGCCTACTTCTTAGTTTTCCATGCTCCTCCCCTGTAGTCTGCTAGTGGAAGCCATGTGGCACTTATTATCTGTCATGTGCATTTTCAGTCAATAAATATTTACATCCCATAACTTTATTTGTCATATTTCAGTAGAATTATAGAAATAGTAAGCATTAGATTCGTATCTGTAGTTTCAAAAAACTTACATGGAGAATCGAATTATGTAACTCACTAGCATGAGAATAAATCCCTGCACACTACCTTGAAAATATGAGGTATCAAGTGTTGCACAACGGTGAGTCTTTGAAGGTGAAATTGATGAAATATGATGAAATTAACAACATGAAACCTTATATTCAGAGATATTTTCTTTGTTCTTGAATAGAACATCTTACATCAAGGTCTCTATTCGTATGCCCTTACAAAAAGCCTACCAAAACAATAGTGTTATAAAACAAACCTATCAGGTTATATATATTTTGTGGTTAATGGGTTTTGCTGTGTTTCATTTCAGAAAAGCAGTTCAGGAAATGCTCCCTAGTTTATGTTCTCCTTGGGAGAAATCCTAATCCTAATGCTGGTATTAATTTTCTTCCAGTGCCTAAATCATCCTATGTGCAGAGGCCTCCATTTATATAATTGGAAATCATTGCAATTATTGTGTATCTCTCTCTCTCCTCATCCCTCTGCTGCACCCATAACCTATGGCATCCAGTCTGTGCTAATGTTTGTCACTGCTCTCTCCTGGAATTAGATGTGTTAGAGTGTCTATGATAATCTTAATTTTTAATAGCTGCTTGAAAAGAGGATAAAAAGTAACCTCAGACATGACTGACAGCTAATGGGATATTGTCCATTACCTTAGGTGTTATAGGTGTTTTTTGGAGAAGAATTTTCTATTTCTGTGGTGAAGCATGGACAAGATCTGACCTACCATAAATCACCAGAGATCAAGGTGAATGAATTGCTTGTCCCAGTAAGCAATTAATGAATGGTGCTGGCCTCTAGGGGTGAGCAGTATTGAACATTTTAGCCTTTTCATTGAAAGACTAGCCCAGTCAAATTTGTCTTGACGATAAAAGTATTTCTTCCCGTTCTCTTTAAGAAGATAATACGGACTTAGCCTAACATTTATTTAGAACATAGACTGACAGCCCATGAGAGTTTTTGTTTCTGTGAGAACGTATGAAGCTTTCCAAAAGGCAAACAAGCCCTTCTTGTTTAGTCTCTTGCCTCTGTGTATTGGATTCTGAGCCGGCAGGACTCAAACCGTCCCCAGCCAAAAGCCACATAGCTCCATGAACGCAATGCTGAACTTGGCCTGAGAGGCCCAGCTGGCTTGTGGTCTCCTTGGGGGATATTTTTATCCTAACATTGGTATTCATTTTCTTCCAGTATATAAATCACCCCAAGTGCACAGTCCTCCACTTATACTGATGGTCATTATATCATTATAAAATGCGTAATGTTATTAGCTTGGCCTCTTCACTGTTCTTACATGGACTTACGGCTTTGGAATTGAACATGGCTCCTCTCCTGTTGCCTTGGAGCTCAAAAATATGAATGCATCTCTCTCCATGAACAGCTGTGTAGGAATGCACCCTACCTAAGGGCAGCTAGGCCGGTGGATTTGGCAGTTCTAGCTAGTGTCTATTTTGATCGGCCTCTTCTGTGATATTTATTGCCTCAGTTGTGAATCGGCAGGTAGAAATCTAACCCAAATGATTTTTTATGATAATGTTGGAAGTATTCAGCATCTGGTTATTCCTTAATGGTGAATGATTCTCTGTTTAAAAAAAAGCTCAAAGTAACTGTTCTCAGGTCATTAACTATGAGTGAGACTCAATTCCCTTTATTATATGACATATTTTCTTACCTCCTCTATAACCCAGCTTGTTCAGAGAGTAAAGCTCTGGAACTGGGTCATGGTGGCATGAATTGCATCCCTATTGCAGACATAGCGGTAGTGAGACCAGATCTCCACACGTAGTCACAGCCTTCCTTGGCAGCCTGTGGTGTCTACATCACCGAGCTCACCGCCATCCCATGGTGAGGCCACGGCACCAACAGCGCAGAGAGGGCACAGTGGCTCCTCTGCACCATCGCTGTGATAGCTCATGGCTCCCAAAAGGCTTAGAGGCTGATGTTTGTCCTCAGCCTGCTCCCCACAGCCTATGAAAAGAAAAATAAACTCCTCACCTAATTTTTTCTTAGAAACTCCAGTGAGTCAGACTCTTTGAATATACAATATGTGAGGTGGATTTAAATGTTTGGGAAAGGTTATATTCCAGTGCGTATCCCTGGAGCCAGTGAGGAGAAAAGCATTTATTGTGGTCAGTGTGGTAATATCAAGGGCAGCAGGGATAGACCGGAAGGAGACTGAAACCACAATAGCTGAATGCAGAAAGTACACAAAAATTAAAATCTAATAATGAGCCTGTGAGAAGGCAGGAGACAGAGAGGCAGATGCCTGATGCGTGGAAAAGGCTGGCAGCTCATTTCAGGAGCGTGGCTGAGGCAGAAGGGCTCCGCTGTGGCAGCGGCAGTGATTTGTTGCCGACCTATACACTAGCAACAAAGGTAGGGGCAAAGGGCCCTATCCTTACACCTCTGGAGCAGCTTAAAAACTCTGACCTCCGTGTCTTTCAGCTCGGAGTGAACTCGCATCTGACAGCAGGCAGAAATGCTCTTCTGTGCTTTCCCTGCAAAAGGGTTTTACAGCATTTTTCTGCTTCCTTGTAGTTCTTTTTTTTTTTTTAATGGTGTGTGTGTGTGTCTTATTTTTCCCTTCGTAATGGAGGGAAAAAAGGTTAGATTAGAAAACTTCAATTAAGCCTTTAAAAAGACCATCTGCTGAATGCTGACTGGGGTTTCATGTAAACAAAATGCCTGCGCTGGTTACAAACAAATGATCTTATCTATTGTATTGTGTTACAAATTAAAATTAGATTAAGCCACCTACATGGTACCGCCGCTGAATCTTAAATTTCTTATGGAAACTGAATGTTTGCTGCAAGTATTCATTCGGCCTGATGAGAGCCTCATTATTTTTGTACCAGCAGTACACACTGGGTATAGCATAATCAAAGCCTGGGGGTACGTATTAATTATCCTTTTGAATAGTGATGAAATTTTAAAAAGATCTCCTTTAGGCTCACATCATCAGCAGATGAAACAAAGCTTTGCACAGCTTGTGAGCAGTGGCTCACATGTGTTTTTACATCTGTTCAGGATATTTCAATTTGAAGCGCAACAAGCCAAGTCTGGGATTAAAGACCTGGAGAAAAAGGGGGGAAAAATCTGTGACAATAAACAGGCCACACCCCTTCCTGCATGCAACGGAGCAGGGACCCCGGCTCCATTTTTAGTTTAGTTTTGTTGTTATTGTTATTCTTTAAAAGCGAGGTGCAACGCTCGGAAGCTGCGGCACTGTCTGTGGGTGCCAGGGTTAGTTACGTGATCACCTGTTATTGCCTGCCTACCGTTGCACTGGTTTGTGCTGTTCGTGCTGGGTGCTCTACTGTGAGTTTACTGCTATTTTCCTCTTTATTATATGATGCACTAGGGTTAAAGAGAGAAAGCATTTGTGCTCTCCTGGATTCCTGCAGATCCATGTTTTCCAGCTTGCAACAAAAATGAGGAATTGAGGATGCCCTTTGTCAAGAGGCTGGTATTGTCCTCTTTGAATGGCATTGGGCTCATGTGGTAATTGCTTTGCTGGAATGTAAAAGGATCAGTTAGCAATGTGTGTGTGTGTGTGTGTGTTTTTTTTTTAAAGTCATATTGAAACTGTGAGCCACAAATTGCACAGGTTAACCCCTACTGCTGTGATGAGTAGAAGCAAAAGTGGTCATTCAGAGTGGAGATGTATTAGCTTTCACTTGGAAAGGATTGCTGCGGTTCCGCGCTGCAATCAAAGGAGCGGATTCTCAGGCAGCCACAAAGCTAGATCCCCTCTGAAGTCTGCGTGAGCTCGGTCTTCATAGACACTCAAAGATCAAGCCGATCATGTTTGCAAGTCCATACACATATTGCTATTTGGTGGTCTTCATTTCTTTTTTTTTTTTTCTTTTTTACTGTATCTCTTGAGGAAGAGGCAATAGCCGTTCAGTAAAATTAAAATAAGAGAAGGGCAGGACTTGGCTGGAATCAGTGTTGTTGAGCAGATATGAACTCAGTAGACCAGATTTTCAAAGCTTAATTAATTTTCATGTGGCATAATGGGCCAAATTCTCTGCCCAGAATATGCAGCTTCCTAAAGGCGCATCTTGATTTCATCCTAGAATGTCATCCAGAGCTGACGTTTATCAGCTGACTCATGTGAAAGTGGTATAAACCTGTCCATTTGTGGTTTAAGGTTAGAATACATACTTCAAAGTTTTAATGACAGACCAGAAATATTTTAGCTGTTTGTTTTAAAAGCACACAGAGACACCACCAAAGGTGAGCCACATAATCTATTTAAAATTCTTATTCCCTTCGTCATATACAGTGTTTCTGACGTGGAATAATCTTATAAAAGGGCATGAGTTATAATTCACCCAATGGGTTGAGACTGGAAGAGTCATTTCATCCTATGAGCCATTTTGATATATCATAAGCATCTCTCTCTCTTTTAGTGTATGCTGTAAAATAAGCAGGACTTATGGAGGCATCCCAGGCACACCAGAGGCTCAGCACAAGCGTGTAACTCAGTGGGAGTCGCACAACCAGTGAGAGAGCATGGCTTTGACTACGTGTTACGAGGCCTAAGTCCTTTCCCACTGATGACCAGACGGCATTGACACAATACCGAGCTCTGTCTAAGCAAGGACTGGAGGGAGCAGGCCCTGTGTTCTATTTTTCAGGCAACAAATGAGGGCTGTCATTATTAAAAATTAATTATGCTAATGAATTGAAGACTACACTCCAAGTTTTGCGGTTGTTGTAAACTAACAGCTGTTGTGGTTCTTTCTCTATGCTCAAGCCTGCATGGCCTGTCATTTACTATTCCTTACAGAGTCCGGAGCATGGATCATAACAATATAAATATGGATATATGCTTAAAAACAAGATTCAAAATAGTTACTGCTCATGGACAGTAGCCAATTTGCCAATAAGAATAAAAGCAACACTATTTTTAAAAATGCAGCATGACATATAGTGGACAAGACTGTAGAATTCAAATAATGAAACTTTCAGAGCTAGAAATGACTGAGTGTTAAAATCTGCTTTCCTATAAAATAAAAAGTGACCGAAAGTATTTTTTTCATATTTATATATAAAAAAAGTGCTTGCAGGCTGAGACTTTGCATGCCAAGTTTCAGCCTAAAGCGAAATATAGCAGTTGAGTTATAAACCCCTAAAAATAGGGTTTTATAGTGGAAATGCTGACACGACTTTATCTATCACAGTGAGAATGGCACAGCTATAATTAAAAGTACATAGTGTACTTTGTCTTTGACTAACATAAATAGCTATCAGGATGGCCTCCAGTACAGTTCTCCATGTTATTTTGACTCCAACACAACGGAAGCAATTCCTTATTCCTGCATACTGAGGCGAATTACCTAAAATTATAGTGTCCTTCGATTTCTCTACAAATACCACCCAACACCCTCACATGCTGCTGTTAAGTGGCAGTAAACTCCAGCTGTTGCAAGGGACAGGGACCTTATCTTGGCACCATCCTGTGAGATTCAATTGGTTGTTTTTACTGTCCACTTCATCAGCTGGGTGTTCAGTGAGTTTTCACAGAAACGTGAAGGTAATGTCCATGGAGTAGACCCAGCCTTTGGCTTTGGGGTGCCTTTAAATTGCTAGATGCTGCTGTGGCTTCTTGTTTTTGTGGTGACTCTTTTTTTAATTGTACATAATTAAACCTTTTCAGCAAGGCTGCTTCTTTCTGACTTTGTCCACCCCTTCTCTTACATTTCTAGGAAAAACCAGTCATATTTATATATTTAATAACACTCTTGCCTTTTGTTCGGTAAGTCACCTAGCTGTGTTGGTTTTGCCTCCCACCCTCTGGGACCTCCTCTTTCTCTCTTCTCCCTGTATATGCTGCTGTCTCCCTTTTCTTTGCCTGTCTCTCTTTCGTTAGGACTCCCTTTCCCATCTGCCTCTTTTCCCATATACTTTACGTCTGGTTCTAACTTTTCCTAGTGGGGCTTCATTTACAGGTTCAGGCCCATCCACCTCACTGAAATCAGTGAATGTTTTGGGTATCAGACTTCTTCCTCCTGTCTTTTTTTCCTTTCCTAAAGTGCTTTGTGAGTTTAAAGCTGTGATAGCTTAAAAAAAAAAATTACAAAAGTCAAGTACCTTACTGTGCAAACACTTCCACACATGTGTAACTCTGAGTGAGTTGCGTCTGGTACTGCTTGAGTCTGAGAGGCTAGGACTGAGGCACCGCTTTGCAAAATGCTTATGATTTGACTGTTTCTACAGACAAAGAGTTAAGGATTCTCTTGTCCTGGTGTAACAGTACCTTGTATAACTGCTGGGGTGTGCTGTCATCTTCAAAAGCTACACAGGTGGGTTCTCTAGACAGAGAATTCTGTCTAGAAAGAGGATTCCTCCCCTGGCATGTGCTCGCAGGGCAGGGAAACTCCTCGTACCTCAGCTGATGGGAATAGCTGAACCACTCCTTTGGTTTCTATTCCAGGATATTTAAAGTGATTTTCCTGTTGCTGTAGCAATTCCTTTAAGAGGAAGGTTTCAGAGACAAATATGGCATACACATTGCTAACCACGAGGTGACAGAAGACCGAAAGCAGAAAGTAAGAAATAAAATAAAATAGCTGATAGAAGAAACATAAAACAACATCCTTTTTCCAAGTGAAATACTCTGTAGCAAGGACAAGAGGAAAGATTCATGTTAAAATGCCATATCTTTTTTTTCAGTGAAAAACAGGCAAAACAAAATTTTAGGTGATGAAATTAAAACTGAAGATATTGACAATTTTAATTTAATTTCACATATGCTTAGTTTGGAAATTTGGGAAGGTTTGATCATATTTTAGGATAATAAAAACTGGTGAAATTAAGCTATTTGAAGATTAATTGATTTTTTTCATTAATTTATGATGCATTTTTTTCACTGTTTTATTTTTACCCCAAGCCAGTAGGGAAAAAATAAATGAAAACTGAGTAGCAGAAATGCTTTTATTGCTTGTAATGATTATGATATAATGTTGATAAAATGACAGATAAATTTAAGTTTTTGTGTATCTATCTGCCTTAATTCTCTCTTTTGTTCCTAAGCCTAGTTATACACATTCATGGAACAATGTTAAAAAATGCATGGTGTCCTGGGACAGCTCCTCTTTTCAGGTGGCTTCAGCTTCTTGGTTTTCGGCCTCGTGCCTAACACAACTCACCCGAGGCATGGTGATATCCCAGCATAACACAAACCTTGTCATGTCTTATTGCTTAAATAACACAATAAGGAAATTAAAAGGCTTGCTGGTTATGATTTTCATTGTTACGGCTTACGAAGTCTTGAAGAATTTCAGGAAATTGATTACCCAGGAGGGCTTTTGGTACCTATGGTTGAAGAAAAAAGCCTCTGACTAAACTCCTTTTGATATTAATACAAAATATATACCCTTGTCCATCTTCACAGGTCTGGGAGCATGCACCAATATAAGCACTTTCATATTTGCAGTAATGCGATACAGCACTAGTGTGCCATTTGTCAGTTCTGAGGCTGGATCAGTGTAAGTTTAATGCCCTCTACTGGGAGAATCAATAGGTTAACTGCTTTGTCTCTGCAGGTCTCTAATGAGCGGTCCTGGACCTTACAAGATGTGATTACTGCAGACTGAAACATATAAAAGACTTTACTTGTTTCACCTACAGCTTCTTTTCACCAAAATATAAAGGGGGAGGGAAAAGGACAAGACTCTAATTAACGCCAAAGTCCCTTCCTGAGACGGCAGCACAGTAGCGGCCAGGAAGGAAATCAGTGATACTTCTCACTGCTGCGCTGCTTCAGAGAGAAGCAGGGGAAAGCATGAGGCTCCTGTTCCCCTCGGTACTGCTGCCCAGAATTGCCCCCAGCAAAATCCCACACCAGGCAGTGCCCTACTGTCCCGCAAGGCAGAGACTTCCCCTCTGGCCTCACCTCACCAGTACCAGACTTCCTTGTGCAAGCCACTGGTGGAGGTTTGCACAGTATCCTTGCTCATGGGCTTAATATCATACTTGAGTTGGACTGTTTGAGGGGGAAAAACTTCTTCACTGTGAGGGTGACAGAGCATTGGAACAGGTTGCCCAGAGAGGTGGTGGAGTCTCCTTCGCTGGAGATATTCAAAACCCGTCTGGATGTGATCCTGGGCAATACGTTCTAGGTGACCCTGCTTGAGCGGGGAGGTTGGACTAGATGATCTCCAGAGGTCCCTTCCAACCTAAACGATTCTGTGATTCTGTGATTCTGTGAAAAAAAGACCAGACAGACTGGTGTGACTAGGATAGTAAAAGCAAAGGTAGATGCTTGTGAGAGAGCCGTACCCCTTCTGTGACTGGCTTTGCCTGCGCGGAGGCACTTGCTGTCTGCATTGCTGTTTGGGAAGGGTGCATGTCTATACACAGCGCTTCTCTTCTCCTCACCCCTAGCCCAGGTAAACGTAATTGGGAGGGCAGGGTGATGGGTTCCTAAGAAAAACTGTGGTCCTAGTCCAAAAACGATCTTGGCCTGGAAAAGACCTGTCTTGGCAGTCCCTACGGGAGAGCAAATTCCAGCATCATGGAAGAGCGAGGGATGACCCTGAGCCTGCTGAATGGGGATATTAGGGGAAGGAGAGTATGTAGCAGGGAAAAAAGGGAACTGAAAATGAGAGAAAAGCATCTTTTCTACAGGAGAAGCACTCCCTGAGGGGCAGCACACCTCTGTAATGAGGCTCCCATAGCCCAGGTTCACCCCTCCAACCCCAACATGAGCAAGCAACAGCGTCACAATCTCGAAACACTACTAGCCTGATAGTGATCTCCGCCAGTGCCCTCCGTCTTCGTCGCGCCTCCCTTCAGGGGCCCTGCTGGCAGCATTGCAGCGGAGGGCAGCACGGTGCTGCAGGGTTGATGAGTTTGCAGAAAGCAGGAGACCTGAGTACCAGCACAGCCAATATTTAAAGTTATACTGGCTACTTGAAAGGTCTGATTTTAGCTGCATAAGCAAAAAATTTTAGTCTTTGTGCAGAAACTCTCTTTCCAAGTCAGCATCCCGTAGTGCATACTGTCAGTGCACAACCAGGTGGGATGAGTAGGCTGTTTTAGCTTTACCTCAGAATCTGATCACTTACAAAGACTTCAATTAGATCCATCATGTTATCTGAATGGTTATTTTGTGATTTAATTCCCTCTGCTTTTTCACAGCGGTAATTAAATGAGTAAGAAAAGAGACAGGTTAATTGATTGAACTGATTCCAGAAGAAACCATTACTCCTGTTTCTCTTTTACTCTATACGATGTTTAAACAATTTTAAAATAGAGCTAGGTGAATCCTGCCAACACGTTTCTGTAAGCATTCCTTTGATTTTCAAATGCATTTTCTTCATCTGCTTTTATCCCCTTATATTGCCTTGGCTTTATGTGAAAACTTACACAATCTAGTTTGCTCATGAAAAAGAAAAAGCTAGTATGTTTCAATACAATGAAAAATGAATTTAGTTTCTGTGAGCTTTTCCATCAGTAATTTGCTTAAGAGTTGTGTAGTAACAGAACAAAGATAACATCATGTAACAAACCAATAATAACTAATGACATTGTTCATATATGTCGCAGAGCATATACGCTGCATCATGGACCAAATAACATTTATGAAAACTATTTAATGGGACTGCAAAAATTACAGACTACAGAAACTCTGTGTTTAGAAAGAGAGGTGAAATGTGCTGAATATTGTAGCTATTGCCAGCTATTCACTCTTTTGTTGAAAAGACTAAGAATGTTTTTCTTTTAAATTGCATTCACTTAATATACATTTGTAAGTGTGATAACAGAGACTATAGAGCATATTAGTCAAATCTGTGTTTAGGGAATATGAATAATATATATTAATCATAAAAGTCCCTTGGTAGTAACAAATATACTTACAAATTTTTTTAAAGTATTTTGAAAGGAGGGAAGGAAGCCAGAAAATCACAAAGGAGTATGCTTTTAAAAGAATTTTACAAAAAAATCATCAGCATTTAGGAAATGCAGTTTTTCATCTGGATCTAATCTATAACTTGATAAAATCTGTTTGGTGAACAATTATTCAGAGATAAACTAAATAAATATGGCACTAAAAATCCTAATAAAGATTTCCAGAAAAATTGAAAGATAGGGAAAATGCCATGTAGTTATCTTCACCCCATCCATAAGGAAGATTACTAATTTAGTGTGTGTTCCTATGTAATTTTTCTTTCTAAATTGCTTTATGATATATAGCAGATTATATAAGGTTATAGAAGAGCTGAATTTTTTCAAAGGGATGTTTTGAATTTTTGTAATGAGCAGACCTGATGTTTAGGTCAATGCATTTTTCTGAATCATGAGCACTTGCTTTAATTTTCGGTACTGCTATTCCTTTTTCAGTTTGGATGATAGCTCACCTCAGGAATGTGCTACACATCCTCTTCCCTCTCAAAATGACCTCCATGCTTGGAGAAAGCATTGCGATTTTAAATCGCTCAGGAAGAAAGCAAAAGGCAAATTAGGATGGTAAAAAGAAAAAAAAGAGAGAGCAAAGAGGACATTGTTTGCTGTCTTCTTTCACCCAACATGTAGCTGAGTGTTACAGAAGTCCCAGTTTTATGAATAGCTAGGTTGCTTTAGAAATGAGGTAAAAAGTGAGATATAAAATCACATTTATTATACAACAAGCAGATTTCACATAGAGTTTTCTGTAAAAAGTAACCACAGAGTTACATAAACCCAATACGAGACTGTACTGGGCTGTGGGGGGTGGAATTTAGTTCTGGGATGTACTAACATGCATTTCATATATAAGACACATGAGGTGAAATCTTACTTCATGCTAAAGGCCTTTTCTGCAGTGCTGTATTGGGCAGGACTCTTTGAGAAAGATGTAGACAAACAGTAGAAAGTCCAAGAGAAAATCTTAGAAAATTTGATCGAAGGAAAAAGGTGATACTGTTGACAGTTGTTGGGTCTAAAAAGTGTGGAAACATGATGCCAGTATATGAATATCGTTAAAAGCAAGGGGACACCCTGTGTCGGAGGGTGGAGGTCTGTAAGAATAATTTTAACATACAGCTTTGTGGGGTGGAAGGAGGATGGGAAGACTTAGGTATAAATATCCTACTTCTGAGGAGGAGAGTGGAACTCCCCCCACACTTCTGTGTTGCCACGATCTTCCTTACAAAGCTCCCACCGAGTAGTAATATTTGCTACACAGGGTGCCTATGTGGTGAAACGTCAGCTTTGACCATGCTTATTTAAAGACAAACTCCAGAGGCCTCAGCTGAGACCTACCAACTGCTCCCAGTCAGGTCTCACCTTGCACTGCCTTCTTCCCCTTGTGTTGGAGAAATAGCATCCCAAATGCCGATCTGGCAGGAGAAAGCTCACAAAAAATGCTGAGACTGGTATAAACAGTTGAAAACTTTTCTTATTTTAATTTAATATTTTTAAATTCAGTTTATTTACCCCCTGGTTTCTAAGGACTAGTAAATATTCTTAGATCACTTTTTCATATTTATCTCCATAAGCAGATTAACTGGAAGTGGTTTCTTTATTTTTCTGAATAGAAATGAACCTAGAAGGTGGGGCTTTAATCTCTTTCTCTCTCCCTTTGCAAAAAGAAAATCCCTACATTTTCTGCAATCTGTGATAAAATTGCAAATTTTAGAGGCTAGGGCCTGAATCACCCAAAACTATCACATAGTATGCGCCCTCATGTGCCACCACAGTAGCACCACCTGGCACAGCAGTGGGTACTGTAATGCTCCTTCTCTACCTTTCTCCACCGATGGCTGTTTTTGTCTGACTGCCTAGCCCCACTTATGGGCTGTGCACAGGTAGGGAGCATAGGGGATAAATAGGGAGTGGGAGGATCCCGCATGCTTCCTGCCTCACCTGCGTAGGTACCTGCATTCAGGTAGATAAAATTTACTCCCAAAATGCATGTGTAACACAAGGGGGAAATGGAGCCTAATTTAATTAGCGCATCTCAGATTTGCAGTTTGGAAGTAGCTGGTAACTTTGTGGCTATCTGTACATATACATATACATAAGAGTTCATAGAGTTGTCGTTACTCAGCAGCACCTGACTGCAATCGATTGGCTAGAATCGTTTTTCAGCCCCAAAGGGGGCGAGGGGGACATGGAATGCATCCTGGCAGAACTAAATATATGCAGAAAATAGTTGTTATTTCAGGTGCTGAGGTTCCCAGTCGAAAATAACTTTAATTAATTAATTTATTTTTCTAATTTGTGAAAATATGCTTGGGTGACCTCTAGGCACATGTGCAAAAGCCATAAAACCGGATTCATTCATTAACCAGCTGACACAATTGTCAACCAAGGATAGTCAAATAAACAAATAAAATATGAGGAAAACTCAGACTCCTCCCTTCCAAGTCTCTGTAGGAAAAAGCCTTGGAGAGTGAACTTACTTGGCACTGTGCCTTAAGCTCCTCTTTCCCTTCCTTTTTTGGGTGATAGAGAGAATGGAGGCAGTGTTATGCTGATAAACCCTTCTGATCTTTAATTTAATATTCGTGCTATTCAATTGAATACAAAAAACATATACCCAATATTTTCCTCTATGCATTTTTCAAATGTGAAATAGTAAGCGTTTATAAAAAGGACTGTGTAAAGCATCTGAATCTCTGGAACTGGACAAGGGACTGGAAATTAGGATTTCTGACTTTTCCCAGCCCTGCCACTCTCCTAGTCTCTGTTCATGGGGAAGCTACTCAATCAGATTGGTTAGATAAGCAACCTTCATTATGCCATGCTTGCCAGCTCCCGTTAACCCAGTGTACTGCTCTTTTGCCACTAACACAATGTGTACTCTTTGAGGGTCTCTCATTGCTACAGGACACTATAATTAGTGAAATTAGTTGTGGATAAAGCAGATGCATCTCAGTAATGCAATTACAGGAGTAATGGAAGGAGCCCAGCCTCTTCCTGAAACTCTGCAGAGTGTCAGACTCCCAAGGATAGAAGATTCCTGAAGAAAGCACGCTATCAGGACTTGAAATGCTGTCCTTACGGACATTCACTGTGATGCAACTACAAGTTTCCTCTCATAACATCCTTTTTACGTATTTTGAAGTACATAAATACATTATTTTGAATTATATACATTATATGCATTATATACACATTATATACAAATGCTATATATACACATTATGTACATTATACATACATACATGCATACTTAAATACATTATTTTGAAATAAGTACTTTACAAATAACCAATTTTTGAAAACTTGTGCTTCAGCTGCTTGACACGCAAGTTTTTCCGTAGTAATAAAAACAGGTTTGTGTCCAAACATCCCGTATAAATCCCTATTTATAACCATGTGAAAAAGAAACCCTTTGGGGCTACAACTTCATATTTAAGTTCTAACAGACCAGATTCTATTCAAACTGGAGAGCTGTGGCTGTGATGGATACAGAACAGGGCAAAGTATATCTGGTTTTCAGCCTAGGAGGAAATCTTACCCCTACCCTACCCTCCTCAGAAAATGTTTTCAAGAAAAGATCAGACACAGTTTTTTACTGCCTAGGGAAAAACAAAACATGACCCACAATGGATTTAGGCAGCTCCATTTTTGCTTGCTATTTTTAAAAGCATACATGTTATTTAAAAATAATTAGCTTGAGCCAATTTATGTGCAATGTATATATTTCACATATGTCTAGAGGAAACCAGAAACAGGGTTGTGTAATTGTAACCTTACCTCACTGAAGGCCTGGCATAATTACCATTCAGAGGGAGAAAGCCAAAGAGATGTTATCTGCCATATATATTTCCCCAGTGTAAATGTATTAGAACAAAACAAAAACAAACTTGTGATGTTAAGAGCTTAACCTAGTATACAGTAATGTCATTATTTATTACTATAATTATCATTATCATTAATATTCCCCATATTCATGTGGAATGAAGTACTTAAGACGGCAATCTGGAAGGCTGTTTTTTCAGCAGCTGCAAATTTCATCTGTTGCTCATGAAAAAAAAAGGCATCTTCAAACATGCACATGCATTTTTTCCCTGACTGTCTCTGCATGGCAAGCAAGACATGCACATGCATTTTTTCCCTGACTGTCTCTGCATGGCAAGCAAGGCCGTGTGGGGCAAAAGTAGGTTTTATTGTGCAAATGTGAGCATCTGCATAGTCTTCTGGCCCTTTAAAATGGAATTAGCCGGTGTAATAGTGCTGCTGTGCAAGTGTAATGTCATCATATTTAATGAATCATAGGACTGAATGCAAGGAAGCAACTAGCGAGTTGAGTTCTCCCAGAGGCTTTGCTGGAGCTTGGACTAGCATATAACTGATGCTTTTCTATCTCCTCTAAATCAACACCAAGGCCAACTTTACTTGCAAAGAAAAGAATCAAATAAATAAAAACTAAATGAAGCCTGATAAAATAATGCAATTTGAGTAAATCAATGCCCTAGAACTTTCTTAAAAGTATCTTAGAAAATAAATTTGCTGAAAGGGGACAGTGCATTTCTAATGAGCACCAATAAGCAATTTTAGCACGTTTCATTGTATCTTAGTAACCTTGCAGGAGGTGCGATAGGTAATCCACCAGAAGAGCATGCTTCCTCACTTTGCAACACATTGTAAACACTCTTTTCACGGCAATTATTGTTTTGTTTTGGTTTTTTTCATAGATTATGCATGAGTAATTTGTGCATCAGGTCCTGGCAAGCAATATCACAGTATATTGTGCACACTGCTAATGTGAGACAGAAACCTCAGCATATTCTAGCTCTTTTCTCATATCTTGTTAGCATCTGTTTGTGGGAGGCTGGGATGATGAGGTGCTAATATGATACAGCGAAGGAAGTGTAATCCATGAACATTTTTGTGTCACATTTGTGTAATATATTACACTAATCTGACCAGACTTTCATGTGCTCTTAGCCAAGGAATGCCATTCCAGCCTTTTCCCTTCCCCCATCAATACCTTTGAACGTTTCTGAATGATTTCCTGTATATAGTCTGGGTAAGAATGTGCATGCATTCTTTCCATGGTCAAGGAGGGTGTGTTTTTTACGCCCGTTTGGTCTCAGCATAACAATGTTCGTGAACAAATTGCACAAGAGAGGGGAGCATGTTCAATTATAATTGTCTTTCTCTGCTCTGAGGTGAATGAAGGAGAAGGTGCACTCTCTCCAACAAGTGTCAGACCCACTCGGAATGCTTTGCGCAGTGTCTGGGGGCAATTTTTTAAAATAACTTTTATGAAGCAACAGCCTGCAGGTTGCAGAACAAAATGTCTGAACTGGCAGCCATTGTTTTTTTCTGAGAAGCAGAGTCAAACAGTGGCATCTTGCAGACCAGTTCTGATTTTGACCTTGTTGCTTGTCCTTCGAAAATTTTCCAAGTCTGTTTTTCCTGCCCATGATTAATTTTGCCTTAGACTATCGATTCTTCAGGTGATAACTGTCTCTTCCTCCATGTTTATGTAGCTTTAATGCATTGGGATCTTTCTCCTGGTTGGAACTTCTTGTCAGTACTGCAACAGAAACAAAAGTGGCAGTAAAACAAACTTTTGTAACAACCAAAATTGCAATTAATCATCGTATACAATGGGCTTCGTCTTGCTAATTTTATTCAGGAAGAGAAATCCCATCAAAGGTTTGGTTAAAAGAGAGGGAATAGGAAAGTGACAATGGTTTTCGCAAGTTATTGCATATTTCTCTTTTTTATGCATCCTCAGTGTAAGTTAGAATTAATAATGAATAATGGAAAAGACATCTGATAGTGAAGTCTGACTAGACTGCAGAGCCCAGATGTATATGAGTATGATGAATGCCTTATTTTAGGCATTCATCTGAGACTAGTAAGCCCTGATACCCATCATATGACATAATTTGTTAGGAAGATTACCTTATAACTTCAGAAGGGCCACATGCAACTCAAGAACACAGCCTGCCTATCCTGTGGTAGGCAATGTAACAGATGATTGTTCTACTATACTAGGATCAATTTTGCTGATTGATATTTTACAGTTTTCCTCATTAGAGAGGCGAAGGTTACAGGAACACCAGCTCAAAAGTCCTGGCACTGTGGGGAAGACTATTCCTGTGGGAAAAGCAATGGGAGAAGCAGGGTGAGCATGTTCTAATAAACTAAATGATGCTTGTGCCATTTCATGGTACCAAAAGGCAATCTTGCACACTGTCGAGCTGTTGGCATGTTTTGTCTTGTGCTAACGAACATTTCCCAAATAACTCCCAAGCAACAGCCACAGAATCCAGCCAGAGGACCTGCCCAGCCCAAGATGGTTAGCAGACTTCTGCTTTGGACTATAAGTAGCTCTCTGAACAGCTATCTTCATATGGCCTATTTGGTTTACTTTCTAGTGTTTTAGTTTTGCTAAATATAGCAGGAGCAGACTTGACTCTTGATGATATTAATTCACTGTGATGCAAAGATGCATATATCTCCTTTAGTTATGAGCCAAAACTGGATACCATCATCCCTGAGTATCTAAGGGAATGTTCTTCTAGAATGGCAGGGTGTGCAATCTATGGTTACACCATTAGCATCTTGCAGTGTCCAATTACCAGAGTCTACCTCACCGAATTCAGTACAATAGCAAGTCAGAATAAATCTCAGAGGTAATGCCTAAACTGTGTGGGCTTGATATTACTTCTCACCTCCTGGTCCTCGGTATATACTCTGACCCTTTCATGACTGCAGGTCAGAACGAGACCTAGCCACACTTGATCATCTCCTGAACCTTGTTTTTTTCCTAGAAGAAAACACAGGCATGTAGCGGGTGGAAGAGGCATGATATTTTCCAGTGTGTCCCTGGTCTGGACAATGACCAGAACGGGCATTTGTGCCATGCAGCACAACCGCCAGCCTTTCAGTGCAGCCTCTGGGAGCTGGAGCAGACTTACAAAGCAAAGTTAAGGCATGCTCCTCTCATCCCTAAGCAAGCAAGCTGTACGGTGTAGTATTCTAGTATAATGAAATGTCGTTATGGTGAATTAGTCTTAGCAGGAGAAGGAATGAGCCTCTGAATAAAGTATCTGTGGATACTGTTGATGTAAAAAGAAGGAGTGTGTATGTATTATAATACATTAACTTGCTACTGCAATGTGGAACAGTAATGAATTCTTATTTCATGTACTGATTTCATATTGATATAAAGAGATTTTGAGCATAGCCAGTTTACTGAATGTCCTGGCAAAGCAAAGATGAAGAAAATTAAAATAAAGAACGTATAAATTGTTAAACAGAAATGAAAAAAAGTACTAGACAGAAGCTTTCAGAGCCCCAAGGGCCTTTTTTTTTCTAAAATGATTTTTTTCTCTAGGAGTTATTCTTTCCCTTATGTCTTTCCCTGCCAACTTTTTGCTTTTTATCTTATTTTAATAAAAAGATAGCATTTGAGGGCATCTCAGAATATAGCATCTCAGCCTCTGCCTGTGTTGTTTAAATTACAAAAAGAAAAAAAAAACAAAAACAAAAGCAAAGCCTAAAGCCTTTCAAGAGACCCTCATCTACACATTTTTGGGCTCCCTCTTTATGTTTCAGTTTCTTTAACTGCCACTAAAATCAGGAAGCTAGATCATGTCCTCTAAAGAAAATCCATGGAAAGAGAACTCCAGCACAATAACAGGAAATAGGTCTGTATCAGATGCTGCCTATAGTGAAGGGGAACAGGAAAAGCGCTACCCCCAGACTTTAACTGAGCTAGTGTACACCTCTTTTCTTTGCACTCGACCTCCATATTGCAGGAGACTTTATTTGAAAGTAAGAGCATTCCTGAGAGGTTAAGTCTTGGGCTGATGAGAACATAAGGACCTGATGAGGTCCCAGGAGGTCCTTTCAAGCCATATGCCAAGTGCAAAGGAGAGATACGAGGACAAGACTCTGTAGGGTTAGAAAGCTGCTGGAGTGAGCGCATAGAGGCTGTAGTGAATTGTTTAGGGGAAAGGGGCACTTTCCCTTCAGGCACTAAAGAGATGCTACGATGGCTGCCCAGCTGAATTTTGTAGCAGGACTCAACAGCTCAGAGGATGTTAATTCAGTATTTATAAATGCTTTGGCAGGACGAGATTGTTTCTCTTGCTAGAGGTAAGATTTCTATTGAACTGAGTGAAAATAGATAGATGTATAATATATACAATGTAATAGTATGATCTGGCGAACACAAAAGAAATTTGTTTAGACTCTCTGGTAGGTCACTGTCTAGTTAATTATTGACGGGGAAAAAAAAAAAAAAACATTGTGAAGCATTGCATTTTCCATGTTGGATTTAGATTAAATTTATTCGCAAACTTAGTCTATTATTTAACTGTGAAATTTGTGTCAATAGTACATATCTGTAAAATGGAATGCTTTAATCCTAGTCTCTCTTTTCTCAATATTTCAGTGCTAATTTGATCCTAAAAGCTATACTTCATGTGTTAAGAAGTGGTAAATGCTTTTGTTAAATCTCAGGGGAAAATTAGGAACCTCTTGGTCACTTCAAAACTTTAAGATAAATGCTCTCACCATGATTTAAAAAAAATGTAGATATATATGGAATAGATAATTTTTGCAAGGGAGTATCACAGTGATTAGTTAAGTAATATCATTAATTAATTAATTAACTAATGTTAGTAGTCAGCATAATTATTACCTGGAGGCTGAATAACCAGAGTTTGGGATAGGTTTTGACTAAAGGGCTGTATCGAGCTTCTTAACTATTACTGTTACGTGATATATGGCAGAGGAAAGTCAAATAAGTTTATTATATCCACAGGTTTTTTTCCTATTAAACAAGCCTTCTTTTAAAGATTAGGCATATTTAATATAATCATCATTCAAAAATATGTAGCCAGTCTTATCTGCTGAGGGAAGAGTGCATTGGATGTACTTTTGTGTTATAGAATGTTGGTAGGATGAAAAAAAGCAGAGAGTGGAGATGCACACATTTGCACATCAAGGTTGGAAAAGGTCTTACCTAGAACATCTTTCTCACTGGAAATACTAAGCTGAAACATATTCTCAGAGAAAATTTGGCATTTGCAAGATCTTCTAAAATAGCCCCCAAACTGAAAATATCTTTTTATAAAATTTGATCAAACTCAAGCTAATGTTATTAAATTCTCATTGATTGCAATAGAAACTGGATTAGATCCTGAATTTTTTTCCAGCTATCTTAAAATCAAAAGTAATGTATAATTTTAGGTAGAAATAGTAGACAATGTTTGCAAACTTATATCATGAGATTTATTTTTTAAGAGTTAAAAGATCCTTATGTTCAGTTTTTGCAGATGAAACAGGCACAGAAAAATCTATATTCATAGAATGCTACTATTTATTATTTAATATTGTTAACTTTTACTCACTATAAAATGAAAAACCTTTAAAGGAGAAAAAGGGTTGGTAAGTTAATCATATAGAGAATGTACAATGCTGTTCTAAAACTGAAATTATTTGAATTTAATTCCTCTGCTACTTGAACTAATGAAGCTTCTTTCAAGTGAAGAATGCTAGCCAACAGATAGAGAGTTTAAACCAACTAAACTTTGCATTTTTCTTTAGTTTCCATTGTGGTCTTTATTTTATACATATGCAAAATGGGCTCCACAAAAGGTAAAATAAAACTTCCGGCTTATAGTGCACAGGACAAAAATGAAGAGCAAATTCAAAATTATAGTTTCCTTACTAAATAAATATGGTTTACATTTAGCTTATTCTGCACCATGGAATTACTTTGAAGAAGTCTTTTGATCCCCCAGTGGAAACAGAGTCCAGTCCTAGTAGGAATTCTGAGGCCAGGTTTCCATGGGCGAGAACCTTGATTTCTTGGCTACAATTTGGATAAAGGTCTTTCTTGTGATTTTTTGAAACTTCTACATCTTGATCTTAATGGAGCTGAGTACCACAGCTGCTCAAAGAAAAAGGACCAGGGTAAAATTTAAAGATTATTAAAAATGAGTAAACAGAGCTGACACAGGAGCTGTTGAAATGCTTGATGGGAGCAGGATTACAGGCACGTAAGGAGATCTAAAGAGGAAGTTCTCCTTGGAGTGTTTCCTTCCTCATATTTCTCTCCCAAGAGTTTTTCTCATTATTTGATTCTCAGGGGCAATCTGGTCACTTCTGGCACCACTAAGCACTTCTGGGTTCAGTTCCCTGGTCTGCCAGTTTTGGCAATGTTCAGCAGTCTTAGTGTATCCAGCTTATTTATTTTAAATAAAAAGGTATTTTGATATTTATTCAATTCACAAAGATGGAGTGAGACTGAATTATTTTAAATGTTTATATAAAAATACAAATTATATTATAATTTATAATATATATCATTTTATATATTTATAGATTTATAAAGTACATAGACATCTTTAAATGAAACGACTCACATAGACCTGCAAGCATATGTATGTGTACAGACTATTGATAATTATACAGGTACTTGTGAACCGAAGAAGCAAGTCAGTTCCAATACTCCAGTTCCAGTAAGATAATCTTTGCTTCTTTCTTTTGCATTTAATTTTTCCTTTAGAATTCTCTTGTTCTTTTAAAAGTGTTAAGAGAGGAAATCTCTTGGTTATTCTGCAAACTGAAGGGAGCTTCCTGTTCAACATGCTTGGTTAAAAAGGAATCATTGGCTTTAGCTGGTCTATTCACCTGCATTACAGTAAAATGTATTTGTCCCAGATGTATATATACATATGAAGTGCTACATATATGTTATGTATATTTCTATACAGGCCAGCTAATATTTACGGAAGATGTTATTTTTAAAGTGTCTGTAACCAGATGCGTTTTGTGATCATTTTTTCATTTCTCTGACCATCTCTAAACATTTTATTTTACCCATTTTCATAATGACTCCATTGACAGGCAGCTTCAAAAGCTTTGTATCAGTCTTCTTGGTGTATAGGATGCAAAAGGATCCGTCATCTCAGCCAGCATCCCTGCCATGAGACATTTATCGCAACAAAAGGCGCTGTGTTAACGACATGGCTCATCATCAGTCACTCCTGGTGCAGAAGATGTCAGATCCACTGCTGGAGAACAAGAATAATTTGGTCTTTACTTTTTGAAATGGAAAGATGGCAGGGGCTGTGAATAAAGTCAGCTTTAAACTGGGTGATGTTTTTCTACTTCTTTTCCTGGTAAATTCCTGCCCTTGACCTCTTTTTTTTGTTTGCTTGTTTGTTTTGTTTTTTATTCTTCTGGCTTTTTTTTGCCTTCAGTGGTCACTTTAATTTTAATCAGCCTGGATATTTTATTTTACTCTCCCATTTTAAATTTGAAGGAATTTTATAAATATAAATTCCTACCCTACTGTGAAAGGTTGCTTTCATGATGCTGTAGTTTAAAGGACGGAGAAATCAGTACTGTGGAAATTAGAAATATTTTATAGAAGTCTCCAGAAAATGATGAGTCTGCCTGCTACTGACATATTTCCTTTAATGTTTTGCTTTTCTTTTTGATAGCGTTAACACTAATATTTGCAAGAAAGCAGTTGTATGCTCTGCTAGAAGAACGTCAGTTTTAACAAGTAGTTGGCAGCATTCAGCTGGAAATAATTGTTCAGGATTTTCAAATACTTTTCACAATTTTTT
The DNA here is from genome assembly GCF_040807025.1 of Struthio camelus. Taxonomy (NCBI): domain Eukaryota; kingdom Metazoa; phylum Chordata; class Aves; order Struthioniformes; family Struthionidae; genus Struthio; species Struthio camelus. The sequence continues at coordinate 147,651,143 of NC_090942.1, read as the reverse complement.
CTTTGCAAGATTTTGTAAAATATTTGATTACTGGTATGTTAGCTTATTGTTATATCCTTTATTACTTCATTGATTTTTTTTTTTTTCTTATATATACTTCTAAGCAGAATGGAAACTTACCTTTCACTGAGGATTTCAACATAAAATATGGTTTTTCGCACTGAACTTTGGAGGGATAATATTTCTGAAGATAAAGAACTGATGTACAATAAGACCTCATATTTAAGGTAACAATTTCTGAACTAGGTAGATAACCCACCAGCTTGCAAGCACATGCATGCCTTATTTAACTGCAGGTGGTATTTACTTGCACTTTAAACACTTTCTTAAAACTAAGCATGATTATTAGGGTTGAAGAATCAGAGCCTTCACAGATAAAAGAAAAGTGAAACATGTAAATTATTTGCATTCAGCTAAAGCATTCAATACGGAGTCTCAGGAAAACTGAACTAAAAATTAATTCAGTTTAGTTTGAATATACATGCTCTTCCGTGGTTTGAAAACTGTTCAAAGGAGTTTGGTAAACAGTTAAGCAGCAAGTATCAAACTAGGTTAAGGTGTCTACTGAGGTACCGTAGGGATCTCTATTAGGTTTTATTTATTTAAGTGTCATTAAGATCTAGAAGAGGGATTCTATTAGACAGGCATATAAAATGAATGTTAATGACCACAGTTTAATTAAATTCACAGTTAATGCTAAATTAGTAAGAAGTTGTGAACAATAGAGAAATAATAAAGAGGGAAATAAATGTAAGGATAGAAAAAAATTAACAGATGATCAGTTTGAGAAACTCTGATGCGTGTGGGGAAAAATATTGTAATACAGAAGGCAGACATTCCATAGGAGGAAGAAGCAAAAAATGCAGAGAAATTTAGGAGTGACAGTGCATAGCAAAAATCTCCCACAACTTTTTCTTCTTAATGTGTCTGTATTCAGAAAGTAATATGTCCTGAGCTTGCTCTCAGTACTGCTTCTATGCGCTGCCCTGTGACTTTTTTTCCTATATTGAAATCTCTTTTATTGGGAAGATACTGATTCATCCATCCAATGGACCTCAAGGTAAAAAAGTAACGTCTCAGAACGTTGGAAGAAACATTGGAAGAAACAAGAATTAGATGTGCAAGGAGTTACCTTGGACCATAAACACCTGAAGTAAGAACGGGCATTCTTGTGGATAGTAAAGATTATTTTAGCTACGGGTAACAAAATGAAAGTTAAAAAAAAAAAAAACCTGACTTAATATTGTGAGAATGTACGTGTTGATTGGGGGTAAGGGGCTATGGAGACACTGACTTTTTAATACCACAGTCCTCAGAATTTAGAATGATTCTACCTGACTGAGAGACATTTTCCTACCTGCAAAGCAGAAGAGCTTATTACCAACAGTAATTTCCTCAACAGAGAACAAACCCTCTGAGCAAGCCTTATCTTTTCTGGCTCTGACTGATAAGTTTCTACGTCATGGAGTTCTTACTTGTAAAATGTTGGTGAGGAATCTGTAATGTCTGGTTTACGTGCTTCTATGCTCTGCTAGGAGACAAGATTTTCTTAGTTTCGTTAATTTGTCTTTGTCAGCTGTGCATACTACAGCACCTGTAGCCGTATCGCTCGCTTGAAAGAGGTATACTAGTCGTAATTGTTCTGTAGCTCTGGGGAACATGACAGTACTGATTTCAGCATGAAAGTTAGAAGGAGAATTCATTTGTTATTTTGTGCACCTTACGGGCGTCCATTCCTTCCATAGGCCCCTCTGATTTATCATCCTAAAGCTACAGAGTGGCTGTAGTTGATCTTCTGTCAAAGCTGCAAGGGGAATAGCTAACAGCTGTGCAGGGATTGTACTGGGGGGAAAAAAAAAACATTCTTATGATGTTACTTGTTCTTTTCTAGTTGCAGTTGGAAATGATACTAACAGATGCAGTTTAGTAGTTCGCAAGAATTAGTTTTCTGTCTCAAACATAAAGTGTCAAAAGGAACGCTTAGACTTGATAATTAATACAAGATGGTAAGCCACAGCTTAAGAGATGAAATGCATCTAATGTTATCTAATTAGCTCTGTATTTTGCTGTTTAACATATTGTTATTTTCTTCCTCCACTTGATTCTAGAACTCATGACTCTTCTATACGTGAATACATCTTTGACAGCGCTTCCTTCTCTTTCATCCAAAAGAAAAGACAGAAAATACATGAGGATAGACTCCAAAATAAGGCATTAGCCACTTAAAGTGACCTGAAGTGACTGAAAATGCTAATTCAGCTGCCCCAAGGCCTGAACATGCTACAACTTTTTCTCATTGACCGTTCCCAGGAAACTCAAGTTCTGTGTGTGTCCAGAAACACCTTGGTCCTGACAGCACAGTTTAACTCTGGGCTATCTCATGCTGAAGCCCAAACAGGACTCAGAGGGCAGTCTTCTCCTGCCAAAGGCTACTGAAGCATTCAGCAAAGCCTATGTTCAAGAGCACAATGAAAGCCCTTGAACAGGAGAAAAACTTTGCTCAAATTACAGTGGCTTTCACCACTTTCTTCTACAGCATGGCAATAGCAGGAGATGGTTTGAGCATGCTCATCATACATGCAATTGCTAGAGAGCTACTGTGGGAGGACATGGGAGAGGGTGTGGGAGGACTACATTCAACTTTTTCTGACGGGATTCGAAAACCCACATAACTACTTCCCCTAGGAGTGTCCTTTTAACGCATTTTATCCAATGACAGTTTCAGATAGAACACATCTACTAGTTCAGCTCTAGTAACTGGATGATTGGATTCACATTGTAAGACACCCAAATCTGTATGCAATGGGTTGGGTATTTTTTGTCCAATTTATCGCCAAGATTTAATTCCAGGATTTCATTTCCAGGAGTACAGTTGCAAAACTGGGTGACACAGTTTCTCAGACCCTGTTTGGCATGTAGATACATCTGTTCCTACAGGGGATAGTGCTGGTAACACAAACAGCATCCATCTGAGAAAAAGAGGTAAAGCTGTGTTGTAAGCAGCTAAAATGGAATGCTAATATGTGGCTTCATTGTCTGCCCAGATATAACCGTGCAAAACATACGAGAATGCCTTCTGTTTACATTTTGAGAGCACCAAGATTGGTATTTTCTAGGAAACTTCATTATTAAAAGCATAATATCCAGTTGTAGTCACACACCTTAGTGAGCCATTAAAACTGAAATGAATAGCAAACAACCTGAATTAGCAAAAGCATGCCTACAGCTACTGCTTTAGAAGGTTTTATGTTTTTTTTTTAATTTCTATTTCTTCTGATGTCTATGATAAGTGACAAAAAACATTCTTGCATTTTCCTCATTATCCTTCTCCTTTCCTTTCCCTGGCTCAAGGACCTCCTCCAAGGCACAGTCTGCAGCTCACAGGTATTTGTTCCTTTTATATAAACATTGGCCTTGACATTAGCAGGAGAGAGATATTTTCCTTCTGCAAGTTACAGTTAAGTAATAAGGAGCAAGTACAGCCTGTCCTTATTAGGCTGATTAAGACCTGCTAAAGTCTGCATCTCATTTTTGCTATATGCATCAAGGCCTTATCTACTCCAGAAATTTGGACTGCTGTAATGAGATCAGGAGAGACTGTCTTTATCCTAGGATAACTCTGTCTACACAGGGATTTGTACCAGTTTAACTGTTTGAGGAGGAAACCACGTGCCTACCACCATATGGGTACTGATGTAAGCATAAGTCAGACTTGTAAAAAGTGTGCCATGTTCATGCCTGGAAAATTCTGTGAGCTTTGATTAGTATGCAGGAAGGATAAATTCAATTAAAAATAATTTCCAAATAATTAAAAAGTATTTCTGACAACCACATGGAGAAACAGAAAAAGTAAAGCTAATGGCGTTTAACAGAAGTGGGGAAAGTTTTCTACCACGCCCGCAAGCCATTACTAGAGATAGCCAGTGGGGTGGATTCCCTTTATTTTCATATTAACTTTTAGTCTTTGATTATATTGAGAAAAAGCATTGTCAGTAGCTGAACAGTCCCTGGTTGTCCCTTCTCAGAAGGATTTCCCAAAGTAGAGTGAATGTCACAACAAATTCATCACAGCTTCCTTATCAGTGAGTTTCTGTAGGCTAAAAAGGATGGCCCACGTTTCCCACTTTCACATCCTGCTTCCTACCCACTGGACATGTGGAGACTTAGATCTGGGAAGTCCCCAGGGGAACGACAGCATACAGCAGTGATTCATGGCCTTATTCTGCATCTGGTGAACTTTGAATGAAGCATGACTCCAAAAACCGTTGTTTAGTACAAATGTCATAAAAACCAATAAATACACAAACAGAGCTAGTTATAAAATTTTAGTCAGCCCTCTAGATTTTACTTGAAGATTCATATTAAAAAAATGGAAAAAATAGCGGAGTGCAACAGAACATTTCACACCCCAATTTAAAACATTGTTTTTTTAAAGGAAATGTAATTCGAAATAACCATGTATTTCTTACTAAGTGGAAGGAAGTGTTATACAAACAAAGAGTTGTGTGCGAAAGTAATTCTTATCTTGCTGCCTGGACTAGTTGGGTAGTAAAATAAAAGAAATCCAAGTCAGGTCCAAATAGAAAATGGAGCTCAAACCTCTGGAGCACATGGACCAGGGCCTAAAAATGATCTAAATCAGAGGAATACTGACTGCAGTAGGGAAAATGCTCTCCTTGTGCATATGTATAGTTCAGGACTTGTAAATGCACTATTAATAGTGGTATCCTCACTTCATTTTTAAAGACTGTTTACAGATCAAAGTGCTGCTCATTATAAATATGGATGTCATGTTGAAATAGCCCCTGCTTTACTGCTATATAAAGGGCTCTCAAAATATTTCCTTTTTACCGTGAAGTAAAACATTCCTGGCACCACAAGTATTCCCCTGCTCTAAGTATTGCTCCTATCAGCAAATGGTATACATGCAAAAGAACATATTTAGAAGTTCTTCACCGTAGCTCATAGCATTGCAAACTGACATCAGAAACAGTCCTAGTTACATCATCTGAAGGACTCAGAAGAATTTCTAGTTGATTCAACCAGCTTCTGAGCCCACTACAATAACTGGCTAATATTCTGTGGGTTGTCTCATGGATTTTAACAAGAGTTTATATGGCCAGAGCTAAGGAACACCATGAGCAAGGAAATCACAATCGGTTCTCAGTAGCTCACAGATGACCCTTCCCTGTGCTCTAGGTCAGTGTCCCCATTTTGCTGAAACCAGAATATTCTCTAAATGTCCCTTCCCTGCTCTCAGCCCTTCTACTATGTCTTCAGATATCTTTTCTCCTAAACACCTGCTGTACTGCTTTCTTTTCTTTCCTTTTAAGGGCAAAGATGCCATCATGTGCAAAGAAGCTCTTGAGTAATAATCAGTAGAGACTGGGAATGTGTTCTAAGGAAGTATCATTACTCATTTTTGCCCTTTCTATGCTTTTTTAGCGATATTAGTCTGGATGGACCTTTGATCTGACCTACTATGACATTATTTTTTATGCTTTTCTTCTGTCTCCAGCCATCACTGCACTGGTGTACACTCTACTTTAATAAAGCAGGTAGAACTTTGTATCATGTAGCGTTTCACCTCTAAACAACCTAAAACAAACAACAATAGCTCAGAAGCAATAGCAGCATTCTGCGTACCAATATCTCTCTTCTCCAGAAAGTGTAGTCCTTCAAAATAAATGGGCTTTGCAGAGTCATTTGAAGGTGGGTGTATTCAAGCCAGGATCAGCTAAGGTGAGAAGCAGATTGCTCAGCAGTTCCCTTCACTGAAATCACTCTGATTTCTGTCATTCAGCCTCTGTACAACATGAGGTTGGTGTCACAGGTTGTTTCCATTTCCAATAGCAGAAGTGGTAATCATGACTTTCCAAGGCTTTCTCAGTTTCCAGGTAAATAACCATTGAACTTTGGATGGAGCATTAACCCTTAAAAAAAGAATTACTTCATCTTATTCAGAAAGGATATTTGATACGAATGATTTCCTGACATTTAACAGCCCAGAACTCGCATTTTTCAATGTTTGGGCTTAGCAGTACTATCTTTAGCCTACAATGTTCAGATTGACTTTGTTCTCAGTTGCACCTTATTTTCTCTCAATGCACTCTAAAAGTTAGTAGAAATTAGCAGATTAGACATTAACCCACACATTTGGGAATTTCTGTACTACTTATTATCTTCTAAATACACCAAAGGCAGTGATCTTCACTAAGACCACTGCCCTGGATAGTTTGAATGATTTGACTTCAATTCTTCTCTAGCACTAATCTGAAAATGTGACTAGAGTCAATAGAACAGTGCATGTGTAAATAAATACGGCTTGGCATGTAAATCAGGAAATCTTTTGTGCATGAATAGAACAGGAAACCGACCTGAAAGGTGTCTCAGTCAGTGTAAAGCGCAATACCTTCCTACCATTCCTAGTCTGAGCTTTGTTTTGTACTCTGAGCATTATATTTGTCTTAGTTACACCGTTGTGCTGCCAGTGTATGAGTATGTCTTTCCACTTGTAAAAAACATGGTGGGAAATTTCAGGTCTGTATTACGTTTTAAAATCTGAAATTACAAAACCAAGCAGAGCTTAGTCAAACTTAGAGAGCAAACATTTAAGTACGACTAAATCTATACATAATAGAAGCAATCAGCTCAAGTCATTACCTGTTCAGAAATAAAGGCTTTGTAAATGGAAATGCTTTCATTTGGAAAATGGAAATGCAAGGAGATCAACATCCTTCAGTCTTTTAAGATATTTTGGAAAAAAGATACTGGAGAAAAAAGTGGTCATTATTCTTACCTCAGGTTTAGTCCCCAGATGGACAAAGCATCTTCAGCTCATATCAATTTCAGTTTGAGTTGAGAGAGATTCACTCAATGTCCCACAGAGTCTGCCCCTTACACCTCCTTGGGGTTTCCTTCGCCCTCCAAAGCGTGGATGGCCGATTTCCATATCCTTAAAGCTATTTTTATTCCTAGACAGATGTTATGGGACAAAAAAATATAGATGCATTGTTACAGTGCTGCTTCAATCCACCAGACCAAATATTGGTCTGCATCATCTCCCTCCTAAATAAGATACAGGTGATATAGGTGAATTGCTGACTGGCCAGTGTTCCCGAAGCCAAAAAAATGTCCTTACAGCCTGAGTCTTGGCCCTGAGACATCCATTGACTATTTTGGCACAAAAATATTCCAAATTTATTCCTGCTATTCTTCTTACCTTAAGGATCTGAGTGATTAGATTCCAACCTCCTTTCCAAACCACCATTTTTACAAAACTGGCACTGCTTCTGCTAGTGACAACCCTTTCCTAAAAAATGAGGTTGTTCTTGTAAATTATTCTAAAAGGGTCTGTAATACTAATCTCACATAGCCCCACCAAATAGCATTACTCTTTGAAACCTTTGCTGAGAATTGCACGTCTCATTACTTTCCTCTCTTTTTCATGCTAGTGGTGCTTTTTGCATTTTCCTTGGTTTCAACTGACATGATATTTTAAAAGGATCAGCTAGCAAATATCTCTCTGAACTATCTATCTCCCTCTCCCAGGAAAAAAGAAAATCAATTTTTATAATAGTTGCTACAAGGTATACTCTATTTTTTAAATATACTCACAGTAAATTAAAATAACCATCATAAAAATTAGCATTGTAATTAAATGGAATGAAAAGACTTTAAAGCTAAAGGGCTAGTATCTGCTCTAAGTTATATAAATGGAAATTGTGTGACATAATTTCACTGACAGCATCGGTGCTGATTTCAGTTGTATTCACTAAAAATCAGAGGAGAAAAGAGCCTCAACATGAAAATCTAGAAGTCCTACAGGGAAGAGCAGCTTACTGATATGCGTATCCTTGCCCATTATGATCTATTTCTCTACCTTTTTCCAGTCAAATATACTCATAATTGTAACAAAAGTCCAAGTATCAACAAACTGGGGACTCAAGGATTTCCTGGTGGTGGACGTGCCTAAACAGGAGGCAATTAGCAGGCATAGAGGAAAGCCATAGAGTCCGTTACGCACTATAATGGGCAAAATCTTAACTGATGGATGGGTAAGATTTTTCTCTTTCTACTCTAGACAGTCGATGCTCTTTTGACAAAGTCACAGCCCATGTTTATTAACTGTCCTTGTAAATCTTTAACTACCACTGTAGTGGTAGTATAAGTGTAGTGTCTATATTAGTTAGGAATATCTAAACTGAAAATAAGGTACAACTCTTAACTGCACTGATAACTAATCATCAGCACTACTCCAGTACCTCAAGTGGAGTTCTTAAGTCAAGACCGGTTATTTTCCTAAGAGATTTATTCCCACATAACCACCCACATCACTGAACTTGATGCAGTGAAAGAGCAGGGGCTGTGCTGTGCACCAGGTCAGAGGAGATGGTCACGCCACTCCCCTTTGACTTTAGGGACATATGAATCAAACACGGTGCTTTGGTTTATTTCCAAAGAAATTAAGTGAAACAATCAGGGACAGCCCCCAAACAAAGAAAATTGGCTGCCTTGCACCAGTGGAAGTAAAACCATTTAAAATGTGTTTTGACACCCACACTGAACCTAGAAAAAGAAAGCTTCCCTTTCATTGGCAAGCTCCACCTCACCTGTTTAAAAAAACTACCACAGATGAAGTTTCCTTTTTTAACAATAAACTATTTAGTAAATGTTGTGCTTCAGCTTCTCACCTTTACAGCCAAATTATTAATTACGACCTTTTTAGTGCTGTTATTAAGCAGTTCCCCCCTTCCCCTTCAAATTCTTTTCCTTTTCTAACAGTGAACCTTCTGTGTTGGAGGCTCATAGCTGGGGCAGTTGTAACTTTTAAGTAGCATCCACAGATCAAAGGGGAGAGAAAAAATCTTTACTGGAAAAGGACAGTGCAGCAAAGATGGGAGGAGGCTGCACATGGAAAGGCTTCTCTTTCTTCATCCCTGTTATTAGCCAGGATTCTTTGTGGGAGTCTGTGTGGAGAGCCACGGAGATGCACTGAAATGTAAAAGTTTAAACTGGACAAATCTCTGCCTCCTTAGGGGCGATAAGAAGGCTGCAGGCATCTCTGCAGCAGGCAGGCACCAGAAGTGCGTGCGATGGGCTGCCGCGAGCACCCACTCGTGGCAGGGCTGCTCCAGGCCCTCGCTCTGTTGGCGGTCGGGACATGGCAAGACAGCACCAGGGTGCCCCGTGCCGAGGGCAGGATCTCCAGCTGAGGGCATGGGACTCAGCTGGGATCCCTGGTGATGGCCCCGGCGTCTGCGCTGATGCAGCTCATAAGAAGGAGGAGTGACTTTCCTCTTTTGGTCGAAGAAGACACCCCTGCATGTCTCCCCCCAGCATTGCTCCCTGAGTACCAGAGGGGAGGAGAAGGAACGGTGGATTTTTTGCTCTTTGAAGGGATGTGTGTGGTAGTACGTTTGCTCAATTGCACATGCATCAGGCTTAAGTAAGTACTTGCTTTTATTCAGTGAGAGATGCCAATGCTGATGTGTTCTGTGCAAGGGCTGAAGCCACTTTTGCTCCTGCGAGGGCATTCACTGAAGGGTAACTGCAGGCTGGTGCAGTCCCACACTGCCATGCATGTGGCATGCTTAACTTGGTGGGGAGCATTTTCTATTTTCTGCTGAATCTTCAAGGCTTTTGGTGAGGGAGCTGCTTTTAAATTAATGCAACGTGTTTAGCAGAGGTGAGAGAGTCCATTCATAGTTACCTGTGGCATTAAAATTACGATACTTTTATTTTTTCCTTTGTAAGTTAGTTTTAAACTTTCTGCCTCCGTTTCTTTCTTCTTTCCTCTCTGTTTCAGTTACTACGAAAATTGGAATTACCTCAGGAAAAACGAAGCAGAGATCTGCTGCCACCTTCTGGTCCCGTGTGGAAATCCTTCCCCGGCCAATACACGGACTTCCTGCTGTGTAGTGGAAGTGGCTACATTTCACCGAATGGTGAAAATATCCTTCTACCATCTGCAGTCTTACACGATATTAGCTTTAATCAAAAATACACTGAGAGCTTTGGAGAGAATACAATAATGAGTGAAATATTTAGGAAAGGGGTCCCGATCCACAAAAACATTATTTGCCAAACTCCCATGTGGGATACCCAAAGGCATCAGTGAACTCAGCTGGAATTTGAAGTCTAAATACTTTTGTGCGCCTTGTCCAAAACTGGAAGCAGCCACGCAGTCCAGTTGGTTCTGAGCAATCACAAGGACTTTTAAACCCTTCACTATTGCAACTTATTAAGAACCTGTTACATTTGTAGTTTGTAACTTTTGGCATGGCAGGAATGGAACAGGACATGTGTGAACATATTCCTGCTGATGGAGTTTTTTAAAACTCTCAGGAGGCTATTCCCAGGCTGCTCTGTAATCACTTATTTCAAAGCTTGAATTAGTCTGGTATGTAAATACCGATAATAGCTAAATATAACAGAAAGTGGTCACATACGCACGCATACACCCTAATCATCTATCAAGATATTTTCCTGTGTCTTCAGCACCAAAAATCTGACCTTTACCACTTGAAATAAAGGCTCTTTTGTCTATAAGCAAAGTAGCAAGCTGAATTCTGGCCAGCCACAAGAAAGACAGCATTAACCAATCCCTTCTCAGAGGCATCATCAATATTGCTAATCATTTCAAACCCCTGACTAAGGCCTCCTGAAACCATTAGACAGGCCTTAAGATCATCGGAGCTTAAGACAACAAAAAAGCTACAGTCCCCTCCTCCCTTTTTTTTAATCTGTTCTTTGAATCTTTAGGATTCTGTGTGTTAAATTTTCATCAATCAGCCTAACAGATAATTTTTAGTGGAAACTCAGGTTCTCCTGTGACTACCTGGCTGCAGGAGCCAGGGCTTTAAGAGGGGGAAAAAAAAACCAAAAACCTGGCATGTATTGCCTGACTTTCTCTGAAATTGTAAGAGTCAGCAGCATGAGTGTAAGCCTTTAGCAGCCCACCAAAGAGGGCAGAAAATCAGAACCTCTCTAAGATGCCATTTAATAACTGGTGGTGTCTCATACAGACTCGTAGCAGGGTCATTGGTGGTAACAGGAGCCCTGACTTGGGCTAACAGCTCAGGCTCGTATGAGCTGCCTAATCCCCAGCCGGCCACCAGAGCAGGCAAGACTCCACAAGTAAGGCTATTTTCACACTCTTACCCAGAAACAAATGCTGGTTCTGCTGCTGTGAGTGTGACTCCCCGTGCTTGCAGGACCCAGGGCAGCTCTGGTGCACTGCTCCCCGGCTTCCCTACCGTTCAGGCAGGTAGAGCCTGATTTCAAACTGGTTTCTGGGCACGCTTTCATCTGAGTGGCTCTGCTCTCAGGACAGGAGACGGGTGCTGCAGAAGGCCCTGAATCACACAGCTAAGGCTGCATTTATCTAACAGGCAGTATTGAAATCAAAAGTCTTTAGTGAGTTAGGGAGAGGGAGTGGAGGCCCTCCGCTTTTCACTGCAGAGCTTAATGGGGCCTGATATGCAGGAAACGCTGAGCATCCACCCTCTAGAAATCAAGAACTATGAGGATCTCTAAGCACAAAGCCCTGACAGCACTAGTCGCTTCTGAAAATCTCAGCAGGAGTTTTTAATTAGGGTTAGGCTTGTAACGAAGAGACAAGTAATGATTTCCTATAGTCTGTAATATACTGATGAGGGTAAAGTAAACATTGCTATTACAGGGTTACAGAGTCAATTTCCTATCACTTTTCACTAGGACTATTGTAGGGAAGCATTTGGGAAACCACATGTTGTGCTAAAAAAACCCTAAACACTAGCAACATTTCGCTTTCAGGAAAACAGACTTGCGAATGATTTAAAGCCTGATTTGGTAAATTGGCCCCTTTTTTACTCTGAAAAGGAACGGGGGAAAAGGGGGAGGGTGCCAAAACTATATTGCCATCACCAGATTTTCAGAATTCTGCATTTTCTTACTCATTAAACTTTACGTTGAATATGCATCACTTCTGTGCACACAGCTCCAGCCCTAGGGATTGCACAGTCCAAATGTATTTTAATTAAGTTATTTATTATTTAAATTAATTTAATTACAAAAAATAACAGACTCTGCACATGTTTGAAAATGCCATGCTGTATAACTAAATCTTGGGTAATTGTTAAATTTCTTGCAGGCCTCCTGCTAGGAAGTACTGTTTTTCTTTAAAAGTGAGAACACTATTATATCCGTCAGTGGAAAGTTTACACATTGTATTTCTTCTTTCATATGCCGTTAAACATGAGGCTCTCTCATTTCCCCCTTTCTTCAGAAGGCAGGAGACCCATCTGGTAATATTCTGCAGATCAGCATTTCTTAAGGAGAGTTTGATTTAAGTGGTGGTTTTGTTGAAGGCAACGAAAAAGAAACTTATGAACCTGGGTTACAGCACTATGTCTTGTGCTGTTATTAAAGTTACTCCATGCATATTCCATGCCAAAATAGAGTTGTCTTGAAGCTGCGGGGAATAAGTAAGAGGTATTCTCTTAATTTTCATCCCACTGTATTTTGGACTTGCAGCAAAGAAAAAATATCCAGTGTTTGGATAGCTCTTGACTTGCCAACTAATTTTGTTTTGAGAGTGAAAACTGATGCAGATAAAATAAGAGCTCCCTCGCAAGCTCATATGTAGGTAGTTTTAGGGGGAAAAAAAAGAAAAAAGAAGAAGAGAACCATTTTCAACATCGGTAAATCTCTGTGTGCCTCTTCACTTCTGTTTTACAGCTGGCCCTGGGTGCACAGCTGCTGAGATACTGTATGAAGGATATTTCCTTTTGCCTTCCCTCAACAGGGTTTAGTGGGGGACATCAGGGTGAGCCTCCTTTCCTTTCTGCCTCTGAGCAGGGAATCCAGAGCAAAATGTGTGAATATTGGGAATTAAGCTTTCTTGGCTGAGAGAATGCAGCTAAGAGATTTTGCTATGGAACGACTTTCCAGCAAAGATCAGGAATTTTTTCAAAAGTTTCCTCTTGGAAAAACCTTTTCACCAGAAGTGAGGCTCATAATACAAACATACCTCAAACCCTCACCATCCCTAATTTCTCCAGACTTTTGTCTCCTCTTCAGCAGAGCTTGATTTCCATAAAAGACAGCAATGCACGAAATCCACTGGAGAATTTAATGTTTCTGTTCTATGGGGTGTTTTGTCTGGACTTTAGTCAGTTACTGTAGTGACAGACAAAAATTGAAAAGCTCAGCGTTGGCATCAGCCACCTTGAAGTTTGTACAGGAAATGCCAAGTCAGATCAGTGTTGTATGTAACGCATGTTTGGTTTCTAAGAAAGGCTAGTGACAGATAATTCAGTACTGGTCACTTAAGTAATTGCATCATCTGCAAATATTACCATTTCAGTGCTCGACTTCTTACCCAGATGACTAGCAATTCTGTTAAACAGCTCTACTCAAGCACACTGAGGCAGCCAAATGTTAAAGAACGCAATGGTGGAAAATGCACTTTCAATTTTAGCCTGAACTCATCCAACCTAACTTTAGGAAATTACCTAAGGTCCAAAACTGCAACTGTACTCTAGATGGTTTTTGTAGCTGATGAAGAGAGAAAAGCACTTGTAGAAGATGAGTAATCTATCGTCTAAGTGTTCCACTTGCAAGCTATAATTAGCCTACCTGGAAAAGTTTACCTTTCTCCCACTACTATAAGGAAAGGCCAGCATGAGTATTCTCTTGGCACCATTAACAAGCAATTTATGGTGAATGGTAATTCCTTATCCCACATCATAAAACAGTTTGTTTGATTGATTGACTTTCGTCAGAGATACAGTCAAAGGTTTTCGGAAAGCCCGAACAAAAGGTCTCGATTCTTCACATCCATTCTTTGGTGATGTAGTCAGAGAATTTCCGTTTACAAATTATAGATATGCGTTTTTTTCCTGTCTGCCAGATTCCCTTCTCATTTAAACTAGCTTAACACTACTGATGTAGGTGGAAAAGCTATTTTGAATTTACTCCGATGATAATGATAATGATTGATGTGTCCAGACATACTATTTGTTGTCTGTAATGAACTTGAACTTTTGTTTCCCAGCTTCTGTTTCTGTAGTTTCTGTTTTCTGTGATCTTTAAAACCTCATATCCTTCTTTGCAACGGTTTCTTACTCTCTATACCCCTACCTCTGACCTTTGTCCTCATTCTCTTGTATTCACTCTTCAGTACTTGTTATTTAAAGATAGACTGAAAATATAAGACTGGCTTTAGCTTTACTCCAGAATGATACCATGCGTACATATTTACCCCATGCTGTAAGGGCCAAAACAGTTCTATTTCTGACAGTTTCATCTTCTCTCTAAAAAGCTAAGTCCTCTGTGAGCACAGCAGAGCTCACAATTTGTAGACACAGAGGTGGGTTCTAGGGTACTTAAGTTAAAAACTTCAAAACAAGAACCTGGAGACACCTCGTCCCTCTGAAAACACTTAAAAGATTTCTAGTTCCATGAGACTTTCCATCCCTGGACACAAAAGACAGGTAAGAAGCTCATCTCTCACCACTAAATTAAACGCTCCTCCCCATTCCCTCCCCGCCACCTAAACCCTAGGTTTGCTCATTGGGAGTGTCATGAAGACAGGGATGAAACACTTCAAAGTCTGGATATATATTTTGAGTACTTTTTGAACCCAAAATAAAATCCTCACTGTGGAATTTGATGTGTCTATTATACTCCTATTTCCTAGAGACAGGGTACAAGCAGATGTAATAGCCGATACCTTTAGCTCTTGACAATAGTGGCACCAGGGAAGTTATGATTCGGAATAATCCTACCAGATGGAGCTATGCTTTACAAAGAGCTGCTCATTTGGCCCTTCTCAACCAGAAAGAAAAGGCTGGGGAAAGGGGAGGGGGAATGAATAGAACGAAAAAGTGATGACTCCACAAAAAATGAGCGGGCTTTGCTGAAAATGAGGTGAGCCTTGGGGCAAAGCAATAATAGAATAGTAACTTAAATTGATAAAATACCTTTCAGCATGGTCTCAAAGCACTGCACAGTTATTAAAACCTAATGCCAAATTTAGCACTACAATAAAAAGACAAAATAAAAGCAGTTCCATAGCATTCTAAAATACATATAAAATACCAAAAATAGAGTAACTCTAAAGCCTGAACAATCTTATTTTCCCCTTAAGTTTGGAAATATGAACTTATTTTCAGGGCATTGAGTACTAGCCTTTTTTTTTTTTTTAATGAAGAGGGCCATTAGGTAAGTAGACAGTTCACTTAGGGTAGAGGGCAAACTGTGGGCAGGAAGCGAATACAGTGGGTTTGCTTTGGAAATTCCCTAAACTCTGGGAAACAAATATTTAACATTGCTCATAGACTTAGCATTTAAGATGATCCAAGAGTTTGTTCTTAGAGGGACGGGAAAGCAGGAAGGGCAAAATCGGACATTTTCATTACGTCACAAGTTACTGGGCTTAGTGAAAGGATTATTGTGTGAAAGTGTGAAATACCAGATCTAGGTTATGCAGGAAAGCAGGCTACATGGCTGTGATGGTCCTTTCTAGTTTCAAGAATATGTGCATTTTCCAACAGTGTGATTTATTTATTGTGGATATTAGTAGAGCTGAAACATTACAGAGGAGATTCCTTTTGCAGCCTACGTCTGGCCTAGACATCGCATGCTCTCCTTACAACTAATGGAGAGAAACAGGCTTTTCCATACATCATTCACCCGGCTTGCTTAAACATCTCTGTTAGGAGGTGATGAATCGTGTCCTAGAAATGCCTGTTTCTCTCCATCAGCTTTAAAGGGTGTTTAGTGGGACAGGCAAAGATATACACTTGGTCAGATGAATTCTACCTTGGGATGGGAGCTGGCTGGGGAACAGAAGCATTTCCCGTTTGTGTAGAAAGGATAGAAGAAGAGAGTGGCAGAAAAGACAATGCTAGCTGAAGCTTTAAATATCCAACCTGGAAGGTAAGGCACACGGTTGGGACAGTTGTACACATTTCTCACATGCCACCAAGCAATTTTGGAGAAGTTAATGAATGCATCCTCTTCTGGGACGTTTGCATAAAACTTTTTTTTTTTTTCCTATTTGACTATGCTGAGTGCAGTTAGCCAAACCAGAATTGTATTCAATAATCAAAATATTTATTGTGTATGTCTCTGTAATTTATTAAACAAGCTGTGTTCTCTCTCTCTCTTTCTCTCTCTCTTTCTTATTTGTTGCTGAGTGGGAAGCCAAACGCTGGAAGTATAAAGAAGTATTCTGTTTTTAAAAACTTTGTTCACTGATTTGTACAGAATGGAAAAAAATTGTCAACAGGGTATAGAAATGAGCTTGGTTTACTTTATAACATTTGACCAAATATATTTTGTCTCCTAAAGCTGGAGAAAAATGCACAGTCTGCAACCCCTTCAAATGGATAACCTAGAGAAAACCCATTACCCCTTCCTCTCTGGCTTAACCTCAGTAATCTGATAGCAGTAGGATTAGTCGTCTGTAGATAAATATTGCTTAAAAAACTCCCAAACTACAGTTAGGAATAGGTCTGTAAAATAAGATCAAGCCCGTTTAAAACATAAAGGAATAAATAATATAAGAATTAGCTGTTTCCCAAAAGGGAAGGAGGAGAGATTTATTAAATGGTTAAATGGTTTAAGCAACCATCCACTGTTTTCTGCAACTGAAAGCAAAAGCAAAAGTCAGGCCTGAGCTCATAGGGTCCCTAACCTACCTCCTTCCTTTTCAAAGAAAATTAGGACCATGAGAGTAAGATCGTTCAAAATACCACTTTCTGCAAAGGCTTGGAAAGTTTCCAGATCTTAGTTTGGAAGGACTAGTATGAAGCAGAAGTATGTCAGGACTGGCTATAGCCTGCTATAAGGAAAATGAAGGAACTGGATGAGAATACAATCCATCTTAGAAAAATAAATGAAACACAGAGGACACTTTCATTTGAACACATTTTGTGATATATTTTGCATATCGAGAACAGAAGCACATCAAAAAGGAGGAAAAAGAAAGGAATCTAGTTCTGGATAAAATTGAATTCATTAGAAAATGGACTGAAAATTACAAACTGAATCTTCCAGAAGGAGTGAAAAACTTCACTATTTCACAGAAATAGAAATTTTTAAATCAGAAAAAAAGGCATCATAGAACAAAAAAGAAAGAGTGATATATAAAAATCATGAAGCTGTGTTTATCTGAGGAAACTCGGGGGTAACTAAACAATAACACATGAAGGAGAAAAAATGGAAGGCAAAGATATCGTTACTGACAGTACAAGTACTTCAGCTGGTAACAAAAATATTAAAAAAATAGGAATGGAAAAGCATAACTCTGAACCCAAGAAGAAAGACAAGCGAGATCGGCATAGAGTAAAACGGGAAATGAATAGGAGGATAGCCTGAAACACGAAAGTGAGTAGTCTCTCTCCCAGCCCTGCCCAGCCACAAATCTCTGGATAAACAATATAATGCTACAGCTTCACCCTGGATCGCAAAAGGGACTCTTCCAGGTGGGACCTCCCCCTGGGAAGTGAAAAGGGGATGAATATTGCTCATCAACACAGGGTAAGTGTGAATTTTCATGTTTAGAGGAAAGGAGAAATACGATCAAGGAAAGGATCCTTTGGGGATCCACGTGGTTGGGAAATTAGACTGAGGAAACAGCAAGGGCTGGGGAACAACGTGAAGATATGCATTCAGCTGGCTGGGATGGTGGCTAATGAAGCTGATTTTAGAGGTGGGTTGTGTAAAATGATGAAGGAGGATCAGAAAAGTAACCCAGCTATATTGGGAGACTGAGAAGTAACCAGGATTTTCATTACCCCTCTATTGAAAAGAATGAAAGCCAGTTTTAATCTATACCTTAGGTGTTATAGCTCAACACTTTATTGGCAGGTCTTAGTTCGACAGGGTCAGAATTACATCACAAAAACAGAAAGGATAAAAGAATATGGGCTGATAAATTGTGGATTTGTGAATCAAGAAAAATTATACCTATAAATGTTAAAGGTCCAAATGGTCCTCTAAAGAGAAAGAAGGTTTGACTAGCAATACGGACTGGTAAACCACGTAATACACCATTAAAAGAAATCCATTTTCAGGCTGGGGATACAAAATAACTAGGAACAACATAGGCACATCCAGCATGTTGCTTTCTGCAAGACCTGACTGAGAAAATGAAAGCCACTGTATCAGCTAAAAGCGACTTTCGTTTTAGGAGGCAGTCTGATGAATGAAGAGGCAAATTAAAGGACATCTAAGGAGGAACAAAAAGTAATAGTTTTCCTATGAGGCATAAGTAGAATCAGTTGTTTTCTTTCTATTCTTATTAAGAATCCTTAATAAATTCAGGGAGTAGGAGATTACTGAAATGTCATAAATTATCCCTTGGTAGGTCAAGGGATTTGAGAATTGGGCAAAGAAAGGTATAAGAAAGGCTAGTAAAGTGTTAGAAAAACAACATCTGAACAACATTTGGAGAATGTGGAGTTTTGAAATGAGAATTTACATTTACTGTTCATACCACAGTACAGATTTTAGAATGGATACAGTCCGTATGTTTTCTGCCTTAACAAATCAAATTCTCTTCAATAATCAGCTGCCATCATCACTTAGAGTTTATGTGAATACACTGCTAATCAACAAGCAAACAGTACATATGGAGACTGAACAGAGGTATATCCTGTGACCTCATAAAAGTAAAAAAAAAAATTACAGGGCTTCTCAGAAATTTCTGAGATGAAATGCTGAAGGTTAAAAATATTGTGGGCTTCTGTAAAGCAATAATGAAATAAATCTTTATTATTGAAATTTACTATCTTTAAAAAAGAGAACAAGAACAAAGGAGAAAAAATACCTGTCAGAATCCTGGAATTAGAATAAGCATAGATTATTAGAAAATCCTGTGAGTCAGAGGAAATTGGGCTTCCTGCAAATCAGTAGAATGGAACAAACTTTGAGATATATTTGAAACAATAACAACAACAACAGCAACAACAAAATGCTAAAGTAAAAAGGACAGACAGATCTGTGGCAAGGGAGCTTCAGAGAAAATGTCTAGTTTGGTGGTTATTTTAACGAGACTAAACAGTAAGAGACTTCTTTTACAAGACGCAGCGTATCCTTTGAGCAAATGTATGAAGGATCTCAAACTTTCAAAGCAGGGGCAGGAGGAAGAAGCTGTCTTCACTTTTTATATCTGCCTCAGCTGAAAATAGAAAATAGAGAATTTCTGCAGAACTATATTGCACAGAACATTAGGAACCTGAAGACAAATCTGGTAACAGAATTCTAGAAAGTTCTGAGAAAAGTTGACGGTTTAAGGGGCAAACTCTTTCCCTTCCAAACAACAAAGGTTTCTTTCAAAGTCTGAAATTGGAAAACAAAAGAACAAGTTTCAAACAAATAAAAGTGTAACTTTTAGAGTACTATGTTTTTCTATTGATGATTAAAAAATATTGAAGTAAAAGAATAAAATCAATTTGAAAAAGATTTTGGAGATATAAACTGAGAAAGAAATAGTATTGTAAACATGTAAATTTAACTTTACTTCTCGACAGAAAATAAACAAGGGCAATCCAAAATTATTAGATGACCACTTTTTTGAGGAACTTTAACTAGAAGAACACCTACTAATTTAATTGAGCTAAAAAGGCTCCAAAAAATACGAGAACGCTTAAAGTTACCATTGCAGCCTTCTGAAGAGATGCTGGTAAACCCTTACTTGTCGTGTTACGTAAAGTAAAATCTTTAATGAGGATCACAACCATTTTGTTCTCTGTGACTGTCAAATAAAGACTAAAGCTGATACAATGATGACATTGGAAATGAGGTACTTTGAGTAACCAGTCCTTCCCATAACTAGTACTCATCTTAAATAGCGAAAGGCTTCAAGTAATGGGAAGGAGGAAAGATTTTTTGAAAGGGTGAGAGCAGTTGCTTTTGCAGGAAATATAGTAAACTTCTTTTTCTATTTCAAAGTTGACTTTAAGGACAATAGCACTTTAAAAGGTGGATGTGAATGCCATCTGAGAGAGTGCCCAAGAGGGACCAAGTGTGTGAATATTGCATTACACAGGCTTTCAAAGAAGAGCGTTTTTCACAGCTTCCTCAGCACAGTGGCCCCTTCTTTCACACAGCTCTATTGAAGGATGACATAAATCAGTGTACAGAACCTTATTCACAGTCATGGACTGGTGCAGAATGATGTAAGGAATTTAGTTTCTTAGAAGTTTACTGAAAGAGAAATGCTGACCAGTAAAAGGTAAAAGCTGCTAATTTTTTCAAGCAATTTGAATATTACCAGAAAATTATGAAAAGCTGCTTCACCCATCTATGCTAATCAGCTTTGTTTAAAATAATGAATTCTCATCAAGAAGCTTCTGATGACCCCCACAGAGAAAAATATTCTCTCTTCTAATATTTTCAAATGAGAACTTTAAAATAAAAATAAACATAGTAAAGCTCTCATTTAAACACTCCTCTTGAACTCTAGAGGAAAAGCATTAATTTTTGCACAAAAAAAAGTAAAGAAAAAGGAGGGAATAGAGAGATTTAAGCAAAAGATGACTTTGGAAGAAGACCTTAGGAAAGATACTGAGCTGAAACTGGAGTAATACTATACATTTTCCGTCTTTATCCTATACAAGGAAGGGTTTTGAAACAGTATACAATTAGAAGCTGTTTCTAGTTTTATGTTCCAACACATTTCCTATATGTAACATGATTTTCTGGAATAGCTGTGGAGGAAGAAGCTGCTTTTTTACGTCTCTTGTGGCTGTGCTCAGAAGTTTAAGCATGCTGGAGAGAAATGAACAAAGTAGCAACCATTATAGTGGGTGACCATATCCTTACAGCTCTCCTAAGCTCTTACCTAAAGAAATTTAATCTGTGCAGAACAGGAAAGAAAAAAAGTCAGCCAGCATTCTGGTGAATCGCTTCTGATAAAGATGCTGCTGAAATGTGGAAGGAAATTTACATCCCTCTTTCTCCTGTTAGTCATGAAAATATGATATGGGATGTCTTGATGGTAAAGGAATGATTCTATCATAGCAAATTGCTAGAGAAGAGACAAAGAGGCACACATATATAGAAATATGGATTGTTTTCCATGTAGTACGTGCAAGGCATACTACAGATTCAGTAAACCCAGTCCCATGTCAGATATTTTGAATATTAATGGTAATGATGAATAAAGTTTTCCTAGATGGTGAAGATAATTCAAACTTCAGAAAAGTTTCAGCAATCATTTGTTCTTTAAAGTTGTAATTACATCAGCATCAGGCATTTGTCTAGTTATGCTGAGTGTTTGTGGGATTACTAGTAGCTGTTGCCTGAGCTGCCTGAATAGAAAAGGTCTTTGAGATTCTCTCCAAGAGTTGTGTGAACCATTCTTAAATGGCTTCCTTACAAAATTTGTAACTAGCTCTAGAGATTTACAACTTTGTATTCAGATAACATCAGATTTTTATGAGGTGGGTCACATCAATATGAAAGTGGGAGCCTTTTTACTAAAAGCTGCTGCTGTTGTTTCTTGTGAGCATTTGTGGAAGCGCTGTCTGTATCTTCTGCTGGGAAACAAAATTACCGTTCCTAATGCCCTAAGCTGCTGTGCAAATGATATTTAGCTGGGTAACCCAGGCAGCTGGGTCCAGAGGAGGAATATGAAAGGATGAGTGGGAGACGCTCATTAAGATGCAGAAGAACTAGTTAAAAAAGAGAGGTAAACTTACACAGATAATTGAGAAAGTTGCTTAAGATGTGTTTCGTGCTACCGAAGAATAAAGGACTATCCCCACGGAAGGGAGTGCGACTGGTTAATAGCTCATATTTATATAAGTTACATTTGACAGGAGAAGAAGGATAGTGATTCTTGCAGCATCATCTATAGAACAGAACTGCAAAAAAGATGGCCATCAGAAGATATTGTAGCACTTTTGCACCCTGTAACATTTTCACTCTAAGTTTGGACAGAAAAAAAAACCATCAAAAATCCTATTTCTATAAAAGTATCAGGATCTAGGCCTTTTTTTTTCCTGCTCAAATTTAGGCAACTTTCAGAATAAGCTCTCTTAAAATACCTAGTGGCTAAAGCATACCCTTGAGGTGTCAAAGGACACAGATCAAAAGACATTTTGATTGCAGAAAGATTTGAAGTCTGCAGTCTTTCACTATAACAGGGACCAGAGTGAGTGTCCTCAGTTGGACTACATAGTTGCTCTCTGTTAGGCAGTCTTAAATAGGAATTCTGTGCTTTCTAAGCCCTGTTTTCTGGCCTGCTAGCCTTTAAGAAGACATCAGACACTCTCCATCTTATTGTGTGCTAGAAAGAGAGCTATACCTTAACTTATCCAGATCCCCAAGGGCCAAGAGGTTTTTCAAAGAATAACCTCAACAGGCACCATCCATATCCCAGATCTGGAAGGGAAACCTGAATGAGCAAATAATGCAGAGGGGATTTAAAAAAAAAAAAAGGGTGAGGGGAGTGCATTAGGCTAATATTAATTTTGAGTAAATAGATATGTTCTGAAGACCAGGGATCCTGAATTTGTATATCTTCTGTTTCAGTTTACCAATACCTGTATTACAGCCTTCTTTTTTGTTAGTAGTTGTATAATTCTGAGAAAAATACGTTGACTGTTAACATTTCAGTACTAGAATATAACTGCAGAAACCTTATCAGTTCCCTCTCAATGAATAACTTACTTCTTTCTTCCTTCTCAAAAATTTAGAGAGGGCATTAAAAATAATTCAATTTTTTTGCTTAACCATAAATATAATGCTTAATGACTATCTGTGTTCTCAATTGTGACAAAATCATAAGACAGTTCTGGGAAGCAAAAGTTATCTGCAAGCAACAATGCAATGTCCAGAGCGCTGAAGAGCGCGCTCTAGAACAAACAGAGCAGCTGACCAAGCTCTAGTTGGAGGTGAATTTAATAGAAAACAATATAGGACTGAAATAGGAATGCAGAAAAGCCAACATTTAGACATATTGACATGGTCTCCCAGTTGACCACAGGGACTAAAAAGTCCCGTTTCTCTGCTGAAAAAAGTGCCTGAATATCTCCTCTAAGATGGCACATTAGGCCCCCAGCTG
Organism: Struthio camelus; assembly: GCF_040807025.1. Classification (NCBI taxonomy): domain Eukaryota; kingdom Metazoa; phylum Chordata; class Aves; order Struthioniformes; family Struthionidae; genus Struthio; species Struthio camelus. Next base: position 147,628,081 of record NC_090942.1, on the reverse strand, counting down.
CCCTAACACGGCAAGCGCTGTGTAAACAAGAGCAGGAGGGGCTGCACAGCCACATCTGCCTCATGGGCATCACGGGTCCTCTTCAGCTGCTCTGCTACCATCTCTCCTCCCTGCTGTCCCTCCTCTGATGCAACATGCACCAAGGGGATTTTAGGGGGAACAGTACTTCATTGGGGAGCAAGCAAAAGCTGCCACTGACTTATCTCTCAGCAACAGTGTAACTCACTATGTTTGTAAATATAGCAGGAGCTCATGTGTCTTTCTCTCTCCCGTCCTCCATCAAATCAGGGTTCCCTTGCTGACATCTATATCCGTTAGGACTTCTAGCTTGATTTCCCTCACCCTAAAGTAATAGAGTCCAACTTCATCCCCTTCCTCCTATGCAGCAGTGCTCTTGACTGAGATCAGAGACACCAACAGCAGCCTAATAAACGTTAGTAGCACTAGAGCCTAATTTTTCCTGAACAGACCTCTTATTTAGTTTGATTCTTTCGTCACATCATCCATCACAGACATTTGTCCTGTCCCTGTGATTTAATTACATTTAATGCGGTTGTTCAGCCAATTATGTGGCCTTGTACATACAGCAAAAGTTTTATCTTGTTTAGCGTTTGCTGAATTAACATTTTATGATTAAGCACCAACGAACGTCTCTATGCCACCTCCTGACAAAGAAAAAAATAACAACTTACATTGTCACATGGGGAAATGGGGATCATTCAAGAGAAGTATGCCACTCAACTGAGAATTGTTAAATGGGCTTGTTTACGGGGTGAAATTTCATATAAAGCAGAAGTTCCTATTTTACTAAACATAAAAAAACAATAAAAGTCAACTAAAAACCTAAACAAAGTCCCTCCTGTGTACCATTTAGCAATTTGCTTCACCACTAACTTGTTTAATCAAGAAGCTCAATAACAAAAATATTCTTTTTGTGTAGGAAAATCCAGCATATCTGTCATTCCACGTTGCAACCTTTCCACATTTCAGCCAGCTCTGGCCTTTGTCAGGTTTATATACTCTTGAATTTATTTTGACAAAGTCCAAAGCCGTTCAGACCACAAGGGGTACTTACCTGACTACTAATACCCAAAATAAAAAGGCTATTCTCTAATATGAACTGCAAGATTAAGTTTGATGACTAACCAACAGCTTACTAGACGAAATGGTACTCTGTGTGTATAATGTGTAAACATACAAATATGCATACTAACATACACATATATATATAAACATACGTTCACACATACATTTATTTGTGGACAAGAATACATTCATTTCCTCCCAAGAAAAAATATAGCTCACTCCGAATAATTTTTCTAGAAAGGCCTAAATTAGGTTATCAGAGAAATCAGTTGCTTTTTCAGCAGTATAGGAAATTCAGGTATAAACAATTCTGGAAGAGAGTACATAAGTAGAACATTTTACCAACTGAATTTTCCAAATGATCTAGGCACCTGAAGGAGTGATTAAGCCTTGAGAAGGACTTGCAGAAGTGTTTAACCAGTTTCATTCTCTAAAGTGCTTTTGTTAATCTGAGGAGTTAATTGCCTCCTGTTTAGATACTTACCCATATTAGCAAATTTGTTCTCACTGCATTTGGTGAGAAAAATATGCATGTTGATACTAGAGGAAGTACCTCAGAAAATTACAATAAAAAGAGCCACACCATTTGACATTAGTGTTAAGGGCCAAAATCCTACCATAAATCTACTTGTAAAATGCCCATCTTGGGCACCCTCTTCTACCTGAAATTTTTATTCAGCTGAAAAATATAATGATTTCTCTTACAACATAATCTGGCCCTTATCCAAAATAAGAAGACCTTCAGGCCTATAGTCCTGTCTCTTTAAACTACAGCAAAAGAAAGTAGCAAGATGCCACCCAGACACTGCCAGCTTGATGCAGAAACAACTGATTAAGTCCTTTAACCTCTGTGGTGGAGCAGATCAGAGCCAACTGATGCTATCTTCAGTGAAATCAACAGTAATTTCTTTTTACTGATCATAGTGGGTTTTGAACCAACTTGTTTAGCAATTTTAAGGTACATTCTGAAAAAAAAAGTTGATGTAGGAAAGATGTCGTCATAAGGAAGCTGGACAAAGCAAACAACTGCTAAGACACTGGCAGAATAGCCACATTTACTGGGAAGATCTGCCTGATAATTATTATACAATTTGTCTCAAGGCTTTTCTGTTGTTTGCACAACTCTCATATCCAGGTGGATATGACTGTCATGTGGAGCTGGTAGCAGCACTTACAATTACAGATTTCTCACACCTTTCACCCTCAGCGTGTGCTTTCAGTCACTTTGAACTTTGGTAGCCTTTTTCTTGGTGAGTATTGTCCATGCTTTCCCATCTCCGTAGTTAGACTTTAGGAGAAATTTCAGGAAGATCGTTCAGCAATTTCTAAAGATCTCTCTCTAAAGAAAATAGTTTTGTCAAAGATTTGAAATGAAAATACAACTATTTTTCATGCTTCTAGTCTGTGGAAATAGCCTGAAATGTCAAAAGAAATATTATAAGACCTAAGAAATAATTATTACTTTCCCTGGGGAAAGAGGAAAATTAATTCATATATGCTCAAGATACAAGCCTCTGGAAATCTCCTTTGCAGAGCTTGTTAAGAGGTTGGCTCCTCTGAAAAATCCGTGTGCGCATGCTCATGACAGTAAGGCAAATACAAACTCTAGCCTCAAAGAGCTCTTTCCTGCCTTTTCCACAGAGTGTGCTCAAGGCCCGCAGCACTTTCTGCATGCCAGTTCTGTTCACCTTGCTCAGTTTACGGGGGGATATAAAGGTTTCTCGAATTCCATGGTTACATACAATTCACATGCATGACCTGTGCCTCATTCCATGCACAAAGCCAGCAATGCAGATGCCCGAAAAGCACTAGTTTCGCACAAGGTAATAGCGTTTTCAACGAGTGTCCAAAGATGGGATCTTTCTGGTTCTCCCACATACTTGCCAGGTTATACTGGATAAAGAAATTAAAGAAGCTCTGGCATTTCTTCGTCTGGAAGCTGGGAACTTTCCGCCCTTAACATTCAACAATCATAGGATAACTTCATATGCTAAATTTCTATTTGTTAGCCCACAGTATACCGAGTAAACAAATGCTAAGATTGCAAAGTCACAATGCAAAGAAAAAAATAAGAGAATTGCTGTGGTTTGTGTGTATGCATTATGATACAGCCTTTAATTACACACCCACCTTCAATTTGCCCTGCAGGGCCCCGACTCATTCAGTGCACAAGATAGTCTGTGCTCACAGAATGAGGAGACATACAATATTTCTTTTTCTTCTTATCATTTAATATATGGCCCCATGCCTAATTTTCTGCACACTGTCCAAATCTTGCACTGAATACATAATTATTCATTTCCTAATGGGCTTTTCCCTGGTGCTTTTTTTTCATAGTATCCTAGTTATTAACAGACATTAATGAATTTATCTTCATAATGTCCCTGTGGTATGATTCTCCCCATTTTACAGACAGGGAATTGTCAAAAGTGCCAGCTAATTTGAGGTGGCAATTTGAGACGCCTGAGGTCTTATTTCTCAGAGTATGTAACAGTATGTATGTTCGGAGTAGTGTTCCTATTTATCTTAGTGACTTCTGTGAAAGCTCAGCAGTTTTTCAAAAACAATTGCAAAATCTCGGGCTCTACACTCAGAACACGTCAGAACATGAAAGTAGGAATTTTTTATGATTTTCCTGGAAAATCTCTGACAAAAGCAGGATGGAATATAGGTTTCCATAAACACTCAGTTACTTCTATCACAATCTCTTTTGTTCTTCGGCTTCATTCAATGTCCACCTCCAAAGCATCAGGTGATCTTCAGTCATGACACAAAATGGATTCATTCCTAAGTGCTCTTCATCCTGCATTTTTAATGAAGTGGGAGTCTTATGATCTTTTATTTCCATCCTCAGACATAGCACGTATTCATATAGTGATGAATGAAGCTTAACTTCTTTTGGACATTTTCTAATGTTGGACTATGGGGCAAGTTTACAACTTCAAGTTTCTTTTCATTAGCTAATTCTTTAGAATTAACTAATTTAAACATAGAGAATATGAGAACAAATCTTGAACGGTGCACCCACAAACAAACTCACTGAAGCAGAACTGGAGTTGTTAGACTTGCAGAGCCACTTTTTATTGCTCAAGGTATGGCAGAAACTGGAAATAGGAGAAATATTTGCTATGTGGACCTCCCACTAGAGGGGGATGGAGGAACACATTTAACCGGTGACTTTGGTAGCTGTAACAGCAGAAATGTGGAGGTTCAAGGATAGTTGGTTTTACACAAGTAGAATATTAGAGTATGAGGATGTATTGGAGGAGCAACAGGAAACCTGTTGCCCTCTGATTTGCCTCCTTTTCTCTGCCTCTGTAGTATATGTTCTTGATCACAGGACATCTATGTAGCCTCCTCATTCCTCCATTTGATATAGCTGTACCCAGTTCTTTGCTCCAGGCTCTGAGGGAAATGTGTCCTAACGCCTCTGCACTGGTCACTATATATTCTGTGTTCCTGCTCTTCCTTTGTGCCAACTATTCTGATTTTTTTTGTTTGTTTGTTTGTTTTTTCCCTCTTACATCTTGCCTCACCACTTCTTGCTGATTCCCTGCATCTTCTCCTAAACCTCCTCTTTAAGACTTGCCCCCATTCAACCCCTAACTCTCCTACATTCAACTCCTAACATCTTCTTTTTCATCACATCTTTTAAACCTCTGTCTTCCACTCATCCATCCCACCTGCCTACCTCTTCCCCACTATCATACTGGGTTTCCAAGTCAGGCTAGTGCCCTGGCAGGCTGCAGGGAAGCAAGGTGCGGGCTCACAGTGGGTGCCCGCAGCACCTGTGAGGGCTGCCGGCAGCACACCCTTGGTGCGTTTGGGATGGATCTGCCCAGTAAGGGGCAGCCACACAGTCAGGCAGCCCACAGCACCCTCAGCACACGGAGCATCTAATTTAATCACCAGATTGACAAGACCTTGCAGTGTGTGTATGAGCTGCAATTTTTCAAAGGTTTATAACTGGGCAAGATTTAGGCAAATTTACACAGTACAAGGCACTTTCATTATATGAATGTCATCCTCATGCCAAAGTATGGAGGAGCCAGAACATTTCCAAGGAACAATTTGTGTTTTTTCTCTTTTATTTTAACATGATCTAAAGAATATTTTATGTAGCTTCACTTAAAAACAGCTGCATCATTTCAGCTTAACAGCAGAGTAACCTTTACTACTGAAAAACATTAAAAAAAGATAATAAAACCAAAACCATCTTTCAGCAGTCCCGCAGCATGGGGATTTTCAGCTCTGCAGTTGAAGTTTGCAAACTTACACAATGAATTTTAAACTGTATAGTGATGTGAATCTTAGCTAACACCATATCTGTTCTATACTTCATGCACTATAAATTCGCTCTAAACACTATCAGACCTCTATTAGAAACTAAAAAAGAGTATGTGATCATATTTTGTATCGCTGTTGCAAATCATGAAATAACATCATTGACAGATATTTGTTTAAATAAATTCTCAGTGAAGATATTTTTATTGATGGCATGTTCTTGGTTCCTATTTTTAAAATTTGGTTTGGTAAAATTCTCCATGCCCTCATCTCCCCCTTCACCCACTGAAACACTTATACCCTCCACAGCAACATGATAAACTATGTTAGTTACCCTGTCACAGTAATGTGATAAACTAAATAAATTCATATAATTAATGTATGGATATGGCACTTATTACCAAAGTATACTTCTGTAAAAATCACATCTATTGCACAAGTTACACTGAATATTTTATACACTTATGGATCTTATTTTTGGCCAGCAGCTTGTTTAATAAGGTTGAGATATATTCCATCTCTGATGTCATGGAGCTGATTTTAGATGGCCAAATATAGATGCAAGCTCATAAATGTAGAAATTTGGCTTTTAAAAAAGTTTCTGAATAGTTGTAAAAGCTTTGAAAAAATAAATTATTCAGATAAAAATATTTTTGAATAAACAAGACCAGAAAAGTCTTGAGTCAAAAGATTACAAGTAAAAACAATATGGAATGTCTCAACCCACATTTAAAAATATTCATATTCAGTATGTTTTCATTTACTTTTGTTTATTTTCATCTTTCAGAGGATTATATTAAATTATTATAATAGTATCTTATTTCTTTAGATCAAAAGAATCTACATTTAATATTTCATAGGGGCAATTGTCCGTGTGGTCTCATATTATCTTATTGGAACATCAAAGCTTGTGTTAAATTTCTCTTAGTACCCCCCTGGGCAGATCCCGTTCTCACATGGAAGCTATTGGTTAAGACTCAATGTGGACTTTCATGTGGGGGGAAGGGAAAAAGACTATTTGATATCTACAACTGGACCACCAGGCGATGCTTTGAAGATGGGAGGGAGGCAAAACCTACCCTATTTGTGAATGGTTATTTAGGAACTTCTTTCATGTGATTGCTGGGAAGAAGTCTTGTTTCTGATGGAGAAACTTAATGACAGACCTGGTGAAATCTGACAATTCCTGTTGCCTTCTTTGCTGCTTTCCTACAAGGGTGGGCATGTTTTGCAAGTCCTCTTAATGAGTAGCTGTTGTAGATAGGAATGTCCTTTCTAACAGATTTATGCCCCAGATATTGACATACGTTGTATGAATATTGCAAAAGCCCCTGGTAGCCTTCTAGGTTTTGTGGGACCATCTTCCATATGTATGTAACATGACTGTGTAGGGTTCCAGTCTCTGCTGTATAAAGAGCAAAACACACAATAACCACAGTGACAGCCACATTCTTGGACATTTGGGTGGTACTTATCTCTTCTAAACTCATCCATGTAAAATTTAATGGTCTAGTCTGCACTGGTTGTCTTAGCCTCTCTCTAGGCAATGGAGAAAATGAGGAAACGCCAGAAGTTATCCAGACTGACTCAGAAATCTCAGGTGGTGTGAACTGCTCTCTAGAGATGTCATGGAGGGACCTAGACGACTTGTTTGAGAGGCTACGAAGCAGCTAACACTTAAGTAACCTGAGCTAGGCAAGCCGAATGACATACTCTCATACCTATTTGCTTTTTTGGAGAGATCGCTAAGAATGTTAGTGTTTATCTAGATCATCATTCCTAGATGATAAGTGGTGAAGTACCTCTCAAAAAGCCAACTGTCTGTGGCTCATAGACTGTCACTGACATTTATAATTAGACTTTAGACAGAATACCTCATCACTGTTGTATATTACCAGCCCTGCTGCCCTGTAGGCTGAGCAGGTCAAACTTTATCTGAATAGTTTAAATGAGTGGTTTGGGTTAACGGAATTGATTTTTCAGAGGAGACGTGGAGCATGATGGAAATGTGGGATGCTTACCTCTGTCTATGTTCCTTTCCTGCCAGTGAAGATCTAGCTGATGTAGTCTGTGGAGTACAGAGAGCTATGCAACTGGCACTGAAGTAAACACCTACATTTGATCACCTAAATAGCTATTCCAGATCTACACTAAGTACAGAGGGAATATAGATACCCAATTTGCATTTGATGTAAAAGGTGAAATGTGATTCAGTTTTGCCTGTGCCCAGGCAGCTTGTGCCATCTGAGATGCCTTCTGGTATCACAGACATCCATAAGCAGCGGGTAGATACAACCTAGGGTCCCTGGGTGGGAGAACCGCGAAGTCTGGTGTGACAGCGGGAGACCAGGCACAATACTATAGGCATCTCAGGTGCTACCAGAAACCTATAGGCAGACAACTGAATCCAGTCCCTGTATTCAGATATCTACTTTTAAATGCCTACAATTCAGAGCTGAATTTGACTTGTATTGATTACCTGGCATTAGGAAGAAACTTCCTTTGTCTGTCATTTACTTGTGCTTTTTGGAGGTGTGCCTACCTTCAGAAACATATCACAACTCTGAGAAAGAATACTGCATAAGAAGGACCTCTGGTAGCATTTACCTCATCATAGTTTAAATGGTTACAGTGTGCCTGCTTACATCTCAATTGATTGTCCCAAGCTTACATTAACGTCAATTGAGAGAGGGAGAGTTCTAGGGTATAATTCACTTGACCTACTTTTGATGCTTTTGTTACAATGAAATGAATAGTACCCTAAAAGTACTCGTCTCTCTCTACTGAATGTGAAGGGAGTCAAGGGTGACTAGCTCTGATGTAACATCCACCTTCTAGTTGTCCACATCTGTTCATATGAATCACACCTACTCTGACCAACAATCCTGCCACAGCACCCTGTAAAGATTTTCTGAAAAACAACTTCTGTTCACAACCAGTGAACATACTGGTCACGAAAGTGGAGAAGGGAAGCTATTAGAATGACAGCTGCTCTGCTGAGCAGCTTTACAGCTAAAAGCTAAAATTGTCAGTTCAGCACAAAAGCTGAGTTTGTTATATTTGCCCACTGCTTAGCCTCTCCAGGGAGGAAACAGCAGGACCTAACTGATGCAATTGATGCTACCTTTTGTCACTACTCAGAAAGATGCCCCCCTCTCCCTTGGTTGTGTGTGGGTTCACCAGCATGAATAAAAGTATCTCAGAGATATTTTATATCATCTTTATGATATTTTTCGCAATGGGATTACACATTTTTGTTCAAAAGATCACACTTTCTAATGAGTAGAAAAGCTAATTGCTCATTATACAGGGTTCTGTGAGACTGATGGACATCCACAGCGATATTTGAACCGTAGGCCTCACCACAAAAACTGTTTTCAAACGCCCGTGTTCTGAGACAAACAGGAATATAGGGCTTACCATACTGAATCAAACCATAAAATTTTCCTAGCCTGTTCTGCTAACAGTTACGAGTATATACGTTTCACAAATGAGTGAAAAATCTTTCAAATAGGTGGAAGGAGTGCTCTGTTAACATCCATGCATCAATCTGAATTTAGAATAGGGCTCGTGAGTTTTATTTTACATTCTTTTTCACTTTTTTAACATTAACCTTTCTCATTTCAAATACTATGATGACATCACTGAGACATCTTTACTGAAGGCTTTCAAAAAGAAGATAGATCTTGGGATTCAGAAGTAAAAATTCTGTTGCAATGTGATAGAGGGGGAAGGATAGTAAGCAAACATGGATCCCACTTTTTGAGAAAGCAGGGAGTTGGAAGTGATACTAAATAAAGTGGAAAGCTTGTATTCCCTTATTTGGAAACACCTGAAAGATGATTTTTCTATATTTGTCTACAGAAAGCATACTAATGCTTTGTATTTGAAACCTTTCAGACAACCATTTAGCCTGAATAAAAGTACTAAACCAGGAGGAAATTGAGAGGTAGTACTCTGATATACAAAAGCCATTAGGCCATAAATATGAGCAACACGAGAGATTTTATCCCTACACTCAGTGGTATTGTTGCATCAGTGAGAATCACCTGCATGGAGAGTGTTCTGAAGGAAAAGGTCCTGAGCGGTTTCTGAGGTGTTCAGCTGTAGTGGAAGAAATATAGACACCTTCAAACTATTCTTCTTAGATAGCCAGAGAATATTGCAATTTTGAGAATATGCAATTTGCATATTGATTACTAAACCTATGTTTCCAGCAATTTATAGTATTCACAGGAAACCTACAGAAATCAAATTAGCTCTTTATCTTCAACAAAATTTGCAACTTGCAGGTTATTCTTCTGATCTACAAGGTTCTTGTTTATCCCCAGCTGTCTAACACTTTTTGTAGCCCTCCTTGTTATCATATACATGCTCATGTTCTCTGGATTTAAGACCTCTTAAAGCTTCCTACACTTAAAAAGTTTATGTGCTGAGGCAGTGACCTAACTTCTGTGCAAAATAACACAGGGCATTATGATAATATTTTTCCAAAATAACCAGAGGCAATTGACTGTATTGGCAGAGTACTACAAGGACAGAAACACATCTGATACTACTAAGATGCTTATGTGTTGTTGTGTGGTCCAATAGTTTATCTCTGTCTTAGAGCACATATTTTTTATTAGATTTGCTAAATAATTTTACTCTTCAGGCTGACTTTTCTTGCAAAATTTCTTCCTTATTTTCAGAGACTTGAGTTGCAAATCCGTATATAAACGCTGACAGAATGTGTGAATATCATCAGTGCATTTGTATTCCGTCTTCAACTCTTGCTTCGTATAGAGCCCTGAGACTAAAGTCACATCAAAATATTAAAAATTGTTTAGTTACTACTGTCTTAGAGCTAAGTTTGCTCTATAATATGTGTTGTCCCTTCTTCGCCTCACCTACCTCTCAGTTTCTGTTTTAATTCAGTTGTTGGCCCTCTGTGACAGAGGGCACCTATAATGCTGCACACTCTTTGAATGGTGTCTAGACAAGTATCTCACATTCAGTTTCCTCTTAAATATTATCTTACTATAAATGATAGACAGCAATAATTTATTATACTGTTCTTATAGCGATAGGTGTGATCACCTGCTGCCCAGAACCAGTGTGCTATTTCTCATACCAGTATAGGTCAAAAAAATGTATAAACCATGTATTTTGCATTTACTTTTGTAGGTTAAACTTGTGTGAAACGATTTGTTTATCTTTGGGCAGTGACCCCAAAAGACTGGAGAAGTGGGAACACAGGAATCTCATGAAGTTCAGCAAAGGAAAATGTAAAGTCCTACACTCGGTGAGGAATAACCTCCCAGAACAGTACAGAGTGGGCACCAATCAGCTGAAAAGTAGCTTTGCAGAGAAGGACCCAGAGGTCCTGGTGGACAAGTTGGGCATGAGCCAGCAATGCACTCTTGGGGTAAAGAAAGACTAATGGCATCCTGGGCTACATTAGGCAGAGTGTCACCAGCGGGTTGAGGGAGGGGATCCTTCCCATCTGCTCAGCACTGGTGAGGCCACACCTTGAGTGCTGGGTCCAGTTCTGGGCTCCCCCGTGCAAGAGAGACATTGACATGCTGGACCAAGTCCAGCAAAGGGCCACAAAGATAATTAACGGACTGGAGCAGCTCTCACAGCAGGAGCAGCTGAGAGCTGGGACTGTTCAGCTTGGAGAAGAAAAGACTGAAGGGGCATCTGTTCAACGCGTGGGAGTGAAGAAGACAGAGCCAAACTCTTCTCAGCTGTGCTCAATGACAGGACAAGAAATAACATACACAAATTGAAATTGGAAATTCCATTTGATTATAACAAAAAACTTTATTTTACTGTGAGAGTGGTGAAACACTAGAATAGGTTCCCAGAGAGGTTGTGGAGTCTCCATCCTTGGAGATAATCAAAATCCGACTGGGCATGGCCCTGAGTAACCTGTTGTTGAACTGAGCGGGGTGTTGGTCTAGCCGATCTCCAGAGGGGCCTTCCAACATCAACTATGAAGTGACTCCATGTGATTTTGTGATTTGTCTTCTGGCTAAACCGGGCCATAAGTTTGGAAATGAAAGGAGTGCAGAAGGAGGAAAAAGGGAAAAAGAACATACCTTTTGACTTTTTCTTTTTTAGATTTTATTATTTTCTAGGAGTGACTGTCTAAGTGTCTTTCCTAAACTGTATCTGGAAATCTAGAATAAAAATTAAATTTAAACAGCTAATGGAGGATGTTAATATTGCTCTGATTACCAATTTTCTGACTCTGTGGTACAGTTAATGTACTTGCGGTACAAAATCAGACAGCGGCTAGTACAAGCAGGGCTTTTACTCTTCAATTTTAAAGTGTCCTTCCAATCAGAATGCTCTTCCTTTTCTTGAAAGAGTCATTTCATTTTTCTAAGAACTCCCCTATTGCTTCATAAGCGGCATTGGAACAAAAGGTTATGTAAGTTCTATATCTTTCAACTCCTTTGTTTCTCAGCTTCAAAGAGCCACATCAAAATATCTTGCAACAGAGCAAACATCAACTGGATTTTCTTTCAGCATTCAACAGATATCACATTCTGCCAGCTGTCCAGCACAGTATGAGCAAACGCTGCCAGATTATTCCTTGATGTAGAACAGAGCCCACTAATACTGAGGTAGCTTTATGTGCACTTTGCAATATTTATTTACTAGGTTTTTTTAAGACACTTTCACATCAGATCAAATGGTACTATAAAAAGCTGATGTATAATACTTAAGGTAAAATCCTACTACTTTAGAAAACTTCATTCAGTTCTCTGAACTTTGTCTTTTAAAGCTACAATATTTAGGCACACCTATTTTCTCCCTATTCCCCTGTGTTCATTGCCATTGATAGCCCTCCTGCTGAGTCCCACGGTAGCAGGAACAGCACCTAGTACCAGGATGAAAGCTTTGAAAACAATTTCGATTTGACAGATTTCAACCCAAGATGCAGAATGACTTCAAAGCTATAGGTTTAATCAAAATTAAGAGGAAGTACTGGCTCCCCTCTGGACTGCCTCTTTCACCTCTTGTTTTTCATCTACACCATATTACTGTGCTACCTGTTTAAGTCTGTGAGGGTGGTAACACTGAGACTTTTCTGATGTGGAGATCTTCTCCAATATCTAAGTGCTCAAATCCTTTATGTTGTTGATTGTGATCTAACACCTTCTGCAAAATAGCATGCAAGAGACAAGAGATATTTGCACGCATTGAGATACCATGAGAGATAACTCTGCTCTCAACCATCTGCTCGACCCTTTATTTACTGCTGCTCTTTGTACTGAAATTCAAATATTTTGAAGAGAAGGGGAAAAAAAATTGCACAAGGAGCTCCCATTTCATCTTTAGCTTTTTTATGAACAACATCTGCAGAATATGATAGGAAACAAAAACATCTGTTTTCAGTGCCTTTGCTGTATTGTGTCTTTACAGTGGCTCACGTGCAGACCTGAAGCCATGCCATCTTGGGATGCTTTCTCCTTTTTTATGTGTAAAAAGCCTTGAGCAAGCTTGATACTCAAAGGTAAGATATTCAGAGCTGGAGCAGGTATTAGTAGGCCCGGAGTAAGCTTGCTTCAGCTTCACAGCTTTTGGATGAAAAATCTTTTGGATGGAAATTAAGATTGAGGTTTTGGCTATCTAATGAGAGATAAATCCAAAAGCTTTTCCATTTTCCGGTGGTAATGTTATTCCTCATGGAAAAATCTACTATAAAGTAGAGGCAGAATTCTGTCTATTAGTTTCATCTGGTCTATGTTGATTTAATTCACTGGAAACATGAACTTTTTCCTAACAGGAAAGCATGCATGATTCTGTTGGCCTGTTCTGTATCTGACGAGGAAATTCACCTTCCCTTCCACCTCTCAGGGGCTTGGTAAGATTTCTGTGACCTATTAAATGACTATTGTGTCCCACTGTCTCTATGAATGCTTTTAATTGGTGGAAAAAGGCAGAATTAATGTTTGAAAATTAGCCCTTTAAGAATTTCAGATGAAAAGCATTACTGGCTGTTATTATTATTTGTCACCAAAATTTGCTTTTCTGTTTAGGCCTTTTTATGCAGACAAAGTTCTCTCAATGACTTCGGAGGGTAAATGATACTTAAATTAATGATCTGGCAATAACAATAACATCGCATCAGGAAGACTTTTGTGTACTGAGAAAGAGCCTCACCTAAGTCATATACAGAATTTCCCCTCTTCCCCAATTTACGTACTCGAAAGCAAATCATACCTTGAGATTACAGTAGGCCCTTATCATTCAGCTGTAAATAAACATAAATCATCTCTAGATTGCACTCTGGCAGTCTATGGCATGCTGCTTGTGGTAACACAGCACCTGAGGGCTTGGCTGTCTTGTAATGATTGCAAAGGGAATACAGAATGGTTTGGAAAACTATTGCTTTGATCTAGGAGTTGCTTAAAACTACTCTACCAAACTAGTCCCTCAGCTCAGGCAATAGCTTGCAAAGCTATTTTCGTAGTTTTCAGAGAAACTATATGCCTGACTACTATCCCCCCGCTAGAAGCAGATTAAAATCATTTTGCCACCTCTTAAAATGACCAGCTTGCCCAGTTCTGCGCTGAATGATGCTATATATGTGGTTTACTGTAAGATCCTATCTTATTTGTATATAATATATCTACATTTATTTCTTCATTTTCACATGCATATTGTACTCACATGCTTATTTATTTGTAAATAGAAGCTATTATCCCAAAATGCAAGAAGCTATTCTGTGTGATTTTAAGTTTTGAGTTCTTCTTTCTCATCTCCTCTCTCCCAGCTTCTTTATCCTCTTTACCTACCTGCGCACATTACTACTCTTTTTTTTAAGTAGATAACTTAAATATGGAGGTGTTTATATATATTTGTATAGCACTTTTGAAAACTGTTTCTGATGTTGGTTATGCATGTCTGAGGACAGAGAATGCCAGACTGGGAGATGAAGCCTCATGAGAGCAGGGGAGCAAGTCTTACTCTCTCAATTTTGGTCTACAGGATGATTTTGCACAGCCTGGTGTGCAACTCTCCAAGGTATTATCTCCTACATACAAAATTGATGGTGCTTGTGACCTCTTTTATAAACATATTTTGACAACTACTGATGAAAATTATTGCTTAAGATCTGGAGGAATGAGTGAACCAAAGGACCTCATAACAAGGGAAAATGAAGCGTGGGACTATCTGTGGAAAATTTAAGGTACAAGTACAGTAAATATTCCTTTGGTCCCTCTTCTGACACCATTTATAGCCTGTCTGAATATATAGAGGGACGCTTGTTTTTGTATGGATTGTGTTATTTCTTTATCTTGTTCACATTTCTCCTCAAAGACCAGGAAATCAGAAGCGTCAGCTACTGGGGAGGCAAACACAAATCCTACAACTAATCCCAGAAATTTCATTTTGAGAAAGAAACTGTCATTTCATTAGGAAATGAAAGTGGTCTTTCTCTGCTGCAGGCAAGGATGAGGAAATGAGAGCATGTGTGGAGCACTGAGGTGCTGTGGAGAGGAGCCGGCGGGTGTGCAACCCTGCATTTGTCTCTCACGCCTTCCCTACGTATGGCCTTGGTGGCTAAGCTCCACCAGCCTTGTGGACATCTCAGCATTTCTCCATGGGCTTTCAGCAGTGTCCCTGGGGAGGAAGGAGAACGAGCTTGCTGCTCTGCTGCCTGGTCCTCTTCTGAGCTGTGGGGCACTGAGGAAAAGCTTGTTCCCACATCTGTCTAGTCCCTCACAGGGAAGAGCTCTGCCTCTCACTAGGTCCATCAGGACAAAAAGAAGAGGAGAAGAATCCTAACCAGCTGTGACTCTTCTTTTTTTGTTGCAGAGTTAGGGCTTCTCTTACTGCCCCAGCTTGCATCAACTAAAGGCCTGGTTATTGCTCAGGGGCAGTATACACCTACTATTTTCCATCCACATTACCTCGTGTCAGGAGTTGCCAGCAAGAAATGTGCAGGAGCAAGCTCTTGAGTTGACTGCCTATGCATGGGGATTGCACAGAAGTTTAGTCAGTGATAGACATCTGCTTAGATAGTCAGTGATAGAAGGTTAGTTAGGGCTGTGCTTTCTTTTTGCACTGAAAGAACCACTTGCCCATTGTCTTTTGAAAAGTTTTGATGTACATGGCAGTCATTTTGATGACTGAGTGATCCTTCTCCATTTTCATCTTCATAGACCACTTTTGTTTCAGGAAAAGGAAAAATAAACTAAACTGTGTTTTGTATGGCTACATTTAGTCATGGTAAAAATCTAAGCCACAAAAAAAAACAAGGATATTTTTGAAAGCTTTTATGAATAACCTATTAGAAACCTTTAGGTTTCTAAGCAACCATTTTCTGCTCAAAATTATGCATTCAATAACTATGGAAAAATATATTTCCAATGAAATTATAAAACCTTAACACAACAAATAAAAAAAAAAAAAACCATCAAAAGTGAGAGAAAACAGAAGTTGCAAGACTGGCTCCAATAAGTCCTGTTATTTGTTAAAAAAAAAAAAAAAAAAGATTTCCTCCTATTCTTCCTCTCACTGAAAATCAGACACCAAATGCAAAGCAAACAGTATAGATGTTCAGTCTAGTAATGTAATTTGGCTCAGCACTGGTATAGCTAACGCATAAATTGCATGAGGAGTAAATATACAGTCGGTTTGTTCTTTCGTTGCGAAAATATAGTTCAATTAGTCTGGACTACCATATGATACACAGTTTCCCCCTTTCTGTGGGATATAATTAGGAATAAGATGTAGCATCTGGGGGACTCAGGCCTTTGAAGAACATGACAACTTTTAAATGAATAAAGAGGATGATATGAAAGTTGCTGTGTACCCTTCTTCTCACTGTGGGGAGTTGAACATACCTTTTCCTGTCTGGCCATTTAATTTGCTCATTTGTAACTAGGCTTGCATGAATCACTGGAAGCCTATTCTGACAGTCTGTGGGAATGGCTGTGTAACCATCCGGGAAAGCAAAGGAGAGAGGAGGAGACAAGATGAGATCAGACAAGACAAGATGAGCCAAGCCGAGCTGAGCCGAGCCTTGTCTTTGACCTCTTCAGGGACACGAAAAAGTAATGACAAAATAATGGAAAATGGCAGACAGAAAATTAGGGAAGCCTCACATTACGCTCTTACTAGCTTGTCACTGCTTGGGAAAGCAGTTGAAAGCGGCAACCAGGTCTGTGATTCTGTTGAACGAATCATGAGGAGCAAAGGCACTTGAATTTTGCTTGCAGCGCTGCCCGGAGCTCTCCTGCAAAGTGAACAATAGGCAAGCAGACAAAGATGTAATTTCATGTGAGAAAGTTTCATCTTTATAATGTAAAGTGCCTTCTTATCTGAACAGCAAGGTGATATGTAGCATTTTGTCCACATCTTGGAGAACTGAGAGTTTTGTTGGAGGTAGCTGTCTCTCCTTGATGTCTTGGTATCAAAGCAATGCTCCTGCAAGTCTTCAACCTCTGTAAGCTCCTGAAGGGTTTTATTTTACCCAATATGTCATAAAGGAGAAAGTAATCTTAATCCCATGATGGGACAACTGGTTATACAGCATAAGTGTGAGGAAATTGTTCTGTAACCCGTCTGTATCACTAATATTCATATCTGAAGTGGTAGTTCCATCCAACCTCTCTTAAATGTTAGTGTAAATAGCACACATCCATACTTTTATAAAAGCATTTGGCTTCCTTGTCAGATATTTTTCACTTGGATCCAGATTCTCAGACTCTGATCTCAGACTCTGATTGTTCTGATTGATCCCCTGCCGAGTGGCTATTCAGTCTGAAGCCAAAGGTGCCCCGCAGCCTTGGCTCCCAGCGGTGACTTTAGGAGCTCGGGTGGAGGGTGCAACGGCTCTCCCTCAGGCCATGCGCCAAGGTTTCCTTCCTTTGCAAGCAGTGCTAGGTGTCATCAAGGACCTAAGGTCCCATCAGGGACAGGCTACCCTGGGCACCAGGAAGGAGCTGCTCAGAAGTGTGCTTGGGGTCCCCAGGGCAGCCAACTCAATGAGTATTGCTTATCATCCGACATATTTTGGGTCACTCTGAGACTGCATGTTGTACAGTGTTTAATAGAATGAGCATCAGTATTTGGGGCAGGAAGGGGCTTTTATACTGCTTAAATCATGTTCTTCGTCCTTCGGTAGGCACTCTTCCTAGAGTTTCCAGAGAATAAAAATTCTTTTTTGTAAACTGCGTTGTTTTGAATTTGAATAACCCCTGATGTTGCATTTTCTTCATGAACAATGTTTTTAAAATAAATATTTTAGACACATATGTATTTTATTTTTTTATTTATAGTCTATTATAGACATACTTATATGTATATATATACGCAGAATAATCTATCTATAAAATATAATACAAAATATTATACATTTGTGTTATAAACTTAAACAAGGTTTCAATTCTGAAAGACTGCTGAAATGGTACATTCAAACAGGACTTTCTTCTTTTTTCTCCAAAGTGAAATTTCAATAGAATACGGTGAAAACTTTTGCTTTTAGACACAAGAATATTTCTACAACAGAAAATGGTTCAACTAAGATTAGTAGCTACCATTATAAACAGCCATATATACATATGCATGATTCAACCATGAAGTAACTGAACAATCAATTCTGGGCTTTGCTTCCCATTTTACTGTTTGAATAATTATTGGGGCAGGTTCTTACCTTGTGTGAGTCAACTTCTTTGATTCTCATGCAATAATGCTAATTTACACTGTCTGAGAAGAGCTGAGTTGGATTCTGCTGATAAAATTATAAGTTTGCATTGTATAAGTAATAATACAATAAGTCTGCATTAGTTTAAACTGCATTGCACCCTTACTATGCTGCTGAAACTTTGCAAATTTACATTTATCAAAACTTTCCTGAAATGTGGGGCACTCATCTTGTTGTAGATAGGAAAAGGCAGGAAATTTGCCAAGACCATGATAAATCCTGCTCATCTTGTTAGGGAACAATCAAATCTGGGGTAACACCAAGAAAAACTTGAGGAATGTGCCTGAACTGTCCTCCCAGTTAAGTTCACCAGTTATTGGTCAGAAAATGTTTGAATTTTTCCCTGTAGTGCAAACTGGGTCAACTAGAAACAGATTTTGGAAGCTAATGGATCCATATTACTTTATACCTTCCCAAGGAGACCTAGACTTGACATTTTAAACTGCCACATTATAAATATTTTACTAATCAGTGTAATTTTGTGATCTGAACAATTTCCAAATTCTATCATAAATCAGTTAATAAAAGTACGCAACTGGCAAAGCTTAGTCAACCGATAAAGTCATTCAGTGACTAACTGATACCCAGGTAAATAACCAGAGCTGATTCAACATGCAATCGCAATCTATCCACAAGAACTTAACTGTACCATGGATGCTTGTAGCACTAAAATTTGTCTACAGTATTTGCTTTCAAGCAGTATGTAACTTAAGTGATAGAAGGAAACTTATCGAATAGCCAAGATTTGATTTCTGAAGTCAAATTACATATCATATTGCATTTTAAAATTAAAATTATATATATTTTAAAGATGATATGTTTTAGAAAACATTAGAACATACTATGAGAATAAAAAACTGATATACGCAATATGAACAAGTCCTAAGTAAAATTTACAACTGTTGATTGAACTAAAAGATGGTTTGAAACAAGTGCAACTCAGTTAAATAAATGCAACTCTGTCATTTTGAACAATGAACCTGCTTTCTTCAAGAATTTGATTATTCATATGAAAAGAAAACCCTAAGGTCATATCATTGAGGACCTGACCTCCGAGAAAGCACTAGGAGCCCTGATGTTCTCAAGCTGACTACACAGAACTACTTGCAGGATAAAGCTTGACACAGTTCTGAACATCCTCACTCTTTTATTCCCAGACACAGATCCTATACTTTCTCTTTCTGAAGATCTTTGATAAAGAAGCATAAAGTTTCACACTGGGAAAAGAAACTTCCAAAAGTAAGCACTTTAAGAATGAGAATAATGTGCAAAGAAATGTCTGTTTCTATGAAAATGAGGAGTATATGGTCTGGCCTTTGTGAGATAAACCCTGTGAGGAGAACAATCTCTTTATTTTCTGTTAACTTAGGAAGAAAGAAGTGTAGTTTTCACTGTCCCTACGCAACCAATAAGCACAAGGATTGAGTCTAAGCTGTACCATCACTTGTTCTCTCCCATTCATAGCAGGAAAATGGGGCTTAGTTTAGTCCTATTCCAGTTAAAACATCAAATCCTAACTTTATGAATTATCAGATATTTATTTCCTCTACTGAGCCTGCCCAGGTCATCATAAGTTCTAGGCAAGTACACATCCAAAACCAGTTGACAGAGCCTGCTATCTTATGTGAGTCTACTCATGACAATCTCTTTTATTCAGCCACTCCCCTAAACTCATCAGGATGTGATTAAGTTGTGATGCTATTTCCTAACATCTGCTACATTATGTGGGTTTTATAACATCACATACATATCATCATTCATTAAAATCTGGAAGCCAGCAAGAGAAACTGTAGTATTGGATGTTGACATCAGGTAGGCATTTCGAGCTAGTGTGGGATGGTTATTTTCAGCTGCTTCTGAAAAGCTGAAGACATTATCCATAGGCCCCTCCTTGTCACTCTTCTTCTTGTCTTCTTGCTGGCTTTCCTCCTCAATGATGCACTCTGACTCTTCGTATTCTAGCTTGGTTTGCACCATTGCATGCTCAGTTTTGTCTATCCATTCCTAGGAGAATAAAAATGTTGATGATGGCAAGTTCTCAGATATCATTTAAGAGAAGTCTAGTTGTACAGACATTGATTTTCCTTTAGCAATGGCATCTTCCCTGGATCAACCACAACAGAAAAGATGAAAAGGAAGCAATATAGGAAAGCTGGATTTGGAAGAAGGAAGGAAAGAAGGAAGGAAAGAAGGAAGGAAAGAAGGAAGGAAAGAAGGAAGGAAAGAAGGAAGGAAAGAAGGAAGGAAAGAAGGAAGGAAAGAAGGAAGGAAAGAAGGAAGGAAAGAAGGAAGGAAAGAAGGAAGGAAAGAAGGAAGGAAAACCGGAACCCACAAATGCATACAAACTCCTACTAACTAATGAGAAATGTAATGCTGAAGGAATCTGCATATATAATTAGAGCCTGCAGAAATCCTTGGATGTGCAAAATACCTGGTGATCCTTGGTGAACTTGCACACTGCCCTGACTTAAACTAAATTTAGACTGAGTTTACAGGGAGATTTGCACAACTTAGCATTTCTGGATTAAAATTCAGTATTAATTTGCATTTATACCTTCTTTTTTTAGGTTTGATTTTAAACCTATCTTACCTAAGGACAATTTTCAGTTTGTCACTGAAACATTATTACTGCCTTTTGACATTTTTATTTGGTTTGAAAATATTCCTGAATATTTGATCTGTCTGCTTTCAGATAAAAACCTACAGGTAATTAACATTAAGATAACCCAATTAATATAGAATAATATATCATATATATGATGTCATGGATTTAAGGAACAGTAAAAAGCAAAAACATAAACTGAGTGTGGTACGTTCGTTTGATAACTATTCTGTTTCTAAAGGCTTAGTGAGCATAGACCTGTGCTGAGGATGCTTGCTACTGGAACAAAAGAAAGGCCAACTCTGGCTCAGTACTAAGGCTCACCACACTTCACAGACACAAAGGACAAGAATCTGCCTCAGAGTGGAGCAAGTTCCCTGAGCTATCACATCCAGGAATAGAAGCCAACTCCATGCTGGCATCTCATCAGATGGTATTGCTGTTGCTCTGGACACCCTGAGATTCTTCTTTTGAACTTCTACAAAAAGTGTCTTACGCAGTGCCAAAGCAGTGCTATACTGGCAGTATGGACAGTGTCATTTGCTCTGTAGATTTGGATGGCCACATCACACCAGGGAAGGGCTGTTTCCTTGAGTCAAAGACCGCTCACAGTAAATGTCAGTGCAGAATGCAGGTTTAGGTTGCAATTTACACATCATTCACAGCATTGTACAGTTCACAGCCTTGTTGTGGAAAGGGAACACTTACCTGGAAGTTTTCATTATGATCATTGAAGAGATCAGCAAATACGTATTTTGGATCTGGTATAACAGGCATGACTGACTTTCGAAGTCTGCAATGAAGAAAGAAAAATACATGTGTTCTGTGACAGTATATTCATTCACGTATGCCTCTACTTCAATGAAGTTCTGTAGCCACCAATATAATTAACATGACGGCTGTCAAGGTTTGATACCTTTTAAATGTATGTTAAAGTTAAAAAAAAGCAATATTGTAGAGCAGTCGTTTGATCGGTTTGAAGTAAGGTATGATTTACACAATATAGAGTGATTTTTCTGCTGTGTTGTCAACCAATCCCATCCTTGTAAAATTTAGAATATGTCCAGACTTCCAGCTAGTCAGCAAGTGACATTCTGCACCATGCAGTATATAGTCAGAGCTTAAAATTCCCTGGACACATTCCCCCAAACTTGGGAGATGGTGCAGCAAACAACTGTAATGACTTATTTAGTGAACATAAACCCAAACATAAACTTAGATGGACGGGAGAAAAAAATGAATCTATAAGCTAGAAAGGTTATCAAAGTCCCATATATTTTCAACCTATTTTCTGCAGTACCGCATTTGTGAGTTTTTTCCCACAGAAAAAAACCAAATTTCTGTGCTTTTGCAGCTATTTTTTTAATTGTAGATTCTAAGCATGACCAGAAACATTAAACTGTAAATCCAAACCTTAACATAGTCTTATTACAGTTGAATGCACTCAGCCTAATATCAGTCTGGTGCAAGCAGACATTGAGTCTGATAAGTTGTGCAAAGGAATGGAAGTCGGTTCAGAAGCAATAGTAAAAACTACTGACTTCTAAATATTCAACTGGATTTCTAAGCAAGAGCAGAAGTGAAGCTGAAGGGACAGAATTTTGTCCTGAAGACTGGCATTATACTAGAATTGCTCTCTCTGCTTTTGAAAATGAAAAGCCTTGATGGTCGAAAGATCAGAATGCATTAGACCTCAAATGGTAATTAAGCTATTGACTTCTACATCTTGATACTGACTTCATTTATCAGATAAGAATCTTAAGGGCTAAAAGAGCTGATCCTGAATCATTTCTTTATTTTCATGAAATGAATATTTAGTAGTGACCACTAAAATTATATTTACCTCTGCCATTTACACAGAAGAATCAAGAGGACAAATATCATTAGAAGTACTGCCAGCATACAACTTAAAAGAATTATTGTGTTTGACTGAGATTTTATGTCATCATCACATGAATCTAGGAATAATCACAAAAAAAAAAAAGAAGACTTTCTTATTAACTTTAACTGTAAATATTGCTAATCATGCTAGAACATTGACTTTTCTTTAAAATACAGCAATGCTTAGGAACAATTAAGACAATTCAATTGAAACTGAAAAGAAAAGGAATCCACAAACCATGTAACAAAATAGTGTTGTAATTTTATTTATCTAAATTAACTTTGTACACGACCAAGGAGGGGGCTTAAAGACAAAGAATAGAAGTGTTTGGAATGAATCAAGTTAAATATTCCTTCTCCTCGTGTTCACCACGCTGCACTGACAGTGGTGCAACAGCTTTGGGCTGAAGTCTAGCTTACAGACACCTACTTGCAATCACCAAAGCTGTAAATGTAATTGTGTATGTAACTTAAATTTCTTATTTCCCAAAATGAAACTCTTATTTTCCAACATAAAAAAAACCAAAATCCCCCAAACCACAAGCCCTTACAACTAGAAAGAAACCAATGTCAGGACATAATCCAGCACACTGGTATATAAACTAATGCATTGATGCATAGCTTTCACCATTCTCAGTTTTTTCCCCGCAGCTTTTATAATGCCAGCTTAAAACTACCTTGTACTAGGATGGTCTGCTCTCCAAATAGATACTATAAGAACTAAAATGAATTATTCATACAGGAACAACTGTCCTATAAGTAGTGCTCCACAGTCACTTTGATCCCTGCAGCAGCCTATTCCACCTACTTTTTATGTTCAGCCTGCCAAAAAGCCACAAGAAAGTTGTGATCTCCTTATAAGGTATTTGCTTTCAGCGTTTGTGAAACTTCTTGAGCATAGCCTTGTTCATGGCTTCCTTTGATGTTAAATTTGGAGACAATAAAGACTTATTCAGGTTTTGAAGTGAAATGCTTTCCCTGTTGAAAGGGCTGTCCCAGTGTCACTTCTGAACCAGGGCCACCGAGAAAAACTGAACCATGAATATGTCTCTTCTCTACTTTCCATCCTTGCAGCCTCCTGCAGATAGCCTACGGTCAAATGGTTCAGGTAGAGCTGGTATGTGATCCCCTCTTAGAGGCATACGAGGGGACATTGACCTCTGTGTTTTCTGAAGCACATTTCCAGCGACACCTGAGGACATGCTTGCAGGTTCACAATCTGCAAGGTAGATGGGGCTTCCTCGGAGGTCATACTTGTGGTTACTACTATTGCACAGGATATACACATCCGTGCTCCAGAATTTCAGCCCAGTTTTGTGTAAATAGATTTTCTTCAGGTGAGTTAATAACCCGTTGGATTTTGGAGAGCCCAGGACATCTTTGTGTTTCGTATTTCTGATAAAGCCCAGTGGATAGCTTTTTGTGGATAGCTGATATGAATGTGTTAGGAAGGTGAACAGTCTTTACTTTACTACATTAGATATTTCTTTCGGTTTTGAAAACTAGTAGAAAAATTCTTTCCATCAGAGACCTACTCCAAGGTAATTGTCATCCACTAAATGGGCCAATCTCGTGGAAAATCAATGCAGATACTGACTTTGCTTCTGCTTCTGGGGATGGGAATTAAAAACGGGTAATCAGACTTCCATATGAACTTTCTTTGATGGTGGAAGATACAGCATGATAGAATGCTATGTTAACTAAATGCCCAGTCCTCTTTTGCAGTCCTCCCCCCACCTTCCCCATTTAGAGATTATGTGAATGTTGCACAGCTGTTACCTAATGATGTGCCATTCATCCAAAATGTTTCTGCTTCCCAGTCACTGCTGTAATTAACTACATTGCAGTAAGGTACTAGCCTCTTCAGTCTGACCCGGAAAGAATAGCATTTCCTTGGATCAAAGCCTTGCTCTCCAACACTGCAACACTTAGAACTTCTGGACTGAGAAGGAAGGTGTATTATCATTATTTCTGGTTTTCAAAAACAGCTTCATAATGCTACAGTTTATCATGATCATAGCAAGAACAAGAGATGGGCTAATGCAAAACCTCAGAACCAAATTTTAAGTTCTCCACATTTTTGGGAACTCCATTTCTTGCATGACTTTTCCCCATTCACACCCATTCCTCATTGTTTGATGTTGAGTTGAAGGACATATCAATACATATAGTACTATTACTGTTGTTATTTGTAATATACAAAAGAGACTTTGGTCAAAAAAGTATTTAAAAGTTGTATGTGAGTGTGGAAAGATTTAAATCAATGAAATAATGTTAAGGTATACTTAACAGCTTACTTCAAAATAAATAAAAATCTTATATCATCTCTTTTCTTTCATTCTATTTACTGTTATTTCTCCTTTTTTTCTTTTTTTTCTACTTTACTTTCTGCTTATATCTCCCAAAATTTTCCTATTCTGAATGTATGACCTTAGATTGTCCTCAGCTCTTTCTATGAGCAGAAGGTATAACTCAAAAATTGAATGATTGCTGGCATGGTAGGGACCCAGGGTTCTAGAAATCTATCTATTTTCTGCTACCAGCTATTTTTAAAGTATGGAATGGGAGGACAACATAAAAACAACTATGTTTTGCACTCTATGGTGATGTTATTTCCAGCTCCTTCCATATTGATTAAAAATGTCATGTTCAACTCACTTGCCACTCTTTGTCGAACTTGCTTTTGTATTGAAGCTCAAGTCTCAAGCACTTCACAGCTCTCCTTGGCTCACTACAGCTCACAGTAACCGTGTCATCTTTCCACAAGAAAGTCACATTTTCGGGTCGGTTAGGCTTTACTAAGGAGAAAAGAAACAAATTATGCAATAACTTCTTAAAAAATAATTACCTCAATGCAGTTTAAATCACTGCTATTCCTGCTTTCCCTCAACCCTTCTCTGAGTAGTAAGCCAAGGAAGTGACCAATCTTCATGAAGGATGCACTTTTACAGTTGACCTTCATACTGAACAACAAAATGAAGTTTGGCACCATGACACTGTTCCCCATTCAAATTGCCACATTTAGAGATAGATACCAACTCACTTCGGGAACCTACTGCAAATACTTAGGTAAGGACTCTAGTCCCCTCAGACTCCTCCGTCAAGAGAAAGAAAGAGGGTTCTTCAGAAGTGGGAGCGTAAATTACAGGCTCTAAATCACTTTCTAGAGAAGCCTGTTTCCCTTCACAAACAATAGAAGGAGCCTAGAAAGACAAGTCTCCTTATTTACGCATCAGTGTTAAGTAGCTAAACATATCATTTTTGTGGCATGTGCTTCAGTTGCCTAAATATAGGCAAACACCACTTTATATGCTTTAGGGTATCTATGACTCTGGAATGGGACTAGCGAATACCGTACCATATAACCTACAAGACATATATATCCCGCTGCTGGAGGCCAGACAGGATATATTAGGACATCTGAAATGGCACTGGGAGCCTAACAGCAGGCAACTGAATCTACTCCTCACTGTTTTCAGATGGTCTAAATGAGAAGGCAATGTTTCGACCTTTGTGACTGGATAGTCTTCAGTAGTGGTAAGTAAAGGTGTAATAAGAGTATTATTTCCTTCTTCAATCCTTCTAGATCCTGTTTCATATTATAAAAACCCTGTCTTCCCAGAAGATAATAACTTCTTCAGAGAACTTTTGCATGGTACATCTTCTGAATGATTTTTATCAGAAAAATCACTCCACTTTAAACACTACAACTACATGCATATACCAGATGATGTCAATAAGCTGATCTCATAATAAATGTGAAATATGTATTTCTGGAGAACTTAATAAAAACAGGAACATGGAGTCCCTACTAGTGGTGAGGAGAATGTCCCTTTTATGCTGCCAGGCTATCACAGAGGCATTTAATTAATTTCTCCTGAAATTTTTTGATAATTTCAGCATAGTCTCTTGGATTAGAAATAGTTTGCTGCGTTACATCTCCTGGAAGGTGGTGAAAGAATGAAAGGTGGAAAATGCAGGACACATAACAAGGCTGGCACTAACACAAGAAACTGTCAACTTTTATTCGTGTTCCTGGTATGCACACTGAGCAGGTCTACACTAAACTACGCAGACTCATGTATTTGAGTAGCTTAATTTTAGTTTTGAAACTGTATTTTAGGACAAATCTTTCTATCCTATATAATCCCACTTAGCTGCAGCTGCATACAAGCCTATGTAATTGCAGATGACAGGAAGGGATGAAAATCAGCCTCAGTAATTCCAAAAACCTGTAGTTTGTATTTGGCACACAGTAGTAACATTTTACACACCGATATAACTGATTTCCTCTCAGACTGAGGACAAC
Source organism: Struthio camelus (assembly GCF_040807025.1). Classification (NCBI taxonomy): domain Eukaryota; kingdom Metazoa; phylum Chordata; class Aves; order Struthioniformes; family Struthionidae; genus Struthio; species Struthio camelus. The sequence goes on along the minus strand of NC_090942.1, from coordinate 147,601,210 downwards.
CTGAGGAATCAGTGAAGACACTAAGACTATCAAAAGACAGAGTTATATTATTGCACACTTACTATAGAAATCAGATTTTAATCTTTTAGAAAAAAACTCTTTGCTTCCATTGCTGTTCATGATTGAGATGGCAAGGGTGGATCCTTCTGTCTTAAATAGACATCCAGAATTATAACCTTGGTCCAATAAATAGGTGGGACATGACTTCCAAACTTTCTGCTGGCCTCCTTCAAATCTACAAATAAAAAAATATTCGTAAATGGATATACTCTGTTATCAGTTAACACAAGTGAGTTCCTTTTTGTCACTAATTGTTTTTCTTTTCTTTTTTTTTTTTTTGTTTAATACTCCTATGAATGGAAGTCTATATAAGGAACTTCTTGAGGCTAGAAATTAGTAGTGTGAGGGAACTCAGCCCCCAAACCTTGTTGACTTTCCAATCCTTGTTTTTGGTGCAATCTGAAGTTTTAAGTTTCTTTCAGATTTTTTTTTTTCACTAACAAGACAATGCCGTGCTCAAACAGATGCGTCATGTACTCATTTCCAAGACTGTGCTGCTAAAAGTTCTTTCTGATATACCGACCACAAAGACAATGAAAGATCAAACTGTATGACTACCTTTCATCCGAATGTTAAATTTCTGTTTGCTAAGTCAATTAATAAGTAAAATATACGGTTATATGTGGAAAAAAACAATCAGCAGTGTAATTAACATTAGCATTTAACATAAAGACAAAACAGGGGACAAGATTTTCCTCTATTGTCTGCTATGGCTCATTATTCAGCAGGTTTACTGATTTAAACACTTTTGTGCAGTGTGTGAACGTGAGTTTCATGTTGGATGATTAAAAAAAATCAAAAGTATTTTCAGGTCACAGATGACTCAGATGAACTGAGCTATTTCAGTTTCCTGAAGTAAATCCTTCAAGGAAACAATAGGCATTATCAATACTCACGTATAAGAAAATGACACGTTCTCGCCAGGAAACAGTTCTCTTGCTGCCCATGTGATCTGCATCTGCTCATTATTGAAATTGACTATTGTGGTGCGGATGGTATCTTTCCGACCTGTCCCAGTACATTAACAGAGAACGCAGTTTCAACAGTGGGTTTCAAAAGCATCACTTCACATTTGTAGGCAGTCAATATTTCAAAGATAATTATGCCATAGACTCAGATGATCATAACGTAAGAAGAGATAATAATATCTATAAAGCTAGGAAACACGATAAAATAACCTAGAGGCTGAAATTAGAATTGCAAAATAACAAAATGAAAACACACATAGCAGCATCAGACTGCACCCCGTGGTCCTTGGGCCAAAGGGTATAGACTGGCTTACATGCATAAAATGTCTAGGGCATAAGCCTTGAGGTCAACTTTCCTCTGTAATGTCTTCGATTTTCCTGCTAAGCAAAACTATTTAGGAACTACTGCCAAGTGGAACCTGTGTGTAAATTGTTTCTTGAAGTAAACATTGGACAAGAGACTTGCACCATAAGTCAAGACCAGGTGAGTAGCGTGGATGTACCAGTGGTAACCTAGTGCTGATCAATACAAATGAGTGGACTGTGTACTTTATCTATGGGATTTTGGCCGTTCCCACCTGATAGACTTTCTCAAAGCAAGGTCATTTATTGTCCTGTGGCTACACACAGATATTACTCCCTTTCCTGGTCTTCATTATGGCTTTTCCCTCTTGCTACGGATTTAGGTGTTTTAATTCTATGTCTATCAGGATTCCATGATCAGACATTGAAGGTAACTCTTACATAGAGAAATGGGGAAGATAAGCAGCCAGAAGCATTGAAGTGTATGATATATCAAGGGGAAACAGGAATTATTTATTCTGAGTTCTGTAAGACATGTAACTACATTTATTCGAATGAACAAAGAGGAAGAAAAATATATCTTGAATATCAGCAACAAATCACTTAAGGGTGAAATTTACAGGCTGCTGTCTCCAGACATGAAGCATCAACCACCAGAAACTTCTGCAGGAGCATTTTTGCCTAGCAGGAGAACAGTCTTTTGGTTCTGATTTGCTTACATTTTATGCCACTCTGGCCTTTTGAAGAGTCTTAACAATTTAATAACATTTCTTACGAGCTGCTTACCAGAGACAATGATCCTGAAAGTTCATGGGAATCAGGCCTAAATACCTTAAAGGCTGTTACACTTTTGCTGACTAAACAGCACTAAGAATGTGAAAAAGGTATGTGCAACCACTTTGTTCAAATAACCATGTTGCTTAACTAATTTCATGGCTGCATTTCTCTGTCTTTGTGTCTTATGGCTTCTATAATTAGAACTAGTCAGAACATCTTTGCAAAGGGGTATTGTGTCATAATACATTGTTTTATCAAAATCATTCCAGAGACAATTTTGACAAAAATCCAAGGATCAAGTAATCTGCTGAGTAGTTTACATGCCTAAACTGTGACAGGTCTAGCTCCAGCTCCCTAGTACCCAATTTGCAGAACTCTGGTAAAAAAGATTGTGCTGTTACTCAAGCGAAAGATGAACCTAACTCAACCACATCCTAACTAATGGCTACAGCTTATTCCTGTATTGATTTCTCAAATTGAAAATCTCATGAGCCTTTCTGAGGAATGGAGAAGTCAATACAATTATGTCCTGAAACACAAACAGAATTTCCAAATCTCAAAAGCTATAATAAAATTGTGTTTATCCAGTCAGTTCTGTTAGACGAGCCTAGCTCTTGTCTCCTAATTCCTCAAGGCCACTACAAGTGCTCTGCAGTGTGTCTAAGGGATCACCTTGTCTTTAACTGAAACTACTAAGTAATATGATGATAAGGGTGCCTGACAATGGTTTATTGGTCTATAAACACACTATGATGTTCTTAATTTTTATGGATAAAATTTTAATATGCCTGGGCTGTGCCATATATAGCATTATGGTTAGTGTCACTGAAACTCACAAGACTACTTAAAGTGAGATTTAGATCTTATTTACAAATAATAGTTAAAATAGTTAAATATATTTATAAAATGTTCTTCTCAATCTTTAAATAAAGCTATCACAAAATTTTTAAAAGAATCCAAATATTAGTGAATGGAAAATACTGTACTCCCTTGAGATCTTTTTTGTAATTATAGAATCAATCCTCGCAGCTCCCTTTAGAAGTACTGATGTACATTCTACTTTCTGATTAGTCTGATTGTAGACATTTTCATTTTAAGAAAGACTGTTAAAGTCCATGCTTTAGAACAGAAAATAAAAATATAAAGAGTACTGGCTTGCTTAATTACATATTTTCAAGGCTATGTGATTTTCAAAATTAATTTACTCTTCTGTTGCTATGTTCATGACAGTTAAGCACAACGACAAGTGGTGAAATAGTGTTCATAGGGCATCTTCTTGGATCAGTTTTGACATCAAATATGAAGGAAATTCTGCAATTTAACTTCAGAAAGCGGCTCAACTTCTCTGCGCAGAGCTACGCACAAGCCCTTCTGTGCTTCCCAAAAAGATTGTGAACGGCCTATCTGCCAAGCAGAGCAGCACCCACTCTAGCCAGCAGGACACAATAAAGAGCAGATATTTAAGAGTCCTCTCTACAACGTAGTCAACTAATCCAGGCTGTACGTAAGACGCGTACCAGACAAAGGTGCCAGTTCAAAACCCTCATGTGAACTTGGGCACCTAGAGAGACCTTTTGTAAAACACAGTGATTTTCCCACTACTGAAAGGGTGGACCTGATGCCCTGCATTTATCTCGCTATTCACTAACCCTGAGGTTGTAGCAGCAGTCCCAGGACACGAAAGAGCTGTTTTCAATGAACTCTACTGTTAGTCGGATGATCCTGGTGGGGTTTTGGAATGAGACTGGTATCAGATTGGTGAGCACAGTAGAGTTGGTAGCATCTGAAGTTAATGGAGTTCAATCTCTTCAGATTTCAAGTGGGTTAGTCAGGGCACGGTCATCTTTTGGTTCTAGAGACTGATAATAAGGAAATCAGAGGGACTACGCTGGATTCCCGCTCAGAAAGGAGTGGACGCTGAGTAAAACCTAAAGGGTCAGATCTGATTAACCTGTTGGAGGGTAACAAAAGTAACTGATTAGTTTTTTGAGTTATGGTAAGATAGTTCCATGTCTTTATTAAAGGCCGCACTTAAGAGATGCACACTAACTCTTGGTTTGAGCAGTATATATTTTTTGGATGACATAGAAGCAACCTGATTTTGCTCCAGTCCTGCAGTGATTTACACATGAGCTTGACTTTCTACATGCTGAGCAGTCCCCTTGACTTCAGCAGGATTACTCAAAGCGCATAAAATTAACCACATACATAAATCTTTCTAGGATAGGATCTTTTCTCTGTAAAAAAAAAAAAAAAAAAAAAAAAAAAAAAGAATACAGACCAACTACATATTATGAGTTGGAACTCTAGTATTTTAACATTTAAATTTAAATTGAACCTCTAGCAAGTGCAGCTATTTAGGTGCATATGTTATTAAATACTCTAAAAATAAATATAACCATTTAATAGAAATGGAAAGGGACTTGTAATAAATTCTCTATTGACATATAAACATTCTTTCATGTGCTCTAATTTTTAAGAACTTCATAAGAAATCAGTGCTAATGTAATCAATAAACTACTTTGAAATGCATTTGTCTATACAGAGCAGAATTTAAAATGCTTAAAAATAACATTTATTATTAAAGTTTATCTTTCTAGAGCTGCGGTCAGCACAGTTTTCTACTATACTTTCTCATTTCATGTATTTTGTAGCTTTTCTGAATGTAGTATGAGCTGTTTTTTGTAAGTATTCTCTCAGTAAACATTTGTGCATATTTTTTCAAATCATAGCATAAATATGTTATATCATCCACATTTCTTTGCTTTTTCAGCATGTAAGGATGCGAATCCTACATTAAATTTTTTAAATTGTGTCTTTTGGCTCAAATTGCTGTCAAATAGTCTGAAGATATATAGGTTACCTGAAGTGTGATATTTCCTTCCGGTGATCTTTTCCTTTGCCTCTAACTGGAAGGGTATTTTTTTTTTTTTTGTAAAGCACCTATAATTTTGGAGGCAGAATCATTCCCACCTTTTGTTAATGGAAAGCAATTAAGAGAATAGGAATAAAATGGAAAAGAATAAAGAGAAATAACAGGAAAGAGAAAAGCAGGGCACATTTCTCTCCCTTTCTTTATAATGGACCTTTTATGAATCCCATGTAACACCCTGGATCTTTCTCTGCTAATGTGGTACTTCTTCCACAGCAATTTTAATTATTTAAAGCATGTTTCTATTCATGACCCTACAGTTACACAATAGTCCAAAGTAACACATTTATCATGGCTCTCTATGATTTTAATGATTTTAAGTATTATGATAATGGATAGATTAGGAAATGGAAAGGCCGAAAATACAGTGAAGAGGCAGTATCTCAGCCAAAGACAGGTGCCAGCTCCTTTCTGTCAGAAGCTGGCTTGCCGGTCTAGGTATACAGCTGAAAGTACATTGCTGTGCCATAGGACATATACCAGGGCGCTGAAACATGAGCTCTGGAGAGCAATTTCTGAATTTAAATCCTAGGTAAAACCTGAGGAAATTGGTAAGGCTCTACACAACACCTCAACCTTACAGTCCTTGCTGAGCATTTAGCTCTTCTCAGGACAGGGAAAGGTGGAAAATACCACTATTTCACATTGCAGAAAATGTTTTTACAGGGGAAAAAAGAGAAATTTCCTTGCCTAATAAATTTTGCAAACACAACCATGAGCAAGAATATGGGCAAGTACATTCCGCCTCCAAGTCACTTTTCAAAGATTATTACTAAAAAAAAATTACTACTGAAAGGGAACATTGTAAAGGGCCTGAATGTAATGGAACAGATTAAAAAAGAGAGAAAAGGGAGAGAAAAAATTCTCAATCTACAAAGATAACAGAATGGAACATAAATGTACTGGAACTGTTGTAACCTCCTTGAAACATTACAAAGAAGAAAAACCACTTTTGATTTCCTTACATTGATGAAACCTGATAAGTAACCACATGTTGAACTTCCACATATTGCAGCACACTGTATAGAAAGAAACAACTAGAGAGCAAGAGTCTTATCTGAGCCTACAGTCTTTGCTATGCTTAATACTATTCATCGATGAGAACAGTTTCGTTTCAGTAACAGGAACACATGCAGGCGAAAGTGAAGCTCTCTGTGCATGACTGCTGAATTGAACGGGACTAAATAGGAAATCCCTTTTCAAGAAAAGGAACAGGACAGCAAGAGAGAGATTTTTAGAAATATATTTTGGAATGAGGCATACTCCTTATAACACATTCCTTATAACATACTCCTTATATTCCAACAAATCAAGTTTTTGAGATTTTTTTTTGATAGAAAATAACATAGCTGACCACAGCTAGACATCACCACACTTTACATTAAATAACCACGGTAACTGTGATTTTCAGCTGTGATCCCACAAATTACTTGCCATCAGTACAGCATGGCTATAGAATGTGGTCATCTCAGGATAGTGGGAAGAGAGTTGCATCCACTCGCAGAAGTGTTGGTGACTGGCAGCAGCAGTTAACACTGGAGAATCAGACAGTGCTGCATAGCCAAAAATGGTACTTATTGCATGTACAGCAGAAAAGAAAGCTGATTTATAGGCTGCTGAGTACTTCAAAGTATTTGTTTCTCCTTACAAAATTAATAAATGACAGGCATCTTGTGATAAATTAATAAGGCTGAAGATTAGATTATCGACACATGTTTTGGGCTTTATGTTAGATTTCTGCATGAAACCTTTTATTTTTAGCATGCTGTAAGTAACGGCACTGCAAACTAACACATGGGATGGAGATGTTCTTATATTTAAGTAGCAAAATAACCAAGCCTTAATGTATTTTTTAATTTTACTTTGTAGCAATACTCTTACCTTGCTACTTTCTCAGACACCAGAATTTACTGGATATTTTCCCATCTTACTCGTTCTTCCAGAATTCTAACAGTTCAAGTCTTACCTGAAATCCGTTTTATTCATCTTTGTTCAATGAGAAGACTGTAGTCTTTTTTGGATGCAGTCCACTCTATCAAAATCGATGTCTTGAACACTAAGCATTCCTACTTAAAAATTTGAATATCTCTTTCTTTAGCATTAAACACAAACGTACTGACTTCTTCCTTCATTTTTAATTGGAGAACATTCAAATAAATCTATTATTATCATCATCATTTTTTTTGAAGAGGACACATTAATCTCTGCTAGATAGCAATTTTTGTTTGATTGATCCTTTTCACCAAAAAAAAACTGATTATTGTAACATATGAGCTAAGGTACCCACCAAAATATTACTAGTTAACATATGCATTTCTTAGATAAATATCTGTGGATTTGAACTTACCAGATAATTGTGAGTGGGAGGCCACCAGGTTGCCCAACGTGAAGATCACTGAACACACCTGAAAGGTTAGTCTCATGGTTGGAATGACACAACAGACCGTGAGGAGATGAGCAGTCGTAATCTCTGGACTTCAGCATTTGATCATTTTATACCAGAGACTGGAAGGAACTAGAGGAAATGACTACAGGAAATAATAAAATTGTCATATCTCTAGCTATAAACAAATCAGAAATGCAGGACTTCTGTATGCACACTTTTTTCATACTATATAAAAAAATAAAGAAAATTATTTCCCAGAATGCCAATATCTATCTTGCTAATACTTTGCCTTGCTTTATGTTTTCACAGTTGTATCAGAGGTCACCATAGCACCGAGGGAATAGCGCTCGTAGCAAATGAGGGAAAGGAGTGCCTGGGTAGCTGTGATCGCATCGTATCATGCATGACCACGCTGACCTAGATGTGCCCAGTGACTTGAGGGCAGAAAAGGTAAAAACTGCCTGCCTCCCCTGTTACAAATTGGCAGCTGTACATGTTAGCATATGTTTATATTGTCACTCCGCATGCCTGGTGCGCCTCTGATAGCTTGAGACACCTCTGTCCCCAAATCAGGGGAAGAAATATGGGGTCTTATGGTCAGAGGGAGCTGAGCTGCCAGGGGTAGGCAGGCTATTATGGAAGAGGTAGCACTAGGATATATTTTCTCCTGTATTACCTGAACACACATATAACCTACTACTATTACTTCCAAATATATCCATAAACCTAACATTATATATTTCTATATTATACCTGTACCTTGTATATCCATATTCTGAACATTATGCATAGAAAGAGGCATATAAGGAGCAATGTGTTGCCCATTATTAAATATATTTTAGAAACAGTAGAACTTAAAGTCTTAATAATCAGGATTAACATGTCTAAAGAGACCTATTTTCTGCTGGTCTGCACCAGGCTGGGCTTAGGCTATGTCTACTTTAGTAAGTAGAGCAGCATAGCAGGAAATGATCTGTAGGGTGAAATAGTTGGTGCTGAGGACCTAAGAGCTATATGACACGCATGGAGGGGAGTGTTTCCTAGACTAGATCACGTCCAGCTCCATGGGTTGAATGCCCATTAGCGGCCAAAGTCTGTTAGGGGGCCTCCTGGAGCACATCTTCTGGTTTAGGCTCACCAAGAGGAACTAGTTCCCCTGCTCCACAATGTGAACAAATCAAAAGATTCGATTCACAAGCATTGTCCTAATCTGAACTGAGAAGCCAGGGTGGCCCAGCCTGCTGCCCCTCTCCAGAAAGAGACCTGGGAGACCATTCGCAGTGTCAACATACTCTCTTCTCCAGGCTTACTGGCTGCTCCCTTGGTGTCCTAGCTGGGGTTTAGAGTTCACATTTGTAGGGACATGTGAAACAGGCAAGCGCACAGACTTCCTTCATAGGCAATCTCATCTTGCCTTAAGCATCACAGAAAATAAGTTGCTCTAGAAATCAGTAGACAAAAATATAAATGGTAAGCCTTAATTCCTATCTGTGTTTCCCAATTGGTCTTCAGCTTTTTCTGTGTTTGCACAGAAAAATTGTCTTTTAAAGAGAACAGGAACCTTCTCACGCAGAGAGAAATTATCTGCTTTTGCAGACAAATCACTCAGGCATGCTGCTTCTAAAGTGTCCTCTCTGCATATACCATACTGCGTCTGGAGATTGGGTCCCCTCGACTCCTTGTCACTTCAAGTTTATTTTGCGTTAAAATTAAGCAGGGACAGAGTGGAAGTTCATCTGCTGAACGTTGCACCAGATAGGGAGTTGGACTGTGATTGGGAATATACCCAGAAGTGCTGCCATGGTTCCTGTTCAGGCTGTTTTCATTCCTTTCAGAGCCTTCACTAAGATGGTCACTGTCCTTTTTAAATCAACAGTACTATTTGTCAAATGAAACCTTTATCAGTTTTCTCAGATTATCAAAGTCTCCAGCCAGATGATCTGGTACCAGCTTTGATCCGTCTATTCACTTCGCTTAGACTGGTTGCCTTCAGTGCTGTATATCCATTCTATATCCCAGGAAAAAATATGTAAATCTCAGTGAATCTTGGAAACCCCACGTGACCGTCTGACACACATACACATGCCTTTCTATTCCTTGTTTAGATCAGCTTTCTCTAGGAAGACATTAATTCCCGGAAATAAATAACTAGCAACAGAGAACAGAAATACTAAATTAAACTGCAGACTGTAGTTAATAGAAAGCTGAAATCTCTCATCATTTCCACAGTTAGCAATGCAAAAGCCAGTGTGCTGAGCAGATGAAGGCAGAATTCCCTGGTTCCCCAGGACAGGACAACTCTGACATGTCCCCATTTGAGCTAAAAAATCATTTTCCTTCCAGAATATATGTCCTCCTCCATGTGCCTCGTGCCTCCAGTGGAGGGTGATGGCACCTAATTTGTCCCATTCTGCTTTTTATATAGCTAAACCACACTGCACTGCAGATCTCCTAAGAAAGTTCACTCTTTGGAGGAAGAGTGTGGGAAGAGAAAAATGCAAAGAAAAGGTATCTAAAGTCTCTTGGTTTGTAATTATTCCTGGATGGTTTTGATATGCTACATCTGAAATCAAGCTCTAATTATCAAGAGATAACAGCTCACTTTCACTGACCTTTTCTCCCTTCAAGGAATTTTGGTATCTCAAGAAGTTGTCCCTCCCATTGACTTCTAATTCCCTTTAAGATATTGAGGACCCCTTAAAGTCAAACAAAATTACTCCTACTTTTGCTGAGGTCCTGGAGAGAGGAAAAAAAAAAGACAAACAAGCTGCTTCTACAAAGCTGAGTAGCCACTGTGGTATTTTTACAGCTGCTGAGAGAGACTTGAGACTTAATGGACATAAGGCCTGAGCACCTTCCTGCTTGCTCACACAGGAAGTCATTTCCACAGCCGCCTATCTCAAGCTCCTGCTGCTCTCTTCATCCCTTGCTGGACACTTGCGCTGCTTGTCCTTTCTTGAAGCTAGCTCTGATTACTTGTTTTTATTTTTCCAAATCCGGATAGTCCCCGGCCACAAAATGAAAAGTTGCTTATGAATCACGAAATCTGTTCTCCCCTCACACTGCAGGCAGGCACAATCCCCCAGGGCATTTTCAGCTTGTCTGCGGGTGCGTAACTGGTTAACTTGCTCACACCCTCTTGGTCATTGCTCCCATGGGTACAAGGGCAGAGCACTGTCACGTTGCATCCCCTCTTTAGAGAGGCTCACGAGTGCTGTGACATTGACATGTTTGACTTGAGAAAACAAGACCCACATTAACATTGCAACTTTGCACAGGAACAGGGAAAGCAAAGAACAAGAGTGAGTCGGTAATTGGCAGCCAGGAATTGAGAGTCAGTTTAATTGTTAACAGTGACAACCGCTAACATGGCACACAAAGAATAAGGGCATAGAATTTTCCTCCATATCCTGACCTAAAACTTCTGCAAGTCAATCAGAAGTCCTTTTAACTTCTTTCTGCTCAAACTGCACAAACAACCATTGGCCCTTGCCAGCTTCAACCTCCAGCATCCTTCGTTACTTTCATCAGCTTCTTTCCTCCCCTCTTTATTCACTTTCCTATGAAGTCATCAGCAGTATGAAATGATTCTTTTGATCATCACATAATTTAGCAAAGCAAATCACCTTAGTATATTTTTTCTTTCACCTAGAACCTAAACAAGCAATAGTCTGTGAGTAAATGTCTTTTAACATTTTTTACTTACTCATGGCCAGGTTAACAGACTCCACAAATTAGCCAGTAAAAAGGTAGAAGTAATCTCTTTTTAGCAGCGACTCTTCTTTGCCACTTTTAGCATTAACAGGAAGTGATTTCAGTGTGCTTATAGCAGGTGGGATAAAGGGGAAGACGACCCATTAATGGAAAACAGTGGGCTCATTACCCCATGGCAAATCAGCTCAGCTAACTGGAGTCAAAGCAGCCTGCTGTCCTAGCAGAAGAACCTGATTGCCATTTTTGATAGGCTGCAAAGGGCATGTAGATTGTACTTTTCAGGGCCCATCCATAGAATGGATGGCTCATCCACAGAATAAGTGTGCTTGGCCACTGCAAAGAACAGATCAGTAGAAATGTTTTAGTGGGAGGATTAATCCCCAAGGCTTCCTGGCACTCTTAAAACTCAAGCTCACTTCAAAAAGTGTCCCTTGTTCGGCCTTTCTTCTCTTTACCATAGCTTGACCTGTGCAAGGCTTCTTTATGAGTGAAAAGAAAGCAATGGAAGAAAACTCAGGAAATTTCAGCACATAAATTCTCATTTACACACCAGAAACATTGGAGCAGTTCTGGTCCCTCCCTACCCTCTGTTTCCAAAGGATGTGGGCTAGAAAAGAGACATAGAAGAGTTGCAAGGCTGACCAGAGACAGAGAGCAGTGTTTGTAAGAGAAAAACTGAATGAATAGACTAGGAATGTGGAAAAGAGATGACTGAGTGGAGAGTGGGCAAAGGTGTAGAAGTTCATGAATAATGAGGTGATGACTAAGGACTGACTATTTACCATTTCTCACAACATGGTACTTCCTGACAAATGAAGTTATGAGGCATCAAGATTAGAACAAACATCAAGAAATACTTTTCCTGAGAACATACATAGCTTCAGACTGTGCATATTGCTCTGCAGTGAGCAAGCTGAAGTTTGGTGGGTGATACTACATTTTTGGTAAGAGTGGGGATGGTAATATGGGCAACACCAGTAAGCGTGAGATAAGAGTAGGTAGACCGTGGGTGGAACTCAAAGAAATATCACTTGTCAGTTCACAATGAATAGGGCTTGGCATAATTAGGGGAAGAGTGCCTGGCAATCTGAAATTATAATCACTGAGAGTAGGAAAGAGGAACAAACTGCACAAAGCAGGACTGAGTCATAGAATATAATGTCAGATTGTGATCAAAAGAGATCTGTTTGATCTGACTTATTATGTACAAAAATGCCAATCAATTTTATCCCATAAATCCTGCACTGGAGAAGTAGGCATATTCAGTAACTGAAAATGAACATACCATCACCTATGGTGATGACAGAACTGAAACAATTAGATCCAAGCCCTGTGCGGGCTTGAATCTGATAATCTTAAATTGGCAGTCAGATCTCTCTACTGCAGTAAGTTACCCTGAAGTAGGAAAGCAGCGCTTGTTCTAGATTAAAAATTGTTTAACTTTCGCGTATGCGCAAGAACGTTGCCTTTTTAGCTTTAAAATGCCAGCAAGCTTAATTACAGATCCTATATATGATTACACTACAAAGCTTTATCATTAAAGAGCACTGCCAGTTTCCTGCTGCTTTGCACAGCCTTGCATGCAGAAAGTGTTGCTTTCTGAATTTAGGGGGAAACCTTGAACTTTCATTCATTCTGAGGCATTACCTGTTAGATGTAGCCACAGTAAGCAAGTAGTCAAAACTATGAACTCACCAGAAAGACTGCAGAGATGCTGTTCGTGTGTAAAAGCCTGATCTGCAGCGTTTGTACCAATGCCATTCTCATTCGGTACCTTTCCGTACCAGCCTTATACTCGACTGTCACGTGGAGCAATGACTATAACAAGTGAAGGGCAACATTAATCCAGACTTCATACATACTATATCAGTAGGTAAAACTGTGTCACACAAAATTATTTCAGAAGATCATTATTAGAACTGCAAAGTGAAATATCCCAAAGTTAGTATGTCAGAATGAAAACTGATATATAACCCAGATCCTTTACTCAGACTTTTTTTGTGTGCATGCCGCTAGACGTAGTTACGATCAATTTGACCATAGAGAGATGAACCCAGCAGGCAGGAAGAAGCTGCTCTGTGAAAGGATCAGGGCTGGGTCATGAAAGATTACTATCTGTGGGACCTCATCTAATGTCCTAAAGAATAAGGTATATATTGAATGAATGTGGGTGCTGCAGAAATGAAGACGAAGATGTCCTGATAAGGATAGTCACATGCTGTGCCGGACAGCCGTCTAGGAACTGGAAGTTCTTCATTTTGATAAGGTATATTACTGATACAAGTGACTCATATAACATTTTAAGTCCCAACTTAAAAAAAAAGCACACTTGGCCATTGTGAAGAACAGATCAGCAGAAATATTTTAATGGGAAGAAATAAAAACCTTGATCCTAAAAATAAAACCCGAAATACTTGGCTGAAGGTGAGCACATCTTTAAAAAAACAGAAATAAATAAGCACTGGAAATCATATCAAAAAATTAAGAATAAACAATTCAAGATGTAAAGTTCTGAAACATTATAAGTAAAAGAAAAATATCTTTTAAGTGAGAATGTTCAACAGTCTGCCTATTAGCTGGATTTACCTGCTTCATTTATAACAATTCTTTTCAGGAATCTATGAGGTGCATGTTTAATTTTTTACCACTTTGTTAAAAGTCATACTTGCCATGTTTATCTACAAAAAATATATGCAATGAGTATTGCATTTTTGTTTTTAATATTATATTTTTATTTTCTAGAGATGAAAACAAACAGAGTTATAAAGTTAGGAGTGCAACTGAACCTAATTCTCTTTTTGGGACAACCTGAATTTTGAAAGTATTTTGCCTCTAATACATATCTGACTGTTAGTTACACTTCTCTTTCTCTGAGTCTGCTTACGCTAACAACATGTTTACGGCACTTCAACTTCAAATTAATATATTGCCGCAGTCCCATCTCTAAAATAAAAAGTAACAATGCAAGTTTTACTGTAACAGCTTTAGAAATCTATAGGAACTGAGGAGAAATTGTGTAAGCAAGTTTATTTATGATGATTTCTTGATTACAAAGAGCTTCAGATTGGAAGCTAATAATGCCTGCTGTGACTTCCAGCTGCTCTTCTTTGAAGAAGGCTACTTTTTTCGTTTCCTGTCATCGAATATTTTGATATCTTTTTGAAATTTCCAATCCTCTGGCATAGTCCCTTCCAAAACTTCAACACAGATAGCAGATAGATTGTTCTTTCCTCTTAAAAGACGGACCTCTAGCCATCATATGTGGCAGGCAGGAAAGACTGGATTTCATTCATATTTCCTAGAAGCAGGATAAAGAAGCTGAGTGGAATGCGCCCTAAACTAGATGTCAGCACATATTTATGGGACTAAGTTCTGACTTATAGAAGAATACGAATAAGCACTTGCAGACAGGAAATTATGGAAGGTGAAATGGGAAAGGAGAGAAAATCTAAATATTCATGTGTAATCTGGAAGAAAATAAGTTGTAGTAAATTCACTAACCCCTTCCTTTTGTGTACCTTCCCCACATTCAAAAAAATAGCAGCGGAGAAAATGAAGGCCAATAGTACAAAACTAGCCATCAGTGTTTCCACTGCTAAAAAGAAAGAGCAAGTGATGGAGCCAATGCAAAACCAGTAGCTGTTTCATTCTATGTATCTCATTTCTCCCTGGAGTCCTCACCTGCTATGTACAGAGAAGAGGAAACCAAGCCAGGAAAATGTCAGAAGATTATTTCATCTTTCAGAGTTCAAATTACTTTGGGATTATCCAACAAAATTTACAAGGTAAAGTGGTGAATTGCCTGTTAGAAATAGCAGAATGAAATGAGAAGTCATCGGAATTAAACAACTATTTCAAGATGAATGAAGGTCTGCTGCCTCACAGCATGTTCCATAAAAGTTGCTCACTGACAGAAGCTACAGTACTGAAATTCAAGCCTATCTTTTAAATCATGAGACAAATAGTATTGCATCTGAAAATAAACTTTTCTGTTCCACACATAAGGAAACTGCGCATTGGCCTATTTATTGCGGAGATTCATAACTATCACTGTCACAGTTTCGTCTTCTGGAACCTGCAGTGACATTCAGTTCTCATTTAGACAGCTCATATGAAAACTAACTTTAACGAAAGTTAAGAAATGTTAGAAAGGATAAGGGAAGGAAAGAATAAGATTTGGTCATGATTTGCTTCCGCATTTGTACAGCATAGATACTCATCTCCTACTGGGTTGTGTGAGGGCTGAATGTGCTAGGAAAGTGGGCAAGTGGGTTGACAGGCTAGAGAATTTTGCCTGTAATACGTAGATTGTTTCTAGGAAGAAAGAAGATAGGCACTGGGCATGAGAATAAGAATGCTTTGATTTCATATTGGTGCTCTAATAAGCCATTGCTCACCTGCAGGCTTGTACATGTACTAGTGAGTCCATAGTGGCTGGGAAACTATGAAATGTACCCTGGAATTTCCAGTAAGCTCCCCTTCCCCCTCCTCCCTCCACTGCTAGAGATACTGATGAAGAGTAGATAAGCATATAGTTTAAGAGCTTTTCCGGCAAAGCATCTGTAGATGTAGTTATATAGGAGATACTGAAACTAAGATAAAAACATTAAGAATGACTTTTTCCATGCTACTTTTAACTTGTTATGAATGTAGTTGTTTTCATATGCTGTGATAAAACAAAGTTGTTGGATTTTTCTGCACTCGAATGCCAAAATTAACATTCTGATTCAAATTATGTTAGTGAAATAGATCTGTTTTGGTCTTAACAGTCTTTTTGGCTTTTCATTAGAAAAGATCAAGGAACAAATGTTGTCTACTGCATCTTCTGTGGCTGCTGTATTGTGAGCTACAGCAACAGCAAAACCAGCACTTATAACCTTCCAGCTAACAGTTCACTTGAATAAAATGGGCTCCAGCTACAATGTGCATTGACTTTCCTTGAAAAAAAATATATATGCGTTTCGTCCAGGGCTTATTTGAAACCTAGTGGTGTTTCAGCAGCTTGCCAGTGGAGGGTGTGTTGAAACAGCCTAATTGTTTTCCATATCTACTGTCTTGTGTGCAACTGTTAACAGTAACCTTTGTGATGTCTGCAAACACACTTCTTAAAAAAATCAACTGATCAGTGTGAAATAATGCTAGGCAGAGTCAGCAAAGTCAGGATGTACTGAGATGACTGATGAGTCTTATCTTCAGAAAACATCTTAATCTTTGTCTCAGGTATTTTTTTTAAAGATACAGGTACCACACTCATTTCGTCCATAAGAGAGTTTATTGCATCTGCTTTTATGTGTTCTTAGATAAGATTAGATCTTCACAAGACTAAGCTATCCAAAAGTTATAACGTAGCTAATAATAACAATTTCATTCTTCTAAACTACTGGAAAAATGTTCCAGGATTTTATTTTCAGAAGTGGAACTGATCTCTGTTGGCACTTTCTGATTTAGAAATTTTATCTGCTTTCTCAAATAGCTGAACTACTTTTTCCACATGGAATTTGACTGAGAATCAGTCATCTCCCATATCGCACCATTATTGTTGACACTATCCTAAAAATGTTCCAAATTTTGTAATTATTGTTTGAATGCATTTCAGTGCTCTGAAGTTTAGATCTTGCACAAAGACTGATAACGTCAAAGATATTTTGAACAGGTTTCCCTTGACCGTGAAGTCAGGTCCTAAGTTTATGTAAGCAAAGATTAAAATCTTCAAAGAATTTAGGTCAGTTATGGGGCAGTGCAGGAGTCAGGATAAGAGAGCAGAGGACCATAAAGGGGAAATTTTCAGAGAGCAGAATCTCCTTATGTTGATGTTTAGGTCCTCACTTAGCATGTGGAAAACAAGAAGGTGATCAGGAGTAGTCAGCATGGATTCACCAAAGGGAAATCATGCTTCACCAACCTGACAGCCTTCTACGATGGAACGACTGGCTGGGGAGACGAGGGCAGAGCAGTGGATGTTGTCTCCCTGGACTTCAGCCAGGCTTTTGGCACTGTCTCCCATCACATCCTCATAGGTAAGCTCAGGAACTGCAGGCTGGATGAGTGGATGGTGAGGTGGATGGAGACCTGGCAGGATGGCCGAGCTCAGAGGGTTGTGGTCAGTGGCGCGGTCTAGTTGGAGGCCTGTAGCTAGCGGTGTCTCCTAGGGGTCAGTCCTGGGTCCAGTCTTGTTCAGTGTATTCATCAATGACCTGGAGGAAGGGACAGAGCGCACCCTCAGCAAGTTTGCTGACGATACAAAACTGGCAGGAGTGGCTGACACCCCAGAAGGCTGTGCTGCTCTTCAGAGGGCCCTGGAGAGGCTGGAGAGTTGGGCAGAGAGGAACCTCCGGAAGCTCCACAAAGGCCAGTGCAGGGTGCTGCACGTGGGGAGGAATAACCCCCTGCAGCAGGACAGGCTGGGGGTTGACAGCAGGAAAGCAGCTGTGCAGACAAAGACCTGGGTGTCCTGGTGGACAACAAGTTGAGCATGAGGCAGCAAGGTGCCCTTGTGGCCAAGAAGGCCAGTGGCATCCTGGGCTGCATTACTTGCAAGAGTGTTGCCAGCAGGTGGAGGGAGGGGATCCTCCCCCTCTCCTCAGCCCTGCGGAGGCCTCACCTGGAGTCCTGTGTCCAGTGCTGGGCTCCCCACTACAAGAGAGACGTGGCGCTACTGGAGAGAGTCCAGCGGAGGGCTGTGAAGATGGTGAGGGGCCTGGAGCATCTCTCCTCTGAAGAAAGGCTGAGGGAGCTGGGCCTGTTCAGTCTGGAGAAGAGAAGGCTGAGAGGCGACCTCATAAACATGTATAAGTATCTGAAGGGGAAGTGTCAAGAGGATGGGGCCAGTCTCTTCTCCGTGGTGCCCAGCAACAGGACAAGAGGCAACGGGCAGAAACTGAACCACAGAAGTTCCATCTAAACCTGAGAAAAAAACTTGCTTCCTGTGAGGGTGACAGAGCATTGGACCAGGTTGCCCAGAGAGGTAGTGGAGTCTCCTTCGCTGGAAATATTCAAAACCCACCTAGACACAATCCTGGGCAATGTGCTCCAGATGACCCTGCTTGAGGAGGAGGGTTGGACTGGATGATCTCCAGAGATGCCTTCCAACTTTGGTCATTCTGTGATTCGTTCTGTGATGTTGCTACCAGGAAAAATATATATATTGATCATAGTGATGGATTTCTACCTCTCATTGAGCCTGAGAAACTAGATCCTTTGATAGAAACGGCACTTGCATGGCACAAGTGGATTTTGTGTTTCTAAAGGGACAGCAGCAGTCCTTAATTTTTCACTGTGAACATTATCTTTTGGGTGTGCTAGAGGATAAGCTTGGGGAAGGGGAATGGAACATGACTGAAACCTTGGAGGACACTGAGACCTATAGATTAGCCGTAAAAGTGAATGTGCTTTCTCAGGAAAGGGTTTGCTCTGAACAATGTTACCGACAACGAACAGCAAGCAGGGAGAAAGGATCCCTGATCCCATAGGTCAAGAAAATACTTACAGCATGTCACCTGAAAAGAGAGAGAACCAAAGCCTTTTAATTTTGCGCTTACTGGAGGAAGATAATATATATATATTTTCATGTCTTCTCCCAAGTCCTCTAGAAACATCAGTAATTTGTCACCTGTTATGAATGCCCCCTTAAATAGATGCATTTCTACTTTGACTTGCGTTAACCTGACAGGTAATTTCAATCTATCTGACTCACAGTCAGTACTTTTTTGCCCAAGCCCACTGGGATTCTTAAAACACTAGGCACCCTAGCAAGATCCTAGTTCTCTCATACATTGCTTTAGGACAGTTAAGGAGAAGCAGTGTTCTTCTACATAGGATTAGAATGGCACAAGAATTGGTGTTTCAGTGATCAGGACAAATTGTATCTTCCAATGACAAGCAATAATCAGGGAAGCTTCTAGCATGTGGCAAGCTAATAGGAAGCATGTTTGTACTCTGATGGGTCTCAAAGGGTTTTTAAGATATGAGAACTCTGAAAATCAACACCAAAAATCTGGTTCACAAGCCAGTGAGGTTTGATCCAAACTAACTAATATACTGATAGTAAGATTTGTTAATTTTCACAAAAGAAACATGTAAAATTACTACTTTTTAGAACTTTCCCCATGAATCTGTTTCCTCATATCTCGTAAAAATTGTGCTTCGAGGCATTCCAAGCTGTACACACATTGTTCCATATTGTGTCAGGGTCAATTAGTTTTTCAATTGCAAATACACTGAATAAAGCTATTAGTGTATTTCAGTGTAGCCTAATTCAGCACAAGGACAAGTGCAAGGCAATGGTATCCCCTGGCTTTATTCCCCGCTACTGCCCAACCTGTTTCTTGTGTCTCTTCCACATGTACCCATCACCCTGCAGTAATAAGCATGAGCAAAGATTGTCTCTGGTGACATAAATGGATGAAAATAAGGGCAAAATGCAAGAATTTAAGGTCTTCTCTGTGTTTTGCACCTGCCATCCCTGACATGGGTCACAAGGAAGAAAACTGTCAGCTGTTAGTAGCAACAAGAGAGCATTGCTGACCTCTTCCTCCTGCACAGTGTTTTGCCACCTTCCACACCAGCAACTCCTTCTGGTTATGGGCCTACACTGTGACTTGTGCTTGATTTGACTCATGTATAATGAGCTGGAGCATGCACGTGACCGTTTAGTCCTAAATCTAATGGCAACACTTTTAATATCAGAAAAATATATTATGGGCTCTGATCTAGATTGTACTGTAAAAGTACTCAGGTGTTCAAATGAGATTCTACTGGGATAAAGAATAAATATTCTGTAAATATATAAGGATTAGAAAAGGAAGAAGTCAGCCCTTTGAGAAGCACCTGAAGCCAAACAACAGGAATAAAAATATTTGGGTAGCAAGAAACTTGAGTTTACCAGATACTGTCTCCAATTTTTCAGTTAAAATGTTGTTGCTCAAAAGAATAATGGATATGGACACCACTACTATCTAAAGTGAATTAAAAATAAAAAGGTGCTCCATAATAAAAGTTAGAGCAGCAAGAAGAACATTCAGGTTTTATTTGATAGTTTTCTAGCTGTTCTTCCTCCTAGGTACTATCTTTTTGCATTATTTAAATGTTTAAAGTATCCCTGTAATACTATCAATATTATTCTTTCCCCCTTTTATATCTATAGAGTAGACATTTTCTTCTGCTTTATCCCCATTTAGTTGCAGATTCAGACTGCAGTGCTCCGTTACTCACTTTGGAACTTAGTATAGGGGGAAAACCAAGTATTAAAGAGCATATAGTGGGATGAAATGCTGGTAATTACAGCCTTGGTGGTGGTTTTGGGTTGGGACAACTGAGGCTGCCTCTGCTGTTTCAGTACCAGCATCTAGCCGGATCTAACTTCTCCAGGCATGTGTGGCACTAAAGGTGATACAACAAAGATGTGGCTCCCATGGCAGTAAGTGTATGTTCCACTATTAATTGACTTTTCCGTTGGAGGAGATAGGGGAGCTCATGCTGAGGTTTCAGGTAGCTTTTTCAGAACCTGTGATTTGAATTTGCTAACATAATAAATTAGAAGACACCACAGTTTACTCTTTTATTATTTTTGTCCATCCTGAACTCCTCTGCATGGTAGTAGGAAGCCCCTTTTCATGGGCAGTCACCTCTCTGATTTTGAACACCTTCAGCACAGAGCAGGGCAAGAGTCAGCTGCTGGCAAAGCAAAGCATGCTTTAAAAATGAGTCACTGCAGTAAGTAAAACCTGACAAAGCTGCTACCCAACAGTGGGTAGCTCCTATATCATACTTTTCAACTCCGTCACAGGCAAAATAATAACAGGAGGAGATAAGATGCATCGTATATCACTCTCACAGGAGAGGGGTGCTGAGAACAACTCTAACCAGGAAGAACTCTAATATTCTTTCAGTGTTTTTATGATCTTAGGCATATATATGTGTATGTATGTATATGTTCAATATAAATAGATGCATAATACATGCATATACCTATTATATAAAATATTTTTATACATATGCATATACATACATACACTCACATATATTTTTATTCTTTTACCGTGGGATGAACCAGACACTTCACCTTTCTAGATCCAATGTTTATAAATACAATAAGTCTATTTTAAATGTAACTTCAATATACCCCTCAAAATATTGTATAAGCAATATCCTGAGAGTCCCATAAGCCTTTACTGTGACAGCAGGGCATTAACTTAAGCAGTTGCTAATTTATCTTACAAAGACTATGTACAACATCCCTATGCACAGTTAAGCCCAATCCCACAGTCAGATAAGTACTTTTAAATGACTATGTCCTCTTACAAAAGCGTCTGGACAACTTTAAGCTTCAGTCCAGTGCTGGAGCTCTGGCCCTCTAGAGTAGTTATTCGGCACTTGCAACTAGACACGAGTGTCCACAGAGTGCTGGATCCATGCTAGTGCTAGCCAAGCGGTGACTCCTCCCTGGGAGCTACTCTGCCATCAAAGCTATATTTGTTAAATACACTCTAAGGCTCTGCTTTTCCCCTGCACTCTGTTCCATAGTGAAAAATAAGCACCATTTTAGCTGTTAAGGGCAGATTTAGTGGCTCTATCCCTCCCATGGAACTAGCTGTTCACAGACATCTAAAGACTTGATTGTAGGACAGTGCATGTCTGTCCCAGAAAAGTAAATAAAATAAAATAAAAATAACCCCCCAAAATGCACAAAAGATAAGAAGATCACAGTGAAAATAAGCTATGTTTAAAGGGAGAGGAAAAGAACAAATAAAAGGATTGTTGATCTTATTTTCTGATTGTGTTTTACATTTAGGTTTCAAATGTCTTTAAAAATATGTTCATGATTTCATGCATAATCAATATGACAAGAAATTACAGTGATTGCTGATGCAAATTAGGTAATTGTGCATGCCAATTATGTGATACATGCCTGTTGCATTGTTTGAATAAGCAATTACTGAGTTTACAGAGACAAGTATGTTAACTAGGAATGCATATTAGGCATATAATTACCACCACCCAATTCAGAAAATCAGGCAAAGTAGAATTTAGCCAGGGGAATGGTTATGAATCTTGGCGTTTTTCCTGGGCATAAAATTCTAGTTTTATCATATGAATTTCTTGCATTGATACCAGCTTGTGCCCCACAGCGTTTTAGGAAATGATGTAAGCTCAATTCAATAAGGCATGCTTATTTAGGCACATGAATGGTCACTTTCATTTCTTTGTCGCTCTTCAAGTTTTCTATGAGAGCCATATGGAAACAGGGTGGTCTATGCAGATCTCTAACTTTTCTACTGAAATGTGGTTGCCCCGTTGGTGGACTATCCATTACCCCATGCTGTACCCCAGTATAACAGGAAGTGACAAATGCCGTATTCAGATAAACTTCAGGAGGAAGCTCGTCAGGGTGAACGCACTCAAATTGAAATTTTGCCAGAGGGATGGCTGATGCCTTGTCACTTTGGACATTTGGAAACTTTGAACTGCCAGGCTGCATGTTTATGTCTGATCTGACAGGTGATGTCAGGCCGGCGCCAAAACAGCCATGCAGTGATGATAACTCCCTGCTAATTCAGAGGACAGAGCACATCATACGACGTGCCAGTCCTCCTTGCCATAACGCAGTCACGTCCCTTCAACTTCTCCCACGCTGTTTCCCTTGTAGCATGTCAGAGGTCAGAATGATCTGACCGCTGGCTCATTTGGGTGGTCTCTTCAATGATTTCTAAGTCTTGAAATGGTGTGAATATGTAAAACTTCAACACTGATAATAGCACTTGCTGTAAAAGAAGCCATAATGCATTACAAGTATTTGTTTGAAAAGCAAAAAGCTTGTATAACGTTCTTACTGATGGTAGCTTTCTATGTAGTCCCCATTGCTAGCTACGTACCTGCAAGTCTTCAACAGACATGTCAATATCAAGAGAAGATCCAAACAGGCTCATTCTATAACTGTTTCAGCTGATAAAATGACAATTTAGCACTGTTTATAGATTACTCAAATGAAGGCCACAGAACTGGCATAAGTTGTCTCCCAGACCTAATCCCACAAATTTATTTTTTCCCGTTGAGGAAGCATAAGTCATTTTAATGGAACTAGGTGCATGTGTAAGGTCATTTGTGCAAGTCAAGAGGATAAGTAACGTGTTTAGGAAAATGCCTGAAGGTACTGATTACAATTGAAGTATTTGGGTTATTATTTGGATTTTGTGTTTGGGTTTGTGTTTGTAAAACCAAGAGACTATGTTGGTCAGATCTAACTCCCTGGAATATCTAGCTGAAAAGAATTTGGTTCTCAGTTCTTCTGCTCCCATGCAAAGCTCAGCAGAGAAGGATTAAAGTATATTGCTTAAGCTGTCTTCTATTCTGCCTCAGCTGTTGAAAGCATATGCTCAAAAATTTCAGCACTTGTGAGATGAAAGCTGAAGCATTGTTTTCATATTTTGTAATTGTATTTGGAACATTGGTGGGCTCCAAAAGATGTGGAAACAATCTAGTTCTCTCTTGAAAAGTACAAAACAAAACAAACCCTAAAAATCTCTCAACCTTCCCCTCTTCTTTGCCCTCCACTCTCCTCCCCTCTCCCTTAAGAAAAACATGTTGGCTCTGATTATCTCAAATCCTAACTTCATCTGTATGTAAATTAATGGAAACAATGAGTCACCCTTGCTTACCGTGGTTTCAGAAAAAAGAGCAGTCATCTTATTTTGAGTTTCTTCAGTGGCCAATCTATTTTACTCATTGAACCTCATATTTTACATCAATTCTCTTTCCCTCTCTTTGTGACAAAGCTAAAGACCTTATCATTTCTTTCTATGATACACCTCCCTTAATTTCCACGTACCAAACAATCTTCCACTCCAGCTTTCTGGTGAATATGCTTATGTTAAACCCTTAGCAATTGTATATAAACTCTCTGCAGCCTTAGGATTGCTGTGCATCCACCTCAGATCTGCAAATATTTTATAGGCTTAAAAGCTTGTTTGTGTTTCTCCAAATCTGTGGGTTTGTTTCATAAAAGACAATGTCCTTCTTGACAAACATTGTGTCACTATATATTACTGCACAGACCTAACCAAGCCGTTGTAATATTAAAGTATTGCTGTTAAAAATGGAAGTATGACAGAAATGATTTTTCCACAAGTAACTGTCATTTTTTCTTACTTTTCTTCTAGAAAAATGACAAATGAAATCTAAAAATGGTTATTTAAAATATCACACGGAAACATTTTTCACAAAAAAAAATATTCTAAATGTTAAGGATCTGATTTCAGATAAATGTTCTGAATCCTTCTAAAGTTCCATAGTAGTAAATCATTATATATTTTTTATTTTTGACACTTGGCAGCTTTTTTAGATCGGGCTTTTGTTGGAGAATCTGGGCATCTGTATTCACCCAGCAGTGCTACCTATCTGAAAATGTGCAAGGACTATGTATAAACAGCTGTCTGTTGCTTCATGAAGAGCTCTGGTTAGTGCTTTGCTTTTATTTAGAGTCATATATTTTAATTAGTGCTAAATTATTAAACATCAATATTTCAAATAATAGCGAAAGTAAGAAAAATTGAAATGCTTACTTAGTGAAACTTACTTTTTTCAATGTTTTGAAGTTTTGCAAAACCCAGGCTTCTCTTTTACCTGCTACCAATTGATGTAGAATTATTTTGATTCATATCTGTTTTGTGATGTTTTACGACTTCTTTCATTTATTCAGAAGTGTATGTAAAAGTTTATGAAAATAACATTGCGAGGAAAAAAACTACATTGATTCAGTTTTTGAACTGAATCAATGTTCTTCTGGTTTGAGTTTTACGTGAAGAACCCAACCAATTGTAACTTGAGCCTATCTAACTATTTGTTTCAGAGCATGACAGCAAAATTTAGCTTTTTCAGATGAAGAAAAATGTGATGAAAATTAAACACCAGAATATAGCCTGTTTTTCTTATACATCTTTTGTCCTTTTTACTGCAATACAAATTATAGTAATATTACATAAGTTTTTTAATTCATAGTGGAATTAGATATTTGCAATTTATGCTTAGCATTTTAATTATCCTAAAATATTTTTTTTCAATTTTTTAAATAAGATATTTATAAATCCTTTGATTTATTTTCTTTGTGGATTAGAGTGGAACTTCTAGTACAGCAGAAATTCCTGATTTCTACTAGCCATGCTTGGCTAAGAACTCATGAATATGACTAAAGACTGTAATGATAGCAAATTGAATTCTTATTCTTTTTTTACCTAACCCTTTAAACTTACAAAAGGTAACTTTAAAATGTAAGCTTTAAAGTACAGCTTTAAACTCTGAATGGGAATCCTTTCAAAATACCGTGTTTATCCATCTGAAAGCTTTGAGTCTACCTGAGAGCGATGTCCTCTCAGCACACAACAGATTTTGACAGACATTTTGAGAGAGTTAGTGATCCTGCCTGCTTTAGAAAAGTATCCCAGAATGGGATATATGGGCTTTTGGAGATCTTAGGCTCTTTGCACCTGTGGAGGACGCCATAACTGCAAACAAAGCAGGGCTAGATGGGCATTTAATGTTAGTCCCTCTCATAGACCAAAAGGCTGCACACCATATAAGTAGCTAAAGATGCTTCTGCTCTCTTGGGCCCAACTCACCAACATTTCTGGAAGATTGTATATGAATGCCTAAATCTGTAAGGCGGTTGCTCTGCTACTCTTCTGTTATTTGTGTCCCAAGTTATACTGAAGCTGTAAAGCCGTTCTTGAGGATTGGAAAGTTGTTTATGTATGAAGAGAAGAGTTAAGAGACTCTGTTTACTCCATATATGACATACCAATAGTAAAGAGACTAGAGATGCAGTTCTAGACTCCAGTGTTGTGGTAATTCTCTGCTCTTAAGGAATCAGGATTCTGCATCAGGGAATGTTGTTCTTGTAGTTCGTCTTTTGCTACCTGAGATTTTAATAACAAAATATTCCTGCACCTTTCAATGACTTTAATTACACTGAAGATTCCCTGTATCTAAAATGGCAATTATGTGAACATATTCTAAGAGTATTATACTGTCAAAGCAGCATTATATCTTAATCGTGTCAAGACTTAGTCTTGTCTAAGTATAGTTTGAATTTTTGTCTTTTTTTCCATACATCTCAATTAATTTTGGGTGGGGGTGAGGGGAAAGGATATTGCCCCTAAGGGAACTACTTGTTTATTTGGCTACCTTGGCTGCTCCATTTCCTGCTTGATTCTTCAACCAGGGGATCGTCTTCCTTTGTTACCATGCAGTTCAACTGCAGGCGTTACCTATTGTTGAAACGACCCTTCAATAATGAAATAAAGCTTGTGCATTCAGGTAACAAGAGGATGACAAAACTGTAGCCCAGATAGACTTGTTGGGATGAATAAAGAAATTAGAATTATATAGGTGTCTACACTTTTCTTTTTCCTTCACTGTCAGCCTTTCCTGAACTAGGACTGGGACTCTCCAGACTTGAGACTTCCAGGAGCCCACCCTTGCGGGGGAAATATTACCAGACAGAGAAAATGAGGCACAGAAGAGGAATCTGGCCTAACATTTGCACTGGGCTGGGCATTATAAAGACTGTTTTTCTGAAAAGAGTAGCATGGTTTTGCACTCGTACGAGACTAATTGAAAGTAAGGTACACACGAGATAATTCTATACTTAACTAGGAGAATCTACTCAGAGGAAAGAGGGGGAAAATCCAGCCTCTAGAGAAAATCTCTTGCACCAGCAAGTCCCCATTTTGTTTTCTCCTGTGAGTTGTTTTAAAAAGGAAGTGGGGGCCCTTCCCAGAACTGCAGTAAATGTAATTGAATTTAAAATGTTTTCAAACAAACAAACCATAGAAAAGTTGAGGATGGGGAAATATAAGCAATGTTTTCTAAAATGCCATTGTACAGGCAAACACATGTTTTGGGTTAAGTTTAGCTCATTTCTAGTAACTGTGTTAACTTTGTGATGGCCATGACCAGCAGGCATATGGGGAATGGAGGGTGGCAGCTTTTATCAAATTAGATCTAAAAGGGAAAGAGAGTTTATTTGGGTTTTTTTTTCCCTCAGTGATTTTTTCAAAGCAATCTGGAAAGGGTAAGTAAAGGCTGGGATGGCTCATGGAAAGATCATATTGCTTTGGGGCTGGAAAAGAGGTCTCTGCTTTTATTAGAGGAACATCTTTTCAAGATGTCCTTTTCTCTTTATTTCAGTTTAAAAAGTGTTACTGATACGGAAAATCATGCTGAAAAATCGTATTTTCTTTACCTGAAAATTTTCTCCTTTGTCTTGGTGTTTGGGTATGACAGAGCCCGGGTATATATAAGTGTAAGCAAAGTAGGCTATCTTGACATCTCAAAGTTAGATAGCTAGATTTCACATTTTTTTAGAAAATCCTTTCAGCTACAAAAGATTTATTCCAGCATCCTATGGATACCTACAGCAAAATAATATTTGGTCCCATTTCTTGCTAGTCACAGTTATGTACCTACATTAGAAGGCTCTTCGGGTGATATACAGTAGTTTGAAAAACTAGTCTTGGAGAGGCAGAGTGAAAATGGCTTGCTAGGATCACACATACACACAAAAAGTTGCTGTGTCACATCCCTATCAATTTGCATTGCTGGTGAACAGAAAAATCACTGTTTCACTTTTAAAGTGAGCAACTTCTATCCTAAAGCAATTTAGAGGAAATAAATACAAGCTTCGTGACTTTGCTACTCCCCTTTGTGCTCCCCTCCCACCCAGATAAACACATTTATGTCATTTTTACTGAGTAGCTGAGTAGAAGCTTGCTTGGTTGGTTGATTGGTTCACCTGTTTGATAACAGAATCAAACATGGGCAGCATCACTCACAGCTAAGGAAGGGTCAGCCTGAGTGCTCCCTGCCTTGTTACGCCTCCATCAATTTACAGCTGTTCTGCATGAGTGTAAAACGAGGTTACAATATTTTCCCCAAGATGTAAATGGCTACCTTGAGTGCAAGTCCGTGAAGCAAAAGTTCTCAGCTTTTCTCCCCCATTACCGGTTGCCAGCTGTGAGAAACTGTGAAAGGTAAGTTTTTCCTCACTCTGTCACTGCAGGGAGAGGCACACATTGCACTGTAAGAAGAGCTGCAGACTGGCAGCTGCGCCAGTGGAGACCGTACAGACTGCGGCCCTTCTCCATTGCCCTCTAGAGTCCCTCTCTCTGTCGGAAGCAAAACTAAGTGCCAATTGAGCTCATGCTCTATCCACGCTCTGTGTTGACATATAAGCTTCAATTAGGAATGAATATACGCGATTTAGTAGAATCACTCCACACACAAGCAAACTTGCACGGTAACAAGTGACAAAGGGACCAACGATTTCTGATGAAGTCAATGTCACATTAAGCAGGAGAAACAAAGTGCTAACACACAGTGCTAACAGGGAGAAACAAACAAATCAAGATAGACCTTTTTTTTCCTTTTTCTCTTATCTCCAATTTCACTATCTCCTTCATCAAGTCACAAAGTACAGATAGCAGAACACACTGAGCATGTTTAAAATTTTGTTTTCAACAAAATGGATTCTCTCAGCCTCACATCAATGTTTAGGCTGCATCTTTGGGCAAGCATTTTGCTTTGCAGTGGGGGAGGAGAGAGGCAGGGATTCAAAATGTGAAATGTACCCCCTAGTTGTAGATGAGGCACTTCTGAATGGTATGTGTCCTCATGCAGAGATGGCATAGCCGGTGATGTGGCCTGCCCCCACCACTGGTGGTAACAACGCAGCCAGTGTGGCCACTACAAAGGCCCCCCAGAAGGACCCCTGCTTGAAATCATGCGTGACTGTTCAAAACGATGTTATTACTGTGCCAGGTTCTGACCTTTTTCAGCATTTTTAGGAACTCTCTACAGCCTTTTACTAAACAGATTCCAGAAAAAAGATACAGGGCACACCTACATTTACCACTGTCTATCAAAGGTGATAAATTATACCTACATTTCAAAGACAACATATTTTGTTCCCTTTGCTGAGAGTTAGGCAAGAAAGAAAAGAAAGGAACTAATTGCAGTGTTTCTTCCCTATTCCCTCCTGGTGACGGCATGGCATGACATGGCCTCCCCAAGCTCTCCCCTCCCCATGTGGGTCCCCGGGGTATCCAACCTGCAGGTTGCTGTATCAAGAAGAAGAGCAGCTGAGGAAGACATAAGGCCCCCCTAGCCCAAACAGAGCTCCAGCTGGGGCCCCCCGAAACACCACAGGAGGGATATAAGAGCAGGACAAGAATTGCGTGCAACCTTCTGTTGCTTAGTTGTCTGTAGCTCAGGGGCTTCCTGAGTCACGGATGTGTGTTTACTAGTTCTTGATGAATCAGTGTGTATTGTTCGAGTTTTTTTTAATCACCTTTTGAACCCATGTTGACGTTCAGCGACATTCTTTGGAAAAGATTTCTACAATTTAACTATGCTTATTGCGGGAAGAGGTGTATCTGATTTCTTTAGATTATAGCCTGCTATCATCATTCCCCCTTAGCGGTCCCTCTCCCAGGTTGAAGAATCCTAGTCTCCTTAGTCATTTCTCACATGCAAGCTATTTCATACCTTTGACCACTGTTGTCTTTCTCTGTCTAGATTTATTATATCCTTTTGAGATGGGAAGACCAGAACTGAATGCAGCTTTTGAGCCACAGACAAGTCCTGAAATTTTACAAAGTCCTTATGATATTTTCTAGTTTTCTCTTTATTACCTTTCTGCTAATTCCAACCATTCTTGAAACAAATAAACGAATAAAAAGCACACCCATGCACTACACAGGAAAAAAATAGATAGACCATCAATCTGCTTGACAGGATGTTTGTGATGTGATTCAACAGATCAAATTGCTGCTTTGTATCAAGTATCATCTAGCTTTGGCAAAAAAACAAAACAAAACAAAAACAAAACCAAACCCCAACAAACCAACCCCAACCAGCCAGCCAAAACTAATATCTTTTAATCTTGTCTCCTATGTGATGTTTATAATATTGAAACAACACTTGTTTCAGGAGCTTTCAGGTTTCTTACTAAAAAGTTTATGATTGCACAATTATATTGGCTCTTTAAGCCTAGAAAAATATGTCTTCATCCTGAGGTGAAGATATACCACACACACAGGTGGTGTGTGCATCCTTTTCTTTCCATGGACTCTGGAAGCTGGACTCTGTAATCAAACTTTGCTTTTCTGTACTGAGCAGTTGGGCTTCGTGCAATAATGTTACATGTTTCCCAGTATTTCAATGGAATTTAAAAATTCCATATATTCAGTGAAAGTTTTGCTATTTAATCTCAATGGGAGCAAGAGTGGTGTACCTTTATAAAATTTACAGGATTGTTTCACTTGCTTACACTGCAAGTGGAAATGTTACATTTTAGTGGCAGAGAGAGCTGAACACATCTTTAGCACGTGTGTAACCACAGTAATGGGTTATATGCTTTTGAAATCAGATATTTAATAAGTCCACATTATTTCCAAACAGCTTGGTATTTTTCTCAGTTTTTTTTTTTTTTGTTTCGGACAAATGATTTTATCCTTTTACATACATTGTAAAATATTTTTTTTTCATAGAGCCCTTTCTCTTGACTTCATTTAAGAAAAATATTCTTTTACAGAGACCAGAGAAGTATTTTGAGACTCTGAATTCTTTTCGTCTTTATTGATTACAAAAATAGAGTTCATTCTTCAAAATTATTATTAAGCATGAGTCATACCAATCAGTTCATTTGCTGAAGTTTTCTAACTGTGTTTGAGACTATCTTAAGGAAGTAATGTCTTAATTGATTTCAATAGATTTATCTATCCTCAGTAGAGCTCATATCTTATGCATAATATATTAGTAATCTGATAATTATGCATAATATATTAGTAATCTGATAATTTCAAAATAATCAGTGTAATAGTGTGTCTTCAAAACATTTTTAGTCTAATTTATTAGGGGAAAGAGGTTTGACTGATCAAGCAGTATGTTTGCATGGAGGTACATCTGCCATTGGCCCTTTCTTTCTTACTTTTAATCCTGCTAGCCTATTTCAGCCAGATATTGACATAACATAAAAACTGAGAAATGTTCTGGGCTCACAAACATCAAAGAAAATGCCATCAGTGAGAAGGGCAGACTGTGTCAGGCCAACACATTCAACCTTCATAGCCATCAAAGATCCCTCTAAGGCAAAGGACATAGAAATTCAGAGTTCTTTTGTTATACTGCTCTTTTGTTTTACTTTAGCAGTGAAACACTAAGTTCAGCTTCTCAGTTTTGAAGAAAAGACCAGCATGGTAATTTAGAAGGATATAATTTTTTGCTTCTCTCTGTATCTCACAGATCTTATTAGCTTGGTATCACATGCTTCATTTTCTGAGTTCCAGTTTGAATGAAGCAAAGATAGTACATACGACACCATGTCAATTTTAGACTTCAAGCAGATGATGAATGCAAGATTCATCTCACTTTTCTGAATCAGATGAGGTCATAAATGGGTATTTTAAGTCAGCACGAAGACATTTTCAGTAAAGATTATCAATGCCTTGCATCTACTGAAAAGAAGTAAAGAATTTTGAAAATGATATAGAAATTTTGAAACAGTAAGTATATATGATCAGAATAAAGTACCTTCTGGTGACAGGTATGAGGAAACCGGAGGCCTCAGAGCCGTTCTCTGATTCACTGCTGCACTGCTTTCTCTCACTTTCCATTTTCCACCTTTTGACCATGGTTTCCATTAGTCCTGCTACATTTTTGTTATGGCCAATGTCTTTCCCTTATTTGTTCTCAAAATACTTTTTGTAATGAACTGGGGCTCTTGTGTTAAGATCATTTTCCCTCTATGGTCAATAGAGGGAAATAGGCATCCTCAGGTGGGATGAACCAGACTTTAGAGGTGTCTGTCTTTCACAATTGACTACAGAGGGGTTCTGGTTTTCTGATAGAAGCACTTCACGTAAGTGGGATGAATCTGGGTATAGGTGTTTGTGTCTTGCCCCACATAAGGCAGCCTTTGTCTTAGTACAAGGCTTGCTCTACAAATATGGCTAGGTTTTATTGATTTGAAGGGGCTTTCATTGCCACCATGATGATGTGCAGGTGCAAAACTGCCATGAAGTAAGGGAAACAAGGATGGCCAAATGATCACAGCAGGAAGACAGGTACAAAGATGAGGAACTAATTCACTGCTGTTTCTTCCCATCACCAGGAAAAAAAAGTACTGAAGCCCTTACGTGAGATCAAACGAACTAAATAATATAAAAAAGACCCAAATGCAGTGACTGTTTGGAGATCAAAGGGCTTGGTTCTCCAGTCCCCTCGCCTTGTGCGGTGACCTATGCTCAGGCAAGACGAGTGCAGAGTGAATGGAAACGCAGCTGCTCTCATGGGGCAGCACTGCACATACCTGTTCTGCCTCACAAAGTACAGAGTAATGAAAAATCCAACTCTGTTTTTTTGCCTGAAAGCTGTTACCTGCCTCCTCTGAGGACCTGTCCCAGATGGACCTTCACCTTATGGACTGATACACGGAGAGAGCGTCCAGCCACTCCCCAGGACTGAATAGTCACAAGCACCATACGCCCAGCATTCTGGGATCTCATAGATGAGCTGAAAAGATTGTATATTGCAGAATCAGTGTGTCAGAAAGATATTTCTCCCCAGAGTCTCACAGCAGAGATGCAGTAATATTAAATATATGTAAAAAAAAGTAGAGACTATAATCCTGATATACATTATTTCATACACTCTGGAGTAAACTACCATTTGAAGTACACAGTGACATTGTCTTAAAGTAGCTGAGTAGTTAAAATGATACACGTGCACATGTATTCTTCCAGGAAAGAAAGGCAATCTGAACATATTTCAAGAACATGCAACAGATTTTTGAAGGCTTATTGGGATATCTGAATCAAAACATAGCTGAAGAAAATTATAAAAAACTCTGTAGCAACAAAGCCAAATTTTAGACAATGGCTAGATGCTCAGGGGGGATGTATACACCTTGCCATTTAGTGGAGCTGTGAGCATTTAAGTCAGGTCCATGACATAACATATAGAGAAAGCTGGGTGCCCAAAACTGGCCCAAGTCACGTAGCAGAGAGGCAGTGTGATCCCACTCTGTGTATCCACACTGGGAGTTCAGTAAGGACACATTAGTGTGGGTCCTGAGGCAGTGAGCCCAGGGTCATGCAGTGGTGCTTGAGCAAATAGCTCCTCTTGTATACCATTATTCTATGGAGCCAGCTTGAGTGTCTTTGCATCTATTGTGTGCTCTATTGAGTATTGCAAGCCATACCCATAAAAATGATGACCCTCAGTGCAGAGCTGCCTGAGGGGCCCCACTCATGAAGTCCAGCAACTCTCACTGCAATAATTCACCACCAGGCAACCACACTTACCTCGCCACTGCAGATGTGGCAAAAGGAGCATACTTCAAACTCTGTTGTCAAGACAAGCGTTTGCTTAAATAGCCCTCAGATGTCAAAACTGTAATTGATGTAGCTTGGCTGCAGACATAAGTTCCTGCATTTCAATGATGATCTGTGGGGAGTAGCCTGCAAAGGTCACAATAAACACGAGAGACCCATAATTTCTTGAAATGCAGTAACATGACTCCTACTGGTGTCCTAACTTAGCTATTAGGAAATGCAGAAGAGTGGAGAATTTCTTGAGCTCCAGTTTTTCTACCGAGCTATGAGGTGTCTTTCTTTTGAAAGCTACGTTTCTGCAAATACTTCAGAAGCTGGAGCACCATGGGTGATTTATCAGGGGAATTTTTCAGTCCTCTGTAGCATTAGGAAGCAGCTTAAGAGGGACTTTACGGAGATAGTGAATACTCACCACAGTGTGTGCAAGCATCTTTGCATGAAATTAGTTTCTCTGCATTTCCTGACTCTTGGGATCTTTGTGGCTGCTAAATAGCTCTGGGGAGTTGGTGCTGGAGTAATGACTGGAACTGGGTTTGGCATTACTGCACTTATCATACGATGTGTACGTTATTGCACATGTTCCCTTTAGAAGTTTTTGCCACCAAAAACAAATATGCTATGGTTTGAGAATCTGCTTTTGTAAGGTGACTGGCTGACACCTAGTGTTTAAAATCTCTTCACAGGAATGAAAAAAGAAATGTTTAGGTAAAATAACCAATAAGATTTTTTTTAAGGAGAAAAAAGAGCTCCTGGTTGTCACATTTGCTCCAAGTGGAGTGCTGAGGTGCCCTACAGGGGTGGTGTGAAAATACGTAATGAGACATCCTCAATCACTAAATCAAGAACAGATGACCACTGTGCTTTGGGTAACCGAATCTTCTGAGGTGTGCTGCCTCTACCCCAAACCTTCCTATGCCCAAAGACTAACTCATGGCTCTAGAGCCGGGAAGGAAATGACCAATTACTCACCCGTGGGGTGGCTCTGGCACCTCTGTGCCCCGGTGAGCCCTGAAGCACTCTACGCTCTCACGAAGCCCAGCAGTTCCTCACTTTCTACCACTGAGGAAGTGGTTCCTCATGACATTTAATGCAAGTTTGTGTGCTGGGAATATGGCACAGAATAAATTCCCCAAATAGGTATCTGGAAGTCTCTAATTTCAACATGACCAGAACTAACAACTGCTAAACAGGCATACAAAAGCCTTTCTCTGAGCATATAACTGTCTTCAGTTTAAAGGAATCCAAAATATATGCTACATATGGTGCAGGTATTCTTTTACTTTATTTTTATTGATTTTCATGAAGAAATAAATTGAGAAAAGTAAGGATGCAAATAATTTATAGTTTTTATATGTCCCTGAATACCTCATACTTCACAGCCTCTCCATTCAAACAGTGCAATGTTACAATGCATCAAAGCTGACTACATTCATAACAAAGTGAATATATGTTATTGCAAATTCTGTTCAACCTCTTGAAAGTGAGCACAATTTTGCTTGTGCCCATCTCTTTCTGTTGCTACCAGTTGTTGGAACATCAGTCCATGGCATGTGCATGGCAATTTCTCTTTACTAAATGTCCATAAGGGATCAAGGATAAAGCTTTTACACTCCGTATATTTTAAATAAAATATATTGATATGTAAAGAACATCTTGTGATCCAAGAAAGCTACTGAAATTCTGTAAATAGACAAATTCCTTCCCCAGATTGCCAGAGGAATTCCAGATTAATAAGGTTTCTCTATATTAACACAGTGATCATGAACTCCGTGACTTTGTGAAGCATTTTCAAAGTTCCCTGTGGTAATTTGAGGGTATCTGGGCTTAGACATCAGCTTGGTAGCATGCTTTGCCATTCTTCTGAATACAGAGGTCATAGATTTGGTTTCAACATTAGTAAAAAAGCATTAGTCATCGAATAATTGGGAAATGCATATGATGCCTCAGCGGTTCCTCCAGCTGCCCTGAGAATATAAACATTGTTATAATGGATCAGTCCAAAGGCTGATCTAGACCAGTGGGCCACTAAGGCTCTAACAGTGCCGGTAGTGAATAGCTAGATAAGAAAATGAGAAGAGGAGAGAAATATTCTGCTAGTGTCCTGCAGTTTATGACTGAAGTACAGCATAACACAGAACAGTTGTCTTTATGCCTAATAGGTCTTTGATAAATTTTTCTTCCATGGATTTGTCCATTTTCTTTTGAACCCACGTGCATTTTCAACATCCTCCGGCAAGCAGTCCTGTAGCTTAAAATGCAGAAAGTGACTTCCTCACATAGTAGTCTTTTGCATGAAATCAAGGATGAAATGACTATCTCTTAGCTAGGATGATCTAGAACTTTCACTTACTCACTGCAAAAGGCATCTTACTTCCCACCGTTGGATGAAAATCCAAATTACAGCCTAACGCCAAAACAAGTTGTAAAATGCAATAATTTTTCATTTAGATGGGTGTAAAGTGTCAGCTTGTCGAATCCAAACCAATCTTTGTGAGATAATGAAAGCATAATAACATTATCTTATGGTCTGGAGTACTAACTCTTTCCCTCTTTCCTCCGTTCTCACCTCTTTTTCCCTCCTTTGTTAATGTTTTACTTTTCCTTTGAATTTTACGTGCATTTTTTATGCTTACATGTTTTGGATTTGCTGCAACTAGACAAATTTGTCTATGTTTTTCAGAAGCTGTTATAAGATTGGAGGGTGATAATAGGAGAGCTGAGTAAAGCTAGGGTGTTTTTGACTCATAGGTGTTCACTGCTTCTCTGGGTCTATGTCACTCCAAATGATAGCCTAAACTGAAGAACAAATGCTGTCAGAATCATATTCTCTAATTATTTATTCAACAGTTGGGGTGTATCACTGATCACCTGCCAGGTTTTATGAGAACTAGAGGCATGGCTACAGGCTTTATAAGCAAATTATATTGAAAGATGTGGCCAGGATTTTTCTGAGGCAATTACTGTGAGTGCTGACATGACTATATTCTGTTGAGATGCAGTGATGCATCTCATAGCACAGCCTGATGATGCATCTGTTTTCCACACAAAGGATATTAACCTTCTTAATGTCATCTTTATCCGTAAAGTTACTTATTTTGTAGGAGCAATCTGATTCCTTTTGATATAAGTAGATCAAGTTGTACCAGTCAGCTGGCATTGACTAGTTAATTGCCAACAAACATCACATACAACCATAACGGAGAAACAGAGACAGTCTACTAAGAACACAGTGTGTACACTTAGTCCTGATGAATATTGTCACCTTTTTCAATGCACGGAGCATTTCTTTGATCATGTTCCTTCCATATTCATAAACACCTCATAGTCACATACTCCTTCTTCATCTGTTTGATACCTTTCACTTCAGTGAAACTGAAAATGGAGTGGAAAGGAGCCTTTGCATTTGACAGTGAGAATAAAAATGTGGACTCAGACTTTGACCTAAAAACTGTGGCTCAAGATTCTCAGCCTTTAATCTCAATCAGAGCTGTTTCTGACCAAAATTACTGTTGCTAGCATAATAATGTTGGTCTAAAACATGATGAGCTGTCAACTTTGATTGCTGTAAATGTGTTGGAAAAACTGAAAAGGTAAAGCAACCCGTAATAAACTAGGTCAAGTAAAGCATATTTTGCCAGTATAGACATCTAATCTGAGTCTGATCATTTAGGGCTTAAAGGGAGGGAGAACTCATCCTGTCTTAGAAATCTATTTCAGGATGGAATAAAGCACCCTCTGAAAGTGATAGTCTTTCTTATCACAGTATCCCAGGCCCTGGACCTTAATGTTTGATTAGATAGCTAACTCTGAGGAAGCTAAATTTGCATGAGAGATCCCATCCCTAATATAAGCCAGGGCTTCAAGACAGAGTTAAGGGCGTGGGCTATTTTAATTCTATCAGTGCGGCTAAAGCAGCGTACCAGCAGAACTGCCTTGAGTGAAGAAGCCACGTTGAAAGCTTCAAGAATATTTCTCTTTAAAAGCAGGTTGTGTGAACAGTAGGTGGCAGCAATGGACAACCTGACCAGGCTTCGCGCACAGTCAATCCCACATTTCTGTCCTAACTCAGAAGATTGCTTTACTGATTCCCTTCTCCTCTTGCAATTACATTCCTTTCAAAGCAAAAGGAGGGGTCTATGGTGCCCTCAGAAGTAACAGTAAGATAAGCTCAATGTCTATATAGTCGCTGGTGTTCATGGAGAAATGAAAGTATAGCCCCGGCCCTAACTTTCCATATGCTATGTGCATCTGGCTGCAGTGGGGCCTGAGACCTGAAAGCATAAAGATTGCTGGTCACGATATATCATAGGGCTTTATACTTGAGATAGAAGGATTTTGCTTGCAATGCCCACTGAAACAAATGAGACTTCCATGTATGCATAGGTGGAGGTGAACAGCAATCTCTGTGTGTGCTCACTCACTATAAAGAGTCTCATCATCTTGTGACACTTGAATACCAGAAGATGAAGTCTTCTGCAGATAAGCACTTCATTCACAGGAAGAATCCAGCTGAGCTGAGTGAGATTTTATATATGCTTAAGTGCTCACTACCATACTGAGGAGTGTACAATTTTGCTTTCAGATAATAATATTTCATCATGCACATTAATCCACTGCTTATTTTAGGAAAAAATATACTATTTTCTAAAAAAAATTGTTCAAAGGTTTTTCAAAAAGGTTTAGATACTGATTTTTTATTACAAAGTTTGCACTTAGGATTATTTTTTTTATTGGTATTATAATTTTTCTTTTTTCATGGTATACCTTTGGAGGTTTCCTTGTGCATGAGGGTGAACCATGTGTATGGATCTAAACTGAGGCCTCTTGTAGGCAGAGCAATTTTAATTTAAAAGAATTATTCTATTTTCAGGTAAAATGGTAAGATGACTTTAAACTATAGGCTCTATATCTTATCTTGAATCCTGGCACTGGTTATGGGCTTCAAGTGTTTCAAGACAAAACCATATGAAATATATGCATATCAAATATATTTTAAGGAACAACATAATATTCACTGTGGCCGGATTTCAGTATTTAAAGTCTGGATGCCAGATGTGTTTGGCTAATGTGTGTTATTTATCCACTCTGCTTAGCTCACACGTGGTTGAATTCTTTCATTATATCAGTTCTATGTTCTTACCTGCAAAGGAATATTTAAGTTCATGACACTTGTTTCCCAAATGCCTCCTGTAATATTTTTTTAGCCGAAGTAGCAATTCTTCCCGTCCTGCTGAAAACTGGCATGGACCATGGCTAGGTGGGTAAGCTACCTTGTGTACCCACAGAAACAGTGTCTACCTGACACTATCTATCTGTGGCACAGAGGTGAGAAATGATTATGTTGGTAACTGTGTTTTTCATCTATATTCGAGACAGAAAAGGAGCTGTCAATACAGGCTGGAATCTGATTCAGTACCTGATATCTGCCATTTATATTCTCCCTGCTCAGCTGTGTAGGCATCAAGCTGATTGATATGGGGGAAGAGCACTGCTGTTCGTAAGAAAAGTCATCCTCACCTTCTACAAAAAACAAAATGGACTGAAAATATAACGTTATCTAGTAAAGCTGATTTTTTTTCCTGAGATCATGAACCTGATCATATGGAAAGTGAAGTCAAAGAGAGTCCTTCCATTGTCCAGGTAGTTCCAGAATGGGATCTAAGATCTTAGCAGCCATTTTTTAGTACAAAAGGAGGAAGAGCGCAGTGTTCTTCAATGAGATGAAGGAGACATTTTACCAAAAAGAACCCATATTCAGGTGGATCAAAACTAGGCACAGACACATATCTTATTTACTGACTGTTACAAAAAGTATTAGGGTACAGTAGAAAATATTCTCTATTTTTTTCACCCTATCTAAAGCTGTCTCCTTTTGCTAACTGTACAGCAATACAGCCATCACATTTAAAGACTATATCTTTACACGAGACTTTTCTTTCTGGTTGTTGTCTGCTTACATGTTGCAGTCTCTCAGAAGATGATTTTGGCAGAGCTCTAGAGAATCCTTGTGAGCTTCTTCTGATGTTTCCATAAACATCAGTTGCTTCCATCATTCCTCCTGACCACTTCAATCTGATATTGAATACTTATTGTGAGATTTGTAAGAACAGACAGTCTTCAAAGGCGTTGATTTAGTGGACATTATTTAGAAGCAACTGCAGTATTATGAAACAATATTATGAACTCTAATTCTGTCTTGACCCAAGTAGGACCCCGATATCTCGTTGTATTCTTTGAGCTGCTGCAGTTTTACTGGGCTGAAGATCAGTAGCAGTTAAAGACAACTGGTAAGGTGCTGCTTTTTCCTTTGTGTTCCAAAGCACATTCTAATAGTTGCAAAATGTCAGAGCTCAAAAATTTTCAGTTGTCTCAAATTGTTGGGCTCAGGCAAACTCCAGTATCAGCCTTGTTTAGATCTATCAGAATATTACAAAAACATAACTCTTGCTGTACCGAAAAGAAATCATATTGGTGTTACAGGTCTTCTAACCAGATCTCACGAAGTGCCTTTGTTGCAGAATGTTCCTGTGTCAGTTTTCCTCTGGAATTCCCAGCCCAATCTCTGAGTGCATTTCCACTTGCATTGAAAAATGTTTCTGTTGGTTAAAAATCACATTATGCACAAGCACCTGGATTCAGTGATATTACAAATTCTGAATTTTGTTACAAGCATGCT
This sequence comes from Struthio camelus, assembly GCF_040807025.1. Classification (NCBI taxonomy): domain Eukaryota; kingdom Metazoa; phylum Chordata; class Aves; order Struthioniformes; family Struthionidae; genus Struthio; species Struthio camelus. The sequence goes on along the minus strand of NC_090942.1, from coordinate 147,561,012 downwards.
ACTTATTTGGCATATCTGGGATTAGCATGGATTACTTCCTCTGTCATGCTGAATGGACCACAGAGATCACATTTTTCAGATTTGCAATCTACAAGTTGCTCGTAAGCTTATCTGCTTAGTTGTTTTGAGCCCTAAATCTGGTCACTAGTCAAGTTCTGAGATGATATGGCTATGTATCTAGTGTTTATGTGAAAATCATATACTAGCTCTAAAGTGCTAAAGTTTCAGGGTTGTATTCATTTGTGGGATAAAACAGATAATCTCAGCACCGTTCTCTACAGTCATCTTAACTCCTACAGTAAATTCAAAGACAATGCCTCTGCTATTTCAGGTTTTGGCAATATCTGAGATACTGATATGTTCCATATGTTTTATTCAATTTATCTTTCCTAGCTTGCCATCAACAGTCCTCTCAGGCACTTATTGTAATCATCTAGACAGTAACTACACAGCTATGCTGGTGTCTTCCTGTCGAATATGTGTTCAATGTTTGTAATAGTTTGGGGACAGAGCTGTCTTCCTTATCTGTTAGTGATATTAAATATCTTTATTGTTGTCATCTCTGATTGCTGCAATTTTTGATTTATATAATGAAGAAACAAGACCCCTAAATAAAAGTGTATACAGTTCTAAGGTGGGGAGAGGTATAGAATATATGTTTGGCAGTTGTGATTTTGTCTTTACATTCTGGCAGACCAAATGCGATGGCTCCAGGGGGTATTATTTAATTTTCACACTATTACTGGTGACAAGAGTGACAGAAGATTTAGCACAGAGAAGGCAGCAAATATGCAACCTTGTGATCAAATCTGGTCAAATAATTTTGATCAGAGGTGTGATAGAAGTGACACTGAAACTTGGGAATAAGAATCTTGGCTTCAGTCCATTTCTGAAGACCTGCTGGAATTTTCTTTTCAGAAAAGATGGCTGTAAAGATGATGAGACGCACAGAACTTTCTTGGGGGACAGCCCAGCGCTTGTGGAATGAACTCCGAATGCAAGTTCAAAACACATGCCATCAATCTTGCCTTTTGTAATATAATCATATAGCCTATGTATATCAATTTTTCCCTAAATTTATCTTTGAGATGGTAAAGTAAAACAAAATAAAACAACCTAACCTTCCCTGTCTCACATTTATAATTGTGATTCAAGAATTGAGATGGTCCATAGTTTCTGTCAGAGTTTGTGATTATGTGTATATTTTTGCATGAAAAATAAAGCACAACACTACAAAGCACACATTTTTTTCCCTTGGAGAGAAGATGGCATAACAGCTGTCATTTACAGCTGTTAGTTATATTGCTGAATGCACAACTAGAAAATGTTTAGATATTGTAAAGTACAGAAATAGAGTTGAGTAGAGTAGAAATCGTGAAAAACCTGAAGACATTCTTAAACAAATGTTTTGAACAGATAGGATGGAGAAAATCCTCATTATGGTTTGTTACTTCAGTATTGTCTCCAAAAACCCCCAATAGTTTGGACACACCCGCACTTTTCATCATATGCTACAGGAGAACATGAGAAGAAACAATCTTTCTGTACCTCTTGGAGCACAGTTCACTGCGTAAGCTTCACTAGAGCAAGAGATCTACATAACTGCCTAACTGGTGAATTTTTTTCTTTTAACTCACATGATCACAGACAACGGTGAGAAGCACTGGACGCGCCAGCCAGGCAGCTCTATTAATTACATCTACACAAATATTGCAAGTATTTATTTTCTCTTTTGCCCAGTTGACTAAATAAATCAACCAATAAGCTGAGGATCAATAAGTTAGAAGGAGGTGAGTTAGTGTCTGAGCTTACAACACATCAGCTCTTCCAAAGTAAACCCCCCTATACATGGTTTTATACTGCAGCAGGTGCAACATTGGGGTAGCTTGTACTTTGTGCATTGTGGAGGGTCCTCTTATTTGCCATAAAAATGTGCACACAGACTGTTATTGCAAAATAGCTAATGCTTCACACATCTCTGCACAGACTCTGATGCCCCATAACTGACTTCTGCAGGGAGTCATCGTGATTGCTCCTTGAAACACGGGCCTGCCAAATGTGAATGTGCTGAAACACTTTCTCTTTCAGGTACGCTTGAAATAATACTACCCTGAGGATTTTCTCCCTCCTGCCTACCAAGACCATTGTTCTGTAATCTCCACAAGCCTTGTGTTCTCTTTTGGCTTCAGTACAAATATTTTGCATGCCATTTTTCCAGTTTTTCTTAAAACTGACTTGCTGCTCCAACGGTAAAGTTGTATCATTCTGACCCCAAATAATATCACATATATTAATGCTGTATGAGAAAAAACCCAGGCATACTCTACCTGACAGTGAGTCTCTTCTGCAGCTAACCAAGTTCTGATATTATCCGAAGCCTGTGGGACAGGCATGATTATAACTTCAAGGCATCTGTACCTGCAAGAGAGTAATACGGCACACCACTCTTAAATGTTTGCAGGAACAGATCATTCAACAATACTTTGTAATAGATCTATACAAATCTAAAGAAAGTAATTAAACTTGAGTGGACAGCAGCCACCTAACAGCCTTTGGAGAAACTGACCTCTTTCTACTGAACAGAACGGGAACTTGAACACTTTGAGGAAATATCTCAATAGGTGCCAAAAATAATGCACGAGTTTGATGTCTAAATTAGTCAGACATCTAATTTCTAAAACTATTCTACCCTTTCTGGTTTCATTGCAGACATTTTGCTCAGAGCTTTCTCCAAATCTTTGTCACCCTGACTGTTTCTTAGCCTACTAGAGATTTAATGGAATGGTATGCATATGCGCACACACTTAACTTCTAAGGAAAGCGTGAGTTTGCAGCATGCCACATGCCTATAGCTGTAAAATTACTCCTATATGTGCTTTTCATAATTAAAAATATCATCCATAAAGTATGATAATCAAAGAAAGAAAGAAAAGTCTGAGGACAGGGGCAGACATAGTATCTGAAACATCTTTTAACTTGTTTACTGAAATCTAGTAGAATTCAAATGGAGAGCAAGTGAGTGGTGTCTGCACAGTACAGTGGTACTCTATGTGTACCATCACAAAGGATTATCTCTTGGTTGTGAATACTATAGGTTTCCCACAGGAAAGCTCTACCACGTGAATTGCTCTCCTGAGACCAGAGGAACTCCTTGCTATTTGACGAGAATATTATTTTGTGTTTGGATGCAGATGGAGTTCATTCCTGTGTTTTGTTTACCTCTAGAGGAAACTTTTTATTCTATATTTTATATTAACTCTTCCGTATCTATAGTTCCTTGGGTGTTTGTTTACTGAAGGAAGATAGGCTATATGGCAACTGCTTTTATCCTAAGCGGGAACAATATTGAGTAGTTAATTAATTAATTAATTAACTTTTGAGGGCAAAAGCTTTTGCATTTACATGCTGCACCTTCCAAATATTAAGGTATCCTGAGTTACCATCCTATCCTGAACGTAATGTTGTTCAGCATAGGAAAAGCTTTTCCATCACCTGAATGGAAAAGTTATGCAGCCAAGTAGAAGAGCGCTGGCATGGACCAGTCACTCAGTAGGCTGCATTTTATGGTAGCAGGTGTAGAGCCACTGGTGGTACAGCAGAACAAATTTCTTCTGTCAGCCTATCTTTTCTTTTTTAACTTATTTCATATAAGCTGTGCAACTTAGAGGAAAAGAATGCTGTAGACGATACCCACGAATTATGAAAATAAATTGGGCCAAAAGAATATGGCCAAAGGAATTCATCTTTAGTGTGATTGATGCTGATGTCACCGAACAGAATCTACAGAAGCACGGGGCAAAGTCACACGGAGAGCAAAAAGGAGGTAGTCATACTGGGGTGGAAAACACCATTTCTGGTGGGAGAAAGAGACCTAAGAGTCTGGTGTGAGACTGGAGCTCCTGGAAATGAGATGGAACCATGAGATGACAGTGACAGTGCTCAGCAATAGCTTTGTCTTGGCTGTCCATCACACCTTTGTTGGAACAATAGCCAGGAACGCACAATTAGCTGCCTCTTGCAAACAGGATTTATCTGAGAAGATCTATGCTTGACTTATTAATCCGTTGCATGGCTTGCTTGCCCTCACAGAGGTAATTCTTTCCTCCCTCACCTCTCTTCCACCTGAAATTTATACTACCTTCTAGAAATGTGCATTACCTTCGACACACACATCTCAGCAAGCATCCGAGGAAAACCAGAAGGCAAAACAAGGTGAGGATTAGCAACGTGATGTCCACTGTCTTTTCTTAAAAAGAGGAGGGAAGGACAATGTTAACAATATGGGAAAGGATAGTTCATAAATGGATGAGGTGTATATTAATGACTCATATAAATATTGTACCATTCTGGCAGTACTTCAGATTTAAAGAAACATTTCCCTGGGCTTTTTAGGAAAAATAGGGATTTCTGACTTCAGTACTATTCTTTTCTCCTCCTTTCAGGCTCGGCTTTGCTGCTGCCCTGGTCCAGCACTTTCTCTGGCTTCCTCTGCCCCAGTGATCTCCATCCCCACCTCTCCCTGGATATCTTCTCTTGTATGACGGGCATTACTTGTCCTTTGACCAGATACTTCCATCCACCCTTGATTCCTCTAGATATCTGACTCCTCTCTCTGCCTGCCTTTGACACTCCTGATCCTGCCCCAGCTGCTTCTGGATTCCTGCTGTTGCCACCTCCCATCTCTACACACTGTGATCCCCCTGCAGCTGCCTCCTCACCACTTCACAGCTGGAAGTGGTTTAAGGCAAAATGAAAATAAAAGGTTTTTGTGAAACAAGATATTATCTTTGACTGAAGAAGCAACATTTGATTTTCATTATATTTACCTTTTTTAACCATGTTAGGCAAAGTCCTAAAAAAGTGCAAATATAACATTCTAAAAATACATATTTTTACTATTCAATGAATATTACCACTCTGTGCTTTCCATTCTTTCCCCATACCAAAAATAGCAAAGTCTTTGGTTGACTCAAAACCGTATTTTTTGTTAGCTTTTGTTTTCTGTTTAATATCCAGCTTTAGAATCAAGAGGAGGGTTTGAATTCCTTCGAACTAAGCACTTTGAAGAAAAACAGGCAGGAACAGCTCTCAAAACGTTAACAGTCCTAGGTCAGTTTAACTGTGGTTTTAGAATCAATCTAGATAAAATTCAAAGAACAAAACAGTTGATAACAGTTTCTACTTTTAATCCATCTGTAGTTGAAGGATATTATGAATTTCCACAAAGTCGATGTGAAACCAGGAAAAACTCACAAACTTCTAGGTAAAACTACATATAAGAATAACTTTAATGTTTTACTAAAACATAAAACTATTCTTTTTTTGCTTAGAGTGTTTTGCTTAGAGAAGGAGGAGTTTTTCCCTTGCTGTCTTTTGAGATTATTGCTCAGAAAATATATTCTGAATGATCTCTGGGCTCTGTCTGAGATAACTGTTCTGCATTGTTTTGCTAGCCCTGTGTCACGTACACACTCAAGAAAAGAGGAAACAGTGATCCTTGAACCAACCAACCCATGGAGGCCTTTGCTTCTCTTGCTTTCTTACCTCACACATTTTGGAAATGAAGAGGAAAAAGAATGACCTGTATTCCTTTAGGTATACTATTTTTTGTTCTTTTTTTTTTTTTTCCCAGATGGAAATGTTTAAATTGAACCAAAATAAATTGCTTGGCTTGCAAAAATGCAGAGCACCTCTGAATTTCTATTAACTTCAAAGTGGTCTATGAATGCTCAGCAGCTTAAAAAATTAGAGCAATTATTTCAAGTTTCTAAATATACATAAAGTTTATTAAACATTTCCTTTTTAATGGAAAGTTGCCATACTGAAAAGTTCAGTTCAGTTTAATTTGAGTGTTTTCAAGGGCATATGTTAATTCCAATGGAAAATGAATCTGTTTCCCATGAGAAGATTAACCAATTCTTTTCATGTCAAAGGAACATTTCAGAGTAAATATTTTCATTATGTTTTAATTTATGTTATTTCATTCTGATATTTCAGCTTTCTGAAATGGAAGCTGAAATGCCACTTAAAAATGCATTCTTAAAGAAATATAACATCTTTTCCAGATGAAATGTTGGAATGTCCTATAGAAGCAAATAAACAGCAGGTCATTTTCTGCTGTTTTAGAACTTCCCCAGAAAAACCGACACATTCCAAAATTAAAATATTGAATGGATATTTTCTATTTTAGGTCACTTCAAGAAAAGATTCAATTTTTTTTCAATCTGCTATGTCTATGAAATTAGGTACATGACTTGCATTGGTTACCGTGAATGATGCTACTAATAATAGCTTTTTAAAATTTTGGTAGTATTAAAATGTACTTCATAACGTCCAGTTATTATACATGTCCCCAGGTAGAAGCAGCCAAAATCATTTCAACAAAATTCAAAATAAAATGCACACAGAACTTTCTCTCGTCATCAAAGGAGATGTTTAAAGAGGTTTGCCTTAGCATGTGGGCCTTCAGTGTAATGTACTCCATAGATCCATATTACAAAAGCCACTGATCCTCTCCGAGTACAGGAAGGAAGAAGGGAAATTGCCTGTATTACATGAACTTGTGTATATGTGCGGCACACTCCAGAGGTAAGTCAACGTACTGCACTGAACACATGCAACTATTGTAGTTTATATGACACGGCAGTCTAGTCTATTATAAACTTTTGTGAAAGGGAGGAAACGAGCTGTGATTGTTAAGCCTGAACAACAGCTGTAGAGGAAATTGGGAAAGCAGCGATGTTGAAAACCGTTGAAGGACAGCTGCAGTTGCTGAAAGCATGGTTGGTAGGTTGAATCAGGATGGGTGACTGCTCAGCTCCATTTCCTTCTTCTTTTTCATGTGAGATGGTGGCAGGCAGTGAGCAGATCTACATTTTCCCACTATAAAGAGCGCTAATTTTCCTTCTTTCTCCTGCCTACACAGTGGTCACATGCATTTGACCTACCAGCAGGCACCAGGCAGATGTCTCTGCTGACCATGCCACCCTACTAGGCTCCCTCTGTCTTCAGGGGGAAGAAAGAAAGATCTCCAAAGGGAAATTTAAAGCTCTATTGGGCTGAAATGTGCTCTCTCCTTTGCCACAGAGAGCACACGGAGCAACTAGGCTCCTCTCTCCCAAAACTAATGAAATGCTTCCAGTTAGGTTGAATTAATCTGGACTAAGTGAGGCAGTAGGTAGGAGGTGCCAACAGAATATTGAAATATAGTGAGTCATCTGAGCAAGTGGGTGACTCCTACAAGCCCTATAACTAAATTTACTTTCAAAGCATTGCAGAAATAGCAGTGTCTGGCCTTGTATTTCTCGTCTCTTCTGATAAGCATGTACTTGAAGCTGAGTAGATCAGAAAGATGTATTCCAGAATACATAGTCTGTTGCGTTAGACAGATATTTACCTTGTTTTGTTGTATTAACAACAGTATTGTACAGTTTTGTGCACTGACATACAGAGACAAGTCTAGGTACCAATTTTTTTTAGGTAAATATGTGGTGTTACTCGCTCCTTTACTCTACTTCCCCTTTACCCAACGTGACATCATGAGGCTGTATGTGGAGGTGTTTTTCTCATCATGGAAAGCACAGGAGCTCTCCTTCTTAGCATATAAATGTTGAAATTTAGTTACAGGAAGTGAAGGAAAAGTATTATAATGCTTCTGTTTAGTTTATGCTAAAATAGATTGTGGGTACCCGAGCAGATATATATAAATGACAGCTAAAGCACTTCCTATCTCTATCAGATAAGAAATTGTTTTGCTGATACAATAACAGGGCTAAATATGTTAGACTTAGTCCTTAAAGACTATGCAATTTTGACTGTTGTGTTATTCCTGGGTTTAAGGGGTTAGTAACTCCAGTTCAAAGCAATTGTAAAGACTCCTGGGCTTCCCATTGCAGAGCAGGCAGGAGGGAATTGTGTCTCATGCATGTTATTTAGCTGCTGACAATTTTTGTTTTCTAACTAACAAGAGTCAGGTGTAATTTACCTCAGGGGCATAGCCGTTTGCACAACTGCCCCTGTGCAAAACAGCCTTAGGACTAAGGAAATATAACTCATTAAAGCAAGGACTGCCTTTCTCTACGGCACCTAGAGCTTTTAGGGCCTGGTCCATGGCACAGACAGAGATACTGCCATGGTAGAAGTACAGAAGGAGAAGGAGAAGAACAGACGTAGTAATAAGCTAAATGATAATAAATTATATAATACTAAGAGTTACAATTAGTAAATACATGATAACTTACCATCATCAATAAACACTGGTTCACTCCATTCACTCCAAATCTTGTTTCTTATGCATTTCTCTTTCTTTGCCCTCACTTGTGCCGCACATTTGTATGGTGGCTTGTGGAATGGATACTCATATTTCTCTTCGGAGACATTTACAGGCTAGCAAGATATGTTTAGGGGATTATTTTGGGTGATTTCACATTGCAGTTCAGACAGATATAAATCTAGTGATTTCAAATACCATTGTTCATATCTCAAATCTAGTAAAGAGATTTTCAGAAAGAGCGTTTATGTCCAGGCACAATCTGACTTTTGCCTGGCATATATTAAAAGTCTTATCTGAAAATGAAGAAAAGCTCAGAATTGATAAGACGGAAGAAGGTATCAGGTGTAATAGAACAGCAAGAACCTGAAAGCACTGATTCCCCTTTCATTTTGTATCACATTCAGTGTATGTGGAATACAGTAATTATGAAATCAAGTTTCAAGGGTTTTGGTTTAGGTGGTGTTTTGTACCTGACTTTGTGGCAGAATAAAAGCTCACATTTTTCAGCTACTAATGGTGAGGAACGTCTATTATTTTAGTGACTATCTTGCAATACCTTAAATTATGCTTATAAATTAAAACATATCACTTCAAAAAATCAAGCCCAGACAAGGAGTGTCACAGTTAATAACAGAGATCGTTGGTCACTTTGGAGAACTGAAGGCAATTATTGTAAATAAACAATGTTAAGAGTTTAAGAAGGAACAAAAAAAAAAGTAGGAGAGGGACTGCTGCTCATAAAAATTAGCAATAATGTTAAGAAGTTGCAAGGGAGTAGATTTATGCAGCTCAGACACAGAGGGGCCCAAAATTTTTGCATCTTACATCTATGCATCTTTGAAGATAGGGAAGCGTGATGAGATACTACTACATAGGCACCTTTAAGAAGAGGTCACCTCCTGTTCCTCTAGCACTGACTGGTGCTCAGTGTGGATTTGGCTCCGTGTACTGTGCTATTTGTCTCTCTTCCTTCAATCCCTTTCAGACCTTTCTTCCAGACTTGGTGTCAGAAATAGATCCAAAAGTTCATACGCTAAGTTTTTCAAAAGTAAGCAGAAATGTGGGATATGAGGGCTTTGAAAAGCAAATTGCAAGTGACCATGAGGGTTAAGGGCTAACTAAACTCTGTACCTGAAAATTTCTCCCTAGGTAGCAAACCATGAGCTTGAGTCATCATAAGAAATAACCAAAATGCAGGACTGAAAGAAATTTTAAAAAATTATGTAGGCCATCTTCTGGCAGTGAGGATGTGCAGCAACCTTCAGTCATGTCTCCTGAGATCATTCTTGCAGGATGTTTGTTTAATCTTTTCTCAGATACTTTATACCCATCTCAAGTAGCCTAAGGAGCCCGTTCTCACGTTAGACTTTCCCTGTAGTTAGAACACTTTTCATAATTTGTAGGTTACTTCAAACTCAGCCATTCACTTTTTATCCCACTCACAAGTTGACATGGGTAAATATGATCCCCATGCTCTTCTTATTAGCCTTTTATATATCAGAAGATGGTTAATACAAGTTTTTTACACTCCTTTTCTCTAGACCTTCAGTCTTCCTTTCTTAGACCATATTTTCAAAAATTCTGATCATTCTGATAACTCTTACTGATGTTCTCTGAACTTTTTTCCAATGCTTATATTTTCTAAAGGGTGGTGCGCAAAACAGAATTTGAAAGTTCAAGTGAAGCTCAGTACTAAAAAGGGTAAATTAGTCACAACCTCCATCTTAAATGTGACACGTCTGTTGTATGCACTTGAATAACATTTGACCTTTGTGTAACAGCATGGAATTATTGACTCAGTTTGTGGTTCCATATAATCCACAGATCTTTTTTCTTCTGCATTGCTGCCTACATGTTAATTCTTTTTTTCATGTTTGCACATTTGACCTGTACTTCCTAACTGTAGGATATTATTTATTACCGAATTTTGCGTCGTTGATTTCAGACTTAGCCACTATTCTGAACTGTAATCTTGTTTCCTACTGTACTTGACCACCTTTCTTAGCTGTCTGTCATGTGAGGACTTTATTTCCTATCTTTTATTCCTGGTCAATCTGTATCACAGTATTATTATTTGTACACATAAATATTCAGCAAGTCATCTCTTCTGGCCTTCAGAATAAATAAATATAGACTTGTATATTTTAGTCATTCTCTTCTTAGCTGTTCTCCCACAAATATCTACAGGCCTGCATGTGAATGCCCTAATCATCAGTTTGGCTCATGAAGTCTTTGTGATAGATAGTCAGGTCTGTTAAGACCTGACTTTGGTTTTGAACCAGAAACTCAAGTTTACTCCATTCTTCTCCTTCCTGTGTCTCCTGTAGCACTGTTGCACCCTTTTAATTAATAACAGCTTCAGTGCTGATCCATTTTAAAGCCCTCCTGGCTCAGCTGGTGCCGTCATATGCCTTTTTTGTTATTGTTGTTGCCATTAGACTCTCTCCTGTCTTCCCAGCCATCCCATCTGTAAACGAGCATGATTTTCTACCAGTGTAGGTATTACTTCACTTCCATGCCCTGGTTATTTTCCTTTGCTGTGCTATGTTTATGTCCTGCAAATATGTACAAAACAGAGGAGCAGCTGTCTAAGACAAGAAAAAAGAAATAGACTTATTCCTTATAGGTAAGAATGTGGGCATTTCCTTCCAGGAGGAAGCAAAGGCAATAGGAAGCTGGAAACATGGGCTGTGACGGCTGCACGAATGCTGCAGGCTGAAATGCGACTTGCTTGCTCACTTTACCCATGGATGCTGGTGATGAGGAGCTTCGAGGAACGGACAGGGACAAGCCCCAAGATGTCTCAGGTAGGGTTTTGAATTATTAGGCTTGGGAATGGTTAAGGGGATTATAACTAGTTGAAGAGATGGCCTCGAAGAAGGCCTGTCTTCCTTCTGGAACAGCCTACAGAGAGCTGGGAGGTTTTGGTACATCCACGCACAGACCCAAGCTCCTTTCCAGATGTGGGAGCACGGGGGAAGTGTAAGCCAACACTCCTCTGGAAGCTGCCTGTAAGTATTAGCACAGTGCTTTGTCTAAATTAATAAACCCTGCTGTAGTTTATGAAGAGAAATCTATGTGACCAGTAAAGTATCTACCTCATTGCACTTCTGCTTTCTACTGTGTCTAACAAAGACTGGATACATATCAATCTATTCATACATTCCCTCACACTTCAGTTGCCGCTTAAAGGTTTGCATTGAGATTAGCTAAGCCTTTTACTGTTAGAGTATTGTACACCGAAAAAAGTATTTATTAGCTAAGATTTAGTTTCCGGAAAAAAAAAAAAAAAAAAAGAAAACAAACAGTTAAAAGAGACCTTGAATGAAAACACCAACAGTCCAAAAAGTTCTTATGCATATAAACTTCTGAATTTCTTAGCTATCATATTCTAAACTAAATGCTTGGCTTCCTATTCTGAATGTTGAGGAGTTCAAATTAGAATCTGCATGAAAATTTTTCAACTGTTACTGCCAGCAAATTTAAAAGGAAAGGAAGTGAATGCCATTTTCCTATGTAACATAAATTACAACACTCTTCTATTTTTACTGTTAAAACTAAGAGAAACTTCTGTCACAGTATGAAAATTTTTCAAATATATACAAGATATACAAATAGTAAGATGGATTTTTTCAGTGAAGGTCTTTAGAAAAAAAGAACATTGTCATGTAAATTGTGAGCACAGTCCTGCAAGGATTCACATATATACTTCACGTGAATTATTCACTGAATACGACATCAGTTAAATAAGCAAGGAAAATTTGACAAGGGTGAAGCCTAATTAAAAATTTCAGGAATAAATTAAAATTACAACTTAATTTATTGAATAAGTTTTAGTTTTGAGGAGTATATTGACAGCCAGCATAATTCTACTCTGATAGAAGGAAATTTTTTTTAAAAATCGGTTTTTAAGATTAATTAACTATTTCATAATTATTTCAATAATATTAGATAAATACTACAGCTATAATACTGCTTAAAAATGTTTAACATCCTTCAGATAAACTCTGAAAGTATGTCTACATATTGATGCAGGGAAGAGAGCTAGTGAAGAAGGATAAACCTATGAACTATTTTTTTAGAAAATACCTGCAACTGCAGATTAAACTGTATTACAAGCGATAAGCTGGTGTTTGACCAATCCATATTAGCCATGCTTTTCCTTATATTGAAAGAGTCTTACCTTGGCAGTCCTACCTTGAACAGAAATGAATTAATAGTAGTGGTGGTTAATATTTTTCAATAATATATTTTTCTAACTGAAAATGATCATTCTGAATAAAAACTTCTCACCATTTCTTCTCTTTCTCAGTTTTCACAAATTGGTGTCCTTTTTATTTATTTTTTCTTAAAAATAATATTATCACAGTGGCTTCTGAGCTTTTCTTTTTATTGATACTCAATTTTCAATAAACCAAAAATATCAATAACCTATATGAAATTAAAGTACAATTCAAATTCAACAAGAAAAGACAAATTAACCAGTCCACTTGACTCTAAATATGAATCCAAAAAACTTCATTAAATGACTTAGCTTTCTCTTTTTGACCAGAAAGACGAAAAAATGCTTGATTATTCATGAAAGACTTTTGGATTTCTTAGAAGAATAGCTTTAATTCTGCTAAATTAAAGGGATGCCTGGTTGTTATGGAAGTTATGTTACGCAAATTAATTATAGTACTGCAGAACTGTTTACCTTGTGATCTGTAATTTTCACTTGATACAAAAAGCACTTGTTACTTGCAGAACCAATAGTAGGCGGGGGTTTCCAGTGAATTTTAATACTTCTGTTTTCAAGGGAAATTGAGATGTTCACTGGAGGGTTCAGCTTCTCTGAAAATGAGCACAGAGAGGTCTTCGGTACCTCATGTTGTTTCGCGGTTTATGCTCATGCAAACCAAATAGTGTGCCAATCCTTAAAATAAAGAGCTGGCTATTCTGGAATTAATCACGCTGCAAGAAGGCTTACTGTGAACTTAGATGTTCTCTTTAAAAAAGCTGCTCAGAAAATTATACCCATTTCTGTCTCAAAAGAAAAGAGAGAGAGTTTTTTCATATGTCTTTCCAGGGAAGGTGATGAGGGTGGGTAGGATGAGTGGGCCCTCCGAGTTCACTCTCTGCAGCCTAGGTGGGTATTGAAGTGATCTCTGAGCTGCCGTAGGCCCTGTACAATGTAAGATTATTTCCACTGCATCTTGTGGGGTACCCGGAGGAAGCTAGTCATAAATTGCTGCCTTTGTGAATGCGGAGTCAAACTCTAAAATCCTGTGTATACTATTTTACCTTCTGGTAACCTCAAGCGTTAACCTTTTCTGGGTTGTGTATCACTCAGCAGGATTTGATTGGAATCTTTGGGTACCTTTGTAGATCTGTAACCCACTGCTGTGACCACAGCTTGTGTAGATGAACTAGTGAGGTCTGCTATGATGACAGAATATGTAGTAGTTTAATATAAATAGTTTTAACATAACGATAAAAGGCAGTCATACCCTTATGGACTTCAGTTCACGTTGAAAAACCCATTTAGTATCTAAGTAAATACTTGGATTCTTGGTTTCCTACTAGTTTTCCTGTTGCCACATGTACCCTGCTGTCAGTGTCCAAGTTAGCTAGTATGAACTTAACCCCAAGACTATGCACGTGCTTAGTTGTATAACCTTGAAAATAATAGAATTTCAGCTCTCATTGAGGGGCTACTAAAGAGGTATCAGCCTCCAGCAGCTCTTTTCCAATCTATGAGGTTTGCTACACATGCTTAAGATACCTCTGTTTCTTTTGTAAATGAGTGAATGAGCACTTGCTATAGAGGAATGTTTTGCTTTTGAAACAAGATGTGCTCAGATGATGTAAAAAACAACAAAAAATCCTGTCTCCATCACTCTCTTCCAGACATGAAGTGTAAGTAGTGCAGGGAGTGAAGAAGTGTAGGGTTGGAAGCAAGGGACACTTCAGTTCCAGAGGATTTTAGCTTCTAGTTCAGATCAAGAAAGTTTCCCATTGCTCTCTAGCACGGTTAGTGTTAGGGCCCTGATGCTAGGTGTGTGCTGGAGTGCTCAGGCAACCTGAACCCTCTCAAGCTGTTAGCACATTACTGTGACGCAAGAAACCGCGGCTGGATTTCTCTGAAAAAGTCCTCCCAGCAGCGGCAGAAGTTCACCGCACGTCTGGAGGGCAAAGCTGGTGAAGTCTGAGGGCTATATGACTTCAATGTGGTGCCGGAGAGAAGAGAAAGGGACAGAGTGAGAGAAACAAAGAAGGAGGATGACTGGCGGCATTGCTAGTCCACGCAGCAGCTGTGTTTGTTCTCTGTTTCTAGCAGTTGTCACTGCAGGACCATGTTTCTTCAGGCATGTGTGACACACTGAGGTTTCCTTTTCGGCTTTTCTTTCTCCTTCCCCTCCTTGAAAAGCCTCCTCCCTTTTGAGTACAGATCCCCTACTGTGTTCCACAAAGTTAGCAAAAGCATTTCTCTCCAGGCTTCCTTTGGCTTGCAAAATTGTTCTCTTCCTCTCCCTCTTCCTGAAGTTCACTAAGCTGGGTAGTGATCAAGACCTGCCTTGGACGGTCCTGACCGTGAGGAAAGCAAGCAGCAGCTGTTCATTGCCCAGTTTCTGTAGTAGCAGAGACATATTTTTACCCTAAACCTCTGAGATACTATTCCCACAGCATCTCACTTTTTGGTGAGTATAACCAAGAGCAGGAAGCTATTTTTTCTCCCTTTTGTCACCAGTTGTCTGGAGCTATAAAGTGAGAGAGTTCTTTAGCCCACAAGGGGAGTTAGAATTGAGTTGCCTGGGGGCAGTACGTAGCATAGGACATATCTGAGTCCTGTTTTGTCAAACAGTACTACTGGATGTTGTTACTGGATGACACTCTGGGTTTCAGGGAATGGCAATGCACAGCATGTCCAGGACAGTGCAAGGGGTAGGGCGTAGCTACCTTTTCAGGAGAGAGACGACAGCCCTAGCTTGCAATGTTAGAGGCTTTCAAGAGCATTCCACTATTTATTACATGAGAAATGTTTCCTGTAGGCATGCCCAGATTTTTCTGCCCACCAGCAAAGTTTGACAACGGATTTTAGGAGTAAAACAAACAGGGTTTGTCCCTGCTTAATTAAGCCATAAGACTGTTCAGGTTTCAATTTACTAATCAGCATAATGTCTGTGGAAATTTTAAAAATGTTCTTCCTCAGTATAAGAATTATAGTGAAAATGAGGTTCTTTCACCAAAGAGCTAAAGCAATTCACTGTTTGATCAATGCCTTGTAACAGAGCTGTGCAATTCTCAGCTCTCCAAGAAAATATTTTATGATAATGTACAAATTTAGGAAGCTGAGCACATGCATGTTTGACTGGGCACTGAAAAGAAGAGGAAGCTGGTGACTGAATCGACTATCATTAGAGGGCACCAGTGTTGACGGCGAAATCAAAAAGACAGTAAGAGAGCAAGGGCAAGGGGGAAATGCTATCAACCTGACCCCTGTAAGGCGACAGCAGTGGCCACTTCGAACAGGAGGAAGGAGATCACAATTAAGTGGAGAGAGTGAAGTAGAAAAAAAGAGCATCTGTTCACTTCTACCTAGCTGCTATTCGCTCCTACCTACACCAGCCCTCTGCTCCTGGGTGAGGAACTGCATGAGATGAGAGCCTGGGCTGGGACGATTGCCTGAAAATAGCAGAAGGACACGAGAAGGCGTGAGACTGCAAAGATAGGGTTGGGCAGGCCCTTAGGAAGTTGGCAGGCAAATTAGAATAATTTAGGCTTTTTAATTCTTACTTGAAATTCTGTTTTGCTATATGCCTTTGATCCTAGGGCTGGAGGTACAATTGGCAGGCCTCTGCTGTGAGGCCTGGGGATGGGGTCAAACCCCAGGCAGCCAGTTTCGAAATTAAAGGCTTCCTAGATCAGCTACGGAAACACCTTAATACAGTGTGTCTATAGCTCAGTGTTCCTAGGCTTTTTTTTCTTTTCAGAAAAAAAAAGAATTTTCTTGAAAATATTTTATTTTTCTAAAACAGAAATCTTGTTTCAGCTAGCTTTCCTTTTAGGGAAAACCTTTAGGTAAAGCCTATGTATTAAAGCAGCATGAATGAGGTCTAACCTTAACTGAGAATAGATCTTACCAGTTTTGAATGTGTTCATATACATATGTGTGTGTGTGTGTGTGTGTGTGTGCGCGTGTGTGTGTGTATACATATATATATATATATGTATGTATGTATGTATGTATGTATGTATGTATGTTTTACTTTCACTTGAGTTATTCCTGATTTCCTGATTCCTGAGTTATTCCTTAATCTTACAGGTCCTGCAACATGACCAATATGTTCAAAATTTTAAAACTATTTAAATCTGAAATCTGAATAAAAATCCAAGAGAATATTTTACCCATTAGGTTAATTCACAGGCCACAGAGGAGTAAGGAAGAATAAACTTCTCTATTCATTCAAAATAACAATAATTAAAGTCAAAGTATTATTTTTATTTAAAAATGGCTTCATAAATGAATAGAAATGTTACTAACATTTAAGAACATTCATATTTTCCAATTTAATTATGAATATAACTTGTGTGGCTTTATACTCCTTCCTTATAGCCTCTTCTTCAGGAAAATTGAAGGAAAAAAAAGAAAGAAAAGAAAAAAACTGGAGAAAAGAGGAGTATAACACCTTTCAAATTGCATTAAATGAATATTTAAAATATTTTCTCAAAATAGCATATCAATTTTTTTAAAATGTCAATAATACATAAATAAAGATATGACATCAGGGAAAAAATAAACCTTATTTGAGCCATTATCTATTTTGTTTAATCTTTATATAAAACTCTCAGAGATATGAATGCATTAAAGTTAGAGTTAATATTCTGACTTTGCCACACTTCATTCTTTCCTTCCTTTGCTTCCCAGACCAGTGAAAGAACCAATAAAAGGAGGTTTTGTAATAGGCAATAATAGGCGATACTTACCTATTGTCTGAGGTGTAAAAGCTTTGTAATAAGACTGTCTTCTTGAATTACTTCTCAGATCTCTTACAGATATGTTTAAATTGATTTTTCTTGATGGTTGGAAATATATTTCTTTCATGTGGCATCCAATATTTTTCTTCCTTTCATTTTTTATATATTGCTGGCATTCAAAATCTTTTCTTGTGTGTCTATGGGAAGGAAATAAGAGTCTTGTAAATCTAGGACTTAGGTACAAAATAATATGATTTCATACTTATTTTGTAAAAGATCCTTACCTATATGAAAAAAAAAACTGGAGATCTTCAGGAGCTTCTGCTTTAATATGCCAGGAGCAATTGAAAAAAGAAATGTTATATATGATGCATGAAAGATTCTGAATGTATACTGCAACAAAGAAAGGGGAAAAAAAGGAAACCGTGGTGTTTATTTTACATTGATTTTTCTAATAATGAAGTGATAGATGCCAGCACAAATCCATTAGATACCACCACTTCTAGAAAGGCGTATAAGTGGTAGATGTGACCCTACAGGCCTTTTGACTTTTTGGACAATGACAACTGAGAAGCACCTCTGCTACTGCCACCAAAAGTCTTACTGACCCACTTGCAGAAAAAAAAAGAATCTAGACTAGCAGCTGAAGAGCTCCATCCTTTTAAGATATCCTGCAACCACATGGTAGAAAAGGCAATCTTCATGAGACGTGAGTAGCTAGGGAAAGCAGGGAGAGTAGTTAGGTAGATCTGTTATCTCAGTAGAGCTAGACATCTCTGAATCTAAGTAAGTCTAACAAAGAAAATAGTTCTGTAACACATTTCCACATCCTTCCCTATTTATGTTGTAAGATACCATGTGCCATGTTTTTAATAAATGCATATCAAAAATGGCATAAGACAATAATCAGCTTTCAGAAATGGTATGTCTCCAAGTAAGACAGAAATTGCCATGAGTGTTTGATGTCTTAACAATACACAGAAAATAGCTGACCTGGAGGTGCCTTGTAAGTAAATTCAGTCCAGCTACTCTCCTTAATTAGGTCTTCTGTTCCTTTTGCAAAAAGCTGTGTTTTAACTCTAGCACTAAAACCGGAACGTAACTCAAGACGTATTATCTTTTCCTTCTGCTGCAGTCTTTCCTAAAAGGAGGAAGAAAGAGTTGCATGAAGATAGATAGCACCAAGCATTAAAAGGGAAATGATGCAAATTTATGTGTCAAATGAAGTAATACACGATTTCACTTTAAACTATGTGTAGCCGTTGAACAACTTACATTGCTTTCATGAGAGGAATTGAAGAATTTATATCTCAAAATATACTTTACACTGTACATCTCTCTTTCTTCTTCTGTCAGATTATTGTTCCAGGACAGAATAACTCTAGACTCATGTTTCGCAATGTGCACATCATTGCGTAGCCCAAGTGCATCTGCAAATATAATGACATTAAACAGAGGAAGACAGGACCCACACTGCATACTGATCTGTGGAGTTACTTCTCAGTAACACCTGGACACCAAGGAGCTGCCCCAGGATCTCTGTTGTTGCATGGAGCAGGTGATTGCTGAGCTCCGTTGAGTATCTACCTTTAGCAGTGAGATTCACTGTAGCTCCCCAAATGTTAGGTGATTCACTTTTGCCTATCTTGGATACCTCTCCTAGCACGAGTCTCTGTCTCTCTTCATTGGCTGCAAAAACAAGCTTAAAGTCTTAAAAATAAGCTTTATTTACACATGTGGGATGGCTAGCGTAGGACAAATTCTGACTTAATATTTTACTTACCCACTGTATTTGTTTGTCTGCTTGCCAGACTAGTGGAAAATAGTATCTTATACTGGAAAAGACCTAATAGCAGCATGACAGGAGTAACTGTAACACGTGCCATAGCAAATTCTTTGGGCTTCAGGTCGGTGGAAATTGAGACTCTTCAAATCCAAGTTTGGCTGAAAAAGCGTTTAGGACATGGTGTGTTCATTTTGCATCTGTGAAATAATATGAAACAGTCACTTAGCCACTTAAGTGATGTCAAATATAAGAAGTAAATACGAAATAACATATGTTTAATGAGCCTTGCTGATCAGTGCCTTCTATCCCCAGGATGTCTATATTTAAACCAAGTCTATGACTATGTGCTAGGGCCAAAGAGAATGTGTCCCCTGCTGAGCTGATCTCAAATGATAGTACTCCTCAGATCACAAGGTAAGACTGCAGAAATTACACTACTGTTACTGAAAGCAATCTGGATGGGAGTACACGACCTAACTTTGGACAAGTATATAAATAGCATCTATAAAAGTTATCTGGCCTGAACTGGTAGTCAGAGCAATAGGCACTTCTAGGTTGTCACTGATGTTGCCCATTTTAGATATCTACTTTAGGAGGATATGAACTGCAAATATCTTACCTACAAGCCACCTCCAGGTCAGCTATTTTCTGCATATTGCTAAGAGAGCAGAAATGAATCCTGCCATTTGCAAAAGTTGGTATCAGCATCAGTATATCAGGTGTTTGCTAATTTTGGGATACACTGAGCAAACAGATTACACGTTGGCCAAAGCTGGTTTTAGAAAGACACATATGCTTGTGGTCCTCTAACGGCTGAATATTTATTCAGAGGCAGATATCTTGATGTGAGACAACCTCTGAAGCTGTTCTGCACAGAATGCATATGCCTCTGTGGTCTGGGTCTCTTAGTCACAAACTAAATGATTTATTTTGGCTCCGAATATTTTCAGTACCAGATCTCTACATGCATTCCCAGTATGTTGTCCAGGGCTCAGCAAAAAAATCCCGGAACCATTGTCTGTCAAAATGTTCACAGTAAATTAACTGACCAGAGGCACAGATGATAAAGTGGGAAGAGAGCTCAGCAGATCCAAGATTTGCAATGAGGTTAACTAGAAAATGCATGTGTGTGTGTGAGTATAAATATATATACATACACATATGTAATTCTATTTTGGCACAATGCAGTGAACAGTAGGTCATATAATGAACTGTCGAGTTCTCATGTTGTTGTTATTTTTTTTAAGTGCTATGAAAAGACATAACAATGCTTTTAGGCAGAGAGTTCACCGCCTTGTTTCACTCTTGTACTAGGCTCAGCTGTGGCAGCAGTGCTATGGGTGGCACATCAGATGCCAGGAAGAGGCATTCAGCCATGCAGACAGCAAATAAAAAGGTGAGGAAATTCCCCTGCTTTATGTGCCTGGGAAAGAAGTAAATTCTGATTGTCCAGAGAGGGAGTGGGTGAGCTGTGCTTACCTTCATTTCTCACTAACGATGCTCCCAGAATGGTTCTGTTTGGCTAAAGTAAAAAACAGGGAAAACGTAAAATGAAAGCGGAGCTTCCAAGAGTTTATAATTCAACATATATTGACTATAGGGGGCTCATTCGTTCCCACAAGATGAGGCAATCAAAAATAGCCTTAGGAACATGTAGGTACATTGTTTAAATTATGAGAAAGGGAAGAATGATGAGGGAAAAGAGTAAAACTAAGCAAGTTAAATATAACGTACTTCTGGCTGTTAGTAAAATAACATTTGTGGAAAGCCCAAGTCAAAAGGGGACTTGAAACAGGAAAAGGAACAAAATAAATCTTGCGTTGAGGTACTGGAAACGAAAATAGAAATCATCTGGGAGGTGATAAAACTGACTGCATTCAGATGGAGAGGAAACTCAGTATTAAGGGATTTCATAAGCGCCACAGCCTCCAGTGGACTCAGTTATGAAGTCCAGGTCAGCCCTGTCCAAAGCTATGCCTGTAGGGTCTGCCTAATGGGTCTGCCAAGTCGTCTCTGGAGACTTGTGGTCTTTGTCATTGCCTCCATTACCCTTTGTTTGTCAGGTTTGTGTCTCTGTGCGTCTTGTCTATCATTCTCTCTGTTACTTATGACACCCTTTGAACTGAAAAGGTCCATGATCAGCTAACCGTGATGAAACAGATGCTCTCCCACTCCACTTACCCACCCTTACACTCACAGTGTCAGGGAGGGAAGATTTGAAAAGTAAGTCTGCATAAACTTAGGGGGAAAAAAAAAACAAACAACAACCACCCTGAATCAAAGAATCAAAGAAAGGCAGTTCAGGAGGTCATTACTGTTTCCTGGGTAAACTTTTGGTATAGCACTGAAATATACTTCTCTACTCAGTCGGTAATGAGCTTCTGTATCTTGTTCCCACAGGTGTGAAGACAGATAATATCAACAGGCTGAGAATGGGATTAGGCCATTGGAATTGTCCAATTCATGGACAGCAGGTCTATAAACAGGTACTGAAAAGTATTAGAGGTGGATCTAACATCCGTAATTCAGCAACGGTGGATGCCGAGGGAATATTAGGAGAATGAATTGCAGGACGCAGCCAGACTTGTGAATTATATCCAAGTAGCACCTCCTATTGTCATTACTGCAGACATAATACCAGACACACAGCTAGTCTAACCCCACAGCGAATTTCTTATGTTTATTCACAATGAATTAGTCCACAGAATACAGCAAAGCAAAAACAGTGCAACATAAGAATACTCAAGGCAATCAGGAGGGAATGGAGAGACATCCATAAACAAAAGGCTGTTGATCCATGACTTGTCAAAGAAGATATGTTTCCTTTTATGCCAGCATGGACGAGCAGAAACGACAGAATATTTTTTCTCAAAGGTATGCAGACAGGACAGTATGTATCTAGTGCAGTTTTAGTCACAAAAGGTTTTATGTTAGCATATAGTATAGAAAGTCTATGAGATTCAAAATAAAAATCATTGCGTAACATTTTGGAGGGGGAAAAGGTCCTCTAGTCCTTCTGCCTCTGAAGAAATGCTCTCTAGACAAACGTACTTACGGACATTACAATTTGTTTAATGGAATGGAAATGAAGTAATCTAAAAAGTAACTCAACTGGAAAAAGAAATATTTGATTGCTTTCTAAATAGTGACATGTAAACAAAAAAAAAAAACCTATTTTCAGTATAAAAGTATTCCTAATAATAAAAACAGTACTTTGCTTATACTTTACGATTTTCTGTCTTTCGTTAATCCCCTTGCTTTCATTATTGAACTTCAGCTACAGCCAATGCCTATTGGTTGCATCCCAACAACGTCTTGTTTTACAAAAGTAGGTTGCTAGATTTATATAAGGGGAGGTAGAAATGAAGACAGTATAGAACGTAAAGGTGTTATCCATTACCAATCCTTGCCATGGAGCTGCCAAGATATTTAGCACAACAGCTGCAGAGATTATAAAGGCGTATGCAAAATCCACCTGGTGAATCAGGGAAGTTGAAATTCATGGCAAGAAAACGAAAGTAGCAAAACAATCTTCATAAAACTTACAGAAGTTACTGTGAGAGTGGGAAGTGTTTAATTTTAAAAATTCAAGAGACCTGTCCGTTTCTTGAAGTGTAGATGTGTGCACTGGCCCATTGTCTGAAGGAAGACATTTTTTAAAAGTTAGTAGGACTGATTATTTGACTATTCCTAAACATATTAGGAAATAAAAGTAACATTTTAAGAAACATCACCTTTTAATATGTGCTTGGGAAAGATTAGTAAAGTCTGAAAAGACAATTTCAAGTTCTCTTGGAAAATATTTTGTGCCTGATTTAGAGGGTATACTCAGTCATTAAAGAACTAAATCCTCTATTCTTGTCTCTATGCAATTTATAAAGCAATCTTGTCTCAAGGGCATGATTTGTCTGACTAAGACATCCTTAACACGTACACCTCATTTAAAGCTGTGAATTCATATTTTTCAAAGCCCCTACACGTGACAGTACACAATGTTGCTATTGATTAAGGAATAATGAAATAAACAATGTAGGTCAAATACTTTTTAAAGTTGTAGGTAGATTAAGAGTTAAAATAGCAGTAGTATTTACATTCATTTTTCAAAACTTACCTCCCTTTTTAATGCCTGTTAAATCCTGGATACCTACGTATCATTTGTGCTGAGGAGCAGGAGAGGTCAGAACTTGAGAGTGTCTTGATTGAAGACTATCGTGAAAAATTGATTCAACAGACTTCCGTTTTCTCAAGGCACCACCTCAGGAAAGCCTGTTGTCACTGCCACCTCCTGCTATGGGACCAAAACACACCTCTTTCTTAATACATGAGAGCTAACTGGAACCTCAACTAAATTCTTTTAAATACTTTGAAAGAGGCTCAGCTTTTGATGGCTAGCTCAGTGGTCGAAGTGTTACCTTTTTTTCTTTCCACGCTGAGGAGAAAGATTTAAAAATCCTTTACACCTTGTGATGAGGTTTTGTAAGAAAATGTTTGATTCAAGCCATATAGTGGAAGCAGTGACTACGAAATTCAAGTGTGCATCCCAAAAATCATCCCAAACTTATTGTTATTCTACTGGTTTTCTGATGGCTAGCATACCTCTTTTATTACGCACCAAACAAAAGTTTAAACAGGCAACCAAGCATCACAGAACTAATAAAGGAAAAAGAACAAACAAATCTAAGGTTTGAGCAGGCATTGCTTTCTGTTTTATTCTTCTCATCAGAAGCTTTGCCAAGCTTAGCTTCTAGAACTCTCCTACTTTCATCTTTATTTGTAAACAGGATTAATTTTTGTTTATTGAATATGGAAATACAAGTCATACTGAGGTGTTATGAGTGGAAGTCTGGGGTTTTGGCTACCTTAATAATAGGTATTTTTGGTATCAAATTATCATTTTATTGATAAAAGTTGATATTTTGTATTCCAGCTTTCCTCCTTAAGCTGAATTTTGGGGTGAAATTTATGGATAAAATAGTTCAGTTGTTTCTGAAAATGCAGTTAGGAAAATATATGTTTCTTTATTCATGCTAAAAAGTTTATTCACTGAGAATCTGAAGCCCTCCAGGTTTTAGTACAAAGATTTGAAGTAAGCCTATGTTGTCAGGAAAGCTTTTTTATTGCCTTTTAAAAATTTCCCAAATTTGGACAAGGTATTAGCCTCTAAAAGTCTCATTTCATATACACTGGTACAAAGGGTTGAAGAGATGAAGCAATATTTTTTATCATGTGCTAGCTGTATATAACTCACTGTTGTGCTCCCCTATGGAGTGAAGAAAATGGCCCTTCTGCTTTGCTTTTCCCTATCTTTTGGTATAAAGCACACAGCAGGGAACCTCGAACAAAGGAAAGCTCCCATGTCCCCCCTCTCCCTTTTATGGCAGATTGAGAAGGACAAGAATCACTTTCTCCTACTTTTGTCTTATTAGCTGAAATGGTAGAAGCCTAAAAATCTTCATCTCAGTGCCAATCATGGGTTGCTATGGTTAAACACGGGAAGAATTTTATTCTTTTAGTGTATACATTAAAACACACATAAGTGAAGAAAAAAATACAGATGTCATACCAAATCTCAGTGAATATTTCAGCTTCTTATTATTACAGCCTTAATATACACAGCACGTGACTCTCTTTTATCAATAATATATTGTGTTTTGCTGTGAATACTATGACTGTTTCATACCTAGCTTTCCCTTATACATAGATTCAGTAAGTTAATCATGGTCTTATATTAGAAAAAATGTGTTTAGATCCATGTATTATTTTATTGTTAGTGTTAAATAATGCAATTATACAATGTAAGGCTGAAATTACTGCCTTAATCTCTAATGCCTTGCATCCAGTTAGTCCTCTGTTTTGGGGTTCATGAGACATGGGCTCAAGGTGGGTACGTTAGAAAAAGACATATCTTTCTAACAACAGATTGGATAAATAAAGGTCAACGATTCTTGAGAACTTCCACTAAATTTCAAAGTACGTTGCCGCATACATTTAACAGAGAAGACTGTGGCTTAGAACTTTAAATCCAATGGTAACAGTAGCAAACTAGACTCAGTACCTTATTTTTTAGGTGTATAAAAACATTCTGCTGTTGAATCTTCTGCTTACTAGCAATACATTTAAATTTTGTTGGGTTTAAGTGTTGTTCACATATTGAATTAATGACTGTACATTAGTAATTGTAGCACTTTTCCTCCTGTTTAAGTAATTAACTTAAATTAATAAAATACTGCAACGGCTGACTTCAGAGAAAACCCATTCATTACCTGGTGGCATGTTTTCTGGAGTTTTCTTATAATTTAAAGTAGTTGTAGATAAAGATGAAAAGAAAGAATTTCAGAATCATATACTTCTAGGGGATTTTTTTTTCAAGCTGTTCACGCAAAATAACTTATTCAGAAAAGCAAGAATGATAGCAATTTAGCATTTTTATTTCTACCTTTAATAGACTCTCAGCCTGAACTCAATAATAGTTCCATTTTATCAAAGTACTGCATTGAGACCACATATAGATTTTGGGTGGTCCACAGCCTTTCACAAAATGACATTTCATATAATTAAAAATATCCATAAAGACAACACACTGAGCAGGATATTAGCCTTGTTTCAGTTGTCCTATAAAAAGGAATGGCTGCTAATTATCCATAAAGCCAGCACGCTGCGAAAAATTCAGTACTTAGCGATCATTTCTTTTGTAGGCATCTAAACCGTGGGTTGAGCTAGTTCCAGCAAACCCCCATGCATCTGACATCTGGCAAAAGGACATGGGTTTTTCCCTCATCACTACTTCCTAGAAGTTTTTGTTTACTGTCTCAGTACAATTACTGTTTGTAATGATGTGCTGGGGGCATTTTAAATGCTCTTTAGTTCCATCTCTGTTCATGTCAGTACAGAAAGAGGAGAAAATCACATCTGTCACTTCGTACTGAAGTGAAAATGAAGTTTCAAAGATTCAGATCGTTGCAAATCAAATGTTTCCCTGCAAAGGGATAGTGAGCCAGTTATCTCAAAGGATATCAGTAAGGTAAAGAGAGTATCCTGAAAGTAATATGTACTTGTTAAGCAAAGGGAATTTTACAAGCAGTTTTGTACTGCAATGAATAAATCGTAATCATTTGGATCATTTAATTCCATTTTGAAGCTGATCTTGTGTTCTGTTTTCATGTGATAGGGATGGCATCTCTCCATAAGGCTTCCTACTCTGAATCTCATGTCTCAAAATGTGATGTTTCTTTTGTTGTGAATTACTTTTGGAATATTTTTCAAAGTAGATGCACATATATATGCCAATACAAGGCTTGTCTGAGAAAGTCATCTCTTGGAGAAGATGTCTCTTTGTTTTCCCCAAACTATCAGCTACAGTAAGTAGCCTTCTGTTGATTTATGTGAGTAGACATCAGACTCTGAAAGTAATGTCCTCTATGGCAATGCCTCTGTTTTAGTTTCTCTCTTTTTCTACATCTGTTAAGGTCAATATCAATTATAGCCAAACTCTACATGAAGAGATTTATCAGAGAGAATGTGCTGGTTTGGGGCACACTGTAGAGTACGCTGACTTTGCATAGGGGATGGAAACGCATCCCATAAAGGAGTCCAATATTATATAGACATGCTTGTGCTCAGCTAATCAGGAGGAATCAGTGAAGAGTTTGAGATAAAAGGTAGTGCCAATGGTATCGTTGTTACAAACGAATTGGACTAAATTAGGCCCATTTAACATGTACTGTGGAATATGCACTGCTTTTAATAGAGGAAAGAAAGAGGAGGGAAAAATAGCAAAACACAGATCTAATTTTTTTCTGAATAAAGAACCGAGGCACAGGGAGGTTATACAAATTTTCCAAGAAAACAGAAATAGCTGCAATAGCTGGGAGTTGTTGCTATTCTCAGGATATTTCCATTTTAAACTTTGAGCTACATAGGAAAACATAGGAAAATTCAGAACAATAGTCATGAGCTGATACTTCACTATACATACAAATTCCATCTGGGGTGATGACGGTCAGGTCAGTGACAAATCATAATAATTGTGATGACAAGCAAACTAAGAAACTAAGGCTTGAAACAGATGATTTATCTGTTATTGTAAGAACAATATAGTCATACATCCTGAATATTTCTAGGAAGATTAGAAAAGATTTTAGGTATTAGGTAAAAGGTATTAGAAAAGATAAGCTATATTCCATGAAGTTATCTTTTTTTCAGAGAAACTGGTGAGAAACTGGCTTAACACAGAGAAAACTCCTAGATGCTTAAGAGCTGATTACCTATTCCATATGTATTGGCATCTGATTATTAATTTCTGCAAGCATTCCTGATCAGATATTCAAGCACTGACAACAGAAAATGCAATATATATATGCTTGTCAGCTGTAAGCTTCTGGAATCAAATGAGAGACTAACAAACCATATAAGGTAGCCGTCAATTAATGCTTAGATCTTAAAGTCAGTTTAAATCATTTATGGCTGTCATGAAGCAAACACCATACATGGTTATGGGTGTGCAATGTTTCTCTTACTGTACTGGAACTACTACAGATCCATGCATATCATTTTATATCTCAAGGAGGCAGAGACTTTGATGCTTCCTTCTTTAATTCTATATATTGCCTGACATTCCCAGTTAAAAGGACAAAACTGACCTACTAAATGCACCGCATCATTCCTTCACCTATACAATGTGTACTGTATCTTCTTGTTAGACCTATATTTCATTCCCAAAGGACTTTGGCTATTTCCAGTGTGTAGCACATGAACATATAAAACAACTGAACAGACAGTGCTAGGAGGAAGCAAGTGAAGAAGGCCTTATGGTACATGTTCATTTTTGTCCTAAATCACAAGTCCAGAGGTGGGATCAACCCTCAGCTTGGGAACTGACAGTCTAGGATTAGGATTCAGCAACAGATTTGGACACCTAAAAATTGGCATCTACAATGAGCTACCTGTTTAGGCTGCCACTATGGTTAATGGAGATTGAACTACAGTAAAGAGTAAACTAACTACAGAGAGAGAGAGAGAGAGAGAGAGAGAGAAGGAGACTCATCTCACCTTAAAGCAGACACAGATAATCAACCAGAAGAATCATACCTTAAACTGCATTGACTAGATCTCTCTTAACAAAAAACAAATTTGGAGAAGGAGACCCAGAGAGGTTGTAGAGTCTCCATCTATGGAGATATTCAAAACCTGACTGGACATGGTCTTGGGCAACCTGCTCTAGCTGACCCTGCTTGAGCGAGGGCATTGAAGCAGATGATCTCCAGAGGTCTTTTCCAACCTTAGCTATTCTGTGATTCTGTGACTAAGCTCAGATGTCTACATCTACTTGTCAGACCCCTGAAATTAAGTGTTATCAATGCCACTGCTGTTTCCCTTGTTTGTATAAAAGCTTTAAAAATAGATAGATTGAAAAAAAATGGACTCTGAAAAAGACTATTCTTTTAATTCCATTCCTTTAACAGAATAGCATTCATTTTTCTCCATACTTCATTTATATAGTCCATTTAAGAATGTCCTTCAGTACAGCTTCATTCTATTTTCCTTCCCAGATGGTAGGCAGAAAATGTTTTAAGTGTTCATAAAAAATCGTTCTCCTTATAACATTTTTAAATTTCAAGTCTTAATTTTCATTCTTCCACCATTAAGACCTAGGACTGGCTCTGGCAATGCTTCTATTGTTTCACAAATGGTTATCAAAAAACTGCTTCCTATCTAGATTACTGAGGATTTTGTAAAGTACCTTCTAAATCCTCCATTTGAGTCTCTTGTCTTATAAATCTGTGTTCAATGAGGAGTTTTTTAGTATTACCGTAGGGTGCTCTTTACCTACTCAAGAAGGACCATGTGTGCAGATGACATTGCCAGTGAAAATGGGCATACTGTTGTCCCTGTGTAAGGGACCTTACATAGCCAGTTGTGGAGGAGAAAAATTCTATCCACCTACTTTATCCATCGTTTCTGGAAGAAGTTTCTCATTCTTTTGGCATTCCTTCTCTATTAAACTCTAGTTACCTAAGATCACAATAATGAAGAGCCACACTTACTGCTCAGTAGAAAGAAAATTGACTTGTCACCAAGCAAATTGATGACACGCATAAAATTCACCACAGAGACAGGCAGAGGGAAAACTATCTATTCATCTGCCTGGCACTAGTAAATAAAGGACTTGTTTTTGAAACAGATAACACAATTTCCAAAACATGTTGACCTCTTTACAATTAGTCAGACAAAAATATTGGCATTGGCCACTTCTGCCACTAGGCAGATTTTCAATAATTCATTCTGTATCAGAGAAAGATAGCTTTCTAGATATTCTGCTCAACACTCTAACTTGCTTGCTGAGACTCTTAGCTCCTCATTACTACTCTAGAGAGCATAAAAACAAAAAAAAAATTCTTCTAAGTTCTTGTGGTCTTTCAGTCTCATATCAGTGAATATACACTGAGGAAGAAATTGCACTGACTTAGAGTGAGCTACCTCTGTGAGTCATGACACTTAGCATGACAATAGCTATGCTTGGAGGAGCTGTTCCAAGGACTCTTGAGCAAGTCTATTCTTACTCAAAATACTGAGCTATCTACAGGCACTGCTATTTTTCGTTTTTAAAAACATCAGGAAATATTTGTGATAAAATCTTAAAATGCTAGACCACAAACAAATCTGGCTTATGAATTTTAGAATGTTTTGTAAGGAGAACTTTCTGAAATCTACACATTTGCCTTGAAAGTAATTTCAAAGAAAAGTTCAATATATTTTTTGTAATTGCGATGTAGAAGACACTTGAGTTCTCAGGCTAAGCATTAAGATTTGGGGGAGGGGATTACCAGACAAAAAGCTGTACAAAAGTGGTAGTGGGAAAGCTGAATAAAAATCCCTCAAGTGGAGTAGGACTGCTCTAGCACAGTTCTGATTTCCTCGACAGAGAAAGAGGTGAGGGTTTCCATCTCTGTGACGAATTTGAAAGGAAGGAACGATGCCTGCCTGAAGTTTAAAAAAGGGATGATGCTAGGGACCTACCTTTGGCAGATGTTCATAGCTGTTGCAATCCATGCACAATTCAATCCTTCAGTCCCACAAGAGAGACACATGTTTTTTCTGATGGGGAGGATGAAAGGCTACAGCCCTTTACTGTCTTATTTCCTACTGCCAAACTTAGATACTCCCCATTTAGCCTGTTGGAGAGTCCCAGCCTGACATGCCAAATGCTTCTTGTTATATGGTGATTTCTCAGGGCTGCAGCTTCCACTGCATGCCTAACATTTCCAAATCCTCTTCTGCACTCAGTCAAATGTTACTTTCCTTTTCCCATAGATTCACTTACTCAATTGTCTGTGTGTGACGAGATCAGCTAGCTAGTAAATCAGATGGATTCTTTATCAGCCACAGGCTCTGTTTCCTTTTCCTCCCCCGCCTCGTGCACTTGAGCATATAAGTACACCAGCTCTCTTGAGAGAGGAGGATTAAAAGGTTGTCTGGCTGAGTCAAGTTTCTAATCATTTTGTGAAACTGTTCCCTGGGTTAGGCTGAGTCATGTTAATTCAGCCACTTCCATTTTCTTTTATCTGAAAAGTGCATGTGACTAAATGTTTTTCTTCCTTTCATATAGTCATTCTCTAGCTTAACAAAGGTTTATTTCTGAAGAATCACCTAAGTGTTCTAAAAGCCAGAAAGACCTAGGAGGAACATGATGTAAATTCCGTGCAAATATGGTAGAGCTAGGTAATATTTGTAGTAGGTAACCTTACTAGAAAGAGAACACTTCCAGTCTTACATAACGTGCTGTCTGAAAACACCAGTACCTCCATCAGCTAAACAGATATTCGTGCCCTGTGCAAAGATCCATTACCCTCCACATCAGAAGAACGAGTTTCAGCTGCCCTTTACTTAGATGTCTATCTAAGGCTACCAAGTCTGAGTTCATCACCCTGGCTTCACCTCACAGAGAGTGAAGAGAAATTAACATGTCATGAACTAGATGCTTACTCTAGGGCTTATAAGGCAGATCACATGAGCTATCCTCCAGAGGTGCTCCTTTGGCCTAAAAGGCCACTTGGTTGAGACTCTGGTTCAGCCTAAGATATAATTTTTAGATGGTTAACATTAGAACAATTTCATCTATCCCTATGGGATTTGTAATGACTTTTCCAGAAATAACCCACCTCTTGATAAGCTTTGGGAAGATAGCCACATACATAAACTAAAGCCTCTTTCGGGTGCATTACATGAAGGCTATGCAACACTCCAGCTTCTCCTGAAATTGCTAGTAACCTGTCTCAACTGGGTCATTATTTCTCATAAACTTAGCATGTAAATTAAGGAGCAAGAAGCATCCCTGCCTACACTGATATGCAACTTTTATGCTGGTGAGGAAGAATGTCCACACATGAAGCCTCTGAGAAGAACTTGTTTCAGAAGAGTTTTCCTCAGAACACTTGATGTATAGATGATCTCTAAATTAATTTTAATTCACTGTTACACTAGCTTTAGCAAGAAAAAGCAAAGCACTGGAAACTTACTTTAATGTCTATTGCACCAAAATGTGAATTTTAACTTATTTAGGTCATTTAGCGCTACAGAAGCAGATGGCACTCAAGGCCAAGATATGTATCTCAAGATCTTAGCACTCAAGATATGCATCTTTCCTTGTTACATCTAGAGCTGCCAATACCTGCAGTCAGCCCAGTCAGTAGAAACTGCTGGATAGTTGCTTGCCTTCCAAACAAAGGTCAGCTGCCCTGCTGGGTAGAAAATTAACATTTATCATATCCTGTTAGATCAACCCTGTGACGATCTGGCTGGGTTTTTGACATTTCCTACAGGAACAGAAAGAAGACAAATCGAGAAAAAAATATCATCAGCAAGTCAGTGGCAGGGACTGGCAAATCTGAGAAAGACGTGCCAGTGTGACAAGGATAGAATATAAACAGGCCTTTGATCTGGTCCATTCAAAAACATTCTAAAAATATATAACAATATAAATAATATTGCAATCTTTATGGTAAGATAATGCAGAACACGTCAATGCTGTAAGGCTGTAATCTAATCTGCAGAGATTTGTTGTCATCGTTTGTCATTTGATTTGCATCTACCTCTTCAGTTTTGTTGTACAAAAGTGCTACATTCACATATATCTTCTGCAGTGACTAAGTCCAGCAGAATTCAGGGTGGCTGTGTTTCACAGAGACCATCAAGACATTTTCACATGGTTTTTGCATGTGATCTGGACTAAATAAGCAATATCACTACAACAAAATCTATATTGTAGGAGGGAATTGTCAAAGTTAAAAAAGCACAGGAGCAAGTCTTTGACCAGTTATATCTTGAAGAACACTGCAAGTATCCAGGCATTGCAGAGCGCAGCACCATCACCGTGTGTCATATTAGAGATATGAGAAGAGATTCCATTAGCTCCCCAAATTGA
This sequence comes from Struthio camelus, assembly GCF_040807025.1. NCBI lineage: Eukaryota > Metazoa > Chordata > Aves > Struthioniformes > Struthionidae > Struthio > Struthio camelus. Next base: position 147,528,576 of record NC_090942.1, on the reverse strand, counting down.
AGTTCCATAGAAACAAAGTCTCCTTCAATAACTTATTACCCACTCCCTACTCGTTTATGTCTTGTTGAACTAGTATCCCATTGCTGACATAGCAAAAATGCTTATTAGAGGGACTGAGGCAGTCTGACAGGATGAACATCTTACAGTGCGTGGCACTTTACTGCTAAAAGCAGTTGCTGAGAGACCACCTCCATACAGGTGAAAAGGGTACTAAAGAGTACTTGATGGGGATTAAAAAGTACTACATCTTTTCTGAATAGCTCGAAGGAAAAAATGCACCAGCTTGAAAACTAGAAGGTAAATAATGGTGAAAAAGAGTTGAAAGAAAAAAAAAAAGCAAGATTGGCATGGATAATATATCAGATCAATCAATGAAGTGCTTCTGAGAACATATCTGCTCTAATGAAAAGCCTTACTAGACAGTAAGCTTTAAAATTCAGTAAGCCTGAATTAACTAAGAAATTCAGAAAGGCAGAGGAAGAACGTCGACAATTTACTTCCTTAATATTTTTTCACATGGTAATGCTCCTCAGCATAGCCAAAACCAGAAATGACTAAAAAACCTGACCAAACTGCAAAATTCTCTGTGAGTCAGAGCATAATAGAAAGTATAGAAAGAAATTGAAGTCTTTACATTGCCACTGTATCAGCGCAGTTTCAGATTGATGCATATCAACCTTCTGGTGATCACCATCTACTGTCATTGTAACGTAAGATGCAAAGGAATTTTGAAACTAAAAAAAAGTCCTTTTGGTATAGATGTTTGTGTCTGCACTAGTCACATTCAGCTACCCTTATTGTCAATGAAAAGAAATACACTCGGGCAAGACAATGTTCACTCACCCCATTCATCTGCACCCAGAAAACATCGATTTCTCTTCCCTGAGTCTGAAGTGAGCCTAGAGTGACTAACTGAAGTTGAGATATCTGCAGTGTGCTGTTATAATCTGCACTTCCGAGATGAATTCCACCTGTCATGTCTTCTTTAACCTTCACTGTTTGTAAGCTATGGTGTATAAATAGACTGTAAACAAAGGAATAAATTATTTTGGTGAATAAGCATGCAGCACTGATCTGCTGCTTTTTGGTAGTAAGCTCTGCTAACATATTGGAGTTTTAGTAAAAAAAATCAAACATAGGAGTTAACAATGTTTATAGCTAAACATATTCAAAATATACTCAGTTTTCGGGATTTTAAATAAATTGGTGTATACGAGGTGGGGGGAAAGTGAGGTGACATGTTGATATTCCATTAAATAGGTAATATGGCTTCATGGAGACTGGACTTAGATTTCAGGTTTTGACAGATGCCAGCATAGGATATTTCCTGAAGAAGAGATTCAAAATCACTCCTGCAATTAATATATTAAGGATATAATTTCTTTTTTTATATTATTTGCATTGCTACATAAATAAAAATTAGCCCAGCACAAGAGTAATTAATACAAAGTTCTGCTCCACTGTAGACTTATGTTTCACCTGGAGATCTCTGTTCCTAACCCTAAGAGTTGCAGAGTTATACTAACAAATGTTTCCACTTTTGTTTGCTTTGATTCAGTCTGAAATAATAGGGCAGAAGCATAAGCTTTGCAGCATACTTACTCAATTTCAAACCTACACTTCCATTTAAATAGGAACATTTTGAAATGCTGAGCTTGGAGTGCATGAACAGAAATACCCAGCACAAATAAACACATGTCTTGTAGCTAAATGTCTAGAGTGGCCCAAAGCCACTAGTTTCAGAAAACAATTCATCTTTTCTTCCTGAAAGAAGAAACGTGTTTTGTCAGTATTCAGGAGAAGAATTAAAGTAGAACAGACACAAACCAGAGGGCAAAGTGTCTGACTAAGAGAGAGTGTCTGATTGCAATTAAGACGCAAAAATAAGCCCTCTTAAAGCCACATGTGGACGTTATCCTGCAAGCATGCAGTTCATTGCTGCATTCCTGGCTCACAATAATGAGCCTTAAAGTTTCTATTACTTGGGAAGATCCTCAGAGTGGCCACATGATGGTAGCCTGGGATCAAAGACAAGAAAACATCGACTTCTAAATCTCGAAAGTAAAAGAAATAAGATGAAAAATAATTTTTCTGGTAAAGTTGAAGCAAAGCTCATAATCAACCACCATACAATGAGGAGCTGAGCTATATTTCAGCTTCCAAGTAGTCTGATACCCAAGACAGGGCTATTCAACATACATATAGACCCCATGCCTAAATACTCCAGTTATCTGGAGCTTATTGCTGTTGTGCTTAAATTTATAGCTAACCAAGTTATCCTTACATTCCCTTAGCCACGTGTGGTGGGCATATCATCAGTTGCAGTCCCCTGCAATTTCCCTCTATTTTGAAAGTACAAAACACAAGAAGTAAAACATTTAAACACATCTTGCTATAGTTTTAGAGTATCTTATTCATTATAGAAATGAAAAGCTTTAACTGCATGCCACAGATGGAAGCAAAATGAGGTTTTTGGATAAAATCGGCCAACTTTATAGTTTGGGGAGACCTGGCAATATTTACAGATTTGAGCTGAATTCAATTAATAGTTTCTTAGCCCCTTTTTTGGAAGGATGTGAATTTTACATTTTAAGCTTAGCTGATTCTTGTAGATAGGTGAAGATAGTAATTGTTCCGAACAGAAAACTTCACCGGACCTGAAGCTGGCCCGTGGCTTGGGCAATTCTACTGCACAGACGTGTATTCATTTGAGAAATTAAAAATAAATAAATAAATAAACAGTAAAGTTTTAAGTCATATCCAAGTTTCCAGTATCACTTGACATCTAATTCTGGTATCTCAAGTTCTAAGATGTCAAATTTAAAATAGATTAACCCAAAGAAACAAAAATAAAATTAACTGAAAGTTTTCGTTTTGTTCATCAATTTCTTCTTGAACATAGGAGCAATATTACAGAATCACAGAATCGTTTAAGTTGGAAGGGATCTCTGGAGATCATCTAGTCCAATCCTCCTCCTCAAGCAGGGTCATCTGGAGCCCATTGCCCAGGATCACATGCAGGCGGGTTTTGAACATCTCCAGCGAAGGAGACTCCACTACCTCTCTGGGCAACCTGGTCCAATGCTCTGTCACCCTCACAGGAAACAAGTTTTTTTCTCAGGTTTAGATGGAACTTCTGTGGTTCAGTTTCTGCCCGTTGCCTCTTGTCCTGTTGCTGGGCACCACGGAGAAGAGACTGGCCCCATCCTCTTGACACTTCCCCTTCAGATACTTATACACGTTTATGAGGTCGCCTCTCAGCCTTCTCTTCTCCAGACTGAACAGGCCCAGCTCCCTCAGCCTTTCTTCAGAGGAGAGATGCTCCAGTCCCCTCACCATCTTCACAGCCCTCCGCTGGACTCTCTCCAGTAGCGCCACGTCTCTCTTGTAGTGGGGAGCCCAGCACTGGACACAGGACTCCAGGTGAGGCCTCCGCAGGGCTGAGGAGAGGGGGAGGATCCCCTCCCTCCACCTGCTGGCAACACTCTTGCAACTAATGCAGCCCAGGATGCCACTGGCCTTCTTGGCCACAAGGGCACCTTGCTGCCTCATGCTCAACTTGTTGTCCACCAGGACACCCAGGTCTTTGTCTGCACAGCTGCTTTCCTGCTGTCAACCCCCAGCCTGTCCTGCTGCAGGGGGTTATTCCTCCCCACGTGCAGCACCCTGCACTGGCCTTTGTGGAGCTTCCGGAGGTTCCTCTCTGCCCAACTCTCCAGCCTCTCCAGGGCCCTCTGAAGAGCAGCACAGCCTTCTGGGGTGTCAGCCACTCCTGCCAGTTTTGTATCGTCAGCAAACTTGCTGAGGGTGCGCTCTGTCCCTTCCTCCAGGTCATTGATGAATACACTGAACAAGACTGGACCCAGGACTGACCCCTAGGAGACACCGCTAGCTACAGGCCTCCAACTAGACCGCGCCACTGACCACAACCCTCTGAGCTCGGCCATCCTGCCAGGTCTCCATCCACCTCACCATCCACTCATCCAGCCTGCAGTTCCTGAGCTTACCTATGAGGATGTGATGGGAGACAGTGCCAAAAGCCTGGCTGAAGTCCAGGGAGACAACATCCACTGCTCTGCCCTCGTCTCCCCAGCCAGTCGTTCCATCGTAGAAGGCTGTCAGGTTGGTGAAGCATGATTTCCCTTTGGTGAATCCATGCTGACTACTCCTGATCACCTTCTTGTCCTCCAGATGCTTAGTGAGGACCTCCAGGATGAGCTGTTCCATCACCTTTGCAGGGTTGGAGGTGAGGCTGACAGGCCTGTACTTTCCTGGCTCCTCCTTCTTGCCCTTTTGCAGGAAGACTGCAGTGACACTGGCTTTCTTCCAGTCCTCAGGCACCTCTCCTGATCTCCAGGACCTTTCCAAGATGATGGAGAGTGGCCTAGCAATAACATCCGCCAGCTCCCTCCGCACTTGTGGATGTATCCCATTGGGGCCCATGGATTTACAGATTTCAAGTTTGGACAAAAGATCTCTAACCCGATCCTCCTCGACCGAGGGAGAGTCTTCCTTTCTCCAGACTTCCTCGCTTGTCCCCAGGGTCTGGAATTCCTGAGGACTGGCCTTAGCAGTAAAGACTGAAGCAAAGGTGGCATTCAGCAACTCTGCCTTCTCTATATCCTTTGTTACCAGGGCACCCGCCCCATTCAGCAGCGGGCCCACGTTTTCCCTAGTCTTCCTTTTGCTGTTGCTGTATTGGAAGAAGCCCTTCTTGTTGTCCTTGACATCCCTTGCCAGATTTAATTCCAACTGGGCCTTAGCCTTCCTTGTCGCATCCCTGCAGACTCTGACAACGTCCCTGTATTCCTCCCAAGTGGCCTGTCCCCTTTTCCACATTCTGTGTACTTCCTTCTTCTGTTGGAGTTTGGCCAGGAGTTCCTTGCTCATCCATGCACGTCTCCTGCCAGCTTTGCTCTACTTCTTACTCAGAGGGATGCACCCATCTTGAGCCTGGAGGAGGTGACGCTTGAATATTAACCAGCTTTCTTGGACCCCTCTTCCTTCTAGGGCCCTACCCCATGACAGTCCTCCAAGTAGCTCCCTCAAGAAGGCCAAAGTCAGCTCTCCTGAAGTCCAGGGTTGCAATCCTACTCATTGCCCTGCTCCCTCCTCGTAGGATCCTGAACTCCACCATCTCATGGTCACCGCAGCCAAGGCTGCCCCCAACCTTCACATCTCCAACTAGACCTTCTTTGTTTGTTAGTACAAGGTCTAGCATTGCACCTCAAGTTTCTGGTGTCTCCACCACCTGGGTCAAGAAGTTATCATCAGCGCTCTGCAGGAACCTCTTGGACTGTTTGTGCCTAGCTGTGCTGTCTTCCCAGCAGATGTCAGGGTGGTTGAAGTCCCCCATGAGAACTAGGGCCTGTGATCGTGAGGCTACTTCCAGCTGTCTGTAGAAGGCCTCATCGATGACTTCTTCCTGATCAGGTGGCCTGTAGTAAACCCTCAACAACAGTGTCACCCATGTTAGCCTGCCCTTTAATCCTTACCCATAAGCTCTCAACTTGCTCTTCATCGACCCCGAGGCAGAGCTCCACACATTCCAGTTGCTCCCTCACATAAAGGGCAACTCCACCACCTCGCCTTCCTGGCCTGTCTTTCCTAAAAAGCACGTAGCCATCCATGACAGCATCCCAGTCATGTGAGCTATCCCACCATGTCTCTGTCACTGCAATGAGATCATGGCCCTGCAACCACATACAGATCACTAACTCTTCCTGCTTATTCCCCATGCTACATACGCTGGTATACAGGCATTTCAGAGAGCCAATCGAGCATGCAAGCTTCCCAGGAGAGGTGCAAGAGGATCCTCCATAGCCATGTCTCATGCTGTCTCCCCTCCATAGCCATGTTCCATGCTGTCTCCCCTGGCTGTATGCACCCGCTGGAGGCATCCTGACTTGAGTGGTGTTTTACTGACTCCCCTATACCACTCCCCTTCCCCCATCTTGCCTAGTTTAAAGCCCTCCGTACCAGGCTGGCCAATCTGTTGGCAAAGACGCGCATGCTCCACTTGGTAAGGTGGATCCCATCGCTCCCCATCAGCTGTCAATCTTTGAACAGGGTCCCATGGTCATAGAAACCAAAGCCCTGCTGCCAACACCAGCAGTGCAGCCAGTTGTTAACTTGGAAAACTCGTCTACTCCTCTTCCCGTCCTTTCCCCTCACAGGCAGCATTGAGGAGAAAACGACCTGGGCTCCCAGACCCTTGACCACCATTCGCAGAGCTCTGAAGTCCCCTTTGATGGTTTCCAATTTGCCTTTTGTGTCATTAGTGCCACATGGCAGAGCAGCAGAGGGTAAGAGTCTGCTACATGGACAAGCCTTGGCAGTCTTTCCATGACTTCTCTTATTCGAGCCCCTGGCAGGCAGCAAATCTCTCTGGACAAGAGGCCAGGTCGGCAGATAGGTGCCTCTGTCCCCTGCAGCAGGGAGTCACCCACAACAATCACTCACCGCTTCTTCTGGGTGTTCCTGCACTGCACAGGGTCTGCCAGGCCAGTTGCCTCCCTTGGAGCCATGCCCAGCTCCTCCTCAGCTTGGAGGGTGCTAAACTTGTTCTTCAAGGGCAAGTCTTGAGGAGGAGTAAGAGCCTTTCTCCTTCTACCAGAGGTCACCAGCTCCCAGCCCTCTTCAACAGTGTTACGATGTACGGTAAGAGACACACGGTACTGAGCCCTCTGACAACTCCGCTGCAGTGGGGGGTGGGGACTCCTGGAGCTGCACAGTCTCCGAGAATACCCTGTCACTCTCCTGCTCATCCTCTTGGATGCTACGCAGCCTACTAACTTCCTCCCGTAACTCCTTTATCTGGCGATACAACTGGCCAACCACAGCATACCTCATGCAGGAGAGCTGACTGTCAGCCCAGGCCTCACGGAGAGGCCCCAGGCACTCCCAGCAGCCTGACACCTGCAGAGCTGCATCTGCTGTCAGAGGGTCTGTCTGGGTTGAAGCCTCACACAGAGCTGATGCAGCACCTCCAACAGCCGCTGGGGAACGTGCTCTGCGGCGTGTCATGACCATGCCTGCGGAAAGACACACCGCTGTGGAAAATGGAGAGGTGCCTTCTTTACCTTCTGGCGCCCTTCTGCACGAACTGCTGCGTCTGTTCACTGCCTCTGTTTGCTGCACTCTTATTATTCTTTCTTAGCACCAGCTAGGAAGAAGACTAAGTGCAATTCTTCAATTTGTTATCTTGTAAATTAAAGGTTTCAATACCATTCATATAGAGCCCATACAGAGAACGGTTTTAGGAAGAATATAGATGTATTCAAAAAGTCTGTGGTAGGCAATGCTGGCCTAGTAAAAGATGCTTTTAGAATACCCTGGCATGCAACTCCCCTCCCTTTCATAAGCAAACCAAACCATCCTTCAAACCAAGACAGCAACTAAGGAGGAATTTCATCTTCAAGTTACCTGACTGGTAGTTAGGTCAAGCACTGATTATGAGACTATGAATGACAAGCGACTGGAATGCAACTGTGTGATAGCCGCCCCACAGGTAAGGGTGGGACTCAGGATGGTGCAGCCCATAGAAGAGGAGTTTGCTTTGGGGTGCTCACCAGGAGTTTAGGAACCCCAGGTGCACCATGGCCAGAGCCACCACACTGTGGGGTTACTGTAGCCCTCCACTGACCCCAGGAGTGCAGAGCAAACTTAGTCAACAAAGGAGAAGTGACACTGCAGACTCACACTGTAGAGCATCTAAGTAAGTCCTGTGGAATTTTGTTCTGAAGCTGACATCTGTTCAATATGTGTACTGATAGCTGTTGAACGTGTGTACTGTCATCTGTTGACTGTACTGCTGAACGTTCTGTTGACCATCCTGTTGGCATCGATACTGTTATTGCCTGAGGCCATCTGTTCCGTTGTCCAACTATGGTCTGGCACTGATTAACTGAATAATGAACTAAGCCCAGGAAGGATAAAAGAAAGTAAGCCACATACCTCTGCTTGGACTCGGACTCACTGTCAGCTGGCTTGCGGACCCGACAACCCACCCATCAGCAGCAACGCCCCTGATGTCAGCTGCTCGGGAGAACCTGAATCTTCCTCGTGCAACTCAAGTGTGGTAAGAACAGTCCAGGAAAAAGGGAGGGGTGGCCCATAAGGACAAGGAAAGGGTGAGAGCAATCATTATACTGTGCATCCAAGAACGGTCATTGTACTGTGCATCTATAGTTTAACCGTAGAGCTCTGATATTTGCACTCTATTTTTAGTTCTTTATTATTCTTTTTGGCTTTTTTATACTTGTAGATTGTCTGCCGTTAATTGTTTACTGTTGTCCAGTGTCCGTCATATGTGTAGAACCACTTAACTCTAATAAAATCTTATATCTGACAAATGATGATCTCTTGCGTCCAGTGCAACTAACCCCGGAATCTGAAAGAATCTCGGACACCTCTGTAGTGGTGCGTCACATTGTGGTTCTCCAAACCCTTTGTACAAGTAATCTTGCGCATTTTGTGACTTTCCATTTAGTCATACATTCCCAACCATTGGTTAAAATGCCTACATTAAAATTGATAGCACGTTGTTTACTTCATATGACTGTTTTCTGAAGGCTTTAACTTTTCCAGTTTAAAACCTTTTTTCATAATTAAGGGAAATTCACTTGACAGGAAATTAATACCCGCCCTGTTTCCTATATCCTAAATCACTGTGATTCAGTTACGTCATAGCCCAGCTTCCCCCGACCTGGAACTTGCAGTTGTACACACTGTTCTGAGCGTCTGCAGGCTTTACTTCCAAGAATTACTAAAGCTGAACAGACACAAGAGTGACAGGACTACCTTTATCCTGTGGTAGGACTCTTTGAATTCCCCTACAGACAGGAAATCAGAACAATTCAGTTCTGAGCAGCTCGGTTCTGTTTATGGGTATTTTCCTTCTCTCTCATTTCCTGTTTTATGAAGACAATAGCTTACTGAGTAAATCCATAGGCCCGAACACAAGGACTCACAAGGACTTCCAACCTCCCAGACTTTTCCATAATGCAATTTGTTAAAATAAGCTTTTGGCTTGCTATTTAGCAGTTACTTATGGGCATGCTTGATGCGAGAGCTTTAAGTAGCTACATAATTTACCTCTTCTCAGATCCGTGCCACTAGCATGTGCTAGCACGCGCTCCAGCCCTTCGCTGCTTTGGGAAGGCTCTTACTGAAGGGACTATGGCAAGAAGCAGCATTGCCTTTAGATAACTGAGCACAACCTGTGTCTTTTTACTGACACCCCTTGGCTTCCTCAGCATGACCACTTGAATTTGTTCATTCTACCAATCTCAAATACATATTTTTCCTTTGAAATCACAATATTGCCTTTCTTGGAACACTTATCTTGTGAAATGTGTAACACAACCATCTTTAGTTCTAGTATGAAGCCAAAACTATATCATAACTCTCCCTCCTCCCCATATCACCCTGACCACTGACAATACAGCATTTGTTTTTCAGGAGAAGCCTTTTACTTGAAGGCAAACCACACTCAAATGAAGTGCCATTTTTTTTTGGGAGTTCACACCAAGTCTCACAGAAATCAATCTGCTGAATGCTCTGTAATTCTTCACACCTCTGAAAGCAAAGAAGAGCACTTATCTTTCATTTTTGGAGTCTTGGTACCCTTTCTATTTCTACATTTTCACAATAATTCTGCATATGTTTATTCATCTGTTGGAACAAGCCTTCAGTGAAAAGTCCCTTGCACAGTCTTTTCTGCAAACTGATACATTTGAGAAGGGCGGGATTAAACAAAGCTGAATAGTTTCTTTTAACTGAGAGGGAACTAGTGACTGCCCTCCCACAAAGTGCATTACTTCATCTGCTGTTAACCAACATAAGTACCATCTCTCTATCTATATTTTCTGTTTGATCTACAGATAGCTAATCAAAAAAGGGAAAACTATGACAGTTTAAGTCAATTATCTTATTTCTCTGTGACTGCATTATAGTAGCTACTGACTCTATGTTTTTCTCTGTTTCCTTTGTTTCCCTCAGTTCATGTTCTAAAACTTTTGATTTCTGTTCAGACAATCAAGCTGCCATTCTAAAGAGCAGTTTTACAGCACACTTTCACCTTTTCTGCCATGTATTACTACAGGGGTAGGAAGCTAGCAAGGGCAACTTTACAGGTATCACATATTGGAAGACTCTATTTTTAAAAAAACAATGCTTGAGAGGCTGTCAAGGAGAGAATTCCACCTTTGCATTTGGAAATGCAATGCAACAAAGATTGCAAACCTAGGTGGAGATTTAAAAAAAATGCTTCTTCTATAACATAAGCAAGTAGCCCTGCCTTTACAGTAGTCCTGTAACAGACAGGCACAGTCACTTCTGCGTACTGAGCTCAAGATTGAAATCACGAGTAAGTGTACTCTGAGCCTTTCTCAGCCTTATGGGACAAATGTAACATGAAATATAGCTGTAGTAGCTGCATCATCAACAAAAAAAGTGATGTTCTGCAGGCCTCTGAAGAGGTTTTGCCAGTAATTTGTTAAACATCAAATGCAATTCTGGACCTAAACTGAGCAGATCATCATACTAAATATATTCATTAATTTAAGTCAAGTCTGACAAATTGTTTTCAACAAACAAAAAATAAATAAGGAAGGAATTTAGAAAACTGAATATTTTATCATTTTGTACACAACATACAAATTTTAATTTTCGATGACACTTTCACTTCGGAGTCTGCCCCAAAAACATTATAAAGCCTAATCCAAACACAGTATTTCATTTTGGTCAAATAATGTATCCTATATTACTTCTCTGAGCCTTTTTTTCCAAAAAAAAATGAAGAAAAAAAACCCCAACCATTCTCAGCTATGCCAAAAAAACTAAAACAAAACTGATCATCCCATGCTAAAATATTATTATTTGCTCAGATCTAAATTCCAATTTAAGTGTCTGGGCCCCAGCGTGCCCCTGCCCCATTGTGGGCTTCACCGAGGCTGGGGGTGGCAGGGCCTGTGCAGCCAGGACAGCCCCCTCCCACCAGCAGCTGCGGGGAGCAAGAGGCTCCATTGCAGGGCTGGATCCGACCCTTGTTCGCCACCCTGACTCCAACCCGCGGTGGTGCCCAATGCCCTCCAACCATGGGGGCTGCCCACGTGGCCCTGCGCCCTTGGCGCGGGGGGACGGACCCAGGCGGCCAGCACTGGACCGGCCCTGACGGCAGCCTTTGCCCAACAACAGCCCCAGGGAGCCCCCAGCCTTGCTGCCCCCTGACAATAAGCTCTATTCCTGACTTCCCTGTTTTTCCTATTTGTCCTCTTGCAGATGCTCATCATAAAGAAACTCAGGTTTAAGGTCTAACACCCCAAACTCCCTCTGAACAAGAAAGAATGGAGACATGAAGCAAATGCAGAACAGGTATAAAAGCGCTATTGACCATTGCTAATTTATTATGAGATGGAATCTTACAAGTTTATGGGACTTCTGCTGTAGTTTCACTTCGGCTTCTGCCTATCACTTGTACTTTGCATTACAATGGAGGCACAAGTTTCACAAGAGGCTTCTTTTCTTCATGTCTGACATCCTTTAACTGGCAAGTAGTTGAGGTGGACTAAGGGGGTCCTCATGTTCCCTGTTCTTTTCTTTCTCTCTCACCTGAGGTCAGTAGATACTGGAAGAACAGATCCTACATTGACAAAGAGCTGAAATCATAGTATGAGTGACTCTAGGTAGATGAGATGAGTGCACTTTCATCAGCTCCACTGCTCAGATAGATAAGTCACAGGATCCCAATGCCAGAAACCATCAGATCACCTATCCATCTCACATTCTGCCTCACTTCTACCTAAACCCACACTTGAATTACTGCAAAGTCAAAGGTAAATAAACCCTTTTTTACTCTAACAATGAAGGAAAAATATTACTCGCTCTTTATTCAGTACATACTTTTTTGCTGAAGAACACTTAAAGGTTCTCATGTCATCCCAAATGATTTTATGAAGTGGAAGCAGCATGAAATGCATGAGCAGACATGCCCATATCACAGAGATTTTACAAATCTCCAGTTAAAAAAAGTTACTCCTACAGCAGTAATTAGGAGTTACAGTAGTTTGCTGAATCACAAAGGAAACTATCCACGTACCATGTGATTGCATATTAGAATTGTCAATACTTTAGAAATACCAATTTGAATAAAAAATAAATTTGTAGAAGAACAAGACGATCATCCAGCCCCATTTATATTTGCTTATACAGCCCTATTTCTGTTAGGATATATAAATATTAATTGTGATACAATTTAATTGCATAGTTACATCCTTTCCAAAGAACACCTACTTCATTCTGTGAACCTCATCTCAGAGTCAACTGCTTAGCTTCCAGCCTTGCACAGCATTATTGTCATTTGACTGGGTAGGATTTATATAAAATATTAAAAAATAGGTTTCGAGTTCACTGAGGCAAACCTGTCCCAAAACCATAACTCACTCTGGCTTTATGAAAGTCTCTATGATAGAAAATGAGAAAGAGAACAAAAGGTCTTGCTTTGCCTCTGTAGCTCCTGAAATGACATCTCAGCAAGGAGCTAGTACCGTGTTGTCTACACAATAAATAAAATTGAGGAATTGAGACCTGAGGAAGAGGAAACATCTTTTTTTTAGAAACCCTCAATTCCTCCTCTGCCCAGAAGGCTGATCAGAATCAACCTGTAAAAGATACAGGCAAGCAGAAGGACAGGTCTGAACTGATCTGCCACTCTTCCACAGAGATATAACAGATGTCCATAGTAACGTTAGTACACTCAGTGAACATTTTAGCTTATCAAAGTTGAAGGCTGTGATTTACACTAATGACTTGCTTTCCCCTTTAAAATGATTTAAAGGTGGGAAAGGCAGAGGGATCTGTAATTACACTGAAAGCGCATGGGATATATGAAAGAGCAGCTACTACGTTTCATCAGCTCATGCAAGCTGCTTTGCTGAGCAAAGGACTGAACCCCAGTCTTCAGTGTATAAAGCAATTGGGATGGCACTTAAGGGCTACTCACCTCACGTCATGCAAATCTGGGCAGGAGGAGACCTTCATGCCTGGGTGTGGACAACCTGTTGTGTTAGTTCACGATTTTGATGAACGCACTTGGACAGAGGATGTTCGGAGTCTGCAGCCACAGGGAAAAGGGAAGTGCACACCTTCCTGGGACCAGGGCAGTAGTGCAGACAGGTGAAGTAATGTTGATTTTTGTTAGATCTGAGCTGCTCAGAACATTTACATGCATTAAGAAAGTTTTTCTGAGGCGCATGTCGAACTCACCCTGCCCAGCAACATCCGGACACATCAGGAACAGCAATTCTGTTAAACAGAATTGCTGGTGACATTGGTTTGTTACCTATCTACAGGAAACGACTTTGAGGCTGCGTGCAGAGGTGTGGGCTGTTGTCCAAAGTACCAGGGTTATTGTCCTGCAGAGGGCTGTGACCCTAGGCAATGAGAAGGAGACAATGGAGGGGCTTGGAACAACGGTACCTGATATATATCTAAACTATAGCTTAAGCTCCTATATTCACCTACCTCTAAGGTTGTGCCCTATACAGTAGCCTTTATAAAGCACAACTGACATGAATGAGTAAAAGTTAGGTGAATGAAGTGGTAAAGAGGATGATGTCACTCTACCCTTACTTAGAAAAACAATGGCTGTTACTGCTTTTCTCCCTTATGTTGCAGAAGTAGAGGATAAGGAAATGAGTAAGACGTAGGCGGGATTTTGCATCCTGTTGCATGGGTGATTTAAAAGAACTTAATAAAGAAAGCACATTGTCAAAGCACAAAAAAATATGCCAAGGCAATTTCAAAGTTTCTGTACTTTCTGTGACCCATTACTGTGATCACCTCAGGGAAAAAGGCTTTCAAGGAGGAGGTATGTTTATTTTTGTCTCTGTTTATTACTGTTCTACTTTTACTCCAAAGAAGTTGTGCAAAGAAATACTACATTTTATTATTTGTGCTAGTTTTTGCTATTAAAATAACCCTGAGATGGACAGACACTACCTACAAGTGTATGCTTTTGTCTCTGTCTGATGAATCCTAGGCAAAATTTTGATGGCATATTAACATATTTTGTCTACAGTCTGAAAATAAGTATGTAAAGATCGTGAAATATGAAAAGGGTGGCCATATATCTAGCATTACTGGCCTCATCCAAGTAGTAGCATTTTTCCTCTGTGTATTCATCTAGTTAAGTCAAAACCTACATTACAGTATCAAAGCAAAGTTTCCTTTGCGTTGATTAAACAGTCATAGCAGTATGAAGAGTAGTCAAGAGCTGCATGGTCAAGTGCTATTTATACTCATCAGGTTATCAACCAGTTTTTATTCTTATCTAATCAACCCTATAATCAGTATGGATGACAATTGTCATTGCAGCATGATATTTCTAAATACCTAATATAACCATCTCCTGTGTTATATGTGGATGTGTTTCAGGATTCAACATGTTCTGAGAGGTAACTGAAGGTGGCTCATGCTATAACATAGAGTCTAGCAGTAGCAAATTTTCAGAATATGATTATAAACTATGGTACAGAAAGGAAACAGCTTCACATGGAATTACTTTGTTTCCTTAAGAGTTTGACCAACAGGTTGCACAGGAATTAATTGAGATGTGAAAGACAGTTTTTCCCACCACTGGAGGGAAAAATACTGTTCTTCAATTGCAATTATTTTCTAAAAAGGAGAAGCATATGATAGTAATACAGGTTGAAAATAAAAGGAAGAAAGGAAGGAAGAAAAGAAGAAAAAAAAAGGTATTTTCAGAAATAAATTTGCAATTTTCAAGGAGCAAAGAATACTGGTGGCATTTCTGTTTAATATTTCATAACTCTAGTAGAGATCAAACTGAGATCTCAGAGACATACATGTGAATTACAGATTATGTAAGGGGGGAAGGAATGGATCCTCCTGAATTCATTTGACCAAAGCAGATAACTTTGTTGTACGTACATGCTTCTGAGCTAGTCACCTTGAACTATCTTCTCAATGGCAGCAGGAAATAAGCTTTACTAAGACTTCATCCATCTCATCCTAGACCAGGCTGAATAAATTGTGTTTTAAGTACCTGTTTCTTTCCCGCCATCGTAAAAGCAGTGTTGATTTAGTGGCTCAGTTATAGACACATCTATGTAGCTCTTGTTTAAGGTTAGGTAAGAAAAACTCCAGCCCATAATCTGATGGCTTCTTCAGAACCAAACCTAAGTTTGGTTCAGGTTTAATCTAACCAAATTGCTTAGGTTAAAGCAATTTGAATTTCTTTTTGTTCGCCTTTTTATAATCCTTTTCAAATTATCTGGTCCATTGTGTCCCAAGAGCCTAGAGATGATTGTTCATTTTTTATTCAACAGTTACTGAATAAAAAGTAAAAATTCTCTTGTGCTCAAAGTCCAGATATGAGATCCAGTCCTTCCTCATTAATAATCCTGACTATCATAAGGTTGCAGAGCTAAGCTTTATTTTCTTTGATGTTTTTTCGCAGCTATGGCTCCTACATAGTTTCTGACATCCACACAAGAGATAGAGGTAATATCTAAGTTGATTCAAGAAAAAAAATGAACCCAAGTTTCCCTGTATCTGGGAAATTGCCTAAAATATTAAGTTTTTATATAATTGGATATAATTACAATCATAGCATCAATCTCTCTGTTAAGTACTTCTCTCATGAAAAGATATAAAGAATATCAAGAAAAATTTCAAATACAACTAAAGATATTGAAATATGGAAAAATAAGTTATTTATATGGCCAAGGATGCTTGTGAGTATATTAGTATACTTGTATATACATTACATTATGAAAGAATATAAGAGGCATTTCAGAAGGAAAAGTGCACTACAGTGAAACTAAACTGCTCTTTGCATCATAGATTACAAAAAAAGGATTGTGACAGTACGGTCCTGCCTCTTTTTTAAGGAAATAATGATAGAAAAGTGAGGAAGATTGGGTTATTAAAGAAGAGTTGCTAAAACAAACTGAAAAATTAGGAGTAAGAAGTCACTAGAACAACATAGCTAGTCCTCAAGTATAAACTAGAAGGAGAAAAATTTCAGACTTCTATTGAAATAAAGGGAGATTATGGGAGAAACTTCTCCTGAAAATTTTGCTCAGTTCCAGATGATAATAAAAATAAAAGTAAAATTATAGCACTTACAATGTAGGTGAATAGAGTAGGATCAATAATAAATAATACCTTAAAGACAGGGAAGCCTTACTTACCTACTCTGCTAGGTTTTCTTCAGTATAGCTACAAAAAAGGTAAATAAAGAAGAAATGAAAAATAAATCCCCTCAAAACCTGGAATGAAAGTCTCGTTCTACAAAGGGGATACTGTGACTCACATACACATGAAAAAGCTTCCCAGCATACGTTTGATGTTGATATGAATGTGACACTCTGAAGCTGATAACTGACTATTTTGTAGGCAGATCGAATCTCTCATTGCAGTTCTCATGTTAGTATTTTTCAAGATAATTTGAGTATATTGCTGTATGCTTCCCTCAGACATTTCGTTTACCTTTTCCTTGATCACAGTGCAATTTTTGGAGATGCTTTCATCCTGTTTCCTATATTCCCAGCCAGCTTGGCTTGTTGGGGCATACCTAAACCAGGTTGTGATCTGATCTGAAATCAGAATAATCCTTTTTTCTTTTGATTTGTAGGATTTCCAAAGGCTTTAGAAAACCTATCCCTGTAAAACCCTTGCATATCTCCTGTGATCATACCTCAGACTTTTTGATGCATATACCTAACAATTTCTTCATGGGAAGAAATTTTTTTCTATTTCCATTCTCGTTATATTTCCCTTTTGTAAATGGGGAAGTGCAGAAATTTGATCGACCCTGGGTCATGAGCTGAATCTGTGGCAGAACAAAGAACTGAGCAGAGCTCTCCATCACCTTAGTACAGGACCGCAGTCAGTGGACTTTTGGGAGTGGGTGCCTGCTGAGTGCTTAGATGCCTCTAATGACCAAACTGAGGTGAACATTTCTTGCAGTAGCAGAAGTAGCCTAGGCAGCTCTCCTCTGGATCTTTGTTGCTAACCCACACTATCATCTCAGATGAGTTTGTGTGATTGTTTGTGGTAAGGGGTGGTAAGCCCTTGTGATAGAAAACAGTGCAAAACAAAAACTGCTGAAGAGTTAGCGATGATCAGTTCTTCAGTACAGCTCAGTAGGAGACCTTACAAGGAATGGTACTAGCACAGCCAAGGAAGCAAGATGCAGTCAAGAAGGATCCATGGAGGATGCAGGAATGTATCATTCCAGAGAAACGCTACTAAACCAAGCTCTTGAAATAGTTTTCACCTTGCTCTTGAAAAAGAGGAAGTTTTCCAAAAATCCAAGAGTACTCTGGCATCTTTATTGTCTCTTGAAAAATTCCTTTTTATTTCCAAAGGCATAAAAAAAGAGATGGTTGCTACTCTTGGACTCCCTTGGAAGATCTTGTCCCCAGTAACATTTCCGTGATGCATGCTGACTCCCAGTGTAAGGAATGTGAAGACAGCGCTTCCCATGAGATATATTTTGAGACATGGGGTTTGATTCCCCTGTCTGTCTGTCTGAAGGCTACAGCCTTTGTCTCTGGAAACTTTAATCCTCTATCATCTTTCTTATCTGTCTACATTTTCAATGCACTCAAATGAAAGAAACTTCCTTCTTTGGAGTAGTCCAAAAGCCTTCCAAAAGCCAAAAGTAACTTCCTGGAGGTATCCAACTAAATATATTAGGAGTGCATCTGAGTTTCTACTCCTTTTCTGGAAAGCTACCTCTTCTCATATTACAGCTGAAGAGCAGAAAGGAGCCAAAGGAAATATACCTTTTGAACACTCTTATCGCTTATCCTAGGGCAATGCCCAAACCAGTCAGCCATAGGAATCTGAAGGAGGACTGTATGCAGTACATAAAATACTCATGTAAAATACTCTTGGCTTTAGGCAGGTCAAAACCTTAGCAGTGGCTGAGACATTAGGTCAAGCAAACTACTCTGGCTGACAAAAAACCTAGCTATGAGGTTACAGGCCACAGCTGCAGAACATAGGCTACTCTAGCTGGATAATCACCCTAAAGCTTAGTCAATTTAATTATGCATTACTGATTGCTCCCAAGTCAGTTCTGTGAAATGATCCCAAATTAATAGAAAAACAAGGTTTAATAAATGGATATCTAAAATATACATACATACATGTATGTATGTATATATCTATGTATAAATAAAGACTTAAATTGAGAGAAATTCAAGGAAGGAAATCTCTGGTCCTAAAACACATATGTGAGGTTTGTTAGGCGAATCACTTCCAGTATTAGCTTGTAGAGATGCTAGGGTCTTGAGTTCAGATCTAGATGCTGTACAGATATCCAAAATATATCTCTTTACCAATGATTCAGCCTTTGTGTGAATCCAAAGTGCCTCAGTATTGAACAGATTAGCAACTGTCTCACATCCAGGATCAGTCAGATCCAAAAGATTGCCATTATCCCATCAAAAACGTGACACTTCTGCAGGAGCAACGCTCTAGGAAGCAGTCTGAAGGTTAGGCTGTAATCACCCGGGGTTACACAAAAGAAAGTGGCAGAGAGCTTGTTTTAAATGCCTAGTCCTTTTTCAATCAACCACAGGTCAGAGCACTTAACAAAAACACAGTTGCTCATGGTTGTAGAATTTATATTTCACTGTAGACAAGGTCTTAAATAAAGTAGGACCTACGCAAAGGACAGACGATCATATCTTTGTTATTAGTCCCCATTATATTAGTGTGCCTGAGACTTAGTCTAGCTAATCAAATCCTAGACATATCTTCAGAATCTGAAACAATAGCAGATTCCTCACAGATGAACACAGATAAAATTATTGCAGTCTTAAAGTAAGTGTCTAATTGCTAGACCTGAATAATATGCCATTGGATTTACTAATCACATGCCTAAAACAGCTAAATGTGCACGCAGAGATCTCCTGGCTTTGAGCAGTGACACAGTTTTTCACAAAGTGGACATGTGACATTCTTTCATTTGCAGGCATGAATGGGACAGCCATTGAAAATTTCGTCTGTGTAATTTACAATGTTTCCTTCATGAATTGTACTTGGCAAGTAGGCACGACTGCTCCAGGAGATACCCAATATTTTCTGTACTGGAAGAGCTCAAGGTAAGCAGGTCTGCTTGACTCCAGGGAATTCTGAATTCTGATCTGACATGTCACATTGTCCATATTTAACTGAAGCACTTTGTCATATAAAGGAAAGAAGATTTCATGGAATGCCAAAATTACGTCAAAGATAATTATGGAAGACACACGGGATGTAGATTCCAAAATGTGACCATTGAAAATAAGATGGCTCATTTCCTAGTAAACAAGTCTAGAAATGGACAAAACATTCAATCCTATAAGAAGAAGATTGCTTTGTATAAAATTGGTAAGGATATATTTTGTTTTTTCAAATTTTATTTCCAGTTTTATACTGAGGAAATGAAGAATACATCCCCAGAAAAAGCGTATACATTTGCAACACACTGATCTTCAGGATAGATTTTTTTTTCTTTTTTTCCAGCCTTAAAGTCTGAAAAGTCAAAATTACAAGAGTGAATGAAAACAAACGAATGCAGAGGCAATGTGAAATTATGGATCAGAGAATAGTGAATATTTCGGTGAAATATTTGTTCTCTGAAAGAAAGATACTAACATTGGAGATTAAATCGCTAAGGATGCCTCAGAGGGACTATCTTGATGTTGGGCTTATATCTTTATCCCATAATTCTGTTCCTCCACGGAACATAAAAGTACCAAGTGCCTTAAAACTGTAAGCAAAATCCTCCAATACTTGCCAATTTAAGCATATTACTAGTAAGAAATACAGAAATAAATTAATTCTATTTAATATGAACTCAGTATCAAAAACCCCTGGACAGATTACATTTCCAAAATGCAAAAGTTAACACAAATTTTTGGTTTTTTTAAGTTTTGCCTACTGCTGCTTCAGGTACTCCAGACTTCTCATCAGAGCATTAAATTAGGAAGTCCTGAATCAAAATTTGGGATGAATCTGATAATTCTGGTAAAGCTGTAGCACCTCTTTCTAGACCAGTTGCTTGAACATCCACTGTTTTTTATCAAGCCAAAGCGAAGAGAATTGATTTTTATTTTATTGCATTCCTGATTATATTATTTCAGAAAAGCTCACCCCTCCTTTAAATGTCACTGTGAATTGTACCGGCATTTTGCATGGTTGTGAAATTCAGTGGCGACCACCTCGCACAAGTCACGTTAAGAGAGATGCTTGTTTCAAATATGAAATCGTCATAGAAAACACGGTAAGAATTTATTCTATGACTCTTAGTATTACTGCATATACTTGCATTTCCACACGCACACTTACCATACAACCAATACCCTGTTCTCTCTTCTCCTTCTTAAGCAACCTCTCCTTTTTCATATGTAGCAGCCACCTTGCAAATGAGTTGAGGACTGCTGCTACCCACAGATAGGGTCAGTCGACTGAGGGAATACTTTCAGCCCGCTCAGCAGCTAGTCTCTAAAGAAACTGGGCAAGGGATTCACCACGCTGAAGATGAACAGCTAGTACAAATAGGCAGATTGATTATATGACCTGGTAACATTATTACGGACAATTATAAGACATGTCAACAAACTCTAAGTCAACTACAGAAAATCAAAACTGCAGTTAAACAGGATAGGATCAGATTTTTTATGTCCCTGTAAGATGGTTTGAGTTCTAGTGTAGTGTCTTATTCATGGTACCGTTCTAGATGACATTAGGTCAGGATCTTCTTTTCTGTAGTTTTCCTCTCTGCACTCTCATAGCCCATCTATCATGTTTTATAAGCGCCTAGGTGTTATGCAGAATTAACTCTATGCAGTCAGGAGTTTCATCATATCTTTTACGGACAGTCAACCTAACTTCTCATTTTTTCCTACTTGTTGTAATTGTCAGTACTGCTCAGTTATGTTTATGGTATTGCTAAATAGATCCAAAGCTTTTCCTCATTCCTTGCTTGCCAACTTACTTATCCAGATGTTTTGAGAGGCCTTTTAGATACCTCCATCTGACATTTGTGTATCCAACCTTGCCTTCCTCACCTGTTGCCTCAGTTTATAATCCTACTACTACCAGTGAGGTACTGCTGAAGCAGTACGTAGTTACTATGACTACCAAAAAGTAAGGGGAGAATGGATAAATCAAGATCTGGACATGACGTATCTAAGCACTAGATACGTCTAGGGTATGACTTGGGTATGACTCCCTCCCTCCATCATTTAAGTGCCTGTACTACAGACTGTTCTAAATACTTTTTTTTGATGTTTCCCGATTTACTATTGGCTGAAACTGTGTGACCCTTTGGGATGCTGTTTATTCATAAGCAAGCATCCTCCCAGATCCAGCTAACTATTTAGTTACCTCAAAATTTGTAGCTGACCAAATTCTTAGATTTAGCTGCACCATATACAAAGTCGGGAGTGTCTTGAATTTACATTGCAACTATTTTAGCAATCCTTTACTTGGTAGTTATGTCAAAGTCCAATAGTTACTCCATGGAAAAGTTTAGTGCTCCATGATGAGCAGAAATAATGAGGTAGTAATGCTGCATCTATTTGCTGATTTTTTTAAAAAAAACTCAGTGACCTTTTTTTAAAATTTAAAGTGGATTCATGTTTTCAAATAAAAATAAATATTCTTTCAGCTTATTGAAGCAGAATAATCAGATTTTCCAGGCCTTAATTCGTGGTTGTTATGATACAATTCAGTAATTACAGGTATTTTAAAGAGCTGGATGAATATGGGCAGTAGTATTATACCCATTAGAATGAAAAAGCTACAGAAAGAAAAATTTTGATGGAAAAAATTGTCTTCATTTACTAGTATTTTTTTCAGATTCTATGTTTTGTGTGAGGAAAACATACAATTTTCATTTCTGGGCAATCTGAGCCTCTTTCTTTAGTTTTTGATTCTCTGTTTTACCATCAAATTTAAAGGATACATTATTTCAGAGCACCAGTGGTGAGGTAATAAATTTCAGTGGAAGAATAGCTTGCTTCATAGTCTTGAAAAGAAAGTATTTAAAATACTATATACACATTTTTTCCTGAAATTCAAACATTCAGAAGTTAGGGACCCTTAATTGTATAGTAATAAAAAGAATAATCATAAAAATTAAAATTTTCTTCTGTTGCTAGGCTGATCCTGAAGAAAACACCAAAGATGCATCTAAAACAGTAAGTCTTCATTAGCATATTAATCTAATGCTTATGCTGGGCTGAAAGTTCACCTATATAAAAGCATCTTCAAACCAAATTGTTTTGATTTTAATCCACCAGTTCCAATATGCTTTTTAGCTAAAAGTCTCCTAAAAATAGCTATTTTAACCTGTTATGTTTTAACTTGTTATTTACAAAATATGATACAAAAAATATCTATACAGGTAGAATATTAGTCCTCTGCATGTCATGAAACCTTCCATTGTACAGTCTATTTATATTCTACCTCCTCTTACATATATGTATACACATATGGATTTTATTTCCGTATTGCACTTAAACACACAAAATGTGGAAAACTTTTTCTTTAATAATAGTCTGTGGAATAAGTTGAGATGAGGGATGCAGGAAAATACCACCTAAAAGATTAAGTTAGTATAAAGGAGAAGAAAAAAAATCAAGTTTTCAAGAAGGATCAATATTCTTCTGAGAATAATTTCAATATATATCAAATCTTTCCCTTCAGTAAAATGTGGCCATTGCACTTCAATTTTGAATACTTCCATGGGTGCTGAAATATCAAATCTCTAAAGAACTAAATTTTAGTAGAAAAAAATACTTGTGGATCGAAAATAAACTTTTGATTTTTTTCTAAAGTCACAGTGTTTAATTGGAGGCTAAGGAGTCTAGGAAGCATAGAGTAAATTTCATCTTCACATCAACAATAACACAGACATTCAAATAGAAAGGATTAGGATGGAACAAGCTAATTTATAAAGGGATAAAAATTTTGTTTGTTGTTTTACCCTGGTACGTTCACAGAAGTATGTCCAAACTTTCTTCTCTAATAGCTTGCATCAATAAATGAACATAACACATCGTTAACATCTGCACAGCTAGTGAAGAAAAAGCTCTAAGTCGAGTTGTTTTGTATTTAGAAAAGAAACATCACAGGAAGATTCTACATATTTCAAAACTTCAATGCACAAAAGAGGTACAAAGTCCGAATCAGAGCAACTGACAATGGTTGTTTAGTGAGCACAAACTGGGGGGACTGGAGTACACCTGTTGAGTTTGGTAAGAAGGAAAATCATTTTCTTGTCCTAGTTTTCTCTCAATTATTACTTATCTGCCTCATTTATTGCTTCCTACTTACAGATAGAAACACATTTAAATGATATTCACACATTATTCCAATGTGCCAGGATGAAAAAGAGGAAAGAATTTGCACCTCTCCTCATGCTAGGGAGGCCTCCAAGCACTCTGATATGACAGTGGGTGCTTATTGCAGGGAAATAGCCAGTGAATAAAACAGATCTTCAGGTCTTTGTTGCCAGCTCTTTTTTCTTCTTCCATTTCTACTTCTGTCTTTATAAACTTCTCTTTTCCACTGTTATCGTATGTCACCTTGGATTTTGAAGGGCTCTAAAGGCCTCAGTTCCTTGCAAAAAGTTTTGCAATGTTTTAGGTTACCGGAGACTGTCCATATACTGCCAGCCATCCTGTTCCTTCAAACCTTACAAGGTGATGGGGAGCTAAGTTAAGGAAGAAGCCACTTCGTATTGGTGTTTGATGCTATCATTCATCAAAGCAGATGTTTCACACAGCTGTGTGGTCATTCGTGTTCTGTGATGCTAATGAGCACTTTGATGACTGCTTGCCTTTCAGGAAGAGAACATCTTACGTCTGCTTCAGGATATTCGCTTGTTCTGCCATTAGTGGTGACAGCAAGTCTCATATTTTTCCTCTGCACAGTGTAAGCCTTATTTCTTGTGGAAAATTTTTATTCTGTGCCTGAATTAAAAAAAAAAAAAATCTTTCCTCCCCCAACAAGAAAAGTTCTAATATCTATTAAAGGGAGAAGAGAGGGGAAATTTTGACACTGAGCTATAGCAGGAGTCATGACCTGCCGGATGTTCCTCATATGGGCGTTATAGTTCTAATTCCCAGTGTAAAACAACTCTCTCCATTAGCGGGAGAAGGCTTATACCGGTGCCCTTCTCCTGCCTTCAGACACTGTAATGTAGATGGGTGGCGCATTAAATTGTTTATTTGTTTTGAGGATATTTCCCATTTGGAGACAGAAATAAAGTAATTTATTACGATTCTTTAACAATTCATAAAAGAAGTTATAGTCCAATTTCTGAACAATGAACTGATACCATTGTGCTCAACCTACGCAATTCTTAGTTACTCTTTCATTACTTCAGTCTCGGGGGAAGAAAATAATACCTCAAGAGTACCATAACATAATAAGTGTTGATAAGTCTGCATACTCAGTCTTTTCTTCACTACCCCTTTTTGCTGCTGTAGAAGAACTTGTTTGAAAATAATATCTGCTCCAGTACCACAGCCAAAAGACCCATTCCATGAGAGCTCTCCTATGAATTTCCAGGTATGTTTTGTTTCCATTTGCAGGAAATTTGTTATAAATGAGGATCCATCACTGCCTGAAAGATATGACCTATGTGCCAGAGAGATGTTCAGAAGCAAGGAGTAATTTTCTCTCTTTTTCTTGTAAATGGGGTACTGAAAGAGGAGGTCCATATGCAAATAATTATTTTGTTTTTCTTTTTACGTTCTAAAGCATTTGGTGTACATCTACCTGGCGCACTGGAGAAATACACAATTTCACCCTGTTCTCCCTATAAGCCATAAGCCATCACTACAACAGTGCTGTGCCTAAGCTTCTCGGCAATGGTAAAACAGATCTAGGCTGTTGGTCAGCTTTGGGGGAGAGAAGGGGCAGAAAAACCTACTGCTAATCAAAAATACCTGTGTCATAGCAGATATTGAGACCAGTATAGATTCTAGAGTGCAGTGAGCAAAAGAGTCACAGCACAGAGCTGGGAGATTCTAGCTTATGCAGCAAACTTCAGATAGATGTTCTTCACGAGAAGAACAAGGAAGAGACAGACGATCGCAGGTAACAGTGGAGAACTGTAGGTCTGAAGGGCATTGTGGCAAAGTTTTCTACAATTCAGAAAGTCTTTGAGTTGGTTACATCCACATCTGGAAACAAGAACACGCCTGCAAAAACATGATGGAAAGATGAATTTTCTGGTTTTGGAGTAGAAAAATATTTTGGTCCTCTTTGGGGAGCTCTCCATGAAGGAAAGACCTGAACAAATCTACCTCAGTGCTCTCACTGACAGGGTCCTACCACAACTTCTATAAAATAAATAGCCACTGTCTGAATAACAGGTGGGTCATAAATTGTAACCAGTGGCTAATCTCATGCATTAAACTAATGTTTTATTCTTCCTTTACTAGATAGAATATGAGAATCAATTAACAAAGCATGAACCTGAAGAAATAATAACAACTATTGAAGAAATGGCATAATGGCATGCAAGTGAAATGAGCAGTTTGAATTTTTCCACATACTTATATATCTTGTTAGTTTTCTTATTTGCTGTGTCTTGTGGGCAGAGATAACAGTGTTACCTGTAAACGTAGTTCCCCAAGAGCCTATCTTTAAAAATAACTTTGTATTTGCTTGCATTTTCCATAAATAATTTGACTCTTCTTATTTCTTCTTATGATGAATATTCTTGCAATGTTTCAGAAAAACATTTTGGTAGTACTTGGAAGTTATCGTGGGAATAACTGTGCCTGTGTGGGAGGGGGGTTAATGACAGAAGCTAAACTTATGAGCTCTCAAGCAGAAGCTTCTTAGCTGCAAAAGGTGCGGGGAGGTTGTATATTTTGATAACACCTGGACTAAACAGAACAGGCACATCCTGAATCTTCCAATTAGTAAGGAAACATGAGACAGGATTGCAGTTAGGAGGCTGATCACGTGTGCTTCTGCACACGGACTCTTTAGATTGAGAAAACTGGGGGCTATGTCTATCCCATGCCTACTAGGCTATTCTATCCTCACTGGCTTTTCCAAAGCTTTATCTCCAACTGTAAAACCACTTCTTTTGAAATTGGTTTGATCTTTGCCTCTGCATTTCTACCAGAGAAACCATAGGACGAACTCTTGCATAGTGGAATGCCTTAAGTGATTTGCACATTCAGGTAAATTGAATTACTGCAAAACAAAAGAGGTACTGCTGAAGCTAAGAAAAGATTGTGCTAGATATAAAACCCTCAGTGGTTCCCCTTAACCCAAGAAGCTGAGGTTGGTTGTCCCCATCAAAGCAGAACTTCCTGTGGGAGTTTCACTTCTGTCCAGAGCAAAGCCCTGGCTGCAGGAAGGCCTGCCTTGAGCCATCTCTTAGCTGATGACCATGCACCGTCCTCTGACACCAAGGGAGCTCCTGCAGCAGAGATGATCCATCAGATAAGGAGAAAGCAAGTGGGAGATTTGCTTGTGGGTGCAGGAGACGTGGATCTATGAAGTACGTGAAGATATGTCTGCCATGGTAGGTTTTGTGCCTGGGAAAAGGTAGTAGATGCCATGAGCTATTCAGAGGGGTTACTTGGGACTGCAGGGGAGGAACAGGTAGCTATGGTTCATGTCATGACACCCAAGACACACGGAATGATATTCTGGAGGCTAAACCTAAGCTGCTTGCAGGAAACTTCAGCCCAGCATATCGCTAGCTGAATTTTCTGAATTACTACCAATCTCCTGACTAAAAGGCTGAGAAATGGGTAGAACTCTGGATCTCAGATGATATCCTGCTTTGAGTGAGCTGAAGTCTACTCTCATGACTTGCAAGGTCTGTGTTATGGTACTCACCTTTCTCTTTTCCCTCAGTATCTTAAAGTTGACCATGTCATGGTCCCTGCAGTCAAGGCAACTGTTGATTGTCACATTCCTGACCGTTTCTTTATTCGTGAGTCATAGGTCTAGCTGAGTACCTCCTGCAGTCATCTTGTATAAAATCTGTATCAAAATATTATTCCTGGTGCTCTCTATAGTTCTCCTGGATTGCTTTTAAAAAACAGAACTATAGCAGGAGCCTACTGGAGTGGCCAGCTAAAGCTACAGTTTACTTTAATCTAAGGGGCTTGAACCAGATAAGCCCTACTGGATCCTCTCTATATTTCTGCAGTCACAGTTGCTTGTGGTCGTCTGTGCACCCCTTACAACCCCATTGCTCTCACTTGGAAAGCTACTGAGTCTGCACAGCTCCTGGCATTCAAAAATCTGGAATTTACTTCTAGCACACTGATGAGAACAATAGAAGTTCTATCTGTGAAGTAGTGGAGGTAGGAGCAGGTGTGGGGTCAGGACATCCCTTTCCCATCCCTGGGCAAGGGACGAAGGCAAGACTCACTGGGAAAGGGAGGTTAGGGTGTATGACTTTCTGTATAAGTGGCTCAGATATTCATACAGATGGGAGAAGTCCTGAATTCTGGTCTGCTATGGTTGTTTTTCTGTTCTGTGGAAAAAGTCATTCACTAAAATTAGAAAGTTCTTGCTGCAAGGATCAGAAGAGAGGGACTGTCTCTCTCCCATTTGTAATATTTGCAGACTATACAAAAGCAATAACACACATCTATAGCAAAATGCCCAGGCAGCTCTGTGAGCACCCCCATTGGTGTTGGAGCAATGAATTATTCTGCAAGATCTGGGGGCTTTTAACAAAGGTCATTCTTATTTCTGTTCCTGCAGTGGTACTCCTTCTAGAGCCAAAAGTTTGGAAAAAGTCTTAGCGTCCCTGTCAGGCTTCCCTTCTGGAAAAAATCTGTTTCTCTTCAAGCTCCTGGGTTATAGTGAGCCCATTCAACACTAGTTTCCTGGCCTGTAAAAGTCACCTCTTTGAAAACAGACTTTGATTACACTGTGGATAGCATCAGCTTTCCTTGAAGATTTTTTAAAATTTTTAATTCATTTGTATTTTTGAAAGCCTCAGGGGAGTATTTGTATTAAATGTAGGAAGACAAAGAAATCCCCACCCAAAGAAGGGTGGGAGGCCTCCTTTGCCTGCAGTAACATCCTGTAACGTCTGCTGTCCTTGTGGGCTGTTGGATTGTTCTACTACAGCATATTTCAATTTGAAAACAAAAGTACCCATACCCCAAAACATCGAAACCCAGACTTCCTCATTGTGTTACAGAAACATAATCTCAGAGGGAACATGCTGCTCCTCTTCAGTGACTCTGCAGCCTCAGGAGCTCTTCAGCACAGGGCATAGGGCTCCGCAAGGGACGCACCAGTAGCCATTTGAGAATTAGGCTGGAGAGAGAATCCATCACTGAACAGATGTGTTTGAACCGGTTTACCCTCTTCAAGACCCTTAATTAGGATAACTCAAAGCCTGGAAGTTGGCGGTACTTCCGAGCAGCAGATTTAGGCACAGATGAAATAGTTGCCCAGGGCAGCCGACATCCTACTGCGTCAATGCCAAACATTGTGGTTAAAGGGTGTCTCAGCTATGCGCACAGCCCTGCCATCCAGCCACTGCATCTGTGGAAGAAGTCATATGCTACAACTGATTCTGCCACCTACTGTAGGTCTGTAGGAGCTGTAGCCTGCTGACGGCAACAGCTATCCTCAAACCTTATCCCTGTCCAGCTGACTCACTGTCCCAGCGGCTGCAGGATCAGTAGACCCATCTTTGGTGCTACTGATCCCAGCCTTCCTCTTCCCCAGCCAGCTGTTCGGGCTGCATGACCCAGTCCCAACTCCCTCCCTTCTGCAGTTCTCCAGCAAGAGGTGCCAGAGGGCGAGAAGAGCTCCTGGTTTGTAGGTATCTGCTGCAAGAGTGGGTAGGACACTGCATAAAGCTCTGTAAATTGAGCTGCTGCAGGACGGAGTGCGGAGAGCAAGGGAGGTGAAAGGCTGGCAGAAAGCGGAGAGAAAGAAAGGTGGTGAGCCAGAAACTCTCTTAGCCTTCCTTTATTTCCTAGAAGCCCCTTTGATTCTCCTAAACATTCTCTGTGCATGTGATTTATCCCTAAAACACGGTCTATTACCTCCTCAAAACTGAATGTTTTTCTTCCAAAGGCAGGGACACAAAAGGGTATTTTTTTCTTATTCTTCATGGTCAGAAGTCTTTTCCTCTACTTCTACAGTGCGGTAAGTGTTCACTAAATACCTACATATGCAAGCACAAAATTTCTTTAATGTGGAATTTTCTGACAATAGGCTCATTTTCTCTCTGAATTACCATGTTCATCCCAGGCCTGAAGTCTGAGCTTTCAGTTCTTTTTCCTGTAATGTGACAGAGACAGTGATTCTTAACAAGGACAGCTTCTTGCACGACTACTTCAAAAGTACATCTACTTTTTGGTAAAACATCCACCAATTCTTATTTGCCCTTCATTCTCGTTATTTATTTTGTAACTATGCTTCAGAAAAGCCTTATTACGTTTTCATGGAGCAAGTAAACTCTGGTGATTCGTGAACTGGTCCTTATAAAACTACCATTCTCTTAAGCTTTTCACTCTGTGACCACAAAAGCCCGGGCCAGGCTCTGTTAATTCCTATATGTTACTGTTTCTAGGGATGTTTGTTAACATCTAGGAGGGTTTGTTAAGATCCTCCCTTTCTGGTTGCTCAAGATGAGTGCTCACTCACTGGTAGGAATCCAGACACCAGAAATACTCACGAGCCTAAGTGTTTCTGGGTCTATAGGAAGTAAGCACTCTTTGTTTACAAAGATAGTCAGCATTGCATTATCTTTGCTTTTCTCCTAAGGAAATTAAAGGGAAAAAAAACCCAGAAAAACAGAAATTTCCTGGATGCTTTAAGGATTGTGTTTATGTTTCTGCTTGCCAGTTTGTACAAACACCTCTGATACAGAGGTTCAAGCAGAGAAAATGTAACTAGTATGCTTGGAAAACTGGTAACTCATGCAAGCACAGAAAGACTAAGAGATTTTATTGTTCATAAGCGTATAACCTTAGTTTACATCAAATCAGTGTGAATCCTGTACGATCTCTTTGCAGAAACCACCGCTCCCTCCTGAATGTCTGACATGCAACATGCCTGATGCCGATATATTATCTACGAATAGTTGATTTACAGTTATATCACTGCGTACGTCAGCAGGGAAGCAGTGCAATAGGAATGATTTTGGGTTTTTGATAGAGAATGTGAATACTAGAGCAGCCTGGCAGGATGCTGGGCAGCAGATGCTTTTTTCCAAATATAATAGGCAAGAAATGGCGATGGTAAAGAAGTACATGAACTATTCTTTCTTTTATAACTTTTCACAGAATGGTTGAGGTCAGAAGGGACCTCTGGAGATCATCTAGTCCAACTCCCCTGCTCAAGCAGGGTCACCTACAGCACGTTGCCCAGCACCCTATCCAGATGGCTTTTGAATACCTCCAGGGAAGGAGACTCCACAACATGTATGGGCAACCTGGTCAAGTGTTCAGTCACCCTCACAGGAAACAAGTTTTTCCTCATGTTCACACAGAGCTTCCTGTGTTTCAGATGGTGCCCATTGCCTCTTGGCCTGTCTCTGGGCACCACTCAGAAGAGTCTAGTCCCATCCTCTTGACACCTTGCCTTCAGATACTTATACACATTGATCTGATCCCCCCTCAGTCTTCTCTTCTCCAGGCTGGAGAGAATTAAAACTCCAGTAGATTAGATCTGACTATTCATAAGAGGAAAGACCTGACAGGATTTACAGCTTGAAAATATCATATTTTCCAGTTATGTTTAAATTTCAACATGTGATGAAATAAAATTTCTTTGCATGGGTCATAAAGCTTAATATTAAATGAGCTGTATCTTCTGTTGTCTTGTGTGAAGCAAAATATTTCAGAGTATAAGAGAAGTTTTGACATTTTTGATGTTTATAATAACCCTCTTCCCTAGAAAATTCACAGCTATGGCTTGAAAACAGAACGAATGTTCAATAGCAGCCTCTGGAATGGCTTTTTGCACCAGCATACTTAACTTATCTGCTTGCTCATAGGACTACCGGCAACTTTTTTGTCTGTTTTTGTGGGTTTGTTATGGGTAGGAGGTTGGCACTGGGAATACTGAACTGAGAATAAACCCAAATCATCACTTCTGGCTTTGATGTATCTTATTAAAAAAGCTTATATCCAAGATTTGAAATCATCTCTTTCCCATGGGCTTGGGGTCCGGCTCTTGGAGGGCCCCAGCAGCCCTCAGTGCCCCTGCCCTCCCTGGGCCTCCCCCATCCCCTCAAGCCCCGGCCCACCCCAGCCCAACCCGAGGCCATCAGTTGCTGCCCTGAGATGCCACAGTGTCTGTCAAAGAAAAAGTTTTCTATGGATCTCAAAGCACCGATGGATCCTATACAAGAGAAAGGAAAACATAACTAGTTAACTGCTTTTTTGTGTTATGTGAAATCATGAGTTGTGCAATGAAATGAATTTGGTAAGAATAAGGAGGGAAGTGATGAACATCACATCTTGCAACACTTCCCATGGTACAACAGTTCCCTACAAAGCAAGTGGCAAGAGAGACAGCCCTATTTATAGATATACAACCATTTCAAATACAAGTCATTCCATCTTCTTTGAGCCTGAAGACTATTATACAAAGATAAATGAGATACAGAAGTTTTGAAAAACGAGGTAGGTTCATCTTTGTCTTATCTGACTGTTTTGGTCACTGAGGTATGCAGTAAGATAGGAGGATACCGGAATCCCAAGGCTGGAAGAAAAATGTCCTAGGTAAAAATCTGAAAGCTGGCAAAGCAATATATGGCGCTAAATTGAATGAAGATCTTTGCAAACAAAGTGCCTACTCCCTGCTTTGGAAAGGCCCTGGATATAATTTTGATTTTCTTTCCGATTTTGGTACTGAGTTCTCAGCAAAGGTAGACGCTCCTCCTAGATCCACTTTTATGCATATATTTGAAAACATCCTTGAAAATATATGAACTAAGTATTATGAGCAAGTGACTTCATTATAACATACTGCCCATTGGGTGACTGGAGCTGACTGATATTGCTGTGGCTGGTTTTGACATTTTCTGTTTGTGACTGTTACCCGCTCGCTTGATGTCTATTCCTCTTAACGTTTCTTCATAGCATGTAGATAATCTTCAGACCTTAAGTTAGCAATCATTAAATATATATATATAGCATCTCATACAGTAGTCCCAAGATCAACAGACTTATTGTTTTGTGGTAGAAAATTACAACTTCTTTAACTTTTGTACAACTTATCTGAACACTTTTCTTACTGCTTGAAAGGTCTATTTAATCTTCTCTCCCTCAAGACCTGAGAGATGGGCAGAGGTCTGGAGACTCAGAGCATGATAGTACAGAGGAAGGATTTAGACAGCACAGTGACTGGGGAAGTTTTGGGGAAAAGAGGAATCTGTAGGATGGCCTGTGCTTTAACTCTTTCTTGAAATGGAATATGAGGCAGTTAATCAAAAACAAGCCAATAAACAAGCAAAAAGATACCTTAAAAGGAGCACTCCAGAAAGAAGAAGCCTGAGAGCAGCATGGAAGTTTTTCAGAATTACTGTACTGGAAGTTCAGGTAATTTTGTAACACAATTTGAAAAGAAGCAAAAATATTGCAGTAGAAAACCATATATGTCTCTTTGGGATAGTTAAGTAGATCAACCTAGAGAAAAGGGCAGCTTTTAAAACATGTGAATCTTTCCCAAAGAAGTAAAACAGAAATACTCATAAACATGGCAGATTTAATATTAACAGGAAATCAGAAAGGATAAAAGGAGCTGAAGAGCACCTTGCAAACATTCTCAAACTACTAATACGTTCTTTAAATATATCAGTAGTAGGAAAACAGCAAGGGAATCAGTGGAACATTTTGGTGATGGAGGCATAAAAGGGCCCCTTAGGAACCGTGAGGCTGCAACAGAAAATTTCAATGCAGTCTTCGCCTCAGTCCTGCAGAAGCCAGAGGGAAATCTGTACCAGGGAAGCTAGACCACTTTGAGGTAGATATATGTATGGTTTACCAAGTGGATAAATTAGATACTAATAAGCCACTAGGACTAGGTGTCACCACCTGAGAATGCTGAAGGAGCTTAACTGTGCAATTGCAGAACTGCTGGCTAAGGCATGTAATCGTTCATTATAGTGCCAGAGTGCTGGCCTGTTGCCAAAGTAACTCCCATTTACAAAATGGCTCTAAAAGAGATCTTGGGAACCACAGCGTCCACCACCACAGTGACTCTGACTTCCCTTTGGGCAAGGTGGTAGCAGGTATAACAAGCAACAAGATGCCTGAGGACGTGAATTAATGCAGCCTGCTGGGAAAGCGTCAGCCTGGCTTCGGTATAGGGAGATCTTGCCTCACTAGAACCATAGGAGCTGAAGAATGGTGTGGAGGCAGGCAGTATGAGCAGGTCAGACTAGATAAATTCAGGGGCGAGTGGTTCAGTCTGGCATCTTTGACTTTAGGCAAGTTTTATCGCTCTTTATCTCCGAGGAAGAAGAGATGGTTGCTCCTCTTGGGCTCATCTTCATGATCTGGTGGATGCTGCTGTTTACTACCCCAGTGTGTGTTGGCTGGCGATGCACAGACTGTAAGTACAATGCTCCCAAGGGACATCCTCAGAGGTGGGGTGTAATATGTCTCTCTTTGGAAGCAGTTGTGGTTAAGCTGCCTTATGGCTGAGGCCTGCTAGGTAGTCTCTGCACCTGAAAATCTGGGGACATTAGTGTTGCATCTGTACTGATACTCTTCTGTGATACTTTCAGCGGAGATGCCAGACTGGCCTATCAGAAATTTGACCCTGAATCAGAGGAAAATGGAACTGAGCTGGGTGAGCAGCATGAATTTCACGGAGTATTCATGTTCTATGAATGCAAGTGATGGTGAGATAAGGATAAAGGTAAATTTGCTATGTAAAGTTTGAGTACAGATAAATCATTGCACTTATTTTCTTTTTCTTTCATATCCTTAAGTAACTGAAAAATATATCCTTGGTAGGAGCATGGTAGTCTGTGTTTTAGTGCTTCTTTCTAGTTTTTAGTGAGATCCCTCTTTGTACTGAGGTATGTCCATCCTCTCACCATTCTCATGAAATACTGCTCTCAGAGCACTCTTGTGAAATCAGGGCCTTGATGGCACTGAAGTGTAAGATTGCCTCTTGTCCATATTTCAGAGGAGCTTAGGTGAGAGGCAGCTCATGACCTGCAGAAGATGATTTATGAGTACAATGGATAGACTTGAGTTAGATGACTGGGTCCTGACTGACTTGCCTAAACATAAGACTTCAGTGGTCTTGGAAATGCAATGATGTGCCTGCTCAGAAATGGCTGGTGTGACGCAAAAGGCAGTGAAGACATGTCCCTTCTAGTGTAGCTGCTGGGGCCAAACAGGATATCCACGGGTATTTCAAACAGAGCAGGCACCTTTGTATACGCAAACTGAGCCAAGTCCTGAAAAAAATTGTAGGCCTCAGGGGGTGGTATCTCTATAGGCAGCATTCTTGCAGGGTTTACTCACTAGATCGTTCTGCAGTTTAGCATGGTCCAGATTCTCATCTTCGCTCAAGAAAATGGGAAACCTATATAAATAACTGAAAAGGAGAAATGCCACCAGACTTTCTGACTAGATCCAAACTTTTGATAGCAGACATGAGACTTAACCTCAGATCTTATGTGAATGGATGACTTGAAACTGTCATGACTTTAGAAAAAGGCAACTTCTGCTTATGTTTTAGTTTGTTTTTAGAAGTGCTTACACAGAGAAGATGGCAAGTTAGACCTTCCTCTATTATGCAACTACATGTATATTAAGCAGAATAATTTCTTAGTTATTGTCCTCTACAAGATGGACTGAAACTTCAAAGCAAGTTGTTAAGTTGTCCTCCGGGCATTATTCTTTTGCCTGCATATGTATTGCTCCTGCCTTAGCTAAGATCCCTTCTTCTAGAGCTCAAAGCTGCAGCAGTGTCAGCCCATTTGGCCGGTATTTCTAAAGCATCTGACTGGGTAGACAACCCCTAAAACGGAATTTTTTTAAGAAGAGGAACTATAATAGCATATATAGGTTTTGGCAGTCTGTTTTGCACAAATGGAAAGGGAGCATTTCATACTACGTTACTATGTCAACAAGCAATCCGTATACCATATTTAATGTTTCAGTAGACAGTTTCTAGAAAAGCCTGACTTTTTGGGATTCCTTTAATACTCCATGCAATTTTATTACCCACAGGACTAGTCACACATTTGAGTAGATTCGTGTTACCCTCATTTCAGCAATCTAAACATGGAGATTGTAGTTTTTTAAGCTCTGACAGGAGTTGTTAGAGAGATACAGGCCCTGCCTGAATGCAATGTATCCCATGCTTCTTAGATGCCAATGTCTGTGTCTTCCCTCACCACTGCATAGATAAAGCATCTGTATGACTTGCTCGGACTAGATGCTAGCTATCAGAAAGCTAATGTTAGTGGAGATGAACCTCAATCCAGTTTCTTACGTAAGCAATCATTTGTGGAGTATCTCCATTCGTCTTTGCATGGAGTATAAACCACATTGCAGCCCTCTGTCAATCCCTATGAAAACATACTTCATGTTGAGGAGGTTCAACTGGTCTGGGGGGCTATGGATGGAAGGGCAGGAGGAACTGCTATTCCTAGGACTATTTGACCAGCATTTCCTCTGGGCTTTCCTAGAGGGAAGCACTGAACTCTTCACCCTGCACTTGTAAAGGTTCATTATCCCCACCTTCTGGGAAGGAAGTTTTCGAGCCTGGAAAGATGTTGGTACCTGTTTCATGGTTGCAGTGGTCCCAGTGTAACAAATCAAGCACAAGCCTGAGCCCTTTCTACAAGGAGTGCTATGTAAACCACCCAATGAAAAGCACAAAAGTAAACGATGTGCGTATCATTTTTCAGGTGAAGAATACAAACTGCATGTTTGAAAAAAATATAGCACGTCCTCTACATAACGGTGCAAGCTTTTCAGTTACAGGAGTGAACAACAACACTACGTATTCAAGTATATGCACATTTATTCCACAAGGTAATATGCTCAACTTTACAAGAGGTTTTGCCTACTTCCAATGTTTTAAGGGTAAAAAATAAAAATAAAAAATCATTCTTTAATTAATCCACTCGTTTTCTATGCGATGAAAGAACTTATTCAGAGCATTATGACAATGCTTTCAGTCACAAGAAAAGGAAATTGCCAAGACAACTCAGTAATTGCACCCTGCTTGTTGCCATCATTTGCATTGTCATATCTCCTTTAAATATTTGTGTTAATATATTATTGATTACATTTAAATATTCTTAAAATGTTATTAAAAATTCAAGTGAAATAGGTTTATGGCTGCTGGCTTTGAACTTCTTATGTGAGAAATCTGTGACACCTTTAGTTTTATCACAGTGTCACTCAGCATCTCATGACTTTGCAGTCTCATCCACAATAATGAAAGGTCTGACAGAATTTACTCTTCTTTGTGTATATGATAATAAATGTATATTATTACACTATATTATTATTATGTATATTATATATGTATGTAATATAGATAAAAGTGGTAAGAGAGTGAGGTACATGATGTGCTCATTTAAGCAAAATAGAGTTAGCATATACAAAATGGCCTTCATTCTGGTATTGTTAAGCCCAAATAAATTGCTATCTCTTTTTAAAAAAGGGGTTGACTTAAGGATAAGTCATCCTTCCTTTTAAAAGGCAAGTTTAAAAAAAATGTATTGGAATTTTTTTTTAGGGGGGGGAGGGTAGGGGTAGGGGTGGAAGCTTAAGGAGAGAGTTGAAATGTTTGTGATCAGGAGATGGTACCTGGAATTAATTCTAGGTGGAAGAAGGTATCTCTGCAGACCACAAAGACTTCCTAAGCTTACATCTATACCTATTTGTATAAGCATTTCTCCCTGAAGTCTTGAGAGACTTAAGAGGTCTGTACTCAGGTTTCTCATCCTCTCTGGAGTCCTCAGCGAGGCTCCTTGCTCTCCCTGTGTATTTGACAAGGCACTGAAGCAAATTCATTAGGAATAGAAATACTACTGTAGGGTTCTAAAGGCTGACAGGGAGATATTTCGGGTGGTGACATCGAGGCACCTGTGTCTCTTTTTGAATCGGAAAAATTCAAAGCACAAGGGTAGCTAGTTTAGCTTACTGCCTGTACTAGAGCAAAATAGGCTCCCCTGCCCTGAGCCTTATTCTGTCAGATGCAACTATAACTATATCCTTGGAGTTTATATCCATGTGCAATTATTCACGGAATCTATCACTGCAAACATCTTCCAGTTATGCTACCGAAAATGAAGCACACCATTCCTAAAGCCCCACAGTAATCAGCTGAAGTCGCAGGTGCCTGAAATACCTAAGTGGATGCCGGGATGTTCTGATTTGGAGCAGTCATACCGTTTTCCCCCACAAAGGGACATGGGACGTTCCTCTGTTTGCAGGCATGCCCGGGACAGCCATTACAAATTTCTCCTGCGTGGTTTACAATGTTTCCCTTATGAACTGCACTTGGTGTGCGGGCGGGGATGCGCCAGGTGATACCCAATATTTTCTCTACTGGCAGAACTCAAGGTGAGTAGGCTTGCTTGACTCTAGGGAATTCTGAATCCCGATTCAGCGCATGACACTGCACGCGTGCAACTAAAACACCTTGCTGTACACAGAGAAGGAGAAGAGATGGAATGTGAGCTTTATGTTGAAGATGGAAAAGGGAGGCACACGGGATGCCACTTCCAAAATGTGGCGATAAAAGATGCAATTACTTACTTTGTGGTGAATGGGTCTAGCAAAGACTCCGTGATCCAGTTCTATGATGAGTACATCGAACTGTATACAATTGGTAAGTAAATAATTTCTTTCTACTTTGTTTCCACTATTGCATGAGGGGAATAGGGAATTCATCCTTGCAAAGGAGCCTGTAGTCCTTACAGAATTTTCTCCCTATAAAACAGGCTATCCTTTTCTTTGAAAAGCTTTAGTCTTGGCCCTTGTGGATGTGAAAATATCATTCCAAAAGAAAACCACAGCAACAGGAGGCAGAGGCATGAAACAGCAGCTCAGAGAAGTCTGACCACTCTAACAGAATACTAGTGCTAACAGACAGAGTTTTCCAGTTGGATATCAGTTTTCTAAAATCCATGAAAGCATATAAACTATTGGATGTTCATATGATCCAGATACTACTGGATGTGTCGGATTCCAGAATTTCATCTGAAACTTCTACGTTTGTCTTCTCCCATACAAATACAGTGCAATTTTGTTGCTCAGCTTGAAAACTGGTTCAGTTAAATACTAGCCTGAAATCTATTGACTATATCACTGAATTCAATACAAATTCTCATATCATTTCCTGTTAGACTTAACACTACTGCAAGTAGTCTCATTTCTTGCGTTGGTGTCTGGCTGCAGAATTCTACTCCAGTTTATATATACCGTTGTAGAGTATGTAACACACCATTTCCCTTTGACAGACTATCTGTATGTCAGTTCATACTGTGGTTACCCATTTACAAATATTACTGGATAGAATGCTTTTTCTCTAAATGTAGTATCTATAGAGGCAAGCCCTGAACTCTCCTTTCATACACCATCTTTGCAATGACAAAAGGGGCAGTGTATGCCTCTTTGTTCAAATTACTTTCAATTATTTATTCTCGTCAGCGTTTCTGTCTCCCTATTTTGAGACATAGTATATCATTACTTTTATTTTTGCAGTAGTTCTTTTACTATAGCTTGAATTTCTGCCTTGCTTGTTTTACTTCTTCAAATTTTAATACCTTGGACAGAGGTTTTCTTTCTAGTCATTGCTTTTCCATCCCTTCTTATGTGTACTGACTCCATGGCTCAACTTGTATTGAACAGCCTTCACATTGGGTTTGGAGAAGAGTATAGTTTGCAATTGCAAATTTTCTGTTCAAGATGGACATAGTCACTTAATTCCAGGTGATAAATCACCTGTGAGAGAACCAAGTGTCCACCTTAGACCTAAAGTCAAAAGAGAGAAACTGTTCCAGAAAATCTGTTCCTTAAGTCAAAAAGTCATGAGTGCAATCAATCAAGAAATATCTATAGCTACAATCTGTCATGGCTTCTTCAACACCAAAAGCCTTTCCATAGAGGAAGGATAAATCTATGTGGCACCACTCTTCTTATTTTTAAGTTTTTCTCCAGTAAGAACCTCAGGAGGTCAGAGATTTCATTCCACACCTCTATCCTTTCAGTGATGGCCAAAAATCTTTCAGCTGAGGAGACGTGTCAGAAGAAGCTTATCTGAGCACTGATTCCTCCTTCTCATTGCCAGTGGGCATGGCAGCCATGGACAACATACCCTCGACTAGAGAGATGATTATGTATACAAAGCACCACAGGTTTTCACACACTCTGTATGGTGCTGTACTTGGGAGGAGCATCCTGTACATTTACTATGAAAATGAATCAACTGATTTGCCAAAGCCTCACTGTTTCTGGTGTTGTATTCAAAAAAATGGACAAACAAGGCTTAGTTCTATAAGGAGAAGGAATTAAGGGATAGCATTTCTTCACAGGAGATGAAACACGACTGTTCATTGATTGATGCTGGTAAGAGTAGCCAAATCTGGTGGACTGCAGGACCAGATCTCTCTGGTCCTGGGCCAGTAGAGGGGTACAGCTGCTCCACATCCCCCTTTCCAGGCCCTGCTGGCAGTGGGGCTGAGTGAGAATGCCAAATAGGTGTGCACACATGCACGATACAGCCACAAACAGATCAACACAAACAGAAGGACAGGACCTCACTATCCCCTACAGTGACAGTCCAAATAGCCCAATCCAGCCCCTAGGAATCAATAAAAGGTAGACTAGCTGAAACTGAGGTTTCCTCTCTCAGCCTTTTATCACCCTTTTTGCAACCAGTGACTGTCTTTCGTCTTTATAATAAGCATCATGTCCTTGAGGGTGATCAAAATATAAAGTCTCCATATTTGTGCCTACACCTACAGCAGATGCGTGCAGAAGTTGGCCAGATTCTAAAAATTTAAGCTCCATTCTTAAATGTGTAATTTAATAGCTAATTTTGAAGGGGGATTAAACTACGTAGTTAGTTTACAACACCAAACAAGCCACACCTTCATGTTACAGAAGCATTGGGTGAGGAGGCCCGAAGAAAGAAAAGTCCTTTGGATTTCTCAGCATCAGCTAGTTTTTGCCTACTAAGGAACTTCCTCATGAAAAGAAGAAGGAAGTCTACGTAAGTGTTTTCCAAAGTGAATGGAGGAGCTTTGTATCTTGGTATGCTCCTAAGTCAGGTTCCCTGGCTTAGTCCCTGTTTTTTCTGATCCTGAAGACAGGATCTGAAGAACTCCGATCTTTCAGTTATATCTAACAGAGCTTCTAAGGAGAATAGATACAAATAAGTATCTTTCTTTGTAGATGTGGTACCTGCAATTGCATTCTCTTTTATTAGCGTGAAAAGAGATTAAAATGATTTTAATTGCACTCTTGGTAATATCATTTCAGAAGAGCTCATGCCTCCATTAAATGTCACTGCCAACTGTGACGGCATTCAAAAAGATTGCATAATTAAATGGGAACGACCCCAGATAAGTCATTCTAGCAAAGACAAGTGTTTTAAATATGAAGTTGACATAAAGCATAAGGTAAGAGGAGTTCCTCGACCTATATTTAACATTAATATATATGTTTCCATTTACCTATACACATACATATCAGGGAAATCTTTCTCTTTTACAGTGTAGCATTTCTCATATGTAATACCATATTTCTCTGTGGTGCTCCCATTCTTTTACCTTACCATGTACTGCCCCAACTTTTATTACCTGTTTTTGTCTCAAATGTTGATTTTAAAAGTCTTTTTGAAACAATATGGAATGATAGGTTGCTGTGTTTCTTTGCTAAAACAGTAGACATTAGCTACTGTAACTGGGGAAGAACTGTATCAAATGACCACAGGATGGCAGAGAGGGACTACAAAGCAAAACCTGCCTGTACTGCAGCCAGCCTTGGCCACCGATCCAGGGCATTCCCTGGATTTGTTATTTGAAACTGCTTAGTTTGGATAGGTCTTACCCTCTCATAGGTGAATTTTCTCCCAGGCCCAACTAATTGCTATAAAACTTCACTACTTCTGCTTACAGGAAAGTTTGCATCACCTTTGCATAAGCGTGCAATTGCAGTAAAGCTTCTTGAAATCTTGAAATACTTATTGAAGTCTTTGTCTGCTGCATATCAGGATATACTCTATGAAACAAATGTGCCCTTTGTTGTCTTTTTATGATCATTAAAGTCTCTTAAGCAGCCTATAGCCCATTTTTTATGAGTCTTAACAGCAGTTATGTAGTGAATTCTGCCTTCAGATGATCTCTACTACAAAATAATTGTCACTGTTTTGTCTCTTAAGTGGTGCTTGGTCTAGTATCCCTGTTAACCACTCACCAAGTTCATTTCTAGATTGTAGATCTGGCCACACAATGTAAGCATTTGGACAAATTGTGTAGCTAAACTCAAGCACCATCACAGTCTTGAGTGTTTTTATTTTGTTAACAATATTATGTAGTGCAAAAGGAAATTAGAATGATCTAGTATTTAAAATGCATGTTAGCTTTTCTAATCTGCTCTTAACTGTAGTGAGTGGAATTCGTCTCTTTTAATTTCAGCTGTCTGTAATGTGGTTGTCTGTGTTTGGGATAGCTTACTAGAGTTGCTTTTAAGTAAATAGAAGGATATTTGTGTAGTTTAACTGGCCTACTTTAGATATTTACTTTAGCATGAGAAAAAATAAGCCTTAAAATGTCTTTCTCTTGACAGTTAAGAGTGTTTAGCCAACTTATTCAATGAAGATGGAAGTGAAATGACACCCACCCCTC
This sequence comes from Struthio camelus, assembly GCF_040807025.1. NCBI lineage: Eukaryota > Metazoa > Chordata > Aves > Struthioniformes > Struthionidae > Struthio > Struthio camelus. Next base: position 147,486,692 of record NC_090942.1, on the reverse strand, counting down.
TCACTAAGTCCCATGCTCAAATAGGTGAATCAAACAGCAAATGGCCTGGGAAAATTCTAAAACAAATGGAAAGCGTACAATGAAGAACATGCAATTTTAGAGTCCAAAATAGGGGAGCCCAAAACTGGACATAGTACTCCAGGTGCAGTCACACAAGTACCAAACAAAGGGGAAGGATGACTTTCCTGGACCACCTGGCTAAACCCCTACTAATACAGCCCTGATGCAGTTAGCCTTCATTGCTGCGAGGGTACATTGCTGCCTCATGGTCAACTTGTCCACCCGGACCCTTGAACCCTTCTCTGCAGAGCTGCCTCCTAGGCAGTCAGCCTCTAGAGCATCCTGCTGCATGAGGTTATTCTTCCCAGATGCAAGACCTTGTACATGCACCTGTTGAATTTCATGAAGTTTCTGCTAGTGCATTTTCCCAGCCTATCCAGGTCCCTCTGAGTAGCAGCCGTGCTCTCTAGCATATTGATTGCTCCCTCAAATTTGGTACTGGCCTCAAGCTTGCTGATGGTGTGCTGTGTTACATCATCCATGTCATTAATGAAGCTAGTGGATAGTATTGGTCCTAGTACTGATCCCTGAGGGACCGTACTAGTTACTGCACACCAGGTGGACTTTGCACCATTGATTACAATTCTTTGAGCTGGGCAGTTCAGCCAATTTTCCACCCATCTTATTGTCCACTTATGCAGCTCATTTCTCACCAGCTTGCTGAAAAGGAGACTGTGGAAGGGTGAGTTAAAGGCCTTGCTAAAGTCAAGTTATACAACATACCTACCTTCTTGTCCACAGTGCCAGTCATCTCATCACAGGAAGCAATCGGATTGGTCAGGCATGATTTGCCCTTGGCAAACATGTGCTGGCTGGCTGCTTTTAATCACCTTTCTACACTTTGTATGTTTAGATATGGCTTCCAAGAGGATTTGCTCCACAGCCTTCCCAGGGATTGAGATGAGGGTGACTGTAGTTCCCTGCAACCTCCTTCTTGCCATTCTTTAAGACGAGTGTGATGCTTGCCTTTTTCCAGTTATCAGGAATCTCCCTCAATTGCCATGACCTTTCAAAGATGAGAAAAGCCTCACAAGGACATCTACCAGTTCCTTCAGCACCCTCAGATGCATCACATCTGGTCTCATGGACTTACGTGCATCTAAAAGGACTAAGCAATTTCAAATTCTGTTTTTGTCTACTGTGGATACCGCTTCATTCCCATAGATTCTAGTGGGAGTCTCAAGGACTGTAAGGCCTGATGGCAAACCTCACCAGTGAAAACTGAGATTAAAAAGGCACTGGTAGCTCAGCTTTTTCCATGTCCTTTATCGTTAGGTTCTGAGCAATGGGTCGGCATTCTCCTTTACTTCCCCTTTGCTGCCCATGTACTTACAGAAACCTTTTATGCTGTGTTCACCTCCCTTGCTCGTTTCAACTCCAGCTGAGCTTTGGCTTTGCTAACCGCATTCATGCCTGTGCAGGCAATGACTCTGCATTCCTCTCAGATGCCTGTTTCCACCTTCTCTCTACTTCCTTTTTGTGCTGGAGCTCAATCAGGAACTTCATGTCCATCCATGCTGGCCTTCTGCCACACTTGCTCAACTTTCTGCATGCTGGAATAGACCATTCTTGTGCTCTGAGGAGGCTGCCCATGAAGATCAGCCAGTTCTCCTGGGCTTCTTTGCCATCCAGGGTGGTTTCCCATGAGTACCAGGGCCTGTGACTGGAAGGCTTTCTCCTGTTGCCTAGAGAATGCTTCATCCACCTCTTCTTCTTGACCAAGCGGTCTACAGCATTTATCTACCACATTGTCATCTGTTTTCATCTATTTGCTGATCCTTTCCCACCAGCTCTCTTCCTAGTTCATCACTTTTCCCAAGAAAAAGCTGCATGTATTCAAGCCACTCCTTTACAGAGAGCGCAACCACTTCTCTTCACCTTCCCACTCTACCGTTCCTGAAAAGCCTGTGTCCATCCGTTGCAGCATTGCAGCCATGAGATCTATCCCATCATACCTCCGTAATCCTAATGAGCTCATGGCTCTTGAGCTGCGCACAGACTTCTAACTTGTCCTGTGCTTGTTCCCCATGCAATGTAGATTTTAGCACAAGCCTTTGAGACAGGCCTCAAGTCATGCAGCTTTTACACAGGAGGTTTGAGAGCCTCCCTTGTCATGCTGTCCTCTAGTTTGTCCTTTGTTCCCTCTCTGCTCTTCTGGTTACTGTAAGCCTTCCCCATATACCTATTTTAAAGCCCTCCTCACTGGTTTAGCAAGCCTGTTTGCCAGGACACTCTAGCCCAGCTTGGTGAGATGTATCCTGTCCCCGTTCAGGAGCCCTCGTTTCTCAGGCAGTCCCAACACCACAGAAGCCACGCAGCCAGGCATTGACCTGCTGGACCAGTTCACTTCTGCTCAAGACTTTCTCTCCCATCAGCAGGATTGAGTAAACACCACCCAGGCCCCCGCCCTTCACCCTCATCCCCAGAGCTCTGTTATCATTTGTGAAACCCTTTAGATTACCCTGGTAATATCACCAGCGCTCACACAGAAAAGCAGTTCAAGGGTCAGAAAAGCCTTGGCAGTCCCTCTGCAACATCCTGGGCCCTGGCACCTGGCAAACAACAAACCTCCCTCAGGTCGGGTCAGCAGATTAGCGACTGTGTCCCCCACAGGAGAAAGTCCCCTAAGACTGTTGCATACTTTTTCTCTTTCGTCTTTTAAAGATAACATTCTTAAATATATCTCTTTTTCCAAAATTTCCAAAAGATCAGCTATCCTTCTAGAATTCCACTTTCTGAAGTCTTCCATGACATCGTTATTTAAATTTCTCACATATTATCTTAGAAAAACATAAAACAGGAGGGCATATTGTTCCACTTTTTCCTAGACTGATTCCTGTGCTTAAAGTAGCTGGTTTAGAAATTCTAGAAACTAGTGTTTTTTATTGCAGCATGCCTTGCAAACTTATAGCCAGGGGCACATGCGAATGCCTGCAGTTATTTGACAAAAATGTTTGTATTTCTTTATTTTTATTTTTAAATGCAGGAAGGTAGAACTCAAAAAAAATCATACTCTGACAAGCTAATGGAGAAGAAGATATAGTTTACCAGTAATTAGCTGTGTGGTCACTACATTACATTGCAGTTGTTACAGCTGTTCAAGGGAAATGAGTGAATTTTACTGTCTCTACAAAAAATGTTGTTAAAGGACAGCTTAAAATATGTGAACTCATGTCAGTTTCAGAACGTTTCATCCAAGAGAAAAGGAAACAATATTTACAAAACATTTGTAACTAAAAGTAATGAAATAATTACTTTTTAAATATAAATACTATGCATAAACTAAAGGTTTTATCTCATAGATTTCTCTCTCGCTCTCTCTCTCTCGCTCTCTCTCTCTTTTATTTTATTTATTTATTTTTCCTGGTATATGCAGCAATAAAGCTATAGTTTTGATTCAGACCAGGTCTGTTTTGCTTGTGTTTCAGTTCAATCACCAATCTGAAAGAAAATTTATTTCTCTACTCTGGTGGTAAGGAAAATAAACACTTTTCCATAGCAGAATTGCTCACTATATAAACTTGGCATTGTGAAAGAACTATACATTAGACCTTAAATCTGAGATAAATCACCAGTTCTGAACAAAATGTCAAGGAGATAAGAAAGAGCATGGGGTGAAAGAAGATAGTGGATAAAACATGACTTATAATCTAATCACAGAATAAACGATCATAAACATAAAGTGTTTTTTCAATTTGCAGGCTAATGCTGAGGAAAAGACCAAAGATACTTATATAATAGTAAGTGTTCCTGTTCTATTTATCAGTAATACATGTTGGCTTCATAGTCATGTGAAAAGTAAATCATATGCAAAAGCTTTTAATATCAGTATAACAGCACTCAACATGCTATGCTTTATGAGATCTTTATTTATAAATTTCTTAAACGTTTCAAATTGATAAAGCATTATAATGGTTATGTGACATTATCATATATTCAAAGACAGAACTTTATAATTATTCTCTAGGTATTTTGAAAAAGCTTCAGTTTTACACCTTACTGTCCCTGCTGCCCCTCAAACATTTGATCATAATTTGAAGTTACATGTCAATGACAGCAGAGACAAGCGATACAGAGAAAACATCCCCCAGCAATTTAGCTATTTATGAAAAACAAAGACACTAAAAGTCCTGCAGGAAGGGAATCCATGTATGCTGTTCTCCGGGTGTCCTGCACCTCCTTTTAATCAGTGCAGCTTGCATATCTATCCTGAAAGTATCCAAAAGTAAACATGTTTCAGTAATTTCTAATAACTCTACATATTGAAATCTACAAATTTTACAGGTTTGGATGGGAATTTATGATTGTCTTGAAAAGTTATAATGCACATGAGGAACGTGAGGTGCTTGCAGGCTGTTTATTCCTCACATCACTCAATTCTAGCAGTACTGAAATGAGACAGTCTAACAGCTTCTTCTGCCTCTGTGAGGGTGCCATATGAAAGGAAAACTATGAAAGAAGTCATACTATAGCATCAGAAATTACAGGATACAATGTTAAAGACAAAAAAGCTTCTAAACTGAAAAAGTTTACTGAGGGACAGGTTATTTTGGAAAGGAGATACATGGATATATGGATATTATATGCATAATAAAAGGGACATACATTTATATTTTGCTCTATAACACCAGTCTGCTCTCATAAGCTTGTGAAGACTCACTGGTAAGTGAAACTTTCACACTATTAACAGCTAGACCTGCAATAAGGAAAAACTCAGTTTAATCAGTTTAATTGTTTTGCTTTTAGGAAAGGAAAAATTACTATACATTTGAAAATTTCAATATGAGAAAGAGGTATTTTGTGAAAATCAGAGCAGCTGGCAGCGGCTGTCTTGTAAACACAGCCTGGGGGAAGTGGAGTGCACCTCTTGGATTTGGTAAGAATGCAAACCAATTATTTGGCCTAGTTTTCCCCACTTATTTCCTGTCTACCTAATACATTGCTTTGCACCTATTAGCACACAAAAATATAAACAATATACAAACATTTTGTTTCGATCTACACTGCTAGGAAGAAAAGAAGAGAGAGTATTTGTACATCTCTTAATACTCAAACATTCTGGTGGTTCGAAAACAATATAAAATGTATACAGGTCTAAGTGAAACCACAGTAAATGTTTATTGCAGGAGATGAACGAATAGGCTCAATGTTAATCTCTGCCAGCATATATTACTGCTTAAGCACTAAGTTAGAGAGCTGTTTTATATTACAACAGAAACCTTTCAGACTGACACCCAGCAGTCAGTAACCAATGAAGGTGTTTGACATAGCTACGTAACTATTCCTTTTTACTACATTAAGACACTGTAACTGCTACTCTTTCAGGAAATGAAGAAGTTATTTCTCCTTCAGTATTGGCCTTACTTCTGACTGTAGTTGCAACAGTCTTAGTGGCAATCCTCACAATTTTGTTCTGTAAAAGGTAGGCCTAATTTATGGATTTATTTTGTTTTGCCTGTGTGTATGAAACACGTATGAAGTTCTTAAGCAAACAAATACGGTAGAGGTGTCTCTGTAGTACAGAGTGTGAGTACTTTTTACTCACACTGCAGCGGAAACCAAACCAGAGGTGTGGTACTGCAGGTGCTGTAACTGTAATGCCCAAAGTTTCTCCCTCACTCTTCCACAGGGCCCTCTTCTGTTAACATGGCAAGGAGAACACTTATATGCAGTTACTCATATTAGCAGTGCAATAGGTCGAAATATTTGTAGGGTATACTGTCTGCACAGTACATCTCCTGATTCCTTGAAGTGCTGAATTTATTGCAAACACACAGGTTGATTATCCTTTCCAGCATAGATTTTGCAAGAGTCACTGCAATTCCTAGTGTTTTCCTGAACAACGTTCATTCTGTGATGAAACTCTATATATATATTTATATATATATATTTCTCTTCCATTTCTTCTACCCTAGAAGACGAAGATAAGAGTTTATTCAAGGATGCAATGGCTTTGATACATAACGGTTATTTATTTGTTCTTTTCTATTCCATCCCTTTTTGATCTCCAGGACTAGCTATTGGAAAGTAGCATTTCCACAAATCCCAGAGCCAAAAAATGCATTTCATCTACTGCCTGATACAAATTTAGAGGTATCTTTTCTTTCTATTTATACAAAATGTATGAAATTCAAGGCTCTACTGCAGTTTAAAAGGTATTGCTTAAATGATAAATAGCTTAATACAGAGAGTAACTGCCATATATCGGGGAATTACAAGAGAAAATCAGCAAGTTAGTTTGTTAAGGGAGGCCAAATCCAGTGCACTTCCAGACCCAGGGGGTTTCTCTCATGCCAGTCCAAAAGATGCAGGTATTGCTTGTTCCATTTGTAGGTCCAGCCAGCAGCAATGCTGAGTGTGTATTGCCAATACAAGACACACACACACGCATACACACACACACACAAATGCACACACACAGGGCACTGACGTGGCCAGCCACACAGATCGGCACCTGCGCCTTTACTGGCACCACATGAGCACCGACAGCACTCACATAAGCAGAGAGGTAGACGGCCTGTTCCTTCTGCTGTTCGTCAGCTGAGCAAGGCTGAAGTTCACCTGGGAAGCGTGAATACACCTTCGTTCTCTGCACACGCAACACCCCACAGGCACAGGTACCTCCAATATGACCTTAGCTATAAGTCCCCCTGCTCACCGCCCGTGCCCCAACCCCAGGACCCTGACCCACTCACTGGCCCTGACCTTGGTTATTCCAAGTGTGGGTCTCCTCCTACTCACCAGCTAGTCCAGCCTGAAGGTCACTAGAGGATACATACGGGATAGAGAGGAAGGTGACACAGAAAGTAGCTAAGAATAGGATTTTGTAAGATCATAGCGGAGATTGCAGTGATCAGGCATATGGTTTGAGCAGACAAGCTTATTGACCAGCAGCTCACCTACATCTAACCATCCCTTTTATTTTCCAGTAACTTCTCGTGTCATGTCTGGTAATTTCTCATGGTCTGTTCAGGTAGCTAAACCTCAGGCCAAGGCATAGTCATCTGCCTGAATAGCTTAACAAAGTTAACCCTTTTCTTTTAATTTATTTGAGATGATTTGCAATAATCTGCACGGTGCACTAGAGAAAAACACAAGTCCTCCTTGCCCACGCTCAGGCTAGTCAAAACCCATGTGCCTGCGTTATGTAGAGGCTGAAATGTGACTGTTATATCCTGCTGAGGAAGCTTACTAGCTAAGAAATAAAGAAGTGAAATATTTATAAAATATGCAACAAATATTGAAATACTCTCAGAATTACAAATAAGTAAGTAGACGCTATGCTTATTTATAAAACTAATGGAAGCTTTTATTTTATTTTATTTTCTGCAGACTGAGTGCAAAATGCAGTCCATAACACCGGAAACTGAAGACATAATATTAGTTGCTGAAGTAATTAAATAACCAAAGTAAAATAAGGAATTTGCAAGTGTATTTCTCAGCTCAGACAACAGTATATACTTCTGTACATTCTGATATAACTCTTAGGCTTTCTTTGCTTTCTTCCTTTTCAAAGATAAAGACAGTAGTACAGCCAAAAGAGACGATTACCTCACGTGCAATTTTTTGAAATCACATTGTATTTGCTTTTAATTTGGACTGACTTCAGCTATTTGGGTAACTGCCCTTTTGGATATCATCCTTTTTGTCAATATGATTGAAATATATCAGCCAAGAAGTTTCAGTTATGTTTGAATTTGTTTAATGAAAAAATTATTTTTTCTCATACTAAGAATAAGAATGAATGACCTTGTTCTTTGTTCCCTGCAGTTCTGTGTCCAGGTTTCAGCCTCCCCATACAAGAAAGACATTGAGAAACTGGGGAAGTTCAGTAGAGGGCCATCAGGATGATTAGAAGGCTGGAGCACACAATGTAAAAGGTGAAACAGGAGGAAGTTTTAGCCTGGAGGATAGGATGCTAAAGGGGATCTAATTGATGTATTGCACTACAGACAGAGCAGACTCATTTGGGATCTGCACATTGTGAGGATGAGAGAGAACAGTTACAAGGTGCAGCAAGGGAAATTCAAATTTCACATAAGGAAAACTTTTCTTTTACAAGCGAGAGCGGTTAAATGGCCTCTGGAACATGTGCCCAGAGAGGCTGTGAAATCTCTGTCCTTGGATGAATCCAAAACTCAGCAGGATAAGTCCCTAAGAAACTGAATCCAGCATTGAAGTTAGCTCTCCTTTAAGCAGGAGATGGGATTCAGTGAGCTTCAGAGATACCTTCCAATATTTCTATAACCTATTAAATTATGAAAAATGGCTCAGGTCAAAGCTGATTAGCATTTATAAGTCCCTATTGTGAAACAGTGGAATCCGTTTAAATAATTAAAGTAACTGGGAGAGCTGGAGTCATACTGTATACTGGCAGAGTCGCCTAGAGAACTGCTGCATAACAAATGCACTTTAGCACTGGGCTTAATACGTAAGGATCTTCTTGTTTCTTTCTTTGCTAAGACAGAGATTGGAGACCCGTTACATATGTAAATTTGATCCAAGGGTCAGCATTAACACGCACTTTAGGCTTAAGCTAGTGTTTGGGAAGTACTGTTTCAAGACACCAGGTTATTGTTTATCTTGGAGGGAGCTTGGATTTAGAAAGAGCCTTAATGTCAGTTTTAGCCAACATTTTTCCTTTTTCATTCCCTGATGCATTCTCCACCTAATATGTAACCTTATGGTTAGGATTAGGGCTTGGGGAAGCACAGAAGTGTAGGAAAGCCTAGGTTTGGGAAGGATAGGAGGTCAGGTAACTGGTTCATTTTGGAGATCCCTCTGAGGTAAGAAAAGGAATAATTTCCTTTAGAGCCAGTTCTTCCTTTTCTGTTTCATTTACTTGAAAGGCCCTCTCTCCCTCTCTCATTAATCCTAAAAGGAATATTATTTGAAATTAGAAAGACTAATAAATTGTGATTCTTCTTCAAAGGAGAAAGAAGCTAGCAGAGGCACAGTATCAGACGTGTGGTGCTTACATCTTCTTATTGTGGAGGAATGCGACCCATTCTGAGAATATGCTTGGGTTATATATAAGTGTAGGAATGTCTTTCTCATCTTCTGATCCAATGACATCATACACCAGGGAGTAGGTGAATTATGCAGGTCACTACCAAGAGGAAAAACAACTTGTCTGGTGAGAGCTTTTGTCCTTTTTGGGGTCTGAACACTTCAAACGACATTTACAGTAACCTAGTATGAAGTGAGATACAGCTAGAGAAAGTAGCTTCAGGAGGCCAATATTCTTCTGAACATTGGAGGATCCTCTAACTTATGGAGAAGTATTATATCTGCCCATGTTCAACAATTACATGTACTATCTGGACCATGCCACACCTAATGTTGAGATGCTGGGACAGGCACAGACCTATATCACAGTTTGGGAAAGATCAAATTCTTGTGCCCAGAGCAATGGTTCATCTTAGAGGAAGGGTATAATAGATTTGGATCAACTATTTTTCTTCTTTCACTGTCTATGGAAATTATGTACCAAACACCTAATCTTATGGGTAGAGTGTTGGACAGGTTTAGAGTTTGGGAAAGAACAGCTTCATAAGGCATGTGCGGTTCATACCAGAGGCTGTAAGAGTAAGAACAGGGCTAAGACTGATCTGGTCCATAATTTCTTTACTCATATATTTGCACCATAAGCAATGTGAACCTTGCACCTGAACACTTTGAGTTAAGCTTAGGGATAGGGAATGTACAACCTCAGGGTCCTCAGTGTGTGATGCATGTTGGAAGGGTTGGAGGACTAGGAAGAGGGCTCAGCTGGATCTGAATCATTCCTTTCTTTTGTCATTCCCCATATATGTCCAAGGCTGTACATGAACCCTCTGAGCTAGGGCAGAGCATGTTGGAAAGGCTGCACAGTTAGGAAGAGGATTAAGCCCATTACATAACAGGTCCTCAGGCCAATAAATACGTAGACTATAAACTATAAGCAGCCTATGCTTTTGGAAGGAACAAGTCACACGGCTATACAATAAGGGACATGACAGCCACTATTTATCCTGTCGTTCTTCCTGACTCCCAAACTGTTCTGTGCAACAGCAACATGGACTGCAGACTGGGTAGATCCCTAGCCCCTCACATACCATTAACATATATCTCAGGGATAGGATCCACTCACTGAGAGGGAACTGAGAGGGAAATAAAGAACTGGCTCCTACCACATTAATCTAATCCCTTAACATGGAGGGTACTGCAACATGCAGCTCTTGGCTGTGAACTTCACAAACCATAACACTAACTGCAACACTTGACATCATTGTTCTAGTAAGACACCAATCCATACGATAAAAGGAAAAAGAAAGAATGGCGTCCAGCTGACGTTAGCCTCTTTTTCTACTGAGAGAGATCTGACTCATGCAGAAATTACCTGAGCTACCGAGCCTCTGGATTTGTAAATACTAGCCCTACAGCTATCTCTATCCCTAGCTTCATTTTTATGAATGTCCCCAACTCCGTGCAACAAAGGGCCTTAAAGGACTGACTAGCAGTGAGATCAGTTTCCAGCTCAAGGCCCTTACAATAAGCAGCAGTTAATTCTGTGGCTTCTCAATCAGTAAATATGTTCTTAGTGTTCATCACAGGCAGAGGACCATCTCCCAAAATTTGCAACTTATCAAAATTAAATCTAGTCCCATACATTTCAGTGGATCTGTTACATCCTAATAGAACACATTCTGCATAGGTCATATAATAATTTTTGTATAAGGCATAATCCCCTTACCTTTGGCTTTGTCGTTATTGGGGTTTTTTTTTTCACCCAAGGCCGTAGCTTTTCTTTTGTAAATTTTCAAAGTCTTCAAAGAACACAGATGCAACTTGAAGGTCACTTTACTAAAATGAAATGTGACGAGTCTCTTCTGCTCCATCTTTATCTCAATCATAACAGCGTCAATATGGTGTGTGCACAGACAAATATAAAGCATTGTCATGTGAAATGGGACAAATTTATTGTCTTTTTTCCTGTATGGGTACACAATGTGGAAGGATTCCCCACATACCACTCTTCTCTTATACCTGTGCACACACATTGAGAGCTGAAGTTTCTACTAATGTTTCCAGTAAATAGGAATTTTCTCCTTTCTTCCTAATAACGCTAGGCCGGGTTCTGTTAATGCTTTTATTAACTCATAGTGGTTACTCTTTCTGATGCTAGGTTGCTGGGTTTCTTCACACTGCTGCCTTTCTGGATCCCCACGCTGAATTGTTCATATGATACACTAGTATAAGAGCTTTCAGAGCAGGTTCTGTGCAGGTGGTGGTATCTTCTCTGTTCCAGAGGACAGATGGATTACTCTCAAGCCCAGATGGTGCATACAAAAATATTTGGAAAGTATTTTGCACCTCCTAAATCAATCATTTTAAGATCAGACAGAACAATTTTTGGAAATTTATCCTATGGCAACTGCAATATACAGGAGCATATGAAAGGTCATACTATACTGAACTTAAATGTCATCAGCCACTCCAGCCCTTCAGCATGCTAAGATTTTTCTTCACCACATATACAACTTTATGTTTATGTACATTGCATTTCATCTCCCAATTTATCATCCAGTCACTCAGCATTGTCAGGTTATTGTGCTTCTTCACAGTCACCTTTGACTTCTGCTATCCTGAACAACTACTTATAGCTATTTATCCATACGAGGATCTTCCCTCTTATCCCATGGAAGGTTAATTTCTTTGGTACTTTTTCTGCGAGACCTCAGCAAACGCCCAGTAGGCAATTTCAACCTGATGTCCCTTGAGCATGTGCTCTGTGAATCCTTCAAACTAGACCTGAAATATAACAGTTTTGAGAGGAATGATTTTCCATTTTAGGTTCCACACTGACTTTTGCCATATTTGTCCATGAATCCACTAATTAATTCCTTCTTATCATTTCTGCCATTTTTTCCTATAAGAACATCATATTTACTGGTCTATAGACCAGTAGATCACCCTTGGAACAATTTTTAAAATGGCACCACGTCACAATTTTCCATTCTTTTGATATAAAGGCAATTTTACAGCTGAATTTATGAGCACATCCCTTTACGAGTACTTCAAACTATTTCATTTTTGGGTTCTTTTACAACTCTTCAGTGAATTTTATCTTGAACTGATATGATGCTCATTTTTTTCTATAACCCCTTCAGCTAGCACTTTGCTTTGAGAGTGATCTTCCCTATCATTCCCCTTGAAGGAAATTTCCATCATGAGAACAACCCTAAGGGCCTCTGTAGCACAAAATACTCACTGAGATCTTCTACTCTCACCTTACCTCCTTCAGCAAGTCTTTTAATATACCTTGATCATCTATTGGCTCCATGGTTTCTGAAAAGCTTCCCTTTTTGGGAAATGATTTATTATTCTTTTCTTTATTTAATGCCTCTTAGAGGTTACGCTGTAAAAAACCTTTTTGGTTTGATTTGTTGTGTTCTTATATTTATCATGCCAGAGTGCACATTCTTTCCTATTTTCCTTCTGTGCATTTGGCTCCAATTTTTTCATAGACGCATTCTTATTTTCTATAACCTCCTCCACCCTCTTACTTTGCTAATGCAGGATTTAGGAGGTTTTTTTTTTTTTTAGTTTCTAAAGATAAAAAAATTACCATTTGATTTCAGTTTGTATTATAACGAGGCCTAAATAGTAAATTTCTACATTTAATTTAGCTGTGTGAAGAGATACAGCATTGTGCATAGCTGTGTCTTCATCACATACTGCAAGAGTAGCTCTGCATGTGATGCTCAGCGTCCACATCACTGATTTGGTAGAAGCAAAGAGTATTATTTATTTGCACAGAATAGCTGTGCTATCACTACTTGGCAAAAATCTAATTTCTGCGTCACCTGCAAAGTGTAGCAATAGGCAGAGAAAGTAAGTCCTTGTAACAGGGGAGTAATCACTAGAAACAGTTTGGTCAGCACAGAGGACAAAAGACAAATATGCTTACCTCCTCTGATCTCTTTTAATATATTTGTCAGAGATCAGGAGCACAGAATCAAACTCTATTTTACTGGTATAATTTGATTTCCAAGCTGCTTTCTTTGGGAAGGAAGTATATCCCAGCAAGAAAATCAGAATTTGGGCAGCTAATAGCCGAGCACATGTAAGACTTCCTTTGGTTAAAGTCTAACTGCATACAAGGCTCATCCAGTATCTGTAGTTATATCAAAAGAGTGCTGTCATCTCACTCCCCAGTTTGAACACTTGGCCAGTAAGCCATTCACTTGCTACTACCTGAGGATGAAATGCTGGAAGCTCACCATGACCTCTAAGGTGGTCTTAAGACTGAAAAAGAAAAGGGACATCGATTTTCCTCCTTAACAGAATTAGCCTTCCAGCTCTTTTATTTGCATCAAAAACAATTTTATCCTCTGTGTAGCCCCACTGATTGTGATAACTGATATATCCTGCTGCTTCTTTTGGTGTCAGAGATTCAGATTTTGGAGGTCTCATAAGGTTATTTATAACCTTATATAACTGGATAAGGAACAGCTGAATTATGACAGGTCTGTCCTTTGATGTAGAATTGCTTCTCATTTTCAGACTCAAAGGCTCACACTTCTATCCTAGACATTTGAATACAGACATTTGATTATTAGACTAGATTTTTATGAAATTAGACACTCGACTAGACACTAGACTAAATATTCCCGTAACTACTTTCTGGCACTGAGGCCAATTATCATGTAAGAGCCCAGGTACCTATTATTAAACTCTTAAATATTTGGACACATGCATACTGCTGATTAGACAATAGCCCTGGCCTGAGCTAGCCCCTGAACTATGCCCAGAAGTTGTTCAGGACATTATTAGTAAGCCCTGGCCAAGTCTGTGCTGGGAACTGTTGTTTTCCTGGGCACGTGCCAGCATTGGGGAACCTTCCAGACACCAGCACAGACAGGGGCCATCCCCGGCACAACTCTAGTCTAACTGGATGCAGACAGCTCTTGGCACGTATGGCCTGTTTGTCTTTAACAAAGTTAATCATTGCCTTTTGATGAAAGACTCACCTGGGGAGCTTTTTCCAGCAGATAGTACAACATGGCCAATTTCTTAATGAAGTTAAGGCTGAGTTTATGCTGGACATACATGTAAACCATTCTGCATTTCCCTCAGGATACAGTAGAGGCCGGAGTTCAAATGTTCGCAACCACATCGTAAAGGAGTGACGGCTAGAACTAAACTACGCTGGGTTATACAACCTTGTCTCTTGCACAGAACTGTCAGAGTGAAGCATAGTTTGGCTCTAGTCCACCATAACCTAGCTATGAGCTACGAGTCATGAGCGCTGAGCCCTGAGTGCTGAGCCCTGAGCTCTGACCCCTGAGCCATTCATGGATCACCTACACGGAAAAGAACAAGAAATCATAATAAAGGCAACATCAAGACATTCAGGAGATATCATTAAAGTCTTGTTAAATAGATGTTAAACTCATTTGTTTCCTATTTTCTCCTGGAAAGGGATAATATACTTCAACTCAGTCAACAAAGTAGCTCAGGAAAACTGGCAGGTGTTTTAGGGAAGTATCCTCCAAGAACAAGAATGAGCCATCCAGATACTCAGGGAAACAGGTAGACGTATAAGAAGACCGGCTTGCCTAAGCAGAGAACTCACGGTGGAACTGCAATGCAAAGGTCGTACACAGAATATGGAAACCGGAACAGCTACAAAGGCGGAATTTAGAAATATTGCCTAAGCATGTAGGAAAATCCAAGCTCACAGAGAGCTGACACTTGCAAGGGACTTCAAGGGCAACAAGAAGACCTTCTAGCACTACATGAGTATCAATAGACTGAACAAGGAAAATTCCCATTGCTGAAATGGGGCAGGTGGATTAGTAACGGTGGTCACGGATAAGGCTGAGGTACTGAAAGCCACCTTTGTCTCAGTCTTCTCCAAGAAGGCCTCTCAAGCCTCTGTGATTGGTAAAAGGGTTCAAGGAGGAGAGGAACAGTGCGTGAGGGTCAAGTCAGGGATTACATGAGAAATCTCAAACCCATACAAGTCTATGAGACCCGAATAACTGCAGTCAAGGGTGCTGAGAGGTGGCCAATCCACTTTCTATCATCTCTGGCAGGTCGTGGAGATCAGGGGAGGTATGTGAGGACTGGTGAAAGGCAAATGTTGCACCCATCTTCAAAAAAAGGTGAAAAGATTGGCCTGGGGAACTACAGGCCTTTCAGCTTGGAAAGTCATGGAGCAAGTCCTCTTGGAGCACATTTCTGGACACACGAAAGAGAAAAAGATAATTGGAAGTAGTCAGCATGTATTTACCAAGGGTAAACCATGTCAGACCAATCTGATTGCCTTCTGTGATAAAATGACTGCATCTGTGGATGAGAGAACAGTAAAAGTCATTTACCTTGACTTTAGCTAAGCTTTTGGTACTGTCTCTCACAAATATTCTTGTATCCAAATTGAGTCATTGTGGTCTGGATATGTGGACAACCAGATGGGTAAAATCTGGTTGGATAATTGAGCTCAGACAGCCCAGTGGTTAATGGACTTTACCTGGATGCCCGTGACGAGTGGCATACTGAAGGGACCATCGGGGACCTGTCCTGTTTAACATCTTTATCAGTCACTTGGAGGAGGTGACAGAGCGCACTCTCATCATATTTGCAGATGACACCCAATTGGGGTGACCAACTGATACATTCAAGGGCTGGGCTGTCATCCAGAGGGACACAGTCAGGCTGGAGGAATGGCCCAAAATTAACCCTGATCGCAGCCATTAGTCTCTCGAATTTACTCTGTCCAGAAGAGGAAAAAGAAAATAAAAATCACTATTTTGAAATAGCTTTTTCAAAACTGGTATTGTGAAAAATGATGAAGTACATTTCCTAGAACTCTATGCATTACATCAGCCCTTGTTAGTCTGTTACAAAACAGCTTCATGTAACAATGGGCAACTTATTGAATTATATGAACTCAAATTGTCCATTTAGTCCTTTCTTGTGAAAGGTTGGCAACATTTCTGAAGCTTTTCTTAGGCTGCTGTTTTTTCCAGAGCTCCTCCTAATGCAACAATTATTGATGGTAAACTAAGACACTATTACCAATAGATTTTTCAGACCATGTAGAGTGATTTTCTCTCTCTTTCATTCGTAATGAGCTATTCATGAAACAGCTAGCAACATCTACATCAACAGGAATCAGTGGAACAACATATGCAACAGATTCAAGCAATTCACCCCACACCAGTGCCCACAACCGCCCCGCAAGATGCCCTGATGGGGCCAGGCCAAGGTCCAGCTGGGGAGTCACGCTAGCAAGGTAGAATGAACGTCAGCAGGGTACGAGGCTGGGCACAGGACCGAGGGCCTAAACTAAACTGCAGTATATGAGCCAAGGGGCAGAGTTTGCACGCGTGGAGGTCCCTGATGAGGTGTCTGCCAGCTCTTTCTGCCCTACTCCCTCCCTGCATTGAGACCCCAGGCTACTCAGCCAGGCCAGAGCAGAGCTAGTTGCAGCATGGGCAGCCAGGCCTTGAGGTAGGGAGAGAGGTTGCAGAGCTGGCTGGTGCACACATGGCCCTGGTGAATTAGTTCACAGTAGAGTTTAAAATAGAACAGTTAAAAACAATTCAGCTGCTCTTTGGACAGCCTGAAGCTACTGGTCAAATGAGACATTAAGACCATCCTTGGATTATGCAGACCCTGATCAAACATGCAACCACAAAAGGATGAAAATCCTTTCACTAAAATAAACTACCTTTTTCAGGAAGCGTCACGGGGATAAAAGTGGTCAAAATTGTCTCTGAACACTTTAGTTAGGATTTGTCTGTTCTCTTCACCTGGGATGAGATGTCTCATTTGTCCTTCCGGCCCAGTCCTTCAGGCTGTCTTCACCAACCTTTCCGATCCTTGTCCTCTTTCTCTGGCTCTCGGGTGATGAGTGTCATTTTAGAGCAGGCTCATGCCCAAATCCTCTCCCATATCACAAAGTCAGAGGTAGGTTCTCAACCATCAGACACAGCCAACAGTGAGCAATGCTTGCTTGGAAGGTGTAATGAACTTGTTTTTGGATAGGAAAGAATGGCATAGTATTGAACTATTAAATTGAACGATTATAGTTCCTATTAACAGATTAAATGAAAAACAATTAGGATGAGAGAGCAGCCCAGAGAGGATGCTGTCCTTTAGCCTGAGCAGTACACTGTAGATATTCAGGGTCTTCCTGGGTTATGTTTATTAAGAGAGGAATTGATTATGTAAGTCACGTATTGCCTCTGAAAATACAGGAGACTGAGCTGAGGATGTGCATGCCCACCTGTATTATGACAGTATCGAGTAAGAGGAGAGAAGAGATTTTAACAGTTTTTTATTCAAAATGCTAACACACAAGTTTATTTTCCAAATGACTTACCTAGTAAGGGCATCTTATTTCTTCTTTCAGGTAGCTTGAGTGGACTATGACTCACAGCCACTACACGACTATGGAAAGCACCAGCCTCAGTGAGGTCTGAAGCAGTGTAGATATCAAAGTCACTGTATTCGGGATTCACCAACCTCTGTCAGCCCACTCCTTCAGATTCATTAGAGATGCACACCGTGATGAGGTAAAATACCCTACCAAATGTTATTATTATAGCAGATAAGATGATTTATCCTTGCACAGAGAGTGTCTAATGAAAATATATGACTAAACCTGACTCAGGTTTTCTTTTTGTTTATTCTGCCCTACTCTAACTCTATTGTTACATTTAAACTAGGCTTCACTAATATGATCGTTTCTCAGACTGCTAATATTTGGGGATTAGTTTAAAGGAATCCTGCTGAAAGTAGGTCTTCTCTTGTCATCTTGACAAGCTTTGTGACTCAGTAGTGGTCATCCCCTGATGGTGGTGAGCCTCACAGTGGTTGCAACACCCTTATTTGCTGCTCTTGAGAGGAATCAAGAATGTTAGCTAAATTAAAAGTTCAGAAAATTATGAAAACAGTCAGCGTGAGTCACTGCTGTGTCCTCCCATTGTCTTCAGTTTCTCCCAGTTTCTCCTATCAGGTAGGCATACTGATACAAACTTTCTATTATAAATTCCTATGGCAAGGGATGATGGTGCTATAGAAAAGTTAAGTAAGAAGATAGTGGTAGGAGAGGTGGCTGGTGGTAGCCAAAGTAGAGCATATTTGATGAATAGGCAATTCCAGACTCACTGACACAGGCGCTGGTTATGGTCAGTTCAGGCTATGTAAAAGAAGAAAATAAATTCCTTTAGTGAGCAGAATATTTGGAACATGCCAGTCCTGTCCCCAAGGTACTGAAAAAGCTGGTGGGGCCAAAGATGAAGTAGTTCTGGAGACTGATTGCAAATTCCGCAACTGAGACATGGACTTATGTGCACACTTCCCTCAGCATTGCCTCACTTATTTATTCTATAGTGTTTTCACCCATAATATCAAGGTTTCACAAAGTAAAATATTATTAACATGCCCTTCTGGTGGGATTCAGGGGGTAATGCGGTGTGAACTGAAAAGCAAAGATATTTGCGATTGGAAATGTCCATGAAGCAACTCTCTATTGGTGGACACTAGCATACTAGCATGTCTAAAATGTCTGTAAGCAAAAAAAAAAAGAAGAAGAAAAAAAAGTTGGGGATTAAGAATAGTTCTTCCTCTAAAAGGCTGACTAATAAAGAACCTGCCTCACTCCTAAGAAGCCTGGTGAATTCATTGCCTTCCTACCTACACTGTAGGGGGGAAGGTAAGGAGTAATTCAAATCACTCTTGCTACGGGAGCTTGAGAACAGCAAGAAATAAAAAAGAACCTATTACGTGAAGAACAGCTACTTTCTTCTCTGCACGCCACATACCTTATCATGCAAAACAAAGTGGGAAGTGCCTAACACTTAGCATGACCTAGAGCCACATTTAAATTTGCTGGAAGTTAAAGTAAATATTGTTCGTTAGATTCTCACATTTACATGACTGCAGAGTCTTTCACTAACCTGACATGACTGAATTCAACAAGTAGCTTTGGTAATTTTCTTTTCATTTGAAAATTCAAACACTTTTGCTCCGAGTCCATGATATCGTAGCCTAACACGAACCACATAAAACCAACTCAGAACAGCACATTGAGGAAGTTCTGAAATTAGGATCTGATGTTTTCAATACCACTTCTTTGCCTGCAAATATGCAAGAAAGGATAATTTTCTTGGCTGTTTGAAAATGCTTGCTTAAGGATTGATCTTCCCAAAGGGAGAACCTGGCTGGTATGACCTCAGCTCATTTATGCTGAGGTCATAAATGCTGTATATAGACAGTCAGGTCTTGACAGAATTAAGCGTTCATGTTGTAAGCACTTTAAATATGGACTAGTAACAAAAAAACTGCAGTTATTTGCAGAAAATATTATTTCTGAAAATGTGTTTTTCTGTAGGAGAGGCATTTCTATGAGCATGGTCATGTAGTATGGCCACCATGTAGTTGTATGTTTTTGTATAATGAGTTTACATATTGTGACTATTAGTGCTCAGTACATCCAACATAACAGGAAGAACGTTACTTGCACGACCAGTTCGTGTGAAATCATTAACATCTGCAAATAAGCAAATTTAAGGAAGTTCAAAAGCAGTGAGGGAAATGATAAACTGACTCGCATTCTGACTTGCAGCATTTGCTATTGAACACCAGCACATAGTAACAATTGCTAACAGGCAGAGCAGAACATCTACCTGATGACTGCATGATCACTACTACAGGTTCAAGTGTCTTTGCTGCTGCGATCTAAAATCAAATAAGACAAAGGAGGAGGGTTTTTTGAAGAGGAGGTATGTCTATCTTTGCTGTTGTCCGTTGCTTGTTTCTTGTGACATGGAAGATATGATGCATAATACAAATGTTTGTAAAGGCTTGTTAGGTCCACTCAAACTAGTACACTTGCCAAAGCTGGATTGATTTCTTTCTTATCTAAGAAAACTAAAATTTTGATGAGGCATTAGCCTATTTGATGAGCAATGTAAGTCTGTATAAAATTTTCAGAGCTTTCTGCAAGAATCAAGGAAGACTGAAATGTGTCTCATGTCTGTCGCTCTGTTAGACATCTGTTATTTGACATTTATTTTGCAATAACTGAAAGAAATGCTATCTTCTGTCTCCTTTCTAAAAATTAATCTAACTAAAAATATGTGGAATACTACTAATACACCTCCCTCAGCCTGCTGGCAACACTCTTCCTAATGCACCCCAGGATACCATTGGCCACCTTTGCTGCAAAGGCACATTGCTGGCTCATGGCCAACTTGTTGTCCATCAGGACCCCCATGTCCTTCTCTGCAGAACTGCTTTCCGTCAGGTCAGCCCGTAGCCTGTACTGGTGCATGGGGTCATTCCTTCCCAGGTGCAAGATTTTGCATTTTCCTTTGCTGAACTTCATGAGGTCCCTCTCTGCCCACTTCTCCAGTCTGGCAAGGTCCCTCTGAATCACATTATAACCACCTGACAAATCAACAACTCCTCTTAGTTTTGTATCAACTGCGACTTTACGTCATCTACAAAAATCAAAATATTGATCTAGAGATTGAATCCGTTCTAGGAATGTTGCATTTAGGCAGCAATATAAAAGAAGTATTTCACTATCTGATACGTATTGTCAGGTTTTTATTCCTATTGCTATGCCTCCTGGTAAGTTTGGCACATATATGAAGCTCTCCATATGCCCACAATTTATAAACATCACTTTATCCTCACACCATCCTATGAGGGAAATTCCAATTCTCATTTCTTGAATGGGCAGGAGAAACTTTCCCAAAGCCACCCAAGAAAATAAAGTCACTAGCAAAGAGGGGAATTAAAAGCAAGGAATCTTGATCTGAGGTGGTATCTCCTGGTACAGGATGCTGCCTGTACTCACAGGCTGCAAGCAAAGACAATAAACTCTACAGATTTGCAGGATAACAAATTAAAGTGTTTAAGTCAGATTTTTTATGCATATATTTCTGTGGAAACTACTATAGGTATATCACAGCCTTTAAACATGACTGTATTTTCCTTCTGGTACATTTATGACTCAGATCATTCCAGAGCAGACTGGAGTTTGACCATGACTGTTTACAAAAGATCAAAAAGGCACATGTTTGCTAGTATACCACAAAAGCATCCAGCTTACCAGGGAAATGCTCACTGCTGCTGAATAAGACATATCATTTCTGGTAACATTAGATAACAAGTTTGGCAGTAATTTAAATGTCATCTTTGATAAGATTTTGCTAGTGGAAAAGGAGGACATAGCCAAGAAAAATTAAACATACAGGGTCATGCCCATACCTCTAAACAAAAGAAAGTCAGGAACAGATCCACGGCTCCAAGGCCAAGCAGCACTGGCTGGTTCACAGCCCCATAGCTTAGGTGACAGACAGCAAATCTGTCATGGAGAGATGTAGGTGGAATAGTTTGAAATGGAGGTAGGAATTGAGCCAAGAATTAAGGACTGTGGAAAACCAGGTCCTTGAGTTCCCTCTATAGCCCTTCCTCATTTAGCAGTGTAGACACATGCTGAAAAGCCAAGACACCTGTAAGGCTGGCCAGGAGAAAAAAAAAGAAAAGAGCAGAGCAGAAACAAAGAGAGAGATAAGGATGACAGTTTTCATCTTCATTGATCTCATACTAGTTGTTTTTATATTATTTTCTATGTTGATAATAGATAAGGAAATACCACTTATGCAAGTGTATCTGTGTTTATATTGGCCTGTTCCTCCAAATAAGTCTGACTGTGTCTTATTTGACAGTCTTATTTGACTGTGTCTCTCGGCAAAAGACCAGTCTGGGAAAGGGTGGAGGCCCCGGAGGCATGTAGCTCCTGTGCATGTGGCGGCGGAGCCATTTGCCTGGCCACCAGGCATGGATGGGCCAGGCAGGCGGCTTAGGGCTTGACACAGCTTCTCTGCCTCTCGCCCTGTTGGCAGGCCGGGGAGAGGCTGGGGGCACCCGGCTGTGTGTTGGCACATTCAGCTAAGGAATGCGGAGGGCAACCCGACACTGACTCCTTCATGTATAATCCATTTTAAAAGTCAGTCAACCACAAAACACAAATCCATTGGGAAGCAAACAGCCTGAGCGCTGGGGTGAGTGGAACTACTCTTTCTAGAAAGGAAAGTGAATTTTACAGGCCCTGCTCTTCCTGCTGCAAACGCAATGCCATGTCCAGAGCCTGGAAGCAATGCCAACAGCAAGCACTTCTCCAAGCAGGATGAAGTCTCTTTGGCAGTGCTATAGATGAATGTTTCCATGAGAAAATGCAGAGAACACTCGCGGTTTGGGGCTGTTGTCATACGTTCGACATATGAGGGCAATTTTGCCAGGAGCCATGAGGGCAGACGGAGGGAGAAGACAAGAAGGACGAAGCAAAGAAAATGCAGGGAAGGGAATAGACAGTTGGGAGAGAAAAGTAAAAGTAAAAGCCTAAAAAGGAACATAAGATGAGAAAAGGAAGGAAAAAAGACTCAGAGCAGCTGAACAGAAGACAGAAGAGGGACAAAAATTTGCTTATATGAGAAGGGGCAGAGAAAAGGGACAGAGCACTCCAAGTTCCTATGTACAATGCTGGGGAGATTACTGATAGCATGGGAAAGTGGAAAGAATTGTAGAGCCCATTATCTCATAGAGCATTTCTGTGCCAGTCCTCTGTATTGTTTGTACCAAAAATTCTTCAGTATCACTTCCTAGCAGCTGTGGCCACATCCTTGCTGTAACATGATGATTTACATAGAAAAGATTGATGCTACAGAGATAAACAGAGAAACATTAGGCTACAGTGAAGAGTGTCTCCACTGCAACTCCTGCATGACTTTCTGTCCTAACTCGATTCTTAGAGACTGTGACTGACAGGTCATATTAAGTCATTCTGCATGAAATGTGACATTTGTGTGGAAATAAGCAAGACTTTAGCTTGCTTTGAGAGTCTGGTTAGGTTTTTGCTTGCACCACAAATTGAGTCAATCTGAAATCAGTTCTCTTGAAACAGCTGTAAATATTAATGTGGAAGGACAATAAATTAACAAAATATAGTTGTTTCTTTTTTCCCATGTTTATAAGAATTTACCTCACAACCTTAGCATTAACCTAGAAACACCTGCAGTCAAGAAAATTACTGCTACGAAAATAGACTACTAGGACATATCAAAACAAAAAATTCCATTAATCAGTGTTGCTTCTTCACTTAGAAAGGAATAGAAAAACAAGCACTAGGAGAAGAGAAATTATTTCCAAAGAGTTTTAACTTCTCTGAGAAAAGAAAAATGGTACCCAAGCTCTGGATATCAGCTCTGTCAGGAGCTGATGCCAGCGTTTGACTAGCTCTGGGCAGACTTCCACACCCCATGAATGAATCTGAAATTACCTTTTGCAGGTACTCACACTTCTTCATTAATTTAATTTATTATTCTTCATTAATTTAAATTCCCTAAAATGCTCTGTAACAGCTGACTCCTAAGTTTCTGACATTGCAACAAGAAAGTTCAGCATTTGAAGCAGACCGTTCTGGGATGAGGGTGGTAAATATCTAAAAAGAGAGAGAGAGAATCCAGTTTAAAAAGTATAGAGCCATTAGGCAAAAGCAGTAGGAAAACCTGTGAAGAGCTTCTTAAGTCCCACCAGTGAGCCTGAGCTAGGGAAGGACAACTCATAAAAGCACAACCACGGACTACCTTGTAGAACAGAACCGCGTGCCAATTCTCTCCTGTTTCCTCACAGCCTACAAGGAGAGGCTGCATCTCCCACACACGATCTCTGCAATGCTTCACCAGAAATAATAGTCGCATAGAGATAAAAAAAGAAGCAAGTAAGCAAAAGCAGCATGCCAGGAGTAAGATCTGGTTACTGCTTACAAAATACCTTTAGGAAAAAAGACATCCAAATCAAAGAAACTCAGTATAGGGGAACAGAAAATCAGACATTAAAACAGGAAAATACTAAAAAAGTTAATAAGACTTTTATTCAGTAAAGATAAAAAGATTTCACAACAAGTATTGAGAAATTATATATGTATGCCAAATGTAAATGAAGCTTTCCAGAAAGCCAAGTGCACTTTGGCATCACCTTTCTTTTTTTTTCTGAAGGCTTCCTTCTTGTCTCTTTCCAGAGGAGAAAAGATGGTTGATACTCTTGGACTTTTTTACATGATTTGGTGCATGATGCTATTTCATCCCTTGCATGCTGATACCTATTGTATGGAACGTGAGTAGAACGTTTTTGCAGCAATAGTTTGACAAACAGAGTTTAATTTCTCACCTGTGAGGGATATTTGTAATTAATCTGCCAATTATCATCTTGGACCTGCTAGATACAAGCCTCTATGTTGAACAAAAATAACAGGATATCCTTACTGAAATTGTTCTATAATGTTTTCAGTAGAGACACAAGAATCACCTATTACGAACTTGACATTGAACTGGAGAAAAATGGAACTATCTTGGGAGAGCAGCTTGAATTTCTCTGAGTACATTTGTATTGTGGCCACGAATATGTCTTCTATACAGAAAAAGGTAAACTTGCTATTTATGGAAGATAAATAATGGCACCTCTTTCTTTACCTTTTATAGTTTTCATTTACTGTGAAAAAACAAATCAGTTACAAGTAAAATCTGATTAGTGGTTGTTTGCCGTCTACAGTTTGATCTGTCTAGGGACTGTGGAAAGCTGCAGGTGCTAGCATGCACTCACTGTAAGAGGAGCATCCTGTGCATATGAGAAATCTGTGGGGACCAAAGTGGAAAGAAGGCTACTGCCTGAACTGCAGCTAAGCTGAAGCATGAAATAGGAATCTAGCTGCTGAAATAAAGGAAAGTGAGACTAAGGGAGACACCTAGAGAATTTTCCCAACAGCTGGGAGACTGAGCTGTGTGGCTCAGACTATCATACCGTGACAATTAAGCAGGGGTGACACAGTATAAAATCTAAGAGAGAGAGACATCCTTCAAATTAAAAGCGAATTCCCCAAATACTGTTACGCATCATCAGCGTCTCAGATTCTTCACACATTGGTTCTCAGTAAACTGGATGATGACACTAGAGTAGGTCTTGTTATAAGTCCACATCACCCAGAGAGAAAAGTAAGGAGCTCGACAGAGAGGGATTATTCAGCTCAGCAAAGCAGATGCCTTAATTAGAAATATGTATTACAGTAATGCATCACACTTTTATTGAAGACTATAGGTATAGTGCCATAGACTATCTTTCTTAACCACTGGGGACATCAGATGAGGACGTATCAGTGTGGAAACCCTTCTATTTCCCTTTGTCTAGGATCCTCTGATTAAATTCCATCTTGGTTCCCCCTCTTATTGACCATTTCCTGTGATACCATTAGGGTATTAGATTTTGGCCTGGGAGTTGAGTTGCTAACCTGTGCTTCCAGAGCCAGTATCATCCAATACAGCAGAGGAAAAACAGAAATAACACATTAATATGTTATTTTTCAGGTGGAGAGGGTCCCATGCCGCTTTTCAATGGAAATAAACCTGCCTCTCCACAATGGGGCAGTCTTTACCATTGAAGTACCAAACACAAACATTTCAAAAAAATGCACATTTATCCCTGGAGGTAATAATTGATGGTTTGGGTAAGATTTTCTCCATTTCATATCTTTTAAGGGTAAAAAAAAGGCTTAGAAAACAATTCCTTATAGAAAAGCTAGCTACTTCTCTTGATTTTAAAAGTGGGTTTTTTTTTCCAAATCTGCTAAAATTATTGGCTCTGCAACAAATGTTTCCACAGTTCTTCAAGAAATGCATTAGTATAGACGTATCAATAATTGCGCTGTTCTCTTTCACATCAGGGCTCCAAAATAACACTGAGTAACGGGTGGTTTAGGGAAGGATTCAAATAATTGTTCTGACTGTGAGAAATTAAGATGACAGCACCTACAGCTGTATTAAATGTTTTTCTGCTGAACTGTTGGTGAGTTTGTCAGGACCCAGATCACAGAGCTAGCTAAAGGCAGAGGCAAGAGATCAGTTAAACCAGTCGAATGGGAGGAGGAGAGAGGAAAGAAAATGCTGATGATAGGCAGCTAGGAACAAACTGAAGGCAGCAATCTCCTGATCTGGCCCTGGCACACGCAGACCTCAAGTTCCCTCAGCTGGTGCTCACCCATTGAGCCATGATAATTGTTTGCAAAGATATTCTGAGCTCGCCCCGTTTGTTGGCGATCCAAAGTGAGATTTAGGCAGAGCATAGATTCATGATTCCAAGGTTGAGGTTCTAACGGCCTGTTTTCCATTTCCCTTTCACTTTTCTCCACTGAAGTTACCCAGTCATCAGCGGTTCTGCTGCTGTGCATAACTGGAGTATTTCACACTTGACAGAGGTGACAAGATTAGAAGCTTGCTCAGACTCAGGTAGAAAGAGTATTCCCCTACTCATCTCTTTCTTGGGACTTGGTAAAGGAACAATTCTCCGGGTGCTCCTCAAAATGCAAGACAGGACATCACCCTTTAAAACCCTTTGGTTTTGCTGTTTTTCCATAACTGGCTTAGTGTGCAGGTTCCCCACGCGAAACCCAACCCCTGCTTCCACAAGAATGGCCTTTCATTGATATTGCAGCGTGCTGCAGAAAATGCCAGAAAATTTACTGAAGGAAAAGAGAGAATAAGGCTGAGTATGACTGTACAACCCAGGGGTGAGGGAGCTTCTGAAGAACAGGAGTTTCCTATTAGAATGTGCTCCAGAAAAGGAAGTGATCAAGCCACTTCCTCCCAGGGTGAAAACCTCTAACAGCTGGGCTATTTGATCAGAAGGAACAACAAGTCCCACTGTGCTTTTAAAAGTCCCTATTTTTTAAATGCAGTGTTTAAGCACATCAGGAGAAGTTTTCTGACTGTTAATCCCAAAAGGAGAAATGTATCTCCCTGCAGCGCTACAAAGGCTGTTAAAGGCAAATATGCCTTGCTTTACTTATGTGAATGCTGTAATTGCTCACGGTGGTCACTGTTCAGTGGTAGCCAAAACTGTGTGAGAGTCCAGCTTTTTCTGTTTCCTTTAGCCACCACACACAGCTCTGCACTTGAGTTTCTATTCCTCTCTAGAGGCCTCAGGCTCCTGACTCTTCCCACAGAGGCCACAGAGCGCTGAGACAGCTCTCTCAGGGACGTGGAGCCTATTACAGGGTACAGAAGGCTAAAAGAGAGATACTGCATTTCTCAGTAGTGTGACACCAGCATTTCATTTTGAGCTGGAACAACTGCGAATCTACATGAGACATACCAAAGCACAGGAGCAGCCAGTGCTCATGTCAGTCTGTATTAGAGCAGCGCAGATTCCCTTGGACTCTAGTCTAGCTGATTTAATCTTAACTATGCCTTCAGCATCTAAACAATGGAACATAATCTGTACTGAACACAACACAAACATCTTCCAGTTATGCTACCGAAAATGAAGCACACCATTCCTAAAGCCCCACAGTAATCAGCTGAAGTCGCAGGTGCCTGAAATACCTAAGTGGATGCCGGGATGTTCTGATTTGGAGCAGTCATACCGTTTTCCCCCACAAAGGGACATGGGACGTTCCTCTGTTTGCAGGCATGCCCGGGACAGCCATTACAAATTTCTCCTGCGTGGTTTACAATGTTTCCCTTATGAACTGCACTTGGTGTGCGGGCGGGGATGCGCCAGGTGATACCCAATATTTTCTCTACTGGCAGAACTCAAGGTGAGTAGGCTTGCTTGACTCTAGGGAATTCTGAATCCCGATTCAGCGCATGACACTGCACGCGTGCAACTAAAACACCTTGCTGTACACAGAGAAGGAGAAGAGATGGAATGTGAGCTTTATGTTGAAGATGGAAAAGGGAGGCACACGGGATGCCACTTCCAAAATGTGGCGATAAAAGATGCAATTACTTACTTTGTGGTGAATGGGTCTAGCAAAGACTCCGTGATCCAGTTCTATGATGAGTACATCGAACTGTATACAATTGGTAAGTTAGTAAAAATTTTTATTTTATTTTTGGTATATAATAAAGGAAGTGGAGAATTTACTTCTGAGGAGAAAAAAAAAAAGTAAAATAAAATCTATAGCTATTAGACGATTCTGTACTGCAGGACAGGCTCTGATTTCTAATAGCTGAAAAAATACAGATCCAGAAATGAACTAGAACAAATGCAGAGACAGCCTGAAATAACAGCTCAGAGAAGTGGTGTGCACATATACGTGTACTCTAAGCGATGATATGAAAAGATTAAACTTTCAAGGCCGGGTTTCTAATTGCACTATCGAGCTGATGGGCTCTTTCCACCATACTGGAATTCCATCCCTCTTTGAGAGCCACAAGATCAAAGTGTCCTAAAGTCAGAGGGAGGATTCAATTTACAAATTAAGACTATTTTAGTTAAAAATGTAGATACCTACATGCGAGCTAGGTGTTTAAGCTCTCAGACAGATCTAAAGCAGGATTCAGATGCTGAAAAATATGCATATACTGCCATTTGAGACACAGTAAGACATTTAAGACTTATATAAGGCTTGCAGATGTAGCCCAGGACTGGTGAGAGACTAGTGCCCGTAGGAGACAGCTATGTTCACAGCTGAATCCTGCCAGTAGTCATTACGGACCATAAAGTCCAGTGAGGTGTTTAGCAGAGCTAACTTAAACATCACGGGCAGCATCGAGTAGGTCTCCACTGACTATAACGGTTAGACACCTGGTTCACGTGTACGTTCTGGGCACTCATTCAGATGGCTTTATCTTCTCGCTAAACACTACGATATATATAACCTCCATCCTTTATTCTATGGAGACTTGCATCGTCAAGATGAAATTTAGACACAAAAGAAAATGATATGATGCTGATTGTATTACTGAATTACACAAAAGCCTTCATGCCTTTTTCACACAAACTCCGGTTGCTTCAGATGCCCAGTACCTGAAGTGTTACATTGCCTAATTTCGCTACTGAATGTTACTCCTATTCACCAGATGATATGGGTTAACATCGGTAGAACACAGCTGTACACACGTTGCCTCAAGGTCTGAGGTATTTCACTATGAACCCACGAATTATAGCTGATTATTGACCATGTCGATACTAATTATTTCATTCCAGAAAGACTCACTCCTCCATTAAATGTCAGTGCCAATTGTACTGGTGATCCACAGGGCTGCATAATTGAATGGCAAGAACCCCTTACAAGTCATGTGGAAAATAAAGATTGTTTTCAATATGAAATTAACATACAAAAGAAGGTAAAAACAATGTATTGATTTGCATTTTACACCATACCTACCTACATGCATGCATATAACAAACTTACTTTTGTTTCCTTCACTTATTAACTGCTGTCTCATAAGCTGTGATGTTCTCCTGCTGTTCTTGCATCGTGTCACTCATTACCTTATTTGAAAATAATGAGATATAATGGGAAAAGCAGAAAAGCAGAGGAGAGCAGGATATGATTATGAGGGGTGTTTCAGACAATCAAATTTATACTTTTTCCAGCTAGTCCTCAGACAGTGAAACACCTCAAAGATTGGGAGATCCAATCTTTGGGAGAGCCAAAGGATACAAGCCAGTATCCTTTCCAAAGAGTCACGTCAAATGGCCACACGATGGCAGCCCGGGATCAGAAACGAGAGCGCTGCCCTTGCTGTATCCTCAAGCTCGGTCCGAGTCCAGTCACGTTTTAGCTAGTTCCCAGAGTGCGCTTGTCTCTTTGCAGGCATTTTGTAGACACCGCAAAGCTCACGACTGCCTCCGAATTTCAACACACGGGACTGCTCTTTCCACTGTGCCTCCACACCTTTATCCCATCCCCGTGCTAGCGATCTGACATGCTTCGGCAGCCTTCCTTCAGATGACGTCCTTCCCTTGGAACCTGTTCAGGCCACCCCAGTCCCCATTTTTCCACACAGTGTGCATCAAAACTTCCTTTTTGAAATTAGTGTTGAAACAGAAGCCACTCTTCTGAAAAATTGAGTACACCAGCAACTCAGGAGAAATTTTACACAATCCCAGTGTAGCCATCAGCAATGGATACATTTACTTTCCAGCTAGTTACCCTACGCACTCTGTGCAGTCAGATGAAGTGCTATTCATCTCATTCTAAGGTAGATGACTGACAAATTGTGTTCTTGAAGTGCTTCCTTCTTTCCAGCGACAGTAAGAGAAATCTAAGATGACCAACTCAGATGTAAACACTTAATCATGCAAATACCAAAAGCAAGCTGGGATTTATCCTATTCTCTATGCAGAGCACTACCAATTCAGTTACCAGATTACCACAGTAATTGTAAGAAAAGTGCAGGACAATATAAAGCATGTCACTTTACCATAGCTATGACAAGTTTCCATCAAGTACAACAAAGTAAATAAGCTGAGGTGTCAAATCCTCTTCCACAGATCTCCGAGCTTAAAAGACCTTATTTTAATAGCACTAAGACAAGAAAACAACAAGTTAAAAACCTGCTTTGTTCTGGGAGCTTTAGGAATCAGGGCAGGAAAATTCTTAGACCCCACAAACCTGACACAGAGACAAGAATTAGCACTCTTCCTCCCTATCTCTGGGATATCTGTTTACCACCATGATGTGATTTGCACATGTGGATGATGCCTGCTTTCTGACAAATAAGGACTCTCTATTTACCCTTCTTCTGAGACACAGCTCAGATGCTTACTGTAATGGCAACTCCTTGGGCCTTTGTAGTACAAAAACCTTATAGGAAAGATCAATTAAGGGCTAAACATAAACATACGATTACAATAGAGTAATATATCATTAAATCTCATGAACATATTCAAAGCAAAGCCTGCAGCTTGCACACTGCAGACAATATGGATTGTCTGGGTTGTGTATCTTATATGCATTCATGGTATTTACCTTCATAGCTATTTCAAGGAGCAATTGCAGTGTTTGTAGTTTTGCCTTTGGCTAGTATAATATGACAGTAAGATCTTGTGTGCAATACATAGAATGTTTTACATAAAGATATAGGCTATCACACAAGACTAATGTAATATGATGAAAGTATATTTCTTTTAAAGAAATGTATGTTACCTTTTCTTTCCTATGCAGCAGTCAGAATGGGAGGGATTCATCTCACCAAAATGTTTAGATAGGATTCAGTTTTAGAATCAGACCCCTATATGCAGGCATGAAATTCATCTCACATATTAAAACACCCAAATGTAGTTGTCTACATACAAGCCAGTCTCCCATTGTAGTCAATGCAGATCTAGGGCTCCCTTCAGCTGAGCACATGTAGGTGCTCCGTGCCACTTGAGATGCTCTAGGTACTTGCTGTAGCTACCCAGGGATAGCAGATGACACATACCTTTCTGGAGCAGCCATTCGAAGCAAGGCAGGATGCTCTGTATCAGCTAAAATGGCACTACACACCTAGGTTTAGGCCACTCGATAGACTTGCACTGCCTGCAGCACAGGGTGATGACTTCCACCCATAAAGAGCTCAGTAGGCAAAGAGTTATGGGGAAATACTGAGGTCTAACTTATAAGGCATCAAACGAGGTGTATGTATTTTTTGAAATGAAACATTCCTTTCAATAATATCTTTCTGACTTTTCCATAATGCCAGCTATCCTTTTGACATTACATGTGATAAATGTTTTGAGGATCTCAGCCTTTCAATGTCTTCCAGGATTGTTATTAAAACCACTACTGGTGATTTTGTTCGCTCATTTTGCATGCTGTCGTCTTTGTCTTAGATGTTTTGCATTTTTCAGGTTCTTTGACCCAGGTCAATGTTTGATTCTAGTCCATTAAATGTTGACTGTATGGGATGTATGACTCTTCATAGTATTTTGGGAAAATGTTTGGAAGGAAAGGAAATTTGTTGTTCACATCAATTTCCTGACCCATGTCATTAAACTATTGTGAAATCAACACCTTACAGATATGCTGTGTTTGGAGGATAATTTGACTGCTTGAATAATTTCCATATACTTCTGCTGGACAATAGTGTACATGTGTCTTTAGAAGCAAATGTGGCTTCGTACAACCATTGACAAGTAACTTACATTTCCTTTCTTTTTCAAAATGAAATGGATGAAGCCAAAACTCTGAGTAAAATTCTACATTCTGAGGCGTTATTGGAGCAGAATTTCCAATTGAATTTTTCAGTTAAAAATTACTTATATCATTATAAGCAAGAAAAAGAGTATAAAAGAGAAAGAAATATTTGGTTATCGGAGAAGAAAATCATAAAAATTAAGATTTGTATTTGGTTTTCAGGATAAGCCCAAAGAAGAGAAGACAGATCCTCCTGTAAGAGTAAGGTTTCTTGTTCTACAAAAATATTGTACTTTTGCTCTGTTTAGCATATAGATTACCATGAAATAGAGTATCGTTACTTCTAGATCTATGGTTTTGGTACTAATATAGCAAGAAGAACTCAGAAAGACATGTGCTGTAGAATCTTTATATGTAAGCTTCTTAAATATTTTCCTTTAGGATACTACACCAGGCAGAATTTTCCATGCATTTTATGAAGCATCATATTTTTTGTTTATTTCACAAATACATTTTGATTGAGGTTAGATGTTACACTTTGTTTAATGACAAAGTGGAAACATTCTCTTTCTTCGCTCTTTCTTGCATTTAATGGTGGAAAAATACCATTGTAGTTTAGGACAGCTAGACTGAGGAAATGCAGTGATTTTTAAAACCTTTGAAAGTCAATTCCAACATATACCGCCAGTCTCCCCTTTACAAGTGTACAGCTCTCTTAGCCCTAGAAAGCATCCTAGACTTAGTGGACTCCAGATTTTGTATGAAGTAGTGCGATATCGGATGGCACATAGCTGCTAGTGGACTGTCTCAAGAATACTGTTTGTTTAGCAAAGACAATCACCATCCAGGAAACGTATCCTTTGCGTTATTGATCCTTGTAAGGGTTGTAAGCTAAACTTACAGGGTATTTCTCTAGTTTCAGTTTTCTGTCCTTTAGGATCCTTAAAAAAGGACAGGAACAAAGCATCTTTAAAGCATAAGAGAGTAAATTCAAGACCTAACAGAGGATTTACAGCTTCAAAACAGAAAGATTCTATATTAGGATGAGCTAATTTTTCATGCTTCCAAATTTGGGGAGAAGAACATTTAACCACAAGATACCTACTAAATCATACAAATTACATTTCTGTAGAACTTGGATGAGAAAATTAAAACCTGAATTTTATTAGCACTTGCATATGAGGTGAAATACTCAGTTTAATTGCTTTGATTTTAGGTAAGGAACTACAGATATGAATTTCAAAACTTCAATGTTAAAAAAAAATATATTCTGAAAATCAGAGCACGTGGAAAAAACTGTCTTGTAAACTCAAACTGGGGAGAATGGAGCGACCCCATTGAGTTTGGTAAGAACGTGATACTCTCTTCATCTAGATTCTTTTTCAGTATTACCTTGTTCACCTTCCTTTCTCTCTCACGCTCACAGATATGAACAAAATCTTAATTCCTATCCACTGACATGGAAGGAACAGGATGGAAATTATGAACATACAGGAGATGTCCAAATAGTATGGTGTTGAAGGCTGACATGAGTCTCTGATTTGTTGTGTTTGTAAAAGCAGCAGGTACCCCGCTGCCAGGGTTATAAGTACAGCCTGAGACAGACCCACTGTTGTCCTTTGACAGCTCTGTTGTTACTGTTTTCAGTCTTTGAAGATTTTTGTCATGGATATCATTCTCTTCCTTCAGACTATTCCTTTTCTCTTATCAAAATTCTTTTCATAGCTTCACCGCCTTTTCTGTGTTTTTCCCAAGAATCTTAAGGTCTGTGGCCCTGTTTCTCCTTTTGTGTATTTTAAATTGTTCTAAGTTTAAAATGTGTATATTTTAAGTGTACCTGAACTTTTTGTTAACAGTCTGTAACATACCAAGTCCAAGTTGCTCAGATTATTCCAGAAGTTATGTGATAACAGCATTAATTACTATTGATCATGAAAGCAGTTTTGTGGCTTGCTATGATTTTTCTCTCTTGGGTGTTTCAGGTCCAGGAAAAGATGATTTTATTTTTGTGATTTTAATTCTGATAGCACTTGGAACAATCTCTGCGACATTACTCCAATCCTTCCTTTGCAAAAGGTAAATCAACCTTAAGGTAAGGTAGCTATTTCTATGAAACACAAGCATTTTCCATACCTCACAAAACTAAAAGTACTCAGCTATTATATTATATGTCATGAATTATTACTACCAGTATTGCTTTGGCTGGCAGTGAGCATGCAAAATCATTACTATGAAACAGGGGAAAGGATATTACAGTTAATCAGCGATGCAAACCAGATCCTACAAAAATGAAACATTTCTGTTTTTACTTTTACGTATTTAACATTCACATTGCTGTGAAGTAGTTAGCTTCACCAAGTACCAAACAACTGGGAATCAGGACAAATGTGTCATTATTTTAATAAAGCTTCTTACCTGGGGTAGAAGAGAGTGGTTTATTTTGTGTGATTTATTGAAATTGATTATTTAAGAAAGTCATTTATTGTTAATCGAATCACAAAAGAAAGCGTAGTTACCCAAGTGCAAGAATAGTTACCACCAGTTTCCATTTAAGATCTTTCTCCTTCTTCTCAAAGTGATTCGTCAAGCAATACATGTCCAATCTTGAAAGTAAGAAACATCCTTAAAGAACAGAAGATGTTTGTGCATGTTGTATTCCCAATATTTTAATTTCTTCACAATTCTGTTTTGTACCCAAAGGTACTGCAGCTCCAAAAGAGTATTTTCTCCCATTCCACACCCAAGAGACAAATTTAACATATT
This sequence comes from Struthio camelus, assembly GCF_040807025.1. Classification (NCBI taxonomy): domain Eukaryota; kingdom Metazoa; phylum Chordata; class Aves; order Struthioniformes; family Struthionidae; genus Struthio; species Struthio camelus. Next base: position 147,451,903 of record NC_090942.1, on the reverse strand, counting down.
AACTGATGAAGATATCCAGGTACTACTTCTTTTCAATTTAGTCAAATCTGTTAACTAGAACCCACCATGGGCTAGAAGAATTGGCACATAAAGAATTACATTATGTTCATTAATATATGCAAAGTATGTTGGTTTGAATCTAGAAATTTTTTCAGGGCAGTGCTGAGACTAGTACTAGATTATCCTGTATGCATTTACTTTGTCCTTAATATATGCTGCAATCATTTTAACTGAGATTGACAATTTCTGTGCATACCAGTCTTGCTAGGTTGTCATTTCTACTTTGAAAAACACCAAAGTGAAGAAACATTTGCTATTAATATTTGTTAATACTGATAATACAATGTGAATGTTTCATAATTCTGACCCATACCCATTTAAGAAATGTTTTACACTGAAGCATGGAAAATAGGGCAGCAAAGAATCTCATCAGCTTTTTGATGTTTTGTCCAACTTCACTACCAACATTCTGCAACGTTCTTACAGATATCTATTCTCTAATAAGTAGTCTATTCTAATGCTCAATTATCCTTACCTTTATAAAGTTTTTTGAATATATAACCATTATTTGTCCTTAATCCTTTCCTGTTTAGTGTCTTACATACTTGAACACCATCAGCAAAACCTAACTCCTTCAATTTTTCTTTACCTGCCATACCTAGACTTCAAATGATTCATTTTTCTCTTCCTCCTGTCCTTCTAATTGGTCCACTTAGAGACTGGTGCTAAAAACAGTTTGCATTGTCTCTGCATAGCAGTAGAGTGTTTTGTATTAGCTGGTTAAAGCGAAGGTTTTTTGTTTGTCTTCTTAACATTAAACAGATCATGCTAGCTTCTATTACCTGCAATGTTCAAGCGGGTAACGAAACTCTTAAAGAGGCTTTTAAAAGCGATACTGAGAATTTTTTCTTCAATCTTCTACTAAGAATCCTCAAAGCGATTATTACTGACTAAAACTCTCCAATTTTGGTAGCTATACCAACAAATTGTACTCTCTATAGTTTTAATAAAAAGCAGATAGCAGTACAACTTGGACGAGTTTTCTCATACACCTTTTTAAAGTCATAAATACCTGATATCTCACCCCACGACATTCAGCCAGAGCTAAGGCAGCAGGTCATAGTCTATCAAGTTATTAAACAGTAATTGCTAGTAAAGTAGTAAGCAGTCCAAAAATCGCAGACCCTCTATATTGCCTATTTTTACTAGGCTAGGGGGGTTTATTTTTCCAAATCACTGCACGAATACTACCAAAATTATGCAAGTCACTCCGCTACAAGCCAGAAGTCTTTGTGAATATGGTTTCATGAGCTGGCACAGGTACTTCCATGCATGCAGTAACTGATCAATAGCAACTGTCAGTTTTCAAACGATGACCTCTGCTCAGGTTCATGCCTGCAAACTGGTTAACAGGAAGACAATTTGTATACCTAATACACCTTAACAATTTCTAGCCCATTCATTACCTGCTGTAACCTAATTTCTTACCCCTTCTTCACTGAGACTACCTATAATATAGATACCCAAATGCTGTGATTGAAACTTTTAAAGTGGGTATGAAAGCAAAAATGTATTACCTCTGCAGAGCTGTCCCTCTCCACTGAATACCAGACTCCCTCTCCCTAACACTTCCAGCTACTGGTAATATATTTATGGCCTGTTTCAAAACTTTCAAGGTTCTCCACCAATTACACTTTTGAAGTTTGCATTTCCTGATTCTGTTGCTACTATGATAAACTTCCAGATTTTCCTCAGTATTTTGCCTTTCTCACATACAATAATGCTTTTCCTTAGACCATTGAAAAACCTTAAGATTTATTAAGGATATAAGTGCAAACTCAGCACAGAAAATACGTTCATTAAAGAATTGCCCATTTTTTGTATTTGTTTTGGAGAAGGTCATTGGTACCTCTATTCCTTTAATTCATCATTTTATCTCTGTAAGCTTCCTTTGCTTTGTGGTCTTTCTCACCCCAAATGTTTTCACATCCTCAAGCAGTTCTTCCACTCGGAATTAAGTCCAACACCTTCTCTTCACCTTCTGTGTGACATACATCCCAAGATCTTGCAGGACATGTTCTGTGTGCAGACATAGTATTTTCGTCAATGAACACCTGAGTGGTGCAAGTTCCCATGAATGTCAAGTCCTGGAGCAGTGACCAGTCTGCAGGTTCCCCAGGCAACTCCCCCAACCTCCATCAGGACATCCTAGTTCCATGCTCTGTAACACACCCTCAGCATGAGAGCAGGCAGGTTTTTTAATAGAAAAAGCATAGGGAGAGAAAGTACGCCTACTCCCTCCAATAGTTTGAGCCTCAGTGCACAATCCTCCCAATATTCCAGTTTCAGTACTATGATCTTACTTACCAACCGCTACTCCAGGATAACACTTACTGAAGCTTTTAAGTGTTTTAGCCAAGTAAAACTATGATAGCAACCAAAATGTTTTACTCCTGCTGTAGTATAGTTTATGTCTACACAGGGAAAAGTCAGGCAATATGGAAGAGTGCATACAGAAGAGACTTCTTCTTGCACTGTCTCAATTATTGAAGCTGTTCAGCATTTAATCCCTGCCCCCCTCCCCCCGCAATAGAAAAAGCTAACATTGATCATACAGGTTAAAGGTAAAATAATCCTACTGTCCTTAAGTTAGGTCAATCTCCTGTTTTAACTGTTTCTTACACATCAAAATAGTAAGACTGGGTGCCTCGGGTACTAGTATATACAACAATATTTCCTCTGAACGGCCTCCCTGTTCACAACAGTAAATTTGTAGTATATTGCATGTTAAAGACTAATACATTTTTCTCTCTCTTCAGAAAGAATATGTAAATCTACCAAAAAAAAGTTACATTGAAGACATAACTATGGTTGAAGAAATGACCTAACTTTCAAAAAGGAAAAACAAAGCACTTGTATTCCTCAGCTAAATGAAAATCGTACAACCTCCTGACAATTCAGGAATATTCGGTGTGTTATTCACAGTCCAGTCTAAAAAAGACCTCAAAGCTTTTTTCCATTAAGATCTATCTAAAGGGACCAAGTAATAAAAACAAACAGTAAGATTTGCTATTTTCCCTTTGTTCAAAAACATGTCTGGCAGCTAGGCATTTCTGCAAATGCCTATCAAGCTTGCTTGAACCTTACTGAGATTTTCTTCAAATAAGTAAGACAAAGCACTTCAAGCACAACATAGCCTAAAACTTGTTATGATTTCCCATCTTCATTGCTATATCTCTTTCCTCTGATCTTAAAGCACACAATTGTCCTGTATGAAATCATTGAGAATGACCTGGTATTTTCCCAGCTTATCATTTTTGTATATCCATTATGGCATTTTCTGAAGCAAAACTTAACTTATTCAAAATCTGTGTTCAAAACTGCCCTTCAACCGTGCTTGATCAGCAATATAAAACTGTCGCAAAATACTCAATAAATTTTATTTTCATTCTTTCTGCAAAACTGAAGAGGGAAACAAAAAACACTTGTCAGAAATAGCTATTAATACTGGGTCACCAATTAGCCATGTCAAAATCCCACTATTTCAATGGAAATGTGAACTTCCACAATATTTATATGGACTTAATTAACATAGATCACACTGAAAAGTCTTCAGTATGTTCAATACAATACATTTGCTAGAATTATAAAATATAATTGTAAGTGAGCTTTGGTAACTGTGATTTTAAATTTATTTGAAAATTTCCTCACACCAATGTATTTTATTCCCTTCACACTGTACAGCTCATACTTCCATGTTTTTATAGTAGAATATACTTTAGATGCTGGCTTTTTCTTTAAAAATTTCAGATCTTCTTTTTTATTTTTTCCCCCGAAATAAATACACTTCACCAAATAATTGTTTCAGGAAGGCAGGAAACAAATTTTTTAAAAGTCTCATTTATTGTTTGCCTCTTGTGTTCCCACACTGCATAATCACACATTGAAAATTGCTGCTGCATGACTAATGAAAGTCATATCCTTGAAAAAAAATGAAGAACACCAAGTAGTACATGCTGAAATGCACAGCAGAGGTATAAAAAACAGTTCCACTTTAAAAATAACCCACATTTACATTGCTTTCTTATTTGTCCTGCTTAAAACCAATTCTGGAGAGGGCTGGGGGGGCATGAAAAAAATTTCACCCCCCTTTCGAGGGCTGCTCATGTCACTACGTTTGGTTCTTTCTCAGAGCTGAGGCCACCATACACTCAGAAAGGTTACACAAGGTATTGTGTCCTTATTTCTACCTCTCAAGCCACTGATACATAAAAAACCAAGTGACATTTACACAAACATAATAACCTTTCCCCCTAGTCAGCATAATCACAACTGAAACAGCAGCTTGATTGACAAGGCCAATATCAAATGACCTACCCACACCACATCATCGAACAAGATAAAAACACTTAAGAATTGCTTGCAGTAGGTATATGAAGTTTGCTAGTAGCCTGTATACAATGTAGCTACATACTTACATTCATAGAGACGCTGAAAGCAGTGCTTGTGCAATAGTGAAAGGAACTTCACATCTGAGAGAAAGATAATTATCAGCCAAAGCAAAGTACTTAATTTAAATATCTTATCTTGAGTAGCAACCTCAGAAGGCACACAAAAACCCTCGGACAGTCAGCCTTCAGTGACTGTTACACAACTTCCCCCTCCACACACAGATGTGGAGTTTTTTTTGTTTGTTTTGGTTTTTTAACACGATTGGAAGCTGAACATCTCATTTTCTTTTACTGGTCCCCCTATCTAGTTGCTTAAGGAAACATATATTTGCAAATTACAAAGTACAAAAGGAAGATTACGTACATAGAGAACAGCATATAGGTGTTACTATATCCCAAATAACAGAATGACAAACTGTTTAGCCTGCCTTTAGTCTTCAGACTAGAACTTTACAACTAATCAGCATAAACTGAAGGCTGACCTATCTTTATCCATATTTTACAGCTAACAGAAGCATACATATTCCCCCTATCCCCCAATCAACTTCATCTCTTGGAATGAACTTTTTTCAGTTTAAATTCACCATCCACAGAGGTACTGACTACTGCTAGAGATCAGTCCAAATAAGACCCTGAAGGGCACAATCAGCATTTCCAAACAGCAGCAACAAAATAGAGATAGATTACTTAGGAGTTGAAGGCGTTTCACAAGGTTTCTGGGTTTTTGCATGAATGCTGTGTCGCTTTTTATTATTTCATTTAATGCTGTTTTACCAAGGGCAAGAGCATTCCTAACTCATTTTTGACTACCCTTGGGTTCTCCTTTTAGTACTACAATAAAAGGTCCTCGTTTTACAATATATGACGGCAAGTTGCAAATCAGAGTAAGAATCATGCAGAAAGCCACTTGCAGCAGCCTATTATACACTATCAGGCACAAAAGAGTGGTTTCTATTATTACAATCCATGCTCCCCCCCTCCACCATAAAGGTCTCACATTCAATTATTATAAAAAAATAAAAAAAAAAATCAAGCTTATTCTACTTCAGTGCAGTGTAGGTTTATCAGAGGTACCATTACTTGAAACGAATTTTCAGCCAAAAGAGACTTCCCCAAAGCTTAGATGTAATAATTTCAACACAGACAGAGTAAGTATGTTTATTGTTTTTACAGCAGAATGCCCCAATTTAAGAACATAATTGCTAGATGTTCAACTGTGCAAAATGGTACATAGTGCTTCAGTACAAGTGGAAAAGACATGATTTGTTAGCAAGTACTTTCAAATACAATTTTATGGTCCTAGAAGATGGGACTTGAAACTGGGGACTGATCCACAGGCATTTTTTTCTGCCTGAATTGGACCCAGTCACTTTGGACCCAGAATCAATGCCACTGATTTCTCACTGCTGGAAAAAAATCACAACACTGAATTGCCAGTTTCAGTGTCCCCATGCAGGTCAACAAGAAATAGATCAGTCCCTTATGCCAGTTTCTAGCCCCGTCTACAAATATCTGGCTCCGATAAATAAGACTCACAGGAATTTCTTGAAGGTCAATGGTCCATAATGATAGTTATTCTACATGATCTGCTCAACTTGCTTTCCAATTCTAGTTAGGCTATCTTTAAATGACTTTCTTGAATTCATCATACAGCACAAGCACAAAGGCACCCCCCATGCCTCTGAGAACATTAGACCATGCACCCTTGAAGAACGCTTTTCCTCCCTCATCCCTTGCAATCTTCCGCCAGCAGTCAACTGTTCCAGAGTACATGATATCAGCTGTAGAAAAAAGCAAAGAATAATTTTACTCCTATAATTACATTTGAAATATTTCTGTCAACAGCCCTGTTTCACTTCACCAGCTACCTTGTGGCTTCTCAAATCACGTTGAAGGCTGTTATACACCACTCTTTCAGGCAGCAGCAAAGCTTCCAATCCTCTTGCCTCGTCATTACAAGTTAAGTCATACAATAAGAATATGTTATTAAGCTTTCTTTTGGCAATTATATTGTTACCTAATTGTTAGCATCTAATTTGTCATTACAAACAGGCAATTCTTCCCCAGCGCATGCTACATGCTCTATAAAGAAGTCCTCAACCCAAGTACTCTCAAGCACTGTCACAACACAAGTTATGAGCCCTACTGTAATTGCCCATGCAATAGAACTTAAGTCAGCTTAATGATAACTAAGCGCTGCCAGATGACAAGGAAAAACTTCATCTTGTTAACGCTGCTTCAGAACTGTGTAAGTTAATAGCCTACCTCCTTTGCGTCCTGACTGCATCATCATCCTACGCCGAACTGTATCAAAAGGATAGGAGACCACACCAGCCACAGCAGTCACTGTCTGTGCAATCATCCAACTGATAACAATATGAGTATTTCTGGGATCTGGGAGCATGCCTACAATAAAAAAACCTCATTAGCTTTTTATCTTATACCTCCTCTTCCTTCAGTGCACTCACTGAACGAATGACAACTACTTTTACTTTATACCTTTACAACATTTTGTGATAGTTTGAAGTCACAACAAGGCACTTCATGCAACAAGACTCTTTTAAAGACACTGAAACAACAAAAAAAAATCTCAGGACTATTCACATTTATTCTTAGTAATCAAAGTATGCAACATTTGGGTATCAGGATTCTTTCCAGACTGGCAAGAGCAAAAAAATGCTCCCATTTTTTGAAAAATAAATGTCACTAAAGATCATATTGTGTGATTTACATTAAACTGTTAGCTTGCATTAGTGGCACTATGCCCTACTATCAAGATCAACAAGTGTTTTGGTAAAACTGCTCAACCCCATTTGGCTGAGCACTAGTTAGTCTAATACAACTACACCAATGCATTGAAGAAAGACGATCTTATACAAATTGTGTATGATTACTAAAACGTATTATTAGCATTAGAAAAACACACTTGCTTTTAAGAACAAGGTAGAAAAATAAGATATTTGGGAGCAGCCCACTGTCAGTAAGATGCACCAAAGTTTTGCCTTCAGCAGTGCAGCATCACTGACATTGGCACTGGCAGATAACCCTTCCACCTTCTCACTCACATGAACTATAGTTACTATAGACAGACAGCGACAAAGAACAGACACAATGTTTAAAGACAGACATACAAAAAACAGGCAATAGAAAGACACATTCTGCAGAGACGTTTCTTATCACTTCCCTTCTAAAGTTTACCTTTTGCTGTATCATAGATTCCAAAGTAGGCTGCTCTATAGATGATGATACCCTGGACAGAGACATTGAACCCTTGGTACAAGCCACGCAGACCATCAGACTTGGTAATTTTGACTAGACAGTCCCCCAGGCCAGAGAATTCTCTGTCTGCACCAGCTTTTCCGACATCAGCAGCCAAACGGGTTCTTGCAAAATCCAATGGGTAGACAAAGCAGAGGGAAGTGGCTCCAGCTGCTCCACCAGAAGCCAGGTTACCAGCAAAATACCTCCAGAATTGAGTGTGCTTGTCTACTCCTCCTAAGAACACCTGCTTATACTTATCCTTGAAGGCAAAGTTGAGGGCTTGAGTTGGGAAGTATCTTATGACATTTGCCAAGTTGCCACGCCAGAAGGACAGCACTCCTTGTTCCTTCGGAATACGCACTACACAATCGATGATACCCTTGTACTGCTTATCAGCAGCAATTTGTTTACTCGCATGTTGTACCTGCAAATGAAAATACATATTTTCACTGTATGTCTTGGTAGGCCTGCAGACAACCGAGCTTAGGTCTGCTTATACTATAAAACAAAGAGGCACTAAGCTTGAACACCTGACAGCAGCTGACTATGGAGACTAAGCCTGTTTATGGTAACATGCCAGCTGTAATGGCAAACTTCCAAGAATCTCAAGAACTGGAGTAATTCTGAATGGAGAGACTAAAAAGAACTGCCATTTATTGGTATTTTAGTCAAGATCAGAGGCCCAGTTACCTCAAGAGTTAAGAGTTTTTTTTTTTTTTTTTCTTACACAAAGCAGGATGTAGGAAGAAAGATTTCCTCAAAAATCAGGACCTCATCATTCCAAAGGCCAGAAAAACGGCTTAGAATTACCTCCTGGCTTCCTAACAGTTCAGCACTCGCCAAGCTAGGAAGGGCTGGCAGCGGGCTACAGTGGCAGGCACAAGGCAGGTGAGGGGCCGGAAGGCGGAGAGCCTTCCCCGGGGGTCGGCAGGCCGGGGGGAGAGGGCGGCTGCCCGGTGCCCGTCGCGGCGCCCCCTCCGCCCCCCTGGGCGGGGCCGGGGCCTGCTGCGGCTCCCGCGAAGGTCACGCGAGTCACCTTGGGGCGCGGGGCCGCCCCCGCCGCGCGCGCAGGGGCGTTGTGGAGCGGGGCGGGGCCCCGGCGCCGGAGAAGTGTGTGTGTGTGTGGGGGGGGAGGTTGCGCCGCGCCCGCAGAGGTCACACCGGGCCCCGCGCGAGGGCACCGGCCGAGCCAATGAGCTCCCCGCAGCGCCGTCACATGAGGGTCAGCAAGATGGCGGCGCGCTGCCGCCCCTCCCCGCGCTGGGCGCGAGAAGCGGGACGGGAAGTGACAGGCGCAGTCGCCACCTCCCCTCCCCGCCTCCCGCCCGCCGGCGGGGGCCAGGCCGCCGCCGCCCCGCCCCGCCTAGCGGAACCGGCTTCCCCCCGCCCATGTGACCTTCCCGCCGCGCCGGCACCAGTACCGGTACCGGTATGGGCGCGGCCTGGCCCGGCCGCCGCGCGCCTCTTGTTGCCGCCGGGCTGTGGATACGTCGCCGCGGGAGCCGAGGCCGCCGCCGGCCCCTATCCCGGGCCGCCCGCCGTCACGCGGGAAGGTCACGGGCCGCCCTGCGCCCCCCACGCTCCCCCCCGGCTCGCCGGGCTCCGCCGCGCCGCTGACCTGGAGCAACAGCTTGACGCGCTCGATGGGAGCCACTGCCGTCTTGCTGATGGCGGCGGCGACGCCGCCGGCTAGAAAGTCCTTGAGGAAGGAGAGGGCCTGGTCCGCCATGTTTTCGCCGAGCCGGAGCTGGAGCCGCTGCCGCTGGGGGGGAAGAGACGCTGCTGCCGCTCAGGCCGAAAGGGCGGGACTGCCGCCGCGCATGAGCTAAATGCCGGGCCCGGCCGGCCCCGCCCGCCGCCGCCCCATTGGCCGCGCTGCCTCGGGGGCGGGGCTTCGGCGGGCGGGGCGGGGCCGCGTCGGGTCGCCTGCGGGCGGCCGTTACGGCCGGTGGCGGGTAGCGCGCGCCGCTTCCTCTTCCCCTTCCCCCCCCCCCCCCCCAAGCCGGGGCGCGGGCTGGGGGGCTCCCGGGCGGCTCCCTCCCGCCGAGAGGCCGGTGACCGGGATGGCGGCTCCCTCACGCCGGCTTCTTCTTCCGCTTCGCCTCGGCCTCCTTCCTTCAGACGGCGGGCCGCGGCGCGGCGGTTAGAGCACCCGCAGGTGCCTCGCACCTCGGTGTTTAGAAACATCACGGCGGAGAGTTATCGTCGCGCACACGTTTTTCCACATCAATCCCTTTTCTGTACTATGGTCTGCTTTTTTGTATGTTTTCTTTTTTCATTTATCGTTGAAATTTACGTTAACCCATTTAAACCTTACACAGCTGGATGTAAATCAGTGCAAGACAGCCAAATGCCAAATTCAGTGGCATGTCTGGTCAGCACAGATGGTCAGTTCAGGGGATAATCAAGCAAACTAGAAAGCTAGTTCTGCTGTGAATATTGAATGCCAATTTAGGAATGAGGCACTACCTCACCCACAAAGTTACTGTGAGTGGTCCCCAACAGCAGCAGCACTCCTTCGTGGAGGAGGAGAGTGAATTTTGGGTCACTGTCTGGACACCAGAGGCTTTTCCTCTGTACTCATCAGCCTCATGGTCACACAGACTTAAGGCACGCCCTTGTTCCCAAAGTTTGTTCCCACCTGCTCATCCTCACCCTTGCACTGTCGGTGCCACATCTCAAAGCTTTTCTATACCTCATGGAACTGATCCAGCTTAAAACAAATGAAACACCAAAAACAGTTACACCTGCATTACCTACAATGTAAAAGTATGGTCCTCACTTCCTTTTTAAATGCTTAAAGTTAGTTGATGTAAAAACCTCTTACAGGGGTTGTCAGAGGAGGCGCTCGTCACAGATCCCCTGTCCCTATAAGGCTGCTTTCCCATCAGCAATTTCTGTTACCTTTGCTGTATACTGAAAGTGAAATTTTACATCTAATGGCCAAAGTTCTGTCTGAAATTATACTCGTTCTTTTTAAAAGTCTTGAAATTATTTTACAGCTGGAGGGCATTAGGTCACACACACCTTTAATTTAATAGCACTTTGTTAGTACTTTTCTTTCGTAATTGCTTTCACTTTTCCTTTCAGTGGATCTCTCATACAAACAGAAATAAAGCAAAACAATTTTTTTTAATAGGTCGGTATGACTGAAGATAAACCGCAGAACTGCAGTAGCTGAGGTATCTGAAACCGCTGTTTACACATATATGTGCTCTACTGGATTTCAAAAAGAGAGCATCTCTCAAAGAGTGTGTAGTGACAATCTGATGTGCTAGGCATAGTTCTACTTCATCTACCAGACCTTTTTTCTCAGGTAGTATGATAGTATGTATTAATACATCACTATACTGTTTATTGTACGTTAAAAATACAGAGTAAGTTGTATGCTATTTTATATTCTAAACCCTTGAATGGATGTAGCGAACTCACTCCTGTGCCCACACAGGGCTAGACACACGCAGTTACAGGACCATATTTTGGAAGTATATAACGAAAGGCTGTGATGCATATACTCAAGGATGCACACATTACTTGAACTGTCGTATTCCCACAGAGACTAGGCCCTGGGTGTTTTTGTTTATTTGACTGGTGAAGGAGCAATTGACAGGACCAGACCAAAGCTTCCAGCTCTTAGCACAGGTGTCTGAGATGATTCCCACTATCCTAATTAATTATCCTATTAATTATCTCATAACAAAAGTAAAGAAGCCAAGGGAAATCACTGAAAGCAGCAGGTCTTCTTTGTATTATTAACAGAAGCATCTTTGCAACTGCAGACAAAGGAAGACAAAAACTAACTTGTTGCTACTGCAGTGTAATGCTGTCCTTGAGATTTACCTTGATCAGATCAAACGTGGAATGGCCATACTAAAACTTTATTTCTCAGCACCATGAGACTATAGCAGAGACGATGGAGAATCCAGCAGACTTCTAAATTTTTTTTCACTTTTTTTTTTTTTGAAAATTCTCTCTGAAGTGATCTTACTGGCTGTGAAAACTTTTTTTTTTTCCCCCCAAAAGAGTAGCTCTATTGAATCTTAAGAAAAGGAAATGGTTGCATTGGTAATGGGCAGACATGGAAGGCACCTATTGACAGTTGAAGAAAATTGTTTTCGCAGCTAAAAGTTGTAATCTGTTACAAATAAGAATACAATATAGCCTTGCACAGCAAGTGAACCTTGCAGATTTTTCAGAATCAGGATATATTATCCATCAGATGTCTATGTTGTAAGAATGATGAAGCTGCATGCAGAAGCATGCACAATACTCAGGCTGGAACATTTATAGAGGCAGATACACTGACATTAACTGATCACTTATGGGTATCAGAACACAATTTATCTATTGAGAGAGGAAGTATTAATTAGGACACTGCTGTTTAGCTTTTTTGTAAAATTTCCAATCTGTGTAAGGCAACTCCCATCGATGAGAGAAACTCCTACCCTTCAGTGCTCAAAAGCTCTTTGTCTTAAAATGCTCATGGCAAGCCTTACAATCTGCCTTCACAGGCAGAAGGTTATTTGTGCCACATGAACACGTCTTGGGAGACGGAGGATTACCCAGTGGTGACAAACTCCATAACACTAAAGGGACTGTGAGTTTTTTCATTGATTTTCACATGCACGCTGATGAGTCATTTGTCTATTATTGACCACTTGGTATATTCCTTTTTGGGGTTACTTACGGGGGCCTTCCCACCCATGTTTGTGGGTGCAGTCCTGAAAAAAACAGTATGCCTCTTAGTAGCCACTTTTTCCCACAGTCTCAATTTGTTGAGACCTGCAAACAGTTGGGAGTATGTCACTGGAGGAAATCGGAGCCCTGTGGCCTAAAACAGTAGCCATATGATCATCTTGACTCAATTACAAAGGAGAAGACATGGGCTGGGACAGAGCACTGTGATCATGGAGAAAGGACAGGAGAAGGAATTCTGGGAATTAACTATACACGAGCAAAGGGGAAAACAAAGAGCCCATGCTGGGCAGTGGGGATGACACCTCTGGCATCTCAGGCCAACCTCATCTGCATACAGGCAGTAAACAGTTATGTGGAATCCAGCCCCGTCTACACCGTTTCTTACTATGTAAGGAGCACAAACAACTGTAAGACAACGAGGGAAAAAGGTGAGCAAGAAATAAGGAGGAACCACTGTAAAAGGCATCTGAAACATATCCCTCTAATCAAGCTGTGACCTGTGAAAAGGAAGAGAAAGTGAACAGCAGAAGGTGTGTTGAAAAAGAAAAAAAGATGCAAAGAAGCAGCAAAAAAGTGTATAAAAATAAATAAAAGTGATAAAGACAGAAGAAAAGGTAGAATGCAAAAGTATAGGCAAGTTGTGGAGTGGGGTAAGGCAATGCTGCTTTATTTACAGCAGAGTGTAAAACAAAAATGATATTAAAAAGGATGATGGAAAGAAATAGTGTAGGCAAAATGTTACTGCTAAACCTCTGAAACAGGGAAAGGGGCAAAGCAACGTGTGCTGTTCTAAAAATTAGACCATCCTAGTTGCACCAAATATAAAGAAACAATGATTTCTCAGCAATGTCAATATTAGTGTAAAGCTGCTGACACAGTTTGTGATTTGAGGCTCGTTTCTGAGGGTACTATGAACGCTGTGCAGTCATAACATCACTGCCACCAAATAATACCAGAATCTTGGGCCTCATTTTACTCAAAGTTTAAAATAAATGCAATCAATCTCTTTCCATTGTTAAAATTAACTTCAGAAAGCTGACAAAGCATTTCTTGTCTATAATATTGATGGTAAACTGAACATATATTTGCATAATTAAAAAAACAGATATGACTACTGATACATTCAAATTTTAGTACTAAATCTTTTTCTAGGTCTTAACACAGAGAATCACATCTAATACATTTCCTGTCAAACTGATTTTGACATTTGTGAATCCATGTTGTTCCAGTAAGCATCGATATTCAGAGACACTTCTCTCCTTTCCCTCTGTCTGCACAAGCATGTTCAAAGACTGCAGCAAAGCTGTGGCTCTGTTTTTCTTCTCATCATCCAACACCATTTCAGCTAGCAAAATCCCACAGCCTAATTTGAAAACAAACGCATGCAACAGTACTAGTCCATTATCAGACAAGAGAGAATCTCATTTACCATACAGAAAGGTGCAAGCTACAATACAACAGTGATTTCGTTTCTCATTTACTGATTTGCCCTTAGTTAAAGTTAAAAGTACTGTATAATCCACTATTATTAGAAATTGAAAAAACAAACCAGGAAATTTCCTTTCACAATATCGAGGGATCAAACCCTCACAAGTTAATATATGGCTCTGTTTCCAGAAGAGGAAACTACTTCTTTGCACTTGGCTATGAGAGTTATGGAAAAAAGTACAGTAGGAATAGCAGTGCTATTTCTTTAGAATATAATACTGCTTCACATTTATATTGCAATTGTGCCACAGAGACAAAGTGGTGGAGAGATCCCTGATGGCAAGCATTACAGAAGCAGAGGAGCAGCCAATGTGGAAACATTATTTCTGTGGGGGCTGCGGTCTTTGTGGTGGGAGAGATCTAGGTATGAGAAAAGAATTCAGGTGATTCTGTTTTCACACAGCCTCTTTCTTCCTTAATCTTCACACCCATGAGGGGAAAGCAAAGACAAGAGCGAGGGAGACTACTGACAAAATAAGCATCATTTTACTTCTTATCTTTTGGCCCTACATCTTATGTGATAGTTTCTCTCTGACAGCATAGCGGAGGTAGGAGGCCACCAATGCAGTGCAAAACAGATCTGTTTCTGAAGCACTTTTTGCACTGCACAACATTATCATCTTTGTTCTAACCCTTAGGACAATCCCCTCCGAGCCACTCTTACCAGCCCACCTCACACATCTAGTGCTCAGTAAAAAGTAAAATTAAACATAACACTGCAGTCTTTCAGAGAATAAATTGAGATCTGAGGATAAGAAACGCTAAGACCTCAGTGTAATGATCGAGAGTCATGCGAGTTCTTCTGACATCTTATTATTAGCCAATTCCCTGCTTCATCCCCCTATCATCAGCTATCTTACTAGAGGTAAGTAGAAACCACTCATTCCATAATGAATCAACAACACAAACATGTTTTACAAAGAAAAAGTAGCCAATCATGTTTGAGGTGAACCTGAACATACAGTCTCTCTCCAGTGGGATTCTTCTGCCCAAATTCAGGCATCCAAAAATTAGATAGCTGTATTTCAGCTAGCCCCTTTTTAAATACCATCTGAGTACATGAAAAGAAACCAGCATCCCCAGAAGGCAATTCAGTCATCTTACAATAATCACATAAGTGACATGAAACATCCTCTGAAAATGCCTATTCTTCTACTGACGGAAGGAGCTCAAGGTGACTAGACGACTTAAATACCTGATGCTTAGGTTTCTAAAGCTGGGATGATAAATCCAATTTGTTATTACACAGTATAGTTTCTATTCCCTTTCTCTATGATACTGCTTTGCCTTTAACAGATTGAACTGATTACACAGAAAACATTCCCAGGTAGACTAATGCAGGACTATCCTTTCTAAGTCACTCAGACAGTTTTATATTACAGGTCTGGAAGAGGGTGTCTGAACTTTGAACACTCTGAAAGGAAAGCACAAAATAATGGTCACTTTAATCTGTCACAGGAAGTTATTTGCGACATCTAGATAACAACAGCATAATCTAGCAAAAATACTCCCAGGAAGCACAGCCAATCCAGGAAGAACAGCTTCTAAAGTTAAAACTCAGTAAGATAAATTAGCATAGGGAAGAAAATTAACTGTAGAGAAATGTTTAAGATTTTCTCATGTCACTGAAATCTCTTCATGAGGAGGACTAAAGCAGAAGGACTTCCAGCCCTTCCAGGAAGCATACTCTGGTGAAGAAATTTTGGCCACAGTTTTATAGGAAGTCAAAGTTACTCGTGACAATTTTTCTGAATTAAAAAGTCATTTAATCCAGAGTATCAAGGCTTAGCAAGAACATTAAATTTCCAGCCAAAAGGTAGGGAAAACCATGTAAAGTGACAGCTGTCTGGAAACAATTTTTTTTTTTTTTTAAAAACACATAACAATCCCTCTGTTATCCAGCAGTCAGCTAACATCCAAAACTGAACTGAGAGCTCACAAAAAGGGTTTAGTCATTAAATAGCTCTTCCTAAGCTTCTGTGCTGAGTAGCTCAGGTGAGGCAGAAAACTGACATAAAACAAATTACTGAGGTAAGACAATCAGCTAAGTTTTGTCTCTTCTGTCTTATAGGCTTCTCCATTCATCCTCCTTGAGGATTCTTACTCACCTCAGCATTCAGTGAGCAACTGACAGAGTTCTGGTTTCTCTTATTTTACCTATCATTCTTTTAACCCCCACAATTCTCTACCTCCTCTTCATTATTTCACTCAGGCCTGGTTTCCTGGTCAAGGACTAATTGATTTCCCCACATTTTAAGGCAGAGCATAGGTTAAAAGACAGCTTTTTTCAAGCAGGCATACCTGAATATCACTTCCCAAGAACCCCAGAAAACTTACAGGCTTTACTGGCAAGAGTTAAGTTAGGATTTTAAAATATACTCCCTCATTTAAGATTTGTCATGTCTTGATTACTGAGCAGCCCCAAATTTTCCTCAGCTATGCCCACTGCTCAAGAAGTCTTTTCAGTGCAATAATACTATTAAATCCACCCCTTTAAAAGTCAGGAAAACACACCAGCTTTCTCAAAGGAAACTGAAGAACCAAGTTTGAACATTAATGATAGTTGCCTGAGAAATGATAAACTGGTTATCTGGGATATTCAAAATGATCACAGAATAATTTAGATTGGACAGGACCTTGGGAAGTCCCTCGTCAAACCTCCTGCTCACAGCAAGGTCAGCTCTAAGGTCAGATCAGGTTGCCCAGGGCTTCATTCTCTGGGCTTGAAACCTCCAAGGACAGAGATACCATGAACTCTTTGAACAACCTGATCTAGCGGTCGATTATCCTGAGAATGATTTCTTTCTCCTAATACCCAGTACTTGTTTCAGTTTATGCCCACTGTTTCTCATTCTGTTACCATGCACAATAAAGAGCCAGCCTGGTTCTGTCTTTTTTGGTAAGTCTCTTAGGTACTGAAAGATCCCTCCAAAGCCTTCTCTTCTCTAGACTGAAGAAGCCGAGTTCCCTCAAGCTTCTCCTCACAAGCTACGTGCTCCAGCCCCATGGCCATCTTGACGGCTTCCACTGGACTTGCTCAAGTATGAGGGTCTCACACCTTCCTTCTAAATGCTTTCTGGAGAGCCAGCCCTGAATCCCTTTACACTCCATAATGTCATGGACTTCAACTTGTTGAAGTCACGGGTGTGGAAGATGCAGGCAAAGTGGGAGGTTAAAAAAAAAACAAAACACCTCGTTTCTTTCCCCTCTCTAAAAGACCCTGCTCCATTTTCCTGTCAGCAGTTAATAAACTTGTAACAGTGTTTGGAGATGTCTAAGAAGGCAGACGTCATCCGCTGTTCAGCAAAGCGGATTTGCCTACAAATATTAGCCTCCTTTGTAGCACAGTCAAAGTTAATTGACAAAATGAAGCTGGACCTCTCTAGTATAACGGCATTTTATTTCAACAAACAGCTTTTTCATATTCACACCTTGAGAACATTTCCTTTGTGTTAAAACCTAGCAAAGCTGTGGTGCATTACTGCGGATGCCACACCCAAGGGACTAAAGTATAAGATGTTGTGCTTCAATCAGAGTACACTGAGTTTGTATGGTAGCCAAGCATGTTCTATTCAAATTTTAGAGTCAGTGAATACTTAGTACCTAGAGACACAGGTTTTAAGTCTGCAACCATTCCAGGTATGCCAGGTTTGAAACCACAATGCTCTGACTCAAACAGCTTCCAGCTGCATAAAGAACAGCATTATGAAGTTTATGAGTAATTTTATGGAATGAGATATCTAACGGCTGAAATGACTCTCTCAAAATACAAGTTAAATACAATGGCAGACATCATGTAAACACAAAAAAAAAGCCAAAAGCTTACTTTAGGTTTATTCAGTAGCTGGATATTTTCCTTGGAGAGTGACTTATACCTCCAGATAATATTTGTACAGATTAGATAAGAATTAATTTTTAAAAATCCCTAACAGAAGCTTGTTATTAATGGAATTTGGCCTTGCTGGGAAGTCTGATGTTTCCTTGATTTTGTGCAGCTGAAACTCTGTAGTAAGCATGTTTCTCATTATGGTACTTTTGCCTTATTCAGTGCTCAAAGAGCAAAGTAACTTCACTGATTAAATAACCTAAGATGGAGTCTGATAGACAGATGTGAGTAACTCTTGACCTTGCTCATCAACCCCCTTAAATTGCTGAGGTCAGCAACTCAGCATAGACACTGCTTCTTTCACACTGGCTCATTACAGTTATTCCTACAGAAGGATGTGGCAGGCAAGAAACTCACAACTGCTAAGGTAAAAGCTAGTTTTAGAGTGCAGCTTTAATCTCCAGGAAGGATTCTACTACAAAGTACATTTTAAATAGAAAAATAAATATTAATATAGTATCACGAAAAGAAAAGTTAGGAATGGTGACATCAATGACAAATCAGTTGAAGAAACAAGATACACAGTATGGGCTTACTTCTCCAGTCACAAACTGAAACATGAAGAAACTACTATTTCTATATGCAGCTTTCACAAGAGAACTTTTACAATGATCTTAATTCTCAAATAATGAGACAGAAAACAAAGCTATTTAACCATAACCAGAAAAGCCTGAAACTAAGGAACAGAGAGGAACAGCTCTCAGCTAGAGACTGTTGTAAATGTGCTGACTGGAAGTCAAAGACTGCTGAGGTTTGTGACTTTACAGTTGCTCTAGGAGCTCCAGTGTTTCTAATTCTAGCTTTGTCCTATTTTTACTATTACCTGAGGAAAAACATGCTGAAAGAAAGGTATGCTTGAGTGCTTCTGAGCAAAGTCCCACAGAAAAGTGAAGGAGGACCAACAACCCCAAACTGATACATACAGTGTTCACTTTTATTTTTTCATTTCTAATAAAACAAGCAGTAGCCACTGAATATATTGCATAGGGAGAATTCTTTATAATTTGTTGGAGTCTACTAAAATTAAGGTATGAATGCAGCTCATGTAGACTAGCAGTTTGAACTTACCACGCTATACAGCTCTGTCAACTCTAACCTTTGCATAGCCTGCAGAACGAGCAAAGAGAACTGGATATGAAGGTATGTAACATATCGAGTTCCAGGCTGCCCCAGACACTTTGAGGGGTAGAACTCATCCCTACCCAAGCTGCAGTCAAACCTTTTTCCAAAACCTGTAGTATCTATGCTGCTACGACAGGTAAAGGTCAAAAATGATCCTAGGCAACTGACAGTATATGCTGGTTGATAAGTATATTATACAAGTGTTATAAAAGCTCAGTGTCCCAGGTTCTTTCTGTGCACATTAAGGTGACTGACTCTTCCTGAAGCACAAAACAGCATCTAGTAAGTTTCCTGTGATCTTAATTTGTACATTCATGAATCCGTATTTCTCCAGTAGTTGTTTATATTCTGAGCCACTTCTCTGCTTGCCTTCAGTCATACTGAGGGACTGCAGTACAGCTCTAAGAGGATGCATCTTCTGTTCATCAAGCACAATTTCTGCCACTAGCAAGGCACTTCCTGCATTTCCAAAATAACCAAAAGTGGTTCAGTAAAATATTTTTAGCTACATATTTGTAGTTGTTTTGTTCACAGTTTTTGATGGTTAGAGAGGTGCACACTGATGTTTTAATGGACTTCAGTGGAAACCAGTGATGGAAGTTTCCTTTCATTACTCTTCTCCTGTAAGCAACCACTGCATGCCAAAAGAAAGGGAGAGCTTAAAGCACTAGCTCTACTCTGATCTTCAGTATAGTTCAGACCACTTCCTGATTATGCTCTGAAGCTCAGTCTTGTTCCATGTGAATCAAGCAGCTTCTGAAATCAGTCTTAACCTTGTTATATGAAGGCAGGGCTAAGAATCATCCACAATTCTGTTTTGTAATTTAAGAATTATCCTTGATGGCCTAGATCTAGCTCTGAATGCTCTCCTATGAAATAGCTACAGTTTCCTGTTGAATTAAGGAATTAGTAAAGCGTAACAATCAGGTGTTTCTCCCTTCTCTCCTGCATTCTGCCTTTCCCTTTGATCTTTTGTACCGTTCAAATGTAAGAGAAAGCACAAATGCTATATATTTCGAGAAATCTGTGCATAATGCAGTGCTGAATTCCAACATGCCATATTCTGGGTATTACTGAAGTTACAAAATGAACTGCCTCCTCTTGACTAACTTCAATGCCCTTTATTTAGTTAGACTACTCAATTGCATAGAAATAAGCATATACTTAGGTATTTGAAGGTAGAAGACTTGGTAAGAAAGCTACTATGGGCATGACAGATGGAGATCAAATAGTTACATGTACAATCTCCTTTTCTTTTAACAGGCATTATTATAATGCAAGCACAAGTATTGAAGTAAAGGCTACTAGGATTGCAAAAAAATTCCTTTTTAATATGAGCTTTTTATTATCATAATTAACCATACTTCTGTAAACTCAGAAGACTAAAAACCCTTACCTGGTTTGCAAACAGCTGATATTTTGCTTAATAGTGTATGAACCTTTTCATCAGGCCAATCATGAAGGATGCGGGAAAGAATGTAAAGATCTACTTCTGGAAGAGTATCCTTGAAGAAGTCACCTGTTACAAAAAACAGAGTTAGTGCTCTTAA
Organism: Struthio camelus; assembly: GCF_040807025.1. Taxonomy (NCBI): domain Eukaryota; kingdom Metazoa; phylum Chordata; class Aves; order Struthioniformes; family Struthionidae; genus Struthio; species Struthio camelus. The sequence continues at coordinate 147,431,447 of NC_090942.1, read as the reverse complement.
CACCGGGGGCGGGGAGAGGATCAGAGGAACAAACACACACACCACACACATGGAGGAACTGGAAGGAATTTCAGCTGAGGTAAAGTAAAAAAAATGTGAAAGAGCAGATATAGGGATACTCTCTTTAACTACAAATCAGTGTATCGTTAAGAAGATAGGCAGATCACAATTAAAAATTCTGTAACTTGCAAGGATGGAGAGAAAGCCTGAAGTAAGAATGGAGAAGTTTAATTCTTTTGTAATCACCATATTAATGTTGCCTAGATAAAAAAAGGCTGAGAAAAGGACATGCAGCAAACCCGCACCCCCTGTGGTACCTACAAATAGGGCTTTAACTCACAGTGCCTTTTTTATCCACATTCTCCAACTATAATCAGTTTGTTTTTTGCCCTGCAGCCTATTTAGCATGGGTAAGCCCACATTGTCTTTCAGCACAAGACACATTCAAGTTGACTAGGACAGCACATTGCTTCCTGCAGCAGATGAGCCTGCTCTGTGCTCCACGATAATAGAAATAAGAGCACAAAAGTTATGTTTTACACTTACCTGATACAAACGTCACTGGAGCTGTGCATGGACCTGAAGGCTGAAAATAAGAGGCATTTGCAATGACTTCTGGAAGGTCAAATACAGTGACCTTCAGATTTGGGTATATTTGTACTAATTCATAAGCCAGAGCTCCAGTGCAACCTGTTAGAAGTTAGAAAAAAAACACCACACACACACATAAGTCTTTTCTCATGGCATTTGCACAGATTTTTAAGACAAGGCTGTATTAACTCTAAGACAGAGGCATGAAGTTAGAATTAAAAGTAGCCAGTAAGCTCCACAAGGAACACTGGCAATAGCACTTCCTAGTGGATAGGTCTTGCAGGTTGGGGAACGCAGGCTTTACTCCCTCCTCTGTCACAGACATTTTAACGTGGCCTTTGACAAGCCACTGAACTGCCCAGTAGCTCAGTTTCTTTGTAGAAGAACACTAGTGAAACCACAATGACTTGTAATTTGTGGATGAAGAGCAGCAGGGGAACTATGAATCACTCACAAAGTGCTGATTTCTAGAGACCGACAACCCCTCCTCAGCATAGTGAATGATAAGACGGTGAGGTCTTAATTTCTGGACAAGTGGCAAAGGCTGCACCAATATTGTGTTAATTCCTCTGACATGCCACACACCTCTCTAGACACAGAGTAAAAGGTTCTTCCTTCACTGGATCTTTTCCCTTTGTAACATCACCCTCTCCATGCAACTCCAAGCATACAGTTAAAACGGATACTAACAAGGAGAATCTCTTCAGGTATATCATTGGTCTTCAAAACGTTAGTGGTCATCTTTGGATATTAAGAATACAAAAGTCAAAAGCAAACAAACTTGTCAATCCATTCTAAAGGACTCCAAAATTTGTTCTAATCAATACAGTGTTTTTCAAGTTTGACACCCCCATATGGAAGGATCCAGAAATCCTTTTTATTTCTGAAAATCCTGAGGAGATGCCAAAGGGCACCATCAGCACAGTCAAAAATGGATCTCCCAGCCCAATATTCTATCAGCTGAGCCACAAACCATCTTGTTTTCTGTGTTATCTGAGCCATATGTCAGTACATAGCTGATTACTCAAATATGTTTGTGATGATTTAATTATTTTAAGCAAGTCAATACTACATAAGTAACTGCTTTCAGCTGTACTTAAACCTGTTTGGATACCATAGTAACACAATACCAGGCAAATAACACTAGATGATTTTACTGCAGTTTTAGTGAAATAATAAAACATGGAACTGAAATCAACTTTTCCCTATAATTTGTATGCAAAGGTTCAAATATAGGCAATACCTCCTAAATCACACGCAGACTTAAACTGTGAAAGATCAAATGCTGTAGCCACATCTCTTGCTGTCAGGTGGGCAATGCTGTGCATGGCAGCCATAAAACGCTGCTTCACCTCCTGGCTCTGGTAATAGTCCTAACAAATAAATAAAAATGAAATAAAACCCCCCACACAGCAGTCAAATTTTATTTTCATTACTAATACTAAACAAAACTAAAACTATGTCTAACAAGGGCAGTAGGTGTTCTTCTGCACCATTAACGTGAAAAATCTAAAATTGAAGGATTAGTTCAAAGTGACTTTGACTAGCTGCTCATCCAAGTCCTTTCTTGGCAATTACAAGCTGTTTCATTGTAGTGAAAAGCAGAAATTTCACTCTTCTCCAAAATCCCAGAGACGTCTTTTCTAGTGTCCCAAATAACATATTTGGATATTTTGATTACAGTCTTGGAGATGTCTCAAGGACTGTTATATTTAACATTTCTGACCCCTGGAGTTGGGGCAGAGAAGGCAGAAAGGGTAATTTACCAAATGCTTTCTTTAAAGAAATATTGTGTCCTTGATATATATTTAATAACACATTTGCTTCATAGCAAGGTGTCTCTAGACTTCAAACTTAGTTTGAAAGAACAGATTTCACTTTTTTCTTCCACTAGTCTCCTAAAACGTTTTCTTCTTTTTTTTTTTGATACATGCCCAAATTGTTTTCATTGGATTCTGACATTTATTCTCTCATGGCAAGAAAGCAACTAAGCAGTTGGACCATGACTTAAAATAGGAAGATTAAAGATCATACTTTGTTTTTGGACTGGTTGAGAAGTATTCAGCACCAGAACTTCAGGTCTTTAGCTTCTGGATGACGTTTCTCTCTCACTCGCGTACAGACTACAGTTATCTATGGCTTTACTAACTATGTAGTGGAAGGATTTCTAGGTACTGCCACGAGCACAGAGGTAACATGTATATTCTGCATACACCGAGCCTAAACTGCTAGTGACTCCTGCCACTAGCATTACCCAAGTAAACTAAAGGCAGTAATCTGGATAAGGTGAACTGGATCTCATCCTGTGTCGCTATCTTAAAGCACCTAACTCGCATATGAATTTAAATACCTACTGCAGCAATCATACTAAAGCAAAGTATCTAAGCTCTGTTTAAAGCAGCCTTGGAAAGATTCCCAAGAGTTTTGTTCACCAGAAATCTAAAAACTAACATTACGCTAACAGTATCTTCTTCTGGAGGTCTTCAGAAGCCCTTGCTTCCTTCCTTCAACTGTACATAAGGGATGGAAATGTTTCTTTTAGGAGAATGGCTCCATTAGCATCTATGAGTTAGGAACAGGATGTAGTCACAAGCAGACTTTGACAGCACTGCTGCCTTAAAGACAAAGCCCTGACACCTTTTCCTGCTCAGTCTACCACCCCTTTCCTTAAACTGCCACAAACATTTATGCAGCCACCTGGTGAAGCAGGTTGGAGAATTGAGTAGTTAAGGCTAGTTATAACACTAAGTGATTCCCCAGTCCTAGCATATCCACCTGTGCTAGCATAAGGAAAGGAATGCTACGGAGATGGAAACAGATGGAGGGAAGGACTGCATTTCTTAACAATGGTATATGCCAGCTTGAAGTATATACAAAATTACAGCCTAAATAAAATATACTGAGCCCCTCTCTACTGCATTTGTAGAAGATGACTTTAAATAGAGCTTTGAACATGCAGTCAGCACATATTACACTGGATCTTTGCTTCCATCAGTACTGCGGGATCAGCTTTCAATGCCAGAAGGAGTACATGTACCAGGTACTACCTGGCATTATATAAAGGCTACACATCAGTAAGCTACACGTGCCCAGAGGTTGTTCTGGGAGCATGTTAGTTGGACAGGCAATACTTTAGCCGGACAATTTTCCTCAGCGCTCTCGAACTTCCTAACATACTCTGTGATTGCTCAGGCATATTCAAGCCTAAAGCTTGCACAATAAACCTGAAGAGAGCAGAAGTGTGGGACTACAAAGTTACATTCATTGTGTTTCTAGTATCCTGAGATTCACCTACTTTCTTAGACAGTTCAGTCTTCATTTCACCCTAGATCAGTTTTTCTGAGCCACTCACAACTAGTTTTCAAACAAATAAATTTACACTACCTTAAATAAATCCTCTGTTTTCTTTCCAAAGGCTCGATGGTTCTGCCTGGTTCCTTCTTTGACAGCAGATTCCAGGTTTGTAAAGAGAGGCCAAAGGTGGTCATTAGAGTGGATAATGTAGCCATGAAGTGAGTATTTACCATCTGAGGTCAGATAGATACTTGCTGCATCTGTATTACTGTAACCTTATGGGAAGAAAACAATTGTAATTAATTTTGTTTCAGCGCTTGTAATTGTCAGCATCTGAAGGCACATTTTCATGTGCAGCTGTTAAATAGCTAGTAAATAGCAATCTTGGAATCACAGTATCTTCTCTGTACAACTGTTCCTATGAAACGGTTCTAAGGTCTTCTCATTCTTAGAGAAACAGAATCATAAATTATTTCTAAAAACAAAGAACTTAAAGTGCCAAAAAGACAGACAGACACCGATTTTTTTTTCTTGCTAGAGTATCTCAATTATATACCTAATATTGAAGGGAGACTATTAGAAGTTCCTCATTCTTCGCTACGTTTCTCAGCTTACGCCTCCTCCTTCCCTTAAACTCAAGCTTTCTCCATCATGTTTTGCCTTTAGGGCTTTCTCCTTGGTCTTGCTCTCTAAAAGAGTTGAAAGATTCCTTTATTTCCTCTTTGCGGCACTTGACCTCTTCAAGGCATACTACTCAAGCAATGTATATGGAAACTTCTAAGTACATAGTGAAGACTGAAAGAGTTAATCCTGTTACTGACTCCCTCACCTACATGCACCTTCAACCATGGTGCCAGTTAGGGGTGCTAAAATTTAAATTGTTGCCCAAGAAAATGGGCATACTCCAGAGCTCTCCTCTCAGTAATACCCTGATGGTCTGCTGAAATTTGTGATTCTATTCTGCTGTTGTAGCAGAAAAGAGAATTTGTCCTCATTTTATACCGTTATATTTATACTGTTTTTATATATATATATATATATTTTATACTGTTTATGGGCTGTTTACACTGTTCCCTGGGACTGCCCATACAGGTTTTCCTTTTGGCAGTGGTCAGTATTATGTCCAGAGAGGAAGTGGGGTACAGTGCCTAATGTCAGTGTCAACAGCAATCCCAGGGTTTCTCCAATAAAGGAGGCTTGAGATGTTCGTTTAGAAGTGCCTGCTCCCACATAAAATAATTCCAGCTTCCATCATTTCAGTGGTGGAATTATTCCCTCCCCCTCCAGCTCTCCCCAAATACAGGCTACCCACAACATCAGGTTGGTCTCTGGGATACAACAGCAATCCTCAAGCACTGATTTTCTAGTGCTTATATGCGGTTTCGGGAAACTCTTCTCCCCTGACTCATGAGACAAAGAGGATAAAAGGCATGGTTTGACCAGTTTGGTCTTTTTTCCTCTCTCATCTCCTCACTCTCCCACTTTTTAATAAAAAAAAAAAAAAAAAAAAAAAAAATCACCCTGAGGTGTTTTCTCCAGTAATCCAAGTGCAGCACATGCATCAAGGAGTCTTTCTGTTCCACACAGGGAAGCTCCAATCTCATTTGCAACATCCACAGCATTCAGTGCACCTTTATCTTTCAGATGATCAAACACCTTCAGCTTAGAGGCTACAAACAGAGCCTGTGTGTAGGAAGTACCTGTTAGTAAGTTACATTTAAAAAACTGCAATCAAGAAACAAAACTCTACCTTTTGTCCTGGACAAACACGTCAGAAGTATTATTCCTAAAGAAAAGTAGCTGTGGAAGAGTGTAACAAAGAACTCCTAATTGCTATGACAGGTTTCCTTTCTTCTCCTAGCAGGTTTCAGGATCTTTAGCCAAGTGACACTGTTCGGGAGACAGGGGAACATGAAAGATACTGGAACAATCTACAGATTTTGTATAAAGGAGACCTATTTATTCAGGTATTTTGCATATACCTTGCTATGAGCACATTCCATAAAGTTAAACATGCTTAAGCATGTTTCTGAATTGATGCCAAAGAAAGCCCATAAAAAAAATTAAGTTTGATTGGCCTAAAAATATAGAACTGGAAAGCCCCACTAACGCAGTGTAACAGCTTCAGTAATTAAGCAAAGATTGGTGATTGTTTAATTTGCCGGAATAAAACTTAAGGGCACAACTCTACTATACTGTGCCCCTTAACAGGACAGGTACGCACAGAATGGGGACAAAACGGTCATTGCCTGACTGTGGAAGAAACCCATATGCAATTCAGCTGTGTAGGTTGGAAAAAACTCAGCTGAACTTGTAGAGAAATTTATTATTTGGAGAGGAACACTAATGATGTGATAATGTATACCTCTCAATTTGTATACCACTCCTGTTTTATAGCTTTAGTATTCTGAAACACAACGTGGAAAACTTAGAACACCTAAAAGCAAAGAACTGATGTAGAACACAAGTGTGGAAATGCACAGAGCGGTCCCTGAATCCATTTCTTCACAACTGCAGGCAACTACAATACACAAAAAAATCAGACTGTCAAGATAAAAAGGACTTCACATTCTGTTTAATAAAAATCAAATGGAGAAAAAGGAGATTAAATTGGGAGGATGGTGTGTACGCATGCAAACATCTAAGTTTACAGCCTTCATCCTCTTTCAAGGTTTCTTCTGTTATTCTAAAAACAACAACGTACAATTGGGATTTATCACAGAATCCAGACCTTCACAATACTGAGCCAACTATCAGGTCTATAACCATTTGGCTTCCAAGACTCGCCTAATCTTTGGACAAATACCACCTGGAAAAACCCGAGAACAGGAAAGAGAAGGTAGGAAGATATGGTCAAAACCTTGGCAGATCCAAAATACTTTTTACCATTCTGTAACCCTGTTTCAAACCAAAGATGGCGAGGGGGTGCGGGGAGGGGGAAATCTGAACAAGGATCAGGACGTTCGCCAGGCTATGCAAATTCAAAACATATTAGGTTTAAAAATTAAAAAAGTTATTTAACCCTGATCCTCTACTGTTCTGTAACAGCAGCCCTTAGGAGTAAAGCAAGTGGCAATGTTTTTTTTTTCCTCTGCAGCAGACTTCAATCTGCTTTATAAAGACTGAAACAAAAGTTAGGGTTCAAGATGATATAGACAGAATTTTTAATCTGACTAGATGCCTTTGTGCAGTCATCCTTACTCTACATGCGGAAAGAGTTGAGGTTTTTCCAGAGATAACAGGAATAGTCCGTCACAACTGGTAACTAATTTTAGAAGGCCTAAACCATTAAAAAAAAATCGCATTGGTTCAATATGAGAGTCAGTACTTCACTGTAGGACTGTAAGCTGAATTTCTGGGAAAATAAAACTTGTCTTCTGTTTCTATTTACAGTTGCCTCCGTCTCTTGCATTGCACAAAACTTGCATTACATCACAATGAACAGTATATATAAACAAAATGCTAGCAATTCTCCATATTTTGCACTTAACTTTGAGAAATGATACGCAGCATCCTACTTTTTCAAATACATCGACATGTACTCCCTGTGAACACATCTCACTTGATGAGTCTGGCACTAGCCCTGGAAATATCTGCTAACATAGCCTGCTGCTGCTGCCCAGTTAACTGGAATTTTTGTCCAATCATATCTGGTTTTAATTCACTTAACTGTATTTGCATATAACTAAGAAAAATATAATTGCTCTAATGTACAGCCTAACACACAGCAGCCTCCTGTAATACCTGAACACACTCTAGAAAGTCTCTTAATGTTTCCTTTAGTTCTACTTTCCTTTCTGGAGGAGACAGCTACACTTCCATTTTAAATACTATGGAAGTACTCACAAACCTGTCAGTCTCAAGGCAGCTTTATCCCAAAGTTTTCAGCTCTGCCTTGCATGCCTGCAAGTAGCTTGCCCACAGATCTACAGTAACCAACACCCTACAGTTTTCCTTCATATCCAAGCACAACTTTCTGCTGTTTCAGCAGAACCACGGCCCATTGTTTTTTGTCCCTGTACCCCTGTCCGCCCTGGCCAAGATACAGTCTATCTTCAGAGCCAGGTTTGTCATTTCACTGCCACTTCTATGTTTTTTCACCACTTCCTGAAGCCTGAATGACTTGACAGATCAAAGATCTACTTAGAATGCCCATTTCTCCTTCACCCTCTTCACTGTTGTTTTAGCTACGCTGGAGCTCTAAGTAGAAAACTTGGCACTGTTTTTAAAGCATCCAACTACTCCTTCCCATGACACTTGGCTGCTTGACAGAGCATGCCGAGATCTTCAGTTTGTGGACTGTTCTGTGTACGTCTCCATCAGCTATTGCATTATCAGTTAAAAATACCCTGAATGTGAAACAGGATATGAAGCATATTTCATCAATAAGGAACGAAAGAAATGATTAACATCTTCCAGAAAATCATAATGCAAAGAATTAAGTGTTAAAAGGAAGGAGGAAAAAAACTGTGACAAGCACTGTATATACGTTAAATAAATGATAGATAGATAAATTAAACTTATAAAATGCCTTCTCTGCAAATAGTATCTAGAAAGTTAACTCTATATTTGATTGTGCTCCTGTGATTGGTACAAAAAAACCCAAACTCAAATAGTTAGCAAGAAATTCACATTTCTTAAAAGCATTTTTAAATTTCCCTACAGCATTCCACTTTGCTTACTGAGTAAATTTTGCATAATACATTTCCGAGGCTCTCGTTACATGGCAGCCTCACACTTAACACACAGATACCAAAATCACTATTGTAGCTACTGGAAAATAAATTATGATCTTACATAAACTACACTGAATTAGACAAGATGAAAAAAGGCACACATGGGGAGCAAGGGGTCTCTTCGGTAGTATTTCCCAGAACCCTGAGAAGCACACCTGAGGCAAAACATGCAAGTCTGGGGCGGGGGGGGGGGGGGGGAAGGGGGCCGGAGGAGAGGCGGGAAGAAGTGTCTCTTTACTTCTGAAATCAGAAGATCAGTATCCTGTGGTTAGTTCAAGTGTCATAGACCAGGTTAAAGCCAGTAATGAAAACACTTCACCATATGAGAAGTTTCAGCTATTTTAATTTTAGACTCTCTAGAACTTATACTTAGTTATTAAGACATTCTTACCCAGGCTCAAATATCTCACATTACCTGCTAGTATATTAAAGTCCAATGATGCAATCATACATCAGTAGGAACAGTAGTGAGTATTCTTGGAAGGGTTTTTTGTTTTTACCTTTGAAGCTCTAAAACCATCCATCAGCTCTAGAATTGTAGATGGGAATTTTGCTGCGTTTTCCAATACTCCATTCTGATTTTCCAAAGGCACCATAAAAGCAGTTTTGACATGGTAACTGTCTTCTGAATTGCAAACAGGTCCTGAAGGACGTGTCCTACTACTGTCCAACTTGTTAGCACCTTTATGCGCTGCAGAATTTGAGGATTCACTTTCTCCATCACTTAGGTTCTCAAAAGTGTCCACAGAAGGGATAGAGTCATGCTTTATATGGTGTATGCTATGTTTAGGGGGCGGACAGTACAACTCTACTAGCTTTTTGCAGAAGTGATTCAGAGGAAATCCCACCACATTCAAAAAGTCTCCGTGGACATACTCAACTAACATTCCACCGAGGGCCTGGATTCCGTATCCACCGGCTTTGTCCCTGGGGAGAGAAAAATATACAAAACAGGTGTATCCAACTACAGTTAATATAGAAATTAAGAGTAAAGATAGCACAAAGTAATCCAGCAGTACTGCAGAATCTGGCATACAGCATAATAGTAAGAGGCTCCAAGTAAGAGGCTAGGCTCAACATTTCAGTTCATGAATTGCAATATAAATATAAGGATCAATATAAGGATCAATATTTCTATTAGGGGTGGGTAGCCTAAGGTCCTTGAGCTTCTTCAGACAGTCCAAGTGCTGTAGTCACCTACGGTGGAGAATGCTGGGTAACCTATGACACCACAGTCTGACTGCAGTCAGACGATGTAGCCCCAAGTCCTTGCTACACTGGAAAGTTAATAAGCATCACTAACGCCAACATTGCCACTAGGTCACCCAACTGCACAGCAGCCCTAACCCTATTCTAAAACAAGATGAGAGATCCTCAGAGATTTGTTAGCCCCAAGAGGAGCTCGGATTGAAGTGGACATCTTAAATCTCAGAGGATTATAGCACGTCTTTTGGCTCTCAGTCATGTGAGGACCAAAAATGAAGGAAGTTAGGTTGCTCCTCTCCAAGAAAGTCCTGTTCAAACACACAATCCACTGCTGTCCTCTCAAACCTATCCAGTTCTTGTGTAACCTCAAGGAAATCAATAAAGTTGTGGTTTTCAGCAAGGTGCTCTTACATGTTCCTGTCAATACAAGTAATTTGGCATTACACAGACAGTAACCTTGGACATCCAGTTTCTCTTCAGAGGCAAGTATGCAAATTCCATTGTCTGGAATCAAATTGCACCCATGCTGATAAGGCATGATAGAACCAATGATTTTATTGTTCACGTCTAAGGAACATGGCAGCTAGGAGTACGTTTACTACATGATAACATTAGAATCTGAAAGACAAAGTCAGAGAGCTCTGAGACAGAGATTAGACACTTTTATTCAGATGTACTGACCTCAGATAGTATGGAATTACACCACTACTTGCTAAAGAGAAGATTACTGTACAGAAAAAGTAGATTAGATTTCTACTCTAAGATTTGATCAAAGTCAGCTCTTCATATTTTCATAACGCATTTCCAGATTGCCCTTCAGATGCTATCCCAGGGAGAAACAGAAGAATGATCAATATCCCAGGAAATGGGATTTTGAATTACTACAAACTAGGGAATGGGGCTTTGCCATTAGCCTTGTAATCAGCCTGCATTTTGATTAGCGCTGTACAGCTCTGTTTTTAAAATATTCCTTCCTTAACAACATGTTGAAGACTCACAGTGATAAGAATAGTCTTAACCCAGACAACCTAAAAGGTCCATTTTTAAATGAATTAACACTCCGGTAGGATGAAGTTGTTCTGGTATATGCTGACAGAAAGGCAAAAACATATGTTTTGGCCATCAACAGAAGCAGTATCATACTCCTAGACAGAATTTTAACACAATCAGCCACCTCTTTATTTTTCTATAGAAATTTTGTCTTCTGGCATGAGATCCAGAGGCAGATCCTCTACTACAACCACAGCTTCTAGTCCGAAAACATGAGGCTATGATTAGTTATCAATTAACAGTTCCACTGATTTTTAAACTAGTCTCCAGTGCTAATAGTCATACTGTATCAGTATTTATACTTTATGCAGCTATCACAATAACTGGCTCCTGCAATAAACTACCTAATCCCACCAGCTTCTGTAACTGGATGCTTTTACTGGCATATTGCTAACTTTAAGGGCTTCATTTAAAACATACACAACAGCAACTAATTTGCATTACAAGTAACAGAAATGGATCTTTCAAGATCACTGCTGTGACCAAAACGTTTTTCAATAACTCACCTTTGTAGGGCATATATGATTTCAACAGGAATGTGTGCACAATGATTTCAAAAATAAAGAGAGCGGGGAAGAACAAGTTTGTTAACCTGTGTTCTACCTGAAAATGCAAAATTAAAGTCTATTTCCTTAATCAGCTGCAAAACTGCTTTACTCATGTCACCAAAACAATATATCCACATGTTTAGATATATTTGAATTGTACAACACAGAACAAAAGCTCATATAATCACCACTGCACTGACAGGTACTATTGTTCCTACAGACAAAGGGAGATACTTGGCTGGGTTTCGGGCTGGTTTCCAAAGGAAGCAAGCCGTGTGCGACTTGTCATACACATCTTGGCCCATGTTCAGAGTGACTAGAAAAAAGGACAAAGTTCAGCCACATTAAACAGGCCATCCGAGCTAGTGACTCAGGGCTACCCAAGAAGTCAACAAAAAGAAACAAGTACATCACAATTAATCTCCACTGAAGCAAACATTTAAAATAAGTCAGAAGAGATACTCTAAGATTTCTTGTCCCTCTCTATCAGCTACCAGGGGACCCTAGGGTATCCAATCCGAGTTTGTCATCTTCAATGGAAGCAGAAGTTGGACCAGTCCACCTTTAGTTCCTTTTAGTATGAAGTTAGTGGTATTTGTAAAGCATTGTTTACACAATTACTGTCCCCACAGAGGTGAAGAGAAGCAGAACTGAGTCTCTTATCTTGGAAGAAGCAACAGCTAGACGCCCAGGCAGCACGCACACAGCATGGAATCAGTGAGAGTCCTGTTTCCATTTGCCAATTAAACAGACAACTTGCAAAGCAGCTCAGATGGGCGGGTACAAGAAATAAATTTGCTAGTAGTTCTGCTCAATGTGGAACAACTTTTTTTTCCATACAGAGGAGTGAACTGCATCAATATGGTAAATTAAGACAAGATTCAGAATTAATTCTGGTATAAGGAGGGTGCAACTTGGCTTACTTCTGTAACCCTGTGCCTGTATGTACAGGCTGAGATTTTTGCTCTTGTGCTCTGTGACACCCCAAAAAAATCCCAAGCTGTCCATGTGTCATTCTGCTCTTAGATTGTAATTACTTGCACAACCTGAAAAATCTACCTGCTTACATCCTACAGCTTTGAAGGAAACAACTCTTGCACAAATCATGCAAGGAAAGAAATTTATATTCTATGCTTTACTACTTCATAGTTAAATTTGAAACTGCTTCGGGCTCTGTACCCATCTCTTGGGAAAGCGCAAGTCCTTCTGGTTTCATTGCCACTATTCAGAGCAACAAAGCTACTAAAACACACGTTCATTTTAATATCTTCACATTGGAAGTTGTGAATAGAGACAGAAGAAGTTGTTCACAAGGGAAAGAGATTGTAGCATAAAATTCCAGGCCAAAGAGGCTAGCAGAAACTGAGTCCACTTGTTATGTAAGCCAGAAATATTTAGGCTCACTATGGTCCAGCTCTCTTTCTACAAAGAATCAGAAAGCAGAAAAGAGACCCTGCCAGCAGGCCGAAAATCCCTGACTGGAAAGAACAGTGGGGACAAACCAAAAAAAGAAGAAAAAGAGCCCATCTTTCTGCAGCCAAAACACTGAAGGATTTTAGTCTCACCATAGCCTATGTTAAGACAGTGGTTTTCCCTTCTCACTTTTTTTTTTTATTTTATTTTAAACAATATACTTCTAGAATTAGTTCCTGTCTTACCAGTGACTGATTTTTACAATATTTTGTATACCAATTTTATCCTCGCTATAACAAGGACAACTCAATCTAATCCTCAACAGCATAGAATTGTATCAATTTTCATTTTGTGTAGTTATAAAGGACTTAACGACTCCATGAAAAATTAAGTTATATACTCATTTAAAAAAACAAACAAATGGTCACTTGAACTGCAATAGTGTTTTAAAATCCATAAGCACATGTGCACTTGTTACACACGTGTACAACCTGTATGGATGGCCACATGAAAGAGGGCCCAAGAGAAACTTACCCTTACTGTGCACTTACTGTTTTGCACAACTTACAGGCCACTACATTAAGTGGTTCCTTCACAAGGAGACAGTAAATGCTTCCTACTCTCTTGATTGTAGAACTTCAGATTTACTGACTTCTGCTCCAGAGAATGGCAAAATATATTCTCTGAACCTCCAGTCCCCTGATAAACTTTCTTGCTCTCCCATACCACGTTAGCAGAATGAACAGAATTACCCAATCCTGCTCCAATCCTGCTGCACCACAGCAGTACTTTTGCATATTCTTTCAGAGGAAATGCTCAGAATATTCAAAATATTTCTAAATCTGTCATTCTTCCTGAAAATCTTTGGTCATTTCCCCTTCAAACTGCAACTTTCCAGTCAGCAGCCTACTAACGATAAACGTTTCAAACCTATCTAGGAATTTCTGCTATAAACTGTATTCTCTCCAAAACATTTTTCCCTCCATAATCCAAATTAACTTCACTCTTTAGTGAGCTCAGCACCTTACATTTTCTAAAAATATGCCCAATTCACACATCCAAAGGTTATATTGGTTCTTCTTTCCACAGTAAAGCATGACTACATTATTTTGTATCAAAAACAAGCATAATGAAACACCACAGTTGATGTTACCTTCAATTCTGATTGCATTATACAGAACCAAATGTTTACCCTCAGATCACCAGATGTAGTCCACAGTGCTTAACATTGCCCGATTTGCCTTCGGCTAGTAGAAGGGAAAGGCAAATTCTGTAATGTATCACATGAATTTCTTTTTTGTCTCCAAATAATTACTTAGCTCTTTATTTAGAAAGTGGTCAGCCTCATCTTAGAGGCCGTCAGGCATTCTGCTCTCATTCTCTACTATTTCTGTGGGAAGAATGTGCTCTGTAAATAACTGGCATAAATGCAAGTGCTGAGGAAACAGGTGTAAGCCAAAAGACTATTTATGGCAAAAGAACACATGTGTAAGTTAGCCATCAGGATAAAACTGAAAGTTATGTCAGTGCTTCTCGTTTCAGAACGGTAGGATTTTAGACTAATCTTATTCCCTCATTTGCTTTTTGCTAGGCTAAATAAGCCAAGTTTAGCTCCTTTCAGTAAGTCTCCAAAACTCTGATTACCCTCATAGTCCTTCCATTCACCTATTTATTCGAATGAATATCTTTTAACTATGGCTAATGAGAACTACAGCCATTTTCTCAGGTATCCAAGCTCCTCGAATGCCTCAGGTAACAGAGAGGTAATTTTATATTAGAAGAGTATTTGCTGTAATCCAGAATATTTCAGTCTTCATTTTTCAAGTTTGTTAGAGTACTAAAAAGGTCATTCAGTTTCCCTGGAGCAATGCTAGTTCTAGACAAGAACAGAAAACCCATGTTGCATCAGCCACACTACCATCTGACACATACAGAGCAAAATTCCACAGAACACAACGCAAAGTGTTTTATGGTGAAGGCTAGTAATATAGTGTATGCTATTCTCAAGCACTCTGTGCTAGCTTCGAGGTCTTACTTACATTGGCTCCCCACTATGTATGTATTCCCACAAAAGCTCTTCAGACAGGTCAGAAAATTTCACTTTAGTCTCTTCATAGAAATCAGTGACTTCTGTCTCCAGCTGATTATCTGCAAGCAGAAAAAGGTTTCACTACAAACAGAAATTGTAGCATGAAAGTATAGTTTAGAAAGCATAACATATCTCAGAGTTAAACTTCACTTCATAGACATTGGATAATTTTGCTGGGGAAAAATTAAAGGTAGGTGCTAAACAGGTGTGTTGGATGATTAATAATGCTCTTTAGGAACAGTGGAATCATGTCTGTTTACTTCTTTCTGCACATACTCACTAATTTTCCAAAAAAAACCAAACCAAAAATCCCTCCCACCCCCACTTCCTACCTCTGCAGTCCTATCTTAATCTAGCAGGTTGTTCTTCCCGATACACTCAAAGTTAATTATGTGCCTGCAGCAGGGCTATTTATGTGCTGCCAATGTATATCCAATAGTGAATACAAGAAAGGCCACAAGCATCCCTCTAACTTTGCTGTCCAAGAACTCTTAACAATGCAACACAGTTAAAACTATTACATACTCCTACATGCACAGCTGCACCTGTACTGCAGGTCGTCCAGCAAACCTCACGGTAACAGTCTTTGACTGCAGAATCACAACAGAGCCTTAGTTTCATCTTTCAAGAAAGAAGTGAAGTATTTCAGACCTCCATATGTGAAAGTAGTTGTGAGACAGTGAGAGGTGTTCCAAAGCACTGCGCAACTGGATGCGGGGTGCCCCTTGCATGGGTACTCTCTGAATCTGGCATCACTACAGAGAAAGGCTGTTACAAAGCACGTTCCAAAGAAAGTAGCCTCGCAAAAGTAAACCTGCAGCTGGTCATTAGTATGTTAAGCATTACTGACTGTCTCTTTCTTGCAAGATTGAGGTCAGTATCTCTTGTTACTGCTGTGCAGATCTCTAGTTACCTCTCTTATAACAGTGAAAATGCCTTAGGCAGAGTATGTAAGAGATTCACAGTACAGATCAGGGGAAGACTGTTATCCAACTGCTAACAGTGTAAGTATAGAACACCACAAACAAACCAACCCACATATGTAATGACTTAGTTTTATTTATCAACATTGAAAGAATGTTTTTAATCAATCTTCCTATATAACAACTCTTAATTGATCTATCAACTAACAAAAGTATTGCAGAAAAATCTTCAATTGATTGCACTGCTTGAGGAATACACTGATTTATTATATTTTCCTTATCAGAATCTGTTTTGGTTTAAATTTGTAGACTTCAAACGAGATTTGTTGTCATAGCATCAGCACTGCAATTCTGTGTGTTTTTACTTTCCTCTTAGAGTAAGTGACAGGCATTATTACTCTTTCCATATAGTTCACATGAACCCCTTGACAATCTATTTATTTCTTTGCCAGTAGCTTCTCTTACTGTGTACGTATATTAATAAGGGTACTGGATCACTGACATTAGCTCTGTTACAAGAGCTAAGAGCAATCATTCCAATAAAGATTTTGAAAATTGTAAGGAATGCCCACAGAAAAAGAGCATCTCCAGTGAAATTTGAGAACGGAGCCTTGCAGAAGTTCCATTACTGAAATTTTGGCATGATTATCACATGAAATCCCTCAAACTAAACAATCCTAAAATTATATTAATGATGCAGTGCTCACTAAACCACTCATTTACTACCTAAGTGATCTGTTAAAGAATGTAAGTTTATTGCTCCCTACAGTTCATTAAAAGATTGATGCATTAAGCAATGAAGCCATTATTTTACTCATCCCTTAAAAATGAACTAAAATTTCCTTTTTATTGGGGGGGGACCCCAACAACAACACTCACAAAACTAAGTAGTAACTCCACATACAGCAACCTCTTGCAAGTATCAGCAAATAAGTAGAACACAGGAAGAAAGCCAGTACAAATCAGATTCTGCTCAGTCTTGCATTTTGTAGTACCTTACTTGTATTTCATTTAGGACATTCCCACAAATTTACATGGGTCTAAAGTAGTTCCATAACTTTTAGACATATTACTTGTAAAGGCTATTTTCTATGTCGTAATCCTTCTTCCTTTGTGAAAATTGAATGCAATACAAACATTAGCTTTGGTGGGAAATATCTATACATGTGTGCACATACACACATACATGCGTACGCACATATACATATTCATAAGGTAAATTTTATCTCGAGTGGGAAGCCAATTCAGGCTGCGTATGAGAAGTCCCCACCCTCTGTTTCTTCACTTGTGTACATCATCCTTAGAAAAACAACTCATTTTTTGAAGAAAACACTAAACTTCAATAAAGTAACAAACGTACCTTTACTGCTGCAATGTATAATTGCCACTCCTGTGAAAACACTGTGCTCTTTCCCACTCAACCTATCAGGGAAAAATGTGCATTAATAAAGTTCTACGAAATTTGTCATCTGCAAGAGTCTTCTACGAGACTATGTTACTACAACTTGAGAAAGAGACCACTATATAAATAAATCACTCAATGGCTCAATGTATCCTAAGCAAATACGTTTAATTTTAATATAGTTGAAAGACACTGGCAACCAACCCCTCCAAATACTATAAGGATTCAATTATTTCAAATCTTCCTCCTACCAATGTCCAAAAATCATTGTCTACAACTTAGGAAAGTAGTCAGTGATATCCATCTATTTACCATACCTGGGGAGAAGTAAATAATTCAAATGCGAGAGAGAAAAAAAATAATAGAAAACCCCACTATCATCACAGGCAACGTCAGTGAAAGTTGATAATACAGAGTTAGATAATACAACTTTGATTAAACAAGTGGTAGGTGACTACAGCTTATGCATTTGTTTCATCTGGATGACTGCCCTGCTATAATCCCATGATGAGTGAGAGCAGCAGAAGCAGATTGTAGAGGGAAAAAGCTGATCTTCACTCTAACCCAGGACTGATGCACTCAGCTCCTAGCTGAGCTGACTGCTGCGTGAGAAGTGAGAGATAACAGGGTCTCTCTTGCTGTGGCTTCAGAGTACTATACTGTGCCTAATTAACTTTGAGGGCTTTTTAAATTTATACATTTGATGTAAACAGAAGTGCAATAAATAGCATGAGAACTTGAGTTGAAGAGACTAATTAAGGAATTGTCTCATACAGATTAGCCAGACTATTACTTAATGTGAATAGAAGTATCTTGCACTCTTACTATCTCCCACAAGATTCAATGCGAGTAGTTGTAAAAAGATAGATTAGGGAGTGAATATTTCAGCCTGACACTTTGGATATATCTTGGATACAATCAGCACAATGTACTTTTTCCTGCTAATACTGATCACAATTAGCAGGAATTATTAAAAAAGAATTTCAAATACATTTCATATCCATGATTACAGAGACTGAGCTACTGCAGACTTCTAACACACAACCTCTATTTTAGAGGTAGTACAGTAAGCCTAGCCAAAAAAAAATATTATTTCTGGAACTAACCAAAATTGGCATGATTCCAAGCAAAAGCATATAGTAGTGAGGAATCCTTTGTCAGAGATTCCTTTGGGAATCTCCTACTAATAACATATGCTGCTCTCATTTGCTTTCTTTTACTACTACTATTGAAGTTAACATCATGCTATCAAGAATCACAAACACAGCTTAAGTTATCAGTGCAAAAAACCAAAGAGACCTACAGGGGGAGGGAGGGGGAACAGACACACACCCCTCAAAGACACCTACCCCTTAGAATTCTCTCTAGCAGATTCCTGAATTAGCTTGTTTGTTTCATCAGATCACATTCCATGTCTGTTGTTGTATTCCCTCACGACCACAGATGAATGCACAGTGGATTCATCGTATCTCATCTTTCATAAAGAAAATGACTAGAGTTTTAATTAGTAGGTGTTTAAGAAATGAAGTGCTAGTGAAACAGCTTTTCCTGTGTTAAGAAGAGAGGACTGTAAAGTCACAGAGGTAACATTAAGCTTGAAGGGGAAAAGGATGCTCCAAAAAGAGAGACAGAAGCCTCAAAAACTACCAGCCTACTCCCCATGAAGAACTCCGACAGAAGTGGAGTTTTTCCCCTCAGTTAAACTATAAATCCAAAGCACTGACACCGGGGTTGGCAGAAAACCACAGAGCATGACCCCAAGACAATTCCCAACTCATTTTCTCATAATTTCTATATTGAGTGGATCTTATCTGAAGGTAAAGGAATCAGACAAATGTTTACTCTGTTATAGAATGTTATTAGAAAGGAAATTAGCAAGATGGTTATCTAATGAAAAAAGTTAAACTAAGGAGATGAGGCACTTTTATGCCTGATACTTTCAAGGATACAAAGTACCAGAATGTAAAGCAACAGTCAATGAACACATATCATTATGTACTTTCTTGTACATGCAACATCCTGTCATTAAATGTC
This sequence comes from Struthio camelus, assembly GCF_040807025.1. Lineage (NCBI taxonomy): Eukaryota > Metazoa > Chordata > Aves > Struthioniformes > Struthionidae > Struthio > Struthio camelus. The sequence continues at coordinate 147,412,161 of NC_090942.1, read as the reverse complement.
AAGCCTCAGAGCACCACTGTGATGGCTCTGCCCTATCTCCCCTCCTTGTCCCTTTCTTGTATCACCTGATGCATATAGGTGGTCCTGTGGTACAATGACTCTGGAAATTAATCAAAGGGAATATTTTCCCAGCAAAATAAAAGGCTTTGTTTTAACCCTGATCAGCTCCCTAAGGTGCAGGAACAAGAACAATTAGCCGGGGGCAAGATCTAGCCAGTCTAACTCTTCCCAGTGGCATAACTGGCTTATACTGTTTAGTAAAAAAGTATTAAAAAAACTTGTGGGCATAGAGTTCTTCATATATTACAAGGAATTCGTACAGCTCCTGCTACAACAGCTTAAGTTATACATTTGGAATCTTATTTAAAACTACAAACCTTGATAGCATCCTATATGCATCTTGCTTATCAACTGGTTTCTCCAGGATCTGCTCACCCACAGTCTAAAACAGAAAAACAAAGATATTCTACTGTTATGTCTTACTTTTCTGAAACTGAGATAGGACATAAGACTTTGAAACCATAATTTCAGTCAGGCCTTCAAACACAAGTCTGCTGAGCCGGGTAAGAACCACAGATACTTGAGCAGACAATTTACTGACAAGCACATAAGTGCAACTATGTAGGCCACCCTCTGGTGTCAGGAGCTTCCATAAACAAGAGGGTAATTCAACCTCGCCTGTCATTCACTGTTCACTCTCTCTGTGGAGACCGCAGGTATAAGCAATGTCTGCTAAGAAACCTAACATCAGACAGCTCACCTAATCTAAACTTCTTGATGGTCAAAAGTCGCCCAATAACAGAGTACTACACAGTAGCAGATCTGAGGCACTACTTATTTAATACTGGAGTCTCTGAAAGACAGATAACACTCAGTTTTTGTGACAAATTTATGCTGACATAAAACCCTCAGAACACACAATATTGCAGGGATCACTTCTTAGGTAAAAGTTTTTTCCAACTTTAGCTTTAGACTCCAAAATACAAGTATTTTCTGTACTCATCATACATGATAGCAACACTGAAATACATAAGACTTCTTACCACAATAGTGTCTGCTCCTATAACAATATCGGGAGTTCTAAGGTGTTTCTGCAAAGGTGAAAAGAATACATTTCTCAAAAAAGCAGTAAAAAACAGTCAAGCAAAGAGCGTTTTAAAACCCAAGCTAACAAAACAGAAGATCACCGATTTATATTTACAGCTCCATGCTGACCTGAATATAACACATTCTATTTCTTCTTTTGTACTGTTTACAGAACTAACCATTTATAACACTAAGAGCGTGTAAACAGGAAGCTTCAAGCAGACCTTTCTCAGGTCACAATTTTGCCTAAATAAGTTACTGATGAACAAATGCATCCAGGAAAAAAGTTTCATTCTCAAAAGTCAATTTGGTCTTCAAAGTGGCAGCCAGAATTCCTTTAAAGGAAGCGTCCTATGTATGGAAATCAGAGATAAAAGCATTAGCAGAGGGCTTTAACTCTGTTTGCTTAGTTAAGTCTTGCCAAAGTGCCTTTTTGTAACTACGTTTTCAAGAGAGCTATCCAAAGTGAACATACACAGTCCATTTCAGGGTACCGAGAAGTAGGGGTATACAAGAGTTCCTTTTAGGCCTTTCCCTCTCAGCTTTAAACTGTAACCTCTTCCTATTGTTCAGGTTTGGTTTGTGTTACAAGGTGCACAGCTACTATTTAACATAGCATGGGAGAAAAGTACTTTTCTCTGTAACTGTGATCATTATAAAAAAAAGTTAGAGAAGTGACTCTTATGTTGATCTGTTTAAACTGTAGACCTAATTCCAGCAATTATTTCTCTAAATCCAATATAAAGTACTTTGAAATCATGATCAGCAGCACAGTGTTTTGCAATGAAAGCCCAGTATGTGTTAATTAGCTAGGTCTGTGTTTAAAATCCACTCTGCTAATGTCACACTACTCTCTGAAAAGCAGTCGGCAGAAACCTGGATAACCATTTACACTGGAGATCATGCAATATTTGCTTTGAGGAATGGTGACATCTGGCAACATTGGTGGTTTAAAGCATTCCTTTTCTGGCACCAGTATAGGTTTGACAAATATACTCTGCTTTCGGAGATGCAGCATTAAGAAATTATTAGCAGCTTATGGCTTGTTTAATGGAATCTCACCAGGACGTATTCAGAAGTCCACATGATATAGAACAGCCTGATATGCTGACACACAGCGATTAAACCTTAGGGCGGAAATCAAATATCACATTGATACTATGAGTTGCATCACTGGCTTCTGATGTTTAGGAAATAGAATAGTTGCCTTGACTACAGTCACATTAGTTTCTCCCTTCTTAAAAAGGATTTCCTAATTTTCGCAGAGTGCTTAATAACAGAAAATATTTTGTCTGCTAAATCTTTTAGCATTCCTCTAGTACTCTTGTACTCATGAGCCCTCTTTTGTTACAACTACCGTTCAATGACAACTACAGCAAAGCACTGGATTCACACTGGCGTATTTCGAATAGAATCTGCCCCCATAGTCAAATACCCAGAAGGGAAAACCATCGGGATCACAGCTATTCAGCCTACACTTGACTGCTGGAAGGAACTAGCAATTATATGTCGCAAGTCACAGTAGGTGTGTTGCTGACAAGAGACGCAGGCCACTTTCACCTGTGGAAATGCCAATTTCAGGTATCAGACCTCCTTTTGACAAGGTGAATTAATTTCAGTAGCTACTTTTCACAAATGACAGAAAACATCCATTTGCTTTCAGTGGGAAAATGCACTCAGAGACAACCCAAGAAGTGCATGCCAATTAAATCACAGTAACATCTACTGCATAAAGACAGTATCTAACTATTGGAATAGCTGGTAACTTACCACATGCATTCTGTTTGCTACCTCAAGAGCTTTCTGTTTTGCTGTTTCTATGGCATACTCATAAGGGGCTGCAAAAGATGACTTTTCAAGTGTCTCCTTAAACCAGGATGGAACAACCTCAAATCGTAGGCCCTGCAACAAAGATAGGAAAGCCATACAGTCAATGTAATGTCTTGGGAGCAACCTGTAAAAGCCTGCTATTAAGCCAGTGATACAAATTTGATTACAGATCTTTCTAAAACTTAATTTCTCCTCTATATATGGGAGATATCCTTCAATCATAATGTTTCGTATATACACACCATGTACATACAGCCCAAAACAAAAAGCAACCTGATCAGAAAGAACTCTTACACTGGCATGCTTACATCATTTTACCCTTATTTATTAATCATTTAACTTTACTGTTTCCTGTTTACAGGAGAAGAACAGTGTATTATTTATGCACTTCACAAGCAGGCTATACCAGTACTGGAGGTTTTTACTGAGTTCATCCTTAGCACTTCAATTCTCCTTTTGCGGAACATGTTTTTATACAAGTCTTACTACCCATAATTTACATTTTATTATACATATGCATATACAGAAACCAAGAAGAGCCAGTATCTGCACATAGTTCCATCAGTAAAAACCTCATTCTTCCTATTTCCACCTCAAGACTACACCTAGGAGATAGGGTATGTTTCTAATAGACATAATTATAGAACATATAATGAACAAAAAGTACATCTTTAACACCTTAGGAAGTTTGAGTTAAGACCTCCCAAACTTCTCTGTTATGTCCCACAAGTAATTACACCAGCATCGCACTAATCAGTCTGAGCGAGTCCTTCATTTGCTCTATTCCTTAACCTTCCCTTCACTGGAATACTTTCATCTGTTCATACATCAATCCAACCATAAACAGATTGAGGCAGACATATTTGTTTACAGACAAAATCTGGCTAAGAGGGAAAAGAACTGAAGTTTTAAAAAGTGTTTCCTGTCTTCACATGCAAACAGACAGGCACCTGTGAAAACTGACACCCACTGCCGTTGGTCTGCCTCGTAGCTTTTAAGCATAAAATTTCTCCAGGTTTTTAAACTGCTGTATAAGATTACCAGGGGTGCAGCAGCGCACAGTGCAGCTCCACACAGCTTCCCCGGAAGTTTTGAAGGCCAGTAATCCCCCTGACACCCTCCAAAAAAAAAAAGGGAGGGGGGGTGGGGAGGGGAAATCAGCTGCCGTAACAGCTACGGCTCGCAGTTTTACCCCCCGCCCTGTGCTTAGACCCGACCGGACCGGCCGCCATCGCGGCTGCCTGACGGAAAGGCCGCACTCCTCCCCCCCCCCCCCCGCCTGCCCTGCGCTGGGCCCACGCAACCGTTTAACGGCCGCTTGCGGGGCCGCGCGCACGGCGCCTGCGCAGACCGCGCCTCCCGCCGCTGCGGGGGCAGCGCGGCGCCTTTCCCCTGCCCCGAGCGGCGGCGGCCGCGGCAGCAGCAGCTCCCGGGGCTGCCGCGCCCGGCGAGGGCCGCGCACTCACCACGTTGGTGAGGATCTCCTGCCGGCGCGGGGAGGCACTAGCCAGCACCACCCTCTTGCTAACCAGCTTCCCCAGCACCGGCTTCAGCGCCATGGCCGCGGGCACGAGGAGGCGGCGGCAGCCAAGCCAGGCCCGGCGCCTGCCGCTCCGCCGTGCTGCGCGCCTCCGCGGCGGGGGAGGGAGCGGCGCCCTTATAGGGCGCTGCGGCGGGGCGGAGCGGGGCCGGGCCGGGCCGTCCCCGCCGAGCCGGGAGGAGGCCTCGGGCTGCCCGCTGCGCCTTCGCGGGGCGTGAATTATTATCCTCAATAACTGCTAGTGATGTTAAGGGTTTTCTTAGCTGGCTAGCAGGAAACTGGGATCAGTGCTCTAGTGTTACAAAGCAAAATATCTCCGGCCGTTAAACTAACAGTCTGCATGGAATAACTAGGTCTCTGTATAATCTGTCTGGTGGACCTTACCTATCTCATGGGTTGTGTTAGGGGTTGCCAAATTTGGCAGACCCAGAGAAGCGACTCTGAGGGACCTCCAAGCCCCCAGCTCCACCCAGTAGCAAAGCTGAGCGTGTATTCCCAACGGGCACGCACACAAGTAAAAGCGCGCAGCATGTATACACACATGGCCGCACAGATGGCGCAGACAGAAAACAAAGCACTCACCAAGCACCAACATCCTCATCTTGTTCCCCTCTCTGGCTGCGCAAGAAATAGGTCCGTTGGTGGGAAGCACGTGTATGTATGTGCAATGTGGATCCCTCCAGTAGATGGCCTTACACACCCAGTCTACCCAGCAGCTAGCCTTCAGTCCCGGGTCTCCTCTGTTGCTGGCATCTGGAGGCGTGAGCCCCTGAGGCCGCAGCCCCACTTCAGTTGTGCTTACAGAGCCCTCCCACACATGCACAACAGGTCTCAGTCAACCCCAGAGTCCATGGTCACTCCGGCACTTGGCCGGGACCTCCCAGTCCCTCCAGCGGCCAACTCTTCCAGGTGCCTCGCTCCCAGACACACATGCACATACCTCCAGTCCAGCTGCCCGGCTCACCCGGCTCGACGCCCGCTGGCAGCCACAGCCTGACAGCAGCCGCACTGTGCACCCGCGCTCCGCTCCCTCCTGGCTGGCCACCGCGGTGCCACCCCCTCCTGGGGCCAGCAGAGTCAGTGAGCAGCCGGGACAGCCGGGACAGCGTCCTGACCAGCACCTGCTCTCCCTTTTATCCCCGTTGCCCTCCGTCTTGCACCCTCCTTCCTCGCCAGCCACCTTGGTGCCACGCTTTCCCACCTGCGGTCTCCCCCGCCACCTCCCCTCACAGGTCCCGCACAGCCCCGACGTATGTGTGTGTGTGTCCCCACCTCGGGGGCGACCCTCGTCCTTGTGGCACCCGGGGCCTCTCCCGTGGGGTCTCCCCCAGCCCCGGGGCAGGCGGCTCCTGGGACGCCCCGGGGGGCCGGGGCAGGGGCTCCGCTGGCTCCCGCGGGGGAAGGGGGCTCCCCCGCCTGCCCGCCGCCTCCCTGCCTGGCTCGGCCCGAGGAGGGAGCCTTTCCTCACTCACGCAGCCGGACAGGTACCGTGCAATCATCCTGAGTACTGGACTTCAGATTTTGACGTAAGACTTTTTTTATGGGTAGCTGTGACTTGAGAACAGAATTGCAAATTTGTCTTTGAGCAGAGTTTCGCTGAAGTAATTTTAAAATACTAAGAAACTAGGGGAATTATACTAAAATGAAAAAGGAAATAAAATGCTTGGATTAAATACAGCTGTGAATGTAGACAGCTGTTCTTAAAAGCAAGGGGACCTGAGTAGATGTTCATGTCTTTGGTAAATCCGTAATACTGAAAATAGTTCTGGGTTATTGGGCAGCTAGAGAACCGATGAGGAAGAAAGATTCAATAAGGAAGCGTGAGACAGAAAGGGGAAATAGTCATAGAGCTTGTCAGAACAAAATCACTGCTCTTTTTTAAGGCTCTGAAGTATGACACTGCTCCTTGCAAACAAGGAAGATTGGAAGATACTACAGAAAATGAAATCCAAAGTATCTTTTGTATGATACTGTTATAATTTTTGACTGAAAAAAGCACAAGAATCTTATCAAGTAACAGAAATGCGTTTCGTGGCACGCACACAGGTCAAGGATGTTGTGGAGTTGCTCCTTTTGGACATGCTTCTTATCCCATGTCATCATTTTATACTACACTTTGCTGTGCAGGGGAGTATCAGCAAGCTCTACAAACTAAATTCTCGCATTCCAGAAGAGTCACATGACAACACAAAGTTTTCCATCTCAAAGCAATGGGCCTGATTAACTTCTACTATTTTTCGCATGTTATTCTGTCTGCAAGTGTAGTTTCACTGGCATAAAAGAGAAGTAAAAAAGTGGTGACTCCAACCCCATATATATAAAGAACAATCTTACCAGAAAGAAGGCCTTCCAGTCCTTTCAGTTTGTTCTGATAGACAATGATGGAATGGTGCTACATATCCTTCTAATCATTTATAGAGCCTGTAGAGATGCATGTCTCATAACTCTTCTTTCTTACATGTGTAGTCCCGTTAAAGGAGAAACAAGACAAACATGGCCTTCCGCTCCTATCTGAATTCTGCTTATGCATTGCTTCTCTCATTTCCAAGAGATTTTTCTGAGGTAAAATTAAAAAGCACAAAAGAAATAGGTGGCATTTCTATAGAGTCATTTCCATGAAAATTCACACATCCAAAAATGGAGACTACTACAAGAATTTTTATGGGAAAATAATGTGAAGTGACTCTTTGATTATTATTTTTAAAGACTGGTGATTTCTAAATATGTTATTCTGATAGACTTACAGGAAAAAGTGAATTAGTTTATTTAGAAGGCAAAAACGTGAAGCTGTTAAAATACACATTTTCATCAACCTTTATGTTATTTACGGAGGTCTAAATGTCGCAATGTTCAAAGGACCCTATATGAACAAGATAAACAACATTAGATATGCTAACACAGCTAGGAGAGGTTTGACAAGTAACCTTTATTAACTATGCTGTAGCAGCTTTACGAGAGTCAGACAGAACAAGTGTGAGACTGCAGTGAGCTGACCGAGAGGAAGATCAATGACACCAGCAGTTATCAGGAAAGTTTCTGTCTTGGCTGACTATGCTAGTCAAAGATTAGCTTGTCCAAGGTTGGTTACGAAACTGTTGACTTTTTAAAATACCTGCTACGTTTCAAAAAAAGCAAAGTAAGTGTTAGAGCTCTGAATTGCGGAGATACTTCCTTGATGTTTTTGTTCTGCACATCTGCTTTTCTGCCTATGTATTAACACTATGACCATCAGAGTGATAGTTGCACGCATGTAAAGAATATTGTTATGATCAAATTCTTGCATCTACAATTATGTATATTGCAAATAAGTACATTTATGTATATGTGCCTAGATGTGTTATTTGGATGCATCATCTCTGCAAGCAACAACATTGACTTGTTTGGGGAAAAAGTGCATTTCCATTGCAAAGAAGCTAAAGAATGCTAGGGAAGTTGCTACGAAGGAAACGACCATTTCATCTTTCACAAGGCTTAGCTTTTCTAGGATAACTTCATTAATTTTAAGAGTTCAGGCTTTTGTTTTTCAGGAGCCTCCTTCTGACACTGGAATCCTTGCCATATGTCAGTGTGTCTGCACAGCTCGTGAAATAATATTTCCTGTTTATATCACTATACGGAAAAGCACACTAGGGATTTAAATATGGATTCTATTTCATCAAATAATTATCAGCTCCAGGGACTCTCTTCTGTTCAAAAATAGCACCATCTCATCATTCAACCTTACCTTCATGTTCCTGTTTTTGGTTTTGTTTTTTTTTATTCCTAACATAAACTGGTATTTATCTAATATTTCTTCTGAATTGTGTAATTATGAAGAACTACTACCAACCTAATACGATAACATTGCATATCCTTGATTTTTTAATGTCTTCACATTCTTGCACGATACATAAAACAAAAGTACATGCTGACTCTCAAATTCTTTTTTCATTGCTCTTGCAGGGAACTGCTGAAGTTTTACTGGAAAATCATAAGCTTTCAGTCACCATTTTACCAGACTCAGGGCATGCTTTTAGAGTGAGTATCCTAGACTTCTTTCACTAATCTTATTGTTTAGCTCTAGATTCATTTTTTAAGAACCTATATCAATTCAGTTTTCTTCAGCTCTGTTTTAAATGCTTCTTCCTCTTCTTTTACCAAATCTGGAAGTCCTGCAATAGCTCAATGTGTCTACATGATCATTTCCCATAATTCACTTTCTCTTTGAAGTAGAGTGGTGATGGTGTTATAGGCATGTAGAGATGTTTTGGGGAAACCACAGGAAGTCACATTGCAGAAGATTTTAAGTAAATATGTGGACTGTATATTATGTAATGCCCCTGTAAAAGCTTTCATATACACTTTATTTTAAGACGTTTATCCCACATAGCTGTAAAATGGCATTTTACCTTGCCTATGAGGAAACTTCACAACTTCTGAGGGAGTACGACATATCTCATACCAGAGGAATACCATACCACCTCTCAGGAGGCTCCATGCCCATCTCACGGAATAAGGAAAAGTAGTTACACTAAACGTGGACCTAGCAAGGCCAGGGAGGAGAGCATGGCCACTCACAAAGAATCTTCCAGCAGCACAAAAGTCCTCACCCAAGCCTCGGTGAAGCATCCCTGACAAGCATGGGTGAAGCATCCTTGACAAGCATACTTAAATAGTATAAGGAGATTCCTTCCAGGAATCCTTAAAGAAAAAATGCCAGTGATTCAGACTGACTGCATAGTTTTTGTCCTCCACCACAGAGAAGGTGCCTACAAGCTGGAAAAGCCTAGAGCTTTGAAAAGGTCTCACTGGGAACACAACTAAATCCTGCTGAGAAGAGCACAGAATGGTGACTCTTGTGTCTGTGTTGTCCCAGAGGACAAACAGGTACACAGGTACACAGCATGAAAACAGAAGTAAGAAAGGAATTCTTCCTTCCAGCTAGTTTCCACCAACTGTGAGCTATAGCCCCTTCTAGGAAGGAATCTGTGCAGCAATCTCATCCCAACTGACATGATGCAGAAGCAGCATCACAGTTACCCCTGCTTCCAGTGCTGTCTTTCCCAGCTACTACCACAGCCCGATGTCTGCTGCTGAAAGGAACTTCCCTCATAGGCAGCTTGCTTTCTCGTGTTGGTTTGGGGCCAACAATCAGCCTCAGCAGAGAGACAGGATAGTGCCTAATGACCCTGTAACCACTGGGACAGGTGAGTAAGTGTTTGCTGACAACATTGCTAGTTATTTGTGCGTTTGTGAGGCAGCAGATTATTTCAAATCCCTCAGCCTCTCTTTTAGAGTCACATGGGTTGCTTGTGCTGCACTGGTAGGTAGTTCTGCATCTAAGCTCAGTGTTGTACCAGTCTGATACCGATTTCCACCTAAATAATCTCTAGTGAAAAAATAAATAGCATATCGAACTCTAAAGATCACTGTTCCTAAACTGTTCATATAAAAAATACAAACAGTGGTTCATAAAATATTTTCAAAAGATGCATGTGTGTGTGTATACACAATACATAATGTATGTATTCACAGTATACACACTACATATCTGTGTGTATGTGTATAAAACATGCACATGTGTATATAAAACATGATATACAAATATATTTATATTTGTGTAAGTATGAAAAACAGGTTGTTACTCTTCTACTTGGCACAGTGTAAACGGTTACTGGAAGGACAACGGTGTAAGGCTAGGAAAAATGGGCGTAAGATGCAGATGACTGGCTCAGCTGGAATCCCAGCTCTTCTAGAAAATGATTTTTTAACTCAATCACCTGGGTTGAGAACATTTGTGAACTCTTAATTATATGTTTATTCTATAAATCTCCGCAAGAGGGCAGTACATCCCACTATTTTTCTACATATTTGCTTGGCGTTCCTCAACTTTAAAGTAACAGCTATAGCAAACTGGGCCTTATAAGGACCAAAGACCAAGCACCACTCACAGTCAAAGTTCTAGTTCTAATTATAAGGACAACTTAATGTGACTGCATGCACGTATGCGTGTGCTTGTAGGTACAATCAGAGCTAACATTGAAGTCTGCGGAGGCCTAGTAATAGCTTAAAAGTTAGTGTGTAAGCATTGAGATCGGAGCTATACGCAGAGGCATTTATTAGCAGATTAATAGGTGCTAACATATGTTTGTAACAGGGAATATGGAAACAGCAAATTTGCATGACTGTAAGAACAGGAGTTCTTACAACAGGAGGTAATTCCACCCTGTGACCCAAATACCTTTACCAAACATGACAATTAAAATGTATTATACTAAAACTCACAGCAAATACTGTTAGTTATAGGCATTATTTTTGTCTTCTATCTTCTCAGTCATTAAAGAAAGTTCATCTGCTGTATTGTATTATATTTTTATACTCCTTTGAAGGCTTAGTTTTAGCAGGAATAGGTAGGAGCGTTTGCCTTGTCACAAAATATATTTTGTCAAATATATTGTCATTTTATGTAAAAGTGTACCGTGTAGTTTGCATTATTCGTCAGAATGGGGTAAGAATGCAGGGATACTGATGCATTCTGCACGTACTACGAAAAGCAGCATGAAATATAGGAAGGAAAAATGTTGCCCTGTGGACAATGATGCAGGAACTGGGGAACAAGAATCACCAGCTTCCCATTGCTGAAAATTTTTGAAGAGGAAAAAGCCGTTGGACCTCATTGATTGAAGACAGAGAGATTTCTAACTGAGAAGGTGATGTAGACTTTCTGTAGAGACAAATGATGTGTCATTTAAATGATAGATTTGTCTTCATCTACTGAAGTCGCAGAAGTCAGGGGAGGTCTGAAAGACCTGTAGTCTACTTAAGCATTTGCGGAGGTTACCAGGAGTATTAGTTTCCTAGGTCACGAGGCAATATGGCTTTCCATCAGAGGAACAAGCTCCTGTTACAAGCTTGAAGACAGCAAAACTAGAAGACAGCTGTCAAAAGGCAGAAGGTGACAGGTCTTGGACACCAGCATTGCTGTTGTGGTATGGATCCATGGTAATTTGGAAGTGCATGGAGGTCTATCAGTATCTGGATGCCTGAATGCAACCAACAACCAAAGCAGCTGTCAAGTAGCTTTTGGAAATGGAGGGGGCAATCAACATGAATTGCTGCCAAGCATCAGGACACCTAAAGCAACATTTAATGTTTACTTCTGATCAGGTGAGTTGCACGTTTTGTGCCTTGTAAGCCCACATATCCAGAGACGTGAGTTCCTCTGTGACATCTGTTTGCCCTGATCTAGGCAGTGGTTTGTTTGTCTGTTAATAACATTCCTTTCCTTACAGCAGGAATCTGGAGATTTGTCGATGCCTCCTCCTTTCACACTGAAAGGGCTTCATGTTTCTAAAAGGAAATTGGCTGTTTATGAAGAAAACTATTTAGAGACATTTTTTAATTGCAGAGGGACTCTTGCAGATAATAACTTTCTGGATATTTTTCCAGACTCTCAAGTGCTGTATTTCTCTCTCCAGCTGCCACATAAATTATTTCTTCAGCCCTTCTCCCACCTCTGTCTTGAACCTATTTATACCTCCCTAAGGTCTGTTGTCCTCTATCCTTTGACAGGTCTGCTAAGGTATACAGCGCAAGAGCCAGGCATTTGAGTTTTCTCCGATCTAAGGCACTCAAAAAACCACTTACCCATTTTTCTGGTACCTCACCTGTAATCCAACAACAGCAACTGAGGGTGCGCATTGGATATTGGAAAAAGCTCAAAATACAATTAGCCTTGGCAACTCCAAACATTACAACACGAGCACTTTCTGCATTTGGATAACTGGCATGCCAGAGCCACTGTCCTGCAGTCAGTCTTAATCAGGAGCCAAGACAGTCAAGCAGGGGGCTGAGGTACTAGAATGATATTCTGGCTGGCAGCTCCGAACTTGCTGTTTTATAATAAGAGAGAAATGAGAGTGTCCTCATCTGACAGCATATCTCTAACTGTTTAGGCTTTAAGGGAAAATATTGGAAACCATAAGACTTGCAACAGAATCGTGAAAGATTAGGAGTTCTGTAGCAGTCCAGTCTTCAGACAGGTAGTTTTTTTGGTAGTTAAGCCAGCTTTTTTGTAATGGACAAGATATTTCCACTAAGCAATATGGTCTACCCACATCCTCTATAACTATACTTTATGGGTTTGATAACAGGACAATTATTTGCAAAAATTCAACCCAGAATGCGCAGAACCCAGATAAATATATCAAAATGAATAATATGAGTTAATTTCTGCTCTCAGTAACTCCATTTAAGACTACAAACTGCAGCAAAATGAGGAGAGACAGTACAAGATTTATTCCAGTAAGAAATTCCTCTTTTTTTTTTCTGGATTGGTTTGATTAATGAGTTCAATAACCAAGGCTTATATCCCGATTGACTTGCGAGATTCATTAAGTGTTGGAATTTTCATTTGGGACACTTAAAAGACTACAGCTTTAGCTACATCTAAAAATTTTGCCAATAAAATTCTCCTATCAGCCTTCACACAGACAATATGCTGTCAGAACATCTTAAACCAGCTTCTCTAGGAACTTGCTAGGTCATTGGAAGACTCGTGCACATGCTATTTCAGCAAAGGGACACTAGAGGTCTTGCCAGGATATCTGTAACAATCCAGGCAAGAGAATCACACTACCACAGCTATGGCAGCTTTTAAGAGGAGACTAGGCTGCTGCCTGACCAGTTGAAAGAGCCAGCGATTGTGAATGGCACTGCCACAAGAAGACAACAAGATCTGCTGTTAGTCAGCTCCAGTGACACCAGCCTTCAAGAGAGGCAGGTGAAAGAAAAAACGAGAAAAGGGGTTAGAAATGGAATTAATAATGTTATGCTTTGAGGCAAAACCAGTTAAGTGTTGTTACTAGCTGATTGTTGAAGCGGGATTTCAGCGTTCAACTTTGCCCCAACGTGAGGGACTTGTCTACAGTACTAAGTGAACGAGCGCCAAGAAGCAGGCTTGTGCCCCAAGCTCCCCATTGGGGCACTCTTAGCTCCCTCCCTGGCTCTGGGTAGACTCCTCCAAGGCAGTAGCAGGCAAAGCTCTCTGCTAAATCCAGCCAGGCAGCACCCATAGCAGGCAGTGTAGAAGAGGCCATGCTCGTGGGTAGACAGTGCTCCAGGAAGTTTCTGGCAGACATTGCAAGGGAGCGTAAGAATGACGAGGGTGTGGTAGGCCAGGGGTCTGCCTACCTTACTCTGTTCTCCCTCAAACACTGGCCACAACTGGGTATCTCAAAAAGGCTAAGAACAGAGCAATCACGTAATGTCTTTTCGCATTTACACTCCTCCAACCTCTGACCATTTTAAGTTTAGGAGTTTTCCTGACTCTGCTGTGGCTTGCCTGTCTAGTAACCTGAAATAGATCTCTTTTCCAGGCACTTTTCCAGTCTCTCTGTGAACCCATCTATGATGTGCATCTACAACACCTTTGTCAAGGCATTCCCCATTTCTACCATGTGTTATAAGAAGAGATACTTCCTGTTGTTGGTTTTGATCCCAGATGTCATTAGCTTAATGTGTTGCTCACCAGTTCTTGCATGGGGAAAGACCGTGAAACTCATCTCTATCTCTCTTAGGAATAGATACAAAATTAAAAATTTAGATAGATAGAAAAAACTAAAAGTATAATAGCAATGGAGAACAGATTTGTTGTACTTCATAACTTTGTTTCCTAGTCCTGTTCTAAGCTTGGAAGAAACTCATGCATGGCAGATAAAAACACAGGAAACAATCTTAAATCATTTTTATGTTTATTTATTATATACAAAAAAGTCTAAGCACATTCATAGAGATTAAATTGTTAAACAATAAAAAACAGAAAAATCAGAAGCCCATACAGTCATGTCTCCTCCTCAGTAAAATTACATTAACCACACAGGCAAACAAGTAAAAATGTCACCCAGATCCTACATTCCCAGAAGCGAGGGAAGTATAGACATGAACTTCTTGATAGCTCCTCAAATGCTACATACATATATCTCTATATACACGTAGCAACATATACCCACTGAATAAGGAGGGTAGCAGTCTTGTCACCTTATGGTGTCCCACAAGGACATGTTTCCAGTGTCAAAGAACAGTACAGTGGGCTACTTTTGAAAATAATTTCTTCTTCTGTTCTCGTAAAAAAAAAAAAAAAAAGCCTTCACAGTGTATCCTATCAGAGTCAAAAGACTGCTCTCACTGGGATCACTTCTGCGTTCCTTACTCAAGGAACAGTCCCACTGACTTGAATGGGATTTTTGCCTAATGTGAGCTAACTACAGGCTAGTTAGTGAGATTACATGAAGAGAAACCTGAGTGAGGTATCCTTCCTATTCCTTTTTAGGCAGCATCAGAAGAGAGATGAAGTGCTATGAAGGGCTGTGCGAGGTTGGAGAGAAGAACATTTTCAGTCAATTGTAACCATCTTTTTCTGCCCTGCAAAAGGAGCAGTTCAATATTTTCAAAAATATAGTTTCTGCCCTTGCAGCTCCATTTGATGTCAGTTAAAATTGAGGCATGTTTCAGCACATTTCATGAGGCACTAAGCACTTCAGGATTAGGTTCCAAATAAACCAGAGTGAAAATCAGCATTAGAGCTGGGGCAAGTGACTGTTTTCATTATAAAAATATTTGCATGTTAAAAAAAATATGTATTGTAGTATTTCCTCCAAAACAAAGTTTCTGCCACAACAGGATGCTGAAATCAGTTTTGATAGTGGGAAATACGGAATTCTGTGAAAGTGGGTAGTTAAAGGGACTTCAACAGCAAGGTGAACTATACACTGCTAAATTCATAAGCAGCTTTGCAAAACATGAACGAACTGAGTTTCTGCCCCATGGAAGTGGAACACGTTAGAAACAACCTATTTTGTGAATGTTTTCAGACAGTGTAGGTAAACAGAGGCACATATCCAAACTCCTCAGATTTAGGTATTTACGTTTGCTTAGATTTGTGTGTCCTCAGATTCTTAGGATCTCTTCCTCCTCAAGCCTTCTGCTCACATTTCCTGACCAGATGCACAGATCTGGGCACAAGCAGACATTTTGGAGTGTGTGCTAGAGCTGATGCAGGAACATGGATTTGAGCCACCAACTCATACAGGAACAAATTCAGTGGGCTCTTCTATTTCAGCACATGGAAGGTGATTTAGATTTGCAAACCCATCTCACTACACATATACACTTGGCACACAAGCAGCTAATGAGGGTAGCTTCCACATAGTAACTTGATAGGAAGGTTTGGACTGACTATTTGTTGCTAAGATTGGCCTTGTAGGCAGAAAATACACAGATCACTTATAACTAACACCGTGAAATGACCCAAAGCACTTCACATAACTTTTGAAAGGTATCACCAGGTTCACTGGCTTTTATCCTGCTCTAATAGCTAATGACACTTTGACAGAGGTAGACCATGTAAATATCTCACAGTCCATTTTGTAGTTATTCAACCACTACAGTGAAGACCGTGGTAAAATTTGGGATGGGACAAAGTTAAAGTACAGAACAAATCACACCTTAATCAGCGGTGGAAAACTGGATTTCAATCATGTCATAAAAAGAAAAAGACATATAAACTGTAGCGGCCTTGGCCTGATGCCTTTTACTCAGAGACAGAAAGTACTGTACTCAGAAATTGGTATAATTGGCAGCCACTGCTCTGTGCTCACCTGGCATTTGGTATCTAAACCAACTGTGCCTGATGTCAAAGAGAGCATCCTACTCAGAGCTGGATGAAGTCACAGCATAGCAAAAGGATACAGGATAGTTTTGTCCCACTTTTGAGGATAAACTTGTCTGGCTCTAGCAGGCAGTTTTGGCTCTTCACTGTCATGAGAGCCAAAAGTAGGTATAAAACTGTAAATACTACAGGAAAAATATAGTTTTGAGTCACTCCCTGCCTTTATCTGACCCCAGGACACATTCTGTAGCTGTTTTCTTTCCAAGCATGCAGGCAGTTGCTGAGGTGCGAGAAGAAGAAAAACATGACACAATATATGCAACAGGCTGGAGAAGGTTGTTTCTGAGAGAAGTCCCAGACATAGAACTGTAACAATCAACCTGCTTGTATTCACAGCCTGGTTCCAGGCTCTTTGGTGTCTCTCCCATTCTCAAGATTTGCTTTCTTTCTTTTTTTTTTTTTTTTTTTTTTGCTTCTTTCTGTTGGCCTGTTTGCAATAAGCATATTCTAACATTTGGCCATAGGGACAGGTTTTCAGTTGGTTTCTGCTGGCAGAGAATCACTTCAATTGGTTGTTGCATTCTCATATATTTAGCTGAAAATTTGGTTAACAACCTACACCACCTCCATAAGATAAACTTATCATGCACACACAATATAAAGCAAAATTCGCTGCTGAGGGAGATGGTTCTTCAACATGGCCTATAGAGAACTGGTGAAAATCACTTGTTGATACCGGTCATAAACCAGCAGCAGCACTGTTACCGTAGTAGGTGACTGTGAGGAAACTGTTTTCTTAATCCAACCACTCTCCACTCTCCTGAGAAATTAATAGCTTTAAGAAATGATAATACAATCCACTCAGCAACTGAGGTGGTCTCAGACACTGTTAATTTTAGCTTTTCTTTCATTTATAAGATAATTTGCTATACAAAATCGAAATAAATAATGTGAGTCAACCTAACCTTTTCAAAGGTTAGCGCGGTTTCGTACAGATATTGGGTGAGTGTTCTGATGAATTCACAGTGGCTATACATAATGCATCAATGGTAAAATGCCAGACTATTTTTGTTCATTCTTTTATAGAAATACAACATGAGAGAAAGCGATACATCATAAAAATAGTACATTACTTAGAAAAATAACTCCCCTCCCCCAAACCCCACTTCAGTATATGCTTCAGTTCATATACAGTAAAATTTCACATTCTCTGAGAATCAAAAGTCTTTGGCTAATCACTGAGATCAGAGAACCTGAAAGTAATTTTTATTCTAAACTTATTCCTTGATTTCATGCAGTAGAACTCATTCCAGGCCAATCCTTAATTATCAATGTTGTTTTGACTTCACTGGCTCTTTTAATAAGCTTAATTCCTTTTATTCTTCCATTTCTTCCTAGGAAACAGTAGCTTGCTAAAGTAGCATGTGAGATATTCTCTCTTAAGTATAGTTAAACTTCTGTCACTGGGACAAGTCATTTTGAGAATAGCCATTCAAAAAGAAATGCCGCCTTTCTCTACTCATGGAACTCACAGGTGCCTTTCTGCTTGAGAAGTCTAAGGCTAAAAAACACTTTCATGCCTTTGCAAGTAGACTTTTACTCCCTCTAACCCATCCATAGGTCCACTTGACATAGACCTGGCTGACATGGTCCTGCCAGAGAATAAGCTTTCCCTTCTGTTTTCCAAGCTGTCACTGAGCAGTGCCTTGGGACGAAATACTTGCATGAATTTCTGGTAAAATTCTTTGGATGCAAAGTAGTAAATGAAGGGATCAATACAATTGTTGAGGCAACTGAGGCACAAGGTAAGCTTGTAGGCAGGGTACAAACTCTTGCTATAAAATAGGCGGCTGACCATATGCACAAGTAGGATAAAGTTATTGGGGGCGAAGCAAGTGATGAATACTAAAAGGACTATCATTGCCAGGTATAAAGATCTAGTCTTCTGCTTGTTACCATATCTGTTAGATGTCTGAATAAGCTTCCGAATGGTGCCAATATAGCATCCCACTGTTATAATAAAAGGGATCAAAAAGAGCACGATAAATAACGTAAGGAGAAAGGCTACCCAGGCTGCGAAGTTGGGCAGCATATCCCATTTGAGGACATCAAAACAGGTTACAATCCCCAGTTCTTTCACTTCATAGGTCAGATCTGTGGTTTCTAGTGGGTAGAGAGCTAACATCAAGAAAATCCACATTCCTAGGCAGGCAGCTAGGGCATACCTTTTTCTTCTCCACTTTATTAACTTCATGGGATATACCACCCCCATGTACCGCTCAATGCTGATACAAGTCATGGTCAGTATTGAAGAATACATGTTGGAGTAGAACATCACAGTCACGAGGCTGCAGAGAGTCTTACCAAAGGCCCAGTGATTGCTTTGGATGTGATAGATAATCTGGAAAGGAAAGCAGCAGGCCAGCATGAGATCTGTGATGCTGAGGTTGATCATGAAGATAACAGAAGAAGTTTTGGGTTTAATATGCCAACAGAGCACCCAAAGGGAGAACAGGTTGCCAGGGATACTGATGAAAGCCACCACTGTGTACACCACTGGGAGGGTGATGGAGATAGCTTTATTCTGGAGCATTGCCAGCGTTTCATTGTCCAGGTGGGATCCGTTTTTAACCATTATTCAGAAGGAGGCTGTTGATCCCTATAAGCTAGCTGGATCATATCATGAGTGCTTAGCTTAGAAACCTAGAAGACAAATGACAAGAAAGAGAGAAGCAATAAGTCAGAACAGAAATTAAGATCACATTTCTTCTATTAATTAACTAACTTTTTTAAAGGTCATAAATATGTGAAAAGCCACATTTAATCTCTTAATAAACTCGATCCGTCAAAATTATCTTCTGAAAACTGGCTTCTCCCTCTAAATTGTGTTAGTGTTTTGCCAGTCTCATTTTTTCTTCCTACTTTGAACAGCTAAATGCAAGGGTGAAGGATCTCTTCCTTACTGAATGGCTTTCTCATACTTTTTTGCAGACCATATGCTATCACACCTCTTATTGTTATGTTATTGCAAGACAAAGAAAATCACATAGGCTCAAACTATTTGAAATTAATTCAATGCCTGCATGGGAACACTATGCTGTAGGATCTCCATGAATGAAATCCATCCTATCTGCTTTGGATGTCATGAGATTGCTCTCTTCAGATACACAATATTTTCTGATTTGGGGGGGGGGTGGTTTTTTTATGTCCAGCAAACAGTGATATGCTGGAAATCTCTTTCTATGGGAAAGGAGAACTTGCAAGCATTATTTTTAGTATGTTCATGTTATAAACAGAGTATAAGAAAATAAATGTATAAGCAAGAGCCAAGGACAGACTGTAGTTGCTTGGACTAGTTTAGAGGCTGAAGGGACAAGGCTAAAGAAATAACAAGTCATCTAACAAAAAGAAAAGCTATAGTTTCCATGCTCCAAGATATAACTTCTTGGAAAATGTTCTGTTTGCAGCTATCTCACTTGTGTCACCTCTAATTCTGCAAAATCAGTTTTAGTTTTGCAGCCTGCAAAGTAAAATCATGCTTTCACTGACCTATACAGAGCTTTCTTGGCAAACACAGTAGCTTATGGTTTTAACTTACTTATTTCATAAAATGTGGTAACGTCATGCCTCAGCATGCTACCTGCATGCACACTTATTTTCATTAAGCTGTAAGTACAGGGATTCAATTTAAACAAGTAGAGTCAAAAAAGTGAAGAAATGGCAATCACTGATGAGAAAAACAGATGACAGATCAACAGTGAGTTCTATGAACACTGGGAGTAAAGGCTGGAAAAGGAGTCCAGGCCAAACCAGCCGATAACTGGGGGTACATCTGTGCTATTAAATAGAAGAGGACCAGAGAATGAGTACAAGCACTGGATCCTGATCATCTGCACTGTTTAATACAAGTGTTTCTTTCCAAAACAAACCTACGTACAAGGTTTGTACGTACAAGACAGGTGGTGCCAGTTAACCTCAGATCTGGTTTAAAAAAAACCCTCTTATTTAACTGAACAGATATGTAGTGCAACAGGTCATTTCTCAGAGACGTGGCCAGCCTTGGAGGTCAACTAAATCTAGCTGGCAATAACTCTTTCTGACAAAAACTATTATTTCTCGTAGAAGCTATTACCAAATAACTTGCTAGCCTTTTGATTAAAAAAAAAAAAAAAAGATTCCTAATGAGGTTTCTACTGCAGACTGTGGTGCAGTATAGATATTCAACTCTAACTTTAAAAATAAACTGGCTGTATATCCAGAAAAAAACACAGCTACAGCAGCAAGATGCTTAGTGTGGGCTTACTTCTTTCATTTCTTCGCCAGATCAATTTGACATAATGCTTCAAATGTCAGCTAAAAAGATTCCGAGCTAATAAGAGTCATATCAAAAAGTGATGTTAACTAACGTTTCTGATATTTTGGGAGTTTTTAGCCGAGCTGCTGGAAGCCCAGAAAAAAAGTCACAAGAAAATAGAAATTAAGAAAAAAAAATGTTTCTAATACATTATACACAAGATACAGAACCAACATTCCAAGAAATAAGTACATCATGTGATCAAAATTGCAAAAAGCCTTTTGAGCCAAATCCATTTCAGATGAAATTCTGCTCTTAGTAGTAGAGCTATATCAAGCAGGAAGCTAGCTCTTGAATTTTCAGGGGAACTTGAAACAGCACTTACTGACGCAAAGCTCTTGAGAAAACTTAGTATCATCCATTTCATCTTTTCTGCCTGTGACTTACCATAGTAAACTTCTATTTATGGACTCTTTACTGCCTCAGATACCCTTCTCAAATGACATGCCCCTAAACTCCTCAAAACCAACAGGAAAGTTTAATTCATATCAAAATGTTTACTGAGCTCTGATAATAAGCCTTTGCAAGTGAAGGTTCTTTACTCTCAGAAACGGACGTATCCCACTCCTAGGTACTATTCCTCTAAAAAGTATACATATTTGGGAGGTGGGAGTATAGATGAAAATTCCCATTAAATCTGTCACACCAGTGTTCCTATCGTAAAGCTATTGAATACTTAGTATACTGGGTTTTCTCTTACTGCCAAACATGAAGGTGTTTTCTGAGAGCGGCTTCTAGGCTCTGGTCTAGGCTTGAGGGCATGTGTTGATGAGAAGGAGATAAAAAAAATGATATGGATGCTGAAACACATACATGCTGAAATAAGCGATACAGCACCAGGATTAGCATCTTAGCTAAAGGCAGGTTTTATGCACTTATGGAACACTACTGTCAGTAAAGCACAAGTCCCTCCCAAATTCAGGCACTTCTTGAATAAGGGTTGTAAAGATCCAGACTTTGTGGTTAGGTGCCTACAGGAGCCTTCAAGAGAGAGGAGGTGCCATTGTCACGGTTTACTGTGACAGAAGATGTCGATCACAAAGAAGGAAAAAGAAAAGATGTTTTCCTAGTGTCATTTCCAAGGGCAAGGAGGGGAGTGAAGCATGCAAGACTCTCCTTTTGCCAAATCCTTCTGGGGCTCTGATCCTGAATTCCTCGTTCAGGAAAGCGTGGGCGAGCAGGAACTCCTGCTCTGAATCACCCTTACTTCTATTCGGGTTTAGTTAATACTGTATTTGTATTTTCATCTTGTTCAGGGTAATTTTATGTCCTTCCCCCACCGCAACCACAGTCTCATTCTGTCGCTTGTGGTTTAACTTGAAAAGCTCGTAAATTAAACGAGAAAGTAATGGTTACAAGAATTAGAATTAGATTCCCTGTACGTTTTATATGTCTTTTTCTTGCAAATGCAGCCTTCCGACACAGTGCATATCAGCAGAGCTTGCATGGATTCACTGCAGGAGACAGTTTGACCAAGGAGAGTTCAAAAAAATCAGCCCTGAGCTATAGTTTCGTATACATAATCTGTAAAAGCATAGGTTCTGTTACATAAATATCCTCGTTAGAAAGGTATGGTTTTGCTTTTATTTTGAGGAGAGCCAAACAAAGAGATATAGAAATAGGCTGAAAGAACAGCTCAGTAAGGATTCTTCAAATAAGAAAATAAGAATAAGAAAGAGTCTTACTGCTGGCTACACCAATCTTCAAGCTTCTGACATAGAAAGAGAAACGTTAAGCTTGACTCAGTCTGAGACTTTTAGTGAATGGATGTATTTTAGTTTGGTATTAGATACTAAGAGCACCTGGATCCTCTGGAATAACCCTCTCCAAACGTAGGCAGGGATTTTTTTGTTCCTCTTCATACTCACTCATGGCACTATATGTAGAAAGCTCACTTGGAACCTCAGTAACCCTGGGTTTTCTTCTGCACTGTGACCATAAATAAAGATGACAGCTGTCTATTGCCTCTGGTGACAGGAATAGTGATTCCTCTCTCTTCAATTGACAAAAGATAGCACATAAAACAGTGAAAGGTACACTCAAAATCAAATGGTTAAAAAACAGAAGAGGATAGGACTGAGGTATTTGTCATGGAAGAGTAACAACAGAGATGTGTCTACTTTCTTTTTATGAGAGTACTAAATAAAACTGATGTTTTTCCTCTCTCACATCTATTCTCTTCCTGTTGTCAATGTCAAGTGCACCTGTGAAAATGACTGAAAAGCCTGTGAACTGACTGAAAAACAGAATTAGCATTTTATAAAAGGTTTTGTGATTTGCTTTGTTATTTGAGATGGAAAAATAGAATTTTGAATCGTATCATGCAGCAGAAATCCTGTGAAAGTTTCATTATTTTTGATTCACTCCCTGTCAAAGCAGTACAATGTTCAATACAAAGGAGTTATTTTTCTGAATTCTATATTATTTTTACACTTTTAGTGAGACACCTTTCCAGCTGAAAAATGTGGGACAGCATGTTTCAGATTACAAGAAAAAGAAACTGAAAAGCTGAGCTCTATTGCCAACTCAAAATGAAATAGATTTAGAATGAAGTAAAATGAAAACGCAAATTTTACTGTAAGCACTATGGAAACCATACTAACAATTTAATCAGAGCAAACAAAACTGAATATTGTAGTTTACCATTATCAAGACAGTACGTTTTTGGCAAATATTTACTGAAATTTGTTTTACCTGCTCTCTTTATGACTGTTACAAGGTAGTAATGAGAGCTGAAGTGTTACATTCATGTGTTATTATATAAGATGGTTTATTTTTATCTAAAATTAATTAAAATTGAGTAAAACTTAAAAGACAATGATTACTGCTTGCAATTCAACCCCTCCTTGGACTCTTTGAATTGCTAGCGAGAAGACAGGATACTAGATGAGCACAGAAAACACAGGCACTTAATTTCCTTCATAGATAGTGAGGAGAAGTTAAGAAGACAAAGGAATGACATCGTGAGTTGCAAGAAGACTGACAAACACTTTGATATTTAGATAAAGCAAGGGGTTTTCACATGAGGAACACTAAGAAAATGTGACATTTTGTCACAGATCACAGTTACTGTTCCTGAAACATTGTTGATGTGATTCAGAGAAGCCCCTCTGGAAAAGTTCAAGCCACAGAACTAAAGAATGTGGATGCATGCTTCTCTTATTGTGTGTTTCTTAAACTGATTGTGGGCTTTACCAAAAGAAGCCAAAGATTTTGACTGAAAGAGTCTTTCTCACCCTCATAATAAACCTTTCTTGCAAATTTTAACTTGTAGGCTTACATCTCTACAAGCCAAATTTTTGCTTCACTCAGTCAAGAACTGAACTTAAATCTTCTAAGAAACTTCTCTGTATTGGGCCTTCCCTGTTCTTTTTGCTGATTGCGTTTTTGTTTCTGTTGTTTTACTCTGAATACCTTTATTTCAAAGACGGCAAAATGCTGCTCTATGAGTCTGTAGTGAGCTTATCACAAAGGCGTTACTTCACACAAGTCTTTGACTTATTATCTCATAAAAATAAATTCGTTTGGGCAAATGAGAGTTCTACCATCTCTGCTCATGTGTGCAGGTACTAATTTGTACTTCTGAACAAACAAAACAAATCTGAAAGCAAATAATTAGCTGAATTATTCCTGACCCTCTATGTCATTTAGCTTTAGGAAAATAAGACAAAACTGTTCTTTTTTTTTTCTACTTTTCATTAAATATTATTCCAATAAAGCACATAAGAAAACCATGTATTCCTTCACTGCACGGATGGCATATTTTTACAATGAAAGGACAACTTTGTGATTATTATATGGATCAGAAATCATTGCAGAGACAAACAGGGGAATTCAGTAATTATCTTGATCTACGTAGTCAAAGTAAACCCTATGGTGGTTGTAGGGCTGACCTCAAGTAGTCAGGGCAAGGTAAAACAAGAGTGTCTTCTCTCCACAATGATTTCACATTGAGAAGTAAAAATAGCTCTCTTTTTCTCAGTGAGAAAATATAAACGTATTACCAGCTTTAGTGTAGTGGAGGAGTAAGTGACTGTTGAGCTCCTCAACTATATCCATCCAGATGAAAGCAACTTTATTCAAAAAATAAGAAAAGTAATTCTATTAGGTAAAGATTGCTCCTGCCTAGTAGAGAATGCTTCTCTTCTCCAATCTGAAAGAGTGCAAGTCAGCAGCTTTGAAGATTCAACCGAAGAAGTCTTACTAAGTGTGTAGTCTAAGCATATACGTGAGAGGCAAAGAAATATCACAAGAAAATATTGTACTAATTCTTCAGAACCAGCTAAGTAGCAGAATTAACTGTAAATAATTACATTTGTTTCCTGTGTTTGTCCTGAACTATACAGTTTTGTTGATAATTGAATATTATTTCATTTAAATTTTCACTTTTGCTAACTGCAAGTTAACAAAGTCAGCTGTCTGTGCTGACGTTAGCAACATTCATCTTAATTTCGATAGAGTTTGCATAAACACAGCCACTATAATCTTTGTCAATAAGCCTGTTCAGAGTGAACCTAGTCAGCGTGGTCTTTAAAAAGTCTATGTCTGCAGTAGTCAGGTTTGTCTAAATACTAAGGCCATGGACCAGAACTGACAAATGACTCTTGTCATCTGAAGCCCGATACCATGACTCCAAGTATTGCCAAGAGGACAGTTACACTACAAAGTAAAGCAATTTTCTTTATTTGCGTGCAATATGGTCAACCTTTATAAATTCTATGGGTTAAATCTTAGGTCAATTGAAACCTGACTTGTATAAATACCCTGACTGATTTTTTTTTTTTTTTTTGCCTGGTCTAAGTTTCTATTAGAATGATCATCCTAAACTGCGTTTGAAGAGCTTCCAGTTTATGGGCAAATACTTGGAATTTTTTTTTTTTTTTTGGTCTTTCCTACGTAAATAGAATTTGTAAGCTTGATTTTTTAAGCTTAATATTTGTAGTAGAATTTAGTAAAACTAAGGCAACACCTTTTAAGAATTCAATATTCAATATTTCCAGCCCAGGAAATTATTTCTACAGGGTAAGCTAGGGTATGAATTTACATTCCTCTGTGATCACTATCCACGTGCATGCTCTTATTTCCCAACAAGAGACGATAATTTGCCCGTTGGTGAAATGACGCTATCTTGCACATATCATGGAGGAACGGCATGCATGCCTGCAGTTACTGAAAAATTGCTGACGTCTGGCAGAGAATCTCTATTGCATTAGACCATACTGTCTATGTGCCTGCTATCCTGTGTCTGAGGGCCTTTCTGCAGAGAGCTTGCTCCTAAACTACGATTAATCAATATTGAGTTATGGTAAAATGGCAAAGACTTACGTTTTTACAGAACTTTGACAACTAGATCAAGTCTAGATTTAAATAAATAAACTGATTTCCTTTATAATTCTAAATTTTTTGGATATTGTCCATGCCTAGGATTAACAGACTTCCGGTCTGCAATAACTTCTTTATACAAGTAATTGCCTCACACAGCTGTTGTGAAAGTCAGAGGAAAAGGCATAGTCGATCGTTTCCATTCTGACCTCAAAGGCCAGGAAAAGAAGTGTTAGTTTGTTGGCACAGAGTGATTGTGGCAGACAATTTGACAGATTCCTAAATGCGACTCCTTTAGCCTTCAGAAAACTTTATGATCTTATATTGAATCTGTATAGTATGACTGGTATTTTACAGCAAATATATATATTTTTTCTATTTGGAACCTGTACTTTGTATCTTTTCATCTCTCTCTTCTGTGAAACTCTTCTGAAATGGTTTATCTCCTATTCAGTCCACAAAGGAATTGAGGTAGAACTGCATGCATGTTTTTGAAGATTATCGTTTGAGATAAACAACCAAAAAAAAAACCTCACCAATTGCTTTCTCTTGCACTTACATTAAGTATATGACAGTCTGTAGCTGTTGATCAGTTTAACATATTATGGGGTTCATAAGCAGGAGAGTCAACCAAGTTTTGCAGGTGTAGCTGAAAGGATAATTTGCCATGGTATTCGGGAAATGTTTTGAGGATAGAATATAATGTAATTCTAACTTCAATGCATTTACTGTGGCCAGAAACCAGAAACGGTGCTGTTTGTTAGTGATGAATCAAAAGGAACCCGCCTGAGCTTCCAGTAGTTGGTCTCAGTACCTATAAAATCTCCTACTATTTCATAGATAAAAGGGGAACCTTATTCATCAGATAGTACAGAGGCATATCCCAAAAGGCCTACACTGGATAACTGGTGATTTTAAATGTAGGCTGTACTATTGTTTGTTTTATTAAGTAAGATCTATGTCATTATGCAACTATTTTTCCAGAGCAGTAGCATCAAGTAGCAGGATTTGGGTATAGCTGGCACTTTTATTTGCCTGGTCTTAGCTACAGCTATGAGATTAACATCTGGACAAATGTGAGTGCCCATTTTAGGGTGAATTGGAAAGTCTAGATTCCACTGACTGTACTGAGCAGATCTTTAGTGACTGCAACAGGCAGGTGTCTGAGGTTGAATTTTAAACATCCCATTAATTCAGATCCTGTTTTCCTGGAAGCCCGTAATTGGCTGGTTTCTATCAAAATTTGAATTAGTTCACTAAACATCATTTTCTCCTTTCACACTTTGCCCACTCAGCTGCCATGTTAAAATGACCAGATCAGCTTCCATATGAAAATGAGTCGGTACAGAGTAGGACCTAATGCATGATTTTACCTCATGAACACTTACTGGGGCTTTAGTTCTTCTACCAGCGTGTCAAGAGCTAAGGTCAGTTTCACATGAGTATGCTGGTACCGTTTGTGTAGCAAAGATGCCACAGCTGGGACTCAGGGGAAAAATTTGTTGCCTGCTGTTGGACTTGTTGCTGTAATTGTTTAGAACATATCATTTAGCATTTACTGACAGCTCATCTACAACACTGCTTGCTCTACTTTCTCCCCAGTTGTCTTCTGTAATATTCTGAGGGTGAACTCTGGACACAATGGGCATTCTTCTGGCATTCTCGCATCTGGACTTGCAAAAACATAGTCTGGGCTGAAAAATGCACAGGGCCAGGCGCTCCATAGGAGCTTAACTGGCATGCCCGTGGCAAACATCTCTCATATCTAATTCTCTGACCCTGAAAGCATGCTCCCCCAAGAAGAGGTAGATGTACAGAATAAATAAGCCTAGCTTCCAAACAAACTATGCCTCCTTACTGAAGAGCTTTGATGCCAAAAATGGGCGGCAGGAAACCTCTGTCGCCTGGCTGGAAATGAGATTAATTATGTCTGTTCTTTCCCCTGGAACCTCTGTCAATACCTACCGAAAATAGATAATCACACCGTGGTACACACATGGCAAGATCAGGATCCACTTTTCTCAAGACCAGTCCCACAGGTTTTATATTGATGTAACTCCCACCAAAATCCAAGGCAGCTTTGTGTGCACTGCAACTCAGTGTTCTTTGCTACTCAGGTTTTCAGTAGGTAAAGGCCATCTCACTTTGCCTGAGCTCACACAAACTCACTCTGTTCACACACCAGAAAAGCTGAAAGCTGACTTCTCTGCAAAGCTTATGGCTTGTATTGAGTGGCAATAACTGCAGCTGCACAGCTTGTGGTTGGCACAAGCCAGCATTTGCTTGGAGTAATTTCACACATGTAATTTCACACATGCCTGAAAAATGCTGAGCAGATGTACCCTAAGGCACATTGTGCAGGCAACACAAATCTTAGAAATAGCTAACTACATTAGCAGATTGATAGTATGGCATAATTTTGAAAGCAGCTATATGTGCATGCAAAGACAAAAGAGAGAAACAGCAGAATGATTTTTCACCTTATTTGGCGTTTAGACCTTTTTCCCTGAGTTTTCTTCAGTTTGGGATTTTGATAGCAGTATGAGATGCAGAGGCTATGAAGTGGGAAAAAATAAAAAAGTTTCTAACAAAAGCTCCTCTTCTTGCTCAGTTTCTTTGTAACTGCCTATGCTCTCTCTCTAATACAAAGAGACGCAACAGGAATAGCGCTCTGAAACCACATCTGCTGTTGTTTCATTCTTCTGAAAGTCCTCGAAGGCAGGTGAGCCTTCGAGGCACGTGAGAGAGCCTGCCAAAGTTCAGGTCTTCTCAGCTGAACTGGACTGCAAGTGGTCTGGTATTCAGGCTTCAGTCTTCATCTTAAATCCTCACTGCACTCAGGTAACTTAAATGCATGAATAAAATAAAAATTTGATTCCGTCTTTGTCTAACATATTCATTCTGCATAGAGAATTACATAAGTACCCTAATTATAATTGTTATCAGATATATTCTGATATGTTATTGAAATAATTATTTGAAATAATCACAGGCAGGACTCAAACATTGTGTTCTGCAGCTAATTTTGTTGGGGGAGCTACTCTCTGCTCTTGCCAGCAGGTAATATATTGCAACAGCTTGTTATTGACTTTCCTGACTTTCTCTTTATTCCCAATATTATGAGAATAAAAACACTAAAAAGTCCTGAGATTTCTGGATCATAGTTGTGCACTGGAGTTTTGCAATTTTGAGAAGAAATTATGAAGGTGCTATGCTTTAAAAGGTGTTATTTATTGATTTGTGTACCAAAAATTTGTGTCTTAACAATAATTTTTATGAGCTCAGCATTTAGCTTTAGCTTGATGGAACTAACTCTCGGTATTCCAGTAGTAAACAGACGCAATCTGTGTCTCATAATCTCATGTACTACACTCATCTGTGGTCTGCTATTTTTGTTTTATGGTATGGACAAGCAAACACATTCTTGAAACTTAAGCAAAGGTGTGAATTCCTAGTACATCAGTGACTCTGTGAAATTAGTCTGTATATTTGATTTCACTTATACAGAGACCTGAGCTTGCTTGTCCCTCTGGGATGAAGTTTAGTGAAAGGTTGTCATGAGGAAAGATGCACGCATTGCTGTAGTATATACTATACCATAGCTGATATACTGCCACCTTATGCCCTACTTTGTCGTAACTTGTTTGGTTGCCCACATGCTTGTGGCCAATAAACACAGCAGACGTTTCTAAACTGTGCCCACTTGCAAGTAGCACGGGTCGGTATGAGGTGAGAGCAGCCTTAGTGTGATCTGATGCAGGCAGGGCCGCTGGATGGAGTACATCAGCAAAGTAAAAGAGAGCTATGCAGCCATCCTGAGGACAGACAGGTATTCCTATTTATCCAGCTTATAAAAAAAATATCATGATTGTATTTGCTTCATAGTATAGCTAAAATTTTAAGCATTATTTTATTTTTAAACTTTTTTGAGAACTACAAGTGAAATTTCAGCTATTTGGTTATTAAGGCTTAGTAGGTAAAACTTTTAAATGAAAGGATAGAAATTCTATAGCACAGCAGTTCCAAGACCTAATGTAAAAGTACTCAAACAAAATTTAAAGTTTGAGTTTCAGTAGACTGAAAACACTATAGGAAAAAATGTGGGCTCCAGAGCTCAGCCAGTTTGAAAGAGCATTTGCTTTTCAGGTGAGGCCAAAAATTCAGCCACATGGAAAAGTATGCTAAGACTGTGGAATGCAGACAGTGACAAGGACTAATATAAAGAACCAAATTAGTTTTAAAATGTGCTTAGTGTAACATCAAGACTAGAGAACTCAATGCTTTTAAATTTTTATGATAAAATAAATCCACAGATATTAAATGCAAGGTTTAGGTGACTCCAGACCTAACTATATACGTAAGGTCTGAGGTGACTCAGTCCTCAGTGAGATGCCACCCACTGTGGAAGCTAATTAATTGCCCTCATTTAAACATGTCCTTCCACGGACCAAACCACTGAGGTTTAGCTGAGGTCTAGCTGAGCCTGGTGTCTAACCTCAAGTAAAATATATGGCTCCTACATATATGTCTTTGCCTGAATGAGAAAGGGGCCCTTAGGTGTCATGAACTCTGGAACTAGGTCTATGGGACAAAGAGCAATGTGACTGTAGCGAGAACTGAGGTGTGGAAAGAGAAAATGTAATATTCTTACTCCCTGGCATTTGAAAATAACAAAATAAACACTTTTCCCTCAACCTGAACTACTAAATAGTTTAAAAGGAAAACAAACTCCTCCTGCCCCAATAAAACCACTCATACACTAAAATGAATGCAGAAATCCAGCAGGAGAGGAGCATGCTGAAGAAACCTGCAAGGACACCATAAACTGGCAGTCCTATTATAAACTAGCAGAGACTGTAATTCTGAGAAGAACAGACATCCACTGATAGAAGAAGGACAAGCTGGAGAAAACCCTCCTGCAGCTGGGAGCTCCGGCAGATGGTGACCACGCATGTGGTCCTTCAGTGACACAGATTATCGTTATCATTATCATCTGATAAAAAAGATAGATGTTGCAGCACTTGGGGTTTGATTATGGAGTTTATAGATATTTGAGTTTGTAGGACCCGTGGAAACTGCCTGCTGGAGACGAAGACTCTGAAACTCATGGGATACCTAAAGACAAACTCTAAGGTAATGTTGAAGACTGATCTGAATCTGATTCATGAAGACAATCATAACAATAGAGCAGTAGAAGATCGCTCTTCAGAGGTAAAATTTAAGTTGTTAGGAGCCCTAGAGATCCCAAATGACATGTTCTGACATACTACTTTGTTCCTGGAGTTTCAATGTATGACTGAAAATAGATGCATAGGAAGAGGATGTATATGTACTAAGAATAAAGGAAACGTTAGCAACAGACAGAACCTATACAGGAAAATACGGTTCCACCTAAACCAAAACAGAGCAAGGTTTCTATCACTAAAAGTTAAGGATATCATCTTTAAACTGAAAACCGAAGAAAGTCAACAGGCACAGAAAAGTATATAGTTCAGGATGACACATTCTTGGGGATGGGAGTGTTACCAAATCTTCAGTATTCTTGGAAAAAAGGACAGGAAAAGATATTAATAAAATTCAGGAAGGAACAGGACAAACGTTTCTATGTGTAAAGTGTATGAAGTAGATCATGTAAAACAGTCAGCCAGAACAAAGCCAAGATCTTTGTGTCTCTACAAATGTGTAAAAAGTAAGCAAATGGGGAGACTGATTGGCTTGGTTTTCAGCTGGGAAACTGATACAATTTAGACGTCTGAATAGTTTGATGAAAGAAGGTAGCCAGTTGGAAAATGTAGTACCAGGGCAAACACTGATATAGCAATGACAAACTAGGCCCTATCACTGAAGGACTGGTCCTGTTCTATTACAGGAAGCTTTGAGTCACGTCCGATAAACAATTCAATTGCATCAACAAATAATACAGAATTTCCATGGATTGAAATACCTAAATAGGAAGACTATAGCTTCAGGGATGTATTTGTTACTCACATAATGAGGACAGCAATAGCGGCAGTAACGTGCCAGGAAATGGACAGGAAGATGGCTGTGAGGGGGGAAAAAAAAATGAAATAGCAAAAAGAAATGTCCCGAATAAACTGGACAAACATGATGGGGTGTGATACAGAATCTGAGTGTTCAGCCACCGCAAATGACTTCTTAGGGGCAGAACTTGCCAAAGTACCAGAGGAGAGCTCATCACAAGAGGAGAAGCACCTCTTGGTTCAGGTCCCTGGTTTCTGAAAAGCAAGAGGGACCCAGCCTGAGCGCTGTGCTGCCTGACCAAGGCATCCTACTGCTCCATTGGCTCAGCTGCAGAGGGGAGCCAGAGAGTGCCTCTACCCACTCGGCGCAGGGGGCTGCTGGAAGGGCACCTCCAAGGAGGTGGCGGGGCTGCGTCTGAGCAGTGCCTGCGGCAGGAGCACTGGCTCCTGGGGCTCCTGCTTCCCTATCAGGATACGCGAGTGCTTTGGCCTGCAGGCTGCTCCATATACAGTTCCTCAGCTGTTTAATAAAAAATAATAATCTGTGTCTATGTGTGGGGTGGGACCCCGTGAGTGTTTTGTGGATATGCTAAAATTAGGCTTGTTAGGAGACTTAGCTTCTTCTTTGCCTTTTTCCTGGATCCCTGAAGGGACTCCACTAGAAGATAGATACCACCAGGCTGTCCCAAATGTTGGTTTAGGCCATTGGCACAGGCAGAGCTGGGTAATGGCAACGTCCAGTGGAGAGGGGAGCCTGCCGGTGAGCCTGGGCCTTTGCTACGCAGTCACAGAGTTAGGTCCTTCCCAAAGGAAATTCTAGTATCACTGAAGAATCCTGTTCCTTCTTTAAATGCATCTTCCATCTCCGTCCCTCAGAGAGCTGCTGCTCGGCCTGAAGTTAAAGAGGACCCTTAATTAGCGTACTAAGTGTTGTTTGGTAATAATAAACCACGTGTACTTGGAGATATTCCCTGGCGTGGTGGTTGGCTCGCCAGGAGGAGCGGATGCCCACACTACGAGGCCCCCACAGAGCAGGCAACAGTCACATCTGCACTGCTGGGGACTGGTCTCCAGCCTCAGCCCACCTTGGACCTGGCTGGGAACTGGAAGGATATTAATTAGCACAAACCAAAACTGCCCCAGGAGTGCTCTGATCGTTTATTAGTGCAGAAAATCATGCTCCAGTGACCAAAAACTTCCCCTGGAGCTGATTAATTTATTAGCGTAGAAGTAACGCAAGCACACAGGTTTGCAGAACACATGAAAATATCTGATGAGAAATGATACTTTGCAGAAAACTGTAACTTTGAAACTCGGACTCTTGGGAGGGCTTCCCTAATGAAAAGTTTTGGTTCCTTTTTTCACTCTCCTGTAGTGCAGTATGTCATGAAGGAGAGCTGGCTCTGGGAGCTTCTTCGCTGTCAGGCACCTGAGGCTTTGGCAGTGGCTGAGGTGCAGTTGCAGCCCTCACAGCAGCCATCTCATCTCCTGAAACCCTGAGAGTGCCTCAGCTCTGCAAGAGCAGAGGCAGGATGGTGTCTTTGCAAATATAACCCACCCTCCTATCTGCTGTGAATGTGTTCAGGAAGATCAGTGCCAACTATATTCTTGCATCTATTTCTGCAGATAATGGAAGTAGCTTAATTTTTGCTGCTCCTTAGCTCCCAAATCGATTTTGGGACCCATGGCTCATGCTACCTCCTGGGCAGATCAGGGGGCCAGAGACGTTTTGGAGTTGTCCTTCAGGGTAGCTTAGCCTGTGGCCACTCCAGACTTGCTTGAACAGACCAGTGGTCAGGGCACAGTTTCTGTGTGCACATGTTTCTGTGCATGATACCGAGTGTGAGTCTCCACGTGACACCAGCCCTGTGGCAGGAGAGCCCCAAGAGGTCAGGCTGGATGGGGTCCGCCGCCACGGTGCTAGCGATAGGGAGTCCCTGCGGATGTGTACTCTGCAGGGTTTTTAATGTGATTTGGCAAAAAAATGATGGAAAAGGCCTGTGTTTTGAAAGTTATACAAGAATTGTAGGAAACAAGTCCAAATCCTTTTTCTACTTCGAAAAGCTCAGTAAGAGTCTCTTATAAAAGCATAAGAATAATATAAATTTCAGGAGAATAGCTTTAGTAGCCTTTTATTTTTCTGTCTTTGTGTTTCTCTTGCTCTGCCTGTCCTTCGCTCTCATACGCAAAAATATACAAGGAGGGAGAGAGAAAGAAATGGAAATCAGAGTTTTCAGCTTTAAAATAAACATTTTTCTTGGGGATGATAGTTAATGCATTAAATACTCATAAAAGAGCCTAGAAAGGGAAAATACATTTTTACAGCCCTTTTCTAGCACCATCCATCCGGCCATGCAGGTGAGTAAAGCCATAGTGCTCTAACATCTCAGATACCAAAGATAAGAGTGCAGCAATAAAAGGCTTTTCATCACATGATGTGGGGAAAGTTTACAAGTTAGGACTGCTGCTCAGTGCAGGTTCCTCTTTCAATTCTCTGAAACTCTTTAAAGAAATAAAAATAATAAAAAAAAAAACTAAAAGCGGTTTCCTCAGCTCAAACCTCCCACCACTCCCACACCGCCTCTACAGATGCTACCTCTAAGACATCTTACAAGATACACATGCATGTTACTTGCTTTTGTAGATTTTTTAGAGCACTCTGTAACATTGTAACAGATGACCCTACATAAAAAAAAAAATATTTAGTTTTGTTTACCTGTTCATTTAATGTACAAGAAATCTATCCTTTTTGCTATGACTAATTGAAAGATAAGACACCTAGAAATTCACCAGCTAAAATTGATCCTTTTTATTTTTAAAGGTTATACAATCACAACAGGAAATATTTTGAAATGGTCACACTGATCACAAGATACACTACTTTTTAGGCTGAACATGTGTTCATACTAGTCTCCTATTTTTAGGTCACATCACATGCCAACTCCTTGCCATTGCTGTTTGTATTTTCATCATAAATGAACTAATAACTTCTGCAGTCTTCAAGAACAATGGGATCATACTTATTTTTTGCTTCATTCTTATATATTATACTCAAGTTCATAATTTTACAGAAGCAAAGCGTAAAACCCAGTTAGTTAACATATATAAAGAGATGGGAATTTTGTTTTTTTATCTTGTAGTTATTGCTTCTTTTGCTTGTTTCTTTAAGCACCTGCAGCAATCTTATTCATTCAAAACAATATTTGGGAAAGACACTATTTTTGGCCTAAGCCCTCAAGAATTAGGCATCCAAATATCTCTGAGGAAACAGTCCTTAGCAGTAGCACTCCTGATTGGTTTCCATGTACCTTTCTGCAAAAGCAAAAGAAGAAAGCTTGCCTTCTGTTGCCAAAACTGCCAATGAAAGAGTAGCAACGACGCTTTGACCAGGTGAGTGGTATGTCAGTGACCTGGCTGTAATGGCAGAATAACCAAAGCACAATGACTAGGCTAACAAGTAAAGTAACGACCCACCTTATTGAGTACATCTATGTGAAAGGATGGTTCCGACATGCCAAGAGCACTTCCAAAGTTCAGTGCTAGGACACAATGGGCTGAAGGCAACACTCAGAGTGAGCTTCCTTATTATCACTCATACAGAAGGCCAAGCCAGCAAGGAGGTGAAAATGTTATGCACTTCTTCAACCTTTTTGTGAAAATGTCTCCTTGGAATTATACAGAGATAGTGGATTAAGAACCAGGACTCTCCTGTGTGTTTACAATACTGAAGATATGTCCTTGAGGATGATAATCAGATTGTCTTGAATTCCAGCGCAGGGCTAAGCTCTCCCACTTATGTGCTCAATGACTTTGAACAAGTCCCTTTCCCCCCTCTGACTTCATTTTTCTTTTCATAATACAAATATATTTGGATTGCTTAGTTACCTCACTGATGATGGATTGAGAAATATTAGTGTCTTACTTGGCAAAGCCTCTAAGTATTATAAAGATAATAGTTGGCCCCTGAAATTGCAAGGGAGAACAGCCCCTGTTTTTATTTAACTAAAAAAGCAATCTGTATACAACATGCTTGCTTGCTTATCCTGAGATGAAAACTGTTGCAGTAATGCACTACCTATTTACTTAGAAGATTTTCCATTCTTTTCTAAATTCTCAACAGCTGAATAGCCTCAAGAAGTAGGGTACATTCTGTATCCAGCTTTACGGAAAGTATTCATCTAAATATAACGTTAATTTAATATAATCAACGGACTTGTTCTCATGGCTTGTATCTCTCTTTTTCTGGGCAAGAAATTAAAGCTTCCTACACAAAACCTCTGCAAACCTCTCAGTTACTTCTTTGAACAACAAAGTAAGCTCAGTGAAATCTTTCAGAAGTTATTACAGAAAGGTTTCCAAATGACTATTCAGTTTTCATGCCATCTTTTTGAATGCCCAGCTCAAGATATGTTCAAGGGATTTGTCAAAACAAGATGTTCAGATTTTTTTTCAATTGAGCACTTGCTTGTACCTTCAATTATGATACCCAGATAATGAGACAGCCCAAATCACTTGTCAAAAAGGAAAATTCATGCCTTTCAAGTAGTATTTTTTTTCTTTTCGAATTATAATTATATAATAATACATTAAAGGGAAAAATCTCAACTAACTGCAAGGTACGGTAAAATTTTGTGGTTCTCAGAGTACTGAGAACCTCGTATTACAAACAACAGTGTATGACTTTGTACACTGGATAGGGATTTCTGATGTCTTATTCTCATCACAAATCAAGTTCAGGAAAACCACACTACCCCAGACTTTAGCTGAAAACAGGTTAAAAGACATTCTTTAGAAACTGGGTATGAAAAAAGATTGTGGTTAGTTTTGCTCAATCACAAAGAAAGACAGAGACACAGCAAAGCAACAAGTATCTAGAGGCAATTAATACAGAATTCAAAGCTACAGAGAGGGCCTAAGACCATCCACACCTCTTACATCCCACATCTTAGAAACACAAAAAGACAGCCGTACCTGGCTGCCTGGGAGGCTCCACAGCCCCATTTGAGGTGTCCCATATGATACCTACTTAAAATTAAGCATCTTAGAGTGAGATCCAGAAAACCAGGACATCAAGCAGCAAGCAAGCTAGACAACAGGAAGTGCCTTGGTCCCCGAGAAAGCTGCAGCTTTCGACACTTTTCTGAGGGTTTCAAGGAGATTTCTAGCTACAACCAAGTATTATGACTGATTATCTCCTGGAGATACATGCTTTCATCTGTCTTATCTCACAAAAAGGCTCCAAAGCAGCAACAAAAGTACTGCCCGTATTTCTCAGATATCACTCAGCAGGGATGTGGGAGGCATGAATTTGTTTCTCTCTTCAGAGGGAGAGGTTTGAACCCATGCCTCCCACTAAGCAATACATTATTAGTCACATAATACAAAATGCATAAATTGTATTGAAGAGGGAATTGCAGCTCAAATGTCCTCCCCTTTTAGGCACTGAACAAAACACTGCAGTCATTCTTTCTCACCCATGCACTTTTTGTCCTTTTTGCACCATGCAAACAGGAACAAATTTAACCACGAAAGTAAAGATAAGTTGTGAAAAAAATTCCTTTAGCATGGTAGTTAATGCATTTTTGAGATAATGGCTGGTTCTAATCAGATTAGGTAGAAAACATGCTTAGTTTGCATCAGTGATTCTATGATCTCCCATGTGCAGAGAGAGTTCTCTAAGCCCTCACCAGTGTTACCACTTTTCTCCTCGCTGTATTCCATGTAGGGTCTACTCCAGTAAGTCTCCAATAAGTGCTTTGACTATTTATGGCATATTAGGTCCTCAAAATTACATAGCTCAAAGAACAGTCTTTCCCTGCTCCACAGCTGTGGATCATTACAAGACTTCGGTTTGAACTGGGCATTGGGAAATAATGCCTAGAGACTGAGCTTCATATTTTTGATATTGGGCACCCTTAGTGAAAGCTGAGCATTGAAAGAGCTCAGTCTGGAGTTTTAACATTTATAATGACAACAAGTTAGAATTTAAACTCCTAATGCCTTTTTTTTCAATGCTAGCAGTAAGGCCAGAGGGTAGGAATTAAACCTGTGAGGAACAATTTTCTCCTTTAGTGACATTGGGGTGAATGCCAAGAAGTAGGTCAGGCAGAGGAACCCATAGAGCCCTGTCTGTTGAGCACCTAATGCGAACTGTGAACCTAAATTTTCCTTGCTCCGCCTTCTGAGATTATGCCCCTTTTGAAGAAGAATCTTCCTGGCTTATGCAGCTAAATCATCTCTTAGTAAGCACTTCATTACAACCTGGTCCCTCACTGGCTGGTTTGCCCACACCATCTATTGTAAGCTTGAGTAGCAATCAATTAAATGTACTTGCCTTTCCTATTGTTGGTGCAGTCCCAATGTCTTTTTCTCTCCAGGTCAAAAATCACTGACAGGTATTCCATACTGTAATGCCACTCAAGCAGCTAACCTGCCCTCCTAGATTATGGTACATCCACAGATATTTTAACTTATCCCTCCCCAAACACCCTGCCCCAGCACAACCAGCATGCTAGGAAAGGTATCCACCAGAAGAAAGTTACCTGGCTTCTCCAGCTCTTCATTTTTGTAGTGTTTGCCAAGCCAGAGCAGTTTGGAGGTGGAAGAGGGTGAATCTGGCAGGTGGGTACAGTGCCTTCACTGTGGGCCACAAGACCTAGGGCTCCTGTTTCTTTCCCTCCTGAGAGGCAGGAGTAAAGTACAGTTGCTTCCTGTTGCATGGGCATGCCTGTTTTCCTGGGTCACTTAGAGCAGGCTGATGAGCCTATACTCACAGAGGTATAGGTAAGCGTGGTTGTGGATCTAGTTGCTCTGTCTCTTTTGCTGAGGTCCTTTACCTATCCCTCCCTGCTTCTCAGGTTGCGGTGGGAGAAGGACAATATATGGATTCTATATGACATTTACTACAGTTAAGAGAGGCACTTACACAGGGAGATTCCTAGGAAACTATTTTCCGTCCTTTAAGGCCAGAGCAAAGGATTTCAGTAAAAATGAAAACTGGGCACATTGAGTTGCAGTGCAGGGCAGGCTGGCCTATAAGATCAGCTCTTTTAGCAGAACTAGGCTCACAGGACATACACGGAGTAGTCGAATGCACCTCCTCACCCTGACACAAGACCTCAGCAATCTCTTGTGACATCCTGTCATCGCCAGTATGATTAATTCATATCAATGGGTATGTGAGTGCGTAACTATAAAGGACAAGGTTAGAGGAAAGTAGCAGATGATCAGGTCATTTTTAGTGTTGTGATGACAGATAGCAAGCAGTCCTAATACTTCCGATGCAATGAGTGATGCAGGCTAGTCAAAATAAAACACTATCAGAAGAATGAAAGAGAAGAACATAAGGTTCTTTGTGGTAAAAGCCCAACACAACTCCACTTCTGCCCAGCTATTGTGATCTCCTTGGCCCCTTCTTGCTTTTCTGATGCTAGCTGAAAAGTTGCATGGTTTTCATACTCTCAGTTAGCTGGAATGATATATAGATTAACTTATTTGTAGACTTCAGACAAAGGAGAAAAGTGAAAGTACAGAAGAGACCGTATGTTAAAGAGTTAAGAGGAAGGGAGGAGAAATAAGGAAGTAGCAGTTGAAAAAATCTGATTTTAAGCATTCAAAAAATTAAAAAAGTCTTGATAACATTTTAAACAGTGTATAAACAACACAGAAGAACCTAAAACTGGATTTTTTTTTTTTTTCCGGGGGGTGTAGGGTGTTAAGAACTAGTAGAAACCATAATGGGAACTTTGGAAATGGAAACTCTGCAGGTAGTTTCTCAGCAAGCCAGATTGGAACATAAACTGAAGGGACCAATTATGATAGTAAGAAGGGAGCTTGGTTTCCATAGCCTTTCAATACTGGTAGCATCATTTTTTCTACTCTGTCATTTAATTTGAGATTGATTAGATTAGAAGCATATAAAACAGAGCAAATACTATAAGCTACCTTACCTTGGGATTAGCCACTAAGGACAGCTGGGCTGTCAGTGTCAGAAAGACAAATGCAAACTGCTTTCCAAAGAATATTTGCAAACTATATAATTTTGATCTAACAACGTTATATCGCCTTTTTAAAAATGATGCCATTCATGGCTGTGTTTCCACTGGAGAAACGTTCTTGTAATTTCTCATCACTGACAGCAGTGATTCAGCAACAGCACAATTTTTGTAGCCTTAACATACAAAAAACAGTTTTTACATAAGAATGTGTGTTTTGCAGATGAGTATTCAAAAAAGGGCAGTCATTTGCAAATGTCTGTACATAAGTAACTGCCAGAGTCTACCACAATGTTTTCCACCCGTGTGAGTAATGGTGGAAAAAGAGTGAGGTTAGGGAGGGCTTAGGAGGAATTTATCTCACAAGTGAAATACATGAGAATAAAATTAAGGATCTGATATTGCATATACTTAGTCTCTGCTAGGTTACTCTCCATCATCTTGGAAAGGTCCTGGAGATCAGGAGAGGTGCCTGAGGACTGGAAGAAAGCCAGTGTCACTGCAGTCTTCCAAAAGGGCAAGAAGGAGGAGCCAGGAAAGTACAGGCCTGTACAGGATTAACATCACGTAAAACACAGAGCTGCAGATCGGGCTCCTCAGTGCCTCACAGGAGCATGCATTGAGATTTATTATTACTGAAGATACATCCCTGGGATGAAATTCCAGTGTCTACATAAGTCAATGGAAAAGCTCCTAACTTCAAGAGGATAAGGATTTTATTAATTGTTTTTGCTGTCTTGATTACATTAAAAATTGATCAAATTATACATAGCAAAAGGAACTTTTACGATCTGTGAAAATTCTCAGGTAAAGGATCTTATAAGTGCTTATTTCTCTGCATTACCTATATTCAAGGGACCCTTGAATGATTAGCTCAGCTGTATACATCCACAATGTAAATGCCTAGAGATTACACCAGTCCTCTCATATGACTTAAACACACACTCAGAAAGTTTTCAGGCTGTGGCCTGAGGTATCAACCTCTGCTGTCATCCAGAGGGGAGGCAGGAAGCACCCTCTGTCTTTCTGGAGGAATCTAAACTGCTGGGCAAATATCCTTCAGAGGGCCCTGGACAGGCTGGAGACATGGGGCAGAGAGGAACCTCAGGAAGTTCCACAAAGGCCAGTGCAGGGTCCTGCACGTGGGGAGGAATAACCGCCTGCACCAGCACAGGCTGGGGACTGACCTGCTGGAAAGCAGCACTGCGGAGAAGGACCTGGGAGTCCTTACGGGTAGCAAGAAGTTGAGCATGAGCCAGCAAGGCGCCCTTGCAGCAAAGTGGCCAACAGTATCCTGGGGTGCATTAGGGAGAGTGTTGTGAGCAAGTTCAGAGAGGCAAGCCTTCCCCTCTCCTCAGCCCTGGGGAGGCCTCACCTGGAGTCCTCTGTCCAGTGCTGGGCTCCCCACTACAAGAGAGACGTGGCACTGGTGGAGAGAGTCCAGCGAAGGGCTACAAAGATGGTGAACGGACTGGAGCATCTCTCCTCTGAAGAAAGGCTGAGGTGGCTGGGCCTGTTCAGCCTGGAGAAGAGAAGACTGAGGGGGGGATCTTATCAGTGTGTACAAGTATCTGAAGGGCAGGTGTCAAGAGGATGGGTCCAGACTCTTCTCAGTGGTGCCCAGCGATAGGACGAGAGGCAGTGGGCACCAGCTGAACTATAGGAAGTTCCGTCTGAACATGAGGAAAAACTTGTTTCCT
Source organism: Struthio camelus (assembly GCF_040807025.1). Classification (NCBI taxonomy): domain Eukaryota; kingdom Metazoa; phylum Chordata; class Aves; order Struthioniformes; family Struthionidae; genus Struthio; species Struthio camelus. Next base: position 147,370,707 of record NC_090942.1, on the reverse strand, counting down.
GTGAGGGTGACAGAGCACTGGACCGGGTTGCCCAGAGAGGTAGGGGAGTCTCCTTCGCTGGAGATATTCAAAAGCTGTCTGGACATGGCCCTGGGCAATGTTCTCTAGGTGACCCTGCTTGAGCAGGGCGGTTGGACTAGATGATCTCCAGAGGTCCCTTCCAACCTCAACCAGTCTGTGATTCTGTGATTCTGTGATTCTGTGATCTTCAGTAGTATTTAATAGTTGAACTGCCACAGGCTTAACTTTGTGCTTCTGTATAATCCCATTGTAACCCTCATGTATGAAGCAATGAATCGGTGCCTAAAAGATTGTAGGCAACCAGAACTTATTTTCATTTACCAGCATCACTGCTAGTTGTCCATCTTCGTTATCTTTGATGGATACACATCAAGAGAATTAAGTTTAGACTCAGCTCTCAAAAAGGACATAAACACTCACAAGCTAGTCTCTACAGTGCATTTCTCCTCCAGAGAAGGAAAGCATTTAGGCATTAATGGTGACACAGAAAGCATAGATTGAATGTATTTCAGAGAAGGCTTTGATGATTGTCTTCTTCCCAGGAGAAAGTGAAAGGCATAATGGCAGAGATAAAAGGAGAGGACCAGGACTCTGTGTGGACCCCAGGGGGCAGTAGGGGGTAATGCACGCTGAGATGCTGGGTTATGCAACGCTTCTCATGAGCCAGTCAATACTGTTCACAGTGACAGTGTAGGCTCCTTGGGACTTAAAAGTGAAAGATTCTGGTTGTTTGTTGCACTTTCCTACCTCAGGAGTGAGGTTTGTGGGTGGGCATGTGGTCTCACCTGTAGGGGAAGGATGCAATGTAAGAGAAACCACAAGGTGATATTCCCTTCTTCAGAGCGACAGGTGAGTGTCCTAGGTGATTGTTAGCTGAAGCAGACATCAAACAGCTTGACTTATTCACTTTATCACTAATTTAGAAGCAAGAAAATAAGTAGCAAACAAAATACTGCTGAGCATAGCTACTATTTTAACCTTGTTTGCAAAGGATCTTTGGTCGATCTTCACAGGTCTGTTTCCCTCTCTCCCTCAATAAATGTCAACCTATTGGTTAATTCTAGCCAAATTCTATAAAGGGTGTAGGTTCTGAGATAGTACTGAGTTTATGAGTATTGCATAAAAATGTCTGGCCAATTAGATAAAAGCCTGGGATTCAGACATTTACAGTTTCACCTAATATATTTTAGTTCCTTTGGCTGATTTCTGGAAATGCTTGTGGCTTCCCATGTGTCATGGCCATAATAACTCCAGAGGAGAAGGTTATAAACATATGCATTGACAATAATGACAATCTTCACTATATAGTAATCCACTATATGACAAAGAATTGCAGGAATAAAATAGCCTAGTGTTTTCTACTGCTCACAGAACCACTGGAGAGTTTGTTGGGGTTGATAGTAAGAAGGGAGCTTGGTTTCCATAGCCTTCCACTCCCTTTTGTGAGAGTGTCACTGTGGGTCACGTGCTGACTGCTCAAAATGCCTCTCACCCATTCCTCTTGCAGCCTGGTATCAAAATGATAAAAGCATAGTTCAGAATAAACAGGAGAGTATTTCATGTGGTTAAAAAAAAAGTCTGTAAATCCTACACCAAATCCTTCTTGACTCCACACATGACAGACCCAATTTATGAATGGGCCAAGATCTGGTGAATACATTTAGCTGCCACTGAAGGAAACTGGAGGTGACAGAATTTAGTATTCAGTTCTTTTAGGCCCACAGCTGGACATAGAAATATCTTTAATATAGAACCGTGACTAGAGCTTGGCACACTTTGAATTTCCATCCAGTTCTTTGTGAGCAAACATCCTACTTACTCATTTCTTCTTTCAGATTTACTAGAAAAGTTTAAGCTGATGATATATGGAAGGTAAGTACTTTTTTCTGTGCTGAGGCAGATGTGGCTAGAAGAGTGTTTACAGCTCCTGTAATATTAAAGTGTTATTCTGAACTGTAAAATTGTTGGCAATGGCAAGAAGGTGTGACATTGCCTGTTTAATTCCAAACATGAGGAAGCTTCCCAGGTGCACCCATGCTCTTCAAGAAAAGAAGATAAAGCTGTTTCTCTTTTTTCTCCTACACTTATGAACGTATAAGCTCCAGGGATAAGTTAGAGCAGCTAGAATCCTAGTCACAACTAAAGGAACCAATATTCCTGTAGTACAGTTTGTTTCTGTGCTCTCTTCCTGCTAACGAACATTGGAATAACCTTTCCACATGCTGATGTTCCTCCTGTAACAAAGAAATCCCCACACACTTCTGTAAGAGAGTTTTAAGTCCTCCTCCTGAGAGTTTTAAGTTTTGTAGTACTGCAGCATCAAAAGTTGAGAGGTGCTGAGAATCCAACCAACTCATTACTCAGTTCAGTTATTTTCAAGCTGAGAGTAGACCAACCATCATTATTGACCTCCAGATCCGTTATGATCTCTGCCTTCTCTCCTATGGGGGTACACGTAATCACACAAGAGAACCCACACACATCAGTAGGAAAAGATATGTGAGCAGAGCAAATAAACCAGCCTACTATAACATTCAGAACGGTATCACGTCCTGTTAGTTTCTTTGAGAAGTAGTGTGGATGGAAAATGTTTGATTTAAAGAGCTGAAAAAAGCTTTTAAAAGTACATATTCGTTAAGATCTCAAACATGTAATGCATGCTGAACCTGAAATATCTTAATGATGAGTTTGTGAGGCTATTTCACCTACCAAGACCAGATTTTGAGGTTATGTATCTACGCAGTGGAAAATTGCTGAGATTACTAAAGCCAGAGACCTAGAAGGAAACTTCACTCTTTGCCCTCTTAGAGGTGACTGAGAAACCAATTCTTAATGTGAAAGAGAGAGGTTCTAAACATTTTGTTTGGCAAGTGCACACAAATTTAGGTCATGATTTAGGGTCAGAAAACAGTTTTGTATACAATGTGTAAAGCACAGTTTAGTTCAGCTTAAGAGCTTGATCTTTCTCCTGTTTCACTCAACTACTTAACCAAAGTTGTTAACCCAACTCGTATCAGCTGCAATTATAGGAAAGCTGCAATTTTTGGACTATGTATTTCTAATGACTAAAACAGCACTGATCATTGCCCTGATTATTTAAATACTGCATAACTGAGGTCATCAGCTTTGCAGTGATTTGGGATTAAGGGGAAGGGAAAGTGTCCTTTATGGAAATGTCTTCTATTTTCCTTCCTTGTCAAAATACTCATGATGCTCACACCTCAGAGAGGTTAGTGCTTTTATCGCCCAGACAAAAACACTGCTGTAGAACCTGGGAGCCAGAATTTAACCAGTAGGTGCCACCGATTCAAATTTAATGGTGCTGTTACTGAAAAGCTGGAAGTCAACAAGCTGAGGATAGCCACTTGCCAAGAAACTTTACAAGTCATTTGGCTGGAAAACAGACAAATTTCAGCTATTTCTATTAAGTCTGTGTTGGAATCAATGCCCTCCTAACAATTTTCCAATGGGAAAATACCGCATCAAAAAGCTTTTGACTTTTTTCTCCTCATCATTCAACCAGTGACACTACGCCTTATGTACAATGCACTATTCAAACCCTTGTCCTGAATACCAAATAAATAATTTCTTTATGGGCATTTTTGTGGCATGCGATGCTATAGCACTGAAATGTTTCAGAGAGACCAGTAAATTTGTCTTCCTTACTTCCCTCTAATATGAAAATCATTTTACTCCTATTACAAAGAAAAAAGTAAGGTGCATAGAACCTGAGCTGCCTAGGACCTGATTTATCAGAGCATTTGGAATTACATAAAATATTTTTATTCCAAAGCCATATTTGTATAGACTACATCTGGATCTGTGAGTACTCAATAATTCTGCAAGTCAGGCCCAGGTGTTGAAAAGAGTACTTGAAAATGAGGAACTCAGAACTGGTGGCTTTCTAAAAGCTTTACCTCTTGAAACCAGATCTGAGAAACCAATTTCAGGTCCTACAAGATCAGCATCATATGGGTGGAATGAGTAAGGCATCAATGAAGCCTTCGGTATTTCACAATGGGATCTGAAATACTCAGCAAAACGATGAGAAACAGTTTGAAGTCAGCACTCTTGACATGCAGCAGGTGCAGCTCATCCAGATGAGAATGAGGATGAATCTTGGAAACATGGAAACTTGGAAAAAAAATCTTAATGAGTCTCACGGAGTGTCTTATCTCTTGCAGAAAAACTGCTGGGGGACAGGAGACATGACACTGTTTATGATGGCTCCTTTTACGAAGATTCTCTGTTGTCTTTTCTTTCAGAGGACCGAATAGGATTTGCTGTAATCTGGTAATATGATGATTAGAAGAGAAACACTTCTCTAAGTGATAGCCTGGTGGTTAAGGTCAGGAAATAGATGCCTCAGGTTTCCTCCCTACTCTGACCATGGGGTTTATATCTGAGCAGGAGATTGTTTTAACCACAAACCTGCTGCATACCACCCATATTTCACATCAAAACGAGCAATAAAAAATATCTATATGACAACTCCGGGGAAGACAATACACCATGCAGGAGGGCAAGAGATTCTCTAGCCTAGACACAGCGGCAGTCATCTGTAAGAAGGAGGACATGGTCTGGACTCTGCTCTTTAAATTGGGCCTCTGTGGTTATCCAGTGACTACTTAATATGAAGCAGTGCCTTTGAAGATGAAACTACAGATCATGTCTGTGCCTAGCTGAATGACCTAGCCACTATATTTCAGATGTTTGCTCCCCTTTTGTCCAATGACTATTGCTTTCTCTTCCATAAAGGCGCAACTGCAAATGATAGGGTGTAAATCAGCCCTGAGTGTAGTAGCTAGTATACTTTCAGGAAAGGAAGTAGATAAAGCTTTGAATACCTTCCAAAGAGAGTGCCAAACACGCATACTCTTTCTTCTAGGAGAGTGCTCTAGAAGAGGGGTGACACTATTTCCTCCTCCTCGACTGTGCTTGAAAAGAAAGCACTTGTATTTTTTAAGGAAATCCAATCTTAATGATATGTTTTAAGTATGCTTCTCATTGGCATTAGGGCAGCTCACTCAGTTCTGTCAAAATCTAATTGCTCCATAAATAGCTGTCATTAAATACTGTTACATTATGTCACAAGAAGCAACTATTATGGGATTACAGTCAGTGGCTGTATGAGAATTGTCCCCACTTGGGGATGAAGCTCTGAAGTTCCACCCCAGCTCCACTTCAGGCACCAAAAAGTCCCTTTTGGAGATGCTCTTTTCTCAGCATCACCCAAGACTTTCAGGCAGAATCACAGACTGAATCTAATTCCATGGGACATCAAAACTACTCAGTCATCAAAACTACAAGGTCATTTTGTCTTTTCCTGTAGTCCTGTCAATGTGTGTCCTCCAACAGCAAGTGGATCAGGGCATCTACAGGCAACAGTTTCCTTTTGAATGGGCTATTGATTGTTTTTCTGCACTTAAGTATTCCTGTGCCCTGGATAAAATGTAAAGTTTCCCTCTGTAATATCTACACTGATGTGATTGAGGGCTATACGACAGTTCACATGCACAAGGGAGCTTTTACTACACTAACTCTATGTCAATATTAGTAAATTAAACACTGTAAGGACCTGGGCTCAGGCCTCAAAATTCATTCTTTTGTGCAGCTACAGTTCTGGCACAGTTCTGGTTCACACCAGCTAGTACTGTCTCAAATAACTCTGGGCCCCACACAATAATTCTGTGCAGGTTAGGAGTTACCATAGACCAAAGACCATTCCCAAAAGGAAGCTTAGATGCAGTTATCTTGTTGTGCAGGCTGAGAACAGTAATTATTACAGATGTGTCAGATAGCTCAAAAGGACAGGGAATTAACAGTCCCAGTAAACGGACGTAGTGCAAAATACGTTGTTGCCTGACGCTGATGATGTTAGGCAACAACATATTTTCTGTCTACACCACTAGAGGGTGCAGACAAGCCTACTCTGCCTTAAAAATTTAGTTATTTTGAAGATTACTGAGACTTGGATGTTTCAGGTTTCACTCCAAGGTCTTTGAGGAAATGAGCTGAAAGGATCAAATCTTGCTATCTCTTACAACCCACCTACTTCAGCTGCAGTGTATAACACAAAGTCTATCTTTGCACCCCAACAGACTAGTGTCCAGACATCTCCCTCTGTCCTCATCTACTTCGGTTTCCTACTACCAGTTTTTCTCCTTTCTTTTTTTGTCTTTTCCCTCAGCATTTCTGTTCCTGTTTGTCCACACTACCAGTTTTTCTCCTTTCTTTTTTTGTCTTTTCCCTCAGCATTTCTGTTCCTGTTTGTCCACAGTTTCGCTGTTCCTGTCCTATCTCTCATCATGCTTCTGCATTCCAGAAGGATTTTACTTTGATCCTCACATTGCCTGAATTTAACACGGAGAAGTAGTAAAACTACAAAAGACCAGATCAAACTGACATTGCTAGATTCAAAATATTCAAACAAAGAAAACTAAACCTCTGGGATATTTCTTATTAACACTTATATTTAGACAAAAATGGATTATATTACCTATTTTAACCCCATTTTAAAAATAATAACCCTAACTAAAGAGTCACTCTCAGGTTTCCTGTTTATAAACAGTAAGCCCAGAAGGAACACCAACTTGACCTTCCAGTTCCAGCTATCAAGAGCTGGCAGTAAGAGAAAATAATCCCAAACAACAATTCCAATTTACTTATAAAATTAGACTACTTCATCCAAAAAATTGTTGAGGCACAAGTCAAGGACCAAATACTCCCTTTTCTACAAAGTCATTTTTCAGAGGAGAGCTCCATTTTAGAGCTCTTTTTCCGCACTGCAAAAAACGTAAGAATAGAGTCAGGAATTATGCTCGATATGAAAATTGTCCTTCTATCCATTGGGAGGTTTTACGGACATTAGTTGTAGACAGTGAAGCCCCCTGGACTTCTGCTTCAAAATAGCCTTTTATCTGGAAACAATGCAAATACTAAGGAAAATTATTAGGAGGTAATACATGTGCAAACACCAGTATGTTAATATACTGAGAAAAAAATCCTGGTGTCTCTTCACATTCAAGTAGGAGGACAGAGGGAGGCCACCACAATACAATTTCTTGAGGCTAGGTTGTAGGAAGCTAGGTTTCTCCCCCTCTAGCCACTCAACCAGAGCACAACAGTTTCCGGGGGGAACATAATTACCATACAAGGAATGACTTTTCTAGATTTTGTTTATTTTCCGTCGTATGCATACACCCTATGTATAATATTTCCATCCACTATGTATGAGATACGCCTTTCCCCTACAGAAAACTGAGGAGTACACCCTTTTCCCATGCCAAAGAAAGATACTGATCCTAAAGGACAATACTGAGTAAATGTTTTAAATCACTTAAGCTGGCCTCCTATTTGCTGCACTTGCAGTCAAGCCTGAGAGCAAAGTTGTCCGCACAGGCAGATGTATCCGAACAGAACCCAAACCTACCCCACAAGACACAAGGAAAATAAACATTTTCAGTAAACATACCTGAAGGAAGGTTATAAAATGAAGTCAGGAGCAGTGGAAAAGCTGCTGTTCGGTGATATGGAAGGCCTGGGCTCAGTTCGCTTTGCCCCTACAAAGCTGTTGTGTACTTTCATTTGAGCTATGCCTACGGGAATAATTGGGAAATGTGACTGCAGCATGGGTAGGCATACCTCGGTTAGGTTTCATCTAGCAAACCATAGTATTGATAGCAATGTGTTTCAGCGTAGACTACAAGTAGTTAGCAACTACGGGGTGCTAAAGGTCTTACAGAGCTGTAAGGAACATCTAACTGATTTATAACAATATCGATACTGATAAGACTGAGGCTGAGTGCTTTTACCCACAGCATAATCTCATCTCTAGCTATATGATGGCATGCTCTTGGCATTGTCTGAGCTAATTTATAGCTCTCTGCTATGTAGACCTGTGATTCTTGATTGTATTCTCTGCACTGGGGAGCTGTGAAAAGCAGGACACAACTCTGGTGTCCACTGGGATTCACCTTCTGATAAAACCGGGAGACAAATGGGACACCACCAGACTCAGGAGCCTAGAAGTTTTCCCACACCTACGATTTAAATATGATACATATATCTGAGTTTTCCATCTGTAGATGACAGTGATGAAACTTTTTTGGCTAACAGGGTGTTTTAAAGGAGAAATTCGTTAGGGATATCAAAGTACTACCATAATAGGGATCTCACAAGTAGAGTGAAGGTGATTTAGGAATGATACCCAAAAATCGGTGGGACTTATGTTTCTGAATCAAACAAATGCTATGGAAAACCCCGGCTAAGTTCCCTCACATGCCATACATAAAATCCAGAAAGTGTTTACACCAAACACTAAGCGCAGTCAAGCAGCCTGTGTCCAAACATTAAAATTGATTATAAGCAAAGAAACAATTAAAATAAAAAAAAGCAAATGCCAAAAAACTGAATCTCCAACAAGCGATTTGACCCGAGGATCGTCATAACATTTAACTTTCTGTTGAGTAACCTGGTGACAGCACATTATTACAATAACTGCTCTACAGATGGCTATTTTATGCTTGTTTTTGAACTATTAAAAAAAACTTTCACAGAAATAGTCTCTCTCCCTGTCCATTAAGAGACAACAAATGCAGCATGCAAGAGTGCACTGTGTTACAAGACTTCCTGTTGGTGCCAGTCTGTCTGAGTTCAGTTTTTATGCATCAAAAGCCCTTGATGAAATTATATCTTTAATGAGATGATTGCACAGGCACTTCTGTATGTATATTTGTTTGCTGTGAACCTCAGGAGCAGTCTCAGGATGACTGTAATACATGACTCTGCAACAGTTAAAGATAGCCATCAGATCCAGATTTACAAACAAAACCAGTACAAAATTATTTGTTTTTTTCCCCTCAAAGTATGGATGCTCATTCTTCCTCCTTTTTAAAACACCAGTTGAAGTCACACTACAATTTTTACTGTTCTCCTTACTGAAAGCAAACTGTACATGTGAGAGCCCTTTATTTTGATAGTGATTTGTGCAGACTGAACTTCTTAAACGTAGCAGTAAGAGTTCTTCCATTCTTTTTTACTGCAGTATCTGCTGTAATAATGTTGACTTCTGACTAGTAGTAACATACATTCTTCTTTATTATTGCTCTGTTATTAACCCATGCAGTTCTTACTTTATTTCTAAAGTGCACAGTCATCAGAGACAAAGACACACATGTACGTCTTGTATTGCAATGAACTTTGTTCTCCCTTCAGATGTAACTAACAGGAGGGAGAAAGAATCAGTCCTTACTGAGCCTGTGTCCATTGAAAAACAATTTTGAAAAAACAATCAAGAAATCAAAAATGCACTCCTTACCTGATCTGGGATGTACAGTGCACCTTGAAAACCTCTTAAATGACAGAGAAGAATTAGAAAAGGTTGAAAGACTGCACTCATCCAACCACAGGGCTCAGGAAATGACCATGTATTTTGCAACGATTAACTCCTTCCTCCCTTCTGTCTTCACTTTTTCAAGTATAGTAAACAATCCTTCTTACCCTTCCACTGCAGTTTCATAACTAATGCCATGCCCTACACATGATTTGTATTTCATACAGAATATGTAGGTGGCCAGAGGAGATAACTCCGATCACCTCCATGGAGAAGAGAATTTGCAGTGTCTTCTGCATAACCGTGACAGGAGTATATTTTACTGTTGAGTGAAACTTATGTGATGAGGTGTAGAAATGACTAAGTTATGGCTTGAGTACTTAACTCTCATTTTTAGAAGAGGCTTAGAGCAATATTTGTGACATGACTTCTGTGCAGTCGTGCCCAACAAAGTAAGGTAAAAGCCGGTTATTTAAAGGAGCAGCATCCATTGCACTCTGGGTAGGCATCTGTAGTACGTAATGTAGAAAATACTTTAATGCATAGTGGGTCTTTAGGTGAAAGTCTGGCATGCTGGATTATCATCAGGGTCCTCTGTGCATAAAAAGTCCTTCTTGTCTCTAAGAGCATATTTCCCTTGGTTGGACATAACGGATCAACTGAAAGGCATTTCTGAGCCTAAACATTGTATGAAATCATTAGCATGAAAGCTAGTAAAGCCTAGTTCCAGGCAGGAGCACAGGTGAGACAAAGATTCAGACTGCCTTTCAAGTACAGGCTGCCTCCCATACTGAACCCAAAGCAGGCACCCAGACTCTCTGTGTAGGCGCAGGGGAGGATAAGAACTTCAAAGCAGATCTCACTTCACCAAAACAGCAGGCTGAGAAAGCAAACACGTAAACAATTTAGACTGAAACACTGAAGACAGACATGTGTTTTGCATCCTTCTTTTTATGATTTAGAAAATGAGCCCTGAACATCAATATGCCCCTTTCCATAGCTCTGAAATATTTTTACCTAGGCACCTGTGTGTTTTATTTTAAAATGTGGGAAGTGTCACTCCCTCCAGTTGGTATGTTGGTAGAGGAAGAGAGAATAGAAATGTCACCAGCGTGCACTTCTATAAGACAGTTTCATAGCTCAAGTACCCAGCTAGGATGCAAGACAGTTGTTTTCAGTTTTGTCTTCTCCTTCAGAAGAGCTAAATCCATATTTTGTGCTGCCCACAGAGCAATGTCTTAACCACCGAGCTGCAGGATTTCTTGGAGTGGGAAGGGTAAGAGGAGGGACCAGGATCTCTCCTCTCTCTTGCATGGGACACTCACAGCTTCTTGTGGGCACAGAGAGGGAGGGAAGGCAGGTTGCTGGGGATGAGGTTCAGGTCCGAGTGCAGCTCCAAGAACTGATAGTGCCCTGCTTAAAACATGCCAAAAACCCACAGAAATCACCCAGACAGGGATCTAGCCCATCCCTCTTAGCAAAGCTGAACCAATAAAGCAAGACTTGATGGGTCAAACAGCCTGTGCTCCAGACATTTTCTCCATGGAAGAGTCATTGTAGGAACTACATAAATGACGCTAGTAACAAGGACCAGAACTTAGTGTTATTCAGTCCTCGGTGGATGGTATTAGAAAAAAGTTCAGTGGTGGGTATTAGAAAAAAGTTTATTTTTAGCAGATTCTTCTTACTTATAGGATCTAGTCACTCAGATCTTGGATTCCTCTCTGCAGAGTGGCCCAGCTTTAGGAAAAGGCACACATCAAAACACATCCCTCTGAGGAAGAAGTCCAGCAAAGCGGGCAGGAGACCTGCATGGATGAGCAAGGAACTCCTGGCAAAACTCCAACAGAAGAAGGAAGTACACAGAACGTGGAAAAGGGGACAGGCCACTTGGGAGGAATACAGGGACGTTGTCAGAGCGTGCAGGGATGCGACAAGGAAGGCTAAGGCCCAGTTGGAATTAAATCTGGCAAGGGATGTCAAGGACAACAAGAAGGCCTTCTTCAAATACATCAACAGCAAAAGGAAGACTAGGGAAAACGTGGGCCCGCTGCTGAATGGGGCGGGTGCCCTGGTGACAAAGGATACAGAGAAGGCAGAGTTATTGAATGCCTTCTTTGCTTCCGTCTTCACTGCTAAGGCCAGTCCTGAGGAATTCCAGACCTTGGAGAAAAGAGAGGAAGGCTGGAGAAAGGAAGACTCTCCCTTGGTCAAGGAGGATCAGGTTAGAGATCATTTGTCCAAACTTGACATCCACAAATCCATGGGCCCCAATGGGATGCATCCACGAGTGCTGAGGGAGCTGGCGGATGTTATCGCTAGGCCACTCTCCATCATCTTGGAAAGGTCCTGGAGATCAGGAGAGGTGCCTGAGGACTGGAAGAAAGCCAATGTCACACCAGTCTTCAAAAAGGGCAAGAAGGAGGAGCCAGGAAACTACAGGCCTGTCAGCCTCACCTCCATCCCTGGAAAGGTGATGGAACAGCTCCTCTTGAAGGTCATCACTAAGCATGTGGAGGACAAGAAGGTGATCAGGAGTAGTCAGCATGGCTTCACCAAAGGGAAATCATGCTTGACCAATCTGATAGCCTTCTATGACGGAATGACTGGCTGGGTAGATGAGGGCAGAGCAGTGGATGTTGTCTTTCTGGACTTCAGCAAGGCTTTTGACACTGTCTCCCATCACATCCTCCTAGGTAAGCTCAGGAAGTGTGGGCTAGACGAGTGGACAGTGAGGTGGATTGAGAACTGGCTGGATGGCCGAGCTCAGAGGGTTGTGGTGAATGGCGCAGAGTCAAGTTGGAGGCCTGTGGCTAGTGGTGTCCCCCAGGGGTCAGTCCTGGGTCCAGTCTTGTTCAATATATTCATCAATGACCTGGAGGAAGGGACAGAGTGCACCCTCAGCAAGTTTGCTGATGATACTAAACTGGGGGGAGTGGCTGACACACCAGAAGACTGTGCTGCCATTCAGAGGGACCTGGACAGGCTGGAGAGGTGGGCGGAGAGGAACCTCATGAAGTTCAACAAAGGCAAGTGCAAGGTCCTGCACCTAGGCAGGAATAATCCCATGCACCAGGACAGGCTGGGGACTGACCTGTTGGAAAGTAGCTCTGCCGAGAAGGACCTGGGAGTGCTGGTGGACAACAAGTTAAACATGAGCCAGCAGTGTGCTCTTGTGGCCAAGAAGGCCAATGGGATCCTAGGGTGCATTAGGCAGAGTGTTGCCAGCAGGTCGAGGGAGGTGATCCTGCCCCTCTATTCAGCCCTGGTGAGGCCTCACCTGGAGTACTGTGTCCAGTTCTGGGCTCCCCAGTCCAAGAGAGACATGGCACTCCTGGAGAGAGTCCAGCGGAGGGCTACCAAGATGATTAGAGGGCTGGAGCATCTCTCCTATGAAGAAAGACTGCAAGAGCTGGGCCTGTTCAGCCTGGAGAAGAGAAGATTGAGAGGGGATCTCATCAACGTGTACAAGTATCTGAAGGGGGAGTGTCAAGAGGATGAGGCCAGCCTCTTCTCCGTGGTGCCCAGCAACAGGACAAGAGGCAATGGGCAGAAACTGAACCACAGGAAGTTCCATCTGAACCTGAGAAAAAACTTCTTCACTGTGAGGGTGACAGAGCATTGGAACAGGTTGCCCAGAGAGGTCGTGGAGTCTCCTTCGCTGGAGATATTCAAAAGCCGCCTGGATGTGATCCTGGGCAATATGCTCTAGGTGACCCTGCTTGAGCAGGGAGGTTGGACTAGATGATCTCCAGAGGTCCCTTCCAACCTAAACGATTCTGTGATTCTGTGATTCTGTGAAAACTGTGTTCTTAGTGAGTTTTCCTGGCGAGTGGGAGCAGTGAGCATGAACCTGTTTAGATTGAAGTGTTTTTCACTGTCTAGGCCTGTATTCTAGATTATTGTGCAGAAGGTGGCTACTACCACTTCTCCCAGCATTGCTCACAGCCACCATTCCTAGTGCTAAGATCAATGCTGTGTCCCTGTTGGGTAGGTGATATTTCACAGAATCACAGAATCACAGACTGGTTGAGGTTGGAAGGGACCTCTGGAGATCATCTAGTCCAACCGCCCTGCTCAAGCAGGGTCACCTAGAGAACATTGCCCAGGGCCATGTCCAGACAGCTTTTGAATATCTCCAGCGAAGGAGACTCCCCTACCTCTCTGGGCAACCCGGTCCAGTGCTCTGTCACCCTCACAGGAAACAAGTTTTTCCTCATGTTCAGACGGAACTTCCTATAGTCCAGCTGGTGCCCACTGCCTCTCGTCCTATCGCTGGGCACCACTGAGAAGAGTCTGGACCCATCCTCTTGACACCTGCCCTTCAGATACTTGTACACACTGATAAGATCCCCCCCTCAGTCTTCTCTTCTCCAGGCTGAACAGGCCCAGCCACCTCAGCCTTTCTTCAGAGGAGAGATGCTCCAGTCCGTTCACCATCTTTGTAGCCCTTCGCTGGACTCTCTCCACCAGTGCCACGTCTCTCTTGTAGTGGGGAGCCCAGCACTGGACAGAGGACTCCAGGTGAGGCCTCCCCAGGGCTGAGGAGAGGGGAAGGCTTGCCTCTCTGAACTTGCTCACAACACTCTCCCTAATGCACCCCAGGATACTGTTGGCCACTTTGCTGCAAGGGCGCCTTGCTGGCTCATGCTCAACTTCTTGCTACCCGTAAGGACTCCCAGGTCCTTCTCCGCAGTGCTGCTTTCCAGCAGGTCAGTCCCCAGCCTGTGCTGGTGCAGGCGGTTATTCCTCCCCACGTGCAGGACCCTGCACTGGCCTTTGTGGAACTTCCTGAGGTTCCTCTCTGCCCCATGTCTCCAGCCTGTCCAGGGCCCTCTGAAGGATATTTGCCCAGCAGTTTAGATTCCTCCAGAAAGACAGAGGGTGCTTCCTGCCTCCCCTCTGGATGACAGCAGAGGTTGATACCTCAGGCCACAGCCTGAAAACTTTCTGAGTGTGTGTTTAAGTCATATGAGAGGACTGGTGTAATCTCTAGGCATTTACATTGTGGATGTATACAGCTGAGCTAATCATTCAAGGGTCCCTTGAATATAGGTAATGCAGAGAAATAAGCACTTATAAGATCCTTTACCTGAGAATTTTCACAGATCGTAAAAGTTCCTTTTGCTATGTATAATTTGATCAATTTTTAATGTAATCAAGACAGCAAAAACAATTAATAAAATCCTTATCCTCTTGAAGTTAGGAGCTTTTCCATTGACTTATGTAGACACTGGAATTTCATCCCAGGGATGTATCTTCAGTAATAATAAATCTCAATGCATGCTCCTGTGAGGCACTGAGGAGCCCGATCTGCAGCTCTGTGTTTTACGTGATGTTAATCCTTTCACCGTTTACCACAAAAATAATGAGTGGATACTCATGGTGCTTAGTCACTTTTTTTGGATGGAGACTAAATCATTCAGGGTAGGTTTATTTATTTTGTGCAGAAGTATGCAGAATTATTGGGGAGCTTTATCGAAAATATGGTTGCAGGATAGAGACTCAAGTTCTTCTTGCCTCGACTCCTCTCACTTTCACATATAAAAACTGAATCAACTGTCAGTCTTTGTCAGCTGCGAGACTTGCTGTTCACCATGAGCCTACAGGTAAACAGGAAGGAGTTTCAGTCTCAGAACCTCAAAGCATGCAAAAATATTGAATCAGACCTCCTAAAAAATAATGAGCTTTGGTTTGCTTCCTAGTTTTTTATTTTTTCATAATAATCTTTTTTCATTTCAAACATAGTAGGTTAGAAATAGAGTTATTTGCTTCCAGGTTTTGATCTTTAAGGCTACATACATTTAAAGTTTAAAAATTTTCATTTGCTGCTGTTCTTAAAAAAATCTCCCAGCCTCCCCTAGAACTGGAGAAAGGAACTTTCAGAAAAGACTAGTCAGCATTTACATTTGATAAAAATATAAAACTTGACAATCCTTGAATTTTTGACAATTATTGACAATCCTTGAATCCTGTGAATTTGTATGGATGTGTTCTTTGGGCAAAGCTCTGGCCCTCTGGAAGTCCATAGTCAGCTTCTTACTGACATCAGTAGGGTCAAGAGTTCATCTTCAAGTCCCCCCTTAGAGCAATCTGAAGCAGCTGATTAGTTCCTTCTTCTGTTAGTAAGAATATGAACTTTGAACTTCTCTTGGGAGATATGGCCATGACTTTTGTTAGTCTGAATCTGCACCAACCTTGTGGATGACCTGAATGTGCCTCTTGTCTCTTGGTGCCCAAAGGAAGGAGACTGTGGAAGGGGATCTGACTTACACAAAGCACCGAGAGTTCCCTTGGCTTCATATCAAGACATACAAACCTCTTGGACAAAAATAGAGAAAAAGGAAGTGGTCTTGTGGAGCTGCAGTAAAGCAAATTTTTTTTTATTTATTAACAGCAATATTGTTCCCAGAGGAGAAAATACAATCTTCTCTTCTTCAGCTGAGGAGGGTCCTGGGGTAATGAGCAACTACACACTAATTCCCTGCCCACTTTGGGTCCCTCTGAGGGACCCAACCGGGCAGTAGGTGCGACTTGGCAGTGACAGCCTGACCGCTGGAGGGTATGGCACAATATTAGCTTTGATATGAAAACAAGGTGAGAGAGGCAACCTGTCACCGCACTCTTCCTAAAGGGTTTGTGATCTCAGCCCTAGTAGCAGGGGGATTAGGACACAAAGAGAGGGTGCACAGGAGATGGGGGGGAAGGGGTGTCTGTAAGCACAGGGATATGGGATTGCAGGGATACAGGCAACCTGGAGGAAGAAGTCCTGTGCTTTGGGAGGGAGGACATGAGAGGATAAATCTGTTCTGAAAGAAGGGATAGCAGAAACGGATGGAGAAGTGGTAAAAGGTGGTAGGAGGAAGGGAAGCTGAAAAAACGAGTCCTCAAACTGTGGAAACAGGGCAAGCAGAAAGGAGGGGAGGAAACAGAGTCTAGTGACATCTGTCCCAAATCATAGCAGAGGGGAAAGAAAGGAAATGAGTATTCCGGGAGAATTCTGCTTCTCTGCCATCCAGCACTTGGAGGTCTTGGACAGATCTTCAGGGACTCCGGCACTTGGTCCATTCTAGGGAAGCAAGATCACCACAGCATGAAGGGTCCCATAGCAAGATGAGCTTTTCAGAGGGATGGACGGAAGGCAGGAAACTAATTAGGAGAAGTCATCCTAACATCTCCAAGCTCCTTAACACCCTCCTTGCTCCAGAACTCAAAACTGAGTTGCGATACCAACAGTGATAAGGACAAAAAATATTACTTTGACACTTCACAAACACATTTTTGCCCATGCCATTGAGCTGACTGAGCTCTGATGCCATTACACATCTGACAAAACTCCAAAACTCAGCTAGGACGGATTGTTAATTTCAAGGCTACCTTGTTCTTTAGATGGTTTAAAGACCTGTGAAGATCTCCAGAAAGAAGACACTCATCTTGACTCCGCAAGTAATGAGCAGAATATCTTGGCAACTTACTTCTAGAGCTGTGTTCAACATCTTGATGTCCCAGGCACATGAAGGGGTGGTACGGTAAATTTAAAGTGGGAGATAAAACCTGCTTAACACTTCCACCTTACGCAGGGAGCTGTGGCATGCTTTCATGAGCAGGTCCAACTGCAAGAACTTCATAGGGTCAAAATGTTCCAACTGATAGCTATTCATCTTCAAAACTGCAAGTTCATGTAATTGTGCCTAAAAGAGAATAAAGGGAATGAATGCTGCCTGTTTCAGTGGCAAGTGTAATAGTATATGATATGACCGCCCTCTTTGCTTTGCTTTGCTTGAAACAAGCTTTCCATTTCTTGAAGGAGTGTTTCAGGCACTGGACTGCAAAGTGGTTAAGGTCAGGATCTCTCAAATTACATCTATTCCACCACATCCAGGAAAACTTCCTACTTTTTACATCAATGTGAATGTTCTGGCTATATCCCAGAACCAAACTGACTCAAGACCATGAGGCCCAAAAGCTCTCCTCTCCCTCCAAGCACACTCACACATGTCTCTTCATTTTCTATGGAAAAAGTAATTTGGAGATATTCTCCAAATGAGATTCAAGGTATGTTCTGAAGAAGTGCTCGTCTGAGCAACTTACTGTCTGAGCATGAGTTTCTGAGCCATGTAGAGGGAGAGTGAGAGTGGGTAAGTGAGACCTTATTGCAAGCAAGAGGTGGGGAAAAAGCTGAAAAAAGAAAGACAGTGGTGCTAGATGGCAGAGAGAGCTGAGTTCTATATGAAGTGCAAGGAGGAGAGGGAAGCAGGAGATTAAGGAAAACTAGAAAGAGCCCTATGTAGGAGTAGGCAGGGGGAGATAGGTTACAAATCAGGAGTGACAGAAAATCAAGGCTAAGCACCTAAGTCCATGGGGTGCACTGTGGCACGCATCAAAGAGTAAGTCCATATGAAGAATTTGTCTGTCCTCATGAGGCTGTTCTACGTTGTATAAAATATAAAAATATTCTCCAGGCAGAATGAATCTGCAGTCTGGTGACCGATGACTGCCCCTAGAAAGGAGGTAATGTTTGAACTAAGTAACAAGAGGTACCTTATTTTCTTGCAGCTCAGACTAAAGCCCAACTTGTGCAGTAGCAGAGCTTGGCTTCCAGTTGTGTGGCTGCTGTTTCACAGTGCCCTTGTCAATCTAGCACTGACTTCTTAGGCAAAAAAATCCCCAAAGGAAAATATGTATTTGGGCTGAAAATTACATTTGCATTAGCTCAAAATAAAATATACATTTCTTAATTCACTGAAAATTCTAGAAATGCCTACATTTGACCCTCAGTATATCCTTTTATTAAAAAAAAAATTTGACTGCCAAGACAACAAATCGATTTTTTGCAATTTTAAGGATCATGCCTCTCTGCTCTGCTTATGAGCATGCATTCAACGCACCTTGAAATGCAGAATTATCACAATATCACAACTGGCTATGTCAGAGATAGTGGATGAAATCGTGTGCAAGAGCCCCTCTGACTTCAAGGAGATCACAGTTTTGGTCTGTATTTCCTCTTCCCCTTCCCCACCAATGGGGAGATGGGCAGGGAAACGAGACTGCTTCTTGCTTGCAAAGGTGTCTGGTAAAACCAAATCATGAGGCAGAGCTGGAGATAACAGTCTGTACTGTGAGACTGTAACATGAACTTCTGGAGAAATTTACTCTGGTTAACAGCTCTTCTAGCACCAGCATGACCAGCGCAGTTGCTCAGGGAATGCCTCCCTTGTGCAACACACAAGCTAGCTGTGAGTAAAACCACCTGCACAGCACTAACTGCCTAGAGTCTTAGCTTGAATTGACTCAGCTTCAAGTAAACTAACAACTGCTTTTGAAATCGTTTAGAGAACTAGCTGTTTGCTGACTGATTGCTGGCCTGAGTAACCCCTACTGGGCAGATTTCAGTTTGATAATCCTGACACCTAGTCACATTTTAGAAGTGACTTCCCTTGCTATCATTGCTGTTTCAGGGTATGATTCCCATGTAAGCTGATCTCCTTTACTTTTCCCTGGCAGTGTAAAGGGGCCATTGAATAAGTCAAAAAGGAATAAAGTAGGGATTAGAATTTCTTTCTTTGTAGTTAATTATTGGAGGTATTTTCTTCCTACCATATAAAGTCCAATCCTGTTTGTCATTTGCCTCTGTTAAAGGTATATTTAAATTCCAGCCTAAGGACTGGACATAGGAGAAGCTAAGCACCTCAAATGAAATTTCTGTGAGAGGATAGTTGGGAGAAGGCAGGCCTGAAAAACCTCGGTCTATAGGGGTTACTGCATTTTGCAGAGGGAATTCCCTCTCACAGAGAGACAAGCAGTGTCATCGGGGAACTCAGCTGACTTGGGCTGGGGGGAGATACTTTCACTTGCAGCAGTTTTCTAGACACGTCATTGAGTTGGGCCCCCAAGATTAGATGGATGTGATACTCCTTAATAACCTGACCACATACTCATTTCTCTGAAACCCTCCCAAAGCGTGGCTCTGCCCAAGACACAAATACCTACAGTTCTGTGGTGCAGAAGGCTGTTGGCTGGTCTGGTGGCCCCTCTACAATCTTATGGCGGAGACACCTCAGTGTTCTCTCAGAGCTGGACTCTGTACTGGTCTTCTGCCACACTGTTCCCAGGAAATG
This sequence comes from Struthio camelus, assembly GCF_040807025.1. Classification (NCBI taxonomy): domain Eukaryota; kingdom Metazoa; phylum Chordata; class Aves; order Struthioniformes; family Struthionidae; genus Struthio; species Struthio camelus. The sequence goes on along the minus strand of NC_090942.1, from coordinate 147,351,234 downwards.
ACAGTAAGGCCACTTCAACCAAAGGTTTCCCAGGATGCAGTTATGGGTCTCAATTTCTGGGCACCTGCCTGGAGACACCCAGAGGCTGACCGACTGCAGTCAATAGGAGCAAGCCTTTGGTCAAAGGCTGTATTACTAGGGACATACTGGCTCCAGAAAAACTTCTGATGGTGGTCATGAAAGGAGTTTGGTTATCCTAGCCACAAGCAAGACTTGTTTCCTGCCAGACCTCCACCAACCCAAACAGCAGAGTGGCTGGTGGGCAGACTAGCAGGAAACCAAGGCTTCCCGCCTGCCTGTTCCCAGATTAACCAAGCTCCTTGAGTGTGTTAAGGGTGAGCAAGTGGGAAAGCCTTTCTTCAGTTTGCCCAGCTTCCTACCTTCCTGTAGCCAATTACTCTACCTCAGCCAAAAGAGGCAGGCAAAATGGCCAGCTCCTGCGAAGGAGCACTCATGGAACCAAAATATTTTACTGTCATAAACACTAATAGAATTTTAACGTTTGGGGGTTTGTGCTTTGTTTTGTTGTTGTTGTTTGTTTGTTTGTTTGTTTTATAACTAAAGTGCTTGAATTTTGTTTTGCACATATTTTGAAGCTCTTTTTTGATTTTGGTGCTAACGCCTAGATCATGATGAATTGGAATTTGCTGAGTGAGCATTTTGGAGTACTGTTTTGCATCGGCTCTACAGCAGTGAGTGCTGAAAAAAGAGGCTGAGATTGTCTCATATAGAACAGTGGGATCCGTTTACGTATTTATTCTGTCTACTCCTCATTTGTAAAGACCCTATTACATCACAAAGTTATTGGGAAAATATATTCACCCATGTTTGGGAAGAGAGAGGATGCTGTAAGTCTTGACTGTCACCAAAGAATCCCTTGAAATCATGTTTAATTCTGTCTTCAATATCAGCTGTGCAAGAAATAAGCCTGCCTACTGAACAAGAAGGGAAAATAGAAGATGGAATAATTATTGGCTGACAAGTGCCAGCAACTTCATGCACTGAGGCAGGGTGACCGTCATCCAAGGATTAAGAGGACTCAGGATTAGGCCCAGAATTAAGCCAGGAAGGTGAGACAGCCCCTTTTTTTAAGGTTGTTTTTCAGACATTATGTAACATATCCTATTTGTCTCTTAACTTCTCACCAATTACGAACGGATGACAGGAAGGAAGCACTCCACCCAGTTTCTTAATCTATCATGCACTGTTGCTTAAAGGTGTCATTATTGTCTCAACAGAAAACCGTCTTTTCTTCTTTTGAAGAATAAGAAAAGGGAAAAAAAAGAGCAAGTGATCTTACCGCTTATTAATTAGGAACTGTATGGCGCTTACACCCAGAAAAGTTTTTGATTTTTCCAGTCACAGAGTTACTAAGAAATCCTTTCAGTAAGATACAAAAATATTTAATATTTTTTTTCACAGAAGGGAAACTGTGTGTGTGATGTGAGAGAAAGGTGAGATGTTGTATATTTCCAAAAGGCACTGTATTACAGCAGAAATTGGAAATCTCTATCTTGGTTCTATAATGCAAACGTCAGTCAGTACTTTTAATCTTACGTTTATTTCTGCAGACCATCAGGTAAAAAAGTGAAGGTCAATTTCTATTCCCATTTTTGCTGAGGTAAGAGTAACGCCACTGCAATCCTTACAGTTATCTCATACTTATAGCCATCTACATGTGACTGCAGCTTTGTTCTTTAACTCTATATTGCTTTTGCTTGCAAAATTATGCATGCAAAACTCTCATACTCATGGGAATGGAGGTCCTTATAGGTGCCTCAGGGAAGAACCCCATTCATATGCAGCCCCTGGGAGTGCATGGAGCCAGCTAAGAAGGACTGCAAGGAGTGCTGTTGGGAAAGGACAGGATCCTGATGATCACAGGTCAGGGCAAAGACATGGCCGTGATACTGATACAGGCTTCAGCTCTGGAGGGCAGGGATTGAGCAGGCTTCTTTGGGCACCAAGCCTCTGAGCTCACCTTGCACTGGCTTGAGTTGCTGTTTGACTTCTTTTTGCAGCATGTCTGGACTTGCAAGGAGCATCACAGGTAGCGGGGAGGGGACAGAAAGGAAGGAAGGAAGTAGAACTGCTTGGGAAGCCTTTATAGGAGTGCCAGCGCTGGAGAAGCTTGCCATGGCAGGTGTCTTCTTCAGCTGCAGCTTTCCAGAGGAGCAGCAGCCTCACATGCAAACCTGCTGGCTTGGACTCCCAGCAGCTCTCCAGCTGCAGCCCAGCGCGGGCTCCCACAGGACACAGTCAAGGCCCACACAGCTGCTTTCACTGCCAGAACACCTTAGTGGTGGAGAGAAACCTAGACCTAACTTTGGGCAACAAGCAAGGCTTTTTAGACCAGTGTTTGAAGAGAGGAGAGATGCAAAGCAGCAAATTGACTTTCTGCTGTGCAAAGCTTTGCCATAAATTCAGTCATTCATAAACGGGCCATTCAAAGCACTGACACTGTTAAAAACCAGGTCCTCTGCACTAATATATATCTTGCATTTCTAGTTTAGGGTTATTTATATCCTGAATCTTTTGATTCCAAGTAACATCAGTTTCTTTCTTTCTATTAATGCTGAGCTGTATTTAGTGTCAATAATTGTTTCTCAAAGAAGTTGCAATCACATTCTGGCAGACACTTTTTTGTGGTTTTTGCAGTCTGAGCTCTAAAACAGTGATCTTTTCAGCTCCTAGATAAAACTGTAATGTGTACTCATTCCAGATGAAATGTATTTTCAGTTCTGCAGTATATTTTCTCAGGATGTTCTTGACATATTTAGATTTCCATTGTATGCCTCAGGAATGCATCTGCAGATCTTCATTTGCATCTTTTGTTAAAACTCTTTGCAACAAAATAATAAACAAAAGGATCAAAGAAACAATGGAGATTGTTTACTATCAGTGAAAGCTTATATAACCCTCCAAAAAACTCTTCAGTTGGGCAATATAGGCTAATTGGAATACTGTTATCACTGTATCCAGCATATAGCACATCACAAAAATCTTACACAAAAACACTGAAATGTATAGTGGGTTTTTTTTTTGTTTTGCCATGCTGTGTAGGTGGGGAAGTAAGAAGTTTTCAGTACAAAGTTTTTGAATAATTGAGATTCCATTGCTAGTAAAAGGGAAAGAAAGCACAAAAAGACCTGTGAGCCAAAGTAAACTACGTCTCTTAAGGTAAGCGGTATTTCTTAAGGGAAACAGTTCGGAGGAACACATCAGAGCAAATTGCCATCTGCAGTTCCCGTGCTGAAAAATGAGGTATATCTTCACAAGTGGAAGCAAATACTCAAAGCAGCAGCATATCAGCAGAGCAGTCCTAAAAGATCTCACATGTTTGCGAGACAGTGACTGAACTGTTCCTGGGCAGCGCTTGAGGCTGCTGCTTGTCACTTAAAATGGAGCACTGCCTGTTTCTGCAGAACAGGAGAGTCACAAGGTGACAGAGAACTGGGCCAAAAAGCCAAGTATTTCTCGGAGATGGCAGACAACTTGAAAAGAGAGCCTTGTGCTATACAGCAAATCTCTGACTGTCAGACTGATGGAGAATTTGATGGAGGGTGTCCAAGGCATTGAGCAGCTACAGAGGAACCCTAGGAGACCACACTGAGAGGAAAACGAACAAACAGAAAACAGGCAAGCTGGTTTGTAGCATCTGTTCTTGAGTGTCCCCATGGTTTTGTTAGCTAACCGGCCATGGTGTAGGGTGGATTTGGTGATGATGTCTGAAATAACTCTTCTAGATAACAGTAGAAGCTCCTATCACCTTTTTTAAGAAAGAAAGAATGTTGACTGTTTTGAGAGTAAACCTGTTTTAATTTTTTCATTTGATTTCTTTTAAAGAGCAAGTTACCCTACATATCAGAAGCTTTTGGATGTGTTTGTTTTTATCTCAGTAAATATAATGCATTTTGTTCCAGAATTAACAATTTTAGTTATTTTACACAGCGTTTAGTATGGATATCTTCCAGTTGCAATAGCAATTCAAGCATTTGTGCATACTACACTGAGAACGTAGTACTCTATCTTAGGTACTCTTAGCAGCTTTTTCACCAAAAAAATGTTTACATTAATGAATGCTTTTATACCTATTCAACTATTTTTCCTCTCTCTTCTGCTAGTTCCATCTTCTCTTGTCTCGCCTGGACAGTTATTGCTAAAAGAACTCTGGTTAGAAAGTGCTTTATATGTTTGGATTACTTACATTTAGTGGGATTTAAAGTTATACTTTTTCAGGTAAGGGATATTTTCTGGACTGGAGGTAAAAACCTTGTTGCTTAGGCAAAAGGGGCGTTGTACATGCACTTCAGCAGGCCTGGTTTGCATCACCAGATACTTATGCTGCAAGCAGCACTGCCGAGTGCTTCTCCCAGTCCATTGTGCCTGTGACCAAAGCGTGTGTGGCTTTGCAGCTTGTGAAAGGGGAACTGTGGAAGGGGGAAACATATATCCTCAGGAAGAGCGTATTGTGGTGTTAATGTCCTCGTGGGGAAAAAATTGATGATACAGCTGCTAGGTATATTTTTGCAGCACCTGCCTTGTTTCATACTGTAGATTTTTTTCTCAAGACCAGAGGTGGACAACTAGCATAAAGACAATCTTTTCTTTTAGGCCTCCCAGCCTAACACCATTGCAAAAACTCTGTTTTCAGAGTGCGACTCTACCTCACTGATTCCTGTTACCAGCACAACGGTGGGGGCGGTAACTACTTGCAGTCACCCCACAGAATGCAACCAATGGCAATAGGAGAGGAGGGGTGGAAGGAATTGCAGTGCTGAAATGCACTTTCCCTGGGTAGATGCACCTTCCCTATACTATTCTTCCTCCCTGAATTTTGCCCCTAAGAGTAATGTGGAATTTCCCTTCTTTTCTCCATCCCCACCCAAAATGACCCATTCACCACCTCAGAAAATCTAATTTTGCACCTACCACTGCTCCCACTATTGCAAAATTAATAAGGCATGAAGTGCGACTAAGTCAGATGAAAGGAACTGAGAGACTACAGGTAACAGTGCCTCCTCATGACCTTTGCAATAATATGAAGCTCCTGAAGTGAAAATGAAGATGTTCTCAATTACTTGAAGGGTACTAGAGTTTTTATACAGGCCGTATGCTGTTACACACAACTATTATAGCCCGGATGACAGCAGGCAAATGCCAGCTTGAACGCATTTCTCTCCCTACTGAAGTGAATGGAGCTGGTTCTTGAGTAGGGCTTACGGCTCTCAGAGCTCTCACTACAGCTGCAGTAAAATACACCTATGAGTGAGCAATGTGAAGATGTTTGGGGGCAGGCCCCGATATAATTTTGTATCTCTAATGGAAATAGTGAAAACACAAATAGTTGTCCCAGCTGAGGTAGCCAATCTGCTGGATATTTATGAGCCATTTCTTTTCCCACATGACTTGGACTCCTTAGAAAAACTAGACACAGTGGCAGAGAAAAAACAACGCTCAGTATGACAAGCCTGTTTTGCTGACAGTGAGTAAAATTCCATTAAAAGCATTTGCAAAAGCATTTTCCTTTGTCCTCACTGACCAATTCAGCACTGAATAAGCTCCTAGGAAACATCTGGTAGCCAAATAAGATGAAGGATTTTTTTTTTTCTCAAGATTCATCTGGAGGAATTCTCTGTTTCCTATTTATTCTGGCAGTATAGCTTTTTGAAAAGTTGCCACTAGGGCCTGAAGCCAACTTTTCACTGTGTTCAATTTCTTTTTTCCCTCTAGTATTGAAATGTCTTTGACCCCAGTTTTAAGGCCTTGATGAAAAGTTTAAGGATTTTGATTTTGAACTCATGGTGGCAGCTAGATAGCAGGTAGATTTTCAAGTCTCAGCCTATCTAAGCTTCCATCAAAATACTTTCTATTTCCCCTATTCCCACAGTACAAAGCAATTTTTACTGGATTTCTTATCTATGTATTTTTCCTGCTCCACCTCAGATACGGAAGATATTATTCACCTTCCTTGTTCAATCCTACACATAAGTGAAGGGTAACCTCACCTTTTATTAAAATGCAGTGAGCTGTTTGCAATTTCTAATTCTAGAAACATAGCTGCAAATGTGAGAAGCTCAGTCTTCAATGAGTCTGGGCTGGAAATGATAAGAGATACTTCCTGTAGGTTTTAGCTCCACATATTGTTTTCCATAACAATGGGGAAAAATGCAATGTGTTTTCTATATCAACAATTTTATAACACAGTCAGTTTGTATTACCTAATGGGGAACCATTAGGGAATACCAAAAGGTATAAAAGAGAAAGGATTTAAGCAAACATAAGGCTAGTATGTCAGTACTTGCAGTTCATTCAACTACACTGACTGCATTTAATTTCAACTCCTTATGAGGCTGATTTCCTTCATCACACACACAGAAACCTGGATTTACACCACCTATGAAGGCATGCACTCTCATGTGCAGGAGATCCCATAAGCCTTTCTCTCCCCTGCAGCCAGATTCTCCTTCCCTGCAGAAGTCCGAGGCTCCTCCTCGCTTCTCACAAGAGCTGTTCTGTCCCTTTGCTGACAGCAACTGCTGGCACCAAAAGCAACCTCCCGCTCCCGCCAAAACAGGACAACCGCTGTCCCAAGGAAGGGAAGAGAAGCAGCACGAGGGACACCCAATGTGGCTGCTATTAAAGTGCCAGTAAAGCCCCTCTGCAGTTCTAACTCATGCCAGGTCAGCTTCAGGAGAATGAAATTTGCTCACTTCAAGACCTTTGTTCTTTTTCCTCCGTCGCCCTCACTTCTTTCCCTGCAACAGTTTCTGGACAGATGCAGGGGAGAATTCAGTCCTATGAAATATATTTCCAAAATGCTGCAGTTCAAGTACTGTCCCAATGAACGAACACAAAATGAAAGCATGCAGCTTCAGGTTAGGTAAGTTAGATGAGATTGTGGCTTGAGGAGCGTGAGAGGTCTTTAAGGACCTATCTGACCGACACTTTGACAGGCAGACACATCACAAACCAGAGAGCTTTGATCATCAGCAGGGACTTATATACTTACCGGCCAAAGCCCAAATACGGGCTAACACTGAACTGCTGTGCTGGAGGAACTGTAAATAAGAAACATTTTGCCCGGCTTCAACTGCTGTAACTACAGCAGTTACTTAACTTGGATTCAGCTACAAAAAGGTGAGATTAGCAACTGAGAATCTCTTAGTCTCAGCTATAGCTGGTAGCTACTTCACCATTGTACCATTAGCTAACATGTCATTTCCTTTTGACCTTCGACTTCCCGGCTGGGCCAGATAAGGCTGAGTTTAAAGCTCAAGCACTCATCAACTGACAAATGACAGCTTTATGGACAAGGGTCATAATAGCTGTATAAAAGTTACCTAACCTAGCTGGCAAGATTCCTGTGCAGTAATTGAAGAGAGAGGCATCATCAGGAGGGCAGCTTATCCCATCTGTCTGAGATAACTGTGCTGGGATAAAATGCCCATCTCTCCCCAGCTAGCAAGATTAGTTTGGGCACCTATTTTTAGATGCTTTAATTTACATGAGATCAATCTATCCTATGTAACTTACTCCAAAATGGCGAGTCTTAACTCACTGGTATTTTAATGAGTTAATCTCATTACCTACTGAGTTAAACTCATTACTGCCATTGCTGAGAAAGTATTTGGCATGCAGCTTCCCAAAACTGTCCTTGGTCTTCTTATCTAGAGGCATACTCAGTGTATGAAAAAAAAAATATTTTAGATTGACGCTTAGATGAAATCTGATAAGAGGTGCAGTATAAAGTGATTAAATTTTTATTTTTTTTCCTCATATCTCATAAAGAGATAAAACTATTTCCTTTCTGCGGTTGTACAGGTTAGAACTGAGAATATGATTCTGAGTTAGTGCTACTTGCTGCAGCTGGCCCTCTAGCAGATGAAGTGTAGGATACTGTCAGCTATACATACGAATCTTTCAAATTACATTAAACATAACATCACTAGAATAACACAGCACCAGAAAGTAACACTGTATTTTATTCCTTAATGCTTTTACTTGAAGGTACTGCTGCCGATCTGAAGCATCTAGAAATCCTAAACGTGGTAAATACTAAGAGATCGTTTGCAAATCATGAGACTATTTCTTAAATATTTGTTTTCTGGGTCACCAGCCACTGAGATTCACATATTCAAACTTCTGCAACTATGGGGATGAGAAACTTTCTTTTAGAGACAAAAAAGGGAAGAAGAAAACTGAAACTGTAATTTAAAAAATTAACGTATTTTAAAAAAGGATCTGAGGTGGTCTGAAGTTGAACTTATATCAATTCCATTTATTCATGAAAATGTATCTGTATGGAAAAGACTCATCCAGCATCATCAGCTATTTAAATATGATCAGGTGCAAGAACACCAGGCAGCTACACTGATACAGAAGGAGCTATGCTGTCAGTGCAGGATGTATATGAATCCTTCTCTGAAGCATATATTGTTGTAGCTCCAGCTTGGAGATATAGGCCACTAGCTAAACGCTTCCAGATCGACAGAAAAAGCCAAAAGGAAGCTGAGCATTTACTAAACATAAAATGACATTTTAAAAAGTAGGTTGGAAGGTCAAACTTGTGGAAACTGGGAAATAACAGCAATAAAATCACCACCTCTCTGCACAAACACTGTGAGAAAGTTTGCTTTTTAACTGTATAACCATAGTCTGCTTTTCCCTTCATGCGTCTACCTCAGTCAGTGGCTAATGCTGAGCTCCCTTGGCTTCACTTGCCTATAAGGACGCAAAGAACCAGTAATGCCAATTGTCTATACAAAAACAAGTTTTATTTACACTATGTACTGAAGCAGGAACCTCAAAATGAGGCTTTTTTGTTTGTTTGTTTGTATCTGCACATTAGCCTGGCTGCAGTTCTGGCTCAGTATTTACAGTTAACTGGACTCAAACACCTGCCAGGGGAAAAGAAGGGTTCTGGGCTAAAAGTTTGGGAGTCTCAGGGAGTCCGCTAGGCCCATGCATGACCAAGGGCTGCTGTGTAAATAACCTGCATGGGGAGTAGATCTGGGCTTGAGCGCAAGTCGCAGTACAGACAAAACGCAAAAACTTGTGCAGGAATTCATCATCATCCATGTAAGATTTGGAAGCTGTAGTGATCTGTACCTACCCACCAGATGGTGCCGTGCAAACACAAGCATGATCGTCAATGGCTTATAGCAATACCTTGAGCAAATACCTTGTGACGCTCCAGCCTCTGCAGAAATTTGAGCAACTTATTTGAGCAATAAGTACTCTTTTTTGTAACGGCATAAATCAACCCTGGGAGATAATTTTTGCAACTGTTTTGCTACCTTGCTCTTTTGAGCTATATTCTAGTTTTCAAGAAACAACATAAAGAATATAAACAAGACGGAAAGAACAAAAAGGAGAGCATTAATACAGTTCATACATTTTTGATGTTATCTCTCTCCCTTGACTTTTCTCTCCCTCAATGCTGTATTCAGTCCAGAGATAAAACTTGCAGTTGATATTTCACTGTTAAAAAGATTGCACTTACCAGCCATGAGCAGGAAAACTGGTGTTACAGCAGTGAAAAGGTTTCAGGTTTTGGTCAGCAGGTACAAGGACTGACAGCACACACTCTGGGATAGAGTTATGTATAACTGCTGTCCTAAAGTGGGACAGGAGCTCTGACATCCAGTAATATTCTCTCTTTCTTCCATTTGCCCTCACAACTGCTTCTACTAGCATACTTTTTCCCTCACAAATATATTGAACAATCTTTTTTTTTAGTCAGTAAGAAACTGAAGAAAAGGTTATCTTCATTCCCTGGCCTTCTATCTCCTTCCTGTACTCCCTGAGAAGGTCAGTTTACTCATCTATACCGAGCATTTGACTTCCTTTTGTTCCTTTTCCATTTGACTCATCTCTGCCAAGATATCTAGTTTGTCTGACTTTTCTCTTCTGCGTGGAGCTCATCTGCAGGGTTGAGAAGCTATCAGCAGCCAGAAAACACAGCACTTTGGAAGCAGGAGATAAATAGTACAGGATAGGGTGAAAGTGGGGAAGGATTCTCCATACATCTTGCTTTTTTGTTTTGTTTCGGGGGTTTTTTTGGGTTAATTGGCATTTTTTCTTGATGTGAGAGGGAGAGAGCTGGGAAACAATTGTTGAAACCTGCTAATTTTGCTCAGAGAGCCTTGAAAAAACATGCAAAAAGCTTAAAAAAAAAAGAAAAATGTTAAAGCCCAACCACTGCTGTTCTACAATATAATTATCAAAATTTAGCACTTAACTTAAAAATGAACTGCAGTCCTGCCTAGAAACATTAGTAGAAACCTGTCCTCATGCCAGGCAGTGGGGATGACACTAATATAGCCATTTCAAAGTAGGATCCTAAAGTGCGCAGCTAAGCAAGATATGAAAAAAATCAAAGCCCAGTGAGAGTCCTTCCCTCTATATTAGCAATAAATTTCCTTTGACAAAAGGAATCTGAGAGAGAAAGAGCAGGACTGGATTTTTGGAGGACTTGAAGGAGGGACCATGCAGCAGGAGTCTGTCGTTAAGGATATGTTCCCAGCCTCCAAAAAGATGGTGAAGGGTTACAGAGTTTCCAGATGTTGGAAGCAAACCAGCTGTGCCTGCCTCAGAGCTTGACAAGCTATCAGATGCGGGGCTCAGCGTGGGCAGAGCTGGCTTCATGGCAGAGGAGAGGCTGTAAAGGCGGTGTCTGCAGCTTGAGGGCAGAGGGAGAAATGCACTTGTCTGACCTAAAAAGAGAGCTGCATAGGGTTGAGTCAGGTCACAGCAAGAGAAACTGTGCTAAGTTAGTTTTGGATTCATGAGCCTGAAGTAGTGGCACCTGCTGAAGACCCCAGTCATCCGTTTCCAGGGAATTGCTGCAGACACAGGACAGGAAGAATCAGTTTAATGCCCTGTCCTTGCTGCGTAACTGGTACAGTAGGTGTCAGGGCTGGCTGCTCTGCACAGGAAGGTGGGCTGGGAGCGGAGGGTGAGGGTGGCAGGCAGGAACAGGAACCTCACCAGCAAGGAGCTGGGAAGCAGAGCAGCAAGACCAGGTCAGGAGCCAGGCTGGAGAAGTGGTCAGAGTCAGACCCAGCTAGTCATTGCCCAGCTAGTCTGGACTGATAAGGCAGGTCTGAGGCTAAGATAACATTTTTGTTTTACAAAACAAAATAGTGATACATTCATAGATTGATAGATACAATTCCTTCTAGAGCTGATCAAAAATAATTTTGAATTTTCTGGGAAATTTGGGCACTTTTGAAATCTGGTTTTGGTCTGAGCTAGAACAAACTATAAATATATATGTATGTATATATATATTTTTAAAGAATTTCTTGCAAATCAATGATTCTGAGAAACTGTGATGTTTCCTCAAAAGGAAATACACTTTGGATCCTGCACCTGTTCTGTGAGGTCAATATTCTTTACAGATTCATATTTCTTTGTTGCAGCAAACCCACAAGGATTTTACTGAGAGCCTGAGTGTGCCCGTTGCCTGACCTCAGCCTGCTGAGGTTGCCTTGGAGAGCCCGTACCAACGCCTTGAAGCCTCATCTCCCTGCTACGGGCATCTCAGGCTCAGCCACATTGGCCCCTGCCATTCCCTTTTACACTGCTGGCCCCATATGCCGGGATCCTGAGAGCCTCAGATGAGAATCAGCCACTTTATTCCCAGCCTGGCCCCACTCACTTCTCTGGCGGCTGCAGGGCAGCGCTGGTCGGGGAGGTCATGGCCCTGCTGGCTCTGCTGCCACCTGCAGCCACCCTGGCCTGCACAGCACCCTAGCACACGCCTCTGGGACAGCAAAAGCCACAAGGGCGCAATTCTGCTCACTTCTTAGCTACCCATTTAATGAGTCTGCATACTTAGTTTCGTAGGCTGTGAAAAATTTCCAGGAAAAAAGTCAAGGCGCATTCCAGAGGAAAATCAGAATACAGCTACCGTGAGTGCATATGTGAAGATACCAGCATTTAAACAAAAGAACACAGTTGAATTGAAGAGGTAGTACTTTAGGACATTTCTAATGATTCACTATTTCCCACTAGGAGATATCTTTCAGTAGAGAGGCACAGTTACACGCCTGTGAGGTTGAACTCCTTGGTTATAGAGTCTTACCAAACAGAAGTGGAGACAAAAAGTTATCAGACATTAGTCTCTAGTCTTTAGTCTCAGTCTTTAGTCCTTTAATCCTTCAGTGGGTCTTTCTACAGAATATATCAATTCTACTACATAACATGTCATCCTTCTCAAAAAAGTCATATAGAAACTGGAGGAAAATACTGTACTTTTCCAGTGGCTTCCAAAGGTTTATTCTAAGCTGTCCACTAGTTGCTCTGTGAGGAAAACAGTAGAAGGAAGACAGAAACCAGACTTTTTCACATTTTTTCACAACCTCAGTATTCATAAGCTTTGAATGAAGTAAATCTTAAAAGGTAAACTGAGTATTGACTGAAAAATATCTTCACCAACCTTGCACAAATGTGCAGAAGCCTCTTCATAGTGTCTCAAATCATAGATGTCTATTCAGAACAAGGGGAAGGTTTCTACAGAAGAGCCCATTTTCTCCCCACATTTACCAGCTAGCCACGGTGCATTGACACCAGGACAGGTCACCTTCCTCCTTTCCACTGTCTTTCCAACGTCCACAACTCACCCACCTTTTCTCACTCTCACCATGGTAGTTTCACTTCTCTCTCATTAGCTCTTTGAAAGTATGTGCAGACAGACAAACAAGAACTGTCCCTCTCCAATCAGCAAACCCATGAAACACAAGTATAATAAAACTAAGTAAATATCCACCTTTTGGTTGTAGCTGTTGCAATGTTCCCGTTCTATTCACTTCTGCTCTCTGGGTTCTGCCTTTCACAGAAACAGGCCCCTGGAAAGAGTTGCTAAGTGAAATGTTTCTTTTATACCTAAGTGACCTCAGAACCTAAAATCTGACTTGCTCTCTTAAACTACTTAGGCAGTTCTGAAAATCTGACCCTTTTCCTGATATGAATTCTTGTATGTAAAATATCTAGTGTTACAAAATACAAAGAGTGGGAATATATAACTGAACAAGGGCTAAATATATAGCTGGTTAAATAAATTAACTAGATCAGTAATTAAAACATTGAAAACCTGTTTTTAAAATAGCACTGTTTCCTTAAGCAGAGAAGTTTTTCACACTTTTACTTAACCATGATCAAGCAGGAATTCTACAGACATTTTTAGTAAAAAGTATCTTCTGTACTGGTAGCTAGAACACATCCCATGGAATCACATTCTTTAGCAAATTAGTATATACTTATTATAGTACTCAGTTCAACATAGTTGTAATTATACAGTTAATATTGAAAAATAAAATAATGTCTATTGTCTTCTCATAAAAGAAAGATGGAAAATGTAATTTTCTCAGGCAATTTGTTCAAATGTCTCATTTAAATTAGAAAAAAAAATTCTTGATGTGAATCTTCTTTACTCAGTCTTAAGCCTGTGACTCCTTGTCTTATCCATGCTTGATACAGAGAATGAGTTCCTTCCTTCACCTTCATCATTATATCAGCCCTCCTCTATCTTTTCTTCTCCAAGTTAGAGAAACCCAATCTGCTCAAACTACAAAGACCGAACAAATACTATCACAAACCAAACGTGACTACCATAGTCAAATACACTCTAAAGGCAGTTGTTTCTGCTCCCAATGACTTATAAATAACATATTTTTCTTACCTGATTATGTAATTTCAAACACATTTCTTCAGTTTTTTCTGACTAACAGAATGCATTTCTGCTGCTGTATGACAATAAAAACGTGTCATATTGTAACACCTACTTCCTCCTTTCATTTCTTTTAACCATTTACAAAGCTATTTTAGAATATTTTCTAAAAGACAACATATTTTTTCCCAACAATTAAAAAGCTCCATATTGGGAAAATGCATCATGGAAGACTGGACTGCTATTTCTCTTACCTTGCATCATAAATGCTTGAGTCATTATTAGAGATATTTTTCCAGAACAGATATACGTTTTTTGCAATGCCAATATGCTAACATATATTCACCTTCTGCATAAAGCATGGAAAGCTGTGAAGTTTCTTAAAATATTCAGTACAATTCAAGTATAAGAAAAAAAAAGTATGAGGGAAGTCACATGCTTTTGTCTGCAAGTTACCAGCCTGACATATCTCTGTCATTCCCCTGTAAGAACCATTTTCAATATCAGCTACATGTTTGGAAAGGTTACATATAGATATAGATATAGATATACATATAGATAGGCAAGTAAGTGTGTGTGTGTGTCTGTGTGTGTGTGCACATATTGTGTTTCCTTTATGACTATTTTTATTAGTGCTACAGATCTGAGATTAGCCAAACAAGGATGTTCTAAACTGCCCTGAGACTCTTGCACTGCAGCCAGTTGGACTAACATCTGAGCCTTCCTGTGCAAGAAAGCTCCAATGTGACCCATAGCATAGCTCTACTAGGTAATGCCAACAGTGGCTACAGGATCCTTAGCTGACTCCTCTTGTCCCTGTAAAATCCATTCCTAGGCTAGGGCTTCTTCCTAAAACATAATTTTTGCACTTGTTTTCTTCTGTGGTTTCACCAGGGGTGTAAACAACTTGTCTGTATTAGCAACAGTGTCCCAGGCTATGACGGCATCAGTTAGGAATCACCCCATCCGACTGCTCCAAGCTTCTGAGATTGGGAATAGGATGTCCTCTTTAAGGTCTAGCTTTGATGTCGAAAGAAGTTATTACATTGGCTATTCATTCACTCCTTAGCAGATCTATCACTTAACATGAGTAAGAAGCCTTAGTATGTTAAGCATCAGAAGACAGCAGCAAAATAGGTTGGGATAATAATATACATAGCAGGTTACAAAGCATTAGTAAAAATAAAAAACATCATATATCCAGCTTGGCTTTGGTCATGCTAATAAGAAATATAATGACCTGAAAGTATCAGAGGTGAGAAGATTCAGAAGTGAGAAATGAGCTGGGGCTTTCCAAGAAGTAGGAGTCAGATAGGGTGATGATTAAAAACAGTAGATACTCAGTTTGCTTTATGTAGAATAGATATCTTCATATTAGTTTCATATGTATTAATCCTGATAATGATTAAGAAAATTTGACAATAATAATAATGATTTGCTCTAATTAATATAATTCTAGTTTAGTAAAAAAAAAAAAAAAGGCGGGGGGGGGAGAGTTCTTGGAGATATGCTCCCCCTGCCTTGTGCCGGTGTTTATTGGTATAGTGTCCACGCGTAGCACTCCTCAAGACCCTCTTTGAAATTTAGTCTCTCAGTTTATGTTACATTCGATTTTTTCTCTATTAGTCTGGTCTCCCATTGGTCATCTTCAAGGTGAAAATTCATTTTTGAATAATAATGCTTGTTTTCTCTCTTAGTCATTACCCTTATAATCTAAATACACTGTTGTCATATATGAATTCTTTATGCATTGTCTGTATTTCATTATTCTTCACTTTCTTGTTGTATCATAACTCTGATTTAACAAAGTCCTTTTCCTCTGTTGCTGTGAGGGCCTAGTTACCCTGGGGTACACTGCTTGAGCACGTGTTTTAGATTATAAATCTAAGCAGTCAACAAAGACAGCAATACACTCTATGTACAAATGCCTACCTATAAGGATTCAGTCTATACAAGCAATTTTCCTTGCTCTAATGTGAAATTAAAATTTGCAGCTGGTTTTCTGCACAGATAAGCAGTGAAAAACAGATGGAGAAAGAACCAGATAAGTTTTGACAAGTTTTATCCTTTTGTCTTTCTGCTGTTTCTTAGAAGATCTACTTTAAACTAGTGCATAGTTAAATTAAAGTGATCTTGAATCAGGCAACAGTGCAAAACTCAAGGTCAAATGCAGTGCTTCTACCTCATTTACTCTATATACAGTTTAGTTTAGCTTTTCTATCAAGAATTACAGATGACCTCTGGCAGGGTTCATTGCAGCAGAGTAAAATGTGGTATTTGCCCCAGCTGTTGCATGGTAAAATATGTTGGGCTGTGAATGGGGGCAGCAGACGTGTAAACAAACATTGATTTTTTCTGCCTCTGCTATGTGGTATAGCTAATCTCCAGAAGGACAAAACAGGTAGATGCAGCTGGTAACATCTTAAACGGAAGTAACAATTTCTGTCAGAGCCTGCACAGAAAAATAGGCTGAAAAACTTCACTGACTGAAATCAATCTTTTGACTGTCTAGGGAGTAAGTTACCACATGCTCACTGTTGACCACAGCTAGGGAGGGGACAGGCTACGGGGGAAGAATCCCAGTCAACTACAGAGAAAATCAAGTAGATCAGCTAGGCCAGGGCTAACTGATTTGTCTTTGCCTTATGTGTGGGAGAGCGTTCATAGGAACTACTTCATTAACAGATCAGCGGAGGTGGCAGTCTTTGACCAGCCTCAGAGGGTTCAACAGAGGATGTCTGTGCTTGGTTTAAAACAAAGTATCTGAACAAGAGATGAAAATAATTGAAATATATTCTGTATGCCAATGAAAATTTCCTTAAGCACTTCTTATAAGTAGTGTCACGAGGAGTTGGACCTCAGCCTCCCACAGATCCATAACATATCACCCAGTGACTCATGCCCTGAGGTCCGTAACTGTTGGCTGAGCAACAAACCTTTGAGAAAGACATTCACAATGGGTTTTCTCCACATTGTATTAAACACTGGATTTTTCTAGGCCCAGGAACATTGCTAAAGTACAATTATGTTACACCACAAAGCTGTATAATTAAGGGTTTCTGGGAAGGAGATCCTGGCTTGCATTTTCTGCAACAGAAGTACAAGCAATGTATAATAAAGGCTGGAGACTTACTGATGAAGACAGACATGAGAAAATTAATATAAAACAATACTTATGTAAGAAATTTACATATCTCTTAGCAAGGTATTCAACCAGCATGACAAACATGTTCCAGTTTTTAGATACCTGGATAACAGCAGAGTCACACTTCAGTCACCTTTTGCACACAGAATCACAGACTGGTTGAGGTTGGAAGGGACCTCTGGAGATCATCTAGTCCAACCGCCCTGCTCAAGCAGGGTCACCTAGAGAACATTGCCCAGGGCCATGTCCAGACAGCTTTTGAATATCTCCAGCGAAGGAGACTCCCCTACCTCTCTGGGCAACCCGGTCCAGTGCTCTGTCACCCTCACAGGAAACAAGTTTTTCCTCATGTTCAGACGGAACTTCCTATAGTCCAGCTGGTGCCCACTGCCTCTCGTCCTATCGCTGGGCACCACTGAGAAGAGTCTGGACCCATCCTCTTGACACCTGCCCTTCAGATACTTGTACACACTGATAAGATCCCCCCCTCAGTCTTCTCTTCTCCAGGCTGAACAGGCCCAGCCACCTCAGCCTTTCTTCAGAGGAGAGATGCTCCAGTCCGTTCACCATCTTTGTAGCCCTTCGCTGGACTCTCTCCACCAGTGCCACGTCTCTCTTGTAGTGGGGAGCCCAGCACTGGACAGAGGACTCCAGGTGAGGCCTCCCCAGGGCTGAGGAGAGGGGAAGGCTTGCCTCTCTGAACTTGCTCACAACACTCTCCCTAATGCACCCCAGGATACTGTTGGCCACTTTGCTGCAAGGGCGCCTTGCTGGCTCATGCTCAACTTCTTGCTACCCGTAAGGACTCCCAGGTCCTTCTCCGCAGTGCTGCTTTCCAGTAGGTCAGTCCCCAGCCTGTGCTGGTGCAGGCGGTTATTCCTCCCCACGTGCAGGACCCTACACTGGCCTTTGTGGAACTTCTGGAGGTTCCTCTCCGCCCAGCTCTCCAGCCTCTCCAGCGCCCTCTGGAGGGCAGCACAGCCTTCTGCTGTGTCAGCCATTCCCCCCACTTTAGTAGCATCAGCAAACTTGCTGGAGAGGCACTCTGTGCCTTCATCCAGGTCACTGATGAATACATTGAACAAGGCTGGACCCAGGACTGACCCCTGATGGACACTGCTAGCTCCAGGCCTCCAACTAGACTCTGGTACCACTGACCACAACCCTGTGAGCTCTGCCATCTAGCCAGTTCTCAATCCACCTCACCATCCACTCATCCAGCCTGCAGTTCCTGAGTTTACCTAGGAGGATGTGGTGGGAGACAGTGTCAAAAGTCCTACTGAAGTCCAGGGAGACAACATCCACTGCTCTGCCCTCATCTACCCAGCCAGTCATTCCATCCCAGAAGGATATCACATTGGTCAAGCATCATTTCCCTTTGCTGAATCCATGCTGACTACTCCTGATCACCTTCTTGTCCTCCACATGCTTAGAGATGACCTCCAGGATGAGCTGTTCCATCACCTTTGCAGGGTTGGAGGTGAGGCTGACAGGCCTGTAGTTTCCTGGCTCCTCCTTCTTGCCCTTTTGGAAGACTGCAGTGACACTGGCTTTCTTCCAGTCCTCAGGCACCTCTCCTGATCTCCAGGACCTTTCCAAGATGATGGAGAGTGGCCTAGTGATAACATCCGCCAGCTCCCTCTGCACTTGTGGATGTATCCCATTGGGGCCCATGGATTTACGGATGTCAGGTTTGCACAAATGATCTCTAACCCGATCCTCCTTGACCAAGGGAGAGTCTTCCTTTCTCCAGCCTTCCTCGCTTGTCCCCGGGGTCTGGAATTCCCGAGGGCTGGCCTTAGCAGTAGAGACGGAAGCAAAGGCGGCATTCAGCAACTCTGCCTTCTCTGTATCCTTCGTCACTACGGCACCCACCCCATTCAGCAGTGGGCCCACATTTTCCCTAGTCTTCCTTTTGCTATTGATGTATTTGAAGAAGCCAAACTGGGCAATTTAGGTGCTAAAACTAATTTTCATTTTTCTCTCTAACTCATCAGTTTGAACAGCAATAAACACTATCCATTTTTGGTGCTCAGAGCCCGAATTGAAAAGCCGAGCTTGCTAGAAGGCAAAGGTCTCATTGATGAATAGTTAACAGTTGCTTTAATGTTAATAATATTCTATTGTAACTAGGCTGTAAAAATGCACTGATAATTTTGCGTGTGGGTCTGATTCCCTTCAGGGTGAAATGGGAAATGAGCTTAGGTTTCCCACCTCACCTGAGGGAGCCTTTGAACCGTAAAGGTCCTGATCAACTCACCAGAAGGCTCCTAAGGAAAAGAGCAAGTGCTTGACCCTTGGGAGAAAGAGCTGCAGCATTCGTGGCCTCCAGAGAGTTTGGCAGGAAGGGCGTCAGATCCACATCTGGCTATTTTTGACTCATTTAGGCTCCTTCCAACTCTAGTCTTGACTTTTTACAACCTACCTGAAAGTGTTTAATTCCCTCCATGAGTTGTATGCAGGTGTGCCCACAAAGAGCAATGGCTTCACACTTCAAATTTATGTACCACTGCTCTTAATTCCTTTAGCCAGAATGGCTTTGTGCAGAAGTTTTGACAGGGAAGGAATTTCAATTTCAGTCTCTTGGTCAAGCATCTCAACTACCAAACTGCATTCTTCTCTTTACACTGGAAAGTGACTATCTTCGCTTGCACTTGGCAGGTTTTGAGAGTGTATTCTAACAAGGACGTTGCTCTCCTCTCAGACTGCTGTGCCAGATCACAAAGAAAATCTCCGTTTCCATCTGTCTTTGTTTCCTTTCCATGCCATGATTTTCAGAGAGTGATCCTTCAGCACTCGATTAGCACTAGCTGATGATTGTTGAACCCTAGGAACCTATGGAACTGACTGTCAATGATTTATTATGCCTTTGTGATAGAGAGTTTTCAATTCAAATGTGATGACACCTTCTGCCGTTCTCACATTTTTTTACTAAATTATAAACAGTGAGTCTGAGCTAAGACACACATGTATAAAAGTAGGACTGAAGAACTAAGTGTAAATGACACACAGTTTGTCAATTCAGGCACGCAGCAAGTGCTAACAAGCAGACTGGCTCTCTAAAACTGTCTCCTTGGACTGCACTGATAAAGAACGAACGATGGAAGGATAGAAAGGCTTAGAGGTGCAACAGCTATATAGCAGCTTATAGCTAAATCAGGTAATTTCTTTTGTTTGTAAATTCCTCCCTCTCCCCCCACCAGAAAATTGCATCTAATCTAAAAGATCATATTTAACTCAAAAGACCTTTCATATGCCAATCAAAATTAAATAAATCTGTGTCACCCGTACATATTGTTCATCTATTTAGACAATTACATGAAATGCTAAAACTAATTGTATGAAAAATCATTAGTGGAAGTAGGATGTGTAAAGGAATAGATAACAGCCAGTTTTAGTTAACTGAGTTTTGACTCTAGAATGTTTGCTGAACATAAATAAATGCAATTTTCTTTCTTGCAGTTTAAGGCATTATACCACATCTATCTCTGCTGTCTCAGAGCACCTACACAAGTGTGCCACAGCAGTAGCTGAAAAACTTTTCTAACTTGCAAGCCCCACACACCCATTTAAAGTGTTCTTCCCTCAAGCCCAGTTTGGAGATTGCTGCCATTTTTGCTAGTCTACATTAAGTTTTTTGACCCATAATGATTTCAGAATGAATTTTCATGGTGGCTATTTCAAGTAAGACACAGTATTTGCCAACAGGTAGTAAGAGAATTTGTTTGTGCATATATGAACCTTGTGTCTATGGAATTGTAGCAGTAAGGTTAGCAGAATACTCCATTCCAGAGTTCAAGGCAGAAACTGCCATTGGTCTCTGGATGATTTGTGGCTATGCCTGTACTGCAGCATGAAGATGCTTCCTTGTAGATGGAAGTAGGTGCTAAATACATTTAAATATATATAATCTCTACTTGTACATCTCCCTTTCCATCAAGGGATGGAAACAAAATTACCACCATTAAACAAAATGACCACTGCATTTTAGGTTTAAACTAGTTCTGGGAGTGGCTGCCATTTCCTTATAGGAACAAAGGAAAAATTTGAAGCTGATCTGCTATTTAAGAAAAACTCCTGAGGTAGACCTCCTGGGCTGTTAGATCAGTATTGTGCTGATCTGCTACACAAGGTTTGCCAAAGCCTATAGGTTTTTACTAGAGGATCATTTTGCAAAACGTTATGTGAAAGTTGGCTGTGCCTGAACTCCTTTGTGTCCACTGAAGAAAGAACAACCAACAGGAAAAAGGCAAGGCAAGGGCAGCCTTTTGCCCCAACTCTCTCTGCCTCTTACACTGGCTGCCAGGAACAGCTCACTAGTGGTGTGGTTGAGACCAGCTTCATGCTGCTCTGTATTTGCACGAAAGGAGAGTGCAGAGCTGAGGTCAGGGTAGCTGCAAGGTTCACCTAAACCTATATACTCTCCTGCAGGCTTGTGATTGGCAGAACTTGCTTAACTAGAGTCATGGGCCCTAATAGCTGGTTGGGTTTATATCTTCATGAAAAAGAAAAAAAGGGGAGGGGAAGCTCAGTTCTATCGGGAAGGAGAATGAATATGTAGATAATCACAGAAGGAGAATTTAAATTCTTCAGGTCCTCTTACAGTACCATAAACCATAACAGATAATAAGCTATATATACATAAAAAATTTAAACACATAATTAGAAAGGAAGAAACATGGAAAAAATTCAGCCCTTTATTCAATAAATGAAAGCTTTCTAAGAGAGGTGGGAAGCTCCCTAGAATTCTAGGAAGCTTGTGAGCCAGAGAGAGATCATCAAAAGCTACTGGAGATATTGAGATTAATTTATTATACCACCGGCACAGGCTAAAATGGATAATCAAAGCTACAGATAAGATTCGTAGGCCCCGCAGCTACGCAGCTTTGGCCATACAGCTTTGTTTCCTACAGATTATTTTAAACAAAACAAACAATCTGGCTGTCATCCTGACCTCCCCTTTTTGTAGGTCAAACATCTTGCAATTGTGACGTTTTCTCTTTCTAAATCATGTTCAGTGATTCATAATTAGGACCCCTTGAACTAAACTAAATCATTTTTCTCTTCCTTTGGTATAAAGGAGTCTCCATACGGTTAGATAATTACGAAATATTTCGTAGTAAATTTAAAAATAAATTTAAATTAAAAGAGAGACAGCAAACAGACAGTTGCCTATGTAAGGAAAATACACTGTTAAGTTGGATTTCATTATTTCTTTTCTAACTGAAAGTACTTTACAAGAATTCTTTTATTTTCCTCCTCTTAATGAAAATTTGTAAGTTTATCCTTCAGATAGGACTGTTATTATATTAGAGATTGTTACTACTCAAAATGTATTGAAATATAAGACATGTTCCTTCTCCTTCTGCCTCCTTTCCTCATAATACCTATAATATTACTGCAAAGAGAATAGAAAAGTACAGTTAAAAAAAAAAAAGAAAAATTTATTCCAGTCAATTGTTGCAGAAACCCCTGTAAGGAAGAACAGTTCACCTGTAGTGGTATTGTGAGTCTAACAGCCAGAATATTGAAAACTTCCAGGATTTGTGTGAATGTCTAGACATTGACAAGATATGTTAAGTCTCACATATACTGATGGTTCACAGAAGAGAGATGTGCCTTCAGAGCAGACAGATCTTCATGTGGTGCAGGTCAAGACAAACTATATTATATAAGAACTTGATGTCACTAGTATGGGGTTATCAGCCTCATTTCCCTTACTTTTACATCTTCTACCACTTTCTAATATAATTTCTTAATAAGGTTAGTTTCTACAATACACATCTTTTTTCATAGTTGTGTCAGCTATGACAATGATATTTAGTCATTAAGGATTGATAGGTTTCAATATATGTTCCTTCCTGCTGCAAAAATTGTTGCTTAGACATGCAATGGCTGATTTCCCATGGTATGTTATATGAATCTTGCAAAAATGCCTTAATTTATTTGCCATAGAGATCGGAGCTATAAAGCAATATCCTAGATACTTATTGTTTTTCATCTACCAAAATGATGTTTATTCTGCTTGTGTGCTTCAAAATATGCTGCGAAGCAAAACACACATCTCTATGTAGCAGCTTTCAGCTCTACAATTTGTGACTGTATGAAGTCAGGAAGAAATAGTGTTCAGATAGACAAGTACATGTAAGATGCCAGCTGCAGAATGAAGACCAGCACTGAGGCTGCTGAATGAAGCACGGAGATGAGCGATTTAGGAAAATCCAGACACAGTTTCTGTGTCATTTGGACTTATTACAGAAAGTCAATAGCGAAACTGAAGAGATTTGAATCAGTAACAGTAGCGAAAAGAAATCAAAAGGAAGAACCTTTAAAAGATCCTAACAAAGAAATAGCTTGCATTATTGACTTCTGTATTTCTACCCCAAAATATGCTTTTTAAGCACACCAGTGGGTGGTCTTTACACCAGACTTGGAATATGAGCTATTTTTATATAGTCTTGATTGAACATCAGCCACAAAAAGAAGGCAAGTCTGAAAACACAAAAAGGAAATGGAAGATGAACCTTTCTGCTTGTAGAAAATTATGTTGCCTGATGTTTCAGAAATGGCAGTACTATTGTGATGAATAAAATAAAAAACAGATGATAATCACTTCTTAAGTAATTTTTAGTCATTGGAACTTAGTAGGATGGGTAAGAACTACTTCACATACAGTGGTATGGTGGAATTGTGCCTAAGCTTTGCAGAAGCATTTGTCATTTTCTGTAACTGTCTTTCCATGCATGGTGCCAGTGTCTTACTTTGAAACCATTAAAAAAATCATGAATTGACTCAGAATGAAAAACCCTCAGAGCTTTCTCTACAAAGTTGAGGTGGCCAATGTTAACTCTGACTCGATATGCCAAAGTGCAGGTCTCGGAGTAGTCTGATGTCAAGCCTGTTAGGGAGTAGCAAGAGCAGGACTGCTCCTTGGGGGAAGATGAGCCACGAGCCACGGGTGCCCACAGCATAGGCAGGCAGTGCTTTCACCAACCAAGCACCCTCTGACAGCACCCGAGCATGGCTGAGTTGGGGAAAGGTTCCTTCAACCATCAGGTGATCATCAAACAAGGCAAGGTGACAAGTCAGGTCTGAAGTCAATCCAGGAAGACCACCAGATAGTTACACTCGCACTGAAGAAAATTGGTGAATCCTATTTTGACTTACTACCTGTTATTTGGAATCACCTGCCTGTGGGCAATATATCAAAGACCCCAATAACAAGAGCTGAAGAGAAAGAGGTTGTCTGTGAATATGGTATCACAAACTAACATTTAGCAGAGTCGTCGTCTCACACTGTTCTCAATAAACTGAAACCTCAGAAGACATCCTCAGAGCTCAATTTCAGTCAAGTTCTCTGTAGAGCTTATATAGAAATTTGTCAGCATCTGGCAGTCTTGGGAAAAGCCCAGCTTTTCTGCTACAGCTTACTTAGAGAACACTTATGAGAATCAAAGAATTTGATCTTATTCATCTCAAATGCAAGGCCTGAGTCAGTTGTCAGGGAGAAGCAAGATCAGGGCAGCTCCATGAGACAAGATGAGCCACAAGTGCCCACAGCACAAGCAGGGCAGCACCCTCACTAACCAAGGCACCATCCCACAGCATCCAAGAAGGGATGAGTTAGTGACAGGGACAGGCTCCTTTGACAGCCCAGAGATCATCAGACAGGATGAGGTGACAAGTCAGGTCCAAGTCAATCCAGGAATGCAGTCAGCAAGTCAGGACAGCACAGCACAATATGCGAGTCCATATGCAGAGGGTGCATGGGTGGGGGTCCCAGGTGAAGCTGGTCAGGTCAGTGAAAGTCTGTTGGTATACTCAGGACCCTGAAAGAGTTCCTGGGTAGGTTTGAAAAAGGCCATCTGCATTTCTAAATTCCTGTGTAAGGCTTTTTATTTGATGGCCAAAGTTGCATCACATTTCTTCTCACAGCAGCCTTTTTCATAAAGAGTAATGCCAATGGCTTCTCATAATAAAATACAACTTTTATATAGACCTAAAAATGTACAAGAAGCTTTACCCTAAATAGAATTTCCCGCTTCTCCTGTCACTGTTGATTTAGTTTATCCTAATCGCTGTAAGGTGCTTAGAAAGAGACAACTCATAAAGAGATTGTCACTTCTATGAACCTTCACTCAAGAATCCTGATTCTCTTTCTGCAAAATCAGTGGGAATGTTGTAACTGGCTTCACTTAAACTCTGTCCTCTCTCAGTGTATGAAGATGTGAAATCATATGACACCTAAATTATCACTTAGTTCTTCCCATAGATTTAATGGGAAGACCTAGAACAGAAATGCACATGAATATCTTTGCAAAATCTCGTGTCCTGGTGGTGAATCTAACTTCCATGTTACTTTAAGCATTGTCTAGCATAGACACACACTACAAGCATCACATTTGCCAGCCTGACCTTGTTGCTAAAACTGAAGGAGGCGGGCTTAGGAAACTCTATCAAATAGCTATCATAGAACAACACTCTTGAATTAACACATGGGTAGAATAGTGCCCCTTAAATGTATGGTCAGAGGTGTGGCCAGGAGCCCTCTATACATCTACTGCTGATGGAGGCATTTTAAGTGTAGGCAATTTAGGCTGCCTCACATCCACTGAAATGTGTTCGAGCAACAGCACCTGCATACGTACTCATTTGCAGCAAGTTCACACAATCTAACCCTTCTGAGGAAACCTCTGACTGGAAGTTGATTGCTATCCACTATTAGCCATATGTGGTACTCAACATAACTTAATGAATAGTTTAGTTCTGACTAGCAGGGCTTTTTTTCACATCTAAACATTTTAAACTGGTCTCTACCTACTTATACATCAGGAGACAAAAGGGAAGAGAGCATTTACAAATTCACCCTAGAGCGGTTCATCATTCCCTAGCACAGAATCAACTGAATGCTAGAGAGTGATCTAGCTACTTTGGGGTCTCCCTACAAAAACTTATGTGACTGCAGAGGGAGCTTAGAGAAATCATTTTCAGAACAATTCTTACAGGTATACAGTAAAAATATCAGTGCTTTGCTGGCAGAGTTTTTTATATATATATGGAGCTATGGATGTGCATGTGTAAATGTATATGTGTCTGTATATAGGTAGCTATGTATACATATATACTATGGATCAGAGACAAACTGATAAAGCTTTGCCAGGGGGTTAGGCCATCTGATGATTATTTCATTTTATGAAGCTGTCTTAAACTGAATCCTCGTATAAGCCCACTATCTGGTAGATACAAGTGACTGTAAGTCACGTAAAATGTACAAAGCCCTGGCAGCTGATCCTGAGATACACTGGCAGTATCTGTCAGTATGAAAAGAGCAATGTTATGACTAAATCAAATGTGATCTAGCTTGGTCATCTGCCCTTTATTTAGCTTTTCACATTTCACAATCAGATCCTGGAAAATGAAGAAGGATTGCTAGGAGCAAAAGGAATAAGAACAAAAATCCAGCGCAGTCTTCTGCCATTGATTCACTTGACTTCCATCAGTGCGGGTGCTGGGAAGCAGGGCTGCACACAGGCATTGCTGCTGAAACTTGGAATTGATGCTCTAGTTATTTGTAGTTATACCAGATTTACTGAAATGCCTGCAGTCTTTCTGAAGGAGGTGAAACATAATGGGGGTTTTGAACCTATGGAGGGAACCTTATCTGCCTAAAAACTTTTCAGAAATTCATAGTTTTAGGATTGTGGACATCTGAGTTCACCTGTTTTCAAAAATATCTGAGGTGTCACCAGTTGCACTACTACTGAATATTATATCATTCTCCCCTTTTTCAAAGAAGAAATGTACTACTATGGAAGATTAACAGTATTAACCCGTTGCTGTTTTCTGCTCCAGAAACAGATGGGCCAACAGCTCTTGCATTTTAGTTCATGGATTGCTAAGAAAAATTTTGGGTTTAAAAACTGCATATGAAAAGATCAGATTCTTTTTTGATTGGTATTAGTACGCAACCTGTAATATTATGAGGGAAATATATAATTTCAAATTGCTTAATTTGAATCAGACTCAAATATTTTCCTCTGAATAGGTAAGGCAAAAAGGACAAAAAGAACCCTGATCTTTTAAAACTGGAATTATATTTGAAGTTACAGCTATGGAAGTCTGAAATAACAGTATTTGAAAGCATCTCACATGAGTACCGGTATAAAAATTGAAATAATCAGTACTGCATCTGACATCACAATACTAGAACTGTTTAAAGCATAAATCTTGCTAGCAAGTATAATACAACGTGACTTAATAGCTTGAATCTAATGTTTATGTTTTACAGGCTACTGCATGCTGTAGTTCAGCCAGACAGTTCATAAATCAGTTCTGCTATAGATGCTAATTCCTCTTTGGCAAAAGCAAGAAGTAGATTTTTTGTTTGTTATTTATATTAAGTGTAACATTAAGTGCGACAGTAAGCACAGCGCACTGAGGTAAATTGGTAGAACTATCGCGCTCTGCATCGGATACTCCTAGTCTGTGCTAACAAGATGAATTCCTTGTTGTACAGATGAATTAAGAGGGAATGGAATTATCTTTGTATATAGTCATATTCTACTTATTTAAATAGAATACAACAATTAGGTCTGTAGAGGACCAGTTACAGGAAGTGATGTTTAATTCCAATTAATTGAAATTGCCCCATGTCAGCACACAATTCTTCTAACGACATGTATTCTTCCCAAGGCAGACAATCATAAGCACAGTTTTTACTGACACATAGCATTCAGTTAGACCAAAAAAAAAAAAAAAAAAAAAAGGAGCAGAGATAATGGAAGCAAAGTGAAAAAAATAGAACTGTTTCTTGCCATAGAAAATAAAACAATGCATCATGTGCTGCAATTCTATGCTTCTACCCACTTAGAGGCTTCAAGGCATCAGGGCTTAATTTTGTTTTGTGGGTAGAGCCAATTTAATGTCTGGAAACATCATTTTTACTCTTTTCAAGAATTACGCAATCTATTGGTCCAAGTCTTCTGTGCTGCTGCTGCATCCACCTCCAGCTACTATCCATAAACAGTTTGATGGTACAGTGAATCACTCTGGTTTTTTTTTTCAGTAGGAGAGAGAACAAAGAGATGTTCTCTGTTAAGTGACAACAGAAAACAGAAATCACACTGAAAGTAATCAAAGGCTGGTAAGGACTGTAGCTGTTTCTAAAAAGAAATATACTAGGAGTATTTATGGACTTTATACAGCAGAGAAGATTTAGATGATCACTGGAGACAAATCAGTCTCAAACAGAAAAAGCCAAGTTTTAAGCTAAAAAGAGCTCCTCCTCTTTGGTATTTTTCAGAGGGGAAGAAGCAAGGAAGGAATGGAAGTAGCACTGCTGCTTTAATGCATTACACATGTAGCTTCTTGCATTCATTGCCACAAATGATCATTAAAGGCAAGAGCATGGTGCAGAATGAACAGCGGAATAAGTATACAGATAAGACCACGCACAGTAAGGAGAATTGTGTCCTCTTGTAAGAAAAGCAGAATAGTGTGTATTAAGGCATGAATACAAAACTTAGTATCTGCTGTTTATAGTCTATTTTAATTGTGTTTGTGAATACATGTATAGATAGATTTTGTGCATATAGATAGATAGATAGATAGATAGATAGATAGATAGATAGATAGATAGATAAAACAAGGGCTCCCTCTAGTGAACTTTTAAGGGATTCAAAGTGTGGTGGTTGTGACTTCTAAAGATACAAGCAGACAAGGTTTGTAGGTAGAAATCTTATCTGCTATTAGACCACTTGTTGAAGTTGAGCAAGACACACAAGTCACTTTTCAGGTCTCTAGCACAATATATTTGTTGCAGTTGGGGAAATGGAATGTGTTACAGTGACAACCAGATTGAATGCACTGTTATGCTTGGATACTGTCACTGATGTTTACCTTGCCTGTTCATGCTTCCTCTTCCTGGTATGTGTGATATGTGACCTATTTTCTGAAACGCAAAAGGAACCATTTCATTTAGTCACTTAGGTATCTCAATATAGTTTATAAAACAAACAAAACAAAAATGCACATCTACTAATTGTATTTGTGCAGGCAGAAAGTTTACCCTTGCCACATCTTTTATATCTTTCTAATGCGCATTTCAACTGTTTCTTCTTGTCCACAGCCTTTACAATATTATTCAATATAACATCACATTCCTTTTTCCTTTCCCCTACCGTGTTAGATAATACATTTGTAACATTCCTTTCAGCCGAGAGTATATCAGAAAAATAGTCTGTGAAAGATATTATGGTTATGGTTGGTAGCACAACATGGGTAACCTTAATTCTATCATTTTGTAAATTTTCAGGCACAGGATTCAAAACTGTTGCCCTACATAACATCTCACTCCACTTCTACTGAAACTACGTGGAATGTGACTGCTTTGTTCACTCCCAAATGAACTTTCAAGATTTTAAGAGAAAGCGTAGCATACGATGCAAGTATTCTCCAACTATCATACATGAGCTATTTCAAGGTGTTGTACAGTGGCAACAGCTTCTGATTTTGTCTTTGTACAAATACTTAACTAAACCGTGGAATGCATATTTCTGTGCAAGAAATTAGAGGAGGGTTGGCAGTTACCAACATCCGTGATGTGAAATAACACTTCTATACAACAACTGCGGTCTCACAAGGACTGCTGGATTGGTGGTAACTTCCTGTGTTGTGTTTTGACCTATGCTTTAGAGTCATTATTTCCATACAGTGGTTATCACCAGTCTGCTGCCACAGGTAACTGCAGTCCCTGTTTCTCAGCCTGTGGGAGCTTACCTAAGGTGGGACTGGGTGCCTGCTTTCATATGCTGCAGGGGGAGCAGGTGATGTGGAGAGAACGGGTAAGTCACTGACTGAGGTCAGGAGGATGGAAGCAGTAATGGCTTGTGGGCTAGGGATATGCAGCAAGAAATCGAGAGAGGTAGGTGGTGGCATGTGATTATAGGGCCGGTGTTGAAACCGGGGTCAAGAACATGCGATCATTGGAGGGTGATGACAGAGCAGATGGAGGCAAGCCTTCTCCTGTGCATGTGTGCTGACCTATGCAGAGTTGGAAACTTTTGCATCCCGTACTTACACTGAAGTATGAGCAAACCACCAGTGGTAAAACTATAGTGGGAAGCTTTGATATTCTGTATTATCTGCAAAATAGTATAAGATCATATAAAAATCCTGTATTTTAGGTTCAGCCAGCCTATTTGTATTTTGGGCAAAACAGACATAAAAATCAAACAAGCACGAAAGAAGTAACTGTCCCCTGCCCTCACTACTGCAACTTAAATACCTTTTTTCACTAATATAAACTGAAGACCAGGAAAGAAAGAGAGCACATTCAAGAGACCAGGTATTTTGGTATGCCTTGAATATATTTACTAATGAACAATTATATAAACACTTGTCAATACTTTATATATTTTCCGTTCTTTTTTCCCCTCTCTTTCCCTCTGTACATGCCGGGCAGTTAAAAAAATTCCTGAATATTGGGAACACCAAGGACGTGATGCAGTTAAAGACTAGGACCTCTACACTCAGGTGCCTACACGCAGACGTCCACCTGTGACCTAGGGGCAGGATTCAGCTGCCTGGCAAATGGGCCTAGCGCCTACTGAGGTGCCCTAAGGTACCCGAGACGTCGTCAGGATTTGAGGAGACTCACAGCCTCCTAGAGCAGCAGCCAGAGACCCAGCAGGACCCAGACCCCACAGCTCCTGCGATGACACTGGAAGCTCAATTCACTTGTCTAAACATGTGTGCCTACAGCCATGCAGGTTGTCAGCATAGCCTCCAGCTGCCAGTATAGACAGGTTTCCTCCACGAACAATTTTTATAATTATTTTCGTAATTATGTAGGATAATTTTTAGCCCCATATACATAACTTGGGTATCTTACAGCATCTTAAATAGCATTAGGCACCCATGTTCATACGACTAAATTGTGTCTGGTTGATTTGTGAGATTGTTTATAAATACAGGGTTTGGGTTCTTTTTCCCAGAAAAGCACAAACTATCAGAAGTGTGTGGGAGGCTATTTTCCTTGGTAGACAGTGACTCCGGAGGCCCCAGCACTGCTCTCGGCAAGGTGCTCGGTTTCTGCCCTCTCATCTCCCAGTAGGTAAGAAGGAAACGGTGAGAAAGATCTTCTTGGAAAGCAGGCCTGTTGGCACGCACCGAGCGCAGGCAGGCCAACGCTGCTGCGCAGCGCACGCCTGACAGGGAGAGCAAGAAGCAAGGGCCTGCTTTTCACTAGAAACTAGTGGAGTCACTTTGCCGGCAAGTTTCCAGCGCGAACAGAAAACAGGCCGTGACGCTGTCATTGCCAGCAGGGCCACAGAGAGAAAATGAGGTCAGAGAGGGCCAAACAGAAACACCAAGCAGGCCACGACCCACTTTCTAGGCAACTGGGCAACGGAGCAGAAACGCAGTTCCTACCAGCCTTCACACAAAACTGACGCTTGCGGGGGAGTTTTAGGGCCCCGCAAGCCGCGCAACTGCGCCTGCGCCGCGGCCCTCCCGCCCGCCCGCCGGCCTCCCCTCCCCGCCGCCTGGTGTCGCCCGCTGGAGCCGCGGCCCCGGCGCTACCATAGAGAGCGGCTCCGCCCCTCCCCTTTGCCGGCCAGGACGCCTCCCCCGCTAACCCCCCCCACCCCCGGCCGACGCGGAAGCGGAAGCGGGCCTAGCGGCGCGCGGTGGCGGTGGGGGGCGCGGAAGGGACGGGTGCGCGGTGGGCGGCCGTTTGCTGGGGGTGGGAGTCCGCCGCGCCGCGCCGGGCCGGCTGCGGTGAGGCGGCGCCGAGGCGGGCGCGGTGAGTCTCCCCGTGCGGGTGGTGGTGGTGGTGGTGGTGGTGGTGGTGGTGGGTGGAGAGGCCTCACTGTGCCCTGGGAAACCGGCAAGGGAGGGGGCAGCGGCGGGCCGGGCCGGCCAGCGGGGAAGGCCGCGGCTCCCCCCCCCCCCCCCGCGCCCGCAGGCGGCTCGTTGCGCAGCCGGACGTGCGGCCCGCACGCAGGGGTCACTCGCTGCCGTTTGGCTGGTAGCGCGGGCTGGAGGGCTCCCAGCCTCGCCGTGCCGCTCAGGCTGCTCTGCGGTAACCGGAGGGCGAGGAGGCTTCTGGCTGGAGGGGGGGGAGGAGAAAAAAAAAAAAAAAAAAAAAAAAAGCAGTGTTCTTCTCTCATTGCAGATACCCTATGAGTCTTTAGAGTGGAGAGCGTGGAGTCTGTCCTCAGTGCTAATCTGCTGTGGTTTATGTGTTGTTAAGTAGACTTCGAAGCCGTGTGACATCACTCCTCCTGTTCCTTTCTTCCTGAAAAAAGGGTAGCTGCTTTCTGAGCCATCGCATACCAACTTCATTTATTCCTAGATTGTCCTCAGCGTCTTGTTTTTTCTGAGGCCTTACTGAGATTTAGTTGTTTATGGGCTCAGGTGGTTATAAAGTAATTTAAGATGCTTGTGTTACTTGATTTTAACTCTCTAATTGACTTTTATATTAAGAGACATTGGTTTTACTTGGGAGTGATTAAATGTCCAAGGAGTTCAATTCTTTATGCATAAGGGCTATTTTATTTGACATTTTTTGGCCTACAACTTAAACTTTCATCTTTATTCTTTTTATCCTATGCTTTTTCTGTGTTATGGCTGCTGCAACAATAGTTCATGATACATCAGAAGCTGTAGAGCTCTGTGCTCCCTGTGGGTTATATCTTAAGCCCATTACAAAAATGACCATCAGTGTGGCACTTCCTCAGCTGAAACAACCAGGAAAATCCATTTCAAACTGGGAAGTTATGGAAAGATTGAAAGGTATGGTGCAAACTCATCAGTTTTCTACTCTGCGGATTTCTAAAAGCACAATGGATTTCATCCGGTTTGAAGGAGAGGTTGAAAACAAAAGTTTGGTGAAGTCTTTTCTGGCATGCCTTGATGGCAAAACAATAAAGCTGAGTGGCTTCTCTGACATTTTGAAAGTCCGTGCTGCAGAGTATAAGATTGACTTTCCCACCAGACATGACTGGGACTCTTTTTTTCGTGATGCAAAAGATATGAATGAAACTTTGCCAGGGGAAAGACCAGATACTATTCATTTGGAAGGCTTACCTTGTAAATGGTTTGCAGCAAAGGATTCTGGCTCAGAAAAGCCAAGTGAGGAAGTTCTCATAAAAGTTTTCAAGAAATTTGGAGAAATACGTAATGTGGACATACCTATGCTGGACCCTTATAGAGAAGAAATGACTGGCAGAAATTTCCACACTTTTAGTTTTGGAGGCCATTTAAACTTTGAAGCCTATGTTCAATATCGGGAATATGCAGGTTTCATTAAGGCCATGAATGCCCTGCGAGGGATGAAGCTGATGTACAAAGGCGATGATGGCAAAGCAGTGGCTTGCAATATAAAGGTGAGAACTACAGGCTCTTGTATAATAACCCATGTTAAAGAACAGATGCCACTAAAATCCTGTGGACTAGCTGTAATAGAATGTTGAAAGGAAAATGATAGAAAGAAGAAAAATGTGTTATGTTAGGCACAGAATGGGTGGGGTTTTTTTCCTTTTTCTCAATGGAAGGACCAAATACATGAGTATGACTTGTTCATGATTTGTGATTTTTGAAAATTAATACATATCTATAAATATTGTCATTTCTCTTAAAAATTATAATTCTGAACAAGTTCAGACATATTTCGCTAGAAGGTTGACTTAAATGAAATGTCCTCTTGTGTACACCACAAATGGAATTTTTGGGGGAGAAATTCACAGCCTCCTACACTGACAATGAGGTCTACCAGACAAGTGTCAGGATTCTGAAATTTAATAGTCTGTGACCTATAAGACCTGTGGAATGCACCAATTGATCATGGTTAGTGTACTTCACGTACGGAAAGGCCTTAAAAAAAAAAAAAAAAAGTACATGTTAAACTGTAGCACAATTTCCTGTGAATCCAGTATGTTGAATTCATAATATTTACATACCAAGATTTCCAGATCTTTTCTTTTTGTGCAACCTCATTGTCTTAGAAAACAGAACTATGGCAGGAGAGGACAACGCGTCCTCTTCTGATGTAATGTCAATGAAAGTATGGCCTAAGGACGACTGCTCTGATATACTTGGAGTTTGTCCATCCAGTTATGTATCAGTTGAGTGAAATGTTTGCTTACTTATTTCAGTGGACTTCATAGTCATTCATCAAATCAGGATGTGTATTTCAGGAAAAAGCTTGACTATTCGTTTTTGTAATACGGGAACATGTAAATACTTATTTAAGTTTTATTTTATTAAGTAGAATACTATAATCTTGTTACAAAGCTTGTCAGTTGGAGCATAGAAACTCTTTAGACCTTAACTTTTTTATTTTCCAGGGGTTGTGAAATTCAGACTGTCACTTACATACACTGGATCAGGGTTCCCAAATTTAGTTTGTCCATGCAGGAGGAGGAATGCTTTCCTGGCAGCTGCCCTGGGGATTGAATAGGAAAGGGAGAGGGCAATGTTTGCAACTGTGCTATCAGGACAGATCTCCTTCATACATAGTTACAGTGCTCTGACCTTTCCAACTCTGCTTCTCTCTGTCCATCCTTTTAACCTGCTAGTGGAACATCGTTTTACATACAGTCGGAATGAAATAAATTGTGGAGTACTTACTCTTTGCCTTGCACCCCATGGTTTGTATCTTCCGCTGGCTAGGGGGTCTTTGGGAACACACTATGGATCTTTCTATGCCTGCATAGATGGTATCTAGTGTGGGAAATCAGGACACCTGGAGTGTGATGTATGCTGGGATCCTGTTCCAGCACATGATCGACCATGACCAGAGCGCCCTTAGGTCCTGGAAGGCCCAGGTCTTATGGTCCAGATTATATATAACCTCCCTTTTCCTTGCATTCCTATAATCTCAAACTTGTAGCCTCAGACAACAGCACACCGTACCTCAGTTTGGGAATCTTTGTGTTAAAATTGGTAAGGAAGTGCTAAACCAGGTGCTAAATATTTTAGAGCTTTTTTTTTTTCCCCCTCTTGCTGAACTTAAGGATCACAGTGTGACACCAAAAGGAAAGCCTTTTTAAGACCCACTTCTACTTAGTGCTGTACAGTCTGCAATTGTATAGATGAGCTGAAAGAGCTCTGTATGTTCCTATTCTGATGAGTTGAAACCGTTAGCCAGCGAGGGCCTAAACCACATAAGGTTTACTTTTAAAAGTCAGGCACACACGGAAGTGTAAGCTGGTACCTAATTGTGCTAGTGTGTGCAAACATTTAAATTAAGAGTGTTCTGGAGTTCCCTCTGTTCTGAAGCAGTTTTTCCATTTCTGATGGTATGTGTCCTGTGATTTGGATACCTTTGCACTAGATAAAGATGTGGTTGTTGTAATTTGGGGTTTTTTTGGTCAACTTAAAAATTGTTTAAATTTTGTTCTGTAAAGGTTTCTTTTGATTCAACAAAACACCTGAGTGATGCATCGATTAAGAAGCGCCAGATGGAAAGGCAAAAGCTTCAAGAGCTTGAACAACAGAGAGAAGAACAAAAACGTAAAGAGAAAGAAGCAGAGGAGAAACAAAAAGAGGAAGAAAGGTAGTTTTGCATATTGCTCTTTGATATATTTTTAATAATAAAGTAAATTGTTTCTTAAGGACACTGTAAATGCGTAAGTACAAACTTTTTAGCATAAGATTTTTCTTTTCAAAGGAAGTTGTTTGTCATCTTTAAAGCTTTTCTGAAAGCCCGTATTACAAAGCTCCAATTATAGTGAGCAAATAAAGATGGCAGTACTGATTTAGTAGGCGTAATCTGTAGTTTGTTAGGTGCAACGAAAATATTGTAGTTCTGGAAACAGTGAGATAAGCAGGTATTTACAATTAGTTTAAATTTCATTTTCTAAATGAAAATCACAGTCATCTTCAAGGATAATGCTTAAACTCCCTTTATCTTGAGCGTCCTGATACAAAATATATTTATTTAATTAAAAAGTGTAATTTTAGTATAATACAAAGATAAAGTCCAGATCATCTGGACCCTAATTTAGAAATACTTCTTAATGAAAATTAGTATCAGAGGGCAGACTTTTAATTCTCAAAAATTACTTATTTCCTCCTCCACATCTTTTCTTTGAAATGCACTTGTATCTAATAACTGTGGACTCCTGTGTTTAGATGATGTAAGTTTTTGTGAATTTGCAGTGTATTTTGCGGGCTATAGGTAATGCAACGTGGAGCTGAGGTGACCGAAACTAATTTTGATGTTTCTGTTGAACTGAATGGCCCTGATCATAATACCTGTGTTTTCTAGTAATTCCATGTTAAGTTACCCATTGTCTTAGGTGCCTTTTGAGTGTAACGGTAAAATAAGTAATTTTGGAAGAGATATTTGCAAACAGTTATAAAGCCCTCTTAGTTTGTCTTATTAAACGTAGTGGTTAATATCTGCATTTTTATATCAACAGGTACGCAGGAAGCAGTAGTTAAAATTTTGTAAAAAAGTAAAAAGACAATTAATTTCCTCCCAATAATCAGAATCTTTTTTTTTTTTTTTTTTGCTATATACAAGACAGACGCTCATAATTCATAGTTTACTTTCTTAGCATGTGGCAAATAGATCACAAGAATGCTGCTTTCTTTCTTCTGCTTCTGGATTGCATTAGAAAACAAAAGGTTTGTGGGGATTTTTGTTTGCTAGTAGAAGTGTCACTTCGTTATTTCATGTGTAAATATGGCTCAACTATTGACAAGTTAGAGAAAGCGAACTGGCTTCCCAGTGATGCAAGTCTCAAAAGCATATTTCCCATGCAAAATATGATTATGATACAGGTTAATGCAATTTTCTTTTTCTATAGTAAATTTTGCAAGGCTAGCACTGAGTTTTCAGCTCTGGAGGCTGAAATCTTCTGTACCCTGAAAAGTTTTGTGTAGGTAGCAACAACTCAAACTTCCCTATGTCGTCCCGTAATGTTTTTTCTATGTGACCTGAAGGGACTACTTGTAAGGGTGAGAGGAGTTTGGTTTCTGTGCCCTGTCTGGTACTGGATTTCAGAGACTACAAGACTAAGCTGCAGTGGTTGAAAGCTTCAGTGCTTGAACGCTGTTGTATCTCTAAG
This sequence comes from Struthio camelus, assembly GCF_040807025.1. Lineage (NCBI taxonomy): Eukaryota > Metazoa > Chordata > Aves > Struthioniformes > Struthionidae > Struthio > Struthio camelus. The sequence continues at coordinate 147,314,336 of NC_090942.1, read as the reverse complement.
CCCAGTTCTGCTACAGCAGCTGAAGTGAAGCACTTTAAACTGAGTGAGAGCAGAATGATTTTTTTGAGGACGTAGAGTTCAGGTATTACCAGACTTGGAGATAAACAAGGTTGGTTTTTTTTGTTTTTTTTTTTAAACTTTGTATGTGTGTGTAAATGTAATTCCAAGAGCTGGAAAACTACATAATATATAGTTGTGCTGAAGCAAATGTGCATTGTAAATGGAAAATAGAAAATTATGCACTAGTTCTAGTAAGTAACTTACTAGACTGCTCATATTATAAAGCTTATTTGCTCATAACATTGATATTTTTTTCCAGGAGAGGGATGGGATATAAGCAAATTTTACAACGTAACTTTAAGAAATTGTACATGGATGTACCAATGTTACAAGACAGCAAAAGATATTCAGAATATAAATTTAAACGGAGCAAATTGTTTCAGAGATTGTATGATGTCCAGTTGCCTTGATGTGTACAAATTCTCATTGCTTAGGTTTTAGATATTAAACACTTTCAGCAACTGTGATGTAAACTTCATACTGAAGCAAAAGGATTTTCTCAATAAGGTTATTTAGGTTATCACAATGCTTACATTACATTAAATCTGCAGAATACTGAATATTCTTAAAAATTGTGCCATTTGATGTCTGATCTCAAAAACCCTTCCTCTTTTGCATAAGCTACCATTTTGTTGTAATGACTGAAATAAACAGCAACCCACACACAGTTGGCTTCATTTCTAATTCTCCTCTTGATGTTTGACTGCCCAGTTGCCTGATGCACCACTGTTGTGGTCTAATCAATTAAAAAAGAAACAATATTTTTGTTTTAGCCGTGTTTCATGTTGGGATTACAGCTTATTTTTAAGTAATGGTAAGCTGACAATTACTTTTATTTCACCATCATAAGTAATGGTTAAAAAGTAAAAATATTAATCTCTTTTTAGGAAGCAGAGAGAGCTTGAAGAGTATGAGAGAGAGAAAAAAAGAGAAGAAAAGTTGCGCAAGAGAGAGCAGAAACAGAAAGATCGGGAAGTTCGAAGAAACAAAAAGCAACTTGAAAAAATACAAGCTGAAGAGCAGAAAAAACTGCAAGAGAAAATAAAGCTAGAAGAAAGGAAGCTCCTGTTAGCTCAGAGAAATCTTCAGTCCATTAGACTAATTGCAGAACTGCTAAGCAGGGCAAAGGTAACTTGAATATTTATTTCAGAAGCTAATGAAGAATCCAGCAGAACAAAGCCTTTTACTGACTTGGGGGAGTGTTATTCATTAAGCAGCAGATTTAGTACCTCTCCAACTGCTATACCTTAGACTGCAGATTCAAAACAGTACAATGAAACAGTATTTTGCCCTTTGTAAAAAATGCCTATGTACATAAAGTGAAGAGTGAGATTGAACCTATAGTCCTGAATAACATTTTTTAACATGTATATTAATTGGCAGCCTTGCTCTTCAGTCCAGAATAAGAATGTGTAAGCATGATAAAGTGAATTAAACACAGAGGATAAAATGTGAAATTCCCGATTCAGAATTTCAGTTTTGATGCTGTTTCCCTTGTGGCCTTCATCAGTTCCATTAACTACTACTCCTCAGTTAGAAAGAATGAAGTTTCATTAGCTGATGTTTGAAAATGTGCAGAATGGACATTTTCCTCTACAAAAAAAGTACTGTCAGCTAAGGCTTTGGATGTTACAGTCTTATCTCTCTACTGGTATTACTGTTATCTTTCACTAAAACAGGAGATAATTTGCGTAAGACTTTGATGAAGTCATGCTGGTGTGATGTAATTTATGTTAAGTATTTTTTTGGGTATGGCAAAACAGTTATGTTGTTTGATGCCAGTATATCTCTGGACTGGTTTTGAATTAGAGCTTACGTGGTGCTGTGTGGTTAGTTATGTGTTAGGAGAGAGGAGAAATACTGTGCAGGTGTTGTAACTTTCCAGTTGTAAAATAGAGAGGCTATTTGAGACAGTAGTCATCTGTTTCGTTCACACCCAGAATTTTGAGGACTGCACTGAGCCGGTTTGTCTGGGGCAGAATAAAAAAGAAATGTTTAAACCTTGCTTTTTAGCATCATGGATTTCTAAAGTGATTGACAAAATGAAAATCAATTTTTGTGTAACATGCATGTGTTTAATTGTTTGTTACCTTTTATAACCACATTGTAAAGTGATCTGTGAATCACAGATTGGAAACCTCTAAGAGAAATTCATGTTTTAAATTTTACTAAAACCTTCAGTTGTTGACCCTGAGAAATGTATTTTAGTACTTCAAATTTCACATTGCTCTAGCTTGTGTGTTACGTTTTTCAGATAAAGCTTAGTCTTTATTGCTCCTTAATCCTTGCATTGTGAAACTGCTAAGAGAATTTAACACTTTACAAGAGTTTGTGGATTAATATTAGTGTTTCACCTTACGGCAACTGTATGTTAGAGCATTCTTTTTTCTTGGTGGGCAGGGGGATACTTTTATTTTGAGAGGCTTAAGTTCTTTATGCAAGATATTTTGTTTTTTTGCCGCATTGCTGCTTTCATGTTGTGATACAACTTGGAAAGACCAGTAGGTTTACAAATATTTTCTCATTTACTCTCGCCTTCTTTTTGACTATTTTTCAGACGGTAAAGCTTTTGGAGCAGGAACATAATGAAGAAAAGATCCGTCTTCAGCAGTTAGAGGAGAGAAGAAAGCTGCAGGAGGCTGAGCTCAGACGTGTGGAAGAGGAAAAAGAGAGAGCACTGGGATTGCAGCGAAAAGAAAAGGAACTGAGGGAGAAACTACTGAACAATCTTCTGAGCAAGAAAATGGATGCAGCTCATCAAAACAAAGAAGAAACAGAAGCATCTCAATCTGGTATGCAAAAACCTGCTGGTAGTGTTCCACACACTGTGTCATCCAGCTGCATCACTTCTACCTCCGGACAAGCTGTTGCGGGCCAGCTAGCTCCCGGCTGTCAGAAAGAAGCTGTATCCCCTGAGAGTATAAATACTCAATGCAAGTACTTGAATGGCAATATTCATGACAGAGGTCACATCAAAGAAGGCCAGAAACTTCATACGGCAAACTCTGAGAGGTATTCTGAGAAAAGAAGCTCAGGAGCGCTTTCATGTATTCCTGCCAATAGCCAGCAGCAGCAAAGTGTCTCTAGCTATGACCAGAATACCTGCAGGAAGGACTCGCACTGTGAGCAAGGCAAACGTAGCACGGAGTCAAGGAGAAGAAAGAGCCGTTCGTGTAGCAGCATAAACACTGATGAGAGTAAGGGTAAACGAGAAAGGAGCAAACACAGAAGAGACGTGAGTTATCAGGATGAAAAGCGTAGGAAAGAAAGGAGGTTATATAGACGCTCTAGCAGAAGTTACAGCCCTCGACGAAGTTATAGTCCTCGCCGAAGAAGCGTAAGCCCCAGACGGTCCCGTTATAGAAGAACTCGCAGTAGGGAACGGAAAAGGGACAGAAGAGAGAGAAGCCGTAGCCACAGAAGTGTGAGCAAGAAACGAAGATATCGGAGGAGATCACTGAGTAAGCAAAGGAGTACTTGGAGTGGGTAGCGGAGGCCTCGGCCGTTTGGAAAGGCTGTGGTCGAACACAAGGACCAGAAGGTTGTAAACCAGACCTCATTGGTGTGACTACTGTAGAAAACACTTGTTTCAACCAGTGTCTAACTTGCATCTAGTTCCTGAAACTAAGAAAATAGATGCCTGATTATGTTGAAGTTTCTTTGTGCTTTGTTATCTCTTTCTAGGTTTTTCCCATAATGTAGGTATAGCCACCTGTGCTTGAGTTCCTATAGTTCCTAAAAGCCAGCCTGTTTTCTTGATTTTCAATTTTTTAAAATATCTTTTTTTAAATTAATTTAGTTTTTCATCTCTTCATCACCTAATTGGGATCAAGAGGTACATGGGTGCCAGTTACAGGAACTCCAGGTGTGACGAGCTATAACATACATACAGATTTAATATAAAATGCTTTCTGATGCATTCTGTGAAATCCTATGTAACAAAATAGAGGCTTTGCTGATTGAGCCAGTGAGCCGTACTTTTGTATAGTTCTTAAAACTGACTAAAAAGATGTGCAGGATATCTTTTAAACAGCTATGATTCCTTCATTTATCTGTATGGTGCCAAACTTTGTGGCCCAAATTATTCTGGTATGTAATGCCATTTATATAGCAATTCTTTCCATGTAAGAAAGGCACACTGGTGTGGGAAGTAAGAAGCAGTGGTAAAATGGTTGAAAAGTTGTTCTGTTATTTTTGTTGACCTATTTGGCTTTGTAATTGCTTCAGATGGCAGAGAGTCACTTGGAGCCTTTTCTTTCAGGTACGTACAGAGCTAGCAATTACCTTTTGAAAGGGGCCTTCTTGCTAAATTATTTTTTACTTGCGGTGTTGGAAAGTAAGGCTGCAGTGTCTCTTGTTAAATCAATTTAAGAATACTTTTGCTTCTGAAATGCAGCTCAGGAATATTGAAAGCTATAACATTATAGTGAAAGAGTTTATTTTGCCTTTTTATGGTAAAGTTAAAAAATTTGTTTCCGGTGAACTGAAATGGCTGTTTTCATATGTCAGTATATTAAAATCTACAGAAATATATCATATGAAAACCTGCTTGGTGTTTCTTGAAAAAAAATCACTTGATGTTTGATCAGTGAAGCTCAGCTACTGTTCCTGATGGTCCTGTGACGTACGGCTATGTCAAATGTTAGTTTATCAGGGTTTGTGATTTTTACCTACCGTCTTGAAATGCCATTTTCCTCACACTGATACAAAAAATCAAGGTGCATCCCCTTCCTGGAGTGCCTGAGCAGCACATTCACCTCAGCTTGGTTCCCAGCTAGCTGAATTCGACTGTGCTGGTTTCATTGAACCTATGTGGAGTTTAGACTTATTTCTTACTAGACTACGCTGCTGAAATCTTTGTAGTCTCTAGCTGCAGAAAGAAAGGATAAGCATTCTTTTCTTCTCCTGGTAATTCATGTTTTTGAAGCCCACCAGTTAATTTTATCACCTCTCAAGTTTTTGTAGGCTCCTGTGAACTGCACTAATATCTTGGAGGCTGAGACCTGATTTATCAGATCACTTCTGTACCATTAACTTCTTGAGTTCTAAGCAGTTGCCTCCTATGGAGAGTTCATGTTTCCACAATCTTTGTTTAAAAAAAAAAAATCCCACCTACCTGAACCTAGGTTCATCTTTGGTAATGATTTAGCGAAAATCCAATGTAATGTTGATTGCAACTGTTTGATAAGGCTTGTAGGACACCTGTTTGTAAATGCATGTGATGCTGCTTACCCTGCTCTTAAGTACTGACACACCATCCCTGGTAACTTCCCGTCCAAATACCACGTATTAAAAAGGTGTTTCGTTCCCTCTGCAGTCCTGATAGGGAATGAAGTAATGACTGTCAATAACAGTGTCTTTGAGCTCAGGATTAGGAGTCTTACTAGTATAGTAGTTCAGTATAGTCTGTGGATTTCCTCTGGGGTTGACTTACTGGGTGGGGCTCTTGATTCAGAATAAACTTGATACATATCAAGTAACCAGGGAGAGTCTAGTTTATAATGTCTGGAATGCAGACATGAATGCAGTGTCATTGTCAAGTCTGGAAGCCGCTAAGGCAGTAGCAATCACCAAAAGTGTTCACAAGTCTTGCTGGAAAAATCCAACAGCTTTGTTAGTTTATGTGGAAAAAAGGCAGTGCTTGGTGCCTTCTCTGGAGTGAAAGACTATCAAAAGCAGGTTTGATATCCCTCTCCTCAGATGATTGTATTCCACAAGCTTTCATGATGTCTGGGGCAATTGCTGAGGCCAGAGAAGATGAATCTAGACTGGGGGCGGGAGGGGGAGTTCTTTCCCTAATAGCTTCTTACAGACACAGTCTTAGCTGTTAGATTATTAATCATTTAACCTAACACACTATTTCCAGTATTGGCGTCATATAATATCCTAAAAGCGCATTAATGTAAGGTGACTTTTTTTAATGGTGCGCAACCTTCTATTTTCTTTTTCATGGCAGCTTCAGGAAAAGCCTGAAAGAGCCTTAAAGCTGCTTGCAGTACTTACTTTTCAAGATGCAGAGGGAATCTGGGAAAAGTCTTCTTTCATTTTGCCAACCAACTCAACCCAACGCAATCAAAACCTTTTAAAGCTCCTAGTTCTTAAAGTAGCCAGTAAATGCTCAATGCAGTTTTATCTAGTCTAACACTTCACAGTTCTCTGTGTTCTCAAAGTTCTCCAAAAACTTTTCAATGCTGAAGCTGCTGAAATGGACTTTGGGGTGTGTGTGTGTGTGGGGGGGGGGGGGGGGGGGTTCCTTTCTCTCCTCCAGACCTCTACCTCCAAAGTCTAATATCCCTCCAAGGCAGAGGAAGCAGTGTCAGTCTGAGGAATGTTCTGGCTTTGTATTGTTGCTTTAGAGATTTCAGAAACAAATTCATTGATCTGCCAGGTATTATTCCCTTAACTTAGTGGCTAGATCAAATGCCAAATGTGAGTGAGCTGTTTTACGATCGTGCAGCTACTCCCCTTGAAATTCATCTTTTCTTTTTTTAACGATTCTATGAAGGTTCAGGTTGTCAGTCACTTAGTGAGATGCACAGTGATATGGACTCCAGAAAAATTAGGATCCTACAGTGACTTGGGCTGCCAGATAACCATGTGTGAGCTCACTGACTGGTGTGGTGCATCTTTTTAGACAGTCTTTTGTCTAGTCCGTAACTAAAACTTGCGCTGTTCTTTCTCTTGGTAACCCAGGACGAGACAAGTTCTGGTCTAGCTGACTATGTGCAGGCTTGATAGTTACGCCCATAGTTCAACGCTGTCATGCTGCAAGCGGCCCGCTACAGCGCAGGCCAGCCTGCTGGTATAAAAGCCATTCAGGTACCTTCCCACAAGTCAAGTTAATTTGATGGCAGTAGTGTGGCTGTATTCTGGAACAGCAGTGGGTACCACTGTTTGTCTCCAGTTGTTGCTTTGCTGTCTTCATTAATGATGGGCTTTGAACTGCAAGGAAGCTTGAAGAGATTTTAAATTCTCATCTACTAATACTGTCTCACAAACGTAAATTACACCCTGCTCAACGTCATCTGTTCAGGCTTTTATTTTGGCTGAGGTGCTTGTTTGCACTACTGCAAAATCCTCACGTGATGCAATATGCTGAAGGTCATTATTTCTGATGGTAATCAATTGTTCTTTGTTCCATGCTGATGGTGAGTCAGTACCTCTCTATGAAATATCTTCTGGGAGTCTTTGTTTTTCAAGAAAACACCTAGCACACCAGCAAGGCTACGTATTAGGTCTTGAAACCTAAGTACTTAAGTTACTGATATTTTTCCTCCTCTGGAAGAATACTGTTACACTGAATTCTTAAATCTAACCCAACTGCATGGATATGTAAGACTGACTTTCAGAAGCTGACAAACTAAAAGCAGATAAAACTAGGTTTCTTTTCATTCCGTTTCAGAGTATGTCTGAGTTACTTTGAGTTCATATGAGCAGATATGTATTTAATGTCTGTCCTTTGACATCTTAGTCACTTTAAAACAACGTCCTGTTTTGAAATTGACTTCAAACTCTGATCAGCAAACTTTGATCTAATTAATGGACCAGTTCCAGTAATCCACACAATTGGGTGTTTTATTTAGTAAATTTAGAGCACTTAAAAGAGTGTTACAGTCACAGGTTCTGGTATGAATGTTAAGGAAGCTGAAGAGTATAAGGCTTAGCAACTAATACTTACCAAAGACAAACCTACACTAGCCTCAACCTACACTAGGTGACTCAGAAAGCAGCTTTTTTTAACAGGAACTAGAATTTCCCACCAGAAAGCAAGGCAAAGTCCTCATGTGTTATTGTTTTGGGTGCTTTCCAGCTGCTAATACTGTGGCAAATAAATTTTGATAATATCAATTACTTCCGGTAATACAACTAGTATGTTACTAACAGGTAGTTACCAAAGCCATGACCATACCCATATTTCTTCTAATTGATTGTTACTTTTGTAGAGTAGGCTGTTTGGTGACTTAGGACAAGGACGTTTGTATAATTAGGTTGTGGAAATAAAACATTAGATATGTTCTCTGGAAGCTTCATCTTGAAAGTTGTTAGAGAAAATGTGGATTTTGGCAGTGCCTCCCAAAGTTACAAACACAAGATTGTTCCAGGGAACCAAAGGGTATAAACACAAACTAATGATAGTTAATGTCAATGTTATCTGGACATCAGAGTAGCAGCAGCTTTAGCGCAGTACTTGACTTCACGTGTAGGGCTGTGTAAGAAACTGTTGCAGTTGCTCATATTTGATAACGTGATAAAATAGACAGAGATGTTAGGTTCTATGCAAGGGAGCGGTTAAATCAGCTGATTTGGCAGGTGCCTTACTTCCTAACTGGGTGTGCAGAATTGACTACTGATGCCTTGCGTTGCTATACACCTAAGTATTATTTCATTATAATCAAAGGGAAATATCTCTATTGCCTGAGTTTTTGGTCTGGTACTCCACCTTTGAGGCTTGGTTATAATTTGGACACAACACCCATTTCCTTAAGATTAAGATGCGTTCTGTTGATCTGGCCCTTCCTCTCCCTGTGAACGTGTTATTTGCACAGTGTTTCTCCTGCTTTGGCACAATAAATTCAGAGATGTCTGTAGAGCGTATATAAAGCAGCAATGGAATCAATTGCACTTGATCCTTACTTCTGAATTGGGTATGCAGAAATGATCCCTCTGGTATCTTGTATTCCTACATCGGTAAGCATTGTTTTATTGTTTTTAAAAGCAAGTGTGTATCTATTTTTTGCACTTGGTCTGGTACTGTGTTCTCAAGGCTTGTTTGAAATTGTATGTGCTATCCTTTCTTAATCACGGTACAGAAAATGAATTTGGTCTTGTTCTCCCTCACATGCCTTATCCCCTGAATGCATCTCCTGCTGCCTCGCAATAAATTCGTAGATTAGCTCAAACAAATACTTTGCTATAGGAGTAAGTTAAAAAAAACTTTTGCAGGCCTTAGACTGCCTGGTTAGAACCATTTTTGAGTTGATACTTAATATAGTCGCGTATATACCTCAGTGGCTGCCAAGTGACCTCTAGGTAAACGTGGTCTGGGCGGGATGCTCGGGAGTACTCTCTTTGCAACTAGGTGATTTATAGGACAGCATGAAGGGATAACCTTGTTGGAGCAGCACAGTCACTTCCATCTAGCTGACTCCATCTGCCCACCGAGTGCCTGATAGAGCTGGTCACCTGGGTCTTTCCCTGCAATTCTGTGTACAACTCTGTTCCTGTGTTTTTAAGTGCTCCGAGGAATTGCCAAGTAAAAGGAAGTGCTAGCAATGCCCATTGCTTTCTGTCTTAATTGATAAACAGAAGGTCTGGTGAAGTCTCTTCTGCTCACTGCAACAGACATGGCTTGCAAGCAGCATAGGGCTATAACAAATGTCCGAGGTGAGCCATCAAGGGAAAGGGCTGTAGGGGTGCTTGCCCCTCCGAGCTGGAGAGAGGCTTCCCTCTGAAGTTCTCCATTGAAGCAATAAAGGAGAGGAATGACAGATTAGCAAATATGAAATGGCCTATGCAAACTGGGTGGTGTGTCCCCTCATTACCCTTGTGATGTTTGATGGAGCAAGTCAACTCCAGCATGAAAGCCTACCTCAACTGCTGTCCCACTTTTTTTTTTTTTTTTTGCATTTCTGTCTCTTTTTAAACTTTCAGCCTGTATCATTTTTTAGCTAACAAACCTGTCTGTCCTCACGTAGCTTATGCCTCTTTTCCACAGAGGCATTCTTCTGACATGGATCTTAATGACTGGCTATTTGGTTGAAATATTTGTTGAGGGATTCTCTGCAGGCCAGGAAATGAACACAGGAAAAACTTTGGATTGCTAGTGTTAGTCTTAAAAGACGTTCTGTCAGAGTTCTTACTAAAGGGAAAACTAGAGCCAAGGGAGAGTTTTTTCAGAGACTGCGTTGGGTACGTGGGATTTCCTGCCTGCTCCCGATGTCTGCCAGTAGTACATGTGATGTAAACATAAAAACTAATATTAGTCTCAAAATCTGACAGAAGCTATACTCATGTTGCTAAGGAAACACATCTATTGTGAAACATAAGAAGATTTATAAAGAAGAGAATGAAAACTTTGTATAAGGTGGACATTTTATATCAAAGAAAAAATATGATACTGAGTCCTAGGGTTTATTAGGATCTGGAAAAAAAAAAAAAAAAAAAAAGCACAAACTGTATTCTCTTAATGAACTTTCTGGCCAACTTGCATCTGATTTACCCTGGCCATGCTTAGAGGCTTAATAGTGAGAGTGGGCACAGCTCACTATTCCATATTGACATTACTGAAGCTTATTATCTTTGTCACTTCCCTGAGATTTGTCCGTGTTGCTTATAGGGAAAATTACATATATAAAAATGTGATGTTACCTGTCATTTCTCACTGACAGGTGCATTAATTTCACTTTAAATTTGCTTTATTCTTAGATCACTTTTAACTTTGCATTATGCAAAAATTATGTAACTATTTTTTGTGTAGTATTTGTTTGTAGTAAGTCACTGAAACAAAGATGAGTTCAATCATCCAAACAGAACCTTGGAGATAAAGCAACAGCTTTAGAGTGTATGCGATTTAAGCACTCTGACAAAAAACCTTGATGGGGTTTTCGGAGAAGGAAATCAATTGCAATTTCATCTTCACAAATGCATTTGTAGATTAAAAGAAGCTTAGACTTTAAGCCTCTGCAACAGTTTATTTGGAAACAGCAACACACTATGTGTGGCTTCTCATCGGTCTGGTATGGGTTATTCGCAACCTTCCTCCTCTGCATCTCGCTACTGGTAGTAATCCCATTAGATGATTACATCTGATGTCCTCAACAGACAGATTTAGTCATAATGAAAAAATACTTCAAGCAGGTTTAATCAACTGTGTGCTCATTTTATAACCAGAGCTCCTCTTACCCTGTAACTTAGTCTTAAGTAAAGTGCATTTATGCCCTGCAGGGACACCTTAGTCTATTAATTGTGCACCTAACCATCTGGTTACTTAGACAAAGCTATAAAAATCAAGGGTTGAGTGTTTTCACACTTAGATGAACCTTTAATGCAGCTATACTAAATGTCATTGTAATATCTGAATATCCCTCTGACTGAACCAAAGAAGTCTATAAGCTGGTGAGCAGCAGCTAGCTCTTCCTGGAGTTGTTTTGTTTAGCTTAAGTGAAGAGAAATGTATACGTTAGTTCTGAGAGTATTTACTTCCAGTGCAGCTAATGGCCTGCGGCTGAATGGCTGGTATGAAATCAATTTTCCTGGGGACAGGAAATCTTTATTCTTGTGCAGAATTCCACCAGTTTGCTGTGATATTTCTCAAGTAGCAGGCAGAGTTGTAGAAATGGCCTTTTTCAGAAGTATATTTTTGCCTTCTTACAACTATCTAAGATTTTGGCTAATTATTTTTATCTAAGAGCAATTTGTGCCTTGAATTTGGAGGAGAGAAAAAAACTACTGGGGGAAAGCAGTTGACCTTGCTGTCTATACGGACAGAGAGTTACTGAAAACTTTTAAAGATTTCTTCCTCTGTAGGATTGTCTTTGGAATGAATTTGATGAACTGAAAAGCTACAGCAAATCCCAAACTGTAAAAACACTTAGAACTCCTCCTCTTGGACAATATAGCCTGTAATTCCATTGCTACTGCCTAACTAATGCAACTACCTAACTAATGCAACACACTTCACAGTTCTGTCCAGTTTAGATGCTAATAGTCTCTCTCTTTTGTACCATGGATACTGGAAATCACAACAATTCTCTCTAAGAGTGACTGTGGAATCTGTGCTTCAGTCATTGTACGGCTTATATTTAATGAGATAAGGTTTATCTGAGGGAAAAACCTGGACTGCAAGTTCAGGTGTGTATCTACATTGATAATGGACATCTTCCCCACCTACCACTGTGTCTAGGTTACTGTAGTATCACAGTTTCTATTTAAGAATTTCCTTCTGCATATGCACTAAGTGTGGACTTTTTTATGTTTAGCATTTCAGTGACATGGGAGACCCCATGGTTTTAAAACACAGAAAACATGCTGTTTGTGAATTGCTTGCAGAAGGAAAAAAGGTTGAATAACTGTAGCATTTGATTAGCTAACTTCTATGAACTCTTGATTAGTTGTGAAGTAGGCTATTATTTCATTACTGACTAAAACAAATTTAAAAAGATGTTCACTGAAATTTAAGGGCTAGTATATAAAATTAGGATTCTCAAAAGTTTACATAGTAGAACCTATCTGTTGGGAAAGTTTCCATGCATCTACAGTGTGACCAGAAAGAACATCTGAAAAACTGCATAGTAGCCTGATTGTTCTACAATGAGTCAGGATCAAAAGAGAATCATAACACCAGCCTTCAGCAGTAGCATATACATCCTATTTCCTAGGAAAGGAAGAGTTCCTAAATGTTGTGTTGGAACAACATTGTGAAGTGCAAGTCTTTAAAGATACACCAAGCTTAAAACACACAAAATGTGTGTTTACACTCATGCATTAATCACTGTATTGCTCAAGTTTTGCCTTTTGTATTAACTGTATTGCTGAAACATACAGAAAAGCTATCACTGAAAAACTGCTGTTTTCTAATGTTTTGTAATCATTATGCCACCTGAATCATGGTCTGAATTACTGTGGTTGCCTGAATGGTCACTAAATGGTGTAATAACTATGAAAGAGTATTTCATTGATGGAAAGGGTTTCCCCTCACCTGAGAGTTGATGCTTCTGCCCAAAAATGCTGAGGGCAAGATGGCAGGCATTTATGAGCTTGAGTAATGAATAGTATGGCAGAGAGGTCTAGGAAAGTAATTCAAGGCATTAAGTTTCTGTCAAAATGCCTGTCAGGTATGTTCTGCATGAAGACTAATCTTTTTTTGGACTACTTCCTTTCCACTTCCAGTACTTTACAGTCATTTCATTCTTTTCCCACAAGCGCTTTCTGCATGTCCCTGGTTAGTTTTACAAGGAAAAGAAGGAAGACTATGCCAGCCAGCAGGAAAGTGTAGAATATCTTGTCTGTACTGAGCACGTTGCTCAGCCAAAACAAGGCAAATAACAAGCACGACGTCCCTGGCTGCCACCACTGGCAACCGTCTTATAAGTGTTGCCTTTTAAGACTTTGCGTGGATCAAGACCCTGCAAAATATGGAAAGGGCAGTACAACGAACAGACCCTTAGCTTCTCCAAAGAATGGTCCTAGGGTCACCTCAACCCGTGTATGTCACAGCAAGTTTCAGCATGAGCCTGACTGTGGTGGGATATTTTCTTCTCCTTTGGCTCCTTGTGTGGACTCTGCTCTTGGATACATTCCACCATGGCTCTTGCTCACTCCATAATAGTTATGCGGGTCCTTTTTCTTGCACAGTGATGAGGTCGGAGGCCTTGGGCACACGATCCAGAAGCCAAGGCTCAACATGTCTCTGTGTTGCAGCTGGGTCAACGTAATTGCTGTGTATATGCCTCTGGTGCATGGTGAGGGAGGGGTGACTTGAATTCACGTGCTCTGAGCTGACGGGCCTGTTTGGGAGTGTGCCCTGACCATTCTCAACGGAGCTGATCTTCCTTCATTCTTCACTCCCGCAAATGTGCAAATACTGTGTGAAGAAGTGCGTTGTCAAATTGTCTTCATTCCTCTGGTGTCAAAGGTCATTGGACTGGCTGATATGCATATATATATATATATAAAGATTTGCAGTTGAAGGATCTTTTTCAGCGTCAGAATTGCAGCCCCACTGAGCATAGCCGCTTTTGAACAACTCCAGAAGGCGGCTGTGCTCTGACACATTGCACTGAGTTCAGGTCCTTGATGCTGTTTGCAGTGATTTCTTTTTTGCTTATCACAAGCTTTTGGTTGTTTCTGAAACAGTAGGGTGGGAATTAACCACTGAAATGAAGATGCCACTTTAGCCTGCACAACTTCTTGAGCCTTGTATTTGAAGACAAAGTATCCAAAGAAACAGCGTTGAACCTAGGAGAAGCCCAGGAACGTAGCCAACGTATTTTGAAAGTGATGTGTTTCTCAGAAGCAATAAGATTAAGTGGCTCACCTGGTGTGCTCTGTGCTTAGTGGAAAGAAGCTTATTTAAATTAAGGGGGCGAGAGGATCTTTGCCTCAGTACAGAAAGAAGATGGGCTCCACAGAAGACCTTGACTATCCTCAAATCATATTCCAATACACCAATGGATTTTTAGTCTCAAAGGTAAGAAATATAAACCAGTCTTGGATAGATGTCTAAGAATATGCAGAAAGAAATTTTCAAGAAATTTTCAATAGGCCTTGGCACTTCCTCATGACTCGCTTCCCCTCCCGGTGCCTTTCTTTACCTCCAGGTTATATTTACTGCCTGTGAGTTGGGAGTGTTTGAAAATTCTCCTTTTCTCTTTTTTCTTTGGAGAAAAAAAAAAACAATAAGAAAGCATCCTGATAGTACACTGAATTTAAATTTATTGTATGCATGAGGGGAATTTGGAAGGTAAAAAGGTCTGAGAGAGACCCTGGCCCCTCAGAATGGACCTAATAGTTATTGCTACCCCTATAAACTTTGAGGGCTCGAATGTGCAGAAGTGCCGTCTCCCTGAGGCTTTAAAAATGCAGGTGGTGATGGCTGAGGGCTTGCTGTTTGACTGCCTCAGCTTTGCCGGTTTGCTTAGGTAGTAGGATTTCTTCTAGCCTTTTCATTTTTGAAGTCTGGGAAACAGAAGGTTGGCTTGCATCACCCTTTTCTTCTGCTGGCATGCCACTCAAACAGCAAGTTTTTTCAAATATGCTCTCAAAGAAGGATTTTCTCCCCCTCCAAGGCTTGGCTGCAGATATTATGCAGCAAGCTAAACTTGGTAACTTCTGTATATTACCTCCTTTTCAGGTGTAGGAAACCTGGGCTGATATAACAACGCTCTTCCAGGCAGCATCTGATTAAGACAGAGAGGCAGAACTAGTAGTTTCAATTTCCTTAATGTTTGCTGATTTTTGTGCATGCATGTATGTCTGTGGACACAGGAGGGCATAAAATTATTGTACTTCAATCTGGTGGGTTTTTTCCCTCATTCACAATTTAGTTATCAGTATTTTCCTTTGCTGCAACCTTGGCACACATGGTAACAGAAGGCATGCTCTGCTAAGTGTGCAAATGCTGCTTATTCAAAGACTCTGGAAAGGGAGAGCTGCCAGTGAAGAGCAGCAAAAAATGGATGAGGACAACTCTTATCGCTTGAGGAGAAAGATGAGTGCCCAGATACTTTCCAAATTCACACTGGTATTATGTTTTGAGAAATGATCTCAATAACATTGAGATCCTGCTTAAATGATGTTCTTACAAGAGGAAAGAAACCTTAATGGATGTTACCGAATCACTAGATATAGACAGCCAATTAGAGCTGCTGCATTCCTTAGTGTTTTAGGAGAGTTTGTATGACCAGTGAATCAGAAATCTGTTATTTATGAACCTGACCATGTACAGTCAAAGACGGGTATTTTCACTGTGTACACTTAGGCTACGTATGTTTGTCTGAAGAATGCAGGCTTGTTCCAGGAGTTGGTACACAGGGAGTTTATCCCAGGACGATTGACACGCTTCCCACGGCAAGCCACCTCAGAATCCCCAGGATTCAGTGTAGTGCATGTTAGATCTTTAGCTAGAAGAGCGCACTGCGCTGTGCTTGTGCTCTCCAAGCAAAGAGCAAGAGAGATAGTTGTCAGGATGCACACTGAAGCTAAGGTACAGGTGGGAGAATTTACATATAAAATCTAGTCTGAAAACGTGGTCCTTTGCAAGTGTTAAAACCTCAGCTGCCAAAGGAAGAGAAATGAAAAGAGTGCACTACAAGCAGTGCATGGTATTTTCAGTGCTCAGATCAACTTCAGGTTAATCACTGGACTTGGAAATAAGGTTTTTTCATCAAAATCATGATATGTATGAAATGTATAGATTTTTATTTTTCTCCAGTACAGCATGTTTAGAAATACAATAGGCCTTGGCACTTCCTCATGACTCGCTTCCCCTCCCGGTGCCTTTCTTTACCTCCAGGTTGTGTTTACTGCCTGCGAGTTAGGAGTGTTTGATCTACTGCTGGAGTCAGGAGAGCCCCTGTCTTCAGATGCCATCGCTGCACGCTTGGGTACCAGCCCCACCGGGATGGAAAGACTTCTGGATGCCTGCGTGGGATTGAAGCTATTGGCGGTAGAGGTGACGAGAGAAGGAGGTAATAATGGCAGAAGAAGGGGAAGAAGCCAAAAGACTGAAAGCTCTGATGGTTTCAAAAGCAAAGCGAGGTGTGTGGGGAGAGAGAATATCTAGTATTAGGCCAATGACTGCAGCTCGAAGAAAGAGACTGTCACTTGGGAACAGCAGCCCTTCTCTGGCTGAGAGAGCAGCAGCAAATGTCAGCCTGACTAAAGATGTAAAGAAAGCCCTACAGGTTTGTGTCCTGCTCTGGCTTGTGTCCTCTCGCCCTGTTTCAGGGCTTACAGCAGCTGTCCATCAGTGTCAAGGAGAGCAGCACGGGCCTTCGCGCCTCTCTCTGTATATGTCTTCCCTGCACATGTCCCAAGGCATGGGTAGCCCAGGAGCATCTGGCTGCGCTCTCCTCCTCAGGCTGCTTTCCCAGAGCAAGCTGAGGCCTCAGGGTCCTTTACATTACCAGAGCGGGTGATGCCACTGGGGTTGCGCTGGAGGAAGCGGGAATGATTTCCACGGGGTGCTCTGGGGGTTGGTCTCCTCCAGAAGGGCCTGCCCGAGAGCATTGAGAGGGGTTAGGTATGTGTTGAGGGGGAGGGTACTATACTTCGGAGACCTGAATGTCCCGGTTACTTACCTTACCATTGAGAAAAAGACTTGTCTGCAAAGGCCTCTCAGTTAAATAGAGCATAGACCTTTTTCTGAAAGCAAAATTTATAGGTAAACGATGACACTAATCATAAGACTTTCCTCTTTCTCTTCCCTGAAAAAATGTTTGATGCTGGCGTAAGTGTAGGTAGACTGTGGCCCCACAGTGAATGGGGCAACACAGATTTCACCGCTACCATCTATCCTGGAATATAGCCCTTGAAAGGGTTGATTGTAAATGCAGCGTGTTTCTATCTCTGTCCGTATACTACTCCTGTATACTCTGCTGTATGCCTCTTTTGTTTTTTTGGTATTTTGATCCACAAGTAGACCTCTTTTGGTGATAAATATCATGCTGTGCAACATGCTGGGCAAGGTGATAGCATACATATTAGCAAATATATTTATTTAATCTTTTTTAGCTTACTACAGAAACACAGAAATTTCCAACCTCTACCTTACAAAATCAAGTCTCAAGTCTCAGTGTCATATTATGATGTATTACTCCAATACAGTCTATTTGTGCTGGCACTACCTGACGGATGCTGTGAGGTAAGGAGGAGAGTATGAGCATTATGCACTGCTTATGGCAGACTGCTTTGTCGCATGAGTGAGGCTGCTGTGAGCGGTGTGTTGGGGAAAGGCGCAAGGAAGACATTGGCTGGTTCTTGGCAAGAACTAGCTGTTGTCATTTCTGCACATGTGCGTTCTTAGGGGCAGGGGTATTGCTGTTGGTAGGGCAGATTTGGGAATCAGATATCTGTATCTTTAGTAGCTCTCAGGAAAGAGCTTGATCATTACATTGGCTTTTGTTGAAGGATGCCATCTGCAATTTAAATGATGAGGACTTATAGGTAACCATACTTCTATTGCAAAAGTGGAAGGAGGTAGGAGCAAGAGTAGATTGGGCTGGAGTCTCACTTGTTTCAGTCTGTGCAGCTGATGATCATGACGCATGGGGGTACCAGTCTCACCCTTTTACTACAGATGTAGTCCTATGAAGAACCAGACATTCTTGTTGAAAATTGAAAAATACCTTGCTTTATCATCTTTTTGGGTGGCAGATGAGGGTGTTAGAATGGTCTCAGCCATTACAAACGCACTGACATATTTTTTGCCCAAGGTAGTTCCTTTGCCCAGTAATGAACTAACTTTGCAAATTTTTTTCTGGGGGGAAGGATAAAGAAATCCACATTAATGTGTTTTTTTGTTGTTTTTTCTCTTTTAGAGAAGGAAGAAACCAATATGAAAGAGCTTTTGGCATTTCATCTAAAGACCCTTTCGGAGCAATGTACAGGTAATCATTAGTATATAAATGGGAATTTTATTCTTCTTAAAATAGAAAAAGTATCTAGTTTGCAACACAATTCAGGACAATTAAACATGGTCATGTGAGAGTCCACTCATCTGAAGTAACTTGCAGCATTTCCTTTTAGGAATATCTGTTTTTGAGGTATTCTCTGATATTTTGATTAGAAATACAAAAATTACTGTTCTGAAAAACATCACAGGATGTCTTTGGCACAGTTGCAATGTTGTTGCAGGAAAAATCCCCTGGAAGCGTACAAATTAGTAGTGTGGTACACTGTTGCTCCTCTCTAGTCTTAATCCCCTATTCAGATGCAGGAACGCATTGCACTACCTGTCTGGTACAGTTAAGTCTTAAGGTAGGTTTGTATGCAAAGTGAATTTATTGTGCGTCGACAGAATCGGAGATTAGTGTTTGAGCTAAAACTCTTGATAAAGAGTTGGACGATAAGAATCACCAAGGATATTGTGAGTCATCTTTTCCACATGCTGTCTCTGCATTACCAGATCAGAAGAAGAAATGCTGAGGTTCATGGCCGGCCAGAACTCAATATGGCGTATATGCGGTAGAGATGTTCTTGCTGCATTTGACCTTTCCCCTTTCAGGCAGATTTATGACCTGGGAGGTGAGTGTCAGTAGATCTTCTTTTACAAGCCTCTGAACTGTTGCCTTTTACGAGCGCTGAAAAGAAATAGCAGTGGAAAGCAGGCCATATCTGAGAGTCTTGTCAGCAACAAAGGGAGACTTTTGCTTTTTGGCTCTAGGTTGGAAAGGAAGATATGAGAGCAGGGAGAGCATTAGAAAGCTGCATGTTTTTCTTTACAGCATCTCATATGTCTGAGGAGTGGCTCGTTGGCTGTTTATTTGGCCGCTTTTGGTATTTGTTTCCTTCTTTGCTTGGCACATCCTTACGCTGCCAGCCTCGCTCCTTGTTCCACTTCAGTGACGTTAGGCTGAGAGACTGTCTGTAGCCTCTTACCCCAAAGGACCTCGTTGCTCCAGCGCTACCGATCGTTGCCAGCACTCACGGGACCCGACAAGCGCCGTCACGGGCTCCATCCAGTCCTTGTGTAAGAGCTGTACAGGACGGGGACTCAGCCCACAGGCCTGGCTGCCAGGAGCCCAGGGGCTTCCTGCAGAGCAGACAGAGGCCATGGACACGCTTGTCCCTCTTCCTCCCTTTTGGTGGCAGGCGGGGGACAAATGTACCTTGCGAGGTGCCATGAAGCTGAGTGCAGCACCGCCTGCGTCACTTCACGGGCACGTTGCTGAACAGGGCAGTTTTGTGTCAGCACTGACCACCTTTGCTCTCCTCAAAGGAGGTGGAGGAGCTTTGGCCCAGGAGTGTGTTTCTGTGTACCCAAGCTCCACGGTCACCATTTATGACCTGCCGAAAGTCGTGCAAGCGGCCAAAGAGCGGTTTGTTCCTTCTGAGGAGCGTCGGATCGCTTTCCACGAAGGTAAGTGCCGGCCGCTGCAAGGAAGGGTGCTGGTGTGTGGTGGAGGAGCATGTGGCTGCGGGGTCACAGATACAAGCGAGTACGCTGGGTGACAGAGGCCACATAAGCCAGGTCACTCAGCTGGTTGAGGCTGGGAGTTTAGTGACTGTCAGTGCACTTGTACCGCCTTGCCTTGTGAAATATCTGCCTGGAAAGGCAACAGTGAAGAAGGGCAGCAGCTTTCCCAGCCTTTTCCTCAAGAGTTTTTCGCGTGTTCAGAGAATGGAGGAGCACTGACCACCAAGGTAGGTGTGCAGAGGAGCTCTTAATGTGTTTAGACACTCCCAAAAGCAATTCTACTGGAGTTTTTTGTCACAGCAGCTGCTCGTGAGCCCCTTGTGTCTTCTTGGAGGTCCCTCATTTGAGGTTCAGGCCTCCTTGCTTGGGCAGGGTCTCCGAGTTCTTTCTCCCCAAACAGCATCCTTCATAGCTCACATCTGCAATTTATTGCCACAGCACAGCTGTCCTGGTTGTGCATCTCCAGCTACCTTCCCTCAAGAGAGAGAACATGATTATGAAGCGACACAGAAACTCTTTACTCCTGCAGATTACTCTGTTTCTTCAGAACAAGAGCACTGCAAAATAACCCCTGCAACTGTGGACAGCTGTTGTGCTATGTTACTCCTTTTCTCTTGTGTAAACCTCCAGGCAGCTATATGGAACACCAGGCTGCTCTGAGCAAGGGCTTTTTGCTTCTCTGGTCAGATTATTATCTTTCCAAGTCCTCAAACGCTTGAAGCTTTCAACATAGGTGAGCTAGTCTAATGCCTTTTGCTCAGTCTTCAGATCTTGCTTGGTCTTTATACCATCTCTGAAACTGAATGTAGGAAAATCTAGATTTTAATTATTTCAAAGGTCTCCAAAATGTTGGAATGACTTAATAATGCTTCAAATTCTGACAGTGAAAGAGGGCTTTGAGGAGGGAAAGGAGTGTATAAAAGGGTGAGGGAGATATACGGGAAATGCTACATGTGCCAGTGATAGGAGGAAATGCGACTGGGTAAGACAAAGCAAGATGAAGACAGTACACCAGGTGCTGAATACAAGGTGTCACCATGTAGCCAGTACTAGAAGTGTGAGATGTGTATTTTTCCTTATGGATTTATGCAGGTTCCACATCTTCTGGTCGTTTCTAAAAACTGAAACCATGTATAGCTAAAAGAAAATTCTGTCTTTTTCTGTGAGTTCCTCACAGAAATTGTGAGAATTTCTCTTCTTTTTACTGCTTTATGAAACTGAAGACCTATGTCTTCAGAGAAAACATCAAAGGGATGCTTCCCTGTGCATCAATGATTATTTCAAATGATCTACTATTTAAACACTTCAATTGTCCTACCGGCTGACAAGGAACAAAACAAAAAAGCCCTATGCAGTGCCATGCGAGGACTTTTACCCAGTAACTTTGTTAACTGTCTAACTTAGGTCATCGACATGGCAAGTTAGAATCTTTAGGACTAAACAGAACTGGAAATACTTGCTTAACTGAGCCCTCTGTGTTCTGGGATTTTCTATAATGCACGTACTCTTACTTTACAGGAGATTTTTTTAAAGATTCAATTCCAGAAGCTGATCTCTATATTTTATCCAAGATACTGCATGACTGGGATGATGACAAATGCAAGCACCTGCTGGCAAAAGTCCACAAGGCTTGCAAACCTGGTAAGTGTGAGCTCTTGAAAAACGGAGATTCTCATCTATCAGTTACACAAAACAGATTAGTCTTAATGGGCAATTTGGCTGGTAGGATTTCAGTGCAGATGTGTTTTGGTTTAGCCCTTCACTTCATTGGTGTGCAGCTGAGCCAGAGAGGGCCAGATCCAATTGCAGATGCTCATATCTGGCTTCTAGTTTTAGTCACCTTCTCTCTGAACGCACAAGGAATCTGTAACCCTTTCCTGACGTTCAGGTGCATAAGGATCGACATGAATGGGATTTGGGGCAGTGTTGAGATACACAGGTCATAGGAGAAATCCCATTGAACATGTCATTGAACCTTTAGAGCTTTGAAAGTATAGCCAATAGAAACTGGTTTTCAGTGAAATCAGTAAACCCAGCTCCTTGGATTTCAGCTGAGGGAAACTAGAATTTTAATCCCAGCCTTAGCACACTCTTCAGCCTCCATACTGAAGTAGCTGAAGTAGTCAAGCAGAGGCATGATCTGATTGTCTTTATTGTCTTCTATGATGTGGAAATATGACTTAACCTAAAGGCTGCTTCTAACTGAAACTAAAGGTGAGGATCCTGTAAAATAACTCAGCTGAAAATTACCTCATCGTCTCACAGCTCAGCATGTGTTTTATATGTCTTTATTCAACCAGGTGGTGGAGTGCTGCTGGTTGAATCACTTCTGAAGGAAGATAAAAGTGGACCTTTAGAAACCCAACTATATTCAATGAATATGTTGGTACAGACTGAAGGAAAAGAAAGAACACCAGCAGAGTACAGCAATCTCCTGCAGGCAGCTGGCTTCACAGAGATTCAAGTCAAGAGAACTGGAAAGCTCTATGATGCTATTTTAGGAAGGAAATAATTGTATCTTCTTTCTTCTGTCTTGTTAGGTACATCAGTGGGGAAATGTGATATGCTTTTCTTAGGCAGCAGTCATCAACTTAGCTCTAGCTAAGGCATTGAACTCCTTTGTAAGCTGATACACTGTTGTGAGACTCTGTAATGGTACAGGTTGAGTGCGTACAGGCTGTGAGTCTGGCAGCTTGATGATGGCTTGCCTTTGGCCCTGAGCAGGGGAGGGAGAATTCAACACCAGTTCCACAGGGAATAACCCATGAAAGAAATTTACCAAGGAAAGTTTATGTTTACTGCTCCATGCAGTTTTTGTGCTTCGTTTTTTTTTCATTCTTTCCAATTTTAACGTTATACCTGACAAATGCAAAGTATAATTTGTACTCTGCTTCCTGCAAAATAAAGCTGATCTCTGTACTGAGCTCTGTACTGTAGCATGAATGCTGCATGCATTTGTGTTCCCTGGGGACTGATGTAGTGTGACTAGAATAAGTTTTAACTCCCTGTAGTTTGTCAGTTTTGAGTTTCAGAAGAAATCCTGTCTGAGTCCAGATAAGTTTGGCATGAATATCTTTTTTTTTCTTCTAGGCTTTGATTTAAGTTTTGAAAAGGAGAACTTTGTAGCCTAGCTTGATGAATGATTAGAGCACAGTGATGTTCTTTGCAGGCCTTGAGATAGCAACTGACAGGGAGAACGATGCAGCCAAGGAATTCAGTATTACATACTTGCTACCTTGCTGCTTGCCTCTGGTCTCTTTAAATCACTTGATGAAGTGCAATCTGCAATAACCTGCCCAGTTTCTGGAAGTAGAAAAGAAGATTACTGGAGTGAGAAACATTTGGAGGAGGCACCAAAAAGTCACACTCTAGAGATGTGACTTGAAAGCTAGTTGCCTTTGCACGTTGACTAGGGTACTAAAGGAAGCTGAGACAGTCTTCTCAGCAGCCCTCTAAAGGAGCCTCTCTCTCCCTTGACTGTAGAAGGAACACAGAGAGATCAGAATCCCTCGGCAGAGAAAAGCTGGCCTTTTGTCACAGTCTGTCATAGGTACAAAATCAAACTGCAAGGCCTCAACGGTGCTCTCATCCTTCAAAGCAATAGGGCACATGAGCCGCTGCGCCGGTAGCTCCTTTATGGCCAACTGGGATCTCGGGGTATAGATATCTCCGCAGTATTGCAGTAGTTGGGGCAGTGGGTTTCAGCTAGTTGCCTCGTAAACTGCAGTCCCTGGGCAGCGCTGCCTACCTGCGGGTTATGCGGCATGAAGGTGACTTTGCCAGGAGCTGCAGCCTGTGAGTAATTTGTTCTGAACGCTCGCTTGCTCCCTAGACAAAGCAAGGTGTTGCATCCTGCAGCAGCCAGGCAGAGGCACAAAAGAAAGAAAGGAGGCTGACCCAACAGCTAGCAGGGATGTGTGGGGCTTTACTGATTCCCCACCCTCCTGCCCTGCTCGGAGAAATGATTTTGCTTATTCAACTGCACCAGTAATATTAGTTTCATGCTAAAGAGTAGCCTGAAGGAAGTGGTGGTATCTGTGAATTAATTACCCTTTAAAGTGAAGACTCACTCTTTAAACTGGCTAAACATGAACCCTGTGCATTTTTCACCAAAGAAATGTTAATTTACCCTTGAATGAGGAGCACAGCAAAAGTGGCCCGTGCTGTATGCTGGAAAAAGAAAAATCCTACCTGGACTTTCTCCCAAACACCTTTCCCCCCTTCCCCCCCCCTCCCCCCCCCAAAAAAAAAATTGCATGCCCATGGACTACCATTTGCTCATGTGGCTGCATTGCTCCCTGAGCCAGCAAACTGGTCAGTCCTGGTCGGTATGCTGTGATGTGTCAGGTTGTGTGTGCAGCTGCATAACCTTGAGTCAGAGAATTCCCGTCTCAGCTGCTGTCAGTGGTAATTCTGCCCTTGACTTGAAAAAGAGCAACAGCAGGCCATTTTGGTTTGTCAAAACTAATTCCTTAAATGCAGTGCTTCCTGTGAGTTAATTCTCAATACTGAGAAAGGGCCCTGATCTGCATGTCCTGGACTTACTACTTAATGGCTCAGGAAACACTTGAATAGGCAAGATGCACACCTGACTGACCTACCTTTTAGCTGTAACAAGGTTCAAAGACACTGGACGTTTAAAGAACACCCATCATGACCCATCATTACCCGGAATATAGAAGGAAATGAATCAAGTGCAGAAGAGTGATTGCAGAGTTTGGGGGTGGTCAGTATTTAGATAACTGTTAAGGATCAGATGCAGCAGCATCAGAGCAGCTAAACACCCACACATGGTCCCAGCATGCTGTCACTGCTCGTGTGAAAAAGACCCTCCAGCCATCTATAACTTGGACTGCTCATTCCTTATCTGCCTGTTTGCAGCTGGACGTTCAGTTCCTGGGATGGCAAAGCCACCCTCTCTGGCTAGATGACTAAGGAAATGGTGCAGTAGGGATTAGGAAAAACATTAGTTTAGCAAAAGTAAACATTTCTCTGTATTCACCTTCAGAGACCCAGAGCTTCAGAACCATAGAATAATATTATGACAGCACTCATGTGCTATTTCATCTGTGTTATGTTTATTCGTGTCCTCAGTTCTGTTTCTCCTATTTTTTCCCCCACTTGTTTTCCTCCACAATTTATTTACCCTACTTTTCTTTCTGTGTCTCTTTCCTTTCTAGTGTGCCTTTCGCCTTTCTATCCTCCCTCTAGTTCCTTCTCCTTGACCCAAAGATGGAGGTGGTTGCTCTGTAACTATAGAAGGTTCTATGTCTTTCCTAGAAAATCTTTAAAGAGATATTCTTAGAGCCGTTCTGTTGTGTTGGATGACAAACTCTCCTTGCTATTAAGCCCCAGTTCCTGTATTAGGTAGTTAGCAGCCCAGATGCAAACCAGTTAAAATGAACACTCTGCCACTCTCCCACTCAAAAAGAGGCTTTTTTATTTTTTTCCCCAAGGAAGTCCAGGTTGGAGGATCTGAAAGAGCCTGAAGCCCAGCTCTGCTTGCCAGGTCAGTGCCAGAGTACACCCTGACCGCTCTGAACTTAAGAGCTGCTCTGGCAAAGCAGAGGCGTAGTTGGTGTCGTCAGAATCTTCTCCCGTTGTTCCGACTGAATGACAAGCACCGTGAAGAAGACCTCCTCCCCGCGTGAGGAGCACAGGTGTCCTCACCAGAACTGTCCTCACCGCTTCTGATCTTAGTCCTTTTGCTCGCGGGGCCATTGCTTTGTGAGGAACAGCCACTGTTGGCAAGGCTGCTGCTGACCCCAGTGACAAATTTCAGCGCAAACCTGCCTTTGCAGGCATCTTTCTTTGTAGCAAGTGCTTTGGTGAGTGCAGGTCGATTCAAATCCAGGTTGCTCTACGGTTTCCATGCTCCCACAGGGACCTCTGGTGACACCTTGTTGTACTTGGGGGTCTTTCAGCTGTGTTGTTTTAACAAATGTATTCTGGCACTAGATATGGTGGCCCCCTCCCAGCATCCTTTAACCCTTCTGTAAGTAATTTGCCACCAATATTGTTTAGCATTGTTTCAGCAGAACTTTGAGCAACGTGTTTTGTGAGGCCCTTATACATGGTTGGATAATACAATATTCAGAGTTCTCACAAAAAGCATTTTTGCTATTGGGCAATTACTTTCTCTCTGGGCCTATGTGAGTGATGACTTATGCCCATTTATTCTGCATCATTTTGTTTTTCTTGGTGGTCTGAACTGACTGAGCTCTTTAGAGCAGCAGAACAGGAGAAGTAAGCTGGGTTTTGTTGGGTTTTTTTGATGTTGAGAGAGATTCTCAACAAGCAACAGGGTGGAGGTTTACAAGATACTACCTTTTATGTTTTGGGTGATGGCTATGTAGTGCAGGTGGTTCCCAAATTCAGGTCTTTTCGCAGTCCTGGGGCAGGAAGTTTCCTCCAGTGGCTGCAGATGGCTCTTGTGGACAGACGTCCCCCTGCCACAGGGTTTCTTGCCATATAGGCTGCGATGAGTTTTCTGGCTCCCACTATGACTTAGGAGTAATGAGTAAAAACTGGCCAAAGTTGGGGTCAATGGGCAAAAAGCAAAAGAAGAGAGGCTGAATGCACCATGCAGGCGACAATCCCCAGACTGAGATAGGGTTGCCCAGCTAGGCTGTGTGAGAGCAGCTGCCCGCGAGGAAACTCAATTTTGTAGGCCAGAAGCCTTTAACAAGGCTTGACCTGGAAGATATATAAAAAGGCAGAGGCCAGGAGCAGCCAGGGGAATTTGTCTTGTTGACACGCTGAGTTTCCGCCTGTGAAAGGGGTCTGGTTCCTGCTGAAGGCTACCATCTCTTTTGGGAACCCTGACTCGTGTTGACCCTGCCTTTGGCCTAGGCAGCTAAGCACCCAGCAACAGCAGAAGTCTGATTTTATACGTATGTGTGTATAAGCATGTTTTCCTCCTGTATTCTGCACATTTCTCCCCTGTACTTTGACCAGCTGTTCCCAATAAGAATAAAATTTTAAGCTTGCATCTGACTACTTACTTCTTTGGGTAACAGGTTGTTCCATGACTGCAGTTGCATGCAGTACTGCAGAAAATTTCGCAGCTGGGATCTTTCAAAATAAGGCTTTCAAAACCCTCCAGGCCTCTGTGGAAAGTTTCAGCCCACACATCTGCTGCAAAGGAGCCAAGGACAGGATGCTCACTCATGCCTGCTCCTTGTGTTCCTTGCTGTTGTACTAGTGTTTGCTTAAAGCTAGTTTGTTGCGTCCTTGCTGGTGTCCCCATCTGTTTTGTGGGCTCAGTCTTTCACATTTTTTTATTGGGCTACCTGTGCCATTTGTTTCACAAGCTGGATGCCCCCTTTCCCCTGTCAGTTCACCTAGGCGATCCAACACAGATTCTCCCTTGCTGTTCTGGCCAAGATTGGCCAATGTGCTCAGAGGCTTCTTATTTGCCCTGGGGAGGTGCTCAGAAAATGTTTCCCTAACTAGTGTAAGAGAAATTCCTCTAGTTTTCATCTTCTTTGAAGTCTTCAATTTTCATCCCAGTTGTCAGGAACCACAAAAACAGTGATTGCTTTAAATCTACATATATGTAATGATGTGACCTCTCTGCTTGAGCTCCATTTTCTGTCCAACAACGATTCCCAGACATGATTTGAAATTTTCTCAGCCTAAATCCAAACAAACCCATGCTAAAAGCTTTTGCTTTTACCTCTGCTTGACTGCTGCCTTCACATTTCTTAAGGCTTTATACTGTTCCCTCCTCCAGAGATGGATAACTTCTTTTCATGTGCCTGGAGGGAACACCATAGCTGTTATTTTGAATGCATAAGTGATAGGTCATACAATATAACTGCTCGGGACAGCAGGAGACAGCACTTAGTGACCTAGAATGTAACCCAACACTGAAGTTTGCTGAAACTCACCTGGGTGCATTTTCAGACCCAGGATGTCTCTCTGTCCCAGCCCAATGGATGCGGCTGCTGCTGTTCCTGTTTACAGGTTCAGCCAGTAGTGAGGCTTGGCCTGTATCGCAGAGATGCGTACACACACGCACACACAGAAGATTAAAACTCATTGGGAATATATTAAGCACACCAAGGTCCCTCCAGACCCATGACCCCTGTGACCTGTAGCCCCTTCTCCAGTTGTTGGCACATAGACCTTGCAACACTTGCACACCGGATAGGAGAGTGAGATTACACAGGAAAGAATAGTCAAGAGCAGGATTTAATAAGAAAATAGGCTAGACTTGCAGTGATCAGGTGCAGGGCTGAGTTTGACAAGTGTGCTGTGGCACATCCAACACTACTCCCTGGGCACCCTGGGCCTTTCGTGGCCCATGACCCCTCCAGTGCCTATAGAGGTTTGGCCTCCCTCATGTCCTGGGCCTGGACCCCTGCAACCTGGTCTACCTTGCATTTGCACCTAGAGTGGCAGTAAAAGAAGGAGCATAAAAACAGGTCAATTTTTGTGAACATGTGTCTAACAATATAAAGTCCATTATTATTATTTTTTTCATTTAAGTAGTCTCTCTTTTGCTGTGATAATTAGGTCTGGACTAATAATAACTCTTTGATTCAGCTCTTTAAAATTTTATTAGACTAACGGCAGATTCTTGGCTCTGCATAGCTGTTCTACGTTTGCCCATAACTGTGATTCCTGGTGGCTCAGTAAAAATAGTATTGTCTTTGCTAGTAAGGAGCTACAGGCTTGATACTAAATTTACCTTGTGTTAATTTTGCACGGCCCCAGTTCTAGGCTATCAAGCTTGTTATCAGTATGTTTTGAGAAATTGTAGTTTGAACCAGACCTTGATACCAGACGTCTATTGCTATCTATCATCCCACGCTTAAATATCCTATCATAACAACAGCCTTGAAAATACAGGCACAGGTTGAAAACAGACGTCCCAGGATTATAAAAAACTTGCTGATAGTCACTGGTTGCTGAAGAAGTACAACCTTGGCAGAGTAAGGGACCTCTGCCTGGAAAAGTAACACTCCCAACACTGAGCTATATGTAATCCAGCTGGCAGAGGCCAAAGGCTACGAACTGTCTAGAAACATCTAGCAAAAAGATAAATTGAGGGGAGAGGGGCGAGAAATTGTCATCACGGGCACTGTGACTGCAGACCCACCAGAGGACGGTCGGCGCTGGGAGTGTGCCCCCAGGGCCCCCTTCCAGCGCCCGGTGCCCAGCTCTCCCAGCCTGCCCTCGCCCGCTCCCTGTCCAGCTGCCCAAGGGATTTAGGACTGGCCAGCCACTTGTCTTGAGCTGTGCATCGTTATATGAGTGTGCACGCATGTATTTTTCCTCACAAATTCTGCACATTTCTCCTCTCTAGGGTTCTAGCCCCTCAGTAAAGCCTTGCTGGATATCAACTCAGTTTTGAGCAAGAGAAACATTTTAATGAAACCACTAACAGGGTTTATAACGGCTTTCAGAAAGTCAGTGTATATCTGAAGAACTGAATGTGCTAATACTTTATATCCTCTAAAAAAAAACTGCATCTATGTTCAGACTTGCTGAAAGTGATTTGAACAGGATGAAACATTTCTTAAAATAAGGACTATTTGTCTATGTTACATTTCTTAAAATAAGGACTATTTGTCTATGTTACAAAGCAATTAGAGCTCAGGAGCTGACTAAAAGCAGATAAAACTTGATATTTTTCTCCAACAACTTAGAATGGGTTTGGAGTGACTTAAGGTTCATAGAGTTAGAAAGATATATATTTAGCATTTATCCTTTGCCATCGCTTGTAGCTTGAAAACAGGCACTGCTTTTTGAAATGGAATTCAATCTCTGATCAGCAAACCTTTGGTCTGATAAATGAAACAATGCCAGTAGGCCACATTGCTGGTTTCTTCTTTCAATATTTACAGTGCAAAAGGAAGATTGCATCTAAGATTATAACATGAATGTCAAAGATGCCAAAGTGTGACACCTCTTAGACAACTGTTAGTGTGAGCTCAGAGTCTAGCTCTTAAAGCTTATTGAAAAAGTATCCACAAAAATCCAAATGAATTTTAAAACATTGAATTTTGAAATGCTGAAATGCTGGCAGGACTGAGTTTTTAGCTGGAGACTAGATAATCTAATACTATTATGCAAACTTCTTTCAGGCCCTTATCTGCCAGAAATACAAATATTAGAATTTTTACGTAGCCATCTACCTATTTCATCTCTGTTATAGGATTCTCAGTGACTAGTTGCAATATTAACCTGACTCACTGTTTATCTCTGCTTTCATTTGTTCTTAGGTTATATTTAATTCTTGCCCTACTGTATCAAAGTTAGTTATCTTATTCTACTTACCAGTTGGTTTCCAGGTCTCTTTCAATCAGGAGTAGCTAAGAACATATGTATTTATTCTCCACTGGTGGTGGATTACTGGATGAACAACTTGTCAATCTTTTTTATTCCCTCCTCCCTTAGCTAGTCTAGCATTTAAAAAGTTGGAACTTGTATGTCAGCTTTCGTCTTCTGAATGCACAGTATCAGGGGCATAAGGTAGAGAGGGGGAAGAAACTTCCTGAAGATGCGGGGAACCCACCTAGTCCTTGAGGATGTGTAAGGTCCAGAACAGTATAAACCATGCAGTGATACAAGGCTGTGTGTGACCTCTCCCTATTTGAGGATGATGACCCCAGTCAACAGAGACCTCTTGTAACAGGGTCTGAGCTGAAGGGAATGAGAAGGTTGTGGGCCAAAGTTCCTGAGTTTCCTTCAGGAGCTGGTGCACGCCATCCTAGTGCATGCTGCTGCCTCTCCGTGGCTCTTCACTTGTAGACTTTTCAGCCAGCAACCTCATTTAGAGTTCCTTGCCTCTAGTTGCCCACTAGGCAACTCAGAAAGCAGATTTTCAATAGGAACTAGGGCTTCTCCTGGGATGGCAATGCTAGGCCCTCAAATATCAGTTTTGTGGACATTTTCCATGTGCCTACTGTTGTAGTAAAGCAATTTTGATAATGTGTAGGTCATAATGCAACAATGAATCAATATTGGTAAAACCTTTAACTCTGCATCTATCCATTCTCTGCTTTCAATGGATTTTTATTTCTGTAGTGTGAGCTGTTCTGCACCTTTGGAACAGAGCTGAATGCATTACTAGGTTTTGCTAATGAAACATTAGTTATCAGGATGTCACAACCTGAGTGCTGCTCCCCCTAAACAATTTTATCAAAGGCCCCTGAAGTACAAGCACGGGATGATACCAGAGGCCCCAAGGGTATAAAATCAAAACACAGATAATCAATTACTGATAAATGCAACCTCAACAGGTGAGTAGAACCTATTTTAGAGCAGAATTTGAACATGTGTAGACTTGTGTAAAAGACTTGCAGCTGTCAATGACTGATTACATTACAGAGATGTCTGTAGAGTGCATATAAAGCAGCAATGAAATCAACTAAATGCGCTTGATCCTAACTTCAGAATTGGGTATGCAGAAATGATCCCTCTGGTATCTTGTATTCCTACATCTTTAAGTATTATTGTATTGTTTTTAAAGGCAAGTGTATCTCTGTTTTTGGCACTTGGTCTGGCACTGCGCTCTTGAGGCTTGTTTGAAATTGTTTGCACCATCCGTTTTTAAATCATAGTACAGAAAATGCATTTGATTACACTTGGACCTGGCCTTCCCTGCAATTCTGCGTATGAGCCTATTCATATGATGTTAATGGAAATGCTAGTGATGTCAATCTACTTTAACTGGAAAAAGACAGAGACCTTGTGAGAAATTGTAAACCTTTCTTTCCCCATAGAACTGCCTTTGGAATGGATCTGAAGGACTGAAATATTCTGGCAACGCAGGAGACCCTGCAGTTTTAGAATGCAGGAAACATGTGGCTTCCGAGTTGCATAGAAGGTGAAAAGGGTTGAATAACTAACTGAGGCATCTGATTACCTAACCTGAACAACAAACCCTTGCTTAGCTGTGAAGTATGCTGCTATTTCATTACTGGCTAAAATGAATAAAAAAACTGTTGGCTGAAATTTAAGTACCAGTGTAGAAAACTAAGATTCTTAATAGCGCTATATAGTGGACTCTTTCATTTGAAAGTTTCGTTGTGTTCTCAATTTGGTCATAAAGAATATCTGGGAAACTTTGTACTAGATTGTCTGTTCTAGCTGAAGAATCAAAAGAGAGGCATACAGGTAAATTTTAGCAATAGTTCAAATGAACGTATTTGGGATGTAAAGGATATGCAGATACCTGAAATATAAGGTCATTTGGTTTATGAGATATCTGATTAAAGACTATTCAGCATAAAAGACAAAGACAAGAGACAGGAAGAGTAATAAACCATGGCTAGATACATAAACCCTAGCAAGCAGGATTTGAGTAAAGCAGTGCCAAAGACCAGAACTCCCAGGTCACTGACTGAAGGGTCAAAGAACCATTCAAAGCCTTGAAGATGTTCAACCAGGTCTTCATGACTGATAAGAAATGGGGGGGGTGACATTATCATGAGTCTCACTGGAAACTGATATAGAATATTTAAGGGGGCCAGTGGGAAATTTTAAACTTCTTATGTTTAGGGGAAAGGCCAAAGGCAGGGAAAAGGAGGAATCAAGAGGGAATGGGGAGGAATAAGCTTGGGAAAATGGAAGGGAGGGGAAATAAATGAGATTGGTTGCATGTAAGCAAGCTGCTTGTTATAGTGCTTGTCTGGCCAAGCTCTGTGTCTGATCTCTGCAGCTTATCCTGTCTTCTTACTAAACTCTATCGCTTGCAGTTTTCTGTTACCTTGGTGTGTGTATGTGTGTGCATATGTGTACAGATGTGATTTGGTAGAAAACTTCAATCTGGACTAGCCAATAAGATGGAAACTCACATATGGAAAGACCCAAGGCCAGAGCTGGAGGCTGGATAAACGGGGCCCAAGGTCCAGGTGTGGATTCTGAATAGACTTACTATGTGATCCAGCATTTGAAGGACCATAGATATGAGAGTGAGCGCAACTCAAGAGAGTAAAGGTGTGTGTTATATCCACTAGTGAACTTCAATCCTAATCAGATAGGGAGGTGGAACAGGACTACACTATCCATATTATTCATGTCTGAGTGAGCGCTGTCGCTGTTCATGTGGGTGCCGGTAAGGACACTGCTCTCCATGTTGAGCTGCATGGCCGGGCATGTGTGGTACATGTGTTTATGTGCGTACATAAAAATGGGAATGGGAAAAGTAATGAACAAACTAGTGTAGAAAACTCTCCTGGATTTTAAAGTCTACTGAATTAGACTTACTTTAACATCATTTACATAAAACTCAGCAATACCTAGGAAATGAAGACTTAATAGAAATATTGTGCTGAGACAACAATGTGAGGTACAAGTCTTTAAATATACACCAAACTAAATTACATAAGATGTGAAATCACAGTAGCTGTTTTGAACCGTGTGTTAATCACTGCTATATTGCTCTAGTTTTGCCTCTCCAGTTACTTTATCACTGAAGCATGGAGAAAAGTCACCGCTGAAAAAATGCTGTTTTGTCATTACAAATCGAACATTATATCCTCTGAGTCATGGTCTGATTTAAAGTTGTTATCTGAAGGGTCACTAAACAACGTAAATGCCATGAAAGCATATTTTCTTGATGGAAAGGATCTGTTCTCACCGGTGTGTGCATATGCCTGCACATAGATGCTGATGGGAAGATGATAGACATTTACAAACTTGAGTAACAAACAGTATGGCAGAGCGGTCTAAGGAAAGGAATACAGGGTTTTAAGTTTCTGATGAAATGCCAGTCAGGTATGGACTCCGTGATATATGGAAAGGAACCTGGAAAATATGCAGAAAGAAAAAAGAGTAGATTTAATTCCTTGTAGACTTTACCTCAGTGAGTGTTGTCAGAGCAAATTAGTCACTGCAACAAAGCAGCACAGTGAACAGACTCTCTTACCTTCTCCTAGGAATGGCTGCCTTGGACTTACAGATGGGCATATACTGTAACCAGCCCCAGGATTACCTAGACCCATGCATGTCATAGCAAGTTTCAGCTTCCCGCTGGCTACACCGCAGAATTTCCTTTTCCCTTTCTGTAGGTAGAGCTTGCAAGCTGACATAGGAAGCACGCTCAGGTTCCACAAAGTCTGGAGGTAGGTAGGACACTGCTACATGTGCTGTTTGTGCTTGTAGAAAGAAACTGGTATGCGAGCGGAAATCCTTCAGTGCCTTGACTATACCTGTAACTTGATGGGCCTGACTGTGGTGGGATATTTTCTCCTCCTTCAGCCCTTTGTGTGGACTCTGCTCTTAGATGCATTCCACCACGGAATCCACCTCTTGCTCACTCCATAATAGTTATGCGGGTCCTTTTTCTTGCACAGTGATAAGGTCGGAGGCCTTGGGCACACGATCCAGAAGCTAAAATATTTCAGTTAACTTTTAGAACTTGTGACACTAAAATGAAACTATTCAGCCTTCTGTATTTTAAGATTTTGTATCATATATGTATTCTTGCTTTACAGGAGATTTTTTTGAAGATTCAATTCCAGAAGCTGATCTCTATATACTCACAGAGATACCGCATGACTGGAATGATGACAAATGCAGGCAGCTGCTGGCAAAAGTCCACAAGGTTTGCAAAACTAGTAGGCGTGAGCTCTGGAGGAGCTGGGAGACTCTCATCTGTCAGTTACGTGAAATAGATAGTCTTGGTGGACCATTTGGCCAGTGGAATTTCAGTGTAGATATTTTTTGGTTTAGCCTTTCACCTTCCTAATTCAGCACTGTGCAGTTGAGTTAGACAGGGCCCAATCCTACTTCTCATACCTGGCTTCCAATTTTAGTCTGCTTTATGAATGCACATGTCTCCTCTTTCAAGCTATTTAGGTGTAAGGATTGGAGATCTGGGGCAGTGTTTAGGTGCACAGGTGTATAGGTCATAGTAGAAATCCCATTAAGCATCACAATGAACCTTTGGACTTGTTTTTTATTGTCTTCTATGATGTTGAAATAGCTATTGAAATATTAACCTAAAGGCTGCTTCTTACTGAAACTAACGGCTAGGATCCTGCCTAATAACTCAGCTGAAAATACCTTATCTTCTCACAACTCTACCTGTGTTATATCTCCTTATGGAACCAGGTGGTGGAGTGCTGCTGGTTGAATCACTTCTGAAGGAAGATAAAAGTGGACCTCTATTTAACCATCTATATTCTATGCATATGCTTGTGCACACTGAAGGAAAAGAGCGAACAGCAGCAGAGTACAGCAATCTCCTGTGGGCAGCTGGCTTCACAGGTCAAGAGAACTGGAAACTTCTACGATGCTATTTTAGGAAGAAAGTATATTCTGTTTTCTTTTGTCTTGTTTGGTGCCTAAGTGGGGAAATGGGATAAACTTTTCTTAGGCAGCAGTCATCAACTTAGCTCTAGCTAAGGCATTGAACACCTTTATAAGCTGACACACTGTTATGAGAATCTCTAATGGTAGAGATTGAGTGTGTTTTGACTGTGATTCAGAGTACGGGAAAAAGAAATCAACACTCATTCCACAAGAAATAACCCATGAAAGAAATGCATTAAGGAAAGCTTATACTGACTGCTTTGTGCATTTTTTCCACTTCCTTTTTTTTTTTAACTCTTTCTGAGTTTAGCATGGTATCTGACAAATGAAAACTCTAATTCATACTCTATTGGCTTCCTGCAAAATAGAAATGATCGCTGTACTGAGCTCTGATGCATACATTCGTATTCCTTAGGGACTAACGTAGCATAAATAGAGTAAGTTCTAACCCATTGTGGTTTGTCACTTTTGAACTTGTACTGCTGTCTCAAAGGGTAGTAATGAGGAGGGCAGTCAATGTTAGTTGAAGTAGGAAAGAAAAAGCTGAGCAAACAAAACATTTCCCCTTCCTGTGCTACAGTCTGTGACACACATTTGCGCAGGGTATACTGCAGGATTCACAAAAGGATTGGACACTTACAGGGCAGCAATATGATTTGTTATTGGAGGAATAAATACACTTCTTCCAATTCTTTCTTGAGATTTAAGGCCTGAATTTCTGGATTTGAGCAGACTATAAGTAAAAGATTTTACAGGGAAACTTGTTCCTGAAGATAGTTTCTCTCTAACCAAAAATTGCATGGCGAGGCAACGTGGCCTTTAAGTTGTGGGTCATTTTGTCCCTGGCAAATGTGCCTTTTGTAAAAGGAAAGAGTCCCTTGTGTGATGAAATGGACTTGTCAGGGCACACGAGATCAGCCTGGCTTTTGTTTTGTCAGATGCGGGGTATGGCAGCTGTGGTGGTAAGCGATCAATTCACAGTCGAGGGGATGTCCAGGGGCAGATCCATGGAGAAGCTGAATCACTAAAAAGGCCCAGAGGAACCTGGTATGAAAACTGGTGTTATATCTCCTTTAGATTTCAGATTTACTTGTGAAAAGAGAACTTCATAGCCTAGCCTGATGACTGTTGGGAGCACAACAATGCTTCTGCATTAATGACACTCTCGAGAGCCCAGGGAGGGGCAGCTGAGAGGCAGAGTAAGGTAGCGGAGGATCCAATTATGCAACAGGTATCTCCTTGCTACCTTCCTCCTGCTAATTCTTTAAATCAGTTGGTGAAGTACAACTTGCTGTTGCAGGTGTACTCATAAGACCGGAGAGGAACTGTTTGGAGAAGGGAGTAGGAAGTGAGGCTCTGCACATGTGGCTTGAACACTAGTTGTAGCTGCAGCAACTTTTGTAGTTTCTTAGCAAAGCATAAGAAGTCTACAGCTAGTATAAGAAGTAGGGGTCTACTTCCACGTTAAGGTTTGATCTTCCCATCCCTGAAGCTCAAACAGTCTTAATTTAGACACTCTACACTCAGAGTGCTTGATACTGTAAAGTTAATACTCATTTATTGCAGGGTTTCTTTTAGTTTGTTAGTTATTTTTGGAACGTACCTCAGTTCAACCTTGAGCTTCGTTTGAAGG
This sequence comes from Struthio camelus, assembly GCF_040807025.1. NCBI lineage: Eukaryota > Metazoa > Chordata > Aves > Struthioniformes > Struthionidae > Struthio > Struthio camelus. Next base: position 147,277,737 of record NC_090942.1, on the reverse strand, counting down.
AGGTTGTTCTCTGTTAGCACCCAGCTCTAATTCTTTATTATGGCTGTGGATCTCTGTGACTGCACGGGGAGTGCTGGAAAGATTAAGGCTCCAGGAGACAAATAGACCCAGTCTCTATTGCACTGCTGCCAAGTGCAAAGACATCACAGTTGAAAGGCACTGTCCAGATATAAGCTACGGCTTCCCCAAACCATTTATCCAAAGTGTTGGTGACCTTTCAGCTCAGGGACTTTGAATGGGATAGAATGTGTCAACATGGCCCCAGGGACGTTCTTATTCTTTCAGCCATCACTTCCCTCTGGTTGAATAAGGCATTATCTTATACTGTATTCAAAATTTTCTTTACGTCTAGTATAAGATAGCAGGAATTGGGTCCTGCAGCATTTCTGCAGTGCATGTTTTGGGTGAGTTAGACAGATCAGAGTCCTTAGGAAGACAGTATAATAAGAGCAGTCTGTTTATTTTCTGTGACTGTAAAGAAACAGATATTAGAATGGATGTCTATGTCTAACTGCATATGCTCAGATATATTTATTAATAATAGATATTGCATCATGAGTTTTAAACTGATAAATTTTCCTATTTGTTAAGGAGAGTCCTTAGTCTTTTTTTTTTTTTCCAGGGCCTAGCTGAGAAATATCCCACTTAGCAGTTCTGGGCATAATGTAATGCATGTATTTAAAAGAGAGCATGAAGTAAGGAACATATTGTAAAGATAAGATAGTAAAAACTTGAAAGTTATATGCATTTTTTACTTCAAATAGGTAAATAATGAATAATGAATGTTTGACATTCTAGATATACGACTGGTGCCAGAAGGAAAAAAATAGGAGAGTATTAATTTGTTTTGAACCTTGCACAGAGAAGCCAAGACACGCTCCTGTCCTTCCAGGAATGTTGAATATCTTATTACATATCTAATGTTCCTCTCGTGTTTAAAGCATCATGCTGTTCACCTCCTGAATACCCAATAAAATAATAACTACATATATAATTTCCCTTGAAATTCTGCTATTATGTTTCTGTATATTTAAGAATGTTAAGTAGGATACAAACATATTACCATCAAATCAGTTGGTGTGTTGAGTAGCAGCAATGCTAGTTATGTGAAGCAAAGGGAAAGACAAGAGTAGTTTATATTTTATGTATATTTATATATATAAACTTTTATTTATACACACACACACACACACATATATACACATATATAAAACATTAGATAACTTTTAAATAACCCTGGAAAACTTTTAAACACAATTTCTTACAAAAAGCCTTAATCTTCTGTTGCTACTTTATATTGTTAGATATTTGTGTCTGTCTGGTAAACAGAGCTGGATTCTGATCTGGTATAGATGCTGCTATCTCGCTTGCCACTAGATGTTGCTGCGGTTGTGCGCTTAAGAAAGCGTCAGCCTTTCTTACTATGAAAAAAAAAAAAACCCTTAGGAAACTCTATACAGTCATTTGCGGTCACAGTGTAATTTATACAATTTAGACATTGAAGGTTAAGATAAAATTGTTCAATATTTTCGGTGTTCAATAAATACAAACCTGTTTTTATCATACGGCTTTCAGTCTGGAAGCACGCATGGAAGGAAAAAGCCCTTTACTTTAACGGTTGATGAATTTGATGACTCGAATGTCCCACTATTTACCATTAATACGAAGCAGAAAACAGGGCCATACTTCACAAAAGATTTTGCTAGTCCAGGAGAGCTTAGCTATAAAAATCCTTTTGCTGTATAATAAGCAAACTGACATGCCAGTACGTTGGCCTTATACTTCATTTGTTTTTGTTACTGAAGGAGCGTAAGGGTCTTTGGGAAGAGGGAGGCAGCTTACAGCAAGGATCAACAGTTTCTTGTCTGTGAACAGCAGCCTGTTGTGCTGTTAGTATTGCTCCCGCTTGCGTTCGCCCGTGGATGCGACTCCCCTGGTGGCGGACAACACCGAGCTCTTATTTATTTCCCCATTAAAGCCGAAAACGGCAAAACACCCGCAGGGCAGCTACAGTCGCAAGCTGAAGGGGGGAAGACGAGGGAGCAGAGAGAGGTGGCGACAGCGAGACCCGGGCGGCTCCGCCGGCCCGACAGGCTCTGCCCCTGCGGAGCGCCCCTCCAGCCCCCGCAGGGCGGCCTCACCTGGCCCTTATAAAATAACTAGTTTTTTTTTTTTTTAATAAGTTTTTCTTCAACTTTCTGTATCCATATTTGCCTGGGAACGGCAAACAGCGCGCAATATTTGCTCATGCCTTTGCATTGATGCTCTGCGCAAGGCCACGTTTTGTTTTCGACTTCGTTTCCTCCGGTAGCTGAATTCATGTACCTGCAGTCGACAGCTGCAACGTAAATAGATACAAACCAGAGCCTTTTGGCTTCTGAGCAATTTCTAAAAGGCTTTTGAAGGGAAGAAAGTCATTGGAGGTGGGGACTAAGCAGGAATTGTGCATTTCCCAAAGTCCTGATTCAAAGAGGCACCTAATTTAACAGAAAATTCCTACTGGAGTTCAGGTCATGATGTGATATTGACAAATAAAAGAAACTTTTGAGACACTAATGCATTATTTGTGAGAAGAAATGATGAAAATGCCCTCTCTACTCTCTTGCATTGCTGCTCCACTGGCCCGGGAGAGGTGAATGCAGTTCTGCAGAGTCATGGCTTTATTCTGAGTATATGATGGCCATGTTCAAGCCTAGGCTCCTAGAGTGATGTGAGTGTCTGCTAATCCCTTTCTTCATTTCAAAATTCATTTCAATCCCCATATTTTTTCCAGAAAAAATCCTGAAAACACAGTTTGAGTGTATGCTAACAGATAACAAATCAATGCTAAATAAGAGATAGAAAAATCTTTTTTTCTTCTAAAGCCAGAGTTTTGGTGAATCTGATTCCTGACTTTCAAGGCGTGGGTTTGGAGATGCTTCCTCTGTGCCTACCTTCCCAGGAGGAGCTATTCATATTTATGTAAATACACTTTTAAGGTAGTCCCATTGTCTTAAAGGCTGGGCTAAGGCATTCTAATTCTCTGAGCACCTGGACGCATAGCAGGGGCTATCTGAAACTGTAGATGGGATCCTGGTCCTATAGACCCGGAGCTTGAACCTTAGAGGATGAGTTCATGAAAGAAGGCAGGGAGATCTTCTGAAACTGGGGGCCAGGAAGCAGGCATTTCCAACATGGTATAATTTAGAGGAAGGAGACCAGTTTCAGATGAAAGACAAGTGACTGTCATGGGTCAGCTGAAATATGGAGCTGGGCCTGGGTGTGGTGCAGTTTGCTTCTTCTTTTCCTTCATGGAAGTAATACATCTGGTCTGCACAGAGATGGCACAGTGAAAATGAGATAGGGAGTCTGGGAGTGGAAGAGTGGATTCAAAAGTAGCTGTTCTACAGGGCTGTTTTAGGGGTTGGGTTAGGGTTAGTGTTCAGGTAAAGAGGAGGAGAAAAGGTAGGGGTCCAGGTGGAGTGGCAGTGGAAAGAGGAAGCCAAAGCAAAGGGAAGGCTGCAAAGAGAGCCTGCCTGTGAACGTTTTTTGGTCTGGGAAATGGCTTGATGTCCTTGTCTAAGGCTCAATCAAAACTTAAATTCTTCTCTTCTAGCTGATACGCAGACTGCAAGCTTTAATTCATTTCTAGATATGTGGACTAAGTCTTATATTTCTCATTTTCCTCCACAAGGGGAGATGGTGGGTGGTCTTCCCTACTCTTACCTAAGCTGCCTTGCAGACTTCTCTCTCGAGCTGAAAGATTCTTTACAGGGTAAACAGACATTTCAAATGTGACAGCTTTCTCTTGAATGGCTTATATTGTTTACCAACTTTTTAACACAGGTTTCAAATCATCTTTATTATATCCTGTATCATTCTGGAGTAAAATGATAAAAAAATGCTGTCCATTTTGAGCTAGAAACTGTTATTTATAGTGTTGTCAACCTTGAGTCCTCAAAGATTAGGAAGGCTTGCAAATCATGAGATTTATTTTAGAAGTATTTTGGGCATTTTAAACTTATTTTCCCATTTATGAGTCTCTGGACAACCCGTTCATGTTTATGAAGCATCTCTATCTTTCTCTCTTAATGAAAGATGAGATTTTGCTTGCTTGTGATTCTCTGGCTATCAGGAAAAAAAATCCTACTGGAAAAAAACAAACTCTAACGGATACAGAGAAGAGAGAAGCAGTAGTATACTCAGGATCATCAGAGGTGGGATTCATCTCATAGGAACCTTATCTGAATGTGGTCCCCTAGGTTCTTTTGGTTGACAGGGCAGAGAAATAGGCACGTTAGGATACCATTCATCCAAAATATTTTGCTTATCCTATTTTCCCAGGGACTAGAAAGGGAAGTGAGAGTGACCGCTGAGACACAGACATCAGATGATCCTGTCTGTAATGCCTCTAATTCATGAGCAGATGCCTTTCTAAAATGAAAGTCATAGCACAAAGTTCAGGGAGTTGTTAGGCTCAGCAATAGGCATCAAAGAATGTCTGAGAAGAATTTGCAAAGGGCGTTAGGTGAGCGGGGCTAATCTCATTGGACTGTCATGATAATCAGAGGGGACAGACACCCACGCTCAATCAGGTACCGAAGGATTCTGCACTCAGCAGCCCTCTAAAGGAGCCTCTCTCTCCCTTGACTGTAGAAGGAACACAGAGAGATCAGAATCCCTCGGCAGAGAAAAGCTGGCCTTTTGTCACAGTCTGTCATAGGTACAAAATCAAACTGCAAGGCCTCAACGGTGCTCTCATCCTTCAAAGCAATAGGGCACATGAGCCGCTGCGCCGGTAGCTCCTTTATGGCCAACTGGGATCTCGGGGTATAGATATCTCCGCAGTATTGCAGTAGTTGGGGCAGTGGGTTTCAGCTAGTTGCCTCGTAAACTGCAGTCCCTGGGCAGCGCTGCCTACCTGCGGGTTATGCGGCATGAAGGTGACTTTGCCAGGAGCTGCAGCCTGTGAGTAATTTGTTCTGAACGCTCGCTTGCTCCCTAGACAAAGCAAGGTGTTGCATCCTGCAGCAGCCAGGCAGAGGCACAAAAGAAAGAAAGGAGGCTGACCCAACAGCTAGCAGGGATGTGTGGGGCTTTACTGATTCCCCACCCTCCTGCCCTGCTCGGAGAAATGATTTTGCTTATTCAGCTGCACCAGTAATATTAGTTTCATGCTAAAGAGTAGCCTGAAGGAAGTGGTGGTATCTGTGAATTAATTACCCTTTAAAGTGAATAAATTAAGTGGCTAAACATGAACCCTGTGCATTTTTCACCAAGGAAATGTTAATTTACCCTTGAATGAGGAGCACAGCAAAAGTGGCCCATGTTATATGTTGGAAAAAAAATCTCTTATACATGTGTGCCTGTAACCTCTCCTAAATGCTTTCTTCCAGCAAATGGTGGACTGGTAAGACCAAGCCAAACTTGTGTCATTATCTTCCAAACTTGTGTCTTCTGTCCTCTTATACCCCTTTCAGCACTGGCTGTTGTCATCCTTGCTGAGTAAAGCCCATTGTAATTGTTAGATCTTCAGGGCACACAGCTGTCATTTCATATTCTTGTAAAGCACCCTGCATGCCCATGGAGTGCTATGACTCAAGAGAAAGCACTTGGTCACAGCCAAAGGATGTGATTAGCCAGCGTGGGTAGGGACAGATGCAGATTTTTGCTGGAAAACCTTTAAAGGAGTGATCTCAGAGTCCCTCTGTTGCTTTGGAAGTTGAAGTCATTCTGCTTTTTAAGAATCAGCACCTTTATTGGGATAAATATTATAAGTTGTCAGCCCAGATGCAAACCAATTAAAATGAACACTCTGCCACTCTCCCACTCAAAAAGAGGCTTTTTTATTTTTTTCCCCAAGGAAGTCCAGGTTGGAGGATCTGAAAGAGCCTGAAGCCCAGCTCTGCTTGCCAGGTCAGTGCCAGAGTACACCCTGACCGCTCTGAACTTAAGAGCTGCTCTGGCAAAGCAGAGGCGTAGTTGGTGTCGTCAGAATCTTCTCCCGTTGTTCCGACTGAATGACAAGCACCGTGAAGAAGACCTCCTCCCCGCGTGAGGAGCACAGGTGTCCTCACCAGAACTGTCCTCACCGCTTCTGATCTTAGTCCTTTTGCTCGCGGGGCCATTGCTTTGTGAGGAACAGCCACTGTCGGCAAGGCTGCTGCTGACCGCAGTGACAAATTTCAGCGCAAACCTGCCTTTGCAGGCATCTTTCTTTGTAGCAAGTGCTTTGGTGAGTGCAGGTCGATTCAAATCCAGGTTGCTCTACGGTTTCCATGCTCCCACAGGGACCTCTGGTGACACCTTGTTGTACTTGGGGGTCTTTCAGCTGTGTTGTTTTAACAAATGTATTCTGGCACTAGATATGGTGGCCCCCTCCCAGCATCCTTTAACCCTTCTGTAAGTAATTTGCCACCAATATTGTTTAGCATTGTTTCAGCAGAACTTTGAGCAACGTGTTTTGTGAGGCCCTTATACATGGTTGGATAATACAATATTCAGAGTTCTCACAAAAAGCATTTTTGCTATTGGGCAATTAGCTCTGGACTTTGTTTTTCCACCTGGTGAATTTTTGGCTATGTTGCTCTTCAGGCTGTGAGACTGAAGAGCTGTGACAGCCTTTGCAAATAAATGGTAGATCAGGTGTGCAAAGGTCCTCTTCAAGAGAGAAAGACAGACTTGAGAGAATGCCTTGCGAGTGAGAGTGTCCCCACTTCCATAGGCACTGATGAAGGATGGAGGAAAAGAAAATACATGATTTTTAGCAGGTGCTTTACTGATCCCCTAAGCCTGTCCAGGTGAGCCAAGTGAAACATGTTGGTGTATCTGAAGGACAACTAGTGCCTATTCATTCTGTGTTGTTTTGGTTTTCTTGGTGGTCTATCTGAACCAAATGAGCTCTTTCCAGAGTGGTGGAATGGGAGAAGCAAATGGTGGCTTTTGTAGGTTTTTACCCCTTGGCTAATGCTGAAAAGTGATGGGACAGAGGTTTATGAGTTTTGGATGATGGCTACTTAATGAAGGGACTGCTCAGATTAGGACCCCGTCACAATATTGAGGCAGGAAGTTGTTCCGACAGATGCAGATGGCTCTTGCGGACAGAGTCCTTCCCTTCCTCTCTCCCCAGAGCAAAGCTCCCCCTTGCACCTTCTCTGACTTTATATTTTTTAAATCCTTGGAGTCTTTACTCCTCTACAGAAGGGTCACATCCTCCTTTGTGTCTGGAAGGAGCATCAGAGTCGTTTTTGTGAACATATGAGCAATGTGTCATGCAACAGAATTGCTCAAGGCAGCAGGGGACCAGGTGCAGTGACCCACTGAGATTCATGGTATATTGTTACACCTACTTTGTAAGTTTGAAAGCATGCTGCAACCCATGAATTGCTTTTCCATTATACCAATGGGGAACGTTACTGGAAAATGAATGGATTATTGTAATAATCCAAGTTCGGGTACCAGAAAGAGAAATCCTCCCCTTCATTTATTAATTTTTGTAGAAATTTCTCCTAAATGCCCAATAGCTAAACTTAAATGAAAGCTGAAGTTTTGTTACTCTTTCTGAAGTGAGAAGTTAATGTGGTAAATCTACATCAGCCATGGCACAAATATAAAACAGACAAAAAATCAAAAGAATGTCAGCCTTCATTTTCTACCAGATGTATTGGTGGCTGGCCCATTGCTTTATTTCTTCCAGTTTCTCGGTTCTTGCTCTGCGGTTTGATTTATGGTGATTTCCTATGCACTGTAGACTACAACTTCAGAATATGATTATTTTTCTTCCCGTTATTTTTTTTTCTCTTTCTTAACCTGGTTTGATGAGTAGCAAATCTCCCAGAAATGCTTCCATTTAAGTTATAATCCTGTATCTATTGGGAAATCATGTATGAAGGTATCTTATCCTCCTTAAAGCAAAATGGAAATGTTGAGCTTCCATTTAAATTTTGTAACTTCTCAATGAAAAAAATTACTATCCTACTTAAAGTAAAAAAACTACAAAAAATAAAAATATTTTTTCCCCACTTTTTGTTTATTTATTTGTATATAGCCTTAGAGGCTAACGTTACATTCTATGGAACTGAAGGCAGCTCACATCCATATTAGAACTTTACTCTTGAGTTTTCTTTGCAAATTCAGAATATAACACTGCAACATCTCACTTGATTCATAATCTGAAAGCCACTTTTGTGACCACAGCGAAGAGGAAATACCAAGCAGAAGAAGTTGGTGAGGAAAATATCTGGCTTGCCAACGCTCTTTTTACTAGTCCTACTCCACTACTGGGAGAAAAAGAATAAATCAGCCAGAAAAATAATTTTGCTGTGCTTTAAAAGACAAATTGCGAGGAAAATCTGATTTATGAAAGATTACTGACTTTGGAACCGTTTAAAAATGAATCTATTTTCATGAAAAAGCAGCTGTTAAACTGGCATAACTATTTATGTTTGACCTTGATTGTTCAGCCTCTGGTAAGAAACAATTAGCAGTTTTCTTTAGCAAAATAACAGTTAATCAAGTTGCCACTGGGTGTAGCTCTTGTGTTACTCTCTCCCTAGGTGATCACATAACAAATGCAGAACTGGTTATTTTTGCTATACAGACAATATAGAAAAATACTTTTCCATAAAAATTTCAGATTTGGCAGTATTTTCTAAAGGATGACAGAAATCATATTAATTATTAGCATTCCCTACAAGGTGGAAAGAGTTTACCGTATATCTATGGTTCTAGCATATTTTAATCATTAAACTATTTAAAAAAATACAGATTGTACATTTTGTGTTTTAGCTTGAGGTTGGCATACTTGAGGAGATGCAGCTTTCCCTACTTTGCATAAATTTGGTTTTGAAATAACAATGATCTGGGGGAGTGGAGAAAAACCCACTTAAATCTAATGAAACCTCGAGAGTATGCAGAGATGTTTCATAAGCAGATTCTGTGTGCCTAGCAGAACTTGTTGTTCTCCTCCCACGTGATTAGTCGTTCTCATGGGAATAAAGGGAACTAAATAAACGGTTCTCCCTATCTCTCCCTCCTTGCCCAGCATATGGGATGCAGAAATGTAGGCAATTGACTGCTTTTTAAAATTTTAGCAGGCAAAGTAAGAGAAGTAAGAGGACTAGGTCAAAATAACGCAATAGATACCGAATCTTCTCAAATCGGTTGAGAAGCAGGCTGCTTCTAGAATGGTGTCTATTGCAAATTTAAAAGGCTGAATTTATGCTACTTAGCAAACTTTGGCTCTGTTATATATAACAATAGTTAAAGCCGTCACATTCACAACAGGGGCATAACGCAGCAATAAAATTGCTTAGTACTGCATGTCTTATTTCTGCCACTCTGAAAGCTGCTCTGATTTAAAATTTCAGAGGGCAGGGAGAAGGGCATTCCTCCTGCATCACAGGAAAGTCTGGTCCGTGTTCTTCCACTGCAGTGAAAGGGATATATGACTTTCCAGGGAGAAGACAGAGGAGTCTCATCTTCTCTGCTTTTCTTGTAGATTACACAAGCAGAGTTTGCAGTATGGGAAATCTGGTGGCCTAACTGATAGCTGGCAGCCCATGTGTGGCTGTCCATTGTGGTTTGCCTTCCCTTGATGTCGCAGCTTCCTTCAGGAAGGAATATTGTCTCCTTTGTTGAATTGAGTGGCTTCTGACACACTTCTGATTTTAGCACTAGCAGCTTAATTCTTCAAACTAAAATTTTAAAGAGACCTAAAGCTGACTTCTGAGCATCTTGAAGCTTCAGCTGACATAAGGAGCTTGTTTTGGGAGTAATGTAAAATATCTGTAGGAATAATGATTAACTCTTTTTCTTAAATCTGATATTCATTAAAGAAAGGGCGTTCTAACCCTGATTCGTGCTAAGACATAGTATGACCAGATGTTTTCAGGTACCTTCACATAGGTCTGTCTGTCAACAGACCATTCAGCACTTGTAATTACTGAGTGTCAGGAACACTCAAAGACTTGCCAGGACCCGGGGAAAGGCCAGGTACCAGCCTAGGAAGATAAGGAAGGAGCATGGATGAAAAATGAGTCTGGGACTCCTTCAGCCAGGGTCAGTGGCAGCCACTAGTCTTGGTCTCAGTCAGAACATTTAAAAGGACGTTTTAAACTCGCACAGTTATCGTCTTGTTTGCCAGATCAGTTTCTCTGGGATTCAGGTTACCTGAGACATCCGTTAGCTCAATGAAAATGGCCAGTCATGTGCAGTGAATGACTGGATTTTTTTCAGATTTTTTTAAATAAAATTAAATAAAATATCTCTAAGATTCAGAGAACTACTAGCAGAGTAAAAGAATATTAAGAATTTTATTTTTTACAGAGAGGAATTCTAGGAAATGTGGGCACAGGTTTCAAGAGCCCCAGAGAGTGAAATAAGCACACTGGCCTTCTGAAAATGTCAACTTTATCTATGAATTTAATTAGGTATATTACAAGATATTATAGGACATATGGTTGTTCCAGATCAGAGAACTGATAATCGATATAGAGAAAACATCTGGTATTCATAAAAGGCAAAATATAGTTAGGATATTATCAGTTAATTATGCTATGGCCAGTCAGTTATTGAGGGGACATAAAGAGTTTTTTTTCTGCCCTCCTTTTAAGTCTTGCAATGGGTCTGCTACCTACCTTAGTCTGATCTTTCTACAGCCAGGTGTTAGTCAGGTAAGGCCCCATGGCGCTTCTTGCTCTGTTGGCAGCAGAAGAGCCAGGGAGGGTTCTACAGTTCCTCCGTATTCAGCAACAACATTGGGTTAGCAGAGATGAAGGGAGCAGATATTGTTTATGCTCCTATGACATTTTCAGGAGCGCAGAATCTTTGTACATTGTACCTCCAGACAAAGCCTGCTTGCAGGGCTCTGGCTGTGATGACTTTTTTGGTTGCAGTTCATTAGAAGGACATTTCAGAAGTGTGACAGCAAAAGTTGAAGGCTAAAGAGGAAAGAAAAGAAAAGCAAAAAAGTAAGTAAGTGTGATGTTTGTAAGAACAGAGAACAACCTAAGTGCCGCTTTAAAGATAGCTAGAATGAAAGTTAGAAGTACTTATAATACTTAAAACAGTATTCACCTATAAGAAAGGAGGTGGGAGAGTTATCGAGATAAATTTTCCTAAATCCTGTGTAGCCATTCAAATGTGGTTTCCAAGCAACCAGAACATGAAGATAGCCCCAGGAGTAAGAGGTATTATGAATGGCTGGAGACACAAAGAGGAACAAAAAGATGAAACTGGGCTGGAGCCAGGGTGGGAAGATGCTGGAGTGGAGGGCTCCCTGCAACAGCCCCCAACCCTGCAGCTGGAGGGGCACAGGGTGAGCTGACCTATGTGAGAAGTTGCACCAAATGACAGCCAGCAATTTAAAAGAAAATGAAGGAAAGAAAACATACAACGAATATAAAAATCTAAGTGAAAAACATATGCTTTGTATCATACTTTCAGACATCACATTAAAATAAATGGGCAGGAATATGTATCCTGGTAGACTTCATTATCTTTATTTTGTGAAAGACTGACATTTACAATTCCCTAGTACTATATTCTACCTGTTTAAGAAATGTTCTTCTTAGCCTTTGTCCAGATCAGCAATTGTCCACTTATTCTGGCAAATCTTTCATTAGCAGCTTGAATTAATCACAAAGGAGAAAATGAGTGTTTAAAGAATAACCGGTTGGCTTACCAGATATATGGCAAAAGGTGTATAATTGAATGAATTTGACTGATATCACTGAAAAAGCTTCAGAATTTGTTTTTATCTTGTCAAAATAGTTGCAATATTGCCAATTATGGTAAACTGGGTTTGCAGAGTGCAGTTCTGTGTATCCTGAATTATAAATAAACAAGGCATGAAACTCTTAATTTCAACTTTATGAAGAAAACCTGGATATGCTTTTCAATATCTGTATATCTAACCTAAGAAGTAACTCCTCTAGTTCCCAAATATAAGAGGGTCTTTGTCTACAAGCTTTCATGTGAGATTTGCCTTTTCTTTCTTTATTTTACTATATTTTTTCTATGTCTATCGCTCCCCTCACCCCACCCCTTTTCTAAAAGTAAACTCACTAGGTGCACCTCAGGAGACTACAGTGCACCCAAAATTACAAGGCCTAATCATGCGCGTCTGCTGCTGCTCCTAGCTGATTTCAGTGGCAATATTGCAAACCAGCAGCACCCTGGAGCTCCAGATCTCTTCCTTGCTGCATCCCTCAAGCTCAGAAGCCACCTTAGCACATGCATTAAGTCTGGTATTTAACAAGCACATTTGCAGCTTGTCTTACTGTTGAAGTTTGAAGGTGGCAAACTCTTATATAAGTCTTCTCAGTAAGTAATCACAGAATCACAGAATGGCTGAGGTTGGAAAGGACCTCTGGAGTTTACCTAGTCCAACCCCCCTGCTCAAGCAGGGTCCTTTAGAGCATATTGCCCAGGATCACATCCAGACGGGTTTTGAATATCTCCAGCGAAGGAGACTCTCTGGGCAACCTGTGCCAGTGCTCAGTCACCCTCACAGTAAAGAAGTTTTTTTCTCAGGTTTAGATGGAACCTCCTCTGGTTCAGTTTCTGCCCGTTGCCTCTTGTCCTGTTGCTGGGCACCACGGAGAAGAGGTTGGCCTCATCCTCTTGACACCCCCCCTTCAGATACTTACACATGTTGATCAGATCACCGCTGATCACCTCCAATTAGCTCTCCAGTCTAATTGGAGGCCTGTAGCTAGCAGTGTCCATCAGGGGTCAGTCCTGGGTCCAGCCTTGTTCAACGTATTGATTGACGACCTGGAGGAAGGCACAGAGTGTACTCTCCAGCAAGTGTGCTGATGCTACTAAAGTGGGGGACGTGGCTGACACAGCAGAAGGCTGTGCTGCCCTTCAGAGGGCCCTGGAGAGGCTGGAGAGTTGGGCGGAGAGGAACCTCCGGAGGTTCCACAAAGGCCAGTGCAGGGTGCTGCACGTGGGGAGGAATAACCCCCTGGAGCAGGACAGGCTGGGGACTGACCTACTGGAAAGCAGCTGTGCAGAGAAGGACGTGGGAGTGCTGGTGGACAACCAGTTGACCATGAGCCAGCAAGGTGCCCTTGTGGCCAAGAAGGCCAAGGGCATCCTGGCTTGCATGAGGCAGGGTGTTGCCAGCAGGTGGAGGGAGGTGATCCTGCCCCTCTCCTCAGCCCTGGGGAGGCCTCCCCTGGAGTCCTGTGTCCAGTGCTGGGCTCCCCAGTACAAGAGAGACATGGCACTGGTGGAGAGAGTCCAGCGGAGGGCTATGAAGATGGTGAGGGGACTGGAGCATCTCCCTTCTGAAGAAAGGCTGCGGGAGCTGGGCCTGTTCAGCCTGGAGAGAATACTGAGAGGGGATCTGATCAATGTGTACAAGTATGTGAAGGGAGGGTGTCAAGAGGACGAGGCCAGTCTCTTCTCCGTGGCGCCCAGCGACAGGCCAAGAGGCAGTGGGCACAAGCTGAACCACAGGCAGTTCCACCTGAACATGAGGAGAAACTTGCTTCCTGTGAGGGTGACAGAGCAGTGGCACAGGTTGCCCAGAGAGGTCGTGGAGTCTCCTTCGCTGGAGATATTTAAAACCCACCTGGATGGATCCTGGGCAATATGCTCTAGAGGACCCTGCTTGAGCAGGAGGTTGGACTAGGTGATCTCCAGAGGTCCTTTCCAACCTCAGCCATTCTGTGATTCTGTGATTTTAAAGTTTTCCTAATAGGATCTGAGAGGACTGCAAGCCTCCCACTTAATGCCAGGCCATGTTTAGGGACGCTGGATAGGGGGAGCGGTCTGTCCCTTTTAATCAAGTTTGAAGAAAAAAAGCCCATTGTTTTCTAAGTCATTTGTGAAGAAGCAGCTTGTGGGCAGAAATAATTCAACATTAGAAGGAAGATCCCAATAAGAAACTATTTTTGTATGGGCAGATGGATTTGAAAATGCAGTTGGCTCAGTGCTGTTCCTAATCTATAATAAGAAACTGTTGTTCTGTGTGATATCCTGGCCATATGCTAAAGCCAGAGGATAGTCTATTATAAAAGAGTGAAGAGTGTTTTATCTTTCTGAATTTGTTCATACACTCCATGGCACATATGTCTTCATCAAACAAGGAAAGCTCAGAGGATGGCAACAGGATGGCAACATTCCTCTTGAGTCCTCTGAGTTCTACCCTTATAATAAGAATGGAGCATTCTGTATATTTCCTGAAAAATACGTTTTTCAAAACAGACAAAGGGGACTGAACTTTCAGATTCAGGGATTTTATATAATTTCATTTCCTAGACTTATACGCTATCTTCTGCCATGCTGGTGGGAGGTGGCACAAAACACTCTAGTCGTATGGAAAATGTGCAGTCTGCTAGGGAGAAAAGTAGCTACTTACACAGTGTTTACTCTCTCATGTAATTCCATCATACCTCTTTGCATATTCTCTCCTAGACAGCTGTCACTGTCTTGTCTATTCTTTTTTTTCCCAAGAAATCCTGTTTTGCTTTACAAACCCATTTTTTCCTTAAGAAGCCAGAACCAGTCCAGCCACACCAGTAGGTTTCATATCAATGCCTCGAGGAAAATAGTGGGACAGAAAATAGGAGCTGGATATAAGTGTGCAAAGCATGAAACTAGGAGAAGGCACAGCTATATCCATCTGCTGGAAGAGGAGTAGCTACAATTTAGCAAGCAGAAAAAGTAACTGGGAAAAAAATCCCCAAACTCAATCTTTCCTTAGTAAAGACATTGCATAGAGCCTGGAGAACTGAACTGGTATGTAGAGATGGTATGCAAAGTCAGTGTAAGAAAAGGGAAAGGTAGTGCCGAAGAGACTCAACAGTTACCCCAGAAGCAAACTCGTTAGTGTCCTCCTGGCTTGTAAAAGAGATAAATTGCCCCTGTGTCCTTAGCCTCTCATAATAACAGCCTATAAAAAAGGCTAATAGGGACATCACAAACTTTACACCTACTGACAACCTAGCTACAACAGCAGATAATGTCCCCTCACTAAGGCCACTTCTGTAGCAGCCTGGCCAGCATGAAACCTGGCAAGAAATTGTGATTGTGTGCTCCTCACCTCCCAACCTGACCTTTCACCTGTAACCCTGCTTGGGCGATAGCCCTCAGGAAGACCTGATGTCCCTCACCCCAACTCAGGCGATAAACCTTCAACAGTGGTCATGATGGCTGCATTCCGATTGGGATGGCTGCATCCAACTCAGAGCAGAATCTGGGGAAACCAATAGCAGCACAATAGCCAAGGGCTAATTAGGCACGTACCGGCCAAAATACGGCTAGTAGGCATGTATGAATATGAGTTAATCATCTTGCCACATAAGTAATGCAGCAGCGCAGAGCCCATTGAGCTCTCCTGCACGGCAGCGGGCTGCACGCCAGGATCTCCCCTGGAGTAGGGACGCCTCTCAAGGTTACTCCTTGAGGTCAAGAGATTCCTTACCTGTGACAGATCCTCAATAAGTGACTAATAGCATGCTGAAACTTTCAAACTCATGCTGAGTTACCTTTTTGATTGATTGCACACATAATCCTTAGACATAAACCATTGACCAAGTCTGGGACTAAGACTGGATCCAGCCACACCTAGACTCCTCTGAGAAGGAGTTTAGAGAGCAAGGGGGTCCATTCTGAACCTCGTGACTCAACGGGAGGGTCTCCTTGACACTTTTGTCTGACCCTGTCCTCCATGAAGTAAATAACCAAGTGACCCTTTCCATTGACCCTTGTTGAATCATTGTCTTATTTGTGATTGAACTTTGTTAAATTGCTATCTTATCTTAATAAAACATATCACTACTTCTCTCTGACGAGTGAAGTGCATCACTCCCCACTCCTCCGCGACAGGAACCTGGCAGCATGCCTCCATCCCATATATTACAACTGCCTTCACGTTTTTGCAGTTGCTAGAGTTTCACAGTGCTTATAAAGATAAGTGAGACGTAGCTATTACTAGAGGCTGCAGATCTAGCAGTAGGTAAACAACGTTATTAATATGTCTTTGCATAAAGTTACATTGCTTCTATGATCCTTTGACGGTTGTGATAATGACGGGAGAGGGCAGCCTCAAGCAGGGTAAGGACTTAGTGTGTGTGCTGGAGCTACTGCTCCCCGTCTTCAAGCATATTCTCAGATTTCCATAGGTAAGTATTATAATGTTGTCCTTCTTAGTTAAAATAAAAAATTTGAGAAAAGATTTGAATATTACTGACACCTGTATGAAACAGATTACAGGACATAGCTATGTCTCAAAACTCAATGGATTAGCCCAGTAGCCTTGCCGATGCTTTTATCAGGAAGAACAACTGGAGAGCTAGTTGAAAGGCTTCCATTGAGCTATACAATCTGGACTTTTGGCCTGTGTTTCTTCTGGCTTAACATGCATTTTTCAAGTGACGTGTTTGCTGAAGGGTATGTTAAGAGTCAGGAATCTAAACAGAATATCAAGTGACCTTGGATACACTAGAGTTGTGGTACCATGTCATGGTTCTGGGATTCAGCACAGCTGGTTAAGTATATTTATTTCAAAAGGTGGCCAGCTCTAGAGGTAGCTTAGCACATACTACCCAGTCCAGAAAAGCATCATGTTAGCATCTCCAAGCCAGTTGCAAAGACATGCATCTACACATATACACTCTGTGGGACAGTGCCATAAAGGTGGCAACACCGGTCCCAACGGTAGCAGAGTGAGCACAGCGCTGAGCCTGGGCTAATTTGCCCTACTTCTCAAGAGGGCTTGTAAGTTTAGGTGACACATATCCCTGTTGCTATCAGTGACTTCCCAGGAATGCAGCTAACACAGGGACCTCAGCCCTCTTTTCTGCTTTTCAAGGCAGACAAGCGTTCTGTGATTGCTAGTTTAGTTTGACTTTGCTATGTTTTCCTCCTAAATTTATCAGCAAGGATATATACCACTTAGTTAAAAAAGTTTTTTTAAAAAGGGAAATATATCTTATTACAGACTGTCTGATTTCCTTGACAAAATCTACTCTTGCCTTTCCAAGTATAGCCATTTCCAATAAAAATTGAGTAACTTTATAATAACACCTAGAACGTCTTTCAGGCAATTTTGATTTCAGTATGAGTTTTTGCTTATCTAACTTAAATATGATTTGCATTTGGAAAAGCTCAGGGATATGCATTATTATAAAAGAAATCATTTATAGGCAAACAAGAATTAACCAATATAGCGGACTGTAAAGTATGCCTCTTTTTTGCCTAGGGTCCAGAGAAAGCTCTTAGATCTTGTCAAAAAAAAAGAGGCTCTTTTATTCCACACGTTTGAAAAATGGTCGCTCAAAGAGCCAAAAATTTTCACTTATTATTTTAGGGAAGTTATTTTGTTTTCTACACCCTTTTCTGCCCTCCTCCTTCTTTTCCTGTTTCTCCAGTATTTAACTGAAAAAATCATATGCAAGAGAGGTAGATGACAAATTCAATTTTCATATGCTCATTTTCTTGGATAAATGGGAAATTAAAAACAAAAGTTTTACTTAATTATAGGCCTCTTCTAAATCAATGTTTATTGGAAGAAGTGCAGCCAGCTGCAGAAACAATAAAGCTAGCTACCATAAACAAGATGCTTGTCTGTCTTGACTTTGCTTTGCAGTGAGGTTGCATGCCGTTGTCTAAAATTACTCAGTTCCATGGGCTGTAAGGCATAAAGGCTGAACATCACTGTCGCGCTGTCGTGGTAGAAAAGATAGCGAATGCCATTTTGCTTTCAAATGAGGCCCAAGACATTGTGAGATCAATTGTTTTGAAGGGCAAGACAGCAGCACAGTACTTGAAACTTCATATGTTAAAACAAGGAGAAAAGAAATATAACGAATTTTTTAAGGGGAGGCAGAATGGGATGTATGTTTCATTAACTTTAACTGAAGGAAAGGTAGAACCAAATTAAACTCAAGCAGGAACAGACTGCCTGCAGCTCTGGAAACTACACAGGGACTCTTTGAAAGGATGATGTATATAGTTGGTTTGTTATGATAAATTTAGAAAGAGTATAACATAATCTAGAAGAGATGCTCTTGAATATAGGAAAGACAAAATTAGCTGACTGACCTATTAATGGTGGAGAGAGTAAACAGAATACATTTTAAGACTGTGCAGAAGCGGAGTAAGTTAGTACGCACCTGGAAAAAAAAAAAAAGCTGAAAGGGATGAATGGGAATAGGCTCAATGAGTAGGATACATCCAGTCTGAGTTTTGTGTAGGGTCTAAGGGCACAATTCCTTCATACATGCTATTTCTGCTGAGACCTACCAGATTCTACTGCCTTTTGCAAGCTTAAGTCAAAAACAGTAGCATTTGGGGACAGTAACTTGAATGCTTATGGAAACGGATAAAACACAGGTTGACATGGAAAAACAGAGATTATCCTCTGTCAGGAGGAGAGTCGTAAGATTAGAGGAGATGAGATTTATATGTAGAAAGGACTGAGCACTGGCAGAAAAAAAGAGATTGTTTATATTCCATGGGGGAAAATGTTATTTTTGACAATATTAAAGAGATTGGAATTCAGCTATATAAAAAGCACTGTATATCCAACAGCAAAGACAGCAAGGTTTTTAACTTGGGAAAAATTCTTTCCAGACCTCTCCCTAATCAGGTCACCATTTTTGAAAGTCATTATCCATATGATTAATTCTGGATCATCAAAATGTGCTTGAGTATTTGCCTAAGTGTTTTGCAGGATAGATATCCAGACACCCGAAAACACTAAATATTTCTGCCAAGGACTATTTGTCTTTTTCACAAATGTAAACAAAAGAACCACATAAATAACACTAGACTGTGACAATGGCTTTAATACTGTGGTTAGGTTATTCTGAGAAGAGTGACCTAAGTATTGATTGCCAGAGAAGACAACATTATAAGTTTTATGGCACACAAGCAAAAAATTCCATGAAACCAGTAGAAATCAGAATGCTCTCAGGAGATGGTTTTAGTGGAATACCAGAAAAGTAGTTATAAATTTATTAGTCTAACTACAGGGAAGCAATCATAAATTTTTTATTCTGACCCAGGGAGAGATAAAGCGCTCTAGCCACAGATGGGATTAAATTTACTAATCAAAAAGTGAGTCAGCAACATAAAAGAATAGGATAAAAAAAAAAAAACAGTTAAGCCAGTACAGTGTTCTCCCAACACTTGAAATGGCTGTCCTGCACCTGAAGCATTGAGGTTTGATTAGTTATGTAGCTCCAAATACTAGCATTGAAGAAAAAAGCTAGTACTCCTTTAAACCCAGTCTCATTATTGTAAATCCTTACCACCAGATTCAGATGCCTTAATCAAACTGAATATGATCTCTCTTTCCCAGTTATGTAATTTAAAATGTACGTGTGTTGGGAGCCACTTGCAAAACCAGGTGCAACTCCGTAGCATTTGAAAACGTCCATCACATTTGGAGTGGGGAGAAATGCAGGGCTTGTATGATATTACAAGTTTTTCCACCTTTTCCTATTTTTTTCCTGGAAATTTCATCATATTTCTTTCTTTCATATCATAATGCTTCTATTCCCTCATCAAATTTCTAAAGTAATCTTGCCTTCCACTTCTGCTCTGATAGTGTCAAATCACTAGGGGAGCTGAACTAATTTCTAAAGAGAACTTGGTGAAATTTCAGGAGTGATTTGCAGGATGGTAGTGAATGACAAATAGAAAGAATTCCTTAAAAAAAGACTCTGGTAATGAATTCTTTGAGATCTGGGTAATTTTTCTTAGCGGTGTGAAAGTAAGAGAAAATATATTTTCAGAAGAAAGGACATAAAAAAGACATCAAAGAATTTAAAAATTTTTGGTAACTTAAAATAAAATGCTAGTATTCAGGATGGCAACACTGGTTGAACTCTTTTCTTGACCATGCTATATACATGTACCAGATAAAGATAAATGCAAGTAGATATGACACTACCCTTATTCCTTGTTTTTAGAGGTTAATCTAAAGTCTTCCCTTGTCTCTCATTTACTCAGTGTATCTATTTTGCTAGTAAGCTAGTCATTCTGCAGGTATGCCTGTTTATCTTCTAGAGCAAATTCATTATTTTTTCCCTCTTTCTTCTCCACAGCTAGTCAGCAAATACCTCTGAAAACCTCTGTGCTGGTCTCTGCTTGCTTAACGTGTCCTGGGGGTAAACGCAGATTTACAAGGAAGACTGAGAGGCTTGAAAGCTCTGTCAGATACAACACATGCACACAGCAACAGCTGCCCTACCTCTTCTGCTGACACAAGCATATTCCCAGTGCAGCTGGGTCCTGCAGTTTTAAGAGTTTCAGGAGTGTCGGCCTCTTGCAGGGCACATGGCTCAGACTGAGGGTGGTTGGACCCTGCAGAGGATTTTCCCAAGGTTCATCATGACCACCCCCCCCCAACTTATCAGGTCTGAAAGAAAATGATAAAATATGGAGAGCAGGTGGAAATTAGTTCATTATGGATGGTGTGACAAGGGATGACAGGAGATGGGTGTCTCATATGTCCTCAGTCTTTCTCAGACTCTCAGTAACTAGATTTGTTTTGAGTCATAAGCAGTGGTTCAGACTTTATTTAACTCAGCCACTGCCCTCCCCTATTACTAATCACACAGCAACACATCATCTGTCTTGTCTTAACAAGTCTGAATGCTGGAAACTGTGACACATTTCTGAAGCACGGTGAAAAATGATTGGCAAGAGCATATTTTCAGATTCATTGTAGCAGTGTTTTCATTGATTAACATATACGCCAACTGCCATATATTTTATAGGCTGACATGCGTATCCTCATTTTCCCCATATCTATCTCCATATAATATTTATTATTTCAGGCACACCAATAGTTCACAAATTGATTAAATGTCCCTTTAAATAAACACAAAGGATACAGAAATAATTACAATAATTGTTTTATCAGCTCAGGTGCTATTTATCAGCTCTCTAGTAGCTGTCATGTAAATTTACTCTTCAGAGAAGACATCTTCTATGAGGTCTGTCAAAGATAATGCTTGCAAATACCCCAACAAAACCAGCCATTTATCCCAGAAAAATTTTTCTGGCTTTCGCTATAAAGCAGCCTCCAACAGGACAGTGCAGTGCAAAGGTATTCAAAGCTTTCAAACGCCTGCCATTTTGTCAGATCCCTTGCTCAGATCACACTTTTCAGCTGAATCCCCTTTTCATTTGGGTGCAACTGAGAAGGGAAATCTTTAAGGAGCAGGTCAGTGCTCCTGGTTTGCTCCTTAGCCATCAGCCAGTCCAGATCCTCAGCAGAAGCTGTAGCAGCTGGGTGATCCATTGTGAAACACTCTCCAGCTGAGGGCCTGAGGAGCATACAATAGCACATGGGAATGCAGGCTCTGTTCCTTTCTTTTCTTCTTTGAGGGACTTGTGATGAGGAGGAGCAAGAAGAAATTTACTTTCTCTCTCCCTTCAGGGACACCTGCTTTTTTTAGAGGGATCCACACCATGATATTTAAAGCAAATCTCCGCTCTCTTTGCATTGATCTAAAGAAGATGAAGTCAGCAGTAGATCTGCCTTATGGCAGACAGGAAATTTCTTTTTTCTTTTCTTCTTTTCTATTTTTGTTGTTAAATAATGATGAATCAACACAATCAAGCTGAAAATTCCTTCCTTTTGTTTTGCTTTATATTTTTCTTGACAGTGCAAGTGACTGCTCATTGGTGCAAGGCAGGAAATTACAATAACTTATCCCTGAAGTGTTTTCAGATCATATTCTTTAGAGCCGAAGCTTTTCTTTATGGCTTTAAAGCTGGGAATTCTTGGTTGTTGATTTTCTTTGTAATTAAAGGTTTCAACCCTTCAATTTTCATCTTGTATTTGAGCCATTGTAGCATGCTTCAGAAGCTTGCAAACCAGACTTCAAACAGAAGGCCTGTTTCTGCTGCCTTTGAAGTTATGACAAACCTCCTGTTGATTGCAGAGAGGGAAACTGGCCTGAAAGTACAAAGCAGTTTTATTTCTTTCTGATTTTTTTCAGTTACCCTGCTATTGTACCATGTGTCAGAGGTGCTGCAAATTTTTGTGGGCAAAACAGATATGCTATTAAGACAGCTTCCCTAGCAGCAGCTTATTAAGCTCTTACTATGAGTGAAATAGGGGTTGGCCATCAGCAACTTTGCCCAGTCTCTCCATCTGTCAGATCTTCCTGCTGCCTATCACAGAGCAAGAAGACATGGCCCATAAGCACAACAACAGGCTCTCAAGTTCAGCGGACCCGGAGCAGGTTGCCAGGTGGAGTTGCCACTGAGCTACAGGCCTGGAGAACCTCATAGCTGCTGGGGCAGCATTGCTGGAAAGCAGAAGTGTCTAAGGAGCATATTTCATATAGTAAACATTGTGGTTTCACTGATTCTCAAATCACACTTTCTCAGAGTTGCTGTTCTGTAAGAAATAGTAGGAAAAGATAGGGTATTTGGCTTGGCTGAGCTCAAAAGCCTTTATAGTCTTTTTTCTTTCTTTTTTTTTAATGGCATTCCCTGCAGTTTGGCAACTTTGCCTTCCTGCCAGCTCTAATTAGAAGCCTGAAACTGGTAAGTGGGAGCCAATACTTAAACTAACCTAGCACTGTAGCAGATTTGCATTGGAAATCATTCGGATTTCTCCGACTTAGATAAATGCAATGCAGTATCCTGAAAAACCTTCTTTGATAAGAATAGCTGGAATTAACGCAAAGAGACCATCTTGGAAGTGAAAAATAGGTCAACTTCTGTAGCCAGTTCATCAGCAGAGATCAGTCTCTCTCCGGTTTGAGCAAGGAAGAAGGCACAGCTGTGAGCTGTCTCTGGATATTGTGCACTGCAAGCTGACATGACTGTCGGTAAGCATATATAGAATTGCAAAGTATGTCCCCAAAAAGTTGCAGCAGACTTTCTGAAGTTCAGCGATTGCATGATGATTCTTATCTTCCTGTCTGTCTGTCCTATCTGTCCTTCTACGCTCCAGTCATGGTCCTTCTGACTCTGTCTTTATCTCTCTTTTCTTCAGATGAGATAAAAGCACAAAGAAATTGTCCTGCTGGAAGAGGATAGAAAGGTTTTGCATTCGATAATGCATTGCTAGGGTAGTAACTGCCATTAGCGGCTGGCATAGGAGTGGGTTACAGATTTCCAAGAACTAGTCTGGCAGTACTCCACATATAAGAGGGAAAGGAATATCTGATTATCAGGACTTTACGATATTTGTCAGCAGTAAAAAAGTGTTGGAAACCTAATTCCTGTCAAGAAAGATGACTATAACTCATCAAGATTAGTATCAAAGCTGCCAATGGTGGGGTCACTCTCATCCAACTAAACTGAGCCATGCACACTCTGCTTCCTAAATTGCCAATAGAGAGAAGTAGGAGCATCCCACTGTGTGATTTGTTTGACCTATTATAATTGTCTTTAATTGTCTTTAGGATACTATCAGTTGCTCCTTAGAAGTTCCTACTTTTCTCTGTTGGTTATAAGTGTGCAGAAAATACTGTGTCCTGTCCTGCCGTGAATCCAAACAAGGAGGAT
The DNA here is from genome assembly GCF_040807025.1 of Struthio camelus. Classification (NCBI taxonomy): domain Eukaryota; kingdom Metazoa; phylum Chordata; class Aves; order Struthioniformes; family Struthionidae; genus Struthio; species Struthio camelus. The sequence continues at coordinate 147,254,265 of NC_090942.1, read as the reverse complement.
CAGGCATGACCCGCTGACTGTGTGGCCAGGTTGATCCCTGTTAGTCTTGCCCAGGAAGTGAAAATTACATGCCTGGAAGTTGCTTAAAAGGTTATAGTCAGCAGATGTTTCTGTGTTCAGCAGGCCAGACTGCAGCATGGTTCAAAGCAAGTCCCCAGCATGAACGTTTGCTGGAAGGCAATTACACTGAATTACATTTCAGCCAGTAGGTTCATAGCCAATTTTATAATTGCTTAATTCCGGGGTAGTCACTATTGGCAATGGACTGGTAATAGTAACTTTTGGTATGTATAACAAACAGGGAAACAGTGTCTGACAAATGGCAATGTCATGCTTGAGGTTGCTTCATGTGGTGATGAAAGGTAGTGTATTTTTTCTCAAGCACTGTACGTCTGTGTATGTACCTTCTCTGAGCTCACAATGGCCTATGGCTTGCTTCCAGTCACCTCTACTCTTCATGTTCACATTTACTTATTAAAAAAAAATTCTCTTTTCCTTCAAAAATAAAAATTCTGTGGGTATAAACATACTGTATTATTAAATTCTGCTATGACTTCAGAAGTGCTTCAGGATATGTAGGCTACAGAAGAATTTAGACCAGCATATGACTTACTGGACACGTGTATCTCTGTAAAGAGTCTCTAGGGTTATCGCATAATCCTTTTAACAACATATTTCATGCAAATAGGTGTGGGAAAGACATGTGGTCCAGTTATTAAGGAGAGACATCGTGAGGCAAATGCCTAGTTTACACTCAACTTTGCATGCAACACTGAACAAATCATACTACTTCTCTGTGGTTTAGTTTTCCCATCTGTAAAATGGGAGCGGCAACACTCATTTATTTCGCAGGGGTGAGTCTTAATTATTGTTTATAAAATATCTGGTGAGGTTGGTGTGAATTCTTTATTCTGCTGGAGTCAGTGCAGGTTTTGCTTTGGCTTGCAAAAGGACTCAGACTTCATCCTTAAAGCAGTAACAAAACAAAGCTTCTGTCCTGTATATGGGAACTCCTCTCTCTCCTGCTCATATATGTCTGAACAGCTGTGTGAAAGGATATATTATCCCTGCGATCCGATTTATGAATTTACACCATAAAAACATTAAAATTATGAATAGCATATGAATTTTCAGGTTTCTATTTTTTTCAGTAGGGCTGGCTAGAGATGGCTTATCCACACTGGATTTTTTCAAGTCAAGAAATGACTGAGTTTTAGGAACCATGGATGATTTGTCAGCAATGAGGTTAAACTCCCTTCCCCACTGCTGTGTAAGCTATCAACAGCTGCATCTTTGCAGCTTTGCCTATCACTCAAGATATATTAATGTGAAAAAAGTAATGGGGAATTTGAAATTATGGAATTCAATTATCATATCTCCTCCTCCCCTGAATTCTTCTGAAAACTAGAAGGAGGCAAAGCTGTTAGTCAGCTCTTATGCAACTAACATGGCTGAGCAGGGAGACTTTGCACCTCTCAGGAGAGGAAATCATAGTCATATGAAATGTCAAGACAAGAGAAGCTTTGAGAAAACATCCACTGATAGAGATTTTTAAAAAGATTTTAAAAAATAATAGAGTGTTAGCTCACGGAACTTGAGAAATATCTAGACTGAAAGATTTGATATGCAAACAGGAAGAATTTGAAAATTAGCCTCCTACCAAGAAGACAGAAACAACCTTACAGCAGTAAAGAAGGGCTATTAAAACAATACATGACAATTTCTCACAATGCTGAAGGAACATCAAGAGGAAAAAAACTGAAAATTATGTTTTTTCCAAAAAGTCTATAGGGAAAGCCATTGAGAGTTTTAATGTTTTTACCTCTCTACTTCATTAAAGCTTAAATAGCAAGTGATACTGTTGCTCCTTGCACCAGCAACCTCCCACCTTACTGCTCCTGGTGAAGAGACCCAAAGAAGGATGCAGCAGACAATGCATCTCTTTTTATACTCAGGTTACATTTTCTTGTTACAAACCTGGACCAATTATTTCAAATATCCTACAAACGATAATTAACTTTGGTAACTTCTTTCGCTGAAAGACAAACCATGGTAAGTCAGAAGCAGTGAGGATTTTATTAGATAGAGAGAGAACTAGGCACTTCATAGAAACGTTCAGAATGCAGCAGAAGAAATAAACATCAAAGAGCGTGGCATCTAGTTCCCCTTGGAAATAGAAGTAGAGTCAAGGCTAACCCAGTCCCAGTAACTGTATAATTAGCAAGTGACCTGAATGCATGGAAGGTACTAATTTTTTCCCTTTGGGAGAAAATAAGCATAACTGAAATGAATGCCATACATGTGCTGTTTATTCTGAATAAATACTCCTTATCCCACACTCATGCCTTTCACTTTACTAAAAAACAATATATTGAGATCTTCTTTTGGGTGATATAGCCTTACAGAACCAGCATTTCCTTGCAAAATACAAACTTGAACGTCTAGGAATTGGTTTTAGATTTTACGGCTCTGCGTGTTTTCACTAAACAGTTTTAATTATGGGTCAGCAATATACCCATTTAATTTCCTGGATCACAGAGTGCCAGACCCATTCCAGTAGACCTGTTTTCTCCTTTGCTCCTTGCCTACATGCTGCTCTTGGCCTGCCACCCAAGCCGTACTGTGGAAGCATAGCCTCAAGAAGTGAAGTGTGGTCTCTACTGTCTTAAAAAAATCATATCTCTCTGTGTGTGTTCCTTTGACTTGAGAAAGATCCCGTGTTCAATGAGCTGATTGCTAGTCTATGTATTTGGAAAGACATCTTTCTTTTGAAATAATGAAGGAAATACTCTGTCTCTAGAATAGCAAGAAATAGTAACATATCCAACATAACTAGGGCCTCCTCCTTTCAATATCCCTGATCCTTGGACTGTTGCAGACCCTTCCCATACTACTTTTATCTTCCACAAAGGTTGCCTGGGTCACCACAATATGCAACAAAATTGCACCTCACTTGTCAGCAAATTTGAATTAAACACAAATTTCAAAAGACATGTTTGGGAGACGGACCACAAAACAATGAAAACACATTTTCACATGTGCTCTCACTGCTCCTTAGAGCTTTGCTTAAGAGTAACTCAGCAGAAAATTGTTTGCAAAATTGTATGTGGCCCCCTATTGACTATTTGAAACAGGTGATGCTAATCACCCAGAGGCTAATGCTGTGACTTGGCAGATGCTAAGTTAGTGCTTATGTTATGGGAAAGCAACAAGATCTCATTGCTAAAAGTAGAGCTGGGTGACCAGTTTATATTTTCATCATCACAACAGTAGTATTAGAACCTAGCTAGGTATCCTGCTAAACTGAAGTTAAACAAATGTGAGAAGGTTTTTTAACAAAGAAATGATTTAATACTGCCCTCTTATTAGCATTGTGGATTTTCTCTGGCATGCTCAGGTTTCAGTGTTACTAATTGAGGATGGCCATGGCTTCCAAATCCACATGTATGGAAATAAGGGAGCAAGTGGCCAAAGGTGGAAGATGCTGCCTCAGGTGGAAATGATTTACCATGAATCTACTGAAATGTAGCAATTTATTTTTTTGTGGGGCAGCTGGGCTGCATGATCTACAGCAATGAGAAGACTTCACTTTACACCAGAATCTCTGTTTCCCTTTAAAGGAATTTGGAAGGAATTTGGAAATGGGAAATCTCAGGATTTTGGAGGTGTAGTGGATAATCATAAGTTGGGAGCAGGACTGCTATTCTTGTTTGGGAAGATATACGAGAGCCAAATAGATGATGACTGCACAGTTGTCTATTAGGGGAGGATCTGAGTACAAGGCATAGATTCAAAAGGTGTGGCTGCCCTGGGGATATATTGTAAAATCAGGCCGTCTATTGCCCAGTGAATACTGAATCAGCTCCAATAGAAAATATGAAAGAGACCTCTGGCAGATCCAATAAAAGTATGAGCATTAACAGTATAAGAATGCTGGTAAGATGGGAGATCAAGGCCCTTTGTCATCTAGATTTACATTCACTAATAAAAATCTTATACTGCTACAATGAAAAAGGAAAACTATGTTGCCAGGATCAGGTATGATTTATGCACAGTGATAATTGCAAGAACACTTGGCTTAAGTCTATGGCATAGCTCTTTTGTGTGATATATAATTAGTGCTAGACATCACAGGAGGATCCAGTGGAATGATGAATAATATTATAGGCATTGTGGATATTAAAAGGAGATATAGCTACCAGAAGGGTCCATCAACAGAGAGCAGAGAATAGGAAAGTCCTATAAAATTTGTTCTCAGCAAGAAACAGATGAGTCCTTGTTCCTTGGGGGTCAATCAGGTTTTTTTCCATAGTTTCTCCCTATAGTCAGGAGAACACATAGTTGTCATAGAAGCAGATGGCTAAGGGCATCAAAACGATCAGTAAAGAGAAGCCTGGGTCTGCTACCTGTGTGCCTGATGATGTTCTGCACGTGCCAGTGTCCCTTCCCTACGCGAGCCCACAATTTTTGGGGTGAGTGACCGTTATTCCCTTCCCCTCTTCTCAATCTCCAGCTCCCCAGGACTGGGCTCCAACCTGTTGCATTTCTGCAGTCTGCTGATGTGGGAGCCTGCCTTCCTACGCACACCTCCTCACACTCATGTCACCCGTTTCTCTGGACTCCATGCCATGGGGGTGAAGGTATGTTTCACCAAGGGAACGGTTTCAGGGAAATATAACTTTTTCTGATAAATGACCTCTCTATGAAATCTTGGAGAACTGAGGCAGAGGAAGAGGAAAACCATGTAGAAAGGGATACAGCAATGGATGAACATAGGAGAAGGGACAGCAAAGACAACATGCTGATACTGGTGAAAGAGGTAAGTGAAAGGCATATACCTAATCTAACTAGGGAGGTGGATATTATGCAGGAAGAAGACCTACTTAAATCAAATGAAAAAGCTGGAATAAGTATAATGTAGCATAGGTAAGTCATGGGAAAATTACATCAGGCAGTTAAGTTTCCAGATCAACCTGATCTAACTGAGAAAACTTCCATTGAAGCTGATCTTTTTAAGAAATAAATTCTATGAGCTGGGTGTTACAGCTAGTAGGAAATTGGCCACAACGTCAAAAAGATCCTTCACAGTAGGTCTATGGTATTTGTCAGTGTGGTCCCAAGCTCACCTGTTATCCAAACTGAGCACTTGAAAAGGGCCTGGGTCTTAAATCAGCACTGGAGCACAACATGTAAGAAAGGCTGTTATCCTTTACGCATACACCAAAGCCCTTCTGTACCGTCACTGTGGAGGTGACCAGCTGCAGGCTTTGCTGTATTATACCTTGCTTCTCTCTTACAGCTGCTTTTGGGTGAAGTCAGCCAGGCTCCTTGCCAGTGTAGGCAGCAGGGCAGGAGTGACCTCCAGGCTGGCAACATGAGTGCACGAAGCGGGTCTCGTGGCAGTCCCCAGCCTGCTCCCATCTGACAGTGAGGATGCATTGCCCTGTGTCCTGTGTTCCTCTCCAGGAAAAGTAACACAGAAGAGAATTCCCAACTACCACAGCAAATCAGCTTATATCGAAGGAGAAACACTGAGCTGAGAAATAAATGATAATTAACGCGTGGCAGTTAAACAAAGAGGTCAAATGGCCAAAATGCGGGTTAGAAAACCAAAGCACACAAAGCCCCAAAGGTCATCCATTGACCTCCAACTACTGTATTATCTTTAGATCCTAATAATGTTGGTTTTAACAAAAAGATTCATCAAATGCCAGTGTGTCTTGACAGCAGAGATGGTTAGAGTATGAAGAAATATAGTAGCTGGTAGCAGGGAAAATTGCTATAGCTCCTGGTAGCAACGAAATACTCATCCCTGTCTGCTCTGTGCTAGAAAGGAGAGGTGATTTTGAGTAGTGTTTTCTTCTTACTGCAACTGTACTGTGCAAGTGTAGCATTTCTTTTCAACTGCTGGCCTCTGATGATAAATTAATTTGAAGATATGCATTTTCCATTTCAAAAGAAAACCAAACTCCTCCTTATCCCTTCTACAGCATACAGCATTTTTCTACGAACTTGTCCACTTTATAATAAATTATTATAGTATTATTTAGGCAATGCAAATATAAAACAATTATGGGATATAGTTGCATATTTTACACTATTTTTGTTCTTATTTTGCATGTCTGTATGATAAAAAGATACAGAACGGAATACCACAAATTTTCACAGAGAATATAGATCTTTCTATACTTCATAATCCTTTTTACATTTGTAGAATGCAATCTTTTTATTTTCTTTCATAAAGTATACAATTTCCTGTTATAGCTATGAAGGTTCAGTCAGTAGCAACTGTTTCACGAAATTATTGAGACTGTGTAATTGGCAACAGCCTACTTATAGGCTGTTTACAGATTTATTTCTGGAGCATTTTATACATTCATATGTGTTATATATATTTCATATATACGATTTTCAAAAATATCAACTCCAAAATAAGTTCCAGGACTTTTTTAAGCTATTGGGTGCAAGAAAATAGAAAATGTGTTATGATGCATTTCAATCTTTTCTAGAAAAATTTAAACCAAATCATTATGTGCAACTAACCATAAATATTTAGTAAGTTCTTAAACCAAATCATTATGTGCAACTAACCATAAATATTTAGTAAGTTCTCCAGAACATTTGAAATTATGTGGAGTGTTATTTCTGTTATAGACTTAGGAACAAAATAAATGATGTCTGCACTGCCACAGGAATATGTCAGCATTTAGCATCACTCCAGCTTCAGCCCAGTTCCCCGGTACCCACCATGGCTTCATGGTTGCAGAAACTTGTTCCATAAACCTAAAATGGTACAGATATTAACACTGATATTTTGATGTTTCATAACCAATTCTCTCCACTCTCAGAATAAGATACATTTTTGCTGATATTGCCAAGCTGTGGAGGCCTAGTAGGTATCTGTTGATTAAGGGGGTCACCCTCCATTAGCACTGACTCCTGAGAAGTGTGCTGCTGCACAATAAGGGAACAGCACCACTAAGCACCTTCCCCATCCTCCATGTAACAGCATCAAGCTCTGTTATCCCATCCACTGAAAATGCCTCAGAGCTACCTGAACTCTCTTAGCTCACTCACAAAAATCTCTTCAATATTGAAATATCCTTTTCAGCTTACACACAGAGAATAGCTACTACCTGGGTGGTAAAGAAGGCAACAGGAGATGAGCTGGATGTTGTTCTGTCGTGTAATAATGCCTAAATGGCATTATTACAACTATGCGATTATGAATCTCCGGGAAAAATGGCTGCATCTGGCTCTAGGGTTCAATACTTCTCCTGTCCAGCCACATAAGATGAACTCTATCTTTTCATGTTTGGTACCCCATAGCATAGCCATTGTTTGCTTCAGAAGGCTTGGTGGCCTTAATTTCACCAATTACTTTCCTAGTTTTTGCCTTTCCCTTTTACTTGCATTTTCACATTGCCTCTTCCCATATATGTAGCAATGAAGCCCTATATCCATCTTCTGGGGAGAAGCGGGGAAAATGGACATGCATTCACTTCCACATATGACATCTCGGGGGTGTGTCACTGCTGTGGTCTAGCAGTGAGCTCACACAGGAGACTGGCCCCCTACCTGGAAGTCAAATGCACATGATACTAATGCTACACATAAACAGGATGAATTTCCTTCCCAGGCCATTGTATAAATTCAGATTCTGCCTTTAGGTTACTCTTCCAAGCTGGACTGTGAATCTATCCTCTCCATACCTGAGTAGGTAAATTCCCAGTCACAAAGAAAACCCTAGCACTTTGTACTTTTGGGCATTACAAGGAACTCGAATTTTCTTTTCCAAGGTGCTTCCTTCCCTGTGAAGAAAAGGGCCAGATATTAGCATCTTCAGCATTAGGCCAATCTGTGCTGTCTAGATGAAGCAAATCCTAGACTCCTTTATTAATATGACTCATTTCATCGTCCTTTCTTGACACTGGCAGCCAAGATATCAAGCATCTCCTCAATCCAGACCCTTAAAGTAAACAAATTGTATTTAACTTCTTGCTGAAATACTAATTGCAATGATTAAGACACAGCTACTTCAGGTATGCTGAAAGCCTTTACTTTTAGTTGTTCATTCCTTTCAAAAATAAAGGTTAGAAGTGCACGTTGTTCAACAGTAGCTTTGGAATAAATGCAGTCTTACCTCCCCTCATCTTTGAAGAGACAATATATATTTTTTGTGACAGTGGCAAGATATTTATTCTGCTATTATTTTCTTGTAATTCCTCATCTAACTGATTTTTTTTCATTGTGAATTACTGATATTGAGTTGACCTTGCTGATGGCTGCATTGTGTGAGTAATGCTCTTCAGCATGATCTTATGCTCTACTGTACATTTCCTTATATGCAATGAATGACATCTCTTCTAACATCAAGAACTGAAAAAATTGAAAGAAGTAACTCTATTTCAAGAAGCCATAAAATGCATTTGTATTTATACAGATAAAACCAAGACTAGACTAAGTCTGTATGGATAGAGAGACTAGTAAATAGCTAACATTTTAGAAGCGTGTACTTCTACAGTGGAAGTACTGAATTTGTGCAGAATGAATTTTGATAGTTCTCTGACATCCTGAGTACTCAAACCTTCTCAGCTGAAAAACTTTCCTGTGTATAGTACCTTCTGAAGTAAATCTTTTTCATCCTGTCTTTATTACATGTTCCCCCTCTTAACTCCAATAAATGTGTAGGCAGTAAACATTAATTTTCTTTTTAAAATAGAATCAATCTAAGCATCAAAGAATTGATTTTGTGCTGTCAGCTACACAAAGACAAAATAACGCACTGCATAGATAGCTTATTTGCACTTCCTGAATTAGTTTGTTCTGAACAGATAATTGAACTTCATAAGTTAAAGCATTCTGACAGGCAGTAAAGGAAATAACATAGAGACCTCTTAGTTGCATACGCTTTGAACAAGCACTTTCACTAAGGAAGTCTCACTCCTGTGAGTGGTGGCCTGTCTCTAGGCTAGTCCTCTTTATGAATTATTCATCTAAAGTTAAACCAGGCTTATCTGACACAAACAATGTAAGTTGTCACCTATATCTTTCATATCATGACATTGAAGTTGAGTAGCTTAAAGAGATCACTCATGATTTTACAGCTGTGCTCCAGTGCTTCTGTGTACCTTATCTGGGATCTCAGGACTTGCCTGTGTGGACAATCTAGCGTGCAAGCTATGGGTGTCAGCTTACAGATCCTTAGCTGCTCATTTCTGATTCATTGTGTGGACCCTAAGTGCACATCAAGTGTAGAGAAGCATAATCCTTTCTCTAAAAGGAGTAACATACCTTATAAAAAGTCATTCTTAGAGTGTCTTATAAAAGACTTCGAGAAAGTCAGACCTTAGAGTGTCCTATTGGCTATTATCCCTGACAGGAAGAGAAATCTAAAAGACCAAATGACTATTACTATTACAATCACCGTCAAAGATAAGAACCAGTGTTTGGTGAGCAGCGGTGCTGCAAAAGTCTTAGTGAGGACGAGTGCATATATAGAAGACTGTATCAAATATACATGATACATATTTTGTACCGTGCTTGTTAAATGGTGAATACTCATCGAACACAACCTATGCCAATGTTTGGCTGCAAAGGTATGAGATACTCCCAACAATCACACCTTATTGAAATATTTTAATCAACCACTTCCTAGTCATTTTATAATTATCACTCACTGCAGTCCTAATGTTCCTAATGTTTGCCAGCACCTCCAGCACCTTATATCATTGTGTCAACATTAGGGGAATCTGGTTCTCACTTGATGGTAGGAGAAGAGCCCTTATTCTTACTATAGGCTGATGTATATTGCATACATCATTAGGCAACAGTCCACACGGGGATTTGGTGCAGAGGAGTTAATATCTTGTAAGCTCACATTCTAATTTACTCTGCAGTGATAAGGAAAGTGTTATGCAGACAAGCCCCATATAATTTCAGGATCAGAAATAGAAAGTCCTGGTTGTAAGGCTATACGCATCCTGCAAGAGATAGACTTGCAATAGACTGCGAGAGAACTCAGCATAGCCTTTAGCAGAAGGTTCACAATGAAAATACAATAAAGCTGTTGGTAGAATTACTAACAGTTGTTTCCTTTCCTGAAGCATACCTCTAGGAGGACAGAGAGAAGAGTTTTCTTAGTTATTATTTTTGCTTTTTACTGCTTATGGTTCCACTGAGACAGGAAATGGAGCTTTTCCCTCCAGCGCTTACGGTGCCTAAGGAAAGGGGAGCTGTACATAGAAATGCAATCAGTTGGCAGTAGAGCATAGGCAGAGCTGATCTGCCTCTTGTTATTGCCGGTCCTTACCAACACCTGGGGCTTCCTGATAGAAGGCACCATTTATACTGATCTATAACTTTTTCCAAACCTAAATCATTTGTTATTTCCATGCTGGATTTCTGACCTTAATAATGATCTCTCAGAACAAGAAATAGTTTTAGGAGACAGAAGTTTATGATTTATGTATGAATTCCCTGTGTTCCTGCCTAGGACAAGGCTTACAAGGTCAGAGACTTATATGATATTTTTATTAGTTGGGGAGATGTACTTGTAGGCAGGAGTAAACATTCTTGTGACTACTGATTTGGCTTCTTTTATTTGTTATTGCAAAGTCATTTGGGGGAAGAGCTGGTGAGAAAATGAAACATGATTCTACTGAAATGTTCTTTATTTGTTTATTTTTTTAGAAATTAATGTAAACCACCATTCTCAAGATTTTTGAGAGCTCATCTGCCTGGCTGTGTGAGCTTCCCCCTGTCTGTCAGACATGTGACAGTGCACAAATACTTCTTGAAGAGCTGCCCAAGCTTGGACCTTGTCCTCAGCAGGGAGAGGAAGGCTACAGCGAGAATGGGCTGTTCAAGCTCTGAAAGCTTCTGTAAGAGCCCAAATGCCAGCTTCTCAAGGTGCCATGCAGGTCAGAGCCTGTCCACTCAGGCATGGGGCTTCTAGCCTCGGAAAGCTATTTGACCTCATTTAGGTTTAGGTCACCTGCCCCTAATGAGCATTAGGAGTGCTTTAACCAAGGCGATGGATTCATAACTTACTGTTTTGCATCTGGATCCCTTGTCTGCAGGGCAAGAGTGTATCCCCCACTTAGACCTGGAGCTGTCGGCAAACAGGTGCCTGCTCTAGCTGCATAAGGGCAGGGGCAGTAAGTTCAGATTCTGTACGAAGAGTAGGTCTAAGTGTCAAGGCATACTCTGCTCATGCTTGCTTTCAATCTTTCTCCTACGTGGGAGAATGCATCTGTGCAGGTCTGTGCCAGTGCTGTCTTCCAGGCTCCTTGTGTTGCACATCAAGGCTTACCGGTACATCTGCTCCATTCTGCTACGCCCTAGCAATTTGTGTAATAAGCCGTTAGATGACTCAGAATGACACCAGCAGCTGTGGCTTATTCTTCCAAACTATTTTTAAATGATTTATTAAATTTACCAAATCTGAATGGTTTTTAGCTCACTTTGTATTTTTAAAGCTTGTCCATCACTGTCCTGTTTGCTAGTGCATTTATTTTTATTTTTATTTATTTTTGAAATGTAAGAATTAGAACAGTCTGCACAAATAGTTCTGACTTCCTTAAGAAGATTTTAATAAGCACACAAATTTATATTACTATGAGCCCTACTCACAACTAGTTCTAAATGTAGATCTGTTCTTAATTCTTCTAAACACTTCCTATTCCCATTTTTCTTGCAGTAACGTTAATCCCTTGACAGAGGCATAATTAGCTTGTAGGGACTGTAAGAGTGTTCACTGAATTTCCTTTGTGTCACTATACCAAGCAAGCTTCATTCACCCATTGGTCTGATTGTCAGGGTTAATATGTCAGTATGAAAAATGTTGCCTGAGAAACATCTACATTATTAAAGATTATGAATAAACTGAAATGAGGGCAATTTATCTGATGAAGAATAGCAGCACATTCTGTGAAATGGAGCCTTTCTTTTAAATTATGACCTGCAAAGAAGGCTGTGCTGGTGAACCAGAGCAAGGGCTGCTGTGGAATCTTGCTGGGAGTGCTGTTGAAATGCTATAGCTTTCTGGGTCCCTTACTCTGAAAATTTTGCTCAGATTTTTAAGTTTGGGACACCAGATCCTCAAATCAGCCAGCTCACTCTGCTATTTGATTAGCAGTCAGTCAGGCAGTCTGGCTTCCATGTTTCTGGGGTCACAGGTCTTGGGAAAGTCCGTGCTGGGTCAGCTTGGGAGCCTTGGGAGACGAGCTCAGGAGGCACACCACACTGTCATACGTGTCCTGTTTCTGGCGCCCGAAAAAGCTCAGATATATCTACATCACGCTATGCACCAGAAACACAAGCTTTCAGAAATGACGAGAAATAACGAATCTGAAGATGTGCAGACCAAAGGAGGCAACTTCCATCAGTGTGACTCCTAAAGGTACTAAGGCAGGTTTGGTTCTGTGAGATCTGCATGTAGTGCATGCACTTCGTAAGATCCTGGCCTGGGACACCCAAGTACTCAATTAAATTTCATTCAAAAATTTCTCCTTTCCTGATGACAAGTCAGCCTGTTCTATATAGAAAGTGGATAATCGTACTCTTTTACTCAAGACCAATGAAGTTCTTAAAAAAAATAATTAGGTAGCCAGACAGGTAAATGGATCTGGGACTCTGCCAAGGGGTGACTACTGATGTAGCTTTACAAAACAATCCTTCAAGCTCAGTCAGACCAATTACTTAGAGTATGTTTCAGCTAGCTTGGCATAATTTAATTTCCCACTCGTTTTCCGTATCATTTTATATCCTTCCCATGGGAGTCAGTCTAGTATGACCCACTGCTAATACCATGTAGATACAAGATAATTAACATGTAAGTGTAATCTGTGTCTGCAACTGCATGCATTGTATTCTGTGAATAAAATATAGGATACATGGCTATACTTTCTTTATAGCCTATGGAGTATTTATTATTCATAAGTGTAGAGCCCAAAGGAATGACTTGGATTAAAAGATTTATTATATCACTTTATATTTGCCCTGTCCTAATCCTGATATAACTATAATTGTCTGCTGTGCTGTACAAGAATCCATTTTATTTGCAACATATCATTGATCAATTAAGTGTAATTTCAGATGGCCTGTAAGATTTTTTTCTTTTTTTCTGGCTTGTTTTTCTGCATTCCACGGTTTCTGCTGCATTCTGCTTACGATTAACATGAATCATTGTTAATGTTGCAATCTGTGGAATGATTCCATGTGAACCTTCAACTGCTATAGTAAGACTTAAAATCATAAAAAATGGTGCATTTCTTCATGGACCAAAATTAATTTCTAATGGCAGAATGGCAGAACAGACATCAATGGAATTACGCCAGTACATAATTTCGCTCTAATATCACATCAGTCTTTGTAGGACTTTAGAAGATCAAAGTTAATGCAGAATATTCTTTGTTTCTATCTATTCTACATGACTATGCTCATGGAGTTATTTTGTAATGATTATTTAATATCCATGGCAGTGAGAAGAGGTGTGCACACCGTTTTCACTTTTAATGTGAGAGTCACAAGGAGAGAAACACAAAGCCGTCTTTTGCTAAATGTCTCAGCTATTGTTTAAAATTTCATAGAATGTAAAGAGTTTAGTGGTAACTGTGGGTTATTGCAAGAAGATCAGGTTCCATCCTAAAGTTTCAAAAATCAAACTCAAGTTTTTGAATTTGGTTGAATTCTTACAGAAAATTGGTATGGCAAGTAAAGAACTAGAATAACTTAGTAGTATCAGACAAATCTAGGCTCTGAGTTCCTCTTCACCTTAGGTAGTGAGAAATCTGCTTCCCTCTCCAACTTTATAAAAAGAAGATATTTATGGCATTTAAAAGCAAAATAGTCTATGCAAAATTATTTTTAAAACCTCATTTTTTGGGGGGGGGAAAAAATAGATTTTACAGCAAAGCTGCTGCAAGTATGCATTTAACAGCTATTCATATCTAGCCTCTGTGTTACTTGAAATATTCTATTTAACAACTCTTTAGCCAGGATATCTGACTGGGCACCTAGTCACATGCTATTTGTTCAGTCATGCAGTAGAAGCTTTTAAAAACAGTCTCGCTGATATTTTCACAGGCAATTGTCTAAAGCCTCAAGAACAACTAAGGCAATGAGACAACAAATATCAGACATCTCACAGTCATGAATGAAACAATAATTCATTTTTCTGTTATTTGACTAATTCTACTCCAAGTCTCCTGAACACCACATGGAAATTCTAGAAAGAGTGTCTATGTGATAAAAAACACAAGACTCCAGATTGTTTTCTGTTGTTTTCCATCTCACTGCTTCCACAGCTATCACAGTCCTTACTATTTGCCTTACATGGGTGAATTTCTTTTGTCAGCTTGGAAATGAGCACCCCAGCATGGTGTACCCATTCTCTGTGAGAAGCTGAAGGCAAAGTGATGAGTTTGAGTTTGATAACAGGAAATACTTCATCTGATATGTAAATAAATGATATATGATACTCCTTATGATCTGTAACAAGCTATAACATTCTGAATATGCCCCAGCTGGGAAGAGGTCTTACCAGCTAGAGGGGCTGTCCTACTTAAGGAACACAGAGTAATATTTTTTTTGAACCAATATCAGGACCTGAATGTCTCATAGTGTGTTTAGTACCTAGGAAAACAGCAGAGAAAAGAACCGCTACTACAGCCATATGTGATCTCACCCCACAAACTGAGTTTGTATTGGCTAAAATAACCAAGAGGGAAGTTTTGAAGAGAAGAAGATAGAGAAATTCTCTCATAAAGAAAAGGGGGAGGAAGAACTATACTCAGATAGCCCCTCTTAGATCTGAGATCCCCAGGGTGAAGGTAGGAAATGATTAGTATCTTTTCCCACCCTAGGAAAAAGCCCTTACATGACTGAAACATTAAAGCTACAACTGAGGAACTTTCTTCTTAGGTACAGTTTTATTTTATAATTTATTAGGTTTAGCTGCTGAGTCTTTTAGTTCAGTTTCTAATCCATTAATTAAGACTTCTACCTTTACTTTGCAAGAGTAAACATGCTTTTTTTTTCCTTTTTTTTTAAAGCTTGTCTCATATTTCAAGTGAGTCCAGAATAATTTAACTAACTGGGTGTATTCTTACTTCCACAAGGAGACTGGATGCTAATAAAGTGAAATGTGTTGGTGAGTCCTTTGGAAGCCTGCAACTAAGACAAGCGCAGAAAACTCAGGAGCTGTTTTCCCTAAATCTGGGAGAGTCAGTCCAAGAGCAGCATTGCAAGATTTTGGGGAGCAATTTCCTTTGGTGAGCTTAATCTAAGTAAGGAGCAGGCTAGTCCTTACAAAATGACCTACAGTTTCCAGTAGCTCCCAGTTATTATAGGTAGCACTCACATTTGGCTCACCCATTCTTTATATGTTTCAAATTCAGGGATGAAGCACTGGTTCAGCAGCACGTGGCTGGCTGCTGCATGCTGACTCCAGCTTTCACTCCCCGCAGAGCAGGTGCTCCAAGAGCTAATGGAGCTGTAGATTTTGGAAGTGCCTGAATGGGGCCATATGCTGCTGAACAGTTTGTCTCAGATGCATTTCAGCAGCCTGATGAAAGCAGAATCGTACTTGCTGCTCTGAGAAGCTTTCTCCAACTGATACTTCCAGCAGCATGCCGTAGCCTGAGCAACTCCTGTAGAAGGGCCTGGATGCTAGTGAATGTGAAATAGCCAGCCACAGTGAACAAGAACCGTGGAAAGTCAAAAGGCTTACTTTACACTGGGAAGCACTAGTGCCTTTTAACTGCTTTATTTTCTGGAAACTGAAAATAAGGTTGTGCTATGGAAGCAGGCTCAGACTCAGGCCCCAGTCACAAAGACGCAAACTGAAGCACCTCCACAAAGTCATTTCTGCTAGCCTTTTCCTCATCTTACACAAAGCACATCACTTTGACCAAGCTCAAAAATATTTGGAGGTAGGTGCTGATCAACTTCTTCCACTTTTCTGTCTGTGAAAACACTTTGTACCATACAGTAAAACAGGTGTTAGTGAATAAGTTTTAAATTAACAATCACTGCTGACAGAAAACAGAGGCTAATTTTCTTTAGAGAGTGTGATGTCTTAAGAGACATAAATATGTAATGAAGTTTAGTCACTGCTTTGAATCATGAATATATATGGGAATAAAAAAGTCTTGTTTTTCAATTTAATTCCAATGGAGAAGCCACTTTCTGCTACCAAGTAGCCTGAGGGCATGCAATCAAGCAACCAAAATCACTCCTGAAACAGCATGCTATCAAACACGTTGCACATCAAATTTTAATAGCAAATATTCTTTATATTGCTTAACAAAACATCTTGAGATGTGTGAAATTTAAAACTATTTTAAAAAGGCACAGTTGAACAGTGCAGGAGAAATAAAGTGTGGCTTTTTACTGCAAAAATGTAGATGATAATAGATGATTACATAGTGGGGCTCCTTTCTACTATGGTAACAAGTAGAAAATAATCGCAGAGAAGTTACACCTGTGTGCCTGAAGCCCCTTTAAATATTGAATTTGCTCAGCAATATTCTGCTTTGCTGTATTGCAAGCATACGCCAGGTCTAACTTATAGTTGCTTTTCCTCTGAGCTGGAGAATAGACCCCATGACCCCTTGAGCTCCCTTCCAGAAGGATTTTCCTTTGATTCTTCGGGATTTTTAGGTGCATTCGACAGGTGAGTAAAGTCTGTGAGAAACGGCCTTCTTAAGTGGCTTGGGATGAGATGTGGTTAGAAAGACATAAAATCCTCTTGTGAATCAGGTCACCCAAACATGAGATTGTATAGGTCACATTTATCTAAAGCTTCCTGAAGAAGAGTTTAACCATGTTCTGGATACTCACCAAGGAAGGGTTTTCTACTCTGCACTCATGGCAAAGTGGAAATTTAATGGGATGACCAGACTGCAGGCTAACTAGTATTGAGAAAGCAACCTAGACCACCCAAGCCTGGCAAAAAGGCTCAAATTAAACTGTTATCTGTAAATGTCAGAAACAAATGAGATTTTCTTTTTTTTTGTTATTTTTTAAATCTAAATGAGGCATGAATTTTGTAGTAGTCCAGGTTCAATGCCAGTTTACACAGATCTGAATGTTCTAACTGCTGCATTTGTGCCATTTTCTCTGTAAGAAACAATAAATAATTTAAAATATTTATAATGAGTGAACTTTAGCCTAAAAATGTAAGCACTGCATTATATAAAGTGATTTAGGCATTTGTTCTAGCCCCCGGAAATGAATTACTGGTGGCTTTGACAAGTGCCAAAGAATAGCCAGCTTCTGTTTGCACATTATTTTTGTGTACCATACAGTACGCTGTGGGCAAAAGGTATTCAAGTAGGTGCAAGGGAATATATTTCAGCGAATCTAGTGAATGGATGCTTTGCACTGTTTGGTGGCTGAACTCTGAGCAAACACTAGAACACTTGTTCCAGGTAAACTTTCAAGATACATGGTTAACTGTCTACTTGCAGTTCAAGTTTAGGAGAATTTTAAGATTCTTGGAAAGAGCATTTTCATCAGAAAGGTTTAATTTTCCTCTGATTTTCATGGACCAAATTTAAAACTCAACAGAAATCAGGGACCCAGTTATTTTACAGAAGACTCAACACGTATCCTGAATTCTGAAACAAATACACTACCAACCCTCTTTTCACCTTCTTTAAAACACAAAATATGCATTAAAGAATAAAGTTTCTAGGAACTTTAGATGAATTGAGAGACTGAGCCATGGGTTATTGGTCAGGTAAAATTTAAAACTAAAGAACTTTCAGGGAAGAATATTAGCATCATTTCCTTTCTCCCAAAATGATAATTTAGAAAAAAATGTATATGCTTGAGACTTTTTTAAGATGTATAATATGTACAGGATTTTTCCCCCCCAAACCACAGCAAGGAAAGAAAATAATTCCAAAGGCATCATACTTCAAAATACTTCAAGGGATGCCAGAACTTAACACCTCCTGCCGTGCTCTTTCACTTTGATTTTCTTTTCCTCCCAGAAATAATTGCATGCCCTCAGGGAGATGAAAATAAGCAGAGAAAGTTGGTCATGGGCAGTTATTTGCAGTTGGAGTTACCTGACTAAAGTCTCATGTCTGCATTTGAGGTAGCCAGCCTGGCTTTCCTTTATAGTAAGTGTAGGGAGATTTTCAGAAGTATCCATCTCATCGTGAAAGAGATGTTTAAAATGGCTTAGATGAGCTGCACTCCAAAAATGCCACTTTCTCTCTACTAACTTAAACAGGAGCTTATCTCAGATGTAGATGTAGTTAGGTGAGGTAAATCCCACTCTAAATATTCCCTTCCTTGCCAATCTTCCAAAAGACAGTGGCATTCTTTTCTCTATGGCATCCATAGCAACCATTACTATCCAAAAGGACATTCTGAAGGCTTAGTGTATCCGCTGTCTTTTCTATTACTTTTCAGAAAAGCCCACATTCTGGAAAAAAAATTATGCTACAAGGAGGGAATCTAAATTACTTTGGTGTTGTGGAATAGTATTAACCTATAATCTGGCTTTTACAGTCTTTTTCATGTCTATTCATACCTTAGGGCATTCATGCATTTACTAGCCAATCTTTTTATTGTTTAATGGCATGAAAAAGAATGCAGAATCACTGCTGATAGCATTTGTGGGTGACAAGAAAACTAGCAAAAATGGGAGATCAGGTCAATCACTGAGAAAGATCAGCAGCTGGGCATGTTTTAATTTTTAATTTGATTATATTAAATCTCTGAAAACAAGGAATTTCCTCTTCTACACGAATAACAGTGACTCTAAAGGATTTAGGTTTTATTCACCATACGCAGGCTGCAATCTAAGAGCTCTGCATTGTATCCCACATTTCTGGTCCTTGGATACATGCCTTCAACAACTTTCAACTGCAAGACTGCATGAAATCATGGTATATTTAATTTATCTGAATACTGTGGTTCCTTCTAGGATAGATTCATATGCAAAGATAGGACAAGAACAAGGGTGTGCTTCACAAAATTCTCTTCTGAGTCATCATGAGCCCCGATGGGATGCACCCATGAGTGCAGAGGGAGCTGGCAAATGTTATTGCTAGGCCACTCTCCACCATCTTGGAAAGGTCCTGGAGAACAGGAGAGGTGCCTGAGGACTGGAAGAAAGCCAGTGTCACTGCAGTCTTCCAAAAGGGCCAGAAGGAGGAGCCAGGAAAGTACAGGCCTGTCAGCCTCACCTCCAGCCCTGCAAAGGTGATGGAACAGCTCATCCTCAGGTCATCCAACATGTCATCTCTAAGCATGTGGAGGACAAGAAGGTGATCAGGAGGAGTCAGCACGGATCTACCAAAGGGAAATGATGCTTGACCAACGTGATATCCTTCTGGGACGGAATGACTGGCTGGTTAGATGAGCGGAGAGCAGTGGATGTTGTCTCCCTGGACTTCAGTAGGACTTTTGACACTGTCTCCCACCACATCCTCCTAGGTAAACTCAGGAAGTGTGGGCTGGATGAGTGGAGAGTGAGGTGCATTGGGAACAGGCTGAATGGCCGAGCTCAGAGGGTTGTGGTCAGTGGCACAGTCTAGTTGGAGGCCTGTGGCTAGCAGTATCCCCTAGGGGTCAGTCCTGGGTCCAGCCTTGTTCAACGTATTGATTGATGACCTGGACGAAGGCACAGAGTGTACTCTCCAGCAAGTTTGGTGATGTTACTAAAGTGGGGGGAGTGGCTGACACAGCAGAAGGCTGTGCTGCCCTTCAGAGGGCCCTGGAGAGGCTGGAGAGTTGGGCGGAGAGGAACCTCCGGAGGTTCCACAAAGGCCAGTGCAGGGTGCTGCACGTGGGGAGGAATAACCCCCTGCAGCAGGACAGGCTGGGGGCTGACCTACTGGAAAGCAGCTGTGCAGAGAAGGACGTGGGAGTGCTGATGGACAACCAGTTGAGCATGAGCCAGCAAGGTGCCCTTGTGGCCAAGAAGGCCAAGGGCATCCTGGGGTGCATGAGGCAGGGTGTTGCCAGCAGGTGGAGGGAGGTGATCTTGCCCCTCTCCTCAGCCCTGGGGAGGCCTCCCCTGGAGTCCTGTGTCCAGTGCTGGGCTCCCCAGTACAAGAGAGACATGGCACTGGTGGAGAGTCCAGCGGAGGGCTACCAAGATGATTAGAGGGCTGGAGCACCTCTCCTATGAAGAAAGACTGAGGGAGCTGGGCCTGTTCAGCCTGGAGAAGAGAAGACTGAGAGGTGATCTCATCAATGTGTACAAGTATGTGAAGGGAGGGTGTCAAGAGGACGAGGCCAGTCTCTTCTCCGTGGTGCCCAGCAACAGGACAAGAGGCAGTGGGCACAAGCTGAACCACAGGCAGTTCCACCTGAACATGAGGAGAAACTTGCTTCCTGTGAGGGTGACAGAGCAGTGGCACAGGTTGCCCAGAGAGGTAGTGGAGTCTCCTTCGCTGGAGATATTTAAAACCCACCTGGATGGATCCTGGGCAATATGCTCTAGAGGACCCTGCTTGAGCAGGGGTGTTGAACGAGGTGATCTCCAGAGGTCCCTTCCAACTTTGGCCATTCTGTCATTCTGTATGATTCTGCGATCAAAGAACCAGGCTTGCACATTGGGATTCAGTGTAGGTATTTACATCGTGTACTAAAAAGAAGACTCAGAAGTGAACTGGTTATATTACATCAATATTTCATAAGAAAAAAAAATCAAGAAATAAAGACTCTCCATCTAGAAAAGAAAGGCACTGAAAAACCAGCAATTCTCATGAGAAGTGGGAGGCATGTTTTTAACAGTATACTAGCAGGATTAACAACTGAGAACAAACTCTAAGGATAGTGTTTGGTTCCTTCCTGTGACACCTTTAAAGCAAGACCTGATATCTTTCTGGAATATATACTTTTGAGGATCAATGCACAGGTGACTAGGTACAGTTTGTAGTCTGTGTTTTGCAGGAAGTCAGACTAGTGAGGTCTAATGATTCCTTCTAGCCTTAGAATCAATGAAGCCATTAATACCTTATCCCATGCTTTGAAGTTAACGCATTATCCTGACGTCGGGTAATATTGCCTTCCCGGTCCTCCTAATTCATGCACTGCATTTCAACTCTCTGCCTGTAATTGCAGGTTATCTTCTTGACTTACCAGGCTACTTCTCCTGCTGTGTTAACTTATAGGACAGCTCAGTATTAGCAGCCAACAATTTTATCATGCGCTTCAGCTGGTATTAACAAAAAAGGTGAGGCTGAGTGACAGTGAATCTCTAACCGATTGAAGAACCTAATATTCCCCGCAGCTTCTGTCACTTTGAATGTACTGACCCTCCACTATTTGCAATTTATTGCTCAAAAGAGAAATATTGTTAGGTTTGGTTGCTCATTGCAGTGAAAGAAGAAATGCATTTCTGCTGAGGAAACTAAAACAAGTGTGCAAGGTCTGTTTACAATTGGTAATGTTAGTCTGACCATCTGGACTTTTTCCTGACATCCTCTTCATCTTTTTCCATACCACTTTTCATATAAAATGCCCTTTCTGCATCACAAATATTCCTAATTCTGCTTCAGATCCCTGCTGAAGACCCATTTCTTTAGTGAAACCTATGAGTAGTGAGTCAAAGATGTTTACTGAGATTTTCTCTACAGTCAGAATTACGCAGGACGGCTACTCTGTGCAAGCTGCCATCATTGAGAAGTTGTATACTTTTGTACCTGTTCTTGTGCACATATTTTCTTACTTTCTTTCCCATTATCTTTATAGTCTTTTCTCCCTTTCTCTTCAAGATCTTATTAATCATGAATGAGGGCATCTGTAGAACTCCACCGCCATCCTTGAGAATTTGCATATCTGTGAAGTTTTGCCCAGTCATGCTTTAATTACAGAAGAAGGTCTGAAGCTGAAAATCTTAAGGGGAATATGAACTAGTGGACTCTTGAGTCTTGCTACACTCAGGGGAGACTAAGTTACTATGGAGAGTTATTTATTTGGATAATGCTAAAGCCGATACCCTAGATACCATTGACTCAGCTACCTCATACACATGGAGATACCTACACGATTGACACCTAAGCTGTACCCTACCCTTAATGTGATTTTCTAGTTGTCATTCTGGTTGAATTCTTTACCATAAAATGATCTGGATTTCAACAGGACGTCTGAAAAGTGCCTTTATTCAGACTGGCCTATAGTCTAGTTGATAGAGACATCTGGTAGGAAGTGAAAGAGGTAGGCACAGAGCCCCTCAAGCTAAGGATGGAGGTGAGCCTAGGTTTTCCTCTTCCTGTGTAAGTGCTCAGACCTTTGTTTTGTAATAAATAAGAGGGACAGGACAATAACACCCCTGTTTTGAAAGAAAGCTCCATTTTGTTGGTGTTGTCATTCTGTTGATGCCTGATGGGTATATGAATGCCTTCTCAGTAGGCCCTTCAGTAGACAGATGAACAGAAATAGCTGCTTCCTGGATCCTGTCAGTCTTACGTACGTTAAGTTTATTTGAATATACATGCGGGGCTTATCTTAAGCAATGAGCTTGCAAGGATGAGTACTAAACCTATTTTGGCATCTGAGAAAGGATGTTAGTTTAGCCTGCTCTTGGTCCAGAAGCCTGCTCAGTGAGAATGAGGATCCAGAATCTATTATCTTTTATATTTTATATTTTGCTCTGCTATTATCCCAGTTTCATGTCCCTCTTCATTCTGCCATTGCTATGAGCCTGCCTAAGTCCTTAACTGGCCTGACTCTGCCTCATATTAGCTGATTTATGAAGTAAGCTGTGCTCTTGTGTTCTGTAGCAAACTGTTACAATGCCACAATTCACATTTTTCACCTGTCCTGTAAGACAGCGAACGGTAGATTCTCAGCCATGGTATATGGGCACAGCTTTGGGAAAGTCAGCCCTCACCCACTGCAAATTGTGCCCTGGAAAGTTTTGGCTCTTCATTTCCAGAATTAACTGGGATGGTATTTGTCAAGCCTTATTCAACTTTAGTTTAGTTTATCTTTGTTCAACCACTGCTTTGCTGAATAGTAAATCAGTGACAGAAAAGGTTTATGAATGTAATGGCAAATTGCACATCAGTTAATGAAAGGGTATGAATAGATAATCAGGTTATAAATCAAGTCAGAGTTTCAGACAAAATTACAAAGTGTGAGAATAAAGCCTCGGTGGTTAGTCATAGCTTGAAAAACTCATCTGTAGCTATCACTTCTTTCAAAATTCGGTTACTGTTCTTCGGACAGGAATTGTGTATGTGTTTATGTGTTTGGGCTTATGTTGTCTGGCCAGATTCCAATCTAAATAATTATATTTGCATACATCAAATTTCCTATGTTGCTTCACATTGTTCTGCATTTCCCTCTCTAGAGCTTTCATTAGCCTGAAAAAACGACAAAATGCTTTTGTGTTGCTAATGCAGTCTTAACAGCTGTAGTTCAATGATGAGCAAATCATCTTTTCTCATAGATATACATATATACAAACATATTTTGAATAATTTACTTGTGAAAGACATGAACAACTTGCTCACTATTGATACCTACTTATCTAATTAATGAAGTGTAGTACAAGTGAACACATCGTGGCCTTTGGTTGCCATTTCTGCCTTTTGCCTATTGATTTATTTTCCTAAGATTTAATTTAAACAGTCTGACACTAAACAGAGACCTATATAAGCAAGATGCAGCATTTGTGGAAAGTTAAGGTGTGATATCAACATTCATATTTTTAAAACTTATAATTTATTGTAACAGTTGGAAGTTAAAATATTGTCTTTTGACACGTTATATGTTATCTCCTGTCTTACTCCTCGTGCCAGCTCTGTCCTGTGTATCTGTTAATGCCAGTTATAACTTTACTCACTAGTGGTTTAAATTAGTTATAACTAGGATTTGGAGAAATGAGAAACTTCTCTGACCATAGCAGGACTGAAATAATCATAATTTGTAGAAACATTTAGGGTTTGATCCTTTTTCTGTGGAGGCTATAATCTAAGTGATTTCATAGAAAGATGTATCAAGTACTAGGGAGAGGAACTTTTATTTTCCCAGCACTTGATGAAACAAACTCTAATAAATCAATCTCCTCACGTGTTAATTACTTTTATTTCGCTAACCAAATATACAGGAGCCTCACTGCATTGTTTTAAACAGCTTTCTAGCTGCTTCCACCTGTTTTTGACAGTATCCTAAAAACATCTTCGGCGTATTTGAATAGATTGCCTTTAGTACAATGCACTGACTCATTCCTGCACAGTGAGTTGAGAAAAGCCCTCCAGACTTTCTCCAGAGGACTTCTAGATGTAAGCAGTCTAACTACACCAATTCTGATCAGTCCTCTGGAAATGTCATATTTGAAAGTTCACTGAGTTTGTTGGCAAGACATCTGTGTCTTTGTTAGATTTCATTTGAGCTTGAACGTATGGTACATTTGTTATTGTGCTGGCATTGGAGGAATATAAGACCCCTTCTCTTAGAAGTAGCCCTATAACCTGAATCAGGCAGATTTTTCAAGATCCTTTCTCTGAAAGGAGGGTAAATGAGAAGAAAGAGAAGGGAAATAATTCTTCATGCATGAAGTGGTACGCCTAAAACACTACTAAATCAAAACAAGGTTGTCCTAGATACTATTTTCCCTTCCTGATTCAGACGAAAAGGGAAGGAATAGGAAATCAATGACCCTCGAAACCACATATTTAAAAATATATATTCAACTAAGGGAAAATAGAAGAATTCCACTGAGATCTGAAATGCTGGTCCAAAATACTGGTCTCAGGAAATGTCTCATTTTCAACAGGATAAAAAACTATTACTTTCACTGCCCCTTCTTTCAGAAATGCGTAATCTTTCACATCCAATTTTAAATGATAATTTATTTTGAAATTATGTTGATATACTAGAGTGAAAAATTACAGACAACTAAAGTTGTATCAGTCATGCTTCTCCTTGCTTTCATTACTTAAAATTCTATTCTGTAAATATTTATTTTTAAAAGTGATTGAATTCCACTTAAATAGGATATACAAGACCATTTTCTTATCAGTTGGAGTATATCTCATCAGACATTTCATCCCAGCTAGGTCAGCCGCTCAAGCGTAATTCAAATTCTGAAAAAATACTTTGACATCTCTCCATCTCAGCATCTTATTAGGAGCAAGTTACCTGCTGATTTTAATTTCTCAGTGTCATTTTGAGTAGATAGTACTCATCAGAAGTGGTGACCACTCTACTACCCATTGTGGAACACAAATCTCTCCATTTGAGGGAATTTAGGACGTCTTCTGCAAAAACGATGAGACAGTCACAAAGCTGTAGTTGTTTATTTAAGGACAAAAACTAGTTATTTCGCTATATGTTGCTACTATCACAAAGTCAAATTTTGGGACTCAGTGGGATCCAGTGAATATCTTTGTTTTATCATCCATCCTTAGCAGGTTTTTATATACAGAGACTGTCTATTATTCCTCAAATCTTCTATCTCCTCTACCGGAAACTATGACAACCTGAAGACATCGCAATTTGTAAAGTAAATTATTCCTAGAATAGTAAATGTATGAATACTATGGACTAATTCACAGTGGGATTTTGCTATTTGAAAATCCCAATTGGTAAGCACCTTGCCACACAGTGGAAAGCACAGCCCTGAGTTGGCCACATGGTGTACACAGCTCATAGCAACCAGTAACCTCGGCATGCACTTGTGTAAGCAGGGAAAATGCAAGAGTGGGGTGAGAATTCCAGACATACCAAGGCATTAAATCCCAGGCCAGGAGGAGATGCCCACTTCTGTTTGGTGTTCTTAACTCTGAACCCTTTCCTGAAGAAAGAGCTCACCTGACCTAGGCATTTTTTCACTCAAAATTCATGAAGGATGCTCAGGTAACTGAGCCCAAAATGGCAAGCGACTGGACCGAAATGACAAGAGAGACCTGTGGTCAGATTTCTGCGTTCTGGCTTAGAGCAGCATTTTGAATGCAGTTTGCCCAAAATAGGTCCTTACCATAAATGCAAAAGTGCCTATCCATGCACAGATCAGAGCTCAGAGAATAGGAGAGCCGGGGTAGAGACACCTGAGCTGCTTGCACCATAATCTAGGCAATGCTATGCTCTCTCTTGCAGCTTTACCACTTTGATCTCTGAGAGCTCAGATCCTTACATCACACGTTACATTATATACACGTCCTTGCAAGTCAGGAAAAAGCCCTAACTATCAAACAAAAACAATCACTCCTAGAAAGAAATGGATGATTTCAAGTATCAAAACAAGTTTTAACAGGAATACTGAGCCACATATACAATGTCATTTAGAAGGTGCAGATATCTCTGTTTTCCAGAGTTACCTGCAATACTCTATAAACACCTGGCCTGATGTCTCAAACTGTGGAAAAGCACGTTTGCTTTTTATGAGTGAGCAGCTAGGACAGATGTATCTTTCTGAATCTAGCTGTAATACTGCTAAGGTTAGGATGAATATAGGTGGATGAATTTTTGATTCTCTATCCTCCTTTTCAGGAAAGTACATAACATTACAAATGATATTTCACTGGTACAGAGACATTGGCGTTTCTTCCTCTCTACCAGAACAATCTTACTTGATCATATTTGATATTTTCACAGCCAAATTTCATTAGCTGTTTGCAGTTATTCTCACAGTCAAGTAATATATCCAAATTTTTATTTTCCTCTATGGCCTTACCAATGGTGAATTCCCAGTCTATAACCAAATTTCTTGTTATTAGTTCCTAAAATTAGTTCCTAAATTAGTTCTATCACATTTCTACAATTTCCAGGACCATAAAAAATTTCTGTATTACCTGTTGGTCCTTCTGTGCATTAACAATGTCTCCAAACTTTGTGTCAGTAAGAGTTTCTATTAACACAGCCATACTCTTTCACTCCACTTTATGAATAATTTTAAATTCTAAATAAGTTCAGGCTCAAAATTGATATTTGAGTAACAACGCTGTCTAGATCTTTCTAGTCCCATGCTTTCTCTTCCAATACAATCCATTTTGGCTCCCAAGTTCCTTACTCACCTTAAATTTTTATTAAACAGTTTTTGTCTTTTCTAATAAATTCCCATGAGGCTATAAGTTCTATTGAATCCATGTTCAAAATTATCACCATATTAAAACATACTCTTAGCTATTTGACTCTAATCAAATTTATGTTATACCGGTGCTTCAAGATCAGTAACACCTTTTTTAAAGAAATGTTCTAGAGATTTTAAAAATAAATATAAAATTTGTAATTAATTAATTTCTGATCTCTCTGCCTAGGGAAAAGAGTTTATTAGTTACCATGAATGCAATTATCAAGACTTCTGAAGGAGAGGAAAATTAAAGAATAAATATAAAACTCCTCCAAAATGATCCAAACAGACTTTTGATGCATGAGATTGTCCTAGCTTTCACTCCTAGTCTCCTGAAATCTCACAGTACTATTCTCACAGAATACAAATATTCTCTTGAGAAATTCCTTTTCCTTAACCTCATTGCTTACATTTATACAAATTTTGTATTCTTTATAATGGTTATGAAAGTATAAGCTATGACTAAGTTTTTGAGAAGTCTACCTGGAAGTTAGTTCCTGTACAGACAGGAGCAAATAAAGAAGAACTAAAGAACAATCAAAACAGAACTTTGATTTTAAAGTGTATAATGGTTTATCTTTAGTATAAAAAAGGTGTGTAGTGTCTGTTAATGGAGTAGTTAAAAAAAACCTAAAAAAGACTTCCTAATTTGGTAGTTCACCATGTGTTTAGCTGAAAAAATACAGATGTTTCGATGTGAAGATCCCATATAAAATATTGCTGAAATCTAGCTCTATTTTTCACCATTTTTTAAATAAACGTTTGTGAATGTCTAATAATATGGCCGAGGGAATGACATAGATGTTACATCAATCAAAAGAATAATATTATTCAAGCATATTACAAAGCATATGCAGATGAGGTGATTTTACAGAGAACGGTTATAAAAGAATGCTGACATCTTCATTTATCATTCCTGCCAAATCAGAGGTATAGTCTGTAAAAAAGTTGCTAGAGTTTCACTTTATTAAAATGCTTACATAATGCTAGCAGTAAAGAATGTTAATTAAAGAAAGTTCTTAATGTGCAGACACCATATTTCCTATCACTTTAATAACTTTCCTACCACTGTTTTAGAGAGATGAACCTTATTAAAGAACTGGTATAGAACTGACCTGCCTCATTCTAACAATCAGAATCTCCCTGCAGCCAGGGAAGATCTGATATTTAAAGCTGCAATTTCTGATTCATATAAATCTTGTATCATCAGGAATGAATCTTTGAGGATAAGGGAGAAATATCACTTTTGCAGGAGAGAGCAGTAATTTATCTGAAAGGCTGAAAGGCATTTAAAAAGTAATACATTATTTTAATAACCTCTTAATGGTAGATATTACACAGTCTTCTCTAATTATTAATCCAGTGTGTGGACATGTTCACTGCTATTAGAAAGGCCTTTTTGGTGCATAACTTTCTGCTTTTTGTTAAGGTTATAAATCATCGCTATTTCTGATCGAGATCTGGCACTGAAGAGGGTCTCTCTTGCCTTCTCTACCTTCTTTTACCGGGAGGAAAAAAAAAGCCCTATCAGAAAGGTGTATCCACTGCTGCAAAATCTGGAATGACTGTTATCACACTGCACCTTCTCCTTTGGAAATGCTGCCTTGCTTCCCCACTACCACCTTTTCTGCAGCATTTTGTAATCTGCAGTTCCCACCCCTTTCCACCAGTTTCAGGTTTTAATGGCCTCAGGATTTCTGAGATCTTGTCAGTACAGGATTGTATCTTGGTTTTTTAGCTCTCACTGCATGTATAGTCTCTTTGACTCTGTGGAGATAGATCTCCTATGAGCCAGCCTAGACCAGCTGCAATATACTTAAGCCAATGTAGTGCTGGGCAGAAGCTAAAAGTCGATGTAGTGCTATGCGCAAGCTAATAATAATCCTATTAATCTACAAGATAAGGTTAAGCATCTTGAGTACAGCACTATGCTGATAAGCCTATGTTGCTTCTAATTCCAGAGCTAGCTTGGATGTTTTCAGATCGTGTACATCTTCACCTTGCTTCACTCTGCAGCAGAGTCAGATGATGATACCAGACATTAATTTTATAGCTCTGTCACCCCTTAAAACTCTGCTAACAACATCAGTAATTCCCTCCTGCTTTCTTACCTGTAACTTCTTTTCTTTCTAGGCTGCTTCAGGATTCAGTCACTTACCTTTAGCACATGTATTTCCAGAGAGTATATTCAAACTTTTAAAAGATGAAACAATTCCTATTGAAAAATCTTTCTTCTTTTGAAGATTTTTTTAAGGGACAGCCCATATATGATATCTATCCTAATTCTTGATGCAAAGCCTAATCAGCATTAAAGCCGGGGCTTTAGCTTGACTGTGAAAGATTTTAAAGATATCAAAATGCCTGTCACTCAATTGGAGAATGTCCTTTCAGTTTTTACAGCTTTCAAATCAGCTTAGACCTGTTAAATTTGTTTTGCTAGTCCGCACGCTTCCTCGTCTCCCTTGTTACCACAATATTTTATTTCTCCCTTCCAGAGGAAGCCAGGGCTTGCACAACAGAGTAACACAGAGAAACAGAATATAGCCAGTGTTTCTTCAGCCATCTCTAAAGGGTGCCTAGACGGCAGGGGGGTTCAAATTGCTGTTTATCATTTTCTTTTTCATGCTTTTTTTATGCTTTGTTCTGTTCCTCTGTTCTCATTTAGGATGTGAGTTGGTCAAGAACATTTACTCCTCAGTATGAGTACTCAGAATGGATTTCACTGCTTGAGCATTATTAATCTTTCAGCATCTCTCTAAGGTTTCCACTTCAGGCTAATGAACTCACCTGGGAGAACTATAACGACTTTTGATGGAGTTTCACACTTATATGTCTATTTCAGTTAGAATTGCCTCAGAATACCAAAGTAGAACAGGTAACTACAAGAGCAGTAGCAAAGAGTAGGGTATTCTTATTTGCCACATGACTAACGATCTTGACTTCACATACTCCAGAGAGCTATGAAACTTTCCCTTCTGCTTAATGATGCAGAGATTTTTCCTGTTTGGAATGAATAAATTCTCAAGAAGGTTTCATTTTTATCCTAAAGGATTCAGCTTCGCATTTAACCTGAGTTTTTCAATCTCATCGTAATACAGAAATCTTATACTGCACAGTCTACCCACTGGTCAGCCTGGGAATTAAGGATTAAGGTCTTTTGTAAAAAATGGAGTATCGCAATACTATTACGATGCTATCTTCTTTATCTAGGGAAAATCACGGTAAGATTTTAACTACCACAACTCATACTTATTCTCCATATTTAACAACTCATGCTCTTTTCATATATTAGCTAGATTATTAAAAAAATAAGAAAATACATTCTGGCCCCTAGGTCTGGAAGATCACTATCAAATTGAAGTTAAAACACCAAAAGATAGTTTAAAGATAGTAGAGATGGAAAGTAAAGTTGGCAAGTTTAATTAAAGTGAATTTGAATGAATTTTATTAGAACCTTATGAAATATAGTAACCTATTGTGAAGAGTATGCTTCATGGTTATTACCTATGTATAACAGCAGAAAGTCAGGAAGAGATGCTGATGGCTGAAGCAAGATGGTACTCACACAGGCAAAAGGAGATTTAGGAGGAGTCTGATCCCAGCTCTCACTTTATTTGGAGAGGGAGGAGCGACTAGTTTTTTGTTTTTTAATCCAGAAATCACTGCATTTAAGAAGCACAAATAACTGAGGAAGTGGGGAGGTTCGAAAGTCCTGAGGTCCGGATGCCCTCAGTGGTATGTGCAGAGATCAGCTGTGCCTGGCCCTGCCTCTCCGGATCACCTTGTCAGAGCCAAAGACATAGTTTCTAGGTTGCTATGATCCCTGAGGAGCTGCTTCCTAAGCATCCTTTCTGAACCTTGTCCTGAGTTGCCTCTGGTCCCATCGGGGATCTCCAGCAGAACTGGGAAGTAATATCTGTCATTCTTTTTTCACAGAAAGCACATAGTACTTGGTAAGCTTTCTCCATTGCTGCATATTTGAGCTGCCGTTTCCTTTGAACTGAAAAAAATTACATTCATCCAAATTGTTTCGTATAGCCACAACATTTGACACTAGTCTGGAAAAAAAAAATGTTTGATTTTATTCAGATTTCCAGGGAACTGACTTTTTACCTGGTAGGTATTGCTGACACAGTCCTGGCATTTTTCTCGGTTCCTTAGGAAAGTGGGCCGAAGCACCGCTTGCAGAAGCGTGCACGAGTGCTATGACTTGGAACTGTGTGGAGAATTTCAGCCAAATTTGGCAGAGGAGTCCTTAGAACAGAAAAGTTTGTATAGGTTTCATGAAAACAGACTGCTGAGTAGAAGAGAAGGTTCCTATGAGCGCCCTGACTGACAGGCAGGCTGGCGTCCTTGTGTGAACCTTATCAGACACAGCAGAAGGTGCGTGGCGTAAACGCCTAACCTCTGTGTTCACAGCTACAGGAAAACCTGCAGTAGGAGCTCAACCACAAGCCATAAAAAAAAAAAAAAATCCTTATTTCTTATGCTCAGAGGTTTTTTCCTCTGGAAACACTTGGGAACAGTTGTTACGCTAATTAACATGTTAATTAATTGCCAATTAACATTAACAATTAACTTCCCCATTCTATTCTTAGAGAGATGTTTATCAGAATATAAACACCGCAAAACCAAAATGCGCACGAGCAATTGTGTATAAACTCCTTAGGGGACGCATGTAGTCTAGGAGCGTGAAGGTTTCTTGTGGCGAAAGCAGGGGGCTGGGGAGCCGCCCCCCGGGCGAGCGCATGCCCGTGTCGGGAGGCCAAACACCCAGAACACATGCAGATACAGATTTATGGAGAGGGCAGGGGAGCGAGTTAAGGAGTGTTCCTGCCCCTCTTCTCATCAGCGCGGAGCAGAAGATGCGCATGATGTTGCCCCTCGCGCCCCATGGCGCAGTGTCCCTCCTGCCGGCGCACTGGGCCCAGCTCCGCGCAGGCGGTGTGTGCGGTCACCGTCACTACGGCCTGTCAGGCGGAGTGAGGAAAGGCTCCCTCGCCGGCCCGGGCCGGGCAGGGAGGCAGCGGGCAGGCCGTGGAGCCCCCTTTCCCCACAAGTATATGTGTATATACATATACATATACATATATATATATATGTACATATATTTTCCATTAATAGGCTTTCACCCTGGTCAGTCAGCAAGAGGAAGAGGATGAGGCCACTGGTGCTGTTTGAGTGAACATGAGCGCTATATCTTCTGTCTGTGCTGATCTGTGTGGCCAGCCCTGTCCA
This sequence comes from Struthio camelus, assembly GCF_040807025.1. Classification (NCBI taxonomy): domain Eukaryota; kingdom Metazoa; phylum Chordata; class Aves; order Struthioniformes; family Struthionidae; genus Struthio; species Struthio camelus. Next base: position 147,221,978 of record NC_090942.1, on the reverse strand, counting down.
TATGGTACTGCGTACGTGTGCTTGTGTGTGAGTGCCTATCGCTACCGGCTGCCCCTGGGAAGAGGGAGCTGCAGCTGCCTCTCCGCTGTCCTGCCCCCACAGTCAGCAATTCCTAACAGCACTCAACAATTCCAGGGAGGTGGCAACTAGGTCGTCATGTTTAATAACCCATAATGGATCTACCCTGAATCCTTTCCAGGTTCTCCCAGGTTGCAAGGGAGATAGCATGTTTTGGTGCTTGCAATAGTGACCCCAGGGGTCCCTTCTAGGCACTCTATGATCCCTTGGAAATCCCTGCTGGGAAGTCAGATGTGGCTTTTCCTAGCACAGGCCTAAGTACATTTTTCAAAAGGACTGTGCCATCAACACAGGATGTCAGGAAACGGTAGAAAGCGGGCTGCTCCACAAGGCAGGACAAGCCAGGAGCTGCAGGTTATCCCAGCATGGCAGTGCCCTCACTGACCAGGTGCAGCCTGCAGCACCCAAGTGGGGTTAAGAGGGTTGGTGGTGTCCGACGCAGGTCCCATCACCAATCCAGCAGTCCAAAAAAAAAAAATCTGTCGGTAGTACACAAAGTGAGGCAACTGAAAAAAAGCCTTCTTGTTTATCTAAAGAGCACATTGTACTGCAATATGATTATGAACACATTCTCCTCTAAATCCACTCCTATAACATCCACTTCTGTGCATAGTTACCAGCGGCACTCTGATGAGTAAAGAAATTTGCTCAGAGTAAGAGATAGGCCAAATACAAGGGTGCATAAATTAACACAGAGGTAGACAGAAGCTTGACAAGGCGTCCAGTAGGCTACTTATTCCAAGCTTTAAACTATCTGTTACATTATACTTCTGAAGCACCCAATTAATGTGATCAGCTGGATAGTGTGGACATATACTTGTACACAGTGTGGACTACACCAGCAGGACTATGCCTTGTTGGTTCTAAAGAGAAGCATCTGGCAGGCCATATATTACCAAGATCCAAGAGAGATCCAAATTCTCTCTCTGCAATAGCTTAAAATTCCAGTGATCCATGTAGAGATAACTGTATCTTATTTGCTGCAACATACATTGCTAAATCTAGACAGGTGTACAAAGATTTTCTAACATTTAAGTACATTTTTTTGTACTTCAATAATAATATTATGTGGGAAGAGCAACAGTTCATGAGAAATCTGTCTGTAGTTTTTGCTTAGTAGCTGTAGGCTCTGTAAGATATGCTTAATATAAAGGAAAAACAAGGAAGAACAACGTGTCAGGACAGAGTGTGACATGACATTAATTCAGAGTTCACAGAGAACCAAAATGAAAGTATTACTTCTCCTAGGCCAGACTGAAATGGAATATCATACACAGTTTTTTAAGGCCACAGCATAAGCACTTAAACACTTGAACAACTAACTGACAAAAGCAGCTTATGTTTTCTTTTAAATGAAAAGATTGTATGTGGAAAATTCTTGCCTGTAATACTAATTAGAAAACAGGAATCAACTCTAAAATCAGATATAGCAAACAGCTATAGGCTAATTCATAGATAAATAAGTCTCCAAAAGGTTCAAGGGTCCAGTTCAGAAGAGAAGCATTTTTTTTTTCTAAATTAACTTACACCAATTTACTCTGAAACATCCTTTACAAAGAAAATAACAAACTTGGGAAACTTCTGCAGTTTCAAAACAGATTTCTTTTTCTCCTTGTTAAATTTTGACGCTGTTTCTACCCGACACTTTCTACCTAAAACTTTGTTTCTCCCACATCAAATTACAGTTTTTTTCTCCTTTTATTGCAAATTCTCCCTCCTTTCGCAAACACTTGTTCCTTTAATCTGGTGTTACTCCCCAGCCATGGTTCTATAAAGTTGGTCGTCTGTGTAGTCATTTAGTAAAGCTCCAGTGAAAGATACTCTGTCCTCGCTAATTTTCTCCCAATTTTCCCCCGTGCATATAAGCTGGAATCCATGAACTTTTCTCCTCCAATATAAGTAATGTGTGAAGTAATGGGTAACAAATACAATCCAAGTGCTTAAAAAAATTCATAATAGGAAAATTTGGGGGTTATTGTCTCATTTAGCAAGTGTTACCTGACCTACTAAGGTCCAGAAATTTTGTTCTGCTGGGCATCTGGCAAAGTTTAAAAATATTCACTTGTAGATTACAGGTGAGCTAAAGAATACATGACATCTAATGCAGGGAGCTCCAATTTGCAAAGCAAATCCGAGTTTTAGAAGCTTTATTGCAGAGGATCTTATGATAATTAGAGAAAGGAGGCAACCTAGCAATGTAGTCACTGCAGTTACTTGATTGTAGTCATAAATGTACTGGCTGAGTCACAGAGGGCAAAACAAAGCAGTAATCTAGGATTTTTACCACAAACTTTAGTTGAGGCACAGTACCAAAATTCTGCGAGTAAACACCTCCTTTGGGATTAACCATCATAGACATCAGCCAAACCTCCTCTTCCTTCTCTGCACAGCATGGGAGGCTGAACTCTGTCACTTTAGCTTTTAATCCTCACTACTGATATCTGACACATAAGAAACATAATATTGCTTTCAAGAAGGGCCTGCTTCAGGCTTGTACCTGCAGTCCTTACAAAATTAATGTGTGGCACAATGAGCTGTTTAATGCATTGCTTTGAAACAGACCTTCTTCCTCTCCCCTCCCATTATTCCTGTAAAATGGGGATAATAAATAATGGAATAACCAGAGTACACACTTACTTTATAGAGATATCACGGGGAAAGTATTAAGTAAATTTTCCATAATATTAGTGGATCTTTTCCTTTAGTACACTAGGCAGGAAGAAGGCTTTTTCTCCTCTTTTCAGTGAAGGAATAAGTCTTAAGAGGAAGAGGAAAGAGGAAAAGCCATAGCAGAGCTGAATATCTCAGTCAGAAAAAAAGAGAAAGTATTGGAAGAATGGGGGCAGGAATTGTTTCTTCTTTGTGTCCTGTGTAACCATTTAAAAAAATCTAAGTTACAGAAGATGGGTAAACAAAAACAGATAGCCTTCCATTTCACCTAAATGAGCTTACTCATCCCATTAATGCCACTATATGCATTATTGCACCTATTAATCTATTAATGACACCATTGTTATTGTAAAGATGTACTTGTTACATAGCCCTCAGGGAAAACGTAGAGTGCTGATAAAAGAATAATACGGGAATTTACTGAGTTCAGTCAATGTGTATATGTGTGGGAGAGAAAGACTTAACAATGGGTTTTATGAATGTGAAGTCCCTATTGATAGTCTGGTTCTTCCTAACTACTAAAGCCTTTCTATTACTCCTAAGAACAATGGGAGACAGCCAGAAAATGAGAAAGTTATGTGTCTGAACATGCTAGTGCTACGTTAAACTTTGAAGGGCACCTATTGAGAAAAGTTTCCCAGACACTATTACAAACTCTGACTGACCTGAGTGCCTGCGCAGCTGAATTGTTACACCTTATTCCTAGCTAACAGGACTCCTCAACTCATCCGTCTTCTAGCCTTGCAATGCATGATTCAAATATGAAATCCTCTGCTGTGGAGGTGTACCAGATAGATAGTCTCATGTTTACAGTACCTCTCAGTACCTCTCAAAGCACAGAATAAAACATCTAATTGAGGAAATGCATTCCAGTAGCATCAATTCAGCATGCACGCAGCAGGCCGGTGATAGCATTCCCGTACAGCAGTCAGCTCTCCAAGGGAAGATTAGCTGGGAAAGGCAAGACTAGCATTGAGCAGAGCAGGCAATCTTTGTATAGGACGCTGTTGTCTTGGTTAAGAGCAAGAAGCACCTAGGCTTTCTGCAACTTGAGAATAAGGACTGCAGGGCTTTGCACTAACAGAATGAGCTAAAAAGTATTTGCCTCTGTGAAATGAATCAGGAAATCGATCTTGCTGTAAAACAAAAAATTTTGCCTTAGCCTAGACATTTTTGAGCCATATCAGTTCTTGGACCTGGTTCATAAGGAATCCCAAACAGCTCTGTTGGTGCAACTGAAGGCAAATCTCACTGGAGGCTGGAGAGGAAGCGAGAGGAACAATACTGTCTGGATGTTAAGAGTGCCTTCTGCTAAAACTGCCTCGAATGTGGGCCCTCACTATTATATTTCTATACAAGTAAAAGTTATAATGTTGATCTGTCATTTGACCCATTTCCTTACTGGATGAGGTTACAGGCTTGTATGGCAGCGTGAACTTTTGCAGGCTGATGGCAGGAAGCTCAGTCCCTGCCCTAACAGAGCCAGGCAAAGAGCACACCATGACTCTGAGGTGCATAGCCAAATCAGCCCCACACTGAGCTAGAACAACATGCACCCTGTGCCTGGGACTCTGCTTAGCTGGAGCACAGCATGGCACACCAGCCCCAGCCACACACCTGCCCGTTTAGAGCAAAGGCAAAGAGAACATATGTCAGTCTGCAAAAGACCATGTAGACAGCTTCAGCGGGATGTGAAACATGTAGTGAGCGGTAGCAACCCCTGCTGCACATGAACAGCTAGAATGTCAGGCTAGCTTATAAAAAGCAAATAACAAATCTGAATGTCTCTGCCAACAGTTCTCTGCATGTTTCTCTAAACATGTATACATCACCCTGGCGTTATCTATCAAAGGCAAACACTCACTGGAGATGAGCATTTCACTTATACTGTAAGCATCCTTTAGTTCACATGAGTAAATTTAATGAGCCATCAGAAAATCCCCAGCACATCAAGATTGCTTTTTACATAAGCTAAGAGACCACATTATTTTATAGCTAATCCCCACTCCATCTGTTTACACACTCAAACTGAAGAATGCATCAGAAATGAGGAAACATTTTTTTCCCTCTTGTTCTCTACTAAAAACCTGATTCTACCAACTTGACCCATCAGGACGGTAGGAGCTTTTAATTCTGGGAGTAACTCCCTGAATCTGGTGCTGAAGCAAAACAGCAGTCAGCGTGAGCACAGGTGGCAAAACTAGGTCATAAACCACTTGTACCAGTGTCTTTTTTGAAGGCATATGGTCATTTTGCAGCATACTGACAGTGATGGTTTGAATCTCGTAGTAAATTATATTTTTTCAAGACTGAATCTGGCAGGGCTAAGCACCCTGCAAAGTTATTTCTACAGAGAGTTTTAACATCTTTCTGGGTATTTTAAATAACTTTTACCCTTTTTTTAAAAAATAAATTGAGAATAAAGCCGTTTCTGGAGATGGTGGGCATGACTAACTCTGAAAGGCTGGGTCTGCTCCAGGGCTGTCTTACAACCATGCTGTCCCTCAGTGTAGTTGCATAACACTGAGGCATCTTCTTCAGTTTTCGGTGAAGTGCCCTTCATATTTTCTGGTATGCAATGGATATCAAAAGTGTAGTTCATTAACATCATAGGACCCCAGGTGGTCCTTCACAGATGAGTCAGGACAACACCTTGAGGAATAGACTGCATTAAATCATGCTCTTGACAGAATTCTCTGGCCGCATGGGTCACTGTGTTTACCAGTTTTCATAGAAACTGTGCCCACCAAGTGCACTCCAGGCAGCATTCATGCATTGCCATACCCACCAGAAACATCTCCGGGGAGCAACTTTTCCTAATCTCTTTTAGTCCTCAGAGGGAGTCAGCGCAAGGGCATGCCATTGCTTTGTTTTATGCTTCGGGCAGTAATTTTCACGCTGTGGTTAGAAAAATCCCAGCAGTCTGGGATCTATGCTGAAGGTACTTCACGATAGGTGAAGAAGGCTATAGTTCAACGCATGCTTTAGATCATCATAAGCCAGCACTTCTTTGAGAAAAAGCAACCCGGCCACTCATTTCTGTCCCCAGATTGCCTTTGCACTGTTCTGGCACAAATGTTTATGCCACTACTTGATAAGCCAGATTGAGGGACTGCCCTGACTGATTTGCTTTAGGCAGGTCACTTTTCAGCCAGAACAATACCCTTGTCCAGTTCACTCAACAGTCATAAAAATAGTCGTGCTGACTTAAATTATTCATCAAACCGCAGATTAAACAAATAACAAGCCTAGTGACAGTAGGCTTAAATTCATCAAATATAAATTCAGATAGACAAGGTTATCGTATCTCCATTTGAAAATATTTAGGGATCTGCAGAAGGAAAAGTATTGAAGATCACATAAGATTAAAGCACGATACACAGTTATCTGTATTTATAATCCGTGTTCTGGTAAGGCATCTGCTCCCAGTATGAAATATGGAAGTCTATGCCAGTCACAGTTCAGTAACAGGTTACTGCCTGATACACTAGTTATCGCCCATAGGCTGTTTTGCTAACATAAGAAAAATTAGTCACTAACCAGGAGTGAAGGCTCTCTGTCGTTAGGATCCCCATCCATTGCCGTTGTTAAGGCTCCCAAGTGACTTTCCGTTGAGGTAGGATGTCATCTGGTGCCTTGGCTGGGGATTACTCACATATGCTGCACACGTATGTCTAATAGGCCTCTGGGGCATTCAGAAGGCTAGTTTTATCATGGAGCCTTTTAGTGCTCCTTTGTGACACTTTCGTCTGTAACAGCTGCCAGTGCCCTTGGGTTGTGGCCAAAGAGAGACGTGATCCTGAGGGACATGTACAAGGAAAGTCCTGTTAGTGTGAAAGAGTACCAGGGCTGCAGTTCCAGCTGTCACCTCCTTGGCACACAGGGAACAGGACTTTCTACCCATCCACTCTGGAGCCAGTTGCAGTCTGGCCCCTGGTAACATCTTTTACAATAGCTTTGTTCCTTCGCTTTCTTGGAATAGTCATGTAATGGAGCAAATAAGGTTCAGATGAAATTGCCTGCTGCCAGAGTAGTTAGTGAAAATGTCAACCATGCCCTTCCATACTTACTTCATTTCTCCCTCTCTTCCCTGTTGATTAAATGTCAACTCCTTTCTTTGTTCTCTTCCAAAGGAGGCTAATTCTCTCCTCCAGATGCAGCAGCTCCCTTTTGCAGCACAGTGTGATGCTGCCCAGTGGTCTTAGAAACCCTTCCAACACAATTCTCCTTCCCCCGCTGCCTTCCCAGCCCTGCATGTTGCAGCCCAGAGAATTGGCCAGGCACTGCTCTTTTATGATATCCTATATATATGCCACCACAGGACCCAGATGGCTAAACAGATGAGAAAACAGCAGCAATGACTGCCCAGAAAAATTTAGTATAATACTGCTAGAAGAGCAGAGGCCAAACTAAGCATTAAACATGATAGCGCATGCAAAAACTTGCAGCTCCTCAAGGATATAATCTGTAAAACTGCCATTCTACTGAAAATCTCCCCTTTTGTAGTACAGTTCTCCTACTGTGGTTTAGGATTAGTGACATTTTCTAAAGCTAAAGTTAGTAAATAATTTACAGTGAGCAGTTTCACTGAATTTCACTTCTGGGCTAGATGTGAAGCAGCTGAGGCAAAATTCAAAGAGCACTTACCTTCTAGAGGCATGTGAGTGAAATTCAGGCACCTGAAGGATCCAAAATATCCTACTTACTTCATTGGGGTACCTGAGATACTAAAAGATTGCTTTTGTGGCTAAAGCACTCCTTTTGTATTCACCCAAGGAAACCATTTTCTTGTATGAGTTGAGCAAGTATATGGCTGCACTCTAAGGTGGGTGTCCGAGTCTGGCGTTTCAGTGATGAAGTCTCCACTTTCTTAGTGGTACTCATCACTTGTTGCACATACAGCCATAACTATCCTCCATTCAAGTCACCTCTTGAGAAGAGGATGCATGCTTTTTATCTCACAGTTTACATAGTAGAGCCCCCCCAGACTGGACTTTTGGGATCTGCCTTCTCAGCTGTGGCCCTGACCAGCAGGAATACTTCTTTAATACCGAGGTTTAGAGCAAGGGAGCACGTGCCATCTCTCCCACTGGTGTCTGGTCATGGTGGAGGACAGGTGTCTAAGAGTAGAAGGAGCGGGATTGAGAGGAAGCTTGGCTTTGGGCATGAGGCAAGAGCCTAACTAACAAATAAGGCACTCAGCTAGGAGTTTAAAGAGTTCACCTTGGTTTTGCTTATAATCTCATTAAAAAAAAAAATTATCACCACCCCTTCGACAATTCAACTAATTTCCTTAGCTGTCTGCAGCCCACTCCCTGCCTGAGAACACAAAAAAATCTTATCAAAAAGTTAAAGCTAGGGAAATTTTTAATAACTGGAAGTGACACTTTATAATTGAAATGCTTTAGAAATACTAATGATGGGTTTCAGAAGGCATAGCTCCTGCAGAAGAATGATTGCATCTCATGCTGGTGAAATCTCTATGGATTTTTCTCAGGAGGGCAATGCAGCTGGCATTCTACTCCAATCATTTTATGCAAGATGGTTTCAGAAGGGGAAATGAAAAATAACTTGAAAAATAGCTTCTTTAATTGAAACTATAGGGGTGGAGATGAAATTTTAATAATTAGGCAAGTTGGATTTTGGTAAGGCTTAAGTGCTTATGTACCTCACAATAGTCTGGGATATAGTAGCTGACCTAATCTTCTCACCTAGTCTTCTGCTATATGTGTTTATATCTTTGAAATGTGGAGTATAATCAGAATACAAACAGTTAAATGTTTTCCTTGAACTGCTTCAGTATTTCAGAATACCACACGTAAGGGCACACAGTGGAATAGGTGCTTGTCAAACAAAGCAAAGTGGGGAAGACAGCATGCTATGATGCTATAGCACATGGGACATGCAGCAGTGATATTCAAAGGCCTTTTCAATTACATAATGCTGTGCTGAACCTCACTGTATGTCCTATTCTCTTCTTCAGTTGTGGATTGGGTTGAAAACTTGACTTCTTGTGACAATAACCATAGCCAGGTCATCAGCAAAATAGGTGCATGTTGTTACTTTGATCCACTTTGCTTTAGACCCTGCTTAAGTCTTTTCTGAAGAAACAGGACAATAGCAGGTTATTGGAAGAACAAGGCTGATTTGTGATGAAGTAAGGGAAGATATAGAAGTTAGTGATATGGGGTCAGTACAACAACTTACATACTTAACATAAAGGTAATTCTTCATAGCAACTAGACTGCATAAACCAGGATTGCACAGTCAGTGTTTAGGTATTTCTTTGCAACATGCTTTGTAAATGTGAGTCATCCAAAAATCTGGCATTTAATAGCTATTACATCTGTTAATTCTCACTGACATTTTGTCCTTTGTTCCATATTTAAAATATATCTAATATTGGCTCAGCAAATTTGTAATTTCCTTTTTCTTTACAATGAAATTCTGAGTCCAAAAACTTCAGAAGACCTCGCCTATGTTTTTCAAAGTCAGAAAGCTTCCTGTATTACATAAGTCAAAGGACCATATCCCACAATCTGTGAAGCAGAAGTCTTTATTCCTTCCTAAACAATTAATCACTAATGGGTTCAAGAGCTGCTGTTCAGCTTTCTGTAGCAAAACACTGTGCGTCACTAAGAAGATTTATAATAACCTTAAATACATTCATCTGACTAATATTTTCTGCTTTTTTTGTTTTACTACTAGTTTATGTCATGTCCTTCAATTAAAGAAAAATCCAGCAGTATTCATACGTAGATGTGAATATATACATGCACTTTCCATGCACCTTCCATTTTGTGGAACAGATGATAACTGCTCAAGGGGCGCAGGTGTCTTGTCTTTATACGCAGTTCATAAGAGCTGATGTAATACTGGGTCCAAAAACAGGCCAGGTAATAACCCTTCTCCATAATAATACACTCATATACGCTCACAATCCTTCAGAGGGTAAGCTGTACCATTATCTACCTATCTATCCTACCTACTTACCTATCTTAATGCTGACACAAATGAATGACATTAAACTTTTCACAATATATTCGTTATTTGATCCACTTCAGAAATGCAAGTTACCTGCTGTTACTTGCTCACCTATACCTAGAGCAGCAGTCAAGGGAGTAAAAATGGTAATTTAGGGCACTAAAGTCAGAGACAGTGAGTGTCTTCTTTGTGTAAGTATTTGCAAGAGAAAACTCTTAGGGGTGAATCCTTTCTTATTTGCTTTCTTTCTACATGGCACTGGCTTTGCCTTCAGTTATACAGGAACTAGTTTACTGGGAAAGGGAAAAAAAAAACATGTTCCCTTCTCCTCCATCTCCCCCATTGCTACGAGAAAATGATCACATAAATTCCAGGCTATATGATATATCTATCACATGAAGACAATATATCACATATATGTAACATACATGCTCGTACATGTGCTCATTCCCCTTTTCCAGATCAGCACAGAGGCTGGCAATGAGTCCCTCAGATCTGAACCAAGTTGCTGCAAACAGGGTTTTCTAGTATTAAGTGTCTGGCAGTCTTTATTACAGCAGCATTGCCAGTTCTGCCAATAATACTGGCTTTCTCACAAAACCTTCCAAAGCACTCCATCATCTAATATGGAAAGTAAAAACCCTGCTCAAGCTAACTAGGCACAGATTCAGTGAACGGCATGTAATATTGAAGCAGTGATAATGAGACATTTTAGGTTAGGGAGTGATTCTTTTCCAGTATTGTTAATTACGGAGTTTTAGTAAATGAATGACATTAAACTTCCTGCTAAACACATTTCATTAGAAATTTATTTTTTAAAAAGGAGAGAAAACATGAGAGTGGAGAGGATGTTTTTATCAAACTGTGAAACTGCAAAAGATCAGGCTCTACACATGTTTTTTTTTTTCTGTTCATTTATAACATAATTTTACTGGAAATAAAGAATCAAATCAATTGAATAAGGGCTATGGTAAACAATGCTTGAAAAGATCATAGAAAAAGGTGATTGCCATGGTACCTAGAAATAGGCAGGTCTGTAAATTATTTTGCATGTATTTTGAACTTGGTGAAATGAATCGATATGTTAAAAATTAAGAAATGAAAAACTGAGGGAAACAAATTCAATTCCGCTGAACTTTATTTTGTATTAAAAGAAAAATCAAAAACTTTGCAAATATATTGTATTGTTTTGATATGCACAAAATCTTAGGCACTGATGATCAAACTCCCTTAACCTTGTTTAGATGTTGAATTAGTAAATAAACACAATCGATCAGCTCCTCTACTAATTTTGTGAGGTAAAGGAGTGATACTGATTTAAACAATATGATTTAAATAGGGTAATCGTGGGGCCAAAGCTCTGCTACTGTGATTTTGTGGAATAATGGCTCTATCCATCCAAAGCTGGTGAGCTTGGTCTCTTCCTTCTAGGAAACAATTATTCCAGTGTGCAACATTTTTGCTATGACTTTTGCTTCATTCTTATTTACTTTTCTGAATAATATGCTGTCTATCCAAAAAATAGGGACTGAAGTGAACACATCTTCAAAGAAGAGTAGAAAGATGGAGATGGAGTACACATGTCATTTTTCATCTCCTTGAGCATCTAAGAAAACGTGGTAAAACATATTATGAAGTAAAATTCCTTGAAGCTTATATCCTATCAATCATTATATTCCATAGGGTATTCTATCTCCCCCAAGTCCTCAATTGTGTACCATACAACCATTTCCCTCCCTCCACCCATTTCAAAGGCACATTGAAGTCTCAAGATAATATTCTTATACTTATCCTAGTGAAAATTAACTTGAGTATATATGAATTTTGATCTTCAGTTTAGGCAAGACAGCCAGCACTTTGCGTGCAGTGCCAGCAAAATCCAAGTCAATCTTTTGAGAGGCACAGGAGTCGAGTGTAAGCTTTATTATTCTCTGTCTTTAAATGGTTTTAGGTGGCTGTGTGTTCTGGTTGTTCTAGTTCCCGCTCCGAGGCACCCTGATCTCTCCAAGTGCTCTATAAGGCAGGAAACAGAGAACTGCACTTCAGGACCAGGTGCTTGAATGCCTTCCGCTGGCATTTGTGTGCACTTGTTTGCAGGCAATTTGTAGGCATTTTAAGTTCTTGAGTAGATTTAGTCTTTACTGTCCTCATACTTCCTATTCTCATCTAGAAGGTGAGATAATATTTTCTTTCTATTCAATTACCAGCTCTTCAAGGAAAGTGGGTTTTTTTTCCCCATTACAATATGTATGTGTGTGTATATGTATCCATATATACCTAAATAGATGTGCAAGGGTACATATACATATATACCTTCTGGCTCATGGGAGTTGCAACCACGACTTAAGAGTGCCATGCAGTCCTGGCTAAATACGAAAATAAAAATACTATAATACCAAAATAATGAGTTAGAAATAGACATAAATTTCTTTTACCTTTCCCTCCCTTATCTTAATAAGAATGACTGTGAAGACCACTCTGCGGTAGTCCACACACAGTCAGTATAGTCAGTAATGGGAGGCCTTTGACGCGAAATCAGTGAAATCAGTGAAAACTGGATTTAACTTTAATCTAGATTGTGAAAAAGAGATTCCAAAGAGTAAAAGCTATTGCATGATTTCATAACCCCAGATGGTCCGTTGTGACTGTGATTATTGTTTGTAAATGTTTATAGGAATTAAAAGCACATGAAACAAATTCACATTTGTTCTAATAAAGTCAATTCTACCAAAATATTGTCGGCATTCAGATTGTCTTAAAAACGTATTTAAGATGTAACTTTTTTTGTTCTTCTAAATGCAACTTAGCTACAGGTTTTCTAACAAGGTCATAGATTTTTTCCCCCAAAAGTGTCAACAGAAAAGCATCCTCATGAAACACAAGTTTCACTAGCGCATACTGCAGTAGATTAATAAACCTCAAACCTAACAGTGTTAAAGTCTTTTTTGCTTCCCGATATAGAGGTATAATTTAGTATATCTGAAATAGAACCATCACAATCTAAAGCCAGTGCCTTTTGCATATAATTATTGTTGGTTTTCATGTAGTTTTCTATAATTAAAGTATTGCTGTTTTATTATCTAGCTACCTTTATTAATTTGAAAAATCATTAAAATCACCTGAAGAGACTAGTGCTTGCTGTATATTTAACATTCAGTGTATTAAAACAGAGCATATGAATGCACAATAAGCTTATAATATACAAGCAGCAGTCTGTCTTTCCTGAGCAAAACTCAAAAGGTGTATTCACTGCATAGTTCATATTAATCTTGTGATTTCCCATTAGATTCTTGTACAAGTGTGTTTTAGCTCAGTTAATAATTCAAGATCCCTTGAGTTCCTAGGATGAGTTATTTCATAATTGAAAAAATGCAGATGAGCTTAACAACAAATAGCAAGGGCAGGTGCTGTCATTTCCGTATTTCTTTAGGACGGAAGCTATTACATTAAATAGAGAACAAGGGCTTCAGTTATATCCAAATAACGAATCTCCATAATCTGTCCATTCAACTTATCTATCTCCCGATAAATTAAAACAGTCCATAATATGGCATGAACTTTTGAGCAGCAGAGGAGAGAATAAAAAACATACCAGCATTTGAAGGTGTCACTCATAAGTCTTTTGGGTTTAAGTTTATAATTTAGCATCATGTGGACAATGATAGTAATTGCCTAAGTCTGCCAGTACACAAGAGTTCAGAGTTTAGTTGAGTTAGTGACTGAGTGGTTAAAAAGGTAGGACCAGTCACTCATAAAATGTGCGGAAAAGAACAGCACTACCCACACTTAAATAGCTAGTAATTCCAGTTTAATGCAATATAATTAAGTTATATAGTATTCCAAAAAGGATACACATAATGAATTTCAGAGAAGATGTTAGATGAATGTATTTACAATGTCATCAATATTCTATACCACAGGAGTGGTAATAAAAGTAATAGTAATAAAAAACACTAAATAAAAGACAGAAACATAGAGAAAGAATGAGAACTGTAAACCATCAACTGTAGAGAATGTTTCCTTGGTTTCTGATTTAACCCAAAGGTTTCCATTGGCACTTCCTACCCCTCACTAGTGACTTTTCGAAGAACTGTTTGGACCCTGGATGCCAGTGCATCACAGGCAGAATGTTTCAGACCAGGTTGTGGAGCTGCTTTTGTAAACAGATCTGCAATTAGCCAAGTCTTTCTAATTTTACGGAGAAAGAGCGACAGGTCGTACAAAGTGATGTAAATCCTGTGGAAGATAACATTTACAGCCCCACATCATTTAAGGGGTTCTGACTTATTTCCATAGTTGAGTCACTTATACGTTTTACAGTCCAGCTCTTTCTAAATAATAAAGGATAAATAAATCACTGAAGTAAGTCTGTCAAGAAAAAATGTAGTGCAGAAGTAGTGAGGTGAAGTCAGTATACAATTCAAGGCATATCTACACTAGAAAGTTTTAATGGGAGCATTAGTGCTCGCATACATTTTCTGAAACTGCAGCCTGCGTGCTTTCTTCCACCTGTGTAGTGCATCATTATGGAGACTGGCTGGCTTAGCAGAAGATACAGTTTCCTGTGCTGTAGAGAGGTAACTTCATTACCCTGGGTCCTCATTTGGTTGTGTGTCTTAAGAGACTGTGGAACATTAGCATCATTTGCAGGAAATTGAGATCTTAGAGTCCATTTCCCATTACCCTACCTGGCCCACATCATGATCTCAGCTTTTTTTTGTTTTCCTCTTTTTTTTTTTAATTTCTGCAGTTTTACACCCAACAATTTTCTCCCTTTTAGTCTCTTTGCCACATCATTGCTATAGCCATGAATGATCCTCAGTGTTGAGGACTCTTATGCCCCTTTTAGAGTTGCAGTACTTCACCCTTCCATAGCTGTGAAACTGCAACTATTGCCTTAGAGGTAGTCCATCGTGTTACAAATATATTGATGAACTAAGGTACAAATATTTCAGATGACCACAGTTCTGCACCTATTTGGCAATCAAGATTCAGACTTTCTGCACCAAGACAGTAAAATAAAAGTTTTTGGATATATAAAGACATCTACAATGGAAGCATGAAACTACACATTGCTATCAGGCAGTAGGCTGTCAGTTTAGAACTGGTTAATCTCTGTGGGCTGATGAGAAGTTAAAGGAGAATTGTCTATGTCTCCTGCTGAAACTCTGCTCCTAGGCAGAAGATAATGCAAAAGTAATGAAGCTGTTAAAAGAGGGGAAAATATTCTAAAACCTAAGACTGAGGGCTTTCAGCTAGTGGAGTAAGAGTTTATCTTCTACCTTCTCTACAGCCTTTTGTCGATAGTGCTTCTTGTTACGTATAAGTGCTCACTGGGCAGTACAGAGGTGGAGCTTCGGACTCTCCCTTTCCTTGAGGGTCTTAAACACTAATCTTCTGAGTCATACTCTCTCTTCCACTCTGTCTTTTGGATGTCATGAATCTTGCACTCCTGTTTGCAGTGGCTCAAAAAAGTGATACAGAGGGTTTTTTTTTGTGAGCACAGAAGTGAAAGTCTACTTGCTGAGAGAATTCTGACACCAAAAACAGGATAGATTTAAGCTTCACCAGATCTGGATAGCCCCAGAGCATGAGGTTTTTTTTATGTAATTTGGAAATAAGGCTCTAATATTTGACTAAATCCTAGGTTTGTTGTGTACGTCCTTTTCAAGATCTGACTCTGAACAATTAGCTGCATAAAACAGTGGCAGAACTGAGAACTCAGCACAGATCTAGTAACTCTCAGTGCAGTTTTAATTTCTGGCGTGTACCTCTTCCTGAAGGCCCAAAATATTTCCCATTCATGTAAGTCTCGTATTACATTGTACACATAGATAACATTATTCAAAGTCAAGCTTATCTTTTCATTCACGTTTTGTCAGCTCTTTTACACCAATATTGCTATCTATTTTTTTCCCTGCCTCCACCTCAGCTATAGTCAGCATCCTTTGCTAATGTGCCTACTGCATTCCCTTCCTGTACTTCTGAGAGTCTGTGTAAGTGATACTGGTTTATTTTAAGTTACACGAGAAGGTCATATTGTAGGGCTTTCTCTGCTGAGGTTATGCAGAACGAATATTAATATGAATAAAGTTAATTGAAAAATAGGAGCCTTAAGACTATACTGAGAAGAATTTATAATCTCTATCCTAAGCCAGATTGCTAGAATTGGACTAAGCAGTGCAAAATATGTGAAAAAGAGTCTGAGATGCTACCTTTAATCTTTTCAGTATTGTATGTGGATTAGTTTGTCCAGCTCTTAATTTTTTTTGTGTCTGGTTGCTACAGATTTGCAATGAAAAATGTAAATCAAGTTATATTGTAGAAGCTGTGAAAATATCAAAATGTGATTTTTCCATTAAATATAAAATGGATTTTTTTAAAATTGCTCTTAGAATTATTATTTTAATGAGACTACAGTTTGCAAGTTAACAACTGTAAATGGAATGAAATAGGGAAAAAAAGCAGTTGAGTGGCTGGCCTAGGTCTCATGCCACACCCCTATAAAACATGCTGATAAATATACACACTTTAAAAGGCAAACTGAATCCAATCTTTTCATACTAGCCTATGTTTTGGGCAAGTGCAAGGAAGAGGTCTATGTTTCAGCCTGTGGGAAAAGGTTTCTTTGAAGAGAGATTTGCTTGTGAATACTTTACTCCTGTGAAACTCCTATAGGAATGTGTGAGAACCAGTATAGACAAGTGATTTAGCTAAACCACTGTCTAACCAAGTATTTGGAAAACAAAATAAAGATTCAGCAGTATTTTTCCTGTAACTCAGACACTGAAGTACATTAAACACTCACATGGGGGTGGGGGGATTGATGCAAGCTGCTGAGTACGCTTGCTGTTGTACTCAAGCATTTTGCAGAGCAAGAAAACAAACCATGATGGGAGAAAACATGGGAGAGTCATTACATGGAGTAACTGAAACTAGGTGAAGGAAACTGTAGAGAGGAGGTAAATGATCATATTTTATTAATTCCTATAACAGCTGCGTCACCAGGGCAGCAAGAACAAAAGGCAGGTGCTCTCAGTTAAAGTACTGCAAAGACAGAGCATTGCATCTAAAATGCTCAAAGGAAATACTTGCAGGCTATCCTAACCTCAAGCAGCTCAGAATAAACTTGCAGAGGAGCCGTGATTTTGGCCCACCAGCAGTGCTTTGAACCGGACTCTGAGAGTAACATTCAGTTAACTAACACGGGCACTAGGATGTTGCTGCAAGGTTCTCTCTCGACTGTTGTGAGTGTGGGTTTCTGCTTTTTACACTAATTAAATGATTCTGGGAAAATTGATAGCAACCTGCATAACGCACAACAACTAGTGCTTTCTTACTCACTACTAAGGAAAACCTGAGAGGCTGACAGACTGGGAAGGGATAGCACAACATATATGTAACACAGCACAGTGCTGTCCAGAGAAATCCGAGCTGAACCAGCAAGCTTGTTTACCAGTTACTATGTTCATATAGCCTTCTACTTAACATTATTTAGCCTTTCTGATGAACTATACAGAGTGGGAAAAGCTTTGAAGCTTTACAGCGAAAGGGAATATCAAAAAGCTGGGGAAAGAAAGAGTACGACAGTGAGGCAGCTGCACAGCTTGTTGTTTTTCATCAAGAGCTCAGTCTTATGAAACATTTGGCAGCTAAAGATAAATATACAGTAATTTTTAAAATAAATATATCACTTTGAGCTCACCAGCACATCATAAATTAACAAATTAAGCTCTTCTCTTCTCCTTGAAAGAGTTAAAATTCTCTTGTGACCTTGTTGGATGTTGCAGTTTATAAATCAGTACAGATATACATGGGTCCATCTTATTTTAAGTGTTTATTAACAAATACTACACTTCTGCTGAGTGACACAGTGCCTTTGGGTATGCAGGCATACCAACAGAGTTTGTTATGAACATCACTATTATCTTGAAAGCCAAGTTAACTTATAGTGTCTGGATGGTTGGGTGTGACTTCTGAGTACTGCATGATACCAAAGAAGGGTGCTTTTACAAGTACATTAAGCAAAAATGCATATTGCGTCCTCTTAAGTAAGATACAACCAAACTACCAGCTGTCCCTTTGAGCTGAATTTCTTTAATTAAATGTAGACAATATTAGGGAGATAAACTATTGATAAAATGCAGTAACTGTAATCTACAATAATTCTGAATTTCATAATTTAGTTACACTTCCATTATAATCAATGGAGGGAAAGCAGCTTTGACTCATCTTTGACTAGAAAAGAGGCTGAGGTGACTAGGTTGGAAGGAGACACTTGAGGTGCAGACATCTGCCTGGATTCATCAGATCTACAAGAATCTACAGGATTCATCAACTGAATCCTCTTTGGTTTTCCTCTTCTTTATTATTCTCCTATTTTACATTATGTAACAACCTTTTCTAGTATTACTTGCTATATTTATATGCATATTTTTCATATTCTGCAAACTAGTCTTCCTCATTACACCTTTATCACTGTAGAAAACAAAAGTAATGGGATGGGAAAAAATAAAGGAATCTTATCTATATTGAACAGCAATACCTCTCACTGTTTTAAAGATAGCTTTCTCTTTGCCTATTCACCTTTATCTACTCAGGTGAATCAGCAAATGCAAAATTAATTCAGTAAAAATCATCAAAACCCTATATTCACCTGATTCATATGTGCAGACAACCAGACCCTTCTTTAAGGCTAGCTGTCACTCCACCGAAACAAATGGGATTGCATCCATACCACTCTTGCCAATCCTTTCTTCCCCTACAGGAAACGATGTACATATTTTATAAGTACTCCAGAGAATTTATCAGCTTGTATTGCACATTTCTCTGCTATGCAGAAGTGAGTGGTAAACTTTTTACTTAAGACAAAGATATTACTTTGCTTGTTCTTATTCCTAAGAGCCTCTCATTGCACCAAACACAAAGAAGATTTTAACAACTCGTGCTTAACATTCAAGCCATCTGATGTGCTCTGGGACTTAATTTGAAATTTCTTTGCAGAAAAGCTTTACAGAGCATTAAGGCTGCGTTTGTTTTGGCATACGTGCAATATGAAAAGTATTGCACGTATGCATCATCAATATAATGCTGTAGCACTAACCCAGGAGATTTCTGCACTTTGCACCCCAAGCAGGAGACGTTTAGTGTCCCTACGATGAACACAGGCATGAGTGATTGAACCATATTATCAGCTTAATTTACCAATAACTTCATTTATGAAGATTTGGCATGTCTTAAACTGAATCTTTTTTCTGAAGAAAAACGATTATTCTAAAGCATATTCTAAATACGCTGCTAGGTGGTTGTCATACCCCTGTCTTTCCACTACACTCCTTGAATATATACAGAGAAATTACAATTTTCAGAGAAGACTATGAGCAAAATTAACTTGATTTTACGTAATTCAAATTCAACCCACATAGGTCTGAACATTTACAACAGTTCAAAGTAGAATCATTGCAGTTTTTTTTCCTTCATCTTGGCTTTCTGTCACAACAAATGAAATTATATTTGCTGTTTACAGATTTTTATGGCTTTCTGTGTTCTTGCTGCTTAAGTTAAAGACACTTTTAATCTGTGACATGATGTCTAACAACCTCAGGAATAAGTTATGACATAGTAGGATTACATTTTTTGTGAAAATAATGGCAAGCCACAACTAACAAGGCATTCTGCAATGTTATCAGCAAAAATATAGAAATACGAATAACATTTTAGAACTTAAATAAAAAGGGGAGGATAATAATATTTACAAATTTTCTCTTTTTGCTTAATATTTTTGAGGTTATAATTGTTATTAGAAACAAATAAATGATTAATAGAATAATATATTCAACAAATTAGACCTCTTCTGTACTGGATAGGTAGCTTCCCAGAACTTCTAGAGAATATGCTTGAATTTGTAAACAAAAATGTGTTTTCTATGAGTACCTCCAAATATGAAATTAAATTCATTTCCTGCAAAGCATTTACCATAAAAAAGATTATTCGAACAAATAACTTTGCCCTTTCCATATGTATTTCTTCCTCTTTGGTTCTCATTTAGTTTCCTAACATCCCTATCACAGAAAAAGCTGTCTAGGCCCTATGTGGCATTTTTATGATGTACAGAAACACCACTATGTTTCATCTGACAGCGCAATGACAGATCAGATGTCCGATCAGATGTCCTTTGCTTGTAGTTACATATCAGTGCTCAAATGATGGATAATTACCAGTGACAGACCCAAGCTTGGAATGGGAGGAATCAAGGGTCACAAGAAGAGATGGAAGTGACAGAGCAGAGCACTTGAGGAGCAGTCTTAGACACAGCCTGCTATTCTTCCAGTGACAACAGAAACGTACACAGGCCACACCATTATTTATCTATTTTTCCAGGAAATATGGTACTATAAGCTAGAAGCTGCTTACCCCCTTCAAATTTGTGGTTTGTGGTTCAGAAATTTTTGACAAGGGGAAATCATTGCTTTCTTCTTGCCTGACTGGCAGCAATTAGCTACAACTGAGTGAGAGATGTTTCTGTAACCGCAGACAACGGTAGTTGGAAAACTTAGAGAGTTTTTTCCATTGGTAGCAGAGGAGAGAGTAACACTTTCCTAGTAATACAATGACTTTAGGATTACAACTTACTTATAGGAATAGATAGCCTCTAAGGCAAAAATATTGTCTTTAAAAAAAGAATGTTAGCAAAAAATAAATTGTGTAGAATGTTCCCCATAAATTGGCAAAGGCTAAATCTGTCTGATAAACAGGAAGGCAGAGCTACACAGGCACTTGAGGCCATCTTTTGAAATGTGATTCTGAGAAAAAATGTGTTGTGACGCTTCTTGACTTTGTGCTGAAGAACCAGCCTGCTCAGAACAGATAGAGCTGATTGAAAATATAGCGTTGGTTTTACTGATAGTTCCTAAACAAACACAGATTGCCTAGTTACATGGGCTACTTGATCCTGTACATGGGCACTAAGGATACTATTTGTAAGACAAGTCATTGACAAACTGGTCTTTTGGGTTCAAAGCCTGTGTAATGGCTGCACACTCGCTGCAAACAAGGATTGTTTCTGGCAAGTAAAGCTTGACAGAAACACTTGCCAGTAGCATCAAGTAAAAGGCAAGAGGGTAATAAAGTCCTACATAATCCTAATTTAGTGATCTAGCTAGTCTAGTCTAACTAGGCTGATGTGAGTAGGAACTTGTGTCTCTGTCCAAAAAGACAAGGATGCTTCTGATTTATGAGTGCTCTATGGATTCCCAAGAGGAATTTCAGCTTCCTGGGAAATCCTAGCACACACATGCTACACAGATAATCAGTTAAAGATGTTGTGCTTTATGTCTAAGATGACAATACTAGACATAGAAGACTTAGCTAGCAGAGTGTCTCAGAACTAACAAACATTGTTCCTTCTCACAATTATACGGAAAATTAAGTCAGTAAAACATAAATGGAAAGCGTGAATAGCGTAATCTGTCAAAAGTCCAGTCTCAAACCTGCAGAGAACTGTAGATGTTTCACCGAAAAACTTCATCAATGTCAAACCACCTTGGCAAATAAAGCTAGTCGGTCTCCCCGTAAAGGAGCGGCAACATTTACAAACTCTACAGCACAAGACAGAAGGCAACCAAAATGAGGGTTTTGAGGATGATGACTTTCATTGTGCATTTTGTAATTTCCCTCATGTAAATTCCTTTGCTTCTTACGTTCACCCTCCTTCACCATCACTTTGTGATGTTAGAGGAGATAACTATGCTTAAGGTTTGTGGAGGCAAGAATGGAAACTGAAAGATCCCAGCGTAGTTAAGCTGTGAAACTGCAGGAGGACGCTTGCTCTACTAGATCTTGTCACACTTTTGTGTTGTGTGTCTGTCGTCAGACACAGCCTCAGCAACTGCTGGCTTGAGTGCCGCATCCAGGGCTGTCGGGCTTCTATGCTGAGCGTGCCCAGCGTATTGGCTCATGTGCACGCGGGCTGCCCGGCCACAGCCTGCAGCACAGCGACACACATGCCTTCCCGCTGGCTGGGCAAGGAGCATGCTCTAATAACTGCTGTTATAGGGTCTGCTTTTAGTGCAGCCTAAGTTGCATCTGTAAAGAAGTTAGAGATAGAAAGAAAAAAAGAAGCTTTAGAAATGTCATCCAGTAGTGTGGAAAACAATATGAAAGTGGAACGATAGCTTTACACATAGGAGTGCTGAAAGGAGACTATCTTTTAATTTTGTGGCCCAGTCACAGGAAATGACTCAGTATCTGGGAGATAAATATCCCTACCACATGGCAAGGGCTCAATCTTGCTATCATTAAAGAGAAAAAACAAAGCAGTCGAAGTAAAATTGGAAATGATATTCAAATTAAGAATATTTATCAGTTAGCACTATTTCGACGGAAAGGATTCCAGATAGCTGCTTCTGGAAGCTCTCAAAAATAATTGGGGAGTGTTTCAGATATTTGACTCTCCATAACGCAGATTAAAAGGAATGCTTTTTATTTTATTGCTCCTCTATGCGCAATGAGTAGTTTTATTTCTCTTAATTTCACTGGCTTGTGATAATATCTTCTTGCTTCTATTGATTTCATTCTTTGAATTTAATTTGCCTGAGAAGATTTATAGTGTGATTCCTTACATGCACATTATCTCATCCATCATCATTAGTATTGCATTCACTACTGTGAATTGTTATTACCAGTTGATATACAAAAGTGTAAAGTAGAAGCTTCTTTGCATGTTTTGAGTTACTTTTTAAAATTTTGTTTCTTTATTTGCATAATTGCATAAGTTGTTGGAGGTATGATTTCCTTTAGCCTCATTAAATTTCCTTTTGCTCATTGCTCAGTTATGCTAAAAAAAATTCATTGTATTTCAATATAGAGCCCTCTTTATTTTTTGTTTCGCTTGTTTTAATTGGTTCATGACCCCTAGAGATACTTGTTTCATTCTTATCTTTGGAAAGTGAATTCTAACTATGTTGTGTTTTCCTATAAGTTGTAAAAAATTTAATTAAAGCTTGGAAGATAAAACCAAAACTTGCAGACTCCGTGCATAATTCTATTTCTTGTTTCTGGAAAAATATGATGTTCAAAGAACTCTTTGTTCAACAGCAGAAACTGAAAGATGAATAAAGAGGACACAGAATATTAATTCTGTGATATTCAGTAAAGGTTGATTGGAGCTTACTCTAAAGCTCACACTGGACACATATTTCCGAGAAACTGGGCTTTTGGACCATGAGTTTTGAAGACAAAAGCTCCATATATTTTGGATGAAGATTAAGGTCCAAATCTTCCAAAACAGGAAGATTTCTTCCCAAGCTTGAAAATATTATATTCTGTCCTGAAAATCTTCCATCATTTCTCTTTTAATATAACTCTCCCAAAGTAATTTTCTTCAGTTTTGTATTTCACATTATTCAGTTTGATTGTCATCCCATATCCCCCGATTACAGTGTCCTCTGCTGCTCCCCTATATCTCCTGTAGCTTTCAAAGGGTAAAAGAAATAAAATTTAATTTCATATCCCACTGAAGATTTTTTTTCACTTGCAGTTAGAAGAAATATACACTCCTTTTAATGTGTAAATAAATCAAACAACTAGAAAATTGTTGAGATACAGAGTGCACATGATGATGTGGTGTCCCGGTCCAACCCAGAGGGGCAGGCACCCCAACCAGAAGGCATGGTAGGAATGGCAGATAACAGACCGTGAACTAATCAGATTCGAGGTGGCGGCACAGGTGTTTGTGTGTTGATGAACGGATTTACGATACCGAAAACAAAATAACCCTTTAATGACAGCTTAACGGTTAACAATAACAGGAACAGTTATAACTAGAAACCCTGAAACTTTGATATCCGAATATATGTACAATACAGCAGGGGTGGATACACAAAACAATATAAGGACACATGTATAGAGGGGACAACAAACCAGTTCAAAGGAAAAATAGAGCTAAAATATATATATGTGTATAGGTACTACTACTACTACTACTAATAATAATAATAATAATAATAATAATAAGGGCGCCCGAGAGACCGCACGGGGCAAACGCACCTCTCCCTGGTAACTCTGACCGTGCTGTGAATCCGGCCACACCGGCGGGTGCGTCGCCCCCCTCAGGCCACGCTCTCAGGTGTGCCGTCCCCCAGTATTTGACCTGTTTCGACTCTTACCCGTCCGCTGGCCCTGAGGTTGCAGCTCCTTCGGTGGCTCCTTCAGCGGCTCCCGGTTCGGGGTCCTGGATCATGATGGCGAGCAGCTGCCTCAGCCGCTCCGTCCGCCGTCCTGCGACTTCTGGTGAAGGCCTTGAAAAAGGCCGCTTAGCCCCTTCAAGCCTTTAACAAGGCTGCTAAGCTGCAGCGATTCAGCTCTCTTCCCGGCTCCGTCCCACTCCGCCGTCGTTACCACCACACACAGACACACACCACGCGCCTGCAGCCCTTTTATAGGCAGCCGAACGGCGGCTGTAGGCAGACCTACTGGCACAGGGTGTGTGCCCATCCTTCATCCGCATGTGGACCTGTTTAAGGACTGGGATGTAAGGTCCCCCAAAATAGCAGAGCACCCAGGGCAGCCCCTTGGCTGGTCAGGTTGGAGATAGCGGCCCTGGGGTCACCTAAAGGCCAGCCTGGTTGACGGCCTCAGTTACTGGAACCTTCTCTGGGCCGTGGGGGCTGAACGGCTACGCGTGGGTTACGCTCTCTTGTGTGGCAAACCTGTATGGAGAACCGTCACGGTGCAATGTTTGCCCTGCTTACGTAGTAGCTAAGCAGTTACTTTTAGTTCTTTGTGGGTTAAACACTTCATGGATCAAAAACTTTTCTAACAAGGAAACAGTGGAGAGAAGGTCTCCCTTTACATCTTTGCTCTTCAGCTCTGAGGGCTTAGCCAAACACTTTCATATAAACCGAGTCGAAACTCTTTAGGAAGCTAATACGCTTCAGTGATTCATTTCCCCCTAGTAGAAGCAAGCTCTTCACAGCTCTGCTGCATTAACGAAGTCTTAAGGCTGCTGGTACAGTATAAAAGGCAGGATTAGAATGAAAACATTTACAGAAACTGAGGTATAGATACCATTTTGGCTGCAATAACCCTTTTTTAACAGACTTTTTTAAATCAAAGGCTGAAGTAAAGTAATATGTGAATGGGTAACAGCGTTGCCTGTTGTAGGAATTGCACTTCAATTGAGGATGAATTTGGTCTGGTGACTACAATACACAGGCCAGTGCAATGCATGCAAAACAATTTCCCTTTTCCTTTCAGACTTCAGAGAAGTATTTATCCAGAGAATTTCAAATTTTTCTGGTCATGAATTATCCACGTACAAGCATTGATTTCTGTTGTATGTTGTTACTGGGGAAAGGCATTTCAGTCTTTACGTGCTTTACACATCCTTTGCTTGGGCTGTGTAACAGATGCTTTCATTTTCTGGATGTATATGCTATCACTTCTTCTGTTTTGGCTCTTCTACAAGCCACTTGCTTCATTGGATTCACTTGTCAACATAATTCAAACTCTAAATTACAATTTATTTACATCAGGGATTGACCTAACAGTTAGGAATTCTAATTTAGGCCTTTAGATATTTTTCTATCCAACATTCAATTTAACATTTGCCAAAATTATTTTTTAAAGTATATATTTAATCCCTTTCATTAACTTTTGGCTTCCTATATGGATTCATATTGATCTATGAATGATCAATAATTCATTAGGCCATGGCATGAAATTCTTTTTTTTTTTTTTTGGCTCCAACACATTGTGATTACCCAAAAAAATGAAATAAGAAAAAAAGTAAATTAATGGGACCAGATGCGTTAATTGAAATTAAATTGAATTCTTTTGAAACTGTTCCTATTTAAAATTGAATAGCTGTTGAAACAGTCATATTTTTAAATGACTGAGTAGCATCCTATATAATTAGCATTGGTTCTGAAGTAAACTTGGAACAAGAGCTACAAAGTAGAGTCACAATTTGGCTCCTCTAGTTCAAGGAGCCTAAGTGCAATTTAGGATTTCCTTTTAATATGAGGGACTCTCTGTATATCCATGTGACTGAAAATTTCATTTGGAAGAAAACACAGGCCTATTTTCTTTGCCCGTTGATTGCTTTTTTACTGTGACAGACGGCAAACCACAGCAACTTGATGTGAAGAGTCAAGTTCCAGAAAAGGTGCGTGATCCTCTGCTCATGCAGCTTCCTGCCCAGATAAGGATCCCTCAAGTCTGAATTCTAGGAGTCAGGCAAGTACACAGCAGATAGCTCAGTAAGGCTGAGCATGTGTCCTGCCTGACAAAGGATTTATGTGACAGGCCATCTGAGGTGAGCAAGAAGAAACAGAGCAGAAGGAAACTGGCTGTGCCGGGAGAGTCTATGATTTGGAGGAGAAAAGTAATTAAAGACAGGGATAACAGACTTTCTGAAACTAAAAGATTTAGAGAGCAAGTGCTGTTTAAGAGTGATGATAATGTTTGTTTTCATTTGTACGTTCCTTAGCTCAATAGTGATTCAGTTTTGGAAACTATATGAATCTTCAGTATTTGCTTCATAAAAAGCGTAGTGAAGCTTCAGGACATCCCATGCAGCTCTTGAGTGCCAAAAACCTGTGACACACAGGACCTGGTAGTTCCTGCCCCCAGCCACACATAGCACAGGAGCAAAACCACATGGCAGGGAGCAGAAGGGAAGCCCCAACCACCCCCTCACACCACAGCTCACAGTCTGACATATGCACACACACGTACCTTGCTGGAGATCAAAGTGCATGGCAGAGAAAAAAGGAGTTTTAGGGGTAGGGAAGCAGGAGAGACGAATGGCTGGAGCCTTGCTATTAGAATTATGCTGCATGTTAGTACACTTTCCACTGTACAATAGGCTGAGCTAATGTCTCTCCTCAGCCCATGCCACGATCAGGCCCAGGTCTGTTTTTTTTTTTGCAGATTTTGTAGGAGAGGATCTTGCTTTAAAGTTCTTCCTTGGCAGGGGCAGCATCAATCATCCAGCAGGTTGTTTGTCTTCTCCTCACTGCTGAGATGTTGAGAAGGATTCATCAAGTATTAATGAGTCCTCTAGGTTGCTTGCCGTGAGCTATAAAACTGCAGCCTAAAGTTCTGTGTTTTGAAAAGAATATATCTCTCTGTCTCAGTATAGGTTGAAGGTGCTCTCAGAAATAATTAAAGGGCAGCAAAACAAGATATGGCTAAAATGTTCAAAACTAGAGCCCCACTAGGTACCTTTGTCATTTCTTCAATTACTTTCTTGAAACCTTCTCATCTCTAGCCCTGAAAACACCTCTCTACAAATGTGCCAGACAATATAGGTTTGTCAGTGAAATACCTAAGAAATTTATGAAGTGAATTGGTGAGAAACAGCTCTACAGCACCCTACCACATGGAAAAAAATTCTCTGTCAATGCATATAGCGTACAGTTTATCTTACCTGATACAAAGATACTCTGAAAATATGGCCTCTTGCGGCCTATTAAGTCATTTGATAAGCCATCAAAAGACAATTAAAAAGTCTAGTCTCCTTTGATAAAACAACTTGCAAAAGAGACAGTAAGTTCAAAGGCCTGTGTATGTGTGTGCGTGTGTGTTCACATATCACTGTATAGCTGGTGAAAGCATGTCTGAAGAAAAGCATTACATGCCTTAATCTGTCAAAAGCTGGAGAAACAAATGGGGGACAACAAGGACAGCAGAGGTAGTTTCTCTATATATTTGTGTACAATAAGGAGGTTAGAACGCTGTTTCTGGGATCAGAGCCACAAACTGCTCTAGGGAAAATGTATGTATTTGTGTTCTCTTTCTGTAACATTATTCAAGATCTTCCTGTCTCATTTCATTTGTGCAAAGTATAAATGTAGGCAAATTCAACAAAACATTCTTGGTTTTATTCTGTTTATTTTCTTATTCCTAATAAACATTGTTCATCTCAATGAAATTGCTGTTCAGACAGACTGCCCTTGGGGAGCAAAGCAGCCTTCAGAGGGATGCACAGGACAAGTAAAGTTCTAGTTTCAGATGGGTAAGTGATGCAATAGCTCCTAATGCTACACAAGCATATTGCCAAAAAACTGTGGTAGTCCACAATCAAGATTTTACCCTAGGACCAGAGAGAAGAGTAGTGTTTGCAGCACTATTTTTACATGTTTCATATTTCTTAATTATCCTTTGATTTGATTAATGATCATTTGATTTGATTAAATATCAGACTTCTTATGATCAAGGGGGCTCATGAGGGCTTCCCGGTAGCCCTGTATTTTAGAACAGTCATCTAAAGGAGTGTTTTCACAGAACAGGAGCAAAATAATCCTCTCCCTAAGGGCCAATCACTGCTATGAATATCCCATCATTGTAAAAGCAGCATGAGATGAGTCTTGATAAAATATAAACACTTTGAGGATGCTCAGTAAAATAAAAACAGCTTATCTGTTGGAAAGAAGATAATAACTCAGCTTGAATTACATGTCTGGACTTTATTTTCTGTAACTGGCTTGTGCTTGGGGACAAGAGTTGTGGTTTTTTCTTCATGCTTGTATGGTTCACAGCTCATTAGCAGTAATTAAGAAATCACAAGTTAAAGGAATGAAATGTTAAAACTATCATATTGGTCATTTATTGCAATTTGTAAGTAATGTTAGAGTCCTACCCCAGAAACATGACTTGGGATTATATATCGGTTATTCATCACATTTTACAGGTGCCTATCTGAATAAATGACACAGATATTCTAAAGGTCAAATGTGAAATTTCAGAGGCAAAAAACAAACATATTTTCTTTGTTGGTGAACATTTTGGTTGCACTGTGCATAAGTTGCCCTAAGGATTTCTTGCTGTCCTCGGAAAGTCAACAAGCAAACAATTTGAAAATGATTAATATTGATTTTGCAGAATGCACCGCAGTTCTGCTGGAATGCTTTCTGTCTGCAGCAGGAAGTTATATTTATTGTTTTGAACAGAGGACAATTAATACAGTACAAGTGAACCCAAAAATATTGGTCTTGACTATTTCCCTTTTTTAACTTGCTCCAGATACTTCTGTTCAATTGGTTTTACAAGTGCAGCTGAGAATAACTTTTCCATTTGGCATTCTCATTAGGGATTGAATCAAGGTTTAGTCAGTCAGATGAGCACATCAAGGAGAAATGTGCAGAAAGTAAGGGGGTCTCCTTGGGTCAACACTGATGCATCTTACTGCACCTTGTGCAAGATGTGTTCAACTGCAGTGATACAGTCCACCAATTTGACTTGGTATTACATGGTTGCATATAGGGTCTATACACATTATCTTTTGCAAGGAGAAGGATGTTAACTGAGAGTCAGTTGCTTCCATATTCTGAAGGAAATGCAAAGCTGTTCCTGTAGATGGATGTCCTCTTTCCCTAAATTCCTATCTGGAAAAACCCTATCAGAACTTTATACTAATGCAGCTGCCGTCACCAACAAGTGCTAGTGCCCTCAATACAAAGGCAGGCTCCACAGAGGGAGCTGGCAAACACTAACAAGAGAGAACTGGGGCTGCTAATAGCTTGCCCCTATTTCACAGCAGTCCAAGGGAGGCAAGGAATGAGGATTCACCGTGAGGAAATGAAGTCTCCATGCGGCCCTGGGTGGCAGCATATTTTTTGAGTAGACTTCACCTGCCCAAATCCTGGCACCTGAGAGGCTTTGAAAGATACTGAAAAATCCTCATGGATTTTTGCCATATATATGTTTTTTCCTCAGGAATACTGATGACCAGCTAACAGCCTAAAGTTTGATTTGAGTAACTTACTCATCCATGAAAATTCTTTCAGAATAAAACCAATTGTTTGTAGCTTAATTTAAAGGAGATCTAGTTCAAATTGGGAATGGGTTTCTTGGGAGTTTGTTAGTATTTCTTCTTAGCATCACCAACAGCCAGCAGGGACACACCAGTTACTTTTGTCATCCAAGGAAAGGGTGTTGACCCAGTGCTTGGTCAAATTAAAAGAATTACCAACTAGTTCAACCAAAAGCTTTTTCCATGGAAATCTATTTTGTCTGTGAGGTTTTCCAGTCTAAATTGCAGATTTGCACAACCTTTGCACTGGATCACAGCTCAAGGAATAATGCTTGCAGATAAGATCGTTGCCATTTTACATTTACTATTCAAAATCATACTTCCTTGCTGAATTAGGTGTTTACCCTCCTTGACTATTTCTATCTGTCTGTGTTTGACCTGCTTCCTTCAAGAAAGATACATGAAGGACAATCTCATGATAGTAATTCAAATAATTCATGCTTTCACAGCTACAAATTCATCAGGAAATCACTTTTGAATTCCTTGTTTCAAATGTTAGAAATGAAAAGAAGCATTCACTGGTAAAAAAATGTAGCTTCCACACACAGTGAATATTTTTTGTCTCGTACAGTCATTATTTTGGGAAAACAGATAAAATATTTTGTCCTCCATTCCTCCTTCCATACTGTAATTGAAAGAATAACTCTGTCAATGGTTTTATTGCTAATGCCAAAAGGTTTAATACCACATCATCTGTTTTCCTTCTCACATGCCAGCAACATTTTTCTCTCCATGTAATTCACTTGTCCACTTGTATCATTATTTTCTATACATCAAAACACTAGCAGCGTATTAAAACATATCATATGAGAATATTCAGAAGAGTTAAGGAAGTGTTATCCATGTATTTGCCCTACTGTCTTCAAAGAGCAGAAACAAGTTCTTAGACCATGTTAAGTAATGTTCACATGAAAGTGGAAATTATCAAGCAATTTGATTTCTGACTGAAGAACTAATTTTGTCAAACCAGTAATATTATCATCTTGAAACTAGTAATATTTAAAATATCAGAGTATGTCAGGTGTATTTGTGAGACCTGATGCTGTACTGTTTTTCAACTGATAACAAAGTATATTAATAGTTAAATGTTCTTAAATTGTTAAATATCCACATTTTAATATTAATGTCATCACTGATAACACTAAATGGCACTGTTACATATAGGTGTCCAAGTTCTTTTCCTTTTTGTGGAAAAATGTTGAATCTTGGGAAGACAGACTGGAAATTGCTATCCATATTTGCTTTTATGAGTTTTGTTATGGAAAGTTCCAAAAAGTAATTGTTAAAAAAGAAGCTGCACAAGCAGCATTTCACTCTATTCCGATAAGACTTAATTCTTGAGCCAGTGACTCGGGCATTGAAGTTGGACCACCAAAGATACCAAAGATACCAGAAAATGATTTAAAAGTAACATTTCCTTGTCTTTGTTCCTGGAACATGTATTTGTAACAGTAAAGTTATAAATAGAATATGTCCACACTCTGATTCATAATTTCTCCTCCACTACCCATTGCTTTTTGCTTGACTGGGTTGACTGCCAGCTGCAGATATCCACTAAACTGAATGGACAAGGCAAATGCCATCAGTGTATCTGAGGTCTTTAGGCAGAACTGTGTATAATACAATGCAAAAACAGCTCTCTTTTACAACATATCCAACAGCTAATCATTATTAATAGTAAACAGCCAAAATGGCAGGACTCAGCTGTGCCAAGCGCCCATGGAAATGGAGGAACAATGCCATTTGTATACCATTTATCCAACCAGAGCTTTCTGTTGCTTTAGAGAGTTCATTCATGAATATTACTTATCCCTTGGGATTTTGAGTGACTTCATCTGGTCCTGTAGACTTGCTTGATGCACTGCATCAAGTGCCTGACAGAAATATATAAGAAGACATGGCTCACTAAACTTATCCATTTTCTCAGAAAACATCTGCAAAATGGGAACATAGCCAACAGCAAAACATCTGGTCTTTAGACTGAATATCCCAGCTTTGCCTCAAAGTGAATTGCTGATCTGAGACATTAATACAGAAGCAAAAATGCCTGTTGCAACTATCAGAATAATATAGCTTTTCTGGATTCTGAATTAAACCTCTTCTCCTTTTGGAGTAGGACCTTTTTCAGAGTTATGAGGAAAGATGGGGTATCCAATGGACTGAAAAACCTGTGCAGAAGTGCCCCGAAACCATCATCCCCTGTCACCAAGAAAGAACTCACAGGCTCTGATACTTCACCAGATTTCAGGGAGCGGACTGCAACCCCACTTTCTTTTTGGATGACAGAAGCTTCCTAGGGGACATGGCATTAGGATGAAGCTGCTGCTAAGTGATTTTTCCCTTGATCTGGTTATCCTGCAACCTTTGAATAATATCACCACTCTGCCTATCACAGAGGTCAGTGTTGAATAAAAGCTGCAGAAATAATGCTTGTCAGCAGGTGGCTCTCAGATGGTTTTCTGAGTCTAACATTGTCTTTTCCATGCAATGAGTTGACAATACTCTGATCTCTCCTGTGTAGCTGCCTTTATGCCCTAATCACTTTCTGCCCACCTATTAATATAATCCAACGTAATGGTGACTGGTCTTTCCAAGTATCATTAATGGTATCTTCCAGATGCTGACAAAATAAATTGTAGACTGAGTTGCTGTCCTTAATGCTGATAGAAACATATTTCACAGTTATCTAAACTCACCCCAGTTGGTCTGAAATCAAATGTTGATAAGTACTGTATGGTTATGGTGTGAGTAAATAAGGCCACTAAATGCACACTAAGCTTGCAGTCCCATTTCAACATGAAGAAAAGATAGAGCAGCCAAGCTTTACAGAAGTAGTCTATTGAAGATACCTAAGAATAGAAATTGTTGACTGTTTCAGTGATTTTCTCTTTCTAAGTAGTAGATCTCACCTGTTATCTGATGAGTTTGTTTGAACTGGTACTGATAAAATTTGAGACTCTGAAAGTGTCAATATCAGATCTCTTGAATGATCTTAATTGACTAATCTCACATAAATTGTCTGTATTTATGGTATGTTAAAAATAAAATCCAGACATTAGGGAATTTAGGCACTAAGCAGGTGTTATCTAGCAGAGTGCCAAGTGGCATTCACTCCAAAGATGAAATACTTACTGAGTTTTCATTCATTCTCATGTCATTTTATCCTCAAAGCATAAGCCATTCAGCCTAGGTGGCCTTCCAAGCCTTTATAAACTCTAGGAAAAAGTGTCTTTAAAATCTAAAATTCGTAGCTTTACTATATTCACACTTGTAACAAAATAGGCCTTTTTCTCAATCATCTCTTCATCGTTTCTAGGTAAGGACACTTCTGTTCAAGGTTTTTACTGCGTAATTAGGAAGATGACAGTAGGTCTTCTGATCAAAGTTTAGCCAATCCAAGTACCAACTTTCTATTCTGTGACCAGTGTGCTTTTTGCAAGATCTTCTTGATTGTTCTCACCTCAGGAGGAGATAGGATTATTGGCCATTTCAGCTACAAGAACAACAGATCAGTGGGAGGCATGTTAGCATGTTATGGTCGCACCAGCCACACCCCAAGGGCTTGAGTTAAGTTACAGCAGATTAATTCTTCTATCACATGGAAAAAGTCACAATCTTCAGATCAGTAGCTATAACTCTTTATTATTAATTTTTTGTTTTATTTGACTCTGTAATGCTCTTCTTTCATTCTTACATCAACATTATCTCTCTGAGATGTATGTGATGTTAGATTCTTGCAGTCATATTTCCAGTAGAGAATTAGGGATAGTAGCGTTGGAGATATTTTGAATATGATTCATTATGTTTGCAAATAAATATTAATCAAGCAATAGAGATCACTAAGCAGCATGCTGGGAATTTCCCCTTTCAGGGATCTCAGCCCAATATTAGAACAATACTGTCCCAAAGAAAGGCAGAGAGAAAATACTTCTATTGCTCACAGCAGAGGCTCAGCACTGCCTGCCTTTGATAGTTTTATTTTGCACATAGCAGCTGCAAGAAAATAAAAAAATGTAGATGGAATTCTGTATACAGTTATTATTAAACATTAAAAATTGAGGGTTTTTTTCCATAGAATTTCAAGGGTAACCCTTGGCCAAAAGATTGTGGCTAATAACATGAGCTCCTGGATTCTCATATGGGTATAACATGGGCATGTAAAATGTTTCTGATTCTTTACCACGCTTCACATTTCTTCAGTGAAAATGTAACTCCGAGTCACTTTTGGATTCCTGATTATTTGCCTCCCCTAAACTTCTCCACATTCACATGCAGAGCATGTTAATCAAATCCTCCATATCACACCGTCTGAAGCAAAATAGATAAAACCATCTTCCAAGCTTAGCATCTTTATTAACCTACTAGCAATATCTAGCTGGATAAAGCTAAGAAAGACTATTTTCTCTGCCAGATCATATAAGCCCATTTCCTCCATGTTCCTCCTTCTCTTGTCAGAGGTTGGTATGGGGTTTGTCCCTGAAACTATGACCTCTTTCAACACTCAGGCAAATCTTATGTTGAGCACTGCAGATACCTTTTCCTCAGCTACAGTAGCTAGTAATTCCTTTGGATGAATAATTCGCTATGCCATGATATTACCATGGTGACCCCAAAAGACAAGCATGAGTGGTTTCCCTGAAGGTGGAAGGAAGGTGGCCTCCTAAATTATATTTAAGCTTTATGCAGCAAGATGCCTAGTGACTCTCCGACTTATGCTCAAGTCCATCTTTCTGTACTAGATCTGCCTTATGTTTTTGCTTCTAATCCAGTCATACTCCTGATCTTTGGCTTCTTCACTGCATTTACTCCTGTCTTGCCATGAGCTCTTAGTCTGTTTTACCTTTTTTTCTGAGCTTTACTCCAAGTCTTTTAGCTCTCTGCTCTGCTCCTGCCTTGACTTTCTGCTCTAAATATCAGACAACAGTATGATTTTGCCTGAGTCCCAAAGCTGTTGGTTTAAAAGCTTTCATGTGGAAAACTCATGTCATTTGATAGAATGATCCCATAAATCTGTAAAGTTTATTTTGGTTGTGAATCTTTATATTATTTCTAGAAGTAGCTTTAAAAAATACCCTGGTCTGCCTTTGATAGGTTTATTTTGCACGTGGCAGCTGCAAGAAAATGAAAAAATGTAGATGGAATTCTATAAACAGTCATTATTTATAATTCTAACACAGGATGGCTCCACTGAGCCACTACAGCTTGCATAGGCAGCCCTATCATCATTCTTTTCAGATATGGAACTGTTTTACGTTATATCTTTTCATCATAATTTTGCCTCTAGATTTTTTTTTTCAGTGCAGTAGTTCTTGCCAAATCAAATGCAAAGCCAGCAAATAGAAATGCAGCATACGTCTGTGAAACTAATCTGCAGCAAAACTCTTCAGACAAAGACATATTCCTATACATTGGTAATTTATCATTTTTAAACCTATTCTGAACACCCTGACAAGTACATTCTTAAATAACACAAAATTTCTTTTTTCCAATATTTATAATTAAAATCTGTGTAGTGCTGAACCACTGCAGCATATCTGATGAGAATCTAAATGATTCCACTTATGGAGGAAGGCAATACTTTTTGCATTATTAACATGCATGCTCAGTTTAAAATGCTTGCTATCAAATCAAATGCTGTGAAGAAAATCAGCCACTATATCAGTCTTCAGAAATGCTCCTGGCACTTAACATATGACTCACTCAGATGCCCCCACCAACAATCAGAACGTTCATTTTCAAAAGGAAAGGAAATGTATACAAATGTGATTCACTAACTGTTCCTGAGGGAGCAAATAATTGCTCCAGACTATTTCATCTTTTCTCAGCAAAAGTAAATTAAGAAATAACTCAAGTGCACAAGTAACACTGCAAAAGTAGAGGGAAAATATCACTTTATATTGATATAAAAAAGATAGAAAATATCTCTTTGGGGAAAGAAAAGCAAATTTATAGTTTGTGAACTATTCAGCCCTGGAGAATAAGGACTCTATAATTAGAGAGTAGACAATGTGTTCCTGTGGCAACTCAGTCTATCATCATATTACTCAGCATTTCCTGCAGCTGGGAAATCACATCAAGAGGTCAATGGACACCCTGACATTCATGTTTCTTTGGTGAAGCAAATCCTGAAGATGCCTGTTGTTGCTGTGTTTTAGTAACATGGACATTGTCTGCTTATTCACTAGGAGTTAGATAGAGATCACCATTTATATATAAGATACTGAACATCTAAAAGTAAAGCTATTCAGTCCACGCTACTGTGTCAAAAAGTTGCTTCGATATCGAGGATATGTGTGCATGCACTGAAAGAGAGCGTTACAAATCTAGGGGACCTATTATTTGCTTGTTACACACCAGTAATGTACTCAGGCAGAGTTCGCTGGAGACCTGCCACTTTTCCCAATAGCTTGATTTTTCTAAAAACTTCAAAATATTAATTGAACAAAAATTCAGTTTCCTTGCTCATTTACACCGGAAAGACTCTATCTAAAAGAAACTCTTTTGATATCTGCGGTGTTGCTAATGACTGCAGTCAATCCATTATGCTTTTTTGGGGGAGGGAAGCTGTTTAAGAGGGTTGAAATAGCTGGAAAGGAATGATTCTTTGCAAATGGTCAGTTTTAATCTTGAGAACTGGCAGAAATTGCATCAATGCTAATCATTTTTCTTTTATGGTGAAAACCGACATTTTTTATGTGACTGCTCCCTTCATTTCCCTGCTTTTGCCCCTCCAGCCCTCCCGGTGGTGCACTGGTAACATCACAGAAGCGTGGGCATCAGCTGGCTGCAGCTCACTTGGATTGCCTCCCCCTCCGTTTTCGCGACCAGGCTTTGGGTCTGGATAACTGTTTCTCTGGGATTTGGTATTGTCAAACCTCACGTACCACGTACATAAAAGGCCACTCTAGTGGCCAGTGCTGCGTTGTTAGCTGCATTGCAGCTCAGAGTATTCTGTATTGCGGAGCAGATGATCAAAGTTGGAAAGGGAGTGAATTCCAGGCAAAAGCTGTCTGCTTTCAGTTTGCCTCAGAGAAGGCTGATCAGAAAGAGGAAGAGAATGTTTTCATTTGGAAAGAGTCATTTCCGTCACTGGCTTTATCACTCTTATTTTTTATCTATTTTAAAATTCTTTAATGATATCTAGAGCTAAATGCCTTCATAAACAAAAATTTAAATAGATAAAACATTTCATAAATTTTTACACTGAGATAGAGATCTTCTTCTTACTGAAGTCTCAGAGGACACTGTTAGGGAGATATTTCAAGGTCTAAAAGGGCACAGTAAGACTTGACAATGATCTTGTCACAAGACAGAACACTAATCTGAGATACAAGAGACCATGAAGTGCATCTGCAATAAATGGAAAATGAAAAAGTGAGACAAGGAAAAATATATCCATGAAGACTTAACAGAATGATTATTAACATTAGGAGCTGTCAGCTAAATGAAATTGCTATTAGTTTTACCAACCAAATATAGTACCCCATAGGAGTTACTCTGAGCAATGCTACTGGAATCTCTGAGCAACAAAGGACTAATCACAAAAGTAATTCTTTTCTTTTTTTTTTAATAACCAGACTTTTCCTCATCAGTCTTATTAGAAAGGCTTGTAGCTTTATCATCTCTAATAGACAGAAAAGGGCAGAAAGACTAAGACGGTGCTTTAACATCAGCTATTTCCCTCACACTCCACAGAGACATGTAGTACCTCCTTGCTCAGAATTTGATAAGAGAACAAAATGTTTGAGTTTTTGACCTGCTCACTGTTCCTTCTAATTCTTTTTTTTCCCCTTGAGCACAGAGGGTGCTGGGATTCTTTTTGTAACAGAGAGCAATAAGTTTATCAGCTTCAGCAAATTTTCTTGGTGGTTCAGATGAAATCATTTTGATACCACCTCGATGAGCAGAGCAAAAAACCTCAGCTGATCACAAGCTGGGGAGCAGGTGTCTTGCATGCAGGACAGAAGTGCCTCAGATCACACAGAAGATAGGTGATTACCTTGCACACAACTGATTTTCACCTGCACAAATCCCTCTTGTGCCTGTTTCTATTAGGGAGGGTGATGCCAACCCCCCCCAGGGAGGTGGGTGCCTCCGCCTTGCTAGGTGGTGAGGAGGGCAGAGAAAATGTTTCTCAGAGAGCTGGGTGGCGAGGGGGATGAAGGCAGAAAAGAGAGACTGTGGGTGCTCAGCGGACAGATGAGGAGGAAGGAAAAGCGGTCCCAAGAGGGGCAGATTGGAGATCTGGAGAAGGAAAGCGTCCCCACAGGGCACCTGCCTGTCCTCTCTCACTGGCTGCACCTCATCCACAACCCAAGGAGCAGTGGCCTTCCCGGTGGCCCCGTGCCCCAAACTCCCTCATTTCAATCCCCACCCCTCCACAACTCTCCTGGACAAAAACGCTGGTGTGATCTCCACGGTGGGGGTGCCTCCAGTTGTCTCTCATAGAGGGGGTGCACAAAGCCCCAGTTCCTGTCACACCATGGCTTTCCTGCCTGCCCACTCTCTTGCTTGCCATAAATCTCAGCGGAGCTAGTGCCTTTGATAAACCATTAGAAGAGGTTCATGGATCGGCAGTTGCCATGCATCACTAATCTTGAGTGGCTCTCTGCCCTTCACAGAATCACAGAATCACAGAATGGTTGAGGTTGGAAAGGACCTGTGGAGATCACCTAGTCCAACCGCCCTGCTCAAGCAGGGTCACCTAGAGCATATTGCCCAGGATCACATCCAGACGGGTTTTGAATATCTCCAGCGAAGGAGACTCCACTACCTCTCTGGGCAACCTGTTCCAATGCTCTGTCACCCTCACAGTGAAGAAGTTTTTTCTCAGGTTCAGGTGGAACTTCCTGTGGTTCAGTTTCTGCCCATTGCCTCTTGTCCTGTCGCTGGGCACCACGGAAAAAGAGTCTGGCCTCGTCCTCTTGACACCCTCCCTTCACATACTTGTACACATTGATCAGATCCCCTCTCAGTCTTCTCTTCTCCAGGCTGAACAGGCCCAGCCTTTCTTCAGAGCAGAGATGCTCCAGTCCCCTCATCAACTCTGTAGGCCTCCGCTGGACTCTCTCCACCAGTGCCACGTCTCTCTTGTGTACTGGGGAGCCCAGCACTGGACACAGGACTCCAGGGGAGGCCTCCCCAGGGCTGAGGAGAGGGGCAAGATCACCTCCCTCCACCTGCTGGCAACACAAGGGCACAAGGGCACCTTGCTGGCTCATGCTCAACCGGTTGTCCACCAGCACTCCCACGTCCTTCTCTGCACAGCTGCTTTCCAGTAGGTCAGTCCCCAGCCTGTCCTGCTCCAGGGGGTTATTCCTCCCCACGTGCAGCACCCTGCACTGGCCTTTGTGGAACCTCCGGAGGTTCCTCTCCGCCCAACTCTCCAGCCTCTCCAGGGCCCTCTGAAGGGCAGCACAGCCTTCTGCTGTGTCAGCCACTCCCCCCACTTTAGTAACATCACCAAACTTGCTGAGGGTGCACTCTGTGCCTTCCTCCAGGTCGTCAATCAATATGTTGAACAAGGCTGGACCCAGGACTGACCCCTGGTGGACACTGCTAGCTACAGGCCTCCAACTAGACTCTGCGCCACTGACCACAACCCTCTGAGCTCGGCCATCCAGCCTGTTCCCAATTCACCTCACTGTCCACTCATCCAGCCCACACTTCCTGAGCTTACCTAGGAGGATGTGACGGGAGACAGTGTCAGTCCTCAGGCACCTCTCCTGACCTCCAGGACCTTTCCAAGATGATGGAGAGTGGCCTAGCAATAACATTCGCCAACTCCCTCCACACTTGTGAGTGCATCCCATCGGGGCCCATGGATTTGTGGATGTCAGGTTTGCACAAATGATCTCTAACCCGATCCTCCTCAACCAAGGGAGAGTCTTCCTTTCTCCAGACTTCCTCTCTTGTCTCCAAGGTCTGGAATTCCCGAGGGCTGGCCTTAGCAGTCAAGACTGAAGCAAAGGTGGCATTCAGCAACTCTGCCTTCTCTGTATCCTTCGTCACCAGGGCACCCGCCCCATTCAGCAGCAAACCCACATTTTTCCCTAGTCTTCCTTTTGCTGTTGCTGTATTGGAAGAAGCCCTTCTTGCTGTCCTTGACGCCCCTTGCCAGATTTAATTCCAACTGGGCCTTAGCCTTCCTTGTCGCATCCCTGCAGACTCTGACAACGTCCCTCTTTTCCTCCCAAGTGGCCTGTCCCCTTTTCCACATTCTGTGTACTTCCTTCTTCTGTTGGAGTTGTGCCAGGAGTTCCTTGCTCATCCACGCAGGTCTCCTGCCCACTTTCCTCGACTTCTTACTCAGAGGGATGCACCCATCTTGAGCCTGGAGGAAATGATCTTTGAATATGAACTGGCTCTCCTGGACCCCGCTTCTTTCTCGGGCCCTACCCCATGACAGTCCTCCAAGTAGCTCCCTCAAGAGGCCAAAGTTAGCTCTCCTGAAGTCCAGGCTTGCAATCTTACTCATTGCCCTGCTTCCTCCTCGTAGGATCCTGAACTCCACCATCTCATGGTCACCGCAGCCAAGGCTGCCCCCAACCTTCACATCTCCAACTAGACCTTCTTTGTTTGTTAGTACAAGGTCCAGCAGCGCACCTCTGCTTGTTGGCGTCTCCACCACCTGCGTCAAGAAGTCATCATCAGCGCTCTGCAGGAACCTCTTGGACTGTTTGTGCCAAGCTGCACTCTCTTCCCAGCAGATGTCAGGGTGCTTGAAGTCCCCCATGAGAACGTGAACGTGAGGCTGTGAACGTGAGGCTACTTCCAGCTGTCTGTAGAAGGCCTCATCGACGACTTCTTCCTGATCAGGTGGCCTGTAGTAAACCCCCACAACAGTGTCACCCATGTTAGCCTGCCCTTTAATCTTTACCCACAAGCTCTCAACTTGCTCTTCCTCCACCCCGAGGCAGAGCTCTCTACAGTCTAGTTGCTCCCTCACATAAAGGGCGACTCCACCACCTCGCCCTCCTGGCCTGTCTTTCCTAAAAAGCACATAGCCATCCATGACAGCATCCCAGTCATGTGAACTATCCCACCATGTCTCTGTCACTGCAATGAGATCATGGCCCTGCAATCGCACACAGATCTCTAACCCTTCCTGTTTATTCCCCATGCTGCATGCATTGGTATACAGGCATTTCAGAGAGCCAGTCGAGCATGCAGGCTTCCCAGGGGAGGTGCAAGAGGATCCTCCATAGTCATGTTCCATGCTGTCTCCCCTGGCTGTATGCACCCACTGGAGGCATCCTGACGTGAGTGGTGTTTTACTGACTCTCCTGCCCCCCTTCCCCCATCTTGCCTAGTTAAAGCCCTCCTTACCAGGCTGGCCAGCATGTTGGCAAAGACGCGCGTTCCCCACTTGGTAAGGTGGATCCCATCTCTCTGCATCAGCTGATCTTCAAACAGGGTCCTATGGTCATAGAAACCAAAACCCTTCTGCCAACACCAGCGGCGCAGCCAGTTGTTATATTGGAAAACTTGTCTACTCCTCCTCCCATCCTTTCCCCTCACAGGCAAGATTGAGGAGAAAACGACCTGGGCTCCCAGACCCTTCACCACCATTCCCAGAGCTGCCACCATTCCCTTGTTACCATTGTGCCTTTCTAAGGAAAACTGCAGGCAATGAGCTGCCCTGCACCCCCGCCCCCAGGTGTCTGCCTCCAACCTCAGCTGCTAGCAATGCTAGCCTGGCCCATTCCTGTGACAGGTCCTGAAATCCCACATAGGTGTTTGTGGTCCTTTTGAATTTCAGATCTTCTTAAGTTCTGCATTTGAATTGCCAAGGGTAAGCCTATTCTGAATCTGCTTTGCATTTCTACCACGTATCAAAGGGCTTCATATAATTTCTTTTCACCTGTTGATTTGGTGAACTGGTTTTCAATCTATTTCACAGAGTTCAAAGTGCTTCAATCTGTCTCCACTTCATGATTGTCAGAAATGTATCAAACATAGTAGTATTCAGTAGCCATCACAATATCTATTGTGCCCCAAATACATAGGGCACAACAGCGTTAAATGAAACAGCCTGAAAAATTTCTTCTAAAATGTGGATTATAAAGAAAATTTAAATACCTAAATGTCAGATTAAAGGCACCTTCATACAGATGGATCTTAAACCAGTCTGTCATTTATACTCAAGAAAATTTCTCTTTGGTATTTATATCATACCTTCACTTCTGAGTACTAGAAATTTTTCAGAACATCTAACAGAAGTCTCATCTCATCCTGATCAAGCAAAATGCAGAAAAGTTAAATTAATCTTAAACTGTTTATAATTCATAACAAATAAATTGATTTTGATTACTCCATCTTTATTAATTATGTTTAGTTATTAGTTAATGCCCTAGATACCTGTTTTAATTATGTTTGCCAACCATACTTTCCATACCCAGAGCGTATTAGCACCTAGTGTATCTAACACACACACACATTTAAAGGAACAGTGAGTAATCTGTTTCAATTAAATCTCCATATTTATGTTTAGCTGCCACTATGGCATTTAAAAACTTCATTAAGGTGTGTTTGATATGTTTGTTTATTTGGCATGTGGCTAGTTTTAAAAGGTCTTGCTTCATGTTTTTATGTGCCTTTACACAAATTATGGTGCTTGCAAGACACAAGGCACTTTTTTTTTTTTTTGAGGCAGTCCTGTGGGATACAAGGCTTGTAAAACATAAGAATGAAAATTATCTGAACTCATAAGTTCCCTGAAGCTTATTGCTTGAGGGGTCTATGTTTAGAAAAGAAGCAGAGGACCCTTGCCCAAGAGTCCTGATATCTCCAGTTTCTTATTGGCTTCTATTCAGCGTCCCCCAGCAACAGCACATGGAGGGCAATAAACAATTATTACAAATACTTTTCAAGTACAAATATCTATGTCAGGAAGCAATCTAAAGAATAGTGACAAGCGTGGTAACTAATGCTCCAAAGAATGTTCTCGAATGGTGCCGAATCTCTTTGTAAAGTTTCTACTTATAAATTATCAGTATTCAGCTGGACTATTTACGATGGTCACAGTGTCCCATTGTGTATTTTTTTATGCTGCTATTTGGACCTTGTCTGTAGTCTGCTTATTCATAACAATTAAAAACTACAATCATCAATAGAATCACTATGTATAACATTTTTTCAAACACAGCTTAAGCACAATATTTAAATTAATGTTCATTACAAAAAAAGTTGAAATGACTTTGCTGTTAAAATTTCATTATCAAAATCATGTTACTGTAAGTTCATTATGGAGAAGAAGAGGTTGAAACAGGTGTTAGCTGTCTTAGAGGATTAATTTTCATTTATAAGTGAGTCAGCACTCTAAATGGCTAGTATGGCTAATCTAAATGCTAGTATGGCAATCTAAATGGCTAGTATCTAAGTGGCTAGCATTTTTCACATGATGAAAAATTTTTTGAAAAGATGTTGAAACTGTGCTCTAAGTACAAAACATTGCACCTAAAGAATTAGAGATGGTACTACCTATGGTACTACCTAATAGTACTACCGTATGATATCAGCAACCAACAAAATACACACACTAAATCCAGAAGCGTTTTGTTCTTTTTCTAGTATTTCAGTTTCAGTATTTAATACATCTGCTTCTGGAGTTAAAATAAATCTTGCATAATTACTATTTACATTTTTTATTCTGGTGTGTGATTTTCATACTCAAAAGTTAAGACTTACTTTATTTGTTATTGAATATTTTTGTGGGTGTCAATTTTTCTGGGTATGCAAATACCTTTTTTGCAGCTTTTCTATTCAAATGACAAGTAATCAGTTCTAGTTACAGACAAGTTTGGTATGTTTGGTGTAATTAGACTTTAGATTTAGAATGGATTATTACAAATTATAAAATGTTAATGCTTTGGTTTATTACGTTGAAATTTAAAATATAGCATGTTCCTAGACCCTTAGGCCTAACCAAGGAGACTCATCTTCATCACTGACTTCCCAGAAACCCCATGATTGATCTTTTGGTATGAAGACAGATGGAAATTCCTGTCTAGGTCACCTGAAAAATATAAATGACCAATGTACAGAAGAGTCCTTCTCAATGCATATGGTGGAGAAGGAGTGCTCTTTTGATAAATACTATCAGCATAACATCAGGAACATATCTATGAGACATTAAGCAGGAAATAAAAGGTCTATAAACTCACCTGATGACCCTCTCCACTGAAGAGTACATGTTACATTTTACTGGATGCAGGAGATCCAGTTCAGCTCTCTCTTCCCCCAGCAATGGCATCCTATCCTGGTGCTCTTTCCTATTCACTTGACATAAGGATGTGGTTCTACTAGGCACAAAAATGTCCTGTCGATAGAGCTTGTTTACATTTCTATGCAGCGGTAAGCTGTATTTGGCATGCTACAGGGAAAAGGAGGTGTTTTA
Source organism: Struthio camelus (assembly GCF_040807025.1). Classification (NCBI taxonomy): domain Eukaryota; kingdom Metazoa; phylum Chordata; class Aves; order Struthioniformes; family Struthionidae; genus Struthio; species Struthio camelus. The sequence goes on along the minus strand of NC_090942.1, from coordinate 147,178,032 downwards.
AACACCAGAATAAGTAGATGAGCAGAAGTGTTGCAGCAAAGTCTTAGTTTGTCTATGAGAAGCTTGGCCATTTCTCAATTGATCCTAGGATTTAATGAGATTTAAATATTTCACAAAACTCCTCAGATCATTTCAAAAATACATACAATTAGTTTTTAAGTGTCTGAAAGAAGTATATGATTAATAGTTGGTAATTATTTTCTTCAGCCTATAAGATATACTTTCAAGAACCCTTAATCCTAATTAATTGTTAGTTGGAATACAGATGCTTAATAGATGCCAAGAACTGGATCTATTCCATTTTCTTCATAGTGTAGAAAAATATGCCTCAAATAATGAAGACAGACTGTAAACCTGTTTCAGATTCTGAGCTTCTTTACAATGCTGGGTCAAGTACTGCGAGAATGTGAGAACCCAAGGTTTTGGGAGGCAGTTTGAGACACACTGGAGACCAAGGAAAGTCAAGCAGTATAGAAAGATTGTTGTTATGGGAAAAAGTGAATTACGATGTGATAGCTAGTCATTGGTCATGGGATTTTATGTGACTTTTTAGTTATGTATAGTAGAATAAATTTAATACTGGAAGATGCTTGAAAGGAGGAAGCTGAGTTTGTAAAGAGCCCCAGGCAAATGAGTTCTTTTGCATCCCAGGGAATATGAAATTAGCAGTTAAGGATGGTATTCATTGGAATGTAGTTGCTGAGGGACTTAAGGTTTCTTCCAGAGTGTACTGCAGCTGAAAGGTGATTTCATTAATTTTTATAGTGTCTGAACATGAGCGTTGGACGCCTACAGAGATGTTTACATACCCAAGTTTCCCTGTGAATCTAATAATTCTTCTCTAGGTCAAAGAATGTCTTCATAGTTGCGTCTATTCTGTGGAAACCAGGAGTACTCCCAGCCCCTGGACCCAGGTGCAAGTCCTGGCCAGATGCCAAGTCTGTGTCAGGACAAGATCAAGCTAGCCCTGTCACTTCTTAGCCCACACCTCACTTGTCTTGAGCAGGACATCTGAGCAATCTAAGTCCTGCCAGATCCCCGCTCTGGACAATCAAAGGACCAGAACAACAGGGTCATGTAGTCAGTGTAGCACTAATTACTGAAAGCTGTGCAGCCTACTCACACCTGTTTTTTATACAAGGAAATAAGCACTGTTCTTCCTGGGTATGTGTCCCTGTCATAGAAACCACTCTTGCTACGATGATTTCTTCTGACTAGTAGCTCTTTAGTTGGAAACAATGGATGGAAAACAAGGAATCAGGATATATCCTTTCTCTCCCCAACCGGGCAGGTAGGATTGTGCTATGTATGCTTGGTGGATACAATGAGTGCCTCACGCTTCTGGAATCTTCACGAGACACTGAAAATAGGTTAAAAAATGAAAGGAACTAGCATAATGAAGGAGCTGAAGCTGAAGTTTTTAATTGTTCTCTGCCTGTCAGATTTCTTTCCTTTAAGATGAAGGCTGTTCTGTGAAATGAATGCAGTGCCGAAACAACTGCTTAAGCTCAGGGACAGCTTGAAAAAATAGCTTTGATCAGGGAATCTCCCCACCCAGTTCAGTGGGTGTTGAGTCAGAAGCATGAGAAGACCATCACTGCTGCCAATATTAGCAGTATCTAAAGTATTTCCTTCCAGGCCAAGGTACAGTATTCAAGAGAGGACGTTTAAAAAGACACTTGTGGTAGTGCTGAAAGGCTAGGAAATGTGAAATAAGAGTTTCTTAAAGTCTCTAAAACTAGAAAGTGAAGTAAAGAACCTTTTTCTGGCAGAGGATGAGGAAGGGGATCAGTTGTGAATTTTGAAAAACTGGGTTTAACAACCTGGCAACATTGTTAACCGTTTTGCTGTCACTTGTAAAGGTTCTAAGAAATGAGACAAGCCTTCATATCCACAGGACAGGAGTTCATGGGGAATATGGGTAGTTTCATTCTCCTGGAGGAGGATTCAGCTTTCAAAGTTTGAAACCTAAAGCATTAGTTCTAATCCTGAAAGTAATGAGGCAACAAGTAATAACTGCTCCAGTTCATCCAAATTTTCCTCTTAGGCTGTTTTCTAGGCTTCTTTTTATTCTCACTGTTCTTCCCATGATATTTTGTTTTTCTGGAAGCCTTCCCAGTGACTCCTATCTTCTTTGAATTTCATTGCTCAGCATAGCTTTGCTGCACTTCAGCAAAGCTCCGTGCTGAATGGAGCAGGATTACTTCAAATGTCTTATTAGCTACGCTAGTTTATTAATAACTATATGAGATTTGCCTTTACACAGTCATTTTGATTCCTGTTCAGGCTGTGATTCACAGCAACTCTAAATCTGCCTCTGTAGTGCTCTTACTTAGAACCTTTGATCTCTGTCCTGCCTATGTGCAGTTAATTGTTCTTGCCTGAGTTCACAGTCCTACATTTGCTCTTATTAAACAGTACTTTTACTTTTTCCAGAGCGTTTTCTTACGCATCAGGATCCCACTGATCTCTTACACTGTTTCCTAATGTACTAGCAAACACTCTGAGCTTATTGGTGTCTTCAAGTGCAGTAAGTACATTTCCTATTCAATCACCTAGGTCATTAAATAAAATATCTGACAGTACCATACCCTTAGGACTGATCACCACAGGACATTATCCAGCCCTTTTGTAGCATGTACCTGAACCACTGTTAATGACTTCCCAAATATAGTTTTCCAATGAGTTTTGCAACCATTATATTTTAATCTAATTTTTTTTTAGTTTGTTCATGAGAACTGCAAGTGATACAGTATCAAAAAGTTTATAAAAGTCAAGATATATGACATGCATTGTTTCTCCTCTCTGTTACCCTGAGGTAGAAAGAAACTGATGTGGTTTGATACAGTTTGTTTCTATGAAATTATTTCTGGCTCTTACTCACCTCTATGTTTTCTTTTAGATCCGTAGAAGTGGTCTGCATGATAATTTGTCACAACACTTTTACTCCACTGGTTGGAACAACTAGGAACACCAAGTTTTTGTATAATTATTTCTAGTGAATGGTAACCGGCAGCATACACACAATCACTTCTAGCAGTGGTGGCAATGGGGCCAAGGTTTTGCCTACTCAGATTGTGTACGTTAAAACTGTTACCCACAAAACAAAACAAACTGGTTAGCTGTGTGAAAATAGTCATATGCCAGACATGTCTATATTAGCAAAGTTTTTATTGTAGATGTACTTATAAATGTTTGTTCTACAAAAAAGAACGAACAACCCCTATCTAAAACTTCATTCTATTTTGTTTAAACTATAGCACTAGAAGAAATAATTTGCTGTATTGCCACTAGTGGGCTTTAGACCAAAACCCTTTAACCGAAGAAAAAAACTCAGGCTTTGAGAACAACCGTGGGCTCTTCATCCTTGTCTGTACTGTATGTGAGAACTAGCCAGTCTTCCCCTCCAGAGATTCGTAGTTGTTACTATTCCACTAACAAACAGATATTCCAGCCATTGATAGAAATGTACAGCAACAACTTCTATGACTGGCTTGTCAATGAAAATAACCTATTTCTGCTTCTAGCTATTCTCTAAGTCGCTATGGTGAGTACAGGTTGTACACCCTTAAGACTGAGCTCTGGTGATCATTTTCCCTGGGGGCCTTCCTCACGTAGCAAACTTTCAGTGTTTTTTAAATTAAGAATTAGGATGTTCATTCATGCAGAACTTATGAAATCATGAGGGAACTTATTTTAACTAATCTTTTTTGTGATTTCTCTTTAAGATGTAGGTTATAAAAAAAAGTGAGAAGAAACTATTTGTTCACCCAGATGTATGCCCCATTCATTGTAACATAAGGAGAGGGAATAGGAAAAAGAGACGGCAAAAGAGAGATGTATTCTTGTTTCAGAAGTCCAGGCTAGGATGCAAAACAATTGGATTCTCTCTCTCTCTCTCTCTCAACATCATTGAGTTCATCTCTAAGGCCAATTCTGTCTATTACATGTGCACAGAAATTGTCATGGAAAGGGCAGTCTTCATAGTGGTACTTTATATCTTCTAAATGCTTGGCCAGCAAACTTACTGTTCTTTTGAAGGGATTTTATTTTTATTTTATTTTTATTTTTTCTGTGGATTATTTTTTGTAAGCAGTTATACCATAAGGTTTTTCAAAACAGTGTTAGAATGCTTCCTACCTTTTTGTAACAGCTGATTTTGTCACTTTACATTGTGCTATGCACATTTTTGATATTTCCCCTATGTATACAACAATTTCACCTGTTAAATATATGTTGAAGTATATATTAGAGAAATATTTGTGAGGTTCAGATTAAAAACAGTAAGCTATCCTATTCTCCACAGGTCTGTCTCTTTCTCACCTGTAAAAAAAATCTCTAATAGCATTTCAAAAGTGTATTCTATTATGTTAAGATATGCCTTGGGACCTGACAGCCAACATCCTAGCTTAATGTCCATGAAAACCAGTGTCAAGATTTAGTGCATGTATCTAGTTATTATTCAAGTGCTTCCAGATGGAGAAAAGAGTATTTCTGTATTTTTGATGCTACTGATTATATGTTTTGTAATGTTGTTTATTTTGAATTTTATAAAATATTAAGCTAAAATTTTGATACACAAAAAAGAACATTTATTGTTTTAATATAAACATTATTTCTTAAGCATAAGTAATTTGAGAATTTTAGTTCCAAGGAATTTAATATTGTATATAATAGAATGATATATATGTGTTGTGTAGATGTTCACTATATAGACTCAACGTAATGTTCATGGAAAATGTGAGAAAAATGTTGCTTTACTTCCGTGGTGACACTGGAACAAATACTTTTAGCTATCTGTATCTAGTTACTAGAATTGATTTATTCTAGGTCAATATGACTCAAAATAGAAAATGATGTTGCGTTATACTGGCTTGATAAGACTTGTCACAGTAATAGAATATATTAGTTGCTCTTTAGTAATTTCAAAAAGATGTTAGGAAGTAGCCTGGCAACAGGAGATAAGATGTACACATCTTACTGAAACTGCCTTCTCAGCATTCATCATCATGGATATACATTGGCCAACAAAAGAGCTCTTTGGATTCACTGCTTTTTGTCTTTCTGCAGGTTTGGCAGCTTTTCGTGTTACAAGACCACCTGACAAGCTTATTCTTACTTACACCTTCAAGAATAAAATATCTACAGAAGCATATTCTATTAAAATATAAGAATAAGAATATTCTCTTAAAAAGAAGAGAATGCCATTTCTGTATAACCTTTCTTCCACAGTCAGGTAATTTCTGCAACATATATGGACCCATTTGTCATTAACATAAAGACAGCAAACTGGCTGTGAATTACTGCTATTCTTGCTGGCCCTTTACAGGGTTATGATGGTTCAAAGGATGCAAGAGAATTTCAAGTTGCCTGTCCACACTCAGATTTTCTCAAAAACCAGCAAATGATGACAATAACTACTGCTATCTCATTACCTACCTGAGCCTACAGCAAAGTAAAGATTAATTCAGACCTTAGTATAGTGTTGAAAGCATTGCAGAGATGGAAAGGGCTGGTAAGGAGCTGCTGACATGTTCCTCCTCGCCTGCAGGGTCTGTGCATGCTTCATGTTCTAATGTTACTCTCAGTGCAAGAGCTATCGCTCTTTTTAAGGCCAATAAAATTCAGTAGAAACTGTTGGGGTGTCTAATGGATATATCATATAGACAGACAAAGTTTCTCAGCACACAGCTCGGAGCTGATGGAACGAGAGGCACTTCCAGCCCTGGAGCTGTTCAGTTATAAGAGCACGGCAAAGCCCCTAGCCTCGTTTTGGGCTTGTCAGCACAGCCTTCTGGCCAACCTGATACTATGAATCAGAGCTGTCCTGCACCTCAAAGTGAAGGTGAGATACATTCTTGATCAATCTTTGCCTTTCTCTGTGTGCATAACTTTACCCATTCAACAGAAGGATCCTCCAAACGCCCCTGCGTACAGCTTACAGCTTACTGGCGTAACAGGACTCTAAATGTCCAATGTCTTAGTAAAGGCCTCAAGTTAGATTCAGCATCAAGCTTGGAAATTAAATGACAAATAGTAATGTTGGGGAGGTTCTTCCTAACAACTAGGATACCAAAGTATTTACACATTTACAATTTTGTTTTGGCAGTTGCGTTGAATTTGTGGCATTCTCCTCCATTTCTCTTTGTATCAATAATTGATTTCATGTACTTACTCTTCTTAGTGGCAACTAACAAATATATCAGTGTCGATTACAGTACAGAGAGAAGTAATATCTTACTTACAGGTATGAAATCAACCCTCTTGGTTAAAAATGAGCCAGTTCTCTAGCACAAAGCATGAGTGGAATACTATATTCTTGCAACTAAGTGCAGCTACACAGGTGTGAGACAAAAGTTGTTGTTATACTGAATGTCCAGAGCAGGTGTGTTGGCCTCAAAGTCCTTGAATATATTTTGAGACTGTATCACAGTTGTATTTGATTCAAAGCAGGAGTGTCCAAAGAATAGTAAAATAGGAAAATGGAACACTCAAAAGTTAACAAGTATCTGGTTTAAAGTTATCTGTGCAACCTCAATGTAGAAATCTCAGGTATGTCCTTTATATGTGCAGGCACTTTTTTGCTTTCTTTCCTTCAGCCCCTTGTCCTATTCAGTGCATCAGACTGTAGCATAATGTACACACAGGGATACTAGGGATACTAGGGATACTACGCTGACTGAGTGTTCTGGCATTTTGAGTGTTGGATCTTGCTTGCACAAGATGGCAACACTTAAAGAACACCATTGTTGCAATTTCCTAGATTTTCCTAGATACAACTGGGAAAAAAGTCCTTCATGTCATGGCACACTGATTTCCCATTGACATTTCCACAAGCTTGAGCTGGTTCTGAGTGCTTGAGATGTGGCTGAAAGACTTTCTCAGATGCACGCTTGCAAACATATGGAGGTTACTGTCTTGTCGGTTTGGCTCAGTTGTGTATATTACTCAGCTAAGGCAGTCCCCAAAAGAAATACAGCTCAGCCTTAAGACTTCCTCCTGCCCTGATGCGAATGAGCTTTCAGTGGCTTCACTGGGGATTTTGTGTGCGTGTAAAAATCTCAACTTAGATCGGGGAAACAGCACACTCCCCTGCCTTCTCATCTTTCTTTTACTGGCAATACTGCCAGGAGCACTTCTACGAAAACACAGGCCACAGACGACTCTTTGTCTGAACATTTGTCAACACATGGTTCTTCTTTCTGTGCTGCCATCTGGATCCGTCGGCAGTTCTGCAGGCAATTGTGCTGTTGGCTCAGGGGTGGCCTCAGGGATGCTCCCTGGTTACGATGACTTGTCAGATTAGATTCCATTTATGGCTTGACTTTGATCTTAGGAGTTTGTGCAAAATTTTCTTCCGTGGGAGAAAAGGTTTTTGTTATCTTCCATTTTGAGATATGTACAAAGGATTTTTTAGAAGCAGCTCACTGTGTTTATCTATATATCATTATTACATAGAAATCTGACTGCTATATTTGGGGGTTAAGATCTGTGCTTATTCTGTAAATACCCATTTCCACCCCTTCTTATTGCATGTAAGAGAATAGGTAAAGAATCCCTTGTGTTACTTTTATGTTGTTCAACACGTTCCAACACTGGCCAGTATCCAGAAATATTAAAATGTTATTCCATTCTGAATAAGGTATTTGCATGTCTTCAGTGAGCATAAAATGTTATTGTTCTCAAAGGCAAGCATTTGTGTTTTTTGTCTAATACTATGTCTAATGCTATTGAATTTATTTGTATGCAGGAAATGCAATATTTTCTCCTATATTTCATCTTCAGAGCTATACATGCAGTTTTAGTGTGCTTTCTCCAAGAAAATGGATAGCAAGTGAGTAAATAATCAGTTAGTGTTAGACATGTAAAGGACTGAAAGGCAAAATTAGAAGAAAATTGTTGGTTATGAGAACACAGCAGAACAATATGAGTCTCTGTAATGTAGTTATTAAACAGAAAAATATATTAATTTGAGGCATATCATTAAGAGGATCAGTGTTCACTAGACTTTTTTCTTTACCCCATGAGCTGGACTATGCCACTTATAACCAAAAAGGTGCTATAAGAATGAGTCTTCTTCCTGTCATCTGTCAAGGGAAAGACAAGAAATGTGAGTCCACTAGTTTTTGGGTAATTATAAGGGAATAGTTTCTAAACTGTTTATATTAACTGAGACAGAAATTCAGTTCTGTTTGCCATCATAATTCCAATAGTTTCAGTGAGTTTATGATAATTTTGACCTGAAAAGATTCTGCTTCATTATTCTAACAGCAATGTTTATCTGGATTTTCTTCTAATACTGTGGCAGCTTCTATGGTTACAATCTAAAGAAGCAAGTCTCCTGCATCTCTTTGGTCTATATCTCACTTTTTTTTTTTTTAATCCCTTTTAGAGAAGCACAGGGAAGGAAAAGGTCTGAGAGTGAAAGTGCGAGGTAGCAGGAGATGAGTGAGGCTGCACAGAGTGCCATACCCTTCCAAGGCTTTCTGGGATTCTTATGACCGTTCAGGTTAAACAGCATTCTCAGAAAAATAACTAAAACCCCCCATGTATCTACAGACAATTTAAAGCATTTTGGGCTTTTGGGGGGGATTGGTTCCCGCCCCCCCTCCTTTCTCATACACTCTTGTGGGAGGGAGCAATATGGTCTATTGAAGCAAATGTTATTTTACTATCATCTACCCAGCAAATCTTTAAATAAAATTTGTTCACCAAAATGCAAACCATGAAACTTAAGGAATGATCATAGCTCCAGGTCAGGGTCTTTATAACTAAAAACAGCTTGGAGCAATGAATATACACATGTGACATAAAAAGCAGTCCCTCACAAAGGACATCAGTGCATGCTAGAAATTCAAATCAGACGGTGGGGTTAAATAAACAAAGAAGCAAACAACCGGAAAAGAGGTAACCGGTACAGTGATTACAATTTAATTTTAATATTTTAATTATTTTCTATACATATAACTGAATTTTATGTAATCTGGCTTCAGACTCTGCCACTACCTTGGATTCCTCTTTCTATTTGACTTTCATATTTACTACTAGCCTCAACCTCTGGTCGATTCACACTATTCCTTCTTGCTTTCAGGGGGCTGACACAGAACTGACACTCACCCAGTTACTGCTGAATTCCCCCCTACTAATGCAGAGTGATCCCTCAAGGGGCCAGCAGGATCTGCGTTCATGCGGTTGCAGGGTGATCTGTCGGCTCGCAGGCCCCAGCGCAAAGGGTCTCATCTGCCCTGATAGAGCCTGGTGAGGGATCATGCAAACACACGCACAAACACACACATATGTCTGGTCTTTACTCAAATGTGAGATTCATGTGTAGCACGCAACACAACATTCAGACCAGTGAAGTTGTTAAGATTCATTGTTTATATTCAAAATGTGCCTTGTACTTCTGAATTAAGCTGTTTTGATAAGCCTCTGTTATCAGAAGTACTTTGTAACATTAAGTTTAATGAAACTTTAATTTAAAAAAAAGAACAGACAAAATCTTTCCAGACGTTTGTACTGAAAAGGGATAAAACTAATATCTCACACTAAAGCAAACTAATTATTTCTACAGGGACCCTCATTTAGAGCAGTAATTTGCAAGTCACGTGGGAGCTTTGATCTCTCCCTGTGAAGAAGGGTAGGACTCTGTTAATTTCAAGCAGAGACAATCACATAATTAATTTACCCAGCAAGAAAACAGAGTTCATTGAACAAGTGTGCCCAGAGCTGCTAGTGCCAGGAAATGACCTCTCACATCTGATTTTACACTTTAATAACTAACGGGTCAGCTCAGAAACTCTTTGCAATTAAATCTTCGTTCAGCAGACTTAAAGGGAAAGCACATCTAATGCTTCTAATGTCAGCTTCTGCTTCGCTCACCCCCAAAATGCATGCGTCTGCCCCAGCACAGAGCATGCAGTGTGCAGGGTAGGTTTGCAGGTGTGTCTGCCTGTGTGTACATCCTTCGCAGAACTGTACTAGAAGCTGGAGACTGGAAGGCAGCCCAAAGAATTGGAAACCTTCGTATCCGGAATTCAATGGGAATATAGCAGTTTCAGTGTTTATGTTTTCAAAATGTGGCTAAGTGGCTGGAGGCAGCAATGTTTCCTCTCCTCAGAAACACTGTTGCCTGTACTTTCTTTTCCTTCTTTTAGACCTTACTTCTTCAGGAGGTTTATTCACGAAGGATAGTTACATTTTTTTCTCTTCCTTTCTTCAAGAATCATGTCATGTTTTCTTCCCATGTGCTGTTCCCTACTGAGAAATAAATCCTCAGAAATAATTCTGATCCCATCCTATTTCGTCCCGAAAAGTCACCATTTATTAGGTGCAGTGATCATCTTCACAGGAACATTGAATAAGAATAGAGCTGCTTCCTGCCACCATAGTTCACATTTGTCTCAAAAATCTTGACATAACAGGAGGATACTGTTTGTCCTGATCTTTCTCTCCTGTGCTCTATTTCCAGAACCATTTATAAAAATCAGGCTTCGACCATTTGCAGCTAGGCTATGGCTGTGACAACAGATCACCTCAAATTTTCACCTCAGCTTCTGTTTTTACTTCATCCGCTTTAAAACTGTTGGTTTCTAGCTGGCTTATATAATCTGCAGACTCAGTACTATCACTTTAATTTAATTTAGGCTAGTATTTAAATGCAAGTAGTTTTACAGGTTCAGAGAAACATCAGTCCCTTCACTGAGCCAAGAAAGAGTGCTCCTCCTCAGAGAAACGAGACTCTTAACGCAAATAGATTGTAGAGTTCTTTCACATGCAATATAATAAGTAGGTAAAGAACAACGCGATAGAGAGTATGTACAGAAACCATGAATAAACACAATACAAATGTATTGCAGCCTAAATCCATCAATAGCAAATAGGCAAAGAGGGATGATTTTTACTTTAGAGGTCCGAATCTTACCTTTAAAGACCACTAACATGTTGCCAGTCTATTAAGGCAGAAATCTCTTCTAGGTTATCTAGGGTTCAAAGATTAAGTTTCAAAGAAGGTTTCAAGCAACTGCAAGAGAATACTGCCTCAAGGCTCTTCTTTTATTAACACTAATATTGAGAGACCTTCATCTGTAAGGTAAGAGTATATTGCTATTTTAGTGTTTACTGCTGAAACCAGTTTTGCCTTGCTAACAAAGTCCCAGCTGAGCTTTCCCCGCTGACAATTTCCACTTATTCTGTATTTTATTACATAATGTCTATGGTTCTTCTACCCAAACACTTCTAAACCTATACTTGCATTAAATAAAACTATCACAATGTTATCTCATGCTCTCTAATGTGCTAAAATTTTACAGCTGTGCTTCTGTGCTTCCACTAAGCCTCTGCCTCAAACTCTAATCCTCTGTGAGATGGCTGCAAGGTCTAAGTGAGGAGAAGTAAGTGTATCCCCTGAAAGACAGGACAGTGAAGACCTTAATGCTGAAAGATGCTACAGATGAAACAGATACTCTGCTTTCTCTTTGATGTAAAGTTTGATATAGGTTGCTTTGCTTTATTTTTTGCCATATTGAAAAGTCTATCTTTTTCTGTAGGGAACTTAAGCAAACAGTTCTATTGTAAGATATTTGAACAACCACATTTTCAGACTAACAGGTCTTCTTTTTGGGCATATTTTCCTATCCATATTTTAACAAGGCCACTTGTTAAAGTCAGCAGTGCTAGAGGGAGAATAGGAGCTCTTGCTGTCACTGAAAACTTCTGAAAATCAGGCCACTTCTGCAAGTGATCTGGGAGACCTGCAAGTCACTCAGTATAGTCACTGAACTTATGTCCGTATTAATAGATTAAATCATACCAGGGGATGTGAAACTGTCCAGTATCATTCTCTCAAACAATCCTCAGAGGTAGTTTCAGAGTTAGCATAGGCCAAAGAGATTCCCAGTAGACAGTATAATGTGGCCAAACTCTTTTAGGGAGTGAGAGAGTTTAATAAAAGGGACACGGGCCACTCTTTACTAGTTGATTTCAGTGCCTTTTGTTTTATCCACTGCTATAGACAGCATCTGGAAGTCTCTACCCTGGCTTGAATAATCTTTGCCTTTTTGGCCTGCCATCAGTGGACGTTTAAATTTCAAAAAGCCATATCTTTGATACATCTCCATCAGATTTTAAGCCTTTATTTCTAATCCATAGCAATAACCCCTGTTCCCCCCACCTTACCCACGTGCATATACAGTTTTACATAGAAAAGGAAAGCTTGGCAAATGTTGCAGGCAAATTTAATGGGAAGATCCATGCATCCATCCATGGTACAACTAGCTGACATCTATTTCTTTTGTAGGTCTAACATTGGGGTTAGTAAGGTCTGACAAGGACATAGAGAAGGGCCTCTACTCTATTCAGCATCTTCCTGCCTTTAGTGTTTTCTTCTACTGAGGCATACCACATAGATAGCAACAGCAGCAGAAATGGATAAGAGGCAAAATACATTTTTTTAACTTCCTTTCAGTTAAAAACTGCAGAGCCTGAAAGGAAAAGACATGTCAATGGCCACTAGCCTTTTCCTTTATGATCTCAGCTTTGGGGTCTCTTGAAGATGTTCATTCCATAGGTATTGTAGATTATCATAGGGCTGGAAAGATGAAGCTTCGGTGAGATATAGCATCCACATAAAAATGACAGATTGCAGTGACAAGTGTTATCAGTAGCTTGGGAGATGGTGAAATTAAATCTCTTCAGAAAACAGAGTGCATAGAAAAGTTCTGCTAAAAGCTGCCAGTGCTACAGAACAACCTCAAACATCTGATTCCCTACCAGTGAATGCAGATGGGTTGCACAGTGTCCTGTAGGCACTAGGCTTCCCTTGCATGATCGAATATCGTGCACTTGCTGAAGCAATGACTGGGACAGATAGTTGTACATAACACTGCCACTCCTATCTTCTAACTCTCCAGATGATCTTATGAAAAAGAGATATTCAGAAGGAAACAGGACAGTATAAATGAAGATAATGATGCAGACTTTCTTTGAAAAGTGCTTTCAGATCAGCAGATAAAAAGGACCATATGAAAGCTAAGTATAGAAGCATTAGTAATATTATTTGGCATACTACCGAGTTACGACTTTTGAATGAGGAAACTCAAACTGATTGCAACTTTTAAAAGAGGAAAAGACCTCCCAGGGGAGTGGGATAGGGCTGGCCCTTGACTGCAGAAGAAGCAATACCCTGCAATGCTTAGAAGTTTGCCTAAAACATGCTCTTCAGCGTTGCATTAACTCAGTTGCTTTTTACATTTTCTATTCTCAATTTAAAGTCATCTTTGAAAGTAAGTGACATCACGGCTATACCAGCTGGAGAACGGTGCAAACAAAGTGTACTGGAACAGAAGTGCCAGGCTGCAGGGCAGCTTTAATTAATAAGTGGTTTGCCTTGCCAGGCACAAAGCAGTTGGGTATTGACCTGCCAAAGAAATGGAGCTCTTCTGTGAGTAATATAGTACTAATTAAAGCAGTGTATACATGTGTTGATAAAGTACATAGCAGGGGGCCGCTTGGAAGTAGGAAGGTTTCTGGGGTTTTGTTTCTTTGTTTACTACTTTTTCCTTTCTTCCTTTGCTGTGCGCTTTTCAGTCTGAAACCAGGAGGATAACTAATAGGGAGTTAACCCATTGAGGCAGTGAAGGACTCCACTACAACCCTCATTCCTATGATATGTTTACTTTCCATGTCCACTCACTTGGCGTAAAGAACCAGCCCATAGCGCTGCTGAAGCAAAAAAGATCAAAAGGGGTTAAGGCACTTTCTGGAGGCACATTAAGCCTTGCATGTACTTCAGCGTATGATTTGTCATTAGAAAGGTTTATTTATAATAATCCTGTGCAGGCCTCTGTTAAGCTGAGCGTACAACATTTTGTTCCATTCTGTGTGCGTTCGTTTGTTCCTATACATGTGAAAATCTGCCAGTGACCTTTCTATAATGTGTTATTTGTCACATGTGATTTCTCTCTTTTGTGCACATGCACTTCTTTCGCTGTTGTTAAAATTCCTGTGGGCACTGCTAGTGCTTCTGCTTTGGGATAAGTAAGCAATTTCTTTACGTGTAAACAGCCCTGATTAGGAATGGGCAGTGACTAGCAGTGGGGCGTTGGACTTGACAGCTGGGAGGCAGGGATTCTTTAACCATTGCAAAGTGCAAATCATCTACCCAGCAGACTTGGTTTCAAGCCTACTGAGCATTGGCAGATAGCTCTTAGGGCTCTTTCAGGTTGTAAAGCCTGAGGTCCACACCACACAAGCATTAAGAAAACAATACTCAGAAACTCCGTATAGCCTGCATTTTTTTGTTTTATTTACTATTTCTTTTAAAAAGTTTCACAGAGCTAACTAAACACTCCTGCTAGCTTTAAGACTGTAAGCTACCTACGGATAATGTAGATACCAAAACTTTTACCTTGGCTTGTTGTGCACATATAGACTTCTGGCAAGATAGTGTTTGTCTTAGGCTTCCCCTACAGTAGAAGACACCTATGTCCACACCTCTCAAATATGCTAGAGGTTTAATCATACTCCTTTCTGCAGCTGTGTTCTCAGATCACGCTGATTTACCATTTACCTATTCCAGGAGACACAACACTGAAAGTAAATTAATATAAACATCGGAAAGACAGCTTCAATACAAAAATGTGTTGTACAAATTAACAGCAGAAGATGCAGACAAAATGGTAGTAACAGTAATAATCTATAAAGTGATGCTTACCTCTTTTTGCTTATAACTAGAATATTCTTTGGGATTTGATCAGTCTTCTTTTGTCATTCTAGATCCTGTCACTGTGAGGTTTCTGAAATACTTAGCTGTGTATTTGTACCTTTTGTCCCACCTACAGCCAGCTTTCTTTGTCTGAGAAAGAACTCATTCACAGGTTCCATTGAAACGAGAGAAAAGGTCGCTTTTCTTTCAACATAAATGTGTGTCATTTCTTGGTGAAAAAAGTAATCTATTTTCTTAGTTCCTTATTCCGTGCTTGTACTAGATTACTTGACACACACACCTATCTTAGAAATAAAACAAAAGTCATTTAGTTCAAATAATATATTTTGTTTATTCTGGAGCTTCTTCCAGAGAGAACATGTAATATGTGGTCCTCCAAGGCCCAGTACTGATTTATTTCCTGTTGAAACTTTGAGTTATATATGGAATTTAAAATAGTGAATTAATAAATAGCCCTGAAAAACTAAAACTTCCCCTTCAATTAGAATTGACATAGAAAGGTCTCCAAAATATTATTCCCAAAGTATATATTATGCTTAGAAGTTAAATACGGCATTCTGCAACCCCCTCCCATGCAAGTGGGGTTGCTTGGGCAACCCAACCTAAACCCAAACATAGTATTAGAGACTGGATTCATCCAACCAACTGTAGCATGCTGCAGTGTACACATCTACATATTAGCTATTTGATCACCTTTACGTACTTCTGGCGTACAATATATAGATCTGTTGTAGATATCTACTTACATATCATTTAGAAGTGCTTTCCTACGTCCCTTGACTATAGTTCCTCTGGATGAGTAGCTGAAGAACCTCACCTTAGGTCCTTATGCTTGCGTTCTGCAATGTCAAAGTTACACAGTTAAAATGATCACATATAGTGGTAATTAAATTGTAATCATTATCAAGGGTGCATTTGCTTCCACAATTGCAGCAATTGAATTACATTTCTGCCATAAAATTGGTCTCTGTTAAATGAAATGGTATTTTTCTACTTTGAAGGTGCTACCAATTTCCATAGCTTATTTGCTGTGGGCAAAAATAAGAAAGATTTTAACAGCTAGACCCACACACTCATCTTGGATTTCAATAGCTCTTCTTCATTCTTTCCAGTTCATGCATAAGCATGTCTGCAAGTTCTCAGATGGCAAATGGGGCTACAAAGTGAAACTTTAAGGGCAATGAGAGGTTAACAGTTACCCAGGTACAATGACACAAAACTTGATCTATAGAGGATACATGAGATGAAGAACACATTACTCTGGATGAGGCTTATCAATTAAGAAAAGCAAGACAAGATTTACAGGGACCATTCGTACCATGTACATGACCTGCTATTTTTGCTATGATAGTACTTTTAACACAAATACTTAGAAGCTATTTCCACATATATTTAAAGGGAAATAATATAAGAGTTTCTTACTATATAAAGTTATGAAAGAAAGGAAGAAATTTTCAGGTTTATTACCAAATAAATATAGGCATGACATTTGCCAAACACTTAGCTATTACTAAATGTCCTCGGCATGTGCTGATGCTCTGTTCGTACCAGTGGATGGCATAAATCTTGGAATTAGAGCAGAACACCAAAGCAGTTAACTGCAATACCTAATTTTAGCACAAAAAAATGCCATTCAGAAAAGCTTTTATCCACTAGACATTTGAGGACAAAGAAACAGTTTAATACTTACATAAACCAATAGTAACAGTAAATTAACGATTGTCATTCCAAGGAGCCACTTTGTTGTCATGGAGTCTGCTCTCATGCCCTGTGTCCCAGGTGTCTTGATTTTAGTATGAATATGTTGAAAACATATTACTGAGGAGAATCGGTTTGTTAGAAAGCTAGCATAGCAATTTCTATTACACAAAATATTTGATATATATTTCCATTAAAATCCTTGAAAAGGATCTGTAATGGGAGAAGACGTAGTTCCCTGCCTGGCTACCTCAGGAAATCCTTGCATACAGTAGCAGACAATGTGACACAATAGGAACCAATTTCTAGAGCAAAACAGCTGGTGCTGAAGGCTTGACATACAAACTGCATGCATCTCAGTTCTAGTTTGGTCATGGGGTACGACTATACACTAAAGAGTGTTTTAGGTGTATCTTTAATTTTAATTTCATCTAAGAATAATAGAGTCTATGTGCTGTAAAATCATGTCTTGAGGCTAACCAAGATGCGATAGTATGTGTGTGGCACAGGGGAGGGGGAAATTAGGAGATTCACTTCCAAACCTCAGTTCCAGCCTGAGCTGAACCACTGCCACAGATGCACACAGTAAGTGTTCTGCACAAAGGCTAATTTAGCTAATTTAACTCCCTCTGCAGTCAGCGGAGCAAGGTACAAATTAAAAGTTATCCTGAGATTTGTTCCTGACTTTATCAGACACAGGGCCTCCCCTCTAGGGAGCAGTGGCCGCTTACTGAGTAGCAGGCATATTATTGATACATAGAGGAATACTAAGTGATTTAAAATAAGCTGGTGTTTAATTGTTTAGCTGGATGGACCTTGGTTATATTAGTATAATTTTTAAGAAAGGATTTTGTAGAGCTTCATACTCCATGAAGGAGGACAGTGTGTCTCAGGCCCTCCTTGGTTCACAACAGGTCAGTACCATGTGCACTGCACTGTTGACCACAGTGGTCTGGTTTGTGTCTGTTTCTGGCACGACCACATCCTCCTTTGCCAATCTTTAAGGCGTTAGAAAGTTCTTGCATTCAAATATTGTGCTGGCAAAAGAGACAAAGGTGCCTTATGTTTTTTTCCTTATGCATCAGAAAAAGGTTCTCAATGCTGAATTCAAGATCTAAGACTACTGAAGACAGTTCTCCTTCAAAGCACAAATCCATTAAAATTAGTGTCCTATTTCATGATATTTTCCTGATGAAATTTCAAATAAGAAATCTATTTACTCATCTTTGATCATTTCATTTAGACTGTTGCATTTTAATGTACATTAAGTAGATGAGTTTTCCAATATAACAACTGGCTGCGCCGCTGGTGTTGGCAGAAGGGTTTTGGTTTCTATGACCATAGGACCCTGTTTGAAGATCAGCTGATGCAGAGAGATGGGATCCACCTTACCAAGTGGGGAACGCGCGTCTTTGCCAACATGCTGGCCAGCCTGGTAAGGAGGGCTTTAACTAGGCAAGATGGGGAAGAGGAGTGGTATACTGACACGGTACTCAGTAAAACACCACTCACGTCAGGATGCCTCCAGTGGGTGCGTGCAGTCAGGGGAGACAGCATGGAACATGACTATGGAGGATCCTCTTGCACCTCCCCTGGGAAGCCTGCATGCTCGATTGGCTCTGAAATGCCTGTATACCAGTGTATGCAGCATGGGGAATAAGCAGGAAGAGTGAGAGATGTGTGTGCGGTGTCGCAGAGCCATGATCTCATTGCAGTGACAGAGACATGGTGGGACAGCTCCCACCATGATAGCTGGAATGCTGTCATGGATGGCTATGTGCTTTTTAGGAAAGACAGGCCAGGAGGGCGAGGTGGTGGAGTCGCCCTTTATGTGAGGGAGCAACTAGACTGTAGAGAGCTCTGCCTCGGGGTGGATGAAGAGCAAGTTGAGAGCTTGTGGGTAAAGATTAAAGGGCAGGCTAACATGGGTGACACTGTTGTGGGGGTTTACTACAGGCCACCTGATCAGGAAGAAGTCGTCGATGAGGCCTTCTACAGACAGCTGGAAGTAGCCTCACGTTCACAGCCTCACGTTCACGTTCTCATGGGGGACTTCAAGCACCCTGACATCTGCTGGGAAGAGAGTGCAGCTTGGCACAAACAGTCCAAGAGGTTCCTGCAGAGCGCTGATGATGACTTCTTGACGCAGGTGGTGGAGACGCCAACAAGCAGAGGTGCGCTGCTGGACCTTGTACTAACAAACAAAGAAGGTCTAGTTGGAGATGTGAAGGTTGGGGGCAGCCTTGGCTGCGGTGACCATGAGATGGTGGAGTTCAGGATCCTACGAGGAGGAAGCAGGGCAATGAGTAAGATTGCAAGCCTGGACTTCAGGAGAGCTAACTTTGGCCTCTTGAGGGAGCTACTTGGAGGACTGTCATGGGGTAGGGCCCGAGAAAGAAGCGGGGTCCAGGAGAGCCAGTTCATATTCAAAGATCATTTCCTCCAGGCTCAAGATGGGTGCATCCCTCTGAGTAAGAGGTCGAGGAAAGTGGGCAGGAGACCTGCGTGGATGAGCAAGGAACTCCTGGCACAACTCCAACAGAAGAAGGAAGTACACAGAATGTGGAAAAGGGGACAGGCCACTTGGGAGGGAGGAAAAGAGGGACGTTGTCAGAGTCTGCAGGGATGCGACAAGGAAGGCTAAGGCCCAGTTGGAATTAAATCTGGCAAGGGGCGTCAAGGACAGCAAGAAGGGCTTCTTCCAATAGAGCAATAGCAAAAGGAAGACTAGGGAAAATGTGGGTTTGCTGCTGAATGGGGCGGGTGCCCTGGTGACGAAGGATACAGAGAAGGCAGAGTTGCTGAATGCTGCCTTTGCTTCAGTCTTGACTGCTAAGGCCAGCCGTCGGGAATTCCAGACCTGGGGGACAAGAGAGGAAGTCTGGAGAAAGGAAGACTCTCCCTTGGTTGAGGAGGATCGGGTTAGAGATCATTTGTGCAAACCTGACATCCACAAATCCATGGGCCCCGATGGGATGCACTCACAAGTGTGGAGGGAGTTGGCGAATGTTATTGCTAGGCCACTCTCCATCATCTTGGAAAGGTCCTGGAGGTCAGGAGAGGTGCCTGAGGACTGACACTGTCTCCCGTCACATCCTCCTAGGTAAGCTCAGGAAGTGTGGGCTAGACGAGTGGACAGTGAGGTGAATTGGGAACAGGCTGGATGGCCGAGCTCAGAGGGTTGTGGTCAGTGGCGCAGAGTCTAGTTGGAGGCCTGTAGCTAGCAGTGTCCACCAGGGGTCAGTCCTGGGTCCAGCCTTGTTCAACGTATTGATTGACGACCTGGAGGAAGGCACAGAGTGTACCCTCAGCAAGTTTGGTGATGTTACTAAAGTGGGGGGAGTGGCTGACACAGCAGAAGGCTGTGCTGCCCTTCAGAGGGCCCTGGAGAGGCTGGAGAGCTGGGCGGAGAGGAACCTCCGGAGGTTCCACAAAGGCCAGTGCAGGGTGCTGCACGTGGGGAGGAATAACCCCCTGCAGCAGGACAGGCTGGGGGCTGACGTGCTGGGAAGCAGCTGTGCAGAGAAGGACGTGGGAGTGCTGGTGGACAACCGGTTGAGCATGAGCCAGCAAGGTGCCCTTGTGGCCAAGAAGGCCAAGGGCACCCTGGCTTGCATGAGGCAGGGTGTTGCCAGCAGGTGGAGGGAGGTGATCTTGCCCCTCTCCTCAGCCCTGGGGAGGCCTCCCCTGGAGTCCTGTGTCCAGTGCTGGGCTCCCCAGTACACAAGAGAGACGTGGCACTGGTGGAGAGAGTCCAGCGGAGGCCTACAGAGTTGATGAGGGGACTGGAGCATCTCTGCTCTCAAGAAAGGCTGGGCCTGTTCAGCCTGGAGAAGAGAAGACTGAGAGGGGATCTGATCAATGTGTACAAGTATGTGAAGGGAGGGTGTCAAGAGGACGAGGCCAGACTCTTTTTCCGTGGTGCCCAGCGACAGGCCAAGAGGCAATGGGCACCAACTGAAACAGAGGCAGTTCCACCTGAACATGAGGGGAAACTTGTTTCCTGTGATGGTGACACAGCAGTGGCACAGGTTGCCCAGAGAGGTAGTGGAGTCTCCTTGGCTGGAGATATTCAAAACCCACCTGGACGTGATTCTAGGAAATATGCTCTAGATGGCCCTGGTTGAGCAGGGGGGATTGAACTAGATGATCTCCAGAGGTCCCTTCCAACCTCAACCATTCTGTGACTCTGTGATTTTGTGATTAACAGTCATTTACTTATGCTTTAGTATTAGATATTTTGATTTTGATCTTACTGAGACATGGGGAGCTCATCTTTCTGAACTGAGATGGTCTGCAATTTCCTTTGGCTCTGAAAAATTTAGAATTTCAACTTTTACTTCAATCTGTAAAGAAAATACTATTTGAAACAGATTTCCCATGCAAACAAAATTCTCTTATCAGTCTAGCTCTAGCCCATAATTCTCTATTCATCAATTTCTTATCCATGAAATACGAAAAGTAATACTTTATTACAATTGGCTTACAGACTGTGCTGGATTCTGTCTCTTTGTGTTCTATCTACCTCTCACCTCTGTTCCTTTATATGTGCTCTATATGACTGTTGGCTTATCCTGCAGCCTTTGAAGGCAACAGTAAAAGATCAGTAGGAGAAGAACTAAGTTCTAAGGCTCATGATACAAGAAATGACAGCACAAGAGCTGATTGATTCATCCTCAAACTACCCTTTGACTTCAAGGACACTCCATTTAGAGACCACATTCCTCCTGTGTGCTATCAGTGGCAGGATCATGGCCATAGGCTTTCTGTAAATGCTTTGGGCAGAAAAATGTCTCCTTGCATTTGTTTGAAAAGTGACATTGAAAATCAAGCATGTTGTGGAGATGAAGTAATAGTAATGCTGAATTTTAACCAGAGTGTACACATTTTGCATCCTTTTCCTTCCAAATTCTGTGCACGTTTTCAAATGCATTTTATGCAGCCAAGTTCAAGCCTTTAAAACCTGTCCTTGAGAAATGTCTGCTAACGGTGTACTTTATTTCAGTGAAAATTACTTACAGAAATATACATCGTAAGGTTATTGTGTTCTTTAACATGTTCAGATCTCTATGTACCATGTACAATTAACGGTAATGCACTGTGCTTATAGCATTGGCTTATTCATTCTACAATTTTGCAATATTGATCAGATGGATTTAAGAGTGCTGAGAGTTGCTGTAACATGGTTACTTATACCTCCAGCTTATAGTAATTCACAATTTATTTTAAAATTGGCAATAGAAAGAAGTGGTTTGCTGTGCAGTCAAGTTCTGCCAGTAACATATGCACCTACCAACAATGCTTTTTTGCTCACTGTATAGACTGCTTAAAAGCAACCAATTTAAGAGTGATTGAATTATTAAAAAAATATAAAAATGTCTTTCATGCCTGGTCTGAGCCCACACAGATTTTCAGATCATGAGTAAGAGAAGAAACAGGATTTAGAACATTCAATCAAGCATGCAGATGCTAAGATGCGTCACGGTCCTTTCACTTGGCTTACCCTGCAAAACAACTGTTCCTCAATCTCCGTATAGTAAAATCTTTATCTAACAACCCTTTAGTAAATTAGAAAGCATGGTTTCTGAAGGCAATCATTCCCTTAATAAAGGAGACTAAGAAGTTTGCCTAAAGGGACCCATAAATTTTGCTGTAATTATCTGATCTAAAAAAATTGTTATTACTGTCTATAAAGGTATTATTATATAAACAGATGAAAATGCCTACTAGATTTTGATATATTTGAAGAGCAAGTTGTAGATGGCATTTCTCACATGACACCAGGTATAAAATGTACTATCTGTAATAGCAGTCTACTATTTCCGATCTAAACCTAAAATAACATTGAAAATGACATTAAAAATGAAAACATCTACCTCCAGTGTGTTTTATGAATGCTGGGATACAAAGTATATTAGCCGATCTGCTGGAAACTGGAACTGATTTTGAATCAACTTCTCTCAAGCTGGAAACGTGTACTGCGTTACTCAGTAGATTTTAAAATAATAAATGATTGGAGAGATCAGGGACGTGAATGTTAGTATTCAGTTTTACAACTTTTAAACACGGTGACAACACTTACATCTGAAAATTCCCCCTCAGTTTCAGGGGAGAGCTTTTTGGAATAAGTCTTACTCAGTTTAGTAGGGGCAGTGGAACCAAGTGCTGAAATAATTTTTCTTTTCTTATAAGAACTGTTGTTCCATGTGATATATACATATATATATGTATGTACATATATGTGTGTATATATACATATATTTACTAAAAATTATAGGCTATCTTTTACCCTGAGAAGTCTCCCCTGAGCAAGAATCTGGATTTACATGCTCTGAATTGCCTCTGGAGGAAATTGTTTCTCTCCATCAGCTAGAATGGTCAGGGAGATGAGGTTTGCAAAATCGAAGTAGTCTTTTAATTGAGCTCATAAGAAGCTTGACTTCCTAATTATTTTTCTCTGATTTAGTTTTGCCAAGCTGGTCTTCAGAGATACATTCTTAGTTTTTGCTACAAACTTATGACATAAATACTTGACTTCCACTAGAATCTGCAATGTTAGAAGTATCCCGTTCAGTTTCTTCATAATGTCTATGTGGTTGCTTATTCCCAGGTATAACTTAAGTGAAAGTATGGCTAAAAATGAGTGAACAATATTTAAGGAGAGATCCAGAAATGTCTGCTTATCTTCGCATGACTTCACTTTAGCAGTCTTACTCTTCTTCTGTATTTTGTGTGAATAGTCCAAAACCGAGGATGGTAGAAATGTTGGCCAAAAAAAACCAGACTGGTTAGAAACAAATAACAAAATACAGGTCAAAATGATTATCATATTTTAATTAGGGGTATTCACACTAGAAATCCAATCCTGTGGGTTGTACTTACTTATCAACATAAATATGCTACATGATCAATAGAGCCAAATAGATTCTAAATCTTTATCAGATTCTAAATATTAAATATACTGAATGATTCCTGAGTTTGGGAATCTCTGTCAGAAATTACTGGGCTGAGGGTCATCGTGCTTGACTGTAGGCATCTAAAATGCAGTCGTTTAAGATAGATCAAGTGGACTCCTTTTGCTACACCTAGTAAGCAGGGAGAAATAAGCATCTTTAGAGAGCAATCCACTTCCTACTATAGACAGCTGTATAAGAAGAGGTTTAGCTTTCTAGATGGAGCCTGCAGCGACTAGTTCATACTTAAAAGTTTTAGACACCTAAGTGAAGGCAACACTAGTGAATGACTTCTAGTAGCACACTCCTAAAATTCCTGAAAACTGTAGTCCAGGAACGACAAAAAGCAGGAGGCTGGAGCTCAAATCGTGGATCTGATCTCATCCACAGATAATAAAAAACACAGAACAAGAGGCAGGAAAGATGCAAAAGAAAATAAGACACTTGAAAGCTAGAACAATTGAAATAGCACTGCAAATGGTTTTGATAAGCGTAACCCCCCTGTATGCATATGAGTCTACCTTTCAGATAATACAGCTGACAGGGACTGTCATTATCGGATAATAATCAGGTGGGACTGGGACAAGTGAAGGCCAAACACTTTTTAAGCTGTTTCTTTAGGAATATTTACTATTTAAGTGAGCAGAAACTTTCTGTTTATTTGCATGAACCCAGGATTAGACCCTAACTCTTTTCCAGCAATCTTTGCTTCTGTATACATTATGTTATACAGCAATACTGCTACAGTCATTTCACACTGATACCTTTGGCCTTCCACGCATTGCTTCAGCATGAATCTTCAGAAGAGTTTCCTCTACTTGATCCACTTAAATTTTCATAGTGGGGGTATGTTGCAGCTTACCCTCGCTTAACTAGCAAAACTAAAAGGTTTCATGAAGAATTTTCCAATTTTATTTACAAAAAAACCCAACAAAGCCTTAGGAAAGGTTAAGGATTCCCATGTGCAGAACAGAAATCCTGTCAGAGGAAAAAGTCTAATCATAAAATAGTGAATAGTCCCTGACTTATTTCATTCACATGATACCAGGAAAGTGGAACAGGGCAGACGTAAATCTCATCTCTCGTATAACAAGTGGCTGGCTGCCACTGTCTACTTTGTGATTTCAGCAACGTATTTTACTCTTTCTGGGTTTTCAGGAATGCTGAGCAGGTTACTAGCTGCTCTTTTGTGTTCTTCCATCTGTCCCTTTCCTCACTTTCAGCAAGCACTGGGGCTGCTTCAAACAGGACACAGATTTGTCATCTTTATTTTTGGTAAGTGCTTAGCTTTTGAATATTTCATTTGCCCTCTCCAAGCAATACTTATTCTGATCCTTCCCTGCATTTCAAAGGATTATTCTGGACTGTATTCAGAGCCTCCAAATAACATACGTGCACAGCTGACAAGACATTGCTGGTTGGGAAATGTGTTGTTCTTAATATGAGCAGACAATGAGATCAGCCAGCCTAAAAAAAATCCCCACAGTTTTGATCAGTGCTATTACTTTACTGAATTAAGACTGCTGATCAGATATCAAAAATAGTGTTGAAGGATCATTTTTCTTTTACTATTTCCTGCAACACATTTGTATTTCTTTCATCAGAATATGAAAGAATAAAAATAAGTGTAACCATTTCGGATCCAACCCTGTGGCTTGTTTATCTAATAACATCAGATCTGACACTGACCAGTAAAAGATGTTTCATATGAAGGTCCAATAACCAGAGAGTGGATATTATATTTTCTTACAGGGGAAGTTCTTTTCCAGTTCCTACTGACTAGTATTTGGTTAATGCTTGAAGCATAAATATTGCATCCTTCCCTGGGTTTTTATTTTGATTGCTTATAAAATTGCTTAGGCATCCAATTATTTTACCCTATCAAAGACACACATAGTGTATAAACCCATATATTTTTCTTTTGGATTGTGTGAGTTTTTTGTATTTACTTAGGAGAGAGAAACAAAAACTTGTGAAAGATTGCAACAGTACCTTAGCTACCGAAAACACGTCCTAAAGTCTAGATTTCTACAGGAGGCAGGACCTTGCACGAAGGGAAGCTGGGAGCCACTGAAGCCTCCCTTCCGTGAGGCACTGAACCTAAATGATATTTCAGACCGGGGTAGATAGACCTCTTCCTAGATCATTGTAGGGTTATGATCCTGCCTCCTTTCTTTCAGTTTCTTCTCTTTCTGGATAATGTGCATCCAGGGAAGCGCAGAGAAATCACGGTGCTGTGCAGAGGGCAGAGTGCACGGCCATCCCTGCTGCTTGTGCAGAAGCTCTGAGAGGAATGGTCACTGTCCCACCTCATCTTGCCACTACACAAACCATCCCCAGTATCACCACTCTGTGACAAGGGTTTCATATACTTGCGCCAAGTATTAAGCCTTTCCATTTCAGTCAGCCCATCCGTTATTATACCTGACCATATTCAGCTCCTATGTGTATTCAGACAAAACTCACCATCCTTTAATGCCTGACTATTTGCAAGGCACCAGAGAAGTCCCAGGGTCCTGGCTCTGACAGTCTCACCTATATGAAGAAGCACCTCACTGCTCAAGTAATCCTGTTGCCTGGCCTCAAACCAATTGTGATAAACGTAGAATATATCTATGAACAACCTAATTAAGTCAATCCACGAGTACATCCAGAAAACTGTCACTTTTTTTCTTTCCAGGAAAATAAGCAAGATGTAAAAGCTGCAGCTGTGCAATCGTGGGTGATACAGTGTATGCAGTGATAACATGAGTTGCAATGTTTACTGATGTACTGTGAAATTTCACACAGCCTTTTTTTCATTAAAAATTGATAGCTCCATTGGAAGAAACGAGAAATACATGCTAATTGGACAAATATTTCCTGTCATCACTACAAGACGGTTTTTTTACCTAGTTTCCATTGAAGCAATAGAGCAGAAATATCTTCTTGCATTTCAGAACCATTCATCTCCATTACTTTGTTAATATGCTATGCCATTGCCACATCTCCAATCAACCGAAAAATATCCTCAATAGCAACAAGAAGATCAGCATCTTCTAAAATAATTATTTGATCAGGTATGAAGCGTCTCTTTCATACAGAGTCTTTACATTAATGACTGGGTTTAATTAGACTGGTTAGAAGTCAGAAAGAAGCAATTCATTCTCAGCATAATAAATTGCTAATTATTAAGTGCACAAAAAGGTTATGGATAAAGAGGACTTCTGCTATTAAAGTACACACCAGAACAACTTGCATTCTTCTCACATTTCCTGCATTTATTTCAAACAATTGCAAGGCTCTTTCCAAGGGTCTTTCATTACACTACCCTGAGATAAAGAATCAGCTTTAATGACAACAGTGTCATTTCCACTCACTCAGAGGGTGTTGTGGCATTTTCAGCAGACTTCTCAAGGCCAATGATAACAGACTTTCGGCATTTCTATTTTTCTGGAAAAATCATTGTTAATTTTTTTTCTCTTTCAGAAACTGAGTAGCAGACATGCCTAAAATTCCTTTAAGAATAAAATTTGAAAGTATTATTTGGGAAATTATTTTCATTTCAAAATGCCAAGATATGGGGTTAGAATAATGGTCAAAGTAATAATGGTTACTCTCTGGTCAAAGTAATAATGGTTACAGTAGTTAGTTATATCGTAATACGATGTTAAAACAAAGGTAGCTGCTACTTAATAATCCTTTAAACATTTTCTTTTCTTGTTTGAGTCAGAGAAGTTCATATTCCCATTTCAGTCCCCCACTTGTTTGTACCACTTTGTTTGTCCCATTTGTTTGTACCACTTTATACACAGTGACAAGGTCTACTACTTCTAAGATGTAATGAAAGAATGTAGCAAAATAAAAAAAAATCTTTGAATTTTAAGTGAATTTTAAAAACTGAAAAGGCACTTGCAGGTTTTCCAAACCAAAAAATAATTTAAAAAATGTTTCTAGAGAATTTTATTTGGAATTGGTAACATTCTTTTCATGAAAACCTGTTTTTGACAAAAAATCAGAGAGCTGCTCTAGTCGTGCATCTAATTTGGTGAGGAAAAACGGGGCATAAATAAAACTTTCTTCTATACATGTTTCCTATTTTCCTGTTAGTAGTTCTTAGTGAGAAGGCTAAGGATGCTGCTCTAAGCTATCCAAGTCTCTGTGGCCTGAACTATGAAAGTGCTTTATTCTCTGCTTTTGTACTGGTGTTCTGTGTTTCAAGGTGTCAAAGATATTATTTAAACTGTTGAAGTCAGTGGAAATGTTTCCACTGACTTCAATGGAGACAGGATTTCATCTGATATAAAGAACGTGTTCAGATGGACAGAAGAGCTGGAGGACCGTGAGATCTTTTAAATATTTGTTTTTTGAAACCCAAGAATAGAAGTCATGTGTACAAAAGTCTGAAAAAGTTGTTAATTGTCCTTTGTCAGTGTGAGGCTATAGAGGCAATACATTAAGATTTCTTCAGTATGGGACTTTTCCCATTTTCCTGTTTTTTCTTTCCCTCAGTTCATGCCATCTAACGTTCCTTCCATGCTGGTCATCTGAAGGAATCATGTGTAAACACTGCAGCTCAGTGCAGTGATCTCCAGCCCAGCTGAGCTCCTGGAGCTCACAGACAGCACAGAGCTTTGCAGGACCAATCCTGCCCCATGCACGATGAGAGTCCCCATGATGGCTGGTGCTGTCCTTCCTGAGCAGGAAGGACATGTCCCCTGTGTTTGCCTCCTGGAAGCAACCAACTGCCCAACCCTTTGCCCAAAGCAGGGCCAGCTCTGGGGTCACAGCAAGCTGCTCAGGGCTATGTCTAGGTGGATCTTGAAAACCTCCAAGGACGGAGATGGCATAACCTCATGGGGCAACCTGCTCTACTGCCTGACAGTCCTCATGGGGAAAACGTTTCTTCTTATATCCAGCTTGAACCTCTCTTGTTTCGACCTCTCAGGTATTAGAAAGATGCCATTAGGTCCCATGCCAAGCTTTCAGCAGCGTGCTAAAGGAGGACACGCAGCCCATAGTGAATAGAGTCCGCATGTTACTGGTGAAATACCTTCTGCTATTAAATCTCTTTTAAAATGCTGAATTCCTGGGAAAAGCAAGCCCCACACAATTTTTGGCTTTGAATTATGGAAAAGCAACCCACTCAAACACAAAGCAGAAAAAGGAGTCTATCCAACTGAGCTTTCTCTCAAAAGACTAATTGAAATTATAGTTCTAAAATTAAACCATCGTATACACAGTAATTCTTAGTATAAAAAGTCATTATTACCATGGGGAAGACTGCTATGTAAGACTGTAGAAAACCACAAATGAATTTCCCATGTCTCATTCTATCGTGCTAAGATACCTGTGAACAGTATTCTAATGTATTTGTTTTTTCTCAGGTGCTCATGAGCAGATCAATAAGTCTGACCCTAATCATAGGTAAATTCAGAACAGCAGGATAGATGTAGAAGCATTATTGATCCTTCACAAGCTTAGATTGATCATTTCACTTAGTTTGTTTTTCAACTATGAGTTCAGGCAAAAGGTACAAATTAATAGTGTATTACCTTCACAAAATAATTTTAATTCTGACAAAAAGAAATACATTTCAGGTTATTGTTATTCCAAGGAAGCTACCTGAAGACTGACTTCAACTGGCCTGTCAGATCCATGCTTGAAGCAGAAAAGCTTCAAAATATTTTATCTTCACTTGATATTAACCTTAGATGCTAGAACATCCCTTGCATAAGTTAGAAGAGCCTCTCTGATTTGCAGTTGTTCACTGTATTAGCTAGACCGTCTGAATGCAGCAAGCCTCACACATACTCCCCCCTCTGCTTTCACAGTCCTCCAGCCAAGTAGGCTGTTGTAGGTGAGGATAATTCCCCTAAAGAAAAGAATCCTTGATGTCCCCCCTAGACAATAAAAATGCTTTCATTGCACCACTTAGCCAACTGCAGGGGACTGCAGCATGTGGTGAATCTGATTAGGTTTCCTTTAGGAAACCCACATCTTCTGGATTTATTATGTCTTTTTGCTACAGGATCCTTTGAGCAAAGGAGTCCCCAAGCTCTATAAATGACAATCATAGTGTCCAGTTGGATTATAGGCGTTATATTTTACTACATTTAATGAGGACAGAGGTTTGTAATTTACTATCTTTGTTCACCGTGAGATTCATATTTGAAATTGTTGGAAGGACTAAGAAAATTCTTCAGTTCATGATATTAATATAATTTAAACATATCTTCTCCAGAAATGACTTTCATCTCTTTGACTGTATTAAATGCATTGTCTTATTCACAATGTTGTTAATATTCAAATTGTAGCTATTATTTCAACTATTGTGTTTGTTTTGCTACTATAGTAACAAAATCAGAAAAAAAGAATAAAATAATAGCAGCTAGTTCTTTCTGTTCCCACTGAGCCACAGCATAAAGTCACAAAGGAAATCCAGGATATAAACTCCATTAGCAGATTGCAGGCTTTATATGCCCATCTCCCACA
This sequence comes from Struthio camelus, assembly GCF_040807025.1. Lineage (NCBI taxonomy): Eukaryota > Metazoa > Chordata > Aves > Struthioniformes > Struthionidae > Struthio > Struthio camelus. Next base: position 147,148,182 of record NC_090942.1, on the reverse strand, counting down.
TGCAGTGTTAAAAATATAACCTATTACAAAATCTCTGATGCTTTGTTGCTAGAAGCAATAATTAGAGAGGCCTCTGATGAAGAATGATATTTCTCTAAAAAAAATGGACACTCTAATTACATTGTTGTTGTCCAGGCACTGTCATTGACTCTCGCATCCTGATAGTACTTCCCGTAAAGCACTGCATTCTTGTTCCCACTGAAGCACATCAGGAAGAGAGCCTTGCCACCCATTTCCTGTCCCTTCTCTTGTTTCTCAGTTCTAATACTGAAAGCCATTCTCTACAGAAATGGCAAAAGCTTTAGAAATTGCAATAAGCAGTTAGACAGACAGACAGATAACAAGCACATAGGGGTTTCTGGAGAAACTAGCAGGAAAACAGGCAAATGTTTGATAGGTAGCTGGGGGGTCATACCAGTTATTCTCATCAAAGAAGGCAGATATTGAAATCATAAAACATTCTGGTATGCCAGAATTCAGTTACTTGCCTGCTTGCTTTGTATCAGTCATCCCAAAACAAATACCGTATCTGTAAAATCTCACCTCATTGGGTTGTACCTCAAAACATCCACCGTGGTGGATTTAAAGGTGGAGAATTTTTAAAAATGGCAATTACATTGAGATGGCTATTTTAAAGGAACAGCAAATAGATTGTTTCATATATGTGTACACATCTATACACACATATACATGCAGACACATATACATTGTACAGATCATTTTATACAGATATATGAAAGCCTTCTTTCTTTCTCTAGATAAATTTACATTTTTATAGATATTATTTAAGTGAGAACTTATTTTAATCTTTACTTTTCATGCCTCTGATTTTGAGTAGTTTTCTTTTAATAATGATGCCTGTGATTTGTGAAGATGTATATTGCCTAATATGTTTTAATTCAATGTTTACGCAGTAGAGTTTGTCTCTATACAATACAACATTAAAATTCATGTCACACTTCCCTCCTAGGTTTTTTGAGCCTTGGAGTCTCTCTTACAGGATTTCTCACCTTGTACCCAAGATGAACTTTTTTCCCTTGTACCTGCACCTTTGCAATCCACATGAAGTGGTCATGAACTATGATGAGTGAGGAGGCCCAGAGAGAAACACCCCCTGTTAAAAGGGCAGTTTATTCCAACCAAATTTCGCCAAACGAGCAACATGGATTCTCTCTTAACAAATGCAAACATTTCATTCATTTAGTCATCTTCAGAATATATCTGGTGCTCGTGCAGCCCTGACATAGCTCTCTGGGGCTCACTCCACTGAGTTTTGAGTTTTAAGATTTTTATATTCAAACAGTGTGCAAGCAGTGCTTTTGGCTTGGGTTTTTAAGGCACAGTCTGGGTACGCAAATCTGCTGCAGTATGAAGGTATTGACTGCTCCAGATGTGAGAGGCCTCCGAGGTTGCCTCCCTCCTTACAGCTGCCCTTGTAGAGCCACAGCTGTGGTGGGATGAGGCACTGATGCTTTCCAAAGAGATTGCCCATGAGCGATCTTCTCACATGTGTTATGTGAGAAGTTTTGAACAAGACTCAAACCTGGTTACTCCACGCTTAGCTCCACGGTAGATGGACCACACAGGGACCACACAGACTTTCCACACAGCCTCTGCTCTCCCGGGACGCATGACGAACACTGAGCGCTGTTCGTTGCTCCCTGGGGCCCAGGTTGCTTGTACTGCATGTCCCAACTCAACTCCTGAGCCCCAGGGGCTTCTTGGTCTGCACCAGGGCCCTTGGCTTGCCTGCAGCAGTCGTACACTCACACCAGCCCCTCTGCTCTGAGTGCGCGCTCTTCTTTCCCCCTGTCACTTCACCAGCCCCATGCCCTGTTCTTCCTGGTCATCTTTTTGGAATAGCTATTTTGTCCTCTTTTGTCCTGCTTAGTAATTTTCCATTTTCTGTATTTTTTTCTCCCTGCACCTTCTCCTCCCCTTGTCTAGTCCTCTGCCTCACCAGGCCTCACCCTGTTGTAGGGCACAACATAGCAGAGCCTGGGGAGGATTTTATTCTGACAGTGATTTTTAAACCATTCCAGGACCAGTGAACATCAGCCAGGAGCCTTGTAGGAAAATGGTGGGTAGGTTCTCTATTTGCCACAAATTCCATGGTGATGCAGTGATTTGTAACAACTTTATAACTGTGCTCAGATTGAGGAAGTTATGCACTATGTGCTCCTTGAATCATCACATCAAGGGAAGGACATTAGTGCTACTATATACTTATTATAAATTATGCACTTCATTAAAATGTGAGACTTTATAATTTGCTGGCAGTTATGAAGTACTCCTCATATTGAAGAATCACAAGCAAGAAGCGCAGGAACAGACATCAAGAGCAAGACAAACAAAACAGACAAATAGGTGCATGTCGGACAAAATACCAAGTATGTTAAACATCTTTATCTTCAAAAAGTATGATATTACATTCATGGAGAGTATGTTTGCATTCCACATCTGAGAGATTAACAATGAACTCCAATTTACCGAAGCAAAAGCAGATTTAATTTTTGGAGACTGCTTTGTAGTTTATGCTTCAGTAGAACTACAGGCCATTTATTTCTTGACACTTGTTCTCAAATATATTTACATAGAGTGAAAATTATTGTCTTTAGCTGCTTACACTGATTACAGAAGTCAGCAGTTTTCTGGATCTCCTCAAATTCTTCTGATCTGAAAAGTGATTAAAAAAAATAACATTGTCATGTTCCTTCCTCATTAAAAAAAAAAACGATATTGTCATATTGCTTCCTCATTAACTCTTCTTGGTTTCTGATATCAGTATAGGTAACTGATTTTTTTTAAGTAAGTAAGTGCTGAATCCCTCACAGCTTCAAAAACAATTGTTTGCTACAATTACTGAAAATATGCCTCTCTCAAGTATAATCAGTCAAATGTATTTTGTAACTCAAGGGGTACTGTAAGTTGTATTTTTTCTTTACCCTGGGTGCAAATGAGTTAGCTATTTCTTGCTTCCAGAGAATTTTACTTAAAAATTACTATATATTAGCCAAAAAAAAAAAAACCCAACAACAACAACAGAGGGAATACAGAACCAGCCTCTGAACAAAATAGGAATTTTTTTTTACTGAGAATCAGTTGCTTGTTGTATAACTTTTACCTTAGGGAGAAATGGGCATATTTTTCCAAGGAAAAAAGTCTGAACAAGTTCATTAGCTGGTGAAATTGGCTTAGTTCCATTTTGTATAGTAAAGTTCAATTTACTTGAGTGGAGGTAAAACAATTTACATCACATAAAGGGCACAGTGTAGAAAGTGTCTGGTCCATATCATCCTTCATTAGACAAAACATGCAAAGCAAAGACAAAGGATAAGCAAAGAAGAAAACTAGAATTTTTTTTTGTTTGGAGTTTTTTTTTACTCCTATTCTAGCAACTTTTCACATCACAATGTAGTTTGAGATGTTTCTAAATGACAGTGGAACAATATAGGAATAAGAAAATTCATTCCAGTCCATTTGATTTACTGCTCAATGCTAGTTCCAATAAACTAAATTTTGCTTCTTTCCTTCAGACTTGATAGCCATAAACCTGTCATAACTGTTACTGAAGACTTTGAACTGTATGAAGACTTTGCTGTGGCCAAATACAGATTATTTCAGTTCAGAAATCCAGTAACTTGAAGATATCATTTCAGATACTATTAACTTGTCCATTATGATTGTATAAAGCAAGAAAATTGATAAAAATTAACCCAAATGTTATGTAGATACAGGCAATGTAGCTACATTGTCTGAAGTGCATTGTAAGGGAGGAAGCCCAGGTATTTCAAAAAACCCGGAGGCCTATGGTATAAATCAGAAAAAAAGAATCTATTAAAGCAAATAGATTTGTGCCTAAGTTAAACTAATACTCTAATGTCTAAAATTTATATCTCTATTCTTAAAATGACAACAGAAGATAGCTGGAGATTGCCTGTTATTACAGAGGACTTTCTGATTCCTTTTCTCTTGTTCTTGTCTGTTGTGTGGGCTGCAAAACCTGTCATTATTATATCACACTAATTTAACCTGATGACAGTGGGCATATTTGCACATGACACACCGTATTTTTCTGCAACCGGAGAGACCAGATTCATCTGGTGAAATAGTGTTATTTGTAATGACTTTATAGAACAAATGTTTCTTGGTATGTATCACAGTGCATTCCATGTTTTATGGATGATTTTGCTGTTAATCAACAGATCTTCAGTTTGCCAGGGAAGTTAAAACTGGCACATGATAAAAAACATGGGAGCCCTTGTCGTCAGGCAAAGCCAAGTACATTGGAAATGATTTCTGTTCCCAAAGAGAACAGTGAATTGTCAAAGGCAATAGTGGATGTTCCACAGAGCCAGTCACCCAGGGAAAATTATTTACAGCACTTACTGACTGCAAAAGAGTTATGTATTTTTGCTGGCCCCAGGACAATTGAAACTGTGAAACATCAGTTTCACAAACATCCACAGTGGGATATAATTTGAACAAAAAAATCTTGCACTGCATCTTCCCTGTATTTAAAGACATTTTTATGTCTTACCAGTTTTATTGTGAATGCATTCAATGTAAAACCATAACAGTTAATCCAAGAAAGGTCCAGCCAACCCAGTGTCCTGCTGCACTGACCATTAGGGTTGGGTATGTAAGAGTACAAAAGCAGTATAAAAATAAGCTGTATAAACATACTTCCTCAGAAATACTTGCTCAAAAATACTCTTCCAAAGCAGCAGTTTGTGCCTCAGAAACTTCCTGAGCAGAGATATTGTCTTTTCATTTGGTAGTCACTAATGGGCTTTTTGCCACCTTTATTTGTCCAATTGCTTCTTGACCTCATGTGAACTTTTAGATCAACCACACTGAGCTGTAAGATTCATCGGTTACTTATGCAATGTGAGCAGAATGATCTCCTTTTGCTTGTTTTGACGCTACCATCTGCTTTTTTCATTAAATCTCCCTGGTTTTTCCACTGAAAGAGACAATGAAAGATCATTCCCTGTTGACTTTCATGCCACTTACCATATTACCTCTGTCATATCCCCCTCAGTTATCTCTTTTCCCAGCTGATGAGTCCTTAGTCTGTTCAGTCATTCCTCATTTAAAAACAACCTCTTCCTTTGTCCATTCTTGTTGTCTTTGCTGGATCTTCCCACTTCTACTTCATCCCCTGTTCAAGATGCAAACACCCTGTGGATTTGTACTATGCCATTTTGACGTTGGTTTTTTGCCTCTTCTTCCTTTTAATAATTCCTAACATTTGACATGCTGTCTGGCTACTCCTGAATGCTGACCTGCTTCTGTGAGCCCTCAGGCCTGAGGGACAGCAGTCACCTTAGAAGAGATAGAGGATATAGGCAATGACCTAATGAGATCAGCGGCATCATTGAAAACTCAGGATTTAGGACTTGACCTAAACATCATCGAAGTCACTGGCATTTTTCCAGTGACAGGGTCAGGTTTTGGATCAGATTCTTTTCTCTGGGGGTAATCAGATTCTTTTCTATGGGCTGTATTTTTGGCCAGTTTCTGACCATGACAGCAAATGTTTCTCCATTTTCACTAACACACCTAGGACTGACAGTACTTTGGCCCACAGCATAATATTCTCCCAGACTTGCCATTATAGTTTTAATTTAAAATGTTTTGCTGTGGAGACATGCTTAATGTTTTATAACCCAGCTACACTAGTCGGAGTGTTGTTGAACACAGTGTGATGCTTATTATTTTAATCATGTTAGGCTCCATTTGGGAGCTAAATTGTGTGCAGTTATTGTGGGGTTTTATCTATTAGATTCTGTTCCCCCGCCCCCTTTAGGAGGATGAAAGATTTTAATGAAACAGACTGTGCAGCATGCGCTATAATAGGTATTAGCAGAATGTCATTGTTCCCTTTCAGAGCAAGAGCCAGGTAGTGATCTGATTTTCTCTTTTTCATCTAAAGAAACACATCTATAGAGCTGATACTGCATGCAGGACTCCTGGACATACATAGGTGTCTATTTTGCAATGTAAGGATCTGATCAAATTCCCTTTAGAGAGCATTCAAAGTGCTTAGCACTGAAGAAGAGACATGCCCAACCCAGATGGATCAGTGAAGAGCTAAAGGAAAAGAGAAAGAAAATAAATGTACTAGAGGCATATATTTTTATTTAGGCATGAGATTATATCATATTATATATTTCAAACAGAGATCCTATTGTCATCAGTGCATTCTCTGATATTAAAAAGGAATGGAAGAGTTTGGTTCATTTTACTTTCTCCATCAGGCTTTCAAGTGATCATTAATGATATAAAAGCATAGCTTTGGCAAAAGAGGACTAAATTTTGCTTTGTTACCTCTGTGCAAATGGAGATAGTGAAACCACATCACAGTTTAGGGAATGACTTAAGATACTCAGCTAGGAATCCAAAAAACTAATAAGCATTCTCTTTGATCGGAAAGAAAATGAGAAGAATGGGGCAAAAGGAGAAATGATTTATGCTGTTGTATATAATTTTAGGGACACTTGCATTTCTGAATGCCAGATGTTACCTTCCTTACTTGGCTCAAATGCTTTGCCTCATAGCTCCAAAGAAGACATTTGAACAGACGTGTGTTACTCACCACAGGAGGTATTTAGATCCATCCATGACTAAGTAGAACTTGTTTCTAAAACAGATAGCTTTTTCAGACTTTTCCTCATTAGCTCCTGTTCTCTTCTTGATATCCGTTTGGTTTTAATTTTTATTAACTTGCATTAAATTCATATGATGACTTGTAACCATGTGCATTTAAAGGGTTTTAATGAGGGTGCAGTATGCACATGTGTTGCTTTCCATCACCATATGTTTATGTAGCCTGTCTTTTTCTAGCATTCCCATGAAAGGCATATGTACATATTCAGAGAATCCTGTGAGCAAAGAACCCATTACCTCCCTTTGTATCTACCTGAGACTATCCTATAGAGTTAGTTATTAAGCACTTCTAAATTAATTGGGACTGGCCACTGAGATTTCTAATAATTTACAGAGGGAAGTTAGCAGTGCCCTCAAAGAAGAGAGACATGTGCTGTGTAATGCATTTGGGAGGCAGGTCCTGTTTTACTCCTATTCTCTTTCAGTTGGTTCAGTTTGTTATTAGACAGTAGTGATTTCATAAGATCCTCTGAAAAAAGTAGGAGTTTGAGATAGTTTTCTTCCAAAAAAGCCAGTGCAATTCAGCCCTGTCTGCATTGCTCCAGAGAAGCACAACCACCTTATCAAGTTGTGCCTGGACTGTGGACACTAAGGTACCAAAGCTCACGCTTGTAGGTGGCTTTCAGAAGTCAGGCCTGGAGCTAAGTCCCGGAAATGATGTCTGGCACCATCAATCACTTGCCTCAGAAACATTCACTCACTGCTTCAAATTCACTCACCTTTTATATCCAATTAGAGAAGAACAAGCAGTATTTTGGCTCAGCACATGAGCGTGACATAAATTAACTACTAATGTGAATAAATGTTAGCAGAGAATTTTGGCTGCACAACTAAAAATGCATTAGATTTGTAAGCTGATATCAGATTTCTACAGTAGCATCAGGAAAAAGAAAAAGAAAAACTACGGGAATAAAATCTGATAGCTTTCTTTACATTTGTAACTATAGAACCTGACAGTGAATAAAAATATGGCTCATTTAAATCTGAATTTCAGTGGAAATATTTATGAATATGAGTAACCTGCCATGTCAGAAAAATATAATAGTAAATGATAAGGGAGAGTTGGATGCACTTTCAACTGAAAATGACAATTAGTATTTTATTTTGCTGTCACTTTAAAATGCCTCTTCTTCTTGTGACAGTCTTCTATTTTTCTCCCACAAAAGCTTAATAATTTTATACCCAAAGCAGCAGAAGGTTCTCCACTAGTTTTAAAAACCAGGGCACCTAACCATCTCTGTAACTATCATTATGAAAAGGAGACACTCACAAAACTGGGACACCTGGTGACCTACTATAGATTTATACTGAAAGTAACAATTCTTAAAAGCAGATAGACAATCTAAATGAAATATATTTCTAGAAAGCTAAAATTATTGCAAGATTACTGATGTTGGAAGTGAGATTTCAAAAGTTATGCACATATATTTGCATTCAACCAATGTCTGCATACACACAGATTCAGTGTTTCCATAAGCCCATGGACAGTGAGGCAACCTGCATTCACAAACAGCAAAGCAATAATTTCAGGCTAGAAGAGCTGAAGCTGTAGCGCCAGAGAGAGCCCACACCAAGGCAGCCTGTTCACCATTCAGATCATCATTTCTAGGTATGCTTCAGCAGCACAACTCGTTCAAGTCATCCTTCTCCCACCTGTCCCAGCTGCTTGGGCCATCTCCATGAAGCCCCCTTCGTTCTATGCAAGCAACTTTTTGTGAGGACTTGCTGAGGACTGGCTCAGTGAGGTCTGGGTTAAGAATAAGTGTCTTTTTGTGAAGACCATTACTAGAAATAGATACACATCAGTCAGTTCACTGGCATAATTTCGCCCAGCTCCACATGCAGTGATGTTGACACTGCCAGAGGAGCCACAGGGGAGCTCTTTAAGCCAGGATCATGGCTGAAATCTCCCGGCTGAGAAGCTCTAACTTGAGTGAAGAAGTTGATCACATATGACAGCTGTTCCTTTTAGTCCTGAGTGGCTTAGTCCTGAGACTCTGTTTAACCTGGGACACAGGCCCCTAACTTGGCTGAGCTATGCCAGGTGACTTACGGAAAGAGAGGGTTAAGGATTCAGAGGAGAACTTTTCAAAGTACCTTCTATCAGACTTTTCTCCAGTTGGTCAAGGAGACAGAGAGTAAGTGAAGTCATCTGGGGAATATGCCTTAGTAAAGCTTATGCATTCTATGTTGTTAGAAGACATTATGAAGTATTATGAAGCATTAGAAGTATTATGGGAATCTTCAGTAAATACATACTCTGTACTCTGCTTGCAGTGCCATGTTGTTTATCAGCAAGGCAGGGGATAACACTAATTCTTCAACTGCCTGAATAGAGACATCTTGGTGGTTAGTTAACTCTCACACCTTAGAGATGTAAAAGAAAAGGGAGAAATAATGAGGAAAATTTTTTTTCTGTGATTCTAGAGTAAGACAACACTGTGCGGCTGTATGTGAAAGCGAAGCAGAGGAACAAGTCTGGATATCCGAATGTGCAGGCATCTGTGGAGACTGCCTATTAATCTTTTAGAAGACGCATTCATAGTGCTGTAAAAGTCGAGCATGGCTGCTGATGTGATTGAGTGACTAAAATTTGAACTACTTTCTACAAGGCATCATAGAGTTTTCACGCAGGTTCTTGAATAAACACGGTAATTTCCATATTCCCAAATACCCCTATGACTTTTTGTACGTTAATGTATCACCTAATCTTTGGTCTTTATTTATTTGTACTGTGCATTTTTTATAAGGATTTAATAGTGATCCTTAAGTTATTCCTAATAATATTGGTTCCCAGTTTATGTGAAATTTCAAGCAACATTTGGTCTTTAAATTTTAATCTTTATCACATTTGAAGAGTTCCATGTTCTGCACTTATATATTTTCCAAGACTAAAACCTGAAACTGAAGAAGAGAAGCAGTTACTGCTTTCTTGGACATTTCACAGTTTTGGGCTCTTACCAAGGAACTCTAATATTCTTGATGTATGAGCTCAACTGCTGTCTTTGCTCTGTAAGAAGTTTTGGCACCGACAATGAAGCTAAGATCCAGTGTTCACAATGCTAGAAAAATAGACTTTTCAAAACTGAATACAGAAATATGTCAATCCGTCCAGCCTGATAATGCAGCAGTTTTATTCTTATTTTAAGGACAAGAGTATGGAACAAACAAGAGTGGCTTGAACCTGCGTGTATTCAAATACCATTGTAGCGTGACATTTTTAATTAAAATACACTAGCTGTGATGGGACAATGCAATGGAACATCAGTCACAGCACTCCATAAAAGTGAGACTTTGTCTCAGGATTGCTTATTAATTTCTGTTTAATATATTGTCCTAGGAAAAGAACAGTGCAAGAGTGCTAGATCTCTGCTAAATTGTCAGGCGCAAGATCTGGAGAATTATAACTTTTACTAAGTAAACACACGACTAACTTGGATTTTAAGATTGCCTATAACTGTCCATTTTGTGTCAATGTTCACCAGGATCTGCTGAAGAGCTTAGTACCTGGAATTAGCAGCTGTTAGTATTTTGGCAGATACTCACAGATATTTGCACCAAAACTTCAACAGTATGCATTTTAGAGGGCAGAAATGGTCTCTTTCTCCCTCCCTCTTCTTGCAGTCACCAGCATTTGCAATATCGATATTAACTTAGACTTCCAAAGGAGAATTAATTTTGCCTGTTTTGACATGAGAAAATTTATCTCGTTGCCTTTTCTCTGACCTCTCTCCTTTTTTAGTTCTCATTTAAATGCACACAGAGTCTTTATCACAAAGGTTATCCTAATGTTCGTCTTTTGTATTTGCCACTAGAACAACTTGTTCATGTCTACCGTATGAGTATAGTACTCAGATATCCTTGAAGATCTCCTTCTACAGCATACTCCTTAACAAGATGAAAGAATGATTTCAGCAGTGTCCCCTTTAAAAATAATTAAATAAAAAAAGAAAAACAGAACAAAACTTCACCTTTCAACAGAAGTGAGGTCACAGCCAGAATAAAGCAACTAAAGCAGAAACATTAAATTCACACAGGGATATGATGAATAAAGTTTACAGAAACCTATTATCTTCTCAATATACGATGGTGAGTACCATGGATAAGATACTACTACAAAGCCAGATTTTCAGAGGACAGAAGTTGCCCCATGCTAACAGCAACTGATGACAAATTCTCAAATGACAGATCTCCTGTTGAGGTTGTGGATGAGGAGGAACTTAACTTCAGTTAATGATCTACCTTTAAAAGAAGTAATAAAAAATGAGATTAGAATTAATGTATAAGATGAAATATTATCCTATTTAAAAATCATACTTTGCCGAAACTGGTCAAAGATCTCATTTTGTCATAGAGGATAGCTGACCTCTTTTCAGAGACCTCAAAAAATTTTTTTTTCGTATTCAGTAAACATGGATAATTGTTTCAGTAATAAATGGAAGAAGCATAATCAGAGGTGGTCATTTCTACACTTTTTATGTTTACTTGTTCTATGCTCAAACACACACATCATTCACTTCATGGTTTACACATGCATATCAAGTCACCTTGAAGTTAGCAAGGTAAAAGTCCCAGAAAAGCAGGGGAACTTGCCTTCCAAAGGTATCTATTTTTTCCATTGACTGTAGGGGGAGCCTAGAAACTAACTTGGACTTGATGCCTAACATTTGCCTAGCAATGTTGAGGTGCAATTCCTATTGCTTGTATGTCCCGTCATGCGCATTGCAAACAGAGCTGGCTGCAGTCTTAAATGACAGAGAATAACTATGACATTGTGCATCTTATCTCCTTTCTGGTGTCTTGGGTTGTCACTGTTGTCTCAGCCAACATACATCTTCAGATTTCTCTTTACTGCAGTTGCCTGACCTGTTAGTCCCAGTTGGCTCCTAAATGCTCCTCCTTACTAATTATGTTCTTAAAAATAAAAAATGAAAGGCTGCATGATGCTTGCAAAGGGATACATGTCTGTGATTAGGAGTAGGTAAAGAAGTTGTTAATACAAACATAAGATTTCCACTCCTCATCCACTCTTCAAAATATAAACAAAAGAAGAAAAGCTTTTTTGTTTAATATAGACTAGATTTTCCTTAATTATGATGTATTTTGAATTGTTGGGTTTTTTTTTTTTTTATTTAAAGACATTCCTATGACCTGGCTGCAAAATATGGTGTAAGTTTAAATATGTAATAGCAGATGTTAGTCTTGCAGATGTGCTGACACAAACACACAGAAAAATAGAAGATTTATCTTGCTTGCTCTGTGCTGGACAGCTGCTGAAAAAAGGCATTCATCAGTATTACAAGAATTTAGTGGACTACACAGTTTGATGTATTTTACTGTTCTAAAATTGATTCTTTCCCTTCTGACAACTCACTGTTTGGATCAAAAATGGCACAAGAATGGAGCTAGGCAGCACTGATTAACAGATCATATCTTTTCTAGTCCACAAGCCCCTTGAAGGCCTGTATTATAAGCCATGCTTTCCGACCGTGAAAGATGGTCACCCAGTGTGCCCATGCAGAACTATACTTTCACTGGTGTGTGGTTAGGGGGAACTGGTTCATTTCAGATATTTGAAAGTATCTTTCACTCCAGAATGGAAAAAAAAGTCTGGAAACTCCCTATAAGTCTTACATTTATTTGGGGGCTAATAAGAGACACTTCATTTTGACAAGTCAAAGCAAAATGTTTCATTTTGACAAGTCAAAGCAAAATGTTTCAGTTTGTCACCAGGTCCAAGGAACAAAATCACCTCTAGCTTTTACACAGGATGTGCTTGTTTACTGTTCAACCCTGACTCTCCTCCCAAACAAGGTTTCCATTATAGACTCCTTTAGGTATCACAGCGATTCTTTCAGCTAATGCAATGCAACCTGAAACCTTAAGTAGTCAGAACAATATATTTTTTATTTATTGAAGGTCCATTCAGTATCAAATGAAAGAGAAAAATGTCCACACACATCTGTGCTGGCATTGTTACTCACTTGTTTGGCTCAAAATCACCAGGATTCATTCACTCTCCCTCCTGCACTAGGCAATAGTGCTCCTGAGTAAAGTGTCTGCAGACGTCAGGCCTTGGTTTGAAATTTTAGTCGCACCATTTATGCGTGCTCTGTCTCCTTTTGCTGCCATCCTTAAAAGTTAATGTCCACTTGTTGGGTTTCGTTGTTACATCCAAGATGACTATACATTGCCAGTCTTTTGATAGGCATGTCTAGACAGGTATAGATGAATTGTGGCCAGTATGCTATTTTTTATTCTTCTGTCCCAGAAAAGACATGAATTGCATCTAATCCCTAGTAGATACTACCATAAGGCAAACCAAGTTGCATGGATAGCTCCATTCTGTATAATCTACTTACAGTTAACAACAGAGAAAGCATTATTTAAAACTAACAAAGAAGAAAAATGTCTTGATAAGGTGTTTCTTAATACAATCTTTATCAGAGAAGACTTTTCAGCAAAATACATGAAGTTTTGGTGAGCTGATCTCTCCAAAATAACCCTGAACAGTCTGTTTTGAAGCTTTCAGACTAGATCCTTTACTTTTTCCCTTCTGCAGGCAAATGGGAATGGCCACAGGGTTCTGTTCCTGACTCCTTCCTTGGGAGAAATCTACTTTTGACTATCACACATCTGGAAAAATGAAGGGGATGAGGAAAGGGTGAGGGAAGACCTACTTGCTTCCACAACACTCGGAATGGATTTCTGGAAAAGAACTCCCCTCAAAACTGCTAGGTACTTACCAACTGACTATTCCAACAAATGCAGGAATACTGAACTAGAAATGTACCTCTGTTATTGATATTGTAAGGAAGGCAAAAAAATATTTCAGACTCCAAGCATCTAGATTTGGCTAGAAAAAATTTTCCAGAAGATTACTTGCAAAGCAACTGATTGAGGAAACTTTAATATGAGCAGGCATCCACTTACATGCCTCCACTACCATCACCAATATTGTCAGGCAGTTCACAGGGTCATGCCCATAGGATCACGTCCAGGAGCTGCCTTCATCTTGTCCTTCTACATCCCAATCTTAGTCAAAAGTTAATTATTCTAACCTTCATAGTTCCAGGTAAGAGCAATTCACTTGGTCTCACCCACAGTTATGACAGCTATTTGTAAGCTATTTGCTCTGGAAATCTTGTCTCTAGTGCTATTTTATATCCTGAGAATCTTCACAGTATGTTTCTTTGTGCATTCAGGCGGGATAATATAGTACAAACTGAGGTAATGAAGTCAGAGAACACTCTCATTTTACAGAGGTATGTCCTGGAAAGAGGAAAATAATGATTCAGAGGTAAGCAAGTCTGAGCAGTAACCATATTACGATTAAATCATTGCTCTAATATTATTTATCTTTAATTTCAGAGTAACTCAAATGGGTACCTCAGTCTTTTCCATGCACAGTTGGAGACCTTGAAAGAACTTCATTTCTCAGAGCTAATCAGTCTCTGAAATGCTGCCTTTCCAGAGTGGTACACAAAGTCACAAGCCACCTTTTAAAGGGCTGGCAGGTATGTCTTATCATATCAGTTATATCTGTGCAAGAAAAACCTGGGCTAGGAAACCTGCAACCAAATGCAGTAGCTGCACAGCAGTTAACTCCTTCCCTGCCTCTTTGGCCTCATGTTCACCTCTAACAATAAGCCTAGTAATTAAACTAATTAAGCAGAGAATATTTGGAAGAGCAGAAATATGAGCAGAGGGAGTACTGAAAAACAACCACCAGAAGATCACACTGGCATTTTATTCTTCACAGCTGATTTTTGTCTAAAAGATTGCTCAGTCACCCTTACTGCAAAAGCACTGCAGCATTGCATAATGAGAAACTGGCTGTAGGGTGACTTTTAGTGTTCCTCATATGTGCTCTGCTTCACTCTTTCTGCGTGTCACAAAAAAGGACTGTGTACGCTTTACAAGGAAATATCATTCACCTCTTTTAAGGGGAAACAATAATCCCATCCCCTATTTGCTACCCCTGTGTAAGTAGCATCTCTGATTATTTGCTACAATTTGCTCAGTTCAAAGTGGCCTTTCTAGAGAAAGGGAGTATGTGTGTAGGATATTTTGCAGAGAAATTTGAGCTTCTCCTGCCCAAGCTGATGCAACATTTGGTAGCAGAAGTAGAGTGACGATGGCAGTGTGGTGCTGCATCTCTGTGCAGAGACCAGTCACAAGGAGTGGAAACACCATAGTCTGTCCGTTGTAGCATTTTGTGATATAGATGTTTGCAGGTTAGGACTATGGCCATGAAATGTAAGTTTTCATGAAAGAAAAAGCAGATTCATGCAATGTTGCAACTAATGTGGGATGAATAAGTTATTTGGGTCTCAGGATATGTAGAGCTTAACTAATCTACAAGGACATTTATTACACTGTAGATATATGTAGTTATATGAAGTAGTCCTGCCTTCTGCACTGGTAGCATTTAGACCAACCATTAGGATGCTCTGCATTTTGGCCACAAGTTGGTTAGAAACCAACCTCAGGGCCAGGGCATTTGAAGTGAGGCTTAGATCCAAAAGCTAAGGGCTTACAAAAATAATTAATTACTTTAACCATCATGGTCATTATAGTTGTTCCGCATGAGACACCTATGAGGGGTTAATTCACAGTGGGTGACTTTCTAATCCTTTTTGGAAATGAAGCTGCCATACGTCACTGCTGGTTTTCTGAGAAGTTGCTTGGCTGGCTGATTTTTTTCAAAGTGTCTGCTTCCCATTTGTTTTCCGTATGATGAACTGAAACTTAGCTAAGCTATATTTAGGAACAGAGGCCTATGTCCCTGCGTAGTGAGTTTCAGCTTCTATTTTTCTTTCTCAAAAGCAGAGGCACTTTGTAATTCTTAGTCTTGAATATTTCTTTTCTCAGGTAAAATATGAAGGCAGGAGGACTGTGCAGTCCTCTTCTGTGACTTTATAAGTGGAAAATATTATATGCTCTCCCCTCCTCCTGATGATTCTGCAATTTGTGCTTTAGGTCGTGAATTGCTTCACTGTGTTGTTTCTTTGCCTGCTTGTATCTTTTTCCCCTTTGGCTACTATTAAAAGTGAACGAGGTCTTATCCAATGGCACTCTTAAGCATGTGCTTAGCACTAAGTTTTCTATAACTCTAATAGTCCTTAAACATGTGCTTAAGTAATTTACTGTTTTTTTAAAGCTGATAAAGTAGATACTACAAATCCTGTTCTCTCCGTTTCTTAGTTTTGCCAAGCAATCTGGTCTCTTCTTCATTCTGTCAAACAAAATATGGTGCATCACTAGGGATGGAATGTGCCTGCAAGCAAAAGCGTGAGTGAAAGCTACTTCAGTGCCCCAGAGAATCAAGGGAAGTGTTCAGTCCAGATCATCCGGGCTCCGTAGCGTAAAAATTAAAAGAAAATAAAATAAAGCTAAATAGTGCTTAAATGTCAGGAATAACATGGTTAGACTATGCTTTCTTGCATAGCATCAATTCCTGTGGCATTAAGTGATGTCTAAGTACCTTACTTAATTCCACAAAAACCCTAATATGATATTTCACGTTCGAATCAAAATTTGAGAAAATCAGTTCAATTCTCATTTTCGGCTAAAAAAACTTCATTCCCCGATGAGTTGTAAGAAAATGAATAAGCCAAATATTCTGGCAAATCCCAGAGGAAGGGACTTTTTCAATTGATTAATGCTTAACATGTTCCTCATCTACAGAAAGGTGGAATAAATTGGCTTTCAACGTATGACATAAAAAATTTTGGCATTGAACAGAATACATAGTACTGATGGGTGGCAGAATTTTGCCCCCATCTCAGCTCTGATCTGGAATTATTTGGAGGTTATAGGAAGGGAATCTTGTCAACCTTCTTTTCAATTTTTGTGTTTTAGGATTTTTTTTTTAAGTTTTGGTGGGAATTCATTTTTTAATGTGTCGAAAATATATATTTCCTTTTTGATAATTAAGTCTTAGAGCCTTACCTTTTCACTACTCTCCAGCCATAAAGAAAAAACTTGTTTAAGTTTTCTGGGGTTTTTTTGGATAAATGAATTTCCATTTACGATTTTCAGGGCACAAGGAAAATAATTTCCTGACCTAACAGAGCAGCTAGACCTTTCTAAACCTCAAAGAATTTCACTTCAGGCAGATGAGGTGCTGAATTTTCTTTCAGTGCTAAGAATCTTTTGACAGTGCCAGTCCTCAGCTGCAACAGCAAATATACAAAGCTTTAAAGATGACTAAATTAGGTACAAAGCCGCAGGGGATTTCCTGTAACCTTAGTAAATGTAGGTATCTCCTGCTGATTAAATGCCCTGTAAACATTCTTAGACAGTTACTCAGGCAGGTTGATTGTGCAGTAGGACTAAAGAAAAACACTGGCTTAGCTGAATAAGATATTTTGGAAACAGTTTTAGAGTAATAGACTGGCTGTAAGAACTGTTACAGTTTTAACACTGAGGGAAAGGGAAATAGCTTGCCGTTGGAGGTGTGCTGTATCTGTCCCCAAGTGTTCAAGCTACAGTTCCAAATGCAGTCCTCTTCATGCCTCTCTCACCCACTAGTGTAGCTTAAGTTATCCAGATCCTTCCCCAATTCCGACAGATATTCATGCCCTGATTGTAGGGTGCAATAGCACTATTGTTTCATTTGTGAGTAACTTACATGAATGAGATGCACAGTAAAATATTTCACCTTAGATATATAAAAATACATACATTTAGATGCATAGGTGTATAAAAATGGGTCAATATTTTATTTTACCTTGATATTTTCATTATAAAATTTAGTATAGAATAAATTGGCAGATAAATATGCTTATCTTGCTAACAGAATGATTTTTACTTCTTTTTGCTTCTAGCTGACTGTTTTGGGGCATCTGGATAGCATTTTTTTGGTAATTCAAAAACTGAGCACTTAACAAAACTTCTGAAAATGACGTCTGCAGTGTGGATTATATTTTTTTCATAAAGCAAATATTACTTCTGCTTAAGGAGGGATCTTTTTGTTGTTTTAGGGTTTTTTTTGTTTTTTTACTCTTTTTTCAGCAGTTCAGGAATTCATGCATTATCCTAAAGGTAAATCACAGAATGACAGAACGGCCAAGGTTAGAAGGGACCTCTGGAGATCACCTAGTTCAATCCCCCCTGCTCAACGAGGGTCCACTAGAGCACATTGCCCAGGATGGCATCCAGATAGCTTTTAAATATCTCCAGCCAAGGAGACTCCACTACCTCTCTGGGCAACCTGTGCTGCTGTTCAGTCACCCTCACAGGAAGCAAGTTTCTCCTCATGTTCAGGTGGAACTGCCTGTGTTTCAGTTGGTGCCCATTGCCTCTTGGCCTGTCGCTGGGCACCACGGAAAAAGAGTCTGGCCTCGTCCTCTTGACACCCTCCCTTCACATACTTGTACACATTGATCAGATCCCCTCTCAGTCTTCTCTTCTCCAGGCTGAACAGGCCCAGCCTTTCTTCAGAGCAGAGATGCTCCAGTCCCCTCATCAACTCTGTAGGCCTCCGCTGGACTCTCTCCACCAGTGCCACGTCTCTCTTGTGTACTGGGGAGCCCAGAACTGGACACAGGACTCCAGGGGAGGCCTCCCCAGGGCTGAGGAGAGGGGCAAGATCACCTCCCTCCACCTGCTGGCAACGCTCTTCTTCATGCACCCCAGGATCCCATTGGCCTTCTTGGCCACAAGGGCACCTTGCTGGCTCATGCTCAACCGGTTGTCCACCAGCACTCCCACGTCCTTCTCTGCACAGCTGCTTTCCAGTAGGTCAGTCCCCAGCCTGTCCTGCTGCAGGGGGTTATTCCTCCCCACGTGCAGCACCCTACACTGGCCTTTGTGGAGCTTCCGGAGGTTCCTTTCCGCCCAGCTCTCCAGCCTCTCCAGGGCCCTCTGAAGGGCAGCACAGCCTTCTGCTGTGTCAGCCACTCCCCCCACTTTAGTAGCATCAGCAAACTTGCTGAGAGTACACTCTGTGCCTTCGTCCAGGTCATCAATCAATACGTTGAACAAGGCTGGACCCAGGACTGACCCCTGGTGGACACTGCTAGCTACAGGCCTCCAACTAGACTCTGCGCCACTGACCACAACCCTCTGAGCTCGGCCATTCAGCCTGTTCCCAATGCACCTCACTCTCCACTCATCCAGCCCACACTTCCTGAGTTTACCTAGGAGGATGTGGTGGGAGACAGTGTCAAAAGTCCTACTGAAGTCCAGGGAGACAACATCCACTGCTCTCCGCTCATCTAACCAGCCAGTCATTCCGTCCCAGAAGGATATCACGTTGGTTAAGCATCATTTCCCTTTGGTAGATCCGTGCTGACCCCTCCTGATCACCTTCTTGTCCTCCACATGCTTAGAGATGACATGTTGGATGACCTGAGGATGAGCTGTTCCATCACCTTTCCCGGGACGGAGGTGAGGCTGACAGGCCTGTACTTTCCTGGCTCCTCCTTCTGGCCCTTTTGGAAGACTGCAGTGACATTGACTTTCTTCCAGCCCTCAGGCACCTCTCCTGATCTCCAGGACCTTTCCAAGATGATGGAGAGTGGCCTAGCAATAACATTCGCCAACTCCCTCCGCACTTGTGAGTGCATCCCATCGGGGCCCATGGATTTGTGGATGTCAGGTTTGCACAAATGATCTCTAACTGGATCCTCCTCGACCAAGGGATACTTCATATTCATGATTATGGTTATGACAGTGTTTGGGTTTTTGCTGATACTCAAATAAAGAAAAAAAAAATATTGACTCCAAACAATTTTTTCAGAATAGAATTTAAATCAGCAAAATTTTTAACTAGGGCCACTTTTGATAAAAACAAAGAATTAGTTTCATGTATTTAACTGCGTAATAGTTTCAGGAAAATAATACTGCAAAACCAGTCTAGTATAGACTGTTTCAAAGCATATAATGCATTGCACATTGAATCAACTGTCTTCATTTTTACTGTCTGCTAATTTTTGCTGGCTAGGCTAAACCTTTGCTGATTAATAAACTTAACGGCAAGCAACTTAAGACATTCAAAGGACAAAGTGCTTAGGATTGGCTGTCTTCGTTTGCTTTATCATTCATTATTCAACTATCTGCTTGTAATATTTAAATGGGTCACCCAAGTCATAACATTCACTGCAGAAACTCATTAGTGCTCGTTATCTTATGACTACTACCCTGCTAGACAGGGCAAGCTTCATGTGCAAGGTACCAAGGAGGATCTATTTAATGAGGGAGACAGCAAAAAAAGAGGAAAAACTTCTTTAATAGCCAAATAAAATTACTCCTTCCATCCTACCTTCACTGCCCTTGCATCCTTTGCAACTATAATCATCTAATGCTACAACATAAATGCTAAAATAATTTGGGGAGTTTCTCTCTTTTTGGCATCCTGAGCTATCAGAACAGAAGGCTGCCAGGCATGCTCCAGTTTGGTTGGGAGCAGATTGCAACAGCAGCAGCAGCAGCATATGGAGACATGCTTTTATTGATATCTGTCCATCACAGAGCTCTGTGTTGTTCATTTTGTGATATTTGTTCAGATTTCCAGTCCTATTCCTTCTAAGCTCTATGAAGACAAATAAAAACCAAGCAGCCCAGCAACAGCCAAACAGAATATCTCCTTGGCAGCATTTGTTTTCCTTTTACAGGGTGTGTCATTTCTTTTGTCAGTGAATATAAAGTTACCAAGCAGGTATTGACATTTTAGACTTCACTGCACTAGCTAAATATGTTGCAAACTCAATAAACTTTCTACTCTCTGCCCCTCTATACCCCACAGTTTTGATTAAATGCTATCAGGTGCTATCAGGTGTGTAACTTAGTTACAGCTAGGCACCGAACTAATCACCCTTACCTCAGGGCACCAGGGACCCTTTCTTTAGCCCCCAATTGTATTTTAGCACTTAAACTTGCTAATATTGATTAGTGAAACATTTTCTGATAATTATGTGGGAATATGTAGCTCTTCACCCCCTAATTATATTACTGAAAACATCATGTAGCTCGTTTGGCCATCCTTTCATTTTGACACTTAAAGGCTTCACGTTTATACAAAGTTGTTCACCTTCCACAGAAAACTCTATAAGTTGAGAGTTGCTAGCCACTTATACAGTTGCCTAATATTCTGTACATTGCTTGTTTTGTTCTGGCAAATAGGATGATTTAAGGGTCTAAAAAGAAAACTAGATGCTTGAATATGTATATATAACACTGGGCTTATATGTAGGAATAAAAAGCAAGAGCATTTTATGAATAGAAAGAGGAGGAGGTGATAGTAAAACATATAAAAATATAGTACTTCTCCTTGACTTAGACTCGCATATCTTTCTATTATTTTTATCACCTAGGATAACTGCATACAAATGAACTACATCGTGCTGGAGAGATGAACGTACTTTAGTACAAAATGCCTGTTACATCTGAAGTACTCTCATTCATATTGGCTTAGAATCCTTCTGAGATATTTTGAATCCCACCACAACATACTGTAGAATTAATAATATTTCTTTGATATTTGTACTGTGATACCAGCAAGAGATCACAACAATAAGAAAGGATCTATTGTTCTGGGAACTCTAGCCACAGAGTCCAAATCACAAAAAGGTTAATCCTCCGTGTTGCATCATATCCTAGTGCCTTGATGACAGTCCCCATCGAAAATGGTCGTGTACATCCTTCTGCAGTTTCCAAAAGACGCACTGTGTGTGGGAAAAAGTTTCCGTAATTCAAATGACGGAATGAAAAACTTCAATTTATTTCAGTAAAAATAAAAAGAATCCTCCAGGGTAAAACTTTTTTTGTTTTTTGGGTTTTTTTTGGAAATGAATTCCATAGAACAATGCAAAGAACAATACAGCAAACTGCTGAGGATATCTGAGATTAAAGAAAGATTTGGAGCTGTTTACACCAAATTGATCTAAGGAGAGAATAGAGAATAGTGGGTTTTAAAGCTATATGAAAGTGTATGAGCGCTCAGATAGATGTTTTATTCCAGCACTTTTATAGCATGTCTTCACTTTCTTTGTTCTATTTTATATTAACAATAAAAAGGCTTTTTTGTTGCACAGTAAGCTAAAGATCTTCAGGAAAACATTTCTTGTGCTGCATGTTACTCATGTGAAATATGAATTTTCTTTGCAGTTTTGCTTTAGGTGGGATGACTTAGCAAAATACTGAAAATGCTAAGCATTAGTAAAATGCAAATGCAAACTTGCTGCAAATTTCTTGAATGCTGAGATCCAGGCTTACAGCTGGATAATGGTTACTAGAAACTAAGGTTCGCTGAATAACCATGGAAGCCAGAAAGATCTTTCCTCTTCGCTTTTTGTAACTAGAAGGGATACTTACACCTGTATTTTAGGCATCTAAGCCACCTTCTTTTCTCAACAACAGAAAGAAATTGCAGGGAAATTCAGGCCATCACACTGTGGTACCTGTTGTTAGTGACAATTTTGAAGCAGTCTTTTTTTCTCATTGGCTAGAAAGGGAACCTGAACCTAATGCTGGCTATTCACAGTATGATGTTTAAGTAAGTTATTGACAGCGTACTTCATTAAATTAGTACAGGGTTTAACGCTTGTAAATGCAAACTCTCAGTGACAATATCTAGGGGATGCAGTTTCATATTGTTGAGTCTTCATCTTGATAAAACTGCGAAGGAGTTCAGGAGAGAAATCAATGGTCCACCTCCACCTTCCTTGCACACAAACTGCCAAACCTCATCCTCAGAGACCTCCTGCAGTGCCTGCTCTACACGTGAGTTTTGCAAGGGGAGCCTAGTAATCTGAGTTCTTTCATCCTAACCCTCTCCAGTCCGTTCACTGCAGAACGACAAAGCAGTTAGCCCAAAAATGTGACCTTGCTTAATAAAGGTGCTCACACGTTTCCTTCCTGAGGTGGAAGACAGAGGAATTTTTCTATTGGTGGTGCCTGTAGAAGTACTAAACAATGGGATCTGGCAGCTGCTATCCCTGCGTTGGCTTGAATGACCTCAGACACTAACAGAGGAAAGGTAAGGAACGCCAGTGTAGTCGAGAGGTTTGTACCTGCTCGAATTTACTCCCCTGAGTTTCCCAAAGATTTCAGCAACAGTGACTAGGAAAGCTGCACAAATCTGTTACTGAAGACTGTTTTTATTGATCTCTAAACTTTAGAAATCTTAAACAGCCCCCATTAAACAATCCTTATACAGTAAACATCTATCATTGTGTATGTACAGAATACTTTTTGTGTATCTAATGAAACTGTGTGGAGCCATTTAGATGAATGTTCAGATTCTTTTCTGTAGGTTGAGCATGAAGCAATCTAAAAAGATTAATCATAATGTAGTCTTTTTTTCATTATTTGTAGAAACAGTGTACTTTAAATACTCAGTGAAGTAGATCTGATCTTTTTTTCAGGCAAACATATCTCCTCAAGAAAAATAAAGTGCTGTGGAGCACTGCAAAACTATTTCCCTCATTCTCTACAAATCAAAGTATGTTTTCAGATTTGGAAGTGAAGAAGGCCATAATTAGAAAAATTTTGATTGGTTCCAAAGGGAGCTGACAAGTAGTAAAATAGATCTTAATGATATTTTCATCAGAACTGTTTTCTTTTTACCAGAATTGGGGGGCAGGGGGGGGGGAAGTCTGCTCAGGTGGCAAAAGAAATAAGTAAAGAAGAAAGATGTAATCATCTAGGCTCTAACAGCTCAACGTTTTATTTCAGGTGTCGAAAGCCCAGTTCTCCCTTAGAAACATTTAAGATCATACTTGCTGTCAGACTCTGAACCCTAGCTAGCCTAGACTGAGGTCAGTGAGATCTTCGGTTTGCGTCACTGACCTTGGCCTGGGAAGACAAATGGCTTCAATATGACTTTTCATGTCGCAGACTAGTGCAGATGTGAATGTGTGTGACACACGATGGAGCTATCTCACTCCGTTTTAGTTATTACACACGGTCTAAATTAACACCTGGACTCCCTATAAAGTCAGATGTATCGATCAGCTCAGAAGCTGCCTACTCTTTCAGCTGGTAATAGAAGGAGCCTAACTGACTGTTTTGCTCAACTTCTTGAGAAACCTAGGCTGGTGGGAATAAATATTGTCCTAAAACAATTGCCATGAAAGTATGAAGGGACAGAGAGTGAACTGAGATGTGAGTAATAAGAGACAAGATGACAAATTTTGGTGTGTTGCTCATGTCTGACCAGTAATCTATTGCTCAATTTCATTTTACCAGGTATCACTCAGTGCACAGGAAAGAGGAGAAATACCCACTGATTCACATGGATAATTTTCTTTACTCTTTACAGAAGAGGTTCAGTTTCTAGCTGCTGCAGTTCAGATTTATGTGATGTGCCTGCCAGCTAGAATAGAAGGCGGACAATGAAATGTAAGTTTCCATTACTAAACAAATCCATACAACATTGCAACAACATACAAGTGCACAAGAAAATCAAGTCATGGTAAATATCAAGAATCATAGGAGCTTCACTAATCAATATGAATGGTAATGATCAAACACTCTAAGCCTGCTTTTACTTTGCACATTGCAATCTTTATACTAAGTTTGTCTATTTGAGCTTGCAAAATGGCAACGGTGGACAAAAATCTAAAGAAAGCTGGGTGAGAACTTTAGCTTCTTCATTAATAAAGTTCTCACCTCACTTTCTTCATATTTTCATCCACTGCTGCCCATTGGTATATTAAAGCATAAAAACTACTGACCAGATGTTGAGGTGAAAGCTTTTTATGCCTAGTGTTCGAATGCTATGCATTTATTCGATGAACAAGCTAAAGACATAACATTCAAATATTCAACATAAAAAATTAACTAAGCTGAGGCAACACTTATGGATAGTAGTCAGATGAAGGCTGCAGATCAAGGTTGCTCAGATCATAAACTGTAAGAAGTTTTTAAAGTTTCATATACAAAGAAAAAAAAAACATTTTCATATAAGCGTTTCCTTTACAACAAGCTTTATGTACCATAACTTTCATTTATAGAATAAATGAGTACTTATGCCCCCTTCAAATTTTTACAGAAGGTTTTAATAATCCAAAATCTATCATGTGACCACTCTGGAAAACAACATCTTATGTGATATAGCTTATTTACAGACTTTGTCCTGCAAGGCTTGCTAATTATCATATGCAATATGACTTAGGTATGAATTTATACATGTGTTCCGTGTTTCAGAGAAGTAAAAAATAAGAGACAAAATATAATATTTTTAATCTTCAAAGATATCCTGCTTGTTCTGGAATTATTTGTAAGCTTAACTGCTACATTTAAATGGCAGATACACTTAATCTTGAAAACCTGATAAAAATACTGATGTTGTCTTATAATTTAAGAAATAGTAATCAATATTACTTTATATTCAAAGGTGCATTTTACGAGTGAGTATATCATATGAAGGCTATGTGTGTACATCAGCTTTATCCACAGCTTTGGTATATATTCAACAGAGTATCACAGCAATAATGAACTCAATGCACTCATTTTAACACCTTTGACTCCCTTGGCATTTTCCAAGTTGGACATATCTTTTCATATAGATTCCTTCAATCATATAGAGTCGATGACACTAAAGTATCCCCAAGACCTGCAGCCAGAAGCAGAGAGCAAGGGTAGCCACAAACCCCTTTTCAGAGTAATTCGTTTCTTGTTATTCAATGGGATGGCAAAATTATTGAGAGGATGAAAAGCAGCCAACTCTTCTCCAAAATATTTACTTTTTTCAGCTTTTCTTCACCTAAGTTAAAATTCTCTTCCCACAGCTTTCACAGCAAAAGGATGAACCTCAGAATAGTCTGATAAGTACTCAAGTAGCTGTGGGTCTGTTGCCCTCTGAGTGAGGACTCTCCATTACAAAAAGGTCTAAGAATATAAAATACATTGTACCTCTGCACAAAATTGTACAACCTGAAGAACACAAAAAAATTAGAGAACTAAAAAACAATGTAAATCAAAGACTTTTCATACTTCTTAGTTTTGGTATCAGTTGATCTGCGATATAACAAAAGATTTGTGCAAATTTATTTTTATTTTATCCAAACCAGTTGAGCATCTGTAATTTATACCTCAGAGGATGAAGCTGATGGTGAAAGGACAGCTGGTTTGACTACTTTACTTCATTCGTAATGAAGTTTTCTTCTCCTTCTTATATGTGAAACATGTTACTCAATGATTTCACGTTCTTCCTCCCTTCCTCTAAACATACCAATGAAAATATCTTCCTCATGGATGAGCAGATAGTTAATTTTAAACTAAACAACTGTGTCCAGGCACAGTGCACATACATCACTGTCGTATAGCAAATGACTTGTAACTGGAATACTAATGTCTGGATTTTTGACTTCCAAATTGTTAACTAAAATTTGTCTTAGTGAGTAGCGAGATTTTGAAACCCGCAGTGATACTGTGCAAAGTGGTTTGGCAGTTTGAGTCCAGTTCTTGATGCACAAGAATGACAGTGCTCACCACTGCACAAACAAAGTGGGAGCTCTGTTGGAAGCTACAACAGGGAGGAGAGGCTGGGAGGTGTGAAGAAGCTGAGGGTGCGTAATTTTCGCTGTGGATAACAAGCCTTCAGGGACACCAGAGTCATTACTTTCTTGGATCAGTAATTGAAGACAACCTTTTAAAAAATGAAAGTTAAAAAGTTATTTAGCGAGTCAGGCAGGAAAGGACTTTGAATATAGGATCCCAAAGACTGTGATAAAACAACAGTATAAATTGGTGGCTGTGCTCCACATCAGACAGGCGGGTAACTGAGACAGAAACCTTGGGCTCTGAAGGAAGTAGCCTCCTGCAGCACTTCAACTCCCTAGATGTAATGGAGAAAGAAGCATCTCTAAAAGCCTATTGAGTGAGAGCGTCACCTGCCAAGCTGAGGCATTTAAGTCAGGTACTTCTCAAGTTACCTCTCTATATGCAGGGCTCAAAAAGATTGCTTCTTCAGATAGCTAAATGTTAGAGCGGAGTTAGAAACCTGAGTTGGACAGGCTGGTTCCTAGACCATTTCCTCTTCCTGCAAGCCTTTCTGCCCATTCCCTCATATGCCTGGCAGGCTGACCTTGCTCACACACTGATAAATTATTGTGGCTGGATTTTTCACCTCCTCTGCTCTGCTCTCATAGAATAGCACACTGATGTGAAACGGGACTTGTGAAAAGACAAAGCACTTGTTCTCACATAATTTAAGTATTTGACACTGAAATATCCTTCACGAATATTTCAAGTATCCAGAAGGTCAGATCACTGCATACAATCATTTTCTGTAACACGCTCAAGAAACCAATGAATCAAGTATGTCAACCACCTTTCCTCAGGCCAAGTGCAAGTTAAACTTACCTGTAATTCACCTGTGCGTACTGTAAAGCAGTTTCACAAGGACTGGGCACTAAACATTATTTAATTCAGCCAAGCAGAACTGCAAATCATGAGAACAATGAATCACTCGTTATTTAAACCAAAAAAAATCTAGCCCTGTGCTAAGAATAACTCAATCTATCTATAAAAAGAATTGTCCGCAGATAACTTCTACCCTCTGAAATGTTTCTGCTTGGCTGGAGTTCTCTAAGGATTGGTTCATCCTTTAGTGTCTTGAAAGCTCAATGAGAGAAAGGTGAAAAGAGCTGGAAGTAGTCTAAATAATGAGGAAAGCTTTGTTGTTTTTTTTTTAAATCATTCATTTACTTCATCTTTTTCAAAGAATGCTCCAAAACATTATGTTTCTCTGAAAGAAGTTTTTGGGAACACGATCATGCATTTACTTACTCCTTGACCTCATTTCTACTTTTTCGAAGTCTCGCCTTAGGGCTAATTTATACTAATTTCAAGAAGAAGCACATTCTTCTGTGAAAAAAAAGCATGGCAAGGGCTTTTACTTGCAAACCTGATTTCTTATTAATTGTCAAATCACTTAGCAAAGGATTAGACTCAAGAATGTAAGGTAGGTAAAATTTTTTGAGTACATTTTAGAAACCATTACTGAATTTTATTAATACCTTAAATCTAGTCTCTAGTATTTGACATATGTTATATTTGCCTTTAAAATGTCCTCCTCCCTCTGTCCTCTGTCCCTCTTTCTCTTTCTTCCTTTCCTCTGTCTTATTTACTCCCTTCCTTCAGATATTTACATACACTGATAAGATCCCCTAGACCCTTCTCTTCCCCAGGCTGGACAGTCCCAGCTCTTTCAGACTCCTCTCGTAGGAAAGATGCCTCAGTCCCTTAATCACCTCCATGGCCCTTTGCTGAGCTCAGTCTCTAGTGTCCATGTCTCTCTTGTACTGGGGAGCCCAGCAGTGGACCCAGCTCTCCAGAAGTGGCCTCACCAGTGCTGAGCAGAGGATAAACGCTCTGTCTAATGCAGCCCAGGAGGCTGTTGGCCTTTGCCACCAGGGCACATTGTTAGCTCACATTCAGCTTGTCCACCAGGATCCCCACATCCTTCTCTGCAAAGCTGCTTTCCAGCTGGTTGGCCCCCAGCATGTACTGGTGCAAAGAAATTTTTCTTCCCCAGTTGCAGGGGCCTGGCATTTCCCTTTAGGGAACTTTATGGGATTCCTGTTGGTCCATTTCTCCAGTCCGTCAAGATTCTTCTCAAGATGAACTCAGGTCTACAGTTTACTTTTCAGGCCAATTCAATATATAATGAAGCAGGTTCATAATCTCAGATTATAAAACCAAATCCTCCTGTATTCATTACAAAGGCCGAAACATAATTCTTGTTTGAATCAGAGCAGTTCTTTTAGAATAATATTCAATCATAATTACTGTTTTCCTTATAAGATGGAAACAAATAAAACACTTTCCTTCATCCCAGGCCATAACCTTTGACATCTTCCTTGTGTGAAAACTCTCAACTTATTTTTTGCTAAGAATGTTCTTGCTTTGACCTTCAGTTAGCTGAATTTCATCTTTTAGATTGAAAAATTGGATATACCGAGACTTTTACTCCCCATGTGGAAACTCTACCTTGTGGTCAGTTATCTTTCTCCTTGGGACTCCTAAAAATTTGGTGAGCTCCCTGCGCCTATCCTGACAGACATCTCCTCACTCTTTTCATTAGTCTCAGGGTTCTCTGAGTCCTCTACTCTCTCTTGAGGTTTTGAAAGCAGAATATGATACCATATTTTTGTATGTGTTGCCCCTATACTAAAACACAGAGGTAATTAATATAGGTAGGATTTGACTGCCCAAGCATAGGTGCCTAGTGACAGTTTGGATGCGTTGTGTATGTTGCCTCACCTCCAGCTGCTGCTCCAGAAAGGTCTTCATGTCTGATAGGTCCTTTACCATATCTGCCACACCTGGTATGATGTTTGGGGTACTGTACAGCACCTCACATATCACTGTATTTCTATGTTTAGGCAACTGAGCGTTACCCACTGTGTCTCTACACAGAGTTCATCACTTCATATACCATCCAGTTTATCATATTAATGTCTTTATCATAACATTGCATGAGAAATGATGTTTATCCACACATTTACCTCTTTTTTTCCCCAGAATCATGTCTGCCTAGGTAACAGCTGTTACTCTGCTTGTCCTACAGTCTTATTCTTTTTCTTGGATTTGGCTGTACACTTCAGTTGGTGCTGAAATTTCCAGCTTACTGAGCAAATTAGAATACCTACAAACTATGTTCTCATTATGGTTTCCAATTTTCTCAGTCTTTGAATATCAGAAAGCTGTATAATAGTATAAGAAAATTGTTTTCATGTTGTCTTCCAAGGGCTAGAAGGATCTCATTAAAAAAATATTCCTTGAAAGTGATTTACCCTTTATGATTATAGGTAGAGACATACTAATCAACCTTTTAATGAAAGGCATGTTTCTTTCATATCATTCAGTTTCCTAAATGATTTAGTGCCGTATAACATTTCAAATGCCTTACAGAAATCTAAATATATCAACACCTTGTGTAATCTCAGTCTGTTTCATTTTCTGTGCTGTAGCTAGAGGAATTATAGTTCCCTGTTTACTGTACATTTGGTTCTTCGGTTTTGATTTTGAATGTACTTAAAGAAAGGTACATCAGCATTAAGATTGTCAGGGTAATGCAGTCATACAGATGCAAGAAAATTATTTAAATGAAGGGTAAAGTGGATTTTATCCTTGCTGATGCTAATGGGCCAGTACATCTTCATGAATCATAAAAGAATAAAGTGCCCTAGTCTAGATAAACATTTAGCTGAAGTCTAGCAGGATAGTGCCCCGAGGGTATCTTGAGGGCAAGGAGAAAATGGTGACTGAAGGAGAAAAAGTAACCAAACATATTTCTAGCTGCACTGTCCAGTTGTTTAGCATCCCAGACCTGGAACTTTTAAACAACAATTCAGAGATCATATGAAACTCTAGAAAATATATCTAGGTTTGAGATTAGTTTTAAGATTAAGATTGAGATCAGTCTTAAGAAAGGGGAGAAGGGAGTATTTCTTTCTGCTATGGATGATTTCTGACTCCTGTAGGGCCAATAGGAGGTATAGAATAATTCTGAACTGAGAAAATATTTGTTGTGTTCTTGACATGCTAATCAGGAGGATGGGAGAGACACAGTAGTGGAAGGGAACTTGGAAATATTGTCAAATAGGAGTTTGGGTTCCACTTCTCTGGGAAATGATCCATCATTATCCTATTTGCCTCCCCCTAAATATTTCTTTCTTACCTAAGTTTTAGCATTAAACTCTTAAGTCCATTTTAATACTGTTACTTCATCATCAATATTCTTCAAAGATGTTATAGGGAAGCAACTGGCTTGACCGACCCCGTGCCACGCAGCAACACCTGGAAGAAGCGTGGAGTAGTTGCTGTGGGTGGCTCCCTGCTGCAGGGGACAGAGACAACTATCTGCCGACCTGACCTCTTGTCTAAAGAGGTTTGCTGCCTGCCAGGGGATCAAATAAGAGAAGTCGTGGAAAGACTGCCAAGGCTTGGCCATACATCGGACTGTTACCCTCTGCTGCTCTTCCATGTGGGCACTAATGACAACAAGGGCAGCCTGGATACCGTCAAACAGGATTTCAGAGCTCTGGGGATGGTGGTGAAGGGTCTGAGAGCCCAGGTCGTTTTTTCCTCAATCCTACCTGTGAGGTGGAAGGACGGGAGGAGGAGTAGACAAGTTTTCCAATATAACAACTGGCTGCGCCGCTGGTGTTGGCAGAAGGGTTTTGGTTTCTATGACCATAGGACCCTGTTTGAAGATCAGCTGATGCAGAGAGATGGGATCCACCTTACCAAGTGGGGAATGCGCGTCTTTGCCAACATGCTGGCCAGCCTGGTAAGGAGGGCTTTAACTAGGCAAGATGGGGAAGAGGAGTGGTATAGTGACACGGTACTCAGTAAAACACCACTCACGTCAGGATGCCTCCAGTGGGTGCGTGCAGCCAGGGGAGAAGCATGGAACATGACTGTGGAGGATCCTCTTGCACCTCCCCTGGGAAGCTTGCATGCTTGACTGGCTCTGAAATGCCTGTATACCAATGCATGCAGCATGGGGAATAAGCAGGAAGAGTTAGAGATGTGTGTGCGGTGTCGCAGGGCCATGATCTCATTGCAGTGACAGAGACATGGTGGGACAGCTCCCACCATGATAGCTGGAATGCTGTCATGGATGGCTATGTGCTTTTTAGGAAAGACAGGCCAGGAGGGCGAGGTGGTGGAGTCGCCCTTTATGTGAGGGAGCAACTAGACTGTAGAGAGCTCTGCCTCGGGGTGGATGAAGAGCAAGTTGAGAGCTTGTGGGTAAAGATTAAAGGGCAGGCTAACATGGGTGACACTGTTGTGGGGGTTTACTACAGGCCACCTGATCAGGAAGAAGTCATCGATGAGGCCTTCTACAGACAGCTGGAAGTAGCCTCACGTTCACAGCCTCACGTTCACGTTCTCATGGGGGACTTCAAGCACCCTGACATCTGCTGGGAAGAGAGTGCAGCTTGGCACACACAGTCCAAGAGGTTCCTGCAGAGCGCTGATGATGACTTCTTGACCCAGGTGGTGGAGACGCCAACAAGCAGAGGTGCACTGCTGGACCTTGTACTAACAAACAAAGAAGGTCTAGTTGGAGATGTGAAGGTTGGGGGCAGCCTTGGCTGCGGTGACCATGAGATGGTGGAGTTCAGGATCCTACGAGGAGGAAGCAGGGCAATGAGTAAGATTGCAAGCCTGGACTTCAGGAGAGCTAACTTTGGCCTCTTGAGGGAGCTACTTGGAGGACTGTCATGGGGTAGGGCCCGAGAAAGAAGCGGGGTCCAGGAGAGCCAGTTCATATTCAAAGATCATTTCCTCCAGGCTCAAGATGGGTGCATCCCTCTGAGTAAGAGGTCGAGGAAAGTGGGCAGGAGACCTGCGTGGATGAGCAAGGAACTCCTGGCACAACTCCAACAGAAGAAGGAAGTACACAGAATGTGGAAAAGGGGACAGGCCACTTGGGAGGGAGGAAAAGAGGGACGTTGTCAGAGTCTGCAGGGATGCGACAAGGAAGGCTAAGGCCCAGTTGGAATTAAATCTGGCAAGGGGCATCAAGGACAGCAAGAAGGGCTTCTTCCAATACAGCAATAGCAAAAGGAAGACTAGGGAAAATGTGGGTTTGCTGCTGAATGGGGCGGGTGCCCTGGTGACGAAGGATACAGAGAAGGCAGAGTTATTGAATGCTGCCTTTGCTTCAGTCTTGACTGCTAAGGCCAGCCCTCGGGAATTCCAGACCTGGGGGACAAGAGAGGAAGTCTGGAGAAAGGAAGACTCTCCCTTGGTCGAGGAGGATCGGGTTAGAGATCATTTGTGCAAACCTGACATCCACAAATCCGTGGGCCCCGATGGGATGCACTCACAAGTGCGGAGGGAGTTGGCGAATGTTATTGCTAGGCCACTCTCCATCATCTTGGAAAGGTCCTGGAGATCAGGAGAGGTGCCTGAGGACTGGAAGAAAGTCAATGTCACTGCAGTCTTCCAAAGGGGCCAGAAGGAGGAGCCAGGAAAGTACAGGCTTGTCAGCCTCACCTCCATCCCGGGAAAGGTGATGGAACAGCTCATCCTCAGGTCGTCCAACATGTCATCTCTAAGCATGTGGAGGTCAAGAAGGTGATCAGGAGGAGTCAGCACGGATCTACCAAAGGGAAATGATGCTTGACCAACGTGATATCCTTCTGGGACGGAATGACTGGCTGGTTAGATGAGCGGAGAGCAGTGGATGTTGTCTCCCTGGACTTCAGTAGGACTTTTGACACTGTCTCCCACCACATCCTCCTAGGTAAACTCAGGAAGTGTGGGCTGGATGAGTGGAGAGTGAGGTGCATTGGGAACAGGCTGGATGGCAGAGCTCAGAGGGTTGTGATCCCTGGCACAGTCCAGTTGGAGGCCTGTAGCTAGCAGTGTCCACCAGGGGTCAGTCCTGGGTCCAGCCTTGTTCAACATATTGATTGACGACCTGGAGGAAGGCACAGAGTGTATTCTCCAGCAAGTTTGGTGATGTTACTAAAGTGGGGGGAGTGGCTGACACAGCAGAAGGCTGTGCTGCCCTTCAGAGGGCCCTGGAGAGGCTGGAGAGCTGGGCGGAGAGGAACCTCCGGAGGTTCCACAAAGGCCAGTGCAGGGTGCTGCACGTGGGGAGGAATAACCCCCTGGAGCAGGACAGGCTGGGGACTGACCTACTGGAAAGCAGCTGTGCAGAGAAGGACGTGGGAGTGCTGGTGGACAACCGGTTGAGCATGAGCCAGCAAGGTGCCCTTGTGGCCAAGAAGGCCAAGGGCATCCTGGGGTGCATGAGGCAGGGTGTTGCCAGCAGGTGGAGGGAGGTGATCTTGCCCCTCTCCTCAGCCCTGGGGAGGCCTCCCCTGGAGTCCTGTGTCCAGTGCTGGGCTCCCCAGTACAAGAGAGACGTGGCACTGGTGGAGAGAGTCCAGCGGAGGCCTACAGAGTTGATGAGGGGACTGGAGCATCTCTGCTCTGAAGAAAGGCTGGGCCTGTTCAGCCTGGAGAAGAGAAGACTGAGAGGGGATCTGATCAATGTGTACAAGTATGTGAAGGGAGGGTGTCAAGAAGACGAGGCCAGCCTCTTCTCCGTGGTGCCCAGTGACAGGACAAGAGGCAATGGGCACCAACTGAAACAGAGGCAGTTCCATCTGGACATGAGGAAAAATTTGTTTCCTGTGAAGGTGACAGAGCACTGGAACAGGTTGCCCAGAGAGGTAGTGGAGTCTCCTTGGCTGGAGATATTTAAAAGCTATCTGGATGCCATCCTGGGCAATGTGCTCTAGTGGACCCTCGTTGAGCAGGGGGGATTGAACTAGGTGATCTCCAGAGGTGCCATCCAACCTTTACCATTCTGTGATTCTGTGAAATAACACTATTTTCCTTCATCGTCCTTGTTTCTTATGGATGAAGACCTTTTTCTGCTTGTGTTACTATCTTTTGTGATGTGCAATTCAGCTTGACTTTTGGCAGTTCAAACATTTCTCAACCCTAGGTTCCACTTTTTTAATGATATACATTTAGGAATTTAAACCTTTCAGAAAAGGTATGACTTTCAGTAGTTATATATCTCTACAGTCACGTTACAGATATGCTCAATCCATACATATACATCTTTCCCTGAGGGTTTATCATTGGTTCTCAGAAATGTCGTAGTAAAACTTTTAGCATGCTTTCTTGCAGATCCTCAGACATTCCTTAATCTTCTGTTAATCCTCATTTACCTGAATTCTCTTTAGGGTTTTAACCTCACACATGGTGATTCAGAAGTGTTTCCAGACCTCTTCACTTCTCTGCTTTCCCATTTCATGACTTCTAAAGCGTCTATATCATGCCTCAGTATCCCAAACACCCATATGTTGCACATCCTTCAAGAAAGGTGTTTTTTATCTGATTGCCTACATGTGACTGGAAGTGCCCAAATCTTTCTTATTATAACCAGTCCTTCAGCTGTTTATTTTTAATTTTTCTTGCTATGTTTTTGTGTTTCTCCCTTAGGAATGGCAGAAATTCCGGAGAGATTAGTTAAACTTTCTCTTCTTTGAGTGTCCTAGCTTCATTTAGATAACCTTTATCCATTCTAGTGTAAATATAGTACACACACTTATTCTACTGCCGAGAACACTCAATAGGTTCATCTCTGCTATTTTCAAGATCCTATTGGTTTCAAGTCAGTTTCTGAGTTTCTTATATTCTCTGAATCAGCTTCTGTGGTGAGATTTTCATTTTCTTTTTCCTAATAAGAGTCATAAAAATAGGCCTCTTTCTGAAACTAATGCAAATCTGTGGTTCTGGTTTTCTCTGTAGTAACTAGCTTGGGCTCCTTGGCTGTCCATTCCTCTCTCTTTGTTGGACTAACTGTGGCTTCCTCTCACTTGCCAACTCCTCTTCTGCTTCCACCACTTTTCTTATTCTCTGAAGGAAACTTGTTTTCCAGTTCTTACTCCTCTTGCAGCAGCTTTTATTTTTCTGCCCTGGCTGCATGGCCACATGTTTCCAGGTTCGCTTTCTTGTACTACATTTTGCTCTCCAGTACTGTTATGCAGTACATCTGCAGGACATTAGTGTGTCTGAAAGTCAAGATACCTGTAACTCGATGAGTTTTCATGACTTCTAGGTGATGACTCTTCAGCCATAAACAGCTACCAGCCTACATACTGCCTGAAGGGAAGAGGGGAAGAAATTATATCACTGGAGCTTTTCATAAAGTAAAAGTATTTCAGTAGATTTGGGCATTTCTGAGAGGCCTTTTCTTTTTTTTAATTAAGGCTCTGTCAAACTCATGAATTCACTGTATGTTCTGGAGACCTGAACCAACATGAATCATTATGACATACATATAAAGTTATAGCTATAGCTTTATTTTTCATCATATATACACTAATGTGGGGGATGGGTTAAAAACAACCCCAGAATTTTTTTTCCTGCACATTTTCTTTTTTTTTTTTCTTTCTATAGAAAAACTAATATCAAGATAAGAACTGTGCAGTGATAAATCTTTGCCACTGGCGGGAATCTAGCAGTCACAAACAATTAGTTCTTTCTGTGAATGGTCCAAGGTTAATTTTAGCCTCCTAAACTGTCTACTGCCAGATCTGATAAGCTTTCTCCTTTTGCTCCAGCTGTCGGGTCCCTGATGGGATTTGGCTACAAGGAGGATGGCATTATCAGCCTATTAACCATCACTAGCAGGGGAACTGTGATGCTGATGAATATTGATCACCTATTCCAGGGGTTTATCAGATGATGCTGAGTGAACCTGACGCT
Source organism: Struthio camelus (assembly GCF_040807025.1). Lineage (NCBI taxonomy): Eukaryota > Metazoa > Chordata > Aves > Struthioniformes > Struthionidae > Struthio > Struthio camelus. Next base: position 147,112,305 of record NC_090942.1, on the reverse strand, counting down.
TGGTTGTTTCTGTCGGCAGCTTTTATTTTTACTAGCTGATAGCACTTTGTTCTATAGTCCTGCCCGTGAAGAAGAGAGCAGTGCAGCAGGGTAGCTCAAATTTACCATCAACAAGTTGTATTTAACTGAAGGAAGAGATCTGAGTGACAGCTTTGTCCTCTCTGGTGTCCAAGTCCAGATATGCTCTACACAGTGGTCCTCCTCTATTGCATAGCTGTGTCAAAAGCTGTAATCAGTGAAACCGTGAGAAGCCCAAGGTTTAGAAAGGATTGGGAATGGGCTTTCACATACCGCAGGGGATCTGGGTAATACTCTCTAACCAAGGGATGGCTTTCACTGGAGTTCTACATTGCCTAGGGATGTGCATGGGTTAGCATATGAGAAGTGGAAGGGCTATCACAGAGAGTCAGCCTGAGAGGGTATCTGCATGGAGTCTAGCTTCCTATAAATGCTTGAAATGAAAGGAGGCACTGGACTGTTTTGTTCTTCACAGCAGATAATTATGAAAAAAGCTATCTAATGCCACTATTTTCTTCACAGTTAAGGTAATATTACTCAGGGCTCTGGAAACTAAACAATGCTTACTTGTTTGTTTTTCCTAAAACAAAGAGCCTAAAAAAATAAATACTGTATTTCCTTTTAAGATGTAGTAACAAAAATCCTGGGACTAAAAACGGTATTGACAATATGTTTATTAATATATAAAATATAAAATGAATGCATCAAGTTCAGATCTGATAAATTTCTATTCTGGATATTTTTTACTCAGTTATTTTGTTACTTTGCCACATTCAATTCATCCAAGAGATACTTCAGAAAAAGTACAAGACTATGATATCAGTACAAACTGAATAGAAATTTCCTATGATAGTCTAGATATTTCCAGATATTTCCTATAGCTTGGAATACAGATGAAAGAAAAAAATGTCATATGGTACTGCCTTATGCAAAAATAACCTAAAATTCCTTTGAAGTATACTTACTCTTTCTTCTTGAATTTTATCTTGCCCAAGATGCATGTTAGAGCAGGAGTAGATTTTCTGTTTAAGATAAAAGAAATTCTAATTTCCTGTTAATTCTAAAGTAAATGATCAATGGATTTCTTAAAAACCTTACTAAGACTTGTCATTTTCTTTCACAGTTTTATGCTGCAGTAGACTAATATTGTACATTATATTCTTTTTTTCTAATCCTTTTTCCTGGGAACATTTAAAAGTTATTGCATTATTTCAGTGCATAAATATCATTTGTTTATTCCATATGAAATTGTTTCTCCATCTAACCTCAAAGAAACTTATTATCAGTCAGCATTTTCTCAACTCTTTTTTTCTAGCTTCACCAACGAAGAGGGTATCGCTTTACCATGGGAACACCCAGACACAAATGGCAGATGGAAAAGTGGTTGCAGCATTGGAAGCAGAGCTCATTTAAGTGTCGAATTCTTATTTTGGAAGAAATTCTAAAATTCTAGATTTTTTTTTCAATTTAGAAAGAAAATTTAACATTTCAGGCCTTTCAGCACAAGGAAGAATTGGAAAACATACTGGTTTGAAATGTTTAGAAATTTTCTGAACAAAACATTTGATCCTGGAAACACATGCTAATTTCAAACCATACATACTTTCCAGCTCACCAGGGTGGGTTGACTCCTGGCTAAAACAGGAGCTTTATAAAGAGGGAACAGGAGCCTCAGACTTTTGTACTGAAGATTTCCAGATTCCCTGTGTCAAGCGCTGAGCTCCAACTGCAGCCAGCATGCTGTAACCTGTCTCCTTCTCGTGCTGTGACAAAGAGCCCTGGAGAGCAGGCTTCCTGCCCACTGCCAGGCTTCACAGTAAGGCTTCCCCAGTGTCGTGGGCAGCCCTGGTGTGATGCTGCAGCTGAAAGCCTGGCATCCCCCCAAGGGCAACGGGCGAGAAAGAAAGCGTGTCCATCAGATGACTGCGTCTGCTCCACTCAAAGCTCATCAGAACCAATATACTTTTACAAGTGTATTTATTTTGACACATCAGCCTCTTCCATAAACAACAAGTTTTCTTTAAGAAAATGTCTTATCAACTCAAACATGAGGCTCAGGTACTTCAGTGTTTTACCTCAGTAACATTGGAAGAAAGTAGAATGTTAGATGAGAAATGGGATAGGGAGAGAAAGAAACATTAAAGGAAGTAAGGGCTGCTTTTTTGAAGTTAGAGATCAATATTACTGTGATGGTCTTAGTTACTCAAAAGAAATAGTTTGAGGAATGCAGTGTAAATAGAAATGCTCAACCACCAGTTACAAATGTGTTCCTTCTGACTGCAGATTATTTTTGTAGATTTGCAAATATTATTTAGCTGGACTTTTCATCTCTGGTTTTGGCTGTAGTTAACACAACAAAAAGAAACCAGAACAAACTTGCACAAAAATGCTAAAAGGATAATTGCTCAAAACCAATTTTCATATGACTTCCATCCAAAACCCTATTCTTTACCATCTACAGAGGAAAAACTGTTCCCAATTTCTGTAGATTGCAATTTATAATAAGATCTAGACATACAGCCTAAAAGCCTGAGAACCACAAAAACTCTGTTTTGGTCAGTCACTGTCTGTCATAATCACAAGAAATTAGGAAGAACTCAATAATTACATCTATGACAGACATGCAATGGATGAAATACTCATTTGTTGCACTTCTTGACTTTTGACAACTGATTTCTGAAAGTAAATTGCAGTAGCTCTGGTGGGATCCTCTCCACCTCCATACCATCTTTGTAGGGTTTAGGCACCTATGTGCCTCGGTAAGTTTCAAATAGCAATACAATCTTTCCAGGATGCCCGGTGCTACAAGAACCTCATTCAACAACTACTTCCCTTTTAATGCTGAACCTTTCTTGGATGTTAACTTTCATCACTAAACTTTTATGCCCATTCTGGAGGTATGTTTGTTTGTTTCTTGTCAGAAGTTCCGCTGCAATCTTCCTTTAGATCAGCTGATCTAAACTGAATCTGAACTTCACATAAAACCATGAGAAAAGTCCAAAATGCTCAATGCTATCAGCACTACTAGTAAGTTTAGTGGCTAGTAACAGCACAGCCCACCTCGACTAACTGTCTAGTGGAAGTTCAAGGTGTTACTCAACCTGAAAAGTACTGAGGCCACTTCTCCAATGCACATAACCAGTGAGCCATGGGGCATATTCTTCAGACTTTCGGTAGAAGACGGTCCACCATGCAGCCAGGAATTCAAGAGTCCCAGGGCTAAAAAAAAAAAGAAGAAAAGGTTCTGGCCAAGAGGATAAGGCTGGACAGAGGCCTTCCAGATACAACACCTTTGAGAGGGCAGTATTAGGACCATCAAAGACTGACAGCTAGCAATTCTGAAAGGAAGGACCTTAGCACCAAATCTCCCTGTGTCCCAGCAGTATGATTGTGGCCTACTGTTTCCGATTGTCTCATTGGACCTGAAATCTCTAGGCTGTTCAAAAAAAAAACCAAAAAACTGGTTTTACATCCCCTTTTCCCCTCTGTTTAAGAATAGTGCTACACAGAATGAATGCTGGGTAGACAGAGATACTCAGTATTGCTTACTGGGTCTTGTAAACTCTCTGTGGAAGACACTGGAGTCAAACAGACTACATCACTCTCTAGAGATGACTGAATTCTCTCCACAATCTAGAGCAACGCTAAATGAGAGAGGTTGGAGTTGTCTCTAGAGTAGATAGAAATGTCTTCCTTTCTTCATTAATGGTGTAAATATAACCAGACAGGATCATGTCACATACCCACACTGCACTCCAGTGCCAAAAATGTAAGTGGCATAGCACCTAAATTAAGGACATAAACTATGGGGACAGAATTCCATCCCTTTTTTTTTCTATTTTTCCACAGCACAGCTAAAAGAGAAGGAAAAAGTTGACACTGTTTAGTTGATTTCTGAAATAAATATAATAAGACTATCCTTTACCTGACTGTATACATTCAAGCCTATTCCTATATAGAAAGTGGGAGCTGTGGCGATACTCATAAAAACAATCATGTCTTCTTCAAGTGTCTTACTCTTACTGGGCTTAATCCAATTTCCAACTGGGCAGAAACAATTCAGTCATTCTGGAATGACAGCATCCACTTATGGTGTGATTCAGAAGCAGTACCTGTGCTTTGAATTCATAATTTGTTTGAATGTGATTTAACTTTCAAGTGCAAAGAAGCTCTTATGTACATAAAGGCACAGGAAAAAATAAATTCCAGAGAAACTTGATGGAGGGTTATTGTGACAATTTTGTTCTCCTGTGGGTATCATCCTTCTTCAGAAGATTTGAGGAAAGCAATTGATGAGAAGTTTGTTTCCAGGAAAAGGCTTTCTTGAGCCTTTTAAATTTTGTGTTTGGAAGCTTTGAAGTTATCTCATGCTCTCTTGCTGGGCCTGGCAGGAGATGGATGTGCATACTGGCTTTCTTGCCTGTGAATCTTCTTAAACCTTACATATATTTAAAGTTTTTCAAGTCTCCAGAAAGCCTATTAGACACAATAGCTCAAGGCAAAGATATAGAATATATACTTCAGCATGGCACTGAACATCAAAGGGCTCCAATAGACTAGGACTTTGAAAACACTGCTACTGGGCCAACTAAAATGCAGTTATAAAGTAGGATTGCATTTCTCTGTGACCTCAAAAGTCCTTATTCAACAGGGCAAAAGGAGTGCACAATAAAGTGATGTCAGTAAATGAAAGGTCGGGACATCCTGCAGCACCATGGCATTTTGTAACCTCTTGAAATTTCTTCCTGAGTTTGCAGAATTAAAAACAAAATCATAAGCTAATTCTGCTATGCCAGTGGCAGAAGTCCTGGAAGACGGAAAACAAGGTGTAGGTACGGAGAAGTACACCAGACCTTTCAAACATGTGTGTTCACATTAGAGTGCAGAAAAAGGCAGCTGCACACAGCTTCTGGAGACTGCCATTCTACTACCTGTCGTGTTCTGTTTCCCTTTGGTGATGATTAAGTTCAGCACAAGGAATTTTGCACATAAATCAGGAATCAATCACAAGTGAAATGAGAAGGGGCCTCGATCGTGTCATTCAATAATTCCTATCTATTGATATTAGCATGGTAAACTAACGTTCATTTGGGGAATGTATATTTTCCGTGCTTAACGAAAGCCCATGATTTCTAGCCATCTCTGCCTGCTGCCGGTTCTTACTTCCTTCCGTTTTCCTGCAAGTGTTTGCACTACAGTATTTAAGCTCAGACAGAAACTGTCATTGCAATAGGAAAGACACTAGTTAAGAGTCAGATATTCAAGTCTAATCCTTTGCCTTTTGGTTTGATGGGGTTTATTGGGCATAAGTAATGAAGAAGGCACTGAAAATAATAGGAACAATTACATATTAAGGAACATTTCAGAACTTTTGAAATAAAAGCTACTCTGCACAACCTATTAGAATAATGAAAATTGTGATTAAAACATTCTTCTGATAAATTAGGAAAAAAGAAATACAAAATAGTCTCTAACAGTATAAATAACATTGACATACTACCACAGAATGATATAGCTCTAAAGAACAGTTCATGTCTTAGAAAAACATCAAGGAGAAATTGCCAATAAACTACAGAACCCACTGAAGCATTAGTGGACTTGGACAGAGAGTGATTCTGCTGATCTACATATACTGCCACAGCATGGTAAAGATTCCCTTTGACACTTTTTGAGGTTTCCTATGGAGCAGAGTTCCTCACCTTCCTCCACATTATCTAATAGCAGAAAGCATTCACTGGTATAGAATGATCAGATCAGACCAGATATTTGCCTGATAAGCAGCAGTTTTAGGTCCTGCCTCAGTAAAGCAGAACTGGGCTTTGGAGCCTCCATTTCCTTAATTCAGGTAAGCACCCTCATCTAACCATTTATCTAGTGCAAAGGCTTACAGTATATTACTATCCTTCCCCAAGAAACCCTCTGAAACATTTAACTGCAACCCTATGTTCCCATTAGCACCTTGAACAAGTCAGCATTTCCAGTGTTTATCATCAAAATTTTATCAGCTAGCTCTAATCACCAAATCTATCAGAGGCATTTGTAGAGGTGACTAAAAGAGTGCATTGCTCATCCCCAATTAAACCTTTGCCTCAACACAGGCTGCAGGTGCAGAGAATCCTTGCGGAGGAGCAGCTGAGCCTTCGTACCAAAAACAACCCTGACTGCAGGCTGACATGGTGTCAAGGGCCTGCAGGGAGACAAGGAAGGGCATATGTAAAGACATTGAAGCACAGGAGTACGTGTCAAGAGATTGACAGGCCTCTTTTGTCAAGGGGTCTGTCACCTAAATTTGTTGTTCCCTTAGAAACAGTTGGACTGAGAGGGAAAGGCAGCAAAGTGATTTTGGCCAAATGACTACCTTGTCAGGAGTTAAGCTGATCATGCTCAAGCCCAGCTCCCTGATAAGAGCTCTTGTGAAGACTAAGCTCAAAGATACCTCAGGGGGGTGCCAGCCTTACAGGAGAATAAGGGGAATGAAACTGTCAGAGGGCTGAAGCACAGGGAATTTTAGATGCACAGCTTCTATTGTTTACTGTTAGGGAGTTTCTGTTTCTACTCAAAATACTGAAAGCAAATGGTGGGGTTATTTTCCTCATCAGCTGCTACTATCATTATTTTTTTTTCCTAAAATTTGTTTAACTCCTATGGAAAACAGATTAAGACATTTTCCCTTCTACATCAGATTTGTCCTGTATGATCTAGCATACCTGTCAGACTTTCAGTAACTGGAATTATAAATACATATTGATTCACTAGCCTAATTTCTGACCATTAGTGATAAATGGTTTTCATACCCATGTATACTTGCAATAGCTACCCTTATAAAGGCCTTTGGCTCTGGCTGCACCTTCAGGGTGTAATTCCATGTGCTTCATAGTCACACCACTTTCAGGATTTCTAAAGCTGTCATTTATTAATAATATACATTACTTCTGCAGCCACAGAATTGCAGCTTCTCCTTCTGTATTAATACTGATTTGCTTGCTTTGGGTTCAGCATAAATAAGAGATAACTTTGTCAAACAGTACACTGCTAATGAAGCGTATGATGCTCACCTATGGAGCAGAGGAAATAAGAACGAAAAGAACCTTCAGTATCTGAAATAATGAAAAACATGAAAGACATAGTTTTAGTGGTATACAACATTCATACACTTTCAGATGTTTGATTTAGTTTTTCAGGGCAAGAACTACAGTTTGGTAGTTTTGAATGCTAATTACCTGAACAGAAGGCTTCTAGGCACCTTGACAATCAGATTAACAGATAAAAAGGGATTGTAAGTATACCACTTCAAATATACTTTTATAAGAAACGATGTACCTGATACTAAGGGCTTCATGCATCTCTGTTACGCTGTTGCAGTTCACTTTAAAGTTGATTCAGATCTTTCTGCCAGGATAAGATACTGCTAGGTGCTGACACAGGAACCAAAGCCCTACCATGAATTTTATGTGCAAAAGGACAGCGCCTGTCCCACGATCAATAACGGAGAACCAAAGGTAGTTGCAAGCAACAGATGGAGGAAACAAATGAGGCAGTCTGGTCAGCAACAAAAAGCAGCAGTTACAACATGCCAGCTGTCTGACTATCAGACTTTTGGCATTGAAATAGAGACAAGTTTTGAGGGGGAACTTGCACATGGACAAGGAAGTAGCTTTGCAAAGAGAGTTTTCTGCCATAAAGAAGGAGCAACATGGAGGAAAAAGCATTTGATTCATTTCCCCATTCGTAGGTTTAGGTGGTGCCATTTCAGTTTTGGAAAAATCTTTGACACGATGGATAACAGGTATTTAAAATCCCATATGGTTTGGGTTTAAGTCTAATTATGATGTGATAAATAGGATGAGACAATGATGAGGCTTTCAGGAGGTTTAACAAAAAAAAGATGACGTTAAATTAAGATAATGAATGTAGGAAAGTAAATGCAGACCATGGGAAGAAATTTTTAGCAAAGACTTGAAACTTTAGACAGATGATTTCAGGGGAAATCTGAACTGATAAGTCACGAGTATGACAGAAAATCTACATTTGCTCCTTTTTAATCTGAACTTTTCCATTAAAGAAATGAACAGGCTAAGTCTCAAGATCTGTGCTGACTTTATATCAGCTGAAGATCTTGCCTGAAATAACTAAACTAAAACAAGTGTTTTTCATAGCTTCATGTCTCTCTTTCCCACCTGAATGACAAAAAAAAAAAAAAAAAAAAGAAAAAAATTTTGAATTGGGATTTGGTAATTAGCAAGAAAATAGACATGCTAATTAAGGAAATGACTAAGAAGATGAATTAATCTTTGCATCCTTGTAGGGGAAATAATAGAGAACAGATAGTATTATCTGTTATTGGACTTACAAGTCTCGAATAGTAAATAGGTTGCATTTACATCCTATCTTACCCTTAGCAGTAACTTGCCACAGAGGAAGATCCGTGAGGGATTACAGCAAGATGGAAAAAGCTTAAAGGGGAGTTCCTTTATGAGAAGCTCTCTCAAAAGATATCATGCTCAGTAAACACTTCACCGGATGTTTGAGAGCACAGACACTGCTCTCAACAGTCTATGCACAGGACAGCACAGACACTGAACCACCCAATTTTAAACTCTCAGAAGCTTTCTCAGATGCTGCCTATTGGCAGGCTTTTTCATTCCCCAAGTACACAAGGGCATGCCTACACTTAGGTACAGACACCTTGGCTGGCTCCACCACACTCCCTGAACTCAGAAATGTGGAGACTCACAGTGCCATCCAAACTTGTGATCTTGAAAAACGCCAGGTAACCCTGGAGGCATCTTGTCAGTTTTAGAGTTATGCCTTGTTACATGTGCAGAAATGCCCCACTTCGATGGGACTGGGCATCTCAGCACCACATTCTTGCCTAAGTGTAATTGTAGTCCAGAAAGCAGGTGTTTCTCCATCCTTTACTCCTGGAAAGGTTGGTCCTACAGGTGTTCCCAAAATGTGTCCGCCACAGAGGGTCTGCACACTGCAGCTGCAGTGGTTATCTACCTTTTGACGTAAAGGGAGAGAGGATGACTCATGTCCCACCTGTTCTCTGTCATAAGGCAGAAGTCTTACAAAATGCCTTGGAGCAGTTCCCACCACAGCCAGAGAGGTTTCCAGCCCATACCAACCTCCTCCCAGGACAGAGTCCGTATCAGAGCCTGTGTGCCCTTCTGGGACGCTTCATCCTACAGAAAAGGATCCAAAGAGCCTGTGACCACATGGCAAAGCAATGGCTCCCAGCCTACCAGTTAGGGCACTTGCTCGCTTACTTTCTACTCTAAGCCCTGCAATATGGTGACTGTTTATTGTAAAACAGAGAAACAATGCTGGAAGTGGGAGGCAGGATATCCATGTTTCCTTGTTTTACCACTTGGTGGCCAGACAGTTAGAAACGTTCTCAGGTTCTGTTCTGCATCCCTCATCTAGTCTGCCCATTCATGCCTGTGTTTAGCCTCTTCCTCTCTGATTCGGCTCTCTGTAGAAAAAATATCTCTAAGCCTATAAAAAAAATGGTTATAGTCAAACATTGTAAATGCAGCTCTGGGTCAGCATGATGTTATTCTAAACTAATCCTATTGATGTCAGGTGTGTAATCAAGTACTTGAATGATGATATGTTTCCAATGAAATGATGATGACTTGATATCACTCAAGATAATGGTCCATGCTCTTTGACTGCAAAATATGAAAATGAAATCTTCAAAGCATTTTAAAATGGCTTCCAAATTTTTTATGCTAGTGTAGCAGTGCAGTTAAAACTAAAGCTGGAGAATCACACATCAGATTTTATTTCTCAGAAGTATTTTTTGTGAGATCTCCCATTATGCCCTCTAGGATTCTTGCTTTGCAGATCAACAGTGGTGAGAAGACAGGATATGACTTGTTAGCTGCATAATTTCCATTTAAAATTAAAATAGTGGCAGTACTGACTAAGTTGTTCCTGGAATTTATGTACATTTCTCAACCCAACTGACAACAAACTTCAGCTTTGTTCTGCCTCTATGATCTTTCCTTCATTAAAATGTATAAATAAATGATGTGGTAAATTATCTCATGTCTAACTCTTGTCTTATTATTAATCTAGAGGGAGATGAAGTTCTTAGAACAAGGCAGGAAAGACAGAGGACACAAGATGATTAACTTATCTTCTATTCCACTCACACCAGGATTATTTTAAATATATGTTTACTTTTTAAAATATGGTTTTCTAATTGCAGAAGAGAGATCCCTTTATGACAATGATCTTTTTTTCTTGAAGTGGTAAAGAAAAACACCCTCTATTAGAGGCTTCCACAAATTGAAATTAGTCCTGGAGGAGTCCTGCAGAAGTATTGCAGGAAGCAAAGCTGTTTTTTCCCCCATTTGTTTGTTTTCTGAAGAAAAAAAGTAACTTCCATTCCTCACTCATAAATTAAAAAAAAATAAATATTATTTATTCACTCCTCATCCAGAAGTTTGCTGTTGCCAATAGGCAGATAAAATGAAACACTCTCTGTCCCAAAGCACTTATAATTCATGTTTGCATATGATGGATGGGAGAGGTATAAGGAAAAGGGAAGAATAATAGCTACATAAAAAGGTTCCTGCAGGCCCTTTGGTTTATTTTCCGTATGTCAAAATAATGCGATAAGTACATACACTTCTGTATGTGTGTTGTATTAAACATATATAAAATGAAATATTAGTCACAGTGTTAATTAAAGCTTTGTGTAGATGATACCTCTGCTGGCTTTGTTTGTGGGCAAAGGATTCAGCAGTAAGAGGAGGGCATGAGGGAGCAGCAGTGAAACTACGGCAAGAAGAGCTGATAAAAAGGAAGCTGAAGTTAATGGAGAGGAGGAAGAGAAGGAGTAGATGCCAACAGCAATGAACCCCCGAAGCTGGGGTCACAGGGCAGAGAGACAGCTGAAGGGAAAGAGGAGGTGGGGACCATGATCTGGACGGGTGCAAGGAGAGCAGAGTGCCCCTTGAGACAAGGCTTGCCTTAACCTCTCTGTCTCTCTCCTCTTTCTTCCCAGCAGCTGGAGCAGATGTCAGGAACTGTGTTGTGACAGGTCAGGGTGTTGGGATAGTTTACAGTGTGCAAATCAAACTTCTCCAGCTAAAACAGGCAATCGCGGATGTGTTGCATGGACCAGGGCAGCAAGAAGGGAGGAAAGGGGTAGTCCCATCGCTCATTCAATTTTAGCTGTCAGCTTGTGTGGGTTAAGGAAGACTTATAGATGGTACTAGCACACGTATGGCTTCCTTGCTGATAACCCTAGTTCCCAGTGTCATGGGAAAGGGACTTGATTTCCTCACACTCCCCAAAGGCTGAGAGCCATCAAATACTGCCAGCATGATGGGGACGAATGTGGCAAACCGATGACGCTGAACTCAGAGCTGCTGAGAAGTTTTACAGAAAAGAATCTTAAGGAACAATTGCTAAAATTCTTTCAAACAGAAGGAATAAATATGTGCTATGACTATTAATCAAATATTAATTAAATAATACAGTAACAGTCAAGTCACATAAACAGCACTCCTCATCAACTGCCCTAAAAGCAGAAACCTCCCATCACTACAAGCTTCTTTGGCGATAGGAGAACGAACAAAAATATTCACGCAGATCAAAACAAAACAAAAAGGGAAAATGAAGTCCCAGCATCAACCTTTCATAGTTACCCAGGCTTGATATCTTTCATTTTCTTATGAAAGAGAGCTCATAAGAGCAGAGAAGCCAGATTTTGCTTCAGCAAAACTGAAGAAAGGATTGTCATATACCAAAAAAAGAAAAAAAAAAGTAAGTTCCTAGCCCTGTCACCTACAAGAGCAGATATTTGCTTTGGTCTTTTAAAATGACCAAATAGTGCCAGTTGGCATTTTAGTTGGCAAAATATTCACAAGAAGGTCACAGGCTCAGAATGGTCATTAGCCCATTGAAAATGTAATGAAAATCTGTGCAAATGGGTTGCATGAAGATATTTAAACATGATGATTAAATATAAAATGTCCATAGTTTGAGAGACTGTCTTAGTGGACATATTTAACCTTGTAAAAATTCCAGAGCTACCATTCTCCTCTGCGGTTATAAAAATGAGAATTCATGGCTGGTTGTACAAACATACAAAAATCAGTCTGACATAACGAGCAGGAAGGTTCAGATGGAAAAGGTATTTTAACTTTTCAGTGTCCTACGTGGAAATAAGTAACGAGCAGCCACTTCTGCTGTGTCAGCTAGGAGATCTTGAAGCAGCTGCCTTCCTAAGACGAAGTCATAATGCCAGGCAGGCACTTAAGGACAGAATTTATAGCAAAAAGCACCTGGGGTAGACAGAAGGGCTTGTTTCCTGGATTTAAGTGCTTCCCTGTAGATGGTGGGCATCTGTGCGCACCTGCACATGAAAGCCTGGGCCTTCTCCTTCTCAGTCTTCTTGGGAGTTCAGGGGAGATACCTGGCTGACTCTAGTGAAGGGCAGACTTGAATAGTAAGTGTGTTGACTTTTTGCGTGATAGATTACAGGTGACAGCGTTTGATCAAGCATTGCAAGGCCTCAGCTCCAGTCCTTTGCTGGAGAGGGTTCCTGGGCAGGCTGAAGGCACCTTTCCTGTATCTTTGGGAAGCTACACGTTGTGCAGCCGAGAACGTAAGTTGTCTGAGCCAGAAAGAGAGGGGAGAAAGGTGCAGGAATATAAAATATTCCATGGCCTTATGTTTTCATTACCCTCTTCATTACCTGCTTATCCCCTGATGTTGCCATCCAACATTTCAATCCACTTTTTTGGTACACTGAGAGGGCACAATGACATCTTCCCCAGCAGAAAATATCCTTTATAGAGTGCCTTGATATTTAACTGGAAGTGCAGCGCCAGGCTGAGGAGGAATATCTAGCAGCTAGTTCGTTTGAAAGCTGATCTTACAAAATCATAAATACTATTCTACCTTGCACTTCTAGGTGAGGAATACTTCAGTCTTCTGGCTCTATAATATAGCTGTTGAGGACTTAACAGAGCATAAACACACCTGTATTCAAGAGAATAGATCCCAGATGTTAGTGGGCTCTGTTAGCCAAGACCACAGCATTTTACAACCATGCAGAACACTGCAGTCTCCAGCCTGTAAGCCAGAGACTTCTGCATCACGTGAAATACTGTAGTGACACTTTTATAACGTACAGCAGCAAATGAATTTATTCTCTTGTTTATTTTCTTGACACAGATTTTTAACAAGATGAAATGGCACAATGCTAAATTAATTTAGTGTAATGATTTTGATTATAACAAATGTGGAAAATGGTACAAGCCCAGTCCTTTATAATTAGACTGCAATCTTACACTTTTCTCCAAATGTTGCAGCCTGTCTCTGAGATGCAGAATAATTTCTGCTTCCAGAAGCCTGAAATTATTTTTCAAGACACAAATCAAGACAATTTTATCTTTTAGACTTTGTTGGGCCTAATGTTTTTCAAGTCCTTGCTACATTAATATAAAGTTATTTATAAAGCTTCTTAGCTACAACCAGCCCTGCCAAAGCATTTTGGGTATTGCTCAGAATATATTAAAACATAAATTACAATTACAAGTGCCCCTCAAAGAACAGCACTTGACACTTAGATGTTGTGAATCAGTATAGATTTCACTGGAAACAATAAAGCTCATAATTTTTACCAAATTAGAAAGTGGCTCAAAGGCTTTTAAGTGACTAAAATGGAAAACTGAAATTTGAAAGAAAAGTCACAATTATGGAATTAAGAAAAGTGATTTCTGCAGGCACCTGAAGAAAAGCAAAAGAACATTCTCAGATGGTTTCAGGTAAAATAAATATTATATTACCTTAAAGAGCTCTTTAAAGCCTCAGATTCAGTCCTGTCAGTGCATTTGTAAAGGTGAGGGAGTTTTAAATAGAGCTTTTTAAAATATATCTCTTCTTTCTGGTTCTGTTTCAAAACTTCAAATTTTAAAAAATATTTGTCTGTGAGCTTTTCCTCCATTCTCCCTTCTTTACTTCCTTCAAGAAAGTGAAATTCAAAGATAGAAACTTAAAAAATATGGCAAGACAAATTAAGAAAAGAAATATTTCAAAAAACCACACCAAATCTCAATCTTCTTTCCCAATGCTTGTACTGTGTCCATGCAGACAAAAAAAGTTTCAATTTTTTTGATGGAAAAAATTAAACAGTTCAGAAAAAATGTAAAGGAGTGAAAAAATGTTCATGTTAATGACATTTTCTACCATTTTTGGGAAACCCATTTTTCACTAACTTTTTTTCTCTCTGTTCAAATGGTATGAGAAGTAGACTTACTATTATATTTTCTTTTTTGTTCTCAGTGGTGAGCCCAGACTCAGCCAGTTAATCAGAGCCCTATTCAACCTGGCATTGCACATATTGTAGTAAAGTTATTTAATTTGTAAATTTGATAGTAATATAAGGATTTGGGTTTTTTTCCAGACTGGACAAAGGACGTGAGAAGGGCAAAACACAAGCCTGTAGACAGAATCTCAGCAGACAGTTCAAGGTCAACTTGTTCACTGGATAATTTAATCATTCAACATCAATCCAATTTAGGCACCGCTGGGTATTAGGAGGCAGTAGTCACTTTTATTACATAGAGACAAAGAACTTCCATTAAACTAAACACCGACACTTAAAAAAAAAAAAAAAAAGAGGTACAATGATAGTCTCCTTTCTATCTGTTTCTAAAAATCCACTCACGTTATGCAGTACAGGCTTACTTGAAATAAGAGCTTCTTCTTTGAAGTGATACTACGAGTCTTGCAAATGCATGATGGTTCTGCCACCATAAGTAACCTTGTCTAAAAAAGGAGATTTCTCCTATGCTAAGTTTGCAGCTCATACTTCAAAAGTTGCAGGGAGTCTAATGGCTAGGATGAATCTGTGATGATGAAGAATTTGTGGGTCTTTGCGAGTTTGTTTGTCTGCATAGACTGATGGCGTTTGCATTTTCCCAGTAATCGCTATACTGGCTTGAAATGACTTTTAATTTTAACTATTACTCAGTTAACGGTCGTGTGGGGGGGGGTTGTTGTTTGGGTCTTTTTGCATTTTAGGACTTCTATAGAAATGAAACTTGCTGCTGTGCAGAGAGCTAGCGCAAGGTATATTCCTTACTTTGTATTCTTGGCTTCCATCCCACCCCTGCTCCGCTCTGAGGATTAGCATGCAATTCCATTGATTCTTTGGCCTTCTTCTGATCTTTTCCTTGGGGACAATCTTCTCAAATAAAACTTTTTAAAAATATGAGCATGAATGGTTTCATTTCAAGGATCAATGACAATTCTGAAATAGAGGAGTAACAGAAGTTCTTCTAGGCTGCTTAATTTCACTAGAGAGCCTCTGAACCAATGGGTCACTTCAGGCTACTAGTTTTTGCTGAATAATTTTCCATGCAAGTTATTTTGAATGTGACCTACAGTCTCCTAAATCACCCCAGGCTCATCTGTTTTTATATTGTAAATATCCTGCTTCTTCATGACAACGTAGTTAGGCATTTTTTTTGAATCAGGTTACAAAAAATGTTGAGGCAAACAAACTGCAAAAACAGTAGAGAAAACCTTATACCTCTGTCACCAGAGGAAACCTTTTTCAAAGTAGGTAGACCTGATCATTTCAGATGCAAGGTAATTGTTTATACACGGGGGTCTGAGGACTAAAATTTGGCAGTGGCAGAAACTAGAAGCGCCAGCTTCTGTTTCGGAATATGCCTTCAATGTGCAGTGTGTGTTTTTGTATATACAAGACATTACCCTGTTTCTAGCCTCAAGGAAATGATATAGGGGCACTTGGCTATTCACCGCAAATTACTTCCTGACACTGAAAAAGTCTGGGATTTTTTTGTCAACAGAGTACTGCTATGCTACCCCGTGATTTGCCTTTTCCCCTCAGTAATTCACAGTGACAGATTTTTAAACAGAATTACATCCCCCTAAGCAGTTTCCTGTGCTCTGGTGATGGGCAGAACGGCACAGACAATGAGGGAACATGACTGGAATACGGAGGCAGCCGTCCTTGCTGCTCGGCGTCCGTATGGAGAGAGGTGCTCGGCGATCTTCCCAACAACGAAAGAACACTGTGTGCTCCCGGTACGCTTTATTTCTGAGGCAAAAACGGTATGTTTGTGAACATACATAAAAGAGGAAGCAGGTTTGGAAAAGGGGTCCTGAAGGCACCACTATTTCTCAAAGGCTAAGGACTGCTGTTCTCATGAGGGGGGGACCTTTAAGGCAGCTCAGCTCTTTCATAAGCTTATTGTTGCTATGCAAGAGCGCTCCCATTGTGGAGAAGTATTTTATCCAGTCTCAGCCCTTCTGTCTGTGCCATGAATTCATAAATGAGATGCAATATAGCAATACGCCTTTTTAAAGAGTTTCAAAATAGGAAGCCCTACTGTCACCCATGGCAGTAACAGAATAAAAACATCAAAATCTTTCTGATGATCAGACCTGCTGGCAGGGGGAAAGACCAGCTGCCTTTCAAGTACAGAAAGATTAACACATAGCTTGGAACATTGCAAATGGCAGATATTCCATAGATAATGCAATATCAGTATGTCTATGGGGAAGATACCTGTGCTGCTTTATGTCATTTATGTATAAAAGCATTTTTCGTAACTCTGAGAATGCAGAAAAGGATCAGATTGCAGATATACAGAAGTTCATGTATGGCACTCATAGACGTTGGTTATTTAAGAATTAATGAATATTTTATGTCTTTTGGGAAGTATGTTCCATGGTTTGCATATGCAATATAAACTGAAAATAATATCCCAGTAACACAGATTATATGCTGTATAGTGCCAGGCACTGCCATGGTATGAATCGCCATTTATACATTGATAAGACAGGTCAGACTCAAACCTTAAATCTTTTCCTTCCCTGCTTCCTGATTTAGGATGCTGCAGTCTTTGCATGATGCCAGCTAACTACCTGAGAGATCAGTGAGTAGCACAACACAGAGAATTCATAATTAGCCTCTGTGGTTTGTTGCCAACATCCCTTTACTCATCAAAGATTCTTTCTGAAGAAATTTGGATTTTGCCCTTGATGTACGAAAGTAATGATTTGCATGTGCTCATAACATTTATAAGACTGTGTGTGATTACTTTATTCTCCTTTCTCTTACAATTTTTCCATGCTGCAGCGTGAGATTCAAATGTGAACTTGTTTATATTTAGACTCACTGTGGATTGTACTTCAGTAGCAGGAGAAAAGTCATGCATGAAGAAAAGAGAGCAGCACAGATGCAACCGGCACTAAATCAGCTTCCTTGAGGACAGGATTAACAGAAATCTCTGAGATAGGTCTCTGTTTCTAGATGGAGAATGCGAAGTTGGGCTTCCAGGCCGAGGTCTGATCAAAGACCTGGGTGCTTCATAGACAGTTTTAGGCCTTTGGTGCTCCAGAGGTCAGAAGTCTGAGTAAGCCTCTGTCATGGGGAGCATTAGCTACCTAACAAAGGGATCCAAAATGGCCATTTCATTTGAGAAAGGAGCTGTCTAAAAGTTTACTGGAAAAAAATACTGAGTCTCATCCCTCAAGTACTTTATTCAGCTGTTCATTGAAACATTTCTGCCTATACCAGACATAGCCTAGAAGGCTCTCCTGAAGGATGAATGCTGTTAGCCTTTATTTCAAAAGACTGAGAAGGGTACACTGCTAGATTTCTTTTAAGTAGCAGATGCACTTCAGTGCTAACCATTTTTTTATAATGTTGGAGTCCCTAGAGCCTTGATGCTAGAATGATGCTAGAATCAAGACGAAAAGCTAGGCAGAACAGATCTCCTACTGTACTATGTAACCGAACAAAATACTACAGGCTGGGCTTTGACTATTCTTAGGCTACTTTTGCCCTCCTTACTTCAGAGTTAATGACCAATTGAAGATACCATATGGAAATAGTTGTGGCGAGCTAGAATCTAGGATTTCCCTTCCCAAACAAGTGTCCAAAGTAGACCCCAAGCCATGCTTTCCCTAACATAAAGAAATTCAGTTTGTCTTCTGTCTGCTGCAACCTCCCCTCCTCTGCTCTGCTCTGCTCTGCTCTGCTATCCTCTCCTCTCCCAGAATCACAAAATAGTTGAGGTTGGAAGGGACCTCTCGACATCAGCTAGTCCAATCCCCCCTGCTCAAGCACAGTCACCTAGAGCACATTGCCCAGGATCATGCCCAGACAGCTTTTGGATATTTCCTCTCTCACTAAATCACAGCCTCTCTGAGTAACCTCTTCCAGTGCTCAGTCACCCTCACAGGAAACAAGTTTTTCCTCGTGTTTGGATCGAAGTGTCTGTGTTTCAGCTCCATTGCCTCTTGTCCTGTTGCTGGGCACAAATTGATGAGGGGTCATGCTGGGCATGGATGAGGGATCACAATTTTGAGCTAAAACTGAAATTTGAAAAACAATCCAACTGACCTAATGTTCAACTCTAGTTTGGTTTACCATACTACCATAAAACTCTTAGTCACCAAAACTCTGTATTTTCTTTCAGTCTCTGGACACAGTTGCAGAGAGAGTATATTCACTTCAGTTCTCTCTTGTAAAGATTATGCTAAGATCAGGATAGTCATTTACAAATGCATCAAGCAAACAGAACATATGCGGAATTTACTTCCAAGCCAAATAAGAGGTCAGGAATAATCAGAACTTCTAATTCTCTTGCATTAAAATACTGATAAGCAAAAGGTGGTGCTCTCCAGGTAGCAATGCCTAAAATAGCCTTCCAAAATAAATAGAAGGTTTCCAGTTCTTGTTTACTCCATTTTCTTCAATGGGATTTGTTCTGTTCCCTTCTCCTGCAGCTACCTTCTCTGTGGTCAGTCTTCTCAAAAAAGATTTCCTTTCTCTTGTTCGTCTGTCATCATTCATATATCACTATCCCCTAGACACATATATCTGTGTTGGAAATTGCTCTGTCCTGTCTCTTGTTACATTACTTAGCCAGCTTATTTCATTTCTGCCTTTGTTTTCTACTCCATATTTTCCCACTTTTCTTTTGCAATTTTATCCTTGGTGAGCTACTGTCTACCTAACTGCTGTACTATACATGGCCGGACAAGACCTCCCCCTGGGAAACTGCAAGAGCATCTCTCTCTCTCCACTGACTGTATAGTGAGTGATGGAGATATTTAAGTTAAGAGGGCTGTTTCACTTGAAATCAAAAAATTTAGAAGCAAGTTAGGTGACAGAATGAATGGGATCTAATGTTTCTTCTCTTACAGCTTTTTGTTACATGTAATCCATGTACCCTTTTCCAATCATCTTCTATGGCTTTCTCCAGATCTTTTTCTCTAACAGTCTTTCTCTCCCGTGTAAGGCTGTGCCCACACAGACAGCAAAGCCCCCTCTCAAACTTGCGCAGATCTGAATGTACTCACATCTACATGTAACTAGTTTAGTTCTGTTTCAGAGCTTGAGCTGTAGCCCCGTAAGAACACCAGAACACTGCATGAGGACAGTCTTTCGACCCTGTGCTACACCTTCTGCATCTGAGGGTAACCTGGATCCAGTAAGAGCATCTCCAATCATCGTGAGTTCATGCAAAAGTCAGGTGCAGAAGCCAAACCCTTCTGCGAGCAAAAGTCAATTTTCCCTCTCCCAAATGTCATCTCTTTTGCCAAGTCTTATGAATGACCTAAACTCCCATGTCCATTCCCAAGGGCTTTTTTGAGCTGCCAGTCTCTACTTTTGACATCTATAGACATCTGTTTTCTCCTCCAGCAGCTACTCACAGAAAAAGTTAAAATAGCAAAGGGTATCTTCAAAAAAGTCTCCTCTCATATGAACTCACATGACCTGTGCTGACAAACAGCAGCTTATCACTCACTATCTTTATTCTTGCATACAAACCTGCTAAAGGTGAGCAGGGACGCTAGGAGCTCACTGCCAGCACAAGCTTCATGGAGTGCCTTCTGACAGCACTTGCTCACTGTTATCTGAACCTCCCTAGTAATTTCTGAGAACACAATATTAAGAAAGTAATCCACCCATATCTGGAAGTGTGAGAGGAGAAGAAGAATTTTTATATAAATTTAGCCAAAAAATGCTCAGAATTGCTTGACTGAAGTAGATAGTAAAGCTAACAGAGTTTATTAACCGTAGGAGGTTTCCCCAGTTCTTGGAAGAGAGAGCATTAGTCCTATGCAGCATCGCATATGGCAGCGGGAGAGCGGCTAGCCCCGAAAGAGTCATTTGTGCTGTGATTAGGCCAAATGTGCAATAACCTCTGTTGTGTGGACATGAATTTAAAGCACTCAGAACCACGCAATGGACTCAAGAGTTCATGGTTTGTACCAGCCTCTTCGCTTTGTGTGTGTGTATGCATGTGTGTGTGTGTGTGTGTGTGTGTGTGTGTGTGTGTGTGTGTGTGTGTAAGAGAGAGAATTAAGAGTTATCCCTGCTCCTGGGTACATTGCAAGGACGGTTAATCCAAACACTATTTACAGGCTGTGCACAGGTATGAGAACTCAGTACTACTTCACAGATAGGGAAGGTCCAGACTGTCCATTTCAGAGCAGATTTTTAGCATGCCAGAGATCAAGCTTCCCTTGGTACAAGAGAGATGCCTGAAGTGGAAGCAGGGGATCCCTCTATTCCCTCATATACTTGGATGCTGATCTTCCTGACTGACACTTATTACAGGAACTCTGATTATTTCCTCCTTTATGTTTCAGTTCATGTTGGAGCAATAAATATTCACTAAAGGCAGACTTACCTAGGGCTGTCACTCTTAAAAGGTCTTCAGCAGGCCTTTGTAACTAACCAGCATTAACCAGAAGGCAAAGTGCGCTCTCTAGATAGGTACAATGTTAAAGGTGTCAAGGGAATTCAGATCTGCAAGAATCCTTTTGGGTCATCAAAATTAGCTCTCTGCTACTGTATATGATCGTGTTCCTGTTCTAGTGGGGCTCCTATCTTAAAAATGCTTCAATTTCTTTGATCCTCCTAATCCCATTAGAGCTATTCCTGAGCTATAGCCCCAGATGGTAAGAAAATTTCTCTTGATGTTCAGCCTAAGTCTTTCACTGCTGAATTATGCTTCTTTGTGCCACCATGACTGTCCTCTAGCTTAAATAGTTCTTCTTCCTGTGGTGTATATACGAAAGAGTTAGACTCTCTGTCTCTAGAGGCAAACAGAAACTGGACACTTTTAAAGAAAGACTCCTGTACCCGCTGCACATGGGTTTCACATCTTGGTCTCACAGCCATCTAGCACAGGTGCCATTTGTAATTACAGCTGTCTCATGTTCTTTTGGAGGAAAGAGGGGAGGAGAAAATGCACACACAACAAAACAGCTAACATTGTTTGCAGTAGTATGCCTGTCTTATTAGTCTCATGTTTCTGCCAGATATGTTTCTGTTTCTTTTGAGGAGCTCACTTTGCTCCTACTGTTCATTTCTGTGCTCTGAGTAAGCAGGTTTTCCAGTGCCTGGGGGCAGGAACGTGGCTTTCAGATCTCCAACAGCAGGCTGACCTGGACTGCTTTTTGCAATGTGTGAGCAAGGTATTTCAGATCTGGCTACACTGCTCTAGCAGCATTCCCTTGTCTTCTCCATGATGAATGTGAACTAGAAAGGATCAGATCTGTTAAAAAAAAAAAGTCTCTAAAATAGGACAGAGCTAGACACCATAATAACAAAATATGCCACCATGAAAACCCCTGCTCAGCATTTACCTAACCTTAGGAGCACTTGAACTCACTCAGAGCCTCCCTTTCTCATCTGTGGTTTCTCTGCTGCTGCACATGACCCGGACCTTCTTCATCCTTACACTTGATGCTTTGCTCTCGTATGATTTTTCTTACCCAACAACTAGACAGAGCCAGGCTTAAATCTCTTCAGGTCCTAAATCACTGGCTATACTCTGCATTCCTCAAACACCCACTTGTAGGACTGGGCCTCCCACAACATACAATGTGTCTATTTTACTAAAATACCCAGTTCTTGCCTCTTTGAATGCTGGGCGAGTGAACCAGGTTCCCCCCGTCAATTCTTCTCCCTCTCTCCAGGAATGTAGCACAACCCACGAGGGATCAGCTGTGCTGGGAGGACAATCTCCTCTTTGCTAGCCAGCGCTGAAGCTCTGCCAGCCTGCAGAAAGGAACAGATCCATGAGAAAAGGGAATCAGAAAGCCTGAGACTCCGAAATCTTGTGAGCACTGCACTCACCCACAGAAGGGAGGTGCCAGCCCCACTGCCTAGGCCAATCCACTACATCATTTCAGCACGTTTAATTTAAGCATATGCTTACTTTCATTACTACTAAGAAAAAGAAGTTTTTCTCAGGTTTAGATGGAACTTCCTGTGTTTCAGAAGAGCATTTACATGCTACATTTCCCACATCTTGCCAGATCAGCCTTCAAAACATCTACCAAGCAGCTTTTTAAATTTTATTTCATCTCAAGCAACATTCAGGCCCCCTAAGCCTCATGAAAACATGCCCAACCCCTCAGTTTCCTCTATCCAATTATCTCTATCCTCTGGGATTTAAAGATCTTATATTCTTAAGCCCACATCCTCCCTCAGGCCCAGAAATGTCAGTCAACCTTTCTCTCCAGCTATCTAATTGATTAATATAATGAAGTTAAACTGAGAGCAATTATTCTCAAGATCACTACTTCTATTTTTTAGACTCGCAGAAGGGCTTACGAGATGCAAGTTTTTCTGTTTTTTTTTCCCCACAGCTATACCAGCTGGTCTGGTGAATGATGTAGACTTTGTCTCACTCATATTCTCAAACTTCTGACAGCTACAATACAGGTTAATCTAAAACACAAGTAATTGTCAACTGTGCTTAGTAACTTTGTATGCATTTTGGAAAAGGTATATGGAAAACATGGCAACAGGAAGGTATTGTTTTGACTAGAAAATGAGAGTTGAAAGCCAGGCCAGCTGCAGGTAATCAGTATCGAAAGCTACTGCTGTGCCATTTTAGAACTGGCAATTTGCAATCAGGAGATACATTTTTCTGTCCTGCCAGCTGGAGGCTCTTGGCAAAGTGGTTATGTTTTTATAAACTAAACAAATTCATCTTTCATATTTTTCCCCATAGTTTTGAATTTTACCTCAAAAGGTTAGAGCTAAAGCTTTTTATCACATCTGACTAACAAAAGACTTATTAAAAATTAAAGAGGGCACAAGAAAAATAGGAAGAAATACATATGCTCATCTGTATTCAGCAGATCAGCTGCTTTTCGAACATATGAAATCTAAGTGGTTTTGAATTTATTTATTTTCCGTTCACGAAAGTAAACAATTTTACACTGACATACAGTTACCAGTTTATGTTCCTGAACAAAAGAGCACAGCTTTCATTTGTCTCATAACACTATATATAATCAAGTACCTGGAAATAAATGGTTCCAGTTCCCTGCATTTATTTACAGGGGGATCATTCTCACTGATCTTCTCACAAAACTCTTTGTCTCTATTCTTAGCTTCAATATATGAGCTTTGATACGATTTGAACTTGTGATATATGATTATTCACTGAGCAATATGGGATTCGTTTTAGTTTCATATTAAAAAATATTTTAATGTCCCTAACATTTTCCTCTGTAGGTTATGCAGGCACAATGATTTTCGAATTCAAAAGTACTGAATTAAAAGGCTTAAAGTTTAAATATATATTTTGGTTAGTGCTGGTATTTATGACAGCCTCTTTCAAACTTGTAGATAATTTGTCTAGGTCTTTATTACAAACAAATATTAGCCCTCTAACTTGTGCTGTGTATTGTGCCCACCTGGGTGTGATTTCATTATCCTCCTCACCTATCCCATATCTGCAGCACAGCACACTTTAGCCGGGAGTCAATAAAGCACAGGCTAAAATCTGAGTGCGTGCTTAAAAGCAATTTACCGATTAGAATATGCTCAAGCACAGGCTTTTATTTGTTTTGTTGAACTGACCTAATGAATAGTCTAACTGCAATGTCCCAAAACATCTGCTCTCGGGAGAAGTAGGTCATGTAGATTTACAGTGTTTCAGTGAAAGGAAAAAATGCAAATTTAATCTAACCTATTTCCTAGACCTGTTATTTGGCTTTAGAATACTATAGATAGATTTCTGAGGATCAAAATATCTGTAAAACTACCTCACAAGTTTTTGAAGTTATTGTTCGGATGACCATGGTCATTCTGCCTGACCTCAGAGCAATTGAAACAAAATCAAAATGATTTTCCAGGAATTTGCAAATGAATTAAGATGATGATGTTTCAAAAAGAGCAACATCCAGAATATGACCTTTTCAGCTATACTGAAGACAGCAGCCACTTTATGTCATCATCTATTGCGAAATTAAGATTGGACAAGTATGGAAATTAAGTCCTTAAGGGTACTCACCCTAACAACTAGGACTGTGAACTTGAGAGCTACTCTTGAAGGGTTTATTCAAAATTGAGATATAAACACATCGACAATAGGAAGTGCTTGTCCTAGTTAAGATTTGGGTAACAACTCTTTCCTTTTTTCAGTTTTTCCAACAGAAGCGCACTTTCTCATTGCGATAACTGCTTCTCATTGCAATAACAGCTAACTTGTTTTCTTTTTATGCAGCCTTCATAGCTGAAAAAGTGGAGGGACAGGAGAAAGAAAATCAAGTGTGTGTGCTGCCTCTTCCTTACTGGGTCGTCGTGGATCCTAGGAAGATTTTTGTGCAATGAATACTCTCCCATAGCTCAAATCTTCGAGTCATCTTCATCAAAAGAAAAGATTCTTCAAAGCACAGTTTCTAAAGATGTAGACTTTTACTTTCAGAACAGAACGAAGAATGTGTCTCTCATTAAAGGTCTCATCTTTGAACTCGTATTGAGTATTTCATTGCAAAATGCTGCATTATCTAAAGTGACGCCGTATGGGTAATCACAGCTATATTGATCCAAATCACTTCAGACTTGAATATCATATTTCCTCAGTATTTTAAAAAATAAGACCTGTTATTTTTCATGTTCTGGAAAATTAGATATTTTAAATTTTTTAGCAGTTAATATTTCTATTGACTTTTTAACATTATCTACATTAAACCTTTTGATTATACCGTTTTTATTTTCCAAAAGAAATACTTCAAAACTTCTGTTCTGCAAGAAATATCTGCAATTTGGCTTTTTTGTTCAGATGCAGCTTGACAGCAGTACTTTCACTATTTCCCAGAGAATAAGTTAGTAGTAAAATGTTTTCTGCCCTACAAGAAGAATAGTGATAAATTTGGTAAAAGGGATTCGCATTAAGTCAATGTGGTATGAAATGGGGTTTAGAGTCCCATGAAAGAGGTGGTAATGATTCTCCTCTTAACAAGCAGAGAAGCTGTGAAAGTGCAGCCTGAATTCAGTGTCCAGGAATAAGACCCAGCAGGGCAGGAGGGAGTTACGGTGTCATGATCAGCACAGACATGTCAAGTTGATGTATAGTATGAAACCTTGTTTCTGTCAGCTTTGGCAGAAATCTTTTGCCTGCACACAGGCATAGGCAAGTTGCGTATGAGGAGGAAAGACAGGGAAAGAGAGGTTAAAAATGAAGATGCAGAATTAGTATTAGATTAAAAAAAGATCTCTGAAAGCCTAACCTGCTTTTCTAAATTACTGCTAGAGCCAAGGTTTAGAGACAAGTTGCTGAACCTTCAATTCTGTGCTGAAGCACTGTGTAATTGCCCAGGATTGCTTCACCTCACAGGTGCAGAGAAATATGTGTTTATACAACTAATCCTGTCTGGGATGAGAGAGAAACATATTCTGCCAGCTTCTAGCAGAGTGATAAATAACAGAAGTAATTGTAAAAGTGGATGAAGTGAATGATTTGGTGAAATGAGTTATGTTACAAATAAGGCAGGCCACTGTTTATTATTTTATTTATGGCTTTAATTGCTGACCTATGGCATGTTTTCATGATGTCAGTGCTCCAGCTCTCAATGCCTGTTGCACCTCCTGACTTAACAGCTCTAAAATCCTCTCAAGCACTCTTTACTACAGACTTAGGGCTCTAACTGTGGAAATAAATCACAACAGAAGAAGTGTTCAGAGATCTATTAGATCATACATCTTGAAATAAATGAAGTGGGCTGTATTTATGGGATAAGAGATTTTATGAATCTGCAAAAGACCTGTAGAGTCTCTGAAGATGAACTTTCCTATGATCTCCTATGATCTTCCTTTAGGCAAGAGGGCTCATATGGACTTGGGGTGTAGGAACAGATCAAAAATTAACTGACTAGTGAGGGCATATGACCTATTTATGCAAAAATCTGCAGAAAAGATGTGTTGGATACAGTGTCCAGAAAGCAGGAAGGATGCTGAAAAATTAGACAGAAAAGACAGAAAAATGATTCAAAGATGTAAAGCATGACTTCTAATGAAATATTCAAAGAGTTTAATCAAACTAGGTTATCAAAACATGTCAAGAGATGACTTCTTTTCAGTTATCTTGTGGTCATCTCCACTGGGATCAGAAACATGGATTGTTCAGCCTAGCAGATGAAAGTGTAGCAATATCAAATAGCTGGGAGCTGGAAAGCTACTCCAATTTAGATGTGAAATTAATTCAGGTTGTTAAGATAAAGGCAACTTATGACTGGAAAAACATATCCTGGAAAATTTTACATCAGGACTGATCAATATGTAGAAGAAATGATCTCGTTCAAACAGGAATTAGCTTAACTTTGTTGTACAGAAGGTAAACTGTACGATTGCAATGATACCTTTTAAGCTAAGAAACTATGAACAACCCCCTCACTCCCCCCGCCCCGAAACTAAAGGCTTTATTCTTAACCAGTTTGATTCCACGTAGAGCTGATTGAGCCAACAAAAGCTTGATGCTATATAGGCACTGGGTGTTTATCTTAGACTACTTTGCTTTCCCTCACTGGCTGACCAAAGAGAGAGTATCCCCAGCAGTTGACTCATTTCACGCTAAAGTAGGTAGGAGAAATTGTCCCATAGAAGTGTTTCTCTTCCTGACTACAGGGGTCTAGCTGACAGGCTTAGACTATCCATCTTGCTTTGAGATGACTTAGTTCAGGTGAGATGAATGCTAGTCTCCGTTCTCAATATCATATCAGTGGAATTTTGAGACTTCACATTTTTTAGTGTGCAGTCTCTCTTTAGACTGCACATTTTTTTGAGACTTAATATGTAGAAGCATAATAGAAGCATAAAGGAGCTTTAACTCCGGAGATAATGTTCTGAGGCATTATCAAATTTAAACGATACAAAGTTTTTATAGCTTCTTGAGTTATTAAGTTACACATCTCTCTACTGTGACTCTGGGATGTCTCATTAACTTCAGCAGAGCTACACAGTGTAGTTAAGGGAAATCTTCTGTGTAAATATTTTACATTAACTTTCTTGATCCTAGTCTTACTTTTCTTTAAACAGCTGAGATTGCCTTCAGTGGAAGTTTTCCTGAGAAAAGAAGACAGGATTTGGCCCTTGGCTATGCTATTACAGCTATAGCTATAATTCTTACAAGGAATCTGAGGTTTTTGTTTTTTGTTTTTTTTCCTTCAGAACTGTTAAATATTCCTTAGATGCATCTCAGATCTTGAAAGCATGCAGGATAGTATGGACTACATAATGAGTTCCATTAATGGGGGCAAGCAGGGGCAAAACTTGGCACAAGTTTCAGAGAAAGCAAGATAAATAACAGATAAAATGCATCTGCTTTGTTATGACCTTTAATACTAATGTTACTGAAGGCCTTTCTCAGAATTTAGGCAGTGCAAGGATAGAGGGAAATACTATGTTTTTTGGTCTACCCTTAGGAAAGGACTTAAGCCTGCCTACCATGCTAACTTTACTTGCACTCTGCCTGTGAAGAGGTGACCAGTTAGGCACTTAGTTTAAAGGACATTTAATTAAATGTCACTGAAGAAGTGCAATAGCCTATTGGGACTGAGGCGGGGGCGGGGGGAAGGTAGGAGTTGTTTTTGTTTTGTTTTTTATTAAACTGTTCTTCACCTTAAGATCACTAGTTTCAATTTAGACAGTGTTTGTCTAGGGAATGATGGTCTTTACGAGTTTCTTACTCTTTTGTGACTCTTGATTACCTGTGTGAAAGGAATTCTTGGATTGCATCCATTTCCAAAAGGATAGATCCTAACAAGAGTTGATGATTGCAGTAAGAAAGTTAACTGCTACACAAATCTGGAAACAGCACTCTTTCCTTGCCACTGACGCAGCTTTTTCTTGGCAATGCTCAAGGCACCTTTGTAGAGAAGCCAAGAGAAATTTTCAAAATTCCAATCTTTCTCTACTTTATCAGTAGAAAGAGGAATCTACTTTCTGTGACTTCCATACTGATATTTTCACACACATTTTAAAAATAACAGTGACTGCACATTTTGGTTCTGTATACTCATCATCTTGAAGTTGCTTCACTCCTCTGCCCTACATCTAATATTTACTCTTCTGTGAACTGTACTTATAAGAAGTTGAAAGTAACATGAAATGCTGTTTGTAAACACCTAAACACCTAAAATAGATGCTTCAAGAATACTACCCAAAACACAGATTGGAATTTCTACTTATTTTTTAGGCCTTAGAGAGTTTATCTCTAAATACTTGATCTTCTGTGATGTCCTAGATGCCCCTGGCTGGGTCTGCAGTTACTGCAGTGCCTTGCTGAAACACTGAGTGGCTTTGTTTTAAAAAAAGAATAAAATTAATTTCAAAGAACTATTTGTAAAATGGCTTATCTGGCTCACCTGAGCTGGTTGTGCAATGGACTTCACGTTCTGCATTGACTTCTTCAGCTACTGCAGATCAGTCTGTGCTCTCAGCCTTTGCCCTCTCTAAATCCTGTCTCAGGCATCTAAGAAATATACTTTCAACTTATCTGAGACAGAGATTTCATGTTAACTTTGCTGGAAAATGATTTTGTCTCTCCATTGTGGCAGCTCAAGCATAAACAACATCATATAATGAGCAAGACAGTTTAAGGCCAGAACTGTACAATAGCCAAAGCTTACGTGAAGATCACTTATGCAGGATGAGGATTTTAACATCTGCCAAGTATCACTGCTTAGGGCCAACATTACTGTGCATCAGAAGAGGCAGCAACAAGCCTGGCATCGGGTTATAAAGTCCTCTGCACCTATGATACACCTGCTTCTCACTGTGTACTAAAATATTTGATAGTGGTACAAAAATTGAATGGTAAAGCAAATAAATTTTTCTGTGTATTGCAAAAATATAGCCTGCTTTCTTTAATGAACAGCTGAAAGCTTAAATATTTATAAAACTTCATTAGGGAAGTGTGGCTAGAGGTTCCATAGTTAAATCAATTTTGTACTTAAAGCAAGGATTCAACTGCCTTGTTATGTGTGAATAACAGTGTATTCTCATGCAAATTACAGCACTTCTTCTTTCCATACATAATACATTCCCATTGTTTACAAATTATCTAGCTAATTAATGTTAAGAGTTAGCATTTCTCCTAAGAAACTTAGGGCCCTGTGTCAGTAAATTATTTATTTCCTGTGCAAGCTCATTGTTTAAATAATATCGTCTCATCCCTCATCCCTAGGTAACTATATTCATTGCAATACTATATATAAGATTACTTTCAACTATCCTTTAAAACAAGCCTTTTCTTTTCGTCTTTTTTAAGGTTAAAGTTTTATTTTTGGCAGGAGCTGAAAAATAAAAGAATCCTTTTTTAAAGTGCCAAAATAATGGTTTGAAATGTCTTCCCTCTCCTTTCAGGGGCAACAGAATCAGGCCATGGTGGCCCTTTGCTGATGCTTTTGTTGATCACAGAAGATTTGAACTGAACCATTAGTTTTGGATGCCTTTTTGTGCTATATATAAGCAAAGTCACTGAGGTTTTTCAATTAAACATTAGTCTAGATGTTGTGAGCATTGGGTATTTTCATACAGACAGAAGTGCTATCGCTTTGGATCTGAGAGACAATCTAAGCATGACTTCTGTGTGACTGAGGTACTTTGCTTAGGAGTCTACCTGGCCTAATTGTCCTTTATAATTAATGAAAATAGATGGATAACTTCAGATATCAGATCTGTGTATTCCAATATGCAATTACTATCGCAGCTAGAGGATCTCTTTTCTTGTTGGAAGGTTAATTTGTCTAACTTTAATTTACAACCTTGGATCTTATTTTGCTTTTTTTTCAAGGTTAAAAAGCTCTGCAGTTTTTTTTTTGTATGTATGCACCTACTGCAAATACTCAGGCCATCTCTTAGCCATGTCTTCAGTTAACTGAAAAAAAGGTCTTCTCAGATCTTCAGAAATTTGATGTCCTTGAAATGTGAAAATAAATCAGTTCTTACCTTTGCTGTGTGTAAAGCTAAAATCATTTTCCTATTTCTACATGCTATATATAATTTTTTTCCTAAACATATATTCTAAGAATTATGTCGAATTTTTACAACAGTGTTACAAGTAAACACTCATAATGAGATTCAGCACTTTATAACTACGTTTAGTTTTGTTCATGTGTTTATATGACACCACAGAGTTGACATTTTACTGCTTTTTGTTCCTGAGATAGTTCTTTTGAAAGTAGCTCAAATATATCTTCACAGTGTTGCACCATTTTAGAAATCCACGGGTTTAGGACACGTTTTTTCCCTCATGCAGGCACAATCTGTGATCTTTGTTCTCACACATCGTATTTTCAGTGTTGTTAAAGTAGATTTCATTGGACTGAGACCGTTAACTAAGCGGTACAGATTACACTGAAAGAGTGACTAGTTCTCTTTGTTGTTTGCTATTTTACCAGTCCCTGTGCCACTTGAAACTGCTCATGCAAATATTGTATAGCTTCAATTGAGTTAAACCTGGAGGCAATTTGGTTCCATCTAATTTGAGTAATTCTGGACATACTTCTAGCAGCAATGATGTTCCGTGGGAATGCTATGGCAACGTCAAAATGTTGGCTGTCTAGCAGACTTACTGCATCCTGTTCATGATCCGTGAATAAACAGAGGAATTTAGTTCCCAGAGTGACAGTCTGGCACATTTCACAACCACTACATTCACATACTGAAAAAAAAAAAAAAAAAGGAAAAAAAAAGATCCAGTCATACAGAGAAAGTGCTGTAGTGACTGAGTGATAATTTTTCTACTGCTGACACTTGTATATGCTAAATCTAAGAAGCTAGGAATAAATCATTCATGCTTAATTAAGAGGAAATTTATGGTTCAGATTTTTTATCATTTTTCTTCTTATCTACTTTTCTTTCTTCATACTACTTTTTGGTTTTCTGTCTCTTTGCCTTTCTACAGGCATGTTAATATGATCTTTTTCAGTTAGATGTGATCTCTCTTTCAACCAAAGGCTGGAGATACAGTTAGTGAAGTACCAGATCTGAACTTAAAAGCCCAAAAAGGATATTAGACTTGGATTCAGTCCACAGTAACATATTCATATTTCTTCTAGTCTGCTGAAAATGGGAGCGCAAGACTATGCTTACATTCCAAATTGGCCATGTAACGATCTCCAGTCCCTCAAAGTAAATGTAAGCTATACGTCCAGCTATTTATCTCTCTCATCCTGCATATCTTAAAAAAGAATGAAATGAGACATACAGCATTAAAGTGCTTTTCAGACAACACACACAAATAATGGCGTGGGAGTAAGGTAGAGCTTGCTCCATGAACAGCAAGAGTTCAGGCTGTCTAGTCATGGAGTCCATGTTTGGAAAGTTTTTCTCACTGAGGTGGTATGCTTCATGGCAGCTTCTCAACTGAATTGAAACTTCCAAGGGAAGTTTTCTATTATTCCAATAGTTTATCACTTTTGCTGTTAAAATATTGCTACTATCTTGAATCCAGTTTTGTCTTTTAGTTATTCGATCTTGTGAAAACTCAAACTATCTTCATATCGCTGCATTCCTGTTTGTTCTGTATTTCATGGATGTGATCATCATTCCTGAAGCTTCTCTTTGGCATACATAGGTAGAGTTCCCTGAGCAGTACACACTGAAGCATGTTCAAAACTTTTGGTATCTGAACACTACCCCACTCAGAAGAGAAATCTTAGGGTTTATCAAAGATAATTTCATAAAAAAAATCAGTTCTACACTCAGTAACAGTCAAAAAAGCAAAACAGTTCCTAAGAATTATTAGGAAAGAAATACACAAGAAAATGTAAAATATCCTATTGCTGCTGTGTAAATCCGATGAGTAGGCAGGGACTACTCTTAAGCAGGGAAAAGAGATAATTTAGGCGGGACACGCTAGAAGTCTCCAAAATCCTTAGCAGTGTGAAAAAGGTGAATAGGCATTAATTGTTTGCTGTCTCTTTCAGACCAAGAAATTTAGCTTTGAAACTCACATGAAATGGGCTCAAAAACCAAGAAAAAGAAGTGATTCTTCATGCAACAGGCAGTAAAAAAAGCGAATCTCTTTTTCAAAGGAGTTGTAGATGCAAATTTAGATGGGTTCAAGAGAAAAGGAGACAAGTAATTAGAAGAAAGATTCGTCAGGCTCCCTAAATTGACAAACTCAGGCTCAGGAAATACTGAAGATAAAATCAGCTGAAGACTGAGAAATCACAAGGCAAAAGTACTATATACGCTTGCCTGATCCTTACGCTTCCCAGTGTGTCTACATATGCCCACTGTCAAGACAGGACAACAGGCTAACTGCACCCTCTGCCAAAACCAGTGTAGTCATTCTCATGTTTGATCCCTTCCTCATTCTTATGGTTCTCCTTTAAACCCCTCCAAGTGGAAAAATTTGAATTTACCATGCTGTCTGAAAATCTTGTTATTTATCTACATTTTTTTTTTTTTTGGTTCTGATCTTCACTTAAAACCTTTGGATAAAAGTTGACATATAAAACTAATGTCATGATAGAAACAGCATAATTACAATGAATGCCAAATGTCTGAATTAGAACAAGCTGACATTCATTATAAAGTGCCTCAAAGATTAATGAAGCTTAAGGAAAGAAGATGTAACTTTTTGAACTGATTAAAAAAGAGTAAGTCTGGCTATATGTACAAAGGTGGCTTAAGTTCAGCATGCCACAGAAACAACACAGTCATCAGATAAAGTCTATTCTTGTTGAATAAAAATTGAAAACTCAACTCTCCACAAGGTTAAAGATTGTATTTTAATCACAGACTGAAACATAATGATTTACAAAACTGATGGTTAGATTTAAAACCAACCACTTACATCTTTCTGTGGGAATATTCCCCCCACACCCTAGCAGATTAGGGGTTCAAGTGAAGAACAGAGCTGTTCATGTTTGCCTTTGGGACTGAATAGCGATTTCCAGGATGACGACTGATGCTGCAAGAATTCACCTAAGATGTTTGTCGCTATATTTCATTTACCCAGCTGGAAGTGGCTTGTTTTAGGGAACTCGGCTGGATTCATCAGAAATTCCAGCCATTTTGCAGCTTTCTGTCCAGAGCCTTCTCTGCAGCTCCTCGTCATATGTTACGTCAGCTGATTTTGTCCTTTCCTCATTGTAAAGATAGCAGCCACCAACTCCTTCCATCTCGGGTGATACTGCTGCATAGATGGTTGTAGAGGCTCCTTCCTCTGGAGTCTGCAGAAACCAAAAATAAATTCAGGTGAGATAGGTACAATACAAGAATTACATGCCACTATAGGACCTTATTAGTGACAATCAGTTTCCTAGTTTTGCATTACACTTGTGCTGCCTATGCAAACTTCAAGATGGCAATGATAAAAATGCCACCTATCCAACTGCCTGAGTGCAGTCCATTTTTAGAAAAGTATTATTTTGAGATATTTTAACCCACAGTACCAGTATATGGTAAGCTCTGGTTCATTTTCTCAAGAGCTAGTCAGATAGATCACACAAATTAATTGATTTATTTTTCAGTTAGAGCTAATAAACCCAAAAGCAAACACAAAAATTAATATCCCAGTGTAATTATTCATTTCACAAGGATGAAAGGCTCTGTACGCTGCCTGAAGAAGATGAAGGCTTAGGTTGTATGCGTAATGTGCTCATTTTAACAAGTATGATATAAGCAAAGGAGCATGAAATCCATTACAGCAAATTAAGATTCTGCAGTTCAATCCAAGCAGGCAGGTAAACTAGGGAATCGCATTTTATACAGAGCATAATTATCAGAGTTTTGCAGTGTCTTAAAGCAAAATGGTCAAAGTTTTATAATGTATAATATAACTTGAATGTTAAGTGAAAATGAATAAATGAATAGCTCAGAGTCATAACTCCTTTCATCCTGAGGACATCCAAAACACTTCTATTTTACATTTAAAAGCGTCACATAGCTATCGTTGAAATTATGTCAATGGCATTTTTTTTCTTTATTTGAAGGACATATTTGTAACACAATATTTGATATGTTTTGTCTTTATCTGTGATATAATTGCGATTAATGTCTACTAGAGAATAATGTGTTGTTTTACAATCTTTGCAATATCATTCTATGAGTCATTAATAGTGAAAGCCTGTTCACAGCTTTGTCTCCTGCACCTGACAGGATGTCTTTTCCTGAAAACTCATTTGATGAATGAGACAGTATTGAATAGGTTACTCAGCGCCTAATTTAAAAAAAAAAAAAAAAAAAAAAAAAACCTAAGTCATTTGAAGCTTTTTGTGACAAGGTTGTCTGAATTTTAATTTTTTTTTCTATTTTACCACTGTAAAATAAAGTACACAGTACAGCACAGTATATTAGTAATCATTAGTTTGTTTGATGCATCCGGCACTTTGTAAAGCTTCCCTTCCTACAAATAAATCAGAGCCATGTCAAATCACATGATAAGGCACCATGAGCCAGCAGAGTGCCCACAGCAACTGAGCAGAGCACAGTGCCTCCGGGGTACTGAGAGCTGCTGTCCCCCCCAGCACTGTGGGAGAAGCTGAATGTGATGAGGAGCCAGTGACCCACATCCCTAGCCCTGCAGCAAACCCCCGCAGATCACGCTTCGCTGCCACTGCCTCAGGTAAGTAAAAGGGAAAAGATTAGCAGTAATATCCACACAAACACATGACCTTCAATTCAATTGTAAAAGTTGCAAAGCTAATCAGAAAAAGGTAATGCAAATGATATACCAATTTATCATGAAAAGCTGTATTTTCTACAATAAAAAAAGCCTCTGCGTTGACCACAGGTCCATTCCTTGAAATGTGAGTTACTGAAGAAGCAGCTTTCTCCCACTGAAGCACTTCCACGCATAGAGTTCCACTATGCTCTAATAGAAATGCTCCGCTGGTTACATGTTGAGACCTTGTTCAAATGTGTTTAAGCTGAAGAAAAAACTACTGATGCCAATATGCTGCAAAGCAAAGTAATGCCACCTTTCCCTCAGCGGTCATAGAACAGCCAGCTTTTATTTCCAGTTACTGCACAAAGACAGCCTTTCCTATTTCAAATACGATCTAAAGAAATATGATAGTAAAAATATCAAAATATGAGGTAGTATGTTAGAAAAAAAATCAGGCCCATGTAACTTCAGGAACATTTTTTTTATTTTTAAGATGACTATACTGTGAGAAACTATCTGAAAAAGCAGAACACTTACACAAGTACTTCTTTACTTTACTTTACTGCTTTACTACTGTCACTTTACCCTACTTTATTTTATGAAAAACCATGCCATTCACATTCACTATATTATTTAAACAACATAAAGTTATGTGCACGCATAATACTTTGCAGGAGCAGGATGACTCTAAATAAAGCATCTTCTTTCTCAACTAAACATGCTCTTATAGCGGCTACATCATTATCGATTATGATGCAATATAACATATCATAATACTGTAAAGTAGGAGAGCAATAACGAATATGAAGCATTCATATTTTATACAATTTATTCTGTCTGACTGAAAGAAGCCAACACTTTTTAAGGTACTGCTGTATTTTAATTAAAAATCTAGTGACACAGCTGAATTATTATCTCCTAAAATGGTTCACTGGACATTTTGTTCCTAAGTCCAACAACTCTCTGGTACATATAAGTATAAATGAAACATGTCTATGACTACAAAATCTTAATGATAACAGCCCATAACTAAAATGCTTTAAAAAAGTGGTGAAGGTCTGCAGGTGAACTTTGTGTGGTTGCAGCCTTTGTCCTTATGAGTACCACCCTCTGCAATCTCAGAGACTGGTCTATACAGATCTTCCTACAGCATCAGAAACATAATGTGCAATTGCTAATTTGATGGGAATGGTCTCTAAAGATATTCAGAGCTTGTCAGGATTTCTATTTTTTGGTATGTCACGTTCTACATTAGAAGGGAATC
Organism: Struthio camelus; assembly: GCF_040807025.1. Taxonomy (NCBI): domain Eukaryota; kingdom Metazoa; phylum Chordata; class Aves; order Struthioniformes; family Struthionidae; genus Struthio; species Struthio camelus. The sequence continues at coordinate 147,076,083 of NC_090942.1, read as the reverse complement.
TATTCAAAATAATATAAATTACTTTAAATAAAGACTATATGGAAGTTGAACACTTGAAGCTGAAAGTCAGTTATTGGTATTATTCATGCAGCTCCAGTAGAGCTTTACAAATAATTTCATATGGCAAATTGTTTTTCAATCTTCAATAAAAAGAAAAGATAGGGCAGGCTCAGACAATAATAAATGTGTATAGATGACCACCACATGATAAGCCTGATAAGCATAGTGAAATAGTCAGTGTCCATTAAAGTCAGCTTTTGTAAATTTTCACAAGATCTTTGTTTTTCATCCTGTGCACCATAGCTATTATGCTGAGTATAAGGTTCAATACATACTTCCCATATACATGATTCTCATGTACTGTGCCAGGAATATTCTACCACCTGTTGCTAAAAGCAATAATCTAAATACATAGAGGGAAAAATAATAATATAATACATTAAATAATTAGTGTATACTAATTTAAGATAAAGCAAAACATTTTTTCCTGTGTAAAGGGAAGCAGAGTTCCATATGTATAATTAATAAACTGTCTCATTCCATCTTCTGAGTGCTTATTTAGTGCCAAAAGCTTTAATGTTACCTTACTTGAGGATTTCCTCATTGTTTTGGCATGCTTTTTGTGTTTTAAATGAAAGGAAAAAGGAAACTCTATTCCAGTCCCAGTCATCTGAAAGCACCTACTCATTTTCAGAGGCTGCAAAAAAGGGGTGCATATGCTGTGGTTCCTCCTCTGGGAGGTACATGCCTGTACCTACTGTGAAAGCACACTACATCCACTTGCCCATGCACAATTTGTCAGACCTTTTCCTGAAGTGTTAGATCTATTATATGCACATAAATTAACTTCAATAGACACACATACACACACATCCTGCCTGCATCCTGCTGTGTCCTGGAGCCTGTGGTGCTCTTGAGAAGAAAGAAGCTGGGAACAGATTGCAACCACTGGAGCTATTCACAAATATCTGGGCAAGGAGCAGGATTAATTGTTCTGGCAGTGGCAGCCCCATTCCTGGTTGCTGTCTTTCCTGGGAGCCCATAGCTCTTCCTTCTATCATGTGGCTGTGACTATCAGATGGTGAGGAGGAACCATAGAGCCCTTGCAAAAGAAAATGGCAGCAAGTAGGAGACTACTGCCAAAGCAAAGTACCCATCCCTTGATGCTGAGGGTCCCCTGGGAAGGAGAGCTTCTTAGGGTAGGCCAGAGAAATCACTAGCTATTTTTGCATACTGTGATCTGAAAAAAAAAAAAAAACAGGATGTTTGTCAAGACGCTCTGTACAAACAGCATGGAGTTTCAATCTTTGTGACTCTGAAGTATTGTACCAAAAGTTACAGGTAGACAGGCAGCAATGGTAAGCATCATTCCAATCATAAGGGATACATTATATACTGCCAGAGTAAATAAAAAGGAGTAACAGAACAGTATAAAATATGTAGAGGATCGGTAGCATCTTGTTCATGACTTGATTAGCCTTCTTGTCTTAAGATGAGAAATTCCACAATACTTCTTCAGTCTTCAGTTCCCAACTTACTTGTGCTGAGCTTTTGTTTTTTGTTTTTTTTTTGGATTTTTTGTTTCCAAATCATTATATTATTAGCATCCAACTGACTATATCCAATACCTTTGTCATGGTCAAGGAAAACCGATTTCTGCTAATTTGACTTTTTTTCCTAACAAAATTCTGCATCTGTAATTCCTTTAGTTCGTTACAGTATTGAACATGTCTTTTACTTTTACATTTTCTTATAATTAACTATTTGTTTACAGTACCCTTTAGTAGCAAATAAGGGTCTGACGGAACTTACGTACCTTCCTATTGCTGATTACATGGGTAGGTTGTGAAAGAAAGAAAAAAAAAAACTAGTATGCAACCAGCTCTTTTAGCAAAATGAAGTCTAGATACACAAAAGGCATCATTTTGACGCTATTGAGGCCCAAAGAAACAACTGTTTTCTTACAGAAGCTTTGATATTTCTCTGTATATTTAAAATATTCACTAATAGTAAGTGCTCAGCAAAGAATAATTATCCCTCAGGGCCAATAAATAATCTGCTCTATGCAAAATTGGGACATGTACTAAAAGGGCTTTGTGTTTTAAGTTTTTTTAATACTTGCCCGTTAACACAGTTTGATTAATGAATTTTTAATTGCAATATAATCTTGTCAATGCTAGGTACTTATGCTCATAAAATGTGCTGATGGTGGCCCTTCCCTACAGCCATATTGCTGTGGAGTATCACAGACATTCAATTTGTCCACCGCAGGCTCAGCAGCTTAACTCTTTGGAAACAAAGTGCGTCTGCATCCCTTGCATGTGATAGTTTTGAGGCGCTTCCCTTGTTAATCACTATCTACATGCCCTTCTGCCTCCATCCGAATTACTAGCTCAGAGTTATGAGTAGATGGTACCATTACAGAGCTTCAGGCTGTATAGTATGTCTGCTGGAAATGACAGGAAATCACACTGGAAGTAAAACTAGTAAGGGCCTATGATTTCTTTTCTGAAATCTATTAACTTTCCCAGTACCATTTTTAGGGGCTACCATCAAACACTGAGAACCTTGCCAGGTATCTTAAACATGGTGATGTGAATGGATGTGAATGGATGGTATGCATATACTTCAAATTGTACTGTTTGATGGAGTTGGCTATATGATTAAAAAATAGGCCGTGACACAACCAGTGGAATCAGAGAAACAGGAATGATTACTCTGGAGCAGCTTCACTCATGGTTCCCAGGCTCAGTCGGTCAGGGAAGACTGGTGGGATAAGATTGTGCAATGCATGAGCTAGAAGTGGCACGCACACACAGACTCCTGTATGCTGGTAGCTACATTCCTGAGGTACAGGACCTGGCATGGAGAGATGGCACAGACCACATCCTGGACAGCGGTCCTCTGGATGGAGAAGAGCATGGCTAAATTAACTGTAGATGAGGAAGGAATGAAGGGGGAGAACAGTTTTCAGGCTTGCGGTCAGTGTATAAAGGTATCTTGTGTTAAAGCATGCTATGCATATGAGAGTACCATGGGTAACCTCATGTTAAAGCATGCTGCCATTCACAGATGAGTTTCCAAAAGATGTAGAAGCCCACTGTTCAAAAAGGTAGTAAGTAGGACAGATACTGTCAAATATCAGGATGATGAAGGATTGAAAGGAAATAAATGTAATACAGCTAGTCCTAAAAAAACTGTATTGCTCAGAAGCTGCACGCCATAACAAAGTATCTCTCGAAGGTACTTCTGTGATGGTGTCACAGGTTTCCATGAAGTAGGTGGGAAAATAAATGCAACTGTGAAGTTGCTCTAAATACAGAGGAACTGAAATGCCTTGAAAAATATCACTTTAAGATATGTCTGGAGCCTGACTGAACCATTTACCTTATAAAAATAACATCATACTAATAAAAGCACTTAGTTTCATTAAAATATGATTGACTATACTTTTTCTAATAACTTTTTTTTCTCTTTCTGTATCTATCAGAGCAGTAATCCTGCCTCTCAGGAACTATATTTGTATTTATGATGCTGTCATCTTGAGAGGTGCTATAAAAGAGGGCTGGGCAAAGGGGAGAGAGAGCAGGGAATATCTGGTAAAGTGAATGACCAACACTGCAGTGGCATTTTGAGGGGAGGGAGTAAAGGGCCAAAGAGGCAGATGTGCACCTAGGATTGATGGGCATGCTGGCAAATGGCTTAATGCTAAGGAAAAAAACCTTTTGAAACACTTTTATCCATACAATTTGTAATGCAGAATATATTAAGAATTGGTGGAATGCCCCTCAACAGCAATATTAAGTTGGCTGGCAAGGGGACACTCATCCACACTGGTTTTATAATGGTAGTCTTATCAGAGTCTCTTGTTCTCTCACATCCATTAAGCCATGCAGTTTCTAGTTACTCTGGGAAATTGTGTTCTCATGAATATTAAAGTAAGTAAATTTGTGATAAGCAAATTACTTGTGTTCCACAGAGCACTGATTTCTATGATCTTTGAACAACCAAATGGTTTCAAAAACAGGTCGCTTATGGATGCAAGACACTCTAAGGTGAAATAACAACCTGCTGCTCTAATGTCACAAGCCTTTCCATGAAGACATGGGCTAAATGTTCTCAACATTTGTTTCGTAACTTCTACAGTGTCTAAAGTGATCATCGCTTTGAGAATCTCAGCCAAAAAAGCAACCAGTTGAAATACTGACTAATAAAAAAAAAGGTTAGAATGGAAACTATTATGCAGACACCAGGATATGTTCAGTAACCTTTGATAAATACTGCTTTAACAGCTGGTTATAAGTTCAGATAGTATCTGCAGCCAGTACCGAATGTCAGATCCCTAGAAAGTCAAAGCTGATAGAGAGGTCTGCAGCAAGCTTTTCCAAGATCTCTGCTTTCACTAAAACCCCCTGGTTTCCATCTGTGTTCTGTCTGTCTTCCTTTTCTTTTCTATGTAGCTCACTATTATTCTCTTTCTAATTTCTGCCTCAATTGCAGACCAAAAAGACATGAAGATGTTTAACCGAATATACAACTCTCCATAGAGACACAGTCAGCACCATCAAATTAATTTCTCTTAACCGCTAACTCAGACAAAGCGAATTCTTTAACAAATTTATTTCATAACACAGTTCTTTTGATTTCATCTTTAAAAGAGACATAGAAATAGAAATGGCTGAGTTAAAATGTGAAGCCTTTTTCCTGACAACGTTGTGGCTGCAGAGAAACCATTTTGGAATCAAAGAGATTAATATATAATAAATAAGTAACACTGGCAAATTAAGAACACAAGGCAATTTTCAAACTACAAAAGTGCCAAAATGTTGAAGGAAGAGTGCTTTTTAATATGAATAGTTTATGTCTATTATTGGCAAAAGAGAGACATTTTCCCTTGAACATCCTAAAATGTAAATTAGAGAACAGAAGTAGAGAGAACTGTCAGACAGCAGTTTGTAACCATGAAGAGTATCAAATCCTGAATCTCTACTACCCTCCATCTTGAAACCAAAATTCTTGTGAAAAGATTTCCGAAGAAATTGAATTCTCTTTTTGGTCTCCTAAAGTTGCTAGTGCCCTACCTGGTGGGCAGTGAGCAGGTAGGTTCCCTGATAGTGGTTCTTTAAGCTGCCTCAAGCTGGCCAACTGGGCAGCGGGTTGTATGGACACCCTGGCACACCAGCCACTGAGTCTAGCCAGGCATTCTCTGAGGACAGGGCAGATGGGAAGACCCAAAGAGCCCAGGAGGCCCTACCTCGTCTTCACACCAGTCCTCAAGGTAGATGGCTGTGAAGGAGACTGGAGACACAAGCCCCCTGGAACAAAGGAAGCATATCCAAAAGACCATGAGCTCTGCCTTTCATTCATGGAGCCCACAGAGCGAGCAGGCAGGCTTGAATGTTGAGTTTCTAATCAATCTTTTGATGGAGCCAACTGTGGAAGGTTTCACTTCATTTTGTGTCAAAGCAGGGCTTTCTGAGAAATATATTTGCTTGGAAAATTGCCAAGCAGCTTTACTCTGAGGCTTTCTGACGGCTCTTCTGTCAGTCTCAGAACATGAGCAAAGGTTTACTGAGGACAGCTGTGGCCACAATGCTGAACCCACCTCTTCCAAAGAAGCTGCTTTGGACTAAGCAGGATATCATGGGTCATCTCAAATAGTGTCAGATGCCTGTATTTATTAGGCAGCTGAATCCTTTTGGCTGACCAGCTGAAGTGCTTTCTTGGCCTCACTGAAGAGAGTGCCATTGGCTTCAAGTGGCAGCTTAAACATTAAACACACTTGTAGATGCCTAAATGCAGAAAAATAAATTTAGGTACCTTAAATTCAAACTGAATCTCACTCACTTAGAAGTACTAGACATTTAACCCCAATGATTTGAATGTGGAAGCTTTCAGATCGATGCTTTGCATTTTCTAGGCTGTTGAAGTGAAGGACTATAAAAACAATATTTAAGTTTGAGGAAATTTCAAAACAGAAACAAGAACTCAACTTTACATGATTGTTTCATTTGAGTGGGAATCGAAACTTAGGGTCAAAGTCATTAATCATAACTGAATCCTTTGTTCGTTTTGTCAAATGCATTGAGAAAGATTACTTTGCCTGAATGTTGGTTCCTAGGCTCCTTCTGTATTATGAAGGATACATATGTTCATATTGAGAACTGCGATATCACTGCAGCTACTAAATTACATTGCACTTGTTACTTTACTCAGCTCAATAATAATAGGCAAAATTTGACAAATAGGACCCTGTTGCCCAAGAAATTGTATAAACATCTAGTCAGAGACAGTCACTTGCCAGGAGAACATTCAGTCTCTGGGAAACAAAGCAGGCAATAACAGGATGTAAAAGGCAGAGAGAGTACATGGATTTCACATAATACTCAAGCCAGTTCTGGAACACAGCACTCTGTCTGGCTAACTAGCCCTCTGAAAAGCATAATACTCTATTGCAGCAATGTCTAGCATCTACCCATTGCTTAAGGAACCTGAGCTAAATCACTCAGAATTGTCTGGGTATCTTCATCTGGCATCTTAATCTGGCATCTGGTATCTTAATCTGGCATTTTCTGCAACAGCTCTATTCACAGACAAGTAAAGTGATTTACTAAAGCAAATGAGCAGGTCAGAAGAGCTGAGGAAAGAATGCTGGCCTCCTAAACCTGAATCCTAACTCCTTATGCACTAGGCTGCTGTGCCTTTCTGTGCGTGTAAAATAAAATAAGCAATTTATTTATTTACCACTAGTTCTATGGCCCTAATTACAATGTCATGTGAGCAATTCAGTATAATCTTCTCCATTCCTCGATGTAGGCTGATCTGTCATTAAGTAAGAATACTTAATTACAGTTTAGTATTCATGCTAGTAATATTCTAAGGAACCATCCTGTTATTTATATTAGCTATACAAGGCTTTAATTCTACTGAGTTTTGAACTATCATTACTATCTGAGAAATATAAATGAGAGCATAAAACTGCTCCTCCCCGCAACAAAGCTCTTAGAAATGCAATCATCTCTTTGATAGGTAGTGGCTGGAACATCTGCCTCGTTTAATAATGTATACTGGATTCCTTGTAGTTGAAAGAACAATTTAAATATGAATCAAAATGTGAATGGATCAAAATTAAAAGAAAACTCAAAACAACAAACAACCACAAAAGCTTTAGTGCTTTAGTTTTCTGATGAACTATCTTATATCAATGTATGGTCATCTTCAGTTTGTTGAATTCTTTCAAATCATGCCAGTTATTGGCAGTTGAAATGAAACAACACAGAAAAGCAAATTGAAGTGTTGACATTTGTAATGGTAGCTATGTTTACATCAGTTCCAGTTAGCAGGAGAGTGCAGCTAACAGAGGCAGCAAACAGATGCAGTAATTTGTGCACCAGTGTCTGAGCTCTGCTTATAAGTTCTGAGAACCTTGTTGGAAGCTGTGGAGATTTTCTGAGGACCCTCTGAGGAGCTAGAGAGTACTTGCTGCTGACAGCTAAGAAGAGCTAGGCAAGCACAGCTACATCTTAACTTCTCCTGGGAAGCTCTAGCTAGGTGTAGCTGCTGCTAACGAGCTCTGTTGGTTGCCCCTGATCAGAGAGAGTTGGGGCCTTTCTTGTAGCTGACCCTTGATTAGGGTGGGTCAAGTATCCTGTGTGTAAGTGCTAGGGTGAGGTCTATAGAAGAGCCAGGCCTAGAGTGCAGTGAACAGAGGCAGTGAACAGATGCAGCAGTTTGTGCAGAAGGGTAAAAAGAAGGGGTCTTTGTTGCCAGTCATAGTAGTATATGCTTCCTCAGACATAGTTATGTCATGTTGCAGAGTGCATTCCCCAGTAGCTGTTAGAGTTGCTGCATCAGCCATGTCAGAGGCTTCCACTCAGATAGACCTTCTGATGGCAAATGCAGCTCTGCAGGTCTCAGGCTGGGTCCTCTCCGTGAGGCTGGGTCTGACAGTCAACTCTTCTAGCAGAAGATGTGCTATTGTAGATGAACTGTGTTGCCAGGTAAAGGAATTATCGGAGAAAATAAGCAGGCTATGTAGCATCTAAGAAGATGAGTGTGAGATAAATGGAATAGTCTCACAGCCCCTACAGCTTCAAGAGTCTCAACTGCCCCACAGCAGTGAAGATGCAAGCAGGCACTGTGCCATGTGGAATAGTAAGTCATAACTCTGTAGAAGATGAAGGCCAGAAACTAGTCACTTCTCATATGAGGAGAAAGGCTCCTGCTCTTCCTGAAGACTTGCAGTTGATAAATAGATTTAGTGCCCTCCAAGCTGAGGAGGAGCTGGGCATGGCTTCAGGTGAAGCAACTGAGCTAAGGGACCCTGTGCCACACAGGAACATCTAGAAGAAGCGGCGAGTGACTGCTGTGGTTGACTCCCTGCTGCAGCAAACAGAGGCACCCATCTGCTGACCTGACCTCTTATCTAGAGAGGTTTGCTGCCTGCTGGGGGCTCGGATCCAAGATGTCATGGATGCCGAGGTGTGACCACCCATCCAACTACTACCCCCTGCTACTCTTCCATGTGGGTACCAGTGATACCAAGGGCAACTTGGAAAGTATCAAATGGGATTTCAGAGCTCTGAAATCCCCAGAGGGGCCAGGGGGCTGGGGGCCCAGGTCATTTTCTCCTCAGTCCTGCCAGTGAAGGGGAAGGACGGAAGGAGGAGTAGATGGATACTCCAAGTAAACAACTGGCTATGCCGCTGGAGTCGGCAACACAGTTTTGGTGTCTATAACCATGAGACCCTGTTTGAAGATTGACAACTGACTGGGAGAGATGGGATCTGCCCCACTAAATGGGGCACACGCATCTCTGTCAACAGGCTGGCCAACCGGGTAAGGAGGGGTTTAAACTAGGAAAGATGGAGGGAAGGGGAAAGCTATAGAGACCACCTAGACAGCAAACCGGGGTTCAAGTGGGGATACTTCCAGCAAGTACATGCAGCCAAGGAAGTGCCTACAAGACATGACTATGAGGGATCCTCTTGCCCCCCTCCTGGGAAATCAGCATGCTTGAACACCTCTCTGAAGTGCCTGTACGCAAACGTACGCAGCATGCGGAATAATAAACAGGAAGAATTAGAGATCTGTGTGTGGTTGCAGAGCTATGATCTCTTTGCAGTTACAGAGACATGGTGAGATAGCTTGTATGACTGGAATGCTGCCATGGATGGATTCAAGCTCTTTAGGAAGGACAGGCCAGGAAGGCAAGATGAGGGAGTCGCCCTTTATGTGAGGGAGCAGCTGGAATCGGGCACTGCCTCGGGGTGGATGATGAGCAGATCGAGAGCTTATGGGTAAGGATTAAAGGGCAGACTAATAAAGGTGACACTGTTGTGGGGGTTTACTACAGGCCACCTGATCAGGAAGGAGGAGTCAATGAGGCCTTCGACAAACAGGAAGGCCTCATGATCCCAGGTCCTGGTTCTCATGGGGGAATTTGGCCACTCTAATATCTGCTGGAGGAACAACACAGCAAGGCACAAGCAATCCAGAAGATCCCTGGAGAGCACAGATGATAACTTTCTGACATAGGCGATGAAGGACCTGATGAGGAGAGGTGTGCTGCTGGACTTTGTATTAACAAACAAGGAAGGGCTAGTTGGAGACGTGAAGGTTGGAGGCAGCCTTAGCTGCAGTGATCATGAGATAGCAGAGTTCAGGATTCTACGAGGAGGAAGCAAGGTAACAAGTATGATCACAACCCTGGCTTCAGGAGAGCAAATTTTGGCCTCTTCAGGGACCTTCTTGGAAGAATCCCATGGGATTGGGCCCTAGAAGGAAGGGGGAGTCCAAGAAAGCTGGTTAATATTCAAGGATCACTTCCTCCAAGCTCAAGAACAGTGCACCCCTCTGAGTAAGAAGTCGAGGAAAGTGGGCAGGAGACCTGCGTGGATGAGCAAGGTGCTCCTGGCAAAACTCAATCACAAGAAGGAGGTGTACAGAAGGTGGAAGCAGGGACAGGCCACTTGGGAAGAATATATGCAAGAAGAAAGTATGCAGGGATGTGACTAGGAAGGCTAAGGCCCGTTTAGAGTTTAATCTGTCAAGGGATGTCAAGGACAGCAAGAAGGGCTTCTTCAAATACATTATTAACAAAAGGAAGACTAGGGAAAATGTGGGCCCACTATTGAATGGCGCAGGGACCCTGGTGACAGAGGACACAAAGAAGGCAGAGCTACTGAACGCCACCTTTGCTTCAGTCTTGACTGCTAAGGCCAGACCTCAGGAATCCCTGACACAGGAGACCAGAAAGTCTAGAGAAAGGAAGACTTTCCCTTGGTCGAGGAGCATCAGGTTAGACATCATTTGTGCAAACCTGACATCCACAAATCCATGGACCCTGATGGGATGCATCCACGAGTGCACAGGGAGCTGGAAGATGTCATTGCTAGGTCAATCTCCATCATCTTGGAAAGGTCCTGGAGAACAGGAGAGGTGCCTTAGAACTGGGAGAAAGCTAATGTCACTCCAGCCTTGAGGGAACTACAGGCCTGTCAGCCTCACCTCCATCCCGGGAAAGGTGATGGAACAGCACATCCTGGAGGTGATCTCTAAGCATGTGGAGGACAAGGAGGCGACCAGGAGTACTCAGCATGGATTCACCAAAGGGAAATCATGCTTGACCAAGTTTTCTAGGATGGAATGACTGGTGGGGTAGATGAGCGGAGAGCAGTGGATGTTGTCTCCCTGGACTTCAGCAAGGGTTCTGACACTGTTTCCCACTACATCCTCATAGGCAAGCTCAGGAAGTGCAGGCTGGATGAGTGGACAGTGAGGTGGATTGAGAACTGGCTGGATGGCAGAGCTCAGAGGGTTGTGATCCCTGGCACAGTCCAGTTGGAGGCCTGTAGCTAGCAGTGTCCACCAGGGGTCAGTACTGGGTCCAGCCTTGTTCAATGTATTCATCAGTGACCTGGAGGAAGGCACAGAGTGCACCCTCAGCAAGTTTGCTGATGCTACTAAAGTGGGGGGAGTGGCTGACACCCCAGAAGGCTGTGCTGCCCTTCAGAGGGCCCTGGAGAGGCTGGAGAGCTGGGCGGAGAGGAACCTCCGGAAGCTCCACAAAGGCCAGTGCAGGGTGCTGCACGTGGGGAGGAATAACCCCCTGCAGCAGGACAGGCTGGGGGCTGACGTGCTGGGAAGCAGCTGTGCAGAGAAGGACGTGGGAGTGCTGGTGGACAACCAGTTGTGGCCAAGAAGGCCAAGGGCACCCTGGCTTGCATGAGGCAGGGTGTTGCCAGCAGGTGGAGGGAGGGGGATCCTGCCCCTCTCCTCAGCCCTGGGGAGGCCTCCCCTGGAGTCCTGTGTCCAGTGCTGGGCTCCCCAGTACAAGAGAGACGTGGCACTGGTGGAGAGAGTCCAGTGAAGGGCTACGAACATGATGAAGGGACGGGAGCATCTCTCCTATGAGGAAAGGCAGAGGGAGCTGGGCCTGTTCAGTGTGGAAAAGACTGAGAGGCGATCTCATCAACGTGTACGAGTATCTGAAGGGAAGGTGTCGAGAGGATGAGGCCAGTCTCTTCTCCGTGGTGACCAGCAATAGGGCATCAGGTGAAACAGAGGCAGTTCCATCTGAACATGAGGAAACACTTCTTCACTGTGAGGGTGACAGAGCACTGGAACAGGTTGCCCAGAGAGGTAGTGGAGTCTCCTTCCCTGGAGATATTCAGAAGTCATCTGGACATGATCCTGGGCAACGTGCCCTAGGTGACCCTGGCTGAGCAGGGGGGATTGGACTAGCTGATGTCGAGAGGTCCCTTCCAACCTCAACCATTCTGTGACTCTGTGACTGGCAAACGAAATGAAACAACACAGAAAAGCGTTTACTGAAAAAAAAACTGAAGTGTTTACGTTTGTAATAGTAGCTGCATTTATACCTGCCCCAGGCAGCAGGAGACCTAGCAAGGTTCTAGTTGCTGAAGGTAATGCACCTGAGTGTATATATTTCCAAAGAATTTATTTTCTTACCTGCATGCACATGCAATGTAAAATGTCTCTGCTGGTTTTCGCTGGAAACAAAGTTTTTAAGCATAAGATAAATGGTTACTTCTGGCTTGTAGTCCCCTAACGCTGCCTTTACTCTTTTACTTACTGTTTGACATTTGACAAGCCCCTTTGCTCATATATCTTGTTTCCCTTTCTAAGAAAATAGGAGCTAATACTTTTATTACCAACTTCACAAGTTTGCTGTGAGGTCTATTCACTTTTTGATGTTTATACAGCCCTATGAACAGATCTGGAACTCCTAAATATTTAAAAGCTAATCACAATGCAGAAAACCTTTAGGAATTACAACTAGATCCAAACACCTAAGTCATGGACTGTACACAGCATACACAAAATTGAATAATGTAATATTACCCAGGCCAGTGGCTATTTCACAAACAGTTCTATTTTAAATCAATATAAAACCTGACAGTAGTGCAGTTTCTGGGCTTTGTAGGCTCTCCTCCCTGTTCAGCAAACAGCGGCAGGGGTGTGCAGGCTTGGTGGAGACAGGCTCCCAGCCTAGCAGTGCTCACCTGCCCGCCAGTGGGCACTTGCCTAAACTTTCCTCCTCAGGGGAGAAGGTGTGAATCTCTTCCTGAACAACCACGTAAACCAAGCTCCTGGGGGCCTCAATGACAGGTATTTCTTGAAAACGAATCAAGTCAGCCAGCTTGCTTGAGCTAGTTGAGATGAAGACCAGAAACACACTGGCTGGATGATTAGCAAAGCAGGCAAACTAAACCTAAATAACTTCAGGGTGCTATGTCTCCGCATTAAGCACATCTTAATAGCATGAAAAAGAAAGAACACTTGGGAAGATGAGATAAATAAAAGCAAAAATACGCTTCCCTTCTCACATTCTCCTGCCTATGTTGCCGTGGTTCCCTTTCGTTTTCCCTTCCCCTCAGCAGGCTGACTGACCTGCAGTGGGTCCCGCGGTGGACAAGCAGGGCCCTCACTCAGCTATACATCGGAGGCCACAGAGCAGCCTGTTGCAGCACAGCTCTTTTCTCTCAACAGAGCTCCTGTACAGAAGAAGAGAAATTGCCTAGAGTACTTATCCTTTCCCTGTGCCTCACTCCTGGGCTCTTTCTCTCTTCCACTGACTCTGAACCTTTCCTCAGGACTGAAATGTGGTAATCCTGCAGAGGTGGCATTGGCTGGAATAAGGATATTTCAAAGAGTTTTCAAAGTACAGTTTAGCACTGTCCATGCCACAACTGATCTGGTTTTCTGTTATTGACATAGTGTGTTCAAACTATTGTTTTTTATGTGCAATATTCCCCGAGCTAAGAGGAGTGGAAAAGAAAAGGAGAAAACCTAAATTGGAAGGCAGATAAAAGTGACAGGGAGGGATGGAGGCATATGTGCAAAAGTATGCTGATTATAATTTCACCCGCTGGCAGTTTTTAGCATTTAATCTGGAACCATAAAACAAACAAACAAACAAACATGGATGTTAATTTAGGTCTATCCTGAATGACATGCTCCCAAAGATGGAAAATAAGAATGGACTTATCTTTTATAGTTATTTTGGTAAAAGAACAGAAACAGGTAAGAGTAGCTCAGATCTGCTAATCCTATTTTTCCAACAGACGCGGTAAAAAGAATCAATTGATTTAATTCAGTAAGTACACATTGTATATACTCTCTTCTGATGAGAAAAATAATGTGTCCAGTAAGTTCAAAGTATTTCTATGTAAGTAATAAAACCCCTGAAAACATCAATTCTCTTCATTTTAATTCTACTCATATTTCATCTGCAATAGCTTGTAAAAACAGTTAATTAAAAAAATAATCACCTAGTAAACAAAACTACTGTTTCCCAATTTCTTTCACAAAATAAAGCAAATGTCTTAAAATCACAGATATATTCTGAAGCCATACCATTATGGAGCTCTCTACATAGCTTGACTTCTCAGCTACCAAAGAGAGATACTAAATTTAAAAGCAAAGGCTGTATTCAGTTGCAAATCAACATATCTTAATGCTAACTAACCCATCAGAATCAACCTGCTTTTAACAAAATAACTAAAAATGCAAATGTAAAGTAGGACTGAATTTGATTATTCAAATTAAGCTTTCTGCTGTGTTGACTGAAAGTAGGTTTAAAAGTTCTGTAACTTAAATCCCTTTCCTTAAATGAATCAACCCTGGGCTCTTCACTGCACTCTAGGGAACACCAATGGTTTAAATTCAGAAGAAATAAAAAGAACATGTATAACTTTAGATAGGCAAATAGTGTCATTTATTTCAATAAGATTAGTCATGTTTCTAAAATTATGTCAGTCAAGATCTGAGGCCTAATATCTTTTACTATACCGGCTCATTATAGCAGAGGAAACACACAGCCTCTTAACCACATAAACAGTTCCTAAGATCTGAAATGCGAGCAATAAACTTCCATCTGGAAAACAATTATTCGTGAGTTTGAATTTATCATGTTTAATCACCAACAATCTGAAAGAACTGGTTGGTACTTGTAATACAGAGGGGGATATTAGCCTAGGGAGAGGTGATAAAGTTATTAACTTCCAAGGGGGCAGAGAAAGAAAACAAAAGAAGGCAGTCCTCGTCTGCGGAACAGAAAAAGGGAAGCAGGGAGGCGGGACATACTGAAAGTTGTTACTAGTAAGTATTAAGGCCCAAGTTTTTACTATCCACTGAAGTTGTTAATTTTAATATTCAAAGTAACTTTAAGGTGTTTTGTAAATCTTCATTTTGGTAGCAGATGGAGCCATTAATTTGTGGGCATAGGCAGCTTCCAGCATCATGCCCTGGGATCTTGTACAGAACAACCCAGAGCTTTACACTTGTAAAATAATCAATAGCCAAAATAAAAGCAATGAGTATTAACCTTTTTATTTTATTAAGTGCCCCATGAGAGTTCCTATTGTGCTTGTATTTACAGGGCTTTTTGACTAAAAGGTTGGAGTAGTTGCTTCAAATGGGAAACAAACACTATGAAGTTTTGTGGTTCGATAAATACATGCTGTGGACTCATCTGGTGCTGAGATAATTTGCTTTGTTTAGGGCGCTTGTATTGAACTATGCTCTTTAGTAATTCCATTTTGCTACAAACGCGCACTTTCCTTGAGATTCCAATCAATGACCTATCCCTCTTCCCTCCCTGTAATGCACTGCAAACAGTGATGGTCCAGATTACTAAACTTTTCTTTTCTGGGAAAATTTCCAGCTGAATTAATGCAAAACTGCGCTGTGGTTTAGTAACTACTTTCAGTTCATAAAAATAAAGGCTGAGATGTGAGTTGGGGCTTGAAAGCCAGTGCAGACCACATGAGTCAGGCAGCCCTCTTCCAGCTCTCCCTGCCGCTGTCCTGTGCTCCTTGCAGCTTGCTTAAAATTCAGCTCTTCACCTGCAAGCCTGCAGAACTCTGCAGCCGTCTATTGTTATTTAATATGTACTTCACAGCAGAACTGAATTGTTCCAATCAAGATTAGGACTCCGTTTCTCTAGGCAGCACGCAAAACACGTTTGCAGTCTAAACTCACACTTTTTGCTGCCTGCTTTTTCTTCGTGCCCTATGACAGGCTTACAGATAGCTCCATATTTCCTTTCATTCCTTTTTCCTCCTCCTAAATTCATGCCTAATGTCAGCCCCCTCCTAGTCCTTATTGCATGTGGCTCCCACCTCAATGTGCCAGGCAGCTGTCCCCTTTCCGTCACAGCCTTCTTTGCTGTCCATGTACCGTATAAATTACTGTCTCCTCAATGGTTCCCTCCTCAGATCACCCGTTTGTATTACGTGGGCCTTTCAGAAACTGAGCAGAGCTAGATAGGAGCTTTCAAAGGATGACCTATTCTGGTAGATTGCTTTTACTATCTCTGGAGCAAACAACAGCAGCAAGCCTTTTGATGATAGAGAAAGAAGAGGAAAATATTAGCTGAAAGCTTGTCAAAACCTTGACCCAGCCAGCTCTGAAAATATCAGGGGAAAAAATGGTACTTCAGGCAGTGAGTCTGCAAGCAGTGCCAAGCATGCAGCAGAAAACAAGGTTCCTGTCAGGAAAAGCAAAATCACAAGGGAAACAGAAATCATGGTGCAACAATGTGTGGCAGTCCCGCATGCATGGGCTGCAGGAATGAGTGTGATCGGCATGGGTCTCATGGTGCAGGGACCGTCAGTACCAGCTCCAGTCCTTCCCAGTGTATGAGCCGCTGCTGCAGCTCCAGGGATGAGGCGCAAAGCCTGTGACTTTCTCTTGGACTGATACAAGCAGTTTGCAGTTCCTGAACTTTATAAAGGAGCCACAATACAGAAGCAAGAGCTTCCCAGACAGCGCTCTTTTTATATAAAAATAATCTAAACAGCTGGGTTTTCCTAATTATATAAACTCCATACTGAAGAAAACATAACTGACCTTTACTTTTAAATGTGTGCTCAGTAACAGAGGATTAGAATTGTTTGTGAGCTTTGCAAAGCCTGTAACTCGGCTGTGGGAAAAAAAGCCTTAATTTATATTTGTCTGATCCCTAATAGCCCCTGACAGGCTGTGAAACAAATAGTTTTAATTACTCCCTCCTTGCTGAATCTATGGTCTCATCGTTTAATCAAAAAAGTAGCAGATATTATCTATTACAGAGAAATCAGCACAATTGGGATTAAAAGAAGAATCATACACTAGGAAAAACAGGAAATTATATTAACACCAAACTGTGACAAATGTGCCCGTCTTATTGTAGCTCTGTCCTAAGACAGCAGAACATTTACAAAAACAAATAAATAAATAAAAGCAAAGACTTTTCCATTTATCCTGGGATTTATGGCTATTGAACATGTCAATGTGGTCTCTGCAATTAAAAAAATATATATATTCAAAAGACTCCTTTCAGTTATTAATGAACAATATACAGCTCTTACATATTGGTGCAAAATAAGTGCTACTTTTTTTTTACAGCAACCATTGACGCATGAAAATAACTTTAGAGCTAATCAACGGGTAATGACTATATTTCATGAATAATGCTCCATTCTGAGAAAAAAATTTGTTGCAATTCATAAACAATTATGGACATCACAAAGGAAATGAATCAATGCCTACAAGAAATCTTCATGCTATTTAAAATTTCTACTGTAATATTTGCCTTAGTTCCTTGGAACCAGTGTAATTTCTCCTGCAATACTGTGAACGTATTCAAGACTCTAAAGACTAGTATAAAATGCAAAGGCTAAACTTCTAGTGGATAAGACTGAAAGCCAGTAATGCCATGACTGTTACTGACATGCAGTAACCATGGGGCTCTGTGCTAAGCTCTTTCTTAAAAGTGACATTTGACAATCACAAAATGATCAAGACCTCACATTTTAGGGGCCTTGTATACCACGGCAGGACTTCAAGTTTTTAAAGTCTCCCTGGTTTCTTCTTTAGTGTGTAACACTTTACCGCTCAGAATAACTGGAAGTACATGAAATGGCCAGAGCAGGAGGTAATGCATCTCAATGGCTGCTAAGTCTCTCCCTGGGAGACAGATTTGTCACTAGCTCCTAAAATGAACTGGTGAATTCCCATTGGCCTAATTCTCTACATACAGCCTTTCACCTTGTTTTTACTGGCACGTCAGTACAGAGCAAGGGAAAAATATAGACTAATTCAAAGTACAAATCAGAATTCTCCTCTATTAATGCAAGGGACAGAATTTCCCATTGTTCACATGTGCTAATAAATACTGAGGATTTACAAGGCCGTGAAGATGCTAGCTTTTCAATTACTTCCATGTCTCACATTTGTCTACTTTTTGAGTCACATGCAGCTTAGCTGCAACTGATTTATAGCCTGAAATGGTGCATCTTTAATTTAGGATTTTATCTGTACGTTACTATGCTTACTTCAGGACAAAAGTCTGATCTTTATTTAGAAACGGAATAGACAACTTCATGCTTATCATCAGAGCACAGCTACTTTACCATCTGAAAACAGTTACAAGCAGCAGCTGATTTGAAGGAGGCATTTTCTGATGGAGATATTTTTGAGAGGTTGCCAGGAGGACGGGGTCAGACTCTTCTCCATGGTGCTCAGCGATAGGACGAGAGGCAACAGGCACCACAAGAAGTTCCGCCTGAACATGAGGAAAAACTTCTTTACTATGAGGGGGACTGAGCACTGGAGCAGGCTGCCCAGAGAGGTTGTGGAGCCTTGGAGATATTCAAAAGCTGTCTGGACAGGGTCCTGGGTAAGGTGCTTTAGATGACCCTGCTTGAGCAGGAGGCTTGAACCAAACAACATCCAGAAGTGTCTTTCAACCTCACCTATCCTGTGATTCTTTGAGTTACAAAGGGATAAATACCCAATTGTGACTAGAAATCATCAGATTTGGGGGTTCTGCAGAACAGAAGAAAACATCAGTATTTTTAACCATTCATATAATGTAAAGGAGAAGCTGCTTGATTCTTTAAAAATGAGGCGGATTCCTATTCTAATCTAAATTAATATTATAAAGAATTTACAATTGTCTGTAGATGACCACAGCACAAAAATGTAACCACAAAGACAAATTTGAAAGGGAAACAGCACTAAGGTTCACATTATTAAAGTGAATGTTTCCCTAAGCAGCAAATAGATTCAGAAGCTAAGTATGCTCATTACACTCTACTATGAAAATGTAAACTCATTTCATAAAGCTCACTGGTGGTTGTTCTTTTACTTAGCCAAGTACTGGAAATTATAAAACAAGCCTGTAGATTTTTTTTAGCATAAATCTCATTGACAAGTTGTACAGAGGTACTCACCCTAGTAGAGTGTACTTCTGCGCAGGAGAGGAAATAAAATCTAGAAGGTTGTCTGAAATCTTGTGACTGCTTCTGCATGAAATATGTACTAATATAACTATTTCAAAACTACATAGAGTGAAGCAGGCACAAAGAAATGCAACTGGGAATATAACTCAAGAGATATTGATATTATTTAAAAATAAATGTTAAAATGTATTTATGACGTGAGGAGAAGCAAAAGAAGCTGCTATAACAAAGCATGTGAACCTGAGCACACTGCACGGTCTGCTCCTGGGCTTCTGGATTAATTTAAAGAAAAGGTTACTGTCATCTATCATGTTCCAAGTGTTGTCAGGAAAGCAAGCACTATGTATTTTATCATTAAGAAGCACCACTGAAGAGGTTTTTTTCAACACTTTCAATGAAGGTTAGCTGACTGCTTGCCAACTGCACCATAACTCTGTCCTTTCTTCCAATTCAAAAGTATATTAAGGATAATTGCAGGTCCTCTCACCCATAATCTATGCTGACAATAACAAATAGCAGATGAAGGGCAAAGGATTTTGCTCTCTTCCAAAATATTAACGGCTTTGTATTTCATTATAACAATAAAGCTTTCTGTACTTAAAAGTTCTTTAGCATTGCAGGTGCCTTAAATTAAAAGTGAATGAATATTATCTAAATATTATTTAATATTATTTTAAAATATATTTAAAATTATGCAAAATTGCATAATAACATATGCTTGACCAATCTGATAGCCTTCTACAATGGGACAACTAGCTGGGTAGATGAGCGGAGAGCAGTGGATGTTGTCTCCCTGGACTTCAGCAAGGGTTCTGACACTGTTTCCCACTACATCCTCATAGGCAAGCTCAGGAAGTGCAGGCTGGATGAGTGGACAGTGAGGTGGATGGAGAACTGGCTGGATGGCAGAGCTCAGAGGGTTGTGATCCCTGGCACAGTCCAGTTGGAGGCCTGTAGCTAGCAGTGTCCACCAGGGGTCAGTACTGGGTCCAGCCTTGTTCAATGTATTCATCAGTGACCTGGAGGAAGGCACAGAGTGCACCCTCAGCAAGTTTGCTGATGAAACTAAACTGGGGGGAGTGGCTGACACCCCAGAAGGCTGTGCTGCCCTTCAGAGGGCCCTGGAGAGGCTGGAGAGTTGGGCAGAGAGGAACCTCCGGAGGTTCCACAAAGGCCAGTGCAGGGTGCTGCACGTGGGGAGGAATAACCCCCTGCAGCAGGACAGGCTGGGGGCTGACGTGCTGGGAAGCAGCTGTGCAGAGAAGAACGTGGGAGTGCTGGTGGACAACCAGTTGAGCATGAGCCAGCAAGGTGCCCTTGTGGCCAAGAAGGCCAATGGGATCCCGGGCTGCATGAAGAAGAGTGTTGCCAGCAGGTGGAGGGAGGGGGATCCTGCCCCTCTCCTCAGCCCTGGGGAGGCCTCCCCTGGAGTCCTGTGTCCAGTGCTGGGCTCCCCAGTACAAGAGAGACGTGGCACTGGTGGAGAGAGTCCAGTGAAGGGCTACGAACATGATGAAGGGACGGGAGCATCTCTCCTATGAGGAAAGGCAGAGGGAGCTGGGCCTGTTCAGTGTGGAAAAGACTGAGAGGCGATCTCATCAACGTGTACGAGTATCTGAAGGGAAGGTGTCGAGAGGATGAGGCCAGTCTCTTCTCCGTGGTGACCAGCAATAGGGCATCAGGTGAAACAGAGGCAGTTCCATCTGAACATGAGGAAAAACTTGTTTCCTGTGAGGGTGACAGAGCACTGGAACAGGTTGCCCAGAGAGGTAGTGGAGTCTCCTTCCCTGGAGATATTCAGAAGTCATCTGGACGTGATCCTGGGCAACGTGCCCTAGGTGACCCTGGCTGAGCAGGGGGGATTGGACTAGCTGATGTCGAGAGGTCCCTTCCAACCTCAACCATTTTGTGATTCTGTGTATAACTTGCAAAAGTACAGTAGGTTATACTTTTGTTGAATATATGATTTAAAAGTACATTATCTTTCATTAATATAATTTAATGTTAATATAATTGAGTATGGAAAAGTTCTGTATTAGGTGGTAACTGATATTTTAACATGAAATATATGTAGACTTCATAGATTTTAATAAAGGGACTCTAAAACATGCAGGGTACACCAGACTCCCGTATTTTAGATTCACCTATTTCTCTAGCATAATGGCACTATTTAACTATAATAAGAAAATGCTTGCAAAGCCTGTCAATAAATACCTGCTGTCAACAAAAGTTTTAAAGAAATATATGCTGATAGTGAAAATACAGCAAAAAAAAAAGAAATGAAGTTGCATGCACTTATTTAACAAATATATCTTTCGCCTATCATACTTGAAAATTATAAATTTTTATGCAGGAAAGCAGTTTAGTAAAGAAATAACTGTTGGTACAAATGATCCTGCAATGCAGTGTTATTTACCAGAGAAAGTATGTGTTGTTTACTAATTCCTTAAAGTGGCAAAAAAAAACATACATCTCAGTGGCATGATTCATAGACAGACACTTCCATCAGCATTATAAAAGAAACCCCACTGGCTGCTGACAGCAATGAAAAGTGAATGAGAGATTACTGAACTACATCTAAATTTAGGGTAGCTTAAGAGACCTATGTTTCAGTTCACCACACCATTTATTTCTTGACAGTTCAACTTTTCAGCATAATCCAAAGGATTTATTTTTAAATCTAGGCATGGATTCACATCACAAGGCAAAGATTTGACTTAGTCATTTGGATTTTTAACTTATCTTAGCTGTCATAATGGATCCACAATCAGTAGTTTGTAGCAGGTCTATTCGCTATTCAAAAGACCCACCCAAGCTCATGATTTTAGCTTTGTCCTTCTAACGTATCATGTTATGTTTTTTAAAAAAGTCCACAAAATCTAAAAAAAAGGCAAATTTATTTTTCAAATTTTAAAACATGCAGTATTAATTTCTCTGTAAAAAAAAATATGGCAGGTAACAGAGCAAACCAATTCAAATGAGGCAGATTTACCCTCATAAGTATAAGAATACCTCTGCCATTCCCTCAGGCAAAATCCTGAACCAAGCTCTCTCTTCTCGATATTTTAGGAACATAGACATATTTAAAACACTGAGGGAAGCTGGGTCTGTAGTTGCAAACCCCCTATGTGCAAACCCCAGCTACTCTACTCTGGTGACTGTTAGTTGGAACTCCTCTGCTGAGTCCCAGCAGGGCTAGAAGCCATCCTGAAAGTAGTGATCTCAAAGGTACTTTAGATGCAAACTAGACATTCATGAAGGCACAAGATGGTCTCCTTAAACTGCTCTCTGAAACAGTGAGGAAGCCAAGTATCTTTCAGAAGAGTCATGCGCTACCTGCTACTGCCCCCCTGGCTCCCTGGCCTCTCTGCCACTTAGAGATTGTGAGGTGTCTCTTGAGCACTGAACAATTTCTAGAAGAACATTGTATTAACCTAAATTAGAGATTAACAAGTAACTATACCAACTATCTCTACAGCTCCATTTTCAATTTACCTTGGCCAGTTTATTAGCATGCACAGCTTTCTTGACTCGAACAATGAAAGACCTTAATTTCATTCAAGGCTGTACAGTCTAACCCATAAGCCCATCTTCATTTTTCTCCTGTAATCACAAGACAGCACTGTTGGAAGCAACACAGTTCATCAATTCACAACTGGAAAGACTACTGCCTTCCAGCAGAAGGCATCCAAAACAGTACAGATGAGCAGTTAGAGGGGAATCCAAGAAGTGTCACTCTTTCATCAAAAGTTTTCTAAAGAAGGATCTGGTGAGAACTCAAGGCATTTGAAGTCATGATGAGCATTTGTTAAGAAAGCTTTACTTTGAACCCCTACACTGGGTTCCCTTTTTCTTTTCATCATGGGAGCAAAAAAGATAAACCGGATAAAAATTTGGATTCCAAACACAAAAGGAAGACAGAAGGAATAAGGGACTGCAGGAACCGCTTGGGACACTGCTGATCTGCTTGTATTGCAGGTGATCTATTCCATAAACCTATTCAAACGCCATCTTAAAAGCAACAGTTTTCTTACCACCACTACTCTCTGTGGAAGGCTTTTCCAGAAAGTGATGCCAACGATCAGAAACAAGTTTCTTATGTCTTTTTTCTTACTTCTTTCTCACTTCTAATGACTAGAAACAAGTCTGTAAGTAAACATATTTCTGGTGAGCTTGTTTCAATTCATTCTTCTGACAAAACTGTCTCCTTAAAAGCAACCTCACGCCTGTTTGTTTTGATTAAAGGCTATTGCTGGATATCATGATATAACTTGATAATAAACAGGAAAAATAAGTTGCCTATGGCTTCTACAGACTAGAATTGAAAGCAACATGCTAAAGATCCTTTTACTTTAGGGTAACAATGACAGCACTTGTTACCATCCTGCTCCACATCTCTACCGCCTAATGACTCTAACGCTGCAAATGCTTTCTTCTTAATGGCAAGAGCAAGGGGCAGCAGCTTGTCCATCATATGTACTAGTGCTCCTTTTGAGCATGGGAAGTACTTTATAATCCTCTTGACCCCTTTGAGTGAACTGTTGTATGAACCTGGAAATGACAAATTTAGGTACCTCAGCGCAAACACATTTTATATTTTATTACTTTTTCAAAATGCTGGAAACAAGATGACTCACCAGCAATCTGCCTTTGACCTAGTGTTATGCAGAGTAAGTTGAAACTCTCGTAGGAGAGGATATACAGCCAAGGCACTTGGTGATGGATACAATTTACAGTAAAAGCAGTGCTTCCTATGAAACAGGCTTCCCTCAATACAAACAAACAAAACCTGAGGGCTGAACATACTGTACAATAGTATTTATATTCAGAGAGAAGACTATGTAAAACCCACTGCTTCCTCGCTTCCAGATCTACCTCCTGAATGGATTTAAAGCAAAATCAGATGAATCTAGTAGTATAAACACTTGAAGTACTTATTACCTCTGGAGACCTGCAGGCCCTTTAAAGGGATTAGAGTTTGGTGTATCTGTGCCAGCCTTAACCTGCTTCCCCAGGTAAACGGCAGATAAAATAGGACACATGCCACAAAACTAACTCAGCCAAGAAATATAAAAGGCCAGTCGAATATCAAGGAGAAACTTCAAGGAGCAGGATCACATATGTAAAATGCTTTACGTAAGGATAGTACTCCATGTAGAGGATGCAAAGACATATCAGACAACCCCCACTGTAAGAATATGCAATAAGAATGACCTGGATGCTTTTAGTTTTGGGCATCACTTACTTGTCTATTAGGTTCTGATCAGCTACATTTGTGCAAAGCCACCAAAGTACCACCATAAATATCATGGAAGTTATCATTTACAGGCAAAGGAGCTGAAAAATGGGAATCTAAGGTACTATTATTGTTCATGAAGCACGAAAACAGCAATAACTGAACTTCCCTCTGAGGAATGATCAGGCTGAGTTCACAGGTTAGGCAGTCAGAAAAATAATCTTTGCACGTGGATAACGAACAAGCCTGACAGAGAAAATAAATATGGCTCCCCATAGTGCCATTTTTACATTCATTTTTAGAACAGAGTCACTTGTCAAAACATACTCATAGTGTGTAATTTTATTTTCAACACTTTGAGCTCCAAAACCAACAGAACAGCTTTTCTCTCTCTCCATTTGTAATCATCTTAGGATAGTATGCCACAAGTGGTATCACAGACGTTGGAAGACAGTATTTTGCATCTCAAAAGCTTGGCAGGCAAAAGTATTGAATAAATCAAACAATAATGTTCTTTCTTTCTGAAACACATTCAGACACAGAATACCATTGTCTACTGCAAGGCAGCTACAGAATCACTGCACGATGCAACTCATAGCAAAGTTGTGAGAACATGGGGGCTGCCAGACACAAGGCTGGTCAGGACTGCCACTGTCAACAGATTCGGCTCCTGCAATTCATTCAAAAAGGAACATATATACTAACTTGGATAAACCATTAATAAGATAAAGAGATGCTTGTAAGTTAGGGGTGGTAGTTCTTATTTTTTCAAGCTATGTCTGAGGCTAGCAGCAGTAGCAGCACCTTCTTTATTCTTTTAGTCACAGAAAACTAGATCAGCATGACAGGGCCAAACAACTACCAGTATAGGTTCCATCCATGATAAGCTGTCCAGGTTCATTCTTGTTTTTTTGGAAATCATTGCTCAGTTTTCATCCAATCCTTTCCTGCATGCGTTCTCTATTCCCTGCAGAATGCCTGGTATGTGATCATGTAACTCATGTGCTTACTTTCACTTTCCAACATTGAGACTGGGATAGCCAAATGTAATGCAATAGCAAGCAGATGTGATAGCATTTTAAAGAGAGTTTTTAAATATGCTACAATATATAAACTACTAATTCTGGACAGAGTTCTAATTATGCTACCTCTAGGATCAAGTTCCTTTTAAAAAGGGGCTAAAGCCAGGGCTCCAAATTCTCCTCTCAGGTATACCCATTAAAATCCAAAAAAGCTCATGTGTTAAACTGAGAACATAATGAGAACATATTTTTCTTACAGTATTTCTAATAAATCCAGTCATGTGAACTACGTCTTACAGTATCTTAATACCTCTTCCAAAAAGCCAGCTTGAATGCTTGGGAAAGGCAATGGGTTCTCTGTGTTTGACGTAATTGTTATAATCTTTACTAAAACCAGAGTTACTCAAATGTCGTCTTCTGGATTAAAAATTTTCAGAAGCGCTGAATGGCCCTGTTATTTTATAAATGTATTTGTTATTTTCTGTTTTTTTTCTCAAATAGTTTATGGCGTTTTCTTTCCATGGCTTGCACTCTTACCCTTCTCTTGTCACATATATTACACTATTATAAATACACACAAGGAGTATACATAAATATCAGTTTAATGCATGGCAATAGCTATGTGATAAATAATGGAGGTACACAATGGACTGTAAGCATATATGGGAAATACATTTCATAAGCAGCTTGGATTACCTCACCTGAATCTGCCCACAAATATATTTCCTGCTAATGTGGGAAAATATATGGTATTCTGAACACCTAAGAATGGCTATTTGAAAAAATCAACTTCATATCAGATTATTTCTTCCCCAGGTAAGTGAACATGTCTTTCCAGTTCTTACTTGTTTCTATGAGAAGGCCAAAATAGATTATCTTCAATTCTGGGCTATTATCTCTGTTTTTTAAAATAACAAAACTTTAATGCCCAGTATGTTGGGATGAGATTCATCCTAACTAATTTTATATGCCCATAGCACAGACGTCTACAGCTGAGCTAGTCATCAGAGGACCTCTTTGCAGTTCATGGGGGTAGGTAGGCACTTGAAGGACTTGATTCATTTGGGCAATTGTAGATATCTAGTTTAGGATGAGATAGATTCAGTACTAGAAGTGACTCCTTATTGACTGTACAGATATCACTGGGTGAGCAGCTTGGATATGGACCTTCATACTGCAGATATTTATAAACTCTGTGCTCTGCAAGATTCCAGGGACAGATGGCTTGAATCACTGGAAAATGGGACTGATGAACTTTTTGGAAGAACTTGGCATTTTCTGCCAGTCTTCGAAGTTTCCAGACAAACATTAAAGATTGTGTCAATTTTATTCATGCAAACATTTCCTTGCACTTCACTGAAAGGTTTTGCAGTGTTCTTGGATTACCAGTACACAAAGTGCCACTTTCATAAATATAAAGGGGAAAGGAGTACCTGTAAACCTCCAAAACACCCTGAAAAATAATTTGTTCATATTAAGTAAGGATTGACAGGGCTCTACAATATAAATTTTATCAACATTTTTTTGTTATGGATGCATTACTCCCAAGCAGCAAAACAGTAAGGCATTTATTTAGGGAGGTCATCCTGAGTCAAATATTAATTTATCTATAATGCACACCACACCTGGTGGCAAACTCTCCGTGTGTATGAATATGCACTCCCACAGCCTCCTCATCTGCATGTCTTTACTTCAGTGATCTAATTCTGAACTGCTCCTTGCCCTCAGTATCAGTAGCAGGATTTTCGATGAGAAGCTGGTGGACTTTCTGCTTAAGTCAGTGTTATGGCGCTTACATCCGGAAGAGAGAAACTGCCTGTAACTACCAAGTTCCTGTTCCTACCCTTACTGAACATTTCATTTCAGTGGAGGTTGGGGTGGTCCTCTCTCTTTCTCTCTCTTTTTCTCTCTCTCTTAAAGAGGTATTTAAGAGAGACTCTGATGAGTAAGATTAGTAGCTACCTTGTATTCTGCTGCCAGTGGATTCAAGTTTCAAACACCGCTGCATTGCCTGATAGAAGGTGGAATTTTAATTACATTGTGATTGAGGTGAAACTTCTCAGGCATGTAAGGAAGAATTTCAGTAGCATTGAGTGTGTGTACAATGAGATTTATGGGGTCAATAGCCCTAAACTATAAAGGTTATGTATTGAAAAGTGAAAGGCTAACCTGGTCTAGCTGAAATTCCAATATTATCTCTAATCCTCCAAACTTTGAGACTCTTTTTCAGATCTCTATATTACAGGCATTGTGCTTTGCTTCTTTTTAACTGATAGGAATCAGTATAAAGTCCTGGACATGTACGTGGTACACAACAAATTATCTTCTTTCATTATGCAGTTCCATTTTCAACTAAAAGTATGACTGAGAATAGATTAACGTACACACATATTAACTAAGTACCTGAGAAAATACTATCAAGAAGAGTTAGCAAGGAATAAATTGATTGATGGGCTATATCTTTCTTGATTAAGTCTGTGGGTTCTGAATATAGAAACAGTTACAGATTACAAGATGACATTTGCTGATCTGCTAACATTGGTTAAGTTCATATGTTTTCCCAATTAATTAACTGTTCACTTACTATCTCCCATTATAGCAATGCAGAGAACATTTTTTCGCTCTTTCAGATAAAAAATGATTCTTTTCAGATACGATGAAAGAATCTTCACAAGTTATCAAGTAAAATGAACAATCCATTATCACACAGGAGCGTAGGAGCATGCCTTTTTACGCAACAGAAATACCTTTCTTCATTATGTTTCTAACCTGCTGGTGAAAGTCTTCACAAAATTTAAATAATTTACCATTCCAAAATTTTCACTTCAAAAAATTTTACATAGTGTAAAGTTGTAGGTTTATGTTGTGCTTCTTTAGACCATTTTCCAGGTTAAGAAGAGTCAATCCTGGAGGCAGAGTAAGACAAGGAAATGTCCTGTCCTCTGAATACTTTCTAAAGATGCAATAGTCTTCCCAATTCCCCACTGTTTGGAAAAAAAGGATGTTTATTTTCTAACTGAACCACTAGAACTGTGGGACAGGGCATCAGATCGATCTCTCACTGTGCACACTACGTGATTTTTAGCTTGCTTCATAGCTCTGTTTCAGCCTGTTCCAATTAGCTTTCTCCAAGACGAAGCCTGGATGTGGTTTTGGGATAGATCACTCCAGCAGCTTTTCCAAATAAGTGTTATAAAAGCACCCCAATAGTTTTGACTCCCTATCAAGCTCTCCAACACAATCCCACCAGTTCTGCACACCTTTCTGCAACATCCCATCCCATCCCATCCCATCCCATCCCATCCATTCAAGCATGCAACACAAATCCTTCACCTTTCCGCCATCAAAACACCTTCCAGCAACCTGTGACATGGCACTTTAAATAAATATTTTGACTACTTTGATCTGAGAAAACACACACAAAAACAGTAATGTCTTGGGACCATAATTGCAGTGGAGACCAGGGCTAACTGCCATACAGGTGTGCACTTAGAATCAGTCTACTTATTTAGCAGTCAGAATAAATAAAGCAGCCAAACTGCATCTGCATACCCCATAATAGAAGTAACTGAATGCCTAGCCAAGTTCCAGGGATCCACATTTAAGAAAAGTGCCCAGATCACTAGGATTTGGAAATTCAAAGGTACATTGCTCACTGTCTTTCTCAGGTGGATCCCTCCATCCTTACCACTAGAATTGTTCTGTGGTTGCAGAAATAATCTGATATTTATTAGATGAAAAAAGAAAATAACAAGCCTTATGGCTCTGATTAGAATCTGGAATGTAAAAGCCTGAAGCTCAAATCCCTGTACCAACATGTACAAAAAAGGACTGGTTTAAAGAGAAGAGATACTGAGACTGTTTATTTCTCTCTGATTTTGACCAGAATCCTATTTTTAATCTGAAAAGCCTCTCATAAAAATTAACTGCAAATGACACGTTTCTGCAAGAAGTTTCTATTTCCTTAGAAAATTCCAGATTAGCTTTACGTGAGGACCACATGCTCATATGGACTTTAGATGTTGATGCTGATGAATTGATACTTTCAGCTGTAGAATTTAGTTATTCTAGTTCTGTACAGCTGGTGTTATTGTGTGGTGATGTGTTTGTCTTCTGACACCTCAGGGAGGAGGATGAAATGAATTTTCTACAGTCAGAGTGCCAAAGGGATAGTTTGAATAAGAAATGCTGCAATAGGACCTGCATAACTATGTCTTCTGGCATGAATCTAGGTCTTTTAGGTATTGTTTGCTAGCAGCGCTTACGAATTTAAAGTATTTCTTTAAAAATCTTTTAGGAAAATTACACCAAAGTTAGGCTTATTTTGACAGTTGAAATAAATGAGCCAGTTCATACTGGCTGATTTCTAGCCTATGTTCCTGATTCTGCCTTTCCCTTCACTTTTACAGGCTGGTGAGATCATTAATCCTTCTGCTCGTTTTCAGCTTGTCAGTCAATAATTACTTACATGGCATTATGTCTTTGTAAATGACAGCTGAGACAAGATCTGATGCGCACATTTCCTCAGCTTCCTTCTACAACACCTTCCTAAATACAGCTGATCTGAGGCAGCTGAAAGGACCGAATAAACTATATTTTATAATGATGCATTCACCAAGTGTGTCATAAAGAAGTTTTTTTGGAAGTTTAAAACATTGCTTTGTGGGAAGCAAGGACAGTGTTTCTCCTTCCATAGCATAATGAAATCGTAAGTAGCAAAACAGCTCCTGCTGTTGGACGTTATGGGGTAGTCAGCATTTTTTTCCTCTAAGGCAACTGTATCTGAAGTGTAGGCCCTCTGGCTTAAGAATGAATATCCAGTATCTGTAGCAGAAGCAGAAATACTGCAGAGGGAAAGGGTACCTACCCAGCTTTCAGTCTGGACAGGACTCATCACTAAAATTGGTGTGCTGCACGACTGGCTTAATTTCAATTTGATGCTTGGCGAATGTCTTTTTAGGTTATTATTATCTTATTAATTAGTTATTGTTTACTGGTTTGGAGTGTATCTATCTCTTCAAAAAGAAGACTACTTCATGTTAAAAATTCCTAAGGGAAAACTTATCTCACTGCACTCCAGAGAGAATTGTGACAGCTCATCAGCTTTTATTTACTGAGAAGTTATAGGGGTAGAAATCAATTTATTTTTTGAAGAATAAACATAATTTCTCTATTCGCTGTGAGAGGTGCTATCCTCATTTGTTAAAAATGTAGAGAAAATGTTGGCAAAATGCAAATTTAAAGAGCAAGTTTCATAGCAGACAATAACTTTCCTGAGAAAGAATGGAGCTGAAAAAGACTGGAACGTCATTTCTACAGGAGGATATTAGTTTAGCAATCTTTATGGCTGCCACCAGATCCTTTAGTTTGGCCTGTCATATTTCTACAGTGGTCCTTCTCACTGCAGTTTGTTGGAAAAAAATTTTAACTGATTCAGCAGAGGTTTTTCTGAGCTGTTTACAAAAATGAGAAGACAATGTTTCACAGTTTTAAGAAACTCAAGCTGTTAATACTTTGAGTAAATTATATGTGCATATCATGGCCTATTTACAAAACTGTAGGTTGGTTGGTTTGCTTAAGTAGTAAGTCTCTAAATATCCTAAGGCAGCTCTGAGGCAGCCGTTGTTGAGCTGACAGTCTTGTCTGAATAAACTGAGCAACCTTAAATACAAATAACTCAGGGAGAGCTGGGGCCACGCTGTGTCCTCTATAAGTATTTGACTTGAATGCAGTAGGGACCAAAGTGTTGGCAGAAATACATTTCAAGGTAGCAGAGGCACTGCCACAATAATTTGGAATTAAATCAAACAAAATGTTGATTTTCTCTTGAGAAAATGTGACGTGATAAATTCATGATACATTTCCTCACTGGTGCTATCTGGGCTATGTTTATTGTCACGAGTGCCAAGCTGCAGTGGGTGAAACAATTTCCTGTACGCATGTACAAACCACTGTGGAATACTTTAGGATGATAGAAGTTAGTTGAGTAAATATGATTAGAGTGCAATCACTTCATTTTCACTGTGTTATTGCTGTAATCCTAGAAGGAAGATTCATATGTGTGTATGAAGGAATGAAATTCCAGGAAAAAAGAAATCCACAATATCAGCTATCAACCAATATTATCAGAGAACTGAATTTTTCTATCCTTACTTTCATACTTTTCTCAGGGGAAATCTATCCTAGTGCACACCATCAACACAAGACCACTGAAGGCCTTTTGCGAAGGCTGGAATACTAGATACTGTAGTAATAGATATAGTACTATCTATCTAAATTACCAGACGGACTTCTAACATGATCTTGGCATGGAACGAAACAGCACTTTGTGATGCAGTTCTACTGAAGCTGAAAAGGACAAACATATGTGGTAAAGCGCTCCTGAAGATGAGAAAGGAAGGTAAAAATCAAGTCCCAAATCTATAAAGATATCATGCACATTAAACCCTAAGAAAAGAGTAGAACTTGATGTTGTAACTCAGAAGTCTCAAAGAGGGTGGGAAGACTGGTAAAAGCTTTCTCCTTCCCTCTCCTTTGGCTTACAGGAAAAACACATGAAGTGTTATTTAAAAACGGGAAAATCTCAGCCTCAGTAGCTGAAGCATTCTGAGTATATTCAGACTCAAAAAGCAAACACTTAGCTCATGTTTTTGCTTTGAAGGCAGTATACATATAGCACTTCCATGCAAGTCAGCGTCCTTCAGCCATTGTAAGGCAGTATTCCTTTAGACCGGCATCTCATACAAAGACTGAGAAATGATCAGGGACTATAGCCAGCATTACTGTTACAACTGTAAATACTTGACTCCCTCTTGTAATAAATCCATACTCATTTTATGTGTGCTCAGTGACATCCCATTTACTTTCTAAACGTGGTCAGTATAATACAGAAATGTTTCCCTTGGTACACCAATAAAATTGAATGGGATTGAGTGCTATAAACAACAAGAGATTCGATTTTGACCCTCAGACACAGAATTTGTGTCAGAATTTTGTGGAAATACCTAAACTTCCTAAACATCTATATTAAACTGTTATGTTAACAAAGTGAGTCCAATTAAAAAACATCACCACTACAGACTGGCTTTTAAAATGGCAATCACAAGATGCAAAATAAGTTTCATATATAAATTCTGGCAAAGCTGTATGCTCCCTCTTTAAGAATGTATTTCGTATTATGAGCATTCCTATTACAATTTTATTGCAATATTCAAGGTGTACTTAGAAGATACTGTTAATTTTTTTAAACACGGGTTTATTTGTTTGCCTCTTATTTTGCAATCACTCTTCCAGCCTCCAGATTCATTTCTAAAATTAAAGCTAGTGATATTTCCATATCAAAGTTTAAAATTAGTTTGCTTTGTAGGACATGCCCCTTGATCTAAAATACTTCATTTTAATTAGGGCATTTAATTTCCTCTAATGGAATCAGATTCCACTCATCTAATCCAAAACTGCTTTCTGAAAGTTATAAGCAGTGCATTTTCTCAGAACTAATCCTTCTAAGGCTTGTTCACATTAGAACATTGCACGTGTGCTGCTAAACTGATTTCAGATTGATCTACTTACACCACTGCAAAATGTTATTGAAGTTAACTTTAGCTGGGTTTGCCCCATTTTAGATCAGTTTTATTACATAGCTTAAAATTTTCTAATGTAGACCAGAGATAGATAATAAAAGATAATGTACCATTACAAGTATGTATTCAGATGAAAGACCTAAATGAAAATTGACCCACATTCCAGAGCACATGTGTTTGGATCTGCACAGCGTGGAGTTTGGGCTATGTCCCATCAACTTGTCTTTCATTCGTACAGCTTCCTTCTTTCCTTTGCCATCTTCTCTTCAACATGTTGCATACATGTAGACAGTGCCAGATCATGTTTACTTCTCATTAGCAGGACGTAAAAGATATTTCCTAGGAATATTTTGCATATGCTGGCTCCTTGTTAGAATGCAATTCTACCAGCATGCACACACAAACAAATGTAAATAGATTAGGTAGATAATTAATGAATGGGCATCTACTTTTTCAGCTGTAGCTAAAGTGATAGGAATTCCCTCCTCTTACTGTAAATTAATTTAAAATAAATGTTCTGGAGAAGGGCTGTCTTTATCAATTTTGTATGTTTCATCAGCCCATAAAAATGCAATAAATAAAATATATTATGATAAACTCTGAAGTACCTTCAGCTCTGTGCTAATTACAGCTCTCACAATGTACTAACATGGCAATAAAATGGTTTAAAAAGCTGCATACCTTGAAAAATAGCCAGGCTGTCATCCATTTGACCATTTTTACAACCCAAAAGACATGCTTGTAGAGCTCGGTATTCACTACTCCAGGGTCTACTACATTAGCAGTCACATGGCTTCCATTTGCAGTCAGAAGATGCTGTAGTCGATAGGTAAATAACACAAGGGCAAGTTTGCTTTGGGCATAGGCTCCGTGGGGTGAATATGAACATCTGTATAAGAAAAAAGGGAGAGAGGGATATGCCCAAAAAGATAATCAGAAGGAAAATAGCATTGCACAAACATCCATTGTACTGCATTTTCTGCAGTATCCAGCAAACACACAGCTCTACACTGAGCAGTCACAAGAAACACTTTATCACTAGTAGGCGTGCTGTTTGCTGTACTTCTAGTGATTACTCCATTAGATACAATGTCTGATTTACAGGAAAAAAAAAAAAATTACATGGTACCTAGCAGAATCTCTATGCCAAACTATTTTAACTGGCTATGTTGAGGCACCAGCCACCAGAATATCATCTTCTGGTGATATCATCTCCCCAAAACACTCCTCCCTTTCTCATGACCTTCTTCTTACATACACATAATCCCCCTCCCACCCAGTAAATCTGTCTCTGATCATACTACTCGTGGTTATTACTATTTGTACTGCAACAGGACCTACTAGTTTCTGATTAAGGCTCCTTTGTGTTGAATGCACTACAGATGAGTAAGGCAAGCATTGCACCTGCCCCAGTGGCACATCAGATTAAACACAGCTAAGGAGATGGATAAAAAGATGGGGCAAGGAGAGTTGCTGCCTATGATGTAAGTAACTGCAATTACATCATGTACAACTCTTTGAACAGAGAAAGCTGCCTGGGCTGGGCCTGTGCCAAACAGAAGGTACAGTGCTGATGCACAAATACGCAAACGCTGAGAGTTAGGGCAAATCATTACCTCTTGAGACTCCCATGCACCTCTCTCAATCTGGGTGCTGAATTTGCCTTTCTTTCGAGTCAAACTTTTTAGGAACTGCTGATTAGTTGTGTTCCACTTCATGCAGGCAGCACTGTTTTTTAAACGAGCGGGCTAGTTCTGGGCAGATTAACAGGCATGTCACATAAAATGCTCATCCCGAGAGGGGCCTTGGCATCACTTCCACAAACTCCTATTCCATGCCAATTCACTCTTGTTATTACTACAGGCCTTTCATTTAACCTTTGTGTGCTTAGTAGAGCCAGAGGTAATTCCTAGCATTGTAGGCAGTTCACAGGCAAAACAGGCAGGTGCCTGGAGCTACAGACTCCTGGGGGCAGCAAAACAACGATGATCCTCATCCTCTTTTGCCTATGCTGGAGCCTGGGGAGGTGTGCTACTTGCTGCTGCTGATAGGGAGACTGGGGTTAGAGCCTGCAGGGCAGCAACTACTGCTGGAGGAGCAAAGATAGAGGAGTACCCAACCAGAGGCAGATCTCTCTTTCCCAGCTCTTGCCTTCCCTCTGCTTGTTGTCCTGCCACTGTGACAGCAGCAGACTACAGCTTCATCCTTAGCACAACAAACATCAAAGCTAACGATGTTCCTGTTCTGCAGAAAAGCCTGCCCTGAGTTTTCTGTGGTTATTATTACATGCAAAGTTTTTATTATGCAGAGACCAAACAGTCAATATTTCTCAGAATTCTTTTCACTATCTCATTTTCATTCAATATCTAATTTATAACATTCTGTACACTTCACCATAGAAACTCTTGGATGCTAGCAAACAGGCTGGGTGTCTGCAGAGGTATAAGGCTACTGAAGCGATTTAACTGTTAGCATTATCTGAACGGACTCAGAAACTTGGAGACACTATGATATATCTAACAGCTCAGCTACAGGAAGTAAAAGACAACAGCATTAAATCTCCAGTTCATCTCTTCTTTTTTCTGCTCTATTCTTGTTCAAGAGAAACACAAACAAATAGGCAATGAAAGCATTATATAATTTGAGAGAGAATATAAAAGGACAGAAGATCATAAAAAGCCCTCATACCAACCAACGGCCTGAGCTGTTACATGCTGGATAACGTAGCTTCGTTATTATAAAGATATCACCTGTGCCTCAAGGTAAAATGGGCTGTTTTAAAAATAAATCACTGCATGACTATAAAAGTGACTTAGCATTAGCCAGGGAATTGCAGTTATATTTTAAATTCAGTAATGTCCATATCCTCATCTGAGACACTCAGAACGTCACTTTACGCCTCATGCACGTTTCAACCCTTTTAACTCAAAAGGCCAGATCCTCAGCCACTACTAGCTTCCCTTGTGCTGCAATACAAGGCAGATCTAATGCTACCCATGGCAAGTGCTTATCTGAAGCAGCCTTCATGATGCAGCCTGGTGCATCCTGGCATTTCTCCACCAGTGCCACCATTCCCTCATCAGGGGAGAACATAAGCTAGGGCATGGGACGAGACTTACTGTATTGAATTACAGTGATCTTGTTTGGCAAGCAGTTCACAGAGAAGCAGGGTTAGGGACTACTCTAACTTGTTCAGTCTGGGTCTAGTCTGGCCTTCAATAACCCTCAGGATCTGCATAGAAGGACAGTGAAAACTCCCCATGACTTCCCATTCCCACATGCTGTGTGAGTGCTGTTTTAACTTACCTTGTGGCAATGAAGCACAAACTACAAGGACCAGATCCTCAAAAGACTTATGCTTTGCATATCAGGGAATGATATGCAGGGAAACATATGTGCTTCATAGGTTTCCTATGTCAGGGAAACATGAGTGCTTAGAAGATATAAAAAGCCATCCAATCAGTATGGAAGCCTTCTATATCACAGTGCAGAGATGCAAATAATTTCCAAGGCAGCAGGGAATCAGACTTCAATAGTATACTATAGAGATGAAGGATGTAAAACTTGATACACAGAGTAGACACTTTTGACAGCACCCCCATGCTGTTTACCTGCACTCTTTCCACTTTTTGTATGCATATGTTTTTTCCTTTTCAGGAATCTGATATTACTGGACTATATGAAACAGAGGAATAATCTGTGACACAGAGTTGATGAGTATTTTAGTTGAACCACTGTTTTATTTGTGAGGCCCAGTCTTATTAAGCTTATTCTTTGCTTAACATTGTTTCATGATAGTTAAATTACACACTGAAAAAAAAATGGTTACTTAGTTTCATTACATCTAGTCTTGAGTTTAAGAATCTGAAAAATGTCTCATTTCCTTCACGTATGCTCCTGTACCATAAGTGCATCTCCCATGCACATACTTGTATTCCTACACGTGGAATGACCTGGCTTTAAAGCCTATGCATCTAGATCTAGTCTCTCTCTATGCTCTTTCTGTATATTTTCAGCACCGAATGAAACTATAGTTATATGTTAAATAATGCAATAACGTTGGCAACATTACACATTTCCACATCCCCTTCCTTTTCTGAAGTCTCTAAAAGCCTTTTAAAATGTGTGTGTATAGAAGAGGCTAAATAACGTACAGCCAGCAAGTAGCTTGCCAGCCAGCTTCATTGGCACAGCAGTGTATGAGAGGTGCCTGCGACGTCTGGCTTGCTGAGGATTCAGGCTATCAACACCTCGCAGTGAGGGCAAGCTCTCAGTCAGAGGAACTGTCCTTCCTAACTGCGGGGCCAGGCAAAAGACTTGTAGCTTCCAGCCAGATGGTATATACACTTGCTGGCAGGTCAGCCAGAAAGCCAGGAGATA
This sequence comes from Struthio camelus, assembly GCF_040807025.1. NCBI lineage: Eukaryota > Metazoa > Chordata > Aves > Struthioniformes > Struthionidae > Struthio > Struthio camelus. Next base: position 147,039,113 of record NC_090942.1, on the reverse strand, counting down.
CAGGTGATCAACGGCCTAAGTATCCATCATAATAAATACTGTCCAGCAGTCTCTAGCTAAGCCAGATAGCACGTCATGACCATGGCTGGCCACTGCATAGTCAGCAGCTGGCAAAAGCAGAGCAGGGAAGGTAGCGAGCATGGATTTGGTGGGAAGACGTCCAGTGGGAAAGAGTGGTGTGGCTGACAACCAACTGGAGAAGCTCATGCCCATCCACTCATTTGAGTGGGCCTCTCTGTGGCCCACAGTGATGACTCTTCCTACCATGGAAAGGAGTCTCCTCTGGGGGGATGTCCCCTAGAGCATTTGGCCCTGTTGGTGCAGAAGAAATAGGACAACTCACAGTTCACTAAATGGAAACTGTAGGAAAAGTTAAAGCAGACAGAATTTAATTAGTTGCTTTGAAACCCAGCCAAGCAAGCAGCAATATACAATACCTTCTTCTTCTTTTAAAAAGAACCTTTCATTGATTCTGTCCCGACGAATAAAGGATCAGGATAAGGCAGGTTATACATTTTCTGTACCAATAACTTTTAGCAGAAACCATTATTTTCATTTTAAGATTTTTTTGCAGCATAGACTGACAAGCTTGAATTTTCACTGCAAAAATTAGGGATGAGAAGAGAAAGGAGTTATTTTGTATTTTTGCCAAAACAAAATAAATAACTATTCAATTTTGGAGTGAATGCTTTGTGGTTTGGTGATTTTTTTCTTTTCCCAAGTAGCTTCCATCAGAAGCCGATTTTACAACTCTTCCCCATTGTGCTGTCTCCAGCAGCAGTCTCCCTGGCATGCTGGGGCAATGTATTTGTACACAGCAATGAGAAGCCAATTTTCAAACCGGAGCCTGCAGTGGCTAATTAGGTGCTTAAGCATGGACTCAGACATTATACAAGTTTGAAAACTGAATCCTGGTTTACCACTTCCCGTGACTACCACTTTTTATTCTGGTTTCTCTTTTGGCTGGCTTTAGTCGGTCTGTATTCTGTTCAGATCTCCCATCATAGTCCAATGGTATCAGGCTTAGGCTACAATATTAAATCAGCTCAAGGGACCCACTGAGTAACGGGGGAGTCAAAATTGCTGATCAGCACAGCCTGTTTTCTCTGTACCAACCATGTACAGACTCCTACACTGCAGTCTATTTTTTCATTTTCATTAACAATTGATTTTTGCCTTATGCATACACGTGGAAGGAAGCTGATACACACTGACTGGAAGAAGGGCACAACAATTCCACCCTTTCCTTTCCCCACCACATCTTACTTGAAGAAAAGGCTCAGAAGCCATGTGACTGTGCCGAGCAATATACAGCTATATTTAACCTGGCTGGTGCTAGCAGTACGATTTTTCTGACATGAACCTCTTTTACACTGCATTTGTCTTGTATATGACATCTCCTCCTCATCAGTCATCACACTCACCAATTTCCAGTGTGTTAATCTGGCTGGAGGGCAGAGTGCACTAAGATCAAACTGCAGAACAACCAGATCGTCATGTGCTCCATTAAAAGAGAAGTGATGCAAAATGTGGGTGACATGCTGGAGTTTCTAATGAAAGGCCACACAAAATTTCAATATCTGCCTTAGGATGAATCAGTGAATCAAGCAAAATACAGACTTGCTGTGTTAAAAAAACTTAAGTATTTTAATGATTTATGTATTAATCTTGCAATACATCATCACCATTGCTTAGTCAAGAATATAAAGACTATTATTAAATAGTCATAAAGCTTTCATAAACTTAAATTTTCTTTGTCTAGGGAGTGTAATGCAAGATTTTTCAAGACTTCTGATAGATTTTCCAGTTTGTTTTAAGGCAGCTACAGAAATATATTGCAGAATATAGGTATGTCTTTTCTGGTTCTCATAAGCATTTTTTTCTGTCTTTTTACGATAAACTAAAGCCTGAGTTCTAAATATTGGTCCTTAGATTTATGCATATTTCCTGACTGTACTACAAATATTTATCCTGTGTACACTTTTCCTAAGTCTCATCTACTGTGATTTTTCCCTCAATACAAAAAAAAGAAAGTACAAAGATGGAGAAAAGACAACTGGAGAAATTAGAATATTGCCACTGAAAAATGATGTCTTGCTAATTGAAAGAAACAAACATACGCATTAATAGAACAGATCTAAAATCTAAGTAGTTCACATATATACTTATTTAGATTGTGTTATAGTTGTATTTTGTACTGTAGTTGTCCTGCTGCTAATCGCAGCTACCGGTATAGCCTGCTGCGCAGTTACCTATTTCACATACATGCCTGGGTATCTTGGGTGTCCACTGGCCAATTATGGGCCAATTACTTCTTCAGGTATATTTTGTGCATTTACTTCATACGTAACTTTTTTTTAAAAAAGTGATTATATATTTAGAAATATTTATACATATAAAAGTAAAAGCAGCCTTAGCATACCCCCTTATGTCTGAACTCAAATGCACTGGCCACAGTAATTTGAACCAATAAGCACTCAGATAGCAGTGACTCCTGAAGTGCTCTCTTAAGCCTGTGATGGGCACACTGGAAAGGAAAAACACTAGACTGATAAATTAAATTAGTGGTTCTACACAAGCTGAAAAGCAAACACTTCATGGGTTAGTTGGCAGCAACAGGATTACCTGACCAGCCAGAGACAAGACTGCACTTTTCCAGCCTGCCTGGCTGGGTATATTGTGCTGACCCACAGACAAAGTAATGCCTGAGACTAACCACATCTCAGAGCTTCTCCCTCTCCCTGCAGTGAGCCACTCCATGCGCTGCTCACACATAGCCTTGGCCAAAACTGAGTTTGGTCTGAAATCTTTCAGAAAGTGATAAGATAGTATTTTTCTTCCTCAAATTAGAGGATAAGCATAAAGGTAAAAGCTCAGAGCTGGGAGACGCACTCTTTAAGAGGTATATTGCTGCTGATGGTCTATTAGCAGTAGTTCACTTCTCAGGAAGTCAATGACTCCTGGCTTAGGCTTCATACAGAGTTCAGTAAGAGCCACAAGCTGGAAGCTCCTCCTTTTCTCAAAAAGCCATTGCTTCCCAACTTTCAGTACCTTGCTGCATAAATGCATGGCATTCAGTGACTAGCCCCTTCTTATAACATGTAGGAAATGTAGAATGAACAAAAATTAAAGGACTTTAGAGGACTGCAGCTAGTGAAGGAACCTAGAAGGTTCATATTATTAAAAGTACTTCTAAAAGGTAAAATTAGCAGGGGTTTGCCATGATGAGCATTACTGCCATCCTGATGGAATGAATGCATCATTTACCCATGGCCGACCTCTCCTCCTAATGTAGGCAGGTGAGATGTCAAGAGCCTTTCTTCTGCGCTACTGATTGCCTTGCCGTGTGCAGCTCCATTACTATGTGCTGAATATAAATTCTCAAATGTATGAAACATGCAGCCAAGGAGATCAGAGCTCTGAAACCTACATTCTGTGTCCTCGTGACCCTTTTGAGTCAATGGGGAAACTTAACTGCCACATATCTTTTTGTATTATCTCTGGGATAATCTGGATCTCATGTAATTGAAGATTGACACACATGTTTTCAGATTATCTCTTGCATTAAATCAAGAAGAGCTCTGAGGCACTCTCCACCCACTTACGAAGAAAGTTTCCTCACTCTCCTACAACAGAGCTTTTAAGTTCAAAGAAGCAAGATGTCTTCTTATAGTTTCTTCTCTCCTTCCATAGGAACACAGATAGAGGCCTAGTAATAACCTGAGCAATCCAAAATCTTATTTCCATTTTGATAAAATCATCTTAAAACCAGCTTAGTGTTTGCAGAGCAGCTGCAGATTCTGAGTTTCTGGGAGTGAAAGGGAACTGTAGAGCCTGTTTATGTATAAGAAAATGCTGCCATTTAAAGTCCAGCCTAGTCACCAAATGTAATAAGTGGATTTTCACTAGACTATGTGAAATTAGTCGATCTATGTGAAAATAACATAAGCTTTCATTTTGCTATAGGCCAAACCTACTGCACTACCTTGGACTTGAAGAGGAACCGAACGTGTTCTACAGGCGCAAATGTTCAATATACTGAAGGACTGGCCTGTCTTACCAGGGGAAATACAGCTTGAACGTGCACAAAGACTACAAAATCTCTTTTGCTCACAGATGTCTGTAACTACTTTGTAGAAAGCTTCTGTGGACAGAGTGATGGCATAGAGCAACAGAAGATTATCAACTCTGACACCCCAAAATAATTTTAAACATCAGTTTTTGTTTGTTAAAGCAATCTAGTAACTTCTGCTTTCTCAGTGTTTCCTTACATACTTAGGAGAAGAACACCACAGCTTCAAACAGACATAAAACTTACTAAATCCCAGTAACTGAATTAAGAGAAGGAACAAGCTAATAAACAAGTAACACATCTCCTAAAATTAGTCATGGAAAGTCTTCCCCTTCTGCTGGAAGACACCTAGGTTAAAGAAGAAATACAATTGAAATGCCAACAGGTACAGGAGAGATTCAAACGTGTAAGTTCCCTGCACCCATGAAATGACTGGTTGTCCAGATGCAATGGGAAAGGCCTTAGTTTATGTGAGATTGTATGTTGCTACAGGCCTTCAGCCACTTTTAGAAAAGATATGGGATATAAATAAGTGTATGAAAATAGCCTGTAAAGGAGGGTGTTTTACTTCAGAAACCTAAACAAGGAAACTAGCAAACAGTAAAAGCAATCCAGTAAGATGCTTCTCTTCTTTATCTGAGGGTTGTTAGGTTATGGCCTTTTTTCTCTGCATCATTTTGGTTTGCCATTAAACTACATTTGCTACAAAAAAATTCTCTTCAAACTGCAAGAAACTAATAACTAACTGTGGCTCACCGTGGTCTGTAACCAGCACTACAAACTGGTTATTTTCAACTGCCTTAAGAGACAGTGACAGTAATCACTTTCTCCACCATCCAGCCTTAAAGCTGTTTTTTAAATTTCCCAATATTATGTCACCCTGGAACACTCTAAACAGGGCTCTGCATTATTGGTAATGGAAAATTAAGTATTTCCTAGGTAGGGGCAGGGCCTGGGGCCAGAGCCCATGAAATCTCAGTGAAGAGCACATGAGATCTCTTCCCCTTACATAACACACCAGAAATGAAGTCACACAGGCGGTCCAGGACACACTAACAAGAAGTTTTGTGACCAAACCCTGAAAAATCAACATACAGTCACAGAGCTTCTCTGCTTCTTCAGCGCTTGCTCAGTGGCCTTGCTTCTAGGGCAGCTCCCTGGCAGCTTAGGCTGATGCAGGCTGGCCCTGGGACTGTCTTACTCTCCTCCTCCTCCTCCACCACCTCCATCACGCCTGCTCACCCCATCCCTCCCACATGGGCATGCGGCTCAACTCACTGTTATTCCAGTACAAAGCTGAACAAACCTCTTTAATCAGTCCAATATAGAATTGGACAAAAACAGGTTGGCCAGAGCTCTCTGGAAAAAATAATTAAAAGATGCACCTAGACTGACAGATTGATTGACTTTTGGTGGAAATTCAGATACTGAAAAACCACTTTGAGCTGAGAACCAAAATACTTTATGTAAAAATTAGAATATTTTAATTTGGACATTTCTGCAGTGCCATGTTACAGCTAGCATCACGATTAAAGGCTCTTAGACCTCTCAGAAAGCTACAGTGATCCACAGGGCACCTCAGCCTTTATCCTGCTTGGGAAGCTAAAATAGTGCAGTGTACAATTGGTTCTTATTTCCCATTAAGGAAAATGCAGTGCAACCGCAGCACCTTACACATAATGAGAACAGACGAAATGGAGCAATGAAGCAAAAACTATCATAAGACATTTTAGCAGTACTAGAACTACTGTGGGCTAAAATATTTTAGTTTTACAATGACTTATTTTATTTAGAATATATATTTTTTTTCCATAGAAAAACACAATTTTTACAGAAAATTCTGTTTGGTCATAAGACCTGTTTCTGGTCTTTTGAATAGACTAAGTTTTACTTTCCTGTAAGGAAAGGTTTAGGGTGAGGAGCAGAGAAGAGGTTAAGAGTTACCATTTTAATTGCAGAGGCAGAAATCTGCCTTTGAGTCCCTCCACTACAGCTTCTCATCCTAATGCACTTGCTGTATCAGGGCTGTTTGGTTGCAAAGAACTAGGAGCAATAACATTGCTGAACCCAGAGGAGATTTGCTGAAGGCAAGCTGAACATTTTGACTGCATCCCTCAACATATTATTCTGGGGATTTACAGGCAACTGTGCTAGCTTTCCCCAGATACACTACACAGCTCAAAGGATAACACTGCTGAAAAGGTATTGTGAGAATGGTGGGAGCTGAAGCAATTGAGAGGACATGCTAAAAAAATTTGAATAAGTGCCCAGAATTGAACTCCAAAGCTTTTAAGCTTCACTCAGCCTTAATGAGTGTTTCTGCTCATAGGGAGATGTTAAACTAACCTTCACCTCTCAAGGGTGACAATCTATCTCTGCTCCATATTCTCTGCAAGTCCCTTTTGCCTTCTCTGTCAGACTAGCACAGTACATTAACTTTCAAATTATCATTGAACTGTCTTGTTGTTTCAGAAAATAGCACATGTATGAGATCCATTGTCTTTTATGCTACCAAGAGTGGATTTTACCCATTCAGCCCACTGAAGAGGGAGAGGCTGAGTAGCAGTAATACTCATATTATCAAATACCTCCAAACACATTGCATTTTTGAATTTGCTTAGAAACTTTTCGTCCTATTAAATCATTAGCTGTTATTAATAATGCATCATTAAGACCATGAATCCCTTTTAGACAAGAAGCAGTTTAACATTGTGACCTATAAAATAGCTATATTTAATTTTCCAGAATACATTAAATTCTGGTATTATCTTTGTGATTCTGGTGACACATTATTATTGTTTTTTTCAGAATAGCAATGAACCCTAAGAGTATTTTGATTAGATAGAACAAAAGTACACCAATAAATTTAAAATTAAAACTTTCAAAAGTTGATATTTTGACAAAAATTTACCTTCATTCTGCACTGCAGGAATGGATTTGGATTACCTGTGGCTTGCAACAGAGAAAAGACACACTACATACAAACTTAAATCCCATTTTTGGACTGATGAGAGAAGTGGTCTTCTGATAAAATAGCCCCCCTTTTTTTTTAAATTAATTCATAATATTTGAGATCTGTGCCTTCACCAGAACACTAATTTTCCAGGCCACCAAGTCAATTTTTGCAATTAACACTAATTGCTGCAAAAGGAAGGGATCATTTTGCCAATCAGCAAATCCTTTTCCACTTATACAAAAAATCTTCTGCAAAAAAAGACTAAAATATCATTATGTAGATGCAGTAAGCATTTGAATATTTATACCAGTGAATACATAATCATCTAGCTATACACAGTAAAGCTTGGAAGCATGTTGCAGGAAGGGCACTTTAACTGAAAACAGCAGCATGCAGTACTTAGTATTTGGTCCTGTCAAGAGAGTGTAATTCATCTAGTAAATAGAATCATAACATACAATAAAAGCCATTGTGGGACAGCTGTCTAAAAGATACAACACAAACAAAAAATCATATTCCCAAATGAAATAGAATCTATAATAACGTGCATCTTCCTGTCTAGAAAAATCTTTTATGATTACCATTTCTATCATTTTCACATAATTTTATTAATTTTGTAGTAGTACTAATTGAACTAGTCCAGAGACACAACTCTCTATATGTCACTGTGAAAGACCTCAGTAATGACTAAAATGTATTAACAGATAAAAGGGAAATATTTAAAATCCCTCTTACTTCATTTTATAAATTTTCATTATTGTTTATAAAAATAGAAATAAAACAACAATATTGTGCTACTATTATGCTACACCAACTTCACATCTGCTTTTGCTTGAATTAAAGAGAGTGGAGATTTGAACTTAGATTCCACAAATTCTCCCATAAGGAGAGAGTTAAGCAGCTACAGGTGGCAGATCAGTCATGAAGAGGTACAGGGGCCATTTGGGAAGTTTCCCAAAAGTGTTCATTTTTAACAATACTGACTCATAAAATCATTCAAGTGAAAATGTTTAAACAAATGTCCAAATAAAAAAGTGCTTTGAAACAGATGAAAGCATCTTACTTCAATAGGATGAATTTTAAATTAAAGGTCTGGAGTTTCAGTTTGATCAACATTTTACTTCAAAATATTATTACAAACTAAATTTGAAACAAAATATTTTGAGATCACTGAAATAAATGTTTTTGATCTGAAAAAATGTATTAATATTTCACAAAAACATCTGATATTTTATTTTTCCATTGCTATTCATGGATGATATTTTCAAAATCTCAGCAATACTTCTGAGACAAAATCTTCAACTTTTCCCTCAGATTTAATTGCGACTTCATTTACCAGCAAACATCAGATACACACGGGAAGCCATGATGAAGGAGACTATTTATCCAAGAGCAAGAGGTATCCAGACACTTTGCAAGACAGATTTTCCCAGCAGTGTGCAACAGCCTCTGCTACACCCCTTATGAACTGCCTAGCAGAAGAGATTAACCGGAGCTGCCTCATCTCCCCAGCATCCTCTCTCATTCTAGGCAGAGCTGTTTGCTCAATCTGACACCAGCTAGGATGCACATGATGCAGCTGGGATTTCTGAAATTTCTTTCACTTCAATCTCTGTTGTCCCTGATATGATTCATGCACTGGGGCTACAGGGGAAAAAGCACAGAAATTACCTGGGGACTGCATCAGCTTGGAGAATTACAAAAAACCATTAGCTCCCTTTGCAGTAACAGTGCAGAGGAAGGAGAGCAGAGAAAGTGTTGTTCCTAAATGTACAGGAGACCTGGACCAGAAAAGGAGCTCTGTTACTGTGGCTGAGGAGTTCATAAATCTGTGATTCACAGCATTACAGGCCCCATTTGGCAAGCAAAAAGAGAAGAGGATGAAAGGTATAGTTAGTCATAGAGAAAAACCAAGACAGAAGACACAAAGATGCTGCTAACCTCTGGGAAAGAGAGGACATTTGAGTGAGTATGACACAAGGGAAAGCACTTCTACAGCTAGGGAAAAGGAATAAGGTCTTTTTTTCTTGATTTTTTCCTTAAGTTCCCTCTTTCTTTGGTAGGCAGAGTACTTGAAGGAGAGTCCTCTATCCCTGTCTTATAAGAACACCATGAATTGTGAGGTACTGTTCAAGTCTACCTGAAATGGAGAAGATGGCACTATGTTCTGAAAACATTTGCTAGAAACAGACAGCCATGGTCTGCTGTGGCCATATTTTTTTTTCTCATACTTTAGGGTATTATTTAAGTCGCGCAAAAGAGGAATAAAAAGCATGAGAGTTATGCTGTTCTACTGTTAGAGTGCAAATTGTATTAGTCGGAATGCAATTGCTTGAATCACCATTGTTGAAATGGTTGCAGAAAGTGTTTCTGTTAAACTTTCACCTTCTTGAAAACAGTAGTATTCGAAGTAGGGATGAAGGAGAACGATTTGCCTTAGGGATCTCCTTGTCGACTCATGTGATTTCTGTTGAAAATGATCTGGATCTAAAAGACCACAAAAAAGTGTTTGATGTTCTTCATATATCCTTCAGCAAAAGAACTGGGAGAACAGTCATTGCTCTGGTGAGTTTGTATTTCCAATAACACACATGGAACAAGCTCTGTCCTGCCTTGATGTACCCATGCTATGTCTCTTTTAGTGGTGTGCGTGTGTGAGAAGAGGATGAGCAGGAAGGGGATGAAATGACATTTGTAGGAAAGAAATTGGACTGGGGTTGGGGAGCAGAAGATAAGAGAAGAAACGGAGAGAAGAAGAAGAAATTAATTGGAGAGTGGAAATAAAAATGAAGAGAAAAAAGGATGAGATAGGGAGGGAAAAAGCAATGGAAAGAGAAACACTGAAAATACAAAGGTGAAGATGAACCTATGAATACAGAAATCAAGTAGGTAAGCATGAAGGGAGAGATAACAAAGGAAGAAAATAATTTAACAGCCAAGGAAAAATCAAGAAAGATGTAAATTAATGCTCCTGCGAAAAAGAGAAAGGAGAAATATGGGCTAAATCAGAAAGGTGAAACGGTAGAAAACAAATGAAAGAGGAAATGTGGAAGATACTAGCACAAGCTATATTTAATATTATTCCTGTCCCTGCACTGGAACTATGTCTTATCCCATTGCCCTGTGGTCACTGTGATAAGGATGACTTCTGAGTTCAAATCAGAATTCTGAGAAGCAAGAACAAGCAAAATAAGTTCAGGAGCTATGGCCACAGCTGTGATTGGACACCCAAAGTCTCCGGAGTGGGAGAATGATCCTATAGAAAATCTGTGATAAAGCAGAGAACTAAACCTCCATTTCCTCTTCCTTTATGTCAACACAGTCCTCTGCCTTTCCTTCTCTGTTGTGTTTGATGGATGGATCCCTCCTCTGCTACCATTACTCACCTCCAGTTTGGCCCAACCAAAATCTGTGAATGATGATACAAGGGTATGGTAAACAATTCAGTCCACTGCTATTAATAATTTTCCAGCAGAAAGTCCCCTTTCTCCATTATGAGTAAATGACTCCAAATTGTTTTGCTGCCTTCCCGTGACCAACCAATCAAGGAACACAGACCCAAGTCGCAAAACAAATTATGGCCAACTACTGCAACTCAAAATAAGGAAAAAACCAGTATAAGACTTTTAAAAAGATTTCACATTGACAAGAACTGCGAAAATGAGGGATGCCATCACTGGAAAACTATGGCAATTCATGGAACATTGTCATATCATAGTGTTTACCATGGGTGTCTCTATTGCATCTATTAAAGCTCTTAAATATTACTCTGAATCACAAGGTATCTCCAGGGTCTCATGATGTAGATAGTGTCTGTGTATGGTACCTTGCAACAGTCCTCCAGCGTTGCTAAGCCACTCTCTCACCCTGCAAGCATATTTTCAAACATGAAAATAATCTCACTGTCTTTAGCAGCATCATTTATGAGAGAACTAACAATTCTCCCATGTGGAAGCCTATCAGCAGTTAGGCTTAGAAAAAAAAAGGGAGCATGCTCTTCCAGCTGAACCAAGAAAAGGTTTGAAGCTCAAACCACAGGAGCTCTTGAAGCCACTGGTGCACATATATGCTTGTATACATGTATGGTAGCACTACCAGCTCCCAGCTATTCCAGACATCACATGGAGAAGAGGGTACAAAATCAGTCACGTTCTGTCCTCCTTTATGTCTCTTCTTACATCAATAAAATTGAAATGCAAAAGGGTAGGTATGGGCATAAAAGCTGTGGGTAAATGTCACTTTTTTGTTATTTTCTGGGGGCAGTTCATCAGATTGGTCATGTTCACGCTCAGCAACAACTTTTCTAACGGAAACATTTCTGGTTCCTTTAAAATATGAGTTAATAATAATGAACTACAGATAAGGATGATCCCAAGCTAAAGAGGCACAGTACAAGGTTTTGCTATAATCAAGGAAACTACTGTTATCTAGAGACCCAGAACAGCCACATTTAATTTTGCATTCTGCACTTTACCCCAAAGAAATACTAATTACACTCCCCTTAGTCCCCTTGCGTGCTGCCATCCAGCACACCACATCAGAAACAATGAATATATACATCAAGGGAAGAGTAAGGGTAATTTCCTGTGGTTGTTTTACAGGCAAGAGATTAAACTGCTACTACTCTGCAGAGTTTAAACAATGTGCTTGTAATAAAACTGATGCCCTGGTATGTAATCAGAAGTTAAAGAGAAAGTTTGACATGCTTAATGCAGCATTCATATGTAAAACATGTAGTGGAAATAGCTCAGCCATACAATTTTACTCTTTGTTCCAAACGAAACCTCAGGCCAGGTGCCTCTAAATACTTGCCAAAGTCCTTGTTAAAAGCTGAGAACTGAGACACAGTTTCAACACAGAAATGATGTAAAACTCAGAGTCCCTTTATACTAGCAGAAATTCTTTGAAGTGGACCAGAAGAAAGACTCTAATTGAGCTTGCTAGTAAACAAGTAATTTCCATAAGTGACTGCATGTGGAAAATTTTTAGTTTATCTATCTCAGTTATCCTGCTCATTCCTCAGTTAACTAAACTTTGCTACACAGTTCCTGTATGAGAATAGATATTCACTGCATCATTTGGCATCCTCCTAATGTTAAAAAAATTCCGTAGATATTCAGCTGCACAGAATACGGTCATGCAGCTTCATAGATGTAGAATAAGAAGATGGGGTTATTTGGATCTCAATAAACTTTCCGTTCTTCATCACTTCAGGAAAGCTCGGAGAGTGACACAGGCAAGAAGTGGGGCTCAAGTGGGGCTCACTGACTCATGGGGCTGCTCTAGGAGACGACAAGCACAGCAGGGATGGGTGGCACAGCCCAGGGATGGGGAGGACTCCAGGAAGCTAGGAGCAGTTGGTAGCTGCCATGGAGGCGGAGGTGGGATGGGAAGCGCTGAGTGTCCGAGATAAGCCAGAGGTTAGAGGCAACGGGGAGGCAGGCAGCCGGTCCGGATGCCGGAGCAGGAGGACTGCCATCTGAAACGGGCCACGGCCTCTGCCAGCTGGCAGGGCTGGGGCACAGCCAGCTGCAGGCTGGCACAAGGGGAGCTGAGTGCCAGCGGGCAGCGCTGCCAGGGAGGAAGGAGCAGCAGACGTGTGTGGGTTGGGCACAGCTGAAAGCCAGCCAGGAAGGTGCAGCCAGCTGGCTATGCCAGAGCAACATCCTGGGCTCCCAGCAGGGCTGAAGCCCATCGTCAGAGTGCTGGGACATGCCCCAGCAGCGCTGCACCGCGCTGGAGAAGAGTGAACAGCCACAGACATCTGTCTGCACCTGTCCGAAGGCAGGATCAGGGCCTCCGTGCACACAGTTCTCGGCAGATATTTACTTGAGGATGAAGTCTATTAGCATTCACCCAAGCCATTTTACAGCATCCCAGTTATACAGTCTCCCTAACTAGGCAATGGCAAGGCTAGACTCTACACTGCAGCCATCACTACAGTTTAAATACTAGAAAGGAAGCAAAGCTTTCAAGGTTCATGATAAAAGACTCAGTTTACCAGGTTATAAATTATTTGTATTTTTGACTGAAGGCTGAAAGCTTTGTTTAAGCCTGAAAGATATCAGCAACTGCTTGGAGAGTATTGCTAATTTTAAAAACAGTCAATCCCTCCCCACTACATACACAGTCAGTATTCAGCAACAATTTCCATTGAGTTTAATCTACATGCCCTCACTGCAGATTTATGAATACTAAAAATGGATTGGTACCTGCTTTGTAAGTCATCCAGGTGCAATTTGCCTACATAATGGGTGGCTGATGACACAGTGATGATTCTAGCGTTGTGACTGTGCGTTCCTGATTGCTTCAGCGTATCCAAGAGGAGGTTAGTCAACAGGAAGTGTCCCAAGTAGTTCAAGCCGAAGTGCTCCTCAAATCCATCCTCTGTCTTCCTTTCAGGGACCAGCATCACCCCTGCTGCAGGAGCAAGTAGAGGTAAAATCTGTTGATTTATTTCAGAGAAGAAGCAAAACAGAAGCAACATAGATCCCACGCTGCACTGTGTAAACACAGAATTTAGACTGACGAGTGATTGGTGATGGCATGTGAAGTGTAAAGCTGAAACTAATTGATTTCTGCTGAGAAAATCCAATTCAGTTCCTTTATCCAGAAAACAGGTGGATTGACCCCCTCTGTCCCTGCACCACTGTGAAGACAAATGAGTTCATTTGTGAAAAGTGTTTTGAAGACATTAAAAGTTTATTTAGCCCACTGTTGGCTTGCCAGAACTCAACACTGCAGATCCATGGCAATAATAAATCTACCTAGGATAGGTAGGAGCTGGGAGATCCCAACAACATTCCCTCCATCAAAAAGCTCATAGCAGGAGAGGCAAGACCAGGCCTAGATTTGGTCTCCCAGACAGCTTTCTGCTGAGTCCTGGCTGGAGCTTAAAGACTTGCTCTGTCTTTGGTTAAAATCTGCAATTTCTCTTTGGTGCGGGTGAGAAAAGATGTAGTAAATTTACCCACTATGTATTAATAACTAGGTTTACATACAGATGCACATTGAAACAACTTCATGAATGCTTATTTTGGCAATATTTTGGCATATATTTCTACAAACCACAGGTTTCAAACTCAGTGCCTAAAATAAGTATCTAAATCCCTAACATTCAATGTTGATTTCAGCATTTTGCAGAAAATCCTGAGCTACTGTATAAACTATACTGTGTACTGGCACTCTGCATGGGATAGCTATCCCATTCAATTATAATGTGGACTCAAATGCTATAAATTTTTCATATTTAATTGATATTTAACTATTGTACAGGTGGACCTGACCTTTGCAATTTAAATGCAGATGTATGTGACTCATGGAGAATAATGTTGCAAGCCATTTATCTTCTCGCTAAAACTCAAGAATATGATACAGCAGAAAAGTCACTTCTGCTCATGGATCTAAAAGCTTCACCCTCGAACAGCTTCATATGTCCATTAGAAACCCTTTACCGTTCCATTTCTTGACTTCAGATTGATGACAGCATATTAAGTTACCATTTTAAATTACATATTGTGCATCTGCACCACTCCTTCTTTTGGGGTAGGCAACTGTCAGATAATTCTGCTTTCTTACTGGCTGCTCAGACTGAACAGAATAAGTTTTAGGTATCTTTTCAACGTGATCAACATCCATAGCAATTCTGTCTTATACCTATAGGCTGGCTAGTGCTTAATGGGCCCACATATTGAAGACACAGCGGGCTCTTTGTGAAAGCACAGTCCAGAGCGAATCACGGTCATTTTGTAGGGGTGGAATTTACCAGTTTTCCTGTTTGTACAGACTGCTGTTTTATACAGTTAGGAGAAAGGATGTATGAGGGAGATGGGTTAAGAGCAATGGTGAAAGGAAGCAAACAAAAAGTGTAAAACACAACAGATAGACAAGAAAACAAAAGTGGGAAAGTAAGAGGAAGACAACTCGAGAAGAAGCATGAATAAAGGGAAGGAACACGAGAAGATAGAAGGCCAGAGTGGAAACAGAGCAAATGAAAGGTTCACATGTGACATAATGTACTCTTATACAGAGAGCTTAAGACTGGACATTAGCAAAATCCTCTTCCATTCAGCTGGCTGATAAAATAATGCAAGAAATGCAATAGAAATTACATGATTTGGCTCTGCCAAAGCTCTTCTTGGCATATACCTCTGTCATTACAACCATTTTCCTTGATGCCTCAGAATGACAGGAAAATTTGGTTGCTCTGAATGTCAAATCTCATCTTTAATAATGGAAAGACACAAACTAAAGACCGTTTGTTTGGATGTCCCATTGTATTCTCTTTCTTCCTTGACGGCACTTATTCTGATGAATGTTGCAACTGCTCACATAGTTGAAAAAGGAAAAGATTTCCTTCTCCTCTATACTTCTGCTTATGTAGCACATAATTATATCCAGAAGAGTGACCTGGACTAAACACTGACAGGAAGAGTGCAGAGAGACACAAATGTGCGACAACTTCTGCTGCAACTCAGAGTTTTCTTTTTTCTGAAGGAAAGGAGGGAAGAAGGAAAAGGGCAGGAAAGGCAAAAAACTGAGCTCCCAGATAAAGTCTCACCCTACTGCAGTGGGAGTTTAGCAGACACATGGCTTGGCAGGAGCTATTGGAGGGCAGATGGGAACAACACTGCATCTTTGAAAACTGGGGTTGGTACAAGCAAATGATTTGCATCCCTCTGAAGCCCATCCTACCCTCAAAAGCTTTGAGGCTTGGAAAAAAGGGGAGGAAGCAGTATTGCCAGCTCACAATAAGTTTATTTGCAGCAACGCTGATAAAATCTAAGTCCGAAAAAGTGAGGTGAACATGAAACAGCACTTGCAGAGCAAACCCCAACGGCTCTGCTGCATCTGCCCAAGCTGCTGCAGGGCTCACTATAATGCTTCTCCATCTCTGCAGCCTGAGCCAGAAGGAAGGAGAGAGAAATTCTCTGGTCGGAAGAGACCAGAAGCACTGTAGATGGCTGCTACAGCTGTTCTGCTTTGCAGCATAACCAGCAGGTAAACCTGGGGAGACTGTTACTCAGTAGATAGACCCATGGGCTGCCTGTACACTGACTGGCCCCTTGACCTCCAGAAAGGCATGGGATTTCGAGAGCACAGAGAGGCTTTGCTCTCCACCCCAATTAGTATCCACCATCTGCACTGTGCATTCTGTATGCAGAAAACAGATCTGAGCTCAGGCTGGGAGACAGAGAAAATTCACACTCATGCAATACCCTATGTATAAGATACACGTTTCCCAAAATCATTCTGGTCATTTTGTAAGAGCTACCATTAAGCATAAAGTGTGGGAAAGTCCTTGAGCGAACATAATCACCCCTACTTGCATTTATTCGTACTTTAACTTCCTTTTTGTCTTTAAGAGCTATTCAAGTAATTATTAACTCAATAACATATTTGAAAGATGGAGGGTTTTTTTAAGGCTCTCAACTTTAAGGTAGTTCATATCAAGCCTATCAAAAAATGTTGCCCTCCAATATGAGGGCACTTTCTCTTTGTTGAGGAGGAGCCATTTTAATTTACTGAGAGAGAGAGTGCATGGGTATAGGAACACCCAACCGAACCTGATTGTTTTTCTGACAAAAGGAAAAGCCTCGTTAAGTGTAGCAACAAGCTCTCTTTTTTAAATTATTAACTACCTAACATTCAGTAGATACTAAAAGTGGCATGCTATTGATTTTCTTTTGTCCAGAAATGTCATTAGCTTTACTCAAAGGACTGAACGGTGAGCTCTAAGAATGAGAGATGTTTCTATTTTTTCTTCTTCCAGTTAAGGCAATACCGATGAAAACATGCATTTTTTTTCATTTTACTTCTTCTTTGCAACTAAGAATGGTTTTGCTTAACCTTCTGGTATGGAATCCATACAACAAGTATCTTTCTGACTTTTATTATGATTAGTCAGTCTCCTCAGTGCTTTTGGAGTGGATGTGAAATTTGAAATGGCAGCATACAGACCATTAAGGTTACACACCTTGGTTCTGATGCAACTCTCTTATAGGTTCTCCTCTCTGATTTAGCTGGACTGTTTCCAGAAGGCTTTGTTTAAAAAGCCATCCCTGATCTGAGCATGGCACTAGAAAATGAATTAATAAGTAGGCTGATAATGAGCTTTTGCTTTGCAATTGATTAGCTATTATTATTGGAATATTCAGGGAAAGAACTAAGAGTATGCATGCAAAAAACCTTCTAAATGCCACACTGATCCGTGATCTTGCAAGACTAGAAATAAATTAGAATACAGAAAATATTTTGCAGCACAACTATTCTAGAAGACTGTTCTTACTGTAGATATAGTGCTACATTCTAATGTGCTGCAGTTATGTACCTATCATAGTATGTTCAAGTTGCACATATTTTCATTTGATATACTTAATAAAAAGCTCTTTTTTCCTTTTTTTGTTATGATGCCTATTCAGTAGAGAACATTGAGGATAATTTTCTCTCAGTAAATGTATGCACCTCAAGAGCATTGTCTTTGTAATCAGTCATTTATCATGATTTTCTATAAAAGTTTCTAATGAAACTTTTTGATTGGGATCCATCAATGAATTAGTTGCACAGCATTTTAAAAGCATAATGAATCTAGTTTTGAACACAGCATGACTAAAAAGTTTGTGGCAGGCATAAATATTATATGCATGCATAAGGTATTTTTATAGGATGGCATAGGAAAATTTGTGCCATGCCTCTACTGCTGATAATGGTAAACATTGCTATAATTCCTGTACCACCCTTTGCACAAAACATTCATCAGCTCTATTATAAAATATGCTTTAAAAGCTTTAAAAATACAAGCATTTCATTCACTTAGATTTATTTACAGTACTTGGACATTTTTAAAGGTATTTCTCTCAAACTCACTTTAAATAAATCAAACACAAACCAGGCAAGATTTTAAATCTCTCTTCTAGATGTACATCAAAATGTCTTCCTTCCCAGCTAGGCTCATGGAACAGGGTACAGAGACAAGTCTTTTTACACCTGGCAAGCAAAAGCTGGAGAGTCAACGCAAGAGGTCAGTTGCATACATTAACACGTAATGCCTTCAGAGCAAGAGATGAACCTATGTAAGCACATTCACCTAATTCTTGCTATTTACAAGTAAGAAAGAGAGATATATTGCACCAAAAAACTTCCCTAAGGGATAAAGAATAGAGAAAGAGTGATTCCATATGAAAGCACAAGGCCTTTTTGACAGACGGACTTCGTATTGGTGTAGTCAGTTCACTTAGTAGCATGATCTTTTTCCTCAAGAATGCAGGTATAGAAGGCAGCCCATCTCACTTTAATATAGTTCCAAAATAGGTCTACTCTGCACACACATACGCCATCAAAAAGATCTATCAATGGATCTATCTAGCTGTGTAATAGCATAGCCCATTTCTCTCCTAAACAGGAACAGCTACAGGGGAATGAATATCTCTGTACCTATATAACAGCATGCCTTGTTTGGGCTGCAGAGAGGTGGACTTACAGCACCACTACGAAGCATCGCTTGCATAACTATGTCCAGAGCACTGTGCTGGTACTATACATCTGTTTGTATCCCAGGGAAGCATTCAGACTGTAGACACGCCCACACATAGAAACTTAGACTAATAATATATGAAAGTCGAAAAGACAAGAATTCAAAGAGTTAAAAAAAACAGATTAAGTTTGATATAGGTCTCTCACGATACAGTCCTATTTCCTATTTCCCCAGAGGGACTTGTGTAGGTAGTTCTAATTCTTGCACTTCTTAATATCTTACAGAGTTCTGAATATATGTATATGCAGTTTCCTAAAGCAATCTGAGGGGAAGCAAAAGAAAAGCAAGCAATTTTGTCACATGGCATAACGATGACACCAGACAACACCTAGAATCCACATCAGTAGATTCAGTCCCTCAGAGAGATGGCTAGGACATCTGCTGTCAGTCTGGCTGGCTCAGTAGCCAGACAGTCTCCCGTGAGTGGACCTTCACTGGAGGAGAAAGGACATCGCAAAAACAGGTTTCATAATCTGGTGTCAAAAGTAAGGGAATGCTGGGACCCAAGTCCTAGATTGTGGAGGGGAGTCGTCTGCAGCAAATTTGGATTCTTCTGCCTCTTCCCAGAACAAGTTTCTTCCACGTTAATCTGCCCAAATCTCCATTCCAGGACTGAGCAAGTTCCCACTAGCTCCTGTCAAGGAGGTTGTGTACTGCACACTCCCATTTCAGCACACTGGCTTCCTGGCAATTCCCCAGCTCCATACACCAGCACAAGGCATGGCCCTGCTGAAGCCAACGATGGCATGCCTTTTTCCCAGCCTAAATTCTGAGCTGTGTTATCCTCCCTCCTTTACCACCAAAATCAGGTGACCTGACACTGATCTTATCAGGGAACAAACTGTGTGAGGGAAGGAGGGGAGAGGTTCAGCCCCAGACATGCATATCAGTTACATCTGCCTCCATACCTCCTTACAAACAGTACATTCGTTGTCCCTGATTTTCTTATCCAGCCACTCTAACTCCTTTGTGTCTGTATCTCGTGAGATCTCCTGCCGTATCCTGCAGGAATCTGCCAGTCGCACACCTGTCTCATCCTTTCCTCGCTTTTAAGACTCATTTGCTCACAGAGCCATGATCTGTGTCTCTGGGACTCCCAGCAACAACTTCTGAATCCCCTGTTCAGTTTTAAGCATTTGAGACACAGGGGTAGATGAGAATTAATTGCTACAAGTTCTGTCAAAATTAGTGGCTAGACAGAAGAGAGATTCTCATCACATCCCCTCTGAAAGGAAGAATTCTTCTCTCTGCTAAATGTTAGTAAACCCACAAATAAGAGATCAGCCAAGAATTCCCTAACTGCAAGAAAAGCTTGATTCAGTCTGCACACAACAGAGAATCCAGTCATCAAGATAATTCACATTCTTGTAGATTATTTGGTGTCTAATCTTTTACAAACTCTGACTGAGACCTCTCCGATAGTTCAAACATACATAATGCCTCTCTTCTTTCCCACTACCCACCCCAGCTCCCTCCCACTACTTGCTCTCTCTTATGAATTTCTTAATATTGAACAAGAATTTACCCTGCATTTATAGCATAATTCTCTTTAAAAGTCTCCTAATCAGCAAAAACAAACCTATTGCAATCACATTTTTCTCCAACCTAGTGTTTCCCATGTGACAGTCCTACTCCCCTGTCAGCTCTTCACTCAGTTTTCTACTGTCTGTCCCTCATTACACCCAATCTGAGTGCTCTAAACCCTCAAATCCTCAATTGCCTCTTTTCTATTTCAGTTCTGCCCATATTAGACTCCTTGTACAAATCTATGCCTCTTGGAAGTTTTGCTCTTGCCCCATTTGCATTCAAAGCAGGTTTCTTCATCTTCCACGCTACAGATTTGTCCTTATGTCTAAAAATGCAAGAGCCAGCCCTTCCAGTGAGATTTGGTCACTAGCCCCATGCAGTGAGAAATTTAGGTACTGAAGATGCTGAAATCATGCCCCAGCTCCACGGTCACAACCCAGCTCTATATCGAGGTAAAACCCAGATGTAAACCACCCCCCGTCCACCTCTCCCCACCCAGTAGTTTGTTTTTCATGGGACAGAAACTTGGCGCAGAGGTGGAAGAGGAGCCAAGCCCCCAAATCTGCATGATGGAGAGACCTGAGGCCAGCCATCATGCTCATCTCCACCACAACTCAGCGGTAACCAGGGAGAGCACAAGAGAATGGCCAAAGCACCAGTGCCAGTGCCTTTGCCTGCGCACACTGTTTCCTGCAGCAGCTCAGGGTTGTGATTCCAAGGGAAAGACTTGCTCAGTCCCAAGTTAGGACATGCCTGATACAGGCAAAATCTTTAGCTATTAAAACGTAAAAGATTATTTGCAAGTACAGTGCTTAATGGGCTTCAGACTTGACCCAGAGTGGGAAGATTCTACAAGTGGCAAAAGGTTCATCCATTTCTGACAAAAAGGCAACATATGATAACGTCAAAGTACATTCCAAAATATGATAACACTAGAGCTTTTTTAACGAAATTTGCTGTCAACTTTGACATAATAAAAAAAAAAAGCAAAAACAAAAAAAATGTTTTTCTTGCAGTTTGTAGAAACAGATAAACACTTTTAGCTGGCATCACAAAAATTAAATAAAAATAAATTAGCCTAAGGCAGATACTTGATATGGAAACTTTTAGTCCAAACATTAAACGTTTGACTAATTAATAAGGAACTGAAAATTATCTCTCATGATAACGCCTACAAGGGAGAAGTGGACGGTATTAGCCCTGCCAACAGAGACAAAACAATGCATCTTTCCAGTGAAGGCAAGTGCTAAGTTTATGAGAAGTTTAAAAAAAAAGAAAAAAACATATAGACAATTCACATGCAAGGCCTATAAGAGCAGCAAACGACCAAATCTTGGTAGGTTCAGCACAAATCTGAAAAGGCTGCAAATGTGTCCTTGAAAAGTATTCCTCACTTTCTGATTCAATGTCATGCTGCTACATAGTGAGTACACAAAGCACAGGTTAGTTCTCTGGAAAATGAGTTAGTTAAAAAAAGGAAATCTGATCCACAACTGAGGCGTTATTTTTACACTATAATAAAACAGAGCATTCATAATTGGGTCTAGCTGGCAAAAACATTTTTCCTAAACTTATGCTCTGCCACTGTTTCGCTGTTTGAGTTAGGCACAAATATGAGTTATCAGCTCACAATCCGAACAGGAAAGTCAGCCATGGCTTTTTCATTCAATAGGAGGTTCTGTTAAAAGTAAAATATCTTGTTTTGCAATGTGTTCAAAAAAAAAAAAAAAACTTTTACCTAAAACGTATGAGAGGATTAGGTAAGAATAAAGCACGGTTCCTTCCTGCCTCTGAGAAAAGCCAGTGGCAAATGTCCCACACTTCAGTAGAACAGGTTGATTTTCCTAATCCATCAATAGCTGAATTTTGTATCTGTCTTCCACTGATAAAAAATTCACATTCAGGACATAAAAGCAAATGGGTCAAGAACCTGAAGCATGTGGAGCCTGAGATATTTGCTGTCTCACAAAATATTTGATAACATAAGCACAGAAAAAGCTTTCGAAATAATTAGAAAGACAAAGATAGTATCGAAAAAAATCAGGATTTTCATGAATGAAATCCTTACACTTTGACAGTCCAAACTAGTGTGAAGTTGCTCTTCTAAAATATTTTGCTATTCTGCTAAAAAACAGATCTTTTATAACAAATTTGATCTCTTTATATAGGATACACACACCATTCTGGCAGACAACAACGCTATTCAATTTTAATAAAAACTTTGGAGGATGAATGCTGCTAAACATCTAGGCATTAGGGAAATGTTAGAATTGCGCAGTCCTCAATGGCTCTGAACAAGCTGAGCTGCGTATCCTAAGCAGCACAGCATGGTGCTACGTCTGACAAAACGCACCCAGATAGGCTACTTCCTAATATCTAATAAGGTATCTAATACCTTTAAACAGCAGTATGTGATGAGCCAGTCTCCCTATAATTTACAGTCAACTCTCTCAGAAAGATAATACCTTCTGAAAAATCTGACTAAATGGCACCTGTCATGTACTGAGCTTCCTCAGAAAATCTGGCTCTGATTATCTCATAATTTTAGAACAAATGAATATTACAGGAAAGCACCCTTCTGCCCATCATTCGTGGAATATCCATTTTAAACCCCCTTAAACTGCCTTTTCCAGCTCTTATTATCTCTCCAAGGCCCAGCTCTCTCATGATGTCTGTTATCTATCACCCATTTACACACAAGTCAAGTACTCTGCCCTTCTGTGTGTCCCCGCTCTCTTTCTCCCTCTCCCTCTAGACCTCTTCCACTTCAGCTTTGACTACAAATTGCTCTAGTCTGTCTTCAAGAAAGTGTAAAGAGGAAAGATGATGTGGTAATCAATTCATGAGATATCAGTTGCCGAGTTCACCAAAGCTTTCCTATACGACTGGAGAAAAAGCATTTTTGATGAAATCCAAGTTCCACCAAAGCCAAAAGCAACCCTTCTCACTAACTGCCCCTCAAAGCCTTCTCCAGTGAATTTCTGCTTCTTAGTGGTTTGCCTGTTTTCTATTCATTTTATAGTCTGTCAGGACTGCAGCTGTTATAGAGGAGGGAGCTGGCTCCAACCTCAAATAATGAGACAGGATCTTTTCTGGATCCCACTACTATAATGTAAGTTACTATTAATCTAACTAATTAGCAATAGCTGTGAATGATGTACATAGATATAAAACTGCTTATATTTGATACATTCACTTGTTCCTACCCATCATATCTCACATTTCTTCATAATATTTGATCTGCAAATACTCAAATGCAAGAAAAATTTATTATGTGATCAACCATGACAGCATCCAAGGGACTGTTTAAATGGATCTGTGCAAAGGATTATGCCTGGACTGCGCATGGCTGAACTCTGTGTAGGTAACACAAAGGAATATATATATTTCACATACTTAACAACTGAGATAGAGAGCTTTTATTGTGCCATAGGAACTAAACAGGAAAGCTTGCAGAAACTCATTCACTCTATCAAGAGACTGAGATTTCTCAGATGACCTGGAAAATATGGAATATGAACCTCTGAATCAGGCAGTGCTTTAGAAGTATTGATTTTAAAATTGTTTAGATAGGTTTGAATCTAATATACATTAGCGGTAATCCACCTGCAAAGAGCTAATAATATACTGAAATCTCCTAAAGTTTTTTGTGTGTGCATGTGTCAAGGAATATACTAAATGTCCCTGTAGTTACCTCTCTCTCCTTTCCTAAGCTGTAGCCAAAAGTACAAATCATTCCATGAACTGCAACAGAGAAGGTAGCTGGTGTTTCATTGTTAATGAATTAGATAAGATATACTTGGTATTTGTAGTTACTCTATTATCACTAAGGATGTTGTGATTTTCGTGTTAGCGCTGTTGGATTTAAGACCACTAAGTACTGCAGAAATATGTAAGCAGAAACATATGTAAAATTTGCTTAGAAAAATTTCTAGCATACAAAAGAAAATGATTGACTTCAATTTGGAAAAAAAATCTCTCTAGCATGAAACAGTAACTCAGCTATGGGCTATCTGTCCCTTTTGCAACCTCAAGAAGATAGTAGACTTGGGATGCATCTTAACAGCAATGCTATTTTAATGAATTCATATAAAAATTACACTGCTGCAGACACTGTAATATACTAAATTCTTTTCAACTGTATAAAGATACTATACTTGTTAAAAGCAGAAGTATTAAAATAGACACTCAATGGTTAATTATTGGCCTAGAAGGAACATTTTTCTGACCTTTTGTCAACTTAAATATTCTAAACTGCTTGTACTTCATCCATCGTTTTCCGGCTTATTGTCAGGTTATTTAGATTACTTTCTTTTTTCTTTCTCAGAGAAATGCATTAATTTTGTGTATCATAAGCTTTTTCCCCTTTCTACCACTAACACATTATATTTTTCAAAAATGTTTATGCAATGCCCTATTTTCATCTTTAATATATTCTGTTCATTTTAAAAATCAAGAGCTGAGAGTGTACATTACAGATGCAGACAGCATAGTAATGGAACAACAGGCCTTCATTTGTCAGCTGAAAACATATGCGCATTCAACCAAATTTTTGCTTTCAAATTAGAAGTTATAAAGTTAAATGTAAATGCTAAAATCAGCTATAACAAAAAGAGAGGAGGTGGCCACTGTGTACTTCTCCCCAGTTTGAAAGCCCTAAATGTTCACATAAGACTTCTTAAAGTGCATGAAGCAGTTAGATACCTAAATCTTACAGAATTTCCTGTGGAATCTGGGTGTCTAGCTCGAGAAGAATACTTTGAAACTAATGTGTTTGTTACTAAACTAACTTCCAACCAGATCCCTGAAATAGGCAAGTTATGGGCAACAAGTAAAATTTAAAAAAATCATCAGTGACCTGGGACATTAGTGAATTTGCAATGGTCTTAGGTCAGATACACAGCTTTGATTATTTACCTAACATGGCAACTCACACCAAATTTGCTGTCTTTAATAATATTTCTAAGTTAGTTTCACAGTTTGCATCGCTGTATTATGTTAGAACTTTCCCCTAGTCACTTGGCAATGATGGGCTGTTTATTAGGCTCACACAAGCCACATCAAATATCATATACTTTCACATAGATACAGTATACATATTCATGGCCATAAGACGTAGACAGACCACTAGGTACATAGATGTAATTATATTAACCAATTTAAAATATTTTAATTTGAAGCAATCTAATAATATTAATATCTTGTGAAAAGAAATGAAACGTAATGGTTCTTGGCATAACATTTTTACATTAAATGCAGGAAGAGGGTATAGTTCTTGATAATAAAGTGCCTGATTCTGTGCAGATGGAGAGGAAAATTCTTATTAGATTCCTGATGGTCTGATTCAGATGTCATAGGGCCCACACAAAGCCCCATTTCCAAAACCTAATGGAAATTTTCCATTAGCCTCATCACACTTTGGGTCAGACTCTCAAAAGCACATGAGTGCCTACAAATGCATTTTGCAGATGTCTGGCCAGCAAACTCCTCTCCATATGCCAAAAAACAAAACAAAACTAAACAAAACCTTGTCTATATCAAGAACTCTAGAGTTTCAAGACTTGTAAGAAATAACAAAGCATTAGGTGATATCAAGCAACTTACTATTTTAGCTATGTACGTTCAGACATAAGAAAAGGAACTGTACCATTATAAGAAATCTTATTCCAAGCCATCAGTCATGCAAAATGCTTCATTATTGACAATAAAGTTTTCTGACAGAGAGCATACATACTCACTGATAACATGCCCCAACAACTCATCCCCATCAAACATTCAATTATTGCAAGCACTGTCCTCTTCCAGGGACCTGAGCCCATATCCAAGGGAGCGGTTATTGGAGACAGCGGGGCTAGCGATTGCAAGGAGGCTTTTGACTGAGTAGTCTCTACAGCCTTGCAGTCCACAATGGAATTAATCTTTTTCCTAAGTGAATCAATTAACAGTGAAAAAATCAATGGAAAAAAGGAAAGGGAAAAGGAAAAGCTTACCAGTTAGCCCAGACATCAGCATTTATCTTGTTTGCACTGAATACTGACGTAAGGCCACTAGAAGCCATTCAAAGGTTTTTGGATCAGGCTATTACTCCTTCATCAAACAAGTTCATTTTCTTTTCTTGTACCAAGAAAGTACCTGGGCTTTTACTAAAGAATCATCAACAAAACTAAATACTACAGATTATTTACACAAGCAACAAAAAAAAGAAAAGGACAAAGATAAAGGGAAAGATCTTTTAGATGTGGAAGTTGGTGACTTGTCAAGTAAAGGTCAGAGACTAACCTAATTATGAGGGAGTCTTTACAGCAGCTTGCACATGATTACTTCTGTGATTCTGTTACAGCTTCAGTAAAAAAAGCAGAGTTGAATCCTTTATTTCATTGCAGTTTCTGAAAGGATTTTCCTAAATAACTGTTCTATCTGGCCAATTGTAAGTATTTGGTAACCAAGCATGAGTGAAAGCAAATGCCTTTCACCTGGGTCATAAAAATATAGACTGATACAGGCAAATATTAGATTCAAGCTTCTTTCTCAAATGTGGCTTTGGGCCTAGATCTTTGGTCTTCATGTAATTTTATTTCTTGATTATGATGTACTTAGCTGTAGTAGTCAGGTTTCTACTTCCCGCATGCAACCAATCAGAAAATAAATAACAGCTTTAAAAACCTGGTCTTTGCTATGTATCTAAAGCAACATTTTGAGTTGGGTGTTTAACCAGTGTTGTGCTTCCTCCTCTAATGAGAAAAAAGAAATCAAGGTAACAAGCGAAGCACTGCCATGTATAAACACCCTTCCCACAAGAGTGTCTTGATGAGCTCAATCCTATTTTTTTTTTTTCAGTTCTTCCCCTCAGTTTTATATTTGGGGACGTGAGTGCACACACTATCACCACGCGAGATTTCCATCCTTCCTGCTTAGACAGTGGCTGCGGCAGAAGCTCGTCCTTCACTCAAGAGGGCTTCCCCACCGTGCCATTGTCTCTGGGAGCCCCTAGGAAGGCAGTCCCACCACTGCCTGCCCCAGGTGGTCCCCTGAGCCCCCAGCACCCGGCCCCAATTTGGCTCATGCAGGCAACTGGCAGAAGGTGGGGCTGTCTGCTGTGGGCAGCAAGACCTATGCCCAGTTCCAAAAACTGTGTGCTCTGCAAACTGCCAGTTGCTCAAAAGGTAGTTTTGTGTCCCATCTGTGCAACAGCTGAACCATTACCCTTGGTATCTGTTAAAGCAGACATGTTAAACTAGAAAGATTTTTCAGGTTAAATATCCAGTACCTTTAATTATTGTACCATTAAAATAATAATGGTGGGCTACTTTGACTAATCAAATAGAAATGAACATTTAATTGAACATTTCATGAATGTTTCACATCAGTCAGGAAATAAAACACTCTCGAATTTTTACTGCAAAATTTGGTAGTGTTACTGAGAGCTCTTCAAGGCATCAACAAAAGAGAAAAATCATTTATTTGCAGCACGTTTGCTTTCACTGGGATAGAAGGGTGCACAGGAAAAGAGAAAGGGTTCTTTGGGATGCCTTAGTAAAAATACATGCAAATAAATGGGAAAATGACAACTTCAGCATATGACAGCAAAAAGCTTCAAAAAGAACCTAAATTGTTGCTGGCAGGTTTTTCCCTTAGTTAAATACACAAGTGAAAATTCCCCTTTAGGAAACTGCACACAGAGCACGAGGGGCTTTTTGGAGGAAAATTACTGTATAGGCCAATTTCCAAAAATGTCGTGGCTATAAAACATAATTAGATGGAAAGTACATGAATAACAAAAGTTTAAATCCCTAAGAATAACAAGCTTCATTTAACAATTTTATGAATGCAAGAGAAATGTTGTACTTTTTTTACTTCTTCTCCAACCATTGAGGGGAAAGCTTTATTGACAACTTTTCAGTGACACCATGGTCTGAGTAGTCACTGCCCTGAGCCAGCTGGGTAATTTGCTAGATTACTTTCCAGTTGGATTAAACCCCCCAGTCCAGCCCACCATAAGGCCATGGCAAACACCTGTGCTTGGACAGGGAGAATATAAGAGAAAAGAAAGTAAAGTGAGGTGAAAGGGCAGATTTTGCTACAGCCATGATGTACAGTTGTTTTTTTTTTTTTTTTTAAAGGAAGCTCCAATTCTTGTTCAATTGCATCATTTTTAGTGCTGGAGAGCTAAAAAACGCAACAAAAGATCAAGACTTGTGGTACCATCACAAGAAGGAGTAGCACTGAAGTGCTAACACCACTCAGCTGACAATCTCTCATGAAATGCAACTTAACTCTTAAAAAGACTTCTCTGTTAATAAAGACATATTGTGTGCTGTTGAATGGTTCAGATAATTTCTCTGAAACGTGAAGTGATAGGCAAGAACCCCGTTTATCAACATCTTTGCCTACAGATATGTGAAGAAAAAATAGAACTCACCATTATTCACCAGGACATGGAGTGGACAATTCTTTGCTCTAAACTGCTGCACAAATTGCCGTATGGACTTCATGGAAGCCAAATCACAGTATAAAAACTCCACTGGGAGAGAAGAGGAGATGAACAAAAACAAAGTAGAGTTAAGTAAATCATTTACAATGATACAAAAATACACTTATATACAACAAGAGGGACTCCTGTGATAATGTCACAAAGAAAGTAAAGATTTTTAAACTATATGGTACTTTTGGAAATGATGGGTGAGGCTAGCCTCACAAGGTTCCTTCTTTACTCTCTTCCTTCCTTCATTTCTTTTTATTTTCAAGCTACTGATTTTTCACATCATAAATGTGAGGAATGCTGCCACCAGCAGGGAAAAGGGATATCAAATGGGGCAAATAAGTCCAAGTCCCGCTGGTTGTTTCTGTTGCTACTGCTTAGGAAAAAAGGCTGCAGCTCTCCAAAGTTGAGGTGAACAAGACATGGCAGATGGAAGTAAAATGGAGACAGGGGAAGCCATTTTGCACACAAAAATGTTTCTTTGTGGTTCTGATGCCAAATATACCATCCTATGTATTTTCAAGATTATCTGCTAAACATTTCAAAGCATATGTGATGCTGATATGTTTTTTTCTAAGAAAATGTATATCTAACAAAGTATCCATCTTCCAAAGTATTAGTCAGTCATAGACCCTCACTAGAACTCAATAAAATTAATTAATTTTTTTTTAAATTACCTACATTCTCCAAGAATTTAGGACCCATCAGATCTGAAAATGCTACTCTTATCTCAGTTGTTCAGTTTTCACTCCCTGACTCTCATGGTGTTGCTGCACCAGCTACCTGGTGAAAGCATTAAGCTATTTAGCAAACAGGCTTCGCTAAGAGACCTTTTCTGTTACTTATTTCCCCCCCTCCATGGGTGTGCCCACCAAACTATTTCACCCCATCAAGCTGCACCTATAACACCTCTTTATAGTATGTTTACAATAGGACTTTAGCAAGGCCTGCAGACACACCAGCAAGCTAAGTAACAAAAGACAATCACAGCGCTTATTACAGTCCTTTATAGGAGAACATTTCCTTTTGTTGTGTGCACTTTAGAGCTTTAATAACTCTCTCATATTTTGACCCCAAACAATATTAGTCCATTAAAACTGTCTTAGTGAATTTATATAAATTATCTAGTAGCATTTTCAATAAATAAAAAACAATAGGTTCCAATTAAAAAAAAGTTTAAATACAATGTTTTTTTTTTTCTACATGGCTGTAAACTCATACCATTTCAACAACATTTACGCATGGATAGGATTGGACAATTTCTTAAGCTCCCTACAGACCAATGGGAGATCTTCAATTTTGTTTAATTTAATTGATGTCCTGCACCTGGAAGTGGTACTGAAATGCAATAGTCATTAACTCCTGTTAAAGAACAAAGGTATTTTGGTCGTTCCTCTTGTGGCCTGGCAGCCATATAGAACCACATGAATGACACTGTAATTGCTCAGATACACAAAACCTGTTTATACTAACTTATTAGTAACTAATGTAACAACGAATGGAATAGAGATCTATGTGAATCCTTATGTAGAATCTGTTGGTGCTCTATTTTTCGAGGTAGAATCATCTGAGAAAATGATCAGGAACTTAATGGGCAGCCACTCGCACCACCAATGGAGAAGTGCCTTTTAATACAAAAATAATCGTCTAGGTACAGAAGACAGGGGACTTCCTTCATTACCAGCATTTTGTGGCCCAGTGCAGGATCCAGTCACTTCTTCAACACCTCTGAGGATTGTGACAGCGTTATTCTCTCCTGGATTTTGCCACTGCCACTGTGTGCAAGGAAAGCAGTTGCCTGCAGACATTCACTAAGATAAATTTTAATCTCTCTTCTCATCTCGCCTCAAAATTGCCCTTTTTTGCATTGCCTACAGTAATTTAGACGGTGGTTAGGCAACTACTGTGGCAAAACAAGTGCTTTTCGTGCTGACCAGTACCGTCTCCCATCCCTTAAATGTTGTCTTTTCTCATGACTGTATTTTGCCTAGACAAATGGTATACTATGGCAATACTATTATTACTAAGCTTATTTACTTGCTTATTTAGGAAGTGTGTCATCATATTCAGTATCTGTGAAATACTTTCCATCAAAAGATCAGAACATGCTTTGGAAAGAAAAAACAATCAAACAAATCAAACCCAAAATTTCTCTTTTTGCTCATGGGGCAGAAACATTAATGGCCAAAGTCACTATTCATGCTTATTCCTGCATCATGCTTCCTCGCCAGGGAGGGAGTTTCACCAAAATGAACTGCTTACTGACTCAGATGCCACTTCATTCTAGTGAGATTGTCAGAAAAAAGGCTCCAAGTATGTGGTGAATCAATTGTAGAGCTGTGAACAGATACCAAATTTCTTCTTTGTCCTATAGACTGAGGGTTTTTTTTTTCTTTTTTCTAGTAGCATACTGAAGAATTGGAAGGTAAAGACAATGGTCATTTTTTAGAATATTCTAAAGCTTGGACAAATTTACTAGCAAAGTGATTTTTTTTCTTAATATCTTTTAATAAAGCATAGAATTTAATCATGTGAACACAGGATCAAATTTGAACTTTAATTAGCAATGTATCTTGAACAACTTTTCAGGAACAATGATAGCAAGACGTTTTCTGTGTAGAGTAGGTGTGAGCAAAAGAGTAAAGATGTGCAGTAATAGCACGCAGAATGAAACACATGCCAAAATTAATATTTAAATATACTATTTCTCCAGTTCGTCGACCACTAGACTTCAAATTATTCATGCACTTATTGATTGACAATAATGGTCATTTTGCTTTTGATTTTAATATTATAATAGATTTTTAAAACCAACTGATTCGCTTGCTTTGCAGCATGTCTTTAAGAATAAAAATGGGGAACAGAACCTACATACAGAATATTCACAGCTAATGCTACTGAAATACTCTAATCTCTAACTTATTCTATTTTCTCCCTCCTTCTTCTATTTCTTTCCTTGCTTTCAGGTACTTTTACAACGATAGACGTGCCAATATTTCTTCCTTGTAGAGGATAGGTCTCCTGTTCTTATCTAACTAATATTTCCAATGAAAGAAAGCAATTATGTCTTTGTCAGATACTGGCAAAAATCTTTAAGACTCTTAAAAAGAGTTTAATCTTATTTTGCTGTAATTTGAGGACTCAGTTGTTAGAAATTTAGGCAATAAAAAATGGAGCATAATTCCCCAAAAGATGGCTAGAGTTACTCACACGTTAAACAGATATGAATATGTATATGGTGATACTACAGTTGCTGCTTTGCCCAACTGCTTTCTTTTACTGATTTATTTATCCTTCTGCAGCATTTTCCTTCAGCAACAGGGAAGCTGGTACACTGTATTTCTGGCTGCTAGTCAATAAGGATATATCGATCCTACAAAGCTCTGCTGGCTCACAGAACATGACACGCCTTAGCCCCTGTACACTTCAGTGCCTGTTCCAGCACTGGGCACCCTCATCTCACCTAATCACTTTTACTGAAGCCAGGGGACATGATAGGAGGGTACTCGCTGGCTCTTGGAGAGCTTTCTGAGCCAGGAGCCCCAGTGCTATGAAAGTCTGACACAGACCCGGAGTTCTCAGACTCCCTCAAGCTCCCCCTTCAGGGTCAACTCCTCACGCTGCGTTTCCATCTGACTGGTTCTTCACATTATTGATACACCTCTTTTGATCATCTAAACTTTGCCTTGTTTACTTCCCATGCCAGCACAGTTAACTCTGGTTGCACATTTCTTCTGTGTCCGCACTGTAGAGGCATAAAAGGCATTTTGGTCTGCTACAGAAGGAAATAAAAAGAATGGACAGATATTGCAGTGAATGATCAGTAACCGTAAACTTCTGAGACACTCATTGATCAGCTGAACACTGGAAAAATGCATAGTTGGGGCTCCCACAAAGACTATGTTATTTTGATTTAGATCAGATTCAGATTAAGATGGAGGCCACCTAGGAATCACTCTTTTTTCTGTATTCCAATCTAACCACCACCGTGAAAGTATTATGGACATCTCTCCACTTGGGCAGAAATCAGAACTCAGGATCGACTTTCTCTTATTACTAATATCAAAGCAATTTTCAATCATGATTTTATTTTCTTTGTTTGTTAATGTTAAAAAGTGAAACATTGTACATATTCTGGAGAAAGCTGCAACTCTGCGAGCTGCAGCAGGGAGCTGAGAATTCACAGTTAGTAATAGTAAGTAATAGAGCAATAGCGTAACAGAGTAATAGAGTAATAGAAAGCAAATATGCTATATATATGTACAGTTTTCTCACACGCTTGCTGCATATTATATGCCATCTCCCTCTCTCTCCTCATGGGTTTAAGTGTTCATCACCCAGGTTTCTGACTGCAGTCCCCTGACACCCTCACTTGCTGCGATGGGAAATCTTGCTTTGGTTGTACTGCAGCGAGCGACCACTTTGGGGATCTTTTCTGTCATCATTTCTGGTATCTGTTGGTGTGCTTTCCACATGTTGAAAGTAAATACAATTTTGACAATTTCATAGCCCCATTCAGAACGTCTGGAAAAGTTGAGGGAAGATAACGTGCCTGCATCAGTTTCACTCTGGAGCTGCTATTTGGCACAAAAACGTGCTGCAGTGGAGGCTCTTCTCAAATCTCTTTTCAAAGACTAAGGAAGGCAACACTGCTTCCATTCATACTTAGGTATGCCTGCTTCCCTCCATGAGGACCACAAACTCTGTGCAAGAGAAGAGGCTCAGATAAATGCCGTCTGCATTATGGAGACAAAAGAGCTCACAATGAGCATCTGAAGATTCATCATTTATAGACAGAAGATGGTTTAGAATGCCCTCATTGCTAATAGACATACTTTCAGATTCATTTTCCTCTTGTTCTGTGGTGAATAGGTTTTTGTTTTGAATATTGATACTTTTCATCACTTATTTAGTGAATTGCAGATATGTTGCTTTTCCTTCTTGGATGACATTAACTTCTTACAGTGGGTTACCCCTAGGCCATGACTTATATCTCATGTTAAACCTCAAAATATATGGCACCTACGTGACACACACTTTATTCTGTCCTCATAGTGACACGCTCCATCAGGAATGAAACTCAAGTGAAGAACTTTTTAGAAGTAATACAGAGTTATTTGCCAAAAAGGAATAGGAGAGATAAAAAATGAAGTTTTCCCAGTGATATTTTTTAGTCCTCTCGACTACATGAAGTTCAAAACACATAGCTTAAAATAAATAGTTATCGTAAATATAAAAGAAGCGAGCTGTGAAAAACTCTGTTCTTTACTAGTAAACATTTAAAGTACCCATGGGGTTCCCTAAAAATGTGCCACAAGTCCTATAAAACCTTGGAAACATGGAATTGTCTTGACCATTCAGAAAATTTTAATGGAAAGAAAGTATTCTCCACAGTGTATATGATTAAGAAAGATCAAAGTCAGCAAGGCTTTTGTAACGTGACAAAATGAAAATACACTTCACAGCAAGCTAGGAGCAAGAGTGTTCCTAGAAAAGATGCTGAATCTTCAACTGAATTAAACTGGTATAGTTCTACAAAGTAAATGGAGCTATCATTTCTTTCAAATTTCTCAGCTCTGAACTTGAACGTTTCCAATGCATCTGAGGTTTCAAGGCCAAAAATTATGATATTGAGCCACCTATATAATTTCAAGGCTTTTCAGAAGGATATAAAGATGCGTATGAAAGAAGCCAGGACAAAAAAGGCCTAGCAATCTTTTGATGGCTGCCTTTTTCTTCAGAATATAATTTAGTCACTCCTTCCACACAGGTATGCTGCTGTAACTCATTGTGCCAGCTCATGCCAGCCCATATCTGAGAAATTATTTTGGTTATAGTACTGGAACTCAAACCACCTTGGGCAGCATTGCTGTCGTCCTTTTCTCTGAGAATGGGGATGCAAAGGCTGGGTTTTCCATTTTGTCCAGACCTGACACTAGGCTGTCCCTCTTTCATGCTTAAGCAGGCTTAGGACTGTCGAGGGCTTCTAAGGTATGATTCATCTGACCTGTTTCACAAATCTAGTTTAAGAGGAGATGAATCATGTCCTACATCTGCTTATTTCTTTCCATAGACTGCAAAGGAAGCTTAGGGACACTGACTCAGATTTAAACCTGTGTATCGTAAAGCTCAAAAATTAGGTGATTTGAATCCCATCCTTCAGATTCAATTAATAATGAACAAACAGAGAAAGAAAGAAAAAATAGAGAACTGGGCATGCTTGCGGATGACTCAGTGTTATTCACAGTACTCAAAATTAGGAAAAAAAAAAAAAAAAAAGAGTGAGAACTTCCAAGAGGATCTTGCCAAAGACTCACAGATAGGTTGGTAACACAAAGAAAATTCATCCTGGAAAAAGATAAGGAGTCTTGAAGGGAGTGTTTAAATTCCTTTTGTATGATGAACGCCTCTGAAATAACTGTGACTTCTCAACATAAAAATTGAGATATCATTGCTCTAATTGATGAATGAATCCTGACAGTCAAAGAAGATAAAGATAGTTGTGGTATTTGCGTTTTGTCTGGATATATGCATATATCACATAACTGAGACTGAGCTTAAGCAAACTGTGCAAGAAGACATTATCATTTTTAAAATAACTACAGTAGAGCTGTGCATCCCAGGTGAGAACTGGCAGCTGTGCAGCTGCTCTATAAATCACAAGGCTTTTGCAGCTACTAGTCTTCTGCAGAGATCTTACCACATAGCAAAAGTGCTAGGAAGAAAACGTGCAGGTGAATAAAACGCCAAGAATAGAACTAGGATCTCTTGACTGCTACTTCAGAAGCTGCGCTGTACACGGGACTCTACTTCTTTTCTCATCTCATTTCTACACAAATAGATACTTCTTATTTTCCAACGTATGCATATAATAAAGTTTTTTCTTTCTTTTCAGATCAGGTCATCTTTAGGAAAGTTTAGACCTTTGCTTACTCCAAATCTTGTTTTATTACTTACTTTTCTCTTCTTCTTCTCTTCCTGTCTCCCTCTCTGGTTCTCCATGACTTTTAACATGATCACTCTAATGCCTTGTCCATATTTAGTGATGGGGCTTCAAAGCAATTATCTTTCATAACAGTTCCCTGCTCATACTGACATGGAATTTCACACAGTGAAAGACAAATCAAATGAGCAAGGAGTCACAGAGGGTTCTTTTTCTGTCAGGTGAACAAAAAAGGAAGCTTAAGTATTTCTTCTGCTCAAAAATCAGGCTTGAAAATGATATTTCTTTCCCACTGTCCTTTATTCCTTCCTTTATTTTCCAGCTCTAGAGAAAGGACTGCCTGCACAGATTAGTTTTTGCATTCCCATTCAGTTTTTGGACTTTATTGTGATATTCTCATCAGCTAAACTCATAAAAAAATGTTAGTGAGATCTGCAATATAGGGAGAAAATTTTTAAAGCATTTAGGAAAATGGCCTGATAAATGGCTCACCTACAGGCATTTGGCTTCAGAGGGGAATGTGCAAACCTAGCACAGAGAAATACAATGCTTGTGTGTATATGTGCGTGTGTGTGTGACTGTCTTAGGTGCATAGAAGTTAGGTACACAACAGCCACCACGAACTTTAAGCCCCCATGCTTAACGTTTTGAGGCAAGGCCTCAGTTACCAGCAGGAGATGCCAAAGAGATGGTTGTGACCGAAACCTCACCTTTCTCTTTTTTAGGCGTCTCCTCCTATCTCTGATTTAAATGCCACTGCAAGGGTGACACAAAGATCCAAAAGCATCTGCCATCTCTGGTATGTATGAGTACAGTTGAGAAGTCCAGCTTTTTATTTTCAAACACAGCCAGAAGACTTGTTTTAAAAGCATGGTGCTCCAGTCTCTAGCTGCCTTCCTTGAGGAGTGCCAACAGTACATAAGAAATCTGGCTTGTAAGGTGTCCTCACCCAAAAAGTACCCAAGCCCCAGGTCTCACCACAGTAGCCACCAGGCTTTGTGAAGTCTCCTTCATGGATCTAGTTTTGTTACTTCTGCAAGTAGGATTTGGGCTAGTGATTCTCTAGGTGCTTTGGAAAATGTTAGCCTTAATCACAGAAGACCCCACTAATAGGAAGCTTGAGACCAAAAGTTCAGGGCACACAAGATTTGTAGTTATGACTATTGCTGACCTCAGAAAAACTCAAACTGCCAGTCTCAAAGCTTCGGGGTCCCTCTATCTTTCCCCTGAGCTATTCACTCCTGAAAACAGAAAACTGAGTAGTACCTGAAATAAATTCTCCCTTTTTCCTTCCTTCATTGTAGCTACTGCTAAGCAGTTATCTTAGAACCCAACAATATTAATTCAATAGAGCTCTGGTGTATTTTAGCTTTGATTATTTCATGTTTTGTTTGGATTATTTGGCATCTTGACAAATTAACTGCACACTTTCAGGATCACTACAGAAAGAAAGCAGCTTACATGAGAGGCATAAACATGACTGCATGCATGAGCACATGCTTTCCCTAGCAATAACGTATGAACCAGCTCAAATGTTCTGCCCTGGCCCCTCAAGGAGCCTCTCTCTTTCACTGTGAATGTGGAGAACATGCTAACTGCAATACAGCAGAAGGCTCCTCCCCAGCGCCTCAGTTTCTCATCTGTAGAAGGGGAGCAAGGTAAGGCAAAATGCATTAGTGTGATGGCAGCTAAGCTTGCTGGATTGGCAAGCAAAGAAGAATAGCTGCAGTAGAAAGCGTAACAAATGTATGCATCTATGTTTGTGTACATCTGCTGTCTAGTTAGCAGGGAGGAAACCAGCAGTAGGTAAAAAAAGTCTATCTTTTTTGAAGCAAAAGCCACAGCACTGTTTTTCCTTGGTGCACACCCTTCAGGGACAAGCTTTTAAGCAAGGGCGGGGAGAAAGAATAAATTCTGGTTAGTCTGTTTATACTGAAGTATAACCTAAATATAGGTAAACTAGATTTTTAGTCCTTTCCTTACATAAGAAACAGAAGGGCAGAAAGACAAGACTGTTTCAAATTTTACATCCTCTGCAGGGAATTAACAAAGTATGAAATTATTCTTGCTACATTTTTTGATGTAATATCTGAGTTTAATGAAGAAGCTAGAAATTCTCCTCACCGTAGATTATTATTTCTAATATGGTGATAGCTGTGATCCCTGAAAGTATGAAGAATGGGAGTAGAGACCTGCAGCTGGCAGTATACTGGATCTAAACACTTAACAAGGTTTTTTGATTTCTGCTTAATGCCGAACTAGCGCTTTTAGGGAAGATAAAATCCACACATATTGGGAAAGAAATCAGATAATAACTGTCATGCAATCAAATATAGTATTCTAGCACACTAAGTTTAACAGCAGGCCTGGATCTGAATGCTGTATTTTGAACTGCTGCAGAGCACCAGATTAGCAGAACTGCAAGATCAAAAGGCATTGATGCAAAATGTTGGTGCAGCATGCTACAACATATAGAAACCACCCTAACTGTTTTTAGCAGATTCTCACCCACCATAGTACCTCTTTAAGTCTATGTTTAGGACTCAGCTCAACTCGCGCATCTGCAGAGGACTGAATAAAGCCTCCTCCTCGCTACTGTGCATTGCACGAGCAGCCCTGGCGCAGGCTACGGTGCAAAAGGCAGCTGCTGGTGAGCACCTTTCCACTTCCCCTCCCTCACCCAACGATGGGCAGTGCAGCTGATCCTCTGCCTGGGGAAATAGGTCAGTTATGCCTGGGAAAAAGCTGCTGCAGCACACTTTCCCCAGCACCAACAGGCGAGCAGTAGCCGCATTAAGACAGAGCGACAATCCAGTCCTGGTTACACTCACAGGCACAGGAGCTGTGTACTTCCTCTGTAAAAGTGTTTATAAAAAGTGTCACAGATCTATTCAGCCACCACTTCTGGAACAGAAGTAAATTTGGTTAGCTGCATATAAAGCTCTGGATCAACACATATTTGAAGGGCAGGTAGAGCACCAAATAATTTAAGGACAAATTATATATTTGGATTAGCAGATTGGCTGCTTTGTTGCTTGGCTCTTTCAAACTACTTGGATGGCAGCCATCAGCACTTTGTGATTTATCTCTATTTAATTTTTCTACTTTTTCAGACCCTTGGCTGTTGATAATTAAGTTTCTGGCAACTGCAGACCTTCACTCCTTATTACAAGTGATACCCCAAGGCAGACATACTGCCATCTGCACTGTAACAGTGGTGGTAGCTAGTGGAATGTAAACAGGATAATGTTCAGATGCCACTTGGGCGTTGAGAGGGCTCTAATATACAAATGATGCTTCAATTCAAAACAAGTTCTGAATGCAAATGTTAGTCTCTCCTAAACACTGGCATACTCTCCTAAGGGACTCCCTCCACCCTGTACTCCTCTTCTGCCTATGCCACATCTCCAGAGCTCTAATGGGTGCAAGAAACTAAATGTCCTACTTTGTTCAGCCTCCAAAATCCTCAAAGGAGGAACTAACTGCCATCCAATCACCCTCATACATATTTGCTTCACCTCCCTTTGGCTTCACCTCATCCTCTCCTCCCAGTCTCAATGCCCTCAAGAAGGAATCTTCTTTCAGGAGGTTTCTGCTTAAGCAAACCATCATCTTCTACTGTCCTGAGAAACACTGCTTGCACAGCTGCTGGTCACAGCTCTCAGCACGCTGCAGGCACAGCACAGTGGCACAATGCACTAGCTAGATGTAAGAGCTGGGAGGCAAAGTTCCCTCTCCAGTGAGGCCAGAAGGGATCAAAATCATGACCTGAATTTAAGAGGGATGATTACATTTCAGGCAGATATCACCCCAAAATCTAAAAAAAATAAGTAAATGAGTATCCTACACTGAGGTTGAAAAAAAAAAAAAGGGTAGAAATGGCTTAACTGTGCCCCTATTTATAGAATATTGTTTCTAGCAAAGAGAGAGCCTGATGCTGCAGGAACGTTGCACAGATTAGCACCAGTATAACACATCTTTCTGATCTCCTGTGGGAGACGAGCGTGACACTACCACTGCTGGTTACTGAGCTGAACCTATACTTTCTTGATGAGGTTCTAGCTGAGGGAAGCTAGCAAGAAACAAGGATACTACTTTTTATCCACAGGACTATTTATCTTGAGCTATAGAAAGCCTGTCTGGCCAGGGTTGTATTTTCCTTTCCTCTAATGAGAAAGGAAGACAACAGTAGTTATCCTGTGTGACAAACAAAGGAGTGCAGAGTTGTTCATGACAACCACTGGAGTATTTCTGTGTTCCCTGTCTCCTTGGATAAATATTTAAATTCATCAGTTGCAAGTTTATTGGTATTTCCTGAGTATAGACCCGCCTGATATTATCTAGGCAGAGTTTCATCTGACTCTGCTCAGCTGGTTCAGTATGTGTGTAATAACAGATCTGAGACATTTCAGGACTTTATAGTGAGAAAGCTGTAATCTTCTCCCTTTTGATAGGCACACGCATCCATAATACACATCCAAACAATCTGTCTGAATGACTGCCCACAGTATTCAGCCTTCACTCCTGTTCTAAAACATCCATCCATCCCAGAGAAAAAGAGGCGAAGCAGAATGACACCCTTTCTTGAAGACATGGCAAAAAAAGGTAAAATGATCACCCGTATTTCCTTTCCCTAGTTTGGAAACAATTGCACTCTTTTTCTCTTAAGAAATCTCTTTGCCTTTACCTCAGCTAAGTAAATGAGGAAGAAAGGGAAGCCTGAGCCAGAGAGAACAGAGAACAATTTGAGACATTTGGGCAACTTGGAATGCAATTTTGCTGGAGGGCAATATTTATTTTCCACATCATTTTGTTTTTGTGCAATAAAGGACTTGTTACAGCTTGGCAATGCTTTTTAGGTGATTTAAATTTCTAACAGAAAAGAATCCCTTTAAGATGCTTAACTGCATTGTTCCAGATTGCTACATTTTTTAGCTCTGATCCAGCCCTTTTTGAGCACAGTTCTTTAAGGTATATTTCCTTAACATAAAAGTAGTTACACTTTCTCTACATAAGTTGTGACAACTATGATGTTATACTATTTTAATGTGAAAGGACTTTAAAAATCTCTTTAAAAAACTGCATACTCAATGAGCACATCAGCAAAGAATGTCACAGTTTGAAAAAAATTTCTGACAATTCCGAATGTTTCCACCTACTTTATCACTGAGAACTGTAGATACAATATCAAGCTAATAAATTTCTTGCCTCAGTTGGAGTAAGCAGCAAACACTAAAAGGCAAAAAGTGTTCCACTGAGGTGTGTGGGTGACCATTCGGAAGATTCCAAAAGTTGCAAGTTATGTTTTACCCACAACTTTGAGAAAGAGATATTTGTACTCCATTCCCAGAGCAGAGTCTTTCCGTGCTCTTCTAGCTTCATTGGAATTGTTCTACCCATGACCAGCACAGTTTCTTATTCCGCTTAGCACTTGCATTCCTAACTAGTACTTTTATGACTGAAATGAGCCCCCTTTTAGGAACGACCGGTTTATGCTCCCCATTCTTTTTCTGGAACCAGGATTATGGTGCATTTTGCATAATACATGGCAGGATAGCTTAGCCTAAAGCAGAAGTCGAGAGCAACATCTTTTCTGCTCTGTGTCACTTCTTCTCCATTTCCCTCCAGTACAGTTTCATATTTACATTCTTTCAGCCACTCTTTAAGATTTGTTTCTGCTTATGGACGCAGAGGAAGGATGTAAATGATATCTTCTTCCTTAAAATAGAATTCTATCTTTTGAAGCTTTTCAATGAAAGCAGAATGAACGAAGGGGAAGGAGTATGTTTCTAGTACTTATGGAATATTTGGAGCAATCCTAGAGGCCAGAAATAGACATTTCAAGAAAAATTTATGTCATTCATTAATTCCTGGGATAAATAGCGAAGACTCAGATATCTGTCACTTTAAACTATAACTATTTGTTTTAACTACAGGAGGGCAAAGAAGACCAGGTTATTAGCATAGAGACCGATGTCTAATAAAAGAGAAAAACTTATGACTGCAATTTATACAATGTCAAGAACATTGTGTTCTCTCGAAGATCAGCTGAATACTTTTTCTGTTATACTATGGTCAGTCTGATAAAGCCACCTATTAAAAACAGTTTGACTCAGAATGCAATATTTTTTAGAAATGCCCTTGTAAAAAATGATAAGTGACATATCAATTCCATAATACATCATAGGTAAAAATCTTAAAAGCTGAAGTGATCTGAAAACGCATGAGCAAGATGGAAGTTGAATTTAGAATGAAAATCTTAATACAATTTAAGCTTCTGCCACTGTAACTTCAAAATAAAATACAGGTCAAACAGCCTATCTGGTTTAGCCTGAAGTACACCGGATCATACACAGATGTACTAATTTAATTTCCTTAGAATATAAATAAATGATTAAAATGTTTTTAAAATGTATTCTTCTCAACATCATTCATTTTCTTGTTTGAAACAGCAGCAAAAGCCTTAATATTGCCCAAGTGACCAAAACTTATCACTTTCACATTTTAAGCAGATCTGAAACATTTGGAAAGGAAAACATGGACCACGGAGCCTCATAACAGATAATCCTAGAAATGTTATGAGTCATGAAAAATCCTGACCTAAGTATCCAAATGAGTCAGGAAAGATTATACTGCAACACTACTTATATAGTTAAAATGTCACACAATTAGAAAAGAATAGAAAAAGGTGTGATTTTACCTATAAATAGAGAGACTCCCTTAGGCCCTTATTGCAGTTAGAGTTTAATGGGATTTATCTGAAGCAAAAGGAGCTACATGTGTAAAAAAACATAGTCAAATAACAACATATTAGCATAACAAATGCTACGTCTTTCAGTTATCTGTTCACAGCTTGACACTTTTGCAAGGCAATGTAGATAAAATACTAATGTGTACAAGGATGACCTGATAGATACAAATACTTAGTCCATGATGATAACAAATGGTAAGACTATCAGATTTAAAATAAAGCCCAGAACTGAAAAAATTCTTATTCAGAGTTCATATCACATTATCCAATACACCTAGAAAGAATGCACTGGGAAAACTCGTTATGAACTTTGAAAAAGCATTAACAAATCATCAGACCATGCAAAGATGTAGGTTTTGCGACCATATAACACATTTATTCCAGCAGTTTCTGTCCTCAGTTCATTAAAATGTCACATTAGCTTTTGGTAGTATGGGTGAAAGTATTCAGTGCTATTTGAGCCTTTGAGAGATAC
Organism: Struthio camelus; assembly: GCF_040807025.1. Lineage (NCBI taxonomy): Eukaryota > Metazoa > Chordata > Aves > Struthioniformes > Struthionidae > Struthio > Struthio camelus. The sequence goes on along the minus strand of NC_090942.1, from coordinate 146,996,377 downwards.
TTGAACCCAAGGTTTCAAACAGCTCTGTAAGCAAAATGGCCAGACTTTAGCTAGAAAGGTTAAATACTGCAAAATAACTATATACATTAGTAAGGAATTCTTTCTCTGTTGAAATGCTAAAATTGCCCTGTGACAAATAATTATTATGAACTCTTATGAGTGAAAATACAATGGCAATTTTATAAATTAATTTTATTTTTTATTTAATAATTAAATTTTATTCATTTATTAATAAATTAATTTTATTAATTTTATATATATTTTATTCATATTTTAATTAGTGGTAAACTATATACTTCAAGTTCTTTAATCGCCTTCTTCTATTAGCACAATGGAGCACCAGTCTTGATTGAGCTATAGAAATCACTGCAATCATAAACAATAAAAAGATGTTATCTAACCCTTACGGTTTTTGCATAGGTTTATGGAAGAGAGGACAAAATCGCTGGAGGACTCTGATTTTTATTGTACTGTATAAGGTTATGTACAAGCAATATCTTTTCAGTTAAACTCAGGAAGCATGGAGTGGGCAGGAAAGACATCATAGATCATACGTATATCAAAGAACATGATTTCATATCCCTTCATAAACTCATCAGTGTCCATCTTAGAAAGAGTTTTTTTTTTTTCTCCAGCAATTATGGGAAACCCAGGCCATAACCATACTTCTCCAACTGGTGGGCTACTTCTAGCCTAAATGTGTTTATGGCTAGTTTATACCACAATGTTTCTGGGAGAACATTTTCCTTGTATATTTCCTTCCTCCTATATTTTAAGTATATTTCTACTGTGTCTAGTATTTGCCCCACTGATACATTTATGGGTAGTAAGAGAGTCGTCTCTCACATTTAGCTTTTTTGGAAAAAAAACAAGCCAAGTTCTTTTTTTTTTTGTTAAAGCAAATTCTCTGTTCACCCTAAAAATCCTTCTCTAAAATCTGTTTCAGTTTGTGTTCACCTTTCTTGAACATGCAGAACAGGATGGTACCCAATATTTTAGAAAGAATTCAATGTAAGTTGGCACTAATATTTCCCAATTTCATTAAAGTATACACCACTGATTAGGATTGTTTCTCTTTTTCACAGGTATTTGAAAATATAAACCACTATAGCAGTAGCTAATATTTGTCACCGTTAGTCATCCTAATATCACTGAATACTCTGGTGCCCTTCTTTTTGTACTTATTTTTAAATGATGAGCCTCTCGTTTATAGCTGAAAACTCATATTATGTTATGGTTGAGGGAAGGCTTTTGATACCAGACAGGCAAAAGTCACCTAAATATTAACAGTTTGAAGCTTATTAGTGCAGCACATTTCTGCTGAATTTCATTACCCTACAGAGAGCTGCACTTGAGATTATTAAAAGTTAATATTGAAACATTCAGCTAAGCCACACTAGAAAGTCTGCCATTAAAATTCTTTAAAGTGTCGTCATGCCAACAGAGGGAAAAATCAACTATGACAGGCACATTCAAATCATGCTCTTTGTTTTCCATATAGGACATGCAGTAAAAGTCACCTCCACGCATCTTGGCAACTTTTTAATACATTGCTCCTTCTTCTTTGCTAGATCTTTGGGGGAGTATAAAACGAAATATGGGAGGGCAGAGGTAAGGGCATTATTTTGAGGTAAAAGTTGCTAAATTTCTCACAAAATGGTGAAAACCGAAAATACGTCAGTAATGAAACAGAAAATGTTGACAGTTTTCTCAAGAACGAAAACTGAAGCCTCTGTTATATTTCTACAATTTTTTGTACTTCTCTCTCCTTGACACTATTACACACTATCCTACTGATGTGTATGTCATATCCCTATTTCCATGGATATATCATATCCCTTTTGACTTCTGACTTATCTTTCCAGTTTCCTATCACACCCTTCTCTACCATACTCTCGGTTACAATGGGAGAGTGAGCTGGCAAATCAAAGTTTCCCTGCACAATTACTTCATATTTTGCAACTGCCACTAAAAGCAATCTTCTTTTCTAATGTTTAGATGATTCCTGCCCCGGTCCTCTGTGTAAACTTGCTTGACTTTATCCATGGTGGGTAGTCGAAATCCCTCTGCCCAAGGCTGACAACTACATTTGTCCCAACTGTTTGCTAGCTCGTGTCCTACTTCCTCTGATGTCAAATGACCTTCTCTTTTGATCCTGGACTCTGTGCTAATTTTCATACATACATTTTACTATATATTCCTTTTCCAGCATCTTTTAGATTTAGGGGATCTCACAGTGACTAGTTTAACATTAAACAGGTCATTGTCATCCAATCTCATCTGTGACTAAAAAGTCAAGATAGCCGATCCTCCCCCAACAAAGGCTGGGAGTCCGGTTCTGACCTTTTATGAGATTCAGTATATGCCAGCAATGTCACTCTTGGACATATCCTTACTTGATAAAATGCTTACTGATTCGAAAATGCTTTTCATGTTTATAAACAGGCGAACAATAAATAGGCTGCGTAAATGCATTTTTTGTTTTCTGCTTTTCTGTAATGAAATTCCATTATGTTTGAAAGCATTTTAATGAAATGCATACGAGAAACAAGCATAAGTTGTTTGAAAATTATAGTCAGTTATACATTAACTGCAAGTCTTGTATGTAATGGTCTGAAAACAGTACTTAAGAAGTTTATCATCAGAAGTTTGAATGATAAAAACAATGAGACAAAATGCTTTTAGTCCTTCTTACAATCTAATAAAAACATGAATTAATTAGCTCATTAGTAGGTAGGAAGTCAGTGTGTAACTGTTTAGAAATGGGTATTCTTTCTGCATTCTCTCTGCCACTTTAATTCATTTGGAGCACTTTTCCCATATGCTCAGTGCCGACATAACTCTATTCCTACTGAAATTAACAGATATTTTATCACGGTAGGACAGGACAAGAAATATCACAAGGAAATCTGCAAAAATCCCTGCTCTCCAAAGAGCATTCCCATGGTCAAACTCTACATATCCATCTTCAGTGCTGATGTGAGACACTTCAACTTCTTTACAATCAAAAGAAAAAGGCGGCCTCTTTCAAAGGAAATTTTAGAGGGTCACCTCCCTTCACTGCCTGTGTCAGCAATAAGAGTATATAAATATTTTCCTACATAGTTAGAGTAAATAAAAATGGCAAGAACAATAGAAAACATTTAGAAGTCCTACTTTTTTGGTTGATGTTATTAATTTCTAGCAGCTACGTGTAATTTACAAATACTGAGAAAGTAAATGTTCTAGCTAGTTTTACATTTGTCAGAGGAATCTTGAAGAGGAGTAGAAACTGGCATTACACTGTTGTTTCCTATGAGAGCAGGTGTCCAAATATAATGAAAATTATTTAGAAGTGACTGCATGCTTTGCACCTATCATTCTACTATAATGTTGAAAAATGAAAGAGTTTTACCTGTTATTACCGACCCATCTAACGATCTTTGTCTATATCTTTTTTTGTTCATATCATAAGAGTTTTCTCAAAGATCCAAGGAGCTCATTACTTTATATTTCGGAACTAGAAACCTCTCTTTCAGAAAGGTAGCTTATTTTGATCTAAGGCTAGAAGAAATAGAATATCCACAACTTCTTGTAATTTGTGCTTCTGTTTTATCACTATTGTTATTAAAGGTAAATTGTCATTTGATCTGGTCTGCCTTTAACTGAGGAACAAAGAAAATAACCACCTGCGTTTTCAGATCTGATTCTGGTCTTCACAGGAGATCACACATCATATGATCACATTTTTAATCTTTAGAAATGTTGTATTAAAACCAATTAGATTTCAGCTCCCTCTGACTTGTTGCCATTTATTTTTTTATGCTTTTCTCCATAGCTGTGAAAGGCCCTTTAGTTTTAGTACCTTTTGTATTTTTCTCTCAAAGTTAATGACAATTGACTGGGTTATTGCAGGAAAAATCTACAGGGTTAGACAGAAACTGAACATAGATTTTTTGCTTGGGGTCTAAACTGGCAGGATGCAAGTCAGCTCTGGTCTGGAATTGATGCAGAGCCGTGCATAAGCAAATACGCTTAGCAAATACTTGGGTAACACCTAAGCTGCCCTCTGAGGCACTTTCTGCAACCATTCAGTCGTTTCCTTGATCCTCCCTTACACTTTCCCCAGTTTTTCTATTACCTTGTGTGTGTGTGTGTGTGTGTATACACACATATATATATAGCTTGTTGCCTTAAGTCCAATTTTCTGAATGTCATTGAAAAAGATATGTATATTCAGAGATTTAAGGGTTTTAATGTGCTGCTTATTTTTTGATCTTGCAGTGGACTGCCTAAAGTATGTCTGCATCCTTGATTTCCTTAATCTTAAGGTCACATTTTTTTATTTGATACTTTTTTTTTTTTTTTAGAAAAGAAGGATTAGTGAAAAGACAATGAATGGTAGCCAATGGGAAAAGAGTTAAGGCACGTCCTTGACTTGTCTACTTCTTTTGTGCAGCCTATGGGCTATCTCAATTTATTAAGGTTAATAGCGAAATTATTCTAGTGCGAAGCAAGCAATTTAACAAGTATGTAATTTGGGGGTGCGTTCAAATTTTTCCTTTTTTTTCCTAGGCCAAATTTAACCCTGCCAACTACAGCTACCTCCCCCTCCAGCCCCTGAAGCCAAACACTGCCATTAAAATGTCAGGAGAGACCATATTGTATCCAGTGACTTGCATCAAGACCATTTCTGCAGCTCAGAAACAGTTGACCAGAATTTTATTGAGCTTTTCCAAGTAATTTACCTTGGCATGAGATCAAGCATGAAAAAGATATGAAGCAACTGAAAGGAAAGGAGGTGACAGGGATTAAAATGGAAAACAGAAACCAACTTTGGCTGCTTTGGGGAGCTGCACCAGAGAACTGCAGCAACTTTCAGTTTCAGAGCGTCTGTAGAGTAGTGTGGTCCACGTCTGGCCTAGTGATGTTAATTGTTGATGTGATATTAATTGTTTTCCTCCTCCTGGGGTTTCTGCATCCACATTGACCCTGCCAGGGCACACGTGCCCCCTGTGCATCCCTGCTTGGCTAGGCTCCATGCTACGTACAGTATCTGGGCCCTGCGTGCCTTTATATCAATATATCAATATCTGCCAAACCAATCAATGGCTGGGTTTGCCTTTTAAGCTACCCACACTGTGTGAGAGTCAAGGGGGCCACAGTGCAGGTCAAAACCAATTCTTTTTGGAAACACTCTGCTGTTTGGAAATAGACCAAGAAACAAGCTAAATTGATATTCCTTAATTTCCAGAAAAACGAATCATCATTACATGAAAGCTACAAGGCAATATTCTTAAAGAGTACATAGCTATGAAAATATATCAGAGCTGTACTGCAGGGTTTTAGCAGCATTTTCCTCATATTCATTACTGAAATTAATTCACAAGACTTGCCACAATATGTGGACTGGATATAGCTGTAATACTTTAGGCTGTTGTTAAGAATTCAAAACATGACAATCAAAACAGAGACTACCTTATATTTATTTGCTTGTTCAATGCAAAATTAACTAGTAAAGGCAACCAGCAGCTGGGAAGAGAGCCAAGTAAAAAAATTGATTGATTGCCCAAATGCATAAAAAACATATGCACAACTTTCAAACATTCTCTCAAAAGTGGAAAATCATCTTTTTAGGGTTATCAAACCACCTGGATGACAGGATGGTGAACCTATTGTTAAACAGAAGACTTAAAGTTTGTCTATGAGGTGTATCTAGTACAATCACTGGTTGCTCAAAATAGCATGCACCTCCATAAATCTGTCTCTTTTTAAGCTAATTACCAGAAATTATTCAGCAATGACATTTTTCCTTATTCTTCGATGACATCAGATATACAGATGTATATTGACAAAAAATATACCAGTAATATAACCCATGTTAGTTTTAGAAAAAGATGCGCTCTCAGACTTCATTTTTCTTTACAATTGCTTCTTTCTTAAGATTACAGATCACTTCACCACAGCAAGTAGATTTTCTTTTGTTGATTCATTAAAATCAACCACATAAAAGAGCCAATTTTTAGATTATAACCATTTGTCCTGTGCTGCTGTGATTTCCTAAAGCACTGGCTAGACCAACAATTCAACAAGAATTTATATTAAAAGAGGAATAAAAATTGCAGAAATATAATCAAGTTTAATACACTCACTGATATACTTTCCGATGAAAGGCTAGTATTCTCAATCTCTAAATAGTTATCATCACAGGAATTGGAATTATTTAGACTGTGGGCAAATAAAATCTTAAAACTGAAAATATTTGCATTTAAAAATGAACTATTCTTTCACTGAAAATAATCACAACTAAGAAATCTAAATTCAGCCTCAGAGAAGGTGCTGAATACAACATTCTTGACTGTGTTCCAGCCAAAAATCAGGTCAAAAAAAGTTTGCTATCCCCACTCACTGAATTAAGGCCGCAGTTTGTGCATGTCAAATTCACATTGTGCTTTATTATTATTATTATTAATTATATGACAGTTTTAGATAATTTGAAGGATCCAAATTCATGACACACAGTATTCATACTTATTCAGTACATAGTTCCAGCAGGAGCTATTGAAAATCCAATAAATCTGCCTTTGCGGGCTCCGATCAGGAAAAAAATACTACTGACAGGTCCAGAAAGTTGTAGAAATACTTTTTGCTTATGAGACAAAAAATGGGTCATTCTTCAACCCATATGAATAAAATCTAACAAATATATGGCAATAAATATCTTCAAAGGCCTTTGTAAATATTAACAAAGTAAAATTAATTTCACTAAAAATTCTACTTGACTCTTTAAGTGATTGGTTAAACAAAACACTCAAATAAACCTCCTACCTATGTATTTAAACTAAAGAATGGTTTCTGAAATAGATTAGATCCATATTAATTACTTTAAAAAGTAAAGCATCGTGAATTTCACCTACACACATTGAATGGACATTAGTCAGCAATCTCTGAACTGTCAGAGTTGCAATAGTCCTTTCGGTTTTCAAATTGTCATTCAGTTTTCCATATCATTCTAATTATTGCAGCTGCAGTGCTGCCAGCAAAATCCTAGACTCAAAGCTCTTGGCTATGACAGAACATCCAAGTAGTCATCATGGGATACTGGGCTAAATTCAAACAGGTTTCTTTTTTATGAGCTATATACATGAGCAAAAGCTAGAGCATGTTTAAACAAAGCAAATCAATTCAAGTCAAGCCTCCCTACTTAATAGATTCACACAGCTCATTAAGATGAGCAAACATGCCTTAATGAAGAACACCCATATTCTAAAAGAGAGAAGTAAGGACTTGGTTCTGCTATTCAGGGAGGGCAGGGCATAGTCCCAGTTTAAAGGCTGTCTCAGTGCTCAGGGAAGCAAATCTACTACAAATTAATTTCGCTGATGACTCTTTATTCCTCTGCCTACTCATTTTAGTCCTACTTTTCTACCTAGTAGAGCTGTCCTGGTTATCTCACCACTCGCTGGTGGGTGCATCACCCTTTGCAGAAGAGCAAGAGTAATGGTGATAGAGACTTCACCTCCAGCTGGGCTTTTCCAGTGACAAGATGGCTTCTTCCACTTCCCCTGCTACCATGGTCAGAAAATCACTGAATAAATACTTCAGAAGTTCCTGAGATCTAAACAAAAATACTGGCTCTAATAGAAGATGTGGGATAATATTCTCAGTCAGTGGAAACTATCACAGCTGTTTGGCTACAACGAAAACTCTTCCCTTCATGTATTTTCTCCCTACTCCAATACAACATGAAGAAGCTGTTATCATAAGTTGGTCAACAAATGTGTCATCACCAGACTGTGCCATCACAGACGCCACAGTTTTTTTCCACTTCCTTGACGGTTGTAGGACACAACTGTAATGCATCTAATTTGTCTGAGGCACATTGCCACGCTATGGCTTGTGAGTGGTGGATTCTGCTTACTTTAATTCCTTCAGTAATCGCAGTTTTGACAGCAGCAAACATTCATACTGTAAACGTTTGAGAAACAATGCATACAGATGCACAGATTTGGAGGCAACAGTTCTCAACAGAGAAACGGCATATGGATGGACATGGATCTATGGGTTTTATACACAGACACCTTGCGCATATATACATAACATTCATAAATGAACTAGTTAATTCATTATGCAAATTAGTACAGGTAATTGCAAAATATATGCTAAATAGTGCTTCATATTCCAAGGGATTTTGATCTCTATGAAAATGATTAAAAATTGAATTGGTAACTAAACTCATTGTTTACTGCAAAATTAAAAGGAAAATATAGGAAAAGGAAAATGATTACTATACAACATTGTGGCTTCATGCAGAATCAAATCAAAACTTCCAACAGAAAATCCAATTGGCTTGGAGGTTTTCCTTTTTATCTTCATAAAAAAGGCTATCTGACATCACCATTACTCTGCACAGTACATCCTGTAGTCATTCATATTCCTTCTCTGGTTGTGTCACCTCTCTGACCAAACAGCCTGAAAATATATAATTATGTACGAAGAGAATTCAAATGGAGAAAAATGCTAATACAAAGTGGTATTAAATGAGATTAGAAAGCTCACCAATATTACTGAACAGATGAAATTAGCATTTTTCCACAATATTAAGACTCTAGTACAGAATACACCTCACAGAACATGCATTTTTCTATCTTTTATTCAGATTAGCTCAGGGCTTTTCCTTGCTCTGTGGCTTTATCCTAATGGAGAATTATGATGGAGTAGTCAGTTGTTGCCCAGGTGATACCACAATATCAAAATATGCATTGAGTAAATAATGTAGTATCGGCCACAGAAATGACGGGTTCTATCATGCACAGAAATATTTTAATATTTTATTTATTTTCTTTTCCCCTCATCATTCAAGACAGATTTTCTTGAGCTCCAGATACCTGTGATTTTGCGGTTAGAGCAGCATTTTATCATGATCTCCACATATAATACACATCCATAGGCCATGAAAAGAGAACTTTTCAGGTACGTACTGCTTGAATTCTGTGACAAACTGCAAGGGTACAAACACTGCTATGTATTATCTATGGTATAAATGCAGGTTTAGTCTTCCTTATTGAAAAAGAGATGTGTCATACCATGGCACTGCAATATCTTCCAGTTCAAGCATTATAATATAGTGTTTAAAACTAATTGTTATCACTTAAATAGGACTACTTTGTTTTTACTCCATATGTATTTTCTTTTAGGCCTCAACCTTCAAGAAGATTTGAAGGGAAAAGTAGCTTTTTCCCCGCTAAAATATGTGTACATCAGTAAGCTCAAAACTCAAAACTGAAAGTTTCTTTTTGGTTGGCTTTGTTTTTTTCCTACTCTGACTTACATTTCCTCTTCAGAGAGGAAATTCTATGCAATTTCCTTTATAATTTCAGCAATATTAGCACTATTAAATAAATACAGGTTACCTGATAAAGGAACCCACTAATCTATCCTCAGTCATTTCATGCATCTTCCCTGTCATGAAAATAGGAAAGCTGGAATATTAAAGTTTGTCTTACATGTTCTCCTGGATGGATCACTTCCACGTTTCATTTCCATCCGCACTAGTGGGGGGTTCTTTCAGAAGAACCTTTTTAATACAGTACAACTTATGATATATAAATGTTATCGTATATGAACCTCAAATCCATACATCTCTGGTCTACTGGGATTTCTTTTATAACACATAATTCAAGTTTTCATTAGCATTTCATAGCCCTGTGATAATGCTTTATGATGGCAAAGAAAAATTAAACAAAACCTCTACATTACGAATTTTCATTCACATAAGATGATCTGCCCTCTTGACATTGTTCCACAGAAACATTTCCATGTGGAGCTTGATATTCTTTGTGCTGAAGTTAATAATTAAACGTATATTTACTTCAGCAGGAGGTTTTGGGAAAGTAAAATGAGAAAAAGGAAGGATAATGATGAAGACTGTTGAAACCACAGGAAGTTGTACATAAGACAAGGCAACATAACATGACATAAGAAACCATGGCTAAAATAGAGAGCTGGATAGGAAGAGAAGCACAGGTGGGCAGATGGAAGAAGTCCTCTTTGAAGGGAATTGACAGAACAACTGATATTATAAAAGTTAAAAGTAGAATATGATCAGAAACTTGGGAAAAGGTGATGGTGATAGTCAATAACTTAGACAAGCCGAAAGCAAGACAAAGCATAAGACTTGGGGATGAAAATTGATATCTGAGGCAGGTGAAAAAAATCAGAAAGAAATACAAGAGTATTTTCATTTATTACCCAGTTTCTAAGTAGAAGACTCTTGGGTGTTATGAAGTGTTGAATGAAGTCTCTGGAATATCTGTAAATATTTTGGATATAACTGCACCTCCTGTATACAGTCAAATTAGAAAGAAATTGAAAGAAAAATAGAAAAAGATAATACACAAGAGCTTTTGGAACAAAACCTCCTGTTGCAAGAAATGGGACAGAGCATGGAGAAACATTTAATAGATAACATTTCTGCAGGTTTCCAATAGTCTATTTTAGGGCAGTCAAGATATTTTGCCACTAAATCTTATCAGCCAGTCATGTGAGACTAAACATCAGGAATTCTACCAGTCGGAAACATGAAAGAGAACTACCAGGAACTTTACTGACAACAAAAAAATTGAAATTAAAGGAGCTCAAAAATTGCATCAAATCCTTCACTCAGAATTCGAACAGGGGAAGAAAAGCTGCCTTGGAGAAAAGAGGAAAACAGAAGGTTTTTATTCTGAACTACGAAGGAGAGAGAAATCAAGAATGCATTCACAGACTAGTTTCCTGTTAGAAAGTACAATAACAAATCTACTAGGTATGGTTTCATCAAGAGGAAGAGATAACATTGATTATTCAATGGCATTTCCTTTAGGAAGGTAGAATACAAGTACATGTTTGCTAGGGAGAGAAGCATGAATAGCCTCAGTAGAATGGCACATATTAACATCCCCCTTGCAATGTCCTTTGAAAATCTCAAAATATGAAATGTCTCTACAAAGCTAAAAGTTAAGAATAGCAAGTGGCGAGGTGAGGTAACAGTTATGCAGAAGTAGCTAGGGAAAGCCACACCAGTGAAATCCTATATGACTGTGTCACTCATAGATAATGCAGGAGCTGTAAGAAAGAGAAATAGTTTGGTGACTATAAAGCAGATGAGAGCATACAGCATTAGATTTAAAATAAATGACAGTGGAGTTACCTTTATTTGCACTGAAAATTTTAGTTAGACTTATAGTTACTTTTGTATGACATTTCTGCATTTTACAGAAGCTTTGAGCTGGATTCCGTACTATATTTGTACTATTTCTGCAAGCATAATCAATTATTCTGGAAAGGTGCAATGAGAACAGAACTAAAATACTTGTAACAATCTCCATCCTTTTAGCTGTATCTTAAGAAAACAAAAATGATGCAAAGCAGAGCATAGGAGTTTTTAGAACATTTAGAGGTAGTGTATTTGCCTGACTTGATGAAACCTATTTTCTTGATGCTTTCCAAAAGGAAAAGAAGGCGGCTGAGTCAATGAGCAGTTCTGTCTCTAGAACAAACAAATTCAAGCCTGTTAATACCCTTCACAGTACTGGAGAGGTAAATTATTAGTAAGTAATATTTTGAAATATTACCTTGAAGCTGTAAGTAAATTATATGCCCCAATAATCTGAGATGGAATCATTCAGCTATCAAGATGTTACTGATCTTGAGTAAGGATACTGAAGTTTAATCAGGATAAATTATACTTTATTTTCAAATTATACTGCTATTACAAAACATATGTTGCAGTTAGAAGCACAACCATATGTTCATTATGATTTCATTAATGCCAGCGGTAGTTTTAGCACTGTTGGAACACATCTCTAAAAGGATTTAGTTAAAGGTAATGTACAGCAGAACTAGTAAAGAAGACTCACTAGTGCAGGTGTTCCTAAGAAAATATACAGGGAGACAAATATGAGATTTTAATTTGCTTTTAACTCTCCTTTGTAGATAACACACTATTTTGTGTTTGTACTCTTCTCATAATTTACTCTTATTTGATCTTGTCACTTTTATTCTCCAGTTTAAATCTGAAGCTCTGCTCTGTCTTTCACATTCACGCAGCTCACTCACATCGACTTTATGAAGAGAAAAGTACCATTCCAGCAATCTGGACACTGAGTACATCGTTCTAAAGAGAGTTCAGACTTCCTGAATTAATGTTTCTCCATTCAGCTTCATATAAGACTCCTGTTATCATAGACATAGGGTATTCAGGGACAGAGTATGTTCGTAATCTAATGCTAGATGAAACCTTATACACATTATATGAGAGATTTCTCCGAGGCTGCATTTTCAGGTATTCATGGCATCATGTATTATAGGAATAGAAGAAGGAAAGAAAGAAGCTAGAGGCGTCTGGAAAGCATGGCAGCTCAGACAAATAATCTGCAGACCATCTATATGGCACAGCTAGAATAAGTCCTAGAGTGTTCTCCCAGCTGCAGCCTAAGGGATCTGCCATGCAGCCAGCTGCTGCTGCACTTGGCATCTGGGATATGTGACTGGCACTGAAAAATAAAAAAAAAAAAGAGAAAGAGAAGAATTGAAGAGTGATGTGAGGTGACTAAAAAAAATCCAGCATTCCCTCCCCCAACACTGATGTTATTTCTAAAGAAAAATTTTGTTGAAGGCAAAAATAAAGATGAAGCCTCTGTACCACGGACGGACACAGTGCACAAGTGCAAGGTGAAACAAGCACTGGCAAACAACTGTAAAGCAACAAAACTATTAAAGAAACATATTAGTATTGTGAAAAGCAACACTGTATGCCCATATCTGACCAGCAGTTTTGTTACTCACTGCTCCACTTGCAAAGATTATCATGTCTAATTTATTCTGTGGGGATAAGACAGCCTGATTTTCAAGGCTGAGTCAGTGGTCTCGAGCGTTATGCCAAGTCTTGTCAGAGAGTCTAGTTTTCCAGTCATAGAAAACCTCAATCTTATTTTCCGTGCGCACTTACTGGTATTTACTGTGTATGTATAGAACTGCAAACAAGAAAGAGGTTTGCTCGAGAATACACAGTATTTCATTTGCAGAACTGCAGTAAACGACATCACCACTCCAAATTCCCAGGGAAATGCCCCTTGCACAAAACCATGGAACCTCCGACCAAACCAGGGGGCCAGGTGCTCAGTGTCTACTTAGTAATGCAAATCTGCATTTTCTGAGTGTTATATTTTGCAAGTCTTTATGAAAGACAATAAAACAGGTAGAGCTGCTGACAGGTTCCTTTTCTATGGTTTGTACACTTCATTAAATGTTACTCTGTTCATCTAGATAGCTTCTCATCCTCACATGACCTCCCTCTCCTTCTCACGACTAGCAGCATTTCAGATCTGAGTGATTCAGATGTGCCTGACACAAACTCCCCAAAGCTTTCCTAACTGTAATTTTATAGAAGCAAACTGCCTGCTTCTCTGAGCTGGATCAGCAATGTTTCCCCTTAGTCACCTCATAACATTAGTGAAGTTTCAAACTGCTGCAGCCATTCACCAAGACAGAGACTTTGCTAGGAAAGATCATAGATGGATCAAAGAGTTCTGTGCCCCTCCCTGCACATATTTCTGTGACAGTATCTATATTTACATTTTAGGGGAAACTAACTTTGGGCCAGATTTTGTCACTCGTACTCACAGTAAACAACAGTATCTCACTGCACAAACAGTCCCAGAGGGCTAGATTCTGGCATTCTGGATCATGCAGAAAAGCTCTTCCCACTGTGAATAATTTAATTTTCTGTCTGGCTTGAAAACGGTTTCAGCTGAACTATTCACAGATGAAGGTGGTATTCATGATGGTGGCAGACTGTGACCTCTACGCAGGAAGGACCATTTCTGAAAAGCTTCCTCCACTTGTCAAAGGGGCAAAATTGCATTACCATAATCTTAGAGCATCTACATAAAATAAGGACTGAGCAAGGTGAAGCATGCCTGTGTTTCACTGCTAATGCACATATACACACTGCACTAGTAAGTATAGACTTATATAGCACTATGCAGATCTCTCTAGAACAAGCTTAAATTTCAGTGAATGAGGACATGGCCTTTGTACTTAGCATCAGATATTTTACATTTCTGGAATGTAAAATAATGTAATCTGGAAATTACATTTCTGGAAATTCCAGGAGTGACATCTATATCTAAAATATATAGACGTTGATCCTAAGTGTATATATTTGAAGCTTGTTTGAGAACGCAGATTTGGTTATGGAGTCATGACCACTATCTCAGAGGTTCACAGAAGTCAGACCTTCTTCCTGAGCAAGGAGAATCCCGCTACATGAAGCAATACATATTGTATTGATATATAAGTTATGGACATATTCATAGATAATAGGAAGACCAATAGATCAGCCACAGAAGTAACTCTAAATTTGTGCTTTTCCTCTTCAGTCTATTTAAGAGGACTTCTCTGAAGCCCTAAATAGAAAAGTGGTGCTACACTAGGCATTGTTACTGGGAGACCAAAGGCAGCCCGGAGACCAAAGAGTTTGCAGTGTCCAGCTTAAAGAAAAATACACGCACAGAAAGGAACCGAAAAGGGGAAAGATTAGTTGTTCATGCCCAGGCTAGAGATAACAATCAAACCTAAAACTTCAGAGTTTCTATTCAGTTCTAACTCCAAGGTCAGGTAACTTGCTACAATTACTCCAGTCAACACCCTAAAGAAAAAAATAGAAGGAAAGGTGCTCCACTGGCTCATTCAGAAGTCCATGGCATGAATGAGCTAAAAGAGTTCTATCACAGAATCACAGAATCGTTTAGGTTGGATGGGACCTCTGGAGATCATCTAGTCCAACCTCCCTGCTCCAGCAGGGTCACCTAGAGCATATTGCCCAGGATCACATCCAGACGGCTTTTGAATATCTCCAGGGAAGGAGACTCCACCACCTCTCTGGGCAACCTGTTCCAGTGCTCTGTCACCCTCACAGTGAAGAAGTTTTTCCTCAGGTTCAGATGGAACTTCCTGTGGTTCAGTTTCTGCCCATTGCCTCTTGTCCTGTTGCTGGGCACCACGGAGAAGAGGCTGGCCTCATCCTCTTGACACTCCCCCTTCAGATACTTGTACACATTGATGAGATCACCTCTCAGTCTTCTCTTCTCCAGGCTGAACAGGCCCAGCTCCCGCAGCCTTTCTTCATAGGAGAGGTGCTCCAGCCCTCTAATCATCTTGGTAGCCCTCCGCTGGACTCTCTGCAGGAGTGCCATGTCTCTCTTGTACTGGGGAGCCCAGCACTGGACACAGGACTCCAGGTGAGGCCTCCGCAGGGCTGAGAAGAGGGGCAGGATCACCTCCCTCGTCCTGCTGGCAACACTCTGCCTCATGCACCCCAGGAGACCCCATCAGAACCACACAGAAGTATAAAATGCAGTGGATAATTTTAATATATTCAGAACAAAGTAGAATACACTGATATGTTCTCGTTAGAGAGATTTAAAACTGGCAAAACTATAGACAGATTCTGATCTGTCTTTATCTAAACCATTTATTCCATAAATAGCACAACTGATTTCATGCCCTTTACTGTTGCTTTCAATGTTACAAGGTTTTTTCCCCTTAAGTAAAATAGAAATTAAAAACAGAAAAATATCTTAACATTACAAATGTTAAGCCTGCCCTTCCATGCCTTTGATGAATAATCCTTGCACTCTGGAGGATCCAACAGTGTTACCACCAGAGAAAGCTGATATCCCTTTTCTTGTGAATAATAGTTGTTTTTAGCTCATGGTCTAATCCTGTCTGACAGGTCTGAGTCCTGCAAATTTCACCCAGATCATCAAGAAATAGAAGTGGATGAGGACTGGTACTTAACAGATAGAAAATAAAGAATAGGAAAACTCACCGGGGATGTAGGTTGGGCTTTGGGGGGGGGGGGGGGGGGGTTGTTTGTTTTTGTAAACAGAACCTTGAACTGAATTGTGACCTTTTTCTTGTGGATCCTCAAATATTCCAGCACAATGAGCTAAATGGATCAAAACACATGATCAATGTGTTAAAAAGCATAAGAAGGGGGAGTTAAGCAGATTTCTTTTTGTTACAGTTACGCATGGCTAATAGCTTTGCTGGACTGAAGCCAAATACCATAACACACATCTCTTGAGTTTGTCTAGAAGAGCTGGGTGCATTGTTTGTAAAATTACTTCCTCCCTCATCTCATGTTAAAAAGGAATATAAATGTTCCTTTTATTGCAGATAGACACAAACTGCTGTGCAGCAGGTTGAAATACTTTAATTTATATCCTTCTGGGAGCCGTTAAACCATTGTTTCACTAATTCCAAAAAACATTTGTCATTTCCATAAATAAATGAATTATGCATAGCACCAGTGGAACAGAAAGAATGGGACCAATCTCGGTTAACTGTGGCTATCTAAACAGTAGCTGCCTAGTTGCAGCCAGTCATTTATGCTGACCTCTTTAAAACAGGTGTCTAAAGTGGAGAAAACAGCCTTTTAGATGTGCCAATCTCTCTCCTTTCACTTGTGAAGGAGCTTGGATGAATAACTTAAAGAGAGCTCAACAAAGATTAAAATAGCTAAAGGTGGCACAATAAATTATATAGCATTAGGGCACACAGCACAGGAGTGGAAAGCCCAAGTTCAAGCCCCTAATCTTATTCTTGCAGTCAGCACCAATTCTCTGTTTTCCTACTCGTTCAAGGCATGCCAAAGAGCGTTCCTACCCCCAAAGGCTGGGTCCAGCTAATATCATCAGTCACCTGCTGGAAATGAGTGAGAGATCCAGCAATGCAGAGCAGGTATTTTCATCCTGATAGGACACTATACAGAACTGAGCAGAAAAAAGATTCACTTGGCCCAGGACCTCCCTGGTTCTGTCCCATAGCAGGTGGTCACTGAAAGCAATAAATCCTTCCTACAGCATTTTCTAGCAGTTTCCAGCTGTCAGTGGTTTAAAGACTAACTGCCCAAGCTGAACCCAGTAGTGTCTCAGAGATATTTAGTAAGTAAAAAGAGCACAAGTTACTCAAAGGTAGTACATGAAGGCACTCTCAGTCACTGAGTTCAAGCAGTAGACTCTGATGATAAGGTTAGATGGACTGAACAACAGTGTTCCCAGCATAGCAATCCAAAGGACTACTTCTCATATAGGAGACATAACAGTGGGTAACGAAAGCCCTCACCTCCTTCAAGGAATAAAAATTTCATGATGTATGCTTAAGTTCCTTCCTAGCTAAGGTATCTGTCACTAAGTGAATGTGGTAGAGTCTGGGAAGGAGATTCGTACTGTCTGTCTCCCTAGATCTTAAGAACAAAAAGAACTAGCAGCTGTATCTGGAAGATATTATTTATAGTTTTTACACTAGATGATGCTGAGACTTTGATCTAAAAGGATGGATGAAATGCCTTGTATAAACTTCTAAAATGTTTATCTCCTTCTAAAACCATCTTGCTAGCTCTAGAAATCTCCTGACTCTCTAACACTGAAATTTGATGCTTTTCTCCCTTGCAAACCAACTTAAAAATTCAGAAAAACAAGGATCTAAATAACATTTCATCTAACACATGTTAATATTATTTTATCCTAATCTGTTTCCTATTTAATAATTTACAAAAAAAGTTCCTAATAGGTTGGACTTGATGACCCCTTCCAAACACAGTTATTCTATGGGAATATGATGTAGCTTTCCCTAGTTGTCCAGAGCATAGTAGGACTTAGCCTTCCAGACAGAGTATGCAGATTTCCTCCCTGCAAAAAGAAAAGCAATGGTCAGCTTTGATGTGTGCCTCTCTCTCACCTCAGTATGGGGTGAGGATGTCATCAACATTTGGAAGCGCCGCCCAGGTCAGTGAGTTTACACATAGCCCAAAAGTTCTCCCTCCAAAAAACTGGAACGGATTGTATTTTTAGCCTTAAGGAGACCATGTGAGTAGATCACTCAAAGTCATGACATGAGCCAATACTACATAACAGGCACCTTACCTATGTCTAATATAGCATAAATATTTTGACCTAGCTCCAAGGCCCTTTGGTGTAAGTGACAAAGGCACAACAGGATTGAAACCTGAAGTTAGGCAAATCACAGTTGGAAATAGCATACAAGCTGTTAGCAGTGGCAAAAAATAACCATTTAATAAAGCATGTTATAGATTTTTCCTAAGTTGCATCAGACATAGTTTTGGGGTTTCTTTTCTCTTCCTACAAAGGTCTGCTGTCCACCTTATCATGAGATTTAATTCTTTCAGCACATTTGATGACTTTATTTGCTTAAATTCCCTTAAAATCTATCAGTTTGCTCATAAATACTGTACCTGAGAGAGTCAAAAGAAATAGCTCAAGTCATGCATTCATTATGAAACTAGTTCACTAACCCAAGTGCATTTTACTCTCACTCTTTTCTACTGCCTGTGTTTTTCCCCCATGCACAGCTGTACCGGTTGGTCTCTACATTGTTCAATAGTCATGGTTTATCTCTATTCCTTAGAAATTGATAAAGTGGGAAACTAGCAAAAATATAGCTAAATCCTCACTTGTGTTATTACATATTTTAAAGTCTCAATGCTCACGTCTGATCTATTGCTACTGCACGATTTGAAAGGGTCTGATTAGAAACTACATTTTATTTAAGAATCAAACCGTTACTAAGGTAAGCATTGGTATGTTTCCCTCAACTGTGCAGAATTGTAGGGAGCATATATAGGAAATAGAAGATCTAACACATGTAAAAGCAACTTGTTTCCCCTTTCCTCCAGACTTCAGAGTCTTTCTGCAAATCTGAAGGGAACAAGACAGGGAAAAATACATTTTCTGGGGCATTGGGTCTTTGTAGAAACATTGTAGCCTTTGTTCTGAATAAAGAAGAACTGAGAAGAAATGGGTATTGTTCAAGCATGGCAAAGGCAATTAATATGCTATAACATCTCAGGCAGGAGGGCTATATCCTACAGATGGATCCAGGAATCCAGGTGTTTCGAAAGGTGTCATCTGCCTGCTCCATGGATTCCAAAACCACATGCTACTTTGGGAGCTTTTTCAAAACACAGTGTTAAAACACCTGGGCTCTCTCCTATTGCCATAGGGGAGTATTACATATTCCTTATACTTGCCTTGATACAATTCACAAAACTAAGTGATCAATGACTATGTGAGAGCCAGACACTCTCAATTAAGATCATATCAACTCAGAAGTAAGTTATTTTTTCCCCTTTTATTCCTGCCAATTCTTAATTAAATAGGTAAGCAAATACATAAGATTGCTGATATTGAATTTGGAAAGGCTGAAATTCCCAAAGACAAGCTGTTATTGACATGTTACTGAAGAAATAAAACATTATCTACTTTGTAAATATTTATTTTCAGCTAACATAGGAAAAGATTAATTCCTAGCCAAAACAAACCTTAACGTACAGCTCTACCTGAATCACTTAGTGAAATGAAGCTTTTAGATGTTCACTATAACAATAAATAGCACACTTTTCAAAAACATCCAAAGTACAGAACATACTCATTGATTCCAACCTTCGTTCATCTTTAGAAACAGCTCTTATTTCTCATCCACTCTTTTCCTCTGCTTTCTGAGATTTCCACAAAATGCACAAGGACATCAAAGTGCCCTTGTAAGTAACAATTCAAATCACTTGGGAGACTGAACATGGAGACTGGATAGCAACCACTGTTTACTTCTTGCACTAAAAAAAGGTGAAGGATCCATGCTATAAAGCTAATGTGGTTCTTTATGGAGAGAAGCAGAACTCCAACTGCAGTTGGTATCCTAGTCATCTTCCAGTTGTTCCTAGCTCTTCCACCCTTACTGCTTCTCAGTCTTGGATCTGTTTCTCTAAACTCTCCCTTGTCAGATAAAATTATGCCCTACAAGTGTGCACTCAAAAATCTTGCATTTATCTAGCACTCTGTGTTGATGCTAGTATCTGCATCCCTTTCAGTTCAGTATATCTAGGTAAAATACACACACTATTTCATGTCACAATATTCACAAATACCTCTATAAAGCATTTCAGATGTTCTTTCTGGCAGCTCATATTTCCTGACTTCTTTCTTTACTCCAACAAAAGAGAAAAAAAATCTTAATTTATCCGTCTTTTTTCTGAATGTTTACTTACTGTATTCAGTCAAAATTAGGCTTATTTTCTGAACAAGGTTTTTTAATCAGTCAACACAGCTTTCCCATTCTATGTCTTGCCATGGTGTCTGCTCGGTCTGTATCTAACTGCTCCTTCATTTGCTTTTCTGTCTCCTCAGTGGAATTCAGACAGCCACACATTGAGGTAGTTAATACATAGGCAGGCTCCTGAATAAAATACCATATGGCTAAAGACACTACACAATTGCAGCTTACATTCTAGCATGCTACTTTCCTGGTATCTTCAGCTCCTCTCTCTTGCAACCCATATGTGTCATTCTTCAGTTCCATGACTGCCAATACAGCTGTTATAATTAGATGGGCTTGACTGGAGGTAAAGGCACCAGTCATTTCCGAGTAATGCTTATTTGCTTTATTTAAGTATTTGCTGTTCTGCACACACCTCACTACAGAAAATCAGTGCAGGTTTTCAGTGGTAGTTTTGTTCTGGCCCCAAGGAGAACCTTTCCCTGTGCCCCTGAGTCTAAAGATCAACTAATGATAACGTTCATCAGGAACAGAGTGGTTGCCTTTGTTTGCTGCCAATTCTGAGTGGTCTCAAGAGAAACGTAGTGGAGTATTGGCTTTATACTCAAACAAGTGGTAGGTGCCAGATGTTACGAATTTTCTGTAAAACAGGCTGAATAGACAGGTGGTGAAAGTTACTGATGACATAGAAACATTTAGCTTAACCACGGCTTGGGAGGATCGTTAGGAATTTCCCGAAAGACCAAGCAGAAGTACACAATTAGGCGACACTCAACAGAGAAATGATTACATATAAGAGCAACGTGCTGCATGAAAGCTGGGAAAAATAAGCTATGAGGAAAGAACCTTCTAGATAAGTGTGACTTTTTCAAAAGAAGAAGGTCATTAAAGAAATGATTGCCAAATGTCTGGGACTAGAGGAAAAAAGTTTACAGTAAAGTAAAAGCATCTACTGCAAAATATGGAGAATATGAAGCCACAGAGTCATTTTCCTCTGAAAAGATGATGAAGTAAAAAAAAAAAAAAATCATCCAGCTAGAGGGGAAAAGACTTTTTACAGTATAGGAGCTGGGAGTTTTCCACAAGCACCTGGGAGAGGGTAGCCTCTTCATTGCTCTAATATAAAGCACCTAAGATTTTTGACTGGTTACCCATACCTACCATGCATAACAGAAAACAGCAGTTTTTGAGACTATTTTGGGTTGAAATCAGCCCTAACACAAAAAAACAGGCTCTGACTCACTGCACTGGGAGTCATCAGCTTTCACCAGCTTCTGCCCATGCAAGATGGCAGGATTCTAAGTCCAGCAGAGAGCTGGGGAGAGCCAGGCTGAGATTCCAGCACTATGAAGGCAAAAGGCATTTAAATTCAGCTAATGGCTAACCCTTACAGGCCGCTCTCTCTGAAAATGGGAGCCTGGTGCTAGGCTCTGGCTTTCTAACCAGTCAAGCTGATTAGCATATATGAACTCGGGCACATGTGGAAATCACACCACTATTCAGCATGACACTGGCTAAATAAGGGCTTAGGAGCCTTAAAGAAAAATCCTTGCAATTAACTGTAAATTCATTGAAAAAAATAATATTAAAAGGTACACATTTTAAAAGGCATAGCTGAATTACAGTCCTTATTGACTGAAGAAAGAGAGGAATTTAGGAGGTTTTGTGTGTGTGCATGTTTTTTAGTATTAAGCACATATATGGATAAGAATAGCATTTGCAAGCATACCTATTGTAATTCAAAATATAAGGCCCATGAGACTTCACACCTCACAGCACGAACTGATAGTCAACTAGGATGAAAATTCTGGCCTCCCTCGGACAGCTCTGAGTAACTGGCCAGCCAAATTGTTGGAATTGTCACGTCACTGATAAATCCAGGGCAAACCTCTGATTATGACAGTACACTGAAAGAAACAGAAATACACTGCACCATTGTAAATTATGGGGGTAGAATCCCAGTTGTGTTCAAGTCAATGGAATTTTTGCTGTTAGTTTCAAACAGAGATGGAATTACACCCTGAAAACCCATTACTTAGAAATGTATAATGCTTCAAAAAGGTAAAAAATATTTAGAGGTAAAATAAAGTAGCATTGTGATTCATGTTTATCATGAAATCATATAAAGTGTTAGATGTAGAGTCCCTGACATTTCTTCCTCGTGCTAAGTAAATACCAAGTTCTGCCTTGTTCATATTATTATATTTAGCTGCCTTTAACGCTTACTTTTTAAGAAAGAGGTGTTTTTGACTTGCTTGGCTCCTGGTAGTGAGGGATAGAAGTCAATTTAGAAAATAATGTCAAGAAAAAAACTATAATGTTTAGAAATTTCTTTCTTCCTAAAGCACCAATGTGGTCTCACAGGTTTTTACCTGCTCGCTGTTCATGTTCAGCATGATCATAAAACCACTAGAAGGACTTTAAAGATTTTAATAATGCTTGAGAATTGAGTCAATATATGCTGATATAAGCATTTCAAATGCATATACCAGGTTTCCCACAGAGGAGGGGGAAAAAGAAGGAGCAGGGCTTCACAACTTCAGTGGTGAAATATTTGAAGAAGTCATATTTGTCCAGAATGTTGTTTTCCCATAGTCTATTTTCCCCCACTCTCCTGCAACACTTGCACTTATCTGCAATCATTCCTCTGTTAAATGTGGCCTAGTTGCGTACTTTTGCTTAGTCTTTTGGGAAATTCCTAACTTCAGAAGTGCACTGTAATCCCATTTCAGCTTCTGATTTTAGAATGTACATTGACTGGACTTTACAAAGCTCATGTTTTCAACTGGTATTTGGAAGAGGAAAATTTCCAAAGGAGCGAACTGATTCTTAGGAAAACGGATGAATGCAATGTTTTTCTCAATTTTTTTGTAGTGAGGCTTAACTTATGAGACTAGCTGCTCATTTTCTGTAGGACTTCATGATTGTTTGTATTAGGAGCAAAACTAAAGCTTTTAATACTACTAGTAGGAACTACTGCACTAGCAGTTTTGATACTGGTAACCCATTAAGCTGAGCAGAGGGCTGACAAGTGCAGCTTCAGTGGGTAATTCCTCTAGGTAATAAGCTGGTTACTAAATCTGGCACAATCTGATTTAGTAAAGGAAGTGGAAGGTGTTCCTCACCATACAGGCTAGCATTTTCCCTCTCCTCCCCATCCCCTTCGCTTTTAGAGAAAGTCTGGAATACAGAATCACAGAATCACAGAATCGTTTAGGTTGGATGGGACCTCTGGAGATCATCTAGTCCAACCTCCCTGCTCCAGTAGGGTCACCTAGAGCATATTGCCCAGGATCACGTCCAGACGGCTTTTGAATATCTCCAGGGAAGGAGACTCCACCACCTCTCTGGGCAACCTGTTCCAATGCTCTGTCACCCTCACAGTGAAGAAGTTTTTTCTCAGGTTCAGATGGAACTTCCTGTGGTTCAGTTTCTGCCCATTGCCTCTTGTCCTGTTGCTGGGCACCACGGAGAAGAGGCTGGCCTCATCCTCTTGACACTCCCCCTTCAGATACTTGTACACGTTGATGAGATCACCTCTCAGTCTTCTCTTCTCCACACTGAACAGGCCCAGCTCCCGCAGCCTTTCTTCAGAGGAGAGATGCTCCAGTCCCCTCATCATCTTTGTAGCCCTCCGCTGGACTCTCTCCACCAGTGCCACGTCTCTCTTGGACGGGGGAGCCCAGACCTGGACACAGGACTCCAGGGGAGGCCTCCCCAGGGCTGAGGAGAGGGGCAGGATTACCTCCCTCCACCTGCTGGCAACACCCTTCCTCATGCAGCCTGGGAACCCATTGGCCTTCTTGGCCACAAGGGCACACTGCTGGCTCATGTTTAACTTGTTGTCCACCAGCACTCCCAGGGCCTTCTCGGCAGAGCTACTTTCCAGCAGTCAACCCCCAGCCTGTCCTGCTGCAGGGGGTTATTCCTCCCCACGTGCAGCACCCTGCACTGGCCTTTGTGGAACTTCCGGAGGTTCCTCTCTGCCCAGCTCTCCAGCCTGTCCAGGTCCCTCTGAATGGCAGCACAGTCTTCTGGTGTGTTAGCCTCTCCCCCCAGTTTAGTATCATCAGCAAACTTGCTGAGAGTGCACTCTGTGCCTTCCTCCAGATCACTGATGAATACATTGAACAAGACTGGACCCAGGCCTGACCCCTGGGGGACACCACTAGCCACAGGCCTCCAACTTGACTCTGCGCCATTCACCACTATGTGAATACATCTATGTTACATACTGTCTGATGTCACTCATACAGATTTTGGTAGCTCTGAGCTTGTCCATAGCACTCACAAAAACACAAGGGAGCTCACCCACCTTTCTCAGCTGGCCCGCAAACCTTGTTGCAGACTCCCTAATCTTTCCCTATTAGTGTACAGCAACATGAGCCCCAAGTCTCTGAGTAGTGCAGGGAATCTCTACATCTTCATGCCCTGACTTGCAGCAGTGACAGCCTTCCTGTGTTCCTTCTCCCTTCAGCAAGGCTTGTGGCCTCTCCCATCAGTGCTCTGCTGTTTTAAGATCCTTCAGCTCTTCTGATAGCTGGAAGACCCCTTTACCTAAACCAATGGCCCTTACCACCAAGGGCCAACAACCATCAATCAACCATCAAGGTAACCAACAAGCTTAACAGTTGTTAATTCAGTCATTTGGCTGCAGTTGGAGAAGTCACTACTACTCTGCCCCTTACCACTTCCTTGCTAGCCATCAGAGTGTAGGTGCATGCTCTCACATCTCAGTACACACTCAGTTCTGCTCCACTGAGCCTCTACAGCATACAGAGGGCTTTGAGACTTAAAAAGGTGAGGCCTCCAGCCAAGGCTGCCTTCCTGCTTCTGCTTTCTTGCAGAGTCACTCATAACTGCTCTTCCTGTTAACCTAGAGAAGGAACTAGCACCTGAGTGTACCAGTGCTGGGCCAGATAGACAGCAATGGATGAATGAAGAGCTCTAAAATCAAACTAAAAAGGGATCCGAGGAACAGAGAGATCCACATTACCAAGGAACTGCTTGAGGGTAGTGATGACAAGATGTAGATGGATAACTTAGGTTTAAGCTCATAACCTTAAAGCACTATGTCTGCCTACTGACACCTATCTCTGTCTTGTCATTGGGAGTCAAATTCAGAATTTGCCATTCTAAAATACAAAAAAGCAAGCCAGAAATAGTCCAAAATGCATACAACTGAGACTTGAGGAGATCAGTTTGGGGCAAGGACAGGGGTATCGTCCAGCAGGAATGGAGAAGCCATGGAGGTACTAGGACAGAGTAGGCAGGAAGAGGAGTAAAGGAAGAGAGAAAAACCCATCAGGAGTTATTTCCTTCCATTTCAGAGAAAATTTGCACAATGATTCAGCAGTTTTTTTTCTGATTTTCTGTTAAATACTAACAGAAGTTATTTTTTAGGCTTTTCCTAAGGATAGCATGATACCTCTTCCTAGGACACAGACACCCATTGGACATAACACACCACTCTTACTTTGTGATTTTTTTAATTTAACAGCGTTTAAACTAATTCAACAGAATGGATGGCAGAGAAAAGATATAATGAGGTCCAGATCATCAGAGTGTATTTTACGAGTCAATGAAGGAGCTTGTTTTTCCTGGTTAGGCAGTAAGTTTATGCCTCCATTTCAGAATCTAGCGAAAGAGAAACTAAATAAAACCTAGGATATTAGATGGGATGTGCAGAACAGCAAATCACAATGTTCTCTTATCAAAAGAATGTCCAATTTTCTGACTATGCAAGCACCATTAACTTGAGATCAATTTTTAAATTGAAAATGAAAGGGCACAATGAAAGTACAGGCTGTTCCCATTGATACTTACTGCTTGCTTGCAGTTTGCAATAACAGAGAATATAAAGCAACTCATATAAGGATATCAATACCATTTTAAACAAAATATGAAACAGCTACATGTGTGTTACAAAGCTAGATTTCCCATTATTAAAAAAGAGAGAGACAGAGAGAGACAGAGAGAGAGAAGGAGAAGGAAATACAATAATGCCAGCAAAACGAAACTATTTGGAATACCTTCAGAGAAGATTAGGAAAGTAAGTACACAGAATGAAAAGGAAAATATGCACCTTTCCTTGATGTAAAGGTAGGGGGAAATACGTAAGCTGAGGACTTAAACAAAGCTAATACCCTCTTAAATACTACTGTGAGGGTATAAATGAGACTTAAAGCGAAGCATCAGTCTCATGTACATTGTTTTAGCCTAGCTTGTGTATTTTAAGCAAATACAGCTATAAAGGCTGTGCCGTGTTAACTGGAATGTGATAGTGTGATAGTTTCTCTATTATGTAACTGTGCTGAATGAAACTCTGAACAACTAAACCCTGAAATATGGAATGACTCCAGTTGTTTTCTCAGGGACTCATCTATTCAAAGTCTGCTTAGCATATACAGCAAACAACCAGCCAACCCGTCTGACTCAGATTTTCTGAATATAATCTTGCACTTCCTTAAACTTGAGTGACTATAACTTCTTTCTAGGTTCTTTTACTTACTCAGTTTCCATATGCTTCTACACCCTTTTCTACTTTTCTTGCTATTTTTTCCCTAGTCTTCCTTTCTTCTCATATTTTAGTGTCTCTCAGCTTTGTTGGTCTTACTAACTTACATGTTAATGTCTTAACTGCCTATTCTAGAATAAATTTAAAACTAAATTTAAAAAAGGCTTTTCAAAAAGACAATGGAAAATGGAATGTGGAATGTGGAATGTGAAATTTACAGTGTTTTTTTATTCAGTCATTCTGTCCCTTTTTTGCTCTCCTTTTCTGCCATTCCCCCCCATTTTACCTGTCCCAGTTAGCTGTTATTTGAGAACATAGTTATATCTTCATTTTTACAGCATCACTGCAGCAGGTTGTTAATTTTTATTTAACCCAAATAACAAACTATATAAACAAATGATAAGCTGAAATTAATCTGCAAAACAAGGAAATTGGCATACTATTTTAAAACTATAAAGGGCCAATAAAAATTCTATTTTTAAAGTAAAAGGATAATTTATTGCTGGTGGTATACATTTATACCATCCCACTGATGCTGAATTCTGCTTATATCATCAATTACATATAATCTTACTGGGGCTAAAAAGAAATTGAAGGAAAAATAGCACTGATTTTTTTAGATAGCTCTAACTGCTAGAATTAGCAGTATGTTTAAAAGACCCAATTCATCTTTAGTGATTTAGTCAATTCATAATTAAATTGACCGGAAAAGTTACTTTTTGGATAATTAATATCCTCTGCCCATTTCTAATACTTTTCCATGTTTTATAATTTCATGATGCTTTTCCTATCCCTGTTATGACAAGAAGTACTGTATTATAAACAGCAGAGAGAAAGAACAATATCCTAAATGCTGCAAGTTATTCTATATTGTTGTGATGCCACTTGTGAAAAGACCCAGTTAAGTCAGTCACTGGGATGAGAACAGCTCGATTACATTCATTGACTGGCTACACAGGAGAGACAGTGAACCTATTTGCAGAAAAAGACATATCCACAAATGCTGTTTTTCTTTGCAGTTCCAACCTACTTCTTATGCAATTTTCCTGTATGAATCATCTCACCAGACTGATCCAAACTCCCCATGGCACATGCTTTTTATCGTGGGCTGAAGGAAATTAATTAATTCCCCATAGCTGGCCTAACTCTGTTGTCTTACGAATCCCTAAACTCAGGGCTGGCAGGTAGCACTCTTCTACGTGAAGGAGAGGGGTTAACCCTTTTGGTTCCAGCATCTAAAAATTATCTACATGGAAACACCTTGAATGAAAGTATAGCATTATTTCAGAATATTATCTTCACAAACAAGGTAAAATTGTGTTTAAGAGACTACAGAATATAGGTGTGAGATTTGCAGCCAACCTGAGAATGGTATTTCTGGACTATCCTTGTGAAGTTAACTTTAGCACTGGCAGTTTAAATGACTTGATGAGCTCTTCTTCATCTAAATGGAAAAATTACTAAATAAAATCTCTACCACAGATGCCTACTGATTGCTGTATTTCAATAGCACATATCATATTTAAACATTAAACTTCAATGAGAACACAAGTGGCGCTGGATTTACCAAAGGATTTATTCCACCATGCAGCCTGGACAGACTGCCTTGGGAGTAGAAGAGGAGGTAAACTTCAGGACTCAAAAGAGAATATTGCCCTCTCGCCTGAGACCTCACCTGAGCTGGCTTCCCAAAGCCACTTCAGCTACATTATCCTTCCCATCTCCACATACATACACTGGCAGGATACTTGGCAAGAGTTGGCAAAGTTATTGATTACATAAGTCACTTAGGGGCCCAAATTCCCACTGAAGTATGCAAATATGGCCCTAAATTCTTTACCTCCTCCTCAGAAGTTTTTAACTGCATGAGGATGAAGAAAAGTGCATGCAAGTCTGCTCTGCAGTGGACAGTGAATGCAGATTCCTATTCTCCGAGGTCCCCCCTTCTGGCCCTACATAGTTAGCTGTATGTTCTGTTCCCATATGCCACTTGAGGAGAGCGAAGGTAGAGTTACTCCCTCTGTGATGTCATTTTCATTACTTGAAATAACAAGATTCATTCAGACTTAGTCTGTATGTACCCTCCTGTTGGTTTCATGAATGCACCAATCTGAATGCCAGATTTATATAAAAAGTCAGTATTTGGCAGATAACTGGATAATATGTGAATGTGACCCAAGCTGTTTTCTCTTGCAAGCAAAGACAAACATAGGATTATAACCTTCTAACAGGACGCACAGAAAAGGATGATATTTTCTTTCCAGAGATATATTTCAAGCAGAAAAAAAAAAATCTATATTCTGTAGGACTGGCTGAAAGGTCATCTGGGGAGGCAAACACAATGTAGTTATATATCACATGCAGTTGTAAGGTAACTACAGGCTTATGGCTCCACAAAATTATTTCATATCTCTGTAAGATACCACAGTTTTTAGCCAAACATTTGAGATCACCTTAATGTGAGAGAGAACCTTAATAAGATTCTCAGAAGAACTCCTCGCTACATTACCTTTCCAAGACAGGCACAGTTTTTACACCAAATAAGCAGATTTTCTAACATCTCTTTTTATCTATGTCCTATGGTTTCAAAGCATAACGCTTTGCCTTCTGCATTCAGAAAGAAATCTTGAAGGAAATCCATCTGAAACCCTTATTTAGTTTGGGACTGGGCAATTAATTTTGCACCATCTCAAAGGAAAAAAAAAATGCCAGATGGGTGGAAAATCGGCTCAAATTCACATGAAATTAGTGTTATCCACAGGATAACATTTCCATTTTGTGGTAATTTTAAAACAAAATCTTTGCAAAATTTTGGTGAAGAAAAGGAATCACTTGATAGCATTCATTTGCAAATCTAAACCCCAGCTTATCAATTCTGGAAGACTTTTAGTTCTAGATTCTAAAAGAAACACTATCTTTGATAGTACAGTAGTCTGGAACACAAGAAACCCAGAATGAGCCAGATGAAAAATCTTTGAACTGAATTGACCCAACCTGAAACTACTGCATTTCAAGTTTACCTCTAACTACTTGTTAATGGCATTTTCTCTCCTTTATTTTGCAGATATGGGTGCCAAAATTGTTCTCTTTCTTTCTCTTTCTCCCCCTGCCCCCAGTAAAGCTTCCCATCAAAACAGACACATTTCCAGGAAATTTCTGTCTTCATGAAAACTTGTTCCAGTTAGGGCAATGGAATTTTTGCAATTATTGACTGACTTTCAAGTGTAAAATATAATCTAAGAGCAAGCTTGCAAGATTTTGGATTGGAAAATGAACATTTCACACATCTCCAGCTCAGAAGCTACCAACTGTGGTGACAAAGTTTTGAACAGGAAAAGCTGCTTTTTTCCTTATTCTATCTTTTCCTTTCCTCCCCCACAATACATATGTCTTTTTTTTTTCCTGATATGCCATTAAATTCATAAAAAGAAAGAAGTACAGATACGGCACTATTTAAATGAGATCTATATTCCAGGAAGTTTAGTAGCTGTAAATTATTCAAAAAGCAAAAGTGTGTGAGCGTAAGTGAGATCAGAATAGAGTGAGAGGAAACACAGAACAACAGAAAATCTTGTCCAAAGCCATGGAGATCTCTCTCCTACCTTAGACCCATAGACGTTTTGTGCTTGGGAGGTAAAACACTGACAAAGATTATTTTTCAGCTAGGTCAAACTACACGTTGGAAAGGTGATTTGATTTATCTCCTCAAGTCACATCAGTTCTGAAGAGCTGCTCCTTCTCAAGCAGCCTGAAATCAACAGTAATCTCGGTAGGAGAAAACAGTGGCAGATATATTGTTAAATAAAGGACTAAAACACAGCTGACAATTATCTTGGGGAAATTAGAGTTGCTGAATGCCCTTTTTGCTTCAATCTTTACTGCTAAGGCCAGCCGTCAGGAATTCCAGACCCGGGGGACAAGAGAGGAAGTCTGGAGAAAGGAAGACTCTCCCTTGGTGGAGAAGGATCAGGTTAGACATCATTTGTCCAAACTTGACACCCACAAACCCGTGGGCCCCGATGGGATGCACCCACGAGTGCGGAGGGAGCTGGCGAATGTTATCACTAGGCCACTCTCCATCATCTTGGAAAGGTCCTGGAGATCAGGAGAGGTGCCTGAGGACTGGAAGGAAGCCAGTGTGACTACAGTCTTCCAAAAGGGCCAGAAGGAGGAGCCAGGAAAGTACAGGCCTGTCAGCCTCACCTCCAGCCCTGCAAAGGTGATGGAACAGCTCATCCTGGAGGTCATCACTAAGCATGTGGAGGACAAGAAGGTGATCAGGAGGAGTCAGCATGGATCTACCAAAGGGAAATCATGCTTGACCAACCTGATAGCTTTCTAGGATGGAATGACTGGCTGGGGTAGATGAGGGCAGAGCAGTGGATGTTGACTCCCTGGACTTCAGTAGGACTTTTGACACTGTCTCCCACCACATCCTCCTAGGTAAACTCAGGAAGTGTGGGCTGGATGAGTGGACAGTGAGGTGGATTGAGAACTGGCTGGATGGCAGAGCTCAGGGGGTTGTGGTCAGTGGCACAGTCTAGTCGGAGGCCTGTAGCTAGCAGTGTCCACCAGGGGTCAGTACTGGGTCCAGCCTTGTTCAATGTATTGATTGAGGACCTGGAGGAAGGCACAGAGTGCACTCTCAGCAAGTTTGCTGATGAAACTAAACTGGGGGGAGTGGCTGACACCCCAGAAGGCTGTGCTGCCCTTCAGAGGGCCCGGGAGAGGCTGGAGAGCTGGGCGGAGAGGAACCTCCTGAAGCTCCACAAAGGCCAATGCAGGGTGCTGCACGTGGGGAGGAATAACCCCCTGGAGCAGGACAGGCTGGGGGTTGACGTGCTGGGAAGCAGCTGTGCAGAGAAGGACGTGGGAGTGCTGGTGGACAACAAGTTGAGCATGAGCCAGCAAGGTGCCCTTGTGGCCAAGAAGGCCAATGGGATCCCGGGCTGCATGAGGAAGAGTGTTGCCAGCAGGTGGAGGGAGGGGGATCCTGCCCCTCTCCTCAGCCCTGGGGAGGCCTCCCCTGGAGTCCTGTGTCCAGGTCTGGGCTCCCCAGTACACAAGAGAGATGTGGCACTGGTGGAGAGAGTCCAGCGGAGGGCTACAAAGATGATGAGGGGACTGGAGCATCTCTCCTCTGAAGAAAGGCTGCGGGAGCTGGGCCTGTTCAGTGTGGAGAAGAGAAGACTGAGAGGTGATCTCATCAATGTGTACAAGTATCTGAAAGGGGGGGTGTCGAGAGGATGGGGCCAGCCTCTTCTCCGTGCTGCCCAATGACAGGACAAGAGGCAATGGGCAGAAACTGAACCACAGGCAGTTCCACCTGAACATGAGGAGAAGCTTGCTTCCTGTGAGGGTGACAGAGCACTGGAACAGGTTGCCCAGAGAGGTGGTGGAGTCTCCTTCCCTGGAGATATTCAAAAGCCGTCTGGACGCAATTCTGGGAAATATGCTCTAGATGGCCCTGGTTGAGCAGGGGGGATTGAACTAGATGATCTCCAGAGGTCCCTTCCAACCTCAGCCATTCTGTGATTCTGTGTGAAATTAATCAGATGCTGATAATGGTTCACATCACGCCACCCAGAAACATTGCCTTGATGAAATGAAAAATCCAAATCCAGACATGATTATTAAGCATCTAATGGTTCTCGTGTTAGCTGTTTTGCTTAAATCAAGTGTTTATCAGTCCCCTTAAGAGGATTTATTTTTCTTCTTACAAGTAAGATTTCATAGCATAAAGTACCAGAGAATACTATGAAAAAATGCCATTACAGATTTTCTGCAAACTTCTAAAAAGGCTAGGAAGGATTTTGAAGTACACATGAGCATTCTAATTTCCACTTAGGATGTGAAAACATGGCAAAGATTTCATATGTCACATAATCTTGAACACATTTTATTTAAAACTTAGGTTTCAAAAATCTGTGTCTTAAAATAAAATATATTAGCCTATACTCCAGAAAAAACAACAAAAGCAAGCTGTTCCTGAATCATGGGCTATACTTCCTGGCCTTTTCAGTCAGGATATTGCTCTCAGCACCAATGTTTCAATGCTCTTCCCTGTTTCCGCAGAGCTGATATTTTATCTACACAGATGGGGGGGGGGGGTGCTTGTACTACTCCAAAGTACTTTTCAAATACCCATTTCCTAAGACTGCATTATGATAAAATTATTGCAGTTATTACCATTATCAGTGCCCAAGAGCCTTATTATGGGTACTGCATAAACACTGATACAATTGTCAAGCAGGGCTTGAAAAACAATGCTTTATACCACAGAGAAAGGAGACAAAACACAGTAGTCAGCAGACATGGTGTCAGTCAGTTTTGGCTGCTAAAATTTCAAAGGGTCACAGAGTTACAGAATCACTGAGGTTAGAAGGCACCTCTGGAGGAGCAAGGGGGTCAGGTCAACCCTCTGCTCAGAGCAGGGTCGGCTACAACAGGTTGGTCAGGGACGTGTCCAGTCAGGTTTTGAATATCCCTGAGCATGGAGACTCCACAGCCTCTCTGGCAACTTGTTCCAGTGTTCAGCCACCCTCACACTAAAAAGAAAAGGTTTTCTTATGTTCAAGTGAAATTTCCTGTATCTTGGTTTGTGCCCGTTGCCTCTCATCCTGGTACTGGGCACCACTGAGAAGAGTCTGATCCCATGCTCTTTACAATCCCCCTTTAGTTATTTATACCCACTGATCAGATCCTCCCTCAGTCTTCTCCAGGCTGAGCAGTCCCAGCTCTCTCAGCCTTTCCTCCTATGAGAGATGGTCCAGTCCCTTAATCATCATGGCCTTTTGCTGGACTCACTCCTTACATGACATTCAGCCCCTGTTCAAGAGCTAAATCATCTAATTTAAGTTTATATTCTTTGCTGTTGAAAAGGGCCTTGAGATAGAAGCATGGACAAACTAGTAGTTTTGGCCCTCACAAGGTGCACCTCACAAGGTGCTCT
The DNA here is from genome assembly GCF_040807025.1 of Struthio camelus. NCBI lineage: Eukaryota > Metazoa > Chordata > Aves > Struthioniformes > Struthionidae > Struthio > Struthio camelus. Next base: position 146,962,811 of record NC_090942.1, on the reverse strand, counting down.
TCTGAGGAAAAAGTCTGACTGTTCATCTCCAGGTGTGCTCAGGCTCACAAGCATGCTGCAAGGAGGCCCATCAGCCTCTGCCTGACTGCTCCCTATTTTTGGGGTTCTCTTTTCTGGTTAAAGGCCACAGACAGCGCTTCTGCAAGATGAAGCTGATTCCTTTCACTGCTGTTCACAAAACTGAAAAGCAGCAAGGAAAGTGACATCAGTCTATGGGAGGATTTTGCTACACTGTGACAGAAAGACTTTTGAACTGGCAATGAAGCACTAGCTCTTCTCAGCTACTGGCATACTTGTGTAGATCACCATTTCTTTATTTACACATAGTTCACATCTGGAAGGTTATGCATACAACCTAAGTACTTCGAATATAGGCTCTAACTTTTCAGTGCTCACTTCAAACTGCAAGTTCTCAGCACTTCCAGCAGCTGGATCCCACATGAAGAAGCTGATGGTATTTGCACAGAAAATATTCTGTTTGTTACATGCAAATAAACTTCTGAAGTCCTACATAAAACTCATGGAATATAGGACCATAGAAAGTAGATCTTGGAAGAGAGATATACAAGCATTCCAGAGAGAAAACAAATTACCGTCTTCTTGGCTTTATCTTTTAGCATTCTCCGGCAATTTCCTCATGAACTGACAAAGTCTGGAAATAGCCCACAGAACTCACCTGTAACTACTTCTCAAGCCTGAAGAAATAATGACATGCTATGGAAGGTGTCAAATCCAGCACCACCTCTATCAGGTCACCGCTTGACACCATGCCTCTGGAAGTATGCAAAGGAGGATCAAAATCATAAAAAAGGGTGAAATAGGACTAATTTCAGGCCTTGTAGAGGCAATTTAATTTTAAAATTTCTTTTCTCTGATTTACCTTCAGTAAGGCAGCATAAGCAGAAAAATTCTAACCTCAGAGCTCTTGTCCCATTAGTCACACAAAGCTTAGGTGATTTACAGTCAGAAAATCATTTCAAAACATCTGAAAGGACTTTATTATTCTGCCTACAGCTACACCTGTGCACTTCTTTGTCTCTACATTTCAATTAGAAATAATTTAAATAAGAGAAAATCATGTTTCCTAGTGGAAGAGCCTGTTAATGGAATATGCTTCACATTTCCAAAAGAAATGGGAATTTAGGAAACTGACAGGCAGAGCTTTTGCTTGCATTATGAATACATTTTATATTTGAAAGACCTTATCTCCATGTCAGTATCCAAATCTGCAGTTCATTTTTATCTCCATAAACCATATTCATATTGCTCTTAATGTCTGAATTGCCATCCTATTAACACGACATCTCAATTTCGAAGATGTTGTAAGAATCTCAGAAAAGTGGATCTTATGTTAATTTAAATGTGCATAAGCACGGAGGGCAAAATCCTGTAAAATGTTATACTAAAAGTCAAAAAAAAAGAACCAAAAAAATGAGCAAGCAAACTTGATGAATTTAATCATATTTTGCATTAAAATATTATGTAAAACAAACAGAAAAGAAGAAAAATTGATTTGCTAATTCTTCACTTAAATGATTTTATCAGAGGGCTTTGGAGAAACTTTTCTCTGGATTAAAATCTTCCCTGCTTGATATAGAATAAGGAGTCTCCAACTGTATTATCTGAGGGATGTAACTGACATGAGCACAGAGAAACTGTATTAGGCTTTATATTAGTTTCTTGGACTCTTATCGAGGGGTCTTCTGTACCTTATGTATGTGAAGGACCCAATCCTAAAAGACCTGGATACAAGCTTAACACACAGAATATTTGTCATGATTTAAATATTTTCATATAGCTTGAATATACTTGATATAACCTTAAAATAGCCTAGAGGAAAAAAAAAAAAAAAGAAAAAAAACCCTTTATCTTTAGGCAAGGTTTTTCTATCCATCATCAAGTCACAAAAAAGAAGAGCTCAGATGTTCCACTGAGGGTCCTGCAAACTGACATTCTGTCAGAATGATGAGACTTTTTTCACTCTTCTCACAAATCACCACCCTGTCTTTCAGGATGCCTTCATGAGTCTGGAGTTCAATTGTACAACTGTAACTGAGGACTGACCTTGACTAGAGATACTAGTCATAGATCATAGAGATAATGCATCAGCATGAAAAAAAGACACCATGTAGATGGAAACTGTATTGCTATTACCAGAAAACTCTTTTAAAACAATCCTACAGATCTTTCAGCATCCACAGCAGTAGAGTAACAATATGTGAATGGCAGGATGTGGTAGAAGGGATAGAGTAGCCACTTCAGATATTGCCACAAACTTAGCGTGTTACACTTTTACACCTCACTACATCAGTATGAAAACCAAATCTGACATGAGCAAACATAAATTCACACATGCTCATATAGACATATAGATGGAGAGATAATACACTTCTCATTCATAGATATTTTGTAATATTTTTTGGCCAATCAGTTGAACACCTACATATCAATGTTATTTTAATATGTTACAGAAACAGTCAAGGGCGACATTTTTATATATGTTTTAACAAGGCATTAGTCTTTCCAGTGGCTTACACAGCACCGGCACATGTCCATGCCAGCATAAACTCTTGGGCAAAAATAAATTCAAAATTTTGGCAATGTGGTTTCCAAATGGCTTCATCTAGTCTACAGGAAAAGTCAACAAGAAATGGTTAGGAATGGAGTAGAAAGATGCGGGCAGTTTTGTTAAAATTTGTACCTGATATACAAATAAGCCTCAGTGGAATAACCCATGATTATTCTGCCAGTATGCTTGGTACATATTGGCTGGCTTTGGGTAAAACCCGTCTTTTGGGTAAACTCTTGGATCTAGGATCTCCAATATAAACAAAAAAAAAAACCTCCTTGCTTGTTAGTAGGCTATACACAGCAACGGAGCAAGGGAGTTTGTACTCTTCTTATTCTCTGCCTGTACTACAAGAAGCACAAACATCTACAGGGGAAGTTCTCGGAAAAGGCCAGGCTTATTGAATACATGTGAATTACAGTGTTTTTGAGGAGACATCATCCCTCCTACTGCCTAGCCCACGCTGTTTTGATGTGGGTCAGAGAGTAAATAACACAATTTGGTTTCTGTTGTGCTAACATCTGCATTCTTCTGACTTTGAAGGAGAAAGTCTCATCTTCCTTCCTCACCTAGCTTTAAATGGAAGTCTAATGAGCGCTGTGGATTTAGTGTGTTGTTTTATAATTGTGGTTTTATTTGAATTGCCACAAAGTTGTTGGGTGAGACTAAATACAGGCCTATCCTTTTGAAGAGGTCTATGCTTAATATGAATTTTACACCCCATTTTTGCACTAACTTTTAATTTTTTCCCCATTTAAGTCTAGTTGCAGCTAGACTCCAGCTCCTACACTGCAATTGTGACAGCCTTCCCTTGGTACTGTGCTAAGTGATATTTATGCATAAACTTTTGGTAATTGTTGATTCCATTGGCATTCATGAACCTATGCTGGAACGAATAAAGCTTCCATTCATGTTTATATATTAGTTTCCAACATTTGTATGTTTGTAATCATCAGGCCAAAACCAGCATTCATTTGCAGAGATGCAAACTGAGAGGAACTGAGTCAGGAGATATACTCTTATTATGTACATGGAAAGATTTTTTTTTTTTCTAGTATCACTGAGAGCTGAGTTTATCAGAGAAATGTCTAAATTCTGTAACTCAACAGTGCGCTCATGGCTGGTAGCAATGGTTATATCCACATTAACAAGCAGTTTGGATCAATAGGAGTGAATCTCTAGAGATAGCTCGTGCTGGGCACTCAACACAGGCTCTTATATTGATTGCTGGGATTCTTATTTCAGACTAGCTTGAGTTTGCTCCCACGCGTTAAAATGCTCTTTTGCTGCTGCAGCTCATCTCCCAGGTTAGTATTGTCCAACAAGAATCCAGGTCATGAACTATGATGCTTTTCCTGCTGTGAACCAAAGCTCAGTAAGCCTGAAAAGCGCTGTCTTGATTTGAACTAAAACACTAATGTAGACACACCCTATGAGCAAATTTGAAACTTACACAATTAGAATATCTCTGTGGCAATTCCTAGCTATCAACAATTTTCCCAGCATATAATTGCTACTATTAACAACAGAAGTTCCCAATTTAACAAATAGCAGGAAGACAAATGCCCACAACATTCTGCTTTCTCTCAGCTTTATGACTCAGAGTTTAGCAATACGTTTCCCTTGGTCTTTTGGAAATAGCACCAATATGGAATTTTAATGACAATGCAACACTTCTATTGGTCTGTTCTGGATATTTGAAGGCTTTGACTGCTTTAACATTGAGGAGGTTCTGACAGTCAAATGGATTGGACTTCACATGCCCCTTAGGGCTCATACTTTATTTTCCTCCACTCACCCACCCACCTCCTTCTTCACTCTTTACACTTAGCAATAGGTAACTCAGCACAGAAACCCTCAGTTGAGGAGGGTACCTAAACAGACTGGAGTTGATGGGGAGGAAAGAGGAACCAAGCAGGCTGCCTGGCAATGTGTAGCACCATGTGAGAGGGTGCGTGCTTGGAAGAGGTGACGTGACATATGGCTTAGGTTTTCCGTGACCTTTTGTGATGCCACCTCATAGGGGAACTGCCACAACTGCCTTCCTCTCCCATGCTCTTCCATCTTTCTGGTATTGGCTCTGGTTTCAATGCCTCCAGCATGGGAAACAGGACTTCCTACCTCCCCATATTTAAAAGTTTTATCAGCCTTCTCTTCATATCTTGCCATGCTGCTGCAAAAAAGTGTCACATCTCTGCAAAGCTATTTTATTATTATCCTTTGTCCTTCAATGAAACTGTTAACACACAAGTTACTGTTCATCTGCTGCTTCATAGTAAACTTTTATGTACCTATTTTTAATTCTACCTGCCCCTGCAGTGAGTGTAGATTATGTCAAGTAAAACCGCTCACCCTTAGAAAGCAGACAGAGCCTCAGACAGACAGCGTGGATCAAGGCATAGAAGGATGATATCTCCTCAAAAACACTGTAATTCACATGCATTCAATAAGCCCAGCCTTTTCCCATAGCTTTCTCTGTGGAATATAGTGCTGCTTACAGTTCAGCCAGGAATGTTGCAGATGAGTGAAGAGTGATGCACTTCACTCATAAGAGAGAAGCAGAGATATGTTTTATTAAGATAAGGTAGCGATTTAACAAAGTTCAATTGTAAATAAGACAATGATTCAACAAGGGTCAATGGCAAGGTTCACTTGGTTCAGAACGGATCCCCTTGCTCTCTAAACTCCTTCTCAGAGGACTCTAGGTGCGGCTGGATCCAGTCTTAGTCCCAGACTCGGTCAAGGGTTTATGTCTAAGGATTATGTGCACAATCAACCAAAGAGGTAACTCAGCAGAGTTACAAAGTTTCAGCATGCTGTTAGTCACTTAGCGGGGTAAGGAATCTCTTGACCTTGAGGAGTAACCTTGAGAGGCGTCCCTGCTCCAGGGGAGATCCTGGCATGCAGCCCACTGCCATGCAGGAGAGCTCAACAGCCTCTGAGCTGCCCCCTATTTATGGAGTAAAATGATTAACTCATATTCACACACACCTACTAGCTGTATTTTGGTTGGTGCATGCTTAATTAGCCCTTGGCTATTGTGCTGTTATCGGCTTCCCCAGATTCCGCTCTGAGTCGGATGCAGCCATCCCTATCGGTTGCAGCCATCACAACTGCTATTGATGGTTTATTGCAAGAGCAGGGTTACAGATGAAAGGTCAGGTTGGGGTGGGGTGAGGGGGAAGCACACTATCAGAAGGAAATAAGGAGAGGATGGGGTCTCTTGCTCCCTTTCTATGTATAATCTGCAAAGGAGCAAGGAGATTTTCCTTGTCATTAGAGATACAAGACTTGGATAGCAAACTGATCGCACGCATTCATACAGTTTGTCCATAGTTAAAGAATGACAGCTCTGTTGGCCCAATCCTTGATCACATTACTACAATATGGTCTTTGATAGAGTAGCTCCTTGACTGTCCAACAAAACTGTTTTAAGTGGTTCTTCATTAGGAGCCCAGTATTCCAGATGGGAACAGCTTCTGTAAGCAGGGGCAGCTTCAGTCAACCTCTGATACAGTTCCAGGTTCTTCAAACTGCCAGCTCTTCCTTGAAAAAGTTTATAACTGAAAGTTAAAGCTTACTTGTTTCAGAAAAATAAAGCAAGTTTGAGGTGCTAGAAAAGTCTATCATCGCATACACGTGAGAAAATAAGACAGAACTTAGTTTATTTAACTTCATCTAGGTCATGTGATATAATTAATGCCAAATGGTTTTGATCTCTGTACAGAAACTTCCAGCAAAAGATTTAAACGATGTAATAATTACCTTTTTCCTTTCATGATTCTTCTGACTGTGCCTTAATTTATGATGCTTTAAAATAGCATACATGTATCCTGAGGCTATGATAGATGCACATTTATTTAAGCCAAAAGATAAATCTTAATGAAAGGTTTTTTAACACAATAATTAACTTATTTTGATCGTCATAACAGTAGTTATTAGAGGCGCAAAAACAGAATCAGTTCTCAGCAAAAGCCATGAAAATCCTAAATAGGGTGGAGTAGCAGCACTCCCCTACTATTTTGCCAAGAAGTGATACATCAAAGTGGCAGCAGTGAATCATCATACACTACTAGGAGCTACACCCAATGAACTCAAGACATGAAAATATTAAATGCACTAACCTCCATCATAAACTGCAAATTATAATCACACAGCAGATAGTATGCAATACGCCTTTTCTCAGAAATCAAGCTATGCTCTCCTTATGCTAGCCTCACATGGTCGCTCCTCAGATTAAAACAAAACAAAACCCAAAGAACTGCAACGACATGGGAATTTTGACTTTGGTATAAAAGGTCTGTTTATTTTTAAAACACAGTTTGATTATGAGGGACTATAAGCTCTAGCCATGTGTCAAATAAAACAGTTCGGCTTCTCTGTTCTTTTAGAAACATCTACCCAAAAAAGATTTACCCTTTTTATGGGATTTCATGCACCATGAGAGGTAAGACCAGCAATGACAAAGAAAAGAGCACACCCACTCTTACCTGCTGTCATGCTCCCCTTAGTAGAAATGGCTAGTATTCTGACTTTTTGCCTAGTTATCAAATTGTTGTACACACAGACACACGCGCACACGCGCACACGCGCACACACACACACACGCACACACACACGCACACACACACACACACACACACACACACACACGCGCGCGCGCGCGCACACACACACACACACGCACACACACACGCACACACACACACACACACACACACACACACACAGACTGTACGGAGTCCTGCAGCTCCCAGTGACCAGTAGAAGCTCCAGTCAGCTCTTTTGCAGTGACTCACAGTAAAGATTTCAAACAAATATTTTAACCAAAAACATCTTAATCATTTCAAGCCCTATGACAGTTTTACTTTAAGAATTAATTTCCCAAAATAAACACTTTAATGATACACTGGGGTACCTCTTCATTTGTTTACCAATAAACACTATCAAGGAATATTCATCAAAAATACGGGAATAAATAAGTCCTTAAAAAAGACATAGTGTGTTACCTTTTCCAGTCAAAGTTTCTTCTTTAATTTTCCTCACTGCTTCTTGGCCCTCACTTTCACTGTTTCCAGCTGTATCACAATACAGAAAATACAATGTCAGTAATGCAATCAACTTAAGGACAGTAAGTATAAGCATGTCATTATAAGGGTTAACGACAATGTAAAACAACAAGGTTTAAGTGAAAATGAGTGATTCATGAGTGTCAGAATAGTAGAAGTTTTTTAAAAGTGTTATACAAGTGTATTGCTGTTCACATGAGTTCTGCATGCTTTTTTCATTTGTTTATACAAGATATGACTATCTGCTGGCTGGAACAGCTGAATTTAGATGTAAATCTGCGAGCAAAGTGAATTATCCCACACACTGATTCCAAAACAACCCTAATATAGGTGATGAGAGTGGACCCCTTCCCTCTTTTTCCAAAATAGAAGAAAACTTCACAGTTGTTAGTAAGGTCCCTCTACGCTGGCCCAAAAGGTCTGGAAAGGTTTTACCAATACTAACAGAAAATATGGTTAAGCATCAAATAAATGCCTTTTGTACCATTCAGATAAGGGGGACAGCTAATAATTGCCTGACATTTGCTTGGCAATTGTTTTATAATAACTTCTTCAGAAGAGAAAAACACAAGCACAAGCAAAATTTTGTGCTTGGTAGCATATGTTAAATTTTGAAAATTGTTTAATATTCCATTTATCCATCCACAAACATTTTCCATAGCATGAAACATCAAAATATCTAATTGTTTGTTATCTAAAGTATATATAAATAGTGATGTTTGTAAGGAACTTTATGAAGTTGCCTTCTCCTTTTCTGATTATATAAACCTCTGCCTTGGTTTTTATACAGGTTTTATATTGTGCCCTGCTACAAGTTTCTTGTCCTCTCATTTACTAGTTAGCTATGCAGAAATTTTGTTTTTTCAATTTTTTCCTCATTTTTTAGTAACAGTGGCTCGACTTTATCAAGGGTAAGGATAGAATCCTAGCATCATAGATTAAATTACGGTTGGAAGGGACCTCTGGAGGTCATCTGGTTCAACTCCCTGCTCACAGTAGTACATGCTTGTACTTACTTTAGGATGTTAGAACATGCTTTATAGTACTATTAAACTGTATTAATTTGATCTCACAGAGAGTATGTTCCAAAAATGGAATTAACTCCTTTGAGATAGATTATGTGCTATCCATTGGTTGCATTAGCTGAAGCTCATTAGCTCAGGGCACCGGATGGAGATTTCTGGGACAACCTGACCACTTTGGGGAGGTAGACTAATGCATTCTTTTGAGGATGGAGATTTTGCTGTGCTTCTGTATTTGGGCAATAAAAAACAATGATTTGCAACATTGACATCTGAAGGGAATGTATATCTTTGTTTTCACGATATGTAGGAAAACTCAATGCTTACATAAACATAGCCAAAACAAAGATGTTTAACATTTCAGATACTGAAGAGAAAATATTCCTCACATAAAACCTAGGGCTGTGCTGCCCTGTAACTGCTATTTATAAATTACAGTAACTCTGGAATGATATTGCTCAGACAACTCCACAGACTTAACAAAAAAAAAAAAAAGGAACAAAGCAAACATTTGTAGTATTTATGCCTTGCTGTTGTTTTTTCCCCATAAAATCATGCAGGGGGGTTTACAGAACAGAAACACTCAGGTTGATGCTAATTTCTGGATATAAATACCACGTCAACAAACAACCCCCTCCCCCAGTGAAACTGCCATATCTAGGGAAATCTATGGCTATAGGCAAGGGATCTATTTTCCTCACTATTTCACCTGAAGTGATTTACTAGAGTAGCGTTTCAAAATCAGTGTGTTACAACACCAGGTAGAGTTAGGTTAAAAACAACACTTCTGCGTCAGTTCTGTGAAGGTCTCATTTGATTCCTCTTTCACTCAGCATTCCTCAAACAGAGAATATGCTTATTATAGCCTCCAGTGTCTTGATTTAACTCTCAATATGTTCACTGAATCTGTTCTTCTAAGACAGCTTGTGTTTCACAACAAAATTTAATTCACATTGTTTTGCTCATATATAATTGGTTATTCATTAAGGTTCTGTGCCCTCCAAATGAGTTCAGTTTATTCATATTTGCATACTTTTTTCATTCTAGACCACTGGGATGAAATAAGTATTTTGCTAAACAGTCACTTCAAATGTCTATTGCTACCCTGATTCAACAGAGAGTTTGAAAAATAGATTCTGGAAGCTGTGAGCATCATACATTTGAAAGAGCCTCACTGAAAGCTGCTACCGAGATAGAGGCTTTTGAAATACTTCTTGCAAAGAAAAATCTGTAAGAAAGTATAAAGAAAGTGAATAAATGACCACAATCCTTGCAAAAAGTTCAAAACACATGTTTGAAAAAGATACAATAAGATTAGGAGAATACACATCTGAGTTTGATCAAGGAGACCAGCATTCCCTTGCAGATGGTGGGTAGAAGAGGAATGGGATGTTGCTAATTGTGGCTAAAAGTTTCCATTATAACTCCACATTGAGATTTCTGCTATGAGGCATGCAACTTCCTGGGCTGATCTCTGCCTCAGGCTGAAAGTGTGAACAAAAACACTTCAGCCATTCCCAAGAGAAAGGCTAGTAAAAACTAGTTCTGCTACTATTTCTTTAAAGTTATTGTAAGGCTACAGCGGACACAAGTATAAGCTTTAACTTGGCAATGGGAAAAAGGGATACAAAAATAGGATCTTTTTCTCTTCTCTTTACCGTGTGAAAATCAGTTCAGATCTGGCTTAGATATAACCTACAGAAAAAGCAATTATTTCTATATATTGTGTGGATGTATTTCCCTATCTGAATATTTCAGATGCATTCAGCATGTTGTCATCCCATACCTAGTTCTATCGTTTTTAAATAACTGCAAATAGAAATAGACTCTGAGCAGTAGATACAGCTGTCAGAAGATACACTTGGAAGAAACAGGAATAAATCTTTTTACATCAGATGCATGGATAGGTGTTAATATCCCTGATCTTTATTACTCACCCTCTGACATCCATCTCAGGAGACAGGCAAATAAAAATCTCTCACATTTTAACAACGAGTTAAGCCTGAATTTGAGAACTTTCCCTAGAACGAAGAATAGTCCCATAAACACCCAACTAAACAACAGCAAACATGTCAAATCTGCATGTTTGGCTGCTGTTTTCACAGGTGGGATTATTCTCACATACCCTTCTTCCCAAACCACTCCCAAGTTGAAACAAATCCTGCTTTCAGGCTGCGCTGGACACTGCCCCAAATCAGCCACCTGGGCTCATGATCCTGATTCACACTCCTTTCTTGCTTCTCTGCTGCTATATCACTCTGGGATCCTCCAAGTACAGAGTGTTATCCATAAAAGAGAACATCCTTTTTACTATTAAATTAATTATTCTAAATTCAGAAAATATTTTTTAAGTCACCAAGCTGACACTATTTGTGGTAAAATTCAAAAATAATTTTTATCTCCTTCTGTAGACAGTTCATAAAAAAGCAGTTCATTCAAGCAGGCTAAACAGGAATATAGTGTGCTAATTATAGTTAAAGAGAGGGCGAGTTTATAATATGAGGATCGAATCCTGATCACCAGCAGCTGTTTTAGCTCCTCAGTAGCACATTTGTAAATATCCTTTTAGAAAGTTTGTGATACACAGAAGAAACCTTTCGCTGGAGTTTTTGCCAATGATTCACCATAATTTTTCATACTTTCAACATGCAAGAATTCATCTAAGAGAATTTTAAGATCAGTAGCATTAGTAGCACAAGATCTGCCTACTATGCGTTCAAATGGTTTGAAGGGAGGATAAGGGAGAAAGTGAAGATAGATTATGTTTTTTACGCAGCAAGAGAATCTGGAAAAAAGCTTTAAGAAAAAAAGGAGTCAATATATTGAGGGCTTAAATCATCAAAATATCTAACTTTTTTCTCCTACTTTGTTCCTGCAGAATAGTGAAAAATTCAAATAAGATTGATTCAACAATACCACTGACTGCAATCAATTCTGAAAATAAAACTAGACGTTCAAGTTTGAATGGATGCAACTATATAAAATGTCATTTTAATGATATGAAAAATTCTAATTCTTAACAAAATACAGAAGTTCATATTGCAAAACAAAACTGGATAATAAATTTAAATACAACTTTCTATCAAAAAGTGACTCTCCTCTTCAACACTCATTCAACAAATGTTACAAGCGAAAACACCTTGATCTAAAGCCCCCACGGAAGTACAAAGAAAAATGTTTACTAACAGTAATAGATTTTAGATCCTACCCTAAAGGTCAGACACTGTCATCTTAATCACTTTAGGTAGATCTTAAATCTGAAAATCGTTTCAGTGATTACAATGGAATTTATTACAGAGTATTGTTCAGCCTGAATGCAAATGGCAAAATTACAACCCTAAGAAGCCTAACAAGGCTGAATGAATTTGTGCACTATGCAAATATTTATGTTGCCATTATTTAAGCAGTCCTGCTACATTATTATATATAATTTCATACAATCTTTCTAATTTCCTTGCAGGTGAAAATCTCTCCAAAAGAATAATTATTAATCACACCCATATTTTATGTACAAAATTGATCTTAATAAAAAAGTAAGATCTTTTCTGACACGTGTTTTATTAAAACAGGAATTTCCAGTCTTCACTTTTCAAAGGAATGTAATGCAAAGCATCAGAAAGTAAATCATAATAGTCTATGAACAGTGATATAATCGCTCACAAGTGCAACCCTGCGCATTTACTGGCATCTGGGGAACTTAACTCCCAGAAATAAATCCCTTTTCTTCTTTAGCCATACTTCTGTATATCAGTTAATCTCTAAAAGGGTAAACAGCTTTTCAGGGTTAGCAGCCTGCCCTATTACCCTCCTCTGCTTTGCTAAGATGTTCAGCACAGATGAGGGGAGACAGTTTACTACTTTCAGGTGACAGGGAACCAGAAAAGTACATCAGCCTGAATTGCAGACTTGGTAGGTCTAATGTAAAGATCTTCACTGACCAAGTAATCGAAGCTTAGAAGTGGTGTCCATAAACTTTAATGCATATTTATATTACCAAGAGCAGCTTGGTATTATGGAAATAAATTCTGTATAAATGTATACCATATGATTAAGTAGTTCCACATAGTAATAGTTAGTTTTCTTAGTATAATAGAATATACAAAAGATTTCAACTGGATATTTGAATTAAGGAGCCTTCTCACAGCAGCATAATTCTCATCATGACTGGAAGTGAACTGCAGTGTTTGGGGGGCTGGTGTGAAGGGCTTGTGAGGGCACCTAAAGCCTCAAGAGAAAATCAGTGTCATATCACCTGATGTTATGAAGATTATGAATTTGCAAGCGTGTATGGCACTGCATAACGAATGGCATGCGCCTCAGAAAGATGAATGCCTGCCTGGAAAAGCTCTGAGCCTAAATGCTCCTGTGAGTATAGCAGTGTGTCAGACAGGTCAACCACTAAGTGGATTTGGTCCTCAGAAGGAGGCTGCTGCAGGTGAGTGTTGCAGAGGCTTGCATTAGGCAAAGGGCTGAGAAAGAGCAAGTGTGAAACTTCTTTCCACAGTGAGCCATGAAATAAGATTCAAGGACAAGAGTAGATTCAAGGAAAACAATGTATGAAGTTGAAAGAGGCTGATGCACCAAATCAGGGTGAGAACAAGAGTGGAGGAAAGGGAAGAAAGAAGGGAAGGGATGCAGCTACACATAGCTTTAAGGATGATAACCATGAGAAATTTGAACTCAGTAGGATGTGAACATTTTAATACTTTTTTAAAATAAACCTATAAAGTCTTCAATAAAAACAAAAAATATTATTTAAGACAGAGGAATACAGATCTTCGGTTTCACCTGTAACATTTCCAAGGCATGAATCTGTTATTCAGTAAGGTGTAAGAATGTGACATAGTATAAAAGGCACCACACTTCTTTTGTTATCCTGTTCATCATACAATAGTCACAATTAAATAGAAAAAAAATAAAACCCCTTCTAACATGAAGACAAAAATATCACCGTAAGTGTTCCTTTGAGAAAAGAAGCAAAACTAAACAGGAAAGAGGGTGTTGATTTACAAAGAAAAAATAGCACATCTTTCTTGCCCTGTTTCAGCAACCCAGCTGATTCAGTGAGAAGAATGACCTGTTTATCAAACTGAGGATCCGTCCAGACAAGTACCCTGTTTTCAGCAATATTCAGTGGCAGGTGCTTACAAAAGAAGTGACACATTAAATCTAGAGTGATCTTTTCTGATATACCCTTTCAGTAATAAGTCCTTTGAGAGATTTCCTGAATCAAAGGTTACACCTAGCCTCTCAGTGGACCTATCACCCATTATTTCATCTAATTCCATTTTCAATTCATTTAAGAATTTAGCCTCCAAAAGGTTCTGGGACAAGTTGTTCTGTGATTTAATTACACATATAATTGCATGAAAAAGACTGTGCTGTAGTTTATTTTAAAGTTTGTTGGATGTTTGCTACTTTATGCATACTAAGAAAGAGAATAAGTACTTCTTATTCTCTTTCTCTGTACCATTTTTAATTCTATAAACCTTTACGATGTCACACCTCAGTCATCTGTTTGCAAGCTGAGAAGCCTTCGTTTACTAGCCCTGCCTTGCACAGAGCCATCTTTTAGGCCTCATTATCCCTTTCTTGTATTTTTTCCAGTTCTACCAGACTCCTCCTTTTAAGTATTCACAACAGAATTAAACAATGATTTCCATAAAGGTGGAAAGAAGCTTCCTATCTTGTTTTCATTGTATTTCCTACTGAACTAATAAGATTTCATTTGCCTTTTTGACTAGCACTGAATATTGAAGCTGATGTTCAGAGAACTTTCACCAGTAAATCACAGATTTTTTTTTGAATAGTTACAGTTAATAAATTAAGATCCTATTCTTGCAAATATATAGCTGCAGTTGTTTTTCTCATGTGCTGTATTTGTATTAACTAACACTCAGTATTTATTCATCCCTTTACCACATAGTCATTCAATTTTGTGAGATTCTTCAGTTCTTTTCAGTAGTTAAGATTTCATAAAATCATAGAGTCACAGCATAGCTGAGGCTGGAAGGCACCTCTAGAGATCATCTATTCCAACCCTCCTGCTCAGAGCAGGGTCAGCTACAGCAGGTTGCTTAGGGCTGAGTCCAGTAGGGGTTTGAGTATCTCCAAAGATGCAGAATTTACAAGCCCTCCAGGCAACGGGTTTCAGTGTTCAACCACCCTCACAGTATGGGTTTATGCTTATGTTTAAATGGAATTTTCTGTATTTCAATTTGTGCCCATTGCCCCTTGTCCTGTCACTGAGCACCACTGAGAAGAGTCTGGCTCCCTCTTCTTCACCCCCCCATCAGATATTTACACACACTGATGAGAGCTCCCTGAGCCTTCTCTTCTTCCAGCTGAACAGTCGCAGCTCTCTCAGCCTCTCCTCGTATGACATATGCTCCGGTCCCTTAAACATCATTAGTCAAATTAATTTGACTATCCTAAATACATTTGTGCAAAATTCATCATCCTAGTATTACCTTTTTTCTGCAGCTTTTATAAATATGTTGAACATATGCCTGTGGGATTAGGAGTCCCTTTGCTACATCCCAAAACCGGCTAATACTCCCTAAATGTTGTTTTCTGTCTCTTAATCAGTGATTAACCTACAAGAGATATTTCTTTTATCTCAAGACAAGCTAGCTTCTTTAAGATCTTTTGGCATCAGCCTTGCCAAAAGCTTTCGAAAATCAAGATTAAATGAATTCACACGGTTGTTGACGTCTTCAAAGCATCTAATAAATTACCATGTCTAGAAAAGCCAGACTGACTCTTCTATAATATATCATCATATATTTAACCCTGTATTTCTTATAATGCCTACTAGTTTTTCCAATATAGAAATCACATTCACTGAATTATCCACAAAGTTCTTCTTAAAATTGGTATCACATTTGCCTACTTCACACTTCTCCTGTGATAAGGATGACTGAAGGTCCTATGTAAAAGATAATAGTCCAGAAAGTCCATACTCAGGTTTGGACTTTGAAGACTCAGGTGAGCTTCCTCCTGAGGACTAGTTACTAATTTATGTTACTGCCTTGTTACAAAGCATTTTCTGTAACAGTGCCATTTGAGGCAGTTCTTCAAACACAATCTCATAAGGAAAGGGTCCGATGTGGAACCTTTCCTGAACTATTTCTCTCTTCTTCTGTGGCCTTTTATTCACGAGTAGCTCTTTGCACTTTAGTTATCTATCAGCCCAAATAACTTTCTAGCAGACTTCTAATTCAGCTCCCTTTGAAAAGGTTTAATATTAATGTCTATGCTTTAGCAGATTGCTCTTCAAAATATTTTTCAAGCACCCTTTATTATGTTTTTATATTAATTTAGCCAGATTCTACAGACTATACATAGCTCTATCTTTCTCTTTTGGACATATCTTCAACTTTTGAGTTATATGCTTTTATTTAAATACTTTTATTCTATTGAGAGATTTTGTTTTATATCACAATGGCTTATTTTAGCCTGTTTTTTTTTTTCCTGAGGAGTGCTATTGTATTTATAAATATGCTTATAATAGTCTCCATACTACTCATAAGCACTGTAACTTTTTATCTGTTCCTTTTACATACTTCCTCATTTTTATGACAAAAAATTCGTTGTTCTAAAGAGCTATAGCAAGATCTGGAATATTCAAGTTGTCTCATTTACTTCCTCAGCATAGTTAATTTGTACAGGCTAATCAAAAACTAAGTTCTAATTTATTATGAAATTTCATATATAATAAGATTGATACATACGGTCTTCAAACAGGGCATTTCAGTTTGCTTAGTGTGATTTAAGATACAAACACAAACTGAAATGACCTGACATTGTGAATTTTAAAACTAAATTTCCCCAAAAATGAAGTAATCCAAGGTTGAGAGTCATGCAGCAACAGTACTAACTTTTAACCAATAAAATACTAAAATGGATGCAAGAACTGTTTCAGTTTGTTCAGAATTTTAGAATGATTTCAAAATGCCTTGACTTGGAACTACTAACCTGTCACAGTTTTCTTTTATACAGAAACCAAACCTCTTTGTAGATATGCAGAATACAAATACAATTTAACTTTGATCCTAGTTGTTCCAAACTGTATCATAAAATGTATCTTAATTGCTATTTGATGTCTTCAAAATATTCTGCAAATATTAGTGAACCAAGTTTCCCATGATGTGCATTAAAACAGGGAAAATTCAGGATTCCTGACCTCTCAGCTCTGATTAATTCTCTGAGTTAAGCACATGTCGTATCAGATACTCAAGTGGTTGTAGAATAGGAGATCAGAGCTTTGCACTCCTTGACCCATTTGGTCAGCTGAGATACCAAAGCTGTGTAATAACAGTGCAGGTATAGAACAACATCTACTTGAAACATTCCCCAATTGAACAATTTGAAATTCAGGGGTCTCCTAAGTCAGAGATGGTTTCCAATTACTCTGTAACTTGTAAAGGATTTCTTCCCATGTAAGTCATTAGCATCCATCTGGTCTCACAGTAAGGAGTCCTACAGCTTCACTACAGACCGCATGAAAAAGGTACCACCTTTTGCTGTGAGTACACCACTGCATGGGATCTTCCCTGGCTCTTCTTCTGGGAGAGACAGTGAACAGTGGTTCCCTGTCAGCAAACATCATAATCCTACCACTCTGAATTTTATGCAACTGCCTCATATACCTCTTCAGTCAATACTTTTTCAGATTGAAGACTCCTAGCCCACTTAGTTGTTTCTTATAAGGATGCCGCTCCCTGATTACCTTGTCCTCTAAATCTTTTCAGTTTTTTTGCTATTCATTTTGAAATAAGGAGATAAGAACTCATCCTAGCATTGCTGGCACACTAAGTATTTACATAGTGACTAACTGATGTAGCTTGTTCTGTTCCTTTCCTAACAATTTCTAATATTTTATATGGGTTTTTTGCATACTATTGAGCATTGAGTTTTCATAGAGCTATTTACTGCAGCCCCTAGATCTTCCTCTGAAGTGATGATAGTTAGCTCAGAACCCTTCTTTTTTTTTGTGTGTGAGTGTGTGGACTTAGGATCATTTTTCCCCATGCGCATCATTTCACATGTACCTGTATTGAATTTCATCTGCATTTCAACACCTACTACCCAGCCTTTTATAGTCTTTCTACAATTCTTTACACACTGCAGTGGTCTTTATTACCCTGAATAATTTAATATAATTTGAAAGACTTGTCACTTCACTATTTGCTCCACCTCTAAAACTATTCTGAAATCATACGTTGAAAGCATAGGTTCTAGGATACATTCCTGTTGAACTCCAGTGGTAACACCCTCTCCTACCATGAAAATTAACATTGCTGTCCATGTTGTTTCCTATATTTTAATCAATATATCCATATAATGACATTTCTTCTCATCCTTTGGCTGTGTAGTGTCTTTAAGACATTTAGGGAACCTTGTTTTAAGATTCTCTGGAAATCCAATCAAAATAAACTATATCAACCCGAATCTCTCTCATCCACTTAACTGTTGAAGTCTTTTTATAGGCTCAGTTAGCCAAAGTATTTTGTTATATAATAAAACTACACATTTGAGTGAATTACATTTCTACTTAAAAATACTGCTCAGCACTTAATTCTTGTGCCCTAAGGGTCTTTTCAAATGTTTGCACTATTTTACTAATATCTTTTAATGGCCTAAAGAATACTGTAATTTTTTTCATAAATAAGTGGCCTTAAAATATTGCCAAATAACCAATAAAAATATATAAATTCTATTAGTAAAATTCTCTAAATGAATAAACATACACAAATGCATTTTAAAAAATGTTAAAAGCAAATCTAAAGTATGCTTATTGCCCTTGTGCGACTCTAGGTTTTAACAGAAAACGGAAATTAGGGACTAAAATGTTCAAAAAATTCTTATGGATTTGGAAGGCTTTGCATGGCTGTGTGTACATGCATTTGTGTATAAATATACAGCATTATAGCAGAGTGTTTCATAACCCTGATAGCAGTGTAAGGATATGTTAAAAACTAAGCTGAATAACAATTGCAAGGCATTACAATCTACATGCATTTTTCAGTGTTCATATAGGAGAAAGGAAGTCACCACCCCATTTTGAGAGTCTGATGACATTTTAACATTTCCTGACTAACTCTATTAATTCTATTCTGACCTAACAAATTATGACAAAAATATAGGAAGAGAAATACTTTTTTAGGAAAATTATAACGAAGCATCTCATACATCTATCTATAGTGAGAAAAGAATACTAAAGTATCCCCTATAAATTTATGGTGATTGAAATTAAATCAAACTGTCTCTGAATATGATTAATTGTCCCATTTTGATAGAGTTTAATTATCTTTCTAAAGTCACTTTGTGGTATGGCACTATATTAGAATTGTATGATTTATGGTGTAGAGAATCCAGCTTGAAAATTGGAAACCAATGTGAATGAAAGAGGTGACAGAAATATCTCCTGTTTGGTGCGTTGCAGGGCTTACAGAGGTCACAAAGAAGTGCTGAGCTTGCGTGTGAAGTACATTCATTCATGCCTAAATTTGATCCTCAAATAAGTCACTTGAGTATATATATTTATATATATATATTTATTTCAGATGACTATTTCCTTCAAAATGTGAAATTGTCCTAGAAAGTTGTGACACTGATACATTTAGACACTAAAGACTGATTACACGGTCTTGAACATGATGTTTTATGCTATGCAGCATATGTATAAAATTGTCAAGCTGGAATTCTTTTGTCTTTCATTCACCATTCACAGACAAGGATATCAAAGCTCCTATATGAGATATCATCACAAAAAGTTGTTCCAGTCCTCTTTTATTAAGTTGCTCAGAACAGAGAGAAAAATCAAACTGAAGCTTTGCTTGTTTAAATTAGCATTTTTAATACGCAGTCATAGAATCATCTTAAAATTGAAACCCTGGTGAAGAAGGACAAAAGAAATGTGAAGAGTTTATACTTTCAATGAATCTAAGTTCAGACTCACAAAACTATGGTCAACACTATGAATCAGAATTGAACATGGCTGGGGTCTAGGAATGACTACAAATAGAAGACAATATGGGCTGGAGGCCTTTTCAATGTTCCGTTAATGAGAACATGTTTATTTGTAATTCCACACAGAACACTATCTTCAATCACAACTACTGATTCACAACTACACAAAAGTGTGTAATTTGCCTCCTCTATCTGAAAAAGGTAATGCAAGCTTATTCATCAAGTAATAATTCTGTAAAAGGAAACATGAACTCCTAGCATGGCTTGATTCAGAAGAGTCACAACTGGCAGTAAGTTTTCTTATCAGCGATCCCAACTGTCCTTCACGAGACATCCCTGAAGTAGAAGGACTACTAACTGAGAGTAAGGCTATCACTGCCAGAGCAAAAGGCCTTAATGAAATCTATCAAATAGACCTGTAGAGAATTACTTTCAGCATTCACACCAACCTTTTTCCACAGACAGAGGCTGAGAGCAGGGCTAACAGCGTCTGCAGAGAGTGTGGGAGAAAGGAGTTTAATGTTGAGCCTGGAAAGTAAGAAGCTGTAAAATCACTGTGCAACAGCTTGCTAATATGCTCTAACTGAGAATACTGCCTTTGTGTACTATAACTGTTTATATTCCACAAAGTAAAATGCTTTTTCCATTTGTTTTGCTCATTCCATTGGTAGATTGCATTTGAAATTAAGTTACTTCAAACATTTACTCCTCTGAAATGTGAAATGGAGTCAAAATCATTCACAAATAGTAGTTCATCTTCATATTACCCATTCAAGTTTGACTGACTTTCCCACCACAGGGTTATCATTGCTTACTGATATAATTTCTTACATTCCCAATTACTTAGACCCTATGGTGGAAAATAAGCATTCATTGAATGGGCAAAATTGACTGTCAGCTAAACATGAGGCTGGTCTAGCTCTCAAGTCCAAATTCACCTAACATCCACAATTTCTTCACATAATCCCATGCTAATATACAAACATAGGCTGAAAACATTCCTTTGGTAGAAAGTTTCAACACACTTAGTGTCTTATTTGAGGCTTAAATTTTTGCTTGTGTGGCCTGAAGCTGAATGTGCTAAAGCATGCCAGTGTATCAACAGGTATTTTAAGCATATTTTGGACACCTGGCACTACAGTTAGCAAGAAGGCTGGAAGGTCATTGCATTTAATGTGCTTTTGAGACCGTTCTTAATCTTGCACTTTGGACAAAGCCTGAGATTATCCATTTTACTGACCAGACTTCTTTCCTCTAAAGAATTTCACTGGCAAAGAAGAGGGCTGTGACTCACCAGCCAGTGTTTAGGCCAGAGTTTGAGAGAATTAAGTCACTTGAAAATCTTACTCATCAAATGCTTCCTATAATTAATTGTATTAATTTACATTTGTAGAGATTTGTAACGCAAATATTAATGTTGGTACAAATGAAAAATAAATGGAAATGTGTGTGTCGGTAACCACCAGAAGAAACAGCAGAGCAAAGAATCAAAAGAATGGCCTGTATTGATAGCGAAGGGCATTCTCCCGGGATACCATTTCCAGGCCACCGTTTCCAGCAGCAAAACTGAGGAACATGTCCTTTTTTGTCAAGACCACAGCACAGATGACTTCTCAGCAGACTACACACTCTAACACCAGGAGGATGGCCAGGAGGATGTTGCAGTATATCAGCAGCACCACTACTTTTCCTGTTAGCCCACCTAGAAAACAAACTATAGACCTAGTCTATATTCTCCAAACAAGGGAAAACAAATAGTGAGCAACACCCTGGCCTAAGGTTCATGGAGGCTAAAATAAGCAAAATTCTGAAGCAAAGGACCACTATGTAACAGGTGATGATTCCTAAAGGGTATAACAGACACATCCATAGACTAACTTGTCTTTTGCAATCAAGAATAACCACAGACGTGATAAGGACTCAATAGCCTTGTCCTCTGTGTTGCACAAAAGTGATGCTGACCAGAGCAGTTGGGCACACATATCTTGGTGCTTGTACGAATATGAGCATAAATGTGAGTGAATGAAATATATGGGAGAATCGTTGTGAGTGGGTAAAACTAACTGATTTAGAAATTTTGTAAATAAATGTCACCTTGCCTTTCCAAAAGATCTTGCACTGAATTTTGTTACGCTAAATCTCCTACACATTAAATGATAAAAAATAAGTCTTCAAAAAAATAGCATTGTTCTAAGCTTATTTGACTCTATGCAAAAAGAAAAAAATAGCTTTTTTGTTTTCCCATTGAGTGCATTTTTGCAGTCCACCTTAAACATGAAAAGGGACTTCTTTAATGAAATATTAATACTGACATCATTAGCTATCTGCCTGCGTTTTGCAGATGCTTGATTTTGACCCATCTATTAAAAAATGTATGAGTAAGTGGTATTCTGCATTACACCTGCACAATTCCAGGGCAATCCCATTAGTGTTACTGACTGCACTACACTAAAAGAATATAGAGCTACTACATTCTTGTTGTTTACTCAAGACACATATATGTACAAAACCTTAGAGAGAGCATATTCTGCATAAAAACTGAATAAAAAGACATCACCAATTTGGTTGTATATTACGAAATACTACCCTTCAGTGGCTTCATGGTGTTAAAGCTATATTCTTTTAAGTAAAAATTTGGTGGCTTAAAGGAAGAATAAGGGAGAAAATGTAGTGTTTTAAACATATGAATGACTATTGGTGTTGTTATATATTGATCTAGTAAATATATTAAAGCACAGAAACACATTTTTTTCGCTGATATTGTCTGTAGCAGAGAGAAGAAATTATGTGCTCAAGGTAATTTTGGAGTTCCTGTGGAAATTCACCTATGGTCACTTCAGATGTCTAAATGACATTTCAGTCTGAGATAGTCATCTTATAAACTCAATAATCAATGGAGAAAAATAGGCACCTCCAGAAGGTGATTTAACTGGTCTGGTCCATCTTAGAAGGACACGAATGTCAGTTCACAGCGTTCATGAATAAGTACCTCTCAGGGTACTTATTTCTCTGCTCTGCCTAAAAAAGGTCACCGACAGTGACAAGGTTTAGAAGTAAACGTGTAATTTTTATGTGTCTGAAGTTAGAAGGGATTATTTTGCCCTGTTAGACAAAGGAACATGAATAATCCCTTACCACATACTAGAATTTTCCATCAAGTTCTCCATTAGTTTTCCTCTTAAAAATGCATACCCTAAAGTTCAAGCATACTCTATCTTCAGTTAAGGAAATTAATGACAAAATATTAAAATATTTGTTTAAAACCCATTTTTTAAAGTCTTTATCATTACCTTATTATTTACATCTTACGTAAGGTAGCTCAGGTCTTTCAAGTTTTTGCACAGAATAGCCCATCCACTTTTATTTGAAATCTTGCAAAGCAAAGCATAAACGCAGTTTTTATTTATGCTAAACGCTAGTAAAACCCTTGTAACTTCCCTGTCCTTCCTTCCCCTGCCATCTCTTTAGTTACGTTGGAATATAAATATTCCCTAAAAGTAAAATTTTACCTTCTGAAACAAAAAATATATTGATGTTAAAAAAATAATGACTGTACCTATTATAACGTGCATGCCAAGTCTCGCCAAATGCTTCACAGTTTGGTAACCGATTCCTTTAGCACCTCCAGTCACTATAGCAACCTTTCCATTTTGTGTAGGGAAAACTATATGAAGAAAGAGACATAACGCAAGGTTAGTTCAAAGTAGTAACACGAGTACGAATTTAAGATCTATTTTATAGAGCATACATTTAACAGATCACCTATGCTGGGCCAGTAAACAATGTCAAAAACAAACTCTGTACAGCAATAAAAAGTACAGAACATATGGCATTATTAACCACACTATAATCTTCCAATATTAACAGCTCTTGAAAGACTAAGGTTGATGATGCAAAAGATATACATCTAATTCAGAAAAGAAAGTTACTCATTTCTGTCGGCATGCATTCTGTTATCCTGTCATAATCTATCCTCTAAAAATTTTACCTTACCTTTGTCTAAGAACAATATGATATCTGGTACAATTCAATTCAGGGATTATTTCATCAGCCATGCATGCTGGGAAAAACATCAACTAATAGCATGACATCCTGCAAACTTTGTGAATGACAAAGGACAGAGCTCTACCTTTGCTGCACCAGTAACACGGGGGAAACAGTAAATATGTCAGTCAAAAAGAACACATGCAAACAAAGGGCAAAACTCTTCTACCGAATTTCATTGCATAACTGAGTACTCTCCTTGCTGAAAATCATGGGGCGGTGGCCCCTGCAGGAAGGAGGAGGTGGTTTAGCCTCACCAAAGCCATCTCTCACGGAAGCCCAGGTTTCTGATGCCTACAGCTGGCTGGCTGCACACAAGCTCCACTCCAGCATGGACTTTTTAACCAAAAACAAGTGGTCCAGTGAGTAGGGCACATTCCTAAAATTTATGAGATGAAGAAGGGGCTTCTGAGACCCACCCCTCTCCCAGGGGTTGATTAGACCTGCGGCCCACATCTCCTTCTTCCCTTCTCCAACCATAGGAGGAGGCAAAGTGGCTACCATGCCACTGGTGAGGCGATGGCAGTCTGTTCACGGGCAGCTGGTCCATCAGCAGGCAGCCAGCTCTGGGGAAGGGGCTGGAGGCCTGCAGCAGGGGTGGGATGCTGCTGTCCCAAATGAGGTGATTCCTCCTGTCTGTGGGCCAACAAGGCTAAAAGTCCTGAGAATGTAAGAAAGGGGCTTTTACCAAATTTGCTCATGGGATTATTTAAAATTGGAGAAATGGATTACGGTCCAGATTGCTACATTGGCTTTAGGCTCTGAAGTCCAATCTGTTACAAGATTGAGAAGGACTAGATGCTATGCAGAATTCCTGCCTGATGCCCAGTTCCGTACATCTTTTCAGTGCTATTACAAGTACACAATATATGCATGAAAAGTATGTCTTCCTTAACAACATCAACGAATTGCTTTTGCTTGCACTGTCTTCAAAATGATGGAGAGAATTACGAAACCCTTACTCATATGAGCAATCAAGGGATCCTGTGAAGGTAAGCAACTTTCCCATGAGGATGAGGATTGCATCATTTAGCTTGGTAGGAAATGTTCTTGCTCTACCAAGAAAGACAGAGCACTCCAGCCAAAGAAGAGTAAAGGTTGTCATGCAGGGATTTTAATTTAACTGTATGGGGTAGAAATAAACCAAGTCAAATATCAAATATGATTTTTGATGAGGTGGTAAATCTTTCATACGAATCACGTGTGGTCTTTATACTACTGAAGTGAATTTCTATTTGCTTTTTAAAATAAGCTACTAAATACTTGTACAGGAAAAAATGTGTTGAATATTTCATTTTGCCATGGTGCAGTATCTGTAGGCAATGTTATAGATAACAAATGTTAAAAAGATGCCAACTTTCATCTGTCAAAGTGCCTTCTAATTTGTATTCTAGGTTTTTAGGGAATCTCTTTGTTGTGTAACACAAGCTTTTTTTTTTTTTTTTTTGTAGTTATGAAACATAGCACTAGTGCTAATACCTATTACTTTCCTCATAGCAACTTCAAAAAGGACCTGGAATTCACCTTTTCTTTAAAAGATAGTTCTCTCCAGTATGATTCAACATGAAATTCTATATTCTTTGGGTACCTACATTATTTTTTCCACCCATGTAGAGTGTGAATTATTTGCAATTATTTGAAAAATAATTTCTATTTCAGTGATATCCACACATGTATGTGTCGTAACAAATATCATTTGAGGTAAATAAAACCCTCTGCTCTTGGATTCAGTTAGTTATATAAGCAGTCCTGCTTATTTCCACCAATACTATTTATTGTAACTCAGAGATGTCCATGTTATTTTAATAGTTAAGCCTAGAAATTTAAGCTAGGCCTGATATTAAACAGTTGGCTAAATTTTCCACTCAATGTAGTCTTTTTTAATTGCCTATTACTTTACTGAACTTGACTTTTTTGGATGATGTTTTTCCTGGTCTGTTCTGTTACTGAAGCAGGGAAAAAAAAGGAATAAAATGGTTTTGCAGTTTTTGAAAATGCAGACAGGAAATGAAGATTTTAAAGAGGAAAAAAAAGAAATGTTTTTTGTGTGATATAAGATATCACTTCTCTAGGAATACATAGCCCTTATATCCCAATGTGACCAGGTAAATCTGAAATTTGGCAAGTACAAAATCTCAAGTCTTTTCAGCCACTGAATGAAAACTACTCCCTGAACAATTTTAATCCTTAAAAAGGGGAAACAATAGGTGTGCATTGTTCAACTTGGGTGGCATTTTAGACTACTTGAAAATAAAAACAAGTTCTCTTGTGCCAAGGGCGCGCAGAAAGGAGACACGTCTCTTAAATAGAAACAGGGTAATATTACTTGCGAGAAGGCAGACTGTTCTATTAAGGCATATCCTGAAACAATGAATGAAATGGTAAGGACAGAAAAAAGAAAAAAAAATGGCCCCCAAACTGATAGGATTTTGAGGAGGAAAGTAGCATGTATGTTAACAAAAAGGCCCTCCTCAAAGCAGCCTCTGGCAGAGATTCAAAGGTCTGGATTCTCCCGTACATTTAGTTTCACCAAGAGGCACCTCTTGATAAAAAAAAAAGAAATGTTTTGTGAAAAAAAATGTAAGTTAAAGTTTACTGCACCAATACCTGAGTTTCTTATATCCCAGTTCAGATTTCTTAGCTCAAAAATTTCAAGATATGTAAAAAGGAGCTCTTAGTAAGCAAACAGTCCTTTGGTCAACTGAGTCCACACTGCATGGTCAACTGAGTCCACACTGCAAGAGCCGTTTGAACCCTTTCAGAAAGGGTTGACCAGGTTTAAGTTCAGATAAGGAGCACTAGCATTGCACTGATGTTAAAGTAGGAAAGGTCATTTTTGGACACACGACAGTTTCATGTGCATTGTCTGCATGTGGCAAGTCCATATGTATTTGCAAAGAAAACTTCATCTAGAAGGCAAAAACATGTTCTTGTGTCTACTAAGTAATTTTCGTTAAAAGTTTAATCCAGTCATAATCTATATTGAAAATTCTGCTATGAAAGTTGATAAAGCAAGTTGTACAAATGCAAGGCTTGTTTCCTCCCCCATAATTCTCCCTTCCTTTTTATCTTTTAATCCTCAATCTCATCTGCGTATTAGAAAAAAAAGGAAAGCAAAGTCATTTTCTTTTCAGCTATAGTGAAACAAAAAACAACAAAATTTCAATAATAACAACAAAAAGAAATTCCTCAGAGAATTGCTTCACTTAAGCCCAGCTACATTATTTTCCTTCTCGTTTGACTCCCTATGCTTCCTCCCTTCTCATTACCTTGTCAGCCTGTAATTTGGACTTTATGTTGTATAAACATGCGATCACTATATTCGTCTATCAGTTAAGTCATATTTTAGTGCAAAATTAATTCACTTATAATAAAATGAGTGAAAGAAGGGGAGAAAAAGAAGCCAGGAATAGGAGAGGAGATAACATGAAAAAAAAGAGGAAGTCAGAAGAGCAAAGTGATAGCAGATATCACTATGGTGAAGGGCTGTTTAGCAGAGGACAGTGAAAGAAAATGCCTGGTCCTATCTTATCCATTAAGGCTACAGAGCAGACAAGAGAATTTTTGGTCACTCAGATCAGGTGCATTACCAGCTTGCAAATAAGAGCATGACTGAGACACAGATTTCACTGTAGGAATGCATTCAGCAAGATCATATAACACAGAATATTTTAAAATAGGCCTTTTTTAGCAGCTGCCTCCAAGAACCTAAGAAATCATTCAGGAGAATTAAGATTTTCTTTTTTCAAGAGAGAAATAAGGGTTACAGACACACTGGTAAATGGTCAATATCTGTTTATTTACAACAGGTACGATATAGAATTTCCAGAGAATATGGTTTTGAATAGACATAACACTACATATCACACCTCAGTATATCAGTCTCTAAATCTGAAAAGGGAAACAAAAAATCCATTGAAAATTGAAATAAATCTTTTGGAAAAAAATCACCCACCCCAATTCTTGTTTTTTTCATCAGCAGAAATAGGTGCGTCAAGATAGATACCTTAATGCAAAAAAGAATCTCTGTGAAGATGACATGCTGCTAGCTTTTACTTCATCACAGCCAGCCAAGATCAAATCTAGGTGCAGTGTTTAAGTCAGCTATAACTAATTATAGTAAAATACAGTCTGTGAGTGTCTTGTTTCCACTAGAATTCTACAGAGGTGCACCTGAAAACAACTTTTTCAAAATGCAAACTAATACAAGACTTCCAAAACAGACTTAGGCTTGGGCTGCTTTTCCAGCAGATATGGTTTTATTTTGTGTGACAGCTTGAGCTAAACACCGCTTGGCACTGGAGAGCCCCCTCCGAGACAGGTGGCAGTGATGTCCCGGCGGGTTTGCTATACAAAGCAGACTCTCTTTGACATTTCCTGCACCTAATATAAAATATTGCAGCTTGTGCTCTACTTCTGCTCCTGAAAAGTAGGCAGATACTGATCTCAGTTACAGAGGTGTAACTAGTGATTTCATGGCGGGACATTAGAACTGTACAGCACCGGTGTTAATGAAAACCCTGACCAAGCACTATCTGTTCATTTCCCTTTGTGTTCAAAGAAACTAGCTGCGGTCTTTAAGCACTTATTTATCAAGCCAAATTCTAATAGAGGATTCTCTCAGGCTGAAGGTTCTGCCTGCATCTCAAATTATTCAGAATAAATAAGCTCATCTACTCTGAAAATGGATTAAACTAAAGCAGAAAAGGTAGATTTATTCTGCAATAAATATGTCCAAATATGAAGCTATTTTAGAATAATTACTGTGCTTTTATATATACTTTTTCTTAATCTGAAATAACTTCCATGTACAGACACATCCCCACATACAGCTGATACTAGGAAGAATTTAAGGCAAACTCTGTATTTTTTTAAACAAAATAAGAATACTGATTTCCTAGAGGCTCTTAAAGAGGACTGTAAAGATGTCTATGCAATTGCTAAAACCACAGAGAAATAAAAGAGAATGATGCTCTGTATCAATTACCAGCTCCTGCTGGCAAAATCTCAACTTCAGGGGTAGAAATGAGGGTAATTAAAGCAGTCAAAATAAAACAGAAGCATTAAACTGTCTTCTTTGCAGAAGTGTACTATGTAAACATAGACAATGCAAATCCCAGAAAAAGAGTTCCCCTTAAAAGTTGATTGCTTTGGTATTCTGTAATCTTTACAATACAGTCTGTTTGAGGCAAAAAAGTACTAAAAGCTTATTACAAAGTACAAAGCAAATTGCATCAAAGTTTTATTAAGTCTCGTCCCCTGCACTATTAATCCCATATCTGCCTTGTGGAATATTATGAGTCACGTGGACATTAAAATATAATATCTTTATATTAATCTCTTCATTAAAATCTCTTTTTGAGACATTAAAGGCCAAAGGCAGAATTTAGATTGTCTAAATAAGTCTTCCATCATTATCAGTCAAGAAAGACAAGCACTGCTGAAGGCATCCAACCAGCTGGTGAGAAAGGTCACCTGGGAGGTGCTGAGAAGGGAGCTGCTTGCACCTACTGAACTGGGCATGTAGCACAGGGATTTTGGTGGAATTTATGCTGAAGAGACCTCCACAGACAAATCTTAACAGTTACTTTTTTCCTTCCTTCTATAACTGAATAATTTACATGCAAATATTATGCCTGAAGGTAACTGGCAGAACCACAAACGGAAAAAAAAAAAAGAAAAGAAAAGAAAAGAAACCACATGAATATTTAGTTTGATGACAGAATAGCAAGTATCAAGTTTGGAGCTGTTCCTGTATAGCAACACTGAGTCAGAAAAAGAGGGTAAACTGTAACTGTCGGTCCTAATCTAATGCCACAAGATATAACACAATCAAGTTGTTCTAGCTGGCTAAAAGAATCCATATAGTTCAACCTACCACAGAATTATTGAGTAGTTTCTCCTGTCTCAAAATGTTCCAACTCTTTCCCCCAATTTATACTGTGATAGTGCTGAGATTATAGCCGTTAACATCCATTTCAAAACAGATGGTACAAAATAATTAATTTGCTACTCTGGGAGGCAATCAGGAGACCACTGGGGAATCCATACAGCTTTCAGCAGTAGACTTCTGTAGGAGCCTTACAGTAACATCTCCATACACTTCTATCTTGGTAGAAAGCCAGTACCCAGCATCAAGACTCAAAAGTATCATTCCAGGACTTCGAGAAGGTACACATCCTCACAGAAAACATTGCATGTCAGGCATTCAAGTCCTGAGGAATAAACCAGGTTTGTTTTTTGTTTTTTGACAAAAGCTTTCACTAGCAGAAAAGAAGTTGCAAGTTATAAGCTTGTATAGATGATCTTTCAAATGCAAATGATCTTCCTGAATTTGCACACAAAAATCTTTTCTGCCTCTGCTTCCTAGCACCTTCCTGAGGAACATTAGTGTGTAATTAAGATTGAAGGCTTTTAGGGTTGGAAACCATGTAGGTGGCAACCAGCCTGACTAGTCCTCCTATGAAATGGGATCCGCTGGTTTCATCAGTTCCAAGCCATCAGACTTTCTGCTCAGGAGCAGCTGTCATGCGCACTAGCACATGACCAATAAGGTTTAACATACCCTGAATCAACTGGAGATATTGCACAGGGGTAATTTATCTGCCCAGGAAGAGCATCTCTTTTCAAGCATAACTGAAGATTTGCATCAACTAGGTGACAAGCCTGCTCGCTTTTGTCTGGCTTTATCTTCACAAAAGAAGTAAAAGTCAAGATTCAACAGAGGTACTGGAGACAGGCTGGCATTGAAGTTAGTCATGGGAAAGGTGCTAAAGACTCAGAACAGCAGGAGGAACCAAATCATGCAAATGTGTCCTACAAATATCCTATGAATGAATAGTATCTCAAGGTGCTATTAATGGAACAACAATAGCCAGATGGCAAGAATTTCAGCAGCCATAAGATCTAATTCAAGAACCCTCCCACACAGTGACTGGTAGGGAAGACGGATCATTAACAAATGCTCCCAAAATGACAGTAAAACTCCTGGCGTCTGTAAGACCCAGGTTCTTATTTAAACGCGGCATAAGGCTCAAAAGGGTGTTAAGACACTGCATGCCAATAAACCAGGCCACAAATACCAACATCAGGAGTTCAGAATAGCTGCATCCCCCATATTTCAGTCTGAGAGATCCTAAACAGGAAAGTGTGTGCAACCCATGCACTGCGAAGTTAGCCCTTCCAGAACACGGCAGCCCGATTGCACGTGTGCAGCATGGCCAGTGCCTGCAGCAGCTTTGCTGAGCTGGCTGCACACCTGGCAATCCAATCAAGCCAGTTCATCAGACATCTGCAAAGCCAGGACAAATGGCCAGAACGTAGCAGGGTAGTAAATGATAGATAAAAGGAGGAGAGTCAGCAGCTTTGCCAATTGGAAAAATAGTCTGCTCACCAGATTAAGGAGCCTGTACGTATCCTCATCTCCTCCTCCTCCTCCAGAGGGACCTCTGGAGATCATCTAGTCCAATCCCCCCTGCTCAACCAGGGCCATCTAGAGCACATTGCCCAGAATCGTGTCCAGGTGGGTTTTGAATATCTCCAGGGAAGAGACTCCACTACCTCTCTGGGCAACCTGTTCCAGTGCTCTGTCACCCTCACAGGAAGCAAGCTTCTCCTCATGTTCAGGTGGAACTGCCTGTGGTTCAGTTTGTGCCCGTTGCCTCTTGTCCTGTCATTGGGCACCACAGAGAAGAGACTGGCCTCATCCTCTCGACACCCCCCCTTCAGATACTTGTACACATTGATGAGATCACCTCTCAGTCTTCTCTTCTCCACACTGAACAGGCCCAGCTCCCGCAGCCTTTCTTCAGAGGAGAGATGCTCCAGTCCCCTCATCATCTCCGTAGGCCTCCGCTGGACTCTCTCCACCAGTGCCATGTCTCTCTTGGACGGGGGAGCCCAGACCTGGACACAGGACTCCAGGGGAGGCCTCCCCAGGGCTGAGGAGAGGGGCAGGATTACCTCCCTCCACCTGCTGGCAACACCCTTCCTCATGCAGCCTGGGATCCCATTGGCCTTCTTGGCCACAAGGGCACCTTGCTGGCTCATGCTCAACTTGTTGTCCACCAGGACTCCCATGTCCTTCTTTGCAGAGTTGCTTTCCAGCAGGTCAACCCCCAGCCTGTCCTGGTGCAGGGAGTTATTCCTCCCCACGTGCAGCACCCTGCACTGGCCTTTGTTGAATTTCATAGGTGAGCACCTATTACATAGGTGAGCAGTATTATTACAGCTCAATGACACTGTTAAAAGACTGTATCAAAACATCCATAGCAAGACCCAGCTATGTTAAAAGAAATCCACATACTGGTAAAGAAGATGTAAAATAAACTGGTGCAGTAGTAAGAAGAGAGTCACAGTACCAGCATTACAGAACTGACAGAAATATTTTTTGCTAAGGAAAAATAATGGTACTATAATTGAGACAGATTTTAAAGCAACAGCTTTCAGTAATCAAAAATCAAAGCCTTGTGATAAGAGATCTCTCTAGCAAAAATGGGAGTGGGTAAGTGCTGCACTGGAAAACTTCATTTGCATGACACACCTATCCACAATTCTTCTAGTGATTCTTGGAAAGACAGTATAAATACAGATAAAGGGAGAAGCTTAAAAGACAAGGCAGGAAGGAGAAGGAGAAGAAGGGAGTATTAGCTTCTCCAAAGACTGAAGAAAGATAAAATATTTTTGCAGAGAAGAGGCCATTTTCAAGTGCTTCAACACTGCCCCTCTGCTCACCTTCTCCCCTACCTCCAGGTATTTGGCTGAAAGAGATAGTAACCTCTCCAAGCAATTTAATACACCTGAATCACAAAGCTTTGTATAGATGTGTTGTCCTCAAAGCAAAAATAGTCAGGCAGAGAGACCTGTACTGCTTGGCTTACTGCTACTTACAGACCCAAATCGAGTTAGGTTTGGTGAGTGGAAGAAGGTGTAAATCAAGGCGTTGTAGCCACTAAGTGGTAGGAAGGAACATTATAACTTTTGCCAACGTCATCAGAAAGTCGAATATTTTCTTTGCATGTGCACATATATTTTCAGTGCCATCTTTTCTAAAGCTTGTGACTGGAGTGTTTGCAAATGAACACATTCTGCCTAGTTAAGAGAGCCTGGGGAAGCTGCATTTTCACATACCTTTCAGTTGGAGCCTGAGTGACTTAGGTTTATTTGTCAAACAGGGCCCTCAATAATATTGATCCTGGTCTTTTTTACCAGAATGGCTACACAGAGAGAAAAAGATAATCGTACTTTTCAAAAACAATATAGATGACAATAGAAACAATAATTTTCAGAACCAATTTAAATTGACTCTCCACTCTAACTGTGAAGAACCTTTTCACTAATAAACCTTACACAGACTTTCTGCAGTCAGGCCCTTTGACCACACACAAAAAAAAGGCTAAATTTGCCCATCAAAACGGAAAGACACTGTGAATGTAGAAAATTAAGGAGGATGGTTAATTTGGGAAGTTTTCTTGCAATGCCTGAATTGGTTTTCTCTTAGACAAGGGATACAAGGCTGCATGCCACAATGAAGTATATACCCGATCTTTTCACAATACAAGTTCAGGCTGATTTTGACAGTGAGTTATTAGGAAATGTGATCCCAACAAATATGGAGCTGCCCTAAGGTAAATAAAGCAAAAATAGAAGGCAGGGTGTAGTTCCCGAGCCCTAAATCTCACTTCTGGCCATGTTTGCCATTCTAGGGTACTTTGTTCTTTTAGCCAAAACTCATCTAAAGATAAGAAATTTGAATCTAATTTTTACAAACGCCAAATAGATAGATTGAACACACCTTTATACAAATCAGCTAGTTGGGAAATACTGCAGTACACTATTAAAATCTGCCAGAAATTCCACAGGAATCCAGGTTTGCCCACAATCTTCAGTGGGAAGGAAAGCTTCCAACTACATGTGTGAATTTGTAGGAACAGAAGAGCATTAGATCTGTAGGTGGGGATGGAAGGAAGAGGTGAAGAAGAGAGAGAGAAAGAGAAAAATAAGAGACAGAAAAATCGCCTTAGACCTGCAAGTATAGATTTTGCTAGTTAAGTTATGCTTCTGCAAGCTCAATGCAGATCTTATCTTAAACATCCCTGCTATTCCAAGCTTGAGCCAGTTTTTGCTGAAGAAGCACTAGTCTCAAGTAACAAGGATATTTCAGATACGGGGGCTGATATATATTGACAAACTTGTGCAAGAATATTTGGCACAGCACTACCTGCTTATATTACACAACACAGGGCATATTTTACTGAACTATGCAATCATTTTTTCTTGGGGACAGACGCCAACCAGGGACTAGACTGAGACCATGAAACTCCCTTCTTAGCTTGGAAGACAATTGAGGGATTTGTTGCCATACAGCTGAATGTGAAAGGCTCGTGGGGCATGAACGCCTCTATATCACTACACTCCCATGCAACATGAGAAGTAACTGAAGGGCCTGGTATTAAATCAGTTCAGCCAAAGCTATTAAGATATGAAAAGTCCTGACTTCTCTCATAAAAAGTATTTCACAAAAATCTAGCACAGTGTTTTGTGAAATAAGGACAAGAAGGTCATTGCAATAGTATGAAGAAATCCTGATAATTATTATTGTGCACTGGCTAGCCACACCCTGAGTGTTAAGGATTAATGGATTTGTTAAAAAGACCAAGAGAAGAAACTTGATCCTAACTCCAAGAAGAAAGTAACCGTTCCCTACATATGCATATATTTTAAAAATCGATTTATTCATATCATTTCTTACATGGGAAAATACTATTACAATAACAGAAAAAGACATATTTTCATTTGCCATTTATTCTCTCCCCTGCTTATCTTTCATTCCTTTTATACATTTACCTATTAAACCTTAGTCTTTGGCTTTCTTCTCTTTGTCTCCACTCACATTAAAGATAGGGAAGTTTAATACAAGTGTATCTTTAATTTAAGAAAAAGCATCTGATTATCATTTGAACAGATTTACTGATACACACTCCCATACTCCACCCCTCTGGGTGAAAGTAACTGTGCAATACCTTAGGCAATGTCATTTTATGTAAAACTTCACAATGCTCTTTAAGTCACATCATCTTGTAATTATATTTTTTCCTGTTGTGAAATAACAGATGAAAAAGAGGCGCTCATCCCAGAAGATCCCAGAGAAGACTCTGCATAGTCTAGTATCTGTAGAATGAATTTTCCCATCCTGCAAAAGGTACAGACATTGGAAATGTTTTCATTCTGCACCAGGAACCTAAGAGTTTGTGACAAATAAACCTCACCCTTGCCTATCAGGGAGCCTTCTTTCATTGCAAGGAGATGGGCAAGGGTGAGGTGCAGGAGAAGCTCAGGAATAATGTAGGGTGTGACTGACCACCGACTTTATCCCAATACAAAGGGGATCGGAGGGTGGCCTTTGTTTTAGATAAACAGCTAAGTCAGTTGAGTGGATCAACTGGTGTAAATGTTTCTTCCTGAGTTCATCAGAAGAGCGTGAATGTCTCCCTAAGTTAGCCAGACCAGCATGGGGGAAGTATAGCTCAGCCCAACATAGAGGATAAAAGCTCAACAACTAACAAAAGAACTTCCAAGAGAACAACGGGCTTGAGCTGGTCTGAACCTACGTATCCCTTCCTGGGGACTGGGGGTGCCCAGCGTCGCGAGGGTGAGCATATCATAGAGACCGGTAATGGGGATCACATTGGTATTGTGATTGAACTGTGTATTGCAATTGCGATGGTTTGCTAAGGGTAATTTAGGCTTGCATTGTGTTTTCAGTATATTGCTGTATCACTGCTAAATCAAAAATCCTGTGTAACATCAAATATCTTCAAAGAAGTAAATTCTGAGGTTAATCATTACACCCTCTATGTGTGGAATATCTAAAAGAACCTGGTCAGAGAGTACTGGACTCTGACAGATTCTCCGGACTTCAAGCTTATAAAAACACCTAATAGATAGATGCAAGTCTGTTTCAGAACTACTTAACGAATTGTCTGATGGTTTACGTCCCCTAGGATGTAAGAAACAGTTTCAAGTCTTGCTCTGAGTCAGGCTTGTCTGCCTCATCAATTATATCCTGGGCATAAAAAAGCCTTCCCAATATAACTCTTATTCTAACCAACAGAAAGTTCCAGTTTCACCAAAAATTTGCCATTCAAAGACCGATTTCTCCAAAAAAAAAAAAAAAGTCCCCAATAGCCGTAATACTTTTCCAGCTCATGCTCAGAAAGCCAATGATCAATTCGTGAGAAGCAATAAATAGAAAATAAAGCAAAATTTAAATAATGTCAGAAAATATTTCAGAAATATCATATCCCAATTTTTTTGTAAAATTTGATAAACACTGCTGTTATCTGCATGAAATGCACCACAGAACTCATAATGTTTTAAAATTTCATGTCTAACTGTGAAAAATTATCATTTAGGTTATAGTTTTGACCTAACAACCACGATGATGACAGTGACTTTGAAATTATAAAGAAAAGAGTGAATCTGCAGAGTGAAGTGTCTATCACTCTACTATAAACAGAGTAAATGTCACAACTAGATACACTGCAGAAACCACATTTCAGAACATTATGAATGATGAATTGTTTTTTTCAAGAGTAAGAGACCTCAGAAAAAATAGCTGCTCTTGATTTAATCCCAAATAATGCAGAAATCAATCTGGGCACCCAGGCTCTCATACCCTTCGTAGAAGAAAGGTTCCATCATGAACATTGACTTTTAGAGAATATTTACACTACCCAAAGTTGAAAAAATGTTAAGACTTAAATATTCATCAACATTTGCATATATAGAAACTGCACCACTTACTTATAGTCAAACCAGAAATCAAACCAAAAGCAAAATAAAGCTATCTACTTTTTAGTATCTCATCACAAGAATTAAAAAATTCCAGAAAACAAATCACATTTTGCACTATGACCTTCAAAAATCCAAATTTTTTCTTTTTCATTTTCAGGACAGTATTGACAGTATTACCATATTTCAAGGCAACGTAGTACATTGTATTACAAATCCTAGTATGTTCTTTATAGTTTCTAGTTTTACTGCTTGTAAATTCTAACACCTGTTATTTTGACTATATGCTATTAAAAGACTGAATTAATCATTCCATCACTTTTCACTCAGAGCGCAGATGGAGAAATACAGCACGGCAACCAATACACAGACACATAGTCTCTTTAAACATTTCCTTACTATATTAGATAAAATATTTTGGAAAAAAGATTGGTGAGATCATGAAGATTATTTGAAACTGCATCTTCTTTTCTCCCTGAGATAGAGAATATCATTTCTAAATTCCAATCAAGCTTAAGAGCATACAGCTGAAGGTCATATTCAGCTCTGCCTCTTCCAACAAACAAAATGCTCTGCTACCATTTAAACAGTCCCCTTTACTTCCTACGGTTTTAGAGTGACAGGATTTCCATGAAACATAAATAAGCAAGAAGAAGTCATATGTCAGTATACAGAACTTAAAAGGTAATTGAAAGTTTTTGGAGTACTTCACTTTAGAAAATTGTGCAATCACTTCTGAACTGAAGTGCTTGTTATAATATACAAAGCTCTAGCAATTAGAATCAGGAAGAGAGGTACTAAATGATTAGTGATTATTGGGAAAAATCCAGTTAACAGGAAACATAGCACATAAAAGAATCAGCCTTTAAAGCTACCCCGAGATATCCTCAATTAATTAAAATATAAAATGTGAAAAAGTTCATTTCCATATTATTAAAATCTTCAAAAGTGACTAATGATCAGAAACCATTACTGTATCAACATTAACACAAGATAATTCTCAGGTGCCATTGGGTCAAGAAAAAAGATGGAATTAAAGCCTCAATACCCCTTCCTCTCCCTCTCAGCAGTAATTTCCTAAGCATTGTTTCCACATTCTTCAGACTATCCTCTCGATGACATTTTTATTTCTCTGCCTAGTAAACGCCTGGTAAAGCATTCAAACAGCAGTAAAAAATGTACTCAATATATCAATCAGTATATCATGTATATGTTTTTGTCTAATAAATAAAAATATTTGTTCTCCAAAGATGGAATTTTATTCACAGTTCCCTTCTTTGGTAACATGCTCAGGAAAGAGGTTTCAACTGGAATATAGAAGCTACAGTCCAAAAGCAGAAATGCCTCCACTGTACTACATATAATCTCCTAATTCTCCCAAGATAGTCCTTTTCTATGAAAACCATTATTAGATACCTGTCCTCCCTTGGCACATGCTGAAGCTATCCGACGTTCAGGCGTATTTTCAATTTCTATCCATCTTTCCTGTTCTTCACAAAATATGTACCAAAGTTTTCACAAAGAAGGTATATCCTTTGCAGCAGAGACAGCTATTTGTTTTGAAAGATTAAAAAAAATTAGACATTTTTATTCCTCAGTGAAAAACTTATTTTCTTATGAAATTTTATAGGCCATTAATCTAAAGCCGATTCATGGGACTTAGGGAATTAGTTAACTTTAAAAAGCCGCTATTGTGCATACCTTGTAATTGCTGTTCATCAAAATTGTCAAAGATTTTTAATATGTGGAATTTCCACACAGATTAAAAGCTCTTGAAGTATGTCTCCATATAAGAGGCCATTATGCTATAGTATCATTTTCTGCTATTAACATTTCAATTAGAGAGCATCACAGAGTTCTCTGAAGAAATGGAGCTGTTCACAAAATGGACTCCATTATTGACAGCGTTCCAGTAGTATGACACAATGTCCTAATTTTATTCCTACATCTAATTACCTCCCATAATTAGTTTTCAAAAATTTTAAAGGGAAAAGTTCATTTGATATAGAAATGCATGACTTCGGTGACTGAAATCTCCTAACCCTTATTTTTTTCTCAGAATGAATACTGAGGCTTCCTAGACACCACTGGGTGTTTTGTTAGCCAGGCTATGATCTCACTCAAAAAGAATTTCATTTAACCAGTAGTTCAAAGAGATTGATACACAGCCGTACACCATATCAGTCTTTCTAAGAACATTAAACACAAATACCAGCACTTTTCAGACATCAGCTCCAGCACAAACAGGTTTCATACCTGCATTCTGCTTTTCCATTTTAACTGACCAGTGGATCAAGCTCAAATCAAATGGCCCTGCAATAGGTCATTTAGTGTGAGACTGTCTTAGTGCAACACAATCTTTCAAGCAATGATTGGGGGGGGGGGGTTGTGTGTGTGTGTATATGTGTGCATGTGTGGCTCTTTTTTTTTAGGAAAAGATACTTTATTTATTAAGATAGAACTTACAGCTCAATTTTCAACACAAGAAGGTTAATAATCAATCAGCTCCTGTGCAGCTGATCTATCTTCAGGCATCTCTCAGTGTGTAGGCCTTGCAAAGCTGGTGGACTGCCATTACCTACAGACAGCACCCATATTAAAAACTTCATATTAAACATCAGAACGTTGCACCTACATTTAACTTCTGTTTGATGCTAAATAATTAAAATCATTTGAAAGAAGTTTTTTGAGAAACATAAAGCAATTTAGCAATTTAAACATATCAGGGGAAAAAAAAGAGCTCGAGGAATAAAAGACTAAATGCTTGCACTGGTTTGTTCAGTAGCTTTCTTCTGTTTCCAGTATTTCTCTCTCTAGGGCTTTTTCCAGGAACGCACAATGTCTGCGTTTCAAACACACACCTTACATTGCTTGCTATGTTCTCCTTGATTATTTGAACGATGTCACCCTAAAATGTAGTAAGTGGTCTAGATTCCAGACTTAAATTTTCAGACAGACTCTACATTAATCATCCCACAGGCAACACACCATCAGAACGCTCAACCCACTCACACTTTGCATTGTAGAGAGGCTTCTCCACTAGTTGAGAACTATCTCAAAAAGAATTGTAGTAATAAAGAAAGTAAGAGACGTGCAGATCCTTGCAGCAAGAGCAACATGAGCCCTCTCTTCTCTGCAAGCTACATCAGCTATTAGAACCTGTATATAAACATCATATTTTACTGTATTTGAAGCTTTGAAACTTTCTGTACAGGATATCTGGCAGCTTTTAGGGTTAAAACACCTTCATTTTTGCCAAGTATCACCTCCCTCCAAAGGCACACCAAAATATCTGGCTAATACATCTACGTCCTGCTGTAGTTTATGACCAGCACTCTTGTATCAGTAAAAGTCCATACTCTAGCTGCAGCCAGTGGTATTCTCTGTTTTGCTTGGGGACACTGGAAGACATTGTTCTGCTGAATAAGATGCTGTTTTGCAAAAGGCTGCTTTGCCCAGTAGAGTATCCAGGTGGCTATCCTATGCCAGCAAAGTAAGCCCTGTGTAGGTTTAATCTAGGGAAGGCCAGTGTCCAGATAAAAAAGAGGTAATTACAGTCAGTGCAGAGGCAGACGGTAAGGACGTGCGCACAAAGAGAGACACCCTGAAGAACTCACCAGCATCAGACCATCTGCACTGCTTTAATAGAAATGATGTTTCTTACGAGGGCGAGGACATTTTACCAGCCCCAAATTTCCCCAGTCGTTTTGCTGCTCCGTGTGCCAGGAGCAAAGAAGAAAAGTTCTCCGCATTTTTTCTTCCAAATCATGACAGACCAAGCCACAGGAATATATTTCAAACGGGTTTTGACACAGACCCTGATTCATTTGCAACCTCCAGACAATTTCTGCAAATCAGCTGCAGACAGGCCAGCCATGGGGGCTCCGGCCGCTTCCTAGTACAGCCACAGGACAGCGCACAGCCAGCTAATGCCGTCCAGCATTAGACAGCCTGCCCATTCGCTGATGCTTCAGCCTTGTGGTTTCAACTTGCGTCTGCAAAGCCCTCTGTGAAACTATGCCCACGCTATTGGAGGCATCACGTTTACGGTTCGTGCTCTCATCACAAGCTGCCATAACAAGTCAGTTTCTCAGGTGGAGCAAAGCTTTTGGCGATGAGACTGTGAGTAGTGAGAGCAAGCTGAAGGCTCACCGTCCTCATCGCAGCGTAATCCAGACCCCTCTGGCCAGAGGGATTGTGCAGTTGGGAGAAAACCAAAAAAGCCTGTGGAAAGGACCCACACCTGCACGAGGAGTGATGGAAGCAGATTTGCCACAGTACAGGATAGTCCCAATGGAGTTAAGCTTGTCTTTTATAGCAGAGGGGTTGAAAAATATATGGGTCGAAAAATTTCAAACTGAATAAATTGGACCTTACTGAATTAGAAACTGTGTGCGTGTGTGTGTGTGTGTGCGCGTGTGCAGGTACACACATAAATATACACACTTTTTTTGGAGAAAGAAAAATGATTTCCTTTGGAAAAAAATATGGTTTTCACTGTGCCTTGCTGGACTATCTTATGTTTGGTTTTAACAAGCAAACACTGAGCAGAAAAAAAATAATTTAAAACACTTTAAAAATGGAGGTGGAGGAGAAGGATAGAAGATACGTTACATGTAATAGCAGAAATCCGGTAAAGGTCACTGAATTAGTACAAAAACAAGAAAGAACGTATTTGATTGTACGATAACTCTAACGGCCACAGTTAAGCTAAAATCTGCACTTAAAATTCTCCATATATTTTGTTGTTTTGCAGTCATTTTTCCTATATCTTAAAATATTTCTTTCCTCCCTGAACTGTTGGAGGATTACACATAGCAACAATAAACGATCAACGAACCCAAGAGAAACTATAGAAAGAATATAGTTAAGGACGTGAAATCAAGTGCAGAGCATTTCTGTGCTAACTCCTGCAAGGTACTCACATTACTGATGACAGTACATTCCACTTTCGAGATCTGTTTCAGAATTGAGTTAGTGGCTCTTTAAATATCTGTATCGTATGATTAGGAAGTACATCATCAGGATATGATGGATTTTGCATTTCTTGACTTTTTTCCTACTAATTTTAGGCCAATTATTTAATGTTAAAATCACACACCATGTAATGGAATAAATACAGTTATGACTGCGCAAGTAAGATTGACATGTATGTGAAGACATCAATAAGCACAAGAGCACTCTAACAGCAGAACATCAGATGATATCTCTATTCACACTGGATGACTTTATTCATTAACAATATGCTATTCTCAATAAGTAGGTTCAAGAAGCACTTGTATATCTGCTGTAAGAAATATTTTACAGTGCAAGCATTTAGTTTTTAGTCACCCGAGTCACATACAATTGCCAAAAAGCTTGCATTTACTGGTCTGAAGGCATTCTGTTTTCTGTAATATATTCAGTAAAACAGTTACAGACAAACTCCTCTCTTCACTGCAGCAGTCCTGGCTTACAAAAAACTGCAGTGCCAGTAATGTTTTATTTATATTTAGGAGATTGCTTTCACTCTGCGCAATATGTAGACTGAGCATCACATCCTTTATAAGCCATTTGCGATGGTAGCCCGACTCGTTTCAAGGCCTGAGTTCTGACCCCCAGTCACTAATAAATTCCTTAGCCAAAACAGGTTGACAGTTGTTATCTGTAACTGTCTAGTTTTGTTTTAAAAATAACCTGTTTAGCACAGAGAGCTTCTTTTGTGCTGGATTTGTAGAGCACGTGGTATACAGGCCCTAATATCAGTTATTTTGGTACGAATTCCTACGACGAAGTATCACTCGCCTTTCGCTGCAGCACACCAAGCCGCGGCAACTATAGGTGGCATCAAACCGCTGCCTGAGGCGTTCTACTTGGAAACATCACAGCAGATTAAAAACTTAATCCCAAATTTTTTGAACATTCAAAATTCTCATTAACTTCAATCCATGATTTGTCTGTATAGGAAGTGGAGGCTTGAGATCCCAGGTCAGAAGCTCACTGAGCTACTGGGTTTTAATCTGGTGTGACTTAGTTTTCCCACATCAGTGAATCTAACACTCTGTCACAAAACAGAATTCAGCGCAGAATTTATCGGAGATGATTATTTCTTCACACAGTTTGAGAGTGTTTAGTTACATCATTACATTAGCAATGTGTCACAAAGAAAAAAGTAACTTTCTAACTGTTCCCCCAAGGTCCTCCTACAGACACATTTCAGATTATCTTTAAGGACCATGTTTCTTTTTCCCTTCAGGCTCATTTAAAACACTGAGCAGCGCCATTCCCTCAGACAGTGCCACAGCTATGGCTCAGAAAGCACACTCTGTCAGAAAACGGTAACACTGCAAAAAACAGAAGCAGATCAGAGCCAAATGCTATCCTTGGCATTACACAGCTCTGAGTGTACGTTAGGTAGGATGGGAGATGCACTTTCATTACCCAGGGAATTTCCTGTGAAGCATCAAACCTCAATTAAAGCATAAATATGGTGAAAGGAAAGCTAATATTAAAATTGTATTTAAAAATTACAACACTTTTTTAAAAAAGCAAGTTTGACATGAAGCAAACGTTAATCATACAAAGTATTATTGCTTTTTTTGGGTTGTTTGTTTTAAGAGTTACAGCTATCAAATACTTTTTTCCTTGCTGGCAGTAACTCCATTTAAACTTTGCTATGCTCCACCAAATCTGTAGCTTTAATTCGATAATTTATACAGTATGACAAAGCCACAAACCAAGAATCACAGTGTAATTATATCTGTAATTTAGAAACTACAGGGGTGGGAAGCTTGGAACTGACAGAATATAATATTTGAAAACACTGACAGGGGAGTATATGTGTATACATATATGCATGTGTGTGTGTATGTGTGTGTATATGTATATATGCACACACATATATATGTATATGCACACTTATAATTATTACTTTTCTACTGAATAACTGCCCAAATCTTGAATCTTGACCTATGTGCAAGGTAAGTCAAAAATCACATAAACTTAGTGACAAAAACCTCAAAGTATTTCATAAGACTCTATTTATTCAGTAAATTCAAAGCTATATCATAACCTATTTGAATCGAGAATCAGCACATCAGTGCCTATATAAACTTCAACATTACTCCAGCTCAGGTAAAATACTTCTTTTGAAGTGAGGGGACAGGATTTGAACAGTCTAAATAAACGGGCATATTACGGTTCTACTACAGAGAGATCTCTAAGAATAGAATCACGGGGTTTGTGGCTGCTTCCTTCTGC
Organism: Struthio camelus; assembly: GCF_040807025.1. Taxonomy (NCBI): domain Eukaryota; kingdom Metazoa; phylum Chordata; class Aves; order Struthioniformes; family Struthionidae; genus Struthio; species Struthio camelus. Next base: position 146,919,102 of record NC_090942.1, on the reverse strand, counting down.
CTTCCGGCCTTGCAAAACTGTACTAGGCTGCTTCAGTATTCACAGCTCAGCCAAGCAAGACTTCAGATTGTGCAACTTGGCCCATGCAAGTGGACTCACACTGGAGTCACATTAGGCTGTCCGTGATGAGGTTCCCACCCATGCAATTGCCCTAGCAGCACGTCTTTACGTCCTTCAGTTGCACTTCTATGACCTCCAGCACTTTCAATTCAAGGGTGATGGAGTGGAATTTGGCAAGCAGTTCTTTTTATAACATTAAGGAACAAATACATCTTATAGTTCACTCTCCTTGGCTGTAGCATCCTTAATGCTAACAGAAGTCAAATTTATTATGTCACCTAAGTGAACAGATACTACTCCAAACAGACACCAAAAAGCAGACACGCTGAGTTATTGGAGAAGTTCCCAGCTGCAGAGCTAGCTAATGTTTGGGTTGAGTATCACATTTATTGGAGTAGTGCTGACCTGAAAGCAAAGGCCACATAAGACTTAAACTAGAAGCAAGGAGATGGGGGAAACCTAGTTAAGTTTTCAGTGAATCACAAGGAACAAGAGTCAATCAATATGAGGTAAGAAGTATTAAATCGCACCATGAGGAAAAGAGGGTGAAGGAAAAAGGAAGTATACAATTAGAAGGGAAATATGGGGAGAAAAGATGCTAGAACAAGGAATTTAGCAGCCAGAGGAAAGGAGCGACTTAATATTTAGCTATTTTCTGTGAGATGCTATCCGGCCATCTCTGCACCAAAATGCTGTATTGGCACAAACATGCTGCACTGCTTAGCTCTGAAATCAATCAGTGATTTAGCAGCATGCACATTAAGCAAACACCCAAGCTCCCATCTCTAATATTAGATTCCTATTTGCCTTTTTATTCTATTGCGCAGAAATAAACAAAACAAAAGTTCCTGTTTATCAATAAGAAAAAGGACCAAGGAATAGAAATGTTCATTCACATCTACTGAAACTGTTGATTATGCTTGTTTAGACTAAATAACCTAAACTGAAACACTCTGGCAAGCAGAGTAATGACTAGATAAAAGAAGATTTGACTTGCATGCTCACTGAAATACCATGGATCCTTTTCCACGTTGCTGTGATGTAGATAATAGGACAGAAGAGGAGGTCCTTTAACTTAAGCCTTTTACTCTCAGAATTTTACCTAAAAATAATGCAATTACTTGTACTTCGTATTCTCTCATTTCCTAAGGCTGGGCATTTAAAATGGATTATTAATATTAATTACTTCAATCTGTATATAGACACCTAATTTAAGGAGTTTTGTTTTCTGAAATGCAGAATATCTGAAAACTCTCACTGACTCCTTTTTAGGCCAGATTTGTATCATTTTAATCTTGGTCAAAAAATGAATTGATCATTTTGTAGTCTCAGAGTTTGCAAACTTATCACCCTGCAACGTTATCTTCTGCACAATCCTCTTCTCGGAATGATCAACCAACCAACCAAAGAAACAATCAGGGAAAAACCCTTAAACCTGCTCTTCCTTTAAGCACATACAGACCAGAAAGCAGCTATAGCAGCACATAAACACATGGAAACACTACGGAGGAATCTATGTCTCCTCTGTAGCGCACAGCAACTTTCCTGAACAGCCTAAAGAGAGGTTAGAAGCACAGCCAACAGATCAAAGATGTAAATTAAGCCATATCACTCACTGAAGGAAGAATTTACCAATCTCCGCTCACTCCAACCTATTTAGACATCCACAGATCTTGTGTCCAGGTAAAAGAAAAATTTTATCTTCCACCAACCCACACACAGTCAAAGAAGGCACAAAAACTATATGTAATATTCTTAACAATCGGTAAAGTTTTTAACGTTTTCTGGGTATTTTTCTTTCCCAAAAGAGCTCTTAAATCTTTGTTAACATCAGCCAAAGAATGGCAGGGAGGAGAGAAAAGGACACAAAAAGGGGGTTGTTTTGTTTGCAAGACTCCAAAAGAACTAGTTAACATCACTGCTTTATGATTGCCTCATATTGTTAGATATAACATGCACACGTGGTTGCTCTTTTCCCTCCTCATCGGGCGCACAGAAATCCCTTAGCAGCAACGCCACTCTTGCATTCGTAACACTACAGAGCAAACTGAATATCATCCTCAACCTACCGTTCACCAACACACATGAAAACAGTTAGAAAGCCACATAACACCAGGTGTGAACTTCTTTATCATGTCTTAAAGTTTGCAGATAATATTTTTCTATTCTTATACTTTTAAGTATGGAAGTCAAATAGCAAATAACAAAGCAAACACCAGCGCTAACGTACAGGCTACCTATATAGGAAGTAAAACAGGATTTAAAATTAGTGACAGGAAAATATACACACTGCACACAAAATACTCAACACAAGTTATCCACTCATCCCCAGATTAAATCCTTATCACTATAGTATGTGCTCCCTTGAGACTTCCCACATCTATGATCAATAGTAAGTTTTTTAACCATATGTGAATATGCATCTTCGGCAGACCAGAGAAACTGTGTAAAAGTTATCATTCAGCAACAGCCATTTCAGCCTGGGCATCTATATACTAAACAACAGATGACAAGAATAAATTGTTCTTCTCCTGTTCTCCGCTATCTTATTATTTAAAAACACTGTGCGTCTATTTTAGAGACCAATGTTTTAAAGCTGACACTGCTTACAACTGGCTGTAGGAAAACACTTAGAAGTGTGTAAAACGTTTGTTTCACACAGTTCTGAAACATCAGATTATAAAAGGATTCCTAGTTGAATAGGTTTAAGTGGTGTCATGATTTCAGAGCACCTACGCAAATAGAAAGACAGCAAGAGACTAAATAAAGACAGTTTTCTTAAATATTCTATGTAAGAAAATGTAATTAAAAATAACTATTGTTTTATGTGGAATTACACTACAAATCTGACAAGGTCGTCAATGAAAGAGAACTGCCTTACTTTCCCAAAATGCAAATTTTACTTTTAAAGACTTCACAAATGCCATTCTAGATTATAAAAACTGAAGGAATTGCAGGCTGCCTTTACATTTTTAGCATTTTTCCTATTCTCCTCTCTTCTCCTCAGCTTTGACAGAGAAACTAGATGGACCCACCTCCTATTTGTTCTTATTAATTAAGCAATTGAGTTTTTTAGATTTCAAATGCTATTGAATTCTTTCTTTTCATATGTATAAGTTCTGCTGTGTTCAATAAATTTAAAATTACGGCCCAACCACTGAGTGTGCCCCACTGCACAAACTCCCAGCAAACTAGACTCTCATCCACAAAACAGAACTGTGCATTGTTTGTAAAAGTACTTTATTCTCCACACATGCACACACACACAAACGCACAAGAAACCCATATTTAAGGAAATGAAGATTTCATCTGGAGCACAGTGTTTATCATATGAAACAGGATGTTTCTGGCATGAGCTTTTCTGATGCTGATTTGACATCTTTCTTGCTATGACTCTAAAAAACTGACCAGTGTAAATCTCATTGGTGACTCAAGAAAAAAAGCACACAAAAATAAAAAAGAATGAAACCCCATTGCCCAGAAACTGAGAAATTCTGAGACAACATGGCTAAAACTGAAAAGCAAAGCGGCACCCTCTTAAGAAATAAATGATTAATTTCTCATTCGTGAGTGCAAGTATTTGGGCAAAATAACATATCCAGCAAATTGTATATAGTCAAAGAAATTACTTAAAAAAAAAAAAAATCTTATTCTGCATTGCCTGGGGAATTACTGTTAAATGAGATCACACACATACAACTATGAAAAAATAGAATAATATTTTCACTGTGCTAAATAAATCAAGATCATTTATTCTCCACAGATATATGTATACAAATTATTATACTATCATAAACGTTTATGGCTGCATTTTAATCAGTTTTCTACCTAACAGGGCCAACAAAAAGAACAGTTGTTTTTTATTTTCAACTAAAAACATCTACCCCTGTCTCTGGTATACCTAAAAGTTAGGAAGAGGGCTATCCAGGCCTGTTTCTGACTGTCAAATTTATGTGTACCTCTGGTCACAGTGTTTAAGAAAGTAAAACCATTGTAAATGTTATCCCCTTAAATAGCTACCAAATAGGAACTGCAGCTTAACATCTATATAACATCTTTATATGAAAGACACAGAACACACTTTTCTGTGTCAGCATTAAATACGTAAGTAATTGAACAATTATATAGCTTCTCAGACACAGCTTTTCAGCCAAGAGCACAAATTACTATCATTTTACTCTAACACATTACCTCAAAAGCCAAACAGATAGAACAGCATAGATTGTGCTTCTACCCTCATATGCAATAAGGATTCCTATTGCCGATTAAGCTTTTGATGCCAAGATTTTTTTTCTAACTGTGCTCAGACCAATTCCCCAGTATCTTTGACTTCATATAGAAAATTTTCGTTCAATTCAGCCATGTATTCAAGGACACATCATTTCACAGGGAGGAATCTCTAGCTCTGTCTTTCTGAAGCACTGAAGTCGTAGCCCCAGTAGACTATTCTAAACAAATGTTAAATGAGGTTATGTGCTTTAAAATCACCATCCTCCTGCTATGGCTGGAAAAGCCCACCCAGCAAACTGCCCCAGCGAGCCCCCAGGAATCAGCAGAGCTCCGCAGGGCATCTCCTCCTGGCTGCTCCTGCCACCACCAGCCTGCCCAGACAATTTTAAGCACAGGCCCTATACAAATTGAAAGAGGTTCTTACATAAAAGCCTTTTCCTAAAGCAGAATTTTACACGTGTTCAGAGTGGATAGAAAGCTGGTTCGTCACTGGCTGCACGCCTCTGCACATCTTCTTTACATGGCTATAATTAACACAGGGAAGTGTAATAAAGATAATGTAGGATTTTGCACATGAAACACCTCAGAAATAAGCAGTAATTGTAAAGCATGGAAAGCAGCATACACTGACTTCAGGTAAAAGCCTTCAACTTCTCTGAAAAAAGTATAAACAATAGGTCTGATTACCACTTTGAAGCATTACCGATGGCAGGAGCATCACTTTTTTGAACACTAACCTTTTCTTCTGGAAGAAAGATAAATCAATGCCATCGTGAATGGAAATGCCAAAATAATAAATGCTCAAAAATTGTATTATTATCATTTCAGAATCTGAAGGAATCTCATCTAAAGATGGTTTCTGCAGTAGCCTTATCATTTTTAAAAAGATAAATCAAATTTAATCATTTTAAAAAGTTTTTAAAACATGAGATAAGCTGTCAGTGTTCTGCCTTTTTATAGTAAGCTTCTGTTCCTTTGTGTCATTTTAACCTAACCATAGGGATGCTGAGAACAACTGTAGCTAAGACAAAGAGAAAAAAATCTATTTAATTGATTGCTATTGTTCAAGCTGTAAAATGAAAGCACTATACAGTAAATGTAGAGGTATGTTTTGAAATTCCTATTCAAATAATAGGAAGTCACTAGTAATGCTTTAGTGATGTGCTTTTAAGGCAGACAAAAAATTGCACTGCATCTTTAAGTTCTATTTATGACACAGATTTTTTTTCTTTTTTTTTTTTTAAATTCTGTTATTTCCCTGCATCCCCTAAAATAAAATACATCTTGAATTTAGCAGAAGGCTAGCAATTCAGAGGAAATATGGTGAGACAGACCATATAGCCTTGGCCTGCCGAAAAGAAAAGGCCACAAAACAAACGGAGCAAAAGCAAGAGAGTTTTCACAACGCAAGATAGTCTTGCGTTGTATAAAGTATACTACTTCCACATTAAAATTCAAATGCTTTCCTTCCCTCAGAAACCATGTACTCAGTCAGCCCTTTCTTTGTAAGCCATCACGCAGAAAGGGCAAGGTCATGTAGAACGATACCTAACATTCAAGTTTTCAGAAGTCCTATAAAATACTACAGCTAGCCAATGAGTGTAAGTTTCTTTTGCCTGTAATATTCCTGCCTGCATACACATGTTTCTGTAAAGCTACCTGGACCATTGTGATACTAATGACGGAGAAACTGCCAAAGCTAACACGAGCGGCAGAGAGCACTGAATAAACTTCTACTGCAGTTCATCTTAAAATGCGCATATTAAAAAACTCAGACAATTGCATATTATTGATCTTTTTCCCATGTGAGTTTTTATTTGAGTTTGGATCACAGCTGATTTTGACAGGGAGGGCAGCTCTGCAGGAAGCAGCAGGTGGACTTGGCCCAGGTGGACTTGGCTGTGTTGCACTCCCCTCGGTGGCTCCAGGGCACAAGAGGCACAGCTGCGACAGTGGCAGGGAGCCAGGGAGTCACACCATGCTCCAGCTCTTTACAGAGGCATTTTCCTCAGGGTACTTCTACAGGCCCTGTCACCAATCACGTGATTGCCTCTCAGTGCATTTATCCCCCACATTTCATCTGGTTTCACAGATGGCAAAACAAACTACAGAATCACACCAGGAGTCTGCTGCAGACAAGAAACCGAATCCAGAGCTCTGGGCTCAGATGCCAGCTTTCTATCCCACAGATCATCCTGCTCCAAATGCCTGGAATAGGCTCAAAGTGATCCAAGTTCTTCTTTACTGTGATAACATTAACATAAAGCTAAATAGGAGAAGTATTGTGAATATCCCAAACTCTCCTGCTTTGAAATATTATTTAAGTTATTCACTTGGGGCCAGAAAACATTTTGTTAAGACTTGGTAACACAAAGCCATAATTTCAGTATGATCTCTGATATATTACTGCAATTGAAATACAAAATACTATGTCCTTTCCCCAAATAATCCACAGCTTCAAAATCAGAAACCCACTACGATGTATATCTGTGTCCTTAATTTAAACTGAGGAATCTCATATACAGTCTGCTGAAAAAAATCGCCTCTTCAACTTCATCTTGGTTTTGGAGATTCATAATACTATCTGATGACACAGAAAGGTAGACTGTATTTAAAGATTGGTTCTTCAGAGAAAAGTCCTTTCAGCTGCATTCTTAATCCTACCACAGAGTTTAAATGCTGAACTGGAAATACTTGGCTTGGTAGCAAAAGGTAATTCTTCTTCTTTTGACACAAAATATATATTTTGAAAGAGCATTTGAAAATACACTTTTCCAGCACGAAAGTATTCAAAAGTTGAAGTCCCTCTATTGCCTCTCAAAGAGATCTCAGCTGTGCCAAAGAGAACAGGAAATATTAGACTGAGGATTCAAATTAGCTGTCAAGAAAAATCAACATCAATCTGAATTAATAGCATAATTTGAAATGTATTCTGGGCCCACCCTTGGCAATAACAACATAGTTTTACTCATTTTGTAACAATATTTAAAATAGATCTGCAACTTTGTTTCTTCACCCAACTAGACAACAGAAAATTAGGTTAAATGAAAAACTTCACACGTTTTTAAGCAAGAGAAATTCTCTAAACTTCTGACTTTTTTCATCTTCATATTTTTAATCCAAAAGATTTGTACAGCATTTTTTTAAAATAACTTACAGCATCAAAAGGAAAATAAATGCATAGCTTTAAAACCTTAGAATACAACCTCCCCTTGTTGCAGAAGAGTTCAAAGTCATAAAGTGCTGTAGATATGAACACACATCAGACAAATAATCTAGTAACTAACTTATTTTTCTAGTTTATTTAACAATATTCCAGGCTTAGAACATTAAATAAAAATCTCACAGACAATGGGTAGGACTAACAATGGCTTTGTTCTTTTTTTTTCTTTCTTTCTTTTTTTAAAAGAATGCTGAGACATATCAATTCAACCAACTACAGTTTTATTTTGGATACCAAAAAATAAAAAGAAGCTAGAAGGAAGAGAATAGTGCACTGCCCTGGTCTCAGTAAAACTGCTTATGAGGTAAGCCATAAGCTGAACTACACACTTTTAGCCCTAGCAAGATGAAGATGGAAACAGGACTTGGGTACTGCCAATACACGTGAGCTGAATTCAGACCTGGAGACTGATACTCTGCTCACTCTGGTATTCCCTACTCTGATTTCAATTTTAAATTACACTGGTATAAAATGAGATCCGTACGCCTTGTGCCAGCACTTGTGCAACTCCTTGAAGGCCAACCTCAGTAGTAGCAGGCGGCGGTGGTGAAAATGGACACAACTGACGCTGGCTGGCATCCAACCCGACATACAAAACAAAAAGGGTTTCTTAAATATTCTAGGGGAGTAACAGGAACTCAGGTAACAGAAAAAGAGACCTGCTATATCTTGCTCCCTCCCATTATCTGACTGTGCTACCCTCACAGATAGCCTACACTTCCGGACGTTTTTAGGCCAAGCTTCTGTTCTACCTCATGGGATAATCACAGGCACCTCTTCAGTGCACACACAAAGTAGCAACATTCAAAATAATGCGCTGTGCAGGTACTTTATACAAATGCAAATGAATTTTCAGAGGGCTGGACAATGAAAATTCAAGCTTACTGACAGCCAAATCTGTGTCACATTAGCTGTTAAACTCATTTTTCCTGGGCTTAAACTTGCCAGGTAGTTTGCTACTATTTACTTCACTGCTCCTTTATTTTATAATCCATCCTTCCCTCCCCCCCTACCCTTCCCACCATGTACTGGCAAAAGAAAATAAAGACACCTCAAACTTGTAAGAACTATCAAAGCAAAATACAAATAAACATTTTGGTAATATATTAAATTTCACTGTAATTCTCATTTTTGTATATTCCTTCTGGCTAGGCCCTTTCTAAAACCAAACATCTGAGGACACCGGCATGATGATAAACTTGAAATTTTCTCCTACAAATTGGTAACAAGCAGTATCCAATAGATCTCTCACCAAAAAAGTAGTGCTTAACATAATCATAGACACTTAACACAAATATGCAAAATCACTCTTAGGCTTTCACTCTGCCAGCCATTACCACAAAGCCTAAGACATATATGCATGTTTGTGTTTAACAGTATAACCGTTGAGACTGCCACAGGAGAGCAAATCTAAGTTAGTTCTTTGCATCTAGGCACAGAATTTCAAAAGTTATCTCATTTACATCTTTATACACCTTTAAAAGCTAATAGGAAATATTGGCATTTAATTCAAGGGAGAACGACCCTCCCCAAACAGCTCTATTTGGGAGATTTTGTGGGGGAGGACAGACACAAGTAACAAATATAAAACCACCAGAAAACTTTGATAATAACTAGACATTGTTAAAAGTCCTCCACCATACCTCATATAAAAATGCTGGCTGTCATCCCACTCTGTGCCAAGTATGAACTATAATCCTGTTCATGACCTGCCGTACTTTGTAAGAGATGTGTTTTTTCGTTTTTTTTGTTTTTTGCCAAGTTCTCCAGAGGGCTTAAAACATTTAAGCATACAGAAATAAAGGGAGCAGTTACAATACACAACAACTAATTGGAAATAATAGTCTAACATTTGACTGGACCAGACTAAAGTCCACTCTACAAACTGAATCGAAAGAGAGACAGGGAAAAAAAAAAGTTTAAGTGCTAACATAATAAGAAACAATTTTAAAACAGTTACTAAATACATGTGGGGAAATAGAGCGGTCCCCTCGTTTAAATATATTTACATAATATTAAAGCTATTTATTTTACTTTTCTCGCCAACAAAATTTTCTAGCTACCCTGGGCAAAGTCCCCATTTAAATTAAAGGGTAAATACTTTATAAAATACACACATTAACAGAGCCATGACCCTTAGGAGTTTTCCAACCTCTCTTTCTATTCTTCCATTCATTGTTAAGGGGCCTGACTTCTCTGCTGCTTTGCACCTCATGGAATTATCTATAACGTTTGTACAAAGTGAATGTAACACAACACTGCCTCGACCTAAACAACACCAGTTTAAAAAGTGTTTATAGCATTTATACCATGCTGCAAAGAAAATAAATTATCCCAGTATAAGTGCACCCACACTACAGCCTATGCCAGCATAACAGTATCAGTTAAAATGATAATACATTGCTCCCCTAATTGACACAGTTTTATCAGGTGAATTTTTCTAGCATAGACCAGGCCTAAGATATGAGGTAGTGAAAAAGAAAATCAGGCTCAATATCTTTTTATCTATTCTATAGCATTGATACACTCTAAAAATCTTTGCTGCTCTGATCTATGGTTTTTAAAAATAATGTCTTAAAATCCAAAATTTAAAGCTAACATCCTAAGCCACACAGGATTTATACATGGAGGCATGAACATTAAAAACTCCCTTGCTTAGGGTCCTAATTCAGGAAAATATTTTTATTATAGAAAGCACATAAGCACGTGTTTGTGTCCCATTGAAGTAAGTGGAAATGAAGCACATGGATAAGTGCTTTCTGAAATCTGGGTCACAGTCAGAAATCACGGTCTTTGTAGAATTTATTTCCTCATTCATTTCAGTGCTGTTTAATCACAAGTCATTCATGTTTTAAGACAGTGGGAAAAACATAGACACTGGAAGCTAAATCAAGTTTGTTACAACTGTTCAATATTTACAGCATTCATAGCATCAAACAGAAGTATTTTTGGTAACTTAAGACAAATACCTTTTTTTGTTATTAAATGTAGTCCTGTTAAACAAATCCACTGTCACGGATGTTAAAGAAATTGTTGTTTACATTTACTGAGTCATTCAAATTAAAAATCTGTTCCTGTTCCAAACCCCACTCCCCTTCATCTTCGTCTTCTGGTTCTGCCTCAGACCCATTCCGAGTGTTTTCATACAAAAAGATCTGCTCATCCACATGAGCTGGGGCTAACCGATTTCTCTTAGCACTTACAACATTAGCAGAAGAACCAAAAAGGCGTTCGGGAAAGACCCTTGTGGCCAGAATACACCAGTATTTCTGAAGAACCTTTGGTAAAACTGGAAACAGCGCTAGTCTATCAGACCACCACTTTAGTGGATCTTCATTCAAACCAAGGACCTTTTGTGACTTAAAGTTGCTCAATTCCTCCACAATTTGAGCGTGCCATTCCTCCTGGTCTTCCACACCTCCTGTCTGGCAAAAGATCTCTGCAAGCATGTTGTTGATTACACTAGTAGGAGGAGGAGTGGAGGAGATTATTATTTTTTTCACAGGGGGCTCTTCTGAAACAGTGAAGAACTTTTCTTCAGTCCTAAAGGTGTTTTCTTTTACTTTCTCCAAAAGGCTTTTTGCCTCTTCCACAACTCTGTTTTCAACCTGCTGCCGCTCAAATGCCGAAAGAAAAGGTAGTTTTTTGTAGCGAGGATCCAAGAAAGTTGCAACATTGAGAAACATGTCTATTTCAGGGGTGTGCTGGTAGGTGGTGGACAGCTCTTTCGCTATTACTTCCTTTGCCATGCTGATCTCTTTCAAATCATTTTCTTTGATATTCAGGGTAGTGTTGAGAAGCATGTGGAGAAGCGGCTTCACCATACTTATCGTTGGGTACTTGGAGGCAGACATCATCTCCGCAACCTGCTTGAAAGGTTGCAGCAGTTCCACCAGGCCTTCGATTGTATTCCATTCACTGGCTTCCAGCATGAGGTGGTGATTATTGCTGTCTTCCACGAGAACTGCTGCAATGACAAACTGCTGCTCCTTAAGACGCTGCAACATAGCAAGCGTGCTTCCCCACCAGGAAACACGATCGCTTACGAGCATACAGTGGAGGATATTTTGCTGCTTCTGCTTCTCGCTCAGCATATACATTGCTACTGCAGACTGCTGAAAATATTCCACCAGTTTTCGGCATCTGGCAAGAAGGCTGCACAGTTTGGGGAGCTGAAAAGCTTGTTGTATTCCTGCATTAAAAGTGTGTCCCAAACAAGGCATCTGTACTGGAATATCTAGGAGAGAGCAAGCTTTCACAATGTCTTTACCATAATCTGTTGTAGCACCAAAGACTTTTGTATTGATCCCCCATTCAATAAAGGTTTCATAAAGGACTCGTGTAATAGTCTCTGCAGTATTATCCTCTGGTACTTCAAATGTTTTTAAACACCGTGAGTTAACAGCCAGGCAGTTAGAAGGACTACTGCTGAGAAAATGAACCGCAACTGTTACATATGACCTGTTCTGGTTTTCACTCCTCCACAAGTCTGTGGATATGCCACACCACAGAACTTCAGTGAGCTCCTTTAATACAATTTCTCTAATAGCGTTGTATTTTTCAGGAATAGCTTTTGTACAGAAATATTTCCGGCTAGGAAGCTCATACCTGGGATCAGCTGTTCTCAAGAGGGCCTTGAATGTGGGTTCATCAACAATAGATGCAGGATACATGCCCTCACAAATTAAGCTGATGACTGCAGATGTCAGTTCTTGATGCTTTTTGTTTTCATAGTTCTGGTAGGTCTTCATAATTAGATTATCTTGAACAACCTGCTGTGATGATTCTGGCTTGATTTTTGAAAAGGCAGTAGCAAAGGCTTCCCTCATCTGCTCAGTGTTACTCTTCACAAACTCACAGAATTCATCAGGGTGATTTTTCTCAAGGTGGTATGAAAGGTTGGACGTGTTTCCCGAATAAGCGATCTGTGCCATGCAAATACGGCAATAGATTTTCTTCCACTGTAATATGCATCCTTCTGCATTGGTATCAAACCCAAAGTACTTCCACACTTTACTCTTTGCTCTCGGATGAGCCACTAACTTTAGGTCTGATGGGGAACCTTCTAAACTTTTATTCTCCATTGCTTCTTGGCCACCGTCCCACCTTTTGATCCTTCACTCATTAATGAGTACCTGATAAAGGCAGCAAGATAAAGATACAATGAGAAAGCACAAGTTTGACCACACTTAACTATGTGAAAACAGTGTTTCTGTGAATATACCAAGAAACCTACCTTACTAATTACATTTGCAAATTTAAAGATGAGATTTGCAGGAAGTGTGACCTACAAGAAGCCCATTAGAATATCAAAAATTAAAAAGGTTTTTAATATATCACATTCTGCTGTGAAACTGAGCTAGAAGATCTGAGAACATCTTGTTTCTGGAATTACATAATTCTTGGTAAAGAAAGTGTAACAGTCATCACAGAGCTGATACGTTATTGCCATTTGCTACAGGATTTCCTTCTCCCTTAAGTTACAGTTGAAGCTAGATCAACACCCTCCTGCCTAAGAGTTAGTGAACTCCATTATTAACATTTATTTCAAATGAAACCTGATACTGAAGGAGCAAAGGTTTTATTGCCTGTTTATTTTGAAAGAAGTTTGTTAGCTTGATGTAACTAAACTGAGGTTTGTTTTTTAAAAAACTTATCATGCAAATTATGGCATTAATCCTGCTCCTTTGAAATGTAAAGATGTTTTCTGATTGAAAGAAAAGGAAACAGAATTTGAACCTACAAGCAGAGCAACAATACGCATTTGAAACTTTTCCTGTCCTTCTCTTTCAGAAATCGAATCAACCTCCTGAACTACTGGTTCACAATCATGGTTCCTGGAATAAAAGTGCATTATAATTACAGGAAAAGGCAGACAGGGAACCACTAATAAATGTTATTAAGCACATCAGTTAGAAAATAAATATCCTTTTTTTTTTTTTTTCCCCAAAAGAGTAAAGAAGTCGGGGGGAGGGGAAGGCGGGATGACATTCTAGAGAAGAGTGTGGTGATAAGGCAAGACTTGGCAATCTGTATCTAAACATCTGTACAGAAAAGTTTTTCTGGTGCAAGTAGTCAAATGCAAGTGGTATCTAATGCCTACAGCGTCTCTGTCCATGGCGCAGGCAACCAGAGTTGCCGGAGTTTATTTCTCTATACCAAAAAAACAAGCCACAGAACAGCACAACTGCACACTGACACTTCTCTACTTTTCTCCACGACATCAGTCTAGCCATAGTGAGCACAACGCGCCCTTCTTGAGGAGCTTGGCAAGGATCAGGAAGCAGAACGAAGCCCTCAGTTAAACACTGATGTGATCTGCTACATAAGACTCCAGAGGAAGAAAGTAGAACAGAAACCAAAAGACCGTTCATGCAGCCAGCCTGAGAGCAATGGGATTGCTCCCTGCTTTGTTCATCAGGAGCCACATGTGCCAGAAAACCCCGAGTTAAATGCTGGCTGGTAGAGGGAGGAAGAAAGGATCTGACTTTTTCAAATTTGCTGCAGAAGATCATCCCAAAGAATTTTATGCGTGCAAGTTTTTCCCAGAGGGTTTTCTGCTGTTGAAGAACATTGAGAAAAAAAAAAAAAAGAAAAAAGAAAAAAGGAAAAAAAAACCAACATGTTTTCCCTTTGAACTATCATAGATATTTTGCAGAATTTTGTGAATTGAATGATTGATTTGATTTTGAATGAAAAAACAAAGACAGATTTACCATGATCAAATGTATTTAAATAAAGCTGTTGGTTTAGAATCTGAGTGAGAGATGTAAGGTAAGTATTTCATTAGACTTGTTTTCAGCATTTATATCTAAAGATTTACTTCTTGGTGCAGATTTTTTGAAGGAGAAAAAAAAAAATGTTCCAGGTACTGGTATGCCTGCTACTATGATTCATTCAGTGCTTTTTAGCTGTCAGTATAAACCAGTGATTCATTACGGTAATGCTGCATAAGTTCAAAGAGGCGTATATTGACAGCTCCATGGTATGCACTTTCACAATAACTGAAGATTTTGAAAGAGAAAGTGGTATAATACAGAATAATATAAATATCACTGCTAAAGCTTTCAATTGTATATTGACAAGATACATCATATCAATATGTATTATTATTGCTTCTATAGATTCCTCCACTTCAATCCATGCCACAGTATCTCAAAGAAGTATAGAGGCTCCTGATATTTCACTACATTTTATGGTTTCCTTTGCTATTACATGACAGTTCCTGGAAGCAAGGAGGAAGGCACTTTAATGAAAGAGGTGATGTGTCTTTAAAATTTAAAATTAGCATGACACATCTTGGATCAAAATAGTTCATCAAAGACCAATAAAATACATTTCAGAGCAAGGGAGTGTTACAGACTCACCCCACCCTTTATTCTCAAGTACATTACAGCTTTACTGTCATTTTTAGATAGATCTGGCATTTAACAACAGTGGCACACAGTAGCATTGCCATAGTTCAGGATATGTCAACATAAGTTAGCCTTTATTTGAATGCTATAAACCACATTTCAACTGTTGTAATAGCCCTAATATAAACTACTAATCATCTCTCTCTCTGCTCAAATGTTATACAGCATAAGTGGTATTATTAAAAAAAAAAAAAAAAGAAAAGTTGCACATTTTTCTCTAAGAAGGGTAAGTTTTTCCTCTTTCCATGAAACAATTGAAATGTCCACAGCCTAGGCCTGGCAAAAAAACAGAGCACCTTCAACTGTGAGCAAAACTAAACACATTAACCCCTAGCAGAATGAAATCTATTCGAAACAAAGCACTTCATGGCCTTTGGGAAGTGCAGCAGCTTGTTATATGGGTAGCTGACAGAAGCGCTCTTTTAGGCTGCCTAACTTTCCATCATAAAAAAACTAGTGCCATTTTTGTTTGCTGAAGACCTTCCTGCAGACAGAAGCCTTCAGGCTACGAAAGTGCCTTTCCCTTCTCTCTTGAATTTCCACCCACGTTTAAATGCAGTGCAAATTCTGAAAAGTTGCTATTTCCTTTGTCTCGTTCATACAGCTGGCCAAAACCAACACCAAATACCAGGGCTGAGGCCTTTTAAAAGCTGAATTGACAACACCTCTGCAGGAATTTTTCTCTACTGGCCTTGGAGATGACATCAGCTATCACAGGAGAAGAAGGAAGGGGAGGAAGAAGAGATCAGGTTTCGGGTCCCTAACAGCACTTGGCCCCTCACCTCATGCCCGCACTCCCGGCCGCTGCTGGCAACGGATGGGTGCTCTCCCGCTCACGCTCTCAGGCACAGCCTTGCTCTTTACACCTCTCAACTCATGCTCGTTCTCATAACATAAAAACATGTGTCTCCAGTATATTGCAGGGCTAGACGTCAAAGGTTCAAAGCCCAATGATGTCGCACTGCAGAGGATAAGAAACAGAATTTGACTTCCCCACTAACAAGGAAAATGCTATTTTGTATACTACTAGTATACGAATACTACTAGTTTTCAAAAACTGTACTAGAGTAACTTTGATTGTGAAACCAAGCATTTGAATGTTAGGAAATGTCAGGTGTATGGCCATCATGCAGCCTTAGTTCTGCCCCCTTGTGTATATACCGTATGACACAGACTCTAATTACACGGTACCGTTTTCACAGAACCCTTGCCTCATTCTGCACAGAGGCAACAATAAAACTGGCATTTCCTAACTTCTGAAGCTACCTAAATAACTCTCTTCTGTGTGCGTGTGGGGGAGGAGTACTAATTATCAGATGTAATTTAATTTTTGCCTAACATCAACTTTTCCTACCTGATCATTCCTTTAGCTACCACTGGAACGAGATGTTTTATAACCGAGAGTCCTTACTACTTTAAGCAGGAAGTGCTTAATCTATTATTATACTTTAGTCATTTAAAGTAAAAGCCCTCAATATATGAATTAAAATTAAGAGATATATTTTCTCAAATTAATATTTCATGATCCATTCTAAAGAAACTTCGCACAAATTAAAATATTGATTCATTAGTTAGAAATTGGGTCAAATTAAAAATATACATGCAGTTAAAATCACTTTCAAGACTACGGGCCGGTTTAAGGTCTTCCAAACCTCAGTCACACTACTACGCTCTTCAAAACTATTTTTCTACACATCACAGGTACAAGTATAACTACTAAGACATCCAAACTACAAAACATGCAGCATTTAGTCTTTCCATAACGTATTTCAATAAAACGAAGTATACAGAAGATGATACATGCAGGAGGAAACACCCAAAATTAATTCCTTGAGAAACTTCTAAAATATCAGAAAAATATTATTATATAAAACATTTTTGCTATCAGTAAGACTACTTTCAATGACAAGATTTCCAGTGTTTATATCCTGGTGTCATAATAAATATTAGTTAATCTTTTATGAATCGCTGATTAGGTCTTTGTTTTAGAAAAGTTGAAGTTATTGAGATGCTTATAGATGTAGGTCTTTTTTCCCCCAATTAATTAAGATTAAGCACTGTAAAAAAAAAAAAAATTAAACTAGCTTCTAATGCAACTATTAATAGTTTAGCCCACAGAACACTAATACAGTTTACAATATGTATCTGCAATTAGACCATTAATGCAACTGGTACTTGAAAAAAAATGTTTTTAACATAGGAAAGAGTATTAACTCTTCTCTTTCACTGCTGCACAGTGATTTTACTTAATGATACAGTCATCGATTGCAGCCTCTTTATCTTCCTGGCTTTAAATTTCTTCTCCCTGTGTTTCAGGGATTAGAATTTTGGACAAAACTGCTACCTTTCCTATGCTGTAATACTTTGTGATTGTACCTTCATGCTGAATAGTTTTGTCTTTTTGTTCATAGTTCAAAACAATTATTAAATTTTTGCACTGAATCTAGATTTCAGAATTCAAACTGTCCTCCTTCCCAGATAAACTATCTTTAATCCCACCTATAAAAATTAGATGAACTTTAGTAGGATGTGACAGCACATGTGTTAAAGCACATATACCAAGAGCATACAACTTAGTCAGAGTTTGGGGAAAGAAAAGGAGCTAATTTGTTTTACTTTTGAAGATCCTGAACACCGTTCTGGTAGATGTTAGAAAGTAAGCTTTTCCTGGAAGATGAACAGCATACCTCAGGACAGAAGGGCTACGTTCACACTCAATCTCCGTATCGCCTTTATCCATCAGCCTACAGTTCAAGCATGAGATGTGTCTCTATTTTATAACTTCCACAACGGAGCTGCACCTATGCTGCATTATGACTGGGAACTCGGACAATCTAATTGAGGCCAAGGAGACTGGATCAGAGACATGGATCAGTTCACTACCCAGTCCCATTTCTTCCTTTCAAGTTTTCTCTCATGGAAGATACTATGACAGTTATCATCACAATAAAATGTGTATAATTGTGAGAGGACATCCATGCAAAAAGATATACAGAATCTTTAACGTATGCATTTCAAAGCTTTCTAGATTACCATCTTGAAAAGTAACTTGTTTTTTTTTTTTCACAATAAGTTTACTGATCCAAGGTTTAATTAAGCATATTCTAATCAACCCTTTCACTTTTTGAAATACTTTTTGTCACAATATAGCTGTTATTTTGAAATTATTATATGAAAACTAGGCTCATCTAGATAAAAATGCTCTTGCTGACAAGCTGACTTGCTTTTTTTAAGGAATGGCTAGACAAACCAAGTTAAAGCAAGGCAGCAGGTAAAGGTAACTGCCAAGAAGCAATTGTGCACAACTATCCCAGGAGGAAATTACTTGTCCTTGGAAGAAACCAGCCTGAGTTAGAACTGAAAGAAAACTTTCCAGATCTGTCAAATCTATGCTGGTCCTACTTGGCCCAGCTGACATTTCCCAGGTTGTACGTTCACTATGCCTAATCTGACATTTCTATATTTAACATTTTTTAAAATAATATTTAAGAACGTAATATAACAAAATACTTGGGTCACACTTCTGTCATGCTATTTCTCTTCAGTTCTAAAAAAGATTTGGAAAGTGTTACACACCCTAGGCACAATACCCAGTTTTACTCTGCCAAGAAACACTAATGCTAGAAAAATGCTCAGATGACTTCAAATTGTACACACATCTGCCTTTTTTGTTGTTAGGATTCTTTTGTTTGTTTTTGCTTTTTTATCATTACATTTTGAGAATGAGAAAGCAGAATCCAAACCTGCTGCAGAATTATTAGGAATGAATAAACTTAACTGTACCACTATCCAGTGGGGCCACATGTGGTGAAATGCGCAGATACGCATTTACCCTGTAGCTTACTTGTTCTTTCTGCTCCTCAGTGCTTCAGATAGTCTCTAAAACAATTATTTCTGCAACCTAAGTTACACATGGATGCCTCGTCTGCTTACTGAAATGCTATGCTCTCTCCAATTTTTTTACTGTTACTCTTGTTTTAACTACCAACAGTTCAACAAAGGCACACTTGCAGCTAGGCAGAGAAAGTCAGAGGCACCAACTTGTATGTAGTTTTTTGCTGAGTCCTGATGATACTGTACATGTCCGTACGGACTTGTAGTTTGCTGTTAAGCTTATAAAATTACAAACGTTTTAAAAGCTTAAGAGACTGATGTCAGGAAAGAGGAAATTCAGAGTTTTGTTTTCTGGAAAACTCAAAGTTTCCGTCATAAAAGTTATATGGGAAAAACTGAGAGTTATTATCAGATAAGCTGTGGACCAAAATCAGAAAGATGCAAAAACGTTAACTTCTCGCACAAACAACTCCCCTGAAGTCCCTCGTACAAACGTCGATAGCTTGCTAGCGCAGAGGCCGGCAACTCATGACAGCAGCGTTACAGCTTGGCCGCTGAGAGCACACAGGCTCCTTCCCAGGGCGGCGGCTGCGGGGGCCGGGCCGGGCGGCGGCAGGACGCGGGCTCGGCGGCGGGGGCGCCGCCAGGACCCCCCGGGGCCGGCGGGCGGGAGGCGGGCGCGGCGAGCCCCCGCGCACCGGCGCTGACAGCCCGTCTGCCCCGAGCACCTACCTGAGCCCGGGAACACTACTTGGCTCCGCGTCTCTAAGCCGGGGGTCTGAGGCACAGCGGTCAAGAAAATAAAACAATAACAATAAAAAAAGAAAGAGAGAGAGAAAGGGAAGCGCACAAGAAAGGCACCCCCGCCCCCCGCGGAGCGGAGCCCTCGCCGCCTCCCGAGGCCGCACTCAGGCCGGCGGCGCAGCCAGGGCCGTCCGGGGCCCGGCTCCCCGCCCCGCCCCGCCCCGCGCCCGGGGCGGCCGCGGCCCCGGGGGCCGGACGGAGCAGCCGCGGCGGCGGGGCCCGGCCCGGCCCGGCCCGGCTCGGCTTGGCCCGGCCCGGCCCGGCCGCCGGGCGGGAGGCGGGGCCCGGGGCGGCGGGGGCGGGGAGGGGGAGGGGGCGCACCGCCAGCCTCAGCGGCCGCCCCGGCCCCCTGCCCCGAGGCGGCGCGGCCCGCGGGGAGGAGGAGCCCGGCGGGGGGTGACTCGGCGGCCTGCCGGCGGCGGCGTCCCCAGGCCTGGGGACCGGGGGCCCGGCTGCGGCCAAGGTCGCGGCCGGGCGGCGGCCCCCACAGGCCAGGTCGCGGGCCGGCAGGGCTCCGCCGCCCTCCGCGGGTGGCGGAGCGGCAGCGCCAAACTTCTGCCGCCCCGGCCAGGGCGGCGGCAGCCCCCGGCGCCCCGCCCCGCCCCCCGCCGTGCCCGGGCTGCGCCGGGCGCGATGCTCACCTGGGGCCGGGGGGCAGCGCGGGCGGAGGCGGCGGCGCAGCTGGTGCAGGATGACGCCGAGGCCGATGCAGTAAACCCTGAGCAAGGGCACCGCTCGCGCAGACAATAGCGACATGGCCGCCTCCCGCCCCTGGCGGCGCGGGGAGAGGCGAGGCGAGGCGAGGCGGGCAAGGCGCCCCGGCGGGCGAGCGAGCGAGCGAGCGGGTTGTGTGTGTGTGCGCGCGCGGGTGTGCGTGTGCTGTGCGTGCGCGGCCGCGGCCGGGGCTCTCCGCCGCCTGCGGGCGGGGCGGGCGGGGGCGGGGGCGCGGCGCAGCGCAGCCCCCGCCCGGCGGAAGGGAAGCGCCGCCGCTGTCACCGCCGCGCCGCGGCTCCCGCCCTTCTGGGCATGTGCGGGGGGGAAGGGCCGCGCCGCGCCGCGCCGGCGGCGGAGAAGCTGCTGCCCCCGCGGGTCCGGTGGCGGCGGCCGGCCCGGCTGCCCCGGGCGGCAGGGCCCGTGCTGCGCTGCGCCGCGCTTCGGCTGCCTGACGGAGCTGCGGTGGGGCAGCCGGCGCAGTCCTTCCGGGAGCCGGTCGGCGAGCCGGGGCGGCCTCTCGTTTGCGGAGCCGGAGCGGCAGCGGGTCGCCCGGGCCGAGGCGAGGCGCCCCGCCGGGGAGCGGGCGCGGCAGCCGCGGTGAGGGGCGGCGGGGCCGCCGCGCCGGTGGCCGCCAGCTGGGCGGTCGCCACGTGAACAGGCAGAAGGCCCTGGCGGGCTCGGTGACCGCGCGCCGCCGTCGGGGCGACTCGGGTTTGCTTGGCTGAGGCGCGGCCGAGCCGCTCTTGCTTAACCCCGTAGGCAGCGCGTATTCCAGGCAAAGCTCGCGTCGCCTTGGACGTCAGAAAACTTAACTTCTCCCGTTGTTGCAGCTTTGGCCGTTGCAGAAAAGTTCTGAGTATTTTGAATGTAGGTTCGCTGCAATGTAGCCTTAAGAAGTCTTGCTGCATTCGGAGCCTGAATTTTATACCAGCCTCATGAACACATAACTTTACAGCAGTTGCGTATCAAGTGCTTCATCTTGAAACTTTCATGTTTTCAATTTTAAACCCTCAGTCTAATTTTTGAGATGCCAAGCACTTGAGTCAGAACAGCAAATCCTACTTACCAACCCTTTTGGTAGACTGGGTTTAGGCTACTGGAAATGCACTGCTTAACATTGTTTTTCACTCACAGAGCTGGTATTGTTCCATAAATACAGATGAGTAACAACATCGATACAAAGCAAGAAGTACGAACAATAGTTTCACAAGAGTATTACCTACACATTCGATTTGATGTAAGTAACACTTTGTCTTTGGGGATGACATGGGCAACCGTACAAAGCTCTAGAAATGCATTTGAAGTGCAATCTCTTTTGAAAAATAAACTTACCGTCTAGGAGAGATTTAATTAACATAGTTTTTCATTGTCAAGTCAGATTGTTCAGCAGAATTGGCTGTCTAATTTCAGTCATATGCATAAAATAAAAGCTTATTGTGTAGTTCTCTAGGACAAAAATACAGAGTTAATATTGTGCATCTCTGATGAATTTCTTCCCTTTTTTCTATTAACGCATGAAATTAGACATACATAAGTAATAAACAGAATGTTGTAAATCTGCTTGCATCAATGAAGGATTCATTCTAAATGTATATTGTTCTCAACCAAGAATGAAGTGGTAAAATGAGCATCACAAAAAGACATGAAAGAGGAAACACTGACATTTAGTTAAGGTGTATTATTTTCTCAACTTATCTCGGGAAAAATCAAATCTTGATTCCTTTATGCTGCTTTATAGCCTTTTCTCAGAATTATAATGTTAATGAAAGCCCTTTGCAACATTAAACTGTGCTACTTGCCTGCAGTGTATTTACATGATCTGAGTATAAACAGGAAAGTTCTCAGTCAGGTTTTCTAGTATAGTGAAATCAATCGATGCATATTCAAGCTATGAAAATAAATATGTTTCTGTCCTTTTCAGACAGAAATAAAGAATTAGACTAAGTGGGGAACAACTGTTTGGTTAATACTATGATTTTATTGGTCCCACTATTTTTTCTGAAGGTGTTAAAACTAATTTTCAGTCCTCCGTGGTTCATGAGTAGAGAGCTTTAGAGAAAGAATGAGAAAAAAATTTTTCAACACTATAGCTCAGTCAGTTTTTCTCCAGGCTGGTGGGAGGCAAAATGGAGAAGGAAGGAAAATATAAAGAAACATTTAGTGCTTAATGCTTTTCAAAAATTTTCTTATAATACATTCTACTTTTAATTGATATTTTCTTTTCCTTGATTTTTTTTAATAGTTTTCATCTTTTATTGACATATTGTTTTTTTTTTCTCCGTATAATCATTAGCTGCAAAGTTCTGAGTAGTTGGAATGGAATCTTGTCCCTCTACTTTAGATACCTCCCTGAGACACTACCTCAAAGAAATTTTGTATGTTTGACCCCTGGAAGGGAGGAAAGGTGTAATCTAGTTACCTTGACTTTCCTATACAGTTGGTGGATAGAAAGAGGCACTTCTGAAGACCTGCAGAAGATGACTGCTTCCTCTGAGGTACTTAGGGCGCTTCCTTCTTTCCACTGACTGTGAAGTGATCTCTTGCCGCCAGTGGGCAAAGCCAGCTTGTGGTTAGAACACAGATATCCTCTTGGAAAGTCATTGGAAATGCTAGTAATGCTCCATCTCCACATGCTCCATCTCCACATGCGCCAACCCATCTGCAGGACTGGCACTAATGAAGCAGTATGTGATCATAGTGTTTCCACCCACCTTTTGCATAAAGATGCATTAAGCTGTAAGAAAGGAAGTGGATGATGTTGTTGCTAGGCTCTAATTAAACCCTTAGCTCAAACTTCCCAGCAGCATGGCATAATCAACCACTGTAAGGTCTCATGGACGACAGCTGCTGTAGTTAAGGTCCTGTGCAGCCAGGAATGAGAGGCTATGTAAAAGCAGACAGGGTGGGACCCAAGGTTAGCCTAGCAAGTCAAATGCTCTCTTACACAGGGTGGATGGTGAGGGGAGTGAAATGGAGTCCTAGCCTATTTTGAGTGTTTATCCTGTGACGACTTCCTATGCAACGCACCTCTCTCAGGAATATGAGTTTGGTCCCTTAGTTTTGCTCCCTTCGAGATGAGACCAAGTCAAGCAACTTGTTGCATTCACCACACAGCGGTTCAAATTCAGTAGGAGAGGTCGCTAATGCTTTTTGCCTGAATCATGGCATAATAGTTAGGGCAGTTGCTTAAGACGTAAATGGTGTTAGATCAATCCCTCTCAAACAGTAAATTTAGAATTCTACTTGCTTGCTTAATTTGATATATGCTTTAAGTATTTGGCACGTATGCCACACCAGAAGACATAATTCTGACTGCTGCTAATTTTTCAGGCTTTGCCAAGGGATTTAAAAGCCTGTCTTCCTAAAGCTGGATTGTAATAGAACTTTAGGCAAGAGACAAGTGCCTGTCTTCCCAAAACAGGATCTCCTTAACATGTGTAGGTGAATAAAGTTAAATGCCTGAGGAGCTTTCAGGTTCAGTGGGGAGGTGCCCACAAGATTAGGCGGTGCTGGGAAATAGGATCGCTGTCTGGGATTCATGTAGGTTTTTGAGCACCTGCAAACAATTTTGACAGACTGCATACTCTTAATCTTTTTTCCCCTATATGCAAAAAACAATCGCTTTAGATACCCCCAAATTAAGTATCATCATGCCTGATATTCTAATAGGCTGCAGGCTCCTGCACTGGAGCATAGCAGAATCATATAAAGCACTACAGTTAGCTCTTCAGCACCCTCATTAGTAGCTTGGGAAGGAGAAAGAAACTTTGTTGCCAAGGGGAGAGCTGTCTGAAGCTACTAAAGAGAAAAGCCCTGAAACCCAGACCAGAATCTTCTACTGTGGGAAATTATCAAATGAAATCTGTTTTTTCTTTAGTAACAGTGGGGAAGATAGTAAATGGGTGTAAGAGCTACCTTCTGTATAACAGCATCAGGGTGATGGCATTTGTTCATGAAGACAGGGAAGTTCTGACCTTTCTCAGCCTTTTTCAGATATTTCTCTTTTTGAGAAAATAATGTCATTGGGAAAGGTGACCCTTGTCAGGTAGCTATGCTGATAAGAAAGTGAAGCACAGGAGCAGAGTAAACAGAAGAAATCTGAGTTTTGTAGCCATGGGAAAGAAGGGACAGAGTTCCAGCCTACTCCCTGAACAGCTTACATTTTTTGGACTAGAGAGCAATAGGGCAAAAATATGGACTAATGAGTATGAACAGAGTCCTGGAACCTACTTCCCCTCTTCAACCAAATGCTCAAACCACTAAGCTGTTACAAGAAGCACAGCATACTTACTACCGTCACTGAATTTTTTTTGAAGTACTGTTCCTGCTGTGATTACTGTATTTGGGCATTCTGCGTATTCAGCATACCTTGCACTGTCAGGATATATTTGGTGTGATAAACCTGGAAAATGAGTACTTAGGGCTGGGTTTGCATCACCCCAATACCTCTACTTCGTATCAGGTAAGATTTGAGCTCACCCCTTGCCTCTGCCTGCAGTTCAATCAAGACCCAGAGACTGAAGAATTAGAAGAAGACATGCTGAAAAAAAGCTGATAATTTGAAAGAAAGATATGTGTTTACATATGAAACTTCTGCAGGAACATAAGTATAAAGCAGCTGTGCTGCTAACAGAAATACACAAAACTTTTGTTAAAGATCAATCTCTGTCAAAAAACACTTTAAAATAGTAAATATGCTTAGAATTGATTTGGGGTATTAGCAGAATGAAAATTGTGACCAGCAAATTTACTTGGTGAAGTGGCTGCAAGAATAACAAAAATACCTGGAAATTCTGGATACAGCAAAGATTAACCAGCATTATTTCAGCAGTGGGAAATCAGTTCTCATTTATTCCTCAGGCTTTTTTTTTTTTTTTTTTTTTTTGCCCATAAGTAGTAGATAAAAGAATACCAATTAATTAGCACACATGAAGTTTCAAAGGCCTTTTCACAAGATCCTGCATGCATGTACAATAAGGATGCTAAACAATTGTGGGATAAGAACCAACATATTTACAAAACAAAAGAAACAAAAACCCACATCAAAAATAGAGCAAAACTAAATGATCAACTTTCATCATGAAATAAGAGCAAAATAACATCAGGGCATCAAGTTTCCCTACTAGGTCCTCTGCTGGCTAACACATTCCTTAATGCCTTGGATGGGATAAAGGAAAAGTTGTTGCAGCAAAATGACACAGTGTTATTTATATTAGTGCAGATGGGAGAGGAGCAGAAGAATTTCAGATTACTTAAACAAGCTAGGTGGATTGGCAGTATTCTGACATTGATTAAATAATGCTATAGAAAAAAGATTAATTATGCCCGCTAAAGTAATGGATTTGTTGACAGTTACTGCAGTTGTGTTAAAAAAAGTCTAGTATCAATAACTGTATAGCGGTTACTTCAATGTTTGTATAGTAATGTTTGCAAGCACACATGGAATACTGTGTGCAACACTGCCCAACCCATATCTAAGAGGATTTTACTAAGGTCCAAGAAAGAGCCAAGTAGATGATTTTCAGTCAGAACAAGAGTTTTCCAGGACACTGTTTCCTCCATCTTTCTATGATCTCTTTCTTACCAATGCTGTAAGATAAAACATAGCTTTCATCAGAAACTTGATTTGCGACATTCTAATGTGAAGAAAATAAAAAAGCAGAATCATGCCTCATAAAACAGATTTCATCTTCATCAGCACTTCTAGTTTTGTGCCATTTGCTTGCAAAAATACATGAGTATCACATATATCAAAATTAAATGAGGTAAAGTTAGTGGGGAGAATATCGTAGATGAGCTTTCAGGCACACCTAACTTTGCCTGTAACCTTAGGGGGGCACAGCTATGACAACATTACTCCTGTTAGTAGTCAAGATTCAGTAACCGAGTTCACAGGTTTCATCTGTGACGTCTGTTGACACTGCCCTGAGGATTGCATTCACTTCTCACACAGGCTGCCAGCCAGCCTCAGGGCCTGGTGGGACTGAACCCCAACTATGTGGGAGCCTTGGTTCCTGAGCATGCCAGTATGTTAGGTCCTACAAATTATAGATAAGCCAACAACTTCAAGACACAAACAGAGAGTCCTCACACTGTTGATGGATGGATGGCCAGGTACAATAAGATGGGAGATGCACTCCAGATGTCAAGTCTTCCAAGAGGTCTCCTGGTCTCTAGAAATGGACAAAGTGTCAAGGACTGTGCCATCCAGAAATGTATGTATGGACGGAGCTGTTTCTGAAGTTTTAGATGATAATGGAAGGCATCACTTGCTGCCAAAATAAAGCAATTCTTAACTGTTTTGAACTTTCCATTCAACCTGAAGTTACATGGGTTTGTGCTCTGGTCTGTCTCTGTGTGCCTAACACCTGTTGTGTGAGGTACTTTTCCTCATGTATTCCTGTTTTGCCAATTGACTTCCTGGATTGGAGCTAATACATGCTGTCTTTAGGGCCCATGCTGCTTTTGTACTTACTGTACAAATCTTCTGGGCTCCTCGGGGGCAGATCCTGCCCACAGCACTCTGAGACTTGAACATGGGAACAGCGATTTTTTTATTGTCATTAAAGACTGTCTGGGGGGGTTTAGACTCCCTGTCTCTAGGCTGTTGTATATGAGAGAGGAAATGCAGTGATGAGAAAAAAGGTGTGTAGAACAAGCTGGAGGGAAGAAGATCAGGCCAAAACACAATGCAAATGCTGAGAAAAGGAAGATATGTAGATAACAGAAAATTGGAGTTGTGAGAAAGGCTAGATATGTGTTGACTCTGGATAGGAAAAGACAGCTGAGAAATGGACCAGCTCACTACCAACCCAGATGAATGCATGCAGTGGGAAGGGTGGAGATGGGCAGTTTTTACTAACGCTAATGTCCACATGAGCTGATTTGTTCTTGTGGTGCAAGGAAGTCTGAAAGGCAGCACAGCTGAGAAGCAGTAAAACCACCCTTCCTGTTCAAGAGCTGGTGCTTGGGCCAGTGGCTCCCATCCCCCCCAAGAGCTGTGCTGGGTGCTTGTGGGGAGCGCAGGAGGTGGGCCAAGAGCAGGAAGGATGTGCCTAACGCCAACCACCATGCTCACTCTCTGCTTCCTGCAGGCAACAGGGAGCAGGCTCTAAATTAAAAGTCTGCTCTGCTCTCGCATTAAATGACCTACCGCAGAACAGATAGAGCTGAGATGTGCTGAAAGTCCGGTGTTACCTTTCTCCCTGCTTTTGCCAAATATACAGGGAACTGAGAATCAGGGAGAGTCTAGCAGTTCTTTAAACACATTCTACACATTTTCTTCTTTTTAATCACTTTTCTAGCACAGCTGCCTTGTGTTCCTCTTCATCATCAGGCTCTGGTTCCCAAATCTCCTCAGATGCGCGCTGACTACTGCTGCAGTATGTTCATCTACAATTCCCAGTTGCCTCTACTTTGTTATTTCTCCTTGTTCTGGGATGGTCAACGCTCTCTCCATTTTTCCTAATTCCATTTTACTTTATTTTCTAATCACCCTGACAAACCTGTCTCTCCTTATCTGAGCACAATCACTGGATTCCCCATTCTCTTGATCACACCTGCCTGTCAGTTGTCCAAGAAGATTATACATGCCTTGAATTTTCTACTTATTTCAATAAATGAATGATTGCAGTGTTATATAACTTGTTTATGTTTGGATTGTGTAGCTAATGGTTTGGATTTGGGCTGTTCTATAGCATTACATGCATTTACTAAGCACAAAGCAACTGTGTAAAAAGCCAGCATGGCCAAGAAATGAATGGAGTCAAAATGTGTGAATTAAAAAATCTAATAGGAAAAGCCATAGCTAAACAAAAGAATAAAGAGGTCCTGCTATCCTTGAGAACAAAATCACACGTGATATAGATGAGGTAAGAGGAGACACCTGAAAAAAATGCTTCTTATTTCTTGGTCTCGGGGTGAGTCAAGTCTGTAAACACTGAACTTTATTTTTCATTCTTCATATCATTTTTTTAGTATAAAGGAAAATCATGGTGTGATTGGAGTGCCAAATTGCCTTAAGAACAATAGCAGAGACAACTCAGCAGAGCTGAATCTTCTTTTTTAACATTTATCTGTGATGAACAACGAAATGTTCCAGAATTGTAGTTTGACCCCTAAAATATATGCACTAGAAATGAACAAAGACAATTCATTCTGTTCATAAACTTGAAAAGATTTTAAGTATTGGAGAAAGCCAAGAGCTAATCAGGACTGTTATTAAGAATATACTTTCAGAATTCTGCAGAGATGCCCGATTATAAATTACACATATGATACTGGCCATGTTATTTTTCTAAGGTGATAAACTATTCAAATTATACACAATACATCCCTTATCATACTTTATTTTCAAAGTCTTAATATTAAGACAGTAATTTAATTGAATATCATCATCTTTGACAGTGTGGAGTGAAAGATCAGTCATTTTTAAAATCTCACGCTAGAGATTGACAAATATGTGAAAACGCGGTTATTTCTCAGTACACTAGCTGCCCATAGAATGCAGATTGCTAAAATTTGATAGATAATATTCAGGAACTGGCATGTCCATTCCAAGAGGCGTGGTGGTTAGAAATTGTGCATTTGAGATCCTGTATTTGTCTAGACTCTATATAGTTTTCAAATATGCTACTGTTCAGATCAGTACATGAAAATGTAAACCAGGCATTTACAATCAGTATTTAATGATGATAAACCTAACAAAAAAGACTCAGATATCACTGTTTGTGTATAAGTTGGTAATATTTTTAGCTTCTGGAGATTTTAAGTGTGTGTAATAGTATGTTTTTAAGTGCCAACATGCCACTATAAAATGACATAGGTAGTTCATATGCATTAGAAGCTTTTAAAACTAAAATTTAAGTCTATTTTATAACTAGTATTTCTCATATAGTAAAAGGCCTTTACAACCACTAATTCAAGTAAAGAGTTATAATCTTTAAAGTTAGTTCTTCAGACTAGGATGTTTTTCCTAGAAATTTCCAAAGAGCAATCATATAGTGATTCACTACATGTCACATTGACTGTTAATCGTTAGGTTATAGCAAGCTTCTTTATCACTGCAGAACATTTCATTCTACAGTCCTAGCCAGAAGATGGTTTTCTCCCTCCGACTTCACATCAAAGCAGATTTATCTAAGGTCTACAGTACTAAACTATTCAAAACTAAGACAATTTCTTATAGTAAAAAAAATAAAATATACATATATATGGTAGATGTATATGCACGCTTATGTGTAGAGGCAAATAATTCTGAAATTTCATTAAGCATCTAAAAAGGGTAGCAGCATTCCCTACATCCAAGACTTAATATGGAAGTGTTTAAAGGGGTTGGTTTATGCTGTTACTTCTTCCTTCAAAAGAGGAAGGATTTTTTTCTACATAAATCCTATTTACAGTATTGCTATTACTTTGAATAAAAAGTTGTATTGGCTATAACGTGCACTCGTTGCACAAAACTTTTAGGTGGAAAGCAAATTCTCCTGGTAGCCTCATGTTCAAACTGTAAACCCTAATAAACAAATTTTAATCTATCAGAATTATAAACCAGGGAGTCTCTATTACTATCCAGATTAAAGGAAAGAAAGCTACTAAAAATACACATTACGTAGAGGATGAGTGGCTTTATGCTCACAACCTTGCTAGCTGGGCTTCCAATTGCAAAACAAGGGGGGTTCCTGCAAGTTGCGTGTTGGGTCTTGTGCCTACTTGCTCATGGTCAGTCTGTCTTTTAACTGTTTTTTTTTTTTTTTTTTTTGCTTCCTAATAACAATATTATTAACATCCATTTGACTATTTTTAAATATTTTACTCAAGGAGGAATCAAGGTAAAACCGGTCTCCCTTTCTAAATTCTGCATCTGGGTTTCGTTGTCTTTAGTTTGTCACAACATCAATCATGCCCTTGTTTTGCATTATCTTGCAACAAACTGTTTACAGTATGCCATCAATAGTAATCAAGGATCTGATTCTATTTCTCGTCATATTGCTGATTAAATAGAAGGAGTAAGAACAGAAAGAGGACTTGACTGTTTAATCAAAATAGAGCTTATATACACAAAAAACCATAAATTTGCTTACATTCAGGGCCAAAAAACCTGCTAATTTCTTACAGATAGAATTAATTTTCATTCTATTTAATTATTATTAACAGTTCCTGTTCTAATCAAAAGGTTAATTTAAATCTTGATACTATGAAATAAAATTGTACTCAACTTCAAAAATGCATATGAATGAATGTGTGTGGTGTAGATCAAGGAAGGGAACAAAGATGGCATAGCTACATCGGACGAAAAGTAAAATCTTGTATGTATCTGTATGTATCTGTAAAAATAACCTGCTCCAGCTACCTTAGAGGGAAGTGCAAAATATTCTCAGCAGACAATCTCCTATGTGGTAATCTCCACCTTCTTTGCCATCTCCAGCTATTATTGATTTTGAAATAATGATTGTTGGACTAAAATTCTGAAGTTTTAATATCCATTTTGTGTCTTGCTATCATTAACTTTCTCTCTAGATATATTTGACATCTAGATGACTATGCCAATTATTTTTTAATTTTATTGAATCTCTTATAGTTGTGCCAGGTTTCACGGTCTAAGCAAACACACTGTGTGACAAAATATTTCTTCACAATGTTTTAGAGTTTACCACCTTCTCATAGCCCCTTATTTCAGTATTATGAGGCAGGAAAACAAAATTCTCACTCTATCTTTAAGCTATTCATTATTTTATATACTTCTGTTTTGTCTCTTACTCATTTCCTGTTTACTGTAAAATATCTTTTACGTCTTCTCAGAGAGAATTTACAATACAAAGCACTCTGTTAACTTTTATTTTGACACCTCCTCTTTAAAGTGAACTACCGAGTGTCTATTAATGTAATTGAGACTGATAAACAGAAATAAGGATTGGTATATAGAATATTTCATACATTTACAGTGCTAAACTGCACACGTAAACTAGGAAGAGATTAAAGTATTAGTATTAACTGAACCATGGACAAGTGATGTTTTTGTTAATGCCTGCACAGAATTGGCTAGACACACTATGCAGCTCTCTTCCTTATTTCTAACTGCTAGATCAGATGAAAATACAGATAACATTGCATTAGGATGTTTTCCTAAAACTCTGTTTCCAGGCTTTCCTGACTGTCTGTAGCACAGCCATCCAGCTATGGCTTTATAGGCTGAAATCTCTTTATGTGCTGAGAGTAACAAGATCAGTACTGCAGATGGAGATGAACCAGAACCTTATCTAATACTATGAAATGACTTGGATAACATCTGCTAGCTGATTAGTAGAAGAGAGCTCTGAATCTGTGTAATTTTCCAGCCACACTTTGGGACCGCACAACTTCTTCACCAGTTAGGTCACTACATTGGTAAGGACAATTTGTAAGTAATATTTTTTCTGTTCTTGTTTCAGGCTATTATTTTTTGCCACTTGAGGGAAGGGAAAAAAAGAAAGAAAATAAAGAATTTGCAATTAGTTCCTGAAACATTTTGAATTTAAGACTTGGTTTCAGCCTAGACCTTTCCTCTTTAATTAGCTTTTGCTGCTATTTGGAATTTTCAGAGCTGTTTGAGCTCTGCAATAACTTGTTTGATTTATGGTCAAGAAGATTTATTCGTGCTGGGGGAAAAACCATGTTGATTACTTCTTGCTTATTTTTGCTGAGTCATTGGGTATTCTCATATTATGTATCACAATGTTTTTTCTAAAAAGATAAAATATCAATCATTATAATTTTCTGAAGCAAACGCTTGATGTAACATAATCTTAAAAATATAACGTACGTGAAAATGAATATACCTTTTGAGCAAAGCTACTTCATTTTTTTCTCAGTAAAAAAACATTTTTCCATCTACCACAAAAAAGAAAAAACAGGTTCTTTGCTATTTTCTCACTCACATAAAATCACCATATTATTTTATATATCTGACCATGTGCTATTGCAATTCATTATCTTATTTCGGTTTTTTACTGTGCACTAGGGTTAGTTTCAATGATTTTCCCTTAATAACCTCTAACCCCTTTTCTGATCATCGCATCAGAGGATGGTCCTACTTGGTACATATATTTTGGCTTGTTTTTTTGTTTCCAGACCATCCGGTTTCCATTTATGTATGCTAAAGAGATTCCGCTAGAAAAACCAACTAGTTGAACATTTTTTTACATGGTTGTTTTGTGTCCTTTGAATGACATTCATTCACCCATTTCTGGAGAGACAGTAAGTATATCATTTTGGGTACTCAAGAGGTTTTTTTTTTTTTGCTGCATTCAGACCTTTTACACAAAGGGGAACTTTCCTCTTCTTTCAGTATTAGCATTGCACCTGCAAATAGAAATAATTTTACCTTCAATTAAGCTTGCTATGCATCAGTGGAACACTGCTGACTTCACTTGAAATGTATTCCAAAATTACAAGAGAGAGAATAGGTTTCACTGCCCTAAAGATACGTTTCTTGATAACTTGTAGCCACTAATCAAAAACTAACTCAGATTATTAGTGACTAAAAGCCACTGGCAACTAAAGTGTGGAGTGATAAAATCACCTCTGTCCAGTGGCTCCCAAAATTACCATTAATGATGATAGGCTTGGTATAAATATGTATTTCACAGGAAAAAGAGAGAGAAGCTAGTGATAGCACACACAGCCTTTTTCCATCACCTGCACAGTTTACTGCACACTTCAGACCCCCATAAGTCCTTTCACGTTAAATTGGTGTGTTCTTGCCTATGAATCACTCCCCTGATTGACTAGTTTTATTTACCAATGTTCCTTTTACTGCTAGGCAGAGCTTGAAAATCATAAAAAAAAAAAAAAAAAGCATGGCACCTAGTTCACCTAGTCATTTATTATGTTGCTTCCTTACTTCAGTACAGTTTCTTCAAAGCTTTTGTTTATCTTTCTTCTTTGCCTTCTACTTCCACTTCAAGTATAAGGCTTCTGCCTGTGACAACTTCTACAGAGAAATCTGAACTCTTGCTTTACATTTTCATGCAGGGATTCTTCAGAAGAGCTGACAGGGAAGGAAGGAGTGTGACTATTACAATACAGAGCACTGAACTATCAGTTAGCTCTGGCAATACCACTGTTAGTCCAGAAAGCAGAACACGTCTTCATGTTGTAATTTTGTGATATTTAGTGTATTTGCAACATTTTGGGCTTTACCTATTTTTCAGTGTCCTTTTTAGTTATTTATAACAGAAACCCCTTTAAAATAATCAAATTTTAAGAAATAAGCCCTCTTGTGCATCTAGAAACATATCTATCCATTAAGATCAATGAAAGTTACATGATAAAACCACTATGTACTAATTAGAATCAGCAAACAAACATTGTTTTTTTTGATAGAGATGTTTTTTCTTATACTTTTTTCTTAGAATCTGCCAGTTCCTTAAGCACATTTCTTCACCTTATAATATTCTGAAAGGCACCATTACTGTCTTCTGCATCTTTAGTACCTACAAATTCCAATTAAAATAACGACAATGAAGATGGATACCCACTATCAGGCACTTCTTCATCTCATAGCAAAGCAAAGAGGGCAAAGCCAGTACCATAAATCACTTTCCCTATAGAGTATAGTCAAATGACACTAGAAGTTAAAGGTTAAAAATGAAGTTTCAGCTTCACTTGTCATTTTGTATGTCATGGTGTGACAACACCTCAGCAGCAGATATAGTCCAGATCAAGAAAGAAGGAAAGAAAGGCTACACAGCCTCATAGACATCACTACGAAGCATCTCCATGATTGCATGTCCCGGTGCTATTGTTAGGCTGCAGTCCTTCTGTCAAAAGCTAATTCACAGCTAGCAATATCTTTATAAAAATGACAGAAATTGCTTAAACTGAGGATTTTGTCTAGTAACTCATTAAGGATAAGATACAAAGCAAATCTATAAAAACACTTCATAGACTTTAGTTCACTTTGGATAAGACACTTACTGAAAAATGAAAGGAAATAGCAGAACTGTGAAGAATATTCAAGAATGGAGGTTAGGGAAGAAAGGTTGGCTGGACATACCAAGTATCCTTTTGGATTTGTAACAATAAATGACAAAAGGAAAATAAAACAGCTGCCAAAATCACATTCCAATACAAAAACATTTTTCTATATTTGTCATAACAAAAAGGCCTTGTTTCTTTCCAGTGCTTCCTTCGAGTGATTTGAGAATGGATCCTCTGCCTTCTAAATTGTTGTGCTTCCCAGCGCTCTCTCAATTCTGAATAGCCAGCCTGTTTTTGAGACCGGTTTTACAGGAATGAGAACAGCAATAACTAAAATGTAAATGCTGTAGAGGACTACCTCCTCCAAAATGGGATTGCTCTGTTTTATCAGTCAATTTCTGAAATACTGCCTTTATTTCTCAGATTTGCATAGTGATGATATCTCTTTAAGTGTCACAGTTCCTCTGTAGTGAAATTGTGGTTTTGCTTTGAAAAGCGACTCTAGAAAAAAAACAAATATGTGATTCCGTATAACTGCAGGCCAAACGATATTCTCAATTACATTTGTACAACACTACTAAATATCATTGGGGTTGCACAGGTATAAATGAAAGTACAATTTGGCCTGCAGAATCTTAAATACAATAAGACAGAAGCTAGAAAAACCCCTGTTGACTTCCATAGCCCAAGCTGAGTTGCTGAGCTGGTAAGTACAATTAAATCATTTTGTAAATGTGTAAGCTGAAAAAAAATTCCAGATGTCATGTTTTTTCACCTTAAATCCTATCAGCTCTTACTTGGGGATGTGAATTTGTCTAGTCATACTCATATACAGAGAGGGGATACTAAAGAAAAAGAAATCTTCTCTACGAGAAAGGATTCAAGCTAATATTTTTCTGGAGAAATTTCAAGTTTCCATAAAT
Source organism: Struthio camelus (assembly GCF_040807025.1). Lineage (NCBI taxonomy): Eukaryota > Metazoa > Chordata > Aves > Struthioniformes > Struthionidae > Struthio > Struthio camelus. The sequence continues at coordinate 146,883,940 of NC_090942.1, read as the reverse complement.
GTTTTTCTTCAAATGCAAATGGTCAATTTTTCTTAATTCATATAACCTAACCAACAAAAGAACAGATCAAACAAATGTTAGTTTATAAACTAGAGATCTTTTGAATGCAATGTGCATTCAAAAGATATCAACACCAAGATAATGCCTGATGTTAAAATCAATGGAGTAAAAGATTTAAATGACTAAAAGCTAGTTTAGAGTAAATGTGACTTGTATAAGTGTCATACATGAGAAGAAAATAAAAATTAAACTAAGGAAAATTGTTCAAATAGAAAACATAAGTTGTGAATATCAGTAGACTACAACTCGTAGACTTGCATATTATAGCTGTCATTGGTCTATTTGGCTTCAGAAACTAAATTACTTAAGATAATTAGAATTACAGCTGGCAAGAATTTCCACTCTCAGGGACACTTTAACATTTCAATATTTATTTTCATAAGGAATCAGAATACAAAAATCAAATTCCTCTTGGAGCAAAATTCTGCAAAAATTGTGATTCTTAGGTATTAAATAAAAATACTATCAAAATAACGTCCAACACATATCAGTAACTGTAACATCTGATGGGAACAGATTGTAATATTTAATTTGGTATTGTGGTATGATAAAAAAGTCAACATGAAATGAGGATAAGGAATATGAAAATTAAACACTAATTGACAAAGCAGAATATTTTGAGGCAGAACAAGGATGTGTGTGACGGTGTTGGCACGCTCCCTCCTCCCCTTCAACCTGAGCATTGACTCCTAGCTCTGCTCAGACAATAGCCCTCAGTAAGGCTATAAACCATCAATAGCGGTCGTGATGGCTGCATTCCGATCGTGATAGCTGCATAAGAGCGGAATCTGGCACAATAGCCAAGGACTAGTTGAATGTGCACCAGCCAAGGTACGGCAAGTATGCATATATGACTATGAGTCAATCGTCTTACCCCATAAGTAACGCTGCAGCCCAGAGCCCATTTTGCTCTCCTGCATGGCAGTGGGCTGCATGCCAGGATCTCCCCTGGAGTAGGGACGCCTCTCAAGGTTACTCCTCAAGGTCAAGAGATTCCTTACCCCGCTAAGTGACTAACAGCATGCTGAAACTTTGTAACTCTGCTGAGTTACCTCTTTGGTTGATTGTGCACATAATCCTTAGACATAAACCCTTGACCGAGTCTGGGACTAAGACTGGATCCAGCCGCACCTAGAGTCCTCTGAGAAGGAGTTTAGAGAGCAAGAGGGTCCATTCTGAACCTCGTGACTCAACGGGAGGGTCTCCTTGACACTTTTGTCTGACCCTGTCCTCCATGCAGTAAATAACCAAGTGAACCTTGCCATTGACCCTTGTTGAATCATTGTCTTATTTACAATTGAACTTTGTTAAATCGCTATCTTATCTTAATAAAACACATCTCTGCTTCTCTCTTACGAGTGAAGTGCATCACTCCCCACTCCTCCACGACAATGTGGAAGTAAGATTTTCAGCACTGTGGAAACGTTTGCATTTTGAAAATAATTATTTGCTGACAATAAACTTTTCCATCCATTATTGTTTTACTAGTTCTGTTTTGATACTTTTCATCACTTCCTCTCTTTGACAATATCCTGAATAAAAGGTTGTTTGTCTTTCCTTCTAACTTCCTTTCTTCCCTTCTTTCTTCCTTTCTAGCAGTATGATTACAAAGCAGCTTTACTGCAGCATGTAGTTTGTTTTTTTTTACAGCACCTAGTTATACAGAGCACTGTACATCTCTGAATATAGTACAAAGAATGAATATTTAATCTTCATAAAATCCAAGAGAGATAAGTTAAAATAAAACAAGGGATAAAGAGACATGTTCATTTAAGCAGAGAGGTAGAATTAGAAACAATGTAGCCCTGGGTCCTACACTGTCCTTTAGGCTGTCTTGACTCTTGAAAAATGGCTCAGTGCATCAGCTAACACAGGATAACGGATAGCCTCGCTAAACAGAGCTATGCATAAAACCAGATTTTCAGTATACCTGTATGTGGAACTACAGATAGAGGGTGCCCCTTCATTGGCATTTCAGTTCAGATGAAGAACTGCTCTCTCTGAAGAAAACCTGACTGTTCCCTCACAGCCTGATAGCTTCGCAGCGCAGCACAGTCTCAGCATGCACGCAGAGGATTCCTCCTGGTTGCTGCTAAGCCAGAGGACATACCCGATGACCACACCGAAAGTGCTTCACCCACTGGTGGGTGGTGAGACCGTGGGGTGACACTGCACCTCGTCCAAAGTAAAACCCTCTGGAGCACCTGTATGTGAGGGGTCCTCAGTACCAACTGTTTTATCTTCAGCTTGCTTCTGCTGGGCGACACTGCTGATAGTGTAGACATAACCATAAAAATTCACATGCAATCCACATGTATTTGGAGTATTCCTGCAATTAGTAGTTAAGATTAGGCCTTTCCGAAGGCATTTGTGAATTACAACACATAAGAAATTTGATTAAGATGCTACAGGAACATAGAAGCCCTATGGCAGAACACACTGTAAGATACTATAGGTGCACCATATATACACCCATAAAGTTGATGTTTAAAGGGGGAGGTGAAGAAGTGCTCCTGCACTCCCTGACCCAGGTATGCAATCCCTTCACCTGCTTTGACATGGCTGGAAGCCAGGTACTCAGGCAGGACGTGTTCTGTGATGCACTCACAGGGGATGCCTCAGCTGGATGATTAGGTGACTGTATCTTCTGAACGTACTCACCAACATCTAGTTCATAGTAGACTCAGCCTACAATGTAGAATATGCTGCTGTTATTGTTTTGACAGTGAACAGCAACAAAAGCTCCACAGGAAGGAGAGCGAAATAATGTTTGGCAATGATATGCCTCTTGCCCAATAGTGTGAGCTGCAATTCCACAGCAAGTGTGCTCATGCTGCCCATCTATGTTAGCTGGCTCATCTCCCTAGCCCCTGTTTAATCCCTAGAAAGAAAGACGTGGAGTTTTGTTATGCAATATTCAGGCACCAGTGCTATCACCTCGAGTAGCCTGTCTGCTTGTTGACGAAGCAGAGAACTTCAACAGATCAGCTTCCAAATTCAGACACCTGCATTTGGTGCTTAAAGACTGACTGCAGAAATTTTCTCTTCACCTCTCTTTTAAATAAACTGTCTCCAATTGCTGTCTTGGCTTTAGAGTTGAAGGCCTCTGGAGTAATGAACAATTTTTATTTCTAGTGTGAGGGAATCATTGTCTGTAACGGTATCCCTTAAGTGCTGCTCCACTACCAATTACGAAAAATAAAAACAGCCGAATATAGAGACACTTTGCCCTTGTGAGAGGAAGTTAAGATCTGTTCTCTAAACCTGCTGCACACCCTCAACTCCTGCTCAAGTCAAAATGAATTTTATATATTCAATATTTTGAAAAATGAGCTCTTAACCTTTACAAACAAGTGCTTACTTTCCTTATGAAGTTCACATTTTGTCTGTTCTTGCTGTCCCTATAATGTCCAATCATTTTTGGCATCCTGCTAATCTCCTGGGCATCCTAGTCCCATGACAGTTAATGGCAAAACTTAGCCAAAAAGTTTGAGGGACTTTTTTTTTTTACATAATGAATAAATCTGTGGATATATTTCCTTTTAACGTTGTAATGGATTTGCTTGGTTGATTGTTTAATTGGTTGCTATTTTTTACTATTAAAAAGCAAGAGAATGTTGTTGCATCGCCCACAACATAACATCTTTCATCTTCCTTCCTGTATTCCTACTTGGAAAGTCTAACATTTTCAGCCTCTTGGACAAAATCTTTTTCATACCTTTTAAACTTGTTTCTGTGTTATATTCTTTAGAAGCAATAATGACCAGAACAAACTCAGGATTCTGAAAAAGAGCATGTTATTTCTGAAGTGTCATTTTAATAGCCCAAGAGTTAGAATCTAAATAATTAATATCCACTATGAACTGTCTCATAAGTGTGATGCTGTCAAATAATATTGGTAAATAGCTATGAAAAGGTCCAATCCGTCTGCTGAAGTCAGTGGGAACTTTGCCAGTAAGCTCAGCATGAGCAGGTTATAGCCCAAAGTAATCAGTTATACAGATGATTACATGAAAAGGTCTTAATTATAGCATGATGATTGAGTACTATTACAGTCACGAGACAGGCACATCTTCTGGAACCAAAACCAAGAAAAAGAAAGTATTGAGACTATTCCTCCTCTGAGATATGAGTCTTTGGCGGCAACCTATTATCAGATGATTTTTCACATGTTAGCAGAGTTACTCTAGTTTTGCCCGCAGTCTGTCATATAGAGAGAAATGACTGAAAATTTCCTGTTCCACAGTTCCTCTCTGTTAAAGGTCTCTCAGCCCGTGAAGGCTGTGCAGTTGAGTAAGACAAACGTTTTAGGCAAATCCAGAAACACTCCACACTTTGTTGCCTGTCTGCAAAGCTAAGTTCAAATGCAAGTTCTGCTTTGCAGGGCCCTTTTCCAGGATGGGGTAAACAAGTAGCTAATGACCTTGCGTGATGCCTGCCATCTTGATTAACACATCAAAGACTGCAATGCAGACCTCTACAGCTAAAAGCCTGCTTCTGCAGCTTGAACTTACCTGCCACATCTCCAGCTGAGAGCAATAGGAAACACATTATATCTCTGAATTGGGCACTGAAGGCACACAGAACATGCACAAGCTAACGGGATGCCCTTGCAAAATCAGTCAAGATCTTCACAGTTCTTCACTGAGTGTTTCCTCCTAGGCACATACACAGACGCATAGTTCTGCATAGTTCGTCTGTGAAACTCATACAGTATCCTACAAGAGCTAAGTCTGTACAAAGATGGGAATATTAGTAGATTTTGTATCAACTTCAGATTAAAAATGTTGTATTATTGCTTATATGTACGAAAAATCATTTTCTCTCTGTTACTTGGGCGTCAAATGGAAGCCTGCTCTTCCTGTTATAGAAATCAATGATTTTGGCTGCTTAGCAAAATCTGTCTTAATAAAGACAAAATGCAAATATTTACAAAATGTGTAGTCCTTACACTCAGTGCAACTAAATCATTAATAATGTTTGGTTCTGTTTTTTTATTGTCAAAGTCACAGGAAGCTGCAATGATGACAAATGGGAAAATACATGTCCACAGCAAATTTTAGGTACATTTTGTGGGGGATTTTTTTTAATACCTAACTTTTGACAGAAGTCTTTATGTGGCATTTTAATTCATTTTCTACATTCGTATTTGGCTTACATTTCTTATCTGAAAGGAACTGTGAAACTCTCCCATTGCTTCCTGTCTGAAATTGCTCTCTCTGGATGCAGATCTGATTTCCCTGTCATGATACATGTTGTCAGGCTTTGTATCCTCCTGAAATTATCATTAAAATGGTACAGCTATAGGACTGGCAAGCAGTCCCATTTGTAACAGTGGGGGATTCTGAAATATTTTCACTTATTTTCATAATAGCTGTTGGTAATTTCCTGAAGCTATGCATTCTGATTAAGTATTCTTTCTTTCTGCAGTCCTCTGAAGCAGCAGTAAAGAATCACTGCTATTTCATTTCAACTCTCAAGAGATGAGCAAAAATCAGTTGCCTAGCAAGCAGAAGTACTATTGCCTTTGTTAAAAGGTCAGACAAAACCGTGCTGAAAACTTTTTGGATACTTACATAAAGTGATGATTTATGACTTGGGAGTTATTTATTGCACAAAGGGGTCTTTCTTTGACCCTATGTGTCCTACTCTCACACACTTAATGCCATTTAAAGGAAAGGAGTATCTATGGTCTTCAGACAAACACTCTGACATTTCAGAAAGACAACAGCTACCTCTCAGTTTAAATAAACTCAGAAACGTGCCTGGAAAACCATTTGTCATCCGCTATAGAAATGTCACATTTCCAGATTAAGTGACAGAGGTATTAAATTCTTTACACACTTTGACCATGTACTAGAATACCCAACAAGTGGAAAGCTATTGTGCTTATTTTTGAACGGCAACTATTACATTTGGTGGTATCTTTTATGGAAATTCATAACACACTATACAAATTACAGATCTTCCCTAATCTATGCTATGCTTCATTTCACAAGAACTTTTTACCGAGCAGGTGACGAATTCTGACGGTAGGTACCCTGTACCTTTCATTTGGGCAGATATATTTCCAGGGTGCTACAAACTAAACGTGTTAAGAGTACAGCATTAATTTCACACAGAAATCTTTGGAAGTGAGAGCTCAGTCTGTGTTTAGGCTTTCTGCAGATCTGAGAGTGGGAGGGAATGCATTTTACATAAAGACTCTTGGTGTGCTTGCAGTCCTTACAGTCAGGAGGTGCAAAAAATACCTGGCTATGAGTGTTCATAAGAGGCCCGGGAGGAGGTGCCCTTCTTGTCATTCCTAAGAGACATGAAAAATCTCCAGGAAAAGCAAGAGAGAGCACCTCTATTTTGTACAGTGGGAAGATGTCCTGTCAGCCACATAGTACCGCACAAGGCATCAGTCCACCCTGCTCTTCCTACAGCACAATCATAAAACGTGATAAACCAAGCTTTTAACTTACTCTTTGCACCCAGTGAGAGATCTGTATGGACATGGCAAATAGGATGAACCAAAATGTCTCCTTTTTCCTTATCTGCTACTATGCAGGGAGGAAATGTGGATCGTACACCAAAACATGAAGAGGGAGAAAGAAGCTTCTCATCACCATCAAACATTCAACCTCTGCCACCAAGTTTCCAAATTCAGAATACTTCCTTTTCCATTGCAATAGATTGGCACAAGAGTTTCACAATGACCTGAGCTGGTGAGCTTTTTCCTCTCTAGACCCAGGCTGCTCATAATTTAGGCCTCAGTCATGCAGTGAGTTCAGGCTAGATTAGCACTTTTTTTGAAAGCAGTCAGACTATCAGCAGGTTCAGCATCCCACATGCAAAGAGTTTGTGGCAGGGTCAGGACACTGGCAACTGATCCAGAAATCAAAATGGCTATAAAAACTTTCACAGTAGTATTAGAACAACATTCCCTTTGCATGTATTATTCTTTCCCTCCAAACTTATTAGTTACAGCAACTATTTTTTAAATTAGTGTTTTGGATGCATATGTATTTGTGTTCTCACAGATATATCATCTTTGCACTGATTATTTCAAAATGTTTTTCAACTACCTAAAGAAAAAAAAGAAGAAAGGGTCATGAATTAATACCCTGCCTAATAACCACAGAAACTAGAATCTTCTAGAGAAAATTAGCATTTATTTCTTTCCTTGTGTAAATCATTCTAACCCACTTCTGCATTTTGTCTGATGGTGAGGGATTGCTAGGCAACACCACACTTGCAGGTCAGCTGCCACTTCATGACTATGCCTATGTCAATTTTTTGAGACACACTGAATTTCTTCAAAGATTATGTTGCCATTTAAGATTAAGAACATTTAAAAATACTTAACTAAGCTTCCTACTGTAATACTAGCTCTTGCTTAATTTAAAACTGTGTTGCGATGGCTGAATATTACTTGGAGTGTCTAAATATTTGGAAATAAAAATGTTATTTTCTTCACTAGTATAATAAAGTAAGGTATAAGATAAAGTCTGATTTCAAGTATAAGGTGTGCTTTCTCTTTCTCTGCCTGCCTTCCCTATTTTTCATGCCAAAAGTAACTGTTTGATTTTAACTTGAAATAAAACTGAACAGCTATCCTGAAGTAGCAGATGAATCATTTTAGTATCTGATAACTTTCCACATAAAGGCAGCTCTCTACAGGAGTAAATGTCAGTCTGCATAGCTTAATAAGCTCATCTACGTGAATATAGTTAACAGGGACATGCTCACACTGAAAAGCCGATTGCTGGTGGTGAAATTTTCAGATTTTGCCAAACTGCCAAATAGGTTGTGGTATTCCTACTTTCTAGCAGAACTTCAGTAATCTGTGTCTGAAGAAGCGCTAAAAAATAACAGACGCACGCCCTATTGGAAATGTTCCCCACCATGCGATCCCAACAAATAAAAAGTTGGGACTCCTAAAGAGACTACCACTAGACAGTAAACTGGAGCATATGCCATTTATTCTGCTCAGATGGTAGAGAGGTCTCTTTTGTGGAGGTAATCCATGTATTAACACTTCTTTCTTAGGAGTCTTGTCTAGACGCTCAGCTACTTCAAAGATGTGCCAACTAAAACCAGGTTTTTATAAAAGTAAGTACTTGAATACAGCACTGAAACCTTTCTGATTCCAAGTATATCATTAGGCTGTCAATATCTCTGTAAATGGCTTTTGGAGCAGCAAACACACAAATATTGGGAAAAAAAAAAAAATAGATCTACGTCAGTAAATCAAGACTGCCAAACCAAAGCACAAGGTCATGTGTTAAAGCAGCACTTGATCTCTGCCTAAACTTTAGGAGTCCAGTGCAGCCATCCTCTTAACCTCATTCTCTATGATGTGTGGAGAGAAGCAGGTGAGTTTCGAGGCCTTCAGGGAGCAGTTGTGTTTCCCTAAGAGAAGGCACATAGTTTGCTGGTCAGCATCTCCCCCTGGAGGCTTTCATAGGCATCCACTTCTCTCCATTGCCCAGGCACGTACCTCATGGGAATGGCTTTGCTAGACATCTAAGATTCAAATATGAATTACATGTCTAAGGTAGGAAGAGTTCACTCCAAATCATGATTTGTTTGTCAGACTTTGGTTATGTCTCAAAATAGCATGTATAGACTAAAAATCGTGGCATTTTTTGTAAATAAACACATTTTGAATTTTTTTATCAGGTTTCTGGTCTGCAAAACTTTCAGTACGGTAAAAAGCCACTTTTTACTACAAACCTTGGTCATTAGACATCCACTTCTAAAAGTATCGGGAGGCTGATATAATTAGATACAATTAGAATGTTAAAGTTTAGGATTTTAAAAATAAAAGACTATCAAACCCATCATGACAATTGTCATCACTGTCATAGTACTTATAGAAGTTTCCCTTTTCAATTTTGCATATGTTTTCACCAACACATAGGCTAGCTTCTCAGTCCATTTTAAAATTACTTATATTTTTGTGTCATTGTCACCTTATTTGTTTTTTCATCTAGATTTAACTTTTTAATTTGATCCACATATGCAGAGATTTCTCACATTGCTCTGACATCACAATTCTATCATTCAACTTTCAGAACTGGACATTCCAAGGAAAATTGAAAAGATGGAACATGAGCTCAGAGATCCACTGACTTCAGTGATCTCTACCCTGCCACAGGGTGTCTCTGATCACAGGGGCAACAACCTATCAAAAGATTTTTTAATGAAAATCATGGAACACTCATAGCCATTTAGCATGACTCAAAGTGAAAGACTCAAAGTGAAAAATTTCTAGCCAGTTCCTAAAATGTCAGTTATCATTGTAATAAAAAAAAGAAAAGTATTATGTAAAACAAGAGTCCTCTGAATAGCACGTTGCTTTTTAATGAACGTTATATATTCAGTGAAGTCATTCGGCTTCAGAAATAACAAACTACTAACTGGATGAAAAAAATCACTGCAACTCATTGGTAAGTCGCATGAAAGCTTCCCCATAAAGGAAATCCTTCTCTGAGTAAGGATCTTTAATTGGACAATTATGAAGACCGAATGTTCTCATCAGAGGGTACATATTAAGCTCTCATCGAAGTCAATAGGACCTTTAATGTCTTTTAGAAAAAAAATTTGTCCTTGGCTGTTCTTCCACAAGGAGAAGGGAGAAGGAAAGAATTTTAATGAGTGGGTATTGCTATCTGTGAAAGAAACAAAAAAATAGGTAAAATCACATAATTACGAGACTTGATTACTGTTTATAAGATGCTTTGAAAACAGGCATCTCAGCCCCTAAGTCTTTTAGCAGAGGCCACATTTATTTAGTTCTGTTTTGCTTTATTTTCCAATATTTATTTTCTACTAAGTGTGTAAAGAAATTTCTCTTGAATTTATTTAATAAAATAGCTTCAGGAAAATGCTAATCTTATTTTTTTTCTCCTAAAAATTATATAAAATATAAATAGTACTTCTAACATTACTGAATACTTAGTTGTTAGAATCAGAAATCACAAGTCTTATCAGTTAGAAACTATATTTTTTGACAAAAACAAACTTATCTTTATTCCAATGGAACAAAATGATTAGAAATGCCAGTATCCCGTATGTTGAAGAACCACAGAAACAGGAGATAAGGAGAAATTATTCAGGTGTTGACTTACTTAATATAGCCCATGTTAAAGCATAATTATTCTTTCTGTATTGTTTTTATTTCAGAAATAGAGGCAAGAAGGAAGAATCTGTCATACACTCACACCCAGCTCCCAGCACGACAGACGTTATAGTGTTTTTTCAGTTGCTTTATGTAATCCTCTGAGCAGGAACCAATCTGAAAAAAACCCTTCTCCCTCACTATTCTTTGTACCTTCAAGGTAGATGACCTGTTTAGTGTATTTTCATTTTCTTGACAGTTAGCTAAACTACATAGACTTAACATTTAAATTAATGTTGTTGAATTCTTCATATCATTTTCTTATTTCACATACAAATCTAATGGGATATACTTGGCCTAGAAATCTTTATTACAGCTGGATCCTTAAGTGTGAAAACATTGTCACAGCGTGGTCAATACTCTCAAAAGACAGCATTTTGTAGACTCTGGGCACTGATTTAGAATTTCCAAGTCACTGAGGTTTTGTTCAGAGTCCAATGGCATCTGTAATTATTATTATTATTACTTTTTTATTTCTATTCTAGGTTCTTTATAACTCAGTTTGTATGTATGAGTTGATACTTGGATATCTTTGGTTTTTTTGTGCCAGATGATCATCTTATCTGTAAGTAGCAGTCAGCAGGTCGAAGGAGGGGATCTTCCCCTTCTCCTCAGCCCTGGGGAGAACCACACCTGGAATCCTGTGTCCAGTTCTGGGCTCCCCAGTACAAGACAGACATGGCACTACTGGAGAAAGTCCAGTGAAGGTCTACAGAGATGATGAGGGGACTGGAGCATCTCTCCTATGAGGAAAGGCAGAGGGAGCTGGGCCCGTTCAGTCTGGAGAAGAGAAGACTAATGGGTAATCTGATTAATGCGTGTAAGTATCTGAAGGGAGGGTGTCAAGAGGATGAGGCCAGACTCTTTTTCCGTGGTGCCCAGAGACAGGACAAGAGATAAGAGGCACAAACTGAAACACAGGCAGTTCTATCTGAACATGAGGAAAAATTTGTTTCCTGTGAGGGTGACAGAGCACTGGAACAGGTTGCCCAGAGAGGTTGTGGAGTTTCTTCCTTGGAGATATTCAAAAGCTGTCTGGAGATGATCCTATGCAATGTGCTCTAGGTGACTCTGCATCAGCAGGGGGGATTGGACTAGATGATCTGCAGAGGTCCCTTCCAACCTCAGCCATTCTCTGACTCTGTGATTCTGTGATTCTGTGAAGTAATGTTTATGGTTATGACTTCTGTGGGGTTGATATTGAAGTCTTTTGAAATAATTGGCTCTTTGGGGATCTTTGTGGTTGTCAAGTCACCCAGTGATGTTAAGTCATTATCATTTTCTGTTCCCAAGTCAGTTTTGTACTCTTATCAGTTATGATCTGTCGGTAGACGCTGTTATCAACACACCTCGAGTGAAGGGTACCAGCTACTTGATTAGACTTTCTTTTGTATATACCTTTATTTAATCACCAAGCAACCTTTGGCAATACAAAACTGCTATACACTAGAGTCACATTCAGGTTTTACATCTTTTGTCTTTGTTTTTTGTTGGTGCCACAGGATGATAACTGAACTAGTCTGTGTGAAGAATCTGGCTCCCTAATCGCTTTGCTGAGTACTTCAGAGGATAGTTTTAAGTGGCTGGTTTTCGTCACATAGAGGAATCTCCACCAAGATTCGTAAGAATTTTCCATGAAAACTAGTCTTTAAAAAAAATGTCACCATCTTCAAGTTTGCTGCATTCAGTTTTTCCTCCATTCCGTTTCAACATTGTGACAACAGCTATTCTAGATATAAATCTCCCTGTACGGTGAACTGTTTGTTCATCCTGTGTAACTGTTTCACTTTCTAGAGTCCAATCTTCTATACCAGCTTCAGCTATTAATTGCGTGGAAGCAGTTATCTCCACTCTGCTTGAATTTCAGGAGCTGACAATGTTTATATTCTAATGTAGCTTTAATTCATATCAGTGTTGCTAATGGAGGTAGGGCATAAAATGCCAGTGTGCGTACAGATTTCTTCAAACAATAAGGGTTAAATTGCTTCCTCTGATGTTAAATTCAGACTATTTCTTCTTAGAACATGGCCTCTGTTAGTTACCTAAGTGATACAATACTGTAACACATCTGTCCAATGCAAACTTCATCTGTATTTCATTTGAGAATATCTTAATTGTCCTCATCAGGATTAGGATCTGTTTATGACTCTGATGAGGATAAAATTTTGTATGGAGAAGGCCAATATTTTCCCTCAGAAATCTTACTAATAGCAATTAGTCAGGGCACCTAAGAGCAGTAACCACAAAGGTTAACTTTAGCCTAAACAGTAAGATCCACAAGCTTCCTGTTTAGCTGTTAGAGAGTGACAGACCTTTCTAGATGGTGAGCCAAAGTAACTAAATTAGATACTAAATGGGGACCTGTCCTCTTTCCACTCTCAAAAGAAGAGTCAAAGACAACTGGTCTTCCTAAGAGTTAGCTCTTAAATTCTACATGACAGACTCATTAGAACATTATTGGAGATGAAGCCTTGCACAGCAATATCTGTCTTGCAAATGGGCAAAGTCAAGTTTGTAAAATATATCTTGGATTTTTTAATTAATTACTATTACCACAATATAGCCCAGGGAAGTTCACCATGGACCAGGAAAACATAAAAAAAAGGGTGTTCCTGTCCCAAGGAACCTGTATTCAAGGTAGACCACTCACAAGATGTTAAATAAAGTATGTCTTGTAATCACTCTTTAGATATCTCATTGAAAATGTTCCTCTCTAATTCCTGCCACTGGCCACCTCTTTACCCAGTCCTCCAAGAAGCTGTGGGTCAATGTCCATGCAAGTGTTTACTGTATTGAAGCCAATCTTTTCTTTTTCAAGATAATGCTTTGTGACACATTGTATCAAATATTTTATTGCACTCTACATACAACACATCTCTGGTAAATCCCACTTTTTTGATTTGTTCATAAAACGTAACCACACTATCTGACATGATTTTGTCTTTATAAATTCATATGACCACTGGTCATCATTCTTTCTTTTAGATGTTCAAAGATATCCCTTTTGACTACTTGTACCAGTAATGCATAATAGTTAAAAGTGCAGTTTACTGAATGGTAAAGGTGGGATCTCTTACTTCAGTTTTTTGACAAATTACTTCCTTCATCCGCTACCTCTCTCTTGTCTATGTGCTATTTCATAATCCAGTTAGCCATCTATACAGATATTTCTCTCTAACTGTGTCCCAACTAGTTTCAGCTTCTCAAAGTTCATTGGTCTGATCCTATAGAGCATGATTCTGACACATAGGCTACTTGGACCTAACAATCATTTTCAGTTCTTTTCTTTTACTTATATTTTATAAATAGATAATTCAATATAATTGCTATGCAGAGTCTGTTATTACTGGATTATGCTAATAGATGGCCACTACCACACTTCTTTGCTCTTTTTGCTAGTCTCAAAAATGATATTAGGATTCTCAATAATGTGGTGCCTGACAATGTTCTTTTACTATTCAATATATTGAAATGCCTAAAATATCCTGAGGTTGTTTAGCATCCAGTTTCCTTTGAAGTTCAATGGAACATGCATAACTACTGCCCTTTGCATCTTTTGATAGTTGCACTCAGAACACATTGTACATTTGTAGCAATATAAAAAAATTTAAAAATCACATGGTGAAATAACAGAAATCAAAAAAAATCTTGCTTCTCTCTAATATTTGGGTACATTGGGCGTAAAACTTGATCACTGAAATATAACATTTGATCATTGAAACAGAAAAATATTGTGTAATATAAAAAGCATTGAACGGAGAAATTCATACTGAAATCTTGGACCAGTGTGAGTTGATGGCAAATATCCAACTGCTTTGTACAGATTATAGTTATAGCCTCATAAAGAAATGGATTTGCAGAATATCTGTATCTATAGTAATATTTCCCAAACTGTAAAAATACAAAATATTAATATTTTAGTATTTTTCTAATACTAATTTTAATTAAGTATTACTTATAATAACTTTTATAGCTACACTTTAGTGTTAAAAATGTTATCAAATATAGTATGTTGCAAGAACACAGAAAAAAGATCACTTTTATGGAATTAGCTCTAAGCAACACTTTGGAGTCAGCTCAAAGCTGGTTAGAGCTCGAAGAACTTTAAACTTTAAGCTTTTGGAAAAACCTGGAACCTCTGAAAGCAAGCCATATTTTTCTGGCACCTGTGTCATAACCAGTATCACTAGTATATGATAGCTGAAGCACGTTAGGAGGGCTTCTGGACTGCATCCTGCAACACAGATTATCCAAAAAGAACCCAGCTCACATCCTCTGAGACAGCTCTGAGATATGAACCAAAGGTCAGGAAGCTGTGACAATCAGCAGCATCATTTCAAAAGCACGTTCTGATCCAAGCCGATAATATACTATTTCAGATACTTTCAATTTATCCCATGGGGTGGCAGCTTAGTCCTTCTGTTACAGTTTTTCCATCCTGATGCTCTGTTGTGCTGCTCCAGTTTTTCATACGTTCTACCCTCAGTAAATTAAAAAAAAAACCTTAAAATTGTTGCTTGAAAGTGGGAGATTTGTTTTTTTGAGTACACTAAAATTGTAGTTTAACTTTCTGGGCTTCTAGCTTAAATGAATGTTTATGTCTTTTTCTATAATAGACAAAAAAGCAGAAAAAAATAGAACCCTTGAAACTCAACTCAAGAATTTCACAAGCCTTGAGAAGGGCTGCAAGTCAGTATCTACTATCTGTAGATACCTGGATCTCAGGGAAGGTAAGGGCAGTGTGACGACAGGGAAGGAAAGGGAAGTGAAGGCAAGAGGAGAAGGCTAAACAGATTATTTGCTGTGAATTCTCTGAAGTTTGTTACTTCAACACATTTGTTATCATCAAGCCACCAAGCGTCTCACACTCTGTCAGGCAGTTCTGTTACAACTGCTATCTGTTCATACGCAGTGCCACAGCTTCAGCTAGACTGTAGCTATAGGCCCTTCTTCAAGCTCCTTAGAGTCTGTTGTAATCCTGACTCTTCAGGCCTCTCCCTTTTCTCTCTTATGTCCTGCTAGAGTAGCAGCTGGAGGAAGGTAGGTATGCTGACACATATGCCAAAAATTCAGTAGAGTTGGGCCAACTGTAGATCAGACAGGAAAGAGAATCACAGAATCACAGAATAGCTGGGGTTGGAAGGCACCTCTGCAGATCATTTCATCCAGCCCCCTGCTCAGAGCAGGGTCAGCTTGAGCAGGATGCCAAGTGTTCAGAAATTTCCTGTGTTTTAGTTTTTGCCCACTGGCTATCATCCTGTCACTGGGCACTACTGAGAAGAGCCTGGCCCCATCCTCTTTATACTTTCTCATCAGACATTTGTACACATTGATAAGATCACCAGCAGAGGGGAAGAATCACCTCCCTCAACCTACTGCCAGTGCAGCCCAGCATACCATTGGCCTTCTTTGCTACAAGGGCACATTGCTGGCTCATGATCAACTTGTCCACCAGGACCTCCAGGTCCTTCTCTGCAAAGTTGCCCTCTCCAGCCAGTTCTCAATCTACCCCGCCATCTACTTATCTAGCCCATACTTTCTGAGCTTGCCTACGAGGATGGTACGGGAAACAGTGTCAAAAAGCTTACTGAAGTCAAGGCAGATAACATCCACCGCTCTGCCCTCATCTACCCGGGAAGTTATTCCATCACAGAAGGCTATCAGGTTGGTTAAGCATGATTTCTACTTTGTGAATGCAAGCTGACTCCTCCTGATCCCCTTCTTCTCCTTCATGTGCTTGCAGATCGTATCCAGGATTAGTTGTTCTTCAGTCCCAGGGATGGAGGTGAGGCTGATAGGTCTGTAGTTCCCTGGGCCTTCCTTCTTGCCCTTCTTGAAGATATGAGCAATACTTGCTTTCTTCCAGTTCTCAGGAACCTCTCCCAATAGTCACAACCTTCCAGATAATCAAGAGTGGCCTGACGGTAACAACAGCAAGCTCCCTCAGCACTTGTGAGTGCATCCCATCAGGGCTCATGGATTGAGCCCTGATGGGACTCAATGAATGGGATTGAGCAGTTTAACTTCCTTCTGTCCTAATTTCCTATATGCTCTTATGGTCCTCCCTAAATCTCCCTGGCTTTCTCACCTCCTGTTCTCAGGCTGTGTAATGCTCTTTGGCCACCCCAGAAGTCTTCTCATTATCTTCCTTCCAGCTGTCCTGCTCCCAGACTTTAATATAGCAGCGTGTATAGTACTGCATCAACCTTTAAATGGCTGTTATTCACAAGTTTGTGAAAATAACTATTGAAAAGATTTTATGGCAACTACTTTATATGTCAACAAATCTGTTGCCATTGACAATAACAGAAGTTAAGCATCCTCAGATTACTACCTCTTCACATTAAAAGAGAATCCTGGCTAGCTGTTAAAAGACTATATCTTGTAATAGGTAGTCTAATAATTGTCAATAATATGGTGTAATAGGATATATGTAATATATAAGTACTAATACTTTCCACGTTGCATGTTTCTAAATGTTTCCACATATATTTTTGTACAAATAATTACTGCATGAAAGGCTCATTTCCCATGAAATACAAGAATAAAAAACAAAAGTTCTACTTGTAAAAATAAGGGGAGCCAAGTTTACCCAGGAGTCAATTCGGTTTGAGATGAATGTATTTGTTCATGTTGGACTATTATTCTTTACTGACTTTGCAGGAACCTTGACAGATAAAAACTCCTCCAAGCCACTGTGTTTTCACTGTCAATAATACTAGTGCAAAAGCAAAAAACATCTTGGCAAGGTAACAAGACAACATTGCAGGCCAAAGGCTATTCTTTTTCTACATAAATTTCAGTGTCAAAATGGTAGGAAGCGCAAAATCATTTTCAAGCTACTAGGGAGTATTAGCAACTGTGAAAAATAGAAAGATAAGCATAAATATAATTATTCACCTGTGTCCTGTTAACTAATGGGAAGATTTTGAAGGGCCAGCCCAGAATTTTCAAAAAATGATTTTTCCTGATAAACCAGATGGAAAGAAAGTAAACAATTAAAGTGATTTTCTCCTTTGCAAAACAGCTTGCAGAAGTAATATTAACAAGTCTGTATTGTTTCCCAACAGAATGCACATGGAGGGCAAGTCCTCATGTAGTTTTTAATTCCATTTCTTACGGATATCCATTAGATGCTGTTCAGCAATACTTTCTGAACAAGTCTACCTGGGATCAGATTCTAATTACTATTTAAGAATTCAGTGGAATATCTGCAGGAGTGAACTGTGAATATTTGGTTCTCGGTCATGTAAAAGATTTAATATTTGCAGTAGTTTTCCTTCTATAATAAGAAAGAGAAGATTTCCAAAGGACAATTACTGGGCTGTAACTGGTGTATAAGCTATTTTATAGGGTATCTGTCCTGAGAGAGAGAAGTGTCCATTGCTGTGATGGCACCTGTGACTGCTTATTCCTGCTCTTCCCGGTACATGGCAAAAGAGGGCAGTGGAGTGCTGAGAACAGTCTCTAAACTTCTCTGCAGGTCTTTTATCTACATTTCTTTGCTCTAAAAATTATTACCATATCTTTAAAAAGTCATCACATTGTATTAATAATATCTAGACATTTTAAACTGAATATCCTGTAAACTTTCATTTAAAAAAGGATTTTCTCCTAGCAAGCCATTTAATTGATTGATCGAGACCTCCTTAAAATCACTTACGTTACCTTCCAAATCTCTTATCACAGAAGGTACTGCATTTTCAGTCACTAATAGGATACTACCATTTAGTCTCATTTACATCACTTCATTCATATAGAGTCCAGGGGAGTTGGCATTTTTGTCTCTAACACAACTCTCCAAGTTTAAAAGGGAAATGATTAGTTCAGCTGTCCTCACACGGTTTTGTTTCCTTTGTACGGTGACACTAATAAAAAAATTGTCTCGTTTTTGCCAACATGCCATGGTCAGTCACCGCTTTTGCTGTGTGCTTTCTTAATTTGTTGGGCAGTTCTGCCTTCTGAATCCTTCTGAAATGTTTCTAGACTTTATCTGCACTATGTCCATTTCTTAATGTGTTCGTTCATGCAACTTTAAACATTCAGCAACACCATCTGTTGTTCCCACATTTAGGAAAAGAGCTTGAAGGTCAAAGATATGTTCAAATAACTCTAGTTTTACATTTTAATAAAATCAAATTTGCAGTTTGGGTTTGCTTTGGTTTTCAATCTGAATCTGAGATGCAGTTTCCTTTCACTGAAAACAGTGGTTCCCATTTTAGCATAAGCTGACATGGATAATATGTCATTAAAATAATGACATATTATTTAAGAGGAATGGTCACAATGAAGAGCCCCAGCCTCTCTACCCAGCAATGTTCTTTCATCTTGTCAGTAATTGCCTCATTCTTTTTTTTAAATAACTAGGGTTTCCAGCGTCAATATACTCCTCTAACTGTCCTCAGGATGTCAGTGCTCTAACCAAATTTATTAGCAATGCTCCTGCTTTCCTGTTATAAGTCAAAGTATAGTACTCAAATGTCGTTCACTTCAAAATGTCGTGTTTTATTTAATGGCTATAGCATATCAGCACCGCCTCCAGTGATCCTTTAACGTAAAGAAACAAGAGAATGTGACGAGATACCTTTGATGTGCCACATTCAACCTGAAGTTTGAATTATTTATAAATGTTTGGAAAATTATATAGAATGATAGCGCAGTGATATGTAACCTGTTACCACTACATTCTCAGATCAAAACACAGTAATCATCAACATCATTATCTTATTCCAGCGCAGTTTGCAGAACAGCTCACCGGACTGAGATTCATGGAGCCTGCTTCTAAGCCTGGTTCTTCCACAGTCCTGCTGGTGAACTCAGATAAGGCATCTCAACTCCTCTGCCTCGGTTACCTCTCCTGTAAAACAGGGGAGCTAATACTATCTTTTTTTAAAAGTATCTGGACATCGTGGTGCTATGTAGGTGTTCATATTTACAGGATAGAGGCTAGACAGCATTCCTGTTTTTACAGTTTTTGTTCTATTTTTACAGTGATATTATTCCTATTATTACAGTATTCTGTCTCCGGGGTGCTAGGTCCTGAACAAATACAAATGCAGGCTGGTCAAAGCCCAGTGCTGTTTACATTTGAAAATGCATTAGAAGTTTAAGATCATACTTTCCACACCAGTGCACTCAAACTTATGGGAAAATCAATAATTTTCTCTACAAACTGACTAAGCCTTTTCTGGTAGGTCCTGTTCTATGTAAAAACAAACAAGCCACTCTCAAATAAAAATAGACAGATCTTGCAATACTGTTAAATCCATGGATGCTATTATTTTTCTATGAGATGCCTGTAGAAATACTTTTGTATTTTGGTAAACTATGAGATCGAGAATATAAGCTTTTCCAATGGAAAAAAGTTTATATATTCTTTATTTTTATTCCCTCTTTTTTTGTCCCTAACTAAATAACAAAACAACGTAGTATTTCAGTTGCATACCTAAGAACCAATCTAAAAATAATCAAATGTTTCTCCATTTTTTAATATTTCCTCATTTCATGATTTATGTTTCTGTATAAATATATACACATTTAGACTGAAATTTATATATAGCTATATATTTATATTTTGTATTAAATTTTAAAATTTATAGAAAGATATATAAATCACTATCCAAAAAAAAAAAAATCAGTAAGAGCTGAGGGTGTCCAGATCAGCTGACAATCAAGATACTTTCCAAATCTACAAATTGCCCGATATAAGGCCAATGCTCCAATTATGCCCTAGAGCACTGTTACATCTTTGGGTCATCACTGAGCTTCAGCCTGATAAAAGGATGTTAGGCCATTAGTAGAAGCTGAGGATTCTCTTGAAAGAGGGAGATCTCATCTCTCTGCCTAAAGATGCTGAGTAGGAAATGAACCAAACACACAAGCAGAGGCCGTGATCTTGGCCAGAGAAACAGCCCATCCACAAAGGTAGCTCAGAAGCACGTTTAGTTTATGACAGAGATTACTTCCATTCTTACCACTCCCCTTGCTGAAAGCTGGCATAAATGCCGTGGAAAGCCATATCAACTTCAGCATACCAGGAGCTGCTTTTGGGAATAAAATGATCTAATTCTTCATTTCTGGGGCATTGATCTAGCCCATGTAACAAACTTCAAATCAAAACTAAGCACAAAACCAGGAAACGATTGTCTATTTACAGGAAATGGCCAAATGAGAAGTGAACATTTTTATTTCAAGCATCATTAGAGGCTTATTAGTAATAAATGTGTGAGTGTGTGCCTGTATATGCAGGTACGTGTAGCATCTCTTTTAAACTCATGATGACAAATCCTTCTAGTGTAAGTGATAATGTAATAAATATCATAGGAAACATCTTGCAAATTGAAAAATCATGATTGACAAAAACCAGCAAAGTGCTAGTAACAAGCAAGATTTGAGTTTGCTTTTGAATGAAAAGTTTTGTTTTGTTTTTTTAACACAAGGGAAAACAAGAGTAAGCTTTTCTTAGTAAGTACTGCTATTCAAAGGACAAAGTATTCTGGGCTACAAATGCCAACTGCTACTATTAGAGTAAAGATGGAAAAATGTGTTGACTTTTTACTTTGAAAGAGCTTATTGTCATGTTTCGTTATGCTCAAAGGTGACAATAATTTTGGATTTTTCAGCCTGTCCCCTAGCAGGGCACAAAAATTACTACCCAAGTATTGAAGGTGCAATCAAGTACAGGTTTCCTGCAAAACAGTTCCAGTGTGAGTTGGATTAGACTGTTAGGTAGCTGTTGTGCTGTACATTAGGATTAAGAAGCATGAAGGTACTTTGTCAAAATTGAAATCAGGCAGTCGACAACATCCAGCTGATTATAAAAGCCAAACCTACACTTTAAAACATTTATATAATTAAAAGGAAAATAACATTTACGCTATAAAAAAGAAAAATAAATGGAGTTCACAATTCAAACTGTTGCTCAGAGAGAAATGAACAAAAATTATTACACCAGCACAGACATCACAGGAACATAAGGGACAAGATATGAAGAAGTTTAAGTCAACCAGCAGCCGCCTTAAAAACAGCAAAATAAGAAATTCATCTTACTATTTCAATATAGAAAATGCTATTTAATAAAATGTTCATTAAGCACATTGATACATGCCTACATAGAGTCATAACATTTGCCTTGTTAGGCCACATCACTACAAATTTAGTAGTGTGCGTTCAAGCTTGTTTCAAAGCCTGCACCAAAAAGTGCCTGCCACAATGCAGTATATCTTAAAGTCGTGGTCTAGCTCTACACTTCTTGTCCTTGCCAGACAATGGAAAACCTCTGCCAGGGTAGACTCTTCTCTGCATCTTCACACTGTGTCCTGGTGGGAAATGCATCCCAAGGACTGACTTTCCCAGATGTATCTGAGGTTTGCAAGTTCTCAAAAGATTTGCCAGAGACACCTACTTTTTTGGAATCCTAATTTCCAGAGAAAAGTATCCTGAATTTGCCATATTCCCCAGGACACTTTAAATTAGGCAAGTCAAAGTTCAAACAACATGTTTCACTCTAGCAAAACAGAAGTCTGAAGTCATTGATTACAGAACTGGAAACTGAGTTACAAAAGAAATCCATTAAAATGGAGTTAGATTGTACTGTGTATATACATGTACATACATATATTTAGATTGTACTGTCTATATACATGTACATACATATATTTGTGTATATACATGTATACATGTATATACTTAGTACATGTACATGTATACACACAAATATATGTATGTACATGTATATACTATGCTATCCACTGATCTCTCATTCCAGCTATTACTGAGGTGTCCTCCGAACCTCTTCTCAGGCATCAAAGCACAGTTACCAGTATACCTCATCAGAATACTGTCTTTCAGAGTTAGCCCTCTACTTTTCCTGAGGGGGTTTTTATTTTTACACTTATCATAAGTACCACTTTATCTCTCTAATCATCTAGAAGACCAAACTGTGAATAATAAGTTTAGTTTGTCTACTTGACATTCATAAAATTGCAGTAGCACACCGTTAGGCTTATCCAGGAATGACTCCTTTTTGATATGTACAGAGGTTCTTTGGAGTGCTGATTTTTTTTACTCATGCTTACCTTCGTTTTTAAAAATCTTTGAGGCACAGTCATGTGTTACATTGCTATACTTCTCAATCATATACCATGAACATTTTTTCTCATGGGGTAGCAGTTTGCCTTTTAATTTACCACCATTATATATAGTACACACATTATACATTATTAATAAACATTATTAGTTTAAAAGCATATGTGTCACATCAGTCCTTGTCAAGCTAGTCATAAAATGATGATAGGCTACATGGACTGAAGAGTTAAAGGTGGCTGGATGTCATCCTAGCTGGATCACTTACTTGTGTGCTCTTGTCTGCAGTTTGAAGGACTTCAACCATTTATTAATGCATTTATATCCTCAGAACCAAATCCTTTGTTAATATAAATTGGCACCACTCCACTGAAGTCAGCTGTTTATAACAAATGAACATCTCCTCCACAGCAAGCAAAATTTTCCCTTCATTTATGTATCACCCTTCTTGCCCATAGGATTCTGCCTATATGATTAAGAGAATGACTCACAATAGGATTTGCAATGTCCTCTGAGCCTGTTCCCACATTCTCTGTTGTGGTTTACCTTCTAGCTGATCTTATTAGTAAAGTCAGAAGTGAAAGAAACCCTTGGCAATGTGGTAATACTTTTTGATAAGACTTTCACACTTTTTCCTTGGAATGCATATCGGCTCCAACATACTGATTCACATTAAATGAATTTGGTGTCAACATCTTGTTCCAGTGACAGGAACAATTAAACATTTAATTCCTAAAGACAGTAGACTCAAAGAAGTTATTGAATAAATGCATTAGATACACTGTGTATATCCAGTTCATTCACCGTAGTTCTCTGTATAATGTAAAAAAGACAGTGGCCTGTGAATTTAATACACAACACAGTAGCTTGGTGCTTCATACATAATTTAGTTTTAGAAGACTGAGAACTTTCATAAACCTACCTAAATAGCAAGTTGCTTCTCTGCCACCTTTAATTTAAAAGCTCTCTAGCCTTGCAGGCCCACGAGGGAAAAATTAAAGTCAGTTCAGAAATCTTCAAAATAGTGGTTTATGCATCCAAATATGTAACAATCTTTTCCTTCCTAGGTGCAAAAAGTTTTTCATCGTGACTTGAAATAGATTCAAATAAAAAAAAATCAATATATACAAATATTTATAGATATATATTGAGATATACAAATGTTGCTTTCCATGAGTTTAATAAGGAGGACGGTAGTGAGTCTGTATGCTAATGTGAAAGAATCAAAGGTTGAATCTCTTGACTGAAGCTCTCATTTATTTCAGATTTGCATTGAAAATAATTACTCTTGATAAATTAGTCTTGTAATTTTGGAATAAATATTGGTGTACCCAGAAATGTTAGGATAAAGTCCATCTTATGGAACTTCCCAGTTCTCACTGGTATCTGCACAGGATTAAGTGCAGCAGGCAGGTGTGACAGAAAATCTCAGATTACTATACAGAATGTTTTCTCTTTCTGGGAATAAAATACAACAGCCTTTTGCATTAAGTATCTTTCTATTCAGTTGGTATTCAATTGTGTATCTAAATACAAACTGTGAGCTGCCTAGGAATGAGATGGCAGGTTTGATGTTGAAGCTGACAGCTCCCATGGGATTGTCTCTCTCTTCAGAAGAGTTCCTATTCAAGTTAGGAACTGCTTGAAAATCCTATTGCATAGACTACCTGCATGGACATTACAGTTAACATAACATGCTTTGTATAGCTGAAGGAGAACACCAAGCCAGACAGAAATTGGACAAGAGTAGGGAAAACACCATATTGCACAAGAATATGCCCAGCACGATCACATTATAGTCAGAGCAATGTAACTGAATTAATTTCCAGTTCCCAGAAACGTGCTAGAATCCCCACAGAGTGTAAGAATTAAACAGACTATAACCGCATTGTGATTTTAGTCTTCAACCTTCAGGCTACTCTTGTACCTGATGGCTTTGGTCTCCATGCATATATCAGCATAGCGGTCATTCTGCTATAGCGATGCACTGCTGTGTACCACTTCAGCTCCAGCCCACACCATACAGCGGAAGTGTTGGATAAGAAGTTACCAGCTATGAACTGCTGGACATAGTGAAATCTAAGGATAGCTAGGACTACTGAGAATAGATCAGGAAGTCAGAGTTCCGGGCCTGGACCTTTTTCATTTTCCTGGTTAACATATGTTAAGTGTTAAGGGAGAAAAAGTACATTAGAACAAGCAAGCCACAGCTCATTCCAGTAAAAGACTGTAAAGAGTACATATTTCATAAGATTATAAAATCACAGGATAATTTAAGTTGGAAGGAACCTCAGGAATTCTGTAGTCCACACTCGTGCCCAAAGCAGGGCCAGCTCTGGAGTCCGACCAGGCTACTCAGGGCTGTGTCCAGTTGGGTCTTGAAAACCTTCAAGGACAGAGACAGCACAACTTCATAGGGCAACGCACTCTACTGCTTGACTGTTCTCATGGGGAAAAGGTTTTTCCTTCTATCCCTTGCTTCATTTATGCCTGTTGTCTCTTGTTCTCCAACTATGAAGCTGAGCTATGAAAAGCCCAGTTCCATCCCTTGATGACCCCTCATAGGCACCAGGAAGCTGTTTAGTGTCCCCGAAGCCATCCCTTCCCAGGCTGAGCAAGTCCAGCTCCCCTAGCCTCTCTAATGGTGCAAGTGCTCCAGCCTCAACCACCTTGGAGGCCCTTTGCTGAGCTCGCTGTCCATGTCTTTCTGGCACTGGGAGCCCAAAACGTGGTACAGCACCCTGAGGTGGTCTGATGAATGTTATGTAGAGGGGGATGATCCCTTCCCTCAACCTACAGGCTGTGCTCCTGCCCATCCAGCCCAGGTGCTGTTGGTCCCTTTGTTGCCAGGACACACCACTGGTTCTCCTTCAGTTCACTGTCCACCACAACCCCAGGTCCTTTCCCATAGAGCTGCTCCTCAGCCCCTCCATTCCAGCCTGTATCGTCACGAGGGGTCTTCCTTCTCTGGGGCAGGACTTGGCATTTGTCCTTGCTGATTTTCATGAGGTTCCTGTTGGCCCACTCCCCCAGCCTGTCTAGGTCTCCCTGAATGGCAGCTCTGCCCTTGAGTGTATTGACTGGGTCCCCCAGTTCAGTGTCACTGCAAACTTGGCAAGAGTGCACACCATTGCCTCCTACAGATGGAGAAAGAAAAAGGAAAAGAAAGTGTTGAAGACTATCTTACACATCATTGGATTGTTGAGGTGGCCTTAAAAGATTCTCTGGGTCCTCCCATAGCTTTCTTCCTCCATATGTAAAATGCAAGTGATAGACCCAGAATACTTTGGAAAGTGTTCTAAGAGCCAAGGAAGCAAAGTTCTATTCAGATCTTGGTATCAGACTTGTTAGCATCATTATTAGCAATTGCTTCACTGCAGTCACATGCCTGTTCCCTAGAAGTGGCTAGAGGACTCCTAGGGATTTACAGGGAATACTCTCATACGTCCTTGTAAGTTTGCTCCACACAGGTTTTACTTTGGCTCGCTTCACAGATTAGAAATGCCCAGCCGCTTTCAATCCTACTCTCTTTTCTACCAGCATTCTCAAACTAACCAGAATAACCACAGGCTGCAGTGGCTTGGTAGGAGTTGGTAGGTGTAGTAATGTGCCATCTTTCTGCATCACCATGTTAATGAATAAATGCATATTCCTTAGTTCTTAATTTACATTACAGTTCATTCATGCTATGCCAGTCACTAGAAACATGTATCAATGAGTGTCTTTCTGTACGCTTACAATATCTTCCTTTTATCTTCACTGATACCAAGATTTCATTAACCTCCCACTTTGTTACAGTCCCTACTAGACTTGCCAGAATGGTATTACCATATGAAATAAAAACAAGTCATTAGAATGGAGATTGATTGTAAACTTTGTTAGTTTTAATCCCAGTCATATATACGTATCTTACAAGGGTGATGATGATAGTATGTTATTTTCAGAAGTACCTTAATTGAAAGAGCTTTATAATATATCCTGCAAGTTAGCTGTCACACATCTTTTCCCTGAAGACCACACTTAATGAAAACCTTGCTTCATTGTTGCTGTAGCATATAAAATAATCAGTTTGTCGAATATTTGTGTAATAGGGTTCACAGCACATACAGCTTACTACTGAAATTGATACTGAAAAGCAAATAACATTTTTTTTCATGTGTCCAGGTTTGCTCCAATATGCAATAAATACAAAAGGCTTTTTTCCCCCGCCCTTAGTACATATATTCTCTTGTTCCACTCAAAACCAAACATTTTCTCAGGCAGGCTTTACAAAGTATCATACCTCAGAAGTATCATAATAATGTAGCAGGCTTCACTGTGCCTAAGTTTTGGCATGCATAACTTCAGGAGATTTGCTTCCTCCTTTGCACATAAAGACACAAAGTACAGAATGTGTACTAGGTGAAAAAAATTGTACTTTTGTTTGAAGGTGTTGGCTCTTACTGTTTTTAGCTAAAATATTACAATTCTGCTTATTTTTCCTCTGAGATGTTCTTTTCTCATACATATTTCTTGATCAGAATAGGTCAATTGCCTAATAGCCTCTTTCCCTAATTTGTGAGGGCTTTATCTCTTTGAAGAAAAAATGATACATAAAAACTATTTGTTACTAATGTATTTTTTCTAGCACATGTCGTATTTGTTCAAAGGAAAATGAACTTCTTTATGAGAATGATTCCTTTAAAATTTCAGTGTATAATATTTGTTTGATCCTAAAGTCCTCTAGAAAGCAACTGCAACACTCTTTTGTTTTAAAGTAAATGTATATGGGCAATAATAGAGCCAAGTTTCAAGCCTAAAGGAATTAAATTATCCATGTAAAGATTCTCAACTAGTTTTAGAGATGAATATATATATATATATATATAGAGAGAGAGAGAGAGAGAGAGAGATTCACCCATATTGATTGAATATATATATATAAAACATGTTCATACATACATACATACATACATACATATATACTGTAGATGAAAGTGGCATGAGTTCAGCATTCTACTGCACATTAGTTGCACTTTTTAAAATTTTAGTAAGCTGGAATCTCTCTTCTTCCATCTTGGTGTAATATTCTTCCCTCTTTATTTTCCCATTCCCTCCGATTTTTTAACAAGTCACAACTAATTTTTTTCACACCTTATTCTCAACCATGATCCAATTTCATAAAATGTTCTACCTGGAAACTCTGAATGTCACCTTATTGGTGTATGTCCCCTTTACATATAATTTAGTTCAATGATAATTCGTGAAAACACCAGCAAGAATCTTTTAACATTCAAAAGTAGTGCATCAAAACATTCAAATTAAGGATATAATTATCAACAGCGGTCATTATTATGAATCCCTCCAAGCTGTAGCTCAAACGTCTTCATTCAGGCAAAATTTTGAAAGCTACTGGAGTGCCTCTAACAATTGTAGATACTGCTGTGCAACTATATGAACCATAGTAAGCATGCATATTAAAAGCAGCACACTAAAATAAAAAAGGCTAAAGGGATTTTTACTTGAAAAACCTAGTTTAATGTAGAACAACAAATATTTAAGTGTGTGTAGCTTTCCAATACACTCATCATTTTGTCAGCCCACTTCAGGAAAATCAATTTGTGCAGTTTGTCTGCAAACTGCGTCATGTACTAAATAGTCACAGTTCAGAAGATTATAGCTTAGAAGAAAAAGCAGAAAACACTCATGCATCAAAGAAAAACTGGGAAAAAAGTCATCTGTTGAGAAACGGTAGTGTAACTTTTGCATACATTTTACTATTAAATTCCGTTCCTAAAGCAGTGCCACGCAGGAGGGAGGGAGCATGCCAGACAAGTGTCTAGCAGTATGTAGCTGGTGTGTTATTTCAGTATACAGAATCTGATCTTTAGGTGAAGGGCGAACATTTCGGTACTTTAGAGCTCCGTAACACCAGAATTTTTATTAACATTACTGATGCCAGATCATTACTATAGCAAAGAAAGAAGAAAAACTATGTCATTCATATACCAAGTTTACCATATTCAGGTTTAATATACCTGTTCTCATAACACCATATTCACTAACACTGCCTCAGAATTTGATATTTTAAAGGAACATTCTGGAGTTTCAAGTGTTGTAATCATAACATAACTAACCCCAACAATCCCACCTTCAGGCAGTTTATAAACATACAGTCATACCGAGTGCTTACCATGTTACAAATATTTGAAGGGTCACAGATTTTAAGGCCACAAGGAACCATTACAAAATTGTCTTGTCTGACCTCTTGCATAGAACAGATAGCAGCACTTCAGAAAATTGTTCTTACATCAAACCTTTAAGTAAATGGGGCTGGTTTAGGGCAAATCCGGACCTCCTGTCTGACAACAGCCTGGAGGCTCTGCTACTCTACCCTCATCTGGAGGGGAAAAAAGAACAACTGAGCACTCCTATGACACAGAGGTTTCTCGATTATGCAGTGTTTTTACAGCCCTCCATGGACCTTGCCTAACCTTTCACGTCTAAGGAGGCCCTCTTACACCGGAATGATCTTCAACGTACATTTTAAGCCAGTTCTAAGGAAATGGTACACAATGCAAAGAGGCATATTCTGAAGATCCTGGCCCTAATTAACCCTTTTTAACAGGGCAGGAATTAGAGAATATGCAAAACTGAGAGGTTCACCTTTTGTACCTCTTCTGAAAAATATTTAATAAGCTTCCAGGAAGTTCGCTTGAATAAGGATCAAGTAAAGGATGTTGGACGCAGACCTAAACGACTTATCCAAAGACGTATTGCACATTTAACCCATATGGCAGCGTCAGGGTATTTGGATTTTTTGATTCCTGGGATTGTGCTATAAGGTACTGCCTCACAGTAATAATTAATCTGTAACATTCAGGAAAAAAAAAAACACGCTTCTGCAGATGAGGCAGTGATAACTTTTCCAGTGTTTTTTGCAAAAAAAAAAAAAAGACAAAACCCTTAAGTATCCTAGTTCACACGATGCTTGAATAGTCTACTAAATTGCTTTTTGAATAATAATATCCTCTCAATGCATGACATTACCAATTTTTGTAATATGGTAAAGATTTCTCTTGGCTCAAGTAGGAACATGATAAGTTGTCTTTGCCTTAAACATAGGTGTTTTTAGGTACTACTCATGATGTTACAAACCACATTTTGCCGAATTACACTTACAGGTGATCTGTATCTACCCAATTCTATCGTACTTCATATCTCAGCAGCAAATCATATTTCCCATATCACCTTTGAAAACACTAGGAATATGCTAGAAGAGAGCAATCTGGTGCAAACTGCTAGACTGGGGCAGAAATACAAGCACCTATTTAGATAGAAATAAAACTGCCGCTAAGCTTCTGAGCAAGCAAGGAAATAAATATATAAATAACACTTTTAGGTATTGTACTGTAACCAGTTTGCCTTTGTCTACTATTTTAATATTTCTCTTAGCTTTAGTAACTTCCTGCTGTTTCAAATTCACATGCAAAACTCCAAATATTTTTCTGACTCCACTGAAACTGACCGTAAAACTTCCCAGTGCCCTCAGCAAGGCCAGGATTTTGTCCTCTTATATCAGATGTCACAGTAACAGGAAAGGTGTTTTTTGTATTTTTAGGTTTTTGCATTTTGTTAATATACAGTAATGAACACATATACTATTTTCCATAGCCAATGAATCTGCTACTTTCAATTATAAATCAAATATGGTATTCCTAATTAATGCTCTGCTAATTTTTCAGTTGGGCTAAGCTGGAAAACACCCGTTAGTGCTTATGCAAATACATACATATACATATATGCTTTATACACACACACACACACACACACACACATTTATGTTTGATTAAAAGCTGTTAGAAAAAAATATTTATACATCTTGTCTCCTAGAAATTACATTCTCAATATAATAATGAGCCATCTGGAAACACTAGTGGTCAGACAATAACTGAATAGACTATTGCACAGCCTCTTCAAATATTAACTTAATTAATGTTTGCTATGACAGGTACTATAAAACATACTTAGTCATATTGACTCTTAAGACACTTAATCACACACACACATACCTGTCAATATTTAATGTTTCTTGGAAATCACTTTAGTTTGTCACATTCCATCCTCTTCTATAACTAATACATTTAAATGCTAGTTTACTGTTAAATAATTAACACTACATGGCAAAGCCACTGTAATTATATTGGATGCTATTTCCTGCCAGCTGGGATACAGGCAGAAGGTGTGTATTGCTGTTATTTGGAGGGGGACATGTGATACAACCTGACATATCAAAGTGTGAAGGGCTCTTGCCGCTTAGGTAGGAACAAGTTTACTGACTAGTGAACCTGCAAAAATTTCAAGGAAGAGGACTTGGGGATTATTTTCTTTCCAGGTGCATGAGGAGAACAGAGTTATGCCACTTTTTAAATGCCTTTAAGAGCTTTCCCTTCCTCCTCCTTTCTTGCTTTGCTGTTCGGAACTGTTGAGTAACAAACATTTCAGTGTACATAAGAGAAGTAAACAAATGCTTTGCTACTGTAGTTGCAGGGCAAGTAAACATTGATGTCACTGCTGCTATAATCACATTAGTAGGGTGCTTTAATGGTAATGTCATGTTTGATCAACTAGTCAGGTCGAAAGACCTTCGAAATACAGCCTGAACAGTTCGAAATGGGAAAAGAACCTCCTTCCAAACAAATTCCTTTCAAACGCAGACCCCTGTTGCAAAGGTGAGCTTTCAGTCACCAACACTCAATGTCAAATCATCTTGAATCACACAATTAGA
The DNA here is from genome assembly GCF_040807025.1 of Struthio camelus. NCBI lineage: Eukaryota > Metazoa > Chordata > Aves > Struthioniformes > Struthionidae > Struthio > Struthio camelus. The sequence goes on along the minus strand of NC_090942.1, from coordinate 146,852,861 downwards.
CTTCACACTTGGTTACAGTATTTTTCCTCCTGTAAAACCAACTCTGATTTTCTCTTATTTCCCAGTGTGTACACACACCCACATCCTGCAGAGTCAGAATACATCCTCACTAGGGATAATATATGTACTTAGACTGGATTCGGATTCCTTAGTGCTATTCTGCCAAGGACAGCAACGTTTGCAGCCTGAGTGTTTGGTATCATTTTCCTTTCAATAGGTCTTTTCACTTTAAAAGCAATGTGTTGATGTCTGCCTGCCTTAGCATACTGTATTAAATTAAATGAAACAATAATAGCAAAAATATTCAATGACAAATTCTTTCAGTGGGAAAACAGCAGGGCAGGATACATTCTCCAGTGTCCCGGCGTGCTTGGTATGTTCATGCGCATCGACTACATACTTTTCAATCAACATTTTCTAACACTGGTTGGGCAGTAGCTTAACCCTTAAATACGAACCCTTTTGCACCGCGTACCGCGAAGCACATGCCAAGATAAGACGCAGTGCTGGCGAGAGCGGGCAAGCGACCGCTGCCCGTGCACAACTTTCGAGGCGCGTCTTCCCGCGCTCCCCCGCTGCCGGCCGTGACCGGCTGCCAGGTGAGGCGCAGCCACCCCTCTCCCTATCCCCCCCCGCTCCGTTCCCAGGAGGGTCCCCTGGTTGCCCGCTGAACAACCCGCCCGTGAAAAACGTACACGCAATTTTCCACCGCTGCCCCGATCCGCCTCTGGCTGTATGGATACAGCGGTGGCTTTCCCCATCCCCTGGGGCTCACCTTTACGCTCTGCCTCGCCGCGCAGCCACCTCCTGCATGCCAATGCGGGGCCGCACAGGCTCGGCTCGGCTCGGCACGGCACGGCACGGCACGGCTCGGCACGGCACGGCAAGGCGGCCGGCCGCCCCCTCCCGCCGCGCCATAGCGCCGGGCACCCGCGGGCCGGCAGCGCCGCAGGGTGCGCTTGCCTTTTGCCAGGTGTTTATCTCCGAAAGCGTAAAGGCGTTGGTGTGGTGGGGGGGGGAAGTCCACCAAATTTACCCAGACCGGCAGGACGGGTCCTGCTTTCTCTAAGTGGACACCTCCGCCAGCACGCACACCCGTCTGCGCGCGTGTGCGTGGAGGTGAGTGTGAGTGAGTGAGTGAGTGTGTGTGTGTGTGTGCGCGCCCGCCCGCCCGCCCGCCTGCGCCCCGGGGGCGGCGGGGAGGGCGCAGCCCCGCAGCCCCGCAGCCCGCGCCCCGGGCACGGCCAGCGGCGACTCACCGGGTCACCCTGGTCTCTGAAGGTCAAGCTGGGGTTGGCGTCGGGATTGCCGCGGTCCTCTGGGCTCCTCCGGCTCGGCCTTTCTCCTTTCGCCCTTCTCCTTTCTCTCCGTTTCCCCGGTGGCTGTCGCGGCGGCGCTGCCGCCCGCCTGGCCCCGGCTCCGGCTCCGGCCCCGGCCCCGGCCCCGGCCCCGGTGGCGGCGGCGGGGCGCAGCCGACGCCTAGACCCTCGCCCCGCGCCGCCGCCGCTCAGATGCCGTGGTCGCAATCCACATCGCGGCAGATGTACCACAGGATCACGTAGAGGATCAGCAGGATGGCGAAGATGAACAAAGCCACCAGAATAGCCTTGGTCACCGGGGAGATGAGGGACTGCATGTCCCCCGCGGGCCGCCGCCGCCGGAGGAGCAGGCGCTACTCGCGAACCGCACGCGGGCGGCGAGCGCGGACGGATCCCGCCGCCGCCGCCGCCCCGCCGCCGCCGCCGCCGCCGCCAACGGCCGGCGGGCAACGGCCGCCGAGCAACGGCCGCTCGCGCCGAGGCGGCGGCGCGTGGCGGGGCTGCCTCCCTCAGCGCCGGCCGCGGGCCTGCCCCCGCTGCGGCGCTCGGGCGGGCGCGGCGGCGGCGGCGGCTCCTGGGCGGGCGGGACGGGGCGGCGCGCACCGACACCTCAGCGCCGCGGGGCGTCCGGCCATGGGTCTCCGCGGCCCCGCCGCGGCTTCAAGCCCGCCCCGAGGAGGCGGCGGCGGCGACGGCGGCGGCGGCGGCGGGCCGGGCAAACTTAGGCGAGGGGGCGGCCCATGGGGGACAGGTGTCTGGCGCCCGGCTGGCGCGAAGCTCTCCGACGACAGCCATCCACGGGCGGCGGCCGCGGGGGACGGGGCGGCGCGAAGTTACGGCGGGACGTGGCGGGCGCCGCCGCCGCCCCGGGCGCCCGGCGAGGGGGCAGCGGGAGCCGCGGGCGGGCGAGCGGTGCCTGCAGCGCGGGCAGCGGGGCCGCCGCAGACTGGGACCGGGCTGATCGGTATGCCGCCCAGCGGAGATTTCCCCTCCCTTCGCCGCAGCTCGCCCCCGTCTCCCTCCTCCTCCTCCTCCTCCTCCCCGCTGCGCCCCGCCGGGGTGTGTGTTGTGGTTGTAATTACAGGGTGGTGCGAAGAAACGGGATTTCCTTTCCCCGCACACCCCCTCCGCCTGCACCTGACGTCTCCGCCATCCTTCTTTTTCATTGGAGACCGGCCGCCGGGGCTGGAGGACGGCGGAGGCTTGTCCCCGTTTCCTAAACGCAAAGGACCCCCCCGCATGCCCTCTCCCTCCCCGCCTCCCCCCGCCAAATAAAAGGAAAGGCTTTCTGGATTTGGCACGGGTCACAGCCTGCCCCTGTGGCCTTTAGAATAGCACCAAAGGCACCACGGGGCAGATCGTGCAAAAATAGGACAGGAAGCTGGAAACTGGCTGAAACACCGTCTCCCGCTCCCGAACAGCAGCTCTGATGCCACCTCCAGATACAGCAGCTCTGATGCCACCTCCAGATCACCCCAGATTCCTATAGAACCAGATTTAACTGCGCAGCCAGCAGCGTGTCTGGCTCCCCGGCAGGGAGGACGGTCCCAAGGCCAGCCCTGGGCTGAGAGGGTACCAGGGGTGCCATGCCCTCACCTCAGTTCCCCGTGCAAGTAGCCACCATGAGTACACGCAGGGTGGGGGACACAGGCAGCTCGTGCTGAGTTGGGGACACGGGCCGCTCGTGCAGCGTATGCTGCTGCTGGAGCAGGAGTAATGCCCGGAGCTGCCCCTTGGATCTGTAGGGCCAGGTGCCAGGGCCAGGTGCCTCTTCAAAAGAGAGGGTTTTGGCTCCTGACACGACCATATCAAAAACACAGAAAAACTGAAGAAAATCACAGACTCAGGTAAGACAGGGATGAAAGAAACCTTGAGATGTCATCTCCCCGAGGAGGAGAAGAGCAACATTTTCAAAAAGGAGAAGGCAAGACTAGAACTTTATTACATATAAACTGGATAAACAAAGGATAATCAGATTTGAGAGGAAGAAGGTAATGCTGAATAGATATTCAAGATGTAAGCGCCGTAGAGGAAAAACTGTTATTAATACTGAACATCAGGATTTAAGAAATGGCAGTGCAAAGAAAAAATGAAAGAGAAATGCTAGGCTGTTAAATAAGGAGACTTCTGAAACAATGAATTCTCTAAAGGGTATGCAATAATATCCCAAGACAAATGTTGGACAACACATTACCTGACTTTTTGAAAAAGCTCAGCTTTTTCATGCAGGAGGAATGGCCATCTATTTAGGAACACCCACAGTGCTGCCCCTGCCACTACTGCCACGGTCATTTAGTCTTTCTGTGTTTCAGTTCCTCATCTGCAATATGCAGATGGCCGTATTTCCTTTCTTTTCCTTTTGGTATGATTTGCCTTAGACTGTGAGGTCTTCACTGAACATTTTTTCTTTTGAAATAATTACATTTTGGCTGGAGCTGTAGTGCTACTGGGGTGCAAATAACAAGTTCATAAAATCCAGCTTGGACTCCAGACGGCAACTTCACTCACTAGTTTCTCCTAGCCATTTCAAAGCAGTGCCAGATTCTGGAGGCATATGGTTATGTGTGTACGTCAGACTCTTTGAGACATCAAAAATGGCCTATTTTTTCTAACGCACTTCCTGGACATGTAGTATTTCCTCCCTGGAAGGTGTAATTCAGTGTGGACTATTCAGTGTTCTGCTGTTCCCATACTCAAGCCCTCAGTGTTTGCCTTGTGTTGCTATCAGCGTTCCTTTGCTTGTCAGCACCCGAGAAAGTAGTACCAAGCCTAGCAGTGTTAGACATAGCAATAGCAATGGCATCGCGCTGTACTAAGTGATGTCTGATACCTCGGTACTTGTCAGCGTGAGAAGCAAAATAGTGCACTGTCATTTGTATGCCTGAAATGTGACTGATTGTGTAACATGTGCAATCTGTTATGAGCAGTTTTTGAATTCTACTTATTTAATTTGCATGTACTTATACACAAGGGCATCCCTGAGTGATTAAAAATATATAGCCTCTCCATGCTTGATGTTCTGTCACTGGTGGAGACGGAGCCAACACAGAAATCACAAGTTAAACAGCAAATATATTGCCAAAGCTGTCCTTCCTTGAGAAAGCTGATTTAAACAAGGAAGTAAATATAAAAACCATCTTAGTTTTCAGATGTCTTATTAGTAAGCAGTAGGGGAGAAGGAAATCGATCTTTGCCAAGTGAAAAGAGATAACGGTGACAGAAGAATCATTTTAATTTCCACCTTGCAAGCTGATATTAAATTAAAGAGAATACTAATACATGCAGCTTTTAGTTTTCTCTTTCTCAATTCTCTTTGAAAATGAGCTGCAGCAAATACACATTTGCAGTGAAGGACACGCACAGAAGACGGGTGGAAAAGACCTACAATCACATGCTAATGCATGCAGCTTTTAAATGCACCAAATTAAATCCCATTCTAATGTACAGAATGCTTATGCAACATAGACAGCACAAGGAGGCTGGGCTGTTTCTTGATAAATTCACAGGCAACCCTGGCCAATACGAAATCATCACAGCTCCCTCTGGGCTATCCGCTGCCCCTGCTACAGTGTTTATTTAGTGTCATAACAATTACAACATATTGGAAGGACAAGTTTGTTTTTATATTCCCAGAGTCCGTCACCACAGAATTCAACTAATGGTGAAAAATCCTGTCCCACCGAGACACAGTACATCCTTGTCCTGGGAGGCGGTTTGCAGCCAGTAAGTCCCCAGAACTGGGCTGTGGTGTTTGAAAAGGGAACAACCAATGCTCTGTGGTGGTGGATAAAACTTGTGCTTGGAGGAGTCACAGCTGTAATACTGAAGTTATCCTCTCTCATCATAAACCTGTAAATGGCAACAACGTAAACAAATGTATATTTTCCTCTTGCAGTAAAGACATGGGCAAATCAGACGGCAGTCTGATTAATTTAGGTTGAAATAAATAACATTTCTGATTCCTTCACCAATGAAAATATCCAGCCAGACTCATCCCTTTCTTTTTTGGGGCAGCTGTCCTTGCATAACTTCAGGGGTTTCAGTGCAAGGCTTGTAATTTACATTAGTCTTACTAGAAGGAGATTGAGGCCCAGACAGTCAAACACAAACTGATTATTTCCAAATGTGATTTTTCACTGCACATTCAATTTTCAATGTTTTGGAAGGAATCTTAGAAACAAAAATGTAAGTAGATACATTCTGGTTTATGAAAATGACTTTGAGACTAACAGAACAATTCCTTGAAGGACAAGTGTCAGATCCATGTGTAAGATGCCCAGCGAATGCACTTGGCCAACTGTTCCTAGAGTATATCTACACTAGTGTACCACACGTTAGAAACACCAAAGGCATTGTAAATGAGCTAACTTCAGTACAGGAAATTGTCTGGCCATGCTGCACAGTGCTCAGGACACATTAATTTATCTGTCTCTCAGTCAAATTTATTTGTCTCTCAGTCTGTTTTCTTAAGGTATGTGTATATTTATGTGTGTGTGTGTGTGTGTGTGTGTGTGTGTGCACAGAAAATACAGAAAACACACGTTCCTGTGGGGGTTTTATCACTGACTGACAAAAACACTATTTCACCTGAACACAAGAAAATGCAATAAACTTAGCAAAAATGGAGCCTTATCGAACAAAAAAGTAATTGACTAAGAATAAACAGTAGAAAAATACATCGTTGAAGGGACTGATAATGTCATTCTGAGCCTTCCACCTCTAGAACATCTTCCAAGTCCATTCCAAGCCAAAAGTGACCAAGAATTGATAGAATGGCTGCCTGGCAGCTGACTTCATAGCTCTAGTGATTTTCTGAGTGGATATATGTCTACATCATAAAAGAGCCGATGCAAGTGGCACTAATTAGATTGGACAAATCTATAGATTACATATTAGGTCTGAAATATTGCTTTTTGGCCAAATTGTGCTGCTGCCTAGACAGTATCTGTTCTGTGAATTAGAAGGGAGCTACCAGCTATCCAGCATTCTGCAGTGATGGGCACAGCACAAAAGGCCGGGCAGATATGAATGTGCGGCATGAAGAGGAATCAGACAAACAAAACAAATCTCCCTTTCAAAAGAGGGAGCCAGAAAATGAGTTCTGAGTTATCAGTGGTGTAAATTAATGGACCTCCCTCCTGTCAGCCATTTGGATAACATCAAGTCATGAGAAAATTCAAAATATAAGAGTTCAAGCCTACCTCCATTATTCAGAAGGTGAAGTTCAACCTACAGAAGTACAGAACTTTACAGTTTGGAGAGATTCACAGCCAGGAGAGATAGTCAGTTATGAAAAAAAGGCTTATTGGCCACAGTGAATAACAAATTAAATGAGTCCCCAGCACAGCACAGTTTTAAAAAAAATATATTTTCCTTATAGAGTACTTGAGAGTACAAATGCAGAAAGCAGAGAGGAGCTGTATGTTGTCATGCTGCATTACGTCAGTAATACACTCCTGGGATACCGGAGTTCTAGTTTCCAGGTTTGACTGCTTGGAATAAAAGGCAGGACAAGGCAACTAAAATGATTCAGGGATGTGAGAATGGATCTGTGCCAAATCGAAGGCTCAAGTCAGGGCAGAAAATTAGGTAGATGCATTCTCTCTGTCTCTGCCGAAGCTACAGATACAAGGCTTCCCGCCTTTCTATGGGAGACGATAAAAGATGATGGCTAATTCCTTTTGCCTTTTGGTTTATTCAGAGGCCTCCTCAGCATCTTGCTGGGCACCTGGCTTGTGGCACAGACAGTTACTTTGGGGGCTGCCTTTGTGCTGCGTTTGTGCATACCTTCCGCCCTCCCCGAGAGAAGCGGGAGGATGGTTTGTGCAGTGCCTGGCTGTAGGGACTGGGTCCCCTCTCAGCCCCAGGCTGAATTTCAGCTTGTACCTAGGTAAGGGCTGCTGTTGATGCTGTTGATTTATTCTTGATGTCATCGTCCCTCCAAGTGGCTTGTGGCATTACCAACAGACCATAAGAGCAAGTTACATGATCCTGTGCTTAAACAGTAGGGCTGCGACTCAGAAAAGTTCAGTCTAATTCCTACTGTATCACTGATCTGCTGCTACCTGGGTATGAGTGATTTCCTCCATCCAGGAGGAGAAGACAGTGGATACTACTGCATTACTGTTTTGTTGTGAATATAACTTTGCTAAATACTGCAAGTACTTGAAAATCAGCCTTTTTTGCAGTTCAACCACCTGTTATTTGAGCTGAGGGAGGAACATGCGGCTGGTCAGATGTGCTTCCCTGACAAGAAAAGTCAAGCTGTCTAGAGAATGAAGGTATTCTTCAAATTACTACCTGCACAAACCCTAGCTGCACTTTTGTTCTCTAATTTTATCCATAGGAATTTGAAAACACGGAATAAACTCAGCAAGCCAGTAATGGAAGAGGAGGGGCAAAGGAGGTATCTCTGACCCAATCTTACATTAGCGCTTTTGGTTCTTGTCTTTCAGATCAGAAGACAGAGGAGAACTTATGTTAGACACATGCCTGTCCTTAGAGGTAATTAATATATCTCAGCTATATTTCTGTCAGATTTTGAAAGAGAATTATGGTCGAGCCTTCTCCCTCCTACCCAGCTCAATGGTTAGATGGAGAAGTCTTTAAATAATATAGACTTTTCTCTTTGACTCCTTTCAGATATGCTAATCATCCTTTCATCCTTTAGTGCGGGGAGAGAGAACTGAGTTAATTAATAAGAGCTGACTATTCTTCTTTTCTTTCTCCTTTTTTTTTTTTTTGACAGCTTAATTCATTCTATATACTGGCTCCTGAGCACTCTACCGATACCTTGGGTTATGGATTTTTTATCTACACTGAAGTGCAAACTGTCCTTTCATACTTTACATTTGAAGTGAAAAATCTCTACTGGAAATCAAAAACAGAGGCAAGCTATTTGCAAAACTTCAAGGAATTACCCAACATCAAACAGATGAATGCAGTAGAAGAGGTGGAAGAGGAAGCTTTCTGCTCTTGCACGTATGTTTACAGAACCCCTTCTCAGGAAAAGATTAAGATATTGGGCATCAAAACGGACTTCATTCAGCTTAAAATCTTTTTTTTTTTTCCAGCCAGCAGCCACGTATGAAAACTTCAGGACTGATAGCCCCATTCACCCACGCCACCAGATAAACAATTTTGCTCTGATGGAAATTGGCTCCAACAATCAAGCTGTCATTTAAGCAGCAGAGGGACGTTCCGAAAAAAAAAAAAAAAAAGATAGCTAATGTACAATGTGAAAGAGATCAATATGGGCAACAGCAGGCTCCATTGTGGGTCTATTTAAAAGACGAATAGAGATGTACTCTGTAGTGAGAGAACTAGTTCTGTCTTCCATCCATCTCTTGTAAAGAGTAAAGAGAGATCAGACATGGTAATTGTCAAAGGCTGTTACCCTTTAATTGCATTCATATTTTCTTCTATAGGATTCTTAATTTTATGAGAGTCATATGTTTACATTTGACTTCCTCCTCTGTTTTATGTGCAAGAAAAAGTCCAACTGGCAAATGAAGAAAAATTAATTCCAAGTGTGCTCAAAAATCAAATAAGTACCTATTGTTTTGTTAGGGTGCTGGAAATACATTTCTACTCCATGTAGCAGACTGGTATTTGGATTCCCTGATCAGGGTCTCCGTTGTTTAGAGTATTTGCTACAGAGAGTAAGACAGTCTGTGTTTGAAGTATAGTTTGAGTAAAGATGGAACATGTGCAACAAATAAGACATTGGGAAAAGTAGGTCAGGGTTGGTAATGACAGAACCATTTGTTTAAACAAATGTGCAAGGTTACTGGATTGTGAATGAACTATTTAGAACAGTGAAGTATATAACTATACATAAAAGCATGCTCCTCAGTGAAAAATATTACTCAGCTGGGGATCTTTGTTTACTACTTCATCTCACTATCATCACAAAGAACCGACTTTTTATAGTGGACATGCAGCTGTTGTCAGGATGAGGTCTTAATGAAGCTTAACAGGAGGAGACTGTTAATAAATATGTGGCTCTTTATTCAGAGCAAAAAAAAAAAAGATTTAAGAAGCAAAATGAATTCAGCTAATTGAGTTTATTCCAACATAGTTATTAGCATTATATAACAACCTAGAACCAACTCAGAGATGGGGGGAAAATACCATTTTGATGATATATAGAAGCACTTGAAATTCAAGTTAGACTCAAGTATAGCACTTAGAATGCCTGGTCTGTCTTTAAGGATTTTGTTATTATTCCTCTTCATTGCTATAGGCTGCACTGTGCTGCAGTAGGGGTGTGTTTTCTGAAATAGGTATTCAAAAAGAAGCTGTATCAGGGTACACAGTGCAAGTACGTAGCACTTTTCCAGAAGGACAGACAAGAAGTCAGGAGATATATATTTCTCTTCAAAGCACCACTTCCAAAGCAGGTGAATGAAAGAAAAACAGTGGTCCAGCACTATCAGTAACAGATCTAGAGTTTTGCTGTGTGAATGCCATTGTTTTTTCTTATAAAGTTCACGCTGTTTTCCTTCTGAGTCATGAAGCGCTTGCATCGTCTTTTTTCTCAGACTCTCCCTTTTCAGAGGCTGTTCAGCTCTGGATGTGTGGGTCAGCTGGAGATACAGCCAGAAAGTTAATGTGCATGTAGCAGCATGAGAGCTGGGATCCTGTCGTTCCTCTCTTGCATTTTGTGAAACTAGCACATTTTGCTGCACAGCAAAGCTTGTCACCCAGGTTTTGACAAATGTAGTCACAATAGCTTGACACGTTTAACTGAACTTTATGGAAATCTAAGAAGTTAAGATTGATTTTCTGTCTTTTAGCCACTTTGTAGTTTACCTAAATATTGATTGATGGATAAGAGAACATTTTAGCCCATGCAGAGGAATGGACACTGGGAAGTTGGAATGGGAATTAGGGTGGCATATGGTGGATAGCTGAGAATTTTCTACTGGAAAATTTTCCAATGATAAATGGCCATCTCTGAAAAACTGAAGATCTCTACGGGGAAATTTTAGTTTTGCAGTTTTTGATTTTACATTTTGTTTTACAATTACATTTTGTTTTGCATTTAATGTTTCACATTAGAAGCATCGTTCAGAGTGTTGCTTCTATGATGTCTTGCTGGATGAATCTTATCAGCTGCACTCTCAGCCTCCAGGACTTTACCAGAGGTTCATCATCACGTGGCACCAAATGCCTCAGCCCTCTAATGTCTTCATCCTTCTTCTGGCTTGTTCCTCTCAGGAAAGAATCTAGGCAAATGGATTAAGACTATCATAACCTTCATTCCATTTCTCAAAACTTAAATTGGGCCTATGCTCATCTACTGTGTAATGTCAGTGGACCTTAAAGAAGAAACATGGTTCAATGGATGCCAGGATGCACAAGAATAAGGTTCGGTTTCATGTTCTGCCAAGACCACCTTGATAACTCTAAACAAATCATTTCACCTGAAGGTATAAAATAGGGATAATAATAACTCCTTACATAGGGATAATAATAACTCCTTACATTATAGTTAGGAGCCTCAGGGTAAGTACTGTAGAGGCTATGGATACTTGCCTATGACAGAGAATGGACCATATCAATACCACAGATAGATATTATCATCTGAAAGGGGAACAGCCTTACAGAGGATAAGTTGAAAGCATAGCTGTATACTCACTGTAGTCATTAAGGTTAACCTGAAGGCAGGTGAGGGGAAGCTAAAAATCAGATGTGCTCCTGAAGCTCTGGCTTTTTATGTCCTCTGCAACTGAAACCGTTGGGGGAAGCTGCTGCAGCAGCCACTGGAAGCCAGTGTGCTTAGCCCAGCACGACCAGCACGATCCTAGTTCAAGCAGAAAAATATGGGTGTGGGAAAAGAGTCCTTCAGTGCTGGGGAGATATGCTCTTCTTACAGTGCACCAGTCCTCACTGGTAGAATTTTTCTTTTTGCGTTAGTGAAGCAAATCCAGACTAGTGTATGAAATCAAACCCAGCAAGTAATAAGACCGACTGATTTCAACCCAGAAACAAAGTTGCTAGTTCTCATGTCTCACAGCTACTGCATATTATTTCTTTTAGCACAAGGATTAAATGATGTTTACTTTCAATGCAAAGGAATGCAGATTTTAAAAAGATTTATAGAACAGACTTTCAGATTACCTAAGTCTCTATAGAAGGTTTTGTTTGAAAACCTGGAACTAGCCAGACTATATTCAAATACAAAATAAAAAACACTTTCCAGTATCACGTGCCAGTGGTCATGAAGTTATCAGATTTTTTTAGCAAGTGTAAATATAGGAGAGAGGCTAAGCTTTACTGAAATGGTCTATTACAAAAGTGTAACATTTGCATAAAGAGAAGCTAAAACTTTCATCACAGTTGCAGTGACCAAATTAAGTCAATCTGTTCCCTTAAATAAGGTGTTGAGTCTTACAGGAACTAGTTCATATCTTTTCCTTCCATATATATTTGGATAATCTCTGTTAATTCTGTTAATCGTATAAATAATGTAATTTTCTTCTTTCCCATTTGTCAGCTACAGCCGTTCATCTGGCAAACATATTCACATTTCTGAGTTACTGCACAATAATGAGCAATTGGTATAAGTGCCAACATTCTTGAAAATATGCAGTTTTTCAGCGGAACCTATTATTTTGTTCCTTGTTTGAGCCCAGGGGCACTGGGCTCTTTGTCCTTCCCCTTGTGTAGGAACTGGGAGAGCTACCGCACTACTTTGTAAGAAATTATAAATACAAAATTAAAGCAAGAGTAGAAACTAGAATCTTAAAGAGGAAGAAAGTTAGGCTGCAAACACTTTGTCATTTCCATTTGTATCACTTCATTGTGTTCGCATGGCCACTTTTTCAGCTGAATCCTGCACTACTGATGTCGGTGGACTTTTACCATAATGGAAGCCGAATCAAGAACCTGCTGGAATTTTCTGACTTTTATGCATTGTTCTTGAATTCTTTATGTGCTCTGCTTCCTCCTTTCCACAACTATTTCTCTGTCTGTCTGGTTACTTTTATTGACCCTGGTGCTGTAGCAGTCAGGTTCCTCCAAAGCTTGCTGCTCAGTCTCAATAATATATTAAGCTAATGAAAACCTAGTTGTACAGGCAGGTTGCTGAGTAATAGCAGTTTTAAAAGCATTTAATGAGCTTTCTAGTTGGATACAAATGAATTCTATCAAAAAGAGAGAGCTCTCGGCAGGGAAAAATACCTGAATAGCACCATACTAATAATTCCTCCCAATGCCTGCTGTGTTGGTCTTTCCTCCCCCCCCCACTCATTTCTTCTTGTCTGAGAGCTCCACCTAACGGGAGTAAAAGGAAGGTATTTACCTTTCAGGCTTTCCACTAAAAATCTTTTTATTTCTATGCTGGTCTTTGTATATGTTGTTAAGGGAGGGTGGGGAAACATGGGCATCCTTTGACTTTCGTGGGAAAAGAGCAATTAGTGAATAGGCATTCTGTATCATGATTTCTCTCTCTTTTATTTTAATAGAATTTCTCAGAGTTTGAACACAGAAATTACATTAAATTAATATTACTAACATATAATTATTACTATAATTATTAATATTAATATAATTATTAATATAATTATTATTAATTATAGGATTAATAATTCCTATATGGCATAATTTCATAATGAATAAACTAAATGAAAGACATTTTATCCAATTTTATCTTTGTACCCTAATTCTTTGCACTCAAATGGTTTAACTGCAAGAGCAATTATCATGCACAGAGAGGTCTTCCTACCTGTGCATACCACTACAAACTGCTACAGAACTTAGTACAGGTACAAGACACAGCTTGCAAGATCAGGTCCAAAGCTGCACAGGGGAATACATTAGACCATAGGATAGGTTCTACTTCTCTTATTCACATAAATTAAAGGGAGACTTGTATTATTACTAACCTGAGGGCATCAGTGGCAAAGCATTCCCGGAGAAGAAATTTCCACAATCAATCAGTACTGCACCTGCAGATACTCAGAAATAATGAATGAGCGTCCCTTCCCCCTACTCCAAAGTGATGCATGATCATAAAAATCATGACCCTGCCTTCCGCATTAAATCAGCTCCAGGTTTTCAAGCTTTTATGGCTGCCAACATAATGTTTTCAAGTTTTTATTTTTAACAAATATTCCCCCCTTTTGCAGTGAAATCCGAGATCCTCACAAGCCTTCAGTAACCAAGAGCTGAAGAAAGTGATGCAGAACAGTGTTAGACTTGCAGCCTTTAGCAGATGAGGCAATTGTGTGGAATATTTCTTATAAATACCATATGCTACTCAAATTATTGTTGAGGAATTATTTTGCCTCAGCAAAGAGTTAAATCAAACGGAAGATGTAGACAGAGCCAGACAGGGAAGGCAAAATAACAATAACCCTTGAAAATGCAGTGCTGATGTTATTCTTTGGGAATATACCCCATCTGGTATCTGGTAGACTAAGAACAATTTACTCTTCAAAGCCTAAAACCGAGCTGAAGGAGGATGCTAGTCTAGAAAGAGGTCTGTGGAAGCTGACGGGTATCTACAGAAATAAAGAAAGAGAGAATGCTATCATCAGGCAGGCAGTTTCTCCCAGCATAGAGACAGAGTAGCTGAGCCAGATCCTCTATATTCAAGGTCATAAGGAATGACTGGTGGTCGAGTGGTAGAAAATACACATATATATTTATATTTAAAATAACACTTTTATTATTTTAAATACCACATAAATATTACAGAACTAATACAGTAGTAATATTACTATATCAATGTTGTTAAAATATTGCATTAGAAGCCCAGTAAAATGTGCCCCAAAAAGAAAACAAGCACTCCAATAAAAACTCAGCATGCCTTAGTACAAAAGGTAAGGAGGCCATCACAGGGAAAATGTCAGCATTTTAAAAAGCAGAAAATGTGCACAAATGAAACAGCACTGAAACCTATAAATGTGGCAGGTCAAATGAAAGCAGGAAATCAGGAGGGCTAAAAAAGGACATGAAGAGCGCCTTGCACCTGTGATACCTAAGCTGATAAGAAGTTATTTAAATATACCAAAAGCAGGAAGACAGCTAGAGAGTTGATTGGGTGATTTGGTGACAGATATAAAAAGGACAAGCAGGGCTGATGAGATCACAGCAGAGAAACTCAGTGCACATTTTGCTGTTGTGTTTCCTGCTGAAGACAGCGAGGTCCTGCACCAGAAACTCAGTGCACATTTTGCTGTTGTGTTTCCTGCTGAAGACAGTGAGGTCCCGCACCTCGCCCGCTCATTTCAGAAGATAGTTCAGAGGAGATGATCACCTTGAGTAAATATGCAAGCAGTATTAAGCAAAGTAGCTAGATTAGGTGTCAATAAGCCACCAGGGCTGGGTGCCCTTCACCCAGGTGCTGTGATGAGCTCAGCTCTGCAGTTGCAGAGCTGCTGGTGGAGGGACATCAGCACTCCTTGCCCGCAGCCCCAACCCCCAGTGCCAGCCAGTTGCCAGAGTAACTCTTTGTGCTCAAAGAGTACGGAAGTGTCTCAAGAAGGTCTGAGAACCACAGACCACACATCAGTGACTTACTTCCCTTCTGGCAAAGTGGTAGAGGTGATAACAAAAACAAGATCCCAGAGGATTAACACAATTGGCCAGGAAAGAGTTGGTATGGCCTCACTAAAGGGGAATCCTGCATTGCTAACCACCTGGGCACATGGATAGAGGGGATCCTACTGCACATGACATACTCAAGGCTTCAAAAAGACTTTGACAAGGTTTCACATCAAAGGTGAATACAGTAACTAAGTTGCTTGGACACTGGTTCTTTCATAGACTGTAAGTTGATCAAAAGGCAGGAGTAAAGAGGAGAGACTGAAGGTCACTTTTTGGTGTGGAGTCAGCTGTAGAGTCCCCCAGAGATCAGTGCTGGGACCAGTTCTCTACAAGACCTTCATCAGTGACTGGAAGGAGAAAGGACACAGTGAAAAGTTCTAAGTTTTTAGGTGATACTAAGCTATTCTGGTGAGTGAAATTTTATGCCAGTGCTGAGGGACTCTGGAAAGACCTCATAAAACTGAGTTGAAAAGTACAGCGAGACAAAAATGATGAGCTTCGATATCAAGAAATATAAGATAATGCATCTTGGGAAAAATAATCTAAACTGTGCCTTTGTGAGACTGAACTATCTCTCATTTACAACTCAGGAACAAGCCCTTGGATTTATTGCTAACAGTGCTCTTAATTCACTGGTGGAAGGTACAGCAGCAACCATAAAAGCCAAGAAAATGTTGGGCATCGTCAGGAAAGGTATTGTCAATAAAAGAGAGGGCATCATTTTGCTACTATAGAAAACCTTGCCAAGTGCACATCTTGAATACTGTGGGCACTACAGGTCTCTGTATCGCAAGGCTGACGTAGCAGACTTAGAAGTCCAGAGAAGGACAACTAAAATGAGTAAGAGGATGGCGCAGCTATTTGACAAGGATGAATTAAAAAGGCTGGAATTCTTCATTTTTAGGGGGAGGAAGCTGAGGGGAAACGTGAGCATGGCTTACAAAATCATGAAGATAGAACTGTTATTGAGCAAATTGCGCAATACTAGTACGAGGGTGCTCATTTGAAAATACTATGAGTGGTTTTAAAGCAGGTAGAAGAAAATATCTTTTTCTAGCTAGGCTTTGTTTCCACAGGAGGTGGTGGAGCCACATGGTACCCATCAGGTTCAAAAAGAGGTTAGGCAACCTTCATACGCAACAGGACCATGCATGGATACTAAAGAGAATGCTCAGGAAAGTATCTTCCAACTTCCTAATCAAATGACTTGCTTCTGCAGATGTATGAGGGGGAAGGACTGGGGAAAAGGGTCAGGCTCACATGCTTTCCCTAGATAGTATCTCCTACTGCTGCTACTGCATAGAGAATAGCAGGCTGGATGGACCATTAGCCTGAGCCAACAGGGCATTTCTTATGTCCTCATTAAATCTTTTGACTCCCTGTGCTTTGTACCTTTGCATAAGTGGATAAATAATGTATAAATAATGTCAACAATCCTGCACCTCCCATGCAGTACAACCAAACACTGAGCTAGAAGGTGGTTTTGCCGACAGTTATCTGGGTGAACAGCTGAGGAGTCTTGGTGACTGTTCTCACCAATATTGCTCTTATTTCAGGTCTGTAAATTGTCACCTAGATATTTTAGTGTCCAGTTTGTAAGTGTTGCTGACTACTAAAGAGAGTGGCCTGAGGGATATATATTGCAAACATAAACATGAAGCTGATTAAAAATTTGTTAGAGTTTTAATGAGATCTGTATTTTAAAAGAGAAAACAAGTAAAAATTTACTAGTAAAGATAAATCTTTTCACAGAATCACAACACAGAATGGTTGAGGTTGGAAGGGACCTCTGGAGATCATCTAGCTAAACTCTCCTGCTCAAGCAGGGTCCTCTAGGAGCATATTTCTCAGGATCGCATCCAGGCAGGTTTTGAATATCTCCAGGGAAGGAGACTCCACAACCTCTCTGGGCAACCTGTTCCACTGCTCAGTCACCCTCACATGTTTTCCTCATGTTTTCATTACTGTTTGGCTCCCTCATAACCTAAACAAAGCACATTGCATCTGAAAGCGATGATTATTGGCCTAAACAGATTGCCTGTGTCCCCTGAAGAAACTGATGATTAAACTGAAATGTAATCACGTAAGTCGATACAATATCTCGTGTTCTGGATATGGTACAGACTGATTTATCAAAGAGATATTTAAGATAAACACCTCAAATGCTAGTATTTCATGCAATAATATTTACTACACTGATTCAAAACTGAAACACTCTCTGTGTAAAAATATAATGTTCATTTATGCCTTTTCAATAAAACTTTGGTTAGATTAATTGAGCTATAATACATCTTCTTGGGCTAGGATATTCTCATTTCTGGATTAGGTTATTGCTTTTTGAGCAGCAATGGCTGCGCTTCACCTCATTACCGTTAGACGTTCATAGTATGATGACCACATCTGAACCACATCTGAATTCCCTTTACAATTACTGGTTGGAAATAGTCTCCTTCTGGCATACAGTTCATTTAACAGAGTAACTTTAGCATGAGATGAGTCACTTGCTAAAAGTCTCTGTTTCTCCCAGTAAATGATAAATGGAGTCTAGACATTTAGTTCAGATGTGTATGTCCATATTTGGTCTGATGAATCACACTCCTGATACCTATATTGCCTGCCGTATACACGTGGAAGAACAGTGTGACTGCTTCAGGTGCCCGACTTAGAATTTGGTATAGCTGAAAAGCCAAGGAGTAGAGCAGTCTCTGGTAGGGAAAAAGCCAAGAGAAGTCTGGAGAGAAGAGATGGCAAGTAAAATCTACTGAGATGTATTTCTCAGTTGTTCCATCTCCAGCCTCCTGGATCATACTGTCAATGGCAGCTGGTCTATAAGAGGTCACGGCCTGGCTGATCCCATTCCCCTAGCCCACAGGTTCCCCAACACCCAGTGGAGTTCCCATCTTGGCTTCCCTGTGGAATTTCTCCTTAAGTGCAGGGAGTCTTTGTGGGAAAGTCAGTGTGGCTGACCGCATCAACATCCTGATTCAGTGTCCCCCAAGGGAATCAGCCTATTGGCTTCACTGGATGCTGAACCAGGCAACACTTGTTGTCCTTTTGCCCATTCCACAACCACGTAGTTTCCTCACTGAGATGCTGCCTGTCCTGGTGCTCTCTCTGCCTGCCAGAGGCAGTGCTTGGTTCCCCCCACCAGTGCTGCACTGGGCTTCTGCAACAGTCCAGAGAGCAGCTCCCAGCAGCAGTCTGGGCCTATTGCTTTGAAACTATGCAGCAGCAGAGCAGATACACTGAGAAGAAAGATTACTGAAGTTTATTCTGTTCCTGTGTTTAGACCTAGCAAGGCTGTGAACCAAAGTACTGTTTCCTGGAAAAAAGCAGTTTGCTCCAGAAGGACTAACTGAGAGGAGTATCTTTTAAAAACTGTAGAAATAGTTTGGGGATGTTTGTGTATGCTCCAACTAGTGTCCCACACAGCATACAGTAAAAGTAGCAGATGATACAGAATTCATTTTGTGTGATTCCTGTCATAGCTCATACTTCAACTGATATGCACTGTCGCATGCCTTGCTTTTCATTCATTTTCCTGCATAGCTCCTCTTCCCTTCCTAAACGCCACCTTCCCCTAATGGCTGCTCCTCTTCGCTGTTCTGTATCAGCTGTCTAGTCTATGTGCCACTTATGTGGTAGCAGAATTTTTTGTGGTTGTGCTGCAACAAAAACAGACAGCGACTGAGAAATGGGAGTCAGTAGCAATTCAAAGGTACATTTTTTTGTGCATCTCGAAGAAAAGTTGATTTACAGTGTATTGATCTTTTTACCTGCTTTTGTTCTACCAAGGATCTAAAGGCAGTACGTGTTGTAATAGTTACTTAAGAAAGATGAAACTAATACAAATGTGAAGTCAACTGATTAGACTTGTTCCTTCATCTTTGCAGAAGTTGTTCATCTATTGTTGATTAATTGACATGAAAATTAGTTTAGCTGTACTGTTGCCCCTAAAGCTTCATCTATGCTAGTAAAATAAATACTCTCAGGATTATTCTCTGACACAGAGGCCAGCTGGCACCACAAGCCTGCGCCCCTTGATCTTCCTGATCCTCAGAACAAGGTGGTTATGTGCAGATTGCATGTTTGGAGTGATCCTTGGCCTGTGCTGACTCCTCAGCCCAGCCTGGGAATTGGTTGGGCACTTGGTCTGGGCTGAAATCATGTCACAGAACATGTAAAGAATTTAAAAGCTTAAGTGATGCCTAGGAGTATTCGCTAGGTCTGTTTAATGTATACAGTCCAGACGCTGCCTTAGTGTCCAGCCCCACGCAACTGCTACCTGAGTACCTTATGGTAGGATTAGGCAGTGAAAGAGTAACCTTTGGCAGTAAGCCATCATGGCAAAAATGAAACTATGTTGACATCTAAGAGCAATTGTATTCAGTTACATTCTTAATCTTTGTATTCAAATCCTAAGCGTATGAATTACTAGGAATTCAAAATTTATGAAAGCTTAACCCTCACAAACCAGTGACACATTTTAAACTGAAAAACAAATTCTGAACCAAACATTTCTTTGTAATCGTGCCCATTTCTTCTGTATTGATCAGCTTTATAAAATCACATGAAAAAATTTATAAGCATTCAGGAATATCTGCAGCAAACATGAACTATTGGTAGATTGTTCTGCCATTGGTAGATTGTTCTGATTTATGAAAAAGGCAGATATAGTGTTTTGAACTGTGCATCTGTTCAGATTAATATTATATATATTGTGTGTAAACTTAGAATTGGAAGAATTTTGTGATTAAACTGATAAGAAGTAACATTAGTGCAACACAATTCTTCTGTTCATTTCTTATTTCTTCTAAGTCATTAGCTTTGTAAGTTCATCCCTAATTATTTAGGGACTATCAACTATGCTGATGACAAAAACTGTCTGCCATGAGAAGTTAAATTATTTCCCTGGC
This sequence comes from Struthio camelus, assembly GCF_040807025.1. Taxonomy (NCBI): domain Eukaryota; kingdom Metazoa; phylum Chordata; class Aves; order Struthioniformes; family Struthionidae; genus Struthio; species Struthio camelus. The sequence goes on along the minus strand of NC_090942.1, from coordinate 146,833,069 downwards.
TTAAATCCAGAGACAATATCATAAGCTTTGAAATATGCAGAAGAGTTGATGAGAACTCTGCACCACCCCTCTTTAACTGCACATTGTGAATATCTTTAGGGAGAGCTCCAAGGGGTTTTTGTACGTGATAGCAGAGGGAAAATAGGTTTACATACCATCCTGTGAAGACTGAAGAGGTTCTGCTGGAGTCTTGTGATGTGTCTAAAAGCCAAAATGGACCTGTGATATATACCAGGAGGTCACCTATGAGCTTTGCTTAGCATGTATGAAAGAGTTCTAAGCAGGAAAAAGCAAACAAATATCAAGCAAAAATGAAATAATTGTGGATGAAACTGAAAATTCCCCTGTTTGTGTCAAATTACAGATTGAAAAAGATATTACTGCCTGGTCAAATGAAACCTCTTATTTCATTCAGCACAAAAGGCATCATTAGTTTCTGGGAAGTTTCTGAGGCACACAAAGGGTGTTTTATCAAAAACGCAAGTAAATTTCAAAATAACCTGATAAGCTTTATTGAGTGCATATTGAAATTAACTGGAACATCGAAGTCATTGTATGAATCAGGTGATTTGTCCTCATGTGGATTATTAAAATGCATAAGGCTAGGAGTTCTAAAGTGCTTCCCATGGTGCTGTGCAGGGCATCCTGACAGTTCTCAAATTTCAAACCCCCTTCCACAGATTTCTTTACCAGAAGCAAATACATGTGAACCTCCTTGACTCCAGAAATAGATGATTCTTCTCCTGCTGGTATAGCACATTATGAAACACCACAGAAGATCTCATTTTACTACCATTACCTTCAGAAGCATGTCTCCCACTGATATAGCAAGATCGGATACTGGTACCGAATACAAAATTCTCCTGTGAAAGCAAGATCTGCACTGACTTCAATGGAAAATTTTCCTGCTAATGGAGCATAGGATTGAGCCCATTAAGATGATTACAAGAGTGTGTTTTATCACCTTGATGAAAGTCAAAATGATGGAATAGCTTTCCTTAGCTCTTCTTTTGTAAATAAATGTCCTACACTACAATGACGTAACAAGTACTAAGTTATTTTGAGAGTGTAATACAGTAAGTCAGAAACTATGACATATTAGAGTCTAATACAGTCTGATTTACTTTGAATGTATGACAGCAATTGCATAAGCTCTTCCAGCCTCCTAGATGCATAAGCAGTGCTCTTACATAGACTTAGTCTTTAAAATAAAAGAGACAAGTCTGTCCAGTTTTGTAGGGATATAATTTTAGTAGCTAAATGATTATTAGATAATACTTATACTTGTCATTTGTATCATTCTTAGCTCAGGGCTAACCTCATGGGTTCATACTCTGTGTTATTGCTTGTTACTAACAGCGGTGTTACTATTATGTTTATTAATAGCTGAATAACAAATGCTACTGTGCAGTTGTATGGTGTTCTTACAGGAGGCTTCGAACTAGGGACATGATGCCAATATTACTTGTCCCTGACTGAGCATGAAAGTGAACAGCAGAATTTGCAAAAAGACTGATGATGACAAGACCCTGGATAGTATATACTCCTCTACTGCAGAAGCCTGTAAGTGGGAATTTCATATGGAGACTAATGGGATTTCACCAGTGGCTTTAATGGATTTAAAGAAAAGACACCAGCAAGCATCTCTGGAAGAGCCTGATGACAGAGCGCAGGTGGCTTTGCCTGAATCTGCTCTGCCATGTCTCCTACTCAACGGGCTACTCACCCCGCCAACTCCTGCCTCATACTCCCGAAATCTAACACACGCATCTGTCATCAGTGGTTTCTCCCCTGCTCCATGGTCTGGTGTGCCTGCTGGAGGGTCTATTGACCTATGCAATGCATGAAGTCCCAGAGCGGAGCAAGAGCAACCCACAGCCTGGTTCCCCGCTCTGGGGTGCCCCAAGGGTGGCGATGGTCCCATGGCTGCACAGCGCCTGCCTCGCCACCGCCACGGCACCTCCGGTTCAGGTGGGAGCAAAGCCCCTCGGGCTGACCGAGTTGCACTGTGCGGAGCAGCTGCTGCCTGTGTGTGAGGAAATGTAGCCACCGCAGCCACCGCTGGTAAGTAATTCAACTCTGTAGAAGGCTTTATTTCTTAATCAAACTGATTTTGCAATCCATGCCTTAGGTCCCAACTGGCAGATAGCTCTGGCTTTGATGCAGTAGGTGACAGCTGCCAACACAGAGGAGGGCTCATGTTTCTGGGATTGTATTTCAGGGTCACAGACTTTCAGCTTCAGCCCAGCTGGGCATTTCAGTTTGAATGCAAAAGCACTTCGATTCAATTAGGCCAAACTATCGGAAATCATCAGGAACTCTAATATTTCTAAATTAGATCTAGCCGAAGGGTGAAACCTGCATTTTCACAGAGCAGGAATACCAGCTGTCATGGTGAGGCTGGTGGGGTGCATCCTAACGCACGGTTAGTAACTCCCTTCTGACAGGAGGAGAAAAGTTTAACCAACTTGAGGCATTATATAAGACCAAAAATAGGGTTAGAATGAAATTACAATTACAAAGTGCTAATGAAGTACAGACACAGTGACTGCTAGAGCTAATTAGAAAGGGACATGATGACTGTGTACCAATCTCTCTCTCAAAATGGAATTTGCTCTGGTTCAGCTTTTCCATATCACTCAGGTCCCACTTAAAGAGGATACTGAAGGAGGGCAAGTGTTTGGCTAACACGATATCCCATCTTGACATTTTAACTTATAATACTACATGGAAAAGAGGGCTTAGCAACATGCAGCATTCTTCCATGATAGATTATTTAGATTAAAATATTGTTTTATTGCACTTTAGTGCTAGGCTATGTGTGTCCTACAATTGTACATAGATGCATCCATCAGAGCTCAGACATGAATGCGTCCAAGACAAAAGAAATACAAATCAAAATGTTTGCTGCTCAGGCAACAATTAAAGAATATTAACAATAGTATTAATTAATGATTTCAGATGGGTCCAGTATGGAAAATCACGCTTTCTTTTTTTAATTATTAGTTGATATTCATGGTCTTCTATACAGTGTAGTGTACTTTGAACAACAAAAGGAAAAGGACTGCAAAAGCTGTTGTTACTTTTTAAAGCTCTTCATGTTTTTATTTCTTTTATAATGTAGATATGGTAAAAGATAATCATATGCTATTACAGAAGATTTATTCATGTTTGTACAGTTCTTTAAAAATACGGAGAAAGGCTTTGTTATCACTGCAATTTCTGCAATTTGTACTATTCTTTATATCTGTTAGTTTAGCACAGGGTTCGGCAGACAGTGCCACTTGCTAAATAACGACAATTCTCACCCTGTCTACTAAAAGCAGGAAACGGGTGGAAGGAAAACCTTGTATTGGAGGGCTAGCTATTTAGGAAAAAATAAATCACAGCACAATTTCTCCCCCTACTATTTAGTTTTAAATAAAACTAAAATCTTTCACCATTTTAGGGCTTCAGTAACACATATACTTAAGCATATACAAAATTGAAGCATGTGTTACATGCCACTGCATGAGAATGAGGCCTATAAAAATCAATACATATTGACATTGACTTGGGAGGGGGTGAAAGAGGGAGGAATTTCACCCACTGACATCTTTACTTCTTTGAGTTTTCCAACTCAGTAATGTAGAAAGTGTTAGATGGAATGAACATGAACACACTACCTGCTAACCATTTAGACACTTAATTTCTAACAACTCATTTTCTCTCAAGTATCACAGGTCTATCTTTTATTTTTTTCTTAGCATGTTGCCCATAATTATCACTGATTCTCAGCCCTCCTTTTATGAGTCATCTTCTTGTTGAAATCCATGTGATTTAGAAAGTAGAAATTACTTGTGAAAGGGATCTTGCGCATTCATGAGAGGGACTACTGAATGAAAGAATGACTCATTTAAATTTCTAAGCTACACTGATATTTGCCAGCACAGTTTTTATTTCCATCAGTATTTGTTACATCAAATATTTATAAAATATTAAATCAATATTGTAAAGAAAGGCCACTGTGCAGCTCAAGGAAAAAGGAAAACAGTTTCCTCCATCATATAGTGATATAACATATCACTGGTCTATTGCAGCTCTCTCCAGAAAGAGGACCAACTATAGCGTTGTTATAACTATGACACTGAGAGACATAAGCAGAATGAAATTTTCTACATATACATCTTTAGTAGTACCTAGGACCCTAAGCCATAGATCAAAGTGTGATCAGACCAGGAGCTGTACAGAGTCTGAAGACTAATCTAAACAAAGTAGGAAATGTGTATGCTAAAGGTGATACAATAATGCTAATACAATAAATCTTTCTATAGAATGCCTTGTAAGACAAGCAATTCTAAGGTATGTTTTTTAGGCCATGTTAGGTCAAAAAGAAATGACAAAGGAATAGGCAAGACACTGATGGTAGAAGGAGCGAACATTTTACCTGCACAGCTACAACACATCACAGACGCAGATTAGGCTGGTTCAGGTAACCACGGAATCGAAACGGTTAGGCTGAAGGTCAGGCATACACTACCTAAGAAGGTGGTAATAAATTACATATGTCTGCGTGTGTTTGTAATCTTGTAGCCTTATATTAGTAACTGAACAACAATAGATGATGATGTCAATCTTTGGACAGTTTTTCCTTCTCATCCTGACTTCTGTACACTCAGGCTTCTTCTTGTAGGGATAAAGACAACGTTGCTTCCTTGCAACTTAATGTCTGAAGACTGGGGAGAGTTAGCCATAAGGGACTAGGCCCTTCTTAGTCTTTTTCGAAAGGATTTCAGGGTTAAGAATCTTTTCTATTAGCATGAATTTTTTTTTTTCTTTAGTAAATTTCTTCTAGGAAATTAAATAATGACAGAAATTCAAATTTCATCACTGTATCTGAGCACACTTAACTGCCTCAATGCCCCCAGAAGTGATATGGTTACCTATCATAATTTTTAGAAACTGTTGAAAAAATCAGACTTCCTTCAGCTGACTCAAGTGATGTTAAGTAAAGAAAATGTTAGGCAGAAGTGTAATTATGAAATTTATTGTATTCCTTTAAAATTATGTTTGTTAAAAATATTTAAAGTTAGAATATGGACCAAAGCAGGTTAACAAAACAAAAATATAGATGAATTTGCTTGATAATGACCTTACCTTTTTATGAGTATAATAGATTAGTTTTTGTCCTATCAGAAAATCAAAGGAAGAAAACTAATTGTCTTAATGAATTTAATCACCACAGGTTAGGATTCCACAATCTCTGCTAAAATAATCTTTAAACTAAAGTATACAATTTTTCTTGTGCTCATTCAAATATACAAAGGAATAGTGGCTGTACGTTATGTTATATTACGAATTTAAGTCACTCCGACAGCACAGTAGGATTGACTTCAGCAGTAAATACCAAGTTTGCTGTAGTGAGGAAATGCTGATTTTTGGAAACTAGTTCCTTTGTATTCTATTTTAATCTCTTGCCATACTCTTCCTACAGTTTTACTGCTCCTCTATACACTCCAAACAGTATGCTCAGCATCTCTAGCAAGATCTTGGAACACAATTTCCAGCTATTTTCAGCTGAAATATCATTACTTTTCATTTTTTTTAAATGAAATACAAAGTTTTCAACTCTTACAAGCCTTCTATTGATTTACCCCTAGATGGCACTCTGTAGGATGCAACTGAAACAAAACGGAGTAGTAAATCTTCCCGCCGCTTGACTTTCTGCGTTTTGCTGATCAGTTACTCCAAAATTGTTGCAAAATGAGGGCGAAATTCTTTCTTTGTTTCTTTCTTTGGCAGCTATTAAAGGTAAAGACAAGGACAAAAATAGTATTTTTAGTGCTTCACACACCAAATTTGTTTGGAAAGTTCTGCTTCTAAGGTCAGCTGGGAGTAATCTTTGCTCATCCTCACATGATCACTGATCACTCTTTTTTTTTTTTTTGTTTGTTCTCTTTGTTTATTTAGAGATGATCCCTTTGGAATAATGGCTTGCCCCTGGCATAACTGACACATTCATTGCTGAGTTATGCTTTTGCTGCTGCAAACTGATGAACTGGAGGTAAAGCAGCTCACTAATAGAAGATTCCTGCCACTCTTGTATGGGTTCTTTTGTTTGGAAAGATAATATTAATAGACAGACATGCTTAATTTATGTTTCTGCCACTTTGACAGCCCTGGGAGGTTTCTCTGCCCTCTGGCAAACTTGTTACATTTCTGTGAATCTCCTCTCCTTCGTTTTCTATGGTTCTCAAGTGGTGTACAGAACCAAGATACTTCCAGGCCAGGGGATTAAAAGAGAATGTCTATTTGTCCACTGAGATTGATTTTTGAGTGTAACCTTGGAGTCTATGTATGGGACTGCAGGTATGTCCTCAGGCACATTCAGGTGCACTTTCTGATGCCCAAGCAGATGCACTGCATATGCCGCCGGTAGAAGGACAGGCAGGCTGCAGGGAGGAGGTGCAGGAGCGCTGCGTTCACTCCTGTTCCCCAAACCCTCTCTCAGAAAGGTATAAGATCCCTTCACAGCTCATAAAATGCAATTCCTTAATGATTAGAGGTATATAGCCAGACACTCACTTGCACAGCAAGTTCTCCAGAAAACTAGACTTTCTAGGCCTATTTCCACTAGTGGGTTGCATAAACGCAAAACTGAGCTGTTATCTCCTATAGCTGCTCTACACTTTAAGCAGTGTAAGACACACAGCAATCAAGAAGGAAAATAAGGAAATAAACCCCAGCATTTCTAGAAAAATCTAAACAAGCCCTTACAAATAACTTCAGCCAATGGTGTTGTGGGGGCTGGAAAGAAATAGAACAGTAAGCAGCAACTGCAAAACTGGTTGCCCTAATCTTGTCCAAAAAGGGTTAAAAGGAGAGTCCTGATGTGAAAGATGGATATAAGACTGATTTTTTTTTGAGTTCAACTCACTGTTCACACAGAATGAGAATTTCACCAAAAAGAGAAGAGAAGAAAAAAAAATATTCTGTTAAGGTGTGGGAAGGACTCCAAAGAGCAGTGATCCACGTGCTTGACCTGGTTCATTATGCGCCTCGCTCCTGGCCCTCTCACCAGGAGTGCACATTGCCCAGAAGATCGCTGCTGGACTAGCCTCCTTCAGGAGACAGATAACAAACAGGAAAGTAAGAAATAGGAAGAATAAGGCTGAGGCATGGTTCGTCTCCTGTTTATTCAGGCTCGATGGAGCTGGCATCTAGTGTACAAGTTAAGGCATCTTTCAGAGCACAGACAGTTCACCTCAGGAACTGAACAAGCTCCTTGCAGCTTGGGAAAGTGGTCAGGACCTTACACAGAGCCAGGCATGCTGTTATCCCAGCCTCACTAAGATCAGGCAGAAAGGAGAGGCAGATGACAAGCTGGAGGGAATGCCAGCCGCAATTGGTGCTTTTTTCCCTTTCCCCACATTTTGTAGAAGGCCTTGACAGGAACACCCTGAAGTGATCTATAACGGGCGTTGTCATCTCCAGCCACACAAATTCATGAGTCAACAGCCTCACCAAAAAAATGCTTTTTAAATATATTTTACATGTCACTCTTATTTCCTTACTTGTTAGAGCGCTGTCTAGCCACATGCTCAAGTTGTTCTCCACAAACATGAAGAATAGACACACCTATCTGCAAAGGCAAGAACAACAAACTTAAGCAGCTACAGCACAAGAAACGCTCAAATCAAGGCTCTTTGACAACGAGAAACCACAAGATCCTGGGCTAGAAGATACATCATGGATTTCACAACAAAGTGACATGAATGGGCAAAACCAGAAGCTTCTGGATGAAATTAAGTACAGGAGGCCAGGCTATGGTCTGGCTCCCAAGCAGCTCTCGCCAGGGCAGGTGCCGAGGTTGTTTGAGGACTAGGGGCAGGTTTCTTTCTGTGCTGTGGGAGGCAGCAGAGCAGCATAGATTTCTGCGGGCTGCTGCAAGAGTTGCAGAAACCCTGAGGAACTTCTGTTGCATCCCATCTATGAATCAAGACCAGAGCTTTAGCTCTCTGAGATGTATGCTCTTTGCCATACTGTATAAAAACATGCTTACTTTGGTACAGCGACTCAATTACTTTACCTCTTTGGGTACCAGCACAATGTGCACTCAGAATCAGAGTCTGGAAAGGATTCATGGATCCTACAGTTTAGGTATGGAATGTGTGGATAAGAGAGAAAAAATATTCTGAAATTTTTGGAAGATCAGAAGTCAGACAAAATACAGGAGAGAAGGCAAAGAATGTAAGTGAAACAGGAAGAATGTGGAAGAGAAAATGGACAGAAAACAGGAAAATGGTACAAGAAAAACAAAACACAAGAAAGAGTAAATTACAGTTTAAATACGTAACCAAAATAAAGCTAATTACAATAGAAAGTAATAGAAACAACATACAATTTCTTATTTTAAATGACATACCATTGTGCTTCTTTGAGCCACAGTTGGAGCTTTTTCACGGTGGTTAGTAGGTTTAATTTCAAGGCCAATGGAACAGGTTCAGATTTCAAGCTTTTTTCTTGTCGCTTATTTTGGGATGGATTTTTCATAGTCGGTTGTTTGCATTTGGCTAAGAAATGTCTTTCTAATTTCTCAAGGAATTGTCAAGTATCTTAAACACCACTGCTTCTTATGACCTTCTCAAAACATTGAAGCTTCTCAAGCACTTTTCCACTTGCAACTTATGAGACTAGGAATGAAATGAATCATTAAAGGCTTTTGTCAAAACAGGGAACAAGTAGGAAAATGAAAGACGGTAATGATAAAGGTAGAGACAATTATACAACCAAGACCCTTGAAATCAAACAAACGGGAAAGAGAACGTGAACAATTCTACTCTCATTCTATAATCCCTCTCAGACCTGAAGGCTGACCCTCAGCTGTTCAAGTCAGTTAACAGGCTTTCAGGACCAAGATACTGAAAGCATAGTGCAGTGATATGTTTAAGAGTAGAAATATGCTTAAATAATGGATGTCCCAGCTTGCCTGTTGCACTCGATCAGCATATTTTTCCTCTTCATCAGTGCAAAAAGCCTGACTACTGCTTCTTGAGAAGCAAATAATTTTGACTGTGTCAAGGAGGGCTTAGATCCAGGATAAAGAGCTATCATCAGTGTGATAGAGCCGAGATAACATAGCATATCAGAGTCAGGGAGCTTCGTGATCACAGTCTGATTATTAGTTAGAAGACTTGTTCTATCTGTGATAGTGTAAGAAAAAGTTTTTATAAACATGTGTTTGAAAGGGTATAATTTGTTTTTCAATAATACCCGATTTATGCCATAGTGGAGCCAATGGTGTCATTGAACTATCAATGTACTGTTATAGTGCTATTTCCATAGCATAGTATTTCCACAGAATCTTAAACTGTGTACATGTGCAATTATTTTATCATCAAAATTTGTAAGTCTATATTAAAGCCTAGATTCTTGCAAGCAGCAATTGAAAATCAATAGCTATTCTTTGAACTGCTAATGTAAAGTGCTCGCAAAAAGTCAAGGTGTCCAGGTTTCAGGCTAGACATTCCAAAGGACATTTTCCTTTAATTTCTCTGCATCTCAGTTGCTTCTTGGTAGAACAGGTACAATGCCATCCTGTTCTCCCATAGGGACATGACAATAAGTTCATTCTGTCCTCCTAAGCACCTATAACAAGGAACATAAAGAGCCACACACATATCTTCCAAGCTGAGCTGGGATAATAGTTAGTAAATAAGGCAAGAGGCTTCCCACAGAACAGCAGGATGACAAAGAACGAAACAGCTGCTTAGGAAGCTAATTCCATCCATCTGGGGCACAGAGGTTTACATAAGGACCAATGGAGAAACCTCCTAACACCCAACTTTTTAAGAGCTGTATCATGCTGCAGATTCATAAAGGGCAAAAACTGATGTTAAGCAGCTGTACATGCAAGCTTAGTACTAGCAAGTCCAAAAGTGAGCATTTTCTCGTATTAGAGAGATGCTCATGGCTTTATACAGAAAAAGCTGTGCATAGAGTTGTGCTGCTCTGTCAATATTCATATAAGTGAATTCTTTGGATACTTCCACAGGAAAATTATATACAACACCGAAAACTGATTTAGGAAGTTTCCTGCCCTTATTTATATGCTTGCCCATAGTCAGTGACTAAGGCCCCTTTTCTATCTTTCATCAAGAACCAGAGGAAATAAATTATATGTTTTACAAAGAAAAGGAAGAGGAAGTCAGCAACTGTGAGTGGCAGTATGCCAGTATGACAAAAGATGTTTATCATGTATAGCCCTGCTCAATTATTGCGATCTTAGAGATCCTGATCCAACCATCTCTACTCTAGAGCCATTTTCATTGACAAGGGACTCATTATCAATAACATATAAGCCACAGCATTTCTTCTATTGCTTTTGCTGACTAATGACATGCAGATAAGTACCTTGGTATATGGTCTCACAGACCACTGTGTTGAAGTGTAGCGAGGTAAATGTTCACACAGAGGACTGAGTGTAGTACTCAGTGCTTCTTATGCTCTCCCAATAAGCTTCAGAGAGGATAAGGCACTTTGTGGTGCCACAGATGCCAATGTTTAAAGCACAAATATAAAATAAGCTATGTCTACAGGGGATGTAAACAGGTTCCTAGCTCTGCTTGGAATCTGAACATCATAATTTTTTTCCTTAAGTTAGAAAGGGTTTTGGTACCTTTCAAAAAAGGACAATGAGTGTAACATAACACCCTTTCTTCTTTGAGTTGCTTTCTTGATCTACAGAGGTCTCAAGGTCAAATTTCCTCAACACAGTGGTCACATCCCAGGACAGCATCCCCGCTAGCGAGATACGCTGAGGGGAGGTTCCCTCCGCCGCTTTTGCGGAGGCTTATTTAACAGTTCACTGTAGTAACTGGAGCGAAGCAAAAGCCTGCGCGTTGCACCTGCACCACGGCTGGGCGCTCTGGTCTCTGCAAAAAAGTAACTTGAATCATTTCATATGAAGTAAAAAAAAATTCAGAAGATGGCAATGAGAGTGCTTCCATGAAAAGACAACCCCCTGCATGAGGGTAAGAGTTTGGCATTGTAGGTTAGAAATGTTGGTTCAGCTTCCTTCAGGCTGCGAAAAAATATGGGCACTCGTCTTCAAGTGTGTGCCCTGAGCTCTTAAGTAAAGTCAGAGAAAGGAGCAATCACCAGTGCTTTTTCTTTTCTTCTCAGGCTTCCAGTGTATCAAAAAGGCAGTATGACAAATGCTATATTTCTGGTAGAAAGCATTTTTTCTCTTCCTTTTGTTGGCCCACACTTCCTTTGATTTCCTGGCATATGCTGAAAGTCCAGGACTGGCCTCCTGGTTTAGTTTCTGGACCTCTCTCTGATTTCATCTACCTTTTGTAGTTTTTTTATGCCACCATTTCTTCCTGTATGACACCGTCTTGAGCTGTCAGTAGACGTAAAATAAGAATAGAAGAATTAGGATACAAAAAGTTGGCAGAGTTGACTTTATTTAAAGTAATTATTAAAAAATTTGCTAGTCTGACCATGTCATTGAAAGCTCAAAGGAATACTTAGAGAAAAGGAGCTAAATGTAGGATACAAACTGTGAAGGTAACTGGGAAGAGGAACTCTTGTATATTCTTAGCTAAAGAAAAAGAAGGGAAGGAGTATGAGAAAAAAAACTGCTGATAGACTTAGGAACCATTCGCTGCGACAGCTTTTAGAATAGTAATCTATATTGTTTACAGTGTCTCAGATATTTTTTCTTCTTCTGGAATGGAAAAATTTTTTTAAAACTTCCCAGTCAGGAGTAAGTGTGTTTGTAAGGTTGGGAAAGCTAATTTTGGAAAAAAGAATTGTAAGTCTTTGGGCATCAAGCCAGTTACAATTTGGAAAGCAGAAGCTGAATTACGGAGGAAGTAGGGTTTTCTGCTGTTATTTTTCTCATTTAATCTCCAAAGCATACAGCTGGCTCAGGGAGGCTACCACCCAAAAACGTCACTGAAAAGATAAGCAGTGCCGTGTATGCTCTTTCACATGTGGATGTCAGCTTCCCCTGATAAAGTTTTACTTTGCAGTTTCATCATAAAATTTTACACTAGGTTAAATTTTGGCATGATTTAGAGGAAAATGAACCAGGAATTGTTAAAAAGGAAGTTTTAGCAACATGACAGTGTGAAGTTAATGCTGCTGCTGTTTTAATGTGAGAAGGGGGATGGGAAATGCTATCAACAAAAAACATTTGCTGTTGGTGGTAGTCCTATTCCTTGGAAATTCAATCCCCTGGAGAGATTACTCGATCATTCCTTATTTTTTGTCACCAAGATCGTTTGTTTCAGTGAATTCCAGAGGGTGAACCAAAGGACACGTCAATAAATAATAATTATTTTTCACCAGTTACATGAACCAGAATTCTAGCTGTGGCAATCCTTGCAGTCTAGATACCCACAAACTTGGAGGTTATTAAATTGCAACTGCTACCTAGAACCAAGTTTTGCTGTGTAAAGTGTAAAGTTAAACAATAATTTTGGAAGTACTTGTCAATCTTGGTTTGCACCTGTGAGTTGGGCCTGTCCCTAACAAATGTAAATACAGCAGAGCTCTTGTTTCCATAACCAATAGAGGCACTCACCCCTGTGAAGCTCAGTTTAGCTACAACTCTATGCTACAGCTGAACAGTATGAAAAAGCTGTTAAAAAAAAAACAAACAAACAGTGCTTCCCTTGGCAAGAGGAATTCATTACAGTTCTTGTACAGAACTCTAACCACGTGTCCTTTCGCTCTTTACTTACCCTGCAGGGAGTTGGGACTAGTATTAACATGCCATGTCAGCCAGCTTGGCTGCTAGCTCTGTAGACCCTTATTGTAGGTTCTGTGCTGCAGCTGAGATTACACTGGATGTCTTATTAAGGGTTAGCTTTGTGATGCATGCTAGGAAAGTCATAACTTTTGCACTTATGAGACAAGGAACAATATCATTATCTTGTCTTAGAGTTCTCTCGTAATAAGATTTTGCTGTACAAAATTGCAAGAGTTATTTCCTCCTTCTGTCACTCTTCCAGAGACTTAGCTAAACAGGCTGCTAAAACGATTTGTACAAAGACCTGTTTACAGCTGTTCACCTGCTATGATTTTCCTTCAGGGCTGTGCAGTATAATAACTTTCTGTAAAAGAAATTAATCTTGATTATTTTTCAGTGCATCTTCACTCCTTCTACAAGCCGTCATTAACTGTTTATCGTGTAGGCTCTACAATCATCACTGATAATAAATGCAAAGACAGTGAAGTCATCACCCAACTGTGAGGCCTGTTTACCTCTTCAGTTCAAGAAAAATTTATTTGGCTGTAAATAGAGATTTTTTCTGTTTATTCACAGGACAGGCAGTTGCATCCAAATTACAACAAAGCCTCGGGGCAAGATAGTAGATGAGACACAAGTATGGGTGGTTTGTTCCCCTTAATGATAATATAATAACATTTATTATGTAGCAATACAAGATACCAAGCAATCAGTTCTGCATACCCAGTGCTGAAGTAAGAACATCTACACAGCTAGTGGTTTTCATTGCAGTCTTAGATACTCGACCTTTGCTTGTTCAGGTTGCTACAAACTATTCTATATGTGGTCAAGTTATGTGACCTCTATACAATGGCTCGTTGCTTTTTTTCCCCAGCAGAATGTTCCTGTTATCTTCACCATTCTTTAGGTTGTTCCCTATAACAATCTAACATTGCCAGCTGTGACTTCCTGATAACCTCAGCACACTCTTAATGCATTCTTCTTCTAGGGTCACTGAACAGGTCACATATACATTTTACATAGCAAGGGTTCACTAAAAAAGTGTATATGTATACTGCTTTTGCAGCTCCTTTTTATTAATACCTATTTAATTACAGCACTGCTAACGGTGATCTCTTCAGGTTACAAGGTCCAGAGGCCAACATGAGAACATGTGAGTACACAGTATGACCACAAATACAGGTGGCCCTTCAGAATCTCCTTTGAAGATGTGCAGAAGAGAGAGGGGGAGAGTTACCCACCTAAGTCTGCTTCTTCACTTCCCATTCTCCAAAGAGAGGTGCCCTGGAGAGGACACTGAAGGGCTGATTCTCTGCCACCCCATATCTCATAGATTTACCACGTCCCAACATGACGTCCCAAGTCACAGTACAACAGCTCCACATGAAGTTCATGCACATCATGTGAATGTACAAATATCAACCTCTATTGCACGATCCAAGGCCCGTACCTTCTCCACTTGTGATTTAGCCCAGTCTCACCTTCTGGCAGTCACCTAAAAAAGAGACCAGCAATAGGCTTGTACACAGAGGGCTCTGGCTCTCAGGCAGGGATGACTTAGCTTGAGGAAGGGTGTTACACTGTGGTCAACTGTCTTCTCCCTTCTATAGCAGAGATGTGAGCTGCTCCTCGATCAGCTCCTGAGTTGCTGCAGTTTGCAGCCCAGCTTTTTATGTTTTATAACCAAGACCCGTAACAGCTATTAGGGGTGGAAAGGATAGAACAGATCCTACTGCCAAATTACTGCTCTCCTCAGAAATCTGCTACAGTAAAGGTCTAGGAAAGACCTAAAGGAGATGGGCACTTTTCCAGCTCTCCACTTCTACAATAGTATTCCCGTAAAGGTCATGAAATAAGGTGGTTTAGGAGGCAGAGACTTTTACCAATAACTACTCTCCTAAAACTGAAAATAGTTCATTTTACATTCAACTGTACTCTCATCAGCAATCAGTGTATTCTTGCAAGACATCTGGTAAGAGGCAGAGACGTAAGCAACTCACTAGTCTTTCTCTCAGACTCAGCTTAAACATTTCTTCCTGTCAGATAGGAACAAGGTGAAACTTCGGCAGACTCAAAACAGTTTTGAAGAAGGCAGAGAAGCAAGGCAGGAGCACTGCCCAGAGGCAACATGATGGGAGAATGAAAAATGGGGCATGAAGAGAAGTAGCTGCACTCAGCTTCCTTTCTCCTTCCTGTGAAGCTTGGGGAACCTTCCTCCCAGATTTACCTTTGTTAGAGTAGTTATCCTTAACAGGAAAAGTGAAGGTCCCACTTCAGGAATTAGGTTACACACTCCAGCTTCCCGACAGTAAAAAACAGAAACACGGAAATATATCTGAGTGAAGGTATTGGTCAACATATAGTTGTGTTTTCTTCTCAGAGCCAGGAAGTCTGAATAGTTTGACTATTTTCTTCTACTACTCTACTCTTGTGATTTTCAGTATCTTAGCAACTTCAGAAATACTGTGAGGTTATCTTTTAATTCCACTTGGTAGATTATAATTTGTATTGTAAAAGTTGACTTAAAAATGAAAGTTTATTTCTGTTAGCTGGTGATTATTGATTATAACTTCTGATCTTCCTCTCTTCATTCAACGCCAGCACAGCTGTGACTGTTGGTCAGTATCCAATTTATAGCGGTTAATCAACATTTACTTCCTAAATTCAGATTTTATCAAGGCTACTTTTAAATGGTTATTTTCAGAACAAAGAGAGCATAAACATGTCAAAAAATAATTTTACACCAAAACAAAACACTCCCAAATCAAATCCAAAGTCACCTCAGCCATCCTGGACACCACTAAAAACTAACTACTCAGTGTCCATTAGTCCTATTCTCACCTGGAATATGCACCTCTGTCCCATGTGCCCTGGTGCTTTGCTCAGAGTGAAAGGCCTTGAGAGGTTACTGAATCTGGAGCTGTTCTACCTGAAAAGAATAAAACGCAAATGAAGTCAGAAAAAGCCACACAGATATTCAGATCTTAAAAGAGGAAAAAAATGGAAGAAGAGACAGTCCTTTACAGAGAAGGCAAGATAAGATACCCAGGATTGGTAAATAAATAGGAATAGGAAATAATCTACCATAAGTACCCTGGTTCTTAGTGAAAACTCTCTTCAAGGAAACCTGGTCAAGTCACGTAAGTTCTATTTTAGTGAGGCATAGAAAGCCATTGTCATAGCCAATGGCATCATATTGTTTAGGACCTAATATGAGCCTTCATCAAAGCCTACTGGCACCTGGCAACAGTGCAGAAGAAATATGATAGAGGTGAGATGAAATAATTCCTAGGAACCATAGGAACTTCTAAAACCTTCAGTCTCCTCAGAAATGACAAGACATGCTTGTAGAAAACTCAGAGAATAGCAATCATCTAAATTAATTATCTGCATTGACCCCTGCAGACAAAAAACAACCCTATCACGGGCTCTTTGGAAAACAAATACTCCCCAAAAAACAGTGAACCCAACAATCTCTGGATTTTACTGTTCATTTGGTTCTAAGAAGCCAACTCCAGGACTGATCCGTTTGAAAACCAAGACACATCTTGTCTGCCATATTACTTACATGAGGAAGAAATGTCTCCTGTATGAAGAATCTTAATGGAGAATTTAAATGGGTAAGAACAGCTGTTATCTTACAAACAAGCAAGAGACTTCAGGGTGTGGCGCATGTAAACAAGGGGGGAAAACGACAATCATGACAAACAGGAGGCAGGCATGAATCACTGAAAGCTATGCAATGGAAATGCAGATGACAGAAGCAAAAATTTGAAGCTTGCGGAAGGGGAAAGCAAAGAATAATCATCAGCATTTTAAGATTTCAAAGTAATTCATCAATGTTTCTCTCTCTTATACCTTAAGCAGTTAAACTGCTTTAACTGAAGCAGTTAAACTATATTAGGAAGAAGCCAAGTGAACTTCTCCTTCAAATGTCATAGCAGTAGCTGAGATCAGCTCTGACCTCTCCCTGAAACAGCTGCTAGATTTCAATTCTGAGCTAAGCAACTCCATGGTTGGCTGTTGATTCTACTCCTCATAATTTTGTATGGCATCTAGAGTGTCATTTCAATAGGACACGTTATTTGCAATAATTCAAAAATCCCTATGCATTTTTTTGCCTTAAGCTTCAGCTCGTAGAAGCATGTGATAAAGGGAGAATCTTCTGTTTCTTTTGTAATTGTAATTCTTCACTGGCACGGTTTCAGAAAAACAATTGAAAACATGAACCATGAAAGCTAAGTTCAGAATACAATTTAAAAACAAAACAAAACAAAAAACCTTATGATTCTAAGTCACTACTCTAGTCTTTTTTGATAATCCAATGTTTGTTTGATGATCAGAATGAGAGGTCTTTTCAATGTCAGACATGCCATTATAATTTTAAAGGAGTTCATCTCATAAACAGTAAGGAAAGCTACTGCACTCTGTTGCTATGTGCTGATCATTCCCCAACATTTCCCTCTCTGAGTGTGCACAGGCACGCATGTGCATGTGCGCGTGCGCACACGCACGCACACACACACACAGATGGTCTTTACTCTTATTTAGTCTACATGAATAATGACTTGGATGCATTACAAAGAACAACGAGAATTTGCTTTAAATACCTGCTTCAGAAAGATAATGTGAGGCAATAGAAAGGTGACATTTCATTAATCTTGTTAAGTCAGTGACAAATGAGAATAATATGAATGCGTCATTCTCAGAACTCTCCCAATACTAAGCTTCTTACACATTTATGAGCTGTCATATATTTCCTCTAAAGAGGTAGTGAGATCTGTGAAGTATGCCTAAAAACACACAAGCCCACCATCTCCCACTTCCATTGTGATTCTGCCTCTCCGTGAACTTCAGAGGCAGAGGATTTCAAAAGACTCTTAAGACACTGCCGTACACTTTAACTTATCATCTTCCCAAGCAGCCACGTATTGACACGTCTTGAGTGGACTGCCTATAGAGCTTGTGCATTGTGGAGCGGAAATACAGTAAGGCATCAGTTGATTCAATTTTACTGTGTTGCACAGAAAAGAGAAATTATACATTGTAAGTTAAAGTAAGTATACTTTGGTTTTTTTTTTTTTTAATATTTGCATAATGGCTATTAAGTTCCTGAAGCCATTGGCT
The DNA here is from genome assembly GCF_040807025.1 of Struthio camelus. NCBI lineage: Eukaryota > Metazoa > Chordata > Aves > Struthioniformes > Struthionidae > Struthio > Struthio camelus. Next base: position 146,815,203 of record NC_090942.1, on the reverse strand, counting down.
TCAGAGCTCTGCTGAAAATGTAATCAGTGGCCCACCAGGCACCTCTGGTTTTAGGGCAACTCTTCTGAGCATTTTATTTTTGCTCTGAGCATTGTAGAACTAAGAAGAACAGACCATTTTATTGATCAGATTGCACATACTTTACCAGCATTGCCTCAGATTTTATTTTTTAAGACGATACTTACCATGCAGAATTGTTTTCAACTGAAATGCCTCCACGAAGCACACTTGAGATTGCAATCTACTTGTGGAGGACAATAGAAAGGAAATCTGATTCATATACAATAAAAAAATAATGTTTCATTTCATAGAAAGATGTTGCAACATGTTCAATATACTGCTCAGCACAGAAATCCTGCAGTAGAGAGAAAGGTTAGGTCCAGCTACAGCAAACTAGAATTCAGAATGTCTGGGAATCATGCTAAATGGCAAGTGCCAAAACAGTATCTGGGAAAATATAATGCATTAATTGAAGTTCTTTCTGCCTTCTTTTTAGAGAAATCCTAGCCTATCACAAAATTTTTCTAGATAGGAGCTTTCAATTCCTAAAATGGCTGAATGTCAAGGACGCATTAATAAAGAATTGCTCTGCCAGAACCACAAGCCTCAGGAATGAACTGCTTGCAGGAAGGGGTGACCAGCTGTTAAGAAGCTATGAGGAAGATTTCGCGCTTGCTAATCATCTTTAATGAATATATTTTACCTCTTCTCCTGTTCAAAATCAGGTAAACTATTTCAAATTCTCAAGTCCCACTAAAAACACACACAGAATGAAAGGCCACAACCGGAGATCACCAGCTGGTTTCCTTCAGCATTTTCACTGGTAGTTCTAATTTGGAAAGTTACTCAAACAGGTTAACACAGCTACTTTCATGAATATTACTTATACCTGTGCTATGTAAATCTAAATGCTCATTGAGGTGAGCTATGGCTAAAGGAAATGACTGAGTTTATGGACTGGGTACTTGTAAATGAATACATGCTTGATATCTCAGACTAATATTGCCCTAAGGTACTATGTGTATTGCAATGCTTCTACATTGAATGTATACAAAACCCACTTAGCTGGTTCCTCAGCAGCAAGCCTGTGGTTGTAAACGCTACATTTGTTGAGCCTTCCAATGAACTTTTCATATTTAGCATCTGGTACTGCCCCAACTTAATCTTGTTCTTTCAATCATACATAGCAATCCAGCAGTGTGCATACAGCAATCTTTTTGAAAACCATCATCTGTCAAGTGGTAGGTTGCTCTACTTAACACATTTATTACATTCATATGGAAATTCTTACACAATGACATCTATCTAATTTGCCACTCATCTAGTGAAAGTATTCACATGTTAATATTTTACAGAAAAAAAACAGAACAGTCCTTCTAGCTGCAAGGATAACCTCATTGCTCTGAACTGCTTAAACTCTGTGCGCCCTTTTCCCTTAAGAAAACCAAGTAACGTAAATGAACGAGGACAACATTAAACAGAACAAACCAACATTTGTTTCTCGTTCATTCACATTAATCAAATGTTAACAATGCATTTGTAGTAAATATTTATGGAATGCTTACTATTGCATCCTGAGAACATGCTGTAATTTTTTAACTCATAGCTAAAAGTCAACTATTTCTGTCAGATACACTACCATACTATTAAATAGTTCTTCAGTGTTTATATCTATGTAATAAAATGAAGTTTGCTCTCTGTAACTAAGAAAAATGAACTCACTGTCAGTTCTTTTTAAAAACTTTTTTTTTGCATGCAAATAAAGCTGTAGGATCACTGTTAGTTAGTTGTTTCCTCCAGTTTTACAATAGGTTTGTTTATGGGTCTGATCTATTTACCATCTGAATACATAGATTCCTACTGTATTATAGGTCAGCTTCATGAAGAGGCATAAGAACTACTCCCAAGAGTCATTCTGCTTTTTACCCAGTGACTGCTTCATGTGAAATACAGAAACAGGCCAGAGAGCAGGAACCCCTCCCCTGATACTTCAGGATAAAAGCTCAGAACCTACTGCCATATCCCTTCGCCATCCCAGTAAATCTTGTATTCGTGGCTGTTTTGTTGCCAGTTTCCCTGTCAGGGCTTGAAATGTGCTTCTCATTCATCTACAGCCAGGCATCCTACAGCCTGGTGGGGAAGACACTGAGACTACGAGAAACAGCAAATGTATCATATTTGCTTAGTATTCCTGAAGAATTTTGGAAGCAACACTGAAGTAACATGCAAAAAAGGACATAAAAAGTAAGAGATTAATTATACTTTATTATTTTGCTTTTTTCCTTAACTAGTTAGCAAATGGCATCCATGTTATTTTCCGTAGAATGAATTTCCTGCTCAGAAATTAAAAATAAGTCTAAAACAACGTAGCTATATTCCAATTGTGAAAACCTTCTCCTCAGTGCAGGAAGGAAATGAAATGATCTCCAGACATCTATGGGAGCCGGATCATGCTAACAAAAGACAGACGGACGTGCTTATTTCGCAGGACTTTTTTCACTTCTCATTTGGTAACAATTGCCTTAGCTTTCTCCTTAATTACACTGACAAGAGGTGAAAAAAGGGAACAGGTCCCAGGATGTTTGATTTAGATTTCCCCTGATTTGTACAACTAAACAGAGAAATATTTTAGGATGTCATAGGTTAGGGCCTGCTAAAGACAGAAACTTATATAAATCCATGCCTACGACCCCACCTCCTTGAATCACATTATAAAAACATCATCTGGAGGAGGGGACAAGAAAAGCTTGGAGTCAGTACCGTTAGTACAGAAAATCTACTGAAAGCTTGTAGCTTCAAAATGTATTTTTAGCCCAGGCTTTCACTAGCCCCAACAATATCTACCCAATAGATAACTATGCATGCATAAAAGAGCTGGAGGCCCATCAATAATAAGGCTGAAATATTGTATTGTCAATATATTGAAAGAGAATCTGTCCAATTCCACTTCAGCGGAGACAGGCGGCCACTGCCTGGTCCTGCCCCATGCACCATGTTTTTGCATTGCAAATGCCACTAAGAAACTAGGTTGTTACTTAATATTCTTCTATCTAAAAGCTGCAGTGCTGTGTTCTATACACTGTGCTGCGTGCTCCGCACAAAACCACAAAACTAGCTCAGCCTTAGCATGAGAGGAAAGACGGTATCACACAACCAAGGCTCCTATGGATGAGAGATCCCTTTCATTCACTACCATGTCCAATATCTGGATGCACATAATTATGCATCAATTACATTTGTCTAACTGTCCTCACCCAGCAGGAAACGAAAGAGCACCTTCACGGTGGTGAGACTCTCTGAGTCAGGCTTATTTATCTGGGCTTCATGGGGCTTTTAGCTGCTAAGTATAAATAAATCACAGCCTAGCAAAAGATTAGCAGCCGTTCTCACAACTGGTAAATCAGAATCAGGTCAAGTAATGTAGTACTCAAGTTTTCCGCTAGTTAAAAGACTCTAGAAGACTCACACTGGTACAAAATTAAAATAATATAGTGGCATAAGGAACAAATCTCCAATCAAGGAAATAATAATATAAACTGCAGTGTTTGGCATTGTCCTGTTCAGCAGATGCTAGTCAGTACCAGTTAGGATCCTGAGAATAATCACTTTTGACACAAGTCTTCTGCCAAACCCAGAGCATACAGAAAAAACGTGAGAAGTTAGGTCCTCCCTGCCTTTGGGAGAGCACGTGCTCTGAGGCCGTTTGATTGCCGAGCAAAGCTCTCTGAAGGAGGGGGAAAGAAAGGGGAGAAGTAAGTTCAATCTGTGCTCCGTCAGAAAATTCAATTCCTACACCCAGCTGGGTGGCTGAACCCAGCACCATGCCCTTCCCTCCAAAGCTGCATCTGGCCTCCTTACACAATCGGCTTCTGCCGTAACATACGGTAGGAACACAGAAAATACCGATGACTAACACTTGCCGCTCACACCCTAGTGTTTTAGACAGGGCTGCCTTTTCCTGATTTTTATCAGGAACCTCACCAGGTTCCAAAGGGAAAATTTTCTGACATGCTGTTTTTTCTCATTTAGCATTTGATCTTTTCAGAAAAGGCAGCATTTGGTCTCCAGTAGGCAGTTTTCGGACAGTTGAAGTGCTGTCTTAGTAATCACAGATGAACTGCTTATACCACACAAAAGCCACTTTGAGTCATGACTAATTTCAGATCCTCCCTAGCACATATTTCTTAGGCAGGGTCCAGCCTGTTCCCTTATACACAGAGAATTGCATTCTATGCCCGTATTTCCTTCCAGCTCTTCTGCTGAAACATAAGCTTATCCAAATCAGAGGACAAACCTAGGGGCTTGTTACATGTTACCTGACCTCCAAGACGCCTCTGCATTTCATCACATTACTGTCTTCTAGCACTGAAAGACCAGAGGAGTCAACCTTCTTCCTGTAACTGCGTCCTCAATTAAGACCTCTTTTTCTCTCCTGTTTTCCCAGGGAAACTCTACAGGACAAACTCTACTCTGCACTCCCCTGCCAACACTGAAACTTTAGCTTCCTATGTTTTTCTGCATGTTCCAGCTTTGGTAGGACAATCAACCCCTCTCACAGGGGGCATGTGAGTATCTCTATAATCCTGTGTTACCTATAATGGTCCCATATAACATCTGCTGAAGAGTATTTTTCTGCATAAATGCAGCAGCTGGTGTTATGGACCTTAACCATTGCACCCTCTGCACCTCTGTAGACAGTATACATACAAACGTCTGATTATTTTAAGACAAACCTCAGAGAAGGCAAAGGGAGAGTATAATCGCCAACCCTATTTATAGGTTCCTTATACTCTAAATGAAACTAATGTACACACAGGTATCTGTTTCCAGGAAATCTTACTCATTGCAAAACACAATTACAATATGAATAATTAACCTATTTTATTGTATCCAGTTTGTGGCAAAACACAGCTACAGAGAAGAAAAAAACACACAAATACATAGTTCACATTGATACAAAGACTTTGCTCCTAGATTAATCCTGATGGGACAGCTCTCTTACCTCTTCTCCAGCTATAAATAAATACAGCATGCATCTCCCTTGATTAACAAAATGTTACTTTTAGAAATGAAACCTCTTGCTTTGCTTGCAGCCTACTATTTATATGCTTTTATGAATATTTTATGAGATCAACATACGGTATGTCAAAAGGCACTCCTTATGGCTGCCTCTGCAATTAAAAATCATGTCTCCTGGATATTATTTTCTCCTTACTTGTGTGGATGGATTATTTGCATAATAACTATGCCTGCAGTTGTTGGGTATCCATGACTATGTTTACATATAATGCTCCACACACTCCAAAGCAGAACCACAGCATGTCTTGGTTCTCAGTCATCCTGATCATGGGACCTGCTGGAAAATGCTGTGACTCCCTCATATGCCTAAGTTTCCAGTAGAGATGTTGTGCACTTGGGTCTTCACCTGACTCAGTGCTGGGATGCTGCTAAGCAGTACATCCAAATCTGAGAGGTAGGAATTGCTCTCAGGCTCCCATGATAGAAATACAGCCTAGAAGACTGCTGACGGAAGCTTTTTCATCTGCTTGAAAAGAAACTTCTACAAGTAAAGTGAGTCTGAGCAGCTGATCCCTTTGCTTATCAAGTGCATGTTTTCGTGGCAATTCAGCTATGTTTCTGCTGTGCTCATCTCTGCTTTTCCAAACAGACAGCAAGCCTAGCAAGAACTTTTCAGTGCCGTCATGATAATTTGAAATACAGAAATCACTTGCTTTTCCAAGGAACACTCCTTATATAACATTATTCACAGCCTCACAGTTCTGATTGTGTTGCTGGTTCTCTACAGAGAAACATCACCAGATTCTGGGGACTGAACTAGCAGATCTCATTTAGCCATAGGTGCTGCTCACTAGTGGTTCCTCATTTTGGTATAGGGCGGTCCTGTTCCTCTGGCAAGGCTTGTGCTAACAGACTGCTCCTCAAGGATTCCTCCCCTTTATTCTAAGTGCTCTCTTATGCGTTTCCTTATGCACTTGGGTATCTGCCATTTTGGACTAAGACTACTCCTTTATGAGGGACAGAAATCCCATCTCACGTCATGCAGTAGACTTCAGAATACTTACAAGGGTTGCTGCCTCAACTTTTCCACAGCTGTGTTGATTTTTGAGATAATCTTTCTCTGCATGCTCTACACTGGAGAACACAAAATTTCAGGTACCCAGACATCATACTGTTAAAGTAGCTACATAGCTCTCCCCTTCTTCACTCTCAGTCTTGGCACCACAACCAGTCATCACCCAATTCCTTCTGCCCCCACCTCATTTCTCAGAAAAAACTTCCCTTTGAAAAGTGTACCACCATCTCATGGGATGTGCATGAGAAGGGTCATTTGTGTGGAGATCTGACATGCCTGTCTGGAAAGGTTTGTGGCTCTCATAACATGGTGAGTTGGAACCAGGTATCCCAGAGGACGGAGACCAGGGTGACAACACAGATTGCCAACTCCTACCTGAACCTTCCCAAGCTCTCCTGCCCCTCATAACCCCCTCTTTCATTTGTTAGGTTATGTGAGTAAAGGCTAATGACCATAAACAAGAAGTCCAAGCAAGGACTGGATGAACAATAGGGCTGAGGAGCCCCAGAAACCTCATCAGTGAAGGTGGAGCAACTTGAACTGGCTGCTCCTAAGACCACGGAGGGAGACCCTTCAGCCCCTTGTCCAGGTGTGAAATCCACCCCAAGATGAGGAAGCAATGAAACTCCCTTCCTTGGACACTTCACAGACTAAAAGGGGTATAGGACTCATTATTGTATGCCAGGGGAAGAGCATTTTGGGATTCTGTAAAACTTACTATGTTGTAAGGGACTCCGGGATTGCGTGAGACTTATGAAGACCTAAGGATGGTCCTTTCTGCCACTGCCATCCCTGGACCTGGTTTCAGTTCCCGTTCTATTACCGTTGCTCCAGGTTTCCCTCAAACTGGAGCTTCATAAAATAGTTTCACTAGCAACGCTGTTTCAGGGGAGTCCTACTTTGCTCGCCTCTTCTCTCTAATCATTGCTCTACAGCAGAGCAACTGCTCAGTCCTCATTTTTAAAGAAGCAAAAACTTGCCTCAGCTCTGGAAGCTGGCCATAGATATGCCTTCTCAATCACGTATGAGGGCTGGTTTGTCTCCCCAGTCCCTCAAGGACCTCGTGGCCATAATCAAATCACTTTCAGAGCCTTCGTCCAGTGTGCATTTTAACTCAAATAAAAGTTGAAACAGATTTTTTCTTCCTGATCTTCCTCATGACAGCAGAGGCCAACTTCACTCAGCCAACAGCAGGAACTAAGTCCCTCCCTCAGTCCTAGCCTCCTCTGAGATGTATTTAAGCAACCAGCCAGCTGCTTCGAACAACTGTGCAAAGTTAAAAGCAAAACAAATACTTTATATTCTATGCTAAGCCTATAGAAGTAATTAGGGAAGTATAATCAACATAAAAAGTCATGCTGAAGATGACTATTTGCGTAACTGCTACAGAAAGCAAAACCAAAATTACAGATATTATAGCACTGCATTTACTCTAGATACAGAAACAAACCAACTAACCACCACCGCACTGGCCCTAGAGCTAAAGAACTCATCACATTTTGTCTCTACATTTTAAAGCCAACAGTTATTTGGGACAAGCTTTATTAGATTCACAACGATAAAGATGCAATGACTTGAAGCTGGAATATCCTCATTTTGTTCTACAGTTCCCTTTTCATATTGTATTTAGCCAAAGGATTACAAGTTCAGTGGAAAAAAAGAAAAGAAAAAGTTTTTCAGCTTCAATTGGAAACACAGCACAAACTGTGCTGACCTTTTCCAGACAATTACATAAAGCAGCAACGATAAGCAGTCGGGATTCCTATTAAAATATAACCCACGGCTTTTGTGTGTGTGCATGCTTTTGGCCCACAGCTATTGGCTAAGCTGAAAAAGATTTTATGAAGAAAAACACAGATACGATAAATTCCAGCAGAAATCAGCTTCCAAATATGAATGGCAAGCATAACCGCAGCTGAACCCAGCATTTGCTTCAACTCACCAGGGATGGTTTGGGGCGTCTTTTATTTTTTATACTCAACTCAAACTAGCCATGCTAGTAAAACCTCATTAAACTGTTTTATGAGTCACAGGCATCTTTGTTCTCTGTGCTTTGCTGACGGTTTCCTTTATCTGAGGGTGGAGAATTTACAAGATCTTTCTGGCACAGCACATGTGCCTTACCCAAGTGACTGTTTTCCTTTACAATACGTTGCTACAGCTGAAATCAGCTGAAGATCTCAAACAGGAAATCCCTTAAAATGAACCACAGAGCTGTGCTGAGGTAGGTCCTACAGAGGGGTCTATGTTATAGCTTCCCAGAGATCCTGTTGCTCACATACTGGGCCTGCTGCAGGACCTGTTCCTCTTTTCTCAGCCTCTTCTAAGAAATGGAAGTAACTGAGCAGGCCTTTGGTTGTGTCCTTTTAAGGACAGACTAGGCAGCAGTAGTCACATTTTAGCAAAGACAGTAACTAAACATAGCATCTAATTTTTGCTTGCTTGGATCACCAATACGGTGATTACAGTTAGGAAATAAGTTGTATTGGGTCCTTGTCAGCAGAGAGCACCTTTCTACGGAAAAGCAATGGCAGCCTCTTCTCTGTCTGGAGGAGAACAGATTTCAGTCCGCTGCTAATTCTCTCAACTTCTTCAGCAAGAGCAGGCATTTCTGAGACCTTCCCCAAACTGTGTATGAGAAGAGCAACACAAATGCATTCTTTTTTTTCCTTGGAAACAGTCATGGAGACATGATCAACAGTGTTTCACAGCTCAAAGCTTTGCATGTGTATTCATACACAAACGCATCTGCCTCTCCTTGAAAAACGGTCCTACTTCAGCTTTGGAAATAATATAATCTCTGAGGATGTATAGTTAATGATTTTCTTCTGGCCTTTCATTCTCTATTGAGGTAGTGTTTTTTAGCTCTTAATAAGCTCCACTCAAAACTAATGCTGCTGAGTAAAACAAGCCAGATGCCTGAGAATTTGACCAACACTGAACAAGCACTGATCTTTACCTTCCCATATGGTAAATCAGAATATTTGAACAAGGATGTAAACTTAAACTTCTAGTTTTCTGATCTTAAGTGGTATTAGCTGCATAACAGATTTTATGTATCAGATCAGTGGTGTGTGTAAGTTATACTTTTTATACTTGTAAAATGCTCTGATATCACTATTAAAAGGACTCACTGAAGAAATGCTGCTAACTGGGGAAAAGGCAATCTATGTTATGTGGTGAATTACTATGGTGATTAAACACACCTGGAATCTCCCAGGAACTGGGAATATGCTAAATGAGGAGACAACAGGCTACAACTACTTTTCTTACTTACAATTACTTACTTTTAAAAGGTAGCCTTTTTCAATAGGCTACCATTACTTTTCTAAACAAACAAATGCTGCCAGGGATGTCAGTATTCTCAAGAGTTTGATTTAAAATTATTTAAAGTATTATTCGCAAATAGCAATGTAGAGGCATGTGCAAGAACAGCACAAACAAGACATTCAGCTTTTGCCAAGTTAGCCGTTAGAGCAAAGAGATGATATAACACTAGAATTGGTGTGCTGAGCTGATGTTTTCTTTAAATTCTATTGTGCAGAGTTAAAAAGTTCACTGCAAAAGCATTGGGCCAGAACAGAACTTGTCAGCTCTGATGCATGTTTTTCTGCTACTTCACACTCCTGATGCCTTCACTCCTGCCCAGCCTTGTTTCTGAAGCATAAAATTCTTTCCTGTAAGACAAATAGATAAGCAACGCTCTATTTTCCTTCTCATTAGCCAGATTTAGAAAGTGAACATTAAGGCTGGTGAGCAGAGTTAACGCAGCAGCAAAGAATACTGTCTTTACAGACAATACAGCAGAACGTCGTCTGACTTTCAGCCGTGCTTAAGCACAGCTTAAGACAGTAAGGAAGAGCTTCCTCCACCTGCTTCATCTCAGTGCTGTCTCCTGCAACACAAAAGAGGAAGCGAAAGCAGGCGAGGCAGCTACTTGGAGAGTAGCTGATTTAGGGTGATACTTGGTATTTCTTTTGTGTGAAGTGAAATCTCTAGAAATCAATGTTTTGGGTTCTGTTTTTTGTTGTGCCCAAGAAATAACGTGTTGTGAACATTTGATTTTTCTGGTGTTGTCAGTTTTGTGATGCCCACTGCCCCTAGCACTGGAATGTAACAAGACACAGCAGAGGCTCAGTGTGCTGCACTCTCCCCTAACTGCACAACCTCTGGGAGGATGATGCAATACAGTTTTGGTCAATTTCACAGCTGTGCTAACTTAACCTGAAAAGGCTGAAAAATAACGTTCCAGGTTCTGTATTCAGAAGGCCAGAAATGGCTTTCATGCTACCTGCGGTCTGCTCAGGTCATCCACTGAATTGAGAGTGGTTGTACCCAAGGGTCTCACCCTGAACATCTTAGTTTCTTAAAAAAAATTGGAGCTTTGTAGCAAGAAAACCAAATTTTGATAGTGTCACAGAATCACAGAATCACAGAATCATTTAGGTTGGAAGGGACCTCTGGAGATCATCTAGTCCAACCTCCCTGCTCCAGCAGGGTCACCTAGAGCATATTGCCCAGGATCACATCCAGACGGGTTTTGAATATCTCCAGGGAAGGAGACTCCACCACCTCTCTGGGCAACCTGTCCCAATGCTCTGTCACCCTCACAGTGAAGAAGTTTTTCCTCAGGTTCAGATGGAACTTCCAAGGGTGTCAGCCCACCTACAGGGCTGTGGAAAGAGATAGAAGAGAGTCTTATATTTGCAGGATTACAAATCAGGAACAGAAACAAGAATCTCAGCTCCTAAGCTCTCTGTTGGCATTACTAAAAAAACTACTACTTTTTCTCAAAATGTGGAAAATCCTCTTTGAATATTTACACAAAACAAAACTCATTTTGCAGATACTGTCCTTCAACATAAAGGCTGTAACACTTTGTAGGACTTAGCTAGTTTACTTATAAAAGGCCAGCTAATTCCACATAGTCCCACAGCCTAAGTGCAGCTTTCTTTGCTTTTCTGCTAAAGTTCATCTGACCTCTAGGCTACAGTTGCTCCTACCACACCATTACATAGAAGTCTCCTATAGGAACCTATGCTAGCAAGATGCATCTGGAAGGAGGGGAATGAGGTGGCAAATACGTATCTGTGACTCAAAAGACAGAAGTCTGCAGGCAGACTTCTTCTCAATAGCAGAGAGAAAAAAAGTTAAGAGTTTTTTAGTATTTTCTACCTCTAAAAAGATTCTCTTTGACATATCCATAAATAGAAGTCAACTAGAACTGGGGACAGTGTATAACAAAATATGTAACAAAAATGTTCTAGACAATTCCATAAACTTTACCTCTCCTCTGAGATTTGACCAAAGCATTTCAACATTATGTATTCCACTTTCTTAACCGGTTTTAAAACGCTGAAGATTGACATTGTACACAACAAATGCGAAACTGAAGCACAGCAAACCATATTAATCTTTAGGATTTAGCCTACTTTTGCACAAGAGATGAGGTACAGCATAGAGAGTAGCGATGCAAAGACCTGATCAATATATATATTCCTTTTGATCCCACCTCCACATCAGAGACCATTATGTAGTTTTAGCTCCTTGCAAGTCTTGGCCTTGGCTTCCTACAAAAGCTTAAACACATGCATAGCTTTTTACAGACTATTTGTATATCCAAACATAAATTCCAGTAGGAGCTGGGCTTTTACCCACCTTCCAAGTTCTTACTGCTCTTCCAAAATAGATGAAGCTTCTTTCAGAAGTCATGATGGTTTATTGAAAAGGGTTTCTTTAAAGTATTCTCATCAATTTATTGACTCTTCCCTCCTCTTTGAAATAACTGCACAAAAGGATGTATCAGTATAAGCCAAGTTCTATGTGAGTATATGGTGCCATACACATTCAGTTTAAGGAGATAAACTACTTCTCCTGGCTTCAGCCAGACTACAGAGGCTGAATCTATTCTGCAAGACTGGCTCACCCTGCAGCACATGTCACCATTCTGGTCTCCCAGCTACCCAGATGGGAGAGACCGCTGCAGCGCAGAGCAGTCCTTTCTCAGCTGGAGGGCCTACAATTCCTAATCACAAAAATCACTTCACAGTAAGGGAATAGTTTCCATGGGACTCTTATCTCAATGTGGTCTCCTCTCTGGCTCCATGGGGTTAGACATAGCTAGCAGTGCTTGAAATTAAGGACATGGTGAATTCTTTTGCTGGCTACTGTCTAGAGCTCTCAGCAAACAGTAAGAGCTGGCTTTAATGACCTTTCCAGTTACTCAGATACAGAAGAAGGAGATAAGGCAAACAAACATGACAGTATATGGGGAGAAGAAGGTGAAGCAATGATATGAAAGACAAGCAGTAATATTTTTGAGATATTGACCCCGGTAATCACAAGAACCAGATGTGAAAATCTGGCCCTATCAGGACAACTGAGACCTCCCTCCAAAATCCCTCCAAACTCCCCCCCCCACTTCCCGCCTAAATAAAAGACAGGAGGATTTTATCTCATTTATTTAATGTTTCTGATAGCACTCTGGGCATTTAGGAAAAAAATAGTGTACAAATCAATGAGTTAGAATGAATGTGGGAATGACAAATGCACAAGCTATTTTCCTCAAGTGACACTTACTTTCCGCATTTTTTAAATTCCATAGAGAAGTTATTCACAGTGCGTGTTCCCAAGGCAGGTACAGTTATGCCTGTCTGTTTTATGAACTCAGATTTTATGTGTTCAAATGGGAAATGCTGTATTGTTTGACTTAATTGTCATTTCCTACAGTATACAGACAGGAAAAGTGGGTGTTCCAGCTCTGTGATTTGTACTTCACACACATACTATTTCTCTTAATACTTCTTTTTTCAAACCGATGCTTAAATTTACAAGGCAGTAAAAAATATTAATCAATCAGGAACTTTACAAGTTTACTTTAGTAAGCTGCGGTTAAGGTCTCTATTTTTTCCTGTAACTAATAAGAGAAAAACATTAGAAGAGAAGAATGCAACATCAGAAATTTACTTGCTCAGAATCATAGTGCAGATCTGCCCCTCCAGATTCCAGCATTAGCAACAAAATCACATAGAAAATAAGTAAAAGCTTATTCATAACATGCCCTTCAACGAAATAATGTAACAGGACTTGAATTATTTAGGGTTATTAAGTGCATTTCTGTTACACGTGCTTTTTTCCTGAGAAAGTAGAAAGGCAGAAGCAGAAAGAAATTGAAAGAACAGACCAAAGAATTAGAAAGAACAGAGAACTGGAGGGAAAACTATTTCCCTCTTAGTGTGGGAGAAAAAAAAACACTCGGGAATGTGACTCCTTTCCTTCAACTGGCTTTAAATCAACAGCTTAAAAGAAAAAACAAATTCAAGAATGAGTCAGCTGATTAACTTGTGAAATAAGTTATCACTCACTGTAAATTGATAAGGAACCAATTTAATAACAATCAATTAATACATAATAATCATATAATGATAAATTAATAATAAATAAATAAATTAATAATCAATTAAATAATAATAATTAATAAATCAATTAAGAAATCCATGTAATAATTTAAACTTTTGATTTCTTCTCATCTGGACTATGTCATCAGTATCAGCAACTCCTCAACTTTCTGCTTTTCTCCACTTAGACAATTACCTCAGCTTCTCTGTTGTCCTACTCCAACAGTGCTGCATAAACAGCTGCAAGGGAAGGACCGTAACATTCATCTTTCAGGATCCAAACTCAGGAAATCAACTTTGTTCACCAACAAAGCGCATGAGTACACTCAAGCATTTCAGGGTCATGACTCAAAAAAAGTCGCATGGGCTGAGCAGGGAGCCTCATGAGCTAGCCAAAGGCACTGCTGAGCACAATGACAGAGACTGTCATCTGCTCCTAAACACATGATGAGATAAACTACAGGAAAGATCCTAAACCAGGAAATCCATTCTGCTGCTGGAACTGAGCCAGGCTTTTAAAGGGGAAATAAGAGTGCAAGTTGCCTACCCACCTTCCTAACTGCCCAATTGTTAGGACGCTTGCCCATTTGGATTCATTTGTTCCCGAGAGCATGCATGACTAGTAATGATTTTAGTTCTCTTATGTGTGAATGAAGATCCGTTAAGTATCTCTGAAGATCAGATCCAAACATTATTTCTTCTCCTTGGAAGACGGACATTGAAAATTTTGTGTGCATCACACAGAGGATTGTCTTATGGATCAGGCTATGAATCTGGGGGGAGGAGGGAGGTAAGAGGCCTGCAGTGCATTCAAGTGAGTTGAAAATGTAACAGCCACTTTGCTCGGAGTAAAAGAGAACCCAAACGCTAATGAGGGATTGGAGGCCTGAATTCTTCTTGGGCTACAGTTAACATTCACTGTTAAAATATTCTTAGGTTGAGTAGTACTATTATCACTTTATCATGATACAAATTAGTTTCGGGTATTCCCATACCGAAAGCAAGGGTTCCGATGCCATGATTTTTCATTTATTTTCATAGTTCTGTCTTTTCAAGAATGGACAGTCTCTACCTCATATCATAGGCCCTACAGTTTCTTTCCATAAACACTTGACTTAGTGACTTGAGCTTCTTTGGGTCTTTGAGCCCATAGCCAGACTATACAAAGACTCACACCACTGTCCTTCAAACTACTGCTGGGCTTGATGCGGTAGGCTTAAAGCTTCAAAAGCTTTAAAGCTAAGTGCAACAACAGTACGCTTCATAGCATGCATCCTGGAGCATCTACTGCTGGTGTTCTGATACACAGAACTCAAATAACTTATGCTTGCCTTAGATTGTAGATCAACGAAGTTTCTAGCAGCATTTGCCATAGCATCTTAATGAAGGATTCCTATATGGAGACCTAAGACAGAATTACAGAGATGTTTTTGTTATATCAGTATAGCTCAAAAGATTTTGCCCTGATGTGATGCATCTAGCATGCATACACAAAAATCATTAAGAACAAAATGCCTTCACAAATGGCCTCTAAATTTATGCCTTGTTTGTGAGATCTGCTAAATTCTTTCAAGAATTCAGCTACACCCTTATCGTGTTTATAAAATTCACTGGTTATGTAATATGTGCTATGTAACAGAGGTGGGGATGTAGAAGACAATAATCCATGGAAGATAAATTAGTTTTCACTACATCTTAGCCTTCTTCCTCTGTTCTAAAGCAAGTATTTTTAACTTAGGCCTTCAGCATAGCACATAACCCAAGATTAATCTAATTGGATCAATCATGGAAATTGCTGAATCCTCTTGGTCTTATAGTTCATGCAGTTCTGTATTGAACTAACTCACCTTCAAGGCAACTGGTCTCATTCATGCATCTGGTACAGGTCACTTTGTGGCACATGCTCCAGCAGGCTTCTACAGCATGACTGGGAAGGCATGAAGGAAAGAGAGCATTAGAAGCAGTGATTACGCAGGGCTGGATTCCCGTGGCAAGCAAAGGGAGGGATAGCCACAGAATGGGATGTATGACTGCTTCACCCAATTTTTACAGGAAAGAAACTTCTGGGAAGCTTGATTCCAGAACAATGAGACATGCACACTCAAGCTTGTATAGAATATTTTCAAGAAAAGAGAATATTTTCACATTTTTTACTGTCTAAGCAATGCCTATATTAGGAATATCACAATCATCACACCATGGCTGAAGAATAAAGGCATTCTAACTTGCTTTTGCTTACATATGTGAACATAATAGGTTATAGAAATGAACTACTTTTGATTAGAGCTAAAAATAGAAAAAACAACAAAAATACTAAGGAGGATATGTTCAGATAATATAGCAAAGGACAACAGTACCTAGATTTTCAAAATATATACTCACATGTCACTGTTTTATGGAATAAAGCAGCATATATTTTACGGAATGTATGCCAATAGCGCCTAAATCATATTCACTTAGTTTCAGAAGGATGCAGCTTCTTGAACAAATAGAAGAAACTCAGTGTAGCATTTACCTTTTTAAGGGTTTGTTTAGTCAGTTTTTCTCCTTTCTTCTTCTTTGTTTAAAGAACAGAAACAAATAGAATTTAACATCAGGGACATACAAAAACAGCATTAAGTTATCATCTTCAAATCGAATTATTTTGTTCTTATAAGTAAAAAAATTATTGAACATCACAAGTTTGTCAAGAAGACCAAGCACTTCATTACTGCAAAGATCACTTTGCCAGAAACAGAGGAAAGATATTCTAGGTTCTCTTTTCCGTAAGCCAAATAAATGCTTACATTAAAATAAAAGAGACTTAAAATATTCAAAATAAAATTAAATGGTGAAATACAGATATAGGAGGAGACAGAGGTTTCATATAGTTAACCACAGAACTTGAATTTCAGCAGTTCAAAAATTACAAACATGGATTTACCAGCTAGTATAAAATTGCCATACTGCTAAAGGAATCAAGAGGACTACAGGCGTTCATATCAGCAGAAGACCTACTTTACTTTCTTGGGATACATCTACACAATAGCACAGCATACTTACAAGGATCTTCAAAAAAAGCTCTTCACTGTAATTGATAAGCCTATGTAGAGCTCTATACTGCTACAACTAGAATGCTTTCAGCATTTATACTAGACTAGCTATTTCTAGCCCATACTATCATGAAGACAAATTCTTATAAAGAGCTCTGTGGATAACAAAAAAACTCAGTTTACTAGAATATAGTAAAGAAATCACAGTTTATTGAAACAGAAATCAAAGAAAATAAATCAATAAAGCACTTATTTGAAAAGGATGAATATAAACAATTAATAATATCTAACAGAAATTTTAACACTTTGCAGTAACTATGAAAAAATCACTTGTTCCATCAGAAAAGGAACCCCCCAAAATACAAAATAAATAAGTAAAAAACCTCCAATATTTGATACACCTAGCCTAAAAAATCACAGAATTAATACTGATAAAGAAGACCTGTCTCTCTAACATCAGCTTAACTAATAAAATGTATTATGAAAGCCTCTGCTTACTTTTAAGTGATTCAACACCCTAGATAATGGGTAGGCATTTAGCCTCTGGTCATAATAATGACCAGACTACCATCTAATGACTAATGACACAAAGGGCAAACTGGAAACCATCAAATAGGACTTCAGAGCTCTGGGAATGGTGGTCAAGGGCCTGGGAGCCCAGGTCGTTTTCTCCTCAATGCTGCCTGTGAGGGGAAGGGACGGAAGGAGGAGTAGACGAGTTTTCCAACTTAACAACTGGCTGCGCTGCTGGTGTTGGCAGCAGGGTTTTGGTTTCTATGACCATGGGAACCATTTGAAGATCGACAGCTGATGGAAAGAGATGGGATCCACCTTACCAAGTCGGGCACACGTGTCTTTGCCAACAGATTGGCCAGCCTGGTAAGGAGGTTTTTAAACTAGGAAAGATGGGGGAAGGGGAGTGGTATAGTGGCAGGGGAGTCAGTAAAACACTGCTCAAGTCAGGATGCCTCCAGCGGGTGCATGCAGCCAGGGGAGACAGCATGGGACATGGCTATGGAGGATCCTCTAGCACCTCCCCTGGGAAGCCTGCATGCTCGATTGGCCTGTACACCAATGCATGCAATGGGGAATAAACAGGAAGAGTTAGAGATCTGTGTGCGATCGCAGGGCCATGATCTCATTGCAGTGACAGAGACATGGTGGGATAGCTCACATGACTGGGATGCTGTCATGGATGGCTACGTGCTTTTTAGGAAAGACAGGCCAGGAAGGCGAGGTGGTGGAGTCACCCTTTATGTGAGGGAGCAACGAGAATGTAGGGAGCTCTGCCTAGGGGTGGATGAAGAGCAAGTTGAGAGCTTATGGGTAAGGATTAAAGGGCAGGCTAACATCGGTGACATGGTGGTGGGAGTTTACTACAGGCCACCTGATCAGGAAGAGGAAATTGATGAGGCCTTCTACAGACAGCTGGAAATACCTCATGATCACAGGCCCTGGTTCTCATGGGGGACTTCAACCACCCTGACATCTGCTGGGAAGACAGCACAGCTAGGCACAAACAGTCAAAGAGGTTCCTGCAAAGCACTGAGGATAATTTCTTGACCCAGGTGGTGGAGACGCCAACAAGCAGAGGTGCGCTGCTGGACCTTGTACTAACAAACAAAGAAGGTCTAGTTGGAGACGCGAAGGCTGGGGATAGCCTTGGCTGCAGTGACCATGAGATGGTAGAGTTCAGGATCCTACAAGGAGGAAGCAGGGCAATGAGTAAGATTGCAACGCTGGACTTGAGGAGAGCTGACTTTGGCCTCTTCAGGGACCTACTTAGGGGAATCTCATGGGGTAGGGCCCTAGAAGGAAGAGGGGTCCAAGAAAGCTGGTTAATATTCAAGGATCACCTCCTCCAGGCTCAAGATCAGTGCATCCTTTTGAGTAAGAAGTCGAGGAAAGTGGGCAGAAGACCTGCGTGGATGAGCAAGGAACTCCTGGCACAACTCCAACAGAAGAAGGAAGTGTACAGAATGTGGAAAAGGGGACAGGCCACTTAGGAGGAATACAGGGACGTTGTCAGAGCGTGCAGGGATGCGACAAGGAAGGCTAAGGCCCATTTGGAATTAAATCTGGCAGGGGATGTCAAGGACAACAAGAAGGGCTTCTTCCAATACAGCAACAGCAAAAGGAAGGCTAGGGAAAACGTGGGCCCACTGCTGAATGGGGCGGGTGCCCTGGTGACAAAGGATACAGAGAAGGCAGAGTTGCTGAACGCCACCTTTGCTTCAGTCTTGACTGCTAAGGCCAGCCGTCGGGAATTTCAGACCCGGGGACAAGAGAGGAAGGCTGGAGAAAGGAAGACTCTCCCTTGGTCGAGGAGGATCCAGTTAGAGATCATTTGTCCAAACCTGACATCCACAAATCCGTGGGCCCCAATGGGATGCACCCACGAGTGCGGAGGGAGCTGGCGAATGTTATCACTAGGCCACTCTCCATCATCTTGGAAAGGTCCTGGAGATCAGGAGAGGTGCCTGAGGACTGGAAGAAAGCCAGTGTGACTGCAGTCTTCCAAAAGGGCAAGAAGGAGGAGCCAGGCAACTACAGGCCTGTCAGCCTCACCTCCAGCCCTGCAAAGGTGATGGAACAGCTCCTCCTGGAGGTTCTCACTAAGCATCTGGAGGACAAGAAGGTGATCAGGAGGAGTCAGCACGGCTTCACCAAAGGGAAATCATGCCTGACCAACCTGAGAGCCTTCCAGGATGGAATGACTGGCTGGTTAGAGGAGGGGAGAGCAGTGGATGTTGTCTACCTGGACTTCAGCCAGGCTTTTGGCACCGTCTCCCATCACATCCTCCTAGGTAAACTCAGGAACTGTGGGCTGGATGAGTGGACAGTGAGGTGGATGGAGAACTGGCTGGATGGCTGAACTCAGAGGGTTGTGGTCAGTGGTGCGGTCTAGTTGGAGGCCTGTAGCTAGTGGTGTCTCCTAGGGGTCAGTCCTGGGTCCAGTCTTGTTCAATGTATTCATCAGTGACCTGGAGGAAGGGACAGAGTGCACTCTCCAGCAAGTTTGGTGATGCTACTAAAGTGGGGGGAGTGGCTGACACCCCAGAAGGCTGTGCTGCCCTTCAGAGGGCCCGGGAGAGGCTGGAGAGCTGGGCGGAGAGGAACCTCCGGAAGTTCCACAAAGGCCAGTGCAGGGTGCTGCACGTGGGGAGGAATAACCGCCTGCAGCAGGACAGGCTGGGGGCTGACGTGCTGGAAAGCAGCTGTGCGGAGAAGGACGTGGCAGTGCTGGTGGACAACCAGTTGAGCATGAGCCAGCAAGGTGCCCCTGTGGCCAAGAAGGCCAATGGTATGGTGGTGTGCATGAAGAGTGTTGCCAGCAGGTGGAGGGAGGTGATCCTGCCCCTCTACTCAGCCCTGGGGAGGCCTCACCTGGAGTCCTGTGTCCAGTGCTGGGCTCCCCAGTCCAAGAGAGACGTGGCACTACTGGAGAGAGTCCAGCGGAGGCCTACAGAGATGATGAGGGGACTGGAGCACCTCTGCTCTGAAGAAAGGCTGCAGGAGCTGGGCCTGTTTAGCCTGGAGAAGAGAAGACTGAGGGGCAATCTGATCAATGCGGACAAGTATCTGAAGGGAGAGTGTCAAGAGGATGGGGCCAGACTCTTCTGCGTGGTGCCCAACGACAGGCCAAGAGGCAACAGGCACAAACCGAAGCAACAAAAGTTCCATCTGAACATGAGGAAACACTTCTTCACTGTGAGGGTGACAGAGCGCTGGAACAGGTTGCCCAGAGAGACTGCAGAGTCTCCTTCACCGGAAATATTCAAAACTCACCTGAAAGCGATTCTGGGAAATATGCTCTAGATGGCCCTGCTTGAGCAGGGATGTTGGGCTAGATGATCTTCAGAGGTCCCTTCCAACCTCAACTATTTTGTAATTCTGTGATAATAAAAGGCTACTATTTCCAATTACCCTGGTGTGAATAATTCCAGAAGGAAAAGAGATTGGTTTTAAGGGAAAATGGTTGCAGTGGCATGTATTAAAGAAGACAGCACCTAAGAGAAGGGGAGAGAAATAGTAAAGAACAGGTTGCTCAGAAAACTGCAGGAAAGTTAGTTCCTCAAGATCTAAGGTTTAAGAAAAGATACTCAGAAAAGAATTAACAGTGAATATCTATACTTATAGATATTAATAAGCTTAAACAGTCTGTGTATCACTCTTACAAATCTGTTCAATATCCTTCCTATATTTTACTGACATATGCATAAAATACAGCTGGTCTTTCACAAACCTAGGAAGACTCTGTTAAGGACTGTAGCTGATGGCTGCATTTGCTTGAAACAGGTACCTAGGGAATAAAATCTCCCTGCCACTAAAATAGTATTATGCCCAAGAACTGGTTTTTGTAAGAGAAATAGGTTATTTCATTAATCAATGAACTGATGTTCCATTATGGAATTATACTCTTGAGTAGCATTCATACCACATAGTGTACATGTTTTTTAACAACTTTTCCCCTAACATCTTTTCAAATGTTGATTAATATGCAGAGAACAGGCTATAAAGTCACATGAGCTTTTCTGAAAAAAAAAAACAACCTGTGGATATGGAAAGATTTTTGGATAGTTTACAGCAGCAGGAAGCGTAGTCGAAGTATGTACAGAAGTTACTAGGAAAAAATGAAAGACAATATATAAAACTACTTGAAGGAAATATGAAAAGGAAATAGTACCTGCCTTATCGTCACAGTAGAATAATTTTTTATTGTAATAGAAATTGGATGAACTTTAAAGGAGATGGGATCTCTGTTGCCATGGACCTTAGTGCCTACTTATCCAGGCTAGTGCCTTAACTCACACAGGCATACTGCAATAATTGCTGCTACAAGTGGCAGCAACAGAAGGCATTTACAGAAGGAAAAGCCTAGAGTAACAAAGACTGGGTAGCTGGCCTTTGCAGAGGTTGTCCAGCATCTACGCATCTCACGCATAAACTCCTTTCCTGAAAGATCTTTGTTATTGAGCACTACTACGCTGTTGTAGAGAGATCTAATTTGTTCTCTTAGGAAGAGACCCTTGAGCTGCAGGGTCTTAATGTCTCTTCTATCTAGTAAAGCAGAGAGCATCAGAAAATACCACCCACTCCAATAGAAGAGCCAGCAAAAGTAATGTAGTAGATGCTAAAGTTTGTTTGGATTCTCGTCAACTCTGAATATACCATCAGAACTGGAAATAATACTGATGCTTGATGCAGTTTTTATAATCTTTAACCAAAGATAAGTTGAAGTTAACTATGTTTATGATAAGTTTTATATTTCATTCTTTAAAAAAAAAAATCAAAGTTATATTGACTGACTACAATATATCATCTTGCTTGTGACCCTAAAACTTTGACCTATGTGATATTATACCTACTTGCAGGAATCTTTGGTGGTGGAACCAAACCCTTCTTCTTCTCACAACTCAAATTCTGGTGAAGAGTATGAGCAAAAAGGCAAAGCAACTTCCAAGGTTATTTTCCCCTTCCATATTCCTACCAATTTTGTCATAGTAAGTGAACACAGGTACGCATCAAGGCTTTTTACTATTGACTTGAACAATACTACCTTTCTTTTTTTCGAAATGGTGTCTTGCTCTCCTGCTTCTCTGCCTAGTGGCACTGTTTGTGGCACTCTTTTTCCAAAAGCTGTCCTTGGGTGAAAAGCAGAGCAGTAAGTTTATACCTGCTCTACAAATGCTTTGCTTGTAGCAAAAAAAAAAAAAAAAAAAAAGTCTTTCCTTTGCTTCTTTGAATATCTGATGAGTTATGCTGTTTCCGGAAACACTGTGAGCTCATAAGCAAAAGGAGCAAAAAGTTATGTTAAGTTATGTTACGCAGAGACAGGAAAAGAGCTACAAGGATCTTACTCAGAAGAGCAATAGGAGGAAACAGAAGAAAGGAGCATTTATCTTCATAGCTTGCAGACAGCTGTAAAAGCAGCTCCTTTCTCAAGCTGCTCACATCTTTTCAGTTTGTTGAAGTTTGGATAGTTTCTTCTGGATTTACAACTTCTAACCTGATAGTACTGTAGTGTAAATCATACTTTTCATAGGGCCAAACCATATACAATTTGCACGTCTCTCAAAGACACTGTTCTTTAAAAATAAGTCTTAAGGTAACCTATGACATGCTGCTTCTTTCCTTCCAAGGCATCTTCAGATCAGGCACATGCCTGAGCTGTTTGCAAAGGCTAAGGGTGGGGGATAAAGAGAGAAAAATGAGTGCTAGGATAACCAATGCAGGTCAAGCAAAGGCAGGCACCACTGGAAGAAGTGGATTTCACACTGTGCATATTACTCACACAATCAGATAACCACCACTAGTACTAAATTATTTTTATTTTTACAGATAAGCTGGCTTTATGAACGAAATGACAAACTTTTTTTTTAATCAACATTGCAGACCTAGAAGAGCTGGCAACTCTATAGAGTGAAACTGATTTTCACAAGATGTCAGTGAAATCTTTATATCAAAAGATTAGTAAGATTGAAAAAATGATTTGATACTCATAAATCTGGACATTTGGTTAGCCATATAACAGCTAGCGCTAGCAAACCATGACTGTGCCTCAAAGATGAAACCAACTGGAAACTGCTAAGAATTAGAAACAGCTGAAGTGTGAAGTGCAATTATCTCATATCTGCCTTAACAGGAGGTTGCTTTTACCTTCTGTGAAGATGGTGACTTTGACAATGACTGACTCCGGAAACAGGAAACTACATAGGCCTGATTTGACATGGTAATTCCAGTGAAATAACTAGGCTTTTTTCAGCAGTTGTGTAATCCTGAAAAAAGAATGGTTTGGTACAAAATGATTAAATAAAGAAGTGCATAGTAGTTTGGGAGTACAAATTATCGTTCTTTTTGTCAATATAGCAACTTCTTGGATGATGATTTACAGCTGTTACAAACACCCTGTTAAAGGACATCCTTTGAGCGACATTAATAATTTCCTATGAATGTACAGATAGCAGTAACGAACAGATACATACTGTCGGATTACACACTGCATGTATTTAATCTTATCTTCTGGGCTTGGAGTGCAGAGAAAAAAGAAAGCTTCTCACAACAGCGTAATGTTGATTCCACAAATGTTAATGACTGGAAAAGCCACCTCTTGCTTTTCAGGTCCCGCTACCTACAGCCATCAATGGCCTCTCTAGTAGTACTTCTGCAAAAGTCAGGTATTTTAAAGGAAAAGCTTATTCTTAACTTAAAATACTGCCAGTTTTAAGATATTAATTTTACTAGTATAGTAAAACTCTTTAATGCCTGAGGTTAGACCTGATAATTATTGGGCTGTGAACTGCTGAGGAGGAAGAAATATTACTATCAATTTATGAACTGGTGACAGGGACTCACTCGCTCGGTGACCTTCTACTTTTTCAGGTGGCAAAGTCCTACAAATGCTGCAGCAGAGGTGTGGGCCTCTCCGACTGAAAGGAAGCAACAAATCTTCCGTTAGTCTCTAAATCACACACCGTGCGTCACTGAACTATCCATTATCCCATCGATAATCAATGTGTACCCGCGCGTGGAAAGTGGAAGCTGGGATTCGGGGGAGACATCTGTGTTACAAACACGCCTGCAAGCAGCTTCGCCTGACAGTGTCCGTTTTTCCTTGGCTCCCATCTTGATCTCCAGAAGCAGCAGTAACCGTCCAGCCTAGGACGGACACCCCTGCTGCGTCCACAGCAGCGCCCCTGGGGCTGCAGCGGGCGAGCAACCAGCTCCCATGAAGGCAGGCGTCCAAGACAGGACGTGGGAAAGGAGTCCTACCCAAACAGGTCTCTTATTCTTCACCCCCCACCCTTCCCAGGGCAGGAGACCTCGCCGCCTGCCCTGCTCCACGCTGCGCGGCGGCGCTACCTCGGCGCCCTTCGGCCGCGGGCCTCACGCGGCTTTACTTGCAAATAGCACAAACCAGCCGTCCGGGCGACAGCTCTCGCTGCCCGACCAGAGGAAAACCACGCTCCTGCCTAAGATCATTAGATGTCCGCCTAGCTACTGCCGGGAAAACGGGGTGGCTGCGGGCACAGCGGCACCCAAAGCCCAGAGGGCTCCCTCGGGGCAGCCGGCGGCGGCGGCGGCGGCTCCGGCCGGCCGCGGGGCGCCCCCCGGCGGCGGGAGGAGCGGGCGGCGGCGGCGGCCCCGCCCGGGGCGGCGGCGGCGGCGGCGGCGGGGAGAGGAGAGGAGGGGAGGGGCGGGCCCGGATCCTGCCGCTCTCCCTCGGGCAGGGTGGCGGCGAGCGCGGGGCGGCAGCGAGGCGGACGTCGGCCCGGCAGGCGGAGGCGGCGGTGGCGGACGGGCAGTCATGCTGCGTCGCGGGCTCTTTCTCCTGCTTGCGCTCCTCTCTGTCCTGGCCCGAGTGCGAGGTGAGGGGCGGCGCGGCGCGGCGCGGTGGGGTTTCCCCGTGTCCCGAGGGGCGGCAGCGGCGAGCCCCGCCGTGCGGCGCGGTGCGGCGATGGGTCGGGGAGGCAGCCCTGCCGCCCGCTGCCTCTTCTTCACTTTATTTTCGCTAAGTCGCAAAGTATTCCCGACCTCTCTGCTCGTCTCCCGCCCTGGAAATGCCTTTTTTTTTTTTTTTTTTAATCCCTGCGGTACAGAGGCTGTTACCCACCTAGCGAATACCGTCTTTTCTAGGGCCCTTTGGCTCAGGGTAGTTTTCTTGGAAGTCTCGCTGTGATTTTCGGCGGAGCCGGGGAGCTCTACTTCAGTTCAGCTTCCATTTTAGGAAAGAAAACAGCGTTATGACAAATTTAGGGCGGCAGTTGCTCACCAGAAAGTTCGCCTTCACGTGCCAGCTTTATTAGTTTCGGGCGGGGAAACTCCGCTATAAAACGCTGCGGCGTGTTTTCTGAGAGCTTATCGGAGCTTCAAAACGTTTATGGGTCAATTTTCTTCAACCTTGATCGGAACAGCGTGTGTGTAATAGTGTATTTGTGTTTGGTGTAAGGGAACGCGCTGGGTGGAGGGATTTCTTGCTCGGAGGAGACGTCGTTCCCGCTACTGCCTTTTTTTTTTTCTTTTTCCCCCCGTCAGGAGAAAGCTAATTGCCAGACTCCTAAGTTGGAATATGCAATGCAAACTGTCTCTTTTCGTTGGTGTAACTTTTCTCTTATTTCTAAGAAACACTTTTTTTCTCTATGCTAGTAAATACGCTTAATGCTACGCCTAGGCAATTTTTTGGCAAGTACTTTGGAAAAATAACCTTTCAAATATTAAAACAGTGCATCTCCTCATTGTGGGAGAGAAATAAAAAATACTGGTTCCTAGCTTTGACTGAAAGATATAGATGCATGCAGCATGCTAAATAAGCACTTTGGTTTCAAGCTTGCTTGAATTCAGTTATATTGCTATGGCCTTGTTGCGGTCTTAAATGCTAGGTGGGCCAAGCTGAACTCTTGGAAAAATAGTATAAATTTGTAATAACTAACTGAAAAGCTGGCAGATGATTCATACTGCTGTAACTGAGATATCATCTCACTACTTATTTTTGAAAACTGTCTCTGTTTCTGTAAACAGTCCTCACAGTTTTGGACAACGCCACCTTTGGTGTAATGGTCTTAAGATATGGAGGTATCTGGGACCACTCACAATTAGGCTTTCTAAACTCTCTATTTAGAATTTTTGAGGTGAATACCCTCTGTCCAGTTTCTGCTTCACTGGAGGAAAAGGGTACCAAGTCTTCCGTCAAGCTTTATGTTTGGACTTCTGAAGAAAAAGACGCTAAATTTTTAACCGATAGCTTTTAAAAAGCTAGTTAACTTATCTGACTAGTGGTTAATGGCCATAATGTGAACAAAGTAGATGAGTTATTAAGTTAAACGCTTTTCTTTAAGAAAGAATTCAAGAACTGTTGAGAATGTCAGTCTGATGAGGGTGGGGTGGTTTAGGGCAGTTTCAAACTTGTGCTGCTGCAATCTTTGGTTGAAATATAGGTAAAATCTGAATTACATACTTTGAAAGCTTAAATGCCACTGTTAGTATGCTGTCTGTATTCTAAATAAACAGTATTGCTATAAAAATTAAGGATTTTACTGCACAGCTGTTGCGTAACTGTTTGGACTTGAACAGTCATTCAGTTTCATTTGGACTAGTGGCTCTCACAGTTAAACCATACATATCTGTGGCCTTGGAAGTGCTTTTTTTTTATTATTGAATTATACATCTTAGTCACTTGAAAACTGTGTCAATGTTTAAACAATATGCAGAATATCAGGAGGATTTGAATATATTATTATGCCATGGTGAACTTTATCTGAGCTTGCCTAGAAGAAGAGCTTGCAGTTTTAGCCCTGCAGCTGGTATTTAAGTGTTTTATCATTTGCAAAGTATGAGCTCTGAAAGTCAGGCTAAGCTAGAATTTAGGTGTCCATGGGGCTGAATCCAGAGGAAGGCTGTGAGTTACATACATTGTGGCTTGAGCCAGTCTGACAGCTTGCCGCTGCTAGGAAGTGGCATTTTCCCATTTTTCTCCTCCTGTGTTTGGTCTGGTGCCCACCAGACCCTGTACTCACATGATTCAGCTTAAGTCAGCAAATGACTAATTTGGTGCGTTGAATCTCTTCTGCAGTGTCTGATGGGTGTCAGAGCCAGCACAAGGGAGTGGCAGGACTGAACATCTGGGAGTGGAAATGAGATTGGGGGAGGCAGAGGGGGGAGAGAGGGAAGGAGACTTCCTGCTCTGGCCAGTGGTGAGTCATCGGATTGGCTCAGCCAGCTTAAATCTGCAACACCACCAGTTTAGCCCAGGATCTAACTTCTAGGCATCTGTTTTTTTCAGAGCAGAATGAAGAAAATACTAGGTACCGGGAAGAGACCAGCACCTCAGAGGAACTTAAAAATCCAATGATGAGCAGCAAAAAACACCTAGAGCTTGCACATAGACACAAAGCTCACAGTTTCCCTTTGGTACTGCAGAAAGATCAAGGCATAAAAAGGTGTCTGTTTACTGTAGATCTAGAGTCTAGGTTAAAGGTACACAGTGTTAAGTATTCTCTGAAAGCATTGAACAGAGCTTGTTGATTGAAACATAGTTTCCACTACAAATAGTTGTCCTACTGAATACCGAGTGGTGAGTAAAATACTTGCCTGGGAACTGAGGTATCTGTGTTTTAAGATCTGTAGCCTAAGGGAATTAAAGGTGGAGATCCCTGCTTCCTAAAACTGCTGTAACTACATGGCTATGAGCAGAGGGAAAGAAACACCTGTGCCACTAATTTCTTGTTGAGGCAAGTCACTGAAGAAAATTACTAGTTATATGAGAGGTGGTTAAAGGAGCCTGTCTGTAATCTAGTGGTTAGAGCTTTTAGCTGGAGTAGAGAGGTAGAACAGGGACTCCTGGAGACCAGTGTCTGTTTTGCAAGCTGTGGGGATGTTTGTCTTTTAAATCTGATTAAAAAAAATAAATAGCTTGCTTTAATTAAACATTTTTATAGTGATGCTAGTGCACATGCTTGCCAACATGAACTTGAAAAATGCAGCTCGTGTTGTTCCATGCTTCTGTTTCCTCTAGCTTGAAATGTTTGGGGTTTTATGTGTGCTGTTACTCATATAAAATGGCCACTGCATTGCTAGATCAAAATGACATCACTGCAACAAACTGCTACAGCTTTCTGTAGTTGCAATAATTTAACTTGGCAAGAGTTAAGCATGACTTACCCTAGCCCAAGCCTGGCCACTGTCCAGCCAAAACCAATGTCAGTATTTTCCTGATGTTACTGTGGTATGTGTGATAGGTTTGGCAGCATTTGTAAAAAGGTTTTGTTTTAACTCTTGCCTTCCTGAACCTCTCACTGCAATAAATTTGTTTTTCATTGGGTGACAGTTATGTTAGCAAAATGGTGTAATAATACTAATCTTTATCAGTTAAGGTCATCTTGACAGGGGCAAGCATCTTCTTTTTAGTCGTACTGCTTTTCCATGCTCTGGTATAGGAACCTACTCTTCAGAGTCTAGCAGAAGTGTGTGCAGAGAATGTCACAAGAAAAACAGTCTTGACTTGGGGAACTTCTGATTTGACTTACTGCCAGTTAACGCAGCTATCTAATCCCTGATTCAGGTACTGAGAAAACATGAATGATGAAACAAATACTCGGAAGTAAACATCTTTCTTCCCCCTTTCCCAGCTCAACTTAAGCCAAACACTTGTCCTCTCCCTCTTCTTAGTCTCACTTCCTTGATTTTTGCTGCTGGTTACGCTCAGGTGTGTCCCAATTTCTTCAATGAGGACAGGCAATGTGAGAGGTTGGGGATGCTGTGTAATGGTTTCTTTCTGCTGCTTCTTACTAGTTTCCCTGCGCTGCTCCTTGCTTCTCAGTGTCCCTGTCTCATCATGGGTTGCCCAAGGGCTGTGGTCCCTCAAGGGTGTCTTTGGCATGGAGCAACTCCAGCCACGTCTCCTCAGCAGTCTCTCTCTCTCTCTGTCTCTCTCTCTCTGTGTCTCCCAGAGTGTCTCCTCGCGTGTCTCCTGCCCCCAAAGGCTGCTGCTCCTTCCCAGATATGTTTGAGCAGGGGTACTCTGTGTGCCTGTGCCTTCAACTGACTGGCTGAAGTTTGGGTGGGTGACAGGTTGTAAACTTTGGTTTCAGAGCTGGCTGAATGTGGCTGTGACTGACACAGGGCAGTCCATGGCCTCCTCCCGAAGAGGTCACTACTGTTGCCCACTGCTACTGAAACCCTCATTTATGCCTCATGCATCCCACCCCTCACCTCTGCAAAACACGTATTTAAGAACTAGACTGGATATAAGTCCCTTATAAACTGTACTTTTTACGTCAGCCCAGTCGTAACATTCATTACAGACTCTACCCTTCCGTCCTGCAGAGGAGACAACAGGGATTAACGCAGTAACAATGTGTAGATACCTTTACTAAAAGCCCACCCCTCGCCTCTGGGAAATAGATTGCAAGGTTTAACATCACGGACTGAACATATACCCATCGCAGACTCGGTATCTCTGCAGTCTGTATCGGGTTAACGTCATAATAATTTGAACACTTACCACAAACTTCAGCCTCATGTCTACAAGCCATTTAACATGTAGTTCATGAAGTAAAATAAGATTATTCTATTTATCACATGTAACAGCACACGTTTCACTATTCTGTTTCCAAAGGCCACTCGGTAAGTAAACCCTGGTCTTTGAGCTATAAGGACCCCCTCCTGAGGGATTTCAGCTGCGGGAGAGGGAAGACGCACAAACTTACTTCTCTATCCAAGCGTCCCCAGGGTTCACTGGTACTTTATGACCCGTTCGAGCTTGGGGTGTATGGTTTTCTGCAGGGTTGCTATGACAGATCCCTGACTTTATGTCAGTTGGCCTCACCACTTCCTGGAGGTGAGATTCCTACCTTGTAAAATTCCCCTTCTCTAGAGCTTTTAGCATGCCTATTAATAAGCCATTGTACCGTTTTAACTTTCCAGCTGCTGGGAGATGATAGGGAATATCACCCATTCTGCTCCATGATCTTCTGCCCATTCCTGGACAGTTTTTCTGAAATTACTCCCATTATCCGATCCAAGCCTAAGCTGCGTTCTGTGGTGCCAGCGAATATGTTTATATTTTCCTTCTAGAGTGCTACTTCCATTTGCTTTTGGAGATGGGAAAGCTTGTAGTCACCCTTGTGATAGCTCTGCCAGTGTGAGAACGTAGCACCTGCCAGTATTGCCAGAGGGTAAGGGACCTATATACTTTACAAGCTTCTCCAAATACCCGTTTCTCCCATCACACATACTATTTCATCTTTCGTACTTTCTAGTGTGTCAGATGATCCCACAGATGTCACATTGCCTATTTGCTTGTATTATGGCTTCCTAAGACAAGTCTCTGACCCGGTAGCAAGTCCAATCCCTCCTGATGTGCGCAGCAGTTTCCTGACCCACCTGGCTAGAAATAGTTCTCCTTTATGCTCCCATCCCAGATGCTGGCAGGTCCCTAGCTGGTCAGCCTGGTTGTCGTGTTTCTGGAGTTGCCTTTCGATCTGGGATATGTGTGTTAGTGTGCTATATTAAAGTATATCTTTCTTCAAGTACCTGTTGTATTACTTCCATTCTTTTGCTGCTAAAGTGATTTACCTCACTGCTGCCAGTTACTACAGTTCCATTCTTTCAGCCATTTCTTCACCACATTAGCGACCACCCTGCAGTCTATATATACATATACTGAAGGCCACTGCTGGTCCTGAGCATATTCCAAGGCCCTTAATTCTGCAAACTGAGTGGAGCCTCTGATCCCTTCGCAGGTGGCAGCTTCTCTTGTGAAGAGCTCTGAGCAACAGCTCACCAACTCCTGTTTCCTGCTGTGATTTTACAGGATCTGTCAGTAAACAACATCCACTGTTTACTTTCAGCACTTAATTCATCATATGCTGGGGCTTCAATAGCCCGAGGAGTTCGGTCTGTTGTTCCTTTGCTGGCCACTGACTGATTAGTCAGTGATCAGCTCAACTAGTTGATCAGCTCAACTAGTCCCAGTCTGGAGACTGAACTAATACGTTCCTGCTGGGTAATCGCAAGGACCCATTTCTTCCAGGCAGAGGTAGTTACTCTTCTCCCAGTCGGCTTTGAATCGTTGAACATAAAATTCAGGTCAGAATCTGGGACATAATTGGAGTGGTTGTTCTGTGCCTAACAATTCAGTAGCACTCAAAACACCCTCAGCTGCAGCCAGGACCTTTTGTTCCAGAGGGATGGTTATTTTCTCCTCCTTTGTAGCTTTGACTCCAGAATCCTAATGGCCTCCTTTCCGCTCTTGAGGGGCTCGTTGTCACAAACTCCATACATTGCTTTTCTTATCAGCGCTGGCATAACAGTTATTTTCACATTACTACTTTCCCAGCTCAGTCCTAATGCGATTGCATGGGCTGTTTCCTGCTTGATCTGGTCAAAAGCTTGCTGTTGTTGCTCCTTTTCCCAAAGTCAGTCTCTTTACAGAACACATGATATAAGGGTTTGATCCATTGACTGTAGCCAGGGATGAGCATACACCAAAATCCAGTAATATGCAAGAAGGCTTGGGTTTCTTGTTTATTGCGCAGGAGTCCATTGTGCTTATCCAAGTAAGCACATTGTTCAGCTGAGATATGTCTCCACTCATCTTGCCTCTACACACCTGAAAACTGTATTTCTCAAGTGTGCCTTTTACTTTGGAGCACTTAATGGCAAGTCCAGCATTGAGAAAGACAATGATTACCTGCTGCCCATTACTTAGTACTTCTTCTGGAGTTGTTCCTCCAATGTGAAAACAATCTCTAGAGTTGCTTTAAAGTTTTGCAAATGATGCCATGGTAGATGGTCGGGCTATGTTTCCACCCCTGTGGCAGCCAGTTGCTGGTATATTGCATACCATTCCAGATGAAGGCAAACTGGAGTCTCACTTCTTCAGCCAGAGGGATCGAAAAGAAAGCATTTGCAGTACTGGTTTTATATCAGCTTTGTTCTTTGGTTTCTAGCTCATACAAGAACTGCAGCACGCCTGGAACTGCAGCAGCTAATAGGAGTGTAACTTTTTATTCAAAGCTCTATTGTCTATTGTTAATTCGCCACTAGGCTTCTGTACTACCCAGATAGGACTGTTGCAAGGTGAAGGTGTTTGAAACCTCAGCCCTTGTTTTTCCCAGGCAATCAGTTAATTTTTGAATTTCACCAGTGGCCCCTCAGTCAGTTCAATACTGCCTTCAGCAAATTATTTGGGTTGCCAAGGGAACAACAACTGGGTCTGAGCACATGCAACAATATTGGGGTCAGTAGAGTTTTGTAGCTGACTGTCTCCTATGCAAAACATACTGCCTGTTTCAAAAGCCCAAAGCCTTCTTCCTGTCCCATCTGTCTGCCTACAGTGGTCAAGAAAGTCAGTCCCCAGCATGGCAGGGGCAGTAGGGCCAGTGGCAGCAAGTAGGGGCTACCAATCCTGCTGATGTTCCCTTCCACTAGAGTTAGGCATGTCCCTCCCCCAGTTACTCTGTGAATAACTACTCATTC
Organism: Struthio camelus; assembly: GCF_040807025.1. Classification (NCBI taxonomy): domain Eukaryota; kingdom Metazoa; phylum Chordata; class Aves; order Struthioniformes; family Struthionidae; genus Struthio; species Struthio camelus. The sequence goes on along the minus strand of NC_090942.1, from coordinate 146,782,702 downwards.
ATCACTGCCCGCAGGAAGGCAGTAAGGTATGTTGAGCACTGATATTCACTAGGATGTGATGCTGTTGAGGCAAAGTGACGCCTGGCTGCCTTTCCCAGATAGTCCAGTAACTTTGATTATCTCTGTCTGCTGCCAGGCCAGCAGCAGGGTCCCCCAGCGCAGTACATTTTAATCAGTTGTTGCAATCGGTATATGTCATAATAGAGGTTAGGGCAGGATAATTTATGGTTTAACTGAGCTGTGACTCTCCCATGTGCTCACAATTCCTTATCTCACAATGCTAGATCTCCAGAGGGCTTTCCATTCTGTTCAGCCATATCCTCTCCTTTTTCATTCATGAGCATCCTAATTCCCAGCATGTAGGACAGGAACATGCCGAATAGCCATTCTTTCCTGACGTTTTTCAAGAGGTTTACGATACTACTGGATTCTCAGTATTATCCCTGGCTTTCATGCCAATCTTGTGGCACGCTCCCTCCAATATGGTACATACAGGTCACTCCTTGATCAACAAGGTGTTCCACCAGGTAACCAGGTAATACCGGAAGGGTGTTAGTAACTCTGCCTGCCATCAGTGATCACCTTTTGGAGGTGCCACCCTCTTGCTTGTAAACACAGTCCAGCAGCCAGTCGATTACCCCCTTCTTCCCCGTCCTTCCACAGGGGTGTCTCGTTTGTGGGATCAGCAGGAGTGGATCACTGCTCAACATATCCATCCATTAGCTGATCCCAAAGCCCTCCTCCCTTGCATGGCACAGTGTTCGCAAGTAGCACAGGCCCCACACTCCCCAGAACTTGGATCTCCTGAGTCAAAAACTGCACCCTACTTGCTCTTTCTGCAGCCGGCTGCTCCGACAGACTGCCTGCTGACCCCCTGAGGGGTCCCGACCTGTACCCCCGGAGCACTTAGCATGCCCCAGCACAGTCGCACCCACTCCCCAGGGGGTCACAGCCCCTGAGCAGCCCCTGGGCTGCTGCTGCTCTTGGACCCTGCACGGCGAGACAGCCCCAGGGCTGGAGCGAGACCCAGCCCTCTTCTTCCCCATCGCCTTGCCGTCTGGCAAGGGCTCGCTGGGCCCCTCTGTCTCTCCCCTGCTTACAGGCTGTTCGCATCCCCCCCCACCCCCCGCCAGATGGGCGCCCGACCGCGACCGCAGCAGCCACCGCAGCCTCCCAGCGCCCCCAGCAAGGCTCCACCACCTCTCACAGCCACCATGCGGCTGCTGCCCGCGTTCCCCACCGGCTACTGTTGTGGGCAAAATGGTCTCCACTTGGGGAACTTCTACGTAATTTATCTTACTGCTGGTTAGCACACACTTCTCATCACTGATTCGGGTACTGAGGAAAAGACCAAACAGAACAAACGCCTAAGTAAACCCTTTTCCTCCCCCTTTCCCAGGCTCAGCTTAAGACAAACACTAACCCTCCCCCTCCCAGGGCTCGTGTGCCTTCATTTTCGCCCGCTTCCTTCGGGGAGGTGGCGGTCAGTGTGTAGTTGCTTCTTGCTGCAGCTCCTCCATGCTGATTGCTGATTTTCCCCTGTTCCTCCTTCTTTCTCAGTGTCGCCTTCACTCCAGCCTGGGTCTCCTTGCCCCTTAGGGTGTCCCCAGCCCAGGGGTAGTCCCTCAGGGGTGTCATCACCCGCAGGCTGCAGCCTGGGCAGGCACTGTGACCGGCCTGGGGTGGCTCATGGCCACTAGCCACACCAGCCAGTGCTGCCCTGATCCTGTCAGCTGCGCCCAATAGGGTTTCGACCACTGTATGTTATCGTCTGCCTGGTAGGTAGGTGTCTCGTTGGAGGTCTCTGTGTCAGCTTGGAAAAGCAGTCATCGGAAGCAGCAGCATCGAGCAGCTGATATGTAGACTTAGGGGTAATACTCCAAAAGAGAGTGTTTGGAGGGTTCCATGGTATTGTAAGGGCTGCTTTTAGTTTGTTTTTTTCATTTAAAAAAAGGGAACAAAATTCTTTTTCTATATGCTAGGAAAAACTTCTCTACTTGCTGCCAGCAAGTCCGTTTTTCAGGTGTTGAAAATAAAATTACTGCAGTGCCCAAACTTCTTCTAAGCTGTCTTATTCGCTGCATTTGGTGTTACTGGATAGCCCAGAAAAACAGGACCTAGAAGCTTTTCCACAGCGAATTCCAAGAACTCGTAAGACAGATTCCCGTGACGCTCCCAAGAACCTGGCTGTTTGTGGTGTAACTGTTTATAATGTTTTTTGCAAATATGCAGTTGTTCCTTTAAAATATGTAGTTTGTATCTCAAACACAGAAATCGTTTTAATATGTCTGGGGAAAAGACCGTGTAAACTGCATTTAAAAAAAAAAAAACTAATTTAAATTTAAGTCAGGTCTTGTCAGAAAATATTGCCCGTAGAACAAATCTTGTTTGTGTTTTCTTCATGCAGATTTCGGTCATCTGTGAACACATACTATAAACATCAAAGAAATAGCACCCTTTACTTGTAAAAGGAAAAGCTATTGAGTGAGGTAACTGTTAATTAACTGTAGATGTTAATTCAGGTGTACCTTTCTCACAGCTCGAGTCATGTAAGACTCCTGTTGGATCTCTTGATTCTTAGAAATTTTTCTCAAGGAATGGTCTTCAGAAGGGGTACGTGTAAAATACCTTCAAGACTGATTTGACTTAGAGCCTAGGAGTTTTAGTCTAGGTAAAGATGAACTTTTTTTTTTTTAAAGAATGGGAGTTGTTCTTTGATCAGCTAAATGGGGGCTGCAAGTTAATCTTTTCATAAAATAGAAGTTCTGCTTTGATTGAACTCCTGTAGCTTTCAGGGATAAAACTAAATCTTGTCAGATTTTAATTGTAAAATTGTATACTAATTCTCTTTTGCTTAACCACCTAGAGTGTTGGTTGCATCTTTTCTGTCTGTGAAGAAATCTAATATTTTAAAAGAAAAATAAAGCAGTGAGAAATGTGTTAAACTCTGATATTTCCATGAGAGCAAATTCTGAAAGTCGGATTGTATTCTGCAATATTGGTAGTGTCACTAGTTTAAAGATATCTACTATAAAAGTACTATACTCTGAACCTTTTGTGTCTGGAAAAAAATGAAGTTGCAGCGTTTACATTTCTATTTTACCATCACCTGTTTCTCCCCTATGATTCGGAATAAAATACTGATCATGTGTAAAGAAGGAAGGGGATGGTGGGGATAGTAGTAGAGTGATGTGGTGCGTTAAAAATAAGTGAGGTAAAATGTGTAGGCTGAGATACAGTTCTTATTAGACCTGATGCTATTGTTGGACAAAACAGCTGTGGGAGCGCTCAAGTCCTTGTTAAAATTGAAAACGAGAGGTATCATGATAAGGTTTGGGGGAAGGGTTTGGAGAAGCCTATGTAAAAAGCTTTTGTGTAAAGTTATCTTTTTCTCTGTTCTGTCTTTATCTTTAAATCTTGTGTTTTTTCCTGCACCTCCAGCTATACGTGCGTGTTTGCATTCTCCCTCTTTCATGCCAGAAATTTCTGCCTGCTTCTGTGCTTCTCAGTGCATGCTTGAGGCTAATCATCTTGTGACTGCATCCCAAATTCAGTGTGTATTTCAAAGACTCTTCCCTGCCCTCACCCTCCCCAAGTGTTGCAAGTATCATATAGACACAACATCTTTGGATCAGAACTGTCCATGTTTGCGTCTTCCCCAGCAACTTTGCAATCTGATTTATAACCCCGCCACCCTTTTCACAAAAACTTCCAGCTTTTCTTTTTGCTCTTTCTGCCTTCCAGAAGGGCCAGCTCTTTTGCTGTGCATATTAAGCAGAGATGTGGACCTGACTTTGTTTTCCCCAAAACTTTTGGCAAGGGCTATGACTGTGAAACTTACAGCTGTAGCTATAAGTCAGCTGTAGCTGACAACTAGCTGACAACTTCTTTGCAACCAAACCTCTCTGACTCTGTTTCCTTCTCCCTCCCTTCAAATGTTGCTACTACATACTTGTCACTTTCTCCACTGCCAGTGCTATCCACAGGCACAGCTTTCAGCCTTCAGCATGCAACTGTCACCTGTCCTAGGGACACTTCCGTCCACTCCTATTGCTTTCCTGTGTTGTTCTACATAATGAGTAAATTTACAGGGTAGGATGAAGTCTGATGTGCATAATGATTACCTGCAAGTAAATCCTATTTGCATTAAAAAATTGATATAGAAACAGAGTGGATACATAAGGTGGACGTGGAGAGTTCTTGATAAATGTTTTTGTCTAAATATATCAGAACAGAAGTACTTTCTGAATATGCATTTGGACTAGAAACCTTGAAGGCTTCAATGTGAGTGCATTCCCTATGTTTTACTAAATACATGAACACATCAGACTCACTATATCTCGAGACTGTCGTCTTAGTACAGAAGAAAAGATTTTTCTTGTTCCTCAAATACCAGTAATGGAGAATGGAAAGTAACAATTAAGCTTTTTTTAAAGTGGGGGGGGATCCTTATCTGACAAAGACCACGTGCCAGGTCTATGGCCTGCTATACATCTAAGGTTGCCACTTAGAAGGATTCTATCTAACTAGTTTGTTCAGTTTATCTACCTGCTTTGGGTAGCTAAAACTAGTCACGTTGACTGTATGCATGCAGTATCCTTGTGAGCATGGTGTCCTTCAGAATTTTAAGTACTATTGTGTGTACATGTTACAATGTCAGTTGAAGTAGAGATACGAGCCTTCTCTTCCAGCGTTCCCCTTCATCCAGGGAAACAGGCTGTTGTCATGGTACACGTCTTGTGGCTGATGCTAGTCCTTTGTGTTTCCAAACAAACGCTGGTATGGTGCAACTGCAAATTGCACTAAGGCCCATCTCTCTGAGTTGTCAGTTAATGCAAATCAGTCTAGACTAACCCCTTAATAATAAATGTTTGCAGGAAGAAAAATATCACTGGTGCCATTGAAACACTTTAGTATTTGAAGATGAAGTTTGAGCACAAATAATAGATTTTGTTATAAAATGAATTGACTAGTGCCAGAACTGATTCACTTTCGGAGAGGTGGAGAGGTGGATGAAATTATGGGCTGAGTCATTTTTTTTTAATGGCTCAAATAAGTGGTTTGGTTTCCTCTCTCCTCCCCAAGAAACTCTAATTCTAAAACACAAAGTCTTTCTTTTCTGTCTTCCAGGAAAAACTCGAGCAAGTATTTCTGAGTGTACAGATTACTTGAAAAATCTTTTTAGCCATAGCTGAGAGAGTTATAATGAAATAGTGTCTAGAAAAGCAAAGTTTATCTTACTGCTCAGTTAATGTTTCTGACAGATTTGGTTTGGATTTTGCTATTAGTATGCAAACTGTGTTGAATTGGTAAAAGTTCTAAGGAAGGCAAAAGAGAAACAGACTGTGAAATGAATTGTCAATTTGCAAGTACCAGAATACATAAACCAGTCTTGCTTACTACGGAACTATCATTTCAGTGTACTGCTGTAAAAATATGACTATTTTTGCCTTAGTTCTGTCCACACTACATGTGAAAAAATGTATATTTCAACTAAATTTTATTTTTTTTAAAGAATTTCTAAATGAAAAGTTAAGTTCTGGTTTAGAGAGTTGTTCATCATAAATTGTAATTTAAATTATTTTTTCTTGATCAGAATGAGGATTATTTACCACTCTTTATCCATTGAGACTGGCTACTAGATCACAAATCTTGGGTCCTTAATTCTTCCTTGTGCTAAAATTTAACATCTTCCGTTTAGTGAAGACTTTCCTAACATTTCTGCAAGAAGCTATTAGGTGTACAGTATGTGAGCTGGTAGGAGTGCAGACAAACAAGCTACTGGCTGGCTTCTTTTCTTGCTGACTGCTGACATTGTTCAGTAACTCATTTGATGGAGAGGAGCTAGCAATCTATCACCTTAATCGCTTTATAGCTGTATAAAATGTTTTAATGAGTACTGAGATGAACAGAAAAAGCATGCAACTTCCAAAGTCATGGTTCTAGAGATCCCACAACTGCCTGGAAAATACTTCACTCTCTGCATAAGATTGGGAGTGGCATTTAAGTATACAAACGCGTGTGAAAGTTTTCAGTGCAAAGAGAGAGTAGAATGTTACTATTTGAATAGAAGCATAGATAACCTCTTCGTGATACAATAGCATTGTTACTTGATGTCATGTTTTAATTACTTTCAAGAGAGCTAATGGTTTTATTCAATTACATGATACTGAAGAGTTAGCAACTTGCTTGGATCACATAGTTTTCTTAAATTCGAGGCTAGGCTTTTGGTTAACCTCTGTAGCGTTTGCAGTTTATTAAACTGTTAATTTTGAGGGGTAGCTGTGATTTGGGTTGTTATCTCAGTGATAACACCTCATGAATCTTGTGAGAACACTGAGGTCAGACCTGAATGTGTGTGTCCTCTCCCAGCCCCACCACTTCCTCCAGGGCTCATCTTATTGCCATCAATAGATATGGCTACACAGTTTTTCAAGGTATAGTTTCGACCGCTTGTGATGTGCCCTTTGTCTTCAGAGCTAGAGGTTCCCTGGTTCCAGAGACATCAGCCAAATAGGGGAAGGTTTTTGCCAAAAACTGCTGAAGCTTTTACTAGACCTAAGAGTAGAAATCCTGAAAAAGTAATGTAATTCCTTGACTGTGGAAGAAGGAGAGGTATTGACGTCCTGAATCTGACCTTTTGCACAATAAATGTGGGCCTTGAGGGAAGGGTGCAACTGGTTATGGAAGCTTAATTGTAGCAAGGGTATGTGAGTAGTTACTGCGAGGCTTGTCAGCTTTATGAAAGCTTAAAATCCTGTCTATTGACCAGTTTAAACTTTGAAGCTGTAGGCTATGAGGAACACATACTTCAAGGCTTTTGGTTTCCTAGGCTTAGAAAAAATAGCATATGTGGCGTCTTTAACCATTGAATGCCAAGCCTGAATTTCAAAAGTAGCCGAGGGGAAGTCAGTGCATGGTGTCCGCTTGACCTTGATGAGATTTGAGTGCAGTGTTTCCTCAGACTGCTTTTGAGCTGCTAGCTCTACTCTTCAACTGGCCTCTGAAGACAGAAGCTGATGGAGAGCACAGGAGCCTCAGCCCCTTGTGTGTGGTCTATGAGTCTCCCCAGGGGGACGGTGATCGCACTGGCACCTGAGATCTGGGAATAGTTGCAGGTGGCGGAGCTTCCTTGCCTGCTACAGGGGCAGTAGGACAGGTCTGGCTTAAGTAGGTGCTGCTGTTGAAGCAAGAGAAGGCAAAGGCAGTGGCAGCTCACCTCCTCGGCTGGCTTGTGTGTCCTGTTGTCCCTGTGGGAACAGTAGAGAGTACCAGGGCCTTGGGGAGCCGCTGTTAGTTACTCCCTGGCGATGCTAATGGAGTCCCGTTTCCTTCAGCTCTCTGAATTTTATCATTTAGTTCTTTTTAATATAGCGCTTAGAATGTTAATAAAATATTTGGCTAATCGTGTTCTAAAGATTTACTAGCTTAACCTTTCAGAAATTAGGTTTCAGTAACACCTTATCTTTGGTACCGCTAATACACAAAATGTGAACTGTTTTCTACAATTATAGATTAAAAAATGTGAAGAAAGGATAAACAATTTCAAATACCTCAAGAAATGCTAAACTTAGTGCAAGATGGAACTTTTTGCTAACCAGTGACATCTCTGTGGTTTAGAGTTTTTGTGAGAAAGAATACCAAGAACGGAAGAGCAGCTTCCTAGAAGGCTGAAATTTTCATTGTGCCTTGCACTTGCAGGTACAAGTACCAACATGTAGGCGTTAAATAGTAGAAGGCTAGGTGGTGTTTAATCAAAGACCTGCAGAGTTCGACAACGGTACGCTGCAGCTGAACGTAGACAAAACCATGTTTCTGTCAGCTACTCATATTTTGCCTTAGTCTCTATATTTACACAAGAGGAAACTTAGTATTTACTTTTTAGAAAATACTTTATTAAAATACTAATTTCAATAATTCATTTATGCTTAGTAAGGTCAAGCACTTAGATGAAATAGCAGTGAGCATAGTAAATAGCATTTGCAGTATTGAAGCTTGACCAGGCCCTCAGGGAATCACAGGTAAGAAGAAATAAGCAAAAATGAAATAAATCTCTCCATACCTTTTTGCTTGTTGCTGTCTGGTTTTAGGACCTATATAAAAGTGCTCTAATTTTCAAAACTTTCCCATCCTTGCTGATTCAGGAAAATGAAACCTTTCTGCAAAACCATATTCCTCTCTTGCCTCTTCCTACCCCAGCACTCTTAAAGTTACCCTGTAATTTCTTGATACAAGCGCTATGCTTCCATCCTGACAAATACTATGATGTTCTCCTAATAGCCTTTGTTAATGTGGTTTAGGTTTCTTTTATGGACTTCATGAGACAGGGTGATGTGTTTCAATTTTTTTTTTGTAAAAAGAATTGCACAGGGATTGAGTGATTTATCTTATTTGTAGTTATATGAGTTTACTAGGACAAATAATTTAGTCCAGTAACTACAGCTGACTCATTTTACAGTCACAGGTTGGGGTTGGATGGCACCTCTGGAGATCATCTAATCCAATCCCGCTGTTCAATCAGGGTCATCTCCAGCAGGTGCCCAGGAACCTGTCCGGTCAGATTTTGAACGTTTTGAATTTGTGGGGGGTGGTTCTCTTTGCAAGAAATAACTCCCTGAAACATGGCAGATGTTTCAGCTCTATCCAAGCTGCTATTAGGGACAGTGCTTTGGAAGCCCTTTAAACTTAAGGAGGAGATCTGGGACCTGTATCTCTGCCATTTGATGTTTGATAGTAACAAATATCATTCGAGCCCCACAGAAAGCCTTCTATTGGATGTCTCTGTTAAAGTTGATTTGCCAAGTGGGGTTGTAACCGGAAGAAAATTAGGAACTGTTGTTTGGAGGGAAGGTGGTCACATAGAATTATGCAGAATTATGAACAGTAAGAAAGCAACTAAACTTTGATATAGAGCTAGTCACTGAGTAGACTGTGATGAAGATGCTGATTATTGGCCTTCATCTTCACTATCCAGTTAAATGGCTTCAGAGGAGTTCTTAGACCTTTGCAACTATTTCATAGTACTCTTTTACCCATTCTCTTTTACAGATAAGCAGATCATCATTTGGCAGGACAGTTGCTATTGCGATCGTTCTCTAGCTTTGTGGTTTACACAGTTTTTGTATATGCTTTCTGCTAATGTAGAACTATTTATGCTGTCCCCTTACTTCTACATCAAATCCTCCCTGGAAGACTCTGCTTATAGTTAGTGGTCAGAGCCCCTTTTTACTTTCTTACCTTTCACTGCTCAAAGGGGCAACAAAAGTTGTTCAATGCACAGAAAACTTCTAGACAAAGAAAATTCCCCAAACTGTACTTGAAAGTACAGATTTTCCTCTCCTAGTTAATGGTTTGTTTTATCATTTTCTGTTAAAATAACTCACACAGAAAGTGTTGGAGTAGAATAATCTTGATGATGAAGTTTTAAAGGAAGTTAATTTCTATTTTCCCTAAAATGGATTATGCAACTAGAAATAGTGTGTTGTAGTAATAAACTAGCTTTGGCAACACATAGGTTCCCTTTCGTGTATTTTATGTAGTTCATAGAGAAATGACTAGAAACTGAAAAAGCAGAGAAAGATTTTTTACTTTATGACTTTACAGAGTGTGACTTGGTAGTCCTTTTTTCCTTATTTATCAAATGTATTCAGTAAAACTGCCTTTTTGAGGGCAGAAATAATACTTAGTAATTCAGAGTTCTAAAATACATAACAGATTAGTCTAAAGTCTATTTTCTAGCAGTCAGATCTGAAAGAAAAAAAATAGGCTGCATAATTGCCGAACTTCTTATATACTGTATTTTCCAGATTGGTGCAAATAAAGTGGTTTTTCTTCAGAGAAGTAGCTTTTGGATGACTGTACAAAAATCAAATGTGATAGTTATTAGAGTAGTCTCATGCATCTTTTGGAAGAGCAAATAAATATTTCTATTGGTTGCAGTGGAAGCTTAGCTGACTCTTTTTTTTTTTTTTCCAGTCAGATATATTAGTGAACGCTCCAGATATGCAGAAAGTAGACACTCCCTAAATGTAAAAATAAATTTAAAAAGGTTTTTGGGAGATTTACAGCTGCTGTTTGTCTTTGGACCATACTTATTTTAGGTAAGAAGAGACTTTGTTCTTTTGAACAGAACTCTGTGCAAAGCTTTTTTGTTTTCTACTGCTCTCCATGTCTGGTAGAAACTAAACTTGAAATATTGATAGGCAGATACGTACAGGAAGAACAGGATTTGAAACTGACCATGTGAGATTTAATTTCGTGAGACTTCAGACAGAGCTAATTATAAACTGCTGCTTGGCAATGGGAGTAAACATCCCGTCAGTGTTGCCTGCTGCAGAGGGATATTGCCTGCAAACCTCTGCCTGACTGAGATGACTCATCCAGTTTCAAGTATGAAGAACAAAGACACTCGTCTCTCAGATTTTTGTCCTTAAAATAACTTCTCTTAGTTTTACCTGCTTAAGTTGGAAAATAACTGTCAGAATGTAAGTTGAGCAGTAAAAGCCTTACAGTAGATAACTAATGCTGATGGGGCAAAAAATGAATTGGAATCAAGTGTTGGAAAGCTTAAGGAGCAGTTAGAGAGATTCAAAGGGTTTGCTCTTGTATTTCAAGTGTTTCATTAATAACTTTCTGTGTGTTGGCCTTGCTGGTTTTCGCTAGCTTCCATCACGGGTAGGTGTTGAATATTCTACTTCTGTTCTCAGGTCAGCCAAGGAGAAGGAGTACAAGACATGGGTGTATAGAATCCACTTTGCCTACTGGAAGTTGGAAAAGCTGCTTTTAACCTGTTTTCCCAAGAGTTTATGCACTTGTGGCTACCAGCATCCCTCTCCTCCGAGACGGTTGTCAAAATTCATGTGGATTCTACAGAGATTAGAGGCCTCGTTAATAACAACATTTTTGTAGTTTTCATGGAAATGAGCAGGTCGGCAGATGGAAAGACCTGAATTAGTTAGGCACTGAAGGAATGGCAGGTAAAATCCAGCTGTGGGGCAGGATCCAGCTAGCTGCTGTCACCCACTCAGAAGGCCTACAGCTTTAAGACCCGCTACAGCGGTGTCTACTGCAGTCTGGTGCCATTGGGCTTTTGGGGAGAGGAGAGAATGCCTTTGGGGGAGAAGGAGAGTACCAATATTTTGAGAAAACAAAATTCAAGGGATCTGTTGCTCAAGTAACAAAGTTATGTTTGTGGTGATTAATTGCAGGTCTGCTTTCTTGGTGTGTATTACGCTTGTGACTAATAGAGGAACTCCCTTAATTCAAAGCTCATGTCAGCTTCTGCGGTGGTATGTAAATATGACTAATACCATAGCAGTAAATATCTGTGAGAGCAGCAACGGATCTCTGCAAAGGACTTCTATTTGCATAGTTACTTGGTTCTCTTGAATACCTTTTAGTTCATTAGCTTTTTGGAAGCTTATATTTGCCCTGAACTGTTTTAGGTCATTGAAAAGTAAAGCATTTCACCTTTTGTTTTACCTGTTGTTCTTCCCTATCTGACACGAACTTTGCCAGTTACATTTACGCCTGCTGAAGGAGCTGATTTTTGATGGGGGAGAAATTCTGGTATTTGAACTCTGTACATGGAAAGAAAATATCCTAGACACTTCTGAAATGTTCTTGAATCTACTCATGGCCCTAGAGCTAGACATACTTGCTATATTGCATGCTAATCTGCATTATTTTCAATTATCTTTGTTTAGACTAAGAAAAGGTTCATAAGCTTGGTTACTCTAGGTCTCTAAGGAGTGTTGCATATTCTTGGTGGCTTTTTCTTCTTGGACCCAGCTACTGCCTTTATTCCAGTTTTGTAACTTTGTCCCTGTTGCCTCATTGCTTATTCCCTGACACCAGCTGAATCCCTGGTTTTGAGCCCCTCTCTTTTTGGGCAAACTATTTGAAATTTTACTGTATTTGGACCCAGCCATATTAAAAGGTGAACGAGAACAGTTGTTAAAGCAAGTGCTTTAAAGATGTGTGAAGACTTGTCATGAACAATGTGGAGACAACCAGTATGTGCTGGGAAACAAGTTTACAAGAGCTTCAGAATACAGATTATTGTAATGAGTTTCATAGGTTAGATTTTCAAGATTTCTGCTCCCATTACTGACATAAGATTATGTTTTTGAAGAGCTTGACATCTTGCTGGTTGCGTGGAATATAGAATTGTGATGGCAGAATATTGAATAATTCTGGACAATATACTTTGCTTTCTCAAAGCGTGTTTTATGTGAGATTAGCAGTCAGCAGTGTCTTCCTAGGTTATTTCTGCATGAAGATTACATGCAAAAACAATCCCTTTAGAATAATAATGCCATGAATGCTCACTCTTTTATACTCTTTCTTCCTCTTGAGAGAAATCATTGCAGTTGGAACCCCCTGGGATTCTCAAACTATGTTTCACGTGGCAATGGGACATTCTTGCAATAGGCTCTTTTCTGCTCCAGGTAAAACTTCTGCTGCACCAAAGCACAATATTGAATGTGAGTGCTTGTGTTGTCCCTCTTCCCTTCTTTCTAGGAAGGGAAAGCTTCCCTTCTTTCTTCCCTGGTGCATGGGATTATTCCTGCCTAGGTGCAGGACCTTGCACTTGCTTTTGTTGAACTTCAGGAGGTTCCTCTCCGCCCAGCTCTCCAGCCTCTCCCGGGCCCTCTGAAGGGCAGCACAGTCTTCTGGTGTGTTAGCCTCTCCCCCCAGTTTAGTATCATCAGCAAACTTGCTGGAGAGTGCACTCTGTGCCTTCCTCCAGGTCACTGATGAATATATTGAACAAGACTGGACCCAGGACTGACCCCTGGGGGACACCACTAGCTACAGGCCTCCAACTAGACTGTGCCACAGACCACAACCCTCTGAGTTCAGCCATCCAGCCAGTTCTCCATCCACCTCACTGTCCACTCATCCAGCCCACACTTCCTGAGTTTACCTAGGAGGATGTGATGGGAGACGGTGCCAAAAGCCTGGCTGAAGTCCAGCTACACAACATCCACTGCTCTCCCCTCCTCTAACCAGCCAGTCATTCCATCCTGGAAGGCTCTCAGGTTGGTCAGGCATGATTTCCCTTTGGTGAAGCCGTGCTGACTCCTCCTGATCACCTTCTTGTCCTCTAGATGCTTAGTGAGGACCTCCAGGAGGAGCTGTTCCATCACCTTTGCAGGGCTGGAGGTGAGGCTGACAGGCCTGTAGTTGCCTGGCTCCTCCTTCTCACCCTTTTTGAAGACGGGGTGACATTGACTTTCTTCCAGTCAGATGTAACTGATACATGGATCTAGCAACTGCCCTTTTTACTGACGTTTTTAAGATGCTATTGCAAGGCAATGTAGGTTTCAAATGAGTGACTTGCTTCACGGAATGCAAAATATTTGCAAGTTTTCCTGAGCTAAATATCTAAAAGAGCTCATGGTCTCTATCTGGAGTGAAGAAAACCCATAAGGATGACTTCTTGCTATCTACCCAGGATCTTTAACTAATGACCTAAACTCCCTCTGCTCATGCAGCATGGTAAAGCCATAGGTTGCTGCTACCTGTTCCCATGCTTTCATGGGAAGGAAGTCACTGCCTGAGCCATAATACCTCATCACTTGGCTGTAAGGAAGGTGGTACTTGGTTCAAATGTGGCAGCATGAGAATCTATGCTTAGACCTTCAGATTTCAGACTGAAGACTAATTTGAAGGATGTTTCAGAAAGCTGCAAGGTTTCTTTGAAGAATTTTTTACTCCACTTGTCATTCGTTACTTCCATATTTAAAAAAAAAAAAGAAAAAAGGCATTTTAGTCTCATTTCTTCTCTGCGAAAAAAAAGCGGGGGGGGGGGGGGGCATTAGAAATGCAACTGTCTGAGAAGGAAAAGAGATTTCAATTTTGACCTCAGCTGAGATGAAACTTTTTGTCATCCGTGTATATAAAAGCATCCCTTGTTCCTGGTTCTAGACTCGTGACTTGCCCTTGTCATGACTTGGTCTGTCATGTATGTGGCAGGAATGTTTTACTTCTGTTTACTGTTTGGTTTTTTGTTTTTGTTTCTATTCCTCTCTTCAGACTTTGCATTAGTCAGTTTTGATTCTTCTTCTGTAGCTACCTTCTTAGAGGAAAATGCAGACACAACAGGCTTTGTGTGTATATCTTCTGAATTAAGATGGCTGTGGCTAGAATTAAGTTTTGCTCTGACTGGCTAGATATTCAAAAAAAGGTTCAAAATTCTTGTGGCATCTTTGAGCCAGGAGTGGTATATTTGGATGTCTTTTATGGAATGGCTGATGTGGACTTTCGTGTCCATGTAGGAATAATCAACTATCAGAAATATCCCAAGCAGGTGTTTTAGTGGTCCGTTTATCGTACAATCCACTGCTGTTGAGATCACTGTACTATATTCATCCTATGAAACCAGTTTGTATCATGAATGTATTGAGTCACTGTGCTGCAGCTGGCTGGGTAAGGAGCGGTAGCTCTACCAATTGACCTAGCGCAGTAAGGGAAAATGTAGTTTTTCCAAGAGCTGAAAATGAAACTTAATCTGCCTGGAGTGGAGAGCTCATAGTGGTGACAGCTGCATTTAGGTGTCTTTTAGGAAGTGAAGAGCCTACTAAAGACTACCTGTGCTAATAACTTAACCACCCTTGTACTGATAACCTTTGTGAGGGGAAAAGATAAGTCTTATAAAACCACAAAAATTTTATTTTTAATGCTAGGGTAGTGTAAATATTGTGTGATGATTAAACTTGCATACTAGCTTTTGTGCTCTGAAGCTCTTCCTCACAGTTGAATCTTGTGTGTTCTTGTGAACTGGAGCTGTGCCCCTGCCCGTTTTGTAGTTGAGTGGAAAGAAGGCTGGGAAAGATTATGCAGTGAAAGGCACTTAAAAAGCATATGCTAGCAGTGGCAAGAATAAAGAACTAATGCATTATACTGATGATAGGAATATATGTTTTGGCCCTGCGGATGCTTTCTGTAGGGATAGTTTTTATTACTATTCTTTTTTTTTTTTTTTTCCTAAAGAAGTGGATGGGGCGGGGGGGTTGATCTGTAGATGTAGAATATACCTGTCTTCTCCTTGACTGAAAACATCTTTCTAGTCTCACATATGAAGCAGAAAACATTCCACTAGGTAGATCAAAGACATGTTTATGACCCTAATGAATGTTGATTTGAAATAGGAAAAAACAGTGTTCTTATTGTGGTTTTGTTTTCATTTTTCATAGGCAACTTTGATGACTTCAGCTTAGAAGATGCACTCGGCAAGTATTACGCTCTTGCAAATTGGGGGGAGTGTGGGGAGTAGTGGTGGCTACCCTTTTGACTTGTTTGACTGTTTGCTTCTGAACAGTGCATGACCTAGTATGACACCTTCCCCACAAATGTTTTGTTTAAACCTCAGCGGGACAATTCAGCTATTGGTATGTCAAAATATTGACCACACAGAACTGAAATTTGTCTTGGGGAACACTTAGGAATTGTTCTAAAGGGAAAAACCTCTTGGTGTTAAATTTGTCCTCCAAGTATCTTACAGTGTATTAAATACTATTTTTCCTTTTATTTCCCTGACAGAACCTACAAAGAAACTTCCTGCGTCTCAGAAGCCTGCATCACATGACGGTGAGTTCTAGTTGCCTGTAATGCCTCTTACTGTGAAGTCAAATGTAATTGCACATATGGATTTCAGAGCCTGGATTTTTCAGTTTAGTGGCACATTAAATTGTGATATTTTTATTAAAGGAAGTAATTCTCTAATGGCGAAAGGATTTCTGCTTTTTGGAGTCTTCTGCCAGTGCTTTCACAAAGTTACTTTGCGATTTCACAAGCTTAAAGACTCTGTGAAAATCCCTTCTGATGGCTTTCAATCTACATATTTTGAGTTCACTCGCCTTGAGCTGGGCCTGGGGATGTTCCGTGATCACCAAAAGCAGCATATAGTTTGGCAGATAATCCCTGACAACACTGTGATGCTCCTTTATGGGCCACTGTTTAATGAGCATGTCATAGTATTTTTGGTGAAAACATTGTGGGATGCACTTTGTGTAAAAATAGTCTAAAACTAGTTCAGCTTTCACATTACCTTTAAAATTGTTCTTCTTTGTAGATGGCTTTAGCTTGGAAGATGCTGTTGACCCTGGTATGTATGCTTTCCTAGATAATATTCTGTGGTACTTGGTGCAATGTCTATCCATCCTCTATTAGGTAAGTGTAATAAGAGCACTGAGTTTATTAAGGTAGCGGACAGCAGATAAAAGGAATTGCAATCCAGTGATGTTTGTTTACCTTCATTTCAAGGGTCTAGATCACAAAAGTATGCGTGTTTTGCATATTTCTTACCCAAGTCCTACTTGGACTTTGATATTTCATTACTGTAGCTTCACTAGATGGCACTAATTCCATAAACTATTACTTGTAGAAACAGTTTTTAAATCAGAACTAATTGCTGCCTTTCCAGGAAGTAATTCTACTAGCATGAGAAAACCTTAATCAGTTTGAAATAATTTGAGGGAAGGTACTCTTTCTAATGTACTTCAGCTCAGCAGTGTGAGCAGCAATAGAAATTGTAAAACCCTTTGAAGTTTTGTCTCTCTTAAAGCAGTCTATTTCCAAATGCTGAAATTCTTGAAAACAGAGTTGGCTAGTTCAGAAGCAGTTGAGTCAGATGGTTGAGGTAAGTGAAGGGAGAGGATCCTTTACGGGATGACAAGCCTAACTTGGGTCTTGGAGCTGTGCTTTGGAGATGCCTGCCTCTTTACATTGAATAGGCAGAGAACCTAAGGAGAGCAGATCTGACTTGTGCTAGAGCTGAGCAAGACCGTGCAACATCAAGGAGAAGTAGTATACAGAAGCACCGGGCCAGTAGATTGGCTAGTTGTTGGTAAAAACACAGATATAAGAAAGCCAGTGCTGTTGAATTAATTCAATATGGGCAATAAAGACTGTGATCAAAAAAGTGAAGATATTTATTAAGAGGTCTAGTTCTAAGGTAAACTAAATGAAATGTCATTTTGGGGACCATATTTTATAATTCTACATGATATGTCATGCCTTCTTTTCTTTTTTTTTTTTTTTAAGTGGTGGTGAAGTAGTGGTAATAATTTTAAAAGAAGAAACAGCCAAGCAATCTGTGCCTGGTAGAAAAAATTTTAAAAGTTTAACATTTGAAATAAGACTTGCAAAATAAATGCTACATAAAGCTTAGTGAATCCTACTGTATATGTTCAGGTGTATCAAGACATAACAGGCTAGCATAGCAAAAAACCGGTTAATTTCATTAACTTCAAGTACAGTGTATAACCTAAATTAACAAAACAAATGAAACATTAGCTTATGAAAGGAATGGAAAATGACACGGGAAAGATAAATACCCTTCTTAAAGTCAGATAGTCCTTCAAGGTCACCATGTGCTCTGCTTTTGGTCTCTTAGTGCTAGAAACTTTGGTCACTTTATTCCAACTCTATTTGTCTATAGGTGACCCCAAGCAAGATCCACCTGCACGTCCTGGAGACACTGGTAAGACTGTCCTAATAAGAATTTCTGAACGCTAGAGAAGTATTTGTTTTTACTAGCCCAATTAAGCTTTCCTAAGCCATTTCAAAGTTACTGTATAGTTTGCTTTTTGTCTCTTAATATTTTTGTTTTTTTTCCTCTGAATGTTTTTATCCATAGATAATCCCAAGCAAGGTCCACCTGCACATCCTAAAGACACTGGTAAGGTTTCTAATTTCTACTGGAAACTGGAGTCTAGTTTCCTAGAATTCCTGAATGATGGCATATTTTTACTATCCCAGTTAAACTTTTAATAATGACTGCTTTTTAAATGGCTGCTTTGTGTGTCAGATGTTGGTTTGGATAAACAATGAGTACTGAGGAAGAAAAGGTCTTGTAAATAAGCTCCTCAACAGTCTTGAAATTCCACAACAAACCTGTTGAGTCACTTTCTTTTAACTTAAAAGCAGGATGACTCAGGGAGGAGGATGGACGGGGCAGCGCATGTGTGCTTGGGGCAGTGCTTTTCTTAGACACCTGCAGTAGGACACTTGTTCATCAGATTGGATCTTTTCATCCTTACAAACTGAATCCCTGTTAGTCTTGCTAAAGTAAGTTGGAACTACCTATAACCTGTATTCTTAAAACATCTAAATTAAAGGTAGAACTTAAAAGGTTATTGTATTAGTGTTTTTGAGGCCCCAAATTAAGAAATAGGATTTTTTCTATTTGAAAGGTAGGCATAAGATACATGTCTTTCCCTGCCTGTTGTACTTTAAAGATCTCCTCTGTCTTTGCCTAACAAAACAAATTCAGATGGATGTGGTTGCAGTGATGCCATTATCCAGGAATGTGGTGGTTAGAGTCCTTTCCTGGAATGCAAGTCCTGATTTCTTATTCCTTCTCCTGCTTAATTTGCACTAAATATTTGAATTCAGATCTTGCAAGCCTCAGTACAGTATTTATGCTGCCCAGCCAAAACATCCTCTGATGTGATGCTTTTAGCTTTGCTGTTTGAAATAGTATTGCTTTGCATGAACTGAAGATTCATTTGGCAGTGGAGGGAAGGAGGAGAACTCCAGCCCCCATGACATAGGCCTAGTGGAAATGGAGAGGGACTGGTTCAATTTCCTGCAGTAAACCGGAGGAGGGAATTAAACCTGAGTCTTCCCATTCCCAAGCAAATACTGCAGCCACTGGACTATGGCACGTTTAACTCCTCCTTCTCTAGCTATTACGCTGTACATGTTAGAAGTTGTGTTGTACATGTTCGGAGGTGTGACTCAAACCTAACTCTGGAAAAACATTCACACCTGTAATCTTGAACAGAAGTGGTCTTTTCCTGTCTATGTCCTTTGTCTGCTTTAACAGGGGAGTGAGACTTGGGCCGTGCCAGTAAAGTAGCCTTCAACAGTTCTTGCTTGTTAAGCCCATGCCTAGTGCAGTAAAGCCTGCTCTTGGACACTAATCCCTCTCAGTTGTTCAGGAAGCCCAAAGGCAGCAATGCTGCTAAAACTGAAATATTGTAGTGCTAAACTGAAGAGACTTGGAGATTGGGGAGACCTTGAAAGTTGAATGTGTCCTAACTGTGATACTGAGCTTAAAACACTGACAAATTCAGCTGAATGATTTAGAGAAAACTTCCATGTCGTTACATGTCCTGAGACGTCTTTTCCCTGAATTCAGAATATATAAAACAATATTATTTTTATTTCTGTAGGCAGCATTGACGATTCAGATCTATATGATGGCAGTTTACCAGGAGGACGAGATCGTGGCGGCAGCGATGGTAATGGTGGTGCTTCCTATTAATCCCATGACTACCAGACCTTTTGATAAGAGCTTGATTGCAAACTGGTTAACATAGTCTAACTTGCAACACCTTTACTTCTCTGTCTGAAATGTGAGAACATACTTTGCCGTTCAAAAGCAATATGTTTTCTGTCTCTGTCAAAAAAAACAGATGACTAAGTGAAACTAGTCTTGGAACCTTCAGTGACTTTTATGCCAAGAAAAATGGGGTTTAAAATTGAGATATGAAAGTGGCATCTTTTTCAAAATCCAACATAAAAACAGCTTTGTAAAGCATACAGATATTCTTTTCAGATCTTCTGTGATGTACTCTCTGTTTCTGTTAGTTCTTGTGGTTAGGAAGCCTAGGGTGGGCCAGAAGGGGGCCCTCGGTGTGTTCTCAAAGATTTCACCTATGTCACAAGATGGACTGATCCTTAGACTTCCAAGTGATGTAGGATATTCCTACACTGAGAAATACAAAACCATGTTGGAGCTTATCAATCTCATTCTGAATAAGCTGCCATGTCTAAAAATTATGATGCAGCAAAGTACAGGTATGGTCATTGGGACCAAGCTGCAGATTTAGCCTTATTGATATAGGATTACTCAGCCAGTTAGCCCTGTGTGCATTACTGCAGTTTTACTATTTCCGAGCCATAGTTAGTGTGAAGTATCTTAATCTGGTGTTGAACTGTGTTGCTAGTTACTGACTTCTTCAGAGGGACTTGTCCTGGACAAAGATTACGGATGCCAAATTTTTGGGAAGCTTTCACCTTTCCAGGTTCTTTGGTAGCAGAGGCTTGAAAATTAGCAGGAGTAGGTAGCATATGCTGAGCTCTGTGTGGTGTTTTGATCTGCACAGGTTCCTGCTTCAAAGAGAGTAGCGCAAATTACATAATGACAAACGAGTAGTATGTACAGAACTTTTGTCTTGTTTGCTGGGAGAATTGCAAAGGTAGTTAGTTAGTAGGGCTGGGACTTTAGGAAAAGATAGTTGGTTCCATGGGTAATACAGCTGAATGCTGCCCTGGAATTACATGCTGTTCCTCTCTACTGAATATTTGTCTATGATGCTGGGCAACTTGATTAAATCAGATATCACAGGTATGCTGCCCTCCTTTTGTGAGAGTGCTGACTACTTAAGGCTGAAGTTGGCATTCGTATGAGCTGTGCTTTGAAAACAGAAAATTTGAGTGCCAGAGAGCTTAGCATTCTATGGATATAGTTATGTCCATTATATAGATTTTTAACAAATTTGCATTAGCAAGTAGCTTATTGTTTTCCACGATCCGTTGACAAAAAGTTGTGAAACCACTATTCTTTAGAAATATAAAAACTAAACCTTTTGTTCATTTTGCAGGACGAAAGGACTCAAATCCAAGTAATGGTGGAGAATCTGAGGGTAAATACATGGATTACTATTAATGGTGTCTGCTTGTTTTAAAGATACTCCAACATCTGAAGCTTATTTTTTGAACAAAAATTCAAAATGGCTTCTCTGCATTGTTAATATTCTAATAGGATGCTTATTGCTGGCCGTGTGTTTCAGCTTCTAAACTTTTATGGAATCTAGAATTCTTGCCTTCAAGCTCTGCTTTCAGAATTTTTTAAGATCTTTATGCTGCAGATGATTCACGTCTGATAATGTGAGATGATGATAATGTCTCGGAGAAGTTAGTGCAATGATTGCATGCAGCATGCTGTAAGTTAGATTTGGCTACAAAAGGGTAACTTTTTCTTAATCATTAGTGGAACTTATACCAAACCCAAAAGAACACGTTCAAGTTATTTAACAATAGACATCGCTAAGAAATGAATGGTTATAAAATTAGAGGATTTACTTTTCATTATTCTCAAAGATAGAAAAAAGTTGATTGCTACAGTTATTTCATAT
This sequence comes from Struthio camelus, assembly GCF_040807025.1. NCBI lineage: Eukaryota > Metazoa > Chordata > Aves > Struthioniformes > Struthionidae > Struthio > Struthio camelus. Next base: position 146,761,550 of record NC_090942.1, on the reverse strand, counting down.
TTCTTATTTTTTTGAAGTATTCAGAGGCTTTACTTTGAGACAATTCAAGTCTGACATCACTTTCAGTTCTAAAAAAAAATATATAAAGCTCTTCTTTTCAGCTTCTCAGGGAGCAGTAGCTGGAATTATAAGCGCTGTGGTTGCTACTGTAATTGGAGCAGTATCTAGCTTCATTGCTTACCAGAAGAAGAAACTGTGTTTCAAACAAAGCGGTAAGATTTCTAAATTATTTCTTTCTACCTTTTAAAGCACTATTCTTTCTTTTTTTTGTATTTTATATGAGACCTAAAAATTAATTTTATACATCAGGTAGTTTTATTAGCGTAGTGAACTGGTGTTCACAGGGAATTACCTTTTTACTAGTCATCTAAGATAAGGTACCTGAAGAATGCCTAGCCCAAAATTTAGGCTTTCAGAAACAGACTGATTTAAATCTCTGTATTCATTAAAATAAAGCCACCTTCTGCTAAAGAGTGAGCAGGAAAGACTGCAGGAAAACTTTTCCTTTTGAAAATTGAGTAGAGTTTGGGGTTTAGAGACTATCTTCCTGGAATATACTATGTCATTTCTATTTTTTAAATCTTTCCTTTGTGTCTTCTACAAATGCATGCTTGCATATTTCTGGATGTTCATCCCAAAATGATCTTTCTTCTGCAGTGGTCTGTTGCTTGCTGTCTAGTTCCTTTTCACCTTAATAAGATGTAGGTTGGATCAGAGAACTTGGGAAGTACTGCAGCTAATAGGTGGAACATAAGCTTGTTTTCTGTCTTTTTCAGTCCTTCTGACAGTTAGTGAAGGGAGAGGATAGACCAACAATCCAGACAGGCACTAATATTTGTCAGTTCTGGGTGTGTGGAAACTGAGTAGTCTACCATGCATGACAAAATTACGCGATACAAGGGAAACACAGCTACTCTCAGTAGCCCAATTTTTTCAGTTCTTTTCCTTCTCTCATACTAAATTATCTCTGGTAAGCAACAACTTTGAAGTGAAGAGAATCTGAATATTAAATATCTATTTATTTCTCAGCAGATCAAGAGAATGTGAATATGGAAAGCCATCGTGGAGCACAATCTGAGCCACCTGGTAAGAGAATAATCTAGATGGAAGAGCACATTTTTGGTGGTGATCCTACTAAGTGCACTTTATTGACATTAAACTTAGTGGAGAAAATGCACTGTATCTTTTCATTAACCAAATGTTTGTAAGTACCATGACAACTAACTTTGAACTGAATCAAGATTTCGGTTCTCATTATTTGGCCATTCTTCTGTAATTTTTTTTCTTTGAACACACTGATTTGTTGCCTTAAGGGGTCCCTGAAATACAGGAATTTAGAGTAAAGAGGAATTGACTTTTCTCAGTAAAAATATTATTAAAGACAATTACAAGCCCACAAGACTGCCCCTTTAGTGTGATACATAACTGCAGTCAGCTGACAGGTGTTTTATTAGTGTATGTTGAGTCTGATAGGAATCTGATATCATTTGATCATAAACCTATAGAGAACTCTGCAAGAATACACATTAAGGAAATGTTAATGGTATTGGAGCAGAGAGAAAACTGTACTGGCGGCAAGGAAGACTGAATTTACTAGGATGTTTTCTGACTAACATGTTCTCTGTAGTGAACAGAGAATTCTGTTATGAAAGAATCACGAAATAACTTCTTTCTAAAATTGTGAGAGCAGAAGAAGGGAGCTGTTCTAAAACAACAAAAAACCTAACAACTTCATCCTTCCTAATGTAGAACGGATATGGCTGTGTAGGGTACTTAGCTGATGGAACAAGTGATTGAACAACAGGAAAGCCATAGATACGTTTGGAGAATTTTTAAACAAAGTAGGTAAAAACTTGACTTTCTAGACCTTGTGACCGGTCAACAAAGGAAGAAGCAGTACAGCCTCATACTGAAGTTTTTTGACTGTCTTTGAAATACTGCTTCTTAAAATCTCACAGCGATATAAATCTGCAATGTAGTCTTCTGTGGGCTTAATTTAAAGCTAGCAAAACTAGTTTCTGTTTTTTGTAATTTAACTTATAAAAGTATGCGTTATTTCTTTCAAGTATTTGTCTTTTACTAAAGGCTTCCAGCTGGCTCATGATCCTCTTATAAACATTTTTCTTTTAAGCACTTAAATATATGAAACTGTCAAGGAGAAACCATTTTCTTGTCACAGGCTGTTGAAGTCGGGATTGGAGATAAGCATGTTATCCTCAATTCAGCGATGTGTCAGTGAAGTAAGCACTGTTGTTCAAAGACCACTACCAAAGGCAGATTACACATGAATTGTAGTCATAGCGTGCTAAAATTTTTGCCTGCAAGTTTCATCAGAACTCCAGTTCAGGTGATGCAGACTTAATTTTAACTGATCAATTATGTTATCGTAAATGATTATTCCTCCTTACGTGTTGATGTCAAAGTGTTGCATCCCAAATGCCTTATCAGTACTATGTTTTTCAGGCAGACATGAGCATGTTTTGAGGCAAGAAGCTGGATGGAATCTATGGTCAGCCTGGTGCTGCTCCTGATCCAAGTTCTGGGAGTCAGGCATCTTAGCTCTGCCTTTGTAGTGGTAATGTAGCTACATAGCTTCTATTTTGAAGCAGTCTTGACCCTGGTCAGATGGCATGGCAGAACAAGTTTGTGTTTATTTTCAAAATTTTGTGTAGACTTTTCTTGGACCTCCTGAAAGTATAGATAACCTCCGCTAGGATATTCTTTCAGAAACACACTATTTCCATCATCTATGCATTCGCAAAACTGCAAAGGCATCTCTGAAACTGCATGTTGGGTTCTACAAACTGCAAATGTAGGTAGCTAGATGGATCTGGTAGGATGTGGTTATTTGAGCAAGAATAACCACATTTGCAATGTGTAAGGGATGTAATATCCCTTGTTATGTAAGATACTCGCTAAACAGAGTCAAGCATCTGCCTACCTGAATTTATCCCACAGTTCCAGATGCTGAAAAGGTCTTCCGTCTAAATGTACTGTATTAGAGTGAGTTCTTATATACTAAACATGGTGTACTAATCTTGAGGTCTTTTCACTTTTTAGTACAGCGCACGCTTCTGGAGAACTAAACCAAGGAAAACATGATGGAGAACAGACCATTAAAACTGGATAGAGAGCCTGATTTCTGCCTGAGAAAAAAAAAAAAAGGAAACCAAAAACCATAGTGTAAACAACAGAGTCTGAAGTTGAATGAGAAAATAGTCCTTGTCTGAAGCATCTTTGGGAGTGTGACTTAAAAGACCTGAGTACTTCTGTATGGTTAGCCCTGTGAAGCAGTGTGGCACACCAATATTTGGCCTTTATGACAGGAGTGTAGAAATAAGTTGTGCCTTTGCATTCTTTCCTTTACTCCTGTGACAAATGGGTGTGTCTCAAGTGCATTCAGTATGTTTAACTTTTCCTCACCTCTCCAAAAACAATAAGCAGTTAATGTTTTGTTATGCCATTGCTTTTAGGCAGTGCAAGCATTTTTTTTTAATATCCTGTATGAAATGAATGTACCAAGAAGACTTTCTTATGTCTTCACTTGAAAGTGAAGAGTTTAAAAACAAAAAAACAAAAAATAACCGAAAACAACTTGGTATATGTTGTGGACATCTGAAAGCAAAATACTACCTAGAGAAGAACATAGATGTGCTGGATAATATGGTTCACTGTGTGTGGGTAGGATCTTAGAGAGGGTGCTGTTGATATGATTTGTGTAGCTGCCTGGATCAGCCACCGGGGAAAAGATACTTAAGATACTTGTTCTTCAGCATCTGAGAGAGAAAAATTTAGAGATTTGTTTAAGCATTTTTTTTCATTGCATCTGTCTGGTACAGATTCAACATCCAAACTAGTGCACACAGATTCTTCAGCCTTTCTGGCTCTTCTTCCTGCTTAGCAAGTACTGAACTGGTTAGATATGGAAAAGCCTGATTTACAAACCGGAAAAATAATTGGATTTTGTACATCTTGTGAGATTGATACTTGGCAATTGTCTGAACAGTTGTGAATGAAGTAGTGAGGAGTGGGGATTAGCATCTTCAGGCTTACCTTACCAGAAACGTAGCAGAAGATAATTTGCTACTTTGAATTCAGAAGGTTTATAATACACACTTAGAAGGCAGAAACTACAGTACTACAACTCAGAAGTATGTGATACCAAGACTGACCTGAACAACCCAGCCTCACTCCACAAGCATCCACTGGACAGCATAAATAACAAATATGTGATGAGTACTTTCGGACTTGTGAAGGATTGCCAGCAGGAAGAAAGGGGCTATGGTTGCATCCTCAACTGAAATCACTTATGAGCTTTGCTGTGCCTCTTGAAAGCCACAAAAGATTTTCAAGGATCTGCAGAAACATGGAAAACTGCTCACCTGTAACAGTAAAAGGACTAAGTCTGGAATAATAACTCGTACTGTCTGGAAGGAATAGCCTGACCAGTTTTGTTGGCTTTCATTCTAATTGTTTCCAATTTTCATGCAGTTTTACAATATGTGTCTTTGTCAAGTGGCTAAAACGCATTACTAAGTTGAGAAAGGTGACATTTCATGGAACATCCTAGAAATCGTTATGAATTTGGATTTGAAACCTTCAAATATACGCATTCAAATATGAATGTATGTCAAGGATAATTCATTTAAGAATTTCTTGTATGTTTCTTGGCTTACAGCAAATCTTTTCACCAATTTTAGTCTTTTGTTATGGAATTAATTTGTAAACTTTTTTTCCCCCCCATTTTGTTTTTAGCATAAAAAATAGTAAAACCTTTAAGTGTATTCAAGGGTGGAAAAGTGATTTATATATAAAACATTTGATATATATAAATACAAATGAATTAAATGTACTGTTTAGCTGCATGAATGAACGGGTATCTCATATCGATGCCAAGTGCACAGAAAAAAGAAATAGGGCAGCGTTTGTCAAGGATAAAAGGGGGCGTGGGGGGAATTTCAACTAGCTTTTAGCTAACCAGACTCTTGAATCCTCCTTCAGCTTTTGCAAGCCAAAAATTACTCACTAAAACCTCCTATCAACATTGTGATTTTTCTAAAAATAAATTTAAAAAAAAAGAAAATGTTTAAGTATTTTCCTTCTTAGTAGTTCTAGAAATACAAAAGTTGGGGGCTGTACCAGAGAAGCAATCTTCAAAGGTGATTCTTCCTGCTCCATCAGCAAATCAGATTTATTTCTTACAAAAGTCTCAATCAACTTAGAAGAAAGTTGTCCAGTAGCCACAAAGCCACAAATGCTTTCACAGGGTGTTCACCAATATGAAGTGCATTGGAGAAAACATCTGCGTGAAGGACAGAAAGAACAAAAGCACCTAGATTTGGTAACAGAGGATAAAATGAAAATATATGCAGAAATAGAATGCTTAGTATGGGCATACAGAAATGGCAAAGAGAAAGGTGTTTGTGTTCCCCGTCCAGATGTCATTGGCACCTTTAGGAGCAGACACCTTGCAGTGGTTCTTGTGTCATTTAGTTTCCCTCTGATATGAGAGTAGCAAACCCAAACGAAATGGCAGTGCAGAGGTTGCCAGCTGACTAAATAGTAACAAGCTTGCTGAATTTTTCAGTGTTAATGGGCATAGATTGTTGCATGAAATTTAAGCACAGCTACCTCCTCCTCCACAAAGCAGTCAAACCTAAAGATGATGTTTAGAGGGAATGCGTATTATAAGGCTGATATCTGCAGCCCTCTCCTCTTACTTTGTCCTTTTATGGCTTCACAGGCTGGAATTGTGTGAGAAGGATGAAGGATTGGCTGCTGCCACCTCGAGAGAAATGGGTAAAGAGAAGAGCTGAAAGACTTGAAATCTCAGGCTAGTCTCTTGTTTTGAAAAAGAAACTGCTATTTTGTGGGCTTCTGTTAGCCATCTGTGGATAACATGTAGCAGTTCACTTATTTTTTCAGTTACCAAAGCGTTAATTGGAATGTATCACTAAATGCCACACCACTCTACCCTTTGAAACTTTGATCTTGTGCCAAATTGCTCTTTCATTGCCTAACTAAATATCCGAATTCATTAGTTCTCACATTTACTGGGTCAAGGAACATTATCAGTCAACAATTCTTTTCTCACTCTACCAAACTATTTTTGTGATCATCTTCCACAGATAGCAGCATATCATGGCCTTATGGGGCTCTCTGTGACTTTCAGATCATAATTTGGGAATTAGTCCTAGTTTCTTGTATGCGTTTCAATCAGACGGTGCAGTGGGATGAAAAAATACTGTCATTTCCAAGCCCGAAGTACAAGTTTCACGCTCGCAAAGTACCTTCACCATTAAAATGAATGAGTTTAAATAGATGGCAACACACAAATCTGTCTGGTTGCTTTGGTACACCATCTGGAGATGTACTTTTTCTCTAGGTTACCCCCTTTGAAGAGGAGTGCTGCATCACTCCTGGTGGTGTGCAAGCTACCTTAAGTAACAGAAGAAAAAAGTAAAGCAGGATCTTCTTGTTCTAGAGTGTTGTGTTACTGTAGCATCTACAAGGGAGTTGAGGTTGCAGTTTAGCTCGTGCCGATAATCAGTAAAAGGACTGCTTTAGAAATGTTTTGAGGGTTTTCAGATGTGATGTCCATTTCAAATACTTATCCGAACATACCCGAAGGAATTTGTCAAGCTGAGGAGATGAAAACAGGGCAGTTCTTAAACATAAAACCTGCTGGCGGGAGAGGGGGGCTCTCCTTTTTTTTTTTTTTTTCTTATGTGGTATTCGCTTGTGAAGATTCTGAAACAGATCTTAAGTTTTTCATAAATTGAAAAGATTTTTTTTTGCTCTTTTCTGTTATGCTAAAACTAATGTGTGTCTTTTATATCAGCTAATACAAACATCTTAGCTTGCATGTAGCAATTGTATTCTTCTATTGCCAAGAAATTGTATCACTGAATCAATTGTGTATTTGGCTTGCATTTAGATTAATGTCTCAAATTACCAGATGTTTCAAGATTTTAATTAAAATATTTCTATTTTTAAGACAAAAGATTAATACTGTAGGATGTTAGTGGCTTTTCCAAGTAGTTCTAGTTTATAAATTGGTTCTTTCATCTCCGATAGACTCATAGAGCAGGTCACCTGTGCCAAAGAGAGCAATGTCTAACCTCTGCTCACAGGAAGGGTGGGGCTACAACTGTGGTAAGTTGTAACTGTGCTTTTTTTCCTTTAGCTTGTCTCATTTAAAAGAAGGGGTAAAAGCATACCGTGTAGAGAATGGACATTTTGAGTTATCATCCTAGATTTTGTGTTATCCCTCTGTAGACAATCCTCGAGTTTCTGCAAAGCATATTCTTGTCCTCTACTTCTCTAATCAGCTTTAGTTACTGATTAAGACTTTGACAGGATTTCCTCTATTACCATTCCAAAAAGTAAGCAGGAGGACAGCTCTTTGTGGACAGACTATATGAGAGATTTTTCAAGTACGCTTCAGACTAGACCTATCTCCTCTGATGAGTTATTTTAGCTCGTACAGCACCACACCCTACTTTGTAGGGGAGGATGCAAAACAGGTTGGCTTTCCCTCAGGGAAGGAGGTGGATTAAGAGAGCACTGGCTCCCTTCTTCTCATTGGGTGCTGGTGCTGGTTCCCCTTTCCTCCACGTTTAGCTGCCTGCTTGATAAATAGGTTTCTTAGAGGGCGGGAGCCACCTACATTGCTACTCGTGGCTTGGCCATAGAGCAGTTGTCTGCTTTTATTATTTGTCCTGTAACAAATAGGAGTAGGTTTTTAGGGATTTCTCTCTGTTCTGGTTCCTCAGTGCTTGAGTGTGATGGTGAGTGAACTCTTCAGATAGAGCGACTGATTAAAAGGGTCCTCCTTGCACCTTGGCACTGTGGTTGCAACATTTATTGTTGTCATTGCTTGGAGAAAACAACCAGCGCAGTCAGAGCACTGCAGAGAAGACCATGGGAAGATTAAGAACTATTCTTCTTTTGTGCCTTGGTTTTCTTCTAGTCCGTGTAAGAGGTAAGCAACAATTATATTGTTTTAAGATTTATTTCTAGGGTGTGATTATTAAAAATGGAAAAAAAAAAGACTCAACCCCTGAAAAATTGTTTATTTAGAAATACTTGGGTTTTTTTTGTTGCTACTGTTTCATAGGAAGCAAGAGTGTTTAGGTAAGTACTGCTGCAGTTTCTATTTCTGAAGAGATATGTATCTTTTGGATGATTACTCATAATAGCTACAAGAAAAATTGAAGAATTAATTAAATGGTGGGACTGAGTTAAGTTACAGCTGGCATGTTAACTGGAAATTGTTTATTATTGTTTCTCATTTTCTTTTTTCTGTTGCTCCCCTAAAATCATTTACAAGCTTGGACTTGAGTTTAAACATTTTTTATGGAAGATTTAAAATAAGAACTTCCAGGGGAATTTCTAATTTCCCGAGATAATCCTTAGTGAAATACTTACTTCATGATTTAAGAGCTTTTCTTGCTCATTGGTATTTGGAGACATGCTAGTTACAGTGTAAAAACAATTGCTGATGCAGTTTAAAGATGCTCATGCTTTAATATCGGGGCTGATTTATTAACCTGACAGCTGTATTCCTGAATGTGTAAAACCCATATACAGGCATAATTTTTTTTTTATGTAGGATTAATGCAGAACTGAATGTATTTTGTACATATTTTTTGAAGAATGAATAGCAGTTGGGGAAAACGTAGTCCTTTTGCATTGAGTCTTTGGTCTAAATTGAAGAGTAATTTTCTTTTAGTAAAACATTCTGTAAAACTTTTATTGATATCAAAGCAAATAGGACAGTCATCATATGAGTGTGCTATGTAGTGGACTTGTAACATTTTAGTTTTTGTACATGATGATTATTGCAAATAATTTTAGAATTGTGATTGACTGCAGGAAGACATCAGTCATTAACCACTAGTTCCAAAATAGCTGCTACCGCTTTTCCTCCCTCTTCCTCCCCCCACTTTAAATGGAGTCCTCAGCAGATCTTGCAGTGATGGGCAGTGTTAAAAACTCGCCCTTAATTCTTACTATAATTTCATATAAAAAAATGAGGAATTATTTGGAGGTCTTTAGCAAGCAATGTAGCATAGAAACAACAGAACGACCTGTCATGGCAGGTACCACATTATGTTTTGAACAGTGATGATTCATGCTGTCTTTCATTACAGGCATGCAGACTTTCTTGTTTTGGAGAAGTCTCTTATACTGAATATTTCCACGCAAATAATCAGAGCGTGGGCAAGCCAATTTCCATATGTTATATCAGTTTAATTACACGGCTAGTCAACCTAACCATTCTTGCTTTGCACATGTGCTAACTTAGAGCCAGTGCAAGCTCTGCTTTGGGAAAGAAGTCATTACTGAATGCTGCTGTGCTGTTTGGGCACAATCTTAAGACTGTGGAAACTATTATTTCATCCATTTTAGAAAAGCAAAATCAATTATTTTTAGTCTAAGGCAACAGCCACTGAATTTTATTATCTCAATATTTAGCATGTTTCAGGAGACATTCATAGGAAACACTTCTTACTCCTATACAAGAGATGATATGGGAAAGGCTTAGGGATGCTGGTGAAAGGCTGGTTTAAGTCGTTATGATGGGAATGTCTATGACATAGTTCGCCCGTTTATATGTAGCCATAATTCTGATCTAAGCTGTAACCATCTGTGATAACTATTAGAAATGTTTGTATCACCACAGCCAGGCCAGATCATATTAGTTCCTTTACAGTCTTGAGTTTTGTTTTTATTAGAGTATCTTCACTTAGTTGGCTAGACTAACTTGATGGACTCTTCTCAACTTGATGGGTGTGACATAAGCAGGTACCACACAGCACAAGAGAAGTGAGACCTAACATAGTTCAGAAACTTACATGCTTATTGCAAACTTCTATACTTCTATTTGTGATCTTGTAGGTCTTATTTTCAAGCTTAGGTAGTTACATGAATTATCTCATAATTTGAGCTGCAACAACTGATTGCCTGAGTGACCCTTAGACCAAATCAAATGGAAGGTAAAATAACTTCATAGAAACTTCTTTCACTTAAGTCCATTCTAATGCGAAAGGTCAATTTACTGCAGCTCATCTGACCTGTAGTAATTTGGCTTTCACTTTGTCTACACTTCCTACTTCAAGTGTGCTGTGATACAACTGAGGTCCTATTCCCTCAGTAATTCAGATCATACAGCTGTTTGAAACATGTTGAAAGTCACACTTGGGCCACACAACTGGTTTCACTGTGTATATATATGTGTAGTGGGGAAGTAGTGCAAACTGAAGTCTCTCTCCTACTTAGAGGTGGTATGCAGCTGTGACTCTCACCCACATCTGACTGCTCAGAAATGCTCCCCAAATTCCCAGTGTAGACATAAACTACGTATGCATGTTCTTGAAGACCGACTGATAGATCACATGTTTAGTCAGTAACAAAGACAGTGCAACTCTGGATGATATTACATTAAATTTACTCCATTATGTATTATATGCTATTCAGATAAAGGGAGTAGCATTTGTTGCTAGCCAGTAAACAATGGATCACTGTCAGCTAAGGCTTACATAGATTTTTACTCAAAACTAGTTATATTTTCAGAAAATTATCTAGGAACTATAATGGGAGAAATTTACAGACCTGTTTGTGCTTGAGAAAGTGTGTAATTTAGTTTTATGAAAAACATAGTTTTCACTGAGGTTAAAAGACAGAAACGGAGAGATGAAACACACAGTCCTGTTTTCATTCCACCAAGGTCCAGTCCTCTGTCACTCTGTGTGAGGTCCCTGTGTACGTGCCGAAGCACTCAAGGTATCAGGAAGGATACCTGACAGTGAGTCCTCTTGTTGCTGGGGCCCAAAACTATTCCGCCTCCAATACCAGAGTGTCTATCAGCTGTAAACATGTGACCACGGTCATCCGAAGGTGTAACTGCAGCTTGATAGACATACCTGAACTGGTTGAAATGCAGAGCTGTTGCAACATCAGAGCTCAGGAAGAGCCAGTGTGTTTACTCTGCTTCTCTAGTTAACTTTTCAGACTTTACTTACCGCTTTGCAAACCTGATAGCAGGGCCCAAGCTACCTGTTTTCCGTTTGCATCTTTCCCTGATTTGCATCAGGGATTGTTAATCCGTTTCTATCCCACTGAGGGTAATAAATAGATAACAAATGTCATAACTATTTTAAGTTTAAAAATTAATAAAAAGATGGCTCTCTGTGGCAATTTGCCCTGTGGTTAGTATGAGAGGGATTCAGATTGTTTTGATCACCTTGTTTAACTATGACAGTCTTCCTACTTCTAAACAGGGGTTGAACTCTCTGAATGTTAAGGGAAAATAGTAACTAATATCTAATCTGTATTTATGATAAGCCAGGATTGGATTCCCATGCAATATCTTTTTCTCATGAAGCCAGATAAGACGCCCCAACTGAGAGAAAGATATTGAATAGGTTGTGGAAGTGTAACACTCCAACTTCATTGTATAAGCTTTGCCTGTCATCACTGCATTCTTGAATTTCTGAGTGATTTACTCAAGAAGCCAAATCACAATAGCATATTTTCAGAAGGTAACCATGCTCCAGAATAAATGAAAAGAAAGGCCAGAGTAGGCACTAATATTAGCCGGCAATATAAGGGGGCGTCCCTCTTTTTGTACCAGATCTTATGACATTGGTGGTGGAGGAAGTAGACCCACGCTCCACACAGGGAACAGTCATGAGTTAATAGCAACAAAGCCTCCCAGATCACAGTCTGTATTGTATCAAAACTGCAGGTTATCATCTGCAAGGAGCAGAAATTGAGATATGAGCCAGATATTTCTACTCACAAAGACTGTACAGGCAATTTTGTTCCCTGAGCATAATGGTAACAAAAAGAAAGCTAGTTCTTAGTTCAGAAATCCTACCTAGATTTATAGGTCATTCTGCATGCCAGGAAGATTTCTGTTCCTTCTGAAGGTGGTGTTGCCAGGTCCTCTTCCAGTTCTCCTGCTTTTGAAGTATGGAGACCAACTAAACATCTATCACCATTTGCCCAGGCTTATTCATGGAAGCTTCTCTGTGCATTCCAGTGGTATGTGCAGAGGCTTCCGATTTTTCTGCTCTTTAAAGGGACTCAAATTGCTTTTCTCGTTTAGTCCAAATGAGAGGCTGCTCAGGAGCCTCAACAGAGACTTTGTTGCTCAGCAGGCCTGCTTGCTGACGTCCAGAAACTTTTTCCAGCATTATTGTTTTATAGAAAGTATATTTTTAATGGTATAAAATAGAGAAGAGGATGCAGGCCTTGCCTCTTTGCCATCTTGCATCTTGAACATGCAGGCAAAGAAAACGTACAAAACATCCTGGTCATCCACTCAGACTTAGCAGTACTGTTAACCTCCTTGGAACCAAGATAAGTTGTTATGCAGATGGACTGTTTTGACTTCAGGGGGCACAAGATTGTTGTACAATGGAATTTGAAATACAAATGTAACTTGATGTTAGTTATAGAGCAACATTACTGAGGTTTATACTACTCGTCCTGCCTGTTGAAGAACTAAAGATAATGCACAAATTTTACTATTGTACTTGAGGTAAATATGGCTACACTGAAAAACCCTCTGTGAGCAACAGAAATGAAGCCTGGCATCTCCTTGACCTCACCGCTTTATCTGCAGCCCCCTCTTATGTCTATGACAGCGTGGATTCCCAGCTCTTGGGAAAGCGTGGATTAGTCAACGAGGACTTACACAGCAACTGGTCATTCAGCAAGCCAAACACAACTGTTTTTCATGCCACACTATCATCTTTCAGTAGGAACACTAACACAGATCTCTCTTTTGGGTCTCTTTGTACAGTTTTCATGTAACATGAATGTGATTAATCCTGATGCCCTCAGACCAAATGGCTGAAATGGGCTGATAGCTTCACGAGCCACTGTGGAGCTTTCGGACTGATGCATGGACAGACAACAGTGATGCCTGACCTATCCATGCTGTGGCGTGAACTCCATTTCCTTGTTGACACAAAGCTGAAGATCTGAGCTTCAGTGTTCTGCTTCCATAAGATGCACAGACATATGGTACTACTTGATTAAAGAGCACAACTCCTTTGCTCTGCCTGTAATTTTACAGCTTTACAGAAGCTCTGTCAGCTTCTTCAGCGTTCGCTTTGAAGCAAAATATGGAAAATTATATATGTTTTATATTATGTATGCAATGCATATCACACCATAAAGAATAGCTACCTTTGAACAGCTATTATTTGTCCACAGCAAAGCAAACAGCTTAAAAATAGATTTTTTTTTAAATTTTTGATGAGAACATGCTGCACAGACCTAAAGCAATATTGCTACCCTTGTTTTATTAGTACACCTTATTTGAAGGTACTTTAAATAAGTGTTTTAGTATGAATAAGGGAGAGACACTTTTTCATTTCCCATGAATTCAAAACATAAACAAAAATGGCCTAGCAAAATAGGCAAAGCCAATAATCAGGTCCATGCACTGTAGTCTGTGGACTGGAATTTAGATCTTAATTATAAAGCACACTCATTTTTCATTGCTACCTCAAGGGGTTTTAATGGCAATCATTGTTTACAGAACAATATGAAAAAAAAAAAAAAAAACCCCTGCAGTAACCTCAGCAGGAAATGTGGATCATGACAGCATTACATCAAAGAAATAGTACCCCCTCATTGAGATTTTGTCCAAAGTGTCCACTCTGTGGTGCAAACCTTTATGGTCACCCATAACTTTTCTTATATGAATAATTTCCTTGGAACAAATACAATCACTTCCTGAATGAAGTTGAACCAGTAAATAGACATGTTCTGAATCACATACTTGGGAGAATATATACTATCCCCTCAATCTAGGGAAAATATGTATCATGACTGTATAATATACAGAAATGATCTGTACAAAGAATAACTTATCTTACTGCTTCAGCAAATGAGACAAGAGAAATTCTATGAGTGCTTTGAGTAACATACTGTTCCTTTTTAGACATTTTTTTATTCTCATTTGTGAGTCATTAATTTCTTCCTCTATCTCTGCCAGCTTCATAATCTTTTAAGCTCATTGTATTCACAGGAGTAAAACAATTCTTATTTAGTTACACTTAAGAAAACCTTTTTTGTTCTTGTTTCTAATGTAAAATCAACTTATTTTACCTTTGAAGCTAGCCCCCATCTCTAAGTCAATTGGTTTCCAATTTATTTGTAACAAAGGTAATCTCATCCCAGTCAGTCAACTACTATGAATACACTCAAAGTCCATTAATTTAATCATATTAATGGCAAAAGGACAGAATTTATCTAACGCACACATACGCATGTGTATACCTTAGATAAGTATCCATACAAACATATCTACATGTATACCTGTGTGTATATACATATATATAAACAGACATTTTCTTAATGTAGCTTCATTTTTTAACACTAGACTATAAATATTAAATAACTGAGTTGTTCATTTAATTTGCCCCATAACCTGACTCTCATTTGGTAATATTTATGCAGTCTCATTTAAATGTGAATCATTGTAATGGCCACCAGCTTTGTCCGTATGGATCCAGTGCATGACTAGGTCTACTTAACTGAGATTAAAAATTGCAAAGGAATTCCTTGGCAGTCTTTTGTCAGAAAAATTCTGACTACAGTCATAAGATGGATATAGTAATTGACAATAAGATTTGCTCATCCTAAATAGACTGAACATATCCAAGAAAAATGTAGAAGTTAGCTCTCAAAGCTCCTTGTATTTTTGTGACTGTAATCCACTTGTAGAAAAAAGTACTCTTTTAAAAAGCGATCAAGTAGATAGAAAGTCAATGCAGGCCCTGGGACTCGCAGTTGAAATTTATAAACTATTGAAAAAGGAATCAGAACAGTCCCAAACTTAGTGTTTCATTAAATAGTAATGTGGAAAGTAGAGTGAGATCTGTCAGCTCTTGGCTTCTTTATAAGCATTTTAGTCTATTGGGCAAAATGTTTATTCTAAAAAGACTACTAGTGTTGCCTAAGCCTCTTGAACTATAGTGCTCACATCTCAATGATAGCGAAGCTGCTACGTATGTTCTTACGAATATTAGGCCTTCTGACCAGTTAATAAATAGAGTGACCGACTGTAGTAGTTTTCAAAGGCTCTGTGTTACTAGTTTCACTGATGGCTAACGTGGACACTTCCTGAGCATCAGCAACATGCTTCAGTGAAGCTTTTTCTAACCAGTAACATCCATGTGCAGAGTCTAGTCGTCTTCCTTACAAATCCTCCTCAAAAGCGGTGGGACCTGACCCTCATGTGATCAGTCAGTTGCATAGTTAAAGGGTGGTGGATCCTCTTAATATTTGGGTGAAAAATTCAACCATATGCAAAAGATGTTGCTCTGTGTATTTTATTGACTGGATGTTTGAGTTACATTTTCAGACAACTGATATGGACAGAAGTTTGTGAACATTACGTGTGCACACACCTGAGGGCACCACTTCACAGGGGACTGCCTTGGCGGAGTAAGGGCGGCCTGAGCTCCAGGGTGACTTAGCACGATGTGTCTTATATTCAAGGGAACATTTTAACAACTGGCTCAGAGTTTCTGTGGCAAAGAGCACTCCTAACAATCTCTACATTACAGAAAATGAACTAATAATGATTTTATACCACTAGTCTAGTACATTATGCTAAAAAAGTTAATAGAAAATATGAGTATGAATATCAGTGAAAGTAGAACTTGATCCCAGATTTCCTATCCGAAAGAATCATGCCTGTCAAAATAAATGTAGTAACTCTGAAATTTAAGCTACTGTATTTTGGTGCTCAGCTTCATACAAGTCTTTTACATTTCATACTCATACTCCATATATCCATTCTCCCCTGTTTGGCTGTTACAGAGAAGAGTAGGGTGAGTGACTGAGGCCCGGTCTACAATTCAAACTTTTCCTGGCACGGTTACATGAGTTGGGTGGAGAGGAGGCAGTTACATCCCAAATAAGCCTGGTAGCGCCAGCAAAAGTCCTGCTGTTAGTATAGTTTGTTGTATTTGAACAGCTAGTATAAACATCAGTAAAACAACTCATTTCTAGATACAACTGTATATCCATCTGGAAGGCTTGCTTTCTTAGCCTGGCATTTTCTCATTTGCAAATAAGGTCTGTTCTGTGGTGGCAGGCAGGAGCTTATAGGCATTTTCTCAGATTCTTTGTTTAGAATAATCCTGGACCACCTAACCAAAAATCACTATTACAAGCATTTTATTTCTACATAAAAACACGGATGCTCTCAGAAGAAATGCCAGAAGTGATGCCAAGAAATAGCATACTAGCCCAAAGCACTAATAACAGCAAAAACTCTAACATAATACCTCCTGCATAGCTAAATCTGTTCATAATTTTGTCCACATAAAAAAGAAATTCCAAAGGAATAAAGCTGTTTTCTCCCTGTTTAAATTTATTTCATTCTCATTTTCAGCTGTGTATTTCCAGCTGCTTCTATTACAGAAGCTGGTCAAGAAAAGGCCATACTAAGCTTTTTTATGTGGAAAATGAATTTCTATCAGTCTGTTTGTTCTGTGAAGAAGCTTTCCTAATTTATTTCAGTTGTCATTTGTCTTTAGAGTTCCCTGGAGTGACTGCAGTTCCTACTGAGCTAAATACTCTCTCGGTCTCTAATATGTTATTGTTTTTAGACCTTCCATTTTTGTGGATGAAATCTAGGCTGTTCAGCTATTTAAGCATCTGTTATCCTCCCAAATTAGATTCTTGAAATGTCTAGGTGCAGTCTCAGAAATGGTAATGAGCGTTTAAAATTCTGCTCCACAAAATCTTACTCCTTGAGGTTATTTAATGTTATTATCTGAGGAAGTCAGGATGGAAGTCCAAGCAATCTCTTTGGTTTATTGAAATATCATTTACCTTGGTACACAGATGTCCACATACAATCTGCCCATCTGTCAAGTTTTATATTTACATGGTTGTAGAAATTTTAATGTAAATTCCTTTCTCACTCCCAATCAGTGATTCTGTTGGTTGCTGGTTTTTTTGTCATTTCCTTTATCATCAGAAAAAAAAAACAAACAAAGAAACAAAAAACCCAGCAATCTGAATCACCTCTGCAGGGAGGTTTCAGCCTTCTTTTTTGTTTGAAGATTTCTGTAGTCTCTTTCCCCCTTGCTGTCTAAAAACAACACCTCTTGTCTTTTTCCACCCTTTAGATAATAGAGCATATCACAGAAGATGGAAATCTAGATATTTCCAGGAGAAGGGCAGATGTTAGTTACTGTTTCAGTCTGCTATTTTGCTTTAGCTTTCATTCAATTGGAAGCATCTGTGTGATCTTGTTTGAATTCCATAATCTCTTTTGATTATATTCCTCTTTCTGTTTTTTTTCTTTTTCCCAACTTCAAAGAAATTTTATAGATGGAAATTTTCCAGAGTCTTCATTCACAAGACGAATATTTCAAGCTCTCTTTATAACATTAGGACCTGGGTAGTTGCTTTTTGTATCGTTGGTTCTTACATGTTGGAACCTGTAGCAAAGGAGCTGGTTTGGCCTTGGTGTTATGAAATTATTTTTGATGTCTCACTCTGACGAAAAATGATTTGAGCTCTGCTGAAGTCATCCTGCAGCAGGGCTTAAATAAGACAGCTTCCTTCAGGACTGAGGACACCGATAAAGGTTTATACAGTCAAATAACAGCCGAACTTAACACCCACTGTCGCTGACAGTAAAGAAATGCTCCAGAAAAACACAATTTGGCCATATAAGTCTTAAGAACAGGAGGTATTAGGGATGGCAACAGACTCATTTTTACCCTTTTATTATCACGCTAGGCCTGGGGACAGCAGCTGGGGTCAGCCGAGAGCCCAGATCATCGAGCAAGTCCGTGGTGGTGGGGCACGTCCAAGGTCCAGCCTGAGTCAGGGTCAGGATCAGGCCTGGTGAGGGCATCCGAGCTCAGGCACAGCCCTGGGCTTTGGATACCGATGCATGGATGGGGCCGGGCTGAGGCCAGGCCGGGCGGGTGCCTGTGGGTCAAGGTCGTGGCCAAGGGGCCCACGGCCAAGCAGGGGCAGGGCATCACGGGGCAGTGACTGATGGCCCTGTGCTGGACCGGGCTGGGACCAGGGCTGGGGCCAGGCAGAGGGAGGCTGGGGGTGGGCAGAGACTGTGAGGGCTGCTGGGGCCCTCAGGGAATATCTCCTCTGGAAGCCATTTGTCAAATTTTTTTTTTATTTATTTAATGTATTCATATAAAAGGAAGAACCAGTCTGGGTCTTAGAATATTACTCATTTAAGGAGCCAGTCCAAAGTTTATTGAGCTTAGCCAGGTTGGCTGAGTGACCTGGTCACAGGAAGGAGCTAGTGGGAAGAGGTGACGTTCCAAGCTCAAGTGGTAAGCAATAAAATCCTACTCTGATAACGTTAACCGGAAAGTCTTAAGCTGTTGTGTGCTTTTTCTTTCCAAACGTGGGTTTCTTATAACATTTTATAGGGACAGCTTTGTTTTAGAAGCCATTGTTTAGCATTCCAGCCGTGTAGTATCTTTTTTGTCAAACACTAGCTATAATTAAGTTCACAGGCTTACATGAAAATCTTCATGGTAATCAAAATGTTTTTAATTTATACTCCTGTGCTGTTTCTCACTTGAGGATCACAGAGTGTTTTACCAGCATTAATTAATCTTTCCAGGAGCCTTTTGACACGCACAAGAGCTATTGTTCAAGAATGATAATTAATGTTGAGAATCACATAAAGACTGACAGTGTCTGTAGAGAATAGAGCACTGAACTGGGATTCACAACACCTGATACCTTTGTCTTGGAGGATCTTCGATAGCCTTTTTCTGTTCCTCAGTTTCCTCATTTGTACAATGACATTCTTCTTGCTGTGAAGTGTTCCAGACTTACTAAGAAAAACACTTTATCAAAGAGTTAGATATTGCGCCTCTTAGACTGATAAACAGTTGTACCTCGAGAGACTTGCTTGATAGAACATAATAGACCATTTCTGCTCATAAAAGCCATGGCACCTGGTGACTTTTTGTAGGTTTGTGCAGGCTAATCTTTCATGTGGTATGCAAACACAAGCGTGGTGAAGTTTCAGTGTGAATGAAGGCTAATGGACACATATTCTGCAAAGAAGTGATATATGAAGGCTGTGCATTAAAAGCAAAGTGATAGATTGCAGAGAGTGGAAAATAAATCTCAAATGAATAATTGTGCTTGCTCAGTTCAAAGTTGTATGTTTTAGTTCATATAATTTAAATATTTTTCAGTCTTATTTACTTACTAACTTCGAAGGTTAGGATGATAATTTCCCGACTGTGACACATTTAATGACATCATTGTCACGTAAAACGGAACAAAAGTGTTTTCTTTCTTCTCTCCTTTCAGATTTTTTTAAGGTACAGTGGAAACTGAATCAGTGTAGGTATCGTTATGCCTTTTAGTGCTGGCACATGTTGCAGGAAGATTTAAAAAACTGTTGATTCAGATTGCAAGTGATCTCAAGGCAGGCATGCCAGTAAAGCTGATCTCTGAAGCTGAGCTGTTAAAACAATAACGCAGATATTAAAAGTTCTCACCAAATGATTCTGATTTGTAAGTACCGTGCTGAACGCTAATTTCAGTGATCTTCTGGCTATGGTTCTTGCGCTCTGTAATAGGCAATGTGTTCTTTAAACGCATGTAAACATGGGCTGAATATGGGTAACATTACCGAGCAGAACCTCTTTGTGTTTTTTGAATGAATTACCTCTTTGAATTGAATGAACCCCATCTTGTATGCTCATTTGGGACTGTGTGGAGCAGAGATAACAGCTGACAACTTGCTCCTGGCCTGCTCTTATTTGGATGGATTGTATTTTTGCCTATAAACAGTTTTCTGGCTTTGTCAGGAGCCCTCAGACCTGGAGGTGACAGAAATTTGCCCACTGACATTTTCTGTTTCCTTCTGCTAGGTCAACATGATTTTGATTTAGCTGATGCTCTTGATCATCCAGGTAAGTACATCTGCTATCTTTATTTTGCTCTAGAGTAATAAATCTTAAGGCCTTTCTCTTTTTCTTGAGAACCGGAACATGAAAAACCTAGTACTTCACTTAAATGTATACGGGACTGGGAAATGCTATGTACGTGTATCATTTATATAAGACTGGAAAACGCTGTTTTCTATTTTATTTTGTTTGTTTTTTAAAATGAACCAATGTTTCTAGCATAAATGCAAATTAAAAAACAAAAAAAAGTCATGGTTATGAAAACACATCACTTCATTTGTAGTTTCTGACACGGTGCATGAAGATTTATTGAATGCAGCTCTTCAGATTTGCAGATACCTTCTTTTGATAAGTTGGAAAATTTTAAGCTTTTATTGGTTTTTAGTATGTTATTATGTCTCACAGAGGACATAATTACCAGGAAACCTACAGTGATCAGAAGACCAACAAGAAGGCCGGTGCTGAGTAAGTAATAAAGACAGTGGGTCATAACTAATTTCAGGTATGTAGAAACTATCTCCCATGAGATGCATGATCATATTTGCTAGGTACAGTAGCTGAGATCATTTGTGCAAATACCAGCTGTCTTGTGAAGTAAGTAATTTTTCGACAATTACCAATTACCTGTCTTTACTGCTTCCTATTAAGCTTTAGAGAGTGACTGGCCATAGATGGCATTTTATTTCCTGAAGTTTCTCTTAATTCTATTCCAGCCTGTATTAAAATCCCTGGGAGGTACAAAAATACATAACTGTAGCTTCTGCTTTTTCCCCGTAATATCTCTTTTCTCTTAGCATAGGGATGCGTGATGTTTGATAACAGACTTGAAAAGGAATCAGAAGAAATTTGAGCTTCATTCTCCCAATGCATCTACTGACTATTATCTAGTATTGATTGCTACTATGATCTGCATCAGAAAGGAACAAGGATGTGAACAGTAGGGAGAACCAAATGGTTTTAACTGTAGTTTTCAGGGTGACAAATGATGGTTTTCAATGAACGTACTTGTTACTCTTAAAAAGCCCAAACCCCTAAACCGAGAACAAAACCACACACATACTTATGACTGACCCTTTTGTGATATCATACACATTTTTCACCTACGCTACACTAAAAGAAATTTCTGTCTATCAGACAAAATGCCAGATAACATTAGCCCACACAACTTTCAGTCTTTTTGTTCATAGACATTGCAGTAAGTCTTCTGGTACATGAAAACAGTTACATTTTGCACATGATTTTCTAGCTCACTCTGAACATGCAGGACAGTGTTTTGTGAATGTGTGTAAATCTTCTAGTGGTTGCATTCTTCCTTCCCACTTGATTTTGCAAACAAAATCTGTTTGGCCTAGATTAGAAGCATCTGTTGTAATTGCTGATAAGCTATTGTTCTCCACCTAGCTAGATGCTGGGCTTCCTTTAAAGTCAAGGGAGAGAAATCAGTATATATAGGGACGGTTCATATCATCCTAAGTGTGGTTTCATTCTCATCCTAATATAGACGTTTAAAGTAGATTAGTTGAATCATGCCCTAAAAGACTCTGTCCTAAGTCATCTTTAAAGGTAACCTATGGAAGCCAACTCAGATGTCAATGTCGGCAGTGAAGCTGTCTCAAGTCAGGTGAGAGGACTTCCATTTTTAGGGACCTCTAAATCTTTCTGAGATATGGCACTCAGATGATTATCCACCTTTCCTGAATCAACTTGGACAGTTCTTGGGAATGAAGAACTCCGTGTTTTTCAGACCATTGGAATCCCTTTCAGCACTAAACAGGATTGAAGGGAATTAAAAAGCAATTAAATCTAATAAAAAAGCAGTGTCAAAAATCAATTACAGAGTTTGGAAACATGTGCAAAGAGATGACACAAAAGTATGTCTTATCATCTACCTGATGCTTCATCTTGACTTCAGGGTTGCCTCTCTGTCTCATTAAGCCCATATCATTGAGAAATGAGGCTAGCTGATATGATTTTGGTAGAGCTGGAGCCAATTTTTGTGCAGGCTGCGTCCTCTGGGCGTTATTTCCCCTGTCTGTGTTGAAGCTTTCCTGAAGGTACCTCCCAATTAGTCTAACAAAATGCAATTGAAAATTTAATGGCAGTGGAAAGTGATGTTTATTTACAAAATCTCCAAACAAATTGATTTTACCAACTCACATTTACCATCTCATAGATTTCATTCAGTCATACACTCAAACCTGCATACTCACGAGCACCAAGACATGTGCTCAAGCACTCTGGTCGGTATTACTTGTGTGCAACACAGGGCAAGGTATACCAGCTGCTGAGTCCTTATGTCTCTGTGGTTCTTTTTGATTGGAAATGACAAGCTAGTTTATGGATATATCTTTTATATCCTTCAGGAGTCATCAGCTATTATGGGGTGGTCCTTTGCCTCAGAATCTTGCTTACTTCATCCTCCATGAACCCTGGGCCAGGTTGTTGCCCACTGTCTTTTTTTCCTTGTTTGGAGGAAATAGACTATGCTATAGTCTGTTTTCTGGGTGGGCTAACAGGAAATATCAGCAGTGTAGCTGATATATCGTAACCTTGTGGCCATCCTTCTGGCCTTACTGTGTCTTCTGCTTGTCTTCTCCCGACAAGCCATCTGTGCTGTGGTCTTTTCAGAGCATAGGCCTTCTGGTTTTGAGATAAACAACACATTCCTCAATTTTACTGCAGGGAACAGTTTCCTGGGAATAGTATCCTTCCTAATGCATTCTTTTAACCCTTTGATCTGCTCTTTCTCCCAGTGTTTACAGACAGACATTTCCATTCATACTTCATTCATACCAATATTAACATATCTACGCCAATCCTCCAGAGCGGAATCCTGCATTTTACCTGAATTCTTAATCTTGATAATAAATTCAATCCAATTAGCAATTTGCAGCTTCTTACAGTTTTAGTCTTTGACGTGTAAAGGAATTTTTGAAGTGCAGCTCTCTGTTGGCCATACCCAGACAAGATTAACACCTGGCTGGACAAGAACAAACTAACTCATGTAGTATGAATTTGATTATTTTTCTGCCAATTTGCTGATGACATCAAAGCATTTCTGGCTAGTTACACAAATGTTAAATATAGAATGAGACTAGATACTGTGCAAAAGCAGCTTCCTGCTCCCTCTGGATAGAAAGGACACATGAAGGCAAACTTGTGCATGGTGATGCATTTGGATGGATTAGCACTGCAGTCATATGTTGCTGAGTTTCTAGAATTCTGACTAAAAAAAATATTTTGAGTGAAGTGTCTCTCGTATTTTCTGTGGCAATGATCACATTTTAAAAATCTTTGTAGATTTTGCTGTCCCTTTGTCTCTGATTCATTCTACTGCTCCACATTTATAATGGCGAGGAAAGGGATCTACGGAGTTAAGGCATCCATGTAATGCATTTTTGCAGGTTATCCCATGACTTTTCAGAGCTCACCTTCGTTCCGTACGTGCTCTAAAATATCACCCACATGCTCCTGTCCACACCTGCACCCTGGAGATGGAGTCCCTCTTGTTTATACATTTGCAGCTCAGTGGCAAACGGTTTGTTGAATGGAAAATTCCATTCCAGGTACCGCGAGGCACATAAACAGTGCCAGGAGAATGGTAATAGCCTGCTGATTCATTGCATAACATGCACGTGCACATTTTTAGAAGTATTTTGTAAAAACTTTATAGCTCAGCTAAAGAAAAACAAATTGTCACCCAACCTTAGATATGCACATATCGTCCCTTGTAGGCTGAAATTTTCCACTCTCCATGACCTTTACATAAATAAGTTCATTCAATTCTCTCTCCTTAATTAGGTTTATTACTTCACAGTACAGTATTTCCTTTTGAAATAGGTATTCAGTTTTTGCAGTTCAGCAAGTAACATCTGAGCCAAACATGCATGTACCGTGAACCACAAAAGAAAAGTGTTAATAAATAAATATATTTTAAAAATAGGTAGATATATTTTCATATTTTAACATAACTAAAGTGTATCTTGTACATATATTAAGGAGGTACTGATCTTTACACCAGTATTAGATTTATATTTAATTTGTTTACTCAAAGCAGGAATGCATCCCTTGTGTTTTGTGTGGATAATATGATATAATTTTTCAATTATTTGTGGATAAATATTAAATTCTATGACACTTTTCAAGAAAAGTTGGATACTTCCTTTGAATTTGCAGGCCCGATCTGAAAAATAGTTGCTTGTCAAACATTTTTTTATGCTTTCTATTAAAAACTAACATTTCACTTCCCTCCAGAATTGTCCAGTACTTAATTCTCTGCATCTTCTTCCTTTTCATTTTTAGATAATGATCTGCATTTAGGAGATGCTCTTGGTGGGGGTGAGTATTTTTTTCTTTTCTCAGATATAATATATATTTTTTTTGGTAGGGAGATTTTTTGCTTAGTCTTTTTTTAAGTCTACCCAATTTGCATAAAGACATTTCAAGACTGCAAGAGGATTTAGTTGTAGTAGTGGGAGGCATTATTGCTCATGTCTGTGCAGTCGCTTTGCCAGGGGTTATCATACAGGGAGGGTAGTATGGGCTGTCCCTGGTTGCCCGCCATGGGAGTTTGCAGGCTGGCACTCTCGTATACACTGAAGTCAGTCACGGTTTACATTTCTGTGCCAGCTTATCCATGGCCATGGCTGGGAGTAGATGTACTGCCTATTGAGCTGTGCTGTCTCAGGGGTAGTAGCTCTTGGCAGAAGGATGGAGGGAATTGGTTATAGCAGTAGCCAGCACTCTTCAGCTGCCAAAGATGAGTCTGCCGAAGATTAGGAAACAGAGGTAACAGTGTGAACAGAGATAGGTGTGAGCTTATTTTTACCTGTGCTGACCCCAAAATGCTGGGAAGGCAGTGTTCAGAGATGAGCATTGATGGATGTGATAAAGCTAAGGTTTGAGGCAGTCAAGCCCTTATAACCTGCTACAACGTGCAGGTATTACGATAACATCCAGACCTGATCCAGGACATATTCACAATATTGCACTAAGCTGTGTAGACATATGACATCCATAACTGTGATTTTTTTGTACCACGTTTTTAGCGTCTTTGGAGGTGGCTATATTAAGGATGTGAGGTAATTTGGAAAGGTTCCTGCATACTGAAGTAAATTAAAGTGCAGGTAGTATTGGATCAAAGCATAAAATCCCACTTGAATCAACACTACCTGGAAGAAATATTACTTCACAGCCTGTTGTACAGCACTGCTGAATTCTAACACCAGTTACAGCAGTCTATTTTAGTTATGTTTCAGTCTTAAAGAATTATACCATCTATATAGTTCCTTCTCATTTCCAGAACTTTCAGCATTTCCAGATTGCCCTCTGGCATTTGATACATGTGTTTGAATGACATATTAGTCTATACTTCTGTAATATAATTTTGTTTATATTTCCTATGTTATGATGTCACTTCTTCCTGCTCATATTAATTGTTCCACTTCTGAACATTTTTACTCTGTGCTTCTATTAGAGGATGGCTTTAGTATGTTGATTTTATTCACCTGCTGATTCAGAGAATGGCTATGATGTTCCCCTTGACTTCCATTTCTTCAGCTTATTTTCAGTTCATGCTTTTAATTGGCATTCATGAATGGTATAGTGGGGTTAATATGTTCTTCAGACATTATTTTTTGCTAGCTATGACATAGAATACATCCTGCTCAGTTTAGAGAAGATTTAATAACTGCAGCATCATAGTAGAATTGAATAACGGGATTTGTAGTTTTCTGCTTTTGTGTCATAGTGGGTCTTAGTTAATTACATAGGGTTCTGTGATAGAACAAATCTTTTCTCTGTTATGATAGCAGTAATTGGGAAAAGTCTGATTCAGTAAAGCTTTAAGAGTCTGCCTCAAATCCATTGGTTGCAGTAGGCTCAAAGTTAAGAATATACTTAAATATTTTGCTGAAACAGAACTGAAAGTTAGTCACAAACAGAAGCATTACATTTAGCACCTAGACAAGAGGAAAACATGATACAAGTGTATCTGGAGTGTATTGTACACAAAAGAAAGATTTAGGGAGAGCGTAGGAAAATGATAAATATTTCTGTGACCTAACTTTGAGTTAGCTGGAAATAAAGCTAAATTCACTGCTTGATTATGTGATCAGTTAAATAAGCTACTGAGCTGGCTGGAGAAAGGATGGGAAGAGGGGGCCTACTTTATATATGCAGAGCAATGGCCCTGGGCATTAGCTTTGGCAGTGCTTGACCTGAATCTACCCTTGCTACTCTAGCACTGTGTGTGCAGTTTGTAAATTACTAGTATTCTGATCTCCCTCTCTATCCAGTGCATCTTTTCCTAATACTGTGGCAGAAATAGAGTCTGAATACTAGCACAAAATCCTAAGGAACAAAGCTGAAGCCTAAGTTCATTTTGCACTGTTCAGGAGTAGAAAATTCATTATGTGGTAGATGAATTCAGCAAGAGTTAGATGAAACTAGTCTCCAGTTTTTAACAATACCTGTCAGTGGCGGAGTTAACCTCTTGCCTCCCACCCAGCCTAGAGCATCAACTGGCTCTGTTGGCTCTGCATCACTGCCTCACTGCCACCTACCGTAACATATTGTTCTTTCCAGATGTCAGCATCAATTAATATTAGCACTTGCTAGAAATACATGAAATATTTTTCTTGGACGTTCTTGTGGATTCTTTTCTATTTAATTTTGAAAATTTTCCTTTTCCATTCTCTAACTGGCTTTAACACCTATTAATTTGTTGCTATCAGGCTAGAGACTTTTCAAATAATGGCAAGGTCCTTCTCTTACTTTACTAGGGAAAAAAAATAGCAATAGCTATAAAAATGTCAGGTTATTATACTCTTTATTTACAGCTCTAAGTTTTCTGTTTTTCACTATCTAACAATATCTATTACCAATAGGTGACATCCCAAGAAAACCTTTATATCCACCTCTTCCACCACGACCAGGAAGCCACAGTGATTCTGGTAAGAATGCTTTCTTTAAAGAAAATCTTAACACGATGAGCTGTTCAGATCAGGTATTTTGAATAATTTATTCTCTTATTTCTCTATTAATTATTTTAATCATCACTTCCCCCTCCCCACTTTGTAATCACTGTTTCTGACCCAGTATTTGGAAAGATTTTCTGAGCTTTAGTGTTGGTACCAAAATTTTTTTTTTTCTGCCCAATATGTAGGATGTTGAATCCTAAGCAGCAGTAGATTAATCCTCATCTTGTTTGCCCTTTCATTTTGGGAATGAGCCAAGGGTTTGCCAAAGGTTTGCCTTTCACTGAACAATGCTAAGGTCCAAATTTGATATTTGACCCCATTCTGTGGATAAGCC
Organism: Struthio camelus; assembly: GCF_040807025.1. NCBI lineage: Eukaryota > Metazoa > Chordata > Aves > Struthioniformes > Struthionidae > Struthio > Struthio camelus. The sequence goes on along the minus strand of NC_090942.1, from coordinate 146,734,284 downwards.
TATGCAAAAGTCCATACTGAGATGTGAATCTGAGATGGTTCTTGGGCATAAACCAGGAGGGACTGGAGAGATGCATAGCTTAAGCCTGTATTGCTTTTGAGTGTGGTTCCAGAGACACATTTGGGTACCATGGCAGTGGTACATCTATCCTAGCTGACACCATGTATCCCATCTTTACTTCTACTACGATTGTAGTGGCCAGCTGCGGACAGACAGGTCCGTCTGATGTCTTTCCTAGAAGGGACTCATTGAATCCCTTCTGCAGAAGAAGCTGGGATTTGACATATCCATACTATACATGGATTTGTGCTAGTAAGAGCTGGAGCCCACACACCCCACAGGTAGCTATACAGATGCACAGAGTGGGGTCAGTTAACAAGCAGGGCTTTTCCACATTTCCCTCACTTTTGACTCCTAAACACAGCACAGATTTAATTCATTGACAGAAGTATATGTCTTCATGCTCAGAATGGTTGGCTGCAGGTGCTGACGGTTTTAGTACTCCAGCTTCCAGGTGCCTTTGAATGGGTCACCATTCAGTGCAAGATACCTGACCCATCCGCCAGGTGGATTTCCAAAGGTCGCTCACCTCTCCCTAGAATATTACAAAGAGATTGGACAAGGGAGCTGAAAGGATATTCAGATAATTTTGCAATATAAATTCTCATCTTTATCTTGCAGGAGGTTTTAATGACTTAGATCTCGTTGATGGGAAGCCTTTACCACCACGACTACCAGGTAGCGTTTGCCAATTCTCCTTGTAGCTTCTCTCTGATTATTATAATTCATAGCTATCTGGTTTTGCTTTTGCAGAAATCTGTTTGTCACTGAAGGAATAGGACAAGATTCTGCTGTTTTTATTTAAATCAGTCCTCCTTCTCCACAAACCTTAGCTTTGAGCCTAGAGCTCTAAGTCACTTGAAACCTATCCTTAAGCACTTTGCAGGGCTAAGCTGGAATCTTACAGGATTAATCCTTCTGAATTCAGCTAGGATAGTCCCAAAGCAAGGGACTCCTGCTCAGAACTGAAAGTAGATGCACCAGACCTATGATCAGACTTAAATTACTGATAAATCTTCTGCTTGTCTGGCAGCAGGCAATAAAAAGAATACAGTATTGGCCTCCCATGTCCTTTAAAATGAGCTTGATGTAGATAGCTAAGTATTATCCTTTTTTTTTTTTTTTTTTTTTAGAATATAGTATTAATGAAGATGCAGATAGATGGAAGGTTATTCCTCCTACCAAAGCAACTGCCAGTCAGGATTAGAATCACAGCTCCTTTCTCACAGAGCTCCGCTCTAGCTACCTAGTTTGACGTTTTGTATGAAATTGTTTTACTGAGTAAAGACTTTGTTCTCAAAACATAATGCAAAACATTTCTTGATGAAATTCTACCCTCTATTCCAGGAGAAGACGAGCATCATTTCAATCACGGAGGAAATACTGGTACAATGAATAATTTATTCTGTAACTTGTTTCAGATCATCTTAAGTAGTAAGAAAATGTTAGCATTATAAAAGTAGTACGTATGCTAAATGATGCTGTAAGTTACTATTTTCACATCAGCTATAATATAACATAATTGCTAGTCTTCTATTTAATGCTGTATATTAAATTCCAATGTAACACCAAACAATTCTCAACGTTTTGCAAAAACATACTTTGGTAGGAAATATGCTTAAGTCATATTACTTCAGTGACTCTGGAAAAAACTCTCTCTCTTTTTCCTACAGATTCAGGGTTAATAGCTGGAGTTACATCTCCTATAATTTCTGCTTTTGTAATATTAGTTGTTGGATCAATAGCAGCCTACTCAGCTTACAAGAACAAGAGACTTTGTTTTAAACCACAAGGTAAGAACAAACTAGTTTACCACTTTTTTAGCTGATTTAGCTCTGAAGTAAATGGACATTTTACAAAAAAATTCAATGAGAACAGAAATAAGTTAGAGATGAGAGTTTTTGAAAATCTTATTCCAAACAATCTCCCTGGTTTGTAACATATATTTATAATTAAGATTCTTCATTAAGAACAAGCACAGGAAGCCATAGCATGCCCAAAACACAGATGTAAATCACTTCATGAAAAGAATTAGGTAATGTGAGGTCTCAACAACCACCATGTAGACAAGCAGAGCAGGGTGGTGACAGCAACAGGTCCTATGATAGCCCAGTAATCACAAGATGAAGACAAGGCAACAAGTGAGATCCAAGGGCAAGCCAGGAAACCTAAGCACCGATTCAGGGTAGGGTTGGAAGTAGGCACCCCTCGGAAGCAGCTTGGGCAGGGACTGCCTGCCCAGACTGGAGCTGAAGTGAAGCCCCCAAGCAGAGGGGAAAGGCCCCAGGTGAGGCCTGTCACCACAAAAAAGGGCCATTCACGCACTCAGGGCCCTGAGAGTCACCTCTTTCCTCTGTTTGCACAGCAGGGGTATAATAGAAGCATCATGTCAAATTCTGATGAAAGGCTGCAATCAGTGATGCTATGGCCCTCTGGACAGGGGAGTGGATAGAGACAATGGGAGATGCTGTCTGTACCTCTCTGGGGGCACAAGGGTCCCAACTGATGTCAGAAAGGACTAGAGTAAAAAAAACACAAAAAGCATTTTATACGCTGAAGAACTGGCAAAGAATACCTGTAGCAGAAAGGCTGAATTGTCAATCTTCATTTTTTAGGTGGGGCTGCAGTGTAAACTGCTGAAAGAAAAGCTATCCAATGGTGACAGGCTCCTTTGGTTGGTGGTGCTATCTTACAGATTGCTCTTCTAAATTGATGGTTTCCTTGGTCCAGAAATGAACACTCCGCCACAGACCTGACAAATTTTAATTCTATTTACCATCCTGATTTCAAAAAAAAATTTACCAATCTTACACTAACATTTTGTTGGGACATTGCAAGTCTGTTTTCTTCTACCTGATGTTACTTTTCCATTTTGAAGTGTATGTCATTAAAGATGTGCTTAAATGGCTGTGGATGGTACTGCACTATCTGATGTCTATTAATAAAGTGGAATAGGTATTTTGATTCAGAAGTTATTGTAGACAATAATAAGTCCAATAAATCAAGTATAATATGTACTTGAAATTTAATGATTTTGGTTTCTGAGTATTTGAGTCACTGAGCACTTTTTTCCTGTTTTCATAATTAGCCGAAATAGTTAATCCTTCTGATAGAATAAGGCAATTGCCATTTTCAGTCATACATTTTGGGTTCCTTTAGTATATATCTGTATTGTCTATAATGTTATGGAAAATTTGACGTTACATAAAAAGACTAAAAATTGTAATGTCTTTATTTTGTATCTAATGGCTGAATTCTTGCAAAATAGAAAGAGTTATAGGTGAAAAATGTATTAATTCTTAATTTCAAAATATAGCATGAGAAGAATATGTATATATGTATATTGATGGACCACTGTTTAAAAAAAATTCTCAGAACATGAGAGGATTTTTTTTTCGTGGGGTTTAGGTTTTCTCAAGAACTGGAAACTGAAATAAGTTTTGTTTCTTTTCTTGAAAACTTAGAGCCTGTTCTAGAAGCCTTCAAAGTCATTATAATCTGACAGTTCTTATTTAATAAAGAATCATATTATTGATAATTTCTACAAAGGAAAAATAGGCATGAAGTTTTTGGAATCGTTTATAACTAGTCTGTGACACTTTGTTCTGTAAAATTTATGTCATGTCTACTTTTAAATTTCATATATATCTTTTAGCAGAGGCATAGCTGATGCTGCAAGCTTTTCTAGCAAGGCTATTTCATCTTTTCCCCTTGTTCCTGACCAGCCAAGCTGTGCTAACAAATGTCCTTATGTAGACATCTTGTCATCAGTAAAAAATAGCATTTTCTCAGTTTCACTGCCTCAATTTAGTTAACTCAATCAAACTACTAGGAAAAGAATTAAAGGCTGCTGAAAGCTAGCAAAACTAGTAGAGTTTACTGGCATAATTCTATGATACAGCTATTTTAGCTACTCCTTTTAAGCATAGATGAAATTTCTGTATTTTGATCTTCATCTTACATGCAAAACATGCTTTGTCTTACTTACCTGTGAAGTTGCATGTAGATGGAGGTAAACATAATCTGTGTTTATTAAATTGTTGAGAGAAAGATGTCATCTTGGAAAGTACTCTTGTTATAACATAATTTAATCTTATAAATAATTATATGTGAAATGGATATATCAGTTGCTGAGGAGAGAAATTATTGTCTTTACTTTGATCCTGAAACTAAGAAAATATAACATTAGTTTAGTTAGATGTTGAGTTATTAGTTGTTCAGTTAATGGAGTGTTTGTTTAGAGATGCTCTAATGTATTTACATTGGAGGGGGAAGGGAGGGAATGTAACCTAGTCATTAGACCATGGTAACCCTGGCACATTAGTTTAAATATGGAACCGTCCTGACAACACACAAAGGAAGGAGCACCTTTGTGGCTATCACTTTCAACTTACAAATGATGATATATATATATATATATATATATATATATATATTTTTTTTTAATTTGGTTTTCAAAAATACATGGTATTTCTATAAAACTATCAATCAACCTTCTATGTTAATAGTTATAAAAGACTGGTGCATGTTTTGCCAGGTAGATGTATAGTTTCGTTACTGAAATGTTAAAAGATTTTTACTGTGCAGAAGTGAAGTGACCATCTGAAGAGCTGATAATCCTATTGTGAATATTTTGGAAAAAAAAAAGTCTTGTCGCTGCCAGGTCAGTTGTTTGTTTAACAATAAAAATATTTATTTTGCTTCTTTCTCTTGAAAATTTTCAATAAACACTATGTTTTATCTAAGATAAGCTGAATTTTGTTTGGTACTTTCTGGGAAATATACTGGCTGATGGCCTCCTATCCAAATTAAGCTATATCCTGCTGGAGAAAAGAAATAAATGTTTCAAACAGAAGTTTTTAGGGAAAAAAGAAAACAGCTTTAGATTTTTTTTTTTTTTTTCAGCAGCCATGTCCAGAGAAGGATCTGTATATCATGAAGAACATAAATATTTTTGGTTTTGAAATATTATTACAATTGACTGTAATGTGTTCACAATATTTTTAAAACAATGTCTATTCAGTTGAAAGTACCTGTGTTAATACCATCAGCCAAAAAGCAGGTTTACTGTGAAGAATTTGAGGAAAAAATTGCTTGCTAGACTTGGTCGACCTCTCTTCCCCCCGACAAACTTCTAATCCTCTGAAGCTCTTTGGTCTAATGACATCAACATAACAACCCAATATACCAGGGTACAGGTATACCTTTCAGTGTTTGCTTTCCTTTACACTAGCATAGTTGTTCAGTTAAAGGAGTGTTTGTTTAGAGACGCTCTAATGTATTTGCATTTGAGGGGGAAGGGAGGGAATGTAACCCAGTCGTTAGACCATGGTAACCCTAGCTTGTATTATTGGCATTTCCATTTTAAGTCTAGTCTATATGGTAAAAAATTTGGTGGTTCACAAGTATAACAAAAAGCTATCCAAATGTAGTTTTTGTTACCAGGAAAATGCTTTTGTTGATTATAAAAAGTCCTGTAATTGAAACAAAATCTGCCCGTAAAAGCACCTACAGTAGCAATCTTGCTGTTTGTAAGAATATTGTTTAGTTGACCTGTCTATCTGAGATGATTAACACATTCCCTGAGAATTTATTTTCTGATCTGGAACGAATGAAGTTTTATTTCCTATGCATTTATGTCCCTTCTTCCTTAAACTCCACAGTCACTACTAGAACAATGCTATCTTTTTCTCTGATGGACTGTTAGGATCCCCCCAGGATGTCAGAAAACGTCTGTCATAGGCAACGTGTGAGCCGCCAGCATCACCTGCAGACCGTGGAAAATAAAGGTTTAAGAGCTGAGTGGTACATGCGTTTCCCTCACAGGCGCTCTGTGTTGAGTCACTTTCCTCCACGAAGTAGTTGGTGGCTTTCAAAGAAGTAAATTGCCTCTGCTGAACTACCTCAGTCTAGAACTACCTGCCAAGGGCACTGTGTGGCAGAATGACACATTTTTCACTAAATTCACTTTGAAATCATTGGCCAAAACATTTTATATATATATATATATATTTTATATATATATTTATTTATTCATATATATTATATATATATATTTATATATTACATATATATATTATATACATACATACACACATATATATGTGTGTGTGTGTGTGTGTATAAACTATATAAATATACATTCACGGGGCTTGTAGGGCCAGTTGTTAGACTGTCGGCATCGGCAGGGCTGACGACGGCTCCTGAGAGGGGGCCGACCCCCGCTGTGGTAAGGCTGGGTGATCCTGCGGTGAGTCCCACGTACCGCAGCTGCCGGAAGCCGCACTGAACTCCCTGTGCTCCTTCTCTAAACCCTCTTTGCTACCTTCTGCAACTTCAGCCGTCAGAGACGTCTCTGTTTTCCTGAAAGAGACTGCATAGGCGAGCCTCCTCTAGCTTATCTGCTTCCCTCGCGGGTTTCTGAGCAGGGCCGCGTGTGGGGTGCCTGGACGGAGAGGGCGGCGCGGCCCACGGGGCGCGAAGGCGCCTTGAGGTAGCCCACCAACCCCCTCTTTTTTTCGGCCTGTGGCTTGCGCCGCCCGCGCTCCCAAGGCGGCCTCCCCCCCCCCCCCCGCCCCGCCCCAACGGGACTTATTTTTATCTCTGATAAAGATCTTAGCCCCAGTAAAGTCCTCCGGGATCAGACGCTGGGCTCCCAGCTGCCCGCCGCACGGCCGTCGCCGGCTCCACACAACGCCCGTTGGAGCAACGGGCGCGGCGGGGCTGCGGGGCGATTCCCCGTCCTCGCCCACGTACCCCCCCGCAGCCCAGCGGCAGCCTGCCGGGCGGGCGGCCCCACGCAGGGCTCGGTAACGGCCCCCTCGGCCGCAGGCGGCGAGGCAGCCGCCGACGGGGCGGCGGCGCGGCGCCGGGCCGCCAGGGGGCGCCGCAGTGCCGCGGCCACGCGTGGGTGGCCGCGCGGGGCGGCGGAGGAGGAGGCTGTCCCCCGCCGCGGGTGGGCAGGGGCAGGGCGTCCCAAGGGGAGCGCAGGCCGGGTCGGGAGACGGGGTGGGGAGGGGGGCGCAGAGTAGCGCCAACCCTGCTCGGTAGTCCTCGTCGCTAATGCCACTTTTCTGCTGCTGCTGCGCGGGAGGGCTGGAGTCCCTGTCCGTATAATTCACCTCCCACTGTCTTCAGCAGGAAAGAGGCTAATCCCCTTCGGCGACTTACCCAGCCCGCCGGGGCGCCGAGGGCAGGTGACGCGGGCGCAGAGCCCCGCTGGCCTGCGACAGGGCGGCCCGCTCCCCGTCCTGCAGCATGTCGGGTGAGTACGCTTCCTCCCTGGCCGCCTGAGCCTCGCTGAGCGGGCGCCGTCCGACTTTCTAGCACCCTGTTTTTTAACGCGTCCCCCGCCCCAAGGGAGAGTAGAGCTGCGTGGGAGTGGGCTGGGTCCTTTCGCCGCTCTCCTTCGAGGAGCCCAGGCCCTCTGCGGCCTTTCCCCTTGCAAAGGCGCTGCGGCACGGGCGAGGGTTTCCCCTGTTTTGTTAGTGCGGAGTACTGGGCGGTAATTAGCTATCTCAGATTAGGATTTGAACCATCTGGCTGGTGGGATGAAAGAGCTAAACTCATTTATCTATTCTACTTACAAATATAAACTAGCCTGCCCAGCCCCCTGCGAACTTTCCTGAGTGGTCGCGGCATACCGTGGTGATATAGCTGGGGTGCGCGTTCCCAGTCTGAACGAGATTAAGGGAAACCTGTGTTGTATCCCACCAGCAGCGGCAGTGGTTTTGTTTTAAGCTATCCTTAAAGCTGTGAGGTTGGTTTAGGGCTAGTCACATGGGGTGGGTGCAAGTGCTTTTTCATATTTTGAAGGTGCTTCTCAAAATTCAGGAAAGAGTTGGGCAGCAGTCCCCAAAAGTTGGTTTTCTTGAAAGAGTGTCGCTGACATACGTTAATTCAAACCTGGAACTCACCAGGCCCAAAGGCAGAGGTAAGTATGTAGCCTGTCATCTCTGAATTAGGGAATTGTTTAAGAGTTTTTCTGACAGGAGGATGGAAAAGCTGGAAACATATAATTTCCTGTATGAAGTCCTCTGTCCCGTCCTGACCAAGATGGATTTTCCAGGCACTGCTTAAGCAATTTTTACTGTTGTATTGTTATATTACTGCTTTGGGACCAGTTTTGGGTGCTGTGCGTTATGCTTATTTGCATATTATAATATTGGTGCATTTTATTTTTCATAAGATCATTTACTGTCTATTGAATGAAAAAAATTGCGAGATCTGGAAGCAGACTAAAGTGTTCATGATTGAAAGATATTTAATGAAAGCTACACAGAATGAGAAACACTTCCTCTCTATATAGCCTTACAAGATAATAGCAGTAGTTATGTCGACTAAAATTCATTGTTTTTTTAATAATGAATAATAGAGAATCTATTTTTTGGTCAGGTAGAACTTAGTTAGACAAGAAAAATACTGTACTTGTCATCAAACGTCAATTTGTATTCCTTTTTACAAGGGTCTGTGCAAAAGTGCTAGCTGCACCAACATAACGTTCATCAGTAGTGTAAGTGTTTCTACTCTTGGGCCCAGACTGAGGAAATGCGAACGCAGAAACTCAAAAGTGCCAGCTATCACTTGATAACCATGGCAAGAGCTGTCTCTGTGCCAAAAACTCGTGTAACGGTTTCTGAGGATGCTATGACATAGCTGTTTACTTTCTACTTGCCTCTATGGTTGTGGATGTCATCTGGAGCAGAGCTTTCTATTCCCCACGCTTCTAACATAGTTGTGCTAGGCCAGGGAAGTGAGAAAGTCTATGACTTTATTCATCTCTGCAGTAGACTAACACATCTTCACTGAAATGTGCCTTTGGGGGAAGACGCTTGGGGACCTGTGTGTGGGAGGGAAAGTAACAAAACCGTTGTTGCAAAACAGCAAGCGAGTTGCAGCTGTTATGTCGCTGACTCTTGGGATGCCAGAAAGGTGCATTGGGGCTCACCAGGCACAAATCCAGGCCGTGGTGTGCTTCCTGTGCGGAGCTTGCAGCTTGAGGATAAGGGGGCGGAGGTGAAAAAGGAACAGCAGATGGTAACAGAGGAATTTAAGAAAACAGTGAGACAGTGTTGGTTAGCATGCAAGGCGGTACATATTGCCAGCCTGTTGGAGATTTCTAGCTATTGAGTCATCTCCTCTTACTTTTATGATGAAGTTGGCAATGTGTTATTTGCCTGTGTGGAGGTTATAGCATATGAGTCTTTGGTGTCCTATTGCAGTTTCGGAGTGGGCAACTTGCCGTATTTTATTTGTTAGTCTAGAAACATTTTGATATCGTGAAGGCTGGCCTAGCAGCCATTGCTCAAATACATTTATCCTTTTCTGTCTATCAAAGGAAGACAGAAATATGTTTACAAAGCAATGTCTAGTGGATTAAAAAAAAAAAAAGCAGACTTGTCTGCAGGCTGGCAGGTGCATATGGTTCATTTGGTGCTTTTTACTATGAATCACTGTCACTGGGTACCTGTTTTTCTCTCTCTCTTTGTCTCCATTTTGTTGTTGCTTTTTTTTCTTTGAACATCAAAGTGATCGCCACTCTTTATGCCTAGCTGCCGTAGTTTCTAAGTAAGGCTGTCTTGCTGCCCTAGAATTGGTTTTCAGGCCAGTTAAAGAATTTTACCTCAGGCACTTTTGTAGGAGGTACAAGCGTAAGTAAGTGGCACAAGGAGTCAGTGATCTTGGATAAAAAAAGCTGTAAAGTTTCACATAAATCACCCTGACTGTAAGAGTGAGTTACATTATTTTTGCTGTCTTTTCCCCATTGCTATTCATTCTTGCAGAGTGGTCTCTGAATAATCCACCAAAGTTGTTTACTTGAAAATCCCTGGTTTGTTCTGACCAATTGTTGTTAGGTATTAAAACAGAGGAGTCAGTGCTGACCGTGATGACTTTGAACTTTGCATTTTCATATGCTGTATGCTAATCTAGACAAGAGAAATCAGTAGACTTATAAATTCATATGACATAGTTTAAATATGTTTCTAATCATAAGCTTACTTTTCTCATAATTCACGAGAGTCAATGATAGTAGCAATAGGGTTCCACAGCTTGAAAACAATTTGCTTGAACAGTTAATCCAGTTCACACTAGGTGTTTTCCATGAAAAATCCCGTTGTCATTCAGCATGAAGAATTGAAAGTTATGCAAAAGCTGCATTTGTCACTTGAAAAATCCAGTTGTCATGAATTTTAAATACGTGCACCTTTGGCCTTTGAAATTAAAAGATCAAATATTGCTTCTTTTTCCGTTTCAAGTCAGTGAGTGTGCTGCTGGGTACATTATATTTAATAAAAAAATCTCCTTGATTTCAGTTTAGTGGGGATTTCAGGCAGAGGATTTATTTTCATGAGTCTGTATGAAAATCTGGTCCTTAGTTTTCAGCTTTGAAAGTAAAATTTTCCGTTATAGGGACAACGTTTCGAAGAGCAGTAATTCTAAACATGGAAAGTCAAGCTATGCTGCTTCTTCCTTGAAAATACAGACTAGATGAAAGAGAAAGTAGTGACAAAATCTTTTGATTTTTACACCTCCAATGAATCCTTAATGGATTAGTGATGCCTCTATATGGTTTTGAAATAGCAAGCATAAGCGTCTCTCGTTGCACCAAAATATTTTAATATTGTATGGTTTCAGTCAGTAGTTTGATTATTTATTTAATTAACTGTGTTATGGTTTACTCCTTTAAGAAGGCCACAATATGCGTTTCAAATTTTATTCTCAAAAGAGAAAATCCGTTTCTTTTCTTTGAGGGGTTTTAGCAAAACTTTCTTAGAAACTGTGTGCATTTGGCGGTTCATTTCCTTGTAGTTCTTACCACAACTTTGGCCAGAGAAATACAGGGCATGAAAGTGTGTGTAGGATGTGGTAATTTGCCATACCAGCTTGCTGAGCGATTTGATGAGTAGCCTGTGTATTTTTGGATTTATTATTTATATGCAAATATTCAGCTTTTGTAGCTAAAAGAATTTGCAGAAGCAATAAGATGATTATGTGTTCAGTTTTATGGTTCTTATTTAAAATAGTATTTTAGGATTTAAACTCCTACTCACGTCACAGTTTGCTTTTTGTACTAAGCTCCCCCACACTCGTCTCAGTACTTGTTTTATTACCTTGTTTTGGTTGAAGATGCTTCTGTCCTAATACAAAAGTGCCTTTCTTTGCTGAGTCTTTGTATCTTTATCATTTGAGAGTTACTTTATTGCTGAAGTAGCCTTAAGGGTTTTTTTTCGAGTTATGCGTGTATGTGTTCATTTAACCTTTTGGAAAGTTGAAGTGGGAGCAGTTTACTTGCACAGCTGTTCTTTCAAACCAGTCCACGTAAGCACCTTCTTATTCACTGTTTCTTTAACACCCATAACTTGCTTGAGCAATTATGATAACAGGAGGTTCAGATGCATCCACACTGAAAGCTCCTTTTTACTTTGTTTCCTTCCTCTGGGTATTGTGATTAAAAATGCCATTGGAGTTTGTTTAGCTGAGGGATCTGCAAACTAATTTAAATTTAGGGCAGATGATTCAGTTGTTTTGGCTAAGGTTAATGCTGGTGGGACTCTCCTGAGTTACAGGAATCTATCTTAAGATGTCAGAAAATGTACAGTGTATTGGGCTTGATCAGAATTAGGGCCTGGCAGGAGATCAGTGGAAAATAGGAAAAAAAAAAAAAAAAAAAAAGGTGGGGAAAGAGGACAGTACACCAGTGGGTCTTTTCTTGAGGAGTTATCAGATATCCAGAGCTGTGTTTTGCTCTGGATTTGAAGGGCAAAAAAGATAGGAAAATACTAGTATTTGAAAGCTTCTAGCCGTCCTTCATGACATGCCTTGCTGTTAGGTTGGAGGTTTAGACACCTCATTTTGGCAGCCTTAGGCAGAGGCAGCCATGAGGTCATTTGCTGGGCTCTCTGCAACTAGCTCTGTGAGATTCTTTCTGAGTGTTTCTCACACAGCCTGGAAACCATGAGACAGGGTTGTGGGTTTTGTTTTTTTTTTTTTAACATAATTTCTTATGCCTTAATAACATGATGGTGGTTTTAGATAAGTAATTCAAAGTATTTATTGAAGCTGTAGTACACTCTGTAGAGCTCAGCAGAATTCCCTTCGTCTCTCTGACCCAGTCAGCTTGTTTTGGTTAGTTCTGTGGCCTCTAACTGAAGTATTGCTGCTGGTTCAAGACATACCATTCACCTTGCTAGATTTTAGACTATAACTCTCTCCAGAAAACCCACAATAAGGGTGGTTCTGTCAGAGGACAGAGCTGAAGAAATGGTTCCTGGTGATACTGCCACAGGCCTGGTATCTGTATAAAATATGCTGTGTCTGTTACTGCACAGGGCTGCAGCTTGTTTCCCTTATCTGCCACAACTTCTTTTCCCTGTGTTTCTTGAGTCCAAGGAATGCTTCCACTTTTCTTGGAGGTACTTGAGACAGGGGTACCTCCCCCACGACTAGTTTCTCCAAATATGTCAGTAGGTGCCGCTTGCTCAGTCAGTTCCTCTCACTCCAGTATAAAGAGGGTAGAGCAAAGAATTATGCCTGTTTGGTTGATTCGGTGAAGTCATGGAAAGATAGACATTTCTGGCTAACGCTGTTATCCACTGTTTTTCTTAGGTTTGGCACTATGGAAACAGGAAAATCTTGTTTATCAGTTGTATTACTGTGTTAGTTAAATGTAAAATACAAATATTTGACACCATGATTAGGCCGTAAGGCTTGGGGGATTATTTGTCTAAGGTTAGTCTGAAAACTTCATATCTGGTATTATGAAAATCAGGCAAACAAAAATAACAAAATTCAGAAACGTACATTCTACAAACATGCTTACTGAATTCTCTATTCAGTTTTGTCTTCTGGGGGAGCTTGGGAAATAAAAGAGCTTATCACAGGAACTGCAGGTTGTTATAAGCTGTAGCCTGTTGGTTAGCTGGAGGAGAGATTGTAGGAAGCTGCCAAAAGAGCTTATGTTAAAGCTGTAAAGTGACTCTTCTGAATATTTGTTCACAGTAACGGATCAAGCCTTTGTGACCCTTGCTACCGATGATGTTTATTGTCAAGGAGCTCTGGTTCTCGGACAGTCCTTGCGGAACCATAGGACATCTAGAAAACTGGCAGTACTAATTACACCAGAGGTTTCCAGCGGGATGAGGTAAGAATTCATGTGTTCTTGGAGGCTGATAATATGGAAAAATAAACAATGTCATGAAGGGTTTTAATAGGCTTCTGACAGATTTCACAGAAGTATGTCAAGACATTCCCCCTTGGCTAGCAGTTTCTGATGGTCCCAAATAACACCTGTAATTAAGATTGCAAACCTGGTAAGAATTCACTGGCAGAAGTAGACCTTACACTTGGAAGTTCAGTCTCACGCTCGTAGTTGGGAACACCAGCTGAAAGTCTGGGAACTGCAGGTTTAGATTCTTCCTTTTGAGCCAAAATAAAGGCACCAGTGCTTTTTTTTTTCCCCAAGCGTCTCTCTTTTAGAAAGAGCAAGGCACTTACTACCTGAGACACAAGACCCCTCCAAAAACTTTAGGGGCTCGACTTCAGATGACTGATTGTTGCAGAATGTCATTGCGTAGCTATCATGATGCGAAATACATTTTTTTGCCTTTTTTAAAGTCTTTTTCCAACTTAGGCTGTGATTGTACAGGCACGGTAGAATGCTGTGTGCACAAATCTCATTAGATCTGCTGAACTCAAACCCTGTTATTTGGAGGATCATGCTGCATATCGAAAGGAACATATCATACCACAACTTGAGCTCTTGGTTCTGCTGTGGTTTAGGAAGTATGCAAGCTCTTGATCTTTTTGTGTGCCACGTGAAATTATTTGTAATGAAGCTGGCTAACGAAACATATTTTCATTTTTTGCTGTGACTCGATGTAAAGAAATCTACTTTTCCTGGATTTTTAAAATACTTATTTTGTCAGAACAATGCAATTTTCCAGAGCTAATACTGGTGGAAATGTATTTGAGACCTGAGTGGATACTTTTTCTTTTTTCTTTTAATGGATTTTTTCTAAATCCATTAATTTTTCATGTCTATACATTATAATATTTTTTGGACCATGGATAATGTCTGAAAAAGTGCGTCACTGAACTGCGCTTCTGAAAATCTGTACCTGCTCGTAATTCTTCCCCAGTTAACTCCTGTGCCCTGAAGACCAGACAAACAAAATCTAATGACTCTGACAGTTCATCATAAATGAATCTAGATAATCAGCACAGGCTTTTCTTTTTCTGTGTCTGTGTGACATCCAGGACTTTGTGAGTAATAGTACAATGTGAATAAATACGCTATGTTTAAAATACTTTTTTTTCTTGTGCCTTGAAGGAAAATTACCTACTTTGATATCGCCTATAAAATTTGTGTGGAAGGTATGGATGGAAGAAAGATGTCTTGCTTAAAAGTCTCATTTGAGAGGATTTGCGGTAGTAATAAAGTATATATTGTCTGTTTTTAAAAGATGTAAGTTTGTAGCTGTGTTTACTCAGGCATAATAAGTGCAAATAACTGTGCTGAGAGTGCATGCCACATCCTGTACAGCGCACAGGGAACACAGTATGTTGCTCTTCTTTAGAGACAATTGTACAGGATGAGAGCAGCTTTAATTTCTCTTGGTGTTTCTGTAAGAGACTAAATAGCTACAATAAGGTTTTTTCTCCTCTATACAGCACCTGTCACTTTTGAGATGCGCAGGCCTCTTAATGCAAGAGGTAGTAGTTTATGTCCTGATAGTTAACACTGCACCAGACCGTCTGTTTACAAGGACTCTGCACTTTTGATTTCTCTTTCTAAACAATCTACCTAATCTTTGTTATTGTACAGTAAATGATCGCTGCGTGTCACTATTTTCATGCCAATAATGAACTCTGATAAACCTCTCTAAATTCCCCTGTTTCTCTCCACTGCTTGCTCTGGTAGGTCTGTCCTCCGCAGCGTGTTCGATGAAGTAATTGAGGTAGATGCACTTGACAGTGCTGACTCGGTCCGTTTGGCTCTGTTACAGAGGCCAGAACTGGGTGTAACCTTCACTAAGCTTCACTGCTGGACTCTTACTCATTATAGCAAATGTGTCTTCATGGATGCAGACACTTTGGTGAGTAGGGTGGGAGCCACGGCCATGTGTCTGTCTTTAAGAGCCACTCTGAACATGGGATGCTTCCTTATCTGACAGCCTACCGGCATATGAAGTGACCAGATTTGCTCGGGGTCACGAGGTCAAAGGTGCTCCAGCTGGCACATTTTGGCAGTGTTCAGAGTTTTGCTATCTGCATGAAAACTAATCCAGTTTTGAGAGTAGCCTCAGGACCGTCCTCAATAGATACCATAAACATACTGTATGCAAACTGGCTTCTAACAGAGAGATCTTAAAATAGATCTCTGTTGTGTACTTCTCTCTGGGCTTACACTGATCAGGAATGCAGGCCAGTTTCAAAACAGAAAAAAATCAGAAACAATCCGTGATTTTTTTGTATAGATACCAAGGTAAAAATAGCCATAATTTTTGGAAGGAGAATCATGTCAGTTTTCCCTTGCACTTAAGTGGTTAATTTTGGAATATTGGGATATATTGTAATTGAGTAGAATTATATCTGATTTTGAAACAAAATTAAATAGTTCTGCTCAGGGGATAAGAAGGAAAGGTTTACATTATAGTTAAAGGAAAAAGGCAAATACTTCATGTAAAAAAAAAATTCAATGAAACAATGATCTTCCCAGTGAAATGATTTATTCTCCTGCTCTTCTTGGTGGCTCCTTTGACAGCCGTTATGGATGGGGCCCGAATTTTCAGTGATTGTAGAACCGTCGTTCCACAAACTTTAAAAGCGATTTGGTTCTTAATCTTATCGATCTTTACCACTTCCTTGTGAAGCTTAAAAAAAAAACCCAAAGCAAACCTCTGAGCTTAATTTACATTTGAAAACCAGTAACAAGAGATGATTTATTTCTGCTACTTCTGTAGTTAGGCCGTTGCTAACTCAAATTATTTGGATTCCCAGCTTTTACTGAGCTCTGTTGCAGTTATTGAGAATAGCGGGCTTTGTTTTATGTCTGGAAAGTTACGCTAAGAAGCGAGGGGATAGTGTGTGTTTTCATGGTATAATATAATATTTAAAGGGACCTGCTGATCATCACCGAAGCTCATGAAGTAATTTCAATGAGCTTGCGCTTTTTGTCAGAGAAATCATGGAGAACGGTAATTAACACTACCATATCTTATTTAAAATAGAGGTTTTGACCCTTAGCAGATTTTCCATTGCCACTGCTTTTATGCTTTGCAGGCTATGTACTTGGCCAAACTACCAATTTATTCTATTAATACTGATTTAGCTACCTGATTTAGCTGCTTGAATGTTCTAGAAAAGCATTTCTTATAATGATTTTTCCTGCTGTCTCCAAGGTGTTATGCAATGTTGATGAACTGTTTGATCGAGAAGAGTTTTCAGCAGCTCCTGATTCTGGCTGGCCTGACTGCTTCAATAGCGGTGTATTTGTGTTCCGACCGTCTTTAAAAACTTACAACCTTCTGCTCCAGTTTGCAGAAGAACATGGCAGCTTTGATGGTAAGGGGTAAATATGGTAAGGGGCAAGGCATAAAGGGTGATGTGCAAGAAATCAGATTCGCTTTTGGTAAGCCAGTTCTCCACAGCTTGCATGCTATTTAGTGGAGCGGAAGAAGGAAAAAGTTCTCTGGGTTTTAAGCAGTTCTTCCCCCATAAAAAATTTAGGTGCAGGTCCTTGCCTCTTTTAAAGTATTTAAGGCCCATTGACTTCTTGCGGACTGTGCTTCCCAGAAAAGTGCAGTGTGAAGACACATTAATTCTGAGTCTTGCTCAGTAAGTTTTAATTTTCCTGACTCATTTAACAGAAAGGGAAAGAGAGAGCGCGCCAGTCTTCACTCTTTCGCTCTGAGAGAAACCAACCTCCCTTCTTACTCCCTTGCTCTTACGCTACAATAGTGTTCCAGTTACACTGAAATTGTACTGGAGTGGAAGTGAGCCTTACAGTAATATTCACTTGTACCAGCTGTTATGGCTGTATTGTCCAGTTCAAGCTGTCCCATGAACATCCTTGGACATGAAATTTTGAAGTAGATTTGAGTGTATACAAACATAGTAATGTTGTTGTATAATTTTATTCTTCAGGGGGTGATCAAGGCTTGTTGAATAGTTTCTTCAGTAACTGGGCAACAACAGATATTGACAAACACTTACCCTTCATTTATAACTTAAGCAGCAGTGCTGTATACACCTATGTTCCTGCTTTCAATCAGTAAGTAGTAACACTTCTGACTGTAATCTTCTGTAGGTCATTAATAAATGTTTTTTATAAAAGAGAATAAAAATAGTATAATCTGTTGCTTGTATGTTACAGTACTGAAAAATGGCCTACTATGTAAAAATCATGCAATGGAAAGCTTAAATGCAATGTGAGCTTGCATCTGGACAGATACAGAAACTCAGAGCTGAGTGCAAAAATGAAAGATGACTTAGCAATATTTGGGTTGCCATGCTGTCCCAAACACTGTTTCAGTGAAGCTCTTCTAGTATTTTAAAGTATGTAGAATGTTACTTTAGTGTAAGCCTTGTTTTGAAAATAGTTCCCTTTTTTGTTTCCAAATCAGTTGTATAGGAAACACTTGGGGTTTTTTATTGTTGTTTTTGATTTTTTTTTAACCATTCCTGAGGTTCTTCCTTGAAACAAAATTCATACTGATAACTGTATAGCTTCAAACACTTAATTTAGAGAAACTTTTCTGGCAGAGGCAGGTTGTTTTAAAGATCTAGTATGCCATGAATTTACTCTTCCAGTTGCACAAAACACTCTTATTGGAATTTGAACTTACAATGATGTATTTATTAGTCATTTTAAATACTGGAACAGTGATAACCAACTTTGTCGGTATTTATTGGTTTATGAAGGCAATGGACAAGAGAGCTAGAAATGGGACTGCATGAGCCTTTCATTTTCCTTGATGAACTTTTTTTGCTAGAATTAGCAGTTGGAAAAAATGGGCAATGCAGCCTTTGTTTTCTGTGTGCTAAATGAAATAGCTGCAAATGATGAGATAAGAAAATATATTAAAATATATTCATTCTGAATGTGTCGCTGTGCTAAAATGTCAAAATTACCTCACCAATGACAGTAAGGATGATTCTTCAGCAGTGTGTGCATTAAGGCATTTTTCTTTAAGGTATAGATTTGTATATTTAATTTTTACAGTTTTGGTAGAGATGCCAAAGTTGTTCACTTTTTGGGGTCGACAAAGCCCTGGAACTACAAATACAACCTTCAAACAAAGAGAGTTATACAGGATGGCACCACCTCTGGATCTTTGCATCAGCTGTCATTTCTTGCCCTCTGGTGGAACATATACAGTGCCAGTGTATTGCCTTTGTTAGAAAAACCTCAGAAGATGGAAGAGTCCGAATCTGAGGAATGTAAGGTAAGTAATGAGGAGGTAGTGGGAATTGCCTGAAATCACAGCAACCAACATTCTGAAAGTTATGAATTTGCTAGAGGAAAGAATCACATGAGGAAGCAATGTTTATTGATTGGTAGTAATAGTAGTGGCTGTTTATTGAGGAATCTAAACTAATAGTTTTGGAAGGATTTTTAGTACCGTTGGGTTTCCAGATATTTTCCTTACCCCTCTTCTTAAGGAACAGTTTGCATGGGAATGTATATATATAAATTCTGCAAATTAAGCACAAAGCATGATGCAAATTGGTCAGTGAAGGTGATCATCAGGCTATGAAATAAACAAACTTCTACTGATTTTTGAAGCTAATCTGATTTAGGCCATAAAACTGGCCCTTGAAAAATAGTGAAGTTTACCTTTTCAGAACTACATTATAGCTTGTTTTATGAGGGTCACAACAAATAAATTAGACTTGCAAAAGCAGTGGTAATTATGTTAAGATACTATATGCTCTAATTGTGCATCCTCAAGCATTTACTGGGCTCTTTACATTTTTTTCTTCAAAGGAAGTGCAGCAATATGCATTTTTCCTGAATAGAATAAAATGCCTGTTGATAAATAGATGACTTGGAGACCTACAATATTAAGTAATGTGTAGAGGAAGTAGGATATGGTTTTAATTTATTATCCAGACATTACAATTTGGATCACCTTTACACATGTGTAAATGCATTTTCTTAATGGGGTTTTAGTACTATACTGTTTCTATCATTAAACTAATTGCATAGGCCCATAAGATCAGTTGGACAATTGCCATCACAGCATCAGAGAGGAATCTGGCTTTTAACCCTTATGACAAATTAATCAGAAAGCAGAGGAAGGAAAGGTAAGTTTTTGATCTCATATTTCCACATGCTTTTTTTTTTTATCTTTAATTATATAAAGAAGAAGTATTTCAGCTGAGGTAGCATAGAAACGGAAATACTTGTTAGATTCACCTCCTGATGATGGTGGCCTTTCTCTTGAATTTCAGAAACCTAAACTGCAAGATGCTCTGAGTGTGGGAGTAGAAACTTTGATTTCATTAACTTCTTATTCTTTTACTGTTACAATCCCTATGAGGAAGTGAAACTATCATTTTCAGTAAATAAGATACCAATTTTTATGCAAAATTTTATTTCAGTGGTGCAATGTTCTTTTTTTTTTGTTAGCATACATTCAATGGAGTTGAAATCATACTGAAAAAGGTCAGTCCTCCTGTGGCCAATTCACTGCAAATGCCTGTTCTTCCAGAGCAGACATATGAAATATACCCCACAACATGTTCACCTGAGAAGCTCATTTTCAATGTGGTATGTATGTTGTGTATTATTGTATGTAATAACAAAATAAGTTGATATACTAAAAAATCTTTTTAATTACGCTTCTGATCCTGGAGATTGTCATCTTCAAATTAGCTATAGCCATCGAATTTTCTTAGTAGCAACAGAAATAGTTTCAGGAAAATACATTGTCTTTAGTCATGCATGCTCGGTATCTGGAGATTGAAAAAAATTGCACTGAATTTTGCAAAGAGATTACTTATTGAAAGTTACTAGGTACGAAGTAAAATGCAGTATAAAGAAATTCTGTTACCAAAGTGATCTTTTGAATATGAATACTCTATGAATGAATAAAACTAGAATCCTTTCTGTTACCCCTGTGTAGAATTTTTTTTATAGGAATGTTGTCTCAGAAAACTGCTCTTCCTATTTCTCTGATTTGGACAGTGTAAGAGATTTCTTAGTATAATACTCCTTAGGATCACTGCAGGGGTCCTAGTTTTCTTGTGACTCGTGTTATATTTGGGTATTTCTGTTGCACTGACTCTCCTTATTTTATGCCGGAAGTAGATTGAACTTAATAGCACGATGTTTCTACAGATGTAAGTCATTAAGTGTTGTATGGTAAACTGTGTTATACCAAAGTAGGATTGGGAGAAAATGATGTTTACAGTTGTAATGTTATCTGCTATTTTAACTTGTGCATTAGTCTCTAGTAAGGTCAACAGATAAAGAAGGTTTTTACTATGTTCATTGCCTGAGCACTTCAGACTGTAATTCCTCCATAAAATAAAATTAGTCTTTCTTCCTTTTTCTTCCACCCTTAACATGGAAGGGCTGAAGAAAGATAGCAAGAATAAACTCCCAGCCTTGTATCTTAAAAATAATTTATTTGCAAAAGGTGTTTTATCTTGGGTGCCTGATACGTCTGACACTATTGGGAATGCTCAAACAAGATACGGACACATTTTCCAGATGTGTGTTTGGGGCAAAAAATAGTAATGTTGACTTAAAATAGTATGGTTCAAATTTGAATTACTTTTTAATTATAGCGCAGAAGGATTGGTTTATCAGAAGATCCTATTAAATAGGTGTGAATAACCTGATTCTCTTCTCTCTTAAAAACACCATTATTCCACTGCTTGTTGTAATCATTAATCTTATAGAATTGTCTTCTTTTTGGTGAAAGAGACTTCAGAAGGTGGGCTGCCTATTCAGTTATGTTTTGATAACCAGCAGAGGCAAACATTTTGGAGAAGACTTTTCAGTTATTCTACTTTACCTCTCTTTTGGAATGCACTGCTCTGTTTTCATTCTATACATAGAAAAAGCTCATGAACTATGGAGCAGGCTAGTATGCTAAAGTTAGATTTTTCCCATTTAAGTTTGGCCTTGTGAAAGGTAGGTATCCAGTGTAAACTAGTTTTCCAGACTGTTTCTGTAGTCACGGAAGAATGATAGGCACTCTTGAACCTATTTTAGGATAAGATGAGCTTGGAGTACTTATCCTAGATTGATTATAGTAGGAGCTTAGATTCAATGCCATTTTGCTAGCTAAAGCTGGTTGAGATGAATTTTGTCCTTGGTGATATGTTCATTCCTCTTCCTTCCATCCACTATTTTCCCCTACCCCAAGACTGAAATTGATTTGTTTTGTATGAATTCTCATGGTAAGAAAATTCTGGAAAAAATGTTCTCCTAATAAGACCCCAGTGTCTGTATTTTAGCAGCCTGTATGTGGAGTTGAACAGCGCGGTTCTAACATCCATCTCTTGGAGCCTGACAGATCTTCAGAACAACATATGCTTCATCCAACATTTCAGGAAACCTCGGAACTGGTACACATGACTTTCTGCATTGTATTGCTGATAATTGCATGCATGTCTTTGCTGCCAGCATCGTTTTGGAAAAGATCAAGCATTTATGATGCAATGTACAAATAATTTCATGACTCATTTAGCTGTGCAGTTCCTTAACTGCTTCCAATACTGGGGTATGATCTCTTCTTACTAGTTACTCTTTTTAGCTATTAAATGTATATCTTCCCGTACCAGCCCCCAAGTGATAAATGCATGGTGTTAATCTTAACTGTAATACAAGCAAAGCTTTCTTGTTCCTTCCATTCCTTCTGTTCCTTCCTTTTTTTTCCTTTTTTTTCTTTTTTTTTTCTTTTAAATCACTTGAAATGGTGTTTCCAAGCAAGTGGGGCATGAATATACTGCAACAGGCATGGGACCTAAGCTACTAAGTTTTGCTTTGTGGCCTTGCACTAAATCTGCCCGAATACAATGTCACAGCTGCACTAGACATGGGACTGATAAGGGTGCCAGGGTGTCAAGGAATTGGACCTTGTGAAATACAAACCATAACTGTTTTCCTAATGAGGCCTTTTTTATAGGTAGATTGGGAAGCACTATGGTGACATAATTCAAGATAGAGAAACAAAACAGCAGGAGAAACTCTAGCTCCTCTGCAGTCAGGGGTGTCTTGGTCCTAGCTGAAATTCTTCACTAAAAACATGTTTCCTCTCCCGATGTTAATAACGTCCAAGGCTGATTTTAGTGCATGCTAATGGTAACTAAAGGAATTTTCGTGTGATACTACAGTTATATATATATATATCTATATACATAGCCTGAGAATTAAATACCAAGTATTGTTGCCCCTTTGCATATATAGGGAGGAAGTCTAAGCTCCTCAGAATGTTTGTTCGTGTTTCAGGTGAGGTACAGACTGGGACCCTAGCAGGCCTACCTATGATAGGATGCAGTTGCCTAAGCATATAATGTCACATTGGCTCAATGAAGTACCTTATCTGGTCTGCCGGTATAGGTCTTGTGCAAGCCCTGTGCCTTATTTGCCCAGAACTGACAGATGTCATAGATATTCTAGGGCATTTAGGCAGTTTAGGCAATTGATTTCTGCCCATTAAGTTTTATTCTGAAGCATCTTTATAATGGATTTGTGAGGACTTCGCTGAAAGGCCATACTAGTTGATTTACTCATTGTTCTTAACATGAGATATGTTGTTTGCTTTTGAGCCTCTTGGAGTGGTGCTGAAAGCAGACTTTCAGTGGCAGCTCTAGTTACATTCCTGCTTTATTACCAGTTGTTGAGATGCCCCTGTTTGACCAGCATTGTTCTTTCAGGAACAAGGTTTCCCTTTTATTTGGTTGAATTACTTATAATATGTATTATCTTGCATTTGTGGAACTATGCTGACTTGATCTTGAAGATTATTAGGATAAGTAGTAAGTCTGGAAAAATGAGATCATGGTATGAAAATAAGAGTGAATGTTTGAATACTGGTCATTTGTTTGTTTGTTTTATAATTGGGACTATAAAAAGCAGAAATTTGATTTTTAAGGTTTAACTTCACAGCACAGAAATGAGAACAACCAAATGACTGTTTTCCCACTGTTCTGCTTCTTCCCACAGAATGAGGTTACGTATGCTGTTTCAGAGCTGTCTATTCACCTCAAACCAGAAGAACCAAGTGCAGAAGATGAAAGGAGAAAATGGGAGGAAGGGCGAATGGACTACATGGGGAAAGATGCTTTTGAACATATCAGAAAGAAGTTGGATGCATTTTTATATTAAGATGAAGTGTACTGTAACGGCCATCTTCAATGTCTCTTGTATAAATGCAGTCCTTGGATATTAGGCTCTCTTCGTAGTTTATTTGACACCAAAGTTAGAGGTAGATATGGGTCATCATATATTTTGAGAAGATGAACAGATACAGACTGCTGTTTTTTAACTGTTACGTGTGCCTCAACTTTATTGTTCTCCAGTAGTGCCTACTAAAGTATAATGCAGAGTTGATATCCTCTGAATTTGAAAGTCTCATATTTATCATTTTCCCTCCCCACCATGCTCTTTATTAATAGTCGTGACCACTTAGAAGATGCTACAAAAACTTTTTAAGTTAAAATCTTTTTTCTGAAACCAAGTTAATGCATCCAAGTGCAAATATGATGTAGACTTTCATGTGAGAGAAAAGTGAATGAGGGGATAAAATCTTGGCCTTATAGGAGTCAGTGACAAAATTTGTTACTTTAAGTATAATTAGAACTAGAAGAAATTAGGACTAGTGGACACTCTCCCTGTTTTATATGGAAGCTGATCAGGCACCAGGACAATTAAGAGTGGTCTAAAACTCTTTAAAATAGACAGATAGTATATGTCAACCTTTAATATCATTGCTATAGGATATTGTTGGTTCTGTATATATATTAGCTCTACTTGCATATTCAGAGTTGTATAGTCAGAGGAAGAAACACTGTCACTGTGGTGTAAACCTTCTGGTGCTTTATATTTGTTTACAATACTCTAAACTGCAGTTCGTAAAGGCGCTCTTCTCATTTAGCGGATTTGCATCATATTGTAGGCAATTGGAGTGCAACTGAAAACGCAGTTGGTAGTTGTTACGTGTATACAGGCCCTTTGAACAATCTTCTGAAGAATAACTGTGTTTGGGAACTAATATGTTGATGAGTATGGTTCCAGAAAAATCTATTGATAAGTCTTCATTATATTAATTATACTATGGGGGATTGCTTTGTGAATTTGGATAGTTAGATTTGACTAATCTCAGCAAGTTTAACAAATGAGTGAAAAGGAAACGCTTCAAGAAATGTCCAGCAGACGATTCATCTCACTTTCTCCATTGATCGTAAAGGGATACTTGATAACTCACTTTTCCTGGGTAGCTAACCTTCACGTGCTAACACGGTGGGTGCATTCCACCTCCTGTTTTTGTAAGGCACAACGCAGCCCTGTGCAGAGATTGCGGTATACCAGCTACAGTGTGCTTGTATACATGTGGCATTTGATCTGGGCTAATTATCCCCGTCACTTAGTGAAATAATTTGTGCACTTCTGAAAAAGTTTTTAGTTTTTATAAGAATTACTGCTAATATAATTCAAACAGCTTGAACACAGTTTGAAATGACAGTCAAGAGTGTGAACTCATGCTTCATGCAGCTGTACTTTTTACAGTAATTACTGGTTTTTACTGGGCATGTTAATTAGATTAGGAGAGAAAATTACTGACTTGAAATCATTAATTAAAAGTTTTTGGAACAGGCATGCTATTGTAGAATATGTAAGTGAAAGGAGCAGTCATGGAAGAAAGTATCAAGATGTAAAATGATATTGTGTGTGAACTGTGCAGTGTTTTGAAAAGAAATATAGTAAGATTAATGATTAGTGAGTCCTTGCACAAAGTTATTTATGCTCATACAACATATAGCTCTGGAATTATTTTATTTCCATGAATTCAAGGAAATAAAGTAGGAATGAATGGAAAGGACCAATAAAGTCATGTGCCCCTCAGATGATGCAGGGTTACAGATTTTGTTTTGTTGTGTCAGAGAGTATTGTTCTTGACTGACTGGTTACTTTAATATACTTTTCAATTTTACTAAATTGCATTTGTGACATTAGCACTGCCAAGTGAGCAGAATTAAAAGGTGTAAGTTATAATTATTTCTACAGACATTCATAATTATAAGCTTTAGAATCTCTCTTGAATTAGTACAACACTAGTTGGCTTATTTTGTTTATGGAAAAGTGTAGCAGAAGTTTCAAGACCCAGCCAAATTTCTCTGTAGTAGATCTTCATGTAAAGAAGTCTATTGAAATAGTTAAAAGCAGTTTCCCAGCGGATTCTAGCACAACACTGTTGTCACCAGATTGTGAGAAGGAAGAATCTTTAGAATTAAATTCAGAAGTTGGAAGTGCTGTGCTTTGGGCAGCATTCTTTAGTTCTTGCAGACCTTATTTTGAAATCTTGGGGTCACAAGCAGGTTTGGAGGGTATTATGGACAGCATGTTGCCTCGAACCACAGAGTTGAGGTGTGCTAAGTCAAAAATTACTTAGAAGTACAACTTACTAAACTTCAGCTAGGATTTCTTCCACGTTAAAATATTCTGTAGCCCCAGGTATTTTTAGAATAAGGAAAGTTAAGAAGTACAGAATTTTGGAGGTGCGACTCCTCGTTTGGAAGGCCCTGTAGAGCAATCGCCTAGTCTCTATTCAATCAAATGTTGTAAGATGAAAAGCTGCAAAGGCAAAACGAGTGTCACGTACTGTTTGTGTGTGTTGTCACTGTTGTTTAAGCCCTAGTGATGTGAGAAGCAACCAGGAGGATTTTGAAAGGCCACAACCTGGGCTGTTGGTGTGTGTGGCAGACTTCTTGACTTCTTTTGTATTTAAAGAGGACAACTTTTGTTGAAATGAAAACCTGCTGATTCTCTGTCCTTCTGACATGTGCTTAAGAGAGTTACTTCCAGCTAGACTTAGAGGGTAATTTCATTTGCAATACAACAATTTTATGGGGTGCTGTTCATGTATAAACAGGAGATAGTGTGGGTGCGCCACAAAGAAAATTCTTGAAAATTTTAGACGAGTGGGTTAGTGCACTTTCCTAGCCTATAGGAAGAGAAGACTGCTGTTCTTGAAGTATCTCTTCACTTGCTGCCTCGTGTCATGTGCTGGCCTTTGCAATTGGATGTTCTTAGGAAAGAAGAAGAGAGTTTTCTTTGTCTCTCTACTTTAGTTAGTGCATATCAGTTACGTCTGGTAAGGCTGGGATTTGAAAAAAAAAAGGTTTAGTTACTTTTTTACCTTGATTTTTCTGCCAGGAATGGAAAATTGCATTAATAGCAGGTGACCTTATACATTTTAATGCTTCTGAAAATGTATACTTGGTCTACAGAAACAAGTCTGCAGCATGCCTGTTTGTTCCATAATGGATCTGAATGTGTTGTTTTGCTAAGCTAAACTGTTTTGATTCATATGACTTTGATGATAATAACATAAGCTGGGCATGTTTTTCTAATTTACATCTCTTAATAATTTGACCTTTGTGTGAGAGTATTTAGCTCTGTTTATTAAAGAAAACAACTTAACATATTTCTGTTTCCTTTCGTCCCACTTTTCTTTTTTATAATGGTAAGTTTTTTTAATTTCTGTGATTTGTTTCTTTTTTTTTTTTAATCAATCAGCCTTATAAATGAAATAAAGTGCACAGGAATCAGATTTTAAATATCCTACAAAAATACTGGTCAGTTAATACTAGTCACTGAAATACTCTGCATTTTTAGTGTATTCGTTGCAAAATGCTTCAGGTGAAATTCTGTTCATCCTAACTTGGCTGGCTCATAAATAAGTCTTTAGTGCTGACAGTTAAAAAGGGTGACACTCAAGCAATATTTTGCATCTTGATATAAACTTTCAATAGATTAAAATAACAGCGTATCATAAATATAGAAAAGCTAGTTTAAGAAATTACCATGATATATAATTTACTTAAAAAAAAAATTAAAAAGCTAATTGCAAGAAGGCTAGCAATGGCATACTGTGAATACAGGAAAAAAATACAGCTGCAAGCTGTAGACAGCTTTTAAACTCTCAGAAAGTGGAAGAAAAAAAATTTAAGAAAACCATGCTCTGTTTTCCTGATTATTTTTAATTTATCTCCCATCTCAGTGCAGCATGATGTTAACTGTCCTGGAAAAGCATGTGTTCCCTTAACACATTAAGATAAACTGTAGGTGGTTGACTTTTAAATGTGTAATGTCAGAAATCAAGTTACAGCTGGAAAGAAAAAGCTTAATGAATGCATACTGTAATGTGATATGATTTATTTTAGGCCTAGAGAACTATGATTTTCAAAGCCTGTTAATATAAATGTTAACATTCATTATTAAAACATTGTAGGAAAGAAATACAATAATGTGGCCAAAGAACAATCCTTATTTTAGAGCTTTTGTTTGAAAATGAATACAGTACTTCATTTGGAACAAGAGTGATTGCATGTGGTCAGTGGGTATCTGTTACATGTTTTGTTCAGCTGCAAGATGTATTTTTCTTGACACCTCCTTAAATTCTTTTTCAAATCGTTTTACTTACAGCTTTTAGACAAATGGTAGAAAAGAAGGCCATCTAGAACCTGAAATATCACCGCTTAGCTTAGAAATGTGATGGTTTTTTTTTTTTTTACAATATAGTAAAGCAACAAGAAACTAGATTGATAATAAATTTGATTTTTACAAAGTTGTTTGGAAGCAACAACTTCCAACTTGTAGAATATTCAAGATATTCTACAAAAAACATCCAAATTTTATTCAGTTCAACTTACTGGATCAATTTAGAAACTTGTTCACATATATGTGTGTGTGTGTGTGAACGTGTATGTGTGTGAACTTACAGTCTGGCTTTGAGCTAAAGATTTTGCTTTTACTTTTTCAAAATTCAAAGTAACAAAGGAGACGCTCCCACCTCCCCCTTTTCGGGGAGGAGCAGTTATGTAAATACTGCAAATATACAGGCAGTCCACAAGAAAATTCAGGCTGGATAAACTCTGAGCTCAAACTACTTTTTTCATTTTATATCTGTTACAGAATTATTTTGTTTTCCCAAAAGATGGGACCTTGCGGTCTATGCATTGACATTCCAGTGTGTTCCCGGAAAACAGCAAACTGACATGTCTGTAATACTTTTAAACATGGTGAAGTGTGATCTCTTAGAAGCTTACTGTCTCACCCCTGTGAGACTTCTCAATTGCTCCGTTGAGTCAGTGTAATGCAGTGATTCTAAATGTCATTTAGTAATGATCAAAGCATTCAGCTGGAAATCAGCTTCAGAAGACATGAATGTCAAACATTTATACAATTCAGCCACAGCTCTTTCAATAAAAACAAACTTCATTTGTTAGAGCGTTGCCTCCTTCTTTATGGTGTCTATATTTAACCATGTGTGGGCGCATTCTCCTGTGGTTAACACTGGCTTGGAGATTTGCCAGTTGTCTTAGGTTTTCTCAGCAGGTGATTTTATGTGGGGGTAGCTTTTGCCCTACAAAGGGAGAAACAATGCAGGTGGGGGCAAGGGAGGGAGGAAGCATATCATTTAACTTCTTATCTTAATAATTTTTTTGAAAAAGGCTATTACAGATGATTTTTCAAGCAGACCTGGGTAACTTACTGAAGAGTTTGTTTATTTTTCTGTATTATTCAAATGCAGACAGTTTTTGTAACAGCTCTTTATGCATTATGCACTTTATGCAGAAGTGTGCATCCAGGACAACTCTTAAGTGCAAAGTGAGATTCTCCCCAGTTTATAGGAAATATACATTTCCCAGGAGGTCATACTGATTGGTTGCGCAGAGCAGGCATGCTCTGGCTTTCCACAGATGCCAGCCAAGGAGCAATCATCTGTATTTGCATGTCAGGAAGACAGCATGTACATTCACAGATGTCCATAGCATCTGACTCTAGGTGGCAGCTGAACAAATTCACCTTTCAGGGGAGTGAGGTGTTGCACAAATGTTTAATGTTTACTTTTTTACAGGGTGATTCTTTCCTTTCAAATCTTGATACCCAGCTGCCCTTTACAGTTCTTGTTGGCCAAATATCACCACCAGTGCTGAGGGCAGGAGTTGGACACTCCTTGGACCTATGCTTAGATGCCGCATGGATGCTTGAACACCCTCCTGTCTCTTGGTAAACGCTTTAATCACGGCCTAGTCTGTGACTCAGCATGTTTATGTGTATAAACAGTGTTTGTATGTGGTGGGTAAGCTGATCTGAGAGTAGGCTTATACTAAACTGACAATATAGATGTTACCTAACAGACTAGCATGACTGTAGAAAAGAACTTCTAGCTTAGTTCCCCACCGAGCAGTAAGATTTCTCCTCCATTTCTGAATTGGCCAAACTGGCTTTCAAATTAATGGTCTTTTATGCTACCTCCTTTTTGTGTGAAACCAGTGAAATGCAGCTGCTCTGGCTTTAATCCCTGTCAGCCACAGCAAAATGTCACATCTTCTAACAGGTTCTTAGCCATGTTGATGTAGATTTAAATGCTGTCAGGCAGTAAGAAAAAACGTATTTTTAGAGACTTCTGTCAAATCTGACATTAATCTGTTCTATTGGTTGTTAGATTAGCCCTTTGATTTATGTGGAATAATTTCCACATAATTTGCATGGTGACCTTTCAGTCAGAGGAAAGGTAGTACAGGAAATAACCTAAAGAAATGCCCATTCAGCTTTCTGGAGACTCATATTTGGTGCTACATCATGGTCACAACCTGTGCTGCTTAGAACGAAATAATGTGGTGGGAGAAGTGACATATTAAATATGGGGTATAAGTCAGGAGCTTGCTGGAAATTACTGCAAAAATTCAAGGAAACAAGTCATCTAAAGCATCCGCTGTGCTGCTTCTACTTTCTCTTGTTACCTTTCTGGTGACCTTTAGTTATGTGGTAGGAGTGAATAGCCACTGTTCAGGAGGGCTTGTTTGAAGTTTGAATACGAACCTCTGGCACACAGTTCACTGTTTGGAAGCAGAAAATATAGGAACCCCTGCTTCAAAATGGGATTAGACAGAAAAACCCTGCAAGAACATGGTTAGGATTACATATAGAGAGATGAATTTAGTTAACCTGAAGGCAGCAAGAGGGGATTAGATATTTTAATTCCCTACCTTTCCCTAATGACTGCACAGAGTGCTGACACTTGTGTAGGTTGCAGGGTATGACCTATACACTGAAGTGATTAGTGTGTGCAGTGACTTTCTTTTTAACACCTTCTACTGAAACCAAACTGCCATCTTCCAAAACAAAGACAATTTTTTGTGGGGAAAATTAGCTGTCATGAAATCAGGCATGTTATCACTAAAGTAGGACTTGCAGTTTATTGAGTTAATCTCACTGATTGTGATATTTGGGAGCAATCTTGTCAAGGCAGCTGGTCATATCCTCCTGGATGATGGTTTTCAACACTCCCACAAGCGAGAGGATTGAAGTTGATAAGGAAAATACATGTCAGTAGTAATTGCTGTGGTTTAGTACTTTGGAAAAGCTAGAAACTGAAGTGCTGAACTTGAGATTGTAACTGTAGCTACCCAATTTGTAAACATATTTGTCAGTTCAGTTTTTCCTGGGAATTCTTACTGTGACAAATAAATGTACTGATGAGGTACATAAGCAAATGCATAGATGAGGCAAAAGATTGCTGTAAGTCAGTAGGGGTCTATGTCTAATAGACGGGGTTTTTTGTAATGTGTTTTGGTATGGTTCCAAACTAAATGCACAATTGTGTTTTTATATACAAGATGGTTTTTATAATAAAAAGAAACAGCCTGAAGTGGTATCTCCTCCTGGGCTTAGGCCTGTTGCGTTAACAAGCATATTACCTGTATAAACAACTGCACTTAAGGTTTGATCTGCTATCATCAATAACTTGAATTTAAAACTAGCAAGGAAAGAAATTCTGGTTCACTTATCTGGCCACTTAATCCAGAATGATGCACTTAAGGGACAGACTATACAGCTGACCCTTGGCAGAATATGTTTGGAGAGGTTTTTGTCTTTTTTTAACTACAGGCTTATTGAAGAGGCAGAACAAAAGGCATCAGAAATGTCCCTTTCTCCTGTTCCAGTGTAATTTGAACCAAATCTCTGTATTTAGATTGAAGTCATTTGAACGCTTTTTTTTTTTTTTGAGCTAGCCCTGCTTTGATTTTGGTATTAAAGTATATCCTCTGTCTTGTTGCTTTCTTTATCACACCAGCAGGATGGGAATGTCCCACAGCATGGCTGCAGCCATGGCTTCCACATATTATTGTAATGAGACAGCTGCTGTGGGACTGGAGTCAGCGTCTTTCGATGCTCTTCTACAGCTTTTCCTATTCTCCTTATTATGGTGTCAAACAAGGGCTCAGTGTCAGCTGATAGAGGATTGGCCTCCGAAGGGTCTTGTGAAAGATCAAACAGCAATGGAGGGTCATGATGGGTTATACCATCCCCGAAACATGGGCAAATTCCTCTTCTGAAACAGCCTCCGGAGTCCTTTGGCTGCAATACTGGAGTAGTGTAATGAGCTTTCCATATGGTGCCACCTGGTATGAAAGAAGAACATTTTATCAACTTAATGGTATTAGAAGTCAGGGAGGGTCCCTGAAAGATTGGTTTATATTTTAAATTACATCTGCTTTGTTGTTCCAAAGGCGAGCATATGTCGTAGTTGTTGTATATGGGAGAAAAGCTTCTTTGGGAGCTGGCAAAAAGGCAGGGATTCAGAACCGTTTCTATGGCCCACAGCCCTGCCCAGGCTTTGGGCACTTGCTGGGCCATATATACTATCTGGATATCTAGGTCTACTATTCTGAGTCTCGGCTCCTTTCCTGTGTTCATTTGGAACCCCACATACTTCCCTCGGGGAAAAACAGAGGATGTAGCACCTGATTTCTGTGTGTAGGTACTGGAAGGTTCTTCTCTTGGCTCTATACACCTGAGCAAAGAAGAGCACATGGGCAGGAATGGATCACAACTTATTTCCATGCTCAGGTAGCGTGCTTTCAAACAGGATATTAATTAAAGGTCACAAAAACAACAAAATCAAGAGTATAGTTTTTAAGTTAACGTGATGAACACAGCTAGATGGCAGCTTTTCAGCTTGCATTTTAGCAAGCTGCTGTATGTATGGACACACTAGGTTTCCAAGTACGAATCTGTAATTCAAACAGCACTGAAGAATTAGAAGAAAATAACAGCAGACTATGCTGAAAGTCTGGCTTATGATGAAAAATGACAAGGGGCTATAGGACTAATTTGGAATGCAGCTCAACTGGAGCTTTTCCTTCCCCTTTCTTCTTTCCTTTTCCTCCCACTCCTCACTCTTGGGTTAGAAAGCACTACAGCGAGATCATTCTAAGATGAGGCAGAAGATGTGCCCACCAAGAAGACAGCAATTAGACACTGTGTCTGGAAGAGGAAAGGGGATGTTCAACATTTGAAGCCATTTCTGTAATGCACTGACCACAAAGAGCTGACATTTTCGTTCTGCCTGTGTAGCATTTTCTTTTTGGTTCAAGGGAATCTGCTGACCTGTCCTTCCTTCTGTTGTGCCGTGAGCTGTTCTCCATGACTGGGTGGCTGCAGCTTTATTCTTTTTTCATGTATAACCACATCAGGACATATTTTGTTAGTAAACAAGTTTAAAAAAACTTCTTAAATGTAAAGAGAAACTAAAAACAAATATTAAAGCTCAGATAATCTTTTAAAATCTCCAGTGGCAGACTAGTTGGCTGTCTTTATTCTCACTCTGTGGCTTCCACTTGCTGGTAATCTATGCTTCCGGGTTCCTGAGGAGTGATGATGTCTCAAAGGTTCTGAAATGTTTTTGCACAATGTTATAGATTTACATGTCCCCATTTCTGAAAATGTGAGAGGAAGGATGTAGAAACCGGATTCTGTAAAGGAAACAGGCTCACAGTTCCTTATGGCTTACTATGAATATGTAGTCCTTAGCTCTGTTTGGGTATGTATGTTCTTTGCCACTGGCTGGGATATGCTCCAGGTCCTTCTGCTTTAACCTTTCTCTGTCTTGCGACTAAAAGTATGTTTATCATGTGCTAAAAATGCAAGCATCATCTGCCATATCAGACTTCCCCAAGCGTGAGATGGAGGTTTTGTATCTACTGGTCATGTAGCACAGGCATTTGTGAGAAAGAGTTAGCAAAAGTATTCTGTGAGTCATTTGCATGCTTCTGGTTAGGTGGCTCTACTCTGCTATTAATAGTTTAGCCAGAATGACTATTTAATAGAGAAATGAGAGATGGACAGATATCTTTTTATCTGTGGCTATATCTAGGAATTCATGTGGTCAGCATTCAGAAAAAACAAAGTAGTCACTTATTTCTTTCTCCTGTAACAGTTGAGCTGAACTCCTCAAAGCCTATATACTATACAGCAATTCAGAGAAGTGAGTATCTGGGGAGAATTATTCTGATTTTGCAACATTTTTACATCCACAGCTGCAAATAATTACTGGAGTTGCAGTGTCAGAGACAGCTAGGTCCTTATTAGTTTATAGCCAAGGATGCAGTGACACTTCCTGTAATTAACTTGTGTTACTGAGCAGACAGCCAGGTTTAAGAGAGATCCAAAAAAAAAGGTGGTAGTAGAAATCAGCACTGATGGAACTAGCAGGGTTTCAGTCATCTCCGAGATGCAAAGGGGGATATAAAACTTGAACAGAATTAGCTCTGACAGAATTTGAAGGATGTATGTGAATTTTAGGGCAACATGTTAATGTAATATGTCCAAAGGAAAGAAAACCTGCTTCTTCAATTCAAACATCTCCCAAACCCATCTGGTAACAATCAATCAATTTAACGAGCAGAAAGAAACAGCCTGTCACTAATAAGCCTTTTTGTGCTGTAGTAGAGGAAAGGACTCTTTAACATAAAGACAAAGCATTCTTCTGCCTTCAGTGAAGGGCTTAATTGATGAGTCCTGCCTGGATGACATCAAGACACAATGGCTTTGTATCTGGTCTGTGCAATAGATAGATAGAAATGAACAGACAATAAATATGTAAAGTGAATGTGATAAACTTTTAAATGAGCACAACTATGAGAAGACTAAAACAGACTAAAAAGTCTACGTGCCCAGTAGAAAGGAATGACAGTCAGAACAAAGGACCAGAATTTCAATCTTGGCTAAAAGTTTAGCCAAACAGTAATATTTCATTAGCCAGTCTTTCACCTAGCCACATTTTGACAGGCTGAATTTTGTGTTTTAAATATGCTGGCTTGTCAACACCTTAATGGCTGATGTTTATAAAGATATAGGTATCATAAGATACATATTTTTTTCATTCTAGCTTGCGTTAAGAAGGTTGATTTGTTTTGCTGCCTCCCTATGTAATTCAGTGCATATTCCATTAGGGGATTGTGATTAGTTATAAATATGCTGGGCCAAAAGTCAAAAGGTGAAAGGGAGGGCGGGCGAACAGTAGTTCTTCAGTCTGAAGTGCCCTAGCCTCCTCTGCTGATGGAATATGCGTTTACCATTCCACTAAGGAGGTGCAGCAGTCTGAATGGAGGCTGTATGAGCTCCTGCAACAGGAACGTTCTCCGAGCGAAGGTTCTCTGGGACTCTCTGCTGCTGGACAAAGCTTATTCTGCCAAGCAGATATTAATCACACAGTGGCTGAGGTTGGAAGGGACCTCTGGAGATCATCTAGCCCAAACTCCCTGCTCAAGCAGGGTCACCTAGAGCACGTTGCCCAGGATGGCCAGGCGAGCTTTGAATATCTCCAGCGAAGGAGACTCCACAACCTCTCTAGGCAGTCTCTTCCGGTGCTCAGTCACCTCACAGTAAAGAAGATTTTCGTTATGTTCAGCCAGAACGTCCTGTATTTCAGCTTGTGCCCGTTGCTCCAAGCTCCTGGCAACTCTGGAGTGTGACCAGCTTGGAACTGTGCTGTTAGTTGAATCTCGGTCTCTTACATCTCCAGTGACAGCTCTGAGAGCTGGAGTGTAGTTGTCAGTCTCACTCTCTGGCCTGCTGAGTATTAGACATATATTTGAAACAGTAACTCGTATTACCGCAGCGTGCTAACTAACTGTGGGATTGTGGGCTAATCCACGCCACAGCACTCCTGGCGAGCGGGCCATGCCTGGCCTTGGTGGGGTTAGCAGTGAACCTCCAGATGTGAGCTCAGGTTTGGCCTAAGTGGACACTGGCATTAAAAACAAATTGGAAATGAAGCTACTGCAGTTGGGGGGGGGGGGGTGAGGGGCAAGGAATCCTCCTTTGGATGTGGTTGTTTTGGATGTTTCCCTCCTGTGCTCACAGCCATGCTGGTGCTGTGGGCCAGGTGAGGGCTCCCAGCCAAGCGAGCTGGGTTGGGCTCCAGGCAGAGGGGTGGCTTTGGCCACCCCATGCCTCCCTGGAGGGGGTCCAGGTTGGCAGGCTAACACCCCTCAGCCTGCAGAGGGCCAGGGCCACGCTCTCTCAGCACCGTTACAGATTTGGGTGTCCTTTGATATAAGGCACTTCAGAACTGGAGCTTGAAAATCGGGGACTTAAGCAGACCAGAAGAGCCAGGCAACTTTATTTTTGTTAAAACGTGTGCGAAGCTTTCGTTTAGTGTTTGACTCGCGCCAACGCCCCCTCGAGGCGCGCGAGCTGCCGCCTGCTGGAGAGCGAGGCGGCCGTTACGGCCGTTGGCGACGGCCGTTTCCCAGTGCCTGCTCCGCTCCGCCGCTTCCGCGGCTGTCCTGTCAGAGGAGAGCAGCCACCGCCGGCCCCGGGGCAGCGGGGAAGGGGGGGGGGGGCTGTAGCAACGTACATTCAAAAAATCACAGCTTCATACCTGCCCCTCTGGTCTACGTGAAAGTTAGGCCAGAGGGACGCCTATATGTGTGTACATATGTGTAAGCACTGCACAGCACATCACCAACCGCACTCCCCTGTGAGGCGTTTCCCTCCTTCAGCGAGCAAAGGTGAAGCACGCTCAAGCGTGAGGCTCAGGGACTGCCTGCTAGAAGCGCTTATCAGGGCAAGAGCACCAGCTGCTCCTCCTGGGGTTGTTTCTGCGTTCTACCATGCTCATGTGCTTTGTAGAAGTGAAGTCTTGCCAGCAAAGACTGCAGGTAGCCCCAAAACAAAATTGAATGCTCAAATTGTTAAGTCTTGGCATTGGTTCAATGAATCTGGGTTTATACTTGCTGGAGAGGCTCACTTTCCACAGGAGCAATAGAGATACATCCTGATGACTTGGGCATATCACTTTAGGAGTGATGAATGTGCCTCTGCTCAAGCAGAGGAAGGGACTGAACCCTCTCTCCTGAGGTGCCTAACCACTAGGGATAGCTAAACTGTTGGTGTTTGGCAGTTCAAATGTGATTCCTTCACTGGCATCACTTCCTTTCATAGACACGGTTGTTTGGGGCAAGTCAAAGCAAGCTGCAGAGACCAAGACTGCCTAGCTGTGGCTCTGCTGTGCACCAGCCCTGCAAGTAGTTTTGCTCAACTCCCTTCGTTCTCCATGCTACACCCAACATGCTCTGTGGCCAGAGGAAGATACTATAGGGTTGCAAAGGTCTGGCCACTGAGCTAATAGGTAGAAGAAAGGCAGTTATGGCATCCCTTTTGCCCACGTTTTAAAAGAAAAAACGATCCCTTTCTCAGCTCTAAGACAAAAATTCTGTAAGCCTCTTTCCTCTGGAGAAAATAGAGGATGGGGGTTCCCAAGGAAACTTTCCTCAAGTCCTTCCCTAGCACTTGGGGAGGAGTGTCTGTGCCAATGGAAGAAAAAGATTTCAGAAAAAAACCTCTACTCAGTGTTTCCTCCCCCATATCTCCCTCTGAGCAGTATGCAGGTTGCTCTGGGTCTCACCCTGGAGGGATTAACTCAAGTACTGTATTGACTTCTATGACTTACACATTTTCCCTTGGAAGAAGTACCCAAATTTATCTCTGGGGATCAAGAACCTAAAAATGAAATTCCACCACAGCACCTAACATCACAGTCTCACTGATTTAGTCCTTCTCCCTCTCCCTCATATTCCCCATCAGCCAAGCTCAGGAGCCATGCTTTTGTGGAATTTGGTAAGTGATACCCAGACACCACCTGTGCATCGATGACTTAGGTGTTAACCCCAAGGTTAAAGTGACAATGTGACTAAAAGTTTGGTGTTGCAACCCTGACATATTTATTTGCCAGCATGAAAGACTGCAAAGTTCTCAGTCATTATCCTAATGTGTGTGTGTGTGTGTGTGTGTGTGTGTGTGTGTGTGTGTGTGTGTGTGTGTGTGTGTGTTTATCTAGGCGAATAGAGAAGTCTATTCTGAAACATTTAGAAGGACAAATAAGTTTTGTGGTCTTCAAATATCCAATGGGTATTTGAAAAACAAGTAGATTCTCGGCTTGACACTATTAATCATGGTATCAGAAAGCATCATAAAGAAGATGCAACTAGTATGAGAAAGATCACTCAGTTAACAATCTAATATAAGAGAGATTTCTCACTGGGCTGCCTAAGATGCTCTCAACAAAAGGTCAGTACTTACAATATTCTTCAAACAGTCAGCTTATTGTCATTGTAACAACAGCTAAATTTGAACAGCTGGAGATGGCAGAATGCCCTATCATTTTGTAACTATTATCTAATTGCAGTTTCACAAGAACTCAGTGTTTCTTCTCTCACTTCATAGAAAGGGAAAACAAAATGGAAATTAAAGAGGCTCATTCAAGCCTCTAAAGGATGGGAAAAAGAAGAGATACAGCCTACTGCACTGCCTTCTGCATATCTCCAGTTGTGCAGAATGAAAAAAAAAAATGAAATGCAGGATCACCACTAATTCATCAACTTTTAATCATACTCTCACATCATTCAATCACAGAAGGGGCAATTCATCTCAACTAATTTTAAGTTAATACGAGGAAGATTTTCCTATCTGATCTGGTCAGCCTCAGCTCCCTTTACAGCCAGTGGAGAGAAACGGGCACTTTTAGGGGTGACTGATTTGGCCCAGATGTCTTAACCAGGAGGAGGTGAATCACACTCTATAAGCATCTTTTTCAGTGACAATAAAGCAATGACCTCAGATGCAGACGCTTGTGTTTATTTGGTTACATAAATGCCATCCTCGATGCTGGGACAGGAATTAGGATACAGCTACCAGTCACTAGTCCATTCTCAATTGTACCTTAATGAAGGATGACATCACCAAAAATTGGGTGCTTGTTCAAAGCAAAGAAAAGTATTACAGCTGCTGTCAGCTTGCCTAATTCCACAGCTGAAAAACTGAAAAAACACCCCCATGGAACTACTGAAAATAAACAAACTACTGCTTAAGATAAAGACACTGTGTGTGCAGTTCCTTTTTTCTAATCTTACACTAAACCTGATAGCAAATACTTTCACAGCAAGAGCAATAGTTACACTGCAACAATATGGAGCTTCTTCATGCTACCCATTAAGCAAAACCCTTCATCTCAAGGAAAGCAGGAGAGCTAAAATCCAAGCCATTCTGCATCTTGCAGAAAAACTTAAGACTTTGAGGCTATAAACTTACCCTAAATATTCTTTTTACTTGTTACTCTGTTTGATACTAGAGGCCATTACATCATCTCCTCTGATATGCTGGAGAGGGAATGTTTATACTCACTGTCCTTTTGGTGCCAGCGCACTGCATGCAAAAACACACCACAGTAGTGAAACATGAACTCGTGCTCTGAGTGCTGAACTGTCCCTTGCAGTAAAGGCAGCAAGGAGCGTCCATCAATTACCCTGGTGGAGAGAATGGAAGTCACTTAACTGTTTTAAGAATTTCAGTTTGCAGTTGGAGTGTGAGCAATACTCACCCCCCACACATATGTGGCATTAGGATTTCAAGCGTCATTTATAACACAAGCTGCTATTTAGCTAATGAGCCCTGAGATTTTTAATTGTGCGGATGGGTGGAGACAAACGATTAGCAGTTACTGGCAATTTGTGCATTTACAGCAGCACACATTACGTATGTGATAACCACAGAGAAGGCAAGGTTCACCCTTTCAAACTTGGCTGCCTGAAACTGAAATCACCAATAGCTCTGTGAGCTCAGAGTTTCATTATTCGTTATTCCACTTACTTAATTGACGAACTGCAGGTTTAGTTACCCAACACAGGGACTTTTGCGCTTTTTGCTCAAATGGCTTACCCACCCATCACACCTCAAACAAGTCCTTTCTCTCACTTGTTCTTTAGGGAGTCTAACAGATGCTCAGAATTGCTTACTACTGAGGAGCCTACTTTTCCCCTGCTGGCATCCAAAGGCAGGCCACATGTCCCTTCCTTACACCCAACTTCCTAGTCTTAGAAAGAGCATAGCATATTTACTCTAACAAGACCAACCAGCCTTGTGAATCTCTGTGGATTTTTTCATGGAAAGTAAAATAAAAATTTCTTAAAATAAAAGGAACAGACTTGCGAAATGTTCCATCCCAGTGATCCGGTTAACCAGGTGATCTCAGTTATTAGAAAATGGGCTTCAGATAAATGACACCTTTAAAAACATACTGTTTTCCTTTGCCTTTTCCATAAAATCATACAAGACAGGGAAAGCTAAGCAGAAAGAAAGCTAGAGATCTATCTGGCTTAGAAACAAGCAGAATTTAACCTGGGGGTGTTAGGATGCATGATATTCTCTCTAAATCAAGAAAGGGGAGCAAATACGGTTTATGAAGTAACTTTTGCACCTGTCCTGAGGCACCGCACCTCCAGCCAGCTGAACCACTGTTGGGAAAATGTCCATGAGGCTTGTCAGTTCATTGATAACTATGCCTGCAGGCAACAGCCCTGGCCATCTAATTATTCCTGGGACACGGATCCCTCCTTCCCAGCCTCCCATTCCTTTTCCACCTGTTAGAGAGATGAGATAAGAATGAAAGATATTATATGTGCATAATAATTTTCTAATAAAAAGGTTTTAAACCTTTCAGAATATTCGAATCCTTCTAAAGTAAATACACTAAACCCTGGAGAACAGGGAACAGAATAACCATAGTGCAAACTCTGTTCTTCACAAGTAAGTATTATTACTCTCTTTACATTACACCATTTTCTTCTGTGGCACACATGGCAACCTACCATTAAGCAGCACTTCTGGCAGAAGAGGAACAATTCCACCCTCTGATGCATGAGAAGACTTTCTGACCCATACAATTTCATGTGAGATATGAGAATAATCTCTCCACTGCCTAAGAACATGCAGAGGCAAAAGGTCTGTTATTAATAAAAAGCAAAATCTGACTCAATGTCAATGGAAGACAGATTGCAGTCCCACCTGATGCCTAGGAAAGGAGGCTTAACACAGGGCAAGCCTGGTTGTCAAATGGTTCAAAATTACAGGTAGCAGGAACATTACAAAATGATTTGCAAACCTGGAGTACAGTGAGGGCAATTAGGATAATGGTTGATGGCCCTCCAGGAGTTTATAATCCCAGGGATGGTTTGAGGTGATCCCAAAATGAAGAGTGCAGAACCTATACAGTAAATGGGGACGCTCTCTAAATATTCTGCAGGGATGAAGACTTTCCATCTGCATTTCTATTGAAATAACCCTGAGGTAGTCCCAGAGTCTTTCTTTCTTGGTATCCTCTGAATTCCTTTAATTTTATCCTAAATTCAGCCCTTCCCCCCATGCATTGGCTGTCTTATAACTCAAAATATTCATTGCTTTCAATATTAGTTCAAAGTGAGAACCATTCATTTATTATAAATATATATATTATTAATGTCAAGGATGGGCATATTAATGAAGCAATGTGGTTAAAGATATTGATATCACAGAATCACAGAATCGTTTAGGTTGGAAGGGACCTCTGGAGATCATCTAGTCCAACCTCAATCTGATATCTGATATTGATTTCTGATATTCAACAACCCAAAGTTAAGGCTCCAGTTAGAAAACAAAAATTGCAAAATATGAAGCTCAAGTACGTACATAACCTCTGCTCTGCCTTGTTGTTTCTCCTATCAACAGCAGAGAAGCCAAGTCATTGCTGAAAAGGATTGCAAAAAAAAAAAAAAAAAAAAAAGGAAAATTGGCAAGCAAAACTTGAAGCTAGCTTATTAGTTCAGCTAATAAGCCAGTAGCTGTGGAGGGTAATTTAAACTAACCTCTTCGGCTCTGCTAGGTAACACAGGTCTTTGCTATGGAGGAGATGGCACTCATAGCTAACAGCTGAGAGGCAAGGTTCCCAGACCTTAGTATAAAAGGCTGACAGGATGGCATGATGGATTATAAAGCAAGTCCAACCACTTGTGCAATAACCTTTGTGCTATGTACAATAAAGGTTACTATCTCATGGTTTGTTATTTTGTAGTGGATGTTCTCATTAACCATATGCTTGGCTTACCATTTTTTGTTTATTTTATTTTTTTATTGACTGTTAACAATAATAACATCTTACAGCAGTGAATTCTATAAACTACTAATGTAGTGAATTCTGTAAACTACTAAATAAACTACTTTTTTGTAGTAGTTCGTTTTCAGTTCATTGCCTTTTAGTTTAGACGGGCTATTCTATCTAAACAGAATATTGTTCTGCCTCTATGAGAGGATAAATGGGAATGCCTTTCTGTTATTTATTTCTAAACAGATATTATATCTCCTTTTACTTGCCTCCTTTTTAAGCAGGCATAATTTCATCATAGCCCTGTCATACTGAACTCTCTATCTAATCAAATTTACTTTTCTTCTCTGTTACAGCTATACTTGTTGTAGGATAATAGAAGTGAATAGCCTCAGATTCTGAGCTATACAAAAAAACGAAATGAACCCGTTAGCCTTTTTTGGTCTTACTTGTCTGGAAACTTCATATCTGGAATTGAAAGCTAATTGAACATTTAGAACCATTAATGGGTGAGATCCAGAGTAATTCAAGGTGTGCCAAACACTGCTTGTGTGGCTCATCAAGTAACTTCACACTAGACAGACAAAGTGCATTTTGATGCTAAGCATGGTCAAAGCACCTGAATCTTCCTCTGTAGGGAAATAAATGATGGGAACTGGTCTTAGGCTTCATTGTGGAATATGTGCCAAACTGCCTGAGATGTCATGGTGGCTATGCTGGGCATGGGAGCCTGAAGGGTTTTGCTCATGGGCCTGGGCAAGCGAAGGGATAGGTTCTGAGGATCTCAATCCAGATTCAAGAATCTCATCAGGAGTCATAAAAATTTTATGGGTTTGGTCTCCAGCTTATGCTGCGTTTCTGTAGACTTTCACGCAAAAATAGCACTCCCTGAGTTCACTGCGTGCAGCGAAGCACAGAGAAAGCTGAAAGGAGTTCATCCAAATGGGACAGAGAAAAGAGAGAAATGCCAGCCAGCAATGGGCTTTATAATCTATGGTATCTCCTCCACGTTCTTCCATGAGGAAGACCAGCTTAATTTCCTAATATGCAATAAAGGTGGTGTTGAAAGCAAGCAGAAGGGAGCTTTTCCATTCAATAATAAGGAGAGAATTGATGGAGAATGTCAACACAGAAAGTATGCTGGGTGAGAGTGACCATGTGAAAGGCTAAAGACAACGAGGAGGAAAACAGGAAAATAAAAAGAACGAACTCCAGAAAGGCAGACTTCAACAAAGCTAAAGAGCTAACAGGTAAGAACTCCTAGGAGACTGTTTGTGGGGAGAAAAAGGCCAAAATCCTGTAATGAGAGGCACGTAGGATGGGAAATAAAAATGAATAGTAGCATGAGGAAAAATGAAGAAAATGGCTAATTATTGTTCAGTGGGAAAGGAAAGCCAGGAAAGAAAGCTGAAATGTTTAATGATGCTTCTGCATAAGCCTTTGAATTAAAAATGAACTATTACCAGGTAACTAGCATAGTTAATGCTGTTGGCCATAAGGTAAGATATCAGCCCTGACTAAGGGTAAAATGGTATAATAATATATCATATAGTATAGTATAAAGCAGATATTTTCACATGGCCTAAACCTGATGAGTATTTGGAGCATTAGCTGATGGAATTGTAGATATGCTAGAGGTTATGTTTGAGAAGTTGTGGAGGATGGCTGAAGTATCAGACTAGAA
Source organism: Struthio camelus (assembly GCF_040807025.1). Classification (NCBI taxonomy): domain Eukaryota; kingdom Metazoa; phylum Chordata; class Aves; order Struthioniformes; family Struthionidae; genus Struthio; species Struthio camelus. The sequence goes on along the minus strand of NC_090942.1, from coordinate 146,691,093 downwards.
AAAAGCAAGCTGTGATGCCTATCTTGGGGGAAAAAAAAGAGAGAGAGAATAATAGACTCCTTGAATAAATTCCGCTATGAATAATTGTATTATTTTTAAGCACCTGCAAGGGAACAAGCATATGAGTAACAGTTCTGTTAAGACTAATTCATGTCAAATAAACATAATTATTGGATGTAACTAAATCAAAGCAGCATAGTATATGGATGGAGGGGAAGCAAGAGATATCATAGATCTTCATTTTCATATAGTTTTCAACACTGTCATAAGCCAATTATAGAAACATAGTCTAGATGAAACACCTATATGATAGATGAGAAACTGGAAAACCTTATCAAGAAAGTAGTTATTAATGACCATGATGACTGTCAAATCTAGGCTAGATACTAGGAAAAAAAATTCTAGTATCATAGACAACAAAAACTGGTATAGTTGGGGAATTACTGGACAATATAGCTATCTGGAGTAGCTTTGGTGAAGGTGATCCTGTCTACAGGCTAGAGGATGACTAGTTGATGTCCTGAAGTCACTCTAGCCCTACAATACAAGATTGCAATGGAGCATATAGCTTTGTGAATATAGTCTATCTGGACATACTTTATATCATTTTATTTTTAAGAGGAAGCCTTACCTTTATAGATACCATTCCATCCACCTAGCTGGGCATTTCCATTGTGAGCCTCCAAGGATCCTCCATGATCAGATGCAAAATAAATGAATGTGGTATTCTTCAAGCCTTTTTTGTTGATAATATCCAGAAGCCTTCCTAAAGACACAGTAAAACATTGTAATTATGTCCTGACTTGAGTCAAAATATAGTGAAGAGTCTTTCCATTGAGTTGAATGAGAAGATATAGACAAAAGGTCCTCTTTTTTTTTCTGTTATGAGGTACCATGAACAATATAAAGAAAAATCATCCTCTGTAGGAGTAATAAGGGCCCAATGCCAAGCAGATAAAAGTGCTCCAAGTTTGGTTGTGGTGTCTACAAAAAGGAAAACAGAAATTAAAAACAGCTAGAAAATAAATTGAATTAATGATCCTTTATTCAAGCTGCTTGGCATACTCTGTCATCTTTACACTGTAAATTCTTGGAGTTGATGACTGTCTTCATTGTGTAGCTCCAAGCATCTCGAAAGTGCTTAAATTATGAATAATAGTGCTGTCTAGTTTCTTAATTGCAGAAAACTGCTCTCTCTCTGTTCTCACCGTGAACTAAACACAGACTCAGATCAGGCTGCATACTATCAACCAAAATCATTTCCTGCTGTCTGTGGTAAAAAATCCATAGTGTGCAATTCAAACCCAATTTCATAATGCTTTTGGTACCACTAGCAACAAAAGTTTATACAGAGTACGATTTATCTGTGATTGTTCTTCCTCACTATCCAGTGCATGGAAGTATCTTCACCACAAACAGGTTCTGTAGCTAGAGGAAACAGCAAAAGCTGAGGTACGTAAGGAAAAGCATGAGCTAGTGAGCAGGATATTTACCTAACCTGTTCTGCTCTAAAGACTTCCTGTGTCTCCTTGGTAAAGTTACTTAGCGCCCTTGCCTAAAAATAGACACCTGCCCAACAAAGATTTTGAACTGAATCTAGGCATCCTGGTTCCAGATTAGACCCTCAAACTTAGATGTTTGACCCTGAAGACCTCTGTCGTCACTAGCTTCCATCCTGTTTAGCCTATGCATTTCCTATGCACTTGCAATTTTGCTACCAAATCTGTTTGAGCAGCTTGTGCCTGAAGCTGATCAGCGCCCAAAAATTAGGAAGATGAGTGTCAGAGTCCTCTCGTTGGGCTAGATCTTGAAGGGGTTCTCAGGCTGTCCATCACAAGCAATTGGGCTGCTCACAAAATATAATTTTCTAAACATGGTTATGGAAGAAGAATTACAGGGAACTTCAGAATATTGTCCTGGACAGGAGGTGAATACTTAGGCTGCAGGGCATTCATTTACTATTTGTAAATGCAAATAGTGGCTACCTCCTTCTTCTTACTGAAGCAGAAAGGAACTAAAAATTAAGACTCAGGTCTAATTCCAGGCTCTAAGTGCAAATAAGTCTTTAAATTTAATTAACCTACTAAGTGAAATTCCACAGCTTTTTAGTTCAGGCTTTTGGCTAGGAGGGAGGAGTCCTGAATTCTGTTTTCTGCCCCCAGGATTATTCCTCAATAAAAAGGAAAAAATACACAAAACAATGACCATCTGATGTAAAAGTCCGCAGCAGCACCAGGTACAACTTTTGAAACAAGATGCTGGTAATTTTTTAACAAAAGGGAGCTAGGGAAATCTCACACATATTCATTAATAACATGATAAAGCACACAATGGATTATTAGACTGCATTTAACACCGTTATGAATTTATCAGAGTGCAGTACAGAATTGTGTTAATTGAAGAAGAGAAAGAGAGAACAAACGCTCACAAGAATAGGTTGCACTTCTATCTTAAGAACAGAAAAAAGAAGCGTAGTAACGGAACATCCGTCTTTGGACCTGGCTGTATATCCAGGGCAAGTTCACTGATTTTTGTCATATATAAATAGAGACTTCTGTAACCGCCTTTTTAATTTCTTTTCCACAGTCAAATAAAGGAAGGATTTTACTGAAGAAGACCACTCACCCACCAACCAGTCCATCTCTTCTACATTATCTCCATATAGGCCATGTCTGCTTTTTCCCAGAAACTTCTCTGTGGTAACAAGAGGAGTGTGAACATGTAAAAGGGAAACAAAGAGAAGAAACGGTGTATGCTTGTTTCTGAAATCAAAGAAAATAAGAGTAGTCATTTCTTTGAAAACTATTACTCCGAACAAAATATTAAAAAAAAAAAAAACCTTCAAAATGTAGCAGTGACATGGTAGCAATTAGCATCTAAAATAAAATTTTTGGATTCCACCATCTTTGCTTTTTTGAGGTTTTGGGACACAGAGAGGACTAAAGCTCATGTTAAAGATTTTGGTTCTCTGTTGAGACGAAAACAGTAATGGGCTTTTTCTGGTTCTAAATTAGACATGTGTAGAATGTTAAATAAATATATCTGGAAGTTCACAGCCAAAAGACTGATATACTGTCAGTGACAAGGGGAACAGGATTCATTTGCTTAAATTTAAACATGGGCGTCACTGAGCATCTGACACATCCTCGTGGAATTGGCAGATATAACACTGGACCCACAGGGGAACTATACCCCTTAAAGGATGGCTGCTAGAAGGCAGGCAGGATACCCTAAGACATCTGAAATTATCCATAGTCAAAGTTTTACAGAAAAGAGATTTCTCCAACTCCCAATTTCATGTCAGAAATAAAGTCTTTCAGAAATGGTATAATCTTAATCATGGATATGGCCAGATTTGACATGTGACAGAATTGAGTATTAAATGCTTAGTTAAGTTCTAGCTGAGGTTATGAACATTAGGGTAAAGGAAGAAGACTTTTGGAAAAAAAGGCAAGACAAAACTAAACTCAATATCACTCCCGTTGTAAAATATTAACCTGCAGCACTTCATATGACAGTCCATCCATCAAGCCAGGACCATTTTTGTGTGCCTACCACCAGAAGGCCCAGTCCTTGACCAGGACCCCTTGTATTACGTGAAAAATTCCTGAACAGAACAGAATCATCTTCCCTTTCCTGAGGTGCTGTCAAACTACGTGTAAGGCAAAAGATAGCAGTTGGATGCTAACAGTTACAGGGACATCCAAACCCAGCAAACTGATGCTAGCCAGCATGAGGAATGGCTAGTTCAGTATACCACCTGACAACCTGGTGCTGTATGACACAGCAATAATATCATTTAAAAAAATCATTAAAAAGTAATGTGATTTTTGTTGGTTACCTTTCAATGAATGAAACTGCCTCCTTAAGCATATTAGAAGTGATTTTTTCTAGCTTCATTGGTTGTTCAGTGATATCATGGTTTCTCATCAGGATACAGTTCCAGTACTTGGTGAACCCATAGCTGGAGAACCAGGAAACGAAATACAGGAAACCAGAGATGGCCAGACATATGATTATTTTCCATTTTACTGAGAATAAGTTGGTAAGTTTTCCAATTAGAAGCGTAAGCACTGCAAGGATGATTATCTGCGTATACAGCCAATAGGTATATTGCAAAGACTTGGCTAGTTCAGGTTCATCTGTGCCTTGACACTCATTCAAAAGGGTAGAAGGCATGCCATAAAAATAATCAAAGCCATGATTTAAAGGATGGTGGCAGTGATCATAACGGGATTTGCAGTTCACACCCAGATGCCACTTTCCTGAAAATATAAAACAAAGATATCAGATCCAAAGGCATTACTCCTGGGTCCTTCTGCCTGTTTTTGTAACAGGTTGGTGGCCCAGCCAGGGGAGGAATAGGTGTGGAACGTGGACAGGCTCTCAGGCAGCGATCACACATGCTGGCATTATCTGACTACAACAGCTGGTTTTCCTCACCTATCTCAATTAAAAATTCCACATAGGGTAACTGGCCCAGCTCAGAGGCCTTTCTGAATGAGAACAAATTTGGCTGTGATATTTGGTGCTTTTTATTTTAGTATGATGACTCAGCCTTCCATTAATGGTCAGGGGAGGAGGGGAGAGCACAGGGGAATCCTTTGGGCCAAAAGAAGCAGTTAAGCTCAATAATATGAGCTAATTTGCAAAGTTCAATGCGACCTTCACATTCAGGAAGAAATTTCAGCAAGAGGGCATACATATTGCCTTTATGTGTCTTTATTTATCTTAAAATAAGTAGCAAAAATAGGCCATTCTAATTGTCCAGTACAATTGGAATGATCATATCATATACTGATAAGTAACCTTAATGAAGTCATATTACAGAACAGTGTAATTATTCTGACACTGAAGGATAGACAGTCTGTAACCATGGGCTTAGGGGCTATTAGTCAGATAAATAACTTCTGAGGACTGCTATCCACATCTGTGCTCATGTATATGGATGTATTTTATAGCATCATCTAAACCAGGCTGTAATGAGCTAGGGCAAGTTCTCCCCTTTGCACAGGCTTTTGTGAAGCCAGTACATCACTAAGACTCACTTCAATCCACAGTTTAAGAACTAAAATACACCTCAGAGTGCAGGACTCGAGCAGAGCACTGAAATTCACAGTAATTATAATTAAGCACCTAACATCTCTGACAACATGGAAAAGAGTTTAAAAATGAGAGGTGCTTGAAGGGCACATCCTTTAATTGCTATTCAGGCAAAATTAGCAAAGATTTAGTACAATTTTCCTTCTTGAACATGGGTTCTGATCCCAAACCCACTGAAGTGAATGGGACTCTTTCAGCTTTTTTGTCTCACCTAGCTGAGTTGCTTTTTGAAGATAATGAAGGTCCTTTTAGGGTCTTAACTGTGATAATAAGCAGGATGCCTAAGTACAGAAATCCAGCTATCAGACACAATTAGGATCACTGTAGGGTCTGAGTACCAACTGGCAGACATTTTTCTGCTTTAATAGATCAGTTAATATTTCTGTGTTTTTTTTCCTGAAGCAGTCTGTACTGAGCAAATAAATTTTTTTTCTATTGCATTTATATCTGTTTGCAGTGTATATCTGTGTATTCCACATATCTTCATTTTGGATTTATCAGATATGCTGCCAAGATATTGGGGGTTGTGGATGGGATTCTAAAAACCTTGCTGTCTTTTGAAAGTTGTGCAGGCAAGAAACTCTAGTTTAGCTGATCCTAGACATTTTGGCAAAAAAAAGTATTTATGGAAACAGCCTCATCTGAATAACAAGCAATGAAAAGGTGTCAAATTACGATGTCTCATACCTACAAGTGCTGTTGAATAACCTTGCTGGTGCAGTATTCTGGCAAAAGTGGTTTCATTTGGTGGGAGACCACCAGAACATCCATTCCAAAAAAGAATACGCCTTTCAGTGCTGGATGCCATGCCTAGAAAGCAAAAACAGTTTTGAAATAGTTCAAATCGTTTCCTCTGTTTTCAGATTATTCTCTCTAAGGAATGTAAGCATGAGATTCAGTTCCTTAAGCCTAGTACTTTATTATAAGCCATTTTATATGCCCTAGGTTATTCTGACTGTCTTTCAGAAGGATGTCTCTTGCAAGTCTTATGTCATATCTGCTAGTCCAACACAGATATCTCATGTAATCTAGGGCGTCTAAAATGGCACTAAGATGCCTAGGTTTAGACAACCGAATAGCTCCCTTAGGCAATCTTGTCCTTAAAACCAAAGTCCTACCAAAATATGTTGTAAAAAGCATGAGAAGTTTTATGCAGAACAGCAAGTTTACAGAGCCAGCTGTATATACTTCCTAAATTTACAGTTCAAGATTACATTCTTCATAATTTTAACTCCTTAGCAAGTCAGGGTCATACCAGAGGAGTTACACTGATGATTAGTGACGTATAAACTGGCTGAAGTTTTCTATCACGGTTTTGAATGGCTGGAGTAAAAATTTCCTTGTTTACACTGTTTTAAAACTTCCTTGTTGATAACTGTTCCACAGTCTGACAGATTTCACTGTGAAAATGTCTGTCAGGATACTATGCTTTCCTTTGCTTATTATAATCTTAATACCATGGGATACAGTGTGCTTGTACAATTTCCTTCTTCATGCTTCTACCTTTAGGTGCTTTCTGTTACGTGGATTGTCATCTATCTCTGTGTTGTTATTTAGCTATATTAAAGGTATTTAATGCGGGGATTTTCTCATAGAAACAACCAATAAGTCTAGTCATCTTTAGTTTTGCCCTCCTCTCTGAGGCCCGAAAACCTTAGATTAATGAATCTTTAAAAAGTTTATCTAAGTGTATTTTTAATAGCAATAATGGCTAGACAAACTGCAGTGAACCATTAGAGAGAGTCCAACCTGATCTGATGGGGTATCTGCCCGTGAGGAAGGCTGCTCTGCTCGGCGTACAGACAGCAGCTGCAGCAACATGCTGAGTAAGTTTCACTCCTTCCTTTGCCAGGCTGTCAATGTTAGGGGTCCTAAAGAGAAAATTATGTCTCTGACAATATGTGTTACACAGATACTTAGTATCCCACTCACTGCCCCTAGTTTTGTCAAGGACATCACCAGCAAATTTACAAATCTCTCTTTGTCTCGGACGAGACAATTCAATCCTTTCTCCATTCCTGGCTTGTGAGCATGAAAGATGCTTATGTTGCAACAGGCGGCTCTTCGTTTTGAACTCCCGATTGCATTCCTCACACCGCCAAATGTACGAGCCCTTAGAGGCTTCCTTCTCTTTTTCCGATTCCTCTGGAGTTCCCTAGCTCTTCAGGAAGTGGCAGGCAATACTGTGATGTTTATCATTCATCCTCCCACACCGGAAGCACTGAAACAGAACTCGTGGCCAGCCATGGGCCCTCCGAAGACGTTCTGTTAGCGTCGCAATTCTCCCCATCCTGATACCACAGCATGGATATGCTGGATGTTCATCAGGGATCTTCACAACTCACATCAGCTGCTCTCCCATTGGTATCAAGGATGGGGGTAACCACATCCGGTAATGGGTTTGCAGGCCCCAAGGGAGATACTGCCTCACTGCCTGCCAAACTACCTCCTCCAGAGCTTCTTCAGCTCTGGGCACTGGAAGAGAGCCAACAGGTGCCAGCGCCTCATAAACCTCAGGGAGATCTTTCACGCAATCCTAAGTTGGTTTGGGATAAGTCCCTCCCCCAGATGTCACGATCTGAGTTATAAAATGTCAGATTTTGAGAGAGGTGGATCACCTCCTCTAACCACCAAGGGGAAATTCACCCATCTGGGTGGCCACTGAGACAAAGTTCATAACCCATGCTCTTAAAAGGTTGTTGAACATGACTATGGGAGTTCAGAATATGCCAGAAGAACCAGCCCCCAGGTTCAGCTGGTATGCCTCATATGAGCCCCTAGGCCAAGAGCTATGGACCACAAATAACCCAATTGTCTGTAGCCAATTTATTTTGGATTCACCTTGAAGTACTATTGAGGGGTCGGTGATGCTAGTTGATAAGGAGGAAGCAACTATAACACCACACGCTACAGCTCAGCTAGGAAAGCTTTATGTTACATATTTTTGAAGACACCTTGATTTTTCTTAAAAATGCATTTTCCATGGACAAAGGTGTTTTTATTAATAACTGCAAAGAAAAAAAAGAAATAAAAGGTAATTCAAGTCCCTCCCATATCACATGCTTATGCAGCAGAGTGATAAAAGATTGCAGTAATGGATGCAGGACAACAAAATTTGCAAGATGATGGTAAGTTAGAGTAGGCAGAGGATATTTTGCATTCCAAAAAAGTGCTTTCATTACCATTTAATCTGTCGCAAAAAGCAGACTTTGTTATTTTTAAAGTTTAAGAAATAAAACTAAAACTTACTGTACCTTGAATGACTGAAAACTAATATTTATAATTCTCTTTGCAACCTCAATGTGTATACACATAAACACAATGATTATTGAAATTTATTTATATAAAGATTGATAACTGCACTAGGGATAAATATATGATACAAACTTAGCTGTCATTCCATCACATGCCTGCTAGAGTTGTTATTGGATATCAAGAACTGAGGTTAGGATTCGGTATTTCAACTCTTGAGTTGGTGTAACTTACAAAATATATATACCAGAAAAATATAGTTTATGTGCACATTTACAAAGTTCTGATTGTATCTGCTGAAAAGTAGAAATCCAAGAAAGCCACTCAGGCATGCTTGTGTAATTATTATTCCACTAGCAACTACCGCAGAACATTTATTTTTTACCTGCTTTGAAAATAAATGTGTCTACATAAATTAATCCGTTAAATTCAAACTATGTATGTCTGGTGTTGCAAAGGCATTAATTAATAATGGTTTTTCTAGTACTAAGTGTCATTAGTGCTTTTTCCACTGAAATTCATCAGGAAGGGATAATTTATTTTGCTGAATATATCCTTACCTTATTGTATCATTGCCATAGCAACCTACATCTCCAATGCCCAGATCATCAGCCAATATCAGTAAAATATTGGGTTTTGAAGCATTTGATACAAAGGTTCTTGGAAAAAAGCATAAAAATAGCCAAATTTTTAGGCAGCTCCTGAAATTACAAGTAAAAAAGTAATATTACAAGAAGTATTTGTAAGTTTTCTAACATTTTAAACTTTTAGTGTTACGAGAATTCAACAAAGATTACAAAGAGCTACCAAATACTGCCGGCAGATGGAGCTCCTGAATACATAGAGGAGTTCCCGTGTTGTAAAAATTAGTAAAAAATTTTTCATTTACACAGCAAATAACTTCTTGTATGTATTTCTTTATTGAGATTTGCATCAATCCCAGCAGATGTTTCTGACAGAATGAGTGGCTGTATACCTGCAAGTCTACTGAAGTACCCCTGAGACAAGCTGTTGCATGTCATGCAACATACTTCTGCTAAGGCTCCTTGAATCAGCACAGCAGGAGCGTAGCGGTGGTTGGTTTGGTTGCACGCTGGTTATAATGTTAATGGCTTGACTACTGCACCCAGTGCTGCATATAGCATCCATGCATGAAGCATGGAAATGCATGCTTCAGCCATGGGGCTATCTGCAAAATCAAGGTTACGGCAATGGACTTAACCTTGGGCATCTTCCTAGAAGAACCTAACAATATCTCAGCATGCGGCTTAGCTGCTCAAGGTATTTGCAAGAGACAGCTTAAAGACCTTCACCTGAAGTAAAAAGTATATTTTAGAATATATCTACTTACTGGTAGATAGGCTTTTAAAGTTTAGTTCATAGTTAAAAGTTTAAAGTTCAGTTCATAGATTTGGCAGGTAGAAACACTGGCCTTTCAAACTTATGAATTGTATTAGGCTTAGAAGTTTTTCAGAGGGAATAATCATAATGGCATTTTATTACTGTTTCTGGACAGGGATTAATAACATTCATATTAAAGTACCTCCTTGAATGTGTTAGATGATTCAACAGATACCACACTGTGATCAATGCATATTAAATCTGTTATACTATATATTACAAATCCTCCTAAACCTCCATGTCTTATAAAAATAGGGTAGTGAATTTCAAAGGCCATTGTTTCTAAATCTGTATTAGCTGCTCTTAGATTCTCAATAAGCTTTTAAAAAAGAGAGATCAGTTAACATTTTCTTACACACAACATTTCATAAAACCGGGAAAGACTCTCAGTGAATGTGAATTCACTGAAAGAACCCTCAGTGAATTTTCTTACCATTGTTTTCCCTGGTAAATTTCTTGCCTTTCTCTTCGGTGTAACAGGTGCATAGTTGGTTACATAAACTCTGGTGAAAAAGGGAGAGAAAAAATCAGAGCCAAGCAGCTCTGGTGATCTTGTCTGTGAAGTTAGTAGTTAACTACCTCGCATTACCACAATCACACTGCCAACGCCTGCGGCTGGTAACAGTGTAGATGGACTGAACTACTAGGGCTTGATTAGGCAACGCCTGCACTCCCGAATGCTCGCGGAACCCTGCTGAACAGCGACTACAGATAGGAAAGAGCACTCCTGAGGACAAGGAAGGTCAGACAGCACAAGGCTCAGTCACGCAACATCCTGACTCTTCTCAGCTGCCATTAACTTTAGGAGGAGTTATGAGTGTTCAGCAAGAAGGCTAAATGCCCAACGTTTTAAACAAATGTTAGAGATGGCAATTATTAAACCCACACACAGAATCGTTGATGTTCACTGAAAGGAAGATTTCCATTAAGTTGCAAACAGTAGGTAATGATAAGTAAAACTAATTCCTCAAACTTTATTTTACCTCAAATTGTCTTTTAAGTTCCACGAAGAGAATGTAATCCTTACTGTGAACTTAGAAACTATAGAGCACTCCTCAAAGAAAAGCCAGCCTGGAAATTGATCTTTACAGTGTGCTTTTAGGGAAAGGACTGTCTTAGGTTTAGAAAAGATCTAGTATGTTCAAGGAGGTACTTCAATCTAAATGTTACTATTCACTGTCCAGCAACTTAAATACAATATGATTATTGCCTCTGAAGAGCTTCTAAGCCTAATGTCATTTACAAATTTAACAGGCCAGTGTTTCTACCTGCCAACTCTATGAACTCAACTCAGACTTCAAAAACCTAGCCTTTTAGTTCATAAACATTTTTTTTTTGTCTGGGAGGCCAAATATTATGAGTGGTAGCAATGTCCTATGCTTGTTGAAATAACCAGGATAACTAATCTGGACAAAGAATGGTTTTGGAAATGTACGCTCAGACTAAAGTTTCTGTAAAAAATGTTGCACTGAAGATGTAACAGCCATACAGAAACACATGATAAATTGGTTCCACGGGGACTGGTACAGGCTTATCTTAATGCTGCACACCAAAATAAATCAGAGGTGCCTTTTATTTTCTTCTGTGTGGAAAGAGATCAGAATTTGAAATATCCAGTCCATAAGAAATTCTTACTTTCCCACACTTCTTTGCATTTCAAACCAGCACAAGAACAAAGATGTTCTCAGTTCCATTAAGGAATAGTTTGAGGCTAATAAGCTTACTTACGTTCAACAACAAAAAAAAGATGGTTTGTTTCCATTTTGATTTTTTATTTTTATAATTGTAGAAGGCACATTTGTAATTAAAAAGTCACTTCTAAACACAAAGTAAAAGTTCCTAAAAGGTTCCATCTTGACTAATGAAAAACTTGTTCTTTTTTTCCACCCAATCAGTACATTCTCAAATGGGAAAACAGCAGCATTTTCTGAGAGAAACTTTTTCCACTTTAAATGGTATATAAGAATGATAGTTACTTTGTATGTCTGCAAAATGATAAATTGGACAGAGTAAGACATAATCCTGCCCTATGAGTTTCAAAGAATGAGTCATAGGATAAGAAAACTGTAAATGATGCTATTCTTACTAGGAAAATAGTATAAAAGGGGTCAGATCCAAGTCCACTGATGATTTTTACAAATAACATCCAGGTGTCCATCTGCCTACGGCCAAAATGATATGCTTCAAAAAGTTATGCTTCTTGTCCATATCCTTGTTTCTTATGCGCTTAATCTGTGTTAAATGTAGCATCTTCCATGTGGTTTATGGCACTTCACTCTCTTTATGGGCAGGATCCCAAGAGAGAGTACTGAGACTTCATCCTCCCTGCTCACTGGCTGACTCAGAGGTTAATGGGAAAGCAGAGAGCCCTCTCTCACCAAGTGTTTGAAGAAGGATCTTGTTGCCAGTGCAGATGCCATAGGTCCAGTGTCATGCTTCCAAAAAAAGGCTACATTAATGTGAAGCAAATAACTCACTACTAGGAATTAACATCACTTTTTTGCACGGTATTGGTGCCTCTTTATCACAGCCTAGCAGCAATTCCCACAAAAGCACCAAGAAATTAATAGCCCCATGCAGTGCTGAGGCAATGATAAGGCAAATGCTCAAAGGCATTAACCTGGGAGGAGGCAGAGCCAGCAACGGCTCTGGCCCTTATCTGTAATGAAACTTCTCCATGGTGCTTTAACAAAGCCAGCCAGGCTCTGCCTTCCCGGCAGCTGGCGGGCAGCTTTGTGATTAAAAGGGTTGGGGGGTACATCAGTAAGCCCAAGCTATTGCAATGAAAACGTTCTCAGTCTAGGTTGAGTAACTGAGGATTACTACAGCCCCTGTAAGCTACAGTAGAACAAAAGTGTCAGATAGATCTGAGCATCTAAGAAATCCCTAGATTCCTAAGAGTGTTCATAAGTTTTCCAAGCTGGTATAGCAGCTCTGCTATCTTCTGCTTTCTTTCAATAGGTTACAGTGACACAGCCACTGGTGACAGCATTTACGTTATTATTTAGAAAGAGACTTTGTACAGCCCTGTGGGAAAGCCGTGAACTTGGAATCAAGCCGTTGCAGTGCTCCTAAAAGATACTCATGTCTTAGTATCTTTGCTCGTGACATGCTGAAAATTAGTGCTCTCTGATTTACTGCAAACCATTTTAGGAATGGTACTCTTACTGAAAGGCTAAGAGAAATACCAAACTCATAAAAAAAATCCATTTAAACGTGCATATTCACCTTTTTCTGTTAGGTGCTGTTTCGTTGTGAAAGTAGAGCTCTCACTGACACCCCTACGAGAGCATGACGAACATGGTCCTGGGCCCTAGAGCTTGTACAGTTTCCTTATCTGTTAAATGAAAAAAAAAAAAATCCATAAAAGTTAACAAACAACTGCCTTTTGAAATAAGCACAGTTACTTACAGAAATCTAAGAAAACATCAGACTCTAATTTCCTCGCTAAGCCAGCAAGACACAGTAAACAGTCATCAAAACCAATAGAAGCCAACCCCCTTTTAAACAACATGGAAAACAAACTCGTCTCAATTAGTCTTCTTGCACCGAAATTCCTTGCACTCCTTGGTTTGCTTAGCAGCACCGGTCCACTAAGATCACTGGGAGGAAGTGGTGCTGACTTGATGTTTTTCCTCTTGCCGTCCCTTCCCCCAGTCTTCACAGAGCAACTGACTGGGATCCCCGCCAGGAACAGCAAGCAAACTGGAACTGCTGTTAAAGTTTTACATGAATTCCTGGCTGACCGAGCACAAAGTTTTCTTGAAATCCTGGCATAACATGGCTGCTGCCTTTCCTAGATTCCTCGTGCAGTTAATTCTATGCAGATTTGTATAAACTCCACTGCTGCTGTATTTCAGTGCCATGGAAGAAATGCTATAAATAATAATGTCTGTTCATTTGTTGACATTTCAGGCCCCTGAATGCCTTGAATATTAATACCGTGAATGCTGAATTTAACACTGTGTTTGAGAGAAGGCAGTAGAAGTCAGTGTGACAGAAAGACGTAGCACTTTAAACTATGAGATTTGTATAAAAGTGCTGGAGGGATAAGTATGGTTGAAGGCAGTTCGATTTGTTGAGCACTTTGCTCACATAGTTTACATTTGTTTTCACTGATCACTTTGCTCATAGTTAGTTATTTGTATATGAGACAAATTGTTAAATTTGGCTACTCTTACCAATACCTATTTGATTATAGTATTTACTTGGTATGATTACCTAACACGTTTGTGATGCTTCCAGTGCAAAGAGAGTTTCTTGAAAATTATGTCATGCTTTGGGTGGTTCTTTAAAAGTTACTAGTAGTGCAAGTACTAATTTACATCTGTCTACAGTCCAAATTATAACTAAAGTCTTTTATCTTTTCTAGACCGTTTCCATCATTCTCCCCATGTCATCACAGCTGAAGATGTGCCCATGCTGTTGCTGGACTGCCTTAAAAAAAAAAACCTTAAGTTTTTCCCTGATAAGAAAACTAAGTATTTGGAACTGGAGGAGACATTCTGCTAGTACAGACCTTGCATCCTCTTACTCACCACTCTGTTAGTCACTCAATACAGCGGTAACAGCTGTGATTAGTTATTGTCCTCAGTAGAACTAAGCTTTGAAGCAAGATCTTTTATCAGAGTTACAGCTTTGTGATAACAAAGCAGAAAGGAGATTGCTGCATTTGGAGCCCTGCAGTATTTCCTTCTCTTCAAATAAGCTGTTTTTGACTGTGCCTAACCACAGGAAGCTGTTGTTTATTCACTACTGCCTGCAGATGAATTCTCCGTCAGCAAACACATACTTTTCAATTGTGGTGTGCTTTATGTTACCATTCTTTATCTGGCTATTCTCACATATTTGTCTTCTAAAAGCAAATATGGACATTCATATATTCCTTCTTACGTGTGAGGAGGTTTCTGAGGGAACTTAAAATAGTGAAGAACAAATACTGAAATGACACAAATAGAAACAACTTCTACAAATGTCTAGGTTATACTTATGAAAAAAAACCACTAAAGAAATGTGAAGAAAACTCTTAATCAACTAAAATGAATCAATTGGCAGAGCAGGTAAAACGTTTGCAGGAACATTCCAGGGGGGAGGGAAGCTATCAATATCAATAATCAGTTGCCATTTACCTTCTCCAGATCCCAATTTCTCTACAAAGCTTTACCAGCATGCTTATAAAGACCTCTGACTCCATCTACCTTACGCAGAAAATAGTCCTTAGTATAGATCAAGGTACTAAAATCTCTGTAAACTCATTGCAAATTTCAGTGTAAACAGGAAGTCACAGATCTCCTTTGAAAAATCCGGCTAAGGCTACACTACTATTTTTTGGGACTAGCATTGGCAAGATTCCTTTATCCGAGTGGTGGCTGGTGAACAGTTTTAAAACTAAATAGTCTACTACTAAATATTTTTAAGCATTAATTCCAATGACTCTCTCAAGTGAACCCTGTTTTTCTAGAACTTTGACTTCGAAATAGTGTAAGTTATTTAGATAAAACATTTTTATTGGCATCTTTTATTCAATAAAATTGCTATCTACCGAACTAGTATACAATAGGACCTCGTTCTGAAGAACGAATCATTTATCTCCTTGTTGCAACTGTTGTAGAGTTATTTTGGACTTCAACATTTTATACTTTATACTATCTGTGAAATGTTATTGTTACCCAGCTAAAGCTGCAGATCTGTTCAAAAAGCTCTTTATAACTTGAAGAATATCCTTCACTAAATCAGATACACTCTGTCTCGGGTGTTCAAGTGTACTTCATATAGCGGTATTTTTGTACTAGTAGACCAACAGAATTTAACAGTATTTTTGCAGAGAGAGAAAGGAGGAGAGGAAGCAATAACGACTCAAACTCCTATTTTTGGCTAGAGTACGACCATGATTTGTAGACTGTGGGGGCACATATGCAAACATCCACACAAGTCTAGTATTTCTTATTGGCTGCCTGTTCAACACCATACACTAGGCTCTCTGCAGAGAGTTTTCCAGTTGTCTTCCTTGGGTAGGTATTAATTAGACACAGTTTAGGAATATACCTCTACAGTGGCCTCTTAGATGCAAATCTGAAAAACTGGTCTCTTCTCAGGCCCTTTCCACACAAGACAGGAAATTTCTTAGACCTTTGCCTAGTCATGAAGAATGAAAGGGAAAAAGTCTCTGTTCAACATTCCTTTTCTTTATTTTCATCTACTTTTCTTCCAAGAAAAACAATATTTTATTGGGCCCCAACATGATTATCTTCTGAAACCTTTCTCAGTAGAGAACTCAGCGCCACAGAACATATTAGTGGCCATCCATCTCACGAAGTACGTGTGCTGTCACCCTCCTTATCACACCAACAGAATGGGAATGTCCCACAGCACGGCTGCAGCCACGGCTTCCATATGACGTTGTACAAGGAGAGCTGCTCCGGGACTGGAGTCAGTGTCCTGCGATGCTCTTCAATGGCTCTTCCAATCCTCTTTATTACAGTGTCAAAGAGGGGTTCAGTGTCAGCCGCTAGAGGTCTGGTTTCAGAAGGGTCTCGTGCGAGATCAAACAGCAACGGAGGATTGTGATGGGTCACACCTTCCCCAAAGCATGGGCAAATTCTCTTTCCGTAACAACCTCCAGCCCCAGGTGGAAGGAAGACTGGGGTCACATAATGAGCCTTCCAGATGGCTCCACCTGGGAGGAAGGAAATATTAGGGCACAAGTAGGAGACAAAAGAGGAAAATGAAAAGTGTCTTCAAGCAATAGCAATATAGCTATTTACGAAGGAGTTCTCCTTTCCTCACTACTACCCTCACCTACACACATCAGGAATCGGCTTCTCTACACTCAGTATTGATTTTGAGGATGGAAAACACTAGAAATATGAAGAAAACAATAAAACCCTCCCACTATAGTACTAGATAGCAAGTAGATATTTATAAGTAATATACAAGAATGAATAGGAAGTGCAGTGAGAACACAGGCTATGAGACACCTTCAGCTGGCCAGAGGCACTGGCATATCACGCAGAACAATTTCAAGAACAGAGATCAGTATTGATAACACACTCATGCAAGAAATCTAGCAGCTAGCAAGATGGCTATGAAGAGGAAGGAAATGCTTGTTATGTTTTCCAGCTAGCGTGAAACAAATATTTATACTCACTGTCCTTCTGGTGCCACCGCACTGCATGCAAATAGGACCCACAGTAGTGAAACAGGAACTCATGCTCTGACTGTTGAACTCTTCCTTGCAGTAAAGGCATCAAGTTCTGTCCATCAATTACTCTAATGTGATGGAGAGAAGGGTATTCAAATTGGGGCAAACCTGACAGAATGAGCAGCATACTTATCACTGTCCTTGCATTGGCTGCACCAGTGCTAGAGAGCTTACACAGTAAATTGGCCATACATTTGGAGCAGCCATCAGCATGTCAAGCTAATATTTTAAGTCACTAGGTAAAAATGCTATTAAAAAAACAGCAGTGTCAACTCATTCTATTTAACAATTGGTAAACAATTGGTACTTAGCATTTAACCTACTGGAAAAAAAATCCTTTATTCAAGAAATCATTACTGATCTCAAATTTGTTTATACACAGCAGTTTTCAAAAGAGCTTCATGAAACCTCTTGAGCAAGGATGAGTTTAATGACTTCAGGAGGAATTTGGAATCGGCCATAATTCAAAAACTACCCTGGTCAGGAAAGTACCTCTGGGCATGTCTGTCAGAATTCACTCAGCAGTTTAAAATCTTAGATAGACTAGGCTTGAGGCTGAGGAATATTTGAGGGATCTCCAAGGATTATAAGTTTCCTAAGAAACTCAGTGACCTTGGGGTAGTTAGCTACCCTGTCACTCTCTCCTGTTGAAATCACCTCACTTTGTGTCAGTCTCAGTGAGAAAGTTTCACTCTTAACTCCAATGAATATTAAGCAAGTAAAAACCTGAAACAGTTTCATCTAGGGAAAGAATAATCACAGCCTGGAAGATGCAGTTGGAGATGTGGGTTCAAGCGTTTTGGAGAGAGGTCAGCATGTTTGACCCACATCACCTACATATGCACTGAGCGACATACGCATCTGGCCCTCTCCTCTTCATATGAATGGTGATTAAGTGTTAAAGGCTGAAATGCTTAAGACTGAAATCACCAAGTTTGCTTTTTTCTTCCTGTTGAAAAAAGTTTGAACAAAACCAAAAGAGATTATCTTTCTATAGTTTTTCTTTAAATCAATTGCACACATTCTGAAGGTCTACAAGAGGCAATGGTTCCTCATTTCACAGCACTAAAAATGACAATAAAATGACATCAAAAATGTTGTCTTTTCAAGACATCGTAACTGGCCCTTCAACCACTCATGTCGTGTATTTTTTCCCTCTATTAGAGGGGGTGGGGGAGGGTGTGGGAATAAGGCAAGCTAACAGAAAAGAACTTCTGATTTCCTACCTCCATTTCTGTTCCCTCCCTCGTCACTATACCTACCACAGGGATTTTCTGTGATCAGGGACCTTTATGGTGTCCAGTGGTTAGCAGCTTGCTCTTTTTAGTTCAAGCACTCAGCGAATATATTTACAAACTTAGAGATGCAGATCTTTTCTGCACCTATGAACTCTATAGCCTACTGTGTCTCCCTGTTGTGTGTAACAGTACATTAATGCAACAGGTCAACAAAATCCATTGTTTAATGCCTTCCTCGTCATAAAAGCACACACAAAATAACACTCATTGACATCACAATAGATGACACAGCGAATATGCTTTCTTGTGTCCATACCTGTCCTGGGGTAACATTCCTCCAGCCAGATGAACTACAGTGGGATAAATGTCCATAAGGCTTGTAGGTTCATCGATAACTATGCCTGCAGGTAACACTCCTGGCCATCTAAATAAGCCTGGCACACGGATCCCTCCTTCCCAGCCTCCCATACCTTTCCCACCTGTAGTGAAAAAAAAACAATGTATAGCAGTTTCAAGGCAGTTACAGAATTAAACACAAACCTATCCATGGGCTTGTTACATTTGAATGTACAAAAAACACAGTAATACACTGTTTATCCAGAAGACTTACTCTTCATTTGCACTGGATTTCACATACTTCAGAAGGGCTGAAATGCAATCTAGGAAGATGGTAGGAACAGCAAATCTTCCTTTGAAAAGCAAACACTCAACAACAATAAACAAACTTCCCTCTATGACTTTCAGTTGAGAAAAAAAAATGAATGTCTTAAAGGTACCAAACAATAAAACACCTTTATCATAGAGATCAATAATAATGCTTGCATCTTACTGAAAGAAAAGGTGACTTAAACATTAAAGCACCTCTGCATGACATGCATATTTCATCTAGAAAATAATGCAACTCATTCCATCCTTGACAGCTTTAGCAAGGCAAGTTCATTATACAGCTGTTTCTAACCTTCATATAAAGTCATACTGTATTTCCTACCTTTATAGATACCGTTCCAGCCACCTAGCTGGGCAGAACCATCCCGAGCCTCCAAATGTCCTCCATGGTCAGAGGCAAAGTATGTGAATGTATTATTTTTCAAACCTTCCTTGTCAAGAGAATCCAGAATTTTGCCTTAAATTTAAGAAGGGAGACAGCGAGGTTCCTATTAACCAAACAGGTAGATCAAGACTTTTTATAGTATTTCATAAAGTAATCTTCGGCACATATTAGGAGAAGCTTTTAATAGTTTAGACTTCTTTAGATACCTTGGCTTTATTACTCTTCCTGCTTTAAAGCACACAGGTATATGTATAAGACAAATCTTTTATGACAAATACGTACCCACCATCCAGTCCATTTCTTCTACGTTGTCTCCATATAAACCATGTTGACTCTTCTTCAGAAATTTTGCCGTAGTGAAAAGTGGGGTATGAACATGTAGAAAGGAAACGAATAGAAGGAACGGTCTGTGCCTGTTTCTAAATAATAATAATAATAATAATAAATGTACATCATTCATGCACAGACACACACATTGGGTCTAGACTGTACCCACATCCAACATATCTCCATTGATCATGGTTAGCAGTTTTCTTATTGCATAAAACATATCAAAGAAAGAATGTGTTCAATCAGACTGATTATTTTAAAATTCTAATGTGTAGATAGGCATAGCATGTATAGAGTGCTTAAATGAATTAGATACCTAACTCTGATGCCTTTTAAGATAAAACCAACCAGATGCAATCGCATATTTAGTATTTACACAGCTTTTCTAAGGGAGTCACTTACAGTTTTCATTATATTTGTTTTCAGTCTTGAAGAAAAGAATAGTTACTTTCCGGTTTTATAGAAAGACAATTCATGTGCAGAAATAAGTACCCAAGGCTGTGTAGGCAGAAGAACTTGGGGCTAGAACATGGATCATCTTAACTTGCTTTCTTCTCAAGCATTTGAATGCCATGAAAATGAACTTCAAGTGTTTGTTAGATATTTAGCTGGAATAATTGTGTAACATGCAGTGCTCTGTCTAGGTGTTTTTATTGGGCTTATGAGAAACAGCACAAATGAGGCTTGTAGAGTGAAATGTATAATTTAGCTGGTTAATCTTGGAGCAAATGTATTATTTGCTCCAAGCATATAATGAATTAGAACAGTTTCCTAATTATGTATCACTTCGCTAAAAATCTATCTCATTTGTTGTAAGTTCAAATTCAAGACAGTTGCAACTAAAGCATAAGTGCATGGAGTTTCTAAATACAGAACACTGATATGACTTTCAAAGCAATTATCAAGACACAACTACAGTTTCTGTAGAAAACACTCTATTGCAAGAGCTCAAAACACCCTGCCCCCTTTAAAGAAAACTGCAGACAATTAGTCACCTGTTGATAAATGATGTTGCCTCCTTCAGTATGAGAGAAGCAGTCCTCTCCAGCCTCATCGGCTGCTCAGTGATATCATGATTCCTCATCAGGATACAGTTCCAATACTGCACGAAGCCATAACTGGAGTACCAAGAAATAAAGAAAATGCAGCCCAACAAAGTAAAACAGGCAATTATCTTCCAACAGATGGAAATCAAACCAGTCAGTTTTCCAGCAGTGAGAGTGAACACAGCAAGGGCAATCATCTGACTGTATAGCCAAAGCTTAGCTTGAAGGGCTGCACCCAGCTCTGGAGGTTTGTTTTCCTGACAGTTGTTCAGGAGCGTGAAAGGCATGCCATAGAAGTAGTCAAACCCATGGTTTAGAGGATGGTGGCAGTGATCATTGAAGGATTCACAGTTTACACCTTGATGCCACTTCCCTGAAGGTTTTAAAGCATGAAACAAATTAGAACATTAGTGCAGACAACTCAAAAGAAGCCAAGGTAGTACTGTTTAGGAATTAGGTAAGTCGCTCCCTTTCTGAAAAAAGGGTATCAAAGCATTTCCCCAGTGCACAAGATGCTCATTAAATACAACGCCTGATCAGATGAATGTTATACCATAACATATGACTCCCCAATGGCCATGCAGCAAACAGAGAAACTTGCAAAACACTCAGCTACTGAAGTGATGAGGATCACATAAGGATGGGGTTTCCATTAGCCTTCAACTAGAGGACTGAAGACACTCTAACTTGCAGACTGCTTTACCACAGTCCCTTTCTAACTTTAAGTGCTTGACTTGCAATTTCATTAATAATAATTAATATAATGTTACAAACTTACTGGAAGATCCAGTGAATTTTCAGCCAAT
Organism: Struthio camelus; assembly: GCF_040807025.1. Classification (NCBI taxonomy): domain Eukaryota; kingdom Metazoa; phylum Chordata; class Aves; order Struthioniformes; family Struthionidae; genus Struthio; species Struthio camelus. The sequence goes on along the minus strand of NC_090942.1, from coordinate 146,669,665 downwards.
ATTAACAAACAATCACTAGCCTCAGGAAGATGATTTCCCAAGCATGTCTCCATTCCATATGAAAGAGATGAAAAGGTATAAACCAACCTTTCACTCTACCCCTGCCTTATCCACCAAATAGACTGAGCAGACAAAAGCTGTTGTCTGCTTGAAAAACCTGCTGGATCAGAAGACCCCAAGGTTTGCTGGGGTAGGTAATTGCCACGTAATTACAGGCTCAGTCAGGAAGACTGCACTTAATTAGCTCAATTCAACACAGCCATGTCTGTTTCCTAACACTGGAGATGGCAGCGGATTTGGCACAGCCGGACCCAAACCCTGGTTTTAAGGGAGCCAGTGCTGACTGTACTTAGTCAATTTACATGAAAGGATTCTTTGCAGAAGCCTTTATCACTTGAACAGTAATGAAAGCTGAACAGAAGGGAAGATACTTTGCTAGTCAATTTTAAAGATATTTGACAGAGGAATGATGGATCTTGAAAGTCTTGAGGTCTGATCCAGGTTACAGATAGACAGATGTGCTATAGTGATGTTTCCTTCACACTTTTGCAGCTTGGCTTTATCTGAGGAAACTGCCACAAGGCTATGCCTCCTTGGGGACTCACAGCCTCACCTGTGAAATACTCCTGCTTTATGAGCGCAAACTTCTGCTCTGTGGGTACAAACTTTCTTGTTTGTACCAAGAAGACAAAACTCTCTCAGTGGACCAATCTTTGAAAAGTTTTAAGCCACACAAAATAAATGCTAATCCATTACAACCAAGTCAGTTTTTAATCTCTTCTGTTTCAGGTGCCCGGTACAGTCATTAATTTTGTTATAAAGTCTTTAAACTGTAGCATTTTTAGTCTTTCTGGAAATATCAGTATTTTCTCCCCTCTGTCTTTTGGAGGATTTATATCTATGACTAATGGACCATTTCGGGTGAATACAGTCACCAGATTTCCTTCATATAACTAGATCATTCTTCAAATGCATGATAAAACATTTTCACTTACCTATCAGTCCAGTGGTATAGCCTTGTTTCTGTAGCAGCCTAGCAAAGGTGGTTTCATTTGCAGGGAGCCCTCCTGACCCTGCGTTCCACTGCAGCACTCGGTACTGATTGCTGGAGGCCATCCCTGACAAAAATAATCCAGGTCATTCTGTGCACGTCTTTCCCTCTGTGCATGCAGAGGCCAGGCTGCTCTTGTCAGCCTCTGAGTCAGGTGCTTCACCTGAAGCTAACAGAGCTCATCACAAGATGTAAAGCCAGGCATGTCTTGTAGGCAGTCACATCACATTATCAATACTGTATCTAAGTACTTCAGGTAGTCAGGAGTTATATTTTAAAACAAATACCATTTGAAACCAGTTTTACCATCAATTTGAAAATAAATTAGTGATGACAGTATATAGTAAGTTTTATTTTCTGCCTTTCTGAGCAACTGTGATAATTCAGTCTTCCTGTTCCAGTTGCATTTCCCTATTTTAGAGTGATGTATTGAATATAAATATATCAAAAGCTATCATGTACTCAGATCTTAGAGTAATAAGGTTTATATGCTTAAAATAAATTTTCTCACTAGGTATCTTTAAAGTCTTACAAAAAGGCTTGATTTCATTGTTGCTAAGAATTTGAAATAGAATTCCTACTCAGCAGGTGCAAACTTCACACTTTTGGTGTAGCCAAAAGGGTAGACTAAATGTCTTCTCTGTATAAGCTGTAATTATGGAGGTCAAAGGCAAGCTGCAGTCAACACTGAATTAGCATGACTCATGCCAGAGATGTAATGACTACAGCAGTGGCATGTTTAGATGACACACAGTTCACCTAACACATATACTGATTTTGCACTTTGCCTTTCTAAAGTAAGCATCTATATTTCCTATATAGCTCCCAGCAAGAGAAGGATACCTATAAAGTTACCCAAAAGGTGCCTTAATAGGTGTGGAATGGATCCAGTGTTTCATTTTCAGAGGAGTTTTGTGACTTGCTGCACTGCAGAGGTACTGAACTTGCCCTTTCCTTTTGGGACCCTTGTTTCGGCCCCTCACCTCTAACCCTCACTGCCAAGAGGCGTTCCAACAGTTAGCATCATGCTGTGTTGCAGTAAGGAAGTGACATATATTACTTAATGTTGTTGGCATTTATCCATACTAATTTATTTGCATCATACGTATCTCCCACATCCTATAAAGGCTAAAGGTCTGTTAGCTGGTGAGGCAGTGGTTACCATTCAGAAGTCATTTACCTGAAGTTTGAGCCACTGGCAAAGTTTTTTCTATCCCAAGTTAAGGAAATAGTTGAGTTATCTTCTGTTCTAATACGTATTGTGTATCTTAGCACCCCTGCACTGAACACAGAAATCTGTAATTTAAAAGTGGGTCCAACCTGATCTGATAGGGTATCTGCCAGTGAGAAAAGCTGCTCTGCTCGGAGTGCAGAGCGGAGCTGCGGCAATGTGCTGAGTAAGTTTCACTCCTTCTCTAGCCAGACGGTCAATGTTCGGGGTCCTAAACAACAGTTTCATATTAATAGAAGCAAGGCAATATCAAACTTATTTTAACAGATTGTTAAGAAAAACTATAGAGATTTTGAAAAATTCCTCAAAAAGCTCTTCTCTGTACACGCTCTAGGACTAGTATGGTAACATGTTTGATACAGCAGGTGAAGCAGGCTCTAGCCACTGGAGAATCAATTCTTGGGACAAAGCCATAGAGTGTACTTGGCAACCCTGAAAAGAAACTTAGAAATTGTTGGTGCAGTTTAGTTTGAAAATAAAACTGAAATGGAAAGACTTACCTAGAAAAGGATGGTACTCCTCTATTCCAACACTTCCAAGAGGTCACTTTCAGCAGCCCATCTGCACCCTGAATTTCAGAGTTCATTGAGCCAGAAAATCGTCCTGGGTGTCTGGAGCTCTTGGAACCAAGATTTTTTTGTTCCACGTTGATAACATGTGCTATTTATTTCATGATATAGTGATATACCTTTACATTGTCACACTTGTATGGGACCCTAGCTCTTCCAGAAGAATAGATTACAACACCATGAGGAGTGTAACATGATGAAGGACAACATGGTACCACACACTCCTTGTTCTGCACAATTGTATCAACATCACATTAGGGACAAATGCCCAGAGCATGCCAACAAAACGGTGCTGCATCTCTTGGAGAACATCAACTGAGGCATGTAAGAAGTGCTGCCAATGCCCATTTGCTCCAGCTTTGCCTTTTTAGTTTTGAAGGAATGTAATCACTAATTTTGAAGGAACAAAATCATGTAATGACTCAGGTGGGCCAGCCCGCAGGAGTCTAGATTGGAGTGTATCGGAGAAGGCAATAAGCGAATGGATTAGGGATTCTGGGAAAGCACTGGGTGGATAGAGTAAGGCTTAACTATATACAAAAAGGAATGAAGAAATTCATGCATGAGAAGGAGAGAAAACAGTAACTGTAATACTAAAACAGGTGGTTAGAGGGTTAGCACAGAGACAAAAAAGGAATTTTCAGGAACAACATTAAGAAAAAACATTTTTTTTCCCTTCACTGTACATTGTTTACTTAGTCCCCAATCCTATACTAATACATACAAGTACTTAAATATACAAGTTCCCAAATTACTAGAGTATTTGATTAAGAAATTAGGAATATTTATTATTATATAACTAGGTTTAATTCCCCAGGATAGATGTTTTATCATGTTAAATATATTATACCAAGAGATCTTTTACCTTATGGTATTGTTTCCATAGCAACCTATATCTCCAATGCCAAGATCATCAGCCACAAACAGAAGTATATTGGGTTTAGAGTCCATAGCTGCACTCATGTCAAACGTGTTCCAGAGTAAACAAGAAGACAACGTCATTATGAGGTATCTTCTGAAATACAACAAAATAACTTTTTATGTATGTGACTTGTAAGAAGTTGGAGAGAGATGGAAGCCCCCAGCAGAAAATCTAAAGCATGAAACACAAAGTAGTGGGAAACTCCATTTCCCAGCAATACTTTTGGTAGGAAGTGGGAGGGCAGAATTTTACTGGTTCCCTTTCTTCTGTCTCCTCTAACTATAGGACTGTAGTCAGAGAGCCCGCAGTAGCCTTTCTACAGCCCAAGGAGCAAGGACATAAGGGAAAACTATCATCTTAGTCATTTGGCTCAGGAATTTTTATCTTGAATGAGCTGCATAGATTTTAAAATATATCAGAAAATTCTAGAGAGCTGAGAAAAAACAGTACTTCTATGATTCATAAATTCTATGAAAATTGGGTTTGCATTGCAAAGTTATTCTGGCCTTTGCTGAATATTTTGTCTCCAGTGAATAAAGAAATTTAACTTACTTCTGGAACAGAACTGGAAAAAGTTAAACAACCCTCTGCCTCTCAACTGAAGAATACTTAACTTAAAACTCTCTCTCCTGCTAGCATTCTAAGCTGCCAACCAATTAGTCCCATACCAGAATCATCTATATTAAATATCTGACAAAAACAGAAATTATTTCACACATCATACCTTTTACATAAGTATGTCTAGAACATTTGAAGCTAGGTATGTCTCCAAATAAGTATTCAAGATGGCTAGATCAACAATCTTAAGACCTAATCCCGAACAGATTTTTCACTTGCACAGTTATCATTGCAATACATGCTAATTTTGTCAGACACAGGGCAGCAGCAACTCTCTAGCAGAGAATGAGAATGCTTCTGAAAATCATTCCAGGATTTGCAGTTTTGGGATGAAGATCTTATACAGAAAAATATACATTTGAATAAATAAGTAACCATCACCTCAAACAGGCTACAGACAACACAGAAGTTTTTTTTCTAAACACGTTAAGATTTTTATAACATAAGAGATTAGTGAACTTCCAGTTGTAAATAAGTAACCAGCAGCTACAGGAATTTAATGATCCAAGAGCAAAGTTCCAGCTTTTTTTTTTTTTTTTTTTAAAACAGTCTACTAAAAAATTACAGCAGCAGTTTGCAGAGTTGTGATAAAAACTTGCTTTAGTTTTGGGAATTCCATTCTGTACTTAGATTACTTATTTTAAGTAATGGAGACTTTCCTATTTGCAAATGTAGCATCTCTGAAGAATTACACAGTGTTGTACTGGTATAACGAATGCCTTCAGAGCGCTAATGCGTTCAAATTAAGAGCTGCAAGGGGAGGGCTTTAGAGAGCACCGGAAGTAAACAGCTGCTGACAGCCCATTTCAGTTACTCAAGCATTCTTCTTTCCACACTGAGGACAAGAGCAGTGGTCCTCTCCTCTGCCTGTCACACACAAAAGGGAAAGAAAAAGAAAACGATCATGAAATCTGCTTTTGATTACTGCAGCAGCAACCTAGCACTTTGTTTGCTCACGGCACTAAGTTCTGGATATTTTCTGATCCCAACAGTAATCCTGCTTGTGGATTAAGATGGGGTCAAGGACAAATTCTATCTCAGGTAACCTACTGCTTATAGTTCCAAGTCTATATGCTAAGATGCTACGTAGCATTACAGTGCATTATAAAACAACTGTGCTCAGAGCTCAAAGTGATCATCTTTCAGGAACATCTGGAGCAAGAGTGCAAGACTGCTTAGTTACTAAACATGAATAAACCTTGAAGGCAATAGGGTTGAAAGTAAGTAGAACATAACATGCATATATACATCTTTTCAGGATTCCCTAGAAAGCTACTCATCAGATTCTGGAAATGATGACGTTAGAAGGCATAGCCAGAGAATTCCACTTGGGAAACAGACCTCAGCGTTTGAAAACACGAAGACATTAAATAAATATTTAGTTAAGATGGTCCTAAGAATCATTTCGGCAGCTATTACTACTAAATGCTTTTACAAGGTCAGCCTAATGAATCAGGTAAGTGCAAAACATTTGGAAAATGCTGCGTAGCCGGCAGTTATTTACAAAACTTACAACACATAATATGGATTTACAGCATAATTCAACTGGCATAACTTTATTGACAAACAATGATCTTTCGAGTACAAGTTAGATACCATTGGCACAGGCAATCAGATGTTGAAAAACCTACTGAGCTGTAAAATTTTGGCTCCTATGCTTGCCTTAGAATTATTTTCTAGGGTGATACTGCTGTGCTTCATGCACAGTTAGAGAATTAAAGCATTAGGAGATTATAGCATCCTTCTGTTCAAGAAATCTGCTCCTCCTGCATGATTTTGCAGGGAAATGAAAACTTATGAGAGCCTGGCACCTTAGACTGCTTCTCAAAGGACTCATACAAAGCGAGAGGCCATTTTGGGGCAGCATGGGGTTCACAGTTAGGGAAGGAGGAAAAAAAACAATAGAGAGAGAAAAATGGTGACACAATTTTTAATATAGTTGAATTTCCTTCCTGTGGTTAAAGGACAGGATAACAGCAAAAGCTTAAAACATACAAAACATCATGAAAAAAGGTTCATTTGAACCCTGAGTTGCTTGGAAAAAGGTGGGACAATTCAAACAACACTATGTTAATTCTACCAAGCACAAACCAAAACACTCAGGGAGGAACAATAAATCTGTTCATCTGAATAGAATGGCAGCAATGGCTACACAAGGTAGGGCACCAGTCATCTCCTGCTAGCCTGTGATTCTGAAAACAATTTAAACTTATAGTCAATGACAAATTCACAATTCACAAATTCACTACTGGTGTGATACTGGACTCAGCTAATCCTTACACCTCTTTACAAGAGAAAGACTAGTGAGGTGGTTTTACGTCAAAGACATAGCATTGGTGGGAATCACAATGCTTATTGACCAAGAATTGATTATTCAAATTGAAGTTTAAAAATTGGAGAGGGGGCAGAAAATAACACATAAAGAATTCAAGAAAGGGGAAAAATTATTTATATTGAATCTATCAACAAAGAGGAATAAAAGATTGATTAGTGCATAAATTGATGGGGAGAAAACACAAATCTGCAGAAAGCTCATCAATTTTGCTGAGACAGACCCATGTCTGGAAGGTGGAGTTAGACAAATATAGCACACGTTCTCAGCAAGTGAGGTGATTAACTACTGAATCATGTCTCCAAGCAAAGTACAGTGCAATCAAGACTGCATGCCTTAACTAGAAGAAAAAAATTATTGTAAAGAAACACAAGTTATGGGACTCCACGGAGGGACAAAGAGCTTAAATTTAACAATAATCGTGATTACAGCAGCAAGCTTATATATGTGTGCAGATGCCCATGAGCCAACATCTATTTGTCACCACTACTGGCAAATTCCTTCCTCAGCTGGCACCTTCCCCAGCAGACACTTCATACAGCATTTTTTTTCCAAGCTATTTGTATGAGCTTAATTAAAACTAATTTTAACACTCTTACCTAAAGGATTCAAATAACTCAAAGAAGATGGCACTGGACTTGAAGAAACTTCTCACCAAAACATTCCTTTTTGTATTTCAAAGTTTTTCTTAGTTCTTGCTCTAGTAAACCTTCCCTCTACATAAGCTCTTCTGCTTATAAACCCAAATTAGTCTTAAAATACTAGTTTTATAGATCACTTATTTTTTTCACATGGACAAAGGGGATTCTGAACATATGAGATGGTACTAAATTATTCGCATTAGGAGTCACTCCTAATGAAGCGACTGGAGAAGCGATGAAGAAACACTGGAGGTAAGCTAGCTCTGCCGAGAAGGACCTGGGAGTGCTGGTGGACAACAAGTTAAACATGAGCCAGCAGTGTGCCCTTGTGGCCAAGAAGGCCAATGGTCTCCTGGGGTGCATGAGGCAGAGTGTTGCCAGCAGGTCGAGGGAGGTGATCCTGCCCCTCTACTCAGCCCTGCGGAGGCCTCACCTGGAGTCCTGTGTCCAGTGCTGGGCTCCCCAGTACAAGAGAGACATGGCACTCCTGCAGAGAGTCCAGCGGAGGGCTACCAAGATGATTAGAGGGCTGGAGCACCTCTCCTATGAAGAAAGGCTGCGGGAGCTGGGCCTGTTCAGCCTGGAGAAGAGAAGATTGAGAGGCGATCTCATCAACGTGTACAAGTATCTGAAGGGGGAGTGTCAAGAGGATGAGGCCAGCCTCTTCTCCGTGGTGCCCAGCAACAGGACAAGAGGCAACGGGCAGAAACTGAACCACAGGAAGTTCCACCTGAACCTGAGAAAAAACTTCTTCACTGTGAGGGTGACAGAGCATTGGAACAGGTTGCCCAGAGAGGTGGTGGAGTCTCCTTCGCTGGAGATATTCAAAACCCGTCTGGATGTGATCCTGGGCAATATGCTCTAGGTGACCCTGCTTCAACAGGGAGGTTGGACTAGATGATCTCCAGAGGTCCCTTCCAACCTAAACGATTCTGTGATTCTGTGAGGTAAGTGTGGATTCCCCAAAGTCCAACAGAGCTGATAAAGTATTAACAGCAATGGTTATTTTAAAGCGGATATCAAGCACAGTCTTACAGTTTATTTCAACCGAAAAATTGCCAAACATCATTATTAACTTAAAACATTATTACCTCATTTACAACTAGGAGACATATACTCCATCAGTTATTCAGCCTAATATCACCACATAAAAAGTCATAGGACTCTACAATAATTCAGTAATTTCTGCAAAACAAGGCCAAATCCTATAGAGCCATGAAGAGCAGGAAGTGGTCAGCACAATTTTATGTGCAGATATTTCCCTTTGTTAAATAGCTACAATTGCCTGTAAGGCTTATCCACCATCTACTCTCTTCAACAATTGATATTGCACATGACTGTTTTGAGTGAAACTATTTATTCATTCAACATGCCAGGAATGCTACAAAGCCTCTAGCTGCCTAAAAGCAGCTTGAAGAGATTTAGCAAATTTTGCTTGACCTCTTCATTTAGTGGCTGCTTACAGGTTGATCCAATTCAAATGATTTGTAACAACTACAAGCAGTTGTATATGACTTTCTCTATGCAGCTACCTCTGGTTGTGCAGTCACCATTTTTCCCCAGCATTGCTTTACAGAATGCAATCTACATGACTGAAGCTGTCAGAAAATTAGCTCCTTCATCCCCCAAGGCAGTATGGCTTCAGGCAATTTCCACTATCCTCAGAGTATTTCACTTGTTGAATGTATTTCTAGATTAAGAGTCTATCCTTTTGAAGTCTCACAGCACAGAAAAAAGACAAACCTCCATTTCAAAATTACCTGCCTGTGACCAAAATAGCATTAATTCACTGTAGCCAAACAATTCTTATTCCCCTCTGTAGTTCCCAGATGTGGCCACACCATCACTCACTCTAGGAATCTACCACAGTAGAAAGGAATAGCCCATCCTTAATGATGTTAAGAGCCATACATCTTTAACAGCAAATTTCAGAATAAGCTCTTGATAGTTAGGCTGAAAATCAGTAATCAACTACAGAAAAAACAAATTTACTTTCTTTTTTTTTGTAACTTCAGATAACGAAATAAATTATTTGCACACCAAAGTAAAGCAAAAAACCTGCAGCACTTCTAACTCACTTTGGTTATATTAAGGTAAATATTAGGACAAACCTTTCCAATGAATGTGTGGAGTATAGATTGCACATGTATGTTGTTGCTTAGCAGTTTGCTGATAATAAGCACCTGTTTTCTACCTTCTATAAAAATGTTCTACACAACAAACAGGTTAATCACATTCAACAGTATATCAGAGTATAATAAAAAAGGCTAATTTCAACATGCTTTATGGCGTTAGAAGAAACATACTCAACATAGCACTATGCTGTTCCACCTTGTCCTCCGTTCCTCCCCCTTTCCCATAGCTTCAAGGCATCCACGTGTTCAGGAGGGGAACAGGCAACAAGCAAGGACAGAAACGACTAAGATAATCTCCCAGCTGGCATGAGCAGTTACTTGCTCAGTACTTGTGGCTGGCAAGCCAGAAAGTGGCGCTGTTCATCAGCTATAAAACAAGGGATGTCCTTGAAAAAAAGGTTAAAGTCCGAAAATCTCTGAAATTGAGATTCTCAGTATTTTTTCTTTTTTTTCTTTTTTTTTTTCCTCCAACCCATTCTACATTCTCAGGGAATCAATTCCAATAGTGTTCAGCAGGGGACTTAATTCTTTCCAGTTCAACTATTATTAGTACGTATTATCTGTTACCATGGTTATACCACTGTGTTACCACCTAGCTTTGTACTTTGTCACTAACTAAAATTATCCTACGAAGCAAACCAGGTATGTTACTTTTTAATGGCTATCCTGTGCTGATCTGCAGCTGCACAGCTGCTCCCTGCCTTTGGACACCAGAGGATGGGAATGGTCTACGAAGGCTAGCTTAAAGACTGCTACAAGCTCATGTGTTTTCATTTTGTTTTTGGCAATCCCTGGTGTAAAGGACCTAATTGTGCCTTCAGGCTTAAAACGACTCCTCTATGAACATACAGTTTGCCTTACAGCTGAGATGATAACAACACACAAGGGTGGAAAATCAGAGATAGAAACAAAGGATGAAAAGAAGGGCAACTACGAGCACTGCTGCTAAAGAAATAGTGAAGATCATATCAAAGCAATCTGGAAGCAGAATATGTTTCTATATGCTATCATAAAGCCACTGTAACTCTAGTAAAGATAATAATGAAAGCAGATTACCTGCCCTTCACCACCTAATCCTCTAAAAACTGGAAAGGATTTGGTTTGAAGCATTAAATAGGAAGAGAAAATAGAGATGACTAATTACTGTATCTTTCCCACCCTTGTTTTTGATATTTATGATCCAGTGAGTCAGAAGGCAGGGGCCCTGGTTACTCTCTGCTCCATAATTTAGCAGAGGAAGGCAGATGTGAGCAAGAACAAAGCAAAGATGCATTTTTGCTTTGGAAGCAAGACGACAACCCAGAAAAGTACAGTTTCGCCAAGTTCCCTATTTCAACCATCCCTTCCCCGTAACTTCTTGCCGTGAAACAGCCACCCGGCTCCAGCCTCCGGCAGCACCGCACCTTCCGCGGAGCGGCCGCGGCGCCAGATCCCGCCCGGCGGCGGCTCCGGTCCCGGCCCCCATCTGCGCCCGTCCCCGTTGCTCCGCGGCGGGCGCGGGAGGCCTGGGACTGCGCTTACAGCCGAGGGCTCCCTTACAGAGCTTAGAGAGGCAGCGAAAGCAAACTGCACTCCCGCGGGAGGAAAGGGCGTGCTTTGACTAAGGGAAGGAGGAAAAATTCCTCCCCGGGGGAAAACGGAAAGAATTAAAAAAAAAAAAAAAAAAGGCAACAGCTCAATTTTTACTCACTTCATACTCAACCACTCACTGCAGGAGCTTTGCTCTCTCCGTTTTCTTCATCTCAGACTTTCTGATCCTTGTTTCTAATGAGAGGTTTTCAGAAGCACAACTTGTATTTGTATCAGAGTAATTAGTGGGTGCCAATCTCCTTTAAAAAGCTTTTTATCCTATCTGGCACAAGGCAGGACTTCCCCACCCACTGCTTACAAGTGCTGGATAAGGAAGAAATGTTTTAAAGTAAAAATATAGTCGTATAGTGTATATATAAAGTAAAAATATAGCATTGTATATTAGCAAGGCCAAAAGAAAGGGCATTCGTGGTAACTGAGTGGAAGACTGTAAATGATAGATGGTGGGACTGTGAGGCACGTACATGCCATGCTGTACAGAAAACCGTGGCTGGAGAAACCACCCTGTAGCTGGAAGCAGGACGGCCTCATCTAACACAGAGGGTGAGCTGATAGCCCTGCTGAGAGGGCTGTAATCAAGGAAAATCAATGCGGTGGTGTCTCCTGTGTGCATGGATACCAGTTCTGGAAGCCTGGCTAAATCCCCACCACATTTTGTCATGCCATTAACTTACACTAGTTCACTCGCAGCGGGCTTGGCTAGCTCTAAGGCTGTAGTTATGTGGTCATCATCCAAAATACATAGTGCTCCTATTGAAACAGTCTCCTCTTCCCGCAGCTCTGTCTGCGAGCTCTTACCGCTGCCAGCACTGGCATTCATGCAGTTACACAGTCTGGCTTGCCATACAACTTGTCAGGGACGTGGGAGTCCAGGACCTCTGTTTTTACTAGGTATGTACGTTTATGGTGATTTAAAGAGAGGGTGCAAATGTGTCATGCTACAGTTGATTGTATAAAGTACTTTATTTGATCAAAGTTAGAAGAGAGGAATAGAGATTCTTTGTGTAGACATAGTACTGGGAGTTCTAAAATGCTCAGAGGCCAAAATAAATATTAGTATAAAATTCCGATGCAAAGGTGCAGAAATCAAACAATCAGAACTTATGAACTAGGCCTTTGTAAAACCTATTTATGGAAGAGGTTCACAGTGTCACCCAGTTGGTGCAGTATATGAATGTCAAGAAGGGCAGTCGGGACTTAAATATTCATCTGGGTATAATAGCAGTGATTGCATTGTTTTCTTCAAGAACCAGCTCACGGAGTAGGGCAAAGAAATGAGAGTGAAAACAGAGAAGGAGCTTTCAGCACAGATAAGGACAAGGAGGCTCCTGAGGAGAGAAGGATGTTTGCATGCCTCAAGGAGCAGATATTAAAGCCGCACAAATGCTAGAGAGGAGATTTTTCCGAGAGACTTGGAAAGAACAAGGTAAAGATTGTACAATGCAGGAAACAGAACAAAGTTCCTGGATTGCAAACCAAGCTGGAAGGAAAGGATCCACCCTGCAAAAAGGCACAGTGAAGGAAGGAGATGTTTGTTTTTGAACCTTTCACTTTATTGCCGTTCACCTGCAGATCTGATTCCGCTGTTCCCTCATCTCACCGATACCTCTTAGCTGCAGAAAACCTCATTCTGGCCAGCCAGGAAGGTCTCTCCTTCTGATCTTTCTGACCATATATTTCATGGGTTAATTCTGTGTGGATGTTTTAGTACATATTTTTGTTAATTTAAATCAGTTTTTGTTTGCTTACATTATACATTGCGGTTATTTTTCTTTTCTACAGAACTGAAAACTGCGTTTTTTAATCTTAGATGCATTGTCCTATTAGGCTAGTGTTATTGTGTATCATCTCCAGTGTTATTAATTACAACTTTACAGGTGTTTTTTTTTATTTTTTTTTCCTTTAACTTTGATACATTTAGCTTGGGCTTTAAAGTAAGGCTGCTATATTTTTAATCTTTCCAGCTGATCTGTTTGGCCTGCTGAGTGACGTACCCACTCTCAATGACATGCAAGCACCGAGTGCCCCAAGCATACAAATATAACCAGTGAGACCAGCTTTAACTTCAGCCTTGCAGTCATCCAAACTTAATGGATGGGCCAGCTGTGCAGAGCAGAGCTGATCTGTGCCAGAACTTCCATGTTTGCAGGAGCTGTGTTTGCAAATTCAGGAAGAGCCTGCATGTGCCAAGAAAGAGTGCAAATGAAGTGAGCTCTGTATTAGTAGTATCTTTGCTGCCATATATAAGAGGCCCAATTCCAGATAGGACCCAGTCATGCAATGCAGAAAGAGGATGAGCTGTCCCCCTACATGTTTCTCTCTGCGCAGTGGATGGGAAGGATGAGAAATATTGGCTGTCTCAATGAGCAACGTTAGAACTTGTGTATCACTATTTCACGTTAAAAAAAATACACTGAGAATGTGTATACTGATCACATTAGCTCTTGGGCCCCGAATGTAGTGCATGGCCCTGCCACCTCCTTCCCGGGGTCCAGCTGCCCACGCTGCAGCCAGCCCTATCACGGCCTGGCTGGATACCATGGGGTCTCCCTGGGGGGTGGTTCCTGGGGGCTGCCTCCTCCCCTGGGAGCACTGTGGGTGCCCAGACCCTCTGCCCCGCTCCCGGCCATGCTCAGCCGCGGAGTGTCCGTGTCCACCCGACGCCCGCTGACCCAAGCCTGGGGGTGCTTTAAACAAATCATATTAGTTGTCAAAATCTGATAAATACTGGACCACAGAAACTGAATGTGCTGAAAAATTCTATTTGGTCTTAGAAAGGGAGAAATGAAGCAGGAGGAACAAATAAACAAGAGAAGATAGACTGAAGTTACAGATGATTCATGAAATACTTTGCTTTTTCTCTGCCTCGTTCTTTTATAAGAAGCTGCCTTTTTGCTATATACCTTGACCCAGATATTAGGTAGTTGAAGATGTGCTTATTTGTTATGTCAGTTCAATCACCATCCAGTCCATCTCCTCTGCTTTGTCTTCATATAAACCACTGCTGCTCCTCCCAAGAAATGTTGAAATGTGTCTGTGCTAGAAAAGGTTTGTGGAGATATAAAAAGACATCAAAAGGGAAAGAATGATTGCACTGGTTTCCAAATTAAAAATATATAAATATATTAAAGGAAAGAAGAACTTCTCTTACGTACCTATTATTTCTTTCAAGTTATGGTTCCTCTTTAAAAGGAGTGTTTATATTATTAATCGTACAATCCTTACAGTAACAAATCATATTAATTTTTTGAATGGGTCAAAAATCAGTGAATCCTAACTGCTTTGCAAATATTGCGCGTTTCTGAATTTTTAAACTATTCTCTTCTGTCTTCCAGTCGTATGTGGAGAAATTCCATCACAATGTCTGTATTCTTAACTGACAAACTAATACAGATCTGCTGAAGCCCCGGGAAACCGATTTATTTTATGGCACTTGAGCACTTGAGCACTTGCCCTAGCAGTACAGCCAAAAGTGGGAAGATTGGCATGTGTGATGACAAAAGTGGGAAGACTGGCATGTATGATGAGCCCTTCCTGCAGGTGCTGGGCAGAGAACAGAAAAAGCCTCCCTGCAGTTCTTACACGAATCAGTAGCTCAAATAAAGTACAATCAGATGTGACCAAATTGTTGGGCCCATGATCAAAATGGGCATGAAACACTTGCCATATGATCTGCTGCTCTGGAAAGCTGATTTGCCTGCAATCCCTTAAAATATTTTGCTTTTCTGAGAAGAAAAAAGTATTTAAGTGTAGTCTGCACAATTTTGTTCAGAAATGTGAAAGTTTTCAAAAGTTTTGAGTTCCTGAAAACAGCTAATGATCACGGAAAGCTCAAGGCTACCTTCTCTTTTGGGATGAAGACATAATATTATCAGTAATACAGAGTCAGTTTTCCTTTTGACTCTTGGTTTAAAACAGTACACTTACTGATCATTTATTTCTCAGACATTTAAAAAAAGAAGCAAGACACCCCAGAATCAAAAATATATTTGCTGGGAAATATGCTTTAATTTTCAGTAGATAGTGCTACTTCCCTCAGGATAAGGAATGAAGTCTTTTCTACCACCACTGATTGTGCTCTAATTTCATGGTTTCTCATCCTAACACTGTTCCTGTATTTTACAAAACCATAACTTGACAAGTAGCTAACAAAGAATATGTCAAACCCAGCAAGGCAGGTCACCATTTTCCAGCTGACTGAAATCAAGCCAGTAAGTCTACCTACAGCAAAAGTGAATTTAACAAGGCCAGTCAGCTGATTATAAAGCCCAAACTTCACACTGAAGACTCTCTCCAGTCCTGGAGGCTTAGTTATCTGACAGCTATTTACTAAATGCAAAGGCATTTCATAAAAATAAGCAAACTCATGACCTAAAGGGTGATGACAATGCTCATTGTGGATTTCACAATATGGACCTTGATTGTGGCTTCCTAAAAATGCACACTTTACAAATGTTAAGAAACAATATTTTAAAATGATCTTCCTCAATTAGAATCCACTAGCTCCTACCATTTATTTTATTTTCCCTGGTAAAGGTCTATAGACGTTGGAGGGCCTCTGTATGGCCCTTTGACATGGATCACATATGAGAGATGTATACAGCAGAATCTAGTATTTGAAGATACTGCATTTCCAAGGTGAAGTAGAATCTCCTCACCTTTTTTGAATTCTACCAGCTTCAGGACAGAAAAACACATGGTAAGCAAGGGATAAGACAACATTATTGTCTTACCCCTATTATCTGGAAAGATGCCATAGACAGAAAAAGTAAACAGGTTGGGATCTTAAAAAGCTCGGAATGATACAGGAATAAATCTCTACAGATATATAGATAAGTGTTAATTATTAAGTGTGTGAGCTCTGAAGTATGGTGGAAGTAAATGCAGATTGATTACATATGTGCTTAATATCCTTTTTATGAAAACAGTCAATATTATTAATGACTATCAGACAAGACAACAGCCCACGAAAAGCAGTGTGCCGTGGGAAGAGCTGCCAGGTAGCCAAGATATCTTTATCTATATTGTGGATATAAATAGCTTTAAATAGAAATTAGGATATTTCATGAGGTGGATATACATAAGTAACCAGTTTATAAATAGTTCATTAATTTTAGCAATGATTAATAAGAGATGAATGAACTGCCTAAGGCTGACTTTCTTTTGGCTAAATGTTCTGCTGTTCCTCATGCTTAAAGAAATTCAACTCTGTAACTAGCTCATAGGCTATTGGTTGTGAGTAGAGATTCAGAACGTGTTTGAGTTTTGGAAGTATCTAAGTCTTCTGCTGAGGTTAGTAAAGTCAGTTATAAGGAAGAAACTAATCCTATGAAGGATGCTGAAGTGTATGGATGAGAGAAAAAGATTTAGCATCAATGAGGTAACAATGCTAATCAAAGGCAAGTCGTGAAAAGCATGACAGTCAAGTTCGCTCTTTTTTACCCACAAAAGCTTAACAGGAATTTGCCAAGAGAGACTAAGAGAAGATTTCCAGCCAGAATGTTAGGGAGGAGGACGTATTCTCCAGCATTCACTGTGTCAGTATTTTGCCAGATAGTGCATGCAGAAGTGCAAGCCAAAGTACTCAGAACTGGCTTAATGTAAACCTTGGAAACTTCAGCAAATTTACGGAATATCAGGACTTCGTCACTTGGAACAAACACTTAACTGGATTGAGCATCTTTTCATGCCCTAGCATCCACTGTCAGAACACACAGGTGTTCCACCATGAAACAGTCATTACTTTGCCAGCATTGACAATACCTTTATGGTCCATGCAGCGTGGGAGGGGGTGGGTTGTTTTGGACAAGCTACCCCACCACAAATATAGTGCCATTAATGAGGAGGAGGAGATGTATCAGATCCTTGCCAAACTACATAACAAGCCACCAGAGGAAATCCATCACTATTTAGAGCAATTCAACAGAAAGGCTGCCCGGGTAAGCATTGCAACACTGCCAAGTTCTGTGTGGACCTATTCAATCTGGACTCTAACAAGCCTGGCACTTCTTAAGGCCACCATCAATAATGATACTGAGCTTTTGTCTCAAAGGGTCAACAACAGTAACAAAACAGATCACATACAACCCCTCATCATGGCTCTTTAGCCAAAGTGTTCCACCGCCAATGCCTAAGACCTAACGACTGGTAAATCCGGAAGCACACCCTGATGGCAACACTGAGGTGCTACCAAGCACAAATACTAAACCTTGTGGGCTGTGCCACGTGGCCCTGTGAAGCAAGCTGGTCTAAGACATATAAGATGTGTCTTCTCCTCTCTGGAACTCATCCAGAATCATTTACGACAATGCCGCTCTACTGCAGCCCTTTGCATGGACGAGACTGAGTCCTCTCCTGCCTGCTTTAATTCAATTAATAGACATTGCCCCAGCCACAGCAGAGCTCATCTTCTCAATGCTTTACTCTTCCTGCTCAACCGCAAACCTGAGCCCCGCTTTCTTTCATAGCAAAAGGAAAAGGCTGACCTGTATGGCCTGCCATGAGGACGAAAAGCAGGACGGGCCAGCCGCAGAAGAGCAGCCAAGTGCCTGCTGCACCCCCCATCTCTGAAGGCCCCTGCAGCTGGAGGATGGAGACACGCGGGAAGGAGACATGGGCAGAGCCATATGCGGGCGGAGGACGTGACTACCCGCAGGGACCATCGACCCACACGGGCGCGTGCCTGGCCACATGCCAGTGCCCAGGGCAAAGGCAACGAGAAGGGGCTGGGGGGCGACCTCGGGAGCTCTGCCACCAGCAAGAGAGGCCCGGCATTGCCCCAGGCCCTCGCGGCAGTGCTCGGGGCACCTCGGTGCTGTTCCTCCAGGGCTGGCACCACCGTGGGGGTCACAGCAGAACCCCGGCCTCTGCCAGCCGGAGCGGTCCTGCTCAGACGCCTCAGCCTCACTCGGCGCATCTGCATGCGGGAGCCCATTGGCTGCCTCCAGAGTTTCCCAGCAGCCTTTGCTCCCTCACGCATCACCGCTGCCGCTCGTGGGTCACAGTGGCCTCGGCTGTGTTGCCTGGAGCTGCCGGCCAGGTCCTGCACTCCTTGGGCGACCGAGGAAGTGGCGAGAGGGCCTGCTCCGCGGTTTCACCCTGTGACCTGGAGCAGCGCTTGCACCGCTTCCATCGTTGCTTTGGCATCGCCGGCTCAGGGCCTGTGGCTTTGGGTCCCTGTGGCGGCCATGCTTCGCAAGGAAGGGAGGAGAAACAACCCCCCCAAGAGAGTCCGGTTCCAGCTGCCGGAGAGGCACTGGCGGGAGGAACTGGAGGAGGAGAGCCAAGGGGCTGCTGGCGCCCTTTGGGCCGCAGCAGGCCCCCCGAGCTCTTCCTCGCTGCCTTGGGGGGAGCCCAGCCAGGCTGAGGAGGAGGAGGAGGCGGGGCTGCCACGCGTGCGGCCAGCCACAAGGGTGAAGAACTGGCTGAGGGGCCTTCCTTCCCACCTCCAGCAGCTGGGCAGATCCTGCGCAGGTAGGCAAGTGCCTGGGGCGGCAGGTAGTTCTCCATGTGCGGCTGGGGATCCCGCCCTTGGCAGAGGAGGGCAGCCCAGCCTCGACGAGAGATGACCTCCACGAGGGTCCTGCATCAGCCTCCTCTAGCAACCTCCACAGGGAAGGGACGGGGCTTCCCCACGATGGGCCCTGCCTGCTTTGCTTCAAGGCCACTCGTAGGCGCTTCTCTGAGCAGGCAGCCCAGGCAGGGAGGCACGGAGGCCCCGGCCTTCCTTCCTGGGGGCTTCTGCATTCCTTCCATTGCCAGGTTTCCAGTCTTGCCGGCTCTGGAAGCAATGCAGGCAGGCCCAGCAGCCCGCGGAGAGCCTCGCTGCTGCTGCTGCTGCGTAAGTGATTGCTGCCCAGCTCGCTCCTACACAGGCTTCCCCCGTTCCGCATGGGGCCGCAGCCTCATCCCCAGCCAGCCAGCCAGCACACGCCTCCCCCCGCCACTGCCCTGCCCAAAGCACACGCACTACGTGCTGCCCCCGTCCAGGGCATGCACTTGAGAGCCTGCTCGAGCTCGCCTCCTCCCTCTCCTGGCCCTCCTCAGGCCTGGGCCTCTGCCCAGCTCTCCACCTCCACCTCCACCTCCACCTCCACTCCACACAGGGGCAGCACGAGCTGGGCTGAGGCCCCTGCATGCCGCTACTGCAGTGCCAACCGGGCAGGTCCCAGGCCTGTGCCTTGCACACCAACTGGGTGCCCCTTTGGAGGAGGCCGGCCACCTTCCCCCTTCTGCTCACTGCCCTGCCTTTCCGGTCATTGCAGCGAGCCCACGGGCCTCGTGGAGCAAGAGGAGAGCAGCAGCATCACCTTCAGCCTAGGCAGCGACCAGGACCTGGTGAGCGAGGGCAGCCCCCATCACACAGCTCTCGGCGGGCCTCTGCAGGGCCCAGCACCTCATGGCCTTGCTGGCGGAGCAGCGCCTGTGCCCCGCAGGCTGCAAGCACCACCAAGACGGCTCCAGCAGCCCGGGCTTGCCATCTCCCTCCCCTACCAGAGCCAGCAGCCTCCCTCTACATCCCGCCCCTCCACAGCGCCTCTCCTCCCTCTCTGAGGCACTGTCTTGTCCACCCTTGTCCCCAAAGGCCGAGCAGAGCCTCAGCGCAGAGGTCCCCAGCCTTGAGGAGACCGGCGTGCCTTCCGGGGAAGAAGACTGTGACCTGGGTAAGCCCTGAGTGGCCTGAGTGCACAGGCAACAAGGCTGGCACGACGTGGCCGTGCCCCGTGGGGTGCTGGGCTGAGCCGAGCAGCTGCCAGGCGAGGGCACCTCCTCCTTTAGATCCTGCGCATAGCCAGGAGAAGGCCTTGGGAGAAGGCTTGGGTGCAGGGGGCCCCGCATCCTGTGGGGAAAGCCTTTCCTGGGGCACTGTCGGCAGCCGTCAGCAAAGAGGCCAGGCAGAAAAGCCCCAGCAGAAGCGAGCCAGGCTGCTGCTGCTGCTGGTGGCAGGGGGGGCCTGCAGGGCGCCAGCCCAGGGAGATCCCAGGAGAGCTGGGTGGAGCTGGCACCCATTTGCAAGGAGGCATCTGGAAGCGTGCCTGCCGGCGAGGCAGGCCACGGGCCGACCCGCCAGGAGCAGGAAGCCCTGCGGGCACTCAGCAAGGCCGTCCTGCCCTCTTGCTGGTGTCTTGCTGGCTGCTCCAGCGGTCCGGAAACTCCGTGGCACTTGGAGAGCAGAGGGCAGGCAGCGGCCATGCTTCACCACCGTTCACTCGGTCTCTCCTCTGCTCCCGTCTTCCTCCTTGCCCCCGTGCCGCAGAACCCTCTCCTGCAGCACAAGAAGGGCACGCCACGGAGCCCAGCTGCGACGAGGCGATAGAGGCGGCTGTCCGGTACATCTCCAAATACGTCAAGGACCTGGCCGCCTACATGGAGCAAGCCATCTCCCAGGGTAAGCAGGCAAGGGCAGAGGCGGAGGTCTTGTGCCCAGCGGGACGGGGCTCCCGGGGACAGGCGCAGAGCAAAGCGTGGGTGGCCTGCCTGAGGGGAAGGGAGGCTCTTTTGGAAGGCAGGAGCTTTTGGATCTCGGGGTGGTCCTGGGCTGGGAAGAGAGAGTGGTGGCGTGCCCCCTGGCCGCAGCCCCAGGCCGGCAGCCCCACGCGCCACTTGATGCTCGGCTCGCTTGCTCCCCTGGTGAGGAGGATGTGGGACGAGGCCCTTTTCCTTGCCTGCATGTGTGTGGGCCAGGCGTGCGGGTGGAAGAGCTCCCTGCCTGGGCAGCGAGGGGCTGTGTGCGAGCAAAGAGGGGCTGCTGGCAAGCACAGGCC
Organism: Struthio camelus; assembly: GCF_040807025.1. Lineage (NCBI taxonomy): Eukaryota > Metazoa > Chordata > Aves > Struthioniformes > Struthionidae > Struthio > Struthio camelus. Next base: position 146,648,812 of record NC_090942.1, on the reverse strand, counting down.
TGAATGCCTGTGCCCTCGCCTGCTGTCCCCGAGTGCTTTGTCAGAGGTAACCCAATCGGCAGAGGAGGCCTTGACGGTCTGCCTCTCTGTTCTCCCCTGCTGCCTTTTCCTTCCAGAGATGGAGCTCGCCAAAGGCCTTCAGGCATCAGCCAGTGTCTTCAAGAAGACCAGCTCTCCAGAGGTAAGCTGGCCGACAGGGGCAGCCCCCAAAGCTCCCGCCACACACCCCAGGGCCCTGCTTCCTGTGCTCCCACTCCAGCTGCCGGGCAGGGGGCTTGGCTGGCCCTCACAGCTTCTGCCGGCATCCACTCTGCCTCCCAGCACTCTCTTGCCAGCCAGACACTGCAATGCACACGGTCACCTCCACAGAAAATGTTTTTTCCCACTCGCGCCCTCCCTCGCCTGGAAGGAGCGCTCTCTCTGGTCTCACGAGGTCGTGTTCAGTCTCAGCAGCACGTGTTTTCTCGTTTTGTCAGGCAGCCGTGACCCCCCCGTCGACTCCTTTGCCAGCTCCAGAGCACGAGGCAGGGGACGGAGAAGGCCTGCGGCAAGACAATGAGCAGCAAAAGCAACGCCTGCTGGTAGAGCCACTCAACAGAGACGCTGGGCCCTGGCCCCGCACGGGGATGCTCATGCACACGCACAGGCGGGCGCAGTCGTGAGCCAGATGACTGGGTGCAGAGTGGCTCTGCTCAGTAGGCAGGAAGTGCTGGCCATGTGGAGGCAAAGGGCACCTGGTGCCTTTCCAGCTGCACTGGTTTGCAGGGCAAACTCTTTCCTCAGGGGGTTCTTCTCATGTCCGAGTGCACAGCAGGGAGGGCTGGTGTCACCGACCAAGTCCCTGGCAAAGGTGGGAAGGGGGAGCCTCTTGCTGCAGCCACTCTCAGCCTTTTTATTCTCTAGCTGACCCTGCTTGAGCAGGGAGGTTGGACTAGATGATCTCCAGAGGTCCCTTCCAACCTAAATGATTCTGTGATTCTGTGATTTGCTCTTTTTCTCTGCCTGCTTCAGGCCCTTGGGGAAACACTGCTCGTCAACCACCAGCTGCTGGAGAAGATGGAGCAGCAGTGGCAGCAGGCCGAAAGGCAGCTGGTAAATACCCCAGCTTCTCCACAGAGGCTGGGTTGGTGCCTAGGCAAAGTCGCACAGTCGCGTGCATGGCCTTGAGGATGCGTCTGCTAGCTGTTAGCCTGGGGCTCGGCAGCAGTGCTCTGCTCGGAAAGAGCCTTGGCCAAAGGGGAGATTCCCTCCAATGACAACCTCCGAGCTGAGCTCTCCCTTTGCTAAGTAGTCCTCTCTCTTCCCACTCAACCGTCAGCCGGGGTCCCTTTGTCTTTCATAGCAAAAGGAGAAGGCTGAGCTGTTTGGCCTGCCATGCTGCGGGGAGGAAAAGCAGGACGGGCCAGGTGCAGAAGAGCAGCCGAGTGCCCACTGCACCCCGAGGCCTGAAGGCCTGTGCGTCTGGGGGACAGAGCTGAGGAGACGGTGAGAGCAGAGCTGCTCTGGACGGTGGCTGCGTAGGGAGCCTGCTGGGGGCCTGCCTTAGCCTCTGTAGTGATGCGTTGCCGCAGCCTGGGAACAGCTGCCTCTCTGCCCAGGGCATGCGCTGGGAGCACTCTCCTGGGGGTCCTGAACCACCTCCACGGCCTCCTGTGCTGCCCTAGCATGTGCTTCCTTAGGCCATGCTAACCTGTGCATGGAGGGCAGCTGCTGTGCGTGGCAAACTCTCCGCTGGGGGCTGCTGCAGCTCATCTGCAGGGGCTCCCTTGCAGGACATCCTGGTGGGGCAGCAGCCACCTTGCCAGCAGCGAATGCCCCCTTGCCAGGTGTCGTGGGACAGGAGGAGGGCAGGGCTTGAACCTCCCGCTGATGCTCACCTGGGAGGTAGGACAGCCAGGAGAAAGAGGCGGGCCCTTTGTGCTGGAGCTCTTTGTGAAGGGAGGGCTGCCTTGTCCTGGGAGTGCCCCAGGGGGGAAATGCTTGGGGGACGGCATTGCCGAGTGCCGGGCCGGAGCCCAGGGAGTTGGGTGCGTGGGCAGGGCAAGCGTCCTTCTTCCCTCTGAGCTGTTTTCCTTTCCTCCTCTGCCGTCTCCCAGCTTGCAGAGCAAGTGGAAGCTCCTGCCACCTGCAGCAGCGAGGAGGTTTTCTGCCAGGCTTCCAGAACAAGCGGAGAAAGCTTTCTGCAGCTCCACACGTTTGCTCCCTCGTGTTGCCCATTTGGCAGTCTGAAGAGAAGCCGAGTGGCAATCTGGCTTGCAAAGGAAGCACTTGAAAAGAAGCCAGGAGCTTGTGGCACAGGGGGATGCACAATGGCACGCAGGCTTGGTGGACACGCACACGTTTTCCCAGCACAGCGCTGGTGTGAAGTCCGTCTTCACGGGGAGAGACGTATTATCCAAGCGCGCCTGGGTCCATGGACTAAAAGGCAGCCCAGGTTCTGGTATGGCCAGGGGCTTACACAGCAACTTTGAGCGGAAGCCCAAGCCTCCGAAACGACAGCCTGACTGGGGAAGAGAAGTTTTAAAGGAGCCTTTCAGCAAGCTATTCAAGCAGGCCAGTGCTCATCGTCTCGTTGCTCAGCAGGAAGTGAAAGCCTCCGTCCCAGAGTGTGTGAGCAGGACGCTCAAAGGCAGGAAGCAGAGCTCTTTTACAGCAGGCAACACTTTTTGCTGGATTGCTGTGTTTTTGCAGTTGCTGCAGGTGCCTGAGGGCTGGAAGAAAGCCGTTGTCACTGCAGTCTTCCAAAAGGGCAAGAAGGAGGAGCCAGGCAACTACAGGCCTGTCAGCCTCACCTCCAGCCCGGGAAAGGTGATGGAACAGCTCCTCCTGGAGGTCCTCACTAAGCATCTGGAGGACAAGAAGGTGATCAGGAGGAGTCAGCACGGCTTCACCAAAGGGAAATCATGCTTGACCAATCTGAGAGCCTTCTCTGATGGAATGACTGGCTGGGGAGATGAGGGGAGAGCAGTGGGTGTTGTCTGCCTGGACTTCAGCCAGGCTTTTGGCACCGTCTCCCATCACATCCTCCTAGGTAAACTCAGGAACTGTGGGCTGGATGAGTGGACAGTGAGGTGGATGGAGAACTGGCTGGATGGCTGAACTCGGAGAGTTGTGGTCTGTGGCGCAGTCTAGTTGGAGGCCTGTAGCTAGCGGTGTCTCCTAGGGGTCAGTCCTGGGTCCAGTCTTGTTCAACGTATTCATCAGTGACCTGGAGGAAGGCACAGAGTGCACTCTCCAGCAAGTTTGCTGATGCTACTAAAGTGGGGGGAGTGGCTGACACACCAGAAGGCTGTGCTGCCCTTCAGAGGGACCTGGACAGGCTGGAGAGTTGGGCGGAGAGGAACCTCCGGAAGCTCCACAAAGGCCAGTGCAGGGTGCTGCACGTGGGGAGGAATAACCCCCTGCAGCAGGACAGGCTGGGGGCTGACGTGCTGGAAAGCAGCTGTGCGGAGAAGGACGTGGCAGTGCTGGTGGACAACCAGTTGAGCATGAGCCAGCAGGGTGCCCCTGTGGCCAAGAAGGCCAATGGTATGGTGGTGTGCATGAAGAGTGTTGCCAGCAGGTGGAGGGAGGTGATTCTGCCCCTCTCCTCAGCCCTGGGGAGGCCTCACCTGGAGTCCTGTGTCCAGTGCTGGGCTCCCCAGTCCAAGAGAGACGTGGCACTACTGGAGAGAGTCCAACGGAGGCCTACAGAGATGATGAGGGGACTGGAGCACCTCTGCTCTGAAGAAAGGCTGCAGGAGCTGGGCCTGTTCAGTGTGGAGAAGAGAAGACTGAGGGGCAATCTGATCAATGCGGACAAGTATCTGAAGGGAGAATGTCAAGAGGATGGGGCCAGAGTCTTCTGCGTGGTGCCCAACGACAGGCCAAGAGGCAACGGGCACAAACCAAAACAACAAAAGTTCCATGTGGACATGAGGAAAAACTTGTTTCCTGTGAAGATGACTGAGCAGTGGAAGAGGCTGCGCAGAGAGGTTGTGGAGTCTCCTTCTGTGGAGATATTCACAGCTCCCCTGGACGTGATCCTGGGCAATGTGCTCTAGATGACCCTGCTTGAGCAGGGGGTTGGACTAGGAGATCCTCCTGCATGCAGCCCTTGAGGGGGGTTGGGCTAGATGATCTGCAGAGGTGCCTTCCAGCCTTGGCCGTTCTGTGATTCTGTGATTCTGTGATCAAGAGCTAGAAGCAGAGCTTCCACAGAAGTGTCCGAGCCTGGCCCGTGGATGGGAGCCCTGGAGACTCTGCCAGGGCTTGGGAGAGCACCCGTGGGGATGTGTTTCAAAGGGCAGAATCTGCCACGTCACGTTTGCCTCGAACAAGAGAGACACCTGGGAAAGGTTATGAGCAGACGCTCCCACAGGAAGTGTTCCTAGTAGCTGACGTTGTGAGAAGGGGCCAGTTACCTGTGCACCACTTCATAGGCGACCAGCACGAAGAGCTGCTGGGGACGTTTCATCCTGAAGAACTTCCTAACGCAACTGCTGACGAGGGCAGACTCTACAGAACGGAGAAGATGGTGGCTGCCAGAGTCGTTGTCCGTGAATTCTTACAGAGCCCCAGCTGGCAAGGGCCTCCCAGGCTTTCAAGGCGCTCCTGTGAGGTGTGGGGCAAGCCTTGGAGGTCTATTGCCTGGCCTCTGCAGAAGGGCCGTCCCGCTCTGGCAAAGGGGCTTGGCAATCTTGAAGCCACACGTTAAAAGCGCTGCTCAAGAGAGAGGCACAAACGTGTTGGAGCTGTTTCTGAGGTTGTCCCGCACATGTTGGAAACAGTGGCAAAAGAGGAGGTCTCGGGGCTCGCTTCTACTCCAAGAAAAAAAGGCCTGAAGCACAAGAGAGCCACGGGACATGCCCGGAGGGAAGGCACAGCCCAGCCGCCGTGAAGAAAAAGGCCGGGGGGCGCCAGGCAGCAGTGTGAGCAGGCCAGAGGAAGAAGCCAAAGGGGAGCAGCAAGCCAGGCCCGACAGTGCCAAGGGGAACAGAAAACCCCAAGGAAGAGGGCCCCTTCTAGCACTCGTGAAGGCAACAGACTTGTGAAAGGGACGGCTTTTGTTCGTGGCTGCTGAGAAGGAGGTGCTAAATCGGAGGTTCGGAGGTGGATGTGCTCCGGGTGTCCCCAGCGTAGATCGGTATGGGGAAAAGCCTGCTTTGTGAGGTGCCTGCCCTCTCTGCTCTTGCGGTGTCCGAAGGACGGGACTTTTTGGTAGCTGGGAATGGAGAAGACAACAGAGATCTGAAGAACGCAGCGAAGGGCTCCGTGTGTGTGTTTGTGTGTGTGAGCATGATGTGCGTGTGCACAACGCTCAACTACAGGGTGAGCAGCTGGGCTTGGCATCTCTCGCTTTTCAGGGGCGTCTGTGATGCTTCTCGGTGCTCCTCTGTCACTACCTGCTCCTCTTCCATTCAAGCAGAGGCCCGCGTAGTCTCCTGCAAGGGCTCCCTCATGCAGTTGGCTTTCCCCTTTTCGTCACCCTCTTTCCCCTGGAGTGTGCCACCTTTCATCACCATGAGCTCATGCCCGTCGTATCTGCAGGCCTCCCTCCAGCTTTTGACATCTTGCTGGCAATAGGAACTGGGCTCTTTTTGCATGTCCACAGTCTTCTCCAGAGGAGCAGCATGGACGGCGTCCCGCCCCTGCCCACAGCAGCCCTTTTGAGCAGCAGAAGTGTCTCTGAAAGCTGTGGGTGGGCATCCTCTCTTGCCTGCCCTGCAGCCCAAGTGGGCAGGGAGGTCCTGCGCTGGGGCCACGGAGGTGAAACACAGCGGGTGGCCGTGACCTGGCCACCGCTCAGGGAGGCCCAAGACCCCAGCAGTGCCAGCAGCATGCTGCCGGCAGCAGGCACACAGCTGCTTGCTGCGACCAGGCGAGGGAGGGGGAGGAGAGCTCAAGCGGCAGCCAGGGCCAGCAGGTGGAGTATGCCCTGCTCCCTGCTGCCACAGCCCCACAGGCACAGCAATCGGAGTGGGGAGCAGACCCTGTTGCAGTTGAGAGCAGCCATCCGGTTTGAGGCAGTCAGCCCAACTTGGGCAACGTGGCAGGGCTGCTTGCAGCCCTGGGGCCTAAACATCCTCCCTGCATGCCCTCCTGCTGCCAGCAGCTTGGGGCTATGGCCTTTCTGCTCTGGTATGGTTGCACTGGGCACACTAGAGGGTCTCCCTGCATTCCAACCAGCCTCCCTGGCTAAATCAGAGCTGGGTGTGTTTCGGGTGTCCTTAGCATAGATCAGTATGGAGAAAAGCCTGGTTCAGGAGGTGCCTGTCCTCTCTACTCTTGCAGCATCTGAATCTCAGGACTTTTTCATAGCTGGGAATGGGGAAAACAAGAGAGACCTGAACACCCATTGTGATGTTTTCATTGTAACTGACTTTGTGAGAAGGAGGCATACGTGTGTACCACCTCATTGGCGACCGTCACAAAGTAGTGCTGGGGGCATTTTACACTGATGATCTTCCCAAAGAGAATCCTGACAGGGGTAAAATCTACCAAACTGAGAAGACTGTCAATGCACAAGGCAAAGTAAGAATGAAACAGCTGCTGGTGAAGTGGCTTGCCTGGCCCCAGAAATGTGACAGTGGGATAGAAGCCTCTCGAGTCCAGGACATCTACTGATGGGCAGTGGAATGATTAGGGAAAAGAAGGATGCCAGACTGGGTGTTCCACATTACACCGCTTGCATATATTTATATGAGACTTAGCAGCTATTTATACACGTGACATTCTGTTTAGTTTCTTTCTCTTATGGTACCTTAGCAACTTGAGTAACATACGCTGCTTTTGCCAGATTGATGCCATAATGAAAGAATAATAGAAGAGCAGTAGGACTTCTGAAATTTCAGTGTGAAATATTTCTTGTAGTATGTCAATCTTTATCATTTTCTTTGACTTCCTGAAAAGATGATTTTTTTTTTCAATGAAATTTTCCTCTGATACTGTTCTTCTGATTAGCAGCCTTATTTCAAACACTAAATTTTACCATGTTGGCAATATTCCTTATAGAGTTTGCTTAAAATAGCACTGGAACAGGTTGTCCAGAGAGGCTGTGGAGTCTCCTTCCCTGGAGATATTCCAAAGCCATCTGCATACAGTCCTGGGCAGTGTGCTCTAGGTGACCCTGCTTGATCAGGGGGTTTAGACTAGATGATCTGCAGAGGTCCTTTCCAACCTCAGCAATTCTGTGACTCTTTGATTGTATGATTCTGTGATTTATATCATATTACTGGTAATTTACTTAGATTTACCCAAGGATTAAAATGTTTTTGTTTCTCTTCTCTTCTCTTCTCTTCTCTTCTCTTCTCTTCTCTTCTCTTCTCTTCTCTTCTCTTCTCTTCTCTTCTCTTCTCTTCTCCTCTCCTCTCCTCTCCTCTCCTCTCCTCTCCTCTCCTCTCCTCTCCTCTCCTCTCCTCTCCTCTCCTCTCCTCTCCTCTCCTCTCTCCTCCCCTCCTCTTCCCTCCCCTCCTCTCCCCTCCCCTCCCCTCCCCTCCTCTCCTCTCCTCTCCTCTCCTCTCCTCTCCTCTCCTCTCCTCTCCTCTCCTCTCCTCTCCTCTCCTCTCCTCTCCTCTCCTCTCCTCTCCTCTCTTCTCTTTTTTGTTTTGTTTTCTTTTCTTTTCTTTTCTTTTTTTCTCTTTTCTTTTCTTTTCTTTTCTTTTCTTTTCTTTTCTTTTCTTTTCTTTTCTATTCTTTTCTTTTCAGGGTACAGGGTAAAAGTGCTCAGTTAGTTAGAAAATATTATGACGTGACGTTTTAATGGAAATTATGAGGCAACTTCCTGCCCATCCCTGTCTTGTGCTACAGACAATTGGTTTGTGATACTTCTTTTTTTCTTATAATCCTGATTTTGACATTTCCAGGTACAGCCACTCATTGCTCATATTTTCCTTTGCCACTGAGAAGCCGTTGACAGAAAACTGTCAGTCTTACTTGATATAATACTCCAGTGTAGCCATCACAGATGCCAACTTAGGTATTCAGTTAATCTGGGGTGCCAGCTAGATTCTCTGTGTTGCATCGTGGTCTCTACAGAATAACCCTTTTCCTGAAATACTGAAAATTGTACATGATTTTGTTGGTAATTACATGTTGAAGTGAAGCTGAAGCACTTGGCCAATGTACATTCATGAGAGTTCAAAACTAGCTTGAAAAAAATGCAGTTGTTCTGACAGAAAAAGAAGATTCAATGCAACCAACTTAATAAAAGGAATACTTCTTTTCTACTTTAAACTTTGAAGATCTCTTTTTCAGTATTACACACAGATCTTTTATGCCTAATTTTGAGTGAACAGAGATCAGTAGATCCAATAGCTTAGTTTGCATGTGCAAATGCTATTCGATACTGTGTTGTCCAAACTTTTTCAGTGTCCAAATTTAGATTTTGCAGAGTTTGGAGGATGGCCTTGAAATGCAGTCTTGAACATTTCTGATTTATATCATCACAGGCAATGACCAGTATAAATGCAACTAAATGAAAATTGTATTGTGGCTAAGCAGTAAAAATCTGTTTTAGCAAGTGACTTATATTGAAATGGTAGTGCATCCATCAGGGATAAAGAAAGAAAGAAATTTGGACAAACTGATTAATATTTGACAGGTTAGATGTTTCCAAATCTTGCTTGTACTGTCCTATAACTTCTGAAGAACCTTCCAATGTGGTATTTCTGTTCCTGTGGGACCAAATCTAAAAATGGTATAATTTGAAATAGCTACATAGATTTAATTTGGTGTAGTCTAACCTGAAAATATCTTTTCAAACATAAAGATATGCATATATGTTTACACAACAATGCTAGGTAAGTTGACTTTTTATTAGTACAGCAGTCTTAAGAGATCTATTTAAGCGAATACATAAGCGTTAGATACATTAATTTTGTTGTACATCTGTACCTACTACAAGCATGAAGTAAGTCTTGTTGCTGCAATATTTTGGCAAAAGTGATTTCACTTGAAGGGAGTCCTGATGAACTGCTAGTCTATAAACTTTTCTTGTCTAGTGCTAACGTTCATTAGATCTCCTTTTCTGCATGTCAGAGCTTGCTAGATTGAATAACCAGCCCTCCATTGCTTTCATTGTCTGATTCCCTAAAGAAATGCAGCAGATACAATATTTCTCCTGCCTGCCAGGTTCACCATACTGCCAACACCTTCTCTTCTTAGTTTTCTTGCTAAATTACTGACAAATATAACAGGGGAGTAGAAGTCACAAAGATACCAAATTTCTACAAGTTCTGTGAAATTCTGCAGCTCAGTAGATAAGAGATCCAAATTATTTCTGCCAAGAAAGGAAATGACAGACTCTGAATTTCATGGTCTGTTGGCAAATTTCAGAGTTATCTGCTCTGTCCGTCTGCAGATTGTTCGAATGAGATGTGAAAGCAAGGCTGTGGGTCCAGCCACATAATAGGAGGCTGGAAGCATAATGTGAGCCAGATAATAGGAGGAGTAGAAAATCCACGGATATATTAGGGAACAGGATGAAGGTCAAATATCCGTCAAAGGTCAGTCTTCCATTCAACAAGATTTCATTTCATTCAACAGCAATGACATATTAGTAAATTACGTATTTTAAAAAGCACACAAAAGGCCTAGTCACAGAAATCACTGGCCAGATGCCTGGCTCCCACTGGCATCTGCAAGTCATGTCAGTGGGACCTTTCAGCATAGGAGTGGAGGAAAGTATCTGTTTTGCTCCTCCAAGAATTTACAGACTGAAAACATTGCAGCAGCAGGCTTTAGGGAACGTCTGATAAAGGCATATAGATATTTGTTTTTCTGAGCTTTCTTTCTGAGGAATTCAGTTTGACTGGATAACTTTTCTTGAAAGAGGGAATTTGAGAAAATAAATTAGTTATCAAGCTGATGACTCTTTTATGGAGTGAACAAATTATGATGCGTGTTCACAAAAATTGTCTTATAAACCAGCCATTTAGCCTGGAATTCTGCCTAGAGAGAATGAACCGAAGATTTACTGTGTTACCTACAGAGCTAAGCGATTTCAGGTTTCTGAAAAGGAGTCAGCTGTTACAGGAAATAATGTGTGCATTTATTCACATTTCAGTCCCTTTTTTTTTTTTTGTTTAAAGGCTGCACATCAGCAGAGACTACTGCTGTACTCCATATGTAGACTCAGTTACCTTTACCTGCTGTAACTGATGGTGTGAGAAAGACAGCAGTTAATCTCCTCTCCCTTCATGACTCTCCAGTGCTCCTAGCAGGGAGAGAGCAGGAGCCCATCGCAAGGAACAAGGGGAGTTTGTTACAGCTGGAACTTGTTAGAAGCAAGAGCTCCACTCTCTCCTTTCTAATTCCTTGAAAACTAATCGAATACAGGGTCTGCCACCAGTTTCAAGAAGAGATTTAGAGGCAAAGAAGTGAGGAAAAGAGGCAACACTGACCAGATTGAGGACCCATAGTCTATTAGTTCTTAGTGGAATGCATGTTTGTTGCCATGGGGAAAAAATTTCCGTCTTGATAGATGTGAGGCTTCCAGAGCAGTGTATCCATCAACGTGTGAATGTGCTGCAGAGCTTTCAAAGTGAAATATTCTTTTTTGGCTAAAGAAAGCTCCTTATGCTTATCTGAGCTATCATAAGCAGAGTAAAGCTGGGAGTAAAGCCCTACAGTCTGAAGGGCTAATGTAGGAGTTGTAACACAGGGCAAAACTTTACTTTCAGGCATTCTCTATCCTTGGAGGCTACTTAATCAACATTTACCAATCCACAGTATAAATCATGTTGCCTGTACTTTCTTTTTTCTTCTTCTTCTTTTTCTTTTCATGTGACTATTTCATTGTGGTGAACAATTTGGTTGATGCACTTCTCAAAGCTTCGCCAGACCTTAGCTTCATGGAACCCTGCTCCAGAGTTGTTAACAGTGAATGTGGTGTCACTGAGAACTAATGTAACCTTAAGGTTTGTAGAATTTGGTAGCAGTACAATTCCCTGGTGTAGTTTATATCTGATGAAAATGTGCTAATTTTTACAAGACATACAATGCCCTGTCTTCCCTTGCTATGTCATGAAGCATGGTTTGATTTAGGAAAGCAAACTGCTCTCTACATGAAGACCCAACCTATACATTCCAGAGGCTTGCAGAAAACATAAGATTTATTTTATAGATGTGAAGAGTTTGTGAGTAAGGAAGAGAACATTTCTCTTTTTATCTCTGTTTTATTTACTACCTGCATTATTTATTTATTTCCTGGATTACTTGCTACTACCTGGTTAACTCACAGCCTCAAAGAGGCCTTCCCCTTTTAACTGATGTATACATACTTCCTGTACATTTTTAATGACTCAATGCTGAGAAATACTAAGTGCTCAAATACCCCTCCTGTGGTAAAGCATTGGTGGTCTTCCTAAAACAACAAGCAATTTTTATTCTATTTCTTTAGGTAAAACGGAGTAATAAACCAGTTCAGTTGGCCAAGAGAAGGAATTGGCAACTGGTGACTAAAGTTAATCTAGAAATCTTAAAATAGTGATTTATTTATTCTGTGAGACTAAACTACAGGCATCACACAGGATAAATAAACACTTCCAGTTATCATCTTCATATGTTAAGGCCAGTATCTTAGACAAAATGTCACACATTTTCATGGTCATCTTTCTATTTAAATTAAAAAAATATATTATCTACAGTAGGATATTCTCTGTTTTTTCTCATGGTTATTCCTGCCCCAGTAAGAGATTGTTCCCGAATGAGGATGCAAACTCATTTGTAGCAAAGAGGCAGTTCCCTTTAGTTAGTCAAGAGGATGTCTTGAGCTCAGATTTGGATGAAATCCTGTGTCTCTCCAGACCTTAGGTCTTGAAGTCAGGTCTGCAGCGAACATTTCCATTTACTTGAGATCTTCTAATGAGAATAAGTGCATATTTAAACAGAGCTCATCCTGTTTAAAATTCAGTAGTAGCACTGACCACCTTCTATTATAGTACCTGTTAATTACAGCAGCTACTAGGAAGTAAAGTGCTTGATCTCCAGGCTGCTCTCAGTCTGAGAAAAGAGCTCTCAATTGTTAGCTGATGTAAATCCCTCTCTGTTTTTCTTCCTTTACTCTTGCATTCTTGGCCACATAATCAGTGAGCTTTAAAGATACAGGAGATAAATCTGTCTACTAAAATACAGGAGTATGGACAGCCTCTGGAATTTACACTGGAGTCTCAGCTGTAACTTTGAATCCCTGCAGGCTGGGAGGAATTTACAATCCAGTCAATCACGTCTTCTCAACAAAGTGACTATGATTGTCAAGTTTGGTATAGGACTTGGTGTGTGTTAGGCAAATCTCAAGCAAAATTTGTGTGTCACTGTCCTCCAGAAACTCAGTATTGTCTAGTCTTTGAATTGATTGACTGTTGTTTGTGACGCAGTGAGCAGCTGTATGTTAGCTAGTGAGTATAGCGCAACTTTCAGTCAATTTCAAGACTAAAATGTAGGTAGGAAATACAATGTAGGAGAGACTTTTTGGCTGCTGAAGCGTAATTTTCACGGTGATAAATGCTGAATTTCTGCCCAGTTTCCATTCGGGGTGCCAAAATAGCCTTTGCAGAGCTCACTGTTACTGCTTTGAACACATGCATATTTTCAAGATATCTGTTGTCCCTGAGTTTGGACTTCTAAGATCAAAATGTGCCTCGTCTTGCCTCAGTCTCCTCTTCAACCTGTCTGGGGTTTTGCATTATTCCTTCTGGCAAGACACTGGCAGACACTGACTGTCTGCCTTCATTAGCCACAAATCTGTGTTTTTTTCTGGAAGACTCAAATAAGTTTGCATCAATGCAGTAATCTATGTGTTTGGAAGACTGGGATTTGAAAAGATATTTAACAGAAGGTGAAATAATTAAAACCTTTTTGTACTCTTTAAATGTCTGAAGATGTGATTAAGGCTTTAGTTAAAGAAAGACGTGTTTCCAGATGAGAGTTAAATGAAGAAGGAAAACAAAAATCAGCCAGAGATTTCCTCCTGACGTGATAGCTCAATAACTGGACATGTTTTATGCTTCTGAGTTATAGTAAAAACATGACGAACTGTGAGAACAGGTTTATGCTGGCATGTTGAAGCCACAACTCAGCAGTTTCCATACCACTGAAGTCTGTGAACCTTACCTTTGAATAATATATTGTGGTTTTTAAGTTGAATGAAGTAATTTGTCCAGGAAAGTCAATCCTCTTTGGCAATCCAAAGGAAGAAACTCCACTTTGAAATTAAACTCTTTTTGTGGAGAGGATCACATTTCTTAAGAGGTGTATTTATTAACTTATAGCCATTAGGAGGCACAGTACCAAATAAGTATGCTATGTAGAGAATGGCTTTAAGTCATCTTTATGATGAACTGAGTATGTTTAGCTGTTCTGTTCACAACGTCCTATAACTTAGCCAGCTTCAATGGAGTAAGTCAATAGCCCCCGGGGCTCCTTGGTGGGCTCTTGATGTTATTTGAAATATTACAGAGTCAGGGAAATCTGGGGGTTAGACTTCAGTCTGTCTTTGATGGCTCCTCTGCTAAAGACAAAAAATCTGTCCTTAGGAAGGACAGAAAACTCAGAATTCCTCTGAGCTAAGTTTTATCTGGAGGGGAGATAGGAACCTGCCGCAGCGTTCTGACACAACCCAGCTGCTCCCTCAACGTTCTCCATTCGATTTATACGGAGTGTGCAAAAATTAGATTATTAACTCCAAACAAACAGATATCACAAAGAGAAAAGTGCATCCCCACCTCCTTCAACCTTTTTCTAATTCCTTTCAAACTTCTCTAAACTACTTTTCTCAATCTTGACACTTAACAAGTGAAATATTTTATTTTTATGCTTTGTCTCTACATTTTTTTCCCTGAAATTAAGCTGAAGGATTACAACTGATATTTAAAGCACTCTCAGTTTTCCTCACATCAGTTTATACTGCTGGTAATTCAAAAAGGTTAAGAAAAGGAAATAGAAAAACACCAATAAGCCATGTTGCTTTCATTTTTTATAGCTCTGGTATTCACTTGGTGTTTTAAAATATATACAAAATATGTAAAGTACTTATACTGGACACTTAATATAATATATATTATGACATACATAAAATGACTACTTTTATCATATTATGATGATAAAATAACAACATTCTACTTCAAAATATGATGGAATAAGATTTTTTCTAGGGAACTTTTTTTTTCAATTGTATGTTAATTGCTATGCAATTTCTGAGTTTTGTATCTCAGAATCCTGTAAAACAAAGAGGAATAGCCCTGTTCTTATTTACGTCTTCCTATCAGGTGTGGCAATAATAAATAAAATAACAATATGGAAAATCCTACTCCAAAATCTCCTGATATCTGTGGTTGTCTCTGATTTAAATGGGCTTTTAATAAGTGGAAAATGAAGACAATGGCGACAAAATGTAGCAACCTCAAAGCACAGGTAGAAATTATTAACTGTCACATCTTTTAGTTTATGAAATAAATTTTAGTGCCATCTCAACAGAGAAAAAAGTCTCTAGCTCAGCTGTGAGAAACCGCAACACTCACTGCCGCAACAGCTACCTAATAAGCGGAAGAGAGGAGGAACGGCCTAAAGTTGAAATGTCACTCTGAAAAGAGACTTTCAGACAAACAACTGGCAAGAAGAGATTAAGAACAGCAAAGAAAGAAATCAATGTCAGTAGTATTTAGGGAATGGACAGGAGATGGCACATTCTCGGTAAGTGAATAAGACTTCCCTAAAGAAGTACCTCTGTTAATCACATACTTCTTGGACAGCTGGAAAACTATCTGAGGGACTCCTTGGCTAGTGCCAAATGTGTGTGTGAAAGTGAATGTTCATTATACTTACTGCTAACGGGACTATTTTGATGCGCTTTTCGTTTTTAACTGAAAAAAGCCATTTGGGGTCTAACAAAACTGCTTGTAAGCCTATGTCAGGTATATCAGACTATCTATCTTGTTTGAAAAGAAAATAAAATAGATCTTAAGATATCTTTAAACAAAATATTAATCTTAGTTTTTGAAAAGTATGGCTGACCATTTTCCTAAAACTGCCAAAACCCACAACAAAACGTTTTACTGGTGTAATTTCTATTCCACTACAAATAAATATGCAATTTTTATCACTAAAACCTAGCAAATTGTTTTCAAATAAGTTTTTGTTAACAAACCAAAATATTATCTACACTGTCCCATTACTGTCAGTGGGCCTTTCAAAGACAACGGGAAGACTGCTATTTGGATTATGTCTTACACAGCCTACCTGTTTCTCTGTTGCAAAGACTCAGGTTTTGTTCTGGGTGCCCAGCAATATTTATGTACCTCGTTCCAACTAAGTAACAGTTAAGAGCTAACGTTCATTTAAAGGCTAGCTTTTAAACATTTGGTTCTGTGCTATAACTGCTCCTAAATTCAGCTCTCACATTTATTATCCAATTAGATTACATTAAAACAACCAGAAACTGAAAGTTGATCCATTGAAGAGTAACTAGTTTCGCAATCTTCTTCCAATTTTATTACTTGGAGGTTTTATAAGTAACAAGATTTTTTTTTTTTTGATATATGGATTTGGAATTGATAGTTCTTTTAAAATATCTCCTAACTCTATGACAGTATTTGGAAACAACAAGGTTCAAGTAGGCTTACATATGTCTAAGCAGAATATCAAACTTTTTAGATCCACTTTTCCTTTCATGGATGGCACTAGTGTTCTTTGGGAGCAGTTCATCTCTGTTGGCAAAATTCTTATTTTGTGGCATATAGTTCATTGTTGTTGAATTTATTAAAATTCCTAATTGCTGGCTTACTAGAGACAAAATAAATTCAGTGTCATGACTGCAAACTTCCTCCAGCGCGCTGCTCCCACTGTATCTTGTATATACATGAAATATCTGGCAACTTCAAACAAAAAAGATAAAAGCAGTGCTCATGGAGCAGAAATTGTAGATTAATTCAAAAAGCAGTGAGTTCTTTTAAATAAAAGCTTTTAATTTCATATAGACTATACAAGTTTCTTTCTCTAAGCATCCACTTTTTTCCCAAGAAAGACAAATACAATTCTTTGTAATCTAATGATAGTCTAACAGGTATGAAGACATAATCAGCTTGTTATGGATTATTTTATTTCTATAATGGTGTTTTAAAGTCACAATAACTGTCCTTGAAAAGTAATTTATCAAAAGTTATTAGGTATATGTTGCATTTTTCTTCCAAGTAAAGGAAAATAACTGCATTATTTTCACTTCTGCTATGTAATGACCAGTAGATCGTAACACTCAAGGCTGAACCCTGTTAGATATTACCAAAATATGCCCAATCAGATCTTATGGTGCTGCTGACAGGCCAGAAAGCTGCTTTATTTGGGGAGGATGGAGCAGAGCTGCAACAATTCATTGCATTTCACTCCTTTTGCCAGGCTGTCAGTGTTACAGACTGTAAAAAGTCAAGTGGTATATCAATACAAACAGGTTATAAGTTGATGAGTAAATACATGAAGTATATTAAAAGAGTAAAATATCTTGTTAATAATGCTACTTTTTCTATTATTCCCATAGAATTCTGTTCTCTTTTTTAGAGCAAGTACATGCTTGGCACAGGGAGCTCTTAGCTATGGATAACACGGGTCAAATTAATATCTGAAATAAATTCATGAAGTTTAAACTGACACTTTCAGATAAAAATCTAGCTGTAGACATGAATTAGTTGAGAAAAGATTCTACTGCTGAAGTTGTAAGGGGGATGGGAAGATTTTCCATTCTAAAGCTTCAAATAGGTACTATTTAACCATTTTTAGTTGTGTATAGCAGAATTCACTGAACTAACACTGCTTATCAAATGTTTGGAACCCTTGGGGCCAAGCAACTTTTGGTTAGTATTATAATATATAATATTATGCTATATAGGTATATAATATATACATATATTATAATATATAATATTTTGTATCTATAGGGTGTATTTCATGGGATTTGCTCTAGAGCTCAACATTAGCTTAAGCTGAATTATAACCTCCAAGTGCCTCTTTCTCTCCATTGACAAGAAAGGGAGTACAGGAGAATACTGGAGGGTGCAATGCAGTTTCCTAAACATAAGCTTTCAGCACTATTTGAGATTTTCTGGGGCTGGTAGGTATGATGTAGGACATGTGGGATACCTGTGCCATTCTGAATCTGCTGCTGAATCCAGCCAGGATAACCTAGGGTGTTTGAAATAATCCTAGATGCTTATGTTTAGACGACTGAACTGTTCCTGTAAACATTTTGTGGGGGAATCAGATCCAGGTTCAGAGTCCTGGGTGAGGGACAGTTGCTTCAGCAAAGATCTCTGGTATGATTGTAAGCACTGTTAGTTGTCCAGCTGGGTCTGGCTGCCTCCCTCAAAAGTGGTGGGTCCTCTGCAAGTCCTGTGTCATACCTGCCAGTCTCATAAAGATACCTTGCATAATCTAGGGTAGCTCAAATGACACGCGACGTGTTTTACATAGGTGTCTCTACAATGTAGCTGGCTACATATGAACTAGGCATCTAAACTCTCACTATGGATCATAGCATCTACAGCGATTCTGTTTACCAAATGCAGATATTTATCTTAAAATGAAGTGGATAGCTCACTGATTTGTATTTATGTGCGTGAATGAAGAGTGTATCAAACTAGAAGGCTCCTAAGGTGGAAAATTTCTTATTAAATGCCTGTTAAACATTTAGACCCAAATAAAGCTGCATTAAACATTCATACATTATATCGAGGAGATCTTTGCATAATGATTTTGGTCCCATAGCAAGGCAATGCCAAATTCATCAGGAAACCATGGCTGCCCTCACTCCATGAATTTCTCCAAATAAATATTAAATTGGCATGGAGTGTGTTACCCAACAGCATTTTATATGTATGAATGGTACTGAAGAATGGCTGTAGAGAGCACCTGAGGCAGCAGATTCCCCTCAAATAAACAGGCAGTGTTGTGAAGTGTAGGCAATCAGCTATGTAGCCATCTATAAACAAAGGAAAGGATATTTTATTCATGTCTGTATTCATTCTCTTCTGCCTATAGTGTTCTCTATAACTGGACTAAAATAGCTCTTGTGGACATAGATAATATCATATCAAATTTTTATACACTTTATATCATGCTTTCTAAATATGTTTGAGCCATGAACTGCTGGTAAAGTGATTTAAACACTGGTAAATCAGAAATTTTATGGCTTGTTTCCATCATTTGTTCAAAGTTTCTGTGTAGTAAATAGCAATTTTGCTAAACTTACAACATTGACAACGAACGAGAAAGCTCTTAAAAGCCTGCCAATGTCAAAACATTTCACGGCCATCAGTTCAAAAAAATCACTAGACTTCATTCAAAAAATTTCATATGTAAATGAATGGCTATCATCTCACAAACAGATGCAGAAAGCATCTGTAAGGAAAGCATTTGTAAGGAAAAATGTAATATTAGAGGAGATTAGTGGGCTTCCAGCTGTGACAAAGAAATAGTCAGCTACAGTATATGTGTTCTTTAAACCTCCTGCTTTGTGAAAGAATGAGAGTCTCTTCAGATACATGAAAAAAATGCATTAATAGAAAGGATGAATAATGGTAGAAGAGCTTTGTTTTACAGAGATTCAGTGTTATGTATATCTCATTGAAAATTATTTTTCAAGTGACCGAGGAATTAATATGACTGGCAAACAGCTGGTAATAAAGTTACCCTACAAAACTATCATTGTGCTACTGATTGTAATTAGCTTCTTATTTTGTATTTGGTTATGTCTGTGTTGTTTTACTTGGTTAACTTGCCCAAGCTTAGAATGGTTGGTAGCATGGGTAAATCACCATTCAACCCTGATAACAAGAGGCAAGATCAGATGTTTTAAGAAGATGACTCTCCCGGAGTCTGTAGCCCCAATGTGTTTTGGGCTGATGGATTTGGGTACCGACAGTACAACTACTGCACTCTCAGTGGTCTGCAAGGAGTGGGAAGTAGCAAAAACCTGTAAAGTTTGAGTGGATTTTGACTGATCGGATGGTCTATAATCTCCCCAGCTAGTCTGTGCATAGGTGAAACAATAAACTAACTTAGATTCTAATGGGTCCTAATAGCAATAACCCTTAGGAAAGTACCTTTTCTTTAATCACCTTGTACTAAATTAGTTTATGTTGCTTTTGCCATATTAACTGGATATAATCAGTCACAGACAACAGGGCACTGCAAACAAGACCTGAGTATGAGGGGCCTTAGTACAGGCCACAGGTCAGCAAGCGACAGGAGAACAACATCTGAAATTGATGGGCAGGTCCAGGTGATTAGTCACAGGTGATTGGATTGGAGGTGGGTGCCACCATCTGACTATTAAAACCCCTGGTAACAGAGATGGCAGGTGGTTATCATTATGTGGCTCTCCTAACTCTTGTGGTGGCAGGGGCCCCAGGTAAACGGTTATGTGCCGATGCCCGGCCAATGCCCAGAGCCTGATTCTAGGGCCAGCAGGAGCAAGAGTTGCCTTTCCCCCTGGGCTCCACTGTGCTGGCTCACTGGAGTGGCAACTGGGAAAGGTCTCAGGTGACTGTAGCTGCACGTGTGTGCATGTGCGTATGTGTATGCGTGCACAGCTTTCCCTGACACAGTCCATCCCTTGCCTGATCTGCTTAAACAATTGAATTTAGCAGTTACATGTTACCTAGTGTTCCTCTCCCCCCATGACAGTAGGTTAGACTGGATTTCTACTTTCAGTTGTTTAAAGTTAGGTGAGATTAATTCCATCATAAAAATCTGAAAATACTGGCCATTGTTGGGAAATGCTTAAGCCTGGATCCAGGAAATTCAAGTTCGTACCTGTATTATTTGTTCTCAGGAAGGGAAAACTGGATGCTGGCACTGCAGGCAGGAATTGTACAGTGTTTTATGTGAGTCTAATCAATCTGTACAAGGAGGAAAAGTAGTGGTCTAGTTTGATGAATGTAAGGTTAAGAGTTCTCAAAGAGAAAATTAACAAATCCCAAAGTATTTTTCTTCTGTTGCAGCTGCACAAGAAAGTAGGATACCATCGTCTACTGACTCCCCAAAAGGAGAAGAAAAGACAGCATGATTTTGTGAAGGTAGTCTTTATTGACGCTCATGAGTGTTATATGTGCAATGTTCATGTTACCAGGCTCTGACTGTTTGTTGATCCCATGGCAATTTGTGTATCAGCAGTAGTTTCATGGGCAAAACCCAATGGCCAGGATAAATTGTAGCTCAGATGTTTTCCTGTACCCTAGTTCCAAATAGATATATTACAATGGTAGGCAGTATTCGTGTGTAAAAAAGGATAGTTCAGTCACATAAAGATGAAACAGAGCAAGATCTGAAAAGTATTTTCTCAGCAATATAGTATTGTGAGACGCATATTGGAATATTATGAACAGATCTTATTCTACATATTTTAAAATGTGTTGAAATATTGTGAAGACATAAAACCCCAGCTAATAAACTGGCTTGAGAGTGGAAGGTCTTAGAAAAAGACTGAAGGAATTGAAAAATGTTGGTTTTATTACAGTAATTTTATGTCAAGAAAATACTAGATATTGGATATGAAAAGACCTTTAAATCTAGCCAAGAAAGAACCAATGAAATCAAATGAATTCAAAGGAGAAATAAAGCACATACTCTCAACAATGGAGAAAATTAAGGAACAATCTAGTGCCCGACGACTTCATCGATTCACTTCATCTATTGAAGTTTTCATAGTAAAATTGAGGGCGTTTCTTATCGATAGCAGTGAAAGAGCAACTGGGTGAATGAACTGAGATGCATGAGGTTAGAGCGTACAATATAATGTGCTTTTACACCATAGGAATTTATTTACCTGCAGATCTCTTGATAGGTCAAATTGTGGGAAAAGAGTGGGAGAATAAAAATTAATGTCAATCAAATTAGATGAACGAGAGAAATAGGCCCTCGCACAACAGTTAGAGAAACAGTGAAAAATGTGAAATAAATCTGAGGGGCAAATTATGTTGTCAGATACATCCGTATTCAGGTATATGAGTGTAAGCTTATTGATCTGGTCAGATATATTTTATACCTTGCAAGGCCACCTTAATAGGAACAACTATTTTAACACCAAGAAGGGAAGAACAGGATTTATAGCAGCTAAGGAAAGGAGATAGATTAGCAAGACTAAATGTTCGGTGAGATGAAGAATGTAATTTATGAAGCAAAAAATGCCTTTATTCTGCATTTCATTATTTTGACTGTAAATTAAAGTTTGTTAGCTTTCAAATTATTATTGGACATCTTTCAAAGAGTCTTGTTTGAACCTATTACTTGCTAGCAGGAATCAGTTGTGACTGAGGTATGGGCAGCAAGAGAACTTGTGTAATTCTGTGCCAAAAAAACTAAGCTGGTTATCAGTGTTGCAGTTCTGCAACAGTGTACAATGCAGTGTCACTCTGGCCTTCCCAGCGCTGCTCAGGGAGCTGTGTGCAATGGTAGCTTTGGAAAGGGAAAGTCCCTTCCCTCTTCTGTTTTCCATTGGAAGAGGCTGGCACTGATCAGAGGAATCCCATCCTTCTCAGCAAGTGCTGACATCTGTTACATAACTTTCCAGGGCAACTGCCTCACCTGGGTAGTTACTCCTGATCCAGAAGCCCCAGGCTTACCAGCTGCCATCATCACTTCTGCTGGAGGAAGTACAACAAAGCAACAAAGAACAAAGGAAGCTACGTTTAAAGAAGATTCTGTGTGCAACAGAATGGGAAGAATTATTTTGGAGCAGGAGGGAAAGTAGTCGGCAAAAACATTTTACAGGATACCTCTTAAGCATTGCCAATAAAAATAGTAACACTAAGGGAGACCTCGGTGGAATGACTTAGAAATTCAGAACAAAAGAAAAAAAGTAAAGCTTTCAAGTTTACATTTACAAAGAGCAAAAGATAAGTTATTTTGTTAATAGTACAGCTCTAGTGTTGGCCTACTTCAGTGCATTTGAATTCATCATTCAGTTATCAGCAGATAGAAGTTAAAACATGCTACTGAGAATGTACTGTCTTGATCCCTCTGTGGCAGTATCCTGCCTAAAGCAACTTTTACCAAATACAGTGCCATCCACTGGAACAATTCTCAAACATAGGATCCATTAAAAGAAAAGCAAAAAAACACCAAACACCACCACTAAAAGGCATTCTTGGTCTGAAAACACTTCTGAGGAAGCAACATCTTGTTCTTTCTTTTATAGATCAGCAAGTTTGTTATCGCCCTCCTTATCACACCAACAGAATGGGAATGTCCCACAGCACGGCTGCAGCCACGGCTTCCATATGACGTTGTACAAGGAGAGCTGCTCCGGGACTGGAGTCAGTGTCCTGCGATGCTCTTCAATGGCTCTTCCAATCCTCTTTATTACAGTGTCAAAGAGGGGTTCAGTGTCAGCCGCTAGAGGTCTGGTTTCAGAAGGGTCTCGTGCGAGATCAAACAGCAACGGAGGACTGTGATGGGTCACACCTTCCCCAAAGCATGGACAAAATCCTCTCTCGTAACAACCTCCAGCCCCAGGTGGAAGGAAGACTGGGGTCACATAATGAGCCTTCCAGATGGCTCCACCTGGTAGGAAAGAAAGAAATGTTGCAGGTACTGGTGGTTATCACAAAGCACTAGAATACTTAATGTTTTTGTAGAAGTTCATTTTTTGGGAGGAGGGCTGTGCTTCAGCTTTCGACTTACTGGTTTAGATAGTATTTCCATTTAAAAATTAAATGGTATAAAATTAAACTAAAAAATGTAAAATTGAGATTTCTGTCATATTTCTAAATTTCTCCAAAAATTCCCCAAAATTTCTCCAAAACATCAGTTTTTCCTGACTTTTTTTCTATAGAAAACAAGATTTTGCAGTTTCCTTATCTGAGTAGCAGAAGAACATCTTCAGTTTTGACAAGGGACTGAGGTAAGGACTTCTCCATCAGGTAAGGGTTGCATGGACTTCTCAGGCCTTGCATTCAGAGCTAGGTGAGAACTACAACCTACATGGTAGAGAGGGAAAAACCTGTGGGCTGCCAGAATTTTTTGTTAAGCCCCAGTATCCTGCCTCACATGATAGACCTCATATCGTATGCCTTGAAGAGAATTCTTTCTCTCATATAAGTATAGGTAATAATAGCAAGTTATTTATCACATTACAGCTGGAACTACTTGAAAAGCTGCAATCGCAGAATAACCATGACAGGCTATTCTGCCCCCATAGACTGAACCTGGTTCTTGGGGAAGAATTTCAGTACTCACTGTCCTTCTGGTGCCACCTCACTGCATGTAGATGAACGCCACAGTAATGAAACAAGAACTCATGCTCTGAGTGTTGAACTTTTCCTTGCAGTAGAGGCATCAAGTCCCGGCCATCAATTACCCTAACAGAAAAAATGGAAACCACCAAACTGGGCTAAGCTGCCCATTACTGCCTTCATTATGCACACCTTTTGTTGGATGTGACAACGCTGATCAAGGAAGGTTTATGAGTAGATGCTGAATCTCAAATGTAAAAAAGAGGTAAATAAACTGTGGTAACATTTACAGACCTAGAAAAGTAGCAGGAGTGGAAAAGAAATCCTCAGATTTTCAGAATGTTTCAAAACTGGATTTTCCATCATCTTCAGAAAAAAGGAGTAGTAAAGACACTTTGCACTATTGTACCTGTCCTGGGGTACTACTCCTCCAGCCAGATGTACTACTGTAGGATAAATGTCCATAAGGCTTGTTGGTTCATCAATAACTGTGTTTGCAGGTAACACTCCTGGCCATCTAAATATCCCTGGGACACGGATTCCTCCTTCCCAGCCTCCCATAGCTTTTCCACCTTTCATTAAAAAAACAAATTTTCATTAAAACAAACTTTTCATTAAAAATAAAGAGAAATTCTAGACAATTGAAATTGTACTGACATAAACTGACTCATGTTATCATTTAGCCTTCCTTAGCTTTTTGGTTTTACCATGAAGATCATTCTCCTCAATATCAGTGATAGCATTTTCACTACAGTAGAGCCCTCAAATGACCTCACACACTTACTCCCTTTTGTTGGTTTACAGATTGTCCCATTAGAACCTAGCATGGATAAAATTTTCAGACATGAAATGATTTCCCAGCATAGTTCTTCTCTCTTTCTTGAAGTCATATAGCATTCCTGTTGCAGCAAGTAAGGGTTCACATGTAAGGTGCAGATAAAAACATTGAACAAGAAGTTACACATTATTAATCAAAATTAGCTTGTGATCAGTTGCCTCAGAAGGAAGTGCCAGTTTGAGAATTCATGCTTTAAAGGAACATCTGCACATACTAGAATTGTCTAGATTTTTGGAATGTATAATTAGAATGAGACAAATCCTCTTCTAAATGATGAAACACCATTAATCCTTGAGCACACAATCTTATCTTTAGAGGTGCCCTGAGCACTTACTTAGTTGTTCCTGGATTGTCACCATCCCTTGACAGTTCTTACCTCTGTATATTCCATTCCAACCACCCAGCTGCCTTTTCCCTTCTTGTCTTTCCAGCCATCCACCATGATCAGAGGCAAAGTAAACTAGCGTAATATTTTTCAAGCCTTCCTTGTCAATAGCTTCTAGAACCTGGCCTGTAAGCACAGGAATACGCAAGTATTAAAAAGCAAAAACACAGCTTATATAACTTACAGCATCTGACTCGCAAACATTCATCCATATATTTTCTCATCTAGGCCAACCTATGTAGGGATGCTTATTGTTTAAAATAAATGTTTTGTAGGATTAAGATTTATATCTGTGATTTCAGAGTCTGTAAATGCATGGAAAATTTGTGATGCACTATAACGCCTTTATTGCCTGCATTGTAACAGAAGAGTAAAAACCTCAGTCACAGACATGATATGTATGCATATGTACCTGATTCTTATCTCTTTTGCAAAGATAGCTACTTTTCATCCTCCATGACTGAATGATAAATAACCTTCCTTCCCCTTCAAAAAAAAAAAAATACAAGCTGAAAAATAACATGAATCTGATTTCTGGAGGCACATCAATTAATACGTATGAACCTTTCTGGATTTGTGAAAGGACTGAAAAACATTCAGTACTCCGCTGAATATAGCATCGACAGACAAGTAGCCTCTGGGTTTACATCTGGAATTATTGTGCTTATCAGTTTTATTGCCTTCTGACATGCCCTCCTTAGAAATAGATAAGAAGAGGTCATAAGAGGCTGAAATTACCTGATCTTGAATAATCATGGAAAATTAAATAGTTCTCACTCCGTATAGTGTTTAGAAAGAAGAGCAGCTGGTTACCTTTGACAAGGGGCCAAGGGGACATGGTTAAAACTTAGTAAACACTAGACCATAAAAAGATGAATGAGCAGAAAGACTCATTTGGTTCAAGACCAGAGAAAAGAAAAAGTCCAAAATATAAGCCAACAGTGCTCATAAAATGACAGATATTTGTGACAAATACAGGCCTTTTTCTTTCTTGCTTTTGTTTCTCTTCCTTGTTCTTTCAACAATAACTGCCTTGCCTTTTCTATTATACATTTAGACTTCGATATTAGGTAGTTGGAGACACTGATATTTGCTATGGCAACTTACCCACCATCCAGTCCATCTCCTCTACATTATCTCCATATAAACCATGGCTGCTCTTCCCAAGAAACTTCTCTGTGGTGAGGAGAGGGGTGTGGGCATGTAAAAAGGAAAGAAAGAGGAGGAATGGCTTGTACTTATTTCTAAAAAACAGAAATCAACACTTTGTTGTTAGGGAAGAAGGTCCTCAGTACATACAGAGGTCATTCATAATGGAAATTGGTATTATGATTTGCATAAATCTTTCAGTAGTGACTTCAAAAACATCTTTCTTTGAAAGGTATTAAAATCTAATGGCTACAATCCATCTCACAAAGTAATACTTGGCTTATATAAAATGAGCCTCTTTTTCCCTGAATCATACCTAGGCAGAGTTCACATACACACTCACTCCACTTTCTTCTATTGCAAACCATCACAGTACTACTGAAATCAAGGGAGCAGATTCATTTCCTGCTATCTGGTCCACACGTGTCAGTCCGTATGACAAGGCAACCTCATGGCTCTATTTCCCCTCTGCTAGCTTTGACCTTTCCCCCACTCCTGTTCCTGCCCACACACACGTTTCTGCTATAAGCTGCTATCCTTCAAAGCAGCAGTGATGCTTTTATAGGTAGAAATACATATTTCCTCAAACTTGCTTAGAAATATTCAATTTAACATGTGAAAGTTTAGAAAAATTATGAGTTATAATGAAGCTGAGAATAACAGATATCTCCAAACTGTAACTGATTTTTGGTTTAGTACTGTAATAACATTAATAACATCAATAATTAATAATTATTAGGTATAATAATAATATTATCATCCTATATAATATTACACAAATTACAAGGAATAGTTCTCATGCGAAAATGCTGATATCCTGCAAGACACGCAAGAACTGGAATAAGCATGTTCAAACGAAGCACGCTTTACCTTTCAATAAACGAAATAGACTCCCTCAGGATAAGGGATGTAGTCCTTTCTGTCACCATTGGCTGTTCTGTAACTTCATGGTTTCTCATCATAATGCAGTTCCAGTATCTTATGAATCCATAACTTGAGAACCAGGATGCAAAGAACAGAAGACTAAACCCACCAAGGCAGGTCACCATTTTCCAGCTGACTGAAATCAAGCCAGTAAGTCTTCCCAGGGCAGAAGTGACTGTAACAAGACCAATCATCTGAGTGTAAAGCAGGAGTTTCCTTCTAAATTCTCTGTCCATCTCTGGAGGTTCTGTTGTTAGGCAGTCACTTATTAGTGTAAAAGGCATGCCATAAAAATAATCAAACCCGTGGTTTAAAGGGTGATGACAATGGTCATTGCGGGATTCACAGTTAACACCTTGATGCCACTTCCCTGAAAATACACATTGTTAACAGGTAAAGAAATAATATTCAAAAATTAGCTTTTCCTCCTACAAAACATTTCTTAAAAAATATATATTTTTTTCTACTTAAGTTCCTCATCCTACAGATATATTTTGAGTACAAACTGATGTAATACGGTATATCTTACGACTGATGAAGGCAAACCTGTATAGCATATAAATTTCCACTAGAGTTACTGGTGATTCATGCCCCAAAGCTTTGGTCAAATGTAAAAAAATGCGAATAATATAGGAACTAAAAATTGAGAAGCATCCAGATTATCAGAACTCATTAAAAATGTATGGCCTTTTCAGAGACCTGCCAGGTATGAAATAGGAGGAAAAAGTCCTTTTGTAAGTACAGTGCAAAATAACATTGTTCTTTTATCCCTTTACTTTTGACATGCAATGGAGAAAGCTGGAAAGCTTTCAATAGGTTAATGTCAGGACTGTGAGACCTCTCAATGACATGCTGGTGCCTGATCGATAAGAGGAACTGTGGGCTACATGATAGCATAGTCAAATAGTTTGTGGTGCAACAGCCGGTTTGCCAGACAAACCAGCAGATCCAGAAGAACTTTAGCACAGGAAAGAATGAGATGATCAGGATTTCTCCTCAAGTTACACGTACGTAACTTTGGTGACTGTAATACCTCTGTATACTGGATGAGAGTAAAAAGCCTTGTTTTATAAGTATTTTTGCCATTTATTTATATTTTATCAATTTTTAAAAAGTCAAAGACATCAGGAACCCCTTTCTTTTAAATTATGAAGCCTTCATATAGAAAGAAACATCCCATGACCTTTTGCAATACTATTTGTCCTTTATTATGAACATATGTCCATCATGATAAAGGAACCATCAGAATAAAGCTCTCGCTTCCCCTCTCGTCTGTTCAAACGGACTGGTTATGCACTTACGCAGAAACTTAATAACTTAGCTGATTTGGCTCAAAAATGGGTGGTGGTGATTGTCTGAGTCCAGTGACCAGAATCTCATTTTTCTCACAAGAGAGATGCAATTTAGCTGCATTCAATGATCTTTGATGCAATGCAGGCCTTTATAGATCAAATTGAAATGTCTGTACTTTTTGACTTTTACTTGAAAACTGATTTGCAACCAATTCTTATCATGGAATAAAGAATGGTACATTTACAAAAAGATGTTATCCTGAACAATTGGCTTACAATATTACTAACAGTATGCTAGCACTCAACCCTGAGTAGATTACAATAAAATTTCTACTTCAGGGAAAAAGAATGCTACTTTTTGGATGTCAGTACAAAGAAAGAGTAAAAGTTCTAATAATCTAGGTGCATGGATTTCTCTCAGCCAAAATCACTATTCATTTTGCCTCTTGCCATGTTTGCCTTGACATGTTAAGAGCAATCCATACAATGAAATAGATTTGTAATCAATATGTAGATGTATAGGTCATAAATACAGGTGTAGATATGGTATCCTTAGATTTCAGTAGCACTTTAGCACCATTTCCAGATGAGGTTGAAAAAAGCTTCTGACATGCTGTAAGACTCAGGTCTAGAGGATAATTTAAGTATCTATTTAAGAAAAATTAAGTTTATAATTAAGAGAAATTAATCTGTGAGAGCATATGTTACAAAACATTGTCTTTCAGACTACAAAGAATCTTCAAAGTGTTTCCCAACTAAAAGTTTGCTTGTCACATCAAGCAGCTGGTAATTAATGGGATTTAACTTTGCAGTTAAATTGTTTGTGCTCAAAACAAAACAGTTATGAACCTTTCAGGTGAGTCAATTTAGTGCTCATTCAGCCATGCTGATGTGGGCAGACACTGTGTAAGATTTCTTGCTTCCTGACTGGAATGTAAAGTTATTATTACATTTGCTAGCCTCACTCATCATCAATGTTTTCCATCATCCCTTACGATGCAGTTCGTTAGAAACTGTCAGTCTTGTTGGACTAAGTGATGCTCTTGATATCTGTGATGTGATTTTAGCTTAGATGCCCACAGGGACAATGCCAGCCCATTTCGGCTAACTAGCTTATTGGAGGGATGCAGCACAGGTTCCGTGCAGGGCAATACTTCTGACAAAGTGGAGACAAGTGTCATTGTTTTGTTAGTGCTTACGTACTGAAGCCAAGTAGAAGCACTTGGCAAATGGATACGGACTGTTTTATTGGTATTCTTAAACAATTAAAATAATATCACTACAAAACTAAAAGGAGAAGAAGATTAAATAATACACAACTTAAAATGCTTGGAGGATTTCATTTACTATTGCCCTCTACATTTTAGATTTATTGTACAGAATAAATACAAGCCCATTGCTGCAGAAACGTTTAGTAAATTCAGTTTATTTCTGCAAGTGAGGTTTCTGTGTGTGAAACATAGATTTTGGCTATTGGAATGCTCAGATGAGGTAGGGTGAATCACTGAAAAGTCGCCTCAGGAACGTTTGTGTTTTTTCAGGATGTGAAACTGACATATCTAAGATAAATAATTATTTGAAACTGGATCATGACCAAAAGTTACAATTGTATTAAAGAATGTCCTGTAAAATATAAAGTAAAATTGAACTCTTATTAATGAGTCTGAAGGATGCCGTGTTTTGTGGGCTGTATTGAGATCTTGGTCGACTATAGTGGCACATTGTCATTAAAGATGAGATAATTGTGCTGTTTCTGTTTTTGAAAGACCAAATCATCTGATATTGTAAATTGATACTATTGTTTTCAGTAGCAGCCGTTCCCTTTTGTACGACTTGTGAATGAGCTCTGAACTGTATAAAACATTAGGATGTATATTTAAATAGAACTCATGTATTTGTTTTTTATGAAGATAGTACTGGGATGATTGCCATATTGCTAGTAGAATACTATTGAAGAAATATTTTTAACAACATATTGGCCATTTTGTTTTTAACAACCACAGCTATGTTTGAAAGCAGGTCAACAGTAAAGATTATTCTCTTTAGTGGACAGTTGTTATGAGAGATTATTTTTGTTCAGGATTTCTTCTTACAGGATAATCTTGGATCAGGAAAGAAAAGCACTGCAACCAAAGTACGACCAGTTGCTAATTAAACCAAATGCTTTGAGTGAGATATGCAAGTGAAACTCGTTCTATGCCATCTTCAGAAATTTCTCCATACCTATTAGTCCCGTGCTGTAGCCTTGTTGCTGCACTATTTTGGCAAAAGTGGTTTCATTTGGAGGCAGCCCTCCTGAGCCACCGTTCCAAAAAATAACACCATAATTGTTTACAGCATCCATGCCTAGAAAATATAATAATAAAAAACTTTAGAAAGTATAACTGATAGAATATTTTTATCAAGCATATTTCCTTGTTTTCTGGTTTCATTGATTATTATAGTGTTAAATTTTTCTCCTAATGCTGTTTGTTCAGGGAAATGAATTTATAACACTGCACAAGAATGAAAAGAGCTACATCTCTCCATTACATAACACCTATTCTTCTTTGAATGGCACAGCTGTATAGAAGCTTTTATGTGCTTCCAGTGACATCCAGGCTCTACGGACTTCACTGATACAGTGTGACTGTGAGGGTGGGGAGCAGGATAAGGAGGTTTCAGCCGTATGTTAGCCTCAAACTTCAACTTCCCTAAGATTGTCTGGGAACTCAAAACTTCCCTGCATGGTGAAATGGTGCATATCCAACTCTTAAAAACTGCAGAGCTGCTATGTAGCACCCTAATCTTCTCCTCACCTGTAGATTTACACCCTGTTATTTGGCATTATATACTGGCAAAACCCCATCAAATGACTTAATGTGAAACACAATCTGTCATATGCCAGAAAACTAGGGGTAGGAGCTCAGTCTCCCATGGAAGTGTTTAATGTCTCTGATCCTGTTGTTATAGTGGGAGACAGATCCTGTAAATGCTCATTTTCCATATTCTGAGCTGTCAGAATAAGAGTAGGATGACGTGTCAGCTTCAAAATGCCTTGGGAATGAAGGCGCTGAACATCATTTGCAATAGAACAAGTGTCAAGTTGCTCTTGACACATGTAGAGCTATTTGTTTTTCGTATCTCTTCATCTCAGGAATGTAGTTTGACAGGATAGTATTTTTTTCTTCAAAAGCAGAATCTGGAAAAATAATATAGCTGTCAAATTGTTATTTTGTAGGATGGATGAATCCTGATACATAGCTAACAAAGCTTTCCCATAAACCACTCATTCTGCACCTAGACTGGAGGGAACGGACACAAGTCTGTGTAGATCTGCTCTGTTTTACCTGCAAGACCAAGCTGCTTCTGATATCTGATGAGGAAGTCATCCATTACAGAAATCAATGTAAACAGTGTTTCAGGAATGTCTTGCTAATCATGTTCTGAGTGATGAAATTTTAAATGTAACAATTAGCATCAACTCCATTCCTGCTGCAGTCTGTGTAAAGGAGCATTAAAGTGCAACAGAAGTGGAGAGCAAGTTTCTCTGCAAAGCTGGTTCTTCTCTGCTCTGCTTTCCTTCAGGTCCATTGAATGCACCCCATAAATATAGATGTAACCTCAGAGGAGCCTGGTCTATCTGGTAGAACTTTGTGTGTGTACTTAGTGAGGGATGATTTGTCTGCTGTATCCCTTCTGTCTGCGCACCCTCCTTTCTTTTGTGCCAATTGTATGAGATTGTTCCCTTTAGCAATAAAGCAATGCTTAAAGGCTACTTGGTTGTGCAAGGCAAACCTGATCGGAGGGGATATCTGCCAGTGAGGAAAGCTGCTCTGCTGGGGGTGCAAAGCGGAGCTGCAGCGATGTGCTGCATCAGCTTCACTCCTTCTTTTGCCAGGTGATCAATATTCGGGGTCCTAAAAACACAACCAACATTGTCAGGTGTCATTCAGAGGGTCTTCAAGGGGATGGTGATGAGGGATAATACACTTAGATTTATTTCGGGAAATTTCTTTTATTTCAAGATGTATTCTTCCCTTCCCTTCCCTTCCCTTCCCTTCCCTTCCCTTCCCTTCCTGAAAATGTATATTTTTTCTTTCTTTATTAACAATAAGTATCTGGATGAATTTCAAGTTAATCATTCCTTCTTGTTTTCCTCAGTCCTACAAAGGGCCTCACAGAAATGCACCCCACTGCTCCTGAAGAGCAGAATTCATGCTTAGAGGATAGTTATGTTGAAGTAGATGCCAAGCCATGCAGAGCCTCATCAGCTGCCTATCAGAAACTGCCAGTCAGTGTCAGTCAGGGTGAGATTCTGAAAACGTAGCTGGATGAGGGGACTGATCATACCAAATTTAGTTGTGTTCAACAACTAAAGAAGTAACAAGCTGGTAGGAAGCCAGGAGGCAATAACGTGGCAGGATTTTGAAAGAGAAGCCAAATTCTACGTCCTGAAGTACGAAAAAAGAAGTTTTTCCTAGTAACATAGCTCATTGCAATGATTTATACTGGATTTTGATGTGATACTTGGAAAGAATTACATAACAGTTAAATGAGGTAATGAGGCTTGATATGTGGGAAGAGGGAACAATTTTTCTGTCTTCAGGTGTATGCAGGAGTTTAGCATTTCTCAACAATTAAGAAATACACAAGAATTAAGGACGTATTCCCAGACTAAAACAGCTCTGGATAGCAGATCTGGCCCTGGGAATGCCCTCTAGATTGTGAGATAATCGTGATAGTGCATCTATTGTTAGTGGCATCCACGGGTAATCCCCCTATTTCTGCAGTAAATAAGCCTGAAGACAGGCCAAATAGTTGAAGGCTGGTAGAAGATGGCAATCTTACACTAAAAAACAGACAAACTCTACTCATTATTATGCTCTGTTTCCTTACCTGATAGTATCATTCCCATAGCAACCTATGTCTCCTATACCAAGGTCATCAGCCATGAACAGGACAATGTTTGGCTTTATTGTGATGGAAAGCTGTGGTGGTAGAAACAGACAGAAAACGAGGGAGGTGACCAGAGATGACCTGAAACACAGAAGAAGGAAAGAAAGCCATGAAAGCCAGGCTGTTCATGACTCCTGCTGCAGGTGGCTCAGTACTGTCCAACATGAGCTTGACTGCACACATTCTCCACCCAGTCAAAAACAAAGTCTTAAAAGTTTCCTCCTGGGTGAGTTAGCTTATGGTGGAGATCTCTGCAAATTTTCAGCTTGAGAATGACACCTGCATATTTGCTTCATTATGAAAACCCCACATTCATTCACATTTTAGTCCTTCCTGTTTTTCTTCAAAGGCTGCACATGAGCAGAGATTGCTGTGGATATCCATGCATCATTTCAGCTGCCTTCACATATCATGACTAAATACGTCAGTAAGACAGCGATTGTTTTAAACTATTTTCCCTTTCTCCATGAAGCGCTATATGATGCTTCCAGTAGAGAGAGCAGCAGCCCATTATAAGGAATAGTGAGAATTTCTTAGGACTACAATGTGAGCAAGAGTTTCAGTGACTTATTAGTGACTGCGAAAGCTATTCAGATGCAGGGCGTGCTGCCAGGGTCATGAAGAGTTTAGATGTTAACAACTGAGAAGAGGAAAGGCAGCACTGACCAGAGTGAGGACATCTGGTCTCTCTAGTAGTTCTTAGATAAGTGGAACGCTCATTTGTCGCAATAGGGAAAAAATTTCCGTCTTGATGGATGCGCAGCTGCCAGAGCAGCATACCTGTCGATGCATGAACATGCTGCAGAGCTTTCAAGGTGAAGCATTTTTATTTGGCTGGAGAAGCTTCTTGTGATGTGTTTGTTTGAAGTATCATAAGCAGAATAAAGCTGGGAGTTATACAGACTAAAGGGCTTATGTAAAAGTCATGACACAGAGCAAAATCTCACATTCAGGTACTCCCTAACCTTGAAAGTTGGACTGAAGAAAGTAGAGTGTTCTGTACATTAGGATCTAACTTATAAATTCCTGATGCTAGCAAAAATCCTAAGATGTGTGTTACAGAAGTGACTTTTTTTTTTTTAAACTTATTTCTTGGAGTGCCAGGAAGGTTAAGGTGGCACCTTAAATTTAAAATTTAAAAAAAACAGAGACTTCCAGGAAGCTAGGTTTAGCTAACAGAGTTTTCACGGCTATCTATCTGCAGAAAAAGTAGTGAAAGTGGTATTCGTGAAAAGTGGCTGAAATATCTTGCAAACTTAGCAGGGAATTATTTATAGTGAAAAGGAAATGCTGAGGCTCACTCCTGCTCGTGTTTAAGGGTTAGATACCTTAGAAAGACTGCAGACAAATTCCTTCCTTAGTTTGAAACCAAGACCTCAGATTCCCTTCTTCATATAGGTGCTGTCCACACTCTTCTTTAAATGGAGTTGCAGCCATTCGCTCACTTGTACAAAACTGCACTGGTTAGACACTGACTGTGTAGTGGGTAAGCCTTGGTATCTGCCTGAGAAAATATGGGCCTGTCATTCTTTTTACCAAACTAGTTATCAGTTCCCATTTACTGGCTCTTCTTTCTTCCCATGACTGTTTACAGCCTGGTTGCTGGGCCTGTTAGGTATGCTGTGGGAAATAGGGGTTTGAATCCCTCTCAGATGTCAGCAGATGTCAGATCCGAGTCTCAGATCTGAGTCTCTTATTTTCTAGGTGAGTGCTTTATTCACTAGGATTACATGTAAAGATAAATACTCACCTCTTTGCTGGCTTGTCTTTTAAATAAATTAACTATGGATGCTATTCCTTGAGAGGATTTGGAGCTGCTAGCATGTGCTAATAAATATCCTAATTGTGGGGCATTTTCTAAGGACGTGAACAGAGTTTATGATTCATGCTTTTGTGGCTAGACTGTTATAATATAGCATAGGGGGAGATAGGTGTCTAGAAGCTCTTCCTAGAACAGGATCCAGGGATGATTCAAGATCAAGGCATAGGTGCTAAGTGAATACACGGTCCTTATAGGCCTGTGTAGTATCTCATTTCAGGATCACTTTCTTTGGCATATGCACAAAAATTCTGCTGGGGTCATGTTATAGACCCTCTTTGGATCTCACCCTTTGTGCTTGGAAGACACACATATAATGTGTGTCTTCAGGCGCACACTGTTTGTTCCTTTATTTAGATGTTTAAGACTGGAATATACCTGTAGCATGCCAAAGTCCCACCATCAGCCTAGCTGAGATGTACTTCGAAGCATTGCATCATTCCTTCTAGGAATCGTAGAGACTGACTATCTGTCCACATGAGACATGAACCACTAGTTCAAGAAGCTTACACTTTCTGCCAAAGACCTAAACACTTACACACAGATTCCTGCATTGTTGTGTATAGGAGGACAGGGATTTGGAAAGACATTTGAAGAATATGGGATGATTATTTAAGAAACATGTGAGTTATTCAAGTGAGAGAGGGCTTCAGGTCTTAATTAAAGATGTGGTGTCCAAATGAAAGCTGAGTTAAATGCAAAAGAAAAATTAAAAGTTGGTCAGCCAGTACTTCTTTCTGCAGTGGCAGGAGATCTAAAACTGCACATAACATAGACCACTGCTTAGCAGTCAAGAAGTGACAAAGACGAGAGAAATGTTTTATTGAACCAAAGCACTCACTGCTTCATATGCCTCCAAAACTGGTGAATCCTGCATTTGTGCAAGACTTGCACTAAAATAATAAACTGAAACATTTCATTTGGCATAATTTTTTTAGAAAATAAATCCCCTTTGTCTATCAAAATTTTTCTCTTTAGGATTATGCCCTCATTCTGGAGAAGAGCTGTAACATAACTACATGTATCAGCAGATCTTCTTCTGCACTTATACCTATAAAAACAGCCACATGTGTATCATATGAGCATGACAGCCTAAATCTCGAGTATGGCCCTCTGTTCAGGACGAGATGTGGGCTGAAGGGAGAGGTATTATGGACCTCAGTGCACAGGAAGCTGGCTAACAGCCTGCCTGGCACAGCAGCATCCAGAAACGACAGAGAGCCAGGGCACCTTCATTTTCTTTCCTAATACCTCTACTCCTGGTGGGAAATCAAATCATTCCTCCCCTCAAAAGTCTTTGAGTAGGTAGAGGGTATGTTAAACTTTGACGTTGACTCAAACAGACATCATGAAAAGGAAAGTGCCAGGTCCATTTAAAATTTCCTTTTCTAATTGTTTCCAAACTTCTCAGGAGCATTCTGACTTGGGAACTGATGTGTGAAAAATTACATGTGAGAGCAGTTAGTTTGTTTTGGAGGTTCGGGATATTTTTTAGAAGTTGTTTCGGGAAGTTGTTGAACGTAAGCAACTTCCTCTGACGTTTTCATCCAGATTGTGGCCATTGTGTGGTGAAAAGTTTAAGAACCAGCAACAATTAAAAAAAAAAAAACCAAAAGTAAATCAGAGTTAGTATACTATAAATTGTTTTACAATACGGTATTATGTCATTACTAAACTTAGATCATTCTAATTATGATGTAATCATAATTCATGAACTTTTTTCTTACCAGTGAGTTGTTGGTTGCCAAATCATTTCTTCATCTGGTGCGTTCAGATCCTGTAAAACCAAGAGAGGTAGGATTGTCATGTTTGTATCTTCCTATTAGTCACTGCAATAAGAATGGACAAAAAACTTAACCCGAAGCCCTTCAATATTTTCTCTATTTTATTTAGTTCAGTTGACCTTGGATTAGCCCCTGAATGAACGAGAGTAAAGGCATTAATGTTGTTTGTTATTGATAGGACACTTTCACTTCTTAGAGAAATTTTACTCTTTTGTGTAGAAAAGTTTCTCTTAAGATACCAAAATAATTCTCTTTTGTTGCATGGCTATGCCATATGAAAAATTGTTACTATTCAGTCGGAAAGGAAGAGAAGATCTTTTTAAAGCACAGTCCTCAATATCATTTATTTTCCTGTAATCACAGACACAGTAATAGCTTGCTGCTTCCTCTTAGAATGTGCCAAGTTTCCTTTCAGGCTTGTGAGAAATATCTTTAGTTGTGGAAATGCTATTCATCCTCTTTCAGATATGACATTTTCATAGAAGACACTGAGTTTGTATTCTCTTTTTGTTTGACTTACACTCTAGCCTAGCCTTCTCCTCCTGTGCATGTGCCAGATTTCTGGGTTTGATGATATTTTCCCTCTCTGTGTATAGCTTTCTGCAAAGGGTTCTCTCAGGCTTTCTCTTTTATAGTCAGGACAAGACAAACCATTAAAAGGATTTAAAGTAAAGGCCAAATGACCTTGATTCATAGGCTTTAAAACAGATTCCTTTTGAATTTATCTAATGCGTGGTTAAACAACATTGAACTATCTCAAGTGTCCCAATTTTATAAATTGTGTTGGCTTACCATTTTGTTTTCCAGAAATGGTAGCACTGAGCAGTTTGGTTAATATCTATCTGAGCAGAAAATATTGGTGTTACCTGCTTCTACTACCTGGATTTTGTTAATAGTTCTTACACTCTCTAAAATACATTTTATTCATCAATGTTATGAGCCTCAATGGGAAAATTAAGATTTCTATGCTTAGAGTTTTAGCGGGAAGACGATATTCACATGAGATTAGAAAAAAGGTGTTCAAACAATTGTAAACATTTGTTTGCAAGCATCAGTGTTAACACGACACTATCTATAGACACTCAAACTTAGTTTCCTGCATCTGGATTTGTGCTTTTGCTATATCCTAAGTTTGTATAGGAAAGATATTGGTGCACACCTCAGGCATCTTTTACACATAGAATATGCCGCAGTAGCAACTGAAATAAACGGAGCTGGAAATATGCAAGTTGAGGAGTAATTGTTTGTTACTAACTGCCTATACTTTATAGAGTTATATTGACTCAAAGCACAGGCTGGAGCTCAAAGCTCAGTCTCCTCTAGAGCTGCCTATAAAATAACAGTTGTTATACAGAGAATAGTTTACTGCGCCGAATGATTATACCCTTGTCAAGCCATTTTCTTCATGAAAGGCAAGGGGAAAAGGGGAACAAGCTGTAGGTGTAAGAGGGAAAGTCAAAGCAGTTTACTCTGTTTCGAGAAGCTGGAGAGGGCCCAGGTCCTTGCACTGCAAGGCAGCTCTTCCTGTGGGTGCCCTAAAGGTCCCAGGGGTAGCAGCAAGCCCCTGCCCCATTCAGCCACAAGCAGTTTAGAGAGTACGTTTTGGGACCTCCACCCAGCATACCAAAACAGCACTTAAGCCATTGTACAACCAAGCAGTCCAATTTATTACCTGAATTGAACTGAGCTTAAAGAAAAACTCTCTCTCTACCCTACCACTCATTAACCCTCCCCTGAACAGATTCTATCCCCTTCTTTATCCATTTTAATCATCCAGGAGGGTATAGCCAGAAGAGTTTTCATATTTTAGTGATTTTTTTTTAATTGACTGAACTTTTTAAATCAATCTTTACTTTTCTGTCAAAATACTCATAAGACACGGACATCCAAATTCAAGTCAGCTTGCACAAACCTAGAGAAAACATTCACATTTTTAGACGTACTTTTAACACAAACAATACCCATTTGTGGCATCAGTTCAGCAACACTCAGTGAAAACTCTTGCAGGTAATCCCATTCAGTCTGGTACTGTTCAGTCAAGGAAAATATCTTCCTAATTTATAGACTTGGCACAGCTAAACTAAAAGCCAAACTCATGAGAAAAAATTGTCTGCAGCTGACTGCTTTCACTTTGTACACA
This sequence comes from Struthio camelus, assembly GCF_040807025.1. Taxonomy (NCBI): domain Eukaryota; kingdom Metazoa; phylum Chordata; class Aves; order Struthioniformes; family Struthionidae; genus Struthio; species Struthio camelus. The sequence continues at coordinate 146,610,345 of NC_090942.1, read as the reverse complement.
GGTGAACACTAGGTGAACAATGTTGTTTTAAGGGGAAATGCCTTCTAAAAATTTCCTCAAGATATTTTTATCTACAACAGCAACAAATTTATCCAAGTGCCCGTTAAAATTTTCCTGTGCATTTGCAAACATAGAAAGGCAGCAATACAGTACCTGGTATCAAGTTACTCTCTGGTGAGTGAGAATAGCAGGCAGCTGATACACCCGAGTGTGAGCTTAGTTTCGGTCAACTTAAAACCATTCCAAAATTTTCGGCAAAACAACTGCTGCCACAGCACAGCATCTAACATCTGTTTCTGAAGGCAGTCCTTAAATAATCTACCCAGCTGCTCATGCGCGATTCTCCACAGGAAAGCCTTGTTGTACTGAAGTTTTCAAGCTGCTGGAGAGTTGAATTTGTGCTGGAGTTCCTTGCGCTGCACCTCCGATTGCCGCCAGCACAACGGTAACATTCATGCGCACAGGCAATTCGGCTTAGGCAACACCAGCGATCCGGGAGAATGCTTTCTGCCCTATCACTGGTTTCTCAAAGGAAGCAAAGAGCCTCCTTCAAGTCTGACCCTCGCCAGCGAAAAAGGATATAAATAACAGTTCCCAATAAACGTCACCTCATTTCCAGCAAGGAAAACAGAAGATTGCTGTACTTAAGAAACAGCAATTCTTTGTCTGCGGAAAGAGAAACTGAGAGAATATCTTTGCTATATAACAGCCTCAAGTGTCTGTAGTGATAACAAGGTCACCTCTGCACGCACAGTAAAAAGCAGTTTTAGGATGCGAGGAGGAAATGCTGGCTTGGGACCTGAATTTGCTTTCCCTGGAAAAGGAGGCATTCAGCTCGACTTTCGAGTGCTTTTGGGGACAGGGTGGCCCCATGCTGTCATGGCATGCCTGTGCTTGAACGGGCCAAATCAGCCCCACTCCTTGCCCTTGGGCTGGTTTGGAAACAGCCTGTAGAGGCTTTTTCTGGTAAAATGTTCTGCAAAAGGCTAGATTCATCGGAAGCGGCAGGGTTTTCAGATATGCAAATACGCTGCAACTTTCTGCAAGGCCACATTTCATCTCATATCATTTAACACAACTTTCAAGGTTACAATCATCTAATTTTTTGCTGAACACAAACATTAGAGGGTGGAATTTCTGTGGAATTGCTTTATTTCAAATTATGTGAGGTGCAACATGTTCTTATTAACACAGCTAGTTTACTGCTGGGAAAAGTCATGACTGCTGTATCTACATAACAGGACCTAACAATATTTAATTTTGTTTTGGGAGAATCAATACTATTGTTCAATATGTTATCTAAATCCACCCACGTCTGAAAGTACCAACTTTTTAGAGCTTTATGATTTAATAAAACCCCATATATATATACTTGGTGATGATAAACTAGTATCCAACCAAGAAAATGTGTGTTAGAAAGTAGAATATCTTCCTGTTATCAATTTAGTTTCTTATTTTTATTCACTGACTGCAATCTTTGCTAACATAGGTGCCTCACGGTATTACGTGACATTTTCAGACTGGCATCCCAGTTCTTAGAACCAGAGTTCAAGACGGATGGCTTTTCAAACAAACATCTGCAGAGCAGGAAATAAAAGTTTTATAGTACAAGCTAAATACAGCTGTATCCAACTCCTCCTTCCACCACATTGCTGGCAAAAAGCATTAGGAGTTACCTGCCTGCTCTCCATCCCCAGCACGTTCATGGCCACATTGTATTTTGCAGGAATTAAGGAATGCAGCGCAGCAAACCTATATGGGTGTGAGGAGATCCAGCACATGCTGATCTTTCCTGTGTTTGCACGTGAGGCCAGAGGAGAGTGGCCACAGGGGCCATTGGCTGGAAGTTTTGGGCAGCGCCTTGGTGCACAGGGATGCTCCAGCCCTGAGCTGTCAGCAGCCAGATGCTGAACGAGCATGCTCTGCAGGCTTAATGATGAAAAAGCTTGGGTGGGGTAATATGATGCTCCAATAGATATTGTTCTTTTCATTTTGAACAGATTAAAGTTACATTTTGGTTAATACTTTCTTTCTTGATTTCTTTTTTGGGTCCTGCTGACTCAAAAACCCATGTTCTGGAAGAGCACGAGATATTATCAAACCATAACCTTCTATTACTGACAGAGAATTTCCTATGTTTTCTTATCTTAAAAGAGAAGGAATATTTTACGAGTTGGCGGTTCACCAAGCAATTGCAATGCGCAGGTTGGCTTGTTGGTGGAGTATCTCCAAGGATAATTACAGCAGCCAATGTGATTCCCAGGCAGTTGAGGGCTGGCTTGCCCCATGGCGTACTGGAGAGGTGCTGGCATGAGGAGGGAGTGTCATCAGTGGTGTCTTTCTCTTCCCACCACAACATTTCCATGCTGGAATGGTGGCAACCGGCACACAGGAGATATAATGTGTCTCTCTGGTTTTCCTTCTGTCCTTCTCTCCTTGCCACCTGCCTCCCTATTCCCACCCTCCATTATAATCTATAATCTATGAGACCTTTAGACCTCCATAAAACACCTCCCATTCCCCTTCATTGTGTCTTTAGCACTTTAAGATTCATTAACATGTGTAGGATTTGTTGTTGTCTCATGCCCTCTGCTGTTGTATATACATTTTCTAAGAAGAAACTGTCTCAGAAGGTGCTTGATTTTTCTATTCAGGTTGCAACCCTACCTGGGCCTGTAATAGGATCTTTTACATACGGGATCCCCTCCACAGCTATCCTATTACTTCTTTTGTTTTTCCATGACTTCTTGTAAATTGTATAGCACTTGTTATGGAGAACCACAAACTACAACTGCTATGTTATTTACTAAATTTAGCGTGTAGCAGAAAATTGAATGCATGTTTACAGTTATACTGCAAAACATGTCTTCAGTGTTTTTTATATAACCTAACAGAGAAAGACCTAAACCAGATCACTATCTGAGTGACAAGAAAACCTCACACATCACAGGAAACAATTGCAGCAGACATGAAAAAACACTTATTCTGTACGCTTTGTCAAAGACATGTGGTGTGAGACCTTTCTGCTGTTAGATACTCAACAAAGAGCTGCAGCAATGAACTATAAGACTCATGGCACTGACAAAAAGACAAAAACTTATTTACGCAGGCCAAGGCCAACTAATGGAAATTAGACAGCTTACACAGTCCAAAATAAACACTGAAAGGAAGGGAGAAAATAATTCTAAAATAAGCTCTCAAATAAATAACTTTGCTTGTTGCAATCTGGCTATTGGGACTTACCACTTGGGCACAATTACAGGTAATGAACATAAAGGAGGGAGGGCACTTTGTGTAGTCTAAAGACATTTCTTTTTTTTGCAACAGTCTTGTACACATATCTTTTAGCTGTGTTTTCTTTAAAAAGAGATAACGGAGGAAGTAGCACTTACTGACCATTTTAAAGTACTCATCATCCAAACGCTTGAAGTCCCAAGGCGGTAGCAGTTTGATACTAAGATACAGTGATGAAAAGGCTCCCTCTAGTGACCAATTTATTTTTGAAACTTGCTGTTCTAGAGAACATTTGATTCATGCTTTGCCTTTCTGAAAATCAATTACCCTTACATGCAATGATGGAAAATGGTGTGATGTCTTTGAGCTTTGATTTACACTAGTTCTTCAAGGGCTGAATGCCCCAGAGCAGTCGCAGAGCCCTAGCTGTGGTCCTGTAGCCCCTATTCCAGCTTCACATCGTCAGAAGGGAACCAAGTTCGGGCCCACCAGGACTGCTCTGAAATGTGAGCCAAAGCGCAGTAAGCAGGGATGACCGGGAGATTCCCTTCAAAAGTGCATCTGAGCTGGAATGAAACAGTAACTCAAATGCACCCGTTATCTAAATTCTGCCAGGGCCTGACTTAGAGGACTTACAATTCTCAGACAATGATTCAGACTACTTACGCACCATCCAATCTCTCAAAGGATCTAAAAAAATCTGTCTGTGTTTCCATCACGAAAAACAGCATCCCATGCCATCTCAGCCTAACTGCCTCCTTTGGTCAGTACAAATGACAAGGGCCAGCTACTCGCATGTAGGTATGATCTAACTCTTCAGCTCAGTGCAATGGAGACTCAGCTAAAAAATGGAAACATTTTGTTCTGGTTCTTGCTCTAATGCTTTTTGGTGGATTTTTCTATTAACATCAGTGAATATAAAGCGCACTTAGAGCAGGAACCACGACTCTGGATTTCCCCTTCAGGAATCCCACCTTTTACAGGAGAGAGGGAGGTTAACCCTGTTCAAAGCAGCTTTTGACCTTGTATAAATTAAGAAGTAAAAAGGAGCCATGACCATCCCGTTCAGCTGAAGAAAATGACTAGCAGATGATTCCCAGTGGAAAAGAAACTACCTTCTCTTCCTTGCGCTTGCCTGCACGAAAGGGTACTTAATTTTGGCTTCCAGGGCCCTTCTGCTGCCCTGGGTCCTGCACTCGCTTTGTCTCAGACTTACGCTTACCCTTTGCTGTTGGCTGCATCTGGCTCAGGAGCGTGCAGCCCTTGCATTGCCCTGGAGAAGTGGCCCGATCTGGTTTTGCTGCTCAAGAGAGGGGCGCCCGGCTCTTCTGGAGGACCCTATCCTTGCTCCTGCAATTGACCTCTCCTGGCTATACAGGTTGTGTAGGCACCATAGCACTGGGAGCAGCACACTGCTTTTTAGGACCTGCACCATATAAGTGTTTAACACAGGCAGGCAGTCTCAGGTCCTCTCTTCCTTGTATTGCAGTGAAGGTAGTAAAAGCCTAACGTGTGAATATATGTGTAGGCATCTAAGTTTACAGTGCCTATTTCAAATATTTCTTTTTATTTTTCCATGCAAAATGGAAAGAGGATATTTAGAAGGTTTTGTAGGCAGTTGAGGCTGGCAGACTGAAATTGCACAGAAAATAAATAAAAAAGAAAAAGAATGTTTCACAGCAGTAAGATCAATAGAGTGAAGGGATCTGAAAAAATGTATGGATTTTTTCTAACAAGCTCTAAAATACACAAAATAGAGTTTAAGTTTGATAGCTTATGGCAACAGAGCCTATACTGAACATGTTCTTAAAAAACATGCCCTTTAAAACTACTTCAATCTATAAGAAGCTGGGATAAAGCACAATAGCATGTGCAGGAGTATCTGAAGATTTTACCTGATCCCATGACCCTGATCCTGCTATCCCGCTCTTTTATGAAATTTCCACCACTGTGACTGTTCTTGCAGATACCAGGACCTATAGTCTCAGTGGGTTGCTAGTCCAGGCAAAGAGGGATGGTTAAAAATCTATGGCATATGGTTTCAGACTGTTTTCTGATGCTGAGACTAAGTACATTCATATAAGCAGAGACTATCTAGAAAACATAATATGCGACTTTTATAAAATATTTTTACCAGCATGATAATTTGTAAGATAACATAGCGAAAAACCACAAGCCATTGGTGTCACTGAACAAAAGGAGCTGGATAAAGCACTCCCAGGGTGGCACAGATTTACCATGTTTTTATGAACTTAATGTGGAATCAGGAATTCCTTTGTGCTGATATACTTTACTGTAGATCTTCACAACAAAGTATAGGAGGCTTTAGTATGCATTGAATGCTACAGTTTCCACTGCTTATCAAGTAGCAATTAATAGTAATAGACATAAATAATTGAGCATTATATAAAATTCTGGTGAACAAACTCGCTTAATGACTTTGAGAATTCCATATTCAAGTCAATTGTTCCGTCTGTTGGAACGTGATCATTTAAACCCATGAGAAAGGAAATCTATAACGCAACAGAAGGATGAAACCTTAAAATGTCCTGAGACACCTTAAAAAGCAGGGAGTGATCCCGCAGAGCAAGTGTTACGTATAGGTTGCATACGGGTTGTAGGGGATAGAACAACACTCATCTTTACCTGCAAATAGCCCCAAGAGTAAAGTCAAAAAGTGACCCTGGGATACATTTTGGTAATGATTACTATTCCAAATTTATGGAAATGTTGCTCCTTGTTACTACAGTTCACAAATCAACTTAAAACTGTCTTCAGTGTTTTTCTGGCAACAGCCACAAGCTGCGGTTTTTGAGTTTAGCATTTCAAAAGCCATGGCGCACTTTGATTTCAAGCCTACTAATTGTAATCCTCATCGCTCAGAAAACAATGGAGAAAAAAAAAGGAGAACACGGACCTGTAAATTCAGAGCATTACAAATAGTTTGAGTTAAGTCAAAGTCATTGTAAATATCGCTTTTTACTCCAAGCTTGAAAAAGAGTACTTGTCATTCAGAAATGAGGATCCATTTCAGAAAATAGGTCCCCTTATCTATTAAAAATCACAGCAATCATCCTTTGCAGTTACAACTGACTGAGCACCAAAACAGCTCCAGTGTTGTAAAAAGGGGGAAGCGTGGGTTTATAGCAGCGGTATTGTTTGTACTTTCAGGGAGTGCAACTTTGCTCCAGAAATCAATGGTGGGAAAATTCCTAATAAAGCCACCGAGAAACAGCTCTGCGGCAATGGTCTGCATAGAACAAATACATGGATTAGGAGCTCTGAAATGTTTTGATATCAATGGCATTCTTAAGCCAAGGCTGTGTATACTACAGACTTCTCCTGGCATAGCTATGTCGGACAAGGTTGAGAGAAGTGCATTTTTGCCAGTGGTGGGAAAGAAATGACTAAAACAAACTACACTGGTAGGAGTGCAGGGTTTAGTACAAAATGCGTCTGCATCAGGAATGATTTGCTGATACAGTCTTGCTGATACGTGACATCCAAGTGCTCCTGCAATGGATGTGATCTTGCACTTTTCACTGGTGAATATGAGGTGTCTTTTTCTCACATCTCACTTTAACATCTCTAGATTTGGGAGATAAATGAGTAGACTAACATGTCAAAATATTCTTGGGATTTTTGCATATATATCATGCTGTGATCTGGAATCCAAATACTGTAGTATCTCTAGGCTTACACAAATGTTGAGAACTATATTTCTTTTTTTTTCATTGTTTTTGGGCTCTCTCTCCAGCCCAATTACCTATCAGTTCATGAAGTTATAGATTTAATTCCTTTCCCATTATGTGTACATTATATTTTAATATATCTGATTTTCCTACCTATTCCCTCCCTCTTGACTTTGCACAGTTTGTAATTAAGTACAGTAGAGCCCCTTTTTAAGTATTAGTCAATTGAATTCTACTGCCAGTGTAGTTTAGGGAAAGGTCACCACTGAAAGGTAAACCCACGAATGTGATTTCAAACTTTTATCTTTATCTCCCTCTAAACATATCTTTTGAAGCATTAAAAATGCCTTTGAAATTCACAAGTCTCTTTTATTTTCGTTTTATGGAAGGTTAGGTAACAACTTTATAGCTGATGTTGTATTAAGCAGATTTACAGAAGCAGAACTAAAACTCCTTTCATTTTTATAATGACCAACTCTTTAATATTTGGCAAAATACTTCTAAAGAAAAGAAGAGATATTTCCCAGTATTTTTAATGCCGTGTATTTACTAAATATTTGACTAAAAGTCAAAGCCTGTATCTGCAGATTTTTAAAAGTTTTTTTATTTTTAATTTTATCTTATCGTTTACCTACTTGGGTTTAGCAATGAAACGAATCAAATTTCCCACAAACTGCAGACTTCTTTCCTTCCCATATTGCATTATAGACACTGTCCAGTTGCAAAATATTAAACAAACCAAGAGTGTTCCCATGTACTTTTATAACTTAATTGGTTTCCAACCAGAAAAGTAGACATAAATGTTCAGCAGTAGCAGGTACTTTAATTCTGCTGTGCTGCCAAAGTCAACCTTTGTTTCTAGGGACTGGTGAACGAGGAAGAGAGTTGTCCTGGAGTTTGGAGCTCAAACTCTTCTAGATGGACATAAACACAGGGCATAATGAAGATCAATAGAAACATCACACTGGCTTCAGGAGACAGCCCTGGAGGCTGCAGTCCCGTAGTCTGTTCCCCTAGTCGTTCACTGGTGACCCTCCGGAAGGCTGCCCTCGCTGTTAAAAGCAGAGGCGGGATTTTGAATCATACGACCACTCACATCTGTGCTTTATGGACTCTGCATTAGTAAGATTACAACTCAGCAGCTCTAAATCTATCATTAGCATTTCTTATGCATCTTTGAGAGTGAGGGGTTTTTTTTTTTACTCTATATATGCATGTGTGTGTATATTTATACATACACACATGCAAGAATACTAAAAGCAGAATATTAGTAATGAAGACAGGTCCTGATGCAGCAGTTAGGACAATATTTACTGTGTTATAAAACTAGCTAGCTTGCTAGTAAGTGTGGAAAATGGGTCTGAAGAGTCGCTAGTTACCACAGCCAAACAATATCCTGTAGTGAAGAAAAGATTGTATGAACAGAGTTTGGAATTACTTTTATGCGCATCTTTTAGCCATTCATTGATTTTATGTAACGGTTGTGATCTGTAGTATATTGACAACTTCCATACTTTCAAAACAATGAGCAAATTTTATTATTTTTTATTTAGGCTCTGATATTAACACTCAGTTTAACCCTATTGTTTTTACTGCTACACACTTTAAGCTCTCCAAGGCAGACATTATCTAAAATGGTAACAACAACAGGAAAGGGGAAAAAGGGAAAAAATGGTTAAAATCAAATTGCTTGTGTCCTCCTAAACAATTTAAGTAACATAACACGTTTCAGGTGTATAGAATGCCTACGACAGTTATTTCAGTTCTCCCAGCTTGTTGACTTGTGCATAATGTTCAGGAAATTAAGCTTTTGAATGTAGAAATTAAGTTTGCATTTTTCCAAATGATTCACAGGACTATAACATGGCATGAGCTCCAATGAGGGGGTCACACTTGTGGGACTATGGCAAAAGTAATTGATCTGGTTTGAAGCTGCATTCTTTGAATAAACCTTAACTTTCTCTGCCTCTGCTACAAACAACAAGTTGCTTATTCTTTACACTTCCAACCTAAGACTGTCCATTAAAATACTCTGAGAAATAAGCAACATGCGGTTCTTTGAGACATACCCTATTTTTTATGATAAGCATACGCTGCAGACTGGTTTTTGTTAACAGGGGCACGTGGGTACCTGCGGAATCCGGTTATTCTGGTTTCTTACATTCTTTGCTATCCCATTTCAGTATGCAAAGTCGTTGCATCTTTCTTTAAGACTTTCCAAACACTGGAATAGCTCGTGTTTCTAACCTTGGTGAAGTTTTTAGAACTGTTACTGAATCCCTTCAGGTTGTTTTCTGAGAGGGTGTTTTCGCCACTGGAGGGCAGAGAGACACAGCATTGCACAGCAAATATAAATGTCTTGATCTACACGGAAACTAACTCTGGTTTAGTACTTTGGGATCCAGGGGCTCTTCCATCTTTCTTCTCAACAGGAGTGTTCGCAGGGAGTAAAGGTAACCCAATACAGCTCTCAGACAAGAAGTGAATCCAAATAGTATAATTAGCTTGCTTTGCCTGCAGACAAACACTTTTCCAACAGTATACCAAATGAACTTCAGGGTTCATTTCAGCCTGAATATTAAGTTTGTGAACTTTGTTTTGTTTTATCTTTGTTCACTTGTTTTTGTTTTATGCTAGAATGATCCAAGACATTAAGCTCAAATATTCTCTAAAGCTGGGAGAGTTGAAGTCTAGCTGTGCATTAGGTAGCCTTAACATCTACTCAAGTATTTTACTAAGCCTACTTGCATAAGGCTTTTTGTGGATTTTTGGGATTTTTGATGAGTACTTGTCCTCTGCATCTCTGCTTTGCAATTCATATCTCTGGCATCATGATACCTACTTCTGTGATGTTTTAAAAACCTTCGAGAGAATTTATTTATATGCAAGAGGGCAGCATCTGGGAAGAAGTAGGTATTTAAAATATAATTAGGCTGTTCCTAACCATCTGGTGATATAATTAAATATGATATGGGGAGCAGTACATTAATGCAGCTTCTCAAGGTTAAACTCTGTTTCTTGGTTAAACTGATCTGAGGGTTTATGCACTGTAACTAAAGGATCTGTAATTCAAAGACTGGACTTAAATTCTAAGACCTATTTCTTTTCAATGTATATAGCAGAAACAAAACGCATGAATGGTAGATAGTTATATATATCCTTTGCCATTCAGAACATCTTTCTAACATAACTTAATAAAATCTATCTGTTACTGAAAAAAACATCAGGTCAATAAATATTGTTACAGACAGTTCAGATACGATCTAATGGCATCCTTAAGTCCTAATTAAGGACTTTAAAGGAGCACCAGGCTTTACACGGCATCCCTGGAGTCAGGGTGAGGTTTGTTCTGTATGAATGTCTTCTAATTTCAACCTACACAGCCTTCTGACCATTTATCAAACTGAAGGGTATTAGTTCTGATGTGCGGGGTATATTCTAATTTGAGTTACTATATATTCTGCATAATTTAAGTCCCCACCTGGCTTTCTGGCTCAGTCAATCCTCTTTCCTAAAGAAATTTAAAATGCCATACCAATCAGAAAAGAAAGACTTCAGCTGCTCCACATTCTTTGTTTTACATTTCTGAGTGACACCACTGGCCAGGATACTGATGCAAGTACCCTAAATGAAGCATCTTCACTGGGGTTTTGCAGCAGTGTGCTCTTCCTTGGCAGGTTTTGTAGTAGGTTTCTCTGGCAGTGCTCTGTAGGAAACTTAGGAATTCCAAGTGAGCTCAACCAGTCTCAGATATGAAGGCCTACTGTAGCAACAAAAAGTAGATATTACTGATTATGCCGTCCAGAAAATTTTGTTAGCTCTGAATAAGATACAATAGTTAGAGAGATTTTCTGTTCTGTTCTCTCTCATTAACTTGTTTTTAGTCTGTGAACTGAAAACTTGTTCAGAAAATAGCATTATTTTTCCTAAAAAAAGTCATGAATTGTTATCAGATTCCTAAGGTAAGAAACATTAGAACGCAGTGAATCTTACTTTAGAAACACCCATGTAATGAAAATAGAGGGAAAAATATCCCCTAAATTATATGGAAAGGAAAAGAAAGTCAGAAGATAAACACATCTTTTCATGAAGCTGAGTTTTTATATATTCAGAACAGATTCTGACTTTCTTAGAGTTTGCTAAAAGCATTAGAGAAAAAAACCCACTTTATTTAAAAAACATCTGCTGTAAAGAATTCCTCCTTGAAACAGTTACTTTTCACTGCCTCCTGCCATACACATCAACAGCTTCACTTCAGCTCAGGATGAAGCAAAGAATAACAAAATGGGGACAGACACAGGCCCAGTGTGTAAATGAGCAGCCTGAACCCTATTTATTCCTTACCTCTTGGCACAAGTCATCCGATAAGAGCGAGAGAGGCAAGGCCACTAACCTATACTTTTGTGCTAGCAGCACTACCTACAGCCCTAGCACCTATGGCCGTAGGAAACGTGAAGTAGAAAAGATGACTTGAACCTACCACAGCTGTGGGGATAGGCTTATTCCCACCATCTGGGTCCAGTCCACTGCACTGATACCAGCTCTGGTCTCAAAGCAGAGCTTGAGGAAAGCTGTTGTTCTGTGCCGAGTATGTTAGTGCCTCTAGAAACTGAAGAGCCTTTTTAGCTTCCTCGCAGTCTGACTCTGCAGATAGTGAGATGCACCTATGAAAAACTGAGGACTTGTTCTTTGCTGTGCTTGTTTAAGGCATGTTTTCACTGCAGAGACCATTCAAGTGATTGACATCCAGTTCAGAGAGTGCCTGTTGGCCTTTGCTTCAGTTACTGTCTTCTTCACTGGTGCTAAGTTCTTGGCTTGTCACTGCTTGCGTGATCAGGCCTTTAAAAGATTGCATCCCCTGATTCTCTGTACCACAGCTGATGTACTGATCCGTGTGAATTGCCGAGTGGTGGTGGTGGGCAAAATATCTTTTTCTGAACATGCTGGGGGGTTGTGGGAGGTGCTGGAGGATTAATAGCTCTTTGGCAGGGCTTGTCTATGGTTTCTTTAAGGAGCAGGCAGCTTAGTTATTACCCAGCTTGGATGAGAGAGACAGGAGCTGAGATAATTCTGTGAAGACACCTTACCTTCTGTTTGTTACCAATTGAATGTTGCATTGGCTAAATACTTAAATAGATGGCTAAGGAAGTCTTTGGCCCGATGCCATACTTTTGAACTAAATCCTGATAATGCCAGGGAAGTTTGAAAAAAAAAAAAAAGGGAAAAGTAGAAGAGTACTGATGTTGTGGTGATGTTTAAAAGCGCAGGAAGATTGACCTAAGTGAGGCTAGGCTAGCTAGACTAACATTAAGTGTCAAACAAACCTGATGTTTTTCTTTGTGATTGCTAGCTTGACAGGTGATGGCAAGTGCAGGGTTACAATCTACAGCTTAGAAAAGCTTCAAGTAATGTAGCACGGCATTCTGATTTAAAAAGCAAATACCCTACAATAACAACCAAGCATACGTTAAATAGATTAAGAATAGGCTAACTAGCAGATATTTAAAAAGGTAGTTGTCAGTGAGGAAATGTTTTTCTTATAAATATCTACCTTAGATCTAGTGCAATCAACACTGTCAGTATGACTTGGAGTACAAAATTACTGCTGAAAACATTTGCTCCAAGGACTTGAAGAAGCCTGAGTAATGATCAAGAACAGACAGTCCTGCACTGTGAGAGTGGCTATGAAAAGGGACTAGTGATTATAGTGTACTATTAACTTGGCATGAACTGCCAAGAAGACCCTGTAGTGGGAGAACTGTGTGATCACTGAATTTATATATGCAAAAAAGTAGTAGTGAAGTGCTAGAATGCTGTTCTTCTACTAACTATGCTCTGAAAAGAATTTTTGAAGAATTGGAAGAGGGATATAAAATTAATTTTAGGATCAGAGAACATAATTTGCACTGGGAGGCTTAAAAGGCTTGATTAAAGAATATACCAAGAGATGGCTCCACAAGAGTGTGTAAGTTCATCTCGGGGTAAAAGAATGAATACTTGAGTCACTAATGTAATAATGATGAATGGCTTAACAAACACCAGGGGCTGGCAGCAGAATCTAGGCGTCTCCAAACAGGAAATAAGCCACCATTTTTGAGTAATAAAGGAGATCAAACATAGGAACAAATTATTGAAGAAGGGATGGAGCCTTGTGCTATGTTCAGCTCAAGCTTGGATGCCTTTCTGGAAGAAAAGTTTTAGCCCAATAGAAGTTATTCAGAAATAACTGGATGAAATGTAGGGGCCTGTAATAATTCACAGGTCAGATTGGATGAGCTAATGGTCCCTACTGACATTCAAGCACACAAGTCTCCGAAAATGCTGTTACCTAGGATGTTCTGGCAGTTTACTGTAGGCAAGACTGTAACACACACTAGGAACCAGTACTACTGAGCAGTTTTGCAGGATTCTTTTTCGTTATAAAATAAAAACCCAGTGGTTCAGTACAGCAGAAAAGCCAAACTGGCCTTGTAGAAGGAATGGCCTTCTTGGACTGTTTGTCCTTGGCAGCCTTATAATAATGCCTAAATAACTAGTAAGGTGTTGTCCAGTCAGGGAGCAATTGAAAGCTACTGCTGTTCATCTGAAACAGTTTTCATTTTGTTCTTCCAACTTACCGTACCTTTTTTCAGTTAAGTCAAATGTGGATTGCTACTGAGCATATGAGAAAATAATTCTGCCATATTTCTCATGCCAATACAAAATGTTCACTATTAAAACTGCATATATGTTGTTCTCCATTCATAAAAGTACATCCTCCCCCCCGCCATGATTGATTCTGCAGATTAATATAAAGAGCTTCAGTTTTGGTTACAGGTAGAGATGGTATAATTTCTCGTTTCTTTTTTACCCTCTGTTTAGCAGTAATACATGGCTTTTAATAATCTACAGTAGAAAAATCATAGCAAAACTTTCCTTTAAAGTGGCTCCTATAACTGTGTATGTAAGCCTGTATGTGAACTATACATCCTGTTACAATAGTTATCTTTTTAAAATTATTTTAGCATTAGCCTTAAGTGACCATTCAAGAACCTGATACACTGACTTCAGTGAAAGTACTTCTGCTTTGGGTTTTACAAGATCCACTCAGCCCAGCTGTATACTCAAATTCTAAGGCTCTAGGACTTTTGTAACATGATCTTTTTTGTGGAATGCAATTTTTTCAAGGATTGTAAATCTGAATCCTCTGTTTATTATACACACAAGTACTAGATTTGTATGCATAAACAGAGACATTGAAATAGCCTTTCTTCCTTTCAACCACCTGCAGATTTAAAATGCCAGCACAGTTTATGTACTGTGCTGGCATAAGGACATCATACAAAAGGAGTCTGTATTTTTTATGCTAATCCATTTCTCATGCTAACCCATATTTACCCAGATTTTACGACTTCAGTTAGGAATCTAACTTTCTGTAGATAAACCAATTCTTCAGCTTTCCTCCAAACTCCACCTTCTAGAAACTAGCTTGAATTTCTTCCTACGAGTTTCGTGCAGTATATTCTTTAAGCAAATCTGAATGCACAAACCCAGAAACTCAGGTGTATTTCAACGAGCCATGACTACATGCCATTTCACATGACTGCAAATATCTGGTGAGTACTTATTATTAGACGTCCCAAACAATCCTCAAATTTAAATCCTTACAGATCTTTATGTCTGATTCTTTGTAGGCACCTGACTGAATAAATAGTTCAATTATGAGAGGTCTGGAGCTTCTGCACATCTACTTGGCCTTAATGTGGCAAAACAACCTTTATGTAGCTTCAAAACAAACCTTCAATTCCTTTGCCACATTATTTAAAGCAGCAACACTTGCATACACTGGTTCTTCCCCAATAAGAAGCAGTATATCACAGCAATGATGCTATGCAGCAAACATCATGAAGCCATCTCAGCACATGTTCTAGTCATCTAGAAAATCACATAAATGATTCAGCTAATTTAAACATTGTCTTGAAATAAGCTGTGGAGAAAAAGTAACAATAACAACCCCCTCCCAGCTTCACTGTTCCAAACAATGTTTTGCCAAATGCTTTGCTATTTATTGAAAGTGTTAAGCTGTAGCTCCAGAGTCCTTGTTTTTGCAAGGAAAATTCCAGTCCAGAGTAAATCTAAGTACCAAAATTAGGGGGATGTATTAAAACTCAGTGTTGTTTTTGCTGCTACAGCACTTACATCACGTTAGCAGCATTCTTGCTTGTAGGATGCGAAAAGCTATCCTACCTTTTGGAAACAGCTGTTCTCTAAATCTAACAGTTCCAAACTTTATTTGTAGCCTGCCAAACGAGTAGATGAATACTGCAAAGATTCCTCAAGAAAGGCAGGTGGAGGGAGATGGTTGCTATTCTCTCAGCTAAGCTAATGGGGGCAAATAACATAGCACGGCCTTTGTGCCATAGTAGGATAACCTCACTTGTGTATATACTCTCTTTTCTCTGTTTTCAAGAAAGTTGCACCTGGAAGGCTCCCCCACTCCATATTCTCTTAAATTAGTTCTCTTTTACCGAGCTCTTGTTTTTAAGTATCATGCACTCTGCATACCAGCTTTTACTCCTCCTATATGCTGGTACAAAACACATTATCTAGAAATGCTGTGCTTCGTTTGTCTGTCACATGTAATTATATGAAAAAAAGAGCAAGATAAATGAGAGACAAGGGAGAGAGGACAGTAACTGAGCAACGTTTCTTCTTCCTGCCTCACTTCCATCAAAGAATGTGTTTTCTTCCCTGTTAGGCGTATTTTGCTTCTCTCCATACGGTAGAATTTATGTTCACCCATTAAGAAAAATACATGTGTGCCCTAGGGTTATATGTGGCAGCAAGTCAGAAATAATTTAGTCATGAGATCATATCTGAAGAGAAGAACATTGTTGCTGGATAATGTTCTGGTGGTGTTATGAAAACACTGATGCATTTGTATTAAAAGAAGCATTATTGTGATAACACTGAGTGGTTAATATGCTATTGAGTACATGGATAAGAAATAATCAGAATTAGGAAGTGACATGTTACCAACAGCTGATGATGAAGTTACACTTGGAACTAAGACTGAAAATGAAATTGACAGCACATTTGATTTACATGAATGCTGAATTAATCAGTGCCTTTAGCTAACGCATTTACCAGACTCTGTGACAGCATGGATGAAACCTAGATTCCTTTGTTTTTATTGCCTTGCACTTACATGGAAAAATGTATTATGTCACCCTAAACTCTTAACTCAGCTACTCTGCTGTGCCAAAGGGCTTAAAGAGCTTTCATCCCATCTTTTCCAGGAAGTTAGCTACCAAATTTTGCCTGCCACATTACTGGTGAAAGTAATACTAGTCACTTGGTAGTTTCTTGTTTGTACTTCTGGAATGCTACAAGGAATACTGAAGGATAAAAAGTAATGCAGAGGGGACCACAAATAGCGAAAAAGGCAACATAAATTGTGCTCTTTAAAACTGAAGTCATATGAGATGCCAAGGCCGGTGAATATAGCATAGCGAAAGGAAGTTTTGCAAGAGGAAAAATTACATACAGTCTGCATTTTCCTGTGTACTCCTTGTAGGACAATGAATTCTAAATATAGCAAGTTTCATGTTTCTGGACAAACAGTATCTTTTGGATAATTAAACTAAAGGGTGAAATTTGGTTCAAATTCTGACTATCATGCCATATAGGATCTGTCTACATTAGCAAGGAGCAGAGACCAACGCGCAGACCACTTACTGGACCTATAGTGTTGGTGCTGGCAACCCTACAATTTCAGACGAGCTTCAGTCTGATCCCAGGGACTGAATGGCTGGGAGCTGTTTGAGTACATTAGGTGTGCTCCTACAGTACATCTTCCAGTGTAATTTCACCTGAAAGAAAACCAGTTTAGGCACGCCAGGACAACTCCACAATGTAAATCAGTGCACCATGTATATGAATGTGCAAGGAAATGACCTCAAAAACTGTGCTAAAATACAAACAGACGTATCCATTAGCGTAGCAAAATCATGACTTGATCCACTTACGACTACAATACAGGGGAATGTAGTGCTTACCAGCAGCAAAACACTATCCTTTAATGTTCAGGAGGCATTTTTCTAAATCAATACCAAACGTGATTTCAGAAATACAATATATTTACAGCTTTGGATGTGTTCACAGAGTGGCTTAAGGCTAGGTGGAAAAAAATAATTGTCATAAACTGTAATCTTATGCTGTCCATTTTTCTGACAGTTGCAGAGCTGCTTTTCCTAGTGCTAACTAAAGCAATGAGCCTCAGTGAAATACGCTCACCTCTTAAATATATTAACTATATTAAACATATTAATATATTAATTTCCAGCTGCAGGGGCAGCCCTTGCTCTTCCTGTCCCTGTCCTCCCTGTCCTGTCCCGTGACACCGCAGCAGAGCCACCTCCAGCCCCGATGCCGTCTCCGGCCCTGGCCCCGGCCCCGGCCCCGGCCCCAGCCATGCCGGCAGCCCCCACCCAACGTCAGCCCCCACCCAGGGAGCCACCAGCCTCACTGCGCCGAGACAGGGGTGGTAAATTGAACTGTAGTTCTGGATAAACTTGTGCAAATCACAGACTTAAATTAAATGCTAGTTTTTGGGAGGAGTTAGGGTTTTCCTTTTTTTTTTTGACTCACTGAAAGGTAAAGTAATAACAGGAAAGGGCTGCAAACTTGGTTTGTGTCCTGGTCTTTGCAGAGTGCAGAGCTGGGCCGTGATCACAAAAGGCAGAAATGTACAGAAAATAGAGTGCATGACTTCTTAGGTGTCTAAAGTCTCTTCTTTAAGAAATCCGTAAGGAGCTTTACTTGCGGGCAGTTCACCCTGCAGAGTACAGCAAGGTCTTCTCTGTGGGTTAAGCCAGCCACAGAACAAGATTGACAAGCGTGAACCAACTTCACTAAAGAAAACATGCTCAACATGTGCGTATCTTGACTTTCACTTGCTAAGTACTGTAAAGTTAACGACAGACTAAGGAAAAGGTCATCCATTCACTCCAGAGAGAATATTTTTGCTAGCACGGTCACGAAGTTTGGAAAGGGCTGAAGCGATTTTTCAAAAGCTGTGGAGACTCCTACCATTTTTCGAAAGCTGTGGAGACTCCAGGTGATTCGGCACTTCATATCATGGTTCTGGGCTCAACAAGTCCAAGCAAAGATCAGAGGAGGATATAAGTGTGTGAAGCATCTAAATGTGACACTGTGAATGTGTTGTTAACTTTTGCAGAGGAATATGCATCAGCAACAAAATTCAGAAATATCTAATGAACATTAGTACGTTAGTAACTTTTGGAGAAAATTACACATTTTTTTACTATATCTTATACTGTTCTTATGGTGTCTTTCATGTGAATGTAATGCTTTATTCACAAGCATTATTGTCTCATTGTCTGTCTGAATGTCGATTGATAACTAAATGACTGAGCGGTGAGACTGTACGTGTACGATAGCTGTAGCAGTCAACGCTGTGTGAGACTTCCCAAAAAGTCTTTAAAGTAGAATTCTGGCTGGAACGAGTAAAACTGAAGTGCAGGAAAGTGAGTGTGCAGTTTGCTCCAGCATTTCACTAGCACTCCACAATTTTTGTGCACACCATGATAACATGGCAGTTTTTGAAACAGGATTCATGTTAGTCCTGCTAATCTTGACAGAACTCCTTTTATTCTCCCATAATTCCTCCTCTAATTTCAGTTATTTGTCTTAACCTGTTTTGTGATGTTTCTACCCTCCCTTATTCCCTAAGGGATGTAAATTGATGATGAAGTGTTTCCTGCATACATAATATTTGTAAATAGCTTTGGGATCCTCTAGAGTGAAAAATGATATTTGACTGATAGGTATTTTAACTCATCCGTAATTTGCTACTTTAAGGGAAACCCATTGTCCTACTTCGTGTTACGCAGTTGTCCTAAAAAAGATTTTACAAAAAAAAATTGATTGTCATGGGGGAATTAAAACAGTCTGCATTGTTAAATAACTAGATAAACAGTTCACATCCATTTTTTGAACTTGCAGATAGTCTATCTATGTAGTTCTCTAGTTTTATTGTATTTAAATCACTGTTATCCACTATTTCTACACTAGAAGTTGCTATATCCTTTAAGCATTTCAAAAATATATATGTTTATTTTTTTATATGAAATGATGACCAACTCCAGATTCAAAATATCAAATATCTCAGGTACTTTACAATAAGTCATTTCATACAGCAGTTAGCGATATGCAGAATTATTGTACAACTATAGAAAACAGTTGATTTAATATTTTTCAACTGGTTCTCTGAAAGATATCTCAATGAAAGTTGCAGACAGATCATTTAATATTTGCATCAGAACTGAAATGCTCATAACTTAGTAACATTTGTCCATAGCTAAAATGTTGTTAGCCTTTTACAAGAAAAATTTTTTGTTAAATATAATGTTAAATGTCAAGTGTAATACACTGTATTGCATGTAGCTGTATAGTCCAGACCAGCACAGACTAGCTCTTCATGTTTCCTTTGAAAGAGAGAAAAAGAATGTCTGAGTTATGGACTGTGACGTTAAAGGATGAAATGGGTACAAGCTGGCTTTAGGATGATAGCTGCTGGAACAACCTTTCCACAAGAATGAGACTTACAAGTATTTTTAAGATATACTTAGATGACTTAGTGATTTATTTATAGAAAGAATTATATGACATACATAAGGGCAATGAACCATGCTCTAGGACCCAGTAAGTTTGTTCCATTCTCATGTATTAAGGCTATCATGTCTCTTAAAATGGTGTTCACAGCTATTAAAAATCTAACCTACTAAAATCTTCAAAATCAATTGTGAGTACTGTCTAAAGCCAAAAAAAATCGTTAATTTCTTTATAGTACCTCTGAGTACACGCCACTAAAATAATTAGAAGTAATGAAAGCTTAAGGGAGAAGATTTATCCGTCTGCAGAGTGTCCTATTTCTGCAGCACGGAATGACAAAAGGAAACTCATTTTCTATGAGGCCACTTGATAGCTGCCATGAGAAACGTGAAGGAGCTATTTGTGAAGGCCACATGTAGAAATGTGTGTGGAATTTATGCCTTTATAATTTGCAAATATATATTACTGGTTAGAAAAAAAAGTTTTAGATGCCTCTAAAAATTCACAGCCAATTGCAGATTCACATGCATTCTTGTGGAAATTACTCATTTAAATTCAGCTTTGCAATTCTTCAGGCACACAGCATTGTTGCCATTCTTCTTCGTTTCTTCATCTCACCAGCACACAGTGAAACGAGGGACCCCTACTCCAGAAAAGTACGAAAAATGACTAGGGAAGGATTTCCCTTTGGAAATCCTCTTTCTCCCTGCTGTCAGCCTTCCTGTGTTTGGAAGATGGTGTTGCTGTTGGAGAAGAGTCGCTGCAGGGAAACAGCAAGCCCTGAAAGCCTGGGCTGGGACAGCGGTACAGTCAGCCTGGACCGGACGAAGAGGAAGCTCCCCTGTGTGCAGAGGAGCTCGTGCTGAGGGACATTGTGCGCTACCAGGAAAAGACAATGATTGCTCATAGCAGTATTTGAGCAAATTACTAACCTCTTACGGCTGTGGAAAACTTCTTCATCTTAAGTAAGTAGCTGCAACTTCAGATCTTATTAACACAATGGGAAACCTTAATCCCTTAGGTCCTAAAAGAAAGAGGAAAAATCCCTCTCAAAGAGAACTGCTGTTATTTTGAGACCTGATCCATTTACTATTTGTCTTTCCCTGCTGGTTTATGTATGTGCTTAGTATTGTCTGATGACAGTGAAATCAGAGCATGGGGTGAGGGGAACTCTGCTTTATTTCGAGGTTACCCACTGAACGCTGCTACCCATGATGATCAGTGAAGTATCTACAACTCCAGAAAAATAAAAAAGCACATGATGTATGACACTTGACTCCTTCATTTACTTCATTACTAGACTGGGGAAGTTTTACCAGTTGGCATTAAGAATTTATTTTGAGGATTATGTAAAAGGAGAAGAACCCATGAAAAATAAAAGGCTCTTTTATTCAGTGGAGAAACCATTGTGTAAAAAAAATAGATTAGAAACTACTGAGAAAAACAGAAATTTCTTTCAGCTTTATGATATAGTATAGATGCAGGCAGTGAAGCTTGCTATACTTGCCTTACAATAACATTAATATAATAATAAATATTAATTTATCTTACTTATTAGTATAATTCAAATATAGTAATAGGTGGGATAAAAGAATGTCCCGATCACGGGTGCTTGTATAAAATAAGACAACAAATAATCTAACGTATCCACGGCTGCTCTCTGATGCTGATAAACAGCAGATGTAGAAACCGACGCAGAGTTGAAATCAGTCATAAACCGTCATATTACAATGAAAAAAGGAGAGAGCTTGGATCAGAAGAATGAATGTGCAAGTTATAGAGTGAAGGGGTGGCATTAAGTCTTGCCTTCCAAAGATAACTTTCGACACAGAAACTGAAAAGTTTCAGTTCCGCAGCACAGAAAAGGGATCCCGCCCTACGAGCTGTTTCTGCAGGTCTAGCAGCTGAGACATTTCTTAAATATCCTAAGTGAAAGGTACACAGCCAAAAACGGATTTTTATACATGAAGCCTAGATGTTTTTAAGAGAATTTATGTTCTTTTTCTAACTCATTTCCAGCTTTATAATGAGAGCTTAACCTTGTGTTTGCTATATGGTTTTTTATCCACGCGCTTGTACGATCGAACTGCGGCCAGGCAAAGCTGAGGAATTCAGTTACACTGCCTGTTTGGAGGGAGGAGAGCCAAAATCCGAGCGTGCGTGCCGGCAGACCTCGTGGATCTCACACATTGCCACGTGTATAAGTGCCTGGGGGCCATGGCACTTTCCCTGCCAAGCCCAGGGAGCCGGGATGCTGCTTTTGCCAAGTCCTGGAAAGGAGCCTCCTCCTCCGTCGGGCACAACTCAGCACTGCTCCTGCAAGGCGCAGGTGGCCGTGGGACGGCTCGCTCCCGGCAGGCTCCTCGCCCAGCACACCTGCGCACCAGCTGTTATTGCTGGACTCCACACTGGCTATAAATTAAAAATGGGACACTTTACCCCTGCTACGAGGCAACTGAAGACTTTGACTACCAGCGTAGTACGCCAATAAATGCTATACAGTGAAAAACAGGGTTTTTTTTTTTCCCCTAAGAATTAAAAGGCTATTTTACCACCACTAATTTAAGATAAAATTACTGCAAACTGCATCCCTTGGCGGCAGACTTTACAGGACGCACATTTACAAATGGCACGAAAAAGAAACAGTCATTTTTCTTCTGAGCTCTGCTCAGAAAACTGTATAGATATGGTTCATTATGAGTCATGCACTGCAAGGCCTTTGTTTTATATGTGGCTGCATGCTACATGGCCTTTTCACACAGGGATGTTCCTAAGTGGTTGTTTGGGTGCAGACTTCGATAAAACAATTTGAAGAAGACTTAATTTTCACTCTAATTTCTCTGAGGTTCTGGGAGAAAAATGACAACATCTCAAGCCATTTTTAAAGGAAAGAAACACACCTTCTGTGTCTGGCAAATGGCTACATGGTTCTTATTATTTCATGACCTGTGGCATTGTTTTAAAGAAGAAGAAGCAGGTCTTCATTGCAATATGCTGTGGACAGTGTAGTTGGTACTTAAATTCTCCAGGTTGCATTCAACTCTATTTGACTTTGGTTAGGCTTTGGGTGTATCGCATTGGCAATGAAACAGTTACTTTTGCATTTCCTTTTGCAGCTTTGCATTATAATCTATGTGAAATCCAGATGTATGTGTTTTCTTCCAAGGAGTTACCTTGGGATACAAAGTCACTGTTAATGAATCTGAATCTGTTGGATCAGATCCCAGTGCAGCTCTCTGGGAAACCCAAATTCCATTACCTCAAAAAGCTGAGCCCCAAATACAGCAAAAACACTTTTTATATGCCAAATAGCCATACTTATTGATCACACCAAACTCTATTGCTCTTCTTCGACACAATTTAGACAGTAGAATAATAGATTGACTCTGTATTTAGTCTTTAAACTCATGTTCTGTGTCTCTACATTTGGTTAGGAAAAAATATTATCTCCTAGACTGAAGACTTTGTAAGTCAAATTTTATCCCTTCATGCCCTAGAAGGGTTTTTCTCCCCACCATGTTATAGTTTAGACTACTGAAAATAGATTTTTTCAATGGAAAACCTGACAAAATCCTAGCTGTGTTAAGGCACTGCCAATGTAGTATAACATTGAAATTACGTTTTTTTAAAAACTTTAGTAATTTAAAACAGAGGCTCAGGACGTAAAGCTAACCAGTTATGTGATAATAAGTCACTTAATACTTTCTGACTGACTTATACACAGATGTTACTGAACTTAATGCCTGTCTTTTTCTTTTCACCAGCACAGGGGATCTGCCCTTCTCCTTCGTGACAGTTAGTGAAGCTTTTCCTGGTGCCAATGTTTCGATCAGAATGAACATCTCTGGCGCTGGCGCTTTAGTGCTAAAGGCCCCTTTCAGAGAGGAGCTGCCAAAGAGTCGACTGCCTGTGGTCAACAGAGACAAAGCTCAAGAACATAATTCAGCACCAGCACATGCTCAGCACAGAGAGCTGGCCGGCTCCTCCATCTCCCTTCCGACACTACCGGCTAGAGACTGTGTATTTCACATAGTATTTTCTAGAGAGGTAACAGCAGATCACCTTAAGAGGTATACCAGGAATCTTCTCCAGCAGTTCTGGGGTAGCAGTATTTTTTGTTGTTTTGGTAGGAAGTTGTGCATGTTGAGCATCACAATACCTTTCGAAATAAAAACCTTTATTCATGTAATATCATATGTATAGTCACTGGTTACCCAAATTTATTTATCTTTCAGTTATATTAACCTGTTTCTCACCTTTCTATAGGGCAAAATAGGATTTTGTTATCTTATAAAGAAGTGCATCAAAGTCACTGCACTGTTGTTATTACCACTTCTCTTAAGCTACCAAAATGATTAGTTTGATCTTTATTTTGCTCTAAGATGCTATACTATTTACCGCACTCCTATTGAAATGAAAAGCCAAAGGCCAGATCTGCAGTGATCTTACGTCAAGGAAATTTAGAGATCCTATGGCCTATTCTGCCCACAAGTGAAAAAAAGAATGATGCACACAAACTACTAACCTTCTTTTTTGCAAACCTTATTTTTAGAACCAAATAACCAAGCTTGTTGCAGGATTCCACTGAGTCTACATAAGTATTTTTCCAGTTCTGACATTATAAAAATGAAAGTGGAAATGCCTGAATGTTGCAAAAAAAGAAGAGTTTACAGTATTTCACACAAGACTAGAAGCAGAAAGGCAAAAATTCAGCAGAGCAGATTTGATTTAATTACCCCACTTTTACAGAATTCTCCAATACCACATTGTTAATTTTTTGCCTCACAGAAGAGAAGTTGACCACGGAGGCATCAGTTTCCACGAAATCCATTTGAAAAGAGCAAGATTTTTAATTTACCTATTTTACATCCCAGATGAAGACCTTAATTATTGGATAAGTGTCTAATATGAGAGAGAGGGCAGCAAAAATGGTGAAAAGGAAAGAGACAGTCTTTCCCTTTTTGAAAATCTTTGAGAGACCTGTTTTCTTCCCTATGTAGAGTGGGAAGGATTTTTCAAAAAGTTCTCTGATTAAACCCTGTTTGAATACAATGAGTACTATTTTAAATTTCAGTGATGTCATATGGAAACTTCTGTCCTTCACACTGAAATAATTCACAAAACAAGAAGCTTCACATCGAAGACAGATGATTAGACGATATTGAAGGCATTCCTGACTCTTTTTACCTACCCCCCTCAGACTACTTCAATGCTATACTTCTTTTCTGTAGAGCAGAGAAAATGAATATAATATAATTAAGGAATACTGTATAAGCTTTTGTTGACTGTGAGGCTTCTGGACCAAGAATTATATTTTGTACTTGTGTATTGCCCAGCAAATTTACGGGAATTTCTATATTAAAAAGGAATAAAGAGGGAACATTAGAAGCAGAAAATGAATAACAGGTTTGGAATGGAGCACAGCAAGTATTTAGCTAACTCATTTTTTGGCTCCTGGCCAGTCACCTTTTTCCATAACTAGTCATTTGACCTGAACTGAAACCCATTATAAAAGATTCTGGATCTGTGACTCAATTATTGCCAAGAAAAAATAATTTTTATAATTAAATTTTACCTTTGTGTCCTGTAATTTTATGTGATTTGCAGTGACTGTTTGCACATAGATTTTTCCTAGAAGAAGCATATTGATTATTCCCATCCCTTATGCAAGGGATTTCCTCACATTGTGGCTTTTGACTATCCAATTAGTTTCACTTTATTAACGGCTGTTAGCATATATTATTTTGATTTTTCTTTCTCTAACCTCATTCTTTTTAAAGATATGTACACATACTTAATCTTGGATGGCACTACTGGAACACTGCAGTCTTGAAATGACCCACAGTGCATTTTTAAAATGTATGTGTAAAACTGTGTTTTTCAAGACAATCGGCTAACACTGCTGAAATAGCTATAGAAGAGAACTTGCAAATAGTTGATATTTTTAAGGTGAGGATTATAAGAAAAAAACTCACATCTATTAATTGAAATACATACCTATGTGCTTGTTGATATAAGTAAATTTTACAGCTTTCATTGCTATAATTTCCTTCAAGAACAATTTCTGAAAGGCAGAGGAATATGAAAGGTGGAATGGCTGCGTTGCAAGGCCTCAGGACTGAAAATGCAAGAGGCTTAGTATGGCTTGCTCTACCCCCAGCTCTGAACCATCTTCTCCAGTGCTTATACGCTACCAGTCCGTTCAGCTATGAGAAACAAGGTAGGCCAGGGCACAGATTTTATCTGGCAGAATTTTATAGTACTTTCCTGATAAGAGGAGAAACGAACGAATGTGTCAGTGACAAAAATAAACTGTTGGGGTTGCAATCTGAATGGAGAAACATCTTCAGCTGTCTCATTCAGCCGCCAGGCCTTTCTCTGTGAAGGTGTCAAAAAATGAGCTGCCTTTTCCAGATGTGAAGAAGTATAGATAGAGCTTAAGTTGATTTTATTGGTAGTGCTCTGCTGTTTTTTTTACAGTCTCTAAATGCTATTCTTTAGAATAAATGGCTCCATTTAATTCCAACGTAAGGCAGCCCTGTGACAGCTGGATGGAAAATTTGCTAAGACTTTCTCTTTCATTTTACTTCTTAAGTGTCTTTTTCGGGGCGGTGGGGGGGGAGGAAGTGAGATTTTTGTGAACCTTCTGAGAGACTTGTATTATTCCACTCCTCATTCCTCGGTTTGGTTCTTGCAAGAAATCCTGTAGGTTTGGGTCCCCTAAAGGTGGACTCATGGCATCTGTTATCTAGCAGATATTTTTTCATAAGAAGGTACTAGGATTTCAAAGTAATTGACTCTGTTATTGTTTGGGTCATACGCCAAGAATGGGCTTGTTGCTCGACAGCTGGAAATAGCTTTGCAGTAGCAGCAGTGAGAAAAGTTTTGAGTAAACTTTTGAGTAAAGATTCAGGACAAGGGAAACATGAATTTTATGAACTATGAAGAATGGACTGTAAAATCTTATTTTTTAACCAAGATTATTGGTAGTCGAGAACCTGATAACAAACCCCACCTTTCTCATAAATGCCAATACTGCATTATTGGGTCTGAAGGTAGACCCCTCATGTTGGGGATGACTCTGAAACACTGCTCCTCCTCAGTGTGCTTTAATGGAGAGAAATATATACAGTTTAAAGGCAAGTCTGCTTTGGGTCAGGCTGCTCAGAGGTAGGCATGTCAGAAGGGAATACTGCTAGGGATCTATAATTGCACTTCTTTCACCTGATTCCAGCAATCATACTTTAGAGGAAATCACCTGATTTTTGCCATTATTATTCTGGTGGAAGAAAGATCCCTTATTTGTGAGGGTCTGAGGCTGGTGCTGTGCTGCAGCAAGGCTGTGCTCACTCCATTTGCTCCGCAGCTGCTGGAGCGCTCTGCGCCTAAGCCTGTAGGAAATAAACATTTTATATTCTTCTGCAAAACCCACACACACTCAGTGTGCACTCTGCTTGCCTCATTTTTCAATGATAAAGCAGATGGAGGAGGAAAGCAGTGACCCTATTACAACCTGGTTTACATAAATTTATCTTTTCATTCCTGCAGTCATGACTCAACCATTGAGATTTAGGTAGGGAGAAAAAAGATTCAATTAATTTTTCTGGTGAGGCACAGAACTCGGAAGAGAAAATACGTCTGAATTGTTTGGAACTACAGTGGTTCAGCATATGTGAGTTTCTCTAGATGATTAGAAAAGGATCTTAATAGTTGTTTTGTTTGTGAAACAGGGTTTTTTTCAATAGGCACTCCAATTGCTGAGAAGCATAGTTCTGAGGAAATTATTTGTTCTTCTCATTGGATAACAAGAAAAGCAAATGCGGGTTTTTCTTTGTGTATAAAGAGTAAAATACGGCATTAGTGGGTCCTTATAAAAACCAATTTTCATACTGTAGAGTCTGATATTTGACAGAGACGTTTCCTAACTTTGGACAAGTCTTCATCTGAGGGACATATTACATCTTCTTTTCCAAAGCTAATTTTCCAAAGCTTTACTGCTAGACTAATATAGAAGTAGCATCTCCAAAATGAGAGAGAGAGAGAGAGATGGGAAAGATTTTCTCTAGTTGCTGAGGAATGGATGAAAAAGTCCATGCCCTTTGTGTCTGTTTGGGTACACTTCTTTTCTCAGCTCCATTTCTTCTCATCAGCATGGCTTCGCTCAGGGAGGATCTCAGTTTTGTTCAAGGGAAGCCACTGCTGATTTTATCGTAACAAAACACTGACAATTGTATCATAACAAAATTAATTCTATGACAAATATCTTTATCGTCAATATGATATCACAGTGAAAAGCTCTGTTACAGGAACCATACAACGGCTATGTTGGATGCCAGGATTTGTACTTTGATGAAACTCTAATTTAGGTTTACTTGGATAAGCCAAAAAGAGTTGAGCTTGGTTTACCTATAAAACCACTAAGAACTAAACGGGAAGGAGAAATGAATAAAACATACATTTAGGGGAAAAAAAAGAGCTAAGTCCTGTCTTTTCTCTAGGAAAATAATGTTTTTCTTTACAGGCACAGGAAGTCCAAAATCCTGGATTTCTAATCTCTTTTCCATTACACTTCATGGTGGTCTGGTTTGCAAATACAAGACTAAGAAGGAATTATTACTTCCTGCTTTATTATTTACGTACTAGCACAATTGATCACAGGAACATTGTAATGCCATGGACTGATTCTGGTTCCCAAAGTATCTATTTCTGATATGAAACAGTTACACTGAAAATAATTTGTATGAAAAAGAAATTAGCAATGTACAAGTGGAACGACTTCATCTGCATCTTTGAGATGTTTATGGACAAGATTCCAACTTCCAGAAGTATATGAATGAAAACAGAGCATCAGGCTTAAACAACCACCTGTTACATTTTCCAACCATCGCTCTTCAAAAGGCCTTTGATCTTTAGGTCTCAACAGTATTTACAAGGATGGGCTGTTTTACACCTCCTGGTGACTTGCCTACTTCTCAGCAATTCCTTCCAGGTTTTTTCTTATAATATAAGAATAATATGGTGCTTAGGGATTTTTTAAGTCATTTTTCAACTTCTTTCTAAGTTTGTTTGGATTTGTAAGTTTGTTTTGCCACTTGTTGTGGCAAAAATTAAGTCAAAAAGAAACTTGTATGGGAAAGCTACAAGCCAGTAAGCAAAGATTTTGGAATTCAACCACACTACAGATAACTACTTTCCTACTTGCAGGACTGTACATAGGAGAACACATTAAATAATATGAATATAAAGAAAAATTACTTTGTTAGCCAAGCACCTTTCCTTCATTTGACCTGAAGAGATCCAAACAGCCTAAACAGGTTTCAGCAGGAGCCCAATGTCTTATGATGGGGGGTTTGGAACTATGGGAAAAAAAAAAAAAAACCTTCTGAATCTTTGAAGATAAAATGAAGTTATCTGCTTTTCAAATCTTATTGACTTTGTGCTATGAGTGCACAATGAAAAATAGAATCCTTTGTGTCAAACTTAGCAAGCGCTCGAAAATTTATGTGGGATCAGTGATATAGTGTCCCTGGTGGCTGTGCCTGCTCTTATCCCAGTCGCCCAGAGAGAACCTAAGAACAGACGCAGCCCTTGAAAAAATAAGTTACTTTTCATTTATGACTATCTCGGTCACATTCCAGTTTTACACCTAATTGAGGACGTTTTTAATTCAGAAATAGAATATAATTGCATATGTAATCCAGATATGAAACACTTTTATTTACTGACAAACCTGGAAAGGAGCCATGAGGGACAACATTCTTTTTACAGTATATTAGGGACAAAGGGGTGATATTCTCAAGTCTGGGTGATATTCTCAACGTGGGTGTGTATGTTGGGAAGGGAATCCACAATTCTGCTTATTATCTGGCCTATTTTACAATCAAGCATGGTTATATAATTACAATCGACTAGTCTTCAGTGCTGAGCCAGTCCTGAGGCACTCACGATATGAACCCACTCTGAGTGTAGGGGGAGACTGAGTTTAAGCTATTGGAACTATGGAATTAAGATTTTCTAACTATTTGCATGGTCAAGGCTGCAAGAACTGCCAGTCAAAAGCTTGGCATGTATGATACAAAAGATATTTCTTTCCATTTTGGAACAAAAATCTTATAGCAACCCTTTTTAGATTTTGTTATCTTTGGCACTAAGTTGGCTTGCAAGTGACTTGGGTTTTCATTAAGATTTTAGTGGAGTAGATGAGACTCTCTAATAGCTTTGGATCCATTCTAAAATACTAGAGGTGAAAATGGTATGAGATTTTGAACTCAATGAGTATGGAGATTTTGGTATCACCGGAGTCATATAGGACCCTCTAAAATTATTACTTGTAAGGTGTTTTTCTTGTTATGTTCGGTGTGTAAAGTATTAATTCTCACTAGAGCCCGTATCTAAGAAAATGAATCATGTCATGGACTTATTTTATAACCCTATATTTAACAAAATATGAAAGGTATCCAAAAGTTTCTTTGAATTTGCCTTTAATTGCTTATTTACTTCTGGCTGCTGAGACTAGAACAATGCATTTTTTACCCAAAACTGTATTTAAAAAAAGAAAAAAAGGAAAAATGTTCTTTTCTCAGGTTCTTACACTTTTACAAAATTTCTTCAACATTTCAAAATTCCTGCAAATCAACCCTCCTCCCCTTTAATCTTCATTAGCTTCTTTTTCTCCACTATTGATCACCATTTGCATTTAGCCATATTTAAATAAAGCATTTCCAAGAAAAAAAAAACTAGACTACAGTGACAGAGCTTTGTTTACATGAGAAACACATCTATCTAGCTGATGGCTATCTTAATGACTGGCAAAATGTCCTTAAAAGATTTGTCTCCTATTAAACACAAATTGCATTACTTTGCAGAAAAAAAAAAAATATTTCCCTCCTCAAGTGACCTGCCATTTATACAAATTAATGTCAAGGATGGATTTCAGTGTTGTGATGACAGATTTGGAACATATAGAGCAGTTTACCTGTCAAATAAAATTAAGTGTACATTCATCACTTCCAAAACAATGGCTCACAAAACTCAGGAACATCAATAGACTTATAGCCTGCAGAATATGAAAATGTTTTGACGAGTGTGACGTGCTAGCTCTCTCATCCTTAATAATACTATTTTACATTTATGCCACAAACAAAATCAACTCAGGGCAAAATGAAATGTTACACTGGTGCTGCTGGCCTTTGTCTTAGAAAGGCACAGAGAAAACATTAGACCCTGTAGGTGGCTTAATTTGCATCAATAATCAATGTAGATTAAAGATCATTAAAGATCTTTGATAGAATGGGATATGTGCTAACAACTCCTGTGCTGCTGCAGTGAAAATAATTTGTCATCCTTAGTTTGGTGGTTTGCAGTTTTTATTAAAACAAACAAAAAAGAGGAGATGCATCTGGGATAAATTTAAATTTAGAAGGCAGCTGTGATTTTATGTCTCTGGGTATCCTTAATAAAGCAAGGGAGAGACGGGTAAAAACGCCATTTGTTACACTGACCTTCTATAACATGTACACATCTGCTGTTAACTGCTTTGTTCCTTGACCTCCAAATTCATATGAACTTTAGGCTAACGCACAGCGCTTCCCAGCATTTTCTTAGGTGGGCCTGACTATTGCAGCTTCCTCCTCCTCCTTCCCAGCCTCACTCACGTCCCCTTTCTCTCCCTGTCCTCGGCTCCAGATCACTCCTTGCCACTTGCCAGGCTCGGCACAGCAGTGCCAGGGCTGTGGGGGCTGCAGCAGCCACGGCGGGCATTGGCTTGGCTTCCTCTCACAGTCTTTCACACTCTAATTCAGAGATAACAATGCACCGTCAAGTTGCAGAACAATCTCTACTGTTTTGTGCATATACCAATGCGAGATGCTACCCTAAATTGGGTGGTTTGAGGGATTTTGGAGAGATTCTTTGGGGAACTGCATCTTTTTCCCCTCCCTTTCCTTCTGTACTAGACTGGTGGTTCATTCTCAGCCATTCCACTTTCACAGGAGAGCAACATGAGCACTCTTGGATTATATTTACAATTCTTTGCTCTTGGAACATTATTAAAACAACTGTTCAACTAGCAGCTACTTAGTGAAATCATTATTTTGTTCCTTAGGCTTAAAAAGGAAATTTTCCTCAGATCTCTTTTTCATTCTGGGAATGCTCAACAAAGGGAGACTACCTAGTTTGCAGGTAACAACAGTCCTCCTAAATCTTGTATTCGATAACCAGGGAATTCATTTTCCTAAGGGAAAGTGCATGGAGCCATGGCTGGCTCTTGTTGCAAAGGCTTGTGGGTAAATTAAGAAGTTTAGCTGTATGAACGTAGTACATAGCTGTATATAGATGACATGAGTTTATATAATATATTAAAGCTCATTTAATGTTGATAATATTGAAGCTGACACTCCACTGTGCATTCGCAAGCACTTCTTTCTTGCCTAAAATGTCAACGTGCTCAGGAAACAAATAGAAGTCCAGCTTCAGCTGGAGCTCCGGGTTCACAGGCATCACTGCCTAAGAGCCAGAGGACGTTACTGCAGGGAAATTGGAGCTACCTTGTGGTGTACCCTGTTTTTGCAATTATCAGAGATGTACTTTCCCAGATATTCCTAGAATTGCTGATAGCAAGTCTGATGACATCATTTCCACAGTCCCACTTTTGAGACTAGAATAATATAGTAGGTACCTTTGATTTCCAAATCATAACCAGTTTTATAGAGCTTGGAGGTATGAATGAAGATAAATATTTATTATGAATAGTTTAGGAGTGTTAAGAGGTACATGAGAATATATTTATGATTCTTCCAAAGACAGCTGTTTATCCTTCTTTGCTTTTCCCTCCTCCCCAATTTTAAAGTGTTATTTAATCCTATAAAAATTGTAAATGGGGGAGTAGTAAAGCAATCATGCTATGTTGTTACTTCATAAAACAATTTTATCTGCGTGAGGTTGCTCTTCGTTCACTGCTAGTCTTCAGAACAAACATTAATAAGGCCAAATGAAAAATCATACCCTATAAAAAGTGACTTACACAACAGTCTTATTCACCAATTAGAAAGCCTATTTCTTTTTTTGTGTAAAAAGACAGCAGTAAGGAAGGGGGAAGAATGATATGCAAGTAGCTTCATACATGAATGAAAGATTTATTTCAAATTCCAGACTGAATTTATTTTGAATGAAACACAGTTCATGTTATGTATTATTTATTAAGTCATTACATACTTGGAATTATAAATTTATATTGGTAGATTTTATGAGTGGGCAGGCACATGCAAGCAAGCTGGCCTTCTACTGCATCAGATTTTTCAGGCACAATAGTCAGGCACAGACTGTAGGTGTAGGACCAAAATACAAGCACTTTTATTATATGTGATACTGAAAAATATATACTGCTTGGTTGAAATACCACATCTAGCTTACTTGATTCTTTTCTGTTCCTCTTAGGCCAGATAATCAGCCAATGAAAACTGACTCCAGAAAAGATATAGTAGCTGTAGTAGCTACAGATTAGCCTGCTATGTCAGGAAGAACAAGCCTCTGATGGTCTCAAAGTCATATCGGCTGGAGAGATTTCACTGGTAGGCTGGTAGATTTGCTGTCCTCAGGCTCTTTCTTGGTTTTGTTTATTTTGGAAGAGGAATAG
The DNA here is from genome assembly GCF_040807025.1 of Struthio camelus. Classification (NCBI taxonomy): domain Eukaryota; kingdom Metazoa; phylum Chordata; class Aves; order Struthioniformes; family Struthionidae; genus Struthio; species Struthio camelus. The sequence continues at coordinate 146,577,171 of NC_090942.1, read as the reverse complement.
AGTGAGAGTAGGACTATACATCAGTCCATTCCTACCTAGCTCATTTTGTTTTTCTCAGCTTCATCTGGGCCTCACTAGATGCAGCGTGCCAGATCTGCAATCAGCAAAGCATGGGCCACTGCAGAACCTTTTACTGCTCAGTCTCAGAACTAGCACTATCGTGGGAAATTAGGTCATAAAATAATTTCCTGAGCCTGAATTGTTTAAGAAACTGGAAGCCAGTAAGTGTTTCAAAACAGAGCTCTGTTGTGATGAGTCTCACTTTTTTTTACTTGTCTCTTTAGTTAAATAGCATTGAAATCACTAAATTTTAAAATTTGTAAATGTTATATCAGAGCTATATTTAAGCAATATTTTGCAATTGTATTTGAAATGCCTTGTTATTGTCTGCTACGTATGATTAGATCATGTGAATGATCTAATCAGATGTTGCTGGTATCCTCAGCCTTAATGTATACTTGGATTTGTAATCGAATGCGTTAGACAATAGTACCAAAATCTCATTCAACTTAAATATTTGAGTAGAATCCAAAAAAGAATGCAGAATAGCTAATACTAACATTTAAATACAGGGTTTCAGATGACTTAAATACTCAAATAATAATACTCAATAAAAAAAAATACTGAAAAACTCAAATAACGGAAGACCATAATATTGCTCTTATTTAAGGAGGGTGTTAAAAGCCTGCGTTCAGATTTTTAAGTAAGGATATTCCATCCTTGTCCTTTTGAAGGGACAGAGTGCCTCTCCAGCAAGTTTGCTGATGCTACTAAAGTGGGGGGAGTGGCTGACACAGCAGAAGGCTGTGCTGCCCTTCAGAGGGACCTGGAGAGGCTGGAGAGCTGGGCGGAGAGGAACCTCCGGAAGCTCCACAAAGGCCAGTGCAGGGTGCTGCACGTGGGGAGGAATAACCCCCTGCAGCAGGACAGGCTGGGGGCTGACGTGCTGGAAAGCAGCTGTGCGGAGAAGGACGTGGCAGTGCTGGTGGACAACCAGTTGAGCATGAGCCAGCAGGGTGCCCCTGTGGCCAAGAAGGCCAATGGTATGGTGGTGTGCATGAAGAGTGTTGCCAGCAGGTGGAGGGAGGTGATCCTGCCCCTCTCCTCAGCCCTGGGGAGGCCTCACCTGGAGTCCTGTGTCCAGTACTGGGCTCCCCAGTACAAGAGAGATATGGAGAGAGCCCAGCAGAGGGCTGCAGAGATGATGAAGGGACTGGAGCACCTCTCCTACAAGGAAAGGCTGCAAGAGCTGTGCCTGTTCAGTCTGGAAAAGAGAAGACTGAGAAGTGATCTCATCAATGCGTACAAGTATCTGAAGGGGAGGTGTCAAGAGGATGAGGCCAGACTCTTCTCTGTGGTGCCCAGTGACAGGACAAGAGGCAACGGGCATAACCCGAAACTACAAAAGTTCCATGTGGACATGAGGAAAAACTTGTTTCCTGTGAAGGTGACAGAGCACTGGCACAGGTTGCCCAGAGAGGTTGTGGAGTCTCCTTCGCTGGAGATATTCAAAACCTGCCTGGACATGATCCTGGACACCTGGACTCTTGGTGACCCTGCTTGAGCAGGGGGGTTGGACTAGATGATCTCCAGAGGTCCCTTCCAAACTTGGCTGTTCTGTGATTCTGTGATCCTTCATTTTTGTCTCTTGCACTAGCTTGCATACATATATGCTCTACAAAATTCAAATTGTCACTGCAATTTGTATCTACATGAAAATCAGTGTCAACTGCTGCATAATATCAAACCTTTTAAGTGTGTCTGCTACTCATTTCAAGTGCTTTTGGGCAAGAGCATCTCATCATCTTGCTGAAAAAAATGAATCGTAGAGTTGGCTGGAAGGAACCTCTGGATGGACATCTAGTCCAGCCTTCCACAAATGTAGCACTCAATGAGGTCAACCATCACTTTATTTAATGAAATCTTGAAAATCACCAGTGATCAACTTATTTGGGTATTCTCTTCCAATTCTGTACTACCATATAAATGAAAATTTTTATCCTGATGTTCAACATGAGCCTTCAAAACCTCCTAAATCCCTCTTACAGGTGGGGGTCACATGCAGAACCTCAAGAAGAAGTATAGTCTTCTGTTTTTTGGAATGTTAGCACTATGCTGGTATTGCATGACGGGGGTACACATTTTATACTGATGTATTTATTTGTGATGCATCAGAGTTTATTTTCCTTGGTTTTCTAAACCACTAATAGTAAGATTATCGGAATCATCATGAGAATGCAGAAGTCTTTCAATTTGTCCTGGAGGAGCTAAAAATATTTTATACGTGAATCTCACTTATAATCAGGTTCATAATCTGAACCTGAATAATTGGGTAAGCAGTCAATGAGGCAACTCTTGTGTCAGTACGACACTGGACACTCGACACTATTTCAGGAATAGATCACTGTCAAGCTATACTGAAATAAAACATTTCAGTGCAAATACAGGAAAAATGTAAAAATATTAGTGTGTAAAAGTCAGTGTCACAGAATATCAAGCATCTTAGCAATTCAGCCAAAACTCGATTTTTTTGCTGTCCAGTTTTTCAATAAGTGTAGATTTTTCCAAGGAAAATGGAAGGACTTCACTTAGTGTGTTACTTATAAATCTACTAATCAATCAATTGGAAAAAAACCTAGCATTGAGTGAAAAATTTCATACACCTCAACCAGTTCTGTACGATTTGTTATAATATAATGGAGAATCCTACAGCTCAAAATACAATATTAGGCTGACAAATTTAATTTCTTCATGTTATTGCAGAGTTGCATAATGAGCACTGAAGATATCTGAAAACCTGTGAAATGAATGAAGCTTTTTACTGTTATATTATAATAATCTACTCTAAAATGTAATTGAGAACTATTTTTCAAATGTTGAATTTGTTCAATAAGCGCAGTTTTAGCAACTGCTGAAGACAGGAGACAAACATTTTAAGCCAAATCTTCAGTGAAAAATGTTACAAACAGGAAATTATCAGGCTAGACTTACACTGCCAGCTGAAGCTGCTGAGAGAATAAAGACAAGAGGTTTAAAAACCTGTAATTACTACCTTAGCAATAGAGAAACTATCATTTCTCTCCTATGCTTTCAGACATAAAATTAAATTTAAAATATATATTCATCCCATCTGAAGTGTTTTCTGTTCATTGTCCATTAATTCCAGATGGCTAACATCATTTTATGGGAAAAGAACGGCAATTGTGATGTCAGGAGCGGAATACCCCTAACAATGGAAATTCTGTGCGTAACATCTCTCCGTTCTGAATGTTCCATCGAACAGCCACAAGAAAGAATCAGATTGAACTAGCATGTTATTGTTAGTATATCCAGTTCCATCGGTCAGAAAGATCTGATCTGAGTAAAACGTACATTTATCATTAATGCTATTAAAATGGAATAAAATGGAATGGAAAACTGAAGTGGATTAAAATCTATTTATGAAAGTGCAGAAGACTGAAAGTGGAACAATGTCATTTTGTTACACAAAAGGAGGAATGTGAGGAAACGCATCTGAAGTACATTACAAGAATCTGAACAGTGTAAAAGTGGTGTGTGCTATCTGTCAAGCTGGGATACATTAATCAATTTAGACTTAGCTCCTTATCTACGCATCTGTCACATGGAATGTTATTTTGGGCTGTTGGAGAAGGTAGCTCTATATATCTGTGTGTTGTTATTAAGCATTAAAAAAAGTTTGAATTAGCTGGCAGTTTTTAACTTCATCTCTTTTTTTACTCCTGCATATATTTTTACAGATACGTTTTTCACCTTGCTCTGAGAATATGAGCACTACAGTAAAATGCTTCAGCAAAAGAGCTGAAAGGGAATGCTAGGTAATGACATGCACACATGCATCTTCTGCCGGTATTCCCAAATTCAAAACTCTTATGCAAGTTAACTCTCAATTGAAACTTATACTTACAAGTATATGAAGAGAGCAGGCTATCCGCTTCACTAGTAGCAAAACTGCCTGTGATGCACTGACTGCTCAGAAGGTTTGTAAGTTAAAAATGTGAAACATTGTCCATAATGCTGGTTTGAAAGGGTAGCCCAAGTCCTTCTGTTAGGTTGAGCTTTTTGATTTCATAGGAACTAAGCCTTAGAGGTGTCTGAAGATTATTTATTAATATAAAGTGAGACACAGGAAGAAAGGACAGTGTTAACTAGCATCTCCATGGAAAAATGAATGATGAAAGCCCGAAAATAACTCCTCTTGGTTACTCGGAAGCATTAGATTCCGTTCACTGTGTCTGCATTCTTCCTTAGAATCAAACCTTTGCCCATTCAAACCCTCTTATAAAGAAGGCTGGTGTAATGAATGCTCTATCTTGGCTAGCTCTTGTTTGCAAATGGCATTTAATTTTTGTATTACTTTCTGCTGCCTGCCTTGTTGCGCTAACAAAAGTAAAGCATAGCAACCCAGGAAGACTGCTTTGCAAAAACCACAGAGAAGTGGTTATAAGGATAACCATAAAGAGAAGTTGGCAATTGTATCCTTTTTTCTGAAAAGGAAGGGATGAATGGTGCCAGCTTATTGGCAGCAAAACATTTGAGGAAAAAGAAAGTGTTGGAGTTCAATAGAATTGGGATGACAGAAAGGGAGAGAGGAACAGCATTGTGTGGGAGTGGGAGCTTGATGCAGGACAGCAGGGAGGAGAGGAAGGGGAGAAGCAATGCTGAAGTTACACAGCGATATGGTCTAATTAAACCCAGATGGGTATATTGATCACAAAAGACTTACATTTCTCTCTCTCTCTCTCTCTTTTTTCCCCTAGAGCTTAAGCCAAGAAGAATGGAGGATCTCCTGAGTTTGACATCCAGATTGCGTGTACAATATAATCAGAGAATGATGGGATTCATAAAAGGGCGCTTTCATCCCATTCCAATTTTCCATGGTTTTGTTGCAGCAGCACACACCCTTTTGCCCTAAAGTGTTATTTTAGCATGTACCTTTTCAGTGTTTTCAATGTGCACACTTTCTCTGTTTGAAACAGGTCCACGGCTGGAACCTTTTCTTACTTTTGGGAAACTCTTCCATGCATTAATCTTTGTATTATGAGCACAAACTTCCTATCTAATAAATGGAGCCATGCACTGTTGTGGAGGCAGCATCACAAGATCTCTTTTCACTGAGACTTCTTATTCCAGTCCGGGTTCTCTCAAACTAACTGCTTTTTGTATATACCATTAATGTTGCCCAGCTCCTTTCTGCTCCCAGGACTACACTGGTTACTAGCTAAACAACGCTCATCCTAAGGACCCGTTAAGCATAGTCCCTTTAAGCACAGTCCTGTGGCACTCCTGAGCTTTTCGTTTTCCGAAGTACTTCAGTTAAATCCTTCTAAAATGGGCCTCAGCCCAATGTGTCTTTCATTTCCTCTACTACTCATGATTAACAAAGTTCATTAACCTTCTATCTCCTAGAAACCAGCCACTGAACACTTCCCAGACATTTCTTTGCTCATGGACCTTTTTCAGCCTGTTTCTGCCATTTCCAGAGCACAAGGGTACAGGCTGTGGCCCCAATCCCTTTCCTCCTCTTACTCTTCAATATATGTCCCTAATGGTGGGGCATCCACAGCAGACACAGAGGGGCCACAGTGGCATTGCTTGACATTACCGCTGTCTCCCAGAGTAGGATAGGGCATTTCCTGCGCAGAGTGAAGGGGTTGATGCCGCTGTCTGGCTGCCATCCGCAAGCTGGCTGCCGTTGGCGTTGCCTGAAGAAGCTGTACGTTACGGCTGTGCTAGCCAGGAAGCCACCCTCAGCTCTGGGGTGCCTTCCACCTTTCCACATGTTAGTGGCAGGCTTTTCTGTTCTTCCATTTGAGTATGGCATACGCCATCAGCAGCCTTGTTCTTTCTGCTCTGAGTTTCTGCTTAACAAATCTGCTTACATCTGCTTACAGAGAGACTAAAAGTCCTTCAGAGAAGCTCTTTGCCAAAGGTTCCCTTAGACCAGAAGGGTCTGTATCTCCCCAGAGGAGACGAACACAACTGCATAACCTACACAGACCACATAGAGACTTTCCTTCAGTTTTTCCTTATGATTTTAAAAGGTTACATTTTGCAAGTGCTGGGAGCACTTTTCTTTTAATTTTTTTTTACTTTCCAAAGTAGAAATTTTAAACCCTACTGTCAAATAATGTTAAATGCTACACTGGAAAAATAAAGCTTACTGAGCAGTATTAACAAAAGATGCACTTGCATAACTGTCTTCCAGCTGGGCAGAATTAGACAGCTTTACTTGCAAGGAATACTTAGCAGTTGAAAAGTTCAGCTTTTTTGGAGATTTTCTTTCAGGGATACTTGTGACAGTTTCAGTACTGCTTTCTTACTGCTATATTCGACCTTAAATAGCTAAGAAATGAAAAGTTTGTTTCAGAAAGTTAATTCTACTTGCAGACGTTTCCTTGTAGTGCTGTTAATGCTAGCTCAGAAAACATTTTGGATTTTTGCCTGCATTTTTTGCAGAATCATTAGCATAGCTTTGATGTTGGTTATGGCAGCTACCTTGAGCATAGCCACAAAGTGTTGCGATGATCCACTGTCAATCGTAATAGCTGGCCACCCTGCAAAGGAGCCTGCTGTAAGTGACTCTTACAACAGCAGAAGAATGAAATTTGCATAAAAGGTCAAGCTCTAATGGGCTGCTCATACCACTGAAAACTCAAGAACAGACATCAGCTTTGCAAGCTATGTATTCAAGAAGTAAAAAATGCTTCCCAGGCTTTTCATCTGTGTAGAGGACAAAGCTGTGAGCCGTGTCTCCCGTTTGTGTCCTGGCTGTGCCACGTGGAGCACGCAGCAAGCACAGGAAGTCAGTTACTCCAATGAGTCGCTGGCCCCGCAGACTCTTGTACGCTTATTAGCCTATATGCAAAGCATTATTTAAATTAAAAAATATATAGCTTGTGATATTCCACATGAGATTTTCTGCAGATGTGTGTTTAGGGAACTGTAGGCTTATTACAACTGTAATCTTAAAGCAGGCTAATGGAAAAATTTCCTTAGACATCAGTTTTTACAGTAATATGATCTGTAATGGAAACATTAGTTTTCAGCCAACTGGTAATTTTCTAATTTAACTTTATGGGACATTTTGTAGCATCAGTGGCAAAATACCATTACTAGTATATTTATGCAGAAGAAAAATAGAAAATGATAGGCTTTGGGACATATATCACTGATTCTATATGGCTGTGTCCTTAAGGCACGAAGATGTTAAGGTACTGGGGCAGCACTTTTATGAACCTATAATAATCAATTTCAGCACTAAATTTCCATTTTTCAAATGAAGCATATGCAGCTGGGGCTTGATGCCCAGGTAGATTTAGGCACCAGAACACCATAACAAAGGTGAACGTTCATAATTCACCAAGGCCTCCAGTAAAATACTTAGGCATCCTTCATGGCATAGATAGAAGAAAAGTGGGTAGGAAAAGAAAAGGATTCAAAAAATATGACAGAAAATAGAAGCACTTAAGGTGAGCGGGTCTTCAGCGCTGTTCTTCTCTAGTATTTAAGTACTTTCCCTGTGCTCTGTGCTTCCTGCAATACACCAACTTAAACCCATTCCTGGAGTTCCCACGTTCTCTTTCCAAATCTGTCTAGAAGTAATTTCTTAACAAGTAACCAATCAAACAGAAAACATACTGAGGAGCATTACTTTATTTTATCTTGTAGGTAATACTTAGAATCTTAGTGTAAGATTTGGAAAATTTGGGCTCTGTCAAATAGCATTCAAACCCACCCCTTCCATACTCATGGTGAATGCCTTCACCCACCAAGCTTTACCCTGTCCTGAAGGAGAGCAAGGAAAAGTTGAGGAGGCTTTTGTTCTCCTGTGCTGCAGGTCTCTGGTTGTGTATAAAAGAGCAGAAGACTCATCAGGCCACAGAGATGAAGTAAGTAAAGTGCAACCCTCTGGTTAAGTGGCTGAAACTTTTGTCTTGAAGCAAAGAGATACAGGAGTATGGCCCTTGCTGTGCTGTTTGTACTGAGCCTGATTGTGTTACCTACGTATAAGGTAGGTACACCCTACATAATAGGATAGTGAGGAATGGGGAAGAATACTAGTCTGAAAATCAAGAAGGTTTTAAGGTGACAGACGATGAGTTGTTAACCATTGTTAAGGCTGAACAGAACGGTACAGCTTAATTGCAGGGAAACCAATGTGAAAATCAAGCACACAGCCGCAGGAAGGGGAAGCATGGAGGAAAGCAGATCCTTCGAGGATTTGCATCTAAACCCAAAGACTGCTCAAGCAAGTGAGAAGCAAGGAAGTCATTCTAAGTGTTTACTGTTAGATGTGTTTCTTGCCCTGCCTAAAGTGAAACTGAATGAATCTGGAAATCTGAAGAAGTCTGTAGGCCTGTTTTCTGCAATTAGAAGAGATTTCACTTAGGAGAGTGAAATCAAGGCTTTTATTCAACTAACAAATATGTTTAAAAATTAGCAGTTACAATTTTTAGCTCACAAAACCGTTTTAGATCTCAAACTGAAGCAGTAACTTTCACACTTGATGGAAGTCATAAGCAATTATTCCAAGTTTAACCTGACCTAAGCAAATAGCTTGAGAGGCCACATATGAGCCAGTGCCTGCAGCTTGCCCATACAGAAGCAGCAATTTAAAATGACCTAGAGGCTCCACGTGACAGATCTCAAACACAGCTGGCAGGGCAGGCGTAGACAACAGGCATTCAACTGGAGCTCTGCAATGTTTTAAAACATGATAAAAGTACTTTTGTGTTTAACCTATTCAGTGTGAACTACTTTTAGCTTCATAGAAAATCTGATCTGTGCCCAAACTGTATTTACTTAAAGTTTCTTCATGAGAAATGTTTGTGCTTATCACCTGAGAAGCAAGCTCTGCTTCGAGCTATAAACCACAACACAACTTTAACCGTGGAACTTCCAAAGCAATTTAAACTGCATGGGAAAGCTTAATTAGTTAACTAGCCCTAGATAACTACAAATAGTAGATTGAGGAGATCTTTGATTTTTATTTTTAGCATTGACATACTATTTTTAGTGCTGCCTTTTCGTTAACTAATAAGCACTGCCTGTTTTAGTTAGAATTGCTTTATTCTGTATATTAGACATGAAGAAAATAAATGGTAATCTTGTTTCTCTTTCGGTGTAAGCAAGTAAGGCACCCAGACTCCTCTCTGGGCAGTGATAAGAGAAATGCTCCTTTGAACTGTGATTCATCGTCTCTGTATTGGATGCAAATCCGCAGGGAGAAGAGATTCCTGACCTTGTAGCTCAATTTAGAGGGGAGGTAGAAAGGCTAAAGTTAGCTGAATCCCACCCTAAAAGCACAATGTAACTTGCGTCTTCATAATGTGTCTTCCATAAGACTAATCTCTTTTCCTGACTTAAGTCTACCATCTGTTTGTGTTTATCTCAGGAAAGAGGACCTCTGAAGAATGTAATTTATGTCACACTGAGAATTATGAAGAGGATGGTGTTAAGACATTTAAAAACATAAAAGAACAAAATGCTATGTTATTATTCTGATTCATAAATATATACTGTTGAAATCTCTCTAATTTTCTCTGGAGCAAACTGTGGCTGTTTTATTCAGGAGTTTTCAGCATCTACTCCCATGTGCAATTGATTATAAAAGGTGATCTGTTTTGTGTTTTCCTTAGCAGTGTTGAATGGTTTTATAAATATCATCTTTACATAGTTTTAATTTAGAATTAAAATTCAAAGCCAGTTCACCGTAAAAATCTGAGTGAAATTTCACTCTCACATGTGTGTTATTTTTAAGTTTTGGAAGGATTTCCCCCCACAACTCCATCAAGATGTTTGTATGCACACATACGTACATGTATGTGCACAGTCCTAGGCTCCCTAATCCAGACTGGAGAAGAAGTAGAAGAACTTAATTAATATATGAATTATTATATCAAAATAATTATAGGAATAATACAGTATTCTTCTGTAAAACAAACCAAAGATGAGGACAGCATGTACTGGCATTCTTGCATTACCATATCTAGTGGGGAGCAGTAGTAATGAGCAACATACCTTTGGCATGTGCTAGCAAATAGATTTCAAATTCTGCAAGTGCACTTCTATTGCACTTCGTGGTTTGTGTTAACACATTTTATACCTTCACAGCTATTACTACCTGAACGAGGCTTACTATACTGGTATACATTTAAATCACACTTTCGTTTCTCTCTATAGGTATAATATTAATCTGCAAAATCCAGACAGACCTGTGATTTTGTCATTCTCAGCTATTCATGAATATCAGGCAAGCTTCCAAAATAATGAGATTCATTTTAAAAAACATAGATTCAAAAGGTACTGTATTTTGGGTTCTTTTTATGGTCTTCTAGTTTTTGAGCGCTAGAATTTGTATTTGCAGACTTACCTGCAGTTAGAAGACGTAGAAATTAACTGTTATTTTTTATGATCACTGAGATACAGAATAGCATCTCCTAGTACTTCTGAGTAGGAGTTTCAGGAGACCTTTAAGATCTGATTCTAATGAATGTTGAATTTACAAGCCCAAGTGGTTGGTTAACACAGATAAATTGCAGCTGGATTTTTAAACTTCTGGACATTAAATATTTCTGAAAACTCTATGAATTCTTCAGAACAGCAAATTAATGATGATTGTTTTTGTATATACAAAAATATACTCACAATCCTAACTTATTATATTTTAATTACCTTTAACAGTGCTTAGATTTAAATGCATCCATTAAGGCATATTTGGAAAAACCATATTGGACTGTACAGGTATTATAAATGATTGATTGTATTGCTTTTATCAACACTCAGTTTCCTTCTATAAGGAGACTGTGGCATAAAGCTATAACAGACATTAGAGAGATACGGAAGGAATTTAATATAAACTGTAGTCAAAGGATGTGGTAAAGAGTATGACTGCCCCCAAATAAAGTCCACTCCTTCTCAGGTAATAGCGGCACAGGAAGAGGGAGGGAGAAGAATTCAAGAATGCTTCCTTAGTTGCTTGACAGGAAACTCTGGATCTGTTTTTGTTGTTAATTCAGGAAGCGTTGATATATGAGGAGTTGTGAGAGCACTTTAAGCAAGACTGAGCTCTGACTTTTTAGTGACATTTGAAATTTAACTGTAGTGAGAAAGCAACCTTTCAGACATCTTGGGAGCAGGACAGTGTGGAATTTCAACTGATTAAACATTGAATGTGACAGCTATGGATGTTGTAATTGCATTGCTTTCATATACCGAAATGATGAAGAAGAAGAAAAGGCTTACCCAACATAATAAGTATTACTTTTTTGGAGATTGCAAGCGGGACCCTGATAGGTATTGACATTGTCTCTCCAGTAGTGACATTTTTGTTTTTGTTAATATTAATAATAAACACTGACCTGAACTGTTTCTTCACTGAAAGCCATAGGACTTTTACTATTGATTTTAATATTAGCACTATTGTATCAAGAACTGTGCTTTTAAGTATTATATGCTCCTAAGATTCCTTTAGTGGTTTGCATTATGTCAGAAGGTTTATTCATTTACTGACAATATTTTTATGCAGCTAAAAATCGAATTGCCATTGCTTTCTTCAAAATATAGATGAGAACAGCCAGAATGGATCAGACTAAAGATGATCTAATATTTCCTTTTCACATCAGTGATAGTAACAGATGCACAGAAAAGAGTATACAAACAGGGAACATATAGTAGAATACACTTTCTTCTCCATCAGGGATTTCCTGTGCTTTATAGTTAATAGCCCTGAATTCGTCTTCTTCCACAAATTAATTTGATCTCTTTTTGAACTCTTGCAAAGTATTAGCATCCATAACAAATTGTCTAATTATATTAATTTCATTTGTTGGCTTTGGGGCTGAGTCAGACTTTAACTGCTGGCAGAACTCTCTTAACTTGTACTTATCTGCAAAAAGCATCACACATAACACAGGGAATTTGGTCTCAGGAGCATATATTAAATAGAAACATATTCAATGTTAATACTGCAATAATATACTCAACCTTTCAAAGAACTTAGTGATATCATATACATCTGTGCTCAATCAAGTCTGATGTCTGAGCCGTGAATTGTTCAAATATGAAGATTCAAAGGCCTCAGACTTACAACACCTATGCATGGAATTTCATGGATGACTTGCTTATATACAGATTCATTCTCTGACTGACAGTAAAACAAATAAAGAAAAAAAGTTGTGGATTTCCAAAACAGATTAGCCTGGACGCAGCACCATAACTTCTTTATTAAAAGGATGATTTCTGCACACTGATTTAAGACCTGTAGTAAAGCATGTTGCAAAAGCAATTAAGTAAAAGTCTACAATACTGCACTTGACTTTATGACCATATAAATCTGAAAGATGGAAATGTCATTTCAAAACAGCTATTTACCAGAGATAAAACATACCTATTCTGCACACAGGCTTTGATCTGACTTTGTGGTTCCTCAGAATTCAAACCTAAGAGATGTTGTGCTGACTTTTGGCACTGAAGAGTGAAAAGTATGGAAGATGTAAGTGCTTATTACTGCTGAAAAAATAGAACAACAGTTTTTAGCTACAGTATGACCAAGAAAATGTAACGGTCAACGATACAGACAAAATAAGAACATAAAAACAGATAAGTCTCTTCTGGGTACAGGAGGGGGCAACTACAAAATATATCCTTCTTATTAGTCTTTTTTCCGCATATTAAATCCACTGGGTATCTACCTGGGTGACTTTCCGTATTAAATATTAAAATAGTCCACTCAAAATATTCTATTTACAGCTGATTAGAGCCTCAAATTCTGTTTTGCTGAAAATTTGAAGTTTAAACCAGAATAAAAGTTGTTCACATTCCTACAGAAAGAAAGTTAAAAAAAAAAAGGGTTTGGAAAAATGCTCTGGTTCCTTTTTTTTTAATCACCAAAAAACTTGCAAGCAGCCAGCTGATTCACTACTGAAGGAGTGTCCTAGAGTCAGGGCACTGTGTGGAGTGGTCCTCTGGATTGGAGACAGCTTGAGGAGTTTCATAGGGCCAAGGACTGAGCATCCTAAAAATCCTGGGAGCCGTGGTTTGAACTAGGAGGCTTTCGGAGCAATCTCTAAACAAATTCAAAGCTGAAAAGTTTCACTGGAGAAATCCTTATCACCTCTGGCATTTTTTCATAATTTCCGTACTTATCTAGCATATAGATGCTGGTTACACACTGGAGGATGGTTTTAAAAATGACATAAGCACAGCTGCAAATATAGGTGTAGAAGCAGATTTTCAAGAGTATTTAGCAGCTAAACAGAGGAAAATAGTTACCCAGTACATTCTGAAATGAAATAAAGGTACCAACCTTAGTTGAAAGCCTCTCTAGGGACAGAATACAACTTCAAGCACTTAAATGACTCTAAAACTGTGATCTCTGCTTCTAGGAAAGGACCAAAAAGAAAAGGAACAAGCTCAGGTGTGAGATCAGCGTGAGAGAAAATGTCTTGAAATGGCCTGGTCAGGGAAAGGTGAAAGCAGGCCATGAAATTCATGCCAACTACAGAGTGTCCTGACTGTGTTCCCTGTTGGCATAATACCCCTCCAAAGGTGAATGTGAAGTGGGAAAGGATACGGTGGCTGCAATGCCCTTCTAGCTCTCTTGGGGACATACGAAAATGTTTCTTTCATTAAGTTGTGAGTCTGCAAGATTTCACACATCTTCCCTCCTCAGTGGAGTGCTAAACCATGAACTATTAAACTAGGGAACAAGATGGAGTACATTGAGTCTTTGTAGATTAATTCATTTCTTTTCCAGGCTATCACGACAAATCAAAACCAGCCAAACCTTTCCCTCCAAAACACATTTCCCTCCCAGCAAATTAAACTGCTGGAGTATATACAGAGTGTAATACATGCTCAAGTGAGGGTTAACAGCCAGATCCAAGCATACCACCTATGCGAGTCAGTAAGTCCCATGACGGTCTGAACAGGTAGGCGAATTCATCCAAAAGTTTGCAGGACGAGGATCCTAAATGGGGACAAAAATAAATCCCATGGACCAACCTTATTGGATTTCTTTTATTTTTAGAAAGTATTCAATTATCTTGTCTCCTTTGACATGTAGATATTTCCATTTTGCATTGTTATTTGGAGACAAAATTAAACTGTTACAGAACACCTCATTTTCAGCTCTCAGATGTAGGAGCCAGGAATTCAATGCATCTCTAATGAAGGTTTTTGTTGTTATAAATCATTATAAATGTCTGTTTAGATTACAACTTCCAGTTCAAAGAACCACTGAAATTTACAGTTATTAACTATGTACTTTTGACCCACCCTTTGTATGGAAACAGCAGCAGCGAAACCCTCCCTCGCCTGGAGACTCCTGCATTACCTCAGCTTTGCAGCCCTTAGGATTCAGCAGAGTTTAAGAAACTCACCTGACTGACATCTGATACCAAGACTTTGTTAACGTTTGCTCTATGAACTTTGAAAGTCCTCATTCTATGGTTTGCAAACAAACAAAACCTATAGATTTTGTATTAAACATTTTAAAATGCTTACCTTTTGTCTGTAATCATGAATCTCCAGCCAAAATTGATTGGGAAAAACCTTTGTACTGTTTAGATACGACAAGACCCCTTAATTCTTTCTCTAGCAGAGAATGAGAGGATAGATATTACAACCTTACTAAGTTCTTGTTTTGTATAATTTATGTTCTTTCCACGCAGGCATGTTGCCAGTGGTGCCATTTTTAGGGCATATTTATAATGTGAATAGCAGAAGAAAGAAATTTCAACTCACAGTGCTAAACTTCAAGAAAGCCAAACAAAGATTAAAGTAAAATATCAGAAACGGTCAGCGCATGAACAACACTTATCCAGGGTTGAATAAAACTGCAGTATAATGACAGATGTCGGTTCTACAGTTGGTGCTACTCACGCGGTGGCTACAACTATATTTATGGGCCCAGGAAGGCTACATAGTCCTCAAGTGTACAGATTTCTGGCAAGGTCTTGCAGTGCATTTAAGACATACATTGCTGTCTAAGTTGCTCAGGTGGCTTAAAGCTCATCTTTACACAGCTGTAACTCTGCTTGCACTCAGTGTAGGGATGTTTCCCTTCAGTTTTGTTAGGTTTTCCTGTGACCTGCTGTCCTGTGCCAGATTCCAATGAAGACAAGGAAACAAATACAGACGGGTTTAACACAGATGCATCAGATTGCTGCTCTAAAATGGATAACAGAATAGTGTATCTGTACCACAGATTGCTGTTTTATAAAGTGATAGCGTTTTTTACTATTTGAATCCTTACTTCTGAAATTAAATGAACAAAATTCAAATATATTTTCCAATGTATTCATGAAACTTCTTTTAATTCCAACTTTGAGAGCTAGAAAAAAAATTCCTTTCTTAAAATGATGGAGGACTGCACACCATCATTGGGCGTTTTGCCATGCATCTTGCAAGCTGCCTAATTTTTGCTCTGAAAACTCCCACAGTCTGCATCTGACAGCAGTACTATGTCTGGAAAAAGCCTGCCAAAAATTACCATGCTCCTTTATATTTTCTAAAAGTAATGTTTGGACAAAAGTATGCAGTGCTGCTAGGTGAGGCAGTTGTTTCTGTAAGCTTACGGACTGGAAAGCTGCTTGGCAGTGTGTTACTCATGTCTGAGCTGTTTCTAGTTATGGGAATCCAGGACATCGACACTTTGGGGCATGTGAAGCTCACAGAAATGCCGCTAATGTTTGGCCAACCCAGAAGAAAAAGGGGCATTTTTCCCTAATAAATTTTAGAAGTTTTCAGGATACCCCTGCCTGAAAAACTGTACAACCTGATGAAGAGCTGCAAGTTGTACTTGCTGCTTCTTTAAAAACACTGATAAATTGCTGTCATAGTTGAAAAGTATGTCTTGGTTTTAGAAGTCCATGCTCCATAATGTGAAGATAGACTTTACATTGTGAGCAGCTCCACAAATGCCAAGCAAAAATTTTCATCGAATATGTCCAAGTGAATTGTTAGTAAATTTTAACATTTTAAAATATGAGACTACTTTTACAAGGGGGATACAAATGCTATGAAAATTAAAGTGACTGAATGTAAAATGAGTGCTATAATAGACACATTAACTTCGCTTCTAGGATGAAAGAAATTTCACTGAATCAGTTTTCAGCCTACAGGCTCCATTTAAAACTAGAAACATCTGCACAAGGGCTGTTGAAATGCCACTCAATGGATTAGTTTTATCTGGAGAGAAAAATACCTATGTAATGGTAAGAAACGATTTTAAAAGGATAAACTCATACAAATTTCACAGAAGTGCACTGCAAATGGGGGAAAGGATGGGAAAAGAATAGGCTTTATTCCACGTACTATTTTTTTTCTGGTTCTAGTTGGCTCTCCTAGCACAACATAATACCAGTATCTAGATTTCCTCATTCACAATTTATACTAAAGTACCTCCTTACCTGTAATACACTTGACCAATATTTTCCTATTTCCTTTGATGGGAATTTTGAAATAATGAACTCCTTAGCATCTCTATTTGGCATGCAACACCACATAGTAAGCAAACTGGCAAATTGAGCAACAAGAGCTTAATTGTATGTTGTCACTTATATATGCTGAGACGCGGGTGTTAAAAAAAAACAATCCAGCCCCATAGGGAGAATTTGCTTTAGCCTCCTCCTGCAATTAACAAAGTGATTTTACATTTTGCAAGTTCAAGAATCCATGGACATGATATGGCTTTTCTCCTCCTTCCTTTTTTTTATACAACCTTAGGATTCATACCAGAAAAAGGCACTTAGAAAAAGAAGAACTGGAAGTATTCAAAATTTTGTGATTGTATTCCAGCCATGAGGCTAGATAGCACTTGACAGGATAGTAGCCCAGTAGCTGAAATATGCCCAGCTTTTACAGAGCTGACTCTGTGATCAGAGGTTGCTCTGAAGAGCGCTTTGTCCTGTGCAAAAGCTCTAGATAAAGGAAGTCCTCTTAGCAAAGCCCAGACTTGAGATTTGAGTCTCTCACTAGCAGTAGCACATTCTTTCAAGTGCTGGACGCTTACAGAAAGATACTCACGGATTAAGAAAGCAACAAAAAGCTAACTTTCATCTATTTGTTTGCTATAACTGAGAGCTAAGAAGCTTTTCTGACACAAAGCCCAGAAAATAGTTAAAAGTTGTTAGTTGTCATTAGCAATGACTCTCAGAAATATTACCTTGGTAAATTTTGACCTATACCCCTGCCATTCTTGGGGGCATTGTGTTTAACCAGTCCCACTTATTCAGAAACATTGTCTTTTCCAAGGAAACTTTCTTAATTTACTGAGTAAATGTAGCGTTGTGCCTCATTGTCTCTTGCAGGATGTCCTAGGCTCGCTCTTCTTGCAAGGGCCTATTGTAGCGATTTTGATGAAACTAAACCTAACCTGGGCAATCTATATTTCAGTAGTACATTTCTATTTAAAGATATATTTGATTTAGATTTTATGCTGACCTTAGGATTTCGTGCATTTCAGTGATGTCAAAGTGAGATCCCTTCTATCAGCTGTAAAGGAGTCTTTAGTATGCTCAACTGCATGGGATTCAAATGAATGAGTCAAGTGATGAAACATGTCACTGTTGATAGAGTCCAGAATAATATTTACATTACCTTATTTCCATTGTTTTCAGTGTCATATTCTTATTCTTGCTTCCTCTTCTTAAAATTAAAAATATTCTTTATCCAGAAATGAGGAGAAAAGGATGTGATCAGAGGATTCCTTTCTTTTTACATGTCTTCTGACTCAGAAGACAATATGAGCACATTTAGAAATATCAGATTTTTCCCCCAATACCTTGCGAGTTTCCTACAAAAAGAGCAAGGCCCAACATTTTTCTAAAGACTAAAATTTTTCTATTTTAAAATAATCCGTAAGGGAGGCTATTTTTTTTTTTAATTTCTAGTTTCTCATGACCTTAGTCCCTCTGTGAGTCTGACGGCATTTCACTTAATACTGTGTGTGCTCATAAATCATTAGCATCTAGGTCTGAAAGTACTTTCTGAGTCCAGGAAAATGCTCCAAGTCCAGAAATCTACCACTGCAATGAACATGCTATAACATCATGGTCATAACCATAAGCATATCAAGCATCTCTGAAAACTCACCAGGATGTTTGCCTACAGTTCTCCAAAAGGAAAGCTACTCAAGAACTCCACTTGCTTCTCTTGTTACAGGCCTAATGGATTTATGAGCCTCTGGTGAGCCACAGTTGTACACTGTGGGAGATATAGTCCAGCGGGATCATAGAAGATAATGAAGCAGCAGAGACATGGATACAGCATTTCTAAACAAACAGTCTCCAGGATTGTTTTTGGTTTTCAGTCTGAAAACAGGAAACCTCTTGTTTTTCAAAGCATTTGATTTTTCAGTAAAAGACAACAAACTTCAGCAGATGGAAGGAGAGAAACTTATTTTTGCCCTTTTTTATGATCTAATTCCCTTTTTGACTCTGTTCCTTTTAAAACTCCACTTTGCCCCTTTCCTATTCCATTCTAGCATAGGTCTTTCCAACCCTGCCTTCCTTGGTCAAACATTTTCTGCCCTATTCCCTACCGTTTTCTCATGCTCGGTACTCTAGTCCCACGGATTGCTCCTCTTCAAGAAGGAAAGGCCACTTTCCTTGCTGACACTACACATGCCTTCCAAATACAACACCTCCCTGTTTCCTAACGTGAGGTTTGGAAACCCCTCTCTCCCTTTGGTCAGAAATGTGACTTAACTTGATACTTGCTCATTGAGTTCCTGATCCCCACCCTGTCCCCTAAAGCTTGCTTTATGACAACAGCTCCCATTGCTGTCTGCAGTTTGTGAGCTTTTCAGGGCGCTGTACAAAGTCTTATTTACTTAGCTTCAGCTAAATCTGTATCTCCTCTTCAGAACTGTCTCTGCCTGCAGTCTGTGCTCTGTAAGGAACAGACATATTAAACATGTTAAGCATCTACAAAGCATCTACTCAGAGGAATAGAGAGGTGGGGAGTACACAAGTGCTGAGGTAACACAGAGAGTACAGAGTGGGTATGGGGATTGGTTGTTTATACATTGGTATCAATGTACAAGTATAAATGCATAAAAGCAACATGAAGAGACAAGCAAAATCCGAGCAGGGGATTAATTATTTGCCTGCCTTGTAAGACTCAGCAAACCAAACAGACCAAACAGTTTCACTAGGAATTTCTTCTGCTTGGGCCTGTAAACATGGGACTCTGAATATGCACTATAGGCAACTGACCTCCATAGTACCCAGACACAGCTCCGGATCCCTGAGAGCCTGCAGATTAATTATGCATATGGAGCAAGCCAGATGCAGGACACTTTGCACATGCTGTTCGACACTTTACAGTCGATCCATGCATTTACCGCAATTCTTATCATGTCCAGATATGCTGAACTGACTGCACATGTGCAGCTCAATTTGCATGGACTAATCTGGTCATTGTTGCTGCCTACGTACAATTTATCTGCATGTGCTCGGCAAATGTATCCCAAAGGTAGCTGAATTTTCTTCTCTGGCCAGGTGGCTAATATACATAAAAGCCTTGTTTGTAGTTGACAGCGTTATACCTAAAACACTCACTCATTTTCCAGGCGGTATAAGGAGCACAAATCCCTTATGAGAGATCAGGCTGTAGTCAGATGGCCCTGGAGATGGTACAGGAAAGCCAGTAGCACAGGCCATTTAGCAGTTTGTTCAATGTGTATGTCTCCACACAGCCCCAAATCTGACCTAACTTCTTGTTCCACTAAGTTCTTAAGAAAGTCATTATGAATTTCCCAGTTACACGGAGTCATTAGTGAGTATCCAAAATGGAAGAAAGAAAGGAGTTCTTTGTGTGTTACCTCAGCTATGGCTCCCAGCCCTGGACAGGGGAAAGCATTTCTACGAGGGAGCTGGGATTTGCGTACAGGGCTACTAGAGGGTCCTCACCACACCTGCTTGTAGCTCATTCATCAAGTAGCCCCTGGGATCTCTGCCATGTGATGTATACATGTTACTGGGATCCCCCGTCTCTTTGAAGTAGGTCAAACAACACATGCTTCGTTTTGGCACTTTCCAGTGAATTTCACAGCCTGAGTCGCTCATGGAGCCAGCTAAGGCTTAGAGTTTCTGGATGCCTCAAACCGAAAAGCTTTCAGACTCTACAATGTGCTATACGTGCTGTTGACCGGTTTAGAAGTAGGAACACACACACAGAAGATGCAACAGCTTATGTTAGAGAAACAGTTTCTATTATGTGCACAAAATGTGATTTATGCAAGTCACAAAACATCCTCATGTTTTGATTTCATTCATCAATGGTGTATCAGCGCAGCAGCCTGCAGCCACAGCAGGAAATGATAATAAATACCTTCAAATTTGTAAAACAAAAAACCAAGGCAAAAAATATAATATGCAGAAACTTCTGGCAGCTGTTGAGAGTTGGGTAAAATAGCCAAATCCAATAAAAGAGTCAAACACTGGAGGCTAAAGTTATACAGAACTTAGACATGTAGGTCCAAGTTCACACTTCTGAAAAAAAGTCCCGCTCAGATTTTAGTGCAGGCTAGAGACACCCCATTCTCATTTCTGTTTTTATATTTCTTTGTTTTGCTTTAACTTGTGGGAATTATTTCTGCATCATTCCTTTTTGTGTGCTCAGAAATACCTTTATACCTGTAGTACCTTATGACTTGTGATTTTAACCTGTGTGCTATTTAACTATAATGTGTATCTTTAGAGATTTATTCTTTATAAATCGATGCAAATCTATTTTGTCTGCAGATTTCAGTATCCGTTAGATTCTCCTTTGACAGTTAGATTGTTGTTGGCTTTTTTTAGTTTACTTTCTTCACTAGCCCTCACAATAGTGCTATTTTCTTGTGCTATGGCTGATCAACCCCTTAGCATTTCCTAATGTTATCTGATAAGCATCAAATTTATAGGGATCTTTCCTGTCCTCCTGTTTCCTCTTTGATTGCCTCTTTTGGCTTGCTGCATGTCTATTCACTTTTATGTCTCCATAATCATGTTTCATTTTGTTTTTTGAATATAGCAATTTCCCTGTAAAAGAGAACCTATTCTTTTTACATTATTTTAATCCAAATATTAGGAAGAAAAATCAAAGGGTGTTGTGAGAGAACTGGAGAATTTAAGAGTTTATATTATTCCAGTCTCACTATGGATATATTTAAAAGGTACAGATTTTGAACTGGACCTACATTTTCACTAGATAAGATCCAGATTTTCAGTTCTGGCCCTTGTCTCTTCAGGTTTTAGTGTTATATTAACATCAAATTACTTCACAGTATCTTACACACAGTTCTCTTTAACCATTTATTTTCTTCTTTTCTTTCTTTTTTTTTTTTTTTTTTGAAGAATGTTTCATAAGAGTAACAACCAAGTTAGGAAACCAGTAGATTTCAGTTTCTCTTATATTTACACATAAGTTTTTGCTCTTCAGACAATGTTTTGGTTACAAAATATTACTGCTTTCAAATCAGGATGTCAAATAGAAGCCTATTGCTGTAGAGGAAATTGTTACAGTGCCATTGGCTTGCTATGATTTTCCATCACTCGCTAATTACAGAGAGCCAGCCAGAAAAGTTGGTAAGAAACACAGCAAAATTCCAACGTTTCTATTCCCCTTAACAAGTATTAATGTTTGTTATTAACCTGAAGAGCATATATTCTGATCTTGCTAAAAATAGCTATACATTCATTAGAAATCCAGTGAACTGCAGGCCTAATCTCACTTAGTTCCATTGTTTCTGTATTTAAACTCTTAAGACATTCAGTTTTGAGTACATGCTAAAGAACTGCAAACATCTCAAGCTACTTAAAAGCTAACATTTGGGACAAATATATTGGGGATTGTGACAAAGGTGTGGGGCCAGATGCACACACGGGGATGGCAACAAGTGCCCTTGAACGCCACAGCTGACATGGCAGCAGTGACAGTGTCCTGGAACGAGGAAAAGGAGGAGTAAGCAAGAGGCAGTGGCACCGCACCACAAACAGGGAGATGCAGACAACAGAGCAAGGATTTGGGGTGGGAGGCAATAGAGTAAGTCTCATGTTCAGCACATGGGACCTAGTGGTCTGAAACTACAAGAAACGTGTATGCCTCCAGGCATGCTCCCAACACAATGACTTTTGACAGACATTATTTGGAATGGGAGTTCAGCTTTACTTAAACGCATAACCAGTAGTGTGTGGTGCTGTGTGGAACTGAAATACATGTTTCACTGGATCTGTTATCTCTGAACATCAGACTTTCGCTGAAGTCACACTGTTTTCTTATCAGCTGTGGAATTCACGTTTGGGAAAGATAAATGTAATAGTGAATGTTAAAGCTGGAAAAAAATCTTTGCTATAATTCAATTTGCTGCATAGATGTAGCTGTAAACCATAAAAAAGAACTTCACTGCATTATCCACCGAACTCTGCATGAAGCCTGTGATTTCATTTTGAGATAGAGAAATCTTTTCATAGAACTAATCAATCTTGGATACAGATTTTTAACCCACGACAAATTCATCATATTCCTTACGATATCTCTGCATGAACATTTTTGAGATAAAATATAACTCCTTTTTCTTCACTTAATTTTCAAGTAGAAGAACTACAACATTTGGCATGTTTAGATATTTCTTATAAAATAAAGGTGGCAGATATTATGTTCACTCTGGGTTAATGGGAACCATGACTAGATCAGAAAGGTCAAATAGAAAGTTACAGATATTACATGCTTTTTCTGAAGAGTTTCTGAAGAGTAAGATTTTCTTCAAAACAAGAAATTCCAACATTCCATGATATGATCTTTCTACTTATAAAGCCAAATACAGTAATTTATATTATTATAATCTCTATTACCGAGATAGTAACAATTTTGGTTGTGAAGGAAATATTGCTAAAACAATCCTCATTTCTGTTATTTCGATTTTGTCCTGGCAGTGTCTATCAGAAAGCATGCAAATTGTAGGCCAGTGCACAAACAAATGCTTGTTTAACATTGAGGTTAACTGCAGTTTAATGTAACCATTTTCACAGTTCAATCGTGGAAAATGAAGTCAGCCTCTATTTTACAACAAAACAAGAAATTGATCTAAAAAAATAATTATTCCGTGGTTATTTCAGGATAACATTTCATTTCAGTAAATTAAAGTATATGCTTCAATTTAGAGCTCACCAAAAGTTTGTTTTTCCATCTTGTCTTTAAATATGGATTATACTAAAATAAAACTCTATAAAATGTCAAGATCAATTTTCTTCTGAATGTGAGTGAACAAAATTAGGTTTCTTAATCCACTATTAAATGCTGGATGCAGTTTTAATAGTTGTTGAATATTGTCTTTCCAGATGATTTAGTGTGGTGCTTCATTTCAAGTATCAGCTCTTAATAATGCAGATTCTAGTGACCCAAGGGCCCTACCTTAAATTTTGAATACAAGATGTGCTTATTATTTTCTGGATGCATATATACACATATTTAACACTATATGCTAAACAGTAATAAGTAAAGAGATATATAAATTCTTTATGGGTAGCTGTGACATATATATATAAAGTATCTAACAGCATTGTTGTTAAACATGACAGTGTGAAAGGTCGTCTTGAGAGATTGGTGCTTTCTTCCTGGCTTGAATTAGAATTAGAAAAGCTTTCATTTTGTCATATGGTGATTTTACTCACTAACCATGGTTGATATTGTTATGTCCTATGTACTTAACATCGATTTGGCTTTCATTGTATAGTAAGACTTTCAGTAAATCTAAACAGATGAACTTACCTACAAGAACTCTTGAAATATAAATAATCCTCAATAGATACTTTTTGCATGAATCAGTTGACAATAACATTGCAGCGTTTAGGAAGATATACATTATAGTTTTCAAACCTGAGTAAATATTCATCTGTGAACAAAACATAGATTTTTTTTTTTTGTAAATGAACACACTGAGAATAGTTCCAGGCTGACACTGAGAGAAACTCTTAGCAGAAGCTGCCGTGAAAGATGAATCCTGAATCCCTGAATAGGGATTTCATGTTAACTTCAGACTGCAATTACTCAAACAATTGAAGATTCCTACTCCATATGATTTATGTATTTGCCATTGCATTACTACAGGCAGGAAGAGGAAGCATTGCTCAAAAATGAAGAGTTAAAGTGGAAGGTAGACTGATGGAGGGAGCTCAGCAACCCACTATGAAAGGTAGTCTCATTGGAAAGGAAGGTGCAAGTAGCACAGGGAGGCTTTGACACTAATCTAACATTAGCTATGGTTTTCTTCTGGCAGAATTACCTTATTGAACCAGCAGATTTTTTTCCCTTTTGTTTATCCTTTAAATCACATGCAGGAGTTATAGCCTTCATTTTGCCAAAGACTGTGTCTTTGGAAAAAATATTACAAACTTTGAAGAAATATGATATAATTTAAACAGTATTTTCCTTACAAGAAAAGTGCTACGAGATAGTGAGCAGCAGAGTGTCTTAAGAATCCTACAATTGACTTTACAGTTTTGTTTGTTTGCTTTTCAGAACTGGCAAAGCTTATGCAAAGGTTAAGTGGTGACACACATTATTCAAAATCAGTCAAGACTAGAGATAGCTGAAGACCTTTGAAACCTGTAGAAATGTTCAGGCTGAGAAATGAGCTGTCTAACACTAATATGTGCCTAATGGCAGAAATGGGACAAGAGGGCAGACAAGACCTGGCAAGAAAAAAATGTGATTGTGTAATGGAAGAGATTACAGTGCCAGTGTATAAATAAATTATATTTTCCTAGCTGGAATATTCTTCTCAGTTCTAGTCATGACATTTTTAAAAAGTATAAGCATAAATCCAAAGGCATGTGACAATTCTGTAAAAGTCTAAAGTGGTTTCTTCACAAAGAAATATCAAATAGATTGGACCTGTTGCTTATTCATGAGAATCAGAGAACGGTTGAGGTTGGAAGGGACCTCTGGAGAACATCCAGTCCAACCTCCCTGCTCAAGCAGGGTCACCTAAAGCATGTTGCCTGGGATCGCGTCCAGACGGCTTTTGAATATCTCCAGGGAAGGAGACTCCACTACCTCTCTGCGCAACCTGTGCCAGTGCTCAGTCACCCTCACAGGAAACGAGTTTTTCCTCACGTCCAGATGGAACGGCCTGTGTTTCAGCTTGTGCCCATTGCCTCTCATCACTGGGCACCACGGAGAAGAGTCTGGCCCTGTCCTCTTGACACCCTCCCTTCAGACCCTTATACACACTGATCAGATCCCTTCTCAGTCTTTTCTTCTCCAGGCTAAACAGGCCCAGCTCTCGCAGCCTTTTGTCATAGGAGAGGTGCTCCAGCCCCTTCATCATTTCGGTAGGCCTCTGCTGGGCTCTCTCCAGTAGTGCCATGTCTCTCTTGGACTGGGGAGCCCAGCACTGGACACAGGACTCCAGGTGAGGCCTCCCCAGGGCTGAGGAGAGGGGCAGGATCACCTCCCTCCACCTGCTGGCAACCCAGGATCCCATTGGCCTTCTTGGCCACAGGGGCACCCTGCTGGCTCATGCTCAACTGGTTGTCCACCAGCACTGCCACGTCCTTCTCCGCACAGCTGCTTTCCAGCACGTCAGCCCCCAGCCTGTCCTGCTGCAGGGGGTTATTCCTCCCCACGTGCAGCACCCTGCACTGGCCTTTGTGGAGCTTCCGGAGGTTCCTCTCTGCCCAGCTCTCCAGCCTCTCCAGGTCCCTCTGAAGGGCAGCACAGCCCTCTGGGGTATCAGCCCCTCCTCCTAGTTTTGTATCATCAGCAAACTTGCCGAGGATATGCTCTGCACCATCAGCCAGGTCATTGATGAAGAAGTCATACAGTATTGTACCCAGTTTTGACCCCTGGGGGACACCATTATTACAGGCCTCCAAATAGACTTTACACCACTGATCACAACTCTCTGAGCTCTTCCATTCAGTCAATTTTCTGTCCACCTCACTATCTGCTCATTAACCCGTACTTCATCATCTTAAGATGTTTAGCTTAGATATATAAGATGAGACTGAAGAAAAACACACTTAACATTCTGGAAGCGGTAGTTAATATCTTTATCGTCTCTTATATTGCAGTAATTAGGGACTTCCAATGAATCTGAGAACCTATCAATCTAAAATCAAAATATATCATCAATACACTGAGTTCTGGGCCACAACGCTGTCTTAAAAGTATAAGATCATCAAGCTTTGACTGTAAGTTGACTCTTCAGTGCCGAAATGGGGGGAAAATTCTCAATGGGTCTCTGCATTGCTGATTGCACTTTTATTTTTCTCAGACGCACCCGTAGCTGGCTCCTCTCAGAGACAATAGTGTATCACTTGTCTGATCTGTAGTGACAAATTCTATGGTCCACTGTTTTCTTAAGAGGAAGAAAGAGTCTATTAACACACAAGAATCTGCCTTTGAATCACTCTTTGCTGGAATTAATGTTTAAGCCCTCCAAAAGTTGTTCCAAAGGTAGGAGTTCTCTACTTAATGTGAAACAGGTCTCAGGAAATAGGGCCAGATGAAGTAAAGAAGGAACAAAAACATTGAGATGATTTGAATAGACAGTGGGATCCACTTATTTTTTGTTTTCAATAAAGAATATCGGGGTAAACTAAGTACACAATGGAAATTCAGGTTTCAGATACACCCGAGATCTAAAGTGCTTTCATGTGTCCAAAATTACTAATTTCATGGGAATTATCAAAAAAGGAGTGACAGCGCGTAGGACTGAAATTCTTAAACCACAGCACCATGTGTTTAAGACTTTACCGTGTTTATTGACTTAGAAGGTATGTGAGTTTTTTATGTTTTTAGCTTTGCTTCTTTCAAATGCTTTTTTGTAGATTTTTCACATTGGCAGTGAAGTTATTTATAAACCAACACTGAGAAAAGAAATATTCCTCCACAGTTCGCAGGATGGAGACAAGAATAATCTTTGCCTTGCTCTCTCCTCTCTCTCTCTTTTGAATAAAAAGTCTGGATTGTAGCCCATCCTTTCCCACTTAAAATAAACATTTAACATTTCACAAACACTGTTTTAGAGTCCAATCTCTAAAACCAACAAAAGCCAAAGCAAAGAATCTTATTGACATCAGTAAGGTTTGGACTAGCCCTACAATACACTATCAATCACTTTTTCTTTTGCATAAGTCTGCAACCACTTTGCTACCATGCGCAGGATATTGATGTGGAAATATTTTAGACGAAAAATTAGCATAGCATGTAGAAGATCTGGCAGTAGTATCCAATCAAAAAAAAAAAGAAAAAAGATACTTTACAGATTATTATAGTAGCTGTTCTCTTTAGTGCTACCTTCAGTGGCTGATTTCAACATGAAGGTACATAGTTTCTTTTAGAGTATGAGAAATTTTTTACTTGTTATGCTGTGTAAATGCATCACATGAATATCTTGTGTTATAATTGTTTAACTACATTGTCATTTCCTTGACCTTTTTCAGAAGAGAAGATCAAGCTAAAGAGGAAATCTGAGGAAGGGATAGAAAGATCCAAGTGTCATATAAATCCCCCTGTTGCTGGCAATTTTTCCAGCACAGCACCCAGGGGGTTAGTCCCAGCCAGAAGAACACTTTGGCAAACAGAAGTCTTAAATAGCAGACACATCTGCTGTGAAAATTTGGCTGTTGATAAGCCAGAGACACATGGTTAAAGACCAAGTAATTTTAATGTCTGCTGAAAAGACCATTTCTGATTTGGATTGGGATTTGGGGTGTTTCACTGTCAAACTAATGATCTAAGAGTGACGGTGTACAAGAGACAGATTTCCAGCATTACTGTAACTTACCAAACAGTGTAGTAGAATTATTAATAAAACAAAGCACGGTGATGACTTGTGAAGGAATGTGGTCTCAGTTACCATAACACCCTAGGGTCATTTAAAGAACACAAGATTGTTCAATATTTCAGTGGAAAAAAATCCAAAATATAACAATTGCTTATTTTGCAACAGCTACATGTGCTACATAATTTCTTTGCAATGCTTATTCTGCTCTGGAGGGAAAGTCTATGTATCACTTCATACTTCTCTAGTGCTGTGCACCTTAAAAACCAAGCGCTTGCCAAACTTTTCTGAATGAATTACATCTCCTAGTCTTAAGGTGCATTCTAGGAGGCAGGTGTTATTATCTCTAGTTTTCATGGAGAGGAAAGTGAAATAGTCATGATTACCACAGGAACATTATTGTCATCATAAACATAGCTGCTTTGGGCATGAATCATCTTTTTGTTGAGTGTGCTATACCTAAAATACTGGAGCTTTAATTATCGTTTGGAGGTGTTACTTGACTACAAAAAACAGTAGTTGGGGAAGAGACCTATAGCAGAAACAGAAGTATAGCCCTCCGGGTTTTCAACATCCAAGGTTTCCTTAAACAAGATTATTTTCACTTTACTGAATGGTTAGTCATGTCTATTTAATATTTAAATAAAAAAGTAAGGTTCTTTCTAGGAAGGGGTCTTGAGGTTAGCAGTAGCAGTTAGTGCAGGAAATGCATACATTTTCTCAGGCACATCAGCTAATTTTCTGGAACAGCTCTGAGCGCTAAGCTGACTTGCTTCCTTCCTAGAGGAAGGTTTTGAAAACTGCTGTTTATGTGTTTGTTGGAAATAGCTCAGCACTGCGTAGATATTGTGAGACTACAGGTAAATCTTTTATGTTTGTTTCGTAGTCAAAGGATGTTCATTCTAGCCACATTGAAAGCTCTACCATCTTCTTTAGTGAATGAAAAAAGCTAGGTTGCTTGAGGCTGTTTTCTTTAGGTGACTAGTATCAGACAGACTTGTAAAAAGATACTGCTCACCCGAGTTTCATTAGCAGAATGAAAACGGAGCTTTTCCAGGTCCCCCACTGGGAAGGGCAAAGCTAGTGCAGAAGGCCACCCTGCAGTTCCTCCCAGGATTTCTTGACTTTTTTTCTTTTTTCAGTAAGCACACGTTTTTGGAGTGGTTTCATTGCTCAGTAGGTTTCCTTCACTAATGAGGAAGTCCTAGTAGGCAGAAAATCCAGAAAAAGAAATAAGCTATTGCTTGCAGCATTCAGGCAAGGCAAAAGGACCTTTTGCCATGAAAAAGGAGGATCTGCTTTTACCTGGCTTTATTTGCTGCATCCTGGACCTTAGCTATTTCTCGGGGATTTTATTCAGTGAGTGCCTGAGTGAGTGCCCTGCTCAGAAAAGTCTTACTCCTGACCTCTATTGCTTCATCAAGGTATATTAAAAAGTAAACAATATACCAGGGTACAATAATGGGCTTTTAAAAATGGAGACAGAGTTCAAGTGGTGTTATCCTGTTGTGGGGGGATGGCGGAGGGGAAGGGGAGTGCAGAAGAGAATGACCAAAGAGAGCTGACGAAATGGCTCGATTGCTTTGGGCAAATCCAGTTTATTCCTGTAGGATTATAATTGTATTTGTTTTGGAGAACTCTTTGTTTCCTGAAGAAAAAGTAAGTTACAAGTATTTTACCAGCTTGACATCAATGACGTCTTTTTGTCTCGCCCTAAATCTATGACCACAATTAAATGCTTTTTCCTCGTTCCCAGGCACTGATGCTTAGCCCTTTAATCTCATTTAGATACATTGTAGCCCACCCACAAAAAATTTGCAGAGATGCTAGGAAATCAGAAAGGTGAATTTATATCAGCTCCACAAGTAAAATAACTGCTATAGTCCCTTTGTATACCTCTAAGTTTCCAATACAGTGTTTAAAAAAGAGGCTTTGAAACATGATCCTTGCTTTCTAGAAAGCAGTAAAATCATGCACTGGAAAAATAAAAGCTGCACCTGG
This sequence comes from Struthio camelus, assembly GCF_040807025.1. Lineage (NCBI taxonomy): Eukaryota > Metazoa > Chordata > Aves > Struthioniformes > Struthionidae > Struthio > Struthio camelus. The sequence goes on along the minus strand of NC_090942.1, from coordinate 146,547,371 downwards.
CCATTACCTTTGGCCATCCCAGAGGAGTGAGAAAGATCAAAACCACAAGGTTTCCCTCTCTCACACTCACAAGAGCAACTAGCTGAAGGGAAAAGCGGCATGACAACTCCACTCCGTTACTGCGTAAGTTGTCCTGCTACGCCCCATAGCTTTCTGCCAAGTCAGAGAGGACACTTCTGATGCAGTATTTCTTTAGCCATCGAGGATTTCACAGATAGTGTTATGTGCCAGGTGCTGGCTGCCCAGATGTTTTGAAATAATTGCAGGGACAGGGGCTCCTCTATGAAAGAACAGTCCCAAGAATTTGATGCAAAAGTTTGTCTATGCATGTGGTAGTCAGAGCTGTTCTAAAATATCCTGTAGGGTACTCATTCAAAGAGAAATACCTTTTACTGACTCACCATCAACAGAGAAATAAAAGTAGAATATGTACTCAAATGCCTCATAGCCATGGATCGACCTGGTTATCAGCACTGTTATCCGCAGGAAGATGTCTGAAAAGCTCATGGAGCTGTTGCAACCTGTCCGGTGAGTGTGAAGGCCTAGAAAACCAGCCACCCTTCACTGCCAAGATTAGCAGATACGGTATTTCGCTGTCAGTAATAAAGTCATGCCTGAGCAGTTCCTCTAGGCTACTTCATCAACATGACGATGTTCACCTTACTGAAATAAGGCAGATGCACTTAATGAGGAACTTTATGAAACACTGGACTTGTGCCTGTCTGGAGGATTAAGTTACAGAAAAGAACTTGGGCAAATTGATGAGCTGTTCTTTACCAGAGGCTCATTACAAATTTGAAGCAGGACAGAAAGGGCCAAGCAGTTTCAAAGTCCGAGAAAAAGAACCATACAAAAAATGCTTGCATTTTAGTTGGCCCTCAGCTGCTTAGAAGAGGTAATATGATGGAAGGAGCAGGAAGAGAATGAGTTCATTCTCTCTGAAGGGGTAGAAATCACAGCTTTCTCTCTTCATGCAGGCAAAGGAGTAGATTTTGTTTTAACTTACTATGAATAGCTAAGGAATCTAGTAATTATTGTGGCTAGATTTATGTTATAAGGACATTGTCAAGTACTTTATAAAACAGATTATAAAACTCTTCAGCACTTCAACACCTTCTCTTAAATGCACAGAAATAACTCTTCCATTACCAGTTGCAGCCTTCACCATTTGGCAGCAATTGATTCTCCCGCCCCCATTACACATACATCACACATTGAATATGTTCTTCAGTGACGTGTAAGTTCACCTCTGCCTATCTACTCCAGATGGAACCAAGCTCCAGCATGAAGCTACTGTAGTTGAATGCAAGGAGGAAAAAAGGTGGTAAAGGGAAATGAAATTTAAATGGTGGTAACAGATATTGCATCTCTTGTTTGAGATGCAATCCTCCTTTTGCCATGGTTATCAGTAGAAAAGCTAACATGGGGCAGAAAACATTATTGCTTAAATTACATCTGAAGGACAGATTATCAGAATCAGATTTAGCAAACAGTAACTTCAACCACAGGAACTAATGGGAAGGCAAGGACTGATGACAGGGCTATAGGGTGATTCGGAAGCAACTGCAAATAAAGAGAGTTTGTCTTCCATGACTTACAGTGTGTCCTATGCCAACCTCTGTACGTGTGTGTGTTTGAAAAGGAGGGGTGCAGCTCCCTTAGCCGTTTCTGGTAAATGTACCACCAGTAAGTGAACTGAAAATGAACTTCGGGCAAAACAGCAGCTCCAGAGAAGGGAGAGTTACATCTCTTTTCTGAAAGGGATTTTATCCTGACATGCTACTGCATTATATAAAATTTCCCAATGCTGAAAACAATTCCATGCTTCTTTCATTATTGTGAATTCAATAGCTGTTCCCAACCCTGCTGTGGGACCAAGATGTCTCCCCTCTCTGGTCTGCAGGAACATCCTTCGAGAAACTGGGTCTCATGCCTTTGCCTCTCTTAAGATAGAAAAGTATGACTTTCTCAATATTTGAGTCAGCCTTGGTTTTTTGTTGTGCATTAGGGTTTGCATAGCAGTCCCTAAGTTTCCCTTAGGAGCTGGTGACAGCCTTCTTCAGCCAAGGTATTTATTAGGAACAGCCATCTCTACAAATGCAGGGTGGGGAAGGGCTGGCTGAGCAGCAGCTATGTAGAAAAAAGGATCTGGGCTTATTGTGGAGCGCAAGCTGCGTACAGGCCAATAATGTTGCGAAAAAGGCACTCGAGGAGGCATATTATCTGCACAACACATTAAGTGGTCCTTCTCATCTACTTGAAGCTCTTGAAGCCCCAACTGGAGCACTAAGTTTTTTTTTTTTTTGTTATTGTAATTAAGAAAGGATGTGAACCAGTTGGACAGAGACTAGAGAACAGGGAGAATGATCAGAATTTGGAAAAAAAGGGGCTTCAAGAGGTTGACTGTGCAGAGGTTGTTTACTCAAGAACAAAAAACGAAGAGGAATATGATAACAGTTGTCAATATTTAAATATATAAATAAGAAAGGAAAAAAAAACCCACCTTTTACCTGCTACATATAAGAAATAATGAGTCTATATTGCAGCAAGTGAGATTAAGTGACACAAGAGGAAAAACTTTCACAGTCATAGTGCTGTAAAATAATTTACCCGGTGAGTTTGTAAAGTCTTTCCTAATACAAGTATGTATGAATAAACATGTTTGACAGGCACTGATGAAAATGATGTTATCTACAAATGACACTTCTTTCAGGCAGGGGATACAATAGATGACCTCTTCAGTTTCCTCCTATTCCTATTTTCTATGCCTCTGAGGTTTATTCATCTTAACTATAAGAACAAAGCATTACTGTTTGCTCGCACTTTACTGGAAAGGAGGGTGAGCCCAAATTCTTTAGACAGTCCCAGCACCCATCATTACATAGCAGTCTGACAGCCTTCCTCTCTGAAAGAGAGAGAGACCTTTTTTCTGACCTGGATCCTTAGTTCTCTAAGTCCTTACACTTTTAATTGAGTTTGATAGGCTCAGTGGAGAGCAAAGCTAAGGTACAGCTCTCCCAGGATTTTCTACTAACCTTCAAGTTCTCCCCAGTAACTGCCTTTTCCTTAGCTTGGTATGTATTGCAAGGGCTGCTAGAAAACACAGGAAAGGAAGAGAGTGACCCTTCTTTCCTGTGTTTTTCCTAACAGTCTTTATTATTTACTGCAATATAAGTTGTACAGGAAATCTCCTACTCACCAGACACATGGTCTGTACATAAATTACAGAACAGAGCCACATTTATCCCTAAAAATTTTGAATGTTCCTGCACAATCCACACCTTCTTATACCTGACAGAGAAATTGTACACTGACATATTGATTTCTGCCTTACTTCCTCTCTCTTAATTTCTCCCATTTAATTGAACGCAGACTTCCCTGAAGGAAAGCAAACTATGTGAGCAATCTTTTTTCTCTCTCAAAATAATCTCTTAATCTACCCTTTAAAATGTAGCAATGTAAATAAGTAAATATGACAGTTCTTCAAATGAATTTAAACTGTAGAAAACAACTCAAGCAGATTTTAGGGCAACTTGCTGTTAGGTCAATATAGACTTGCAGTTTAGCTTTTGTGGAAAAACTAAATGTGACAGTTGTGACCAACCTGTCAGATTTGAATCATTCTGATATCTTTGTTTAGTTCTGACTCTTGTAGGTCTCCACTAAGCCTTGAATTCATATTATGCAAATGAATTACGTGATATGGAAATCATTAATCTTCACGGAATTAGTGATTTACCTTGTGATTACCTTGCACTTGTGATTTACCTTTGTTTTAATGTAGATTTTTTAGACCGAAGGAGATGAATGCAATTACACAAAATTGTGCCTCAAAATATGTGGTCTGTTATGTTTTACTTACCTATGTGACCAATACAGTAGAAGGCACTGTAAGGAGTCCCCACATAGTCAGAGGAGAGAAACAGGTATCTCCAGATTTATCCGCCATGACAACATATGAGAAATATCTCTGTTCTGGTGTGACAAAACCCCTTCTGAAGGTGCCTGGTTTTCCTCCACTGTCTGCACTGTCTGCTAGTTATCTTTTAGACGTCCTAAGGCAGGTCAGAAGAGTTTGTTTCATAAATACTTAAATGTCTGCATGCAACCCAAACTAAGCAATCTGATTCTGAGGAATGAATTATAAAGTGAAAGAATATTTGATACTGGATATACTTGTTTCACTAGGAAAAGCAAATAAGTCATTTAATTACACTCAGTGGTAAGGATGAGAATATTGATCAATCATAGGAACCATTTTATTAGTATTTTAATAAGCCCCGAGATAGATTTCACTGCAATGTTCGCACTTAGGGGTCTTAACATTTTCCATGGCACTGTGAGAAATTGAGGTATCCATTTTCTGAAGATTCATTGGGTAATATTTAAGCAATCAAGGAACTGAAATATTTATTTAGCATTAGCATAGGAGGGTGTTAGATTTTAAATTCCTTAGAGACTCCAGGCTAGTAGGAGTGAAATTACCATGTCTACCTACTCTGGAAAAAGCTAAATAATCCAAAAAGATAAATGTAACTATTTACAGAACATCTGTTTTAAAAACAAACAAGTAAAGCACCTACAAGAACTGAATCATATTGGAAATGCAGTAAATACGTTTCTAGTAATTTCATACTATTTGCAATTCCCTGTCCATGGGCACCTTTATTAGGTATGTGTAGTTAGATAGACAGGAATAATTTAAATGAGAAACTAAGATTTTTCTCCCTAAGTTTTGCTTCCCAATATCTATTTTGACCAAAAGCTTGATATTTTGGTAAGGCCTGGAAAACTTTTTCCATTTAAGATGAATACGCTTACTATTGTCGCTGAATATTTACTTCTACCTTAAAATTATACTTGTTTAAAGTAAATTAAATATGGTCAAAAGTTCAGACGGAAGTATTTATATGATATATGTACAGGCCAGAAACACTCTCAAAACCATATATTCCACTCTGTTCAGTAGACTGCATATAGTTTTTCTATTTTGGGAAATGCAAGATAAATGTTCATATTAAAAAAACAAACATACAAACCTCCAGCCACTTTAATTTAAAAGTAGCAACCACCGCTTTGTCACAATCAATTATTAAGAAGCTATTGAAAGTTCATGTTGTTTCATTTGTCTGTAACAGAAGAAAATATTAAACTTACTATATACCACAGAGAAATGAAATGACGTGGAAGACCTCCAAAGTTCAAAAATAATCTTTGACATATTTTGTGACCTTTTCAGATTTCCCGGTTATTGTATTTCGAAGGCTATTTATAGATGCAAACAGGACAATTGTTCTTATAGGAAGCACTCAAAAATGTTAGAAAATATGGTCTCTGTTAGAAAACTAGTAATCCACATTCTGCAAATATAGATGTAATCAATGCAGGGTTTCTGATATAAAACACTGTAAACAACATCAAAAGTTGGCTCAAGATGATGCAAAACAGCTATTTGGAAGCAATAGGAGGTATGAGAATGTAAAATGTACATATGTTTGGTCACAAATGCATATATTTGACAACCTGACAGGATGTTCCTTACACATACAAATTCTGATTCTGCAAAGTTACTCACACATGTAAAATTTGCAGGACTGTTAACTAGAGGATGTGCATTCACTAAAGACACCCTGACAGGACACTAGTTTCACCCTGGATTTCCTGACCTGTCTCCTAAGCTTAAAGAGTTCCTGCTGCTTTTGATTTATCGCCTTCCAAATCTTCAACGCATGTTTCAGTCACAAAAATAATAGTGGCCTTCAGCCATTTATTTCAAAAGGGGATATAAAGGAAACATATAATAAATTATTAATGACACTTATTTATAAAATGTTGCTATGGAGGAGCAATCTATTTATTTAAAATGCCCAGTCTTGAACTAGTGAGTTCCAAAAAATCAGATAGTGTTCTTACATGGCTTGTTTTTTGACCATATCTGACAAACAATAATTGTATGGCATTTAACTCTCCAAGTTGCTAAAAAATTTACATGAATCCTTCAAATAAATAGAAAATTAACAATGTCAGGAGTGGTTGCTTCTAGTCATTCTTAGCCCAGTGATGTTTATTTTCATCTTCTTATGAGAGCATCCACCAGTACTATTGATATCTACTAGTAGTAGAGATAGTCTAGATTTTCAAAAAGGCCTAGGAGCCCAAGTTCTCCATTTGGCACTTGTGTCATCTTAAAAACTCTTCTCAGGGACTTGAGAAGACCCTTGGATGACTCTTTTGTTTATATGCAGATAACAAGTGTGCTAAATCATATTTAGGATGGGAGAGACAGATATCAGAAAAAATTTATATAAAAAAGGAAATATTGAAATGGAACAAAAGGATCTAGGTAGAAAAAAAGGAGGGGGACAGAAATAAAATATACTCATTCTTGGCACTGTAAGAATCAAATGCCCTGTATTAGTTATGCCTCTGCATTTTCAGGTTTTCTTTTAAGCATAAGGTATTATATTTATGTTTATAGATTTATTGCTTTGGATCATCTCAGAGGTTATCAGCAGAAAAAAAAAAGAATTTTTTGTTGTATTCCTCTCATATGCAAGGAAATAAAGTGATGGTTTTATTGGTCACAAATCAGTTAATATTAGCAGTTCAAGTAGTACCTTAAACAAATAACACAATTTAGTCAGCACTACTCATGTTGAAAAGTATGAAATGATCTCTCAGTTACCTACTCTGACTTTGCAACATATGTTTTAAATTTGCATACCTAACAGAAGGGAAATGAGAGTGTACTCCAGAGCAAAAAGTAAAATATTTCTCCGGCTACGGTGATGCACTTTATATTTCTTCAGAGATAAAATTTAATGGAATCATCCAAGAAAAAAAAAAAAAGTCTCTGTCCTGATGTTTGCATAGCAAGACTACAAGAAGAACTAATTCTGAAATTTATTTCTGGAAGTGAGATTGTTATTAAAGCAGTTTTGGCTGGTCAGGTGTCATTATTCAGATGCTATCACACTATTTGCTCCCTTCATCAATTCTGAAGCACTTACAGAAAGTGAGCTCTGATGCACAGGGAAGCCCCCTGTGGTCTGACAGGTGGGAAATACATTGTCCCTGATGCTGCCTCTCCTTTCATGAATTATAGTCACTTTGTTTTGACTGAATCCAGTGGCAGAGATCATCTGAAAAGAAAAACTGTTTTTGTGCTGTTTCCAGAGTAGACTCTGGGAAAACCGACAGGAAGGGCAATGAACGTGGAAGTAATAAGAGGAGTCTGACGGTTCACTTTGAGCATGGCAAATACCCAAATCATTTTTCATCATTTGAAAATCCAGGACTGTTACTGGAATGTATATTGGTCCTCAGTTCTTGCAGGATGCAGAGGTCATAGGGATCTTTTAATCTCTGATAGACAGCGTTCTTACTGTAGGTTTGGGGTTATAATCTAACCTGTAAAGTGTTTGTCTTAAAAAAGAACATCATGGCTTTTTCTGCTACTGAAAATAGAAAAAAAAAAAAAAACCTTAAACAAAAGCCTGGTATTCAAACGTAAGCAGAATTGTTTTGTTTAATCGCTTGGCTGCATAGCTGCATCTCATCCTGTTGTTGGTAACAGGAGCTATGCCAAAAATAACATCCCCTTCATTGTGCCAAACTGATACTGTCCAATGCTTTCAAAAAGCAAGAATATCGCCAAATAAAATAGACTTCTGAGAACGAGCTGGTGTGAAGTCACGAACCACTTTTAAACTCAATTTACACATTGAACTTATTTAAGTTCTGAAAGCTGGTTGAAATATTGCACTAACTTAGAGATGACAGGAGTAGCTCCTCCCAATAAACTGTAGCGCAGTCAGACTGCAGTCTCTGGTTGATCTCTAAATATTCACCATTTTGGCAGGTGGTCTATTTCTAATGTTCTTAGCATTTTATTTTATAACAAGGAAATAGTAATGTTGTTAACAGATTCTTTTTTTTTCAGCTCTTTCTGTGGGCCAGATTGTATTATACTTTTTAAGTTTCAATATTTCTTCTTTTCTTTTTTACTGAAAGCAAAATTAGTAAAGCTCTTGGATCACGGCTCGCCTCCACAACGGAAAATATTCTAAAAGGTGCCCGAGCTATTTCAGGTACCCAAAATGTCTTTGTGTTAACATGGTGCTGTGTCCCAGTGAACGAGTCTGAGTACAATGCAATCTGGCATAGTATTGCTGTGTCTGGATCTGCGGCAGTATCTCCATCACGCTGTGCAGGTCAGCAGATAGGGCTTGGTAGCAGCTCAGCCCTTGGTGGGGCACAGTGTAGAGAAGCTTGAATTAAATGGATCCAGCAGCCTTTCTGACTTAAATTGTTAAAACTCTGACTTGGGCCTGTATGGTGGAATTAATGAAATTTAAATTAAAGAATATTAAGGGTTGAATATTAAGGGTGTTTCAGATCAGTATCTTCTCTTTCTTCAGATTTTCACCTCAGATGCTTGGCAGGAAAATCTTTAGACTTTCAAAGCTGACAAGTAGAGCTCTTTACAGCTGAATTTCTTGCACTTAAAGATGCTTTGATGGTGTGTCTTTTTTCTTCATCCGTGTCATGAAAGAAAAAAAAAAAAACTTTTGAAATTGAAGGGAGATGAGAAGAGGAAAGCAGGAAAAGAGAAAGAGGGGAGAAACTCATTTGCCTAAGAAATACTTGTAAGTTCTGTGGTCATAAAATCAGTGCCTTATAACTCAGCTAAACTGAAGTTGCTGGCATAGATCAAGCAGAAGAGGGAACTGAATCTCAGCCGCCCACATTGCAGGTGGGTGCTGCTGCTGCTGCTGCAGGGTCACTTGCTGGTCTGAGAAATGTTCTCCTCTCTGGCTCTGAGCATTCATTCTCCTCCAAGTGAATTTGGCTCATACAGTGCTTCACAATTTGATTTTGACACATCTCTATTTTCTAAAGAAAAATTCCTTTTATTTGTTTTTGTGATCAACCGTACACACATTTTTCTATGTAGCAACTCCCTTGAAAACTACTAATACCACTGCACCAGTCAGCCAGAGTAAAGTGTCTGTTGATGATAGAAGAAAGCTATTGAGATGTCAACAGGGATTCAACACACTGGAAAAACTGATGGAATTGTGGCTGAAATCCAATCTGTGGAAAACTAATTACATTTGAAACCATTACATAAGGCCCATGTTTCTGCTCATTTCCTTTGTGTACCGAGTCATTCTGACTTGATTGCAATACTATGAGAAGACTTTTATCATACACAGCACAGCTCACTGTAGTGCTTAAATTAGAAAGCGGTCTTGTAACAGTTCAGTGAAAGTAATCTGTGTTATTGCCCACCAGAGAATGCTGTTGTAATAAGAAAAATGTGAAGTCCAGAGGTCAGTGTTCCAGGAGGGTGGAAGACAACCAGACTAGCCTGAGCTCTATTGCCTTTAGCTTAGGAACAGTTATTGAGAAGCCTGAAGTATTTTAACTGCAGAGAGTAGGGCAAGTACACATCCAAAATACTTGTAGACCACCCCACTTATGCCTTTTGTACAGGCATTCACATCTGTGCTTTGTATTTGGGAGGAACAGATGTGCAGAATAATTAATACAAGCCCGAAACAGTAGGAAACACCCCTTGATCTTGACTGGAAGCACCAAGTGCAGCAGCATGAGAATACGCGAAAGTGGCTTGCGGAGTAAAATAAGAACTATCCTTCAGCTGCCTTCTCTCCGAACATTTCCTGCCTCTGAATTTCTTTAAAGAATAAACTTTTCTCTAGTAAAAGTCTCTTGACCAGATGGCTGATCTTCTAAGGCAGGAGAAAGAGAGAGGGAGAGGGGGAAGGAAAGAAGGAAGGAAAGAAGGAAGGAAGGAAGGAAGGAAGGAAAACAGTCAGAAAAAGAAAAATGAATTAATGGAATGAATGTTAATCCTCATCAAGACATTCTATCTATTACACGAACACAATATAAACATGTAATTGAGCATGAATATCATGATCTATATGATGAAATAAGTAATGACATAACCATTAACAATAAAATAATTAATTCCATAGATCACAGCCAGTTTCAGCTTAAATTCACTTAGTCCAAAACGTACCGGTATAAGCTTAATTTTACAAGGTGAAAATTCATAGAAGACCCATAGTAGAAGGAAATGTATGTGCACCTATGTGTATATATTGGTGGTTTTGTATCTGCTTACTTAATTGTATGAAAATCACACGCACAAACAGACTATTTACCTAATTATGGGTACTAGTTTCAAGATATGTGATTTTAAAAGTCCAAGCATATGACAAAGTCTTACATTGTTTATATAAAATAGATTATTATATGCTGGAAGTTTAACCTAAACAAGTTCTATGGGTTCTAGCCATAAGGTCATCAGTACTGATATATTGAAAGTACTTCATGATCTGTTTTAAAGCAGTTTGCAGTCTCCTTTTGCATTTTCCTTGACTAATTCACTCATTAATGTTTGTCTGTACTTTTACAAGGCCACCTAGCATTCCAGCTTCAATTTAAACTGCAAAGCTCTTCTCCAGTTCTTAAAAAACAAACAAACAAAAAAAACAAAAGGCCTCATGGTGTCGTCAGTTAATTCACATATGGAATTCTTCAGAGGCTAGTACCAACTACTTCATTCCAATAGCATCTGAGATGAAATGCTTTTTAGCAAAAAAGATGCCTTACCTTAGTGAGTTTAAAATGATAGCTTCTCAAGTACAGAGCTGGACCGGCTAGTTCTCTAGCTCAGTAAAGATTGCACCAGACTTCAGCCCCAAAATACTCCCATGGTAACTCTTATGATTGCCATCTTGATAATTTTTCTTTCAGTACTGTTCTTGTAAACAGAGATCTCAATGAAGAAAAAAATTAGACATTAAAGGCTGAAATTTCTGCTCAGTCACTCACTGGCTAGGCCGGAGGGGCAGAGAGTGAATACCTTGGTCCCAGAGCAACACTGATTAGCAGCCTTAGAGGCAAGTGGGGAGTGGCTCAATAAGCTTTTGAGGTGTGCATCTTGTTTTAGGTTGTATAAATAATAGAAACGTTTTTGTATGGTCTCTGCAACTCAGTGAAGTCATGCAAAAAATGCTCATTCCATGTGTTGAGGTGACTAACCTTCCTACAGTAATTTTCTGTGGCAAAGCAACTTATCATTTTGTAAGAATGTACAAAAGAGAGACTTGCCATTGATAATGGCAAATTTATTAGTGTTCTACTATTTTCAATATATTTTAAATTCTATTCACACATAATTTTAAAGCTCATCGATCATCAGCAATTAAAGTATACATCTGATATGGGAAATAAGTGACTACTTTAATGAGAAAAACTTTTTTTTAAAATGCCTTTTATGCCATTTACGTCAGTTACTCTTTTTTTTTTTTTTTATCTTACTGATGCTTCGGTAATCTGTTTCTGTTTAACCAGGTTGTTTGAAATACTGTGCTTGTTTGAAACAACTGGGATGACTAAGATTGGTCTGACACATTGTTTCCTAAGTGGAAATGCTCCTGCTTGTGCAAGACAGTATGCTGTTCTTCTCAAAGTTTCCAAGTGATAAAGAGTAGAGTGGGACAGAAATTTACTTATTCTCTCTTTTTTTTTTTATTTCAAGTTAGCTTCACCAAAGTATACTGTGAAATTCATTTACTAGGTTAGTTTAATCTAGACTAAAAATTGAGATAGAAAAAAAGGGATAAATGCAAATAAAATTGTTTCAAAACATTCCATTCAAATGAGAAAAAGATTACCCCATAATTTCAATTGGAAGTGAATAAATCGTTCCAAAGTTGAGGAGCATTGAGCGTTTCATTAACTACTGATCTGTGGTGATCTAATTTGGGAATTATATTTTCTAATCCAGATGTTTCCTTTATTACACATCTCTACTTCATTCAGACATGGAAGAGCAGATGAGAAGGTATTGTCCTATCTCCAGCATGTGTTCAGAATTTAGTCTCTCTTCTTTCTCCACTGCTTATGATTTTAAACTCTTCAGATCTGTCGTCTTCTATATCTTCCCTCCACCCCTCTCCTCTCCTCTTCCTCCTCATCCAGTCAAAAGGAAAACCAACCAGCAAAAACCCTCACATTCAAACAAGCCTATATACATACATCAACATTAAAAAAAAAATCCATAAAGACAAATACTGATGAACATTTTTTAAAAAGAGAAAAAAGAGACTAAATTAGGCTCTTAAAAAGCTGTTGATTGAAATCAGTTAGCACATATCTTAAAATTAATTTTAGATGTTTTGTTTTGAACTATTCTGATAGTTATAGCATTAAAGACATAGTTATTTTTTGTTTAAGAAACACATTAGCCTGGTACATAAGCCATGGGAGATGGTGTTGAGGCGATCTAAACATGAGAATTTAACTACAGCACAGTGCCTCATAGGATAGGTCCTACAATTTAGTCCTAACCCTGCATACAAAGTCTATTAAACTTACAGTTAAAGGACCTTTGAACTCTTTTCTATGAAGCAAATTTACACCTCATGGTTTTTTTATGCCTACCATGTAGATTTATGTAGAAGAACTTCCTTTTTCTGAAATCTGTTTACACTTCAGTAGTGGCAGATTTGTTCCTGCCCCCCAGTTTACATGGGAAACATAGATATTGTCTTTCTTACTATAAGTAACTTTAATTAATTGCATTTTATATTAATTGCTTAAAAGTTTTGATTACTCACCCTCTCATCTCATCTGCTGTCAGTGGAACTCTTCCTATTGCCTTAAGTGGATTTTGAGTGTTATAGTCTTATCATTGCCTTTTTTTTTTTGATCATTAAAATGCTCTTCTGCAAATGAGCTCTCAATTCCCCATTTTCACCATCACTTAATGTTTTCTAGATTTTCATTTCTTACATGCTGCATCTGTGTGACTGCTCATGCAGTCTGATTGGTTTAATATGCATTTATTTTGCCTTTTGCACACGGACAGGTAGTATGCTTTTCCCACTGCATCTAATGCATACAGGCTACTGCCTCTAGCATGCTAGTCAGTGAGGTCTGGGTTCATCTCATCCAACTGCTCACTTAGATTCCCAGTTGAACCACAGGCATGAGGAATCTGATCACCTTTTGCTGCCTCCCTGCAAGGCTTCTGCCAGGGTAATTTGGCCCAGCCAGCATCCATTGGGAAGAAACTCTCTGTACTGATGGAGAGGAAAACTGGTGCTTGAGAGTCTAGCTGGTTGAGGCGAGTGTGGCCAGATAACCCACTTTCTGAAATTTCTGAAAGTAAAATGCTGCTAAAAGCACCTTTCAGGCCTCCTTTCTGTTAACGCTCATAAACTCGTGCTCAGTAGAGCTGAAACGATGTAAAGCACAGAAGATGACAGCATTTAGACTTCTATATATTCGCCTTTGCAAGGATCGGTATTAATAAATGAAAGACTATCCTTAAGGAAGATATAAGAAGGTAAGGAAGATAAGGAAGAATGATAGCTTTCATTTCAAAGGAGAAGGCCTGGTCTCCTGGATTTGGAAAAAAAATCCATTACTGTTCTCTCAGGCTTCAGTTCTTGCAGGATAGAACAGAGGGGGCTAAAATAAAAATTCAAATAATCCATTAAAGCATTTAAATCACTAGTTAATTGATTTTAAAAAAATTGTTTATTGATGAAAGTTCAAAATACTGATAAGATCTCATTTTGATGTTAGAGCAAACATTTAAAAAATTTCCTCTCATAACTGGATTCCAATGGATTAAAAAGTCTGGTATAAAGAAATTGAGAGAGAAAGAGTTCTTTTTACTCTCACTAAAATGAAGTTTTAAAAAGAAGATTTTAATTTCACCTTTCAAAAGCTTCATCAAAATCAGGACATTCCTCTCTTCATATATATAAAGTATAATCTTTCAGCTGTTTTCATAATGAAAATAGCTGATGGAATGTTATGTTTCACTATTTTTTGAAGACAGATATGCTATAATAATAGGTTCAGTCTGGGAGCAGTGTACAGAATTGTGAAAAGTTGTAATGCTATGGATTAACTTAAATCCTTACTAATTTCCCACAGTGCTACTGCCTGTATTAACCACTAAATCACTTTATGCACTTATGAAGACCCTATAGGGAAGTTATTTAGGTTGCTCTTTGTAACAAACATCATAGAACAAGGTTTTAAAAGATGGAGGATGAGGGAAAAGTTGATGTGTATTTTTCAATATCTTTCTGCTTTACCCACTCTCTCTACTTCACATCTACCAAAGCTCTGGTAATTTTATTTTTACAATGGGTTTTTGTTTTTCTTGATGAAATTCAGACTCTATTAGAGTTTATCAGGTAATTCACCTTAAATCTAGTTTTATTCAATGACTTCATTTTAAAATTTTTAATTAATTAATATTATTCATACAATGTACAGAAGTGGATTCAATGGGTCAACAAAGCTGTTCATTACTCTAACACTGCCTCTCCAGAGAATTTACACTGTCATGAGATGGTGGGAATGTCCATGCAGCTCTGAAGGCTCCTTATTCTGCTTAGAGGCATCTATTCTTTCCTGAGATATTTTTCTTTGTCAATGTGTTTTATTGCTGATGGATAGAGAATAGATATATTTATCTGAAGTTGAAAATGAGATACAAATCTTTACTATAATATAGATTTTCAGCCAGCACTCTGAGGACATCAAGGCAGTTCAGCTCTGTATCTTTCTATATCTTTTTTTTTTTTTTTCCCCTCATGACCCTGGAGGATTGGCTTACCCTAAGAGGTAAGGAGAAGATGGGATATAATAGCATTTTTAAGGAGAATCCTTTAATTACTTGACTTTGGCTATATGAATTCTAACATGACAGCTATCTGATGTCACTAAAAATGCTACCCATGCTACCTTTAGGCTGTGCATACCTGTTCTCAAGTCTTTCTCCAGCAAAGAAAGAAGACTGAAGAAGAATATAAACATTGTAACTCTTTCTGCTTCAGGACCTAACTTGTGTGTTCTGATCACCAAGTGGAGTTCATGGATCTAGGGTAGGTGCCTAGGATCAGTTTCTTAAGTGCATCTTGGGCCCTAAAACATTCAGGAGGTAGGTTGGCCACAGGGTCTTTAGACAGCATTGTGGTGCTAAGGTGGTGGTGGCAATGAAGAAAGCCAGGCCTAATCCTGGGGCTGTATGCCAACAGAAAATGCTGCAGAGAGGAGAAGAACATATTTTGGGTTGCAAAAAATATCTTCTTCCACTTGGGATTCACCTCCCCAGATTTTGCCCTCATGTCCAGGTACCTCTTTTTTTCTCATACTCTCACAGAAAAGCAAGTGGTGACCATGGCGTTGCTTTTTCATTCAGTAATCTGCAGATGAGAATGTGGGAAATCCATATGTATACATCCTTCTCTATTTGGAGACATATGATCACATAGTATCCCCTGTTGAGTACGGGTACACCCCAAAGTAATGTAGGGTGAGAAATCTCTCCTCTTCTCCTACTGAAACTCTTCTAGTTAGCATGGATTATATAAACGTTCACTGGGCCCAGAGGAAGAGGAGGAGTGAGTCACTGAGCCTGTTATGAGAGCTGTCACCCAAGAAGGACCATTCCCCACTGAATATAGCCATGACTAACTTGGGCATATTTTCACTCACTCTACTCTGTCTAATCATGCCTATTCAATCTGGACTCCCAGAAAAGTAAGGCAGAGAAATACATAATCTGTAAATCTTGATAGAGTTTAGGCCTATTTACTAGGCATTTATGGACATGCCCAGAATGAGGTACTCAGCTATCCCAAAAAACATATGACAGTCCATAGGGTTAATCATCTCCTAGGCAAAGCAACCACTGGAGGGGAATTTTAAGAATCTGCATCTTAAACTAGGTACCTAATGTGATTAGACCTCTTGGCTTCACCCAGTTCCCTTTATGGCCCGAGCCCTACACCGTACGCATCTCCAAAATCATGCTATCCAAACACTTTTACTGCTGTGATATCACTCATCTTTAGCAGCTTGTTTTAAAAGCATTCCTTTTGACTAAGTCACTTGCTGTAACTTTCAAACACTGAATATTTATTAACTAAATTTCTTCACTGGCGGTAGTAGAATCTTTATTTAGGTCAAGAAGGGTTGTTCCCTTATCTCAAAGGGCAGCTCCACTAGTCTTCCTATTTAGTGAAAAAATAGTCCTTTTCCCAGCTAATGCTGTGTAATTTCCTTTCTCCCTCTTTCTCTCAGATAAGTTCCTTCATCTGGTGCAAAGGGGAAGTTAGTTACAGATGTTTACATGCTTCACATCTGCCATCCATTATTTTATGCATAGGCAGCAAATCGACATGTATTGTATAGTTCTATAGACGACTTTAAAGGATTACTACTTCTGCTTCTTTTAGAGTAGCAATTTGATTATATTTTTAGCATCTTGCCATTCTTTTCTTGTAATTATAGCTTTACTTTGGTTCAGAATTAAAAGGAATGTTTTGTAACCATGCACAGAGACCACTCTAGGTGGATGGATTCACTCACCATAGCTGAAGATCCAGACGGTCTTCTCTTTATTTTATGCATACACTGAATCGATGACAGGACCATTAAACAATCCATTTGCTTCATGTCGTAGTTAGTCTTACAGCTATTGTCCTCACCTCATGCAGAATTAATATAGCTCCATAAGGGAGTCAGTGAACCTCTGATGTTAAAACCCCTGAGGATCAGGTCACAGATATTTGTGAAGAAGCTATAGCTATAACACCACCTCTTAAAGAAAATGTACATAACTGGGCATGTAAATAGAATATATATGCATATTTTTTGCTTTGTGGATGTGTTTTCTATATATTGTGTTTAACTTTTCCATCTTGGAATACATACATTTCATTTCTTTTTAAATGAATCTGAAAAGTGACTTAAGTTTTGGGCTTGCCATGTCACTTATTACAAGATGGTAACATGTAATTCATCACTAAATTAAGAAATTTACTTTGTCATTTTTTTCAGTACGATCTAGTTAGTATTTGTGAACTGATAACACAGAACATTTCTTTTGAAGACTTATTTTGGGGGAAAAAAGTAATGACTATGCCTCTAGTCTATCAGTTAGCACACTGGGTCAAAACTGCACCAAGCAGCGGTCCTGATTAGGAGTCTGCTGTGGGAGTTTTTCTACTACTGGCTTTATTAGTCTTTGGAAGAAATCCATGCCTTGATTTCTGGTAGACATACACAGGAATAAATTTGGCTAAAGTCGGATAAACTGTTTAGCAACAAATTGTTGGGTTTTTTATTATTTTTACTTCTAGTATTGCTTACAGGATTTCTACTTACTGCAAAAAATGTAGTTTATGTTTCCTGAATGCTTATATATTCATTTATCTTTCACATCTGATCGCTCACATTGCTTACATAAGACAGTAAATTTCCTGTTTACCTTGTATTAAAGAATAACTAACCTTGAAGATTTGATTAGACAAAAAAAGAGGAAAATGATTAATAATCTATTCTTCCCTCCAAAAATAACATTTACATGAATGTTAAATAAAATGATTATGTCTGCTTTTGCGTGTCATGTACTGCCTCTCCTAGCTGAGCTGTTTTTCTTTTTCATAGCCTTCTGGTGTGCTTCCTGGCTCAGGTTAAATGTAGAAACAGAAACACAAGACTACCATGATATTTCTGGCAGTATTTCCAGACCAGTTGGAAGCAAGGAAAGCCAAAACACTATCCCCCTCAAGCCCTTTTGGTTGTGAAATTTTTCAGGCTAGTTTTGCAGACGCAAATGCTTGGATAAAGTAAATAAGGATGAATCTGTGTTTCTCTAATGTCACGGCTTTCTTCTGGTGTAATAGTCCGCTACTAACTCTCAAAATCCTTGCCTTCTCCTTAAGCTGATATTGCTTCTTTTTTACTGCTGAAAATTATTAACAAAATCAGTTAACCAATCAATAATGGCATTGCAGATGTGTAGAAAAATGCTTATACAAGTTAAAACAAGTTCAAGAATGTTTTAGATCTCTTGCATGAACATTTTGTGCATATCTCCAGTCTCTTTTTAGTCTTGATCACACATAATTTGACTTTAACACATTGGCAGTTATGCATTCATTAAAATATAAATATTCCTCAAATATAGGCCCCCTTACTCCACTGCCTGTCATCTCAGCTATAACATTTCCTAGGTCTCCCTCCTTCCTGTTTCGGTAGAGGGCAAAGTCCGTGCAGGCAAGTTTCACAACTGATTTCCAGGCCTCGGAGGCTGTTGCTTGGCATCCCCGTCTCCACGTGATCACTGATGAAGCTATTTCCATTTCTTCCTTTTTAGCAGCGTAATATATATTCTTGACAGGAATAGCTGTGACATCTGGTTTGAAGCGAAACTTTCTAACCTACCTATTTCCCTAACAGAGGACAAGGTGGCAATAATCTCAGGTTATCATCTGTGAACAAACGCTGTCACAGCCAGTGCTCCAGGCATCACGTCTGAGGTCTAATGCTGCTCTGTGACCTAGTAGTTGTTGAAGAACTTTATTTTTGTGGCGTATAACATGGTCTTTACCTGAGTGCTGGTTATGGTAGATGCAGTAGGTAGTATATGATTATGCTTCAGACATGCCCCTAAAGATCTTCTGTTTAGTACTTGGCCCTTATCCACTCTTACACACTTAGCCAGCTAGAACTGAAAAAGGAATTGAACTTCTTATTACTAGCCTTCCCTCAAGTACTGGACTTTGGAGGTATGCTTATTAATTAAGCAAAGATACATAAGAAATGGAGTGCAAAAGTAATTAATTGAAGCGTGCTGTTGAACACAGGAAAAAGACTTCAACATTTCTCTTCAGGGATGGACATTAAAAACTTAATAGAAAAGATCTTTTTTCAAACAGGGTTATCAGCCTCCTGAAAGTAACCACAAACAGCTATGCCTATACCTGTGAATTACACATGATGCCAGTGAGGGTATACTCAACTCTAAACATGTCTTGTCAAAAGTGGATATACTGGAAATAAAATGGAAAAATAAAATTTCCTGAGTTGAAAGACATCTTGAGGAGCAAAGATTTCATTGTTAAGTATATATTTGCATTTGCCATTCAACATTTGAAAATAATTTTTTCTTTAATACTTTTTATATTCCTCATCTAGGAGATGGAACACTAAAAAATAATCTGAAATATGAAATTAGGCATGTGTTCTATAGAGATCTTTTAAACCTGCAACATGAATAACAATGCAAAATCTTGAGGCTATTTTTCCATATACTGTTCATATTAACCTTTCCTTTAAAAAAAGGGGGAACAAATTTCCTTTCATCTTGAAACTAAGACATTGATTAAATAAGCATGCAAACCATTCGATTTTTTTTTTCTTTAAATGATTCCCTTTTTTCATTTAAATGATTCACATTGATTTTGGAGATATAATCTATAAAATGCAGTAGGGGGCTGCTATCTGTGTGAAGTGCAAGAAATGTTTACATTTTTTCTCATATGACTTCTAGAATATAAACTAGCTGGTGGAATATAAACTAACTGATATAGTCAGACTATCTCTCTCAGAGAGATATCTATGATTCCCTTCCAACCTGAATTATCCTGAGTCTGAGAATCACAGCTCTTGTCCACCTTACATTTGTTTTAGCCAAATTCAATCTATTTTTATATATAAACCTGTCAGAAAAAAAAATAAAAATAAAAATGGATCAAAGGGAGAGTTAGATTCATCTAACTTCTTAGATGAATCATTTTAATAGAACACATGGATTAAAGAAATACATAAAAAAGGAAAAACACAATGTTTTGGATTAAAAGTGATGAAACAGTATAAAAAATGTGAGGAACATTTCAAACTAATTAGATGCTAGTTGTGGCGTCAGACTGTGCTCAAGAGTGTTACTGTTCAGTAACATTTGTGAATAATCTGAGAAAACTTTTGTTCCTATGAACTTTTTCAGACTGTTGGTTCCAGATTTGTAAGTCATGATTTTGTCCTAAAATGTGTTCCAACAAACAAAGAACTAAAATTTGCTATGGGTGGAGCAGCTGTAGAGCTTTACTCTTCCAGTGGAGGAACAGAACCGAAATGCGGTGGAATGGCACTTGAAGAGCAACTATCAAGGACATCACCCAGTGGAGAGACTACATACTCATATTTAAATTGTATCTTCAAACACATCAGCAGAGACAATAATTGTTCATTAATTTTGATTACCTAAATTGTCAGTAATAATCATTTTCTGGTTATTAATAAATGAATGTTAAATACATACATTATTATTCTTTTTTTTTTCCCCTCTTAATATCCAGCCCATTCAATCTGGCAAAAAGCATGATGCAACTACTAACTAAATCAGCTATCCTATGTACTAGAATCCATGTGCCTAAATGTCAGCACTTTAAAATGTATCTGTTCTTTCCCTCCAGAGGGTTTTGAAACATAATCACAAAGCAGTTAACAATAATTAGAAAATCCAAATAAATATATTCTTTAAATAGAATTGAAAAACAATGCCAATGCATGTATGTATGTATAAATATATAAAAAACATCTGCATTTTACGGAGTTAAATCCAAATTTAGACATTTAAATATATGTCCTATAGCACTAATCACTGAATGTCTTTTGTAGCCCTGAAAACTAGTGAATATTAACGAGGGTCCTTAAATGGAAATATCACTTGAGAGAGCTAGTAAAATGTTAGGGGGATGGTGTTCACATTAAAAACAAACAATGTACATGACTGAACAAAAGAAATCAGATATATCTGGCACTTAAACTTGCAGGTAGTTTAATGAATATATATTTTTAATCTCCCTTTCACAACTCATACACTGCACCTACTAGGGTGAAATTTTGATTCTGTTGAACTACATAGTAGTACTGGTGGGGTGTGAAATGTCTGCGGGATTGTATGAGGAAATTTACACTGAGATCTCTGTTTTGTAAATGTTCTATTAGAAACAAGATTTTTCAGTTCAAGCCATTCAGCTAGAATGGGGGAGAGGGTTTTCTGCTCACTCTCCCTTTTGAAGTGTATTCTGTTCCACTATTTGCTCTTTTTTTGTTGCTTTTGATCTCTAGACTGGTGGCTCCTTTCATTTCTAAGATAACAAACATAGTTCTCCTGGTGGAGAATTCAGAAAAGTCCAGAATTCAACTGGTCTGGCCAGGGAAACGGCTCTCCCTGTGTTCTGTATGCTTGACCATGTAACTCAAATGCTTGAAAAATCAAAATATTTAAAGAGTAAATTGAAACAATTGTGAAAGTGAATTTTGTGTACTCTACCATACCATTGGTATCCATTACTGAAGCATCTGAAAATCTAAAAAAAAAGTCTTTTTTTGCGTGATAGTATTTCTGGACATCACTGCTCCTTTTCATAAAAGAGAACTGCCTGGACAAGACTCAATAAAAGACCTAAAGGTATAACCACTAAGAAGGGAACTTACTTTATTTGAATGTGACTTACAAATATCTTACATTCTAAGTGGTCAGAGATATGGTTCCTGAACTACTCTAAGGTAAATGAAAAGCAGAAATAAAACAAGAGAAAAGAAACAGACAGATGGAAATGGTCAAGTGATATAAACCTACTAACGTAACATCACCAGCTAAGACAGTCTCTTTATTTAGTGTTTGCTTCAGGTATTCATTCTCTATAAATTACAACATATCAGAAAGGTTTCCCTTCTTCTCTTGGCAAGATTTCTTTTTGACGCTACATGGGAAACTTTCTGGGTTATGTGGTAAGACAAGATCTGTGTTTGAAGATACATGTAAGAGGTGATACAGAAAAGAATAGCCATGATATCTAAAATCTGTTTTTTATGAAGCATTTCCTAGTCTGAGTTGTGATACACTGTTTTTCCCAGGTATCAGATCAATATTCTGGAAGGAGTAAGAGACAATGGAGACGTCTAGGGTATTCCTGGAAATGCTGTAATACTGACAGTTCAATGATGCTTTTTATGATAGAAGGAATTTTAAAAATGAGGAATGAAGGGGAAGGATGAAATATATATATAAATAATACATCTATACACAATAATGTATATTCCAATGTTATTTCTCTGGTGTTGGGAGTGACCTTTTTCATTTAACAGAATTTGACTTTGGAATAGGTAAACTCTTTATTCATGTAGTGAATAATGCATGCATGCATAATAAGTCCTATAACAAATACAGTGAAGTTTCAACAGTGAATGAGAATAGCTACATATGACTGATCTTTTTATTTTATTTTTTTGTTTGTTTTTACCAGTGGTGGCACTGTAAAAGTAAAGCTCACATTTTAGAAGTCTGACTTACTGTGTAGACTGGTTCTTTAGGTAAGTAGAAGCAAGAAAAATTTGATATAAGTAATGTAAGATAAACATAAGGATGATTTAAAGTTTGTGTTACGTTGTTTACTTCTGCTGAGGTTTTATTTGCCAAAACTGAGTTTGTGGTGACTTTTCTCAAGATAGAGTTATTAAGCCTTGAAAATAGGGCTGGAAAAGCCGACGGGGTGGGAACAGAGGGGTCATAGCTTTAATATTGGAGGAAGATGCACTAGCTGAATATGGGTAAGTGTGTAGAAGAACATCTGGAACCACAAGGTGTTTCACTGCTACACAGGTGAAGCGATAATTGTTCTGTTGTTAATGTGAGTGTCCAACAGGTATCCACTGTAGGTAGAGTGGCTCATATTCTGCAGCTTATCTGAGGTAGAAGGGCTACTATTCCTTTGAAAATAAGAGTAGGACTGAGTCCATGGGGTCTTGTGACAAGCAAACTCCAAAGGACTGCAAAGTTGCATTGAATGGTTATCTTAGGATCCAGAAGTCTTTTTTTCTGTTAAATCTTGTCACCAGCAGAAGTTTCTTTAAAAGACATCCATGTTTCCTACTAGACCTGGTTACTGTTAGAACAGCCTCTCTTACAATGTTTAGTTCCCAGTCATTTCTTTTTATTCTCTTCTCCATCTGTCAAAAAAAGCCTTCCTCAGATACCATCATATTGCTTCTGGCTAGCACTGTTGTGGTTGACGTTGCCTCCTACAGATAGAAATACTTGCATATGGCCTCAGCTAATTTTGGAATGAGATAAAGGTTTTTTGAACCTTTAGGAAGAGAATTACAAAAGTTTCCTTTTTTACTTACACAAAAAGGTCTGACAAGCCAAAAAAAAAAAATTAACAGGTAATTTGTCTCAAGCATAGTGGAATCGTGTTCCTTTCTATAGTACAGCAGAAGATACAGACACTTGATGGACAACAGGAAAATTCTTCATATGATACTTAACAAATCATATTTGATTAATAAAGTTGATCTTTTTGCAAAGAGAAAGCTTTTAATATATGGTTATGAAAGTTTTGTGGCTAGGCTAGATTAACTGAGATTTCTATTTCCTGTCTGATAGGAACACGGAAGCACTATTGGAGCCTTATCTTGGGTTGGATCCAACCTAGTTTCTACAGGGAGCCTGGATAACAGTTTTTGATCTACTGCCTGGGTCTATAGCTTCATTTCAGAATTCGTTATAGCTCACAAAAGGGCAAGATTAGTTGAGCTAACTTGATTGGCATGCCACACGCTCAAGCTTTTCACCATGTCAGTTCCATTAACGGTTCATATTTATATAAAACAAAAACCTAAACAGAATAGTCTCTCTCCTAAATTTCAGAGCCATATTGTTTAACTGCTTTTTCCATCCAGCTTTCAGAACTACTCAACAGGTTGTAAAATGGTAGTACCTGACTTACAGAAACAAAATGAGGCAATATTTTTGAGTAAGTAGGATTGCATGGGTATAACTGAGACCAGAATTTGACTAACAAAGGTTTTCACATTTTTAGCAGATCATGGATGTGGACAATGGAAATAATAATGATTTTGGAGAAAGAATTGAGTAAGGATAGTGAACATTTACACTGAGGTCAAAATAAAACTTGTTTTCTTGTCACAAGAAGGAAATTAAGCTCTTTGAGCCCAAGGAGGTATTCATCTAAATTTTGGTCACCAATATAGGAATTTCATCTCTGCTCTTCAGGGGACGTCTCAGAACAGCTAGTTAGGATCTTTTGTGGGATTGTCTCTGAGATGTCTTTCTGTCCGTCTCTCTTGCTCTCTCTTTTTCATGTCACCCAATACTGACAAAGTGTTGTCTACTACTCTTGGCAGGGCCAAGAGAGAAGATCCTATCTCATATTTAGCTAAAATCTTTTCCTACTCGGGGTTGCTCATCTAGCTCTAAAACATTGCCAGCTGAAATCCAGCAGCCTATATTATGGCCATATAAAAGAGGTGGCAAGCAGGCTGGATCATTCTATGACATTCAGTCCTCTGATAAGTTAAGCACATGGGGTGACTTCATTAGCTCTGGTGAGGGAATTGCCTGATTTATTGTACATACCAAACCCGTAACTCATATCAAATGAAACTTTAATCACTATATGATTTTAAAAATAACCTATCAAATTCAAAAATGTGAAGTGCTAATTAAATCCCCCTCACAGAAAAGACACACATGCAATAGGAAACTTGGTCCAACTTATGCTGGTAACAGATCTGTAAAGCATTTTGCCCAAAATATTTTATTTATAAAAAAGAGACATTTATTTTTCTCACTGTTCCAAAGCAAAATACAACTTCTAGGACAGGAAAATCTTCAAATGAAAAGTTATTATTTTATAATAATCCATCAAAAATTTCTGAGGATTGCATGAACAAGTGCAGGCAACTTTACTTTTCTTTGTGTGACTATTTTAGACACCCAGGCTTTCATCCACAAATAGACTTGACCTGAGTAGCAGAATTAAAGGCTGAATCAGGTGACTAGGATCTCTGTAAAATAAAGAGAAGGTTACAAATTCAAAGAACTACCAAAGTCAGTAAGGTAATTTTCCTCAAATGACCAACAGATGCTGATGAATACAGCTGGGCTTTCTGAGTCTCACTCTTAATGTGAAACTTCATTGCTTCCCTCTATCTTGCCTCCACTTGGGATTCATCTTGACCCTTCATTCGTGGTTAGAGGCTTAAACACTTGAAAGACATAACTTTCTACCCTTCCTTACATAACACGCTGGAAGAAGGAAAAGCATATAAAATGCTTACGTCCAGTTCTCTCTTGCTGCCTCTGTACCCAGATATACCTTGTTCTGAGAAAGCGCACTAATAAAACAGAGCAGGGTCAACAATCCAGGCACAGGGGACAAAGGCAGCACAGAGGCAGCTGTTGAAATGACATTCATCAGAGCCAGCAGCTGAGATCACTGAGAAGTGCTTGTGAGAGCCAGCTGTTTCCAGCTGCTGATTGCTGCTGTCTTGCTTCTTTGGGAGGCAGCGTCTTCTGGTTCCCACAAACACTGAGAGAAAAAAGCATAATCTGCCAAACTGCTCTGGGAGGATTACAGAATCAAGCTAATATATTTGAGGAGCAGGGAGAATATTCTCCTTCCCTCCTATTGAAGCTGTTTATTTCTGCATGAATAGGATTGATCTTCCCAGTCTTTGCCCCTCTGCATCACCCGTGGGTATAAACATGATCCAGATCATGCTGCAAGTACATGTCAACATTTCTGTCAAACCAGCCAGAGTACGTGGATATATGATGAGGAACTCACGCTGGGTGCGTGTTTTTGGCACGGTTCTGCTCCGACTGTGGGTGAGCAGATGGTCCTGATCCAGCTTAAAGACTCTGAGTGCAAAGTTAGCCTGAATAAATTCAAACCTCCTGAATACACTTACCCTGGATGAGGGCTTCATGCTCTGTAGCCATGCCATGTTACCCAAACATACTCATCTAATCAGAGACTTATGGCATATTTGTTAGGTCCCAGGGAAAATATGCTCATTAATGATGTCAGCAGAGATGTTAAGACATTTACTTCAGGGAATAAGGATGGGAAAGCAAGATGGAAGCACTATGCCTAAGTCCAACCATCAATCTGTGAAGTAACTGTAGGAGCAATATTCACAGGGTCTTTCCTGCATGCAGCGAACAGAATATAGGGAAAGTTTGTATAATATCTGCTTTTAAAGGGGAAAGATGGTAGTATTTGCTGTTATTAAGGTAGTAAATGAACTGTCCATCTGAAGACATTTTGTGTGAAGCAATTTCCATGGTAAGTAGTTTGGTTGCAGTTTAACACTTCGCAGTCTGGAGGCTGTGTATTGCTGGGAGTGCAGAGGTCCTGCAGTTAAGCATGTGAGTGAAGCCCTCTAGCTTCACTACTGTTTTATAATTAATTCTAGACCTATTCAGAAGAAAGGACTACCCTAAGGACTCAAATAAGAAACTGCCAGTTTTCAGAGAGCGGGAAGCATACTCTTTTATGCCCCTTCCCCCTCTTTCAAATCTGACAGCCAAGAGCAGCAGTGAGGCATTCTGAAGAACAGAGAGACAGCAAGTGACTGGATGCTGGTGCGGAGCATATGTGCAAACCTTAAGAGCAACATCTGCATGATGTGTTGCCTCATTGTAAAGATCCAAAACGCAGTACCTGAAAACAATGGTGGAGTTCAGACTAGTTTGACATGAGTATGGAGGAAAGAAATCTGAAAAATGGCACAGGTCTGAAAGAAATCTGATGAACAGGTTGACCAGGAGGATTTGCAGACATTTAACAAATGAGATGTTTTAGAGGTTATGTTATCTGAACAAGTAAGCTGATATATGTGAGCATGTGACCATGGGGGCATGGGAATTCATGGCAGTGACTGAATGGCAGAATAGGTTTGGTACAATGGAGGACAAGGGCAGCGAAAGATACAGAGGCGGTGAAGAAAAAGAGGACATCCACTGCTACAAGGAAACAGGAAGAACTGCTGGATGAAGACCCCAGAGACTGGACTCCAAGGGGAGAGAGGCTGACATTTAGGATATCTGGAGCAAGAACAGGAGAAAGTATAATTTGCATATGGAAGGAAGAAGTGGAAGAGAAAAAGGATGTGAAATTTATGCCAAAGCCAGGAAAAGATTACTCACTGTGAATGTGAATTAATACCTTTTTAATAAAGAAATGTCAGGCCGTTTGATAAAGGGATATTTATAGAAGAATCAAATAATAGATACTATCTTAGTTACTTGTGCAGAATATGAAACTAAAAAAAACTCCAAAAATAACACAATCAGTATAGGTTTTAGTCTTTACTGAATGTAAGTAACAAGAGCTTCTCAAGAAAGACAAAAAGCATAAAAATGAAATCTACGTTAATGCTGTCATGATAGTCCCAAATGGGAATAGTAAGAGATAATATGGAAAGTTGAAATCAAAGCTGTGTTAAAACAAACCTAGAGATGGGAATTTGCTTTACTTCTCCTGGACTGGATGTCATTGTCAACTATTATTAGAAAAATGCTATTGAGAATTGTGCAATTATATAAAACATTAATTTCTCACAAGCTGAAGAACAAATGATACTAGTAATGGTAGGTTGCCTGTGAGGGAAATAATTAATATTTTTGCCAGTTACAAAACTGAAGAATTGAAGCTATTTAAAACTTGTTGGCAAGTAGCGAAGACATAAAAAAACTGTATGCACGAATTAATTTTCAATGGGGCCCTAGCAAGCTGTTTGAGTTTAAATAGAAAGTAAAACAATAGTAACTAAACAAAACCAAAAATATCAAAAATGAAAAAGAACTAAGGTTCAATATTCTGAAAATGTAAGCTTTGAAAAATTGTGAGAACTAGTTAATGGAATAAACTAGAATGTAGAAATTGGGGTGCTGAACAGGATGACTCACAACTTTTGTACCAGTGACTTAAAAAAGAAAAAGACCTTATTGCATCTGGAGTTGTATTTAAATCACATGAAAACTTTTATAGGGAAGAGTTCTTGACAGCACTGGCTTAAAAGCTACTACAGAAAGGAATTTAGGAACAAGAGAGGATCCTATTAAATTAAAGAGAAAAAGAAAACTACTCAGGAAAGAGAGTTACTTTTTAGGAAAATATAAGTTCAAAGAAAGCAAACTGCACAAAATTCAGTTTGAATAGGTACTTTCAAAGGCAATTAAAAGAAAGAATAAATGTTTCTGTAACCAGAGAATTTAATCAAAAAAAAAAAAATTCTGGTAAAGTATACTGAGAAGGGCAGTAGAAATTTGAGTTTATATTATCAGCCTTTGAGTAAATGCCTACTGTATCTCAGCTTTTGTTAAGTACAATAATCTGACGACAAAGTCATGGTGGCTCATGGCATAATGTTTTGCTTTTATTTTGTATATCCCCAGTGGAAGCAATTCTCTGAGGTCTTAGTGCACCCCTGTTGGGAGGCTAGCTAACCTTCTCTGATGACTGCACATAAGTCTGGAGTTGTGATATCACACAGTGTTGTATGCGGTATCTGGAGTTGTGTGTTAGAGCATCCATCATGGTAGGGGTGGAACTGTGTCCTCGAAGCACAGCCAAAAACCCTATACCTGCAAAGGGAGGGAGAAAGGGGCAAGATAACCTGGTTTGCTCCACCAGAAAAGCTTCAGGGATTCAGAAGAAATGGGTAATTAGAAGCATGAAAAATTTTCTAAACACAGAATGAATTTTTACTAAAGACATACCCTCCCAGGCTAACATACTCGATTTTCTGGAAACAGAAAAATGCTGTAGACTCTAGCAAAATATCTTATGCTGTGTCATATAGGACTTACTAGGTGAGGTAGACATATGAGTGAACAATAAATCCACCATTTATAAAGTGGATTTGAAATGAAAAAAATAATGGATTGTATCAAAAAGGAACCTGTTTGCCGAGAATTTTCTGAGATAAGTACTGCGACTGGTCTTATTTAATATTTTTATATTTTCTTATGGTACAGAGAATAATCAGACTAGCGTAAAAAGAAGGAAAAAGTTATATTTCAGAGTGATTTGTAAAAAACGCTAATGTAAAGAGAGTATATAAGGCGAAGTGTTCCTCTCAAAGATGCAGTACAGCAGCTGAAACTGGTTTTCCTCATCTCTCTCCAAAAAAAGACAAATCAAAAGCTCTCAGGATGACTGAGGGAATGGGATCTTATTGCATGACAAGAGCATTACAAGACCTTGTTTCTTCTAATTTGTTCAGCCTGGGTGAATTAAACACAGAGAGAATCTGCTCTCTATAAATGCATCAGGGCACTAAATATCAGTGAGAGAAAATCAACAGAGTTGGGAGTAAGGGTTTCTGGTTTGGGGGATTTTTTTTTTTCTTCAGAACTTGTTTTCTTTTTCAGTTGAACCTCAATTAAACGTTTCTGAAGCTTCCTGTGAGCCATAAGTGACGAGAAATTCCACTCAAGAAACATTATGCAAAAGGTGTTTCAGAACGAAATAGCTCTCTAGATGCAGCAGCTGCTTTACATCACTGATACTTGTGACAGCTTCCCAGCCGCCAGTAGTACCCAAGACAAGAACATCTGTATTACTTAGCTGCTGTTGAGCTCCCAGGATGTGTGATTTTCTGGGTGAAAATAAAAAAAAAAAAAGGGCCAATGCTTTCAGGTTTCCCAGCATGGACAGACCCAAACAACTGCAGCACTTTGCAACTTGGAAACTGATGCCTGTGGTCCACAGCTCTGAGAGAATACAGAGAACCTCAATACCCTGAAAGAACAAGGTCACATCAGTGGATATAGCCCTGTAAGAAAATACAAGCCTAAGATCTTTCAGAGAAAAGATCTGGAGATGAACGAATCTGCATTTTCAAATCAACCTTAAAGAGGATTTTCTATAGGATAATCTTGAAAAGAGAAAATGTTGTATAAGCTGATAAAGAGTATGTATTAGGAGAGAAGTTAGTAGGTATCTAGCCATCAGAGAAGGGAGATACTGAAACAATCTTTCTGTAAAGAAAGGCAAAAATCCAACTGTAAATGAAGTGTGGTCACAGGTCATAGTATTGCACTTGGATTTGCTCTATCTGTGATTCCATAAATCTTTAAATTTGAACTAGAATAGCTTTAAGAAGAACACGGAGTCACCTTTCCCAAGAAAACCTGAATTAGAGAACTTTCTGAAAGACATAGTTTTGATTCTTATTAGGAATAGAGGGAAGTGAACTCAGACATCCTACAAGCAAGGCAGAGTACTTCCTTTGTGAAACTATTAATTACAGATGTCCTATATGTCCAACAGGAGTGGGAGAAGAGGATGGAGGAGAGATGCTAGAATACCACGTTTGCCCATCTTAAAAACCAGCAAACAAACAAACAAACAAACAAACAAAAACCCCTTGGTGTAGAATTGACTAGATATCTGTTCTCAGAGCAAGCATAGTAGGCTTCCTTTTGGGGTTAGGATTGAGATAGACTGTAACTGGGCAGCAATGTTAAGGTTGACTTCTCTCTGGGGAAACCTAGAAGCAGAATTTTAGTCAATTAGTGAAAGCTACTGTCTCAAATATAAGTTGGATATGAATTGTAGTATAAACTTTTTGATCCACCCAGCTGCAGCCTAGCTCTGAAGTCACATAAAATATCAATCAAGACTTTGTGCTAAATTCTTCTGTAGATCCAGCCTGCAGTTTGAGAATGTCTGCCCTTATGTGTAAAGCTATATCTGTTCATTAAGAATTAAGCTGTCTCTCATTTTGCCTGGTTTTATTTTACATGTGTTTGCTCTTTTAAGTAAAAATATCTGATTTGTATTACCAAATCTGCTTTTTTATTTTGGAGTAATAGGAAACAAAGCTCAAGGAAGTACTGCGAGCTTGTTAAAACTACTGGACTGACTGGCAAAATGATAACAAAACCTGACACAAACCAAGCGAAAAATTGCTATACGAAAACTTACTTCTGGGTAGTGCATCAGTTTTTCTCTGAGAGCTAAGAACCAAAAGGTTTGACGCTCTGCCAAGAAAAGCTTGAAGGAGAGGGATTTTTTCCAAGTCAGGAAAGGATAGTTCAGGCTAGAAAGGCTATCATATCACAGTAGGCTAAACACAGACCTGGCAGATGACATTAAAAATGCCTAAGGCCCCAATCCAGCAAAGCACTTATGCATGTGAGTACCCTCTTTGACAACGGTCTCCTAGTCACCTACTTAAAGTTATGCAAATGATTAAGTGCGTCTCTGGATCAGGGCCTGAGTCAATAAATGAAACATTTTTCCCAAGAACAATAACCTGAAAATTTTTCCTAGAACAAGACTGAAGACAAAATTACAGGAAACTCCAATAAGAACCCTTCTGAAGTTATCTTACTCTGTGGTAGCATTTTAAGCCCTGTAATGACTTTATATATTCTATTCTGGATCATAATAGAAGAAAATATATCAATGATAATATATTCATTATTAAAAAAAGCCTTTCTTCTATCGTGAAAAGAGAAAAAACGGTTTTACAAAAAAACCATTCCCTTTGACATACAATGTCAAAAGCATGTCTATAGCAGTAAGTAAAAACACTGGCTACCTAATGTGACGCCAGTTTCAGCAGATACAGTAGGAGTAGGAGAAATCAAAACAAGTTTAAATAAAAGCTCCAAGAATTCTTTCAGTTGCAAATAAATGAATGATGAGCACAGAGAATTCCATAGCGTGTAAAATAACAAATACTTCAAAATTGCTGACAGCAGGGCTGGACTGTTGGGATGATGAATGTTCAGGAAGCTATACAATATA
The DNA here is from genome assembly GCF_040807025.1 of Struthio camelus. Taxonomy (NCBI): domain Eukaryota; kingdom Metazoa; phylum Chordata; class Aves; order Struthioniformes; family Struthionidae; genus Struthio; species Struthio camelus. Next base: position 146,515,884 of record NC_090942.1, on the reverse strand, counting down.
AACGAAAGGCTGTTTTAAGTATCCCAGTGAGACCACAATTTGGGAGCAACGTCACATCATTTCAGCCTCTGGCTGCCTGTGACTCGTATCATCCCAGTGTTGGTATATTCCCTGATTACATTCAAGCACCCCAAGGATGCTGAGGATTAATCTGCGCTAGAGGATGACACAAAGGAAAGAAAAGGTTGCTTGCATTAAGAATCTGATTAGCAATCTCTCTCTTTTTTTTAATCATTCTTTTCAAAGGAACTGTTGAGAATGCAACCCCAAATCCAACAGTTAGTTACCTTCCCCGTTCAAACAAAAATCATTACTATGTGGCTAAGATATCCAACTGAAGATCCACAGTGGAAATATATCATATGGGATTGCAGCACCAGAGTAGTTTGAGTTAATGGGGAGGCAGTAAACCCTAATTCCTAGAAATGCAGTCACTGAAGAAAGTGAGATTAGAAAGTATTGTGTTGGAAGATGCACGTTAACATATTTTAAAAGTCATTGCTATTTAATAGCCCATACTTAGATTAACAGTATGAAGCACTGCGAAATTATCCAAAAGTGAAAAGAGAATTAAAGAGAAGGAGACACATGTGGGTGCTCAGATTTTGACTAAGTTAGACGACAGCAGAAGAAAGAATCCCTGTAAGATGAACACTAAGCAGCTCCGCAGTGTTTGCGGCTACTGATGTTAAATGAGAAGAAGCAAAACATATTCCTAGTCATAATCTGAACAATTTTGATACAGAACTGAACAAAATTCTGGTATTCATATATTGCTGTTTAAGTGTTAAAAATTGAGTCTCAGAAGCCATATAAGTTTAAATCCAGTTCATAGAGCATGAAAATGCGATCTATTCCTAATATTTCTAACTCCTCCAAGTGAAAAAACAGAGAAAGTAGATTTCTTATAACCCTCATAAAGAAAGCATAAGGGAACCTTATTAGACAGGTACTCCTGGTTATTTTCAGCTTAAATAGAACATACTTTGCAAAAGTATATGACAAGTGACAAGTAAAACCAAGACCTGAGACTAGCAACAGGCAACCAATATGGACTATCTTTCTTAAACTGATGCCCCCTAAAGCTCCAAATTGGGAGGAGAAGAAAGGAAGGTACTCAACATTGCCAATATATCTTGAAATTCTGTCTTGAGAATTTTAAGAAGGACATGACGGACCTAAACGGGGATGTTTAATTTTGCCCCGGTAACATGAATTCTCTTCATACTAACTCTAACCACATATATTTCCCAGGTTTAGAGAGTGCTTAAGAGAACAGTGGTGTTGTGGCCACAGTGGTCTATTGACATATTTGGAGAGAGAGAGAGACAATATATTTTATTAAGCCACTTGATATAGCCAGAGCGAATGGAAGATCTGTTAAGCTTTTCATGATACATGCCTTCAATCTCATATTCAGTTTTGGGCACTCACATTTCTGAAGTAGAGTTATGGGAATGGATATTGTGCTGATTTAAACTGACTGTAATACCTGTGATGTCAATATAAACCAGTGTAACATCTTGCACACAATTAGCACCTTTAAAGAAGCAGGTTATGAAGTACAAGGAAATGTAAAGAGATGAGAAAGAATAAACAGAAAGCACTAGCAATACCACAACTAAATAAAAAGTTTGCATTAGAAAAAAGGTTAATAAAGAGAGTGCTTACCCATATACTCCATTAATACACTCATATATTGTTTTCCAACTTGGTTCTCATTGCTTTCCTCAAGCAAATACTTACCTATTTTGTTTTAGGGCTGTTCTATTTTGATAAATACAGGTAACGTATCTCTTATTTCAAAGAATCTTTAAACCTAATGAAATATGGACTCATCTTTTTGACATACAGAAGTATTTGCACTGACAGCTCATTTCACTGTGATCAAATGCTACTGTATAAAGTATCCAAAGAATAAGGACACTATCATCTGACATCCTTTCCAGTTTTATGTCTCTGATATGTCCATCTGCTTATTTAGACATTGAAGTTTTGACGCTGGCTGTGCAGGTCCTATCATTTAAACTGTAAGTAAACAGCAGCTAAATTGCAGATGCAATTTAACTAAACTTCACTAAAATTTAACCAAATTTCTAATTTAGCTAATTTAACTAAATTTCACTAATTTAACTAAATTTCACTGCAGACAATTTTGAAAGAAAGGAAACCAAACGTATAGCTACTGCTGTAGTCATCACCTAGTAAACTAAATCTTTTGAAGCAGATATCTTTCTTTTCCTACTGTGCTTGCCCATCAGCCAGGCAGGCCCTGTCTTAGATCAAGAGAGAAGAAAGAACCTGGAGAGCTTTTAAAGCATCAACATTTTCTTCTGAGTTTATTTGACAATAAATGTATTTACTTATTTTACTGAGCCTAAGAAGGCTTCCAAATTCCCAGATCTGGGTGCATGTCCTGCCGGCATCCTGTATCCATATCAAGGCAAGGTATTGGCACATATGTCAGCTACTTTTCTGCTCCATATTCAATTTTTTGTAGAAAGGAAGCCTGGGTATACAAGCTTGCAGGACCCTTAACATGCTCCAGCAGATATCTGAATGGGAAAATCAGGAGAACAGGACTGGTTTTCACTGCAGTGAATCCCAGCAGGCAAGTCTAGACACAGTCAATGTGTTCCTTTTTCAATTGCATGTTTTGTTATAAAGCAGGAAGAATTTGATCACTGTAGAAGTTTAACTTCATTTCCAAGCCCTCAGTCCCACTGGAAATCAAACCTGGGAGGATGGAGAGGGGGGAAGAGAATAGAACTAAATTGCCACGTATTTGGTTGCCTTTTCCTGAAAGGAGACATAAGGCCATCTAATGGAATTATTCTCAAATGTCTGAAAAAACGGAATAAACTCCTTAGGCATATCATGATCTATCCAGAGCTTTATAAAACAGCAATATGGGGTTTAATCAGCACCCTTTTTGGGGAGCAGAAGCCTCAATTTCTTCTTGCTAGACTAGATTCAGACTCTCAGAAGAGCTATAAGTAAAATTATTGAATCACATATATCTTCATTCCCATGGAGATACGGGACACTTTTAGGATGGTCATGGTCTTCTGATATTTGCTTATCCTGAACTTACTGAGATTTTTGTTTAGTTGTTTTCTTATGTTGTGACCTCTTAACCAGCAATATAATACATCATGATTTAAATAGAACTATATTCATCATAATCAAGTAATTTAAAGAGTATACTCCTGTGGTAACACGGGTTCATCTTGAACTCCCAGGATTTTTTTTTTTTCCTTTTTCTTTTTTACTTTCCAATTCAGCATTTTCAATGTTTGTCATACTTAGTAAGCAGAACAAATTCTTATAAAATTTAACTTGAGATTTTTTTTCAGCACACTAAATAGACCTGGCCTCCTCTGAAAGATGCAGAACATCTGCATTCAACAACTTCATTTTAGGTTCTTTTTCCCCAAGTGGAATTGGGAATTTTAAAAGGATGTGGGAGCATCACAGAGAATTGAGCATTTTCTTACAGGGAGTCATATTAACCAGTCTGTTGCCGTTTCTACCCTTTCATCAATCGTTTAGGGTGAGAATGAGCCAGTTTAGAGTAGAATGTAAAACAGAACACATACACATGTCTTTGATGCTAGAATTATAGTCTTTCAAATATCGTAGTCTTCACTAAATGCCTCGATGACATACTTGGAAAATGTTTGTAGTATTGGCAAAATAGCTAAGTTTTTCCTTAACTTCAGTTTTGGAAACAGCTGAGCCATTTTCAGTAAAACCCTTTAAGAATTACAAAGAAATTAAATAAAAACATAATCCAGAATCAGAAGCAAAGGGCAAGCATGAAAAGTTTCAGGCCAAACAATTGGTTTAGCAAAGTTATAAATATCTGCAAACTGAGGTTTTCAATGGAAAGTGTTAGGCAATTACTACTTGCTATAACATATTTTGCAAAAAAAAAAAAAAATTATGCGACGGCCACAGTTACTAGATTACTTATTTTACAGTTTCATACTTCAACCCATTCAGATTCTTTGGCCTGCTAATACAGAAGTAAGATTCAATGCATGAATATTGTCCTAATCTAATGAATACATGTAAATAAAATTATCAGACACCAGCAAGTTTAGGCATTTTCCTGAACTAATATGTAACTAATTCTCTTTTGAACTAGTGTGTAAATAAATCTTCAAAGTTAAAGACCCATAGCTTTTAACTTAATTTAAACAGTCCAGTGGGTTCTGATGATATTCTTGTTCACCTTATACCCTCAGTTCCCTTTTTCTTATAACTTATTCCATCATTTTTTGGTGCTCATTTTTAATGTACTATTCCTGCACAAAGATCTGCCAGCTACCGTCCAGTGATTTGAAATGGATGCCAAACATAATGAATGCTTTATATGTTTCCTACTAGCCTGAACTGTAGGTAGGGGGAGAGTCTCAGCACTATAATAACCATAAAAAGCCCAGCCCCCAATAAAAAGTATCTCACTACTCTACGTCTGAGAACCTTTAGGTTTCTGCAGCCTCTTAATTTTTTTACCACTGAAGAGTCGTTGTCAAGATTTGAAAGTGTTCCATGTTTATGCATCATCTGAGACCATAGGCCTAAATCTTTCCTTATTTTCCTCTGTTTAATCTCACCAAAGTCAATAGGATTAGACCAACATAAAACAAAGAAGTATTTATTCACTTACCTCTATTCTCTGTCAGCCTCCTATGGCAGCAATAATTCTTTTGATGACTTCTGCGTGTCTTGCCTGTTGTTTCTTGTAATCTTGCTTGTTATCTTTCTCAGCATGTCTTGCAGATTAGTACAAAAGCAGGGGGAAAGGTTGAATTGGAAGTGCTATGTAAATATCCACCATGAGCCAAAGATGCTTGAGTCAAACAGACAGTGTTTCTCCCTTGCTGTCTTAGATATAGATTTTGGCAGCCTTGGAAATTCCTCTTGAGGAGCTTTGCATTTTTAAGAGAAACTTAGCAAAACCTAGTACAGCAAGAATTAAAAACTTTTAAATACCTTTTCTGTAGTAAATACCTTTAATAAATTATGGAATAATACCTCCAAAAATACATATTTTACAATATACACAGTCAGTTCTGTTCTCTTTACAGTATGATACTGCCAAGCTCATTTGAATTATAACTAAGCCAAGGACAGTCAAGCTAGGATTTTTTTTAATCTCTTTTCTTTACATAGACTGTAAATCTCATTAAAGTAAGATCAGTAGAGTGTTACTGACAGCATCTTCTCTTCTCTGGTTCATGCTGGCAGAAAGCAAGATAAAAGACTTGCACAACTGCGACTTTTCCTGAGATGATCAAAGCATTACAAAATTTGCTGCTTCACTGTACCATCTGTGGCTGGACCATCAGTTTCCAAAACAGGTCATGCTGGCTGAGAGGAAAAAAAGAGAGACTATTGAAAGATGTGCTGGAAGATGCCCCTTTGTCAGGAAAGTCAACTAGTGAGCCCCTGAGTGAGATGGAATATCCAGGTATTTGCAAAATCATCGGAAATGGTCCCCCAACTAGCCTAAGGCAAGTGTGGTTTCACAGCACGTTGGTGCATCAGCTGATTTTCCTCAAATCTGAGATTTCATTCTGCAAGACTTCATGCCTTGAAGTCAAGGAAAAGGACTTTTTTTTTTTTTAATCAGGTCAAATAAGTTTGGAGAAACTTTTCTTTTGAATTCCTGCTGATATCTCTGCAGTATCCCCTTCATCTAGCCATATAGAAGGGGTAGAATGTATATAAATATACATAAGTAGGTGCCTATATAAAAACACAGACAGTACACACCCACCCACCCCTATTTAAAGAAAGACAGTAGGTCAAACAAACACATGTGCACATGACCAAGATCTGCACATTTAAAGAAAATAATTATGAATGCAGAATGTTGCCTGTAATTTATAATTCAAAGTGCTATAATGGATTAATCCTGACATATCTACATAAGCATTTGGTCTGGATATAGGCTGAGAGCAGGATATGATACGGTTAGCCCTGCTGAATAGCATGCCATGGTATTAGTTTTGGAGTAAGTCACTAATGAATTCAGGATACTAGAAAGTGGTCGTAAGCAACAGTTTTTCTCATCCGTCGTTTTCTCTAGTGGCACTTTGACTCAGAAAACAGGTATAATAATTAGGTTGTCACAATCCATTAGGATCTTGGTGAATGGAAGGCAGATCTATCTAGGACCAAATTTTCATATTTCCATCTACATATTAAGTAATATCTTGCTCATATGCAGGTTTATCAGCTTCAGCTGAATTACTTCTACAGAAAGGTATAGTAAGGGTGGCCAAATCTAGGCCATTGTCGGTATGACTGACTATAAGGAAATACTCTGGACTATGTTTTCATTTCAGGGATGTTCCAACATCACTAATTACTACTAATTTTTGCTTTCCTCAGTTTGATGGAAACCCACATAACGTCAAGAAGCACAATTCCAGGCTTCAGTAATTGAATTTGGCTGATGGCAGGCTTCAGGCAGTATGAAAAAAATCTGTCACGAGGAAGGGTTCAAACTAGCCTTTGCTGAGAAAGTATCCCATAATCAAGTGATTTTGCTTATTGCATTGTTGTATGTAATTATGAATACATTATGGATTACCTTGAATGGATTACCTTGTTTTATGTGAGGTAAAGCAGAAAAAAAAAAAAGGTAAGGCTTCTGATCCCCTTAACTAATAATGCCTTTCAGCATTTGCCATGTGTGCTTATATATATAAAAAGAGCCTGTTTCTTATTTGCTTTGTTTTTTATGAGCTGGGAATCTCCCTCAGCTTTATTGCCATGTTGTATGAATCACCAGGATTATTTTCATTCTAATAATAGTTCTTTTCTGAAAGTTGAACTGGATAAGCTGAAATTTTTTCTTAAGCTTTGTCCAACAATTTAAGAATGGAACTGAATGCTGTAAGAGGAAATTGCAAGAGGACGCATTTTGTTTTAAAGCCTTAGCACCACAAAGCCCGAATACATACAAAATGAAGTTCGATACACCAAAAAAGACGTCAGCAAAGAAAAATCAAAACTCAGTCCCCTAATGTTTTATTGCAGATAATTTGGTGCTGTGGGGTGATGTACGCGGGGTCTCACCTCATGTCTTCTCTCCATTTAACCCTTTACAGGCTTGCCCTCAGCACAACAAGAGACAATGTATATGAGACAGAACACTATGATTAATGGATCAGCATGACATACAGCTGTTCACAGCTGTGTCACAGGGCCAAGTGGGCCTTTCTTGTAAGTATGTGCTTTACAGTACTTCGCAGAGTACTCAAATGTTCATTACTGAGGGGAAAATGAAGTGCATTGAGACACTTCCTTTTCTCATTATTGTTAGCTTCGTGGCTATTATTAAATGTAATTACATGTTCAAGGTATTGAGACGACTAGGGTGTAGTCTCTTAATGTTTCTTTTGTTGTGCCAGTTTATGAGAAGTTCTGGAATATGATCTGTTTGAGGGTAAGTTTTCAAGCCTTCCAGAACGCAGGGAAAAATCTGCATAAATTCCTCCAGCCCTTAAAAGCTGCCACAAATTCAATTCAAAGCGTTCCTCACTTATAGTCTAGAGAATGTGCAGCCAAGCCATATTTTGTAAACAGTGGAAACTATTGTAGCAGTTAATTTGCTTGAGTATTTTCCTTCTTACCAGCTCTGCATTTTGTAAGGATAACATTCTCCATTAGAATGATTATTAGACTGTATAACTTTCATGCTATCAAGAAGAATAAATATCAGGTTACAAATATAGACAAATAAATGCTGCAAGAAAGCATTAATATGTCTATATACAGTCATGCCTGCTGAATAAATTAGACAAAATACAAAAATTTCACCATAGTGTAAGAGACTTGTTTTTCCTAATTACTCGCAGGGCAAAGATAGATGAAATGGCAGGGCCACTGCACTCACTGCTGTCAAAAGAGGTGCTTCGGCTTCCCCTCACTTCACTCCAGCTCACCTTGACCTTCTTTCTCACTCATAGGCCCCTTCCCTGCCCTTTCACTAGCTACCATTCCTGGATGAGCCTGTTCAGCTCACTAAGTTGCCAGAAAACTTTTCACTTTTTTTTTCAATTAGTTTTTTAGCAAATTCATGAGTTGAACTGACTCAGAGAGAGGTCACATGAACATAAGAGATGGGAAGCAAAAGGGAATTTGTTTGGTAATAGCAGTCTAACAGGTCAGCTCACCCCACCATGCCTGACTGCATTGTGAGCAATCTTGTTGTCCGCACGCACAGCACATTGTATTACAGATGTGAGATCTAAACATGACTATAAATACATATTAATTATTTCAAATTTGTACGTTACATTACATTAGTAAGAACATATTAGGATAATATACTCTTATTGTTCTTTAGTAATTATGTACATTTGTTTATGTGTACACATCCTCCACGGGTACTATAAAAATAGCATAGTATTACTGTCACTATGACCGCCTAGTAAGACTTTTCCTCAGATTTTAAGCCAACTGCTTGGGGCCAATACTATTCTACTTTTGCATGTACAAGGCAGTTGCAATTCTGCCTGGCTTGCAAACTGGTAACCCTCAGTTATAAAAATCACTGCATTTGTAAATGTTGCCATGGAGACTCTACTGTGTACTTGTGAGAATCATCTTCTGGTCATGCTCACGTTCAGATCCTAGCATTATGACAAAACTATGGATATCATTTGCAGTTAGTCACTTAGGCTTACCTTTTTCAAAATATTTGATATCCTCAAAACGTAAACTTGATAGAAGCTGGGAGAAATGCCTAGCAGGACTTTCAAAAGTAAACTCACAAGTTAGTACCTAATCTGCACAATGTGAAGAAACTTAACATAAGTGTTTGCTTTTTAGAAAAACACAATTAAATGTCACCCTCCTTTTTGTTTAAGAAAGGTGCTCCATACCTACTGTTAACAGCGGTAAGTGACACTTGAATTATGCAGAGGTAGAAGACATCACTCTGGAGTAAAGTTATTAGATGTTTATTACCTTGAAATCCCCAAACTGCAAGGGGAACCCCAGGAACCTTGAGGGGAAGCAACCGGGCCATCCCAGGCACCAGAGCATCGACCCGTGGTGAGGTTCGGGGCGGGGGCTGTGTGTTTAAGACGAATTAATAAGCTACAATGTGAGGTACTGTGAACGTACTACAGATAACAAGGGAAGCCGTAATTCTTTAGGTATACAGGTAACAAGTCCAGATTGACACCTATGTGGCGTGAGTCTAAGGTCGCAACCTGCTGTTTCTCATGGGATTTGCACACCAAGTGTTTTGGTAGCTGGAATAATTGATCGGTCAGCATGCTCCTGTCTCCTTGACAATCTTCTGCTGTTTACCTACTACACCTACTATCTCTCTCCCACTCACAACACCATTCCTTTACTTTCAAAAGATTCAGATTTGCAATTTCCTTAACAGTTCCTGGCCCCCCTGTATTAAAAAAAAAAAAAAAAAGCTTCAGTTAAGAAACTGTTAAGTTTTTTTTTTTTTTTTAAAGAATATTTTGGTCCAAGTGCTTTCCTATTGATTTCAATGGGATATTTTGCTTGCTAGCTCTGCAGGATTTGCATGAAGTTTTTCATCCTAGATTACCAGGACTCTTTTTCCCCCAGGTTATTAAATAAACCTTTATGAAAATGTTGCTCATTTTGTCTATTATTGCCATTTTTCAGAGCAGTTCATAAAAGCACAGAGGAGTTCTTGATATGAGAGTATAGCGGCTTAGTTCATTAAAAATTGGTGGTAGAACCAAGGGGGGAAAAAAACTAGTTTTAGGTCAGGGACTTAATGCTTTTTAATTAATATTTGGAATAAAGGTGACTCTGAAGCCCACGTAGCGTGCTTAATTCAGCTGTTTGTGGAATATACACACGATGTCAGGTGTGCTCTGAGTGATACAGAGCACTGCAGGAGGTAACTAGGTGTGACAACACCACTTATTCTTTTGATTTTACAGTTTGACTCTCCAGCTCATGTCATTCCACCCCCACACCTGTCAAGGCTCGCACTGTTGGCTTCCATCTCCAGCCCCCAGCAGCTGGGAGACATCACATATTTATGCCTCTTCTGCATAGTGAGCGGTGATCTGGTACACCAGACACGGCCAGTCAGGGAACTCTTTGATATTATGGCCAGCTGTGCTTGATGAATGGGGTCATGGAGTACAGAAGGAGCCACAGTATCGTACTGCTGCCAACATATATTTCCCTTTAAGGAGGCCCCACATTCAAAGAAGCCCTTTGTAGGTGGTACACAGCTGCAGTTCAATGTCATGGCCTCTTCCCTGGCACATTACCCCAGGGGTCGGATGTATCACGCCCATCATATGAGGAGTGGCAAAAGGTCTGGCCTGTGGGAAGGGAAGAAATATGAGAGGTCTACCTCTCAGGCAAAGAAAAGTTTGCCTACTCAAAAGAAAGAAGAAAAAAACTATGAAGAGTGCTGGAAACCCAAAAGACTGTCAACAAATAGGAATGTCCTCAAGTACCATTGCACTGCCTCTTTCTCTCTCTATTACATCACCTACAAAAGCCAGCCTCCTAAATGCAAAGAAAGCGATGGGGATGCTCACACAGTAAGTGAATATTTTGGGTGGACCTTCAGCCAGGCCAAGTCCATTGATTATACCAATTAATGACCGGGGTGAGCTTCTGACTATGTTATTTACCAAAGTTACTAACGTGCGCGCTAGCTATTTTTCCTGTGGTGATGTTACTGGATTGAATCAGCAAGAACAGGTTTGTAGGGAAAAGTAGTATCTTTCGTTTGGCCAACAGGAATAGCTGAAAGAATTACACAAGCTTGCAGGGCATACAAGCTAATCCTCAACTTTAAACATCAAGAAGTGGCAATAGCTCTAATAAGCCACTATTTCTGGCACAAGATAATCACCTATGATCTACTTCCTTTATTTTTCACCGTATGCAATGACTCGTCTTATTGTTTATCCTTTTCAGGAAACATTTTTCGGAGGATGATGAATAGAGTGTTAATGGTTCTCTGTGAGGACTTACACCACATGTCATCATTCAAAATGGTCAATCATGGTCAAGTTGCAAACATAAAAGAAAGGGAATGAATGTGTATGGACTTTTCGCACATTTTTACATTAGTTGGCTACATTGAAACATGTATGAATGCATATTTGAAAATATTATTTCTGTTTATGGAGCAAAAAAAATCCAAGTGAAGTTAAATTATTACCCAAATATCTGGCAGGGTTGTTTGGTTTTTTGTTGGTTTGTTTGTTTGTTTTTTTCCTGCTCCATGTCATTTTATGAATAGTCTGGTGTGAGATGCTTTTGTAAGTTAAATTATTTAAATGACAAAGGGATCCTGCTTCTATGCCGCTTAGACGCTTCTAGAAAACCTACCACCAGATTTCCACCATAAAGATGTAATCAAAGTGAACAAATCTGTTAGTCCATATCTATCATGTACTAAACAGCTAAGAATCTCTCAGATTATCATGAAGACTGCATAGTTAAAAAAGTATAGATAAAAATTAGCAAATCAATCTTTCTTTTACCAGTGCGTAGTTTAGTGTTCACTATAGTCATTTTGACAGTTAGCATTTTGCGCTAAAAAAAAATCTAGAAACACAGAAATGTAGATTTTGAAGGGATCTCAAGATTTCTCTATTTACTCTCCTTCTGGGGCAAGGACCTTTACTATCGCTGACAGATATCTGACTAAACTGTTTTTAACTGCCTCCAAAGATGGAGGCAACCATTCTTTCATCTTTCAATCTTTCACAACCTCTTTAAGGAAAATAATACTGTGCCTAACTATTCTTACTGTTACAAAGTTGTCTTAGTATCTAACCTACAGCTCAGTTGAGGTAAGTTAACCCAATTATTTCTCAAACTAACCTCAATGAACCTGAAAAATAACTAGTCACTGTCTCCTTTATAAGAATTTCTTACTTCTTAATTAAAAGTACTATATTTAATACTTGACTTCTTTTTCTTAGGCTAAACAAACTTGACCTATTTCAACTTTCCTTAATAGATTATCTTCCCTAAAAAACTCTCCATCTTTGCATTAGTCTGGATTCTTTCTAATTTGCTTATATTTGGGCCTAGCTGGGAAGAGAATAATTATCTCCATTATGCTTCACATAATCCTTCTGCGAATAGATTTCCAAGTGACAATGTTTTGTTTGCAATAGCATCACATTAACTTCTTCAGTTCCTACTGCTTCCTCACTGATTGTTTCCTATGTATATTGAGTTTCCCCCTTCGGAATATAATTCCTTCATTTGCCTTTAGTGAATGAAATTTATTGATTTCCAACCATTTCCCTGATCTAGAAATATCATTATGATTTATAATTCTGTCTTTTGTGGTTTAACAGCACATATTATCAGTTTCATATTATCCATATATTTTTTATCATTGAAAGACATTAATGACAACGTTGAAAAGTACAAATCCCCAAAGAAACCTGTGATGAATTCAGTTGATGTCCTCCTAACTGACAGTTATTCATGACTTCTCTTTAAATGGTATGAAAACATCTCTTCCACTTTGTAATAGATTAACATATTTCTATAGTTTGCACGAGAGCATCCTGTGTGACTATGTCAAAAATTCTACTAAAGTGAGATATACCTTACCAACTCTTTCTTCCCATACTCCAGGCCAAGTATTTTTATGAGAAAGTAACTAGATTGCTTTAATATGATTCGCTGTGGAAACTTCCAGGGCAGCTGTGTCTTATCACTGTGTTATCCTACAGATGCTCATAGATTGATTGCTTAGTACTGAATTAAACAAATACTTTTCTTGTTATCAGAGTTAATCTGGCTGCTTTATATTTCCTCAATTAGTTTTAGCATTTCTCCAGTCCACTTGTCTTTTATAAGCTTTTATGAGCTTTTGAGGCTAATCACTAAAATGTGTAAGTGAATTGGCTAGTTTTTTAGGAATTTTATCAGATCTTGGTGACATGAATTCCTATAGTTTAATTCAGTGTTCTTTGCTTTTCTGCCCTATGTTCCTACCTCAGTTTTTGTTATTAATGTAAGTTATGTTATGGATATGGTCACAATTAACCTCTTTTTGTGGAAGCCAAAGCAAAAAATATATATATAGCTCTGTTCATTTGTAATCTACAGAGCTGTAATGAGTCATCTTGTTACTCTGCTTCTCCAAAGAAGATGTCAAACAAACCTTTTTGCTCAGTTTTCAAAGCAGGAAGAAAGGAATGGGAAGTTTTCATTTCCATGGCAACTATCCAGGACTTGTTTTGATTTATCAAGTAAAAATTGTGAAACTTTCTAACATCAAGAGCAATCAATTCATTTCCCAGCACCTCTCAAAATCAGAAAAGGAACACATTCCATTGTGTTTGAATGCATGGCTCCTGCTCAGTCTGAAAGATGAATGAAGAATTCTAAAAAACAATTAAGGAAGTGCTGTCTACTTAAAGCAATGAGAATTTATCATTGACCTAACACAACTCGCAGATAACCGGAAAAAAGGGAAGAAGTTATGATTTATGTTCATAGTGATTTATGTTCATAGTCGTATGGCTGCCTTCATTTGATAGCTGATTCAGCATATGGAGTGACATATAAATTCAGGCCTAAGGTGCCTAGTCCTGGGACAGACTTTTGTTTCCCACTGAGCTTTATTTCTACAAAAGGAACTCAAGATGGATACCCTGGACAACTGGTGTCTAAGCAAACATGAGAGGAAGAATATGAGAAAGACAGGATACGGAACCAAACACTGCCCGAGTGTGAAAGGTGCTCATCCAATATTTGTTAAGCTATAGTTACATCTATTTTAGAAGGGAATTGTATTTTATAAGCCTCTCATTGCTAGTCTGTTTTAATAAAAGGGGTAAAGACAAACATATTGGAAGCTAAAATATATAAAAAATGTTAATTCTGATTTTGAGTGAATTTTGCAAGCATGTAAGACTTGATCTGAATAAGGAAAATGTTTTGAGCCAAACCTTTTATTTCTTGTGTCTCCAAAACTACCATTGACATTAGTCTGGATGGGTGAATAACACATTATCAGATGCTTCATTTGATCCCAGCAGATCAAACATTTGATTTTGGATTATATTTATTTAACCTAAAAATTGTTCTGCTTAATGGAAGTACATGGAAGTCATCCAGCATCCAATAAGATCTCTAAATTCACATACGTGTTAACTGAAGATTGGACAGACAAACGAGTAAAAGTACTTGATTCCTATTCCAAAGCTAATAAGCTGACTTCAGACCCTTTTTAAAGATGTATTATTATTAACATTTATATTACAATTTTCTGAGAACTACTATAAAAGAAATGCGTTAAAATTAAGTAAAGGAATTGAAGATGTATAATCTACGACCTGTTCATAGAAAATGCCATAATAGAAACAGAGCGTACGAATGACCGAGTTAAAAACTTGGAACGCTTTCTCCCTTTCTTCGGTCACAGCTCTCATGAGCAGCACCAATCCTGCCAGACAGTTAGGCACATGCCTTAACTTGAGTACTCGTTTGCTGATTTGGGCCCAAGGACTAAAACCATAGAGGAGAAACTAGGACCTAATTATTATTTAAGCAAGCCACTAATGTAGCTGCATACATGGCTGTTTATAATGCTAAAGAAAAGAACTTTTTTCCCTGCACTGGATTTTTAAAAATAAACTTTATAAAATATTCCATCACATAATTCATGTCCCTTGTCTCTTTAGCAATATCCTGGTTTGATTCAGTGTCCTTGTACTAGTCAAACGCTTTCTCCTTCAAGTAGCTCAGCTCACTTTACCATCAAGGTAAGCATGCATTCTGTGATAGGTTACAGTCTTCCTAAACTGTATAAATTTGCTGGCTGAGGAAATCATTATGCTTATATTTTTTACAAAAGGAAAATATTGCAAGAACTTTTTGCACTACCTTCTCCCACATTTCAACTGATAAATAGAGAAGGTCAAAATGAAGCTTTTTTTCCTCATCATAGTTCTAAAACATGTGCATAAAATTTATGAGCAATGAGAACTTTAAGAATTCAGGAATATTTCAGAGACTATCTCAGAGAAGTTGTAAAGTAGAGCTAACTTTTTTAAAATTATTTTTGTAGCTGTTCATTCAAAGTATGGGTATATTCAGCCTCTTGTAGCAATGATTTAAACAGTGTATATGACGACTCACATAAAATATGCAGACATTACCAAATAAAACATCCTTGACTGCAGTGAAAGTATTAAGCATGTAAATGTATCCTAAAATATACATAACAGAAGTGTCAAGTTATTTATTACGAAATCATGTTTACTAAGATAAAAAGTATGTATAAAACTACATGACTTAATTTCTCAGATACCTTGACACACCCAGTGTTTGGACTAGCCTATTGTCTTAAAGCAAAATGAAAATGCAGTAAATAGAAATTTTGGAAAATATTTTTTATTATAAAATGTACAGTATATTGACCTTAACATTATAAAACACTGTAATGTATCAGAGTCTTGTAAAGACCAATAATTTATAAAATGAGACCAAGTTCACTGTTACTCTTTCTAGTCTCATAGTCTGATTTAGAAATATATATAAAATACATAATGCATGAATTTGACTGAAGCATCCTTTGTAGCTGGAAAAGGTTTGTTCTTATGTTATGGTAACTAATGTCTGAATTTATTTTTATTAAAAACAGATCACTCTTATTTGCTAAATTAGTCTTTGATTTTCAAGAGTTGATAGAAGAATGATCAAAAAGGTTAGTAATCATACTCTATAACGCTAGATTATGTAAAAGCACTGCAGGGGATAAAGAAAATTATGTCTCTCCAACAAAATACTAAAGCACTTCTATCACTGCAGCTCATTTATTACAGTTAATACTTCTTTGGCATTTTTAAGGTGCTTGTTAAAACAAGAAGTAGCTTTGGACTATTGACAAGTATAAGAGTACTTTAGGTCTCGGGTGCTATTGGATAGCATGAAAAACCATGTTGCATTGTCTTAACAATTTAGAGACCTTTTCCAACGTGCTAGTCCCCTCAGCTTAAATACATCTACTGCCTCCTTCTATTGCAGGAAAGTTATATCGTGTTGAATACAAAAGCAATGTATTTTGTATGAAAATAGAATGAATTCCATTGTGCTATTTTTTTTTCTGCCCTCAGCCTTCCTGGCTCTGTTTTAAACAGTACTTTCCTTGTTGCGCTTGCCTAGCAGTGACTTGGACATTAGTATCCAGGCAAAGGCATTTGTTTTAGTGTTAGAATATGTGTATGTAGGTTGTTTTCGAATCACTGCCTAGTATATTTTTAGCAGTGCACTTATAGAAGCCTGCATCTCTTTGAGTAGACTGCTGGATGACTAATGACCCCTGGGGGTGAAGGAATTTGTTTCCATACAGACGAGACTGAGCTCCTGTTGTCAGATGTGATTTGTCTGGAAGCTCCCACGTTATTTCTGCTTTAGGGATCCCAATGGCCATGCAGTTGAGTTTCACGGAATTTCCAGGCCTGGCATAGATGACAGGTGCTGGCTCACTGGTGATCCGGGGTGGATAGGCTATCACTATGACAGGCACGTTCATAACAGAAGTGCCATACTCTGTGGACACCTTGCACAGGTAAGAGCCCCTGTCAAATACAGAAGCCTCGCGCACTGTCAGTGAGCCATTCTCCAGAAGGGAGAAGCGTCCTACAGCCTGGGGGGCATCCAGGACCATCCCATTGGGCAGTGTCCAGGAGATCTGTGCCCGCAGATTCGGCTGGGTGATGCAGTGGAGCTGCAGAGTTTCTCCATTAATGATGCTCACCAGGTTGTTGTACTGGTTGCTAATTTCCGGCCTGAGTCCCACCTTCAGGAAGACAACCCTTTCCACATAACCTCCTGGGTTTCTGGCTGTGCAACGGTATGTCCCAGCATCTCCTGCAGAGAGACCACTGATGTGCAAGATCCCATCCCTCTTGTGGTAAAATCTGTGCAAATGACTTCCACTGGGGATTTCAGTGCCGTTGGGAAGGATCCAGCTTGTGCTGGGCTCAGGGCTCCCCTGGACAGAGCAGTTCAGGTTGATGCTGTGCCCAGCAATAGCAGTGATCCTTTCACTGACAGGGTCTCTGAAGGAAGGTTTCTCCAAATGGTCCGTGACAAGGAGCTGCACAATCAGCCTCGCTTCCCCTCCTTCGTTCCGCCCAATGCATATGAGCTGCACTGCATCTGTCTGCCTCACCCCTCTAATGTCCAAAGTACCATTGCGATGCACAGTGATCCTGTTCCCATAGTAGGGAGCAGGCAGGATCACCCCTTCTGGAAAAGCCCACAGGACCCGTGGAGCTGGGATGCCTTCAGCTTTACAATCAATAAGCTTCCGGCTGTCCCTTACAGCTGTCTCCCCCACATATGTTATCGCATTGAGATGTCCATTGATTCGGGGAGGCTGAACATTAACATGGATCCAGACTATTTTCCGATCTTCTCCAGCACTGTTCCGCACTACACAAGTGTAGTTACCACTGTCAGATCTTTGGGCCTTTTGGATGAGTAGGGTGCCATCCCTGTAGACCTGGTATTTGTCAGATAGGGCAGGAATGGGCCTGTTTGTTGGGGAGAGCCAAGTCACTTTGGGAGTGGGCTCTCCTTTGGCTTCACATGCTACAGTGACAACATCACCATATGGTACATTAAGGATGACATATGTTTTGTTCCTGATAGTTGCAGGCTCAGCCACTACTTTGACCCGCACTTTCATCTCATCCTTCCCAATCTGGTTCTCAGCATAGCAGGTGTAGTCCCCCTCCTCTCTCAGTCCAACATCATTGAAATACAGGGTTCCATTGTTGAAGACCACGTAGCGCTTTGTTCGGCTACCACTGTCGTCTGACTGCATGAAGGTATTAATCATGCTGCCATCTGGGAGACCCCAGGAGATCTCAGGATTTGGCAGACCTGTGGCTACACAGTCAACTTTCAGGTCCCCTCCATACTTGACCTTGTGGTTATTCACATTCTTATGTTCTATTTTGGCTGGTTTCATCATCACGTTCACTTTGAGGACCACATAGTCATCCCCAATCTTATTGCGGGCCACGCACAAATAATCTCCTGCATCTTTATCTGTGACTGAATGGACAATCAAAGTCCCATTGCTGAACACTTTGATTCTAGTCTCCAAGCTACTGTGAGGAAAGAGAAGAGAACAGGACATGAACTGCAAAATCAGGTTTTAGCAATTAATTATTCAGTGTAAACTGGAAAAAAGAAACAATAAACCCACTGTACTGAAAAAAGCATAGCATTGCTACAGTTACATAATTAGATTATCAGAGATGTCTAAGGTATTTACAGAATCACAGAAGGGGTGAGGTTGGAAGGGACCTCTGGAGATCATCTAGTCCAACCTCCCTGCTCAAGCAGGGTCACCTAAAGCATGTTGCCTGGGATCGCGTCCAGACGGCTTTTGAATATCTCCAGGGAAGGAGACTCCACCACCTCTCTGCGCAACCTGTGCCAGTGCTCAGTCACCCTCACAGGAAACGAGTTTTTCCTCACGTCCAGATGGAACGGCCTGTGTTTCAGCTTGTGCCCATTGCCTCTCATCTTATCACTGGGCACCACGGAGAAGAGTCTGGCCCTGTCCTCTTGACACCCTCCCTTCAGACCCTTATACACACTGATCAGATCCCTTCTCAGTCTTTTCTTCTCCAGGCTGAACAGGCCCAGCTCTCGCAGCCTTTCCTCAAAGGAGAGATGCTCCAGCCCCTTCATCATTTCGGTAGGCCTCTGCTGGACTCTCTCCAGGAGTGCCATGTCTCTCTTGTAGTGGGGAGCCCAGAATTGGACACAGTACTCCAGGGGAGGCCTCCCCAGGGCTGAGGAGAGGGGAAGGATCACCTCCCTCAACATGCTGGCAATACTCTGCCTAATGCAACCTAGGATGCCACTGGCTTTCTTGGCCACAAGGGCACACTGCTGGTTTGTGGCCAACTTGTTGTCCACCAGCACTCCCAGGTCCTTCTGCACAGAGCTGCTTTCCAGCACGTCAGCCCCCAGCCTGTACTGGTGCATGGGATTATTTCTCCCTAGGTGCAGCAACCTGCTGAAATTCCTGAAGTTCCTCTCTGCCCCATCTCTCCAGCCTGTTGACGTCTCTCCGAATGGCAGCACAGCCCTCTGGGGTATCAGTCCCTCCTCCTAGTTTTGTATCATCAACAAACTTGCTGGAGAGTGCACCCTGTGCCTTCCTCCAGGTCATCGATGAATACATTGAACAAGACTGGACCCAGGACTGACCTCTGGGGGACACCGCTAGCTACAGGCTCCCAACTAGGCTTTGTGCCACTGACCACAACCCTCTGAGCTCTGCCATCTAGCCAGTTCTCAGTTCACCTCACCGTCCACTCATCTAGCCCGCACTTCCTGACCTTTTGATTCACCATCAAAAAACAAATGTAAAATAATAATTCTGCTCATGTGCAACCAAGGGAAGTGCAACCCTTTTCCATGACTTTAATGGTGTTATTTTTGATTCTTCTGATTTATATTGTGTGTGTAGTATTCCGTAACATTTGAACATCGGATCTCTGAATGACTTGTTCCACGCAAACCTATACAGACTATAATTATGGAGAGATTGGCACTCGGGTCCTTAATTAAAAGACACGAAGAAGAGCTACTGCCTCTGACCTCAGGTACAGCATTTTAAACATTCAGAACAAATTCAAAGAAGCAAAATGTTCATACTCAATAATAAACAGTAAGTAAACTTTTTCAGAGTTATTTCATGACTTCAAAACTTAAGTTTTGTAATATGGAAAAAAAGATTTCCAATGTGATAAAAAGCTATTGTTCCTTTCCAGTTCACTATCTAAATGGTGCATTGTGGCCTAAACCCAGGAGTTTCACAGATTTATCTCCAAAGTGAAGACTGCTGTATTTGAAGAACAGTCCACAGATCTGTTTTGTTGTTATAGTGAGGTATAAAATGAATTCCGGATTTTGTGATATCTTCAGGCTACCTAACTATATTTTTTATCAGTGTGACAAACATGATGACTATGTTCAGCTATTGAGAAAGTTGTTGTTAAGTGAGCATTGTAATGAGAATACATTTCTTATCTGTCGTGCTCAAAGAGTGACAAATGAATAATTTATAGAGCAGAAATTGAGTTTCAGCACAAACTCTTAGGACAGTTATTGCTCTTCTTGAGAAACGATATTTTACTTGATTTGATGAATACTGGAGAGAGAATTCTTTTAAGCATCGATATGCTTAAATGTCTGTGTTTGCACAGACATTACTGCAAGGTAACATTTATTTTTACAACAATATTAAAATGACTGTGCTTCTTTAAAATAAATAATTATAAGATGATTTATTGTCCCACAGTGATAGTGTACAATGACCTGTACAACGGATAAAACAAAATTCAGTGATCCCATTTCTCTTGGGGAAAAGCAGCTACCTATGCAATCCTGTGCAAATTCTTAATTATGCAACTAGGTGTTACTGAAACAAACAGCACAACAGGCGTGAATCTTAACTTTTGCCACTGGAGCTTCTACTAAATCCACAGACTGACTGTAAAAAACATACAGTGACAACTTATCCTTTAAATTTGAAGCTGACTTTTCAAAAGTGTTATTGTTTTCAAGCAAATTGTGGTAAGTTATGACTTGGAATCTTTTGGTATCATTTTAAATTCTGCCTTTAAGGATTGAGGGATCCACTGAAATTAAGAATGAAACTTGTACAGATATGAATGGCCTTTTCTCTAAGCCCATGCAAACTGCAATGGAGTTGTAAGACCTCAAATAGTAATTTACCTGTGCAGGGAATCAATCATCCTTTTGGAAGGCAACCTCCATAATATCCGAGGCCAGGGGTCACCAGAAGCACTGCAGTCCAGACGCAGAATGCTGCCATATGTTACATCGGTCCTCTGAGGAGAACTCCCAGTGATCTTGGCGTTAGATGCTTGCTTCCTCACATGCAGCTGTACTGTTCTCCTGGCAGCTCCCACCATGTTAGCCGCAATGCACTCATAGGTCCCACTGTCCTTTGGAGAGACATTGCGAATGTAAAGAGTTCCGTTGGGGAAAACAAATAAATTCCCATTGACAAACTGGGATGGTCGAATTTGTGTGCCGTCAAAAAGCACCCAACGGATGCTGGGAAAAGGTGCTGCTTTGGCATTGCAGTGGATGTTAATACTGCTACCAAGGGGCAAGGAAATGTTCTCCTGTTTATCCTGTTGGATGATGGGGGGTAAGGCTGCAATGTGGAGCCTCACTGCAATGCTGTCAGCTCCTGCAGCATTGCTAGCTACGCATTTGTACACTCCTCGGTCTGAAAAAGTTGCTTGCTTGATAGACAGGGTTCGATTTTCATGGAGCATTACCCTGCTTTCTGCAGTGGTGACTCGCTGCAAAATCCTCCTGTCGGGGAGAATCCAGGAAATATGTGGGCTTGGAATCCCACTGGCCTGACACTGCATTGCTACAGTCTCTCCAAAATATACTGTGACATCTCGATAGCGGGAAAGTAGAATTTTGGGCTGGTGGGCTACAACCGTAAGGACAATAATCATTTTATCTATGCCATGCAGGTTCTGAACAGTGCACAAATACTGCCCGTGATCCTGAAGCTGAGCATTTCGGATAACCAAGGTGCCATTTTTCAAGACCTCAAACCTTTGTAATCTTGTGTTGGCTGTCATTAGAGCACCTGGGAAGGTGAGAGGAAAGAAAGAAATAGAAAGTCAAAGGGTTTGTTTTTAAGACGTACACTGCTGCTTTGAAAAAGGCTGATGGAAAATTTTAGATCAAAATCACTTAACACCAACTACAACTTCAGATGGGTCATATTATGTCCTCAAATACTCTCCACAGCTCAAAGCGGTCTTTGTTTCTGTTGCAAAACTAACCACACTAATTTGGAAGCCTGTACAGTGTGGGAATGTTTAAAAGCTTTATCCTTCAGGATTTCCATCAAATCTGTACATAATTTCTCTTTATCTTTTGCTTAAGGAGATGGACACACAACAACAATATATCAAAAAATAAACACATTAAATAGGTTTCATTGTACTTGAAAAAAAATAATTTTATCTATAATGATTTCTCACTAATCGATTAAATAGACAAAAACTATTATTAATTAACAGTGCTACTCAGTGTTTTGGACTATTTGTGCAATAGTACTGCATTTCTGTGTGATAACCCAAGTATTTGTATCCTACTGTATGAGGAAGAACAAATTTTTTGATGTCTTACCTGTAGAGACTTTTGTCCAAGTAAGAAAAGGTTTAGGTTCCCCTACTGCATCACAAGGGATAAAAGCATCCGTTTCAGCAAGGATGGATATGCTGTGAGATCCCTTTGTGATAATTTTAGGTCTTTCTCCAGGAGTTTTGAAATTAGTGGGAGACTGAATTATGGTGGAATTATGTGGCATTATGCCTCTCACGTAAGGCACAGATGGAGCTTTTTGATGGTGATTATGGACACTTTTAAAAGGCTGAACTGTAGCGGATATATGTGGTCTTGTGTGCTGGGAGAGAAAGGCTGGAGGAGTAATCTTCAAAATCACTGGCAGCGATGATGTGGTGGTTGTGGTGTGTGGCAACGAAGGCACTGCAATAGCTGTAGCTTTCTGCACCGTGATCCTAGTAGGGGAGACCTGGGCAATTTTGTTCTCATTTGCATCTTTTGGGACTAATTGAGTAGGGACCACTGGTTTAAGATGCACTCCTAAGTGAGGGAATATCCTTGTTCGGTTGAGAGGGAACACCATTCTGGAACCAGGATGATGGGGGATCCCTTGACTTGGTAGTCTCGCTGCTGTACCTCTATTATCTGGGGGGTAGTTACTGCCAAAAAGTCTTGAATTAATATTGTATCTGTTCTGACTCTGATTACCAAACTTGCTTGCAGTGAGTAGATTTGTTCTGTAAAATGGAGTGGCTGGTGTTGTGGTTGTTGTTTCTGTCTGAGGGGCAGTGGGTTTTTTGTCCTGGATGGTATGTGCTGCATATGCTGTTATCTCTGGTTTGTTTGTATAGTGAAGAGGCTGGTGTGTTATAAAATAGCGAAATGAGCCTTGTGTTATAATATAGGGGGGCTTCATTGTGCCTCTTACTGGAATATGCCTTGGAGGCACAACAGGCAGTCTTTGGTTTAGGCTTGGTATCATTCCAGCTGGCGGATGGGGAAGGTGTGGATATAGCAATAAACTGTTGTTTGACTTGCTACTAGAGGTTTCTTTGAATTGTTCCTCTTTAGACTGTATACTGATCCTGTTTTGGCTAGAGGAGGGAGTAGGGTATGCATTCTGTCTTGAGCTCACTGTCACTCTGTCGACACCTGTTTCAATTTGTTTTGTCACTGGGAACCTTACTTGATTAAAGGCATCGCTATCCTTGGTGGTATAATAAACAGAATGATGTGAAGTGCTTGAAATGGGTGAGGGAAGAGTAGCAAGTTTTGTAAATGGGTCAAAGGCAGTGAGTGTAGTTGGAGGCTTTTCAGTTGTCTGCATGATGGGATCATGATGAAATACATGTGGCATAGCTTCCGTTTTATCCAGGGAAGAAGTTTCTTTCCCCATCTGAGAAGGAACAGCAACAAATTTCTTCATTTCTGTTAGTGGAAAAGTTTGTGCTTCTGTTGTGCTGAAGGAGGAGGACAAAGTAATTATTTCTTGTTGCTGAGGTAGCTCAGTTATTGCTGGTGTTTTTAAAGCCACTGTAGGCTTCTGCAGCGCCTCTGAAACTGAAGGGTCCTTAAAAACTTCCACTGTGCCACCAGGAATACTTAAGTCTGTCACAGTGGGATATATCAGCTTGAATGCTCCAGTGGTGATTTCGTTAGCCAGAACTTCTGAGTCAAAAAGGATGGACTCTTCTTGAGTTTCTGGGTAACTAGGTTTTGTAGATGATATCAAGGTGCCCATATGCTCAGGAGAAGCTGTTATCCTTGATTGTTCTGCCTTACTATCTGTACTTTCATAAGCTGCTTTACTGCTTTTTTCTTCGGACATATTGTCTAATGAGTGGTATGTTGGTACATTATTTTGCTCTGGTTTCAGGGGTGTGTCTGATTTTGTCATAGGAACTGTGTTATGTCCAACATATGATGGTAAGGTTGTGGCAGCTGCAGTGACTGGAAGTGCCAAGGTTTCGGGAGCAGTAGGAAGTGTCACATCTTTTGTTTCAGGTGAAGAAGTAGTAGACTTAAAAAAAGAAGTTGTGACCACCTCTCTAATTTTGGTCACCTTCTCTAAGACAACTGGATCAGTAACTAATGAAGGAGTAACTTCCAAGCGCTCCTTTTCTTTAGTATGCATTTTGATATCAGTTTTACGATCATCATCAAGAGCTGCAGGGACACTTTTGGTAATAGCTTCAACTTTAGATGTTCTTGGAATGATAGGTATTCCGTCTGTGGTTAAAATAAAAGGGGGAAAAGGCTTTGGTCTTTGTCGGATTCTGTTTGGCCTCAGTCTCCTTCTCCCATAAGGCCTTTTTCTACCATGTTGAGTAACATGTAAGTTAGAGGGTGTGATCTTTCTATAAGGAGTTGTTGTGGCCACAGTGGTCAATTTGCTGATGGAAGCAGCAGTTGTTATCCTCTCTGCTTTTATATGAGGAGTGTTAGTACTTGTCAAAGTGAACATGGGACCTGGTTTTGGAGCAGGCAGGTTTCTGTGTTCTGCTCCTTGAGGACTCTTTGCATAGCTGCTGGACATGCTTTCTTGAGTCACCGTATCCCTCTGGGTCTCTGGTTCTTCCTTGCTCTGGACACTGACGGATGTGACAGCTTGATAATTTGTACTTAAGTCTGCAGTTTTAGTCCCACCTGTGGGTACTTCTGTGTGCTGGTGTATCAAGTTACTGCTCTTTTCTGTAACAAATGGTGAAACAGATGAAGAAATGATAGTAGCAGCTGCAAAATCTGTTGAGATGATCTTGTTCAACTGGGAAGGTGTGAAAATTATGCTATCAACACTGACGGGGTCCACTTCATTTGCATTCACATTTGTCTCCAAGACGCTATGAAGATCTAGAGCCTCAGATTGAGCTAGGACAGTAGCATCAAGTGGTAGCTCAGTAAAAGCAGAATTTTCCTCTGACTTAGAAGATACAGGTGTAGCTCCATTTCCCACTGTGAACAAACTGCTCTGAATATTCGGGAAGTTAGTTACTATCTGTTTGGTTAGAGGTCCTTCAGTGAGAGCATGGATATTTTCTGTGATTACAACTGAATAATCAGTCTTGATGTCAAGCTGCTGCTGACTTTGGGGTTGCACAGTTGCAGAGACCGGACTTGAATATGGATCTGATATAGGGCTTTCCACAGTGTATTTACTTGCAGGTGTTTCTAAAGCCCTGTGGTCAGAGGAAGGTTCTGTTTCTGATCTCGTTAATATGGATTGGGCTGAAAATGCTTTAGTGCTGTGGGAAACAGTGACTGAGAACGGTTCATCTTCACCCAAAGGCAAGGCATCAGCAGAAGAATCTACCACATCAGATGCTGTCTCTGAAGCAGGAGGAGGGCTTGCTACTGGATGAGGGACTGGAGTCGTTTTCTGCATGACTGATGGCAGTGCAGTTGTTAAAGAAACGGTTGTTGCCGTTGCCCTGGGAAGATTTTTCCCACGGACCTTCGCCAAAATGTCAGCCCAATGTTGTGGATTAATCTGTTTGTTTGCCATATTAATTCTCCTTCGAGATTCAAATACTCTCCGGCCTTCTGCAACATTGCTGTCTTGGATTCTATCAGTACCTTTCCAGATTTTCATTTTCCTTCTGCCCTTCCTCCCTTTTTTAACTTGAGTCTCTGACACCTGGTCAGTTCTTTGCTTAAAGGATATTTCCCGGTCTTTCAGATGGTTCTTTTTTCGTGGGGACTCATCCACCCCTCCTGCCCCTGATCCCTCTCCATCCTCTATTACCCGCCCTCTTGTTTTTGCTAAACTTTTTGAATTCGGACGCTTTTTTAGTTTTATCCTTTTAAATGACCTGTCAGACACCATTTTATTTACCGTAACCCTTATCACAAACTGATCGGATCCATGCAGATTGACAGCCACACATCTGTAATAGCCACTATCACTGACGTGGCTTTTTGGAATAAGCAAAGTACCGTTGCCCAACATGTATCCTTTTGATGCGTTTGATAAATCATTGAGCACCCGGTTGTTTGGAAGAATCCAGCTCAGCTGTGCCTCTGGAATGGCAACTGCACCACAAGGCAAAACTATTGGATCTCCAACATTTTTTTCAACTCTCACTACATCTGAATCAGCTGGCTGAATAGCTGGTGGCTGCACTAAAAGTCTGTAAGCCATTATATCCACATCATCGCTCACTTGGGCAATGCAGTAATACAGACCAGCATCAGTGTAAGTCACTCCTTTGATTATTAGCTGGCCACGACTGAGAATGGAAAACCTACTGTCTTTCTGATTAAACGGTGCCTCCAACTTAGTCCCATCTGGAAAGAGCCACTGAATGAAGGGACTCTCAGATGCTTTCACATTGCAGCTCAGCTGACACTCTGAACCTTCCACCACACTCTGCGCTGTCCTTGTGCTCTGATTTTGCTCTATCATTACCCAGCTTCTCTGCTGCCTGGTGTCTTTGGTATGAATTGTCTGAGAGAACTCAGTAAAAAAAGACAGCACCACTTTTTTCCCTGTACTCTGGCGTCTGTTTAATTGGATATTTACCAGAGGTTGCATTATCCAGGAAGGTTCAGAGAGTATTTGAGCTTTGACACCTGTGTAGTAAAGAGCATCATAATCTGAGCCTTGCCTGTACCGATAGCTTATTTTAGGCTCTTTGCTGAGCATAAGTTCCCTCTCCAGTTTGAGAGGTACTTCACTATAATAAGCTATGAGCTTCCATAATTTTTCATAGTTTTCTCGATTCATTGGACATTCAAAATCCAGTGAAATTGTAGCATTTATATCAATTTCTTGAGGCTGGATTTGACTCCACTGAATTTTGGTAGAGCCCGTTGGTTTTTTGATTTCACAGTTCAGGTGGACTACATTGCCATGCTCATCAGTCATATTCAGAGTAATATTCCATGGAGAGGACTGAAACTCTTCCAGAGGGAGCCTGTAATTGTCACGATCTTCTTCCTCTTGAACGCTGCTATTCTGTCTCAGTGAGGACTGAATAACAGGTTTCCTACAGGAAATATCTTTCAAATTTTGAATATCTTCTTTCTGCAGCTGTTTTGGGCTATTGCACTTAGGACAGAGCTGTCCTCCTTCATAGGCTTTGTCCTTTTTGCATTTTAAAACACCTGCAAACAAAAAAAATAAAACAAAAGATAGGTAAGCTCCTGAATTAACCAGAAATAACTAGAGTTAGGGAACTCTCAGGAGGGCTGAATGACTGCACAAGGAACACATACTACACGAAATATACGGCAAGGTTTTCAAATTGGCATTTCTTTGTTTTCACATTTGAGTGGGCCTGATTTTCAAAGTGAGCGAGTACAGTTTCCTCCAATTTTAATGAGAGGCTTGAGTACTCCTTCCTTCTGAAAATTAGATCCACAGCTTCTGAAGAAAACGCTCAGAAATTGAAGGGTCCACAGCTACTTTTTAAAGGTCAGCAAAAAACTACGCTGTGTCAAAAAAAACCAGCATGTGCATAGTGAGAACCTACCCATCTAACTCGTACACCTAAGTTGAAGAGGACTGCATCCACTCAGTTTTAAAAAACGCAGCATTTACCTGAGAAATGCTGGACATGCTCATTAAATACTCCAGGAGGCTGTTTACTATTCTCTATCCCTTAACATCCATACTGGCAATACACAAAACATACTATTGCAGCTGCCAAAATCTGCTAATTAGTTCCTGTACTTATGAACTATTTGCCAGCAGTAGAATACGCAAGTACCACTTTTTTCCCTGACCTCTAAAATACCTCCAATCTCTGTAATGATAAAAGAAAGACTAAAACAGACAAGGAGTGCTAAAACAGGAAATAATAACAAAACAAAAACAATGTCCTTGACCCCTTTCTTCTGTCAATGCCAGAGAGACTCATCTGCAGAATAACAGACATATATTTATGTTTACTTTGTTCTGCTTACTATAACTTCAAGCATTGCCTTACAAACGTAGTTTGGAAACACAATGTAAATAAAATGCGTCCTAATTATTCTAGGTATAAGTGTCATCTTGATCACTCCTGAGGAATAAGGGATCTTTGAATGAGTGAATAATATAAGGGTGGGTTATAAAGCAAAATGCTAGGAGAAGGGGGAAAAAAGACCTGGCAAAATTTCATAACCATTTTTTAATTGAAAAATACATGCTTTGTCCATTTCACAAATCTCTTTTCGTTAGAAGTTCTTACAAATGGAACTTTTAATTGAACCAGTCTGTCATTTGCAGATTGAAATATGATGTTTCAAAGACAAGGAAAGTACTTCCCATGACAGAACTGGCACATAATCAACTTGGCAGTTGCTGTACTGGTCGGAAGAACTTTTAAGAGATCACTAAAACAGCACTTTTACGACTCCACGTTTTCAGGGACAGAATTCCCAAAGAAGCCAAGGCTACAGTTGTATAAAGATACAAATCCTGTCATATGTGAACATGACAGGGATATAAATTCCCTTCTCTGTCCAAAAATTGCTGTTGTAGCTTAGAAGAGGAATCTAACGGAATAAAAATGGCAGCAAACATCACTGTGCAAGGAATAACGTTACTCAAATATTTCACCCTTTTAACTTACAGTGCTCCTTAGCGCTCCTTTAATACACCTACTCATTTGGATGAGGAAGAGTATACAAGAATACCAGGATGTAAGTAAGTCAGTTAAATATAAAGCCACATTTAGATACTTCAGGTATCAGTTCAGTCAGGAACATTTATAATACACATTCAAACACCACACACTCTTAAAAGCATAAGCTACAGTTAAGTGAAAAACTGCAAGGAATGACATAGTCCAAGATCATAAGACTCATCACCATATTGAGTCCAAATCATTATATAAACCTTATGACTCCAGCACTCATCTGAGATATTTGCAGTTGCAATTAAATGTCAATTTCCTCCAAATATTCTATCAGCAAAGCTGATGGAATGTCAGTCCCCCTGGACTACTGCAGTAAGCACTCAGCTGCCTGACATGGAGTGCTGGTGGACTCAGACACCTAAATCAAAAACCAAAATCCAAAAAAAAACCTTATTTAGTGACTACTGATCTAGAGACATCATAAAATTCACTATTGGTCTAGTATCTCGCTTCTGCATGTGTCCAGAAGTACTTCAGCCTCAGCAGTGTGATATTTATCTCACATCTAAGCCTGAATGAAGACACACCTTCCTCTGAAAAATCTGCAGGATTGCAGGTGTTCTCTAAGAATATTTAAAACAAATTGGCTCCCTCACAAAACAAAGTTGCAGTCAATGAAGAAACAGAGACAGACAAGAAAGATGCCCAAATATTACATACCAGCCTTAAACAGCTTTGAAGTTAAAGGGCTCATCCAGGAAACCTGATTTCTATTCCCTCCGTAGCCCAAAATGTTCAAATCCAAGGCTTTCACCTCCCAGGAGAGCACCTAGTTACTAATTTTGGTTGAAGGCAATTGCTAGTTGTACTACTGTGCAAAGGAACACACTAACAGCTTCCTACTTCCAATTACAAACTTTACTATCAGCTTTTTCATCTTGAATGTGACCACCAACTCCTTTGCTGTTGAATACTGAATTTTAGCTAGTGACACACAGTCGCTCCCTTTTTACATTGTTTTTTAAATACATGTATTTTTCAGATGGTAAAGGAACAGAATAGCGCATATAAACATTGTTTAAGTAATACAACTCTGGAAATAACAAAGCTATCCATACACAGAGCAGAGAAAGGACATCTAACATTATGAGTTGAAGAAGCATTGATATTTTTGCTCTTACCTGCAGAAACTTCATTCCATTCAAGGAACCACTTCAAGCTGCAGTCACAGGACCATGGATTCCCATGAAGGTAAAGATTCTCCAGCAGCGGCATGCCTTGAAACATCCCTGCGGGCAAGGTCCTAATAGCATTTTCAGACAGATACAGATGTCTTACTGTTGACAGTTTGAAATAATTAAGGACCATAAATGTTGAAAATGTGCTGGGGTGAAGCTGCTGGAGCAAATTTCCTTCCAAATGGACCAATCTCAGAGAAGTTAATCCATTAAAAGCATTTGGATGAATAAACTCAATTCTGTTGTGGTCCATGTGGAGTCTCATTAAGCTTGAAAGTCCTTGAAGGGTTTGGTCTGTTATGACTTTCAACTTATTGTAACTAATTTTGAAAACCTGGAAGAGAATAAAATGAAATTAATTGTTTTTGTACATAAATCCAAATGTAAGAGTGAGCATGCAGAAGTTTTCCTTCCACATGTAAATATTCTTTGCACTGCTGAAAAATGATACACTGATCACAGATGAGAATGTAACTGAATATTAATTGACATTATCAAGCATGACATGGTTATAGTTAATAGATTTCCAATATATTTGAGAGGAAAAAAAAAGATACCTTAACTGATACTAAGCAAGGCATTAAAGAAAACACTTTTTCTCATCCTCTGTCATTCACGGGAGCTGTAATTTGCGATATTTCAGAACATCTGAGCATTACCTGTAGAGACACGAGATCTTTCAAAGCACCATTAGGAATATTCTGAATGTCATTTCCATGAATCATGAGCAATTCCAGTTTTGTGAGTCCCGCAAAGGAGTTTTCATATATAGATTGTATACTGTTAAACCTGGAAGAAAAATCACAACTCGTTTAAGTTACATTTTACGCACTGACTGTCGCAGACCGCAAATGTAAAATCAGTATAGTCTAACTTTCAAGAAAAATTGGATGGATCTTAATGCATTGTCAAAGGGCCAGAAACTACTGAAACATTTTTACAAGGCAAAGCATACTTAGTCCATGTTTACATTAAGATTTCTTTTAACGCAATTTGTGCCATTTTAGCCATAATTCAAAAGTAAGAGCAACAAATAGGCATTTTAAGTTCTAACAGTTGTCAGCATGTTATTCCATGTAGCTCAGTTTATGGAATGGTAATAAACTAATGGACTTGCAGCCAACCAATGATGCCATGGAGCCTGGCAAATTAGATGGACTGCAGTGTTGCCAGAACTGCATCTTGCAATAAATGAATAAAGATTTAGAAAGAGGACATTAAAAATGGACATGTCCCAAAAAGCACTAGAAGCAGAAAGTCACAACCTGTTTAACTTACTGCTACAACACGTAATTGGCTACATCAATTAATTACATAAAATCTGGGAACTGACTTTCAATTATATAATTTGAGTACGGAAACTTCTTTTAGAGAAGTGATATAGAAAATCTGCTTGTTTGAAAACAATTCAGTTTCACCTGCTGGACTAATAAGTCAGGTTTTATTTGCCAATATGGGAGCCTTAAGTTTGGCTGCCTAGTTCTACATTTGGACTTTCCTCGTGCAGACACAAAGTTAGATGTATGAGCTAATCTGGGCACGAACACTCTAAATTAAGCATCTAATTTTTTCCCCCCTATTTTTTAACACTTTTCCTTCTAGAAAGGAAGTGGGGAGAGAGAGAGAGCAAGAGAGACACTGAAGTACTTTGAATATGAAGGAATACTTTTAGATCCTTTCCTTGTTATCTATGTGAAGTTTCATAATTGGTAAAAATTCAGGCTATTTTTTATAATTACTTTTAGTCCTATTACTAGGCTAATACGCTACTACGCTAATAGCAGAGATCCTATTTAAAGTTCATATTTCAACAGCAGTCCTTCTAAAGCATATGAACTTCTCTAAATAAGAAATTTTCTTAAAGTATTTCCTGGCAGGAAAATAACCTTCATCTCCTAAATATCTATAGCAACTTAAAATGGAAATATGGTAGAAGCACTTTTTCTAGAGTGAAAGAAATGCACCATTAGATAGGTAACAGCATTTCTTTTCAGGAAAGGAAAAGTCTCAGAAAATGTCATTTGTAGTGACGAAATACAGAAAGATAGGAAAGGGCTTTTATACCAGCAGTATCAGACAATACACTTCTATTTAAAAATAGCTCTCAGGATAAAACTTCCAAAATACTTAAGTAACTTAGAAGCCTACATCCCATTTTTTGAAAGCAATTTAGGAAAAGAACTTGGCATATCAAGTTGATGTAGGGAGCAGAAGTGAGTGTGAATATATATGGTGTTGAATGTGGGAAAATGAGAGGGAGGGCAGCTTAATATAATCTATAAAGACAGAGGATTTATTTTAGAAATACGATACCGAATGGGCTTAGAAGAGGAGAAATAAGTCTAAAGGGATGGAAATTAAGAAGTTACTACATTTTGGAGAAAATCTTGTGCTTTTATACGAAGTGAATGAAGAGATTACACATTCTCAGTAAAGCTCTTAGTGTTCCTGAGATGTTAGTTATTTAAATTCTGCCTTTTTTTCTCTCATTTCAGTGGCAGCAAGGTAACTAGTTATAAATGTCACAAAGAAGTCCCAGGAGACCACACAAGTAAAACTCTTTTTACATGAGCTCTACTATATGCAATAAAAATGAATAGGATATAAGAGCAATTTCCACAGCAGACAGTGCAAGAGTTCAAGATCATGGAAACAGGGACATGGATTACTGGGCATGTTCCACAACATTTTCATTTTCCTAACAAAAGTTCACAGAGACATATAAGGCCAACTGGAGGCATACATACTGTTGGGTAGGATTTGGCAACTCTGTATTGCAGCTTCTTTGGCAACAACTTTTAAATGAACTTGCTTAAATTACTCTCCTTGGTACCGTGAGTGTTAACTTAAGATTGACTCGCACTTCTTTCTGTATGCAATTTTGGCTTTTCAGTGGGGCCTGCCAACAATTATTCTGATAACACATGGCCTGAAATAATATTGAGAACATCTCCCACACCACAAAATGTTATAAGGCTGACCTAAATGGAAATCCATTCCATAGCATAGGAATTGCAGTGTTATGCATCATTCCAGTATTAGTTTCAGTGATTTTACTATGAGTTGCTTGGATGACCCAAAAATGGTATGAAAATACAGACTGCTACAACATAGATGTATGAAGTACAAGTGCATTCTGAGAATAAGATTAGGCTCTATAGGTGGATAAAGTGTTGGCAGATAAGAGACAATTTAAATTACAGAGGAGCACATAAATCTATTAATAGTGACTACTGATCAGTCGTAGTTTACAGGCACTTTGGGGGGGTTTCATACCAAGGAAGGAGGTAGCCCTCATGTCAAGTGGAAGAGAACTGAGACCCTCCTACCATGCTATGTCCTATAATGGCCCTACACACTTTGTGACATGCAGTGCATAAACTGTCCTTGCCTTCTCTTTTCAGTCTGGCAGACAGATGTCTGCTGGCAATATCCTGGTGGAGGAAAGTGAGTTGGAGACTGAGCTATCTCTCCTCACAAAAAATGTTGTCTGCTTATACTGAGCTTAAGTTCCTTGGAAAAAGACCTCTAGTACCAGTGTACTAGCTCATCTTTACCATATACCTCAATGTGCTCTAAGATGCTACCTGGCTGCATTATAGAATTTACTCCTAGCATATTTTTATACATCAGGTATAATATTCTACATCTAGTACAAATCTCACAGCACATTCTTTTTCAATAAAATTATCCAATACTGTATAAGACTGCACGTACTATTTGCCAACAGGAACCGACATCATAATATAAATGCCCACGTGAAAATAATAGCAACTTCTCTTTGCAAAATGAGGGCTAGACTAAAACCTCCTTACTACCAGTAACTTTAGCACAGCATCTGCAAGTAACCACCCGCCTCTGCAGTGCCACTTAAAAGGCACACCCAAAGAAGCCGGTGGGCAGCCCGCGCGCTCAGCGTTCCCGGATTCTCCGCCAAGACCACAAACACGCTTCGCGACGCCCGCGATACGCACCCGAAGTTGATCCTTTCCACGTGCGTCGAGATCCTGGCTGGCACGGCTGCTAGGGAGCGGAAGGTGCAGTGGACCTCGGTGGGGACGTAGCAGGCGCAGGGGCGGGGGCAGCCCCGGGCGGCGGGCGGCAGCCCCAGCGCCAGGATCAGCACCACGGAGAGCGCCCCCGCCTCCGCCCGCCCCCGCATCCTGCCGGCGCTCCTCGCCTCGCGGCTCCTGCCGCCGGGCACGCACGGGCAACAGCAGCAGCAGCAGCAAAAGGCAAGGGAAAAAAATAATTTAAAAAAAGAAGAAGAAGAAATTTTACCTTTTCAAGCACCGAGCGCTCTGCAGAAGGTCTGCGGACAATCAAGGCAAAAAAGTTCAGTTGGAGAGAGGCTTTATTTTTCCAAGTTACTTGCTACTTCAAAGCCAGCTTTTCTCCCATAATTCAGGATCCAGACCACTCAAGTTACGCTGTCTCCTTCACGGTAATAAATTTTTTGCTTTCGAAGTACACGCCAAGGAATGTGTAAACGCACATTCATCTCACCTGAAAATTTGACAACCTCAAGGGAAGCATCCAGCTCAAGCAAAATGCCATGGCTCCCTCTACAGTCAATGAAAAAAAAAAAAAAACAACCAAAAACCAAAAAACCAAAGCCAACCCATACTCACTGGAAGGTGAACAAGCTCAGGTATCTTACCACCCTCCTTAGGTGCCTAATTAGCTAACTCACTTAGCCTGGGTGCCCAACTTTTACCCAGGCCACAAACTTTTAGGAGGGTAAAATAAAGCGGAATGAATCCTATCCATTGTTTATATGGGAAATGGTACTATTGAGAGGAAATAAAAGCGAAACAAAGAATTAGCAGCCTGTGCACCTGGACTTTGCCATTCCTTGCCACGCATCTACCGTGTGATGTTGGGCAAGTCTTTACATTGTAATCACAGCCAAACCAGAGCTAAGAATGTTCAGAATTGGTAAAACTAGACCATTGATTTAGAAGCGTAAGCGTGGACCTCAGCGGAAATGTAAGTGTGACATTTTATATTCGTAATCTTGCCATGCCTCAGCATTCACATTCACCTTTGCAAAACTGTGTGTCTAAAACTGTATGCCTGCATTCAGAGAGGCATTTAAAGATGCACACTGTGCTAGAACAGATATGAAAACACAACTGCTGTTGTACTAATCATCCCTGAAAATAAGATCATTCATGTAGATGTCTAATTACAGGCTAAAGAGCCTAACTTTGGAGAAGCGGGTTTGAAATAGCCCTATTCTCATTGCTTCAGAAGAATTTT
Organism: Struthio camelus; assembly: GCF_040807025.1. Classification (NCBI taxonomy): domain Eukaryota; kingdom Metazoa; phylum Chordata; class Aves; order Struthioniformes; family Struthionidae; genus Struthio; species Struthio camelus. Next base: position 146,480,648 of record NC_090942.1, on the reverse strand, counting down.
GAGCTCTTCAGATTAAATCCATGCAAGAATGCAAAGTATTATTAGCAGCAGAATGTATTATTGCTGTTGTATAACAGTGTGACAAGGAGGGAAAGACTTTCATTCCTACCAGATATTATTAATTCCGTTACTTATTAGTCTTAGCCCAAAAGTCAGATTTGCTCAGATCTGCTAGCAATAAGGCACACATTTTTTCTTACAACGTCATATGCAAACCATTACAGTTCAAAGGAGAGGCTCATCAGCCTGAAGAAGGTTTCTCAAATATCTGTGGTCAAGTTAATGACACATTTACCGTCCTTTACAAGAAAAATAGCTTTTAATTTGTTTAAGAATACTCAGGTGCCGTTTTCCTTGAGGTTCTCTTTTAATGAAAGCCGCCTTTCAAAAACATCCTACCCCTCTGCATTCTTTCGTCTTTTTGGAAGGGGGGTGGGGGGCGGGTGCCACATTTCGTTAGAGGAAGCGTTTGCAGAAGTTGAGAAGAAATTACAGAGCGAGCCGACGTGGAGTTCCCACCCGTGCGGAGAAAAAAACGCGTGTGCTGCAGGCGGTCTTCCAACGGCCGGGCGCTGCGTGGGAGGGGACCGGGCCCCCACGGGACGCGCGGCGGCCTAGCGCGGCCCCTCCGCGCCCCTCCGCCGCCGCCGCGGGGCTGGCACGCGCCGCCCGGCCGCCCCGCCATTGGCTGTCTCCAGCGCCGCCGCGCCCGCTGGCAGCCAATGGGCCTGCGGCTCGGCCGCGCCCTCCACAGCAGCCGTTGGGGAGCGGCTCCCAACGAAGCGGCGCGGGGCGAGGTGCGCGGCACAGCGCCGCGGCGCGGGGTGGTTGGGGGGGGGGGGAGGCAGAGGGCCAACTTACTTCGGCGGAACGGCGCGGGTTGTCCTCCTGCGCTGCTCCGCCGCGGAAACCTGCCTCGCTCAGGGGAAAAGCGCCCGCCCTCACGGCGAGGTTTGTGTGAGGGAGGTCGGCTGCGGCGGCGGCGGCGCTGCCCCTCCCGCCGGCCGCGGGCGTCCGCGCCGCCGAGCCGTGCCCCGCCGTGGGGGCAGGGGGACAAGCCGGAGCCGCGCGGCAACGGGGCTGAGGGGCGGGGGTTGGGGGGTGATTTTCTCTTTTTCTTTTTTTGCGTACTTGAGGGCATGTGCTTCCCATTAGGGAAGAATTTCCCTCCCTGGCGGAGTGCGAGCGCGGCGGGAGCCGATGCGCTGAGGGCGGCCAGCGCCCCCCCTCCCCACCCCGAGCGCGGCCGCCTCCCCTCTCCTCTTTCCTCACAACCCTGCGAGGGATGGCGCCGCTCAGCCCAGCCCGACCCGACGCCGGGCTCCCAAGCGCGTCCGAAGCGGCGGGGGAGGAGAGGGCACCTTACCTGCAGCCGGGCACGGCGGTCTCAGCAGGCGCTGCCCGCCGCTCCCACGCGCGGGGGGCTGCGGGCGGCCGGCCGGCGGCTAGCTGGCTCTCGGTGTCCCCTCCGGCACCGGCTCCCCGAAGTTCATCCCAGCCCGCGGCGGCCCGCCTCGACGCCGGCTTATAACTCCTCATCGCCTGTCATTGTGCAGAGTCCGCCTCCGTGGCTCCCCAAAAGCAAGCATTAAGCGATGCAACGGAGCTGGGCAGGACACTCGTCCTTTTTTTTTTTTTTAACTGTTGTTATTCTGACTCTTACTGCTGTTTTCTCTACGGGCTCGGGTTTTCTTGGGTGCCCCAAATCCAGCAGACGTCCTGTGCCCACGAGCCAGCACGGGGGGGGGGGGGGGGGGGGGAAGGGGGCGCCGAAGTCGCTCAGTGCTCGCGGGCGGCCTCCCGGCAGCCGAGCCGTTCCCCTCCGGGCGCTGTGGAAACCCTGGGCGAGGGCGGCAGGCGGCGGCGGCGGTGGTGGTGGTGGTGGTGGTGGCGGCGGCGCCTTCCCGCCGCTTGCCGGGCTGCCTCCGTGCGCGGCTCCCGCGGCGGCATGGGGACGGGGGGCGCGGGGCCGCCGCTCCGCCCGCCGCGGCTTTGCAGCGGGAGGGAGGGAGGGAGCGGCGGAGCGGCTCCTCTTGCGGGGTGGGCGGCCCCTCGGCGGGCGGGTCCGCGCCGGGGGAAGGTGGGCGCCGGGGCCGGCGGAGGGGAGGAGGGGGCCCGCGGCAGCCCCGGCGGCGAGAAGGGGCCGGTCGCCGCCTGAGTCTGGGACGTGGAGTTTGCGGAAAGTTTGATTCTGGGCAGACCCAGCACCTTCCCCCGTGAAACGCTCCAGCGTGCAGCTATTCCCCCCTTACGTGCTCGTGCGTATCCACACGTGCGTTCGCTATGTTTCTTGAATTGGCTGGTGGTATGTAACCCAACAACTAGCCCGGCTAGGCTATATTTCTTGTTTTTCCTGTAGAGATATATGGTGTTCCATCAGCACGCGCCCGCACACGCACAGAACTGCAGCATCGTCCTTAGTGTGAAGCCCGCACATGACAATTTAATCTCCTGTGTCGTACTTGAAGGCCACAGAGATAAAGGCGCGTGGCCAGGAAAGTCTCAAAACTGGAATGGACAGGGAATGGCACCAGCACAGCCAAAAGCAGCCGCCACTAGCAAAAGGAACTAGGCCCTTGAATTCATGTTCTGTAGATCAGTTGTGAATTGCCTTCTGCCTCTAAAATCCACAAGAGAAGTGGGCTTTGGTTCCGCTAGGGGAAAATTAGAATCATTAAATCATTAAAACCCATCTCCTCCGTTTCCCTCTTGTATTAGCAATTTTTCAGTACGTAACAGTAAGCCTATTTCTGGTCCAGTGAGAAAGGCGTCACTCAGAGGACCATTTGCAGCGCCATCATATATATGATTCCGTTCAGTGTATTTAAGTAAATCTTATTTTCTGTTCTCTAGATAGCCAGTATAGCAGTTACCCTCATTCATGCTGCGAAAGCAAACAACTCAGTCTTTCAAGCCAGAAAAGAGTCATAGAAGTCAGTATAGATAATCTTAAACCATTGGAATCCGTTGGCTTGGAGCTTTCAAGTTCCACCATCAAGGCAAGTAAACAGAGTGAATGACATTACCATCTAGACTGTCTGTATCATGACCAAATCAGCAGAAAGAATCAGAATCTAAGTTAATGAATGACTTTTTTTTGGCTCTGAATCCTGTAACAGGTGTGCTTACCAAAGTGGGATGAGAAAGAAGAGAGAATCCCCCCCCCTGCTTAGGGGGGGGATGTTGCCAGCATCTGAATCTGCACAAGTTGTATCTTCCAAATGCTCTAATAAACGTTCAGTTTTGGAAAAGAGCTCATAACCATGCTTTTAGCTGTGGAACTTGTTTTGAAAAACTTTGCCATTTAGTTTAATGAAAATTGAGCAAATTTTGGGAAAAAAAACAGTTCAAAGAGTAGAACTCTTTTGAGTTCTACTGTACCACAAAACATATTTCCACAATGCATCTGTGTTTAACAACATGCAGTATTTGGTCTCTACTTGTGTATCATCTGATCCCCCTGACCTACTCCAGTAAAATTACAGTGTACAGTGAGCCAGTGTAAGTACAGCCAAGAAGAAGCTGACTTTACGGAGTTCTGACTGAATAAAGCAGCAGTCAGTTCTCTGATACTCCTGTCTGTTTGAAGGCAACCGCGCTTCATCTCCACATGTAATCTGATAACCTATAATGACAGTAGGAAGGAATTATTTTGTCTGAATATAAGTTATTTTTTGAAGAAGTGTCATATAGAAAAGCTTTTGCAGATGGTCCGGTATAGGACTGAAGACTTCAAGAAAACTTGAAAATGAAGAAAATAGGCTTTTTGATCCATTCATGGCTAATAATCCTTCAATCGGGTATGTTAGCAAACTTAAACTGGTGTGAAGAGTGATATTATTACTATATTACTTAGGTTGAATTCATTTAAACAGTCCCCAAAATGCTATTTTCTACTTCTTGTAGTTAAAATAATATTCTCATTTTCACTTTCTGATTATGACCCTAGTACCTTCGGGTAGACACCAGTTTTCTCTCCTATCTCCTCTTCATAGTCCACAGGCTTTAGCATTAGTCGTTACTACTAAGTTACACAGCTGCTCCATGACTGAGAGAATTACTTTAATATTCCTATGATATTTAGTAGAAGTTACAGCTGACATATATTGTGATAGTCTTTTGTACTTAATGTGATTGATGACATGCTCATTCTGAAAATGAGTGCAATTAAAGTAAATCACATACTAGGACCAAGTAGAAAATGAAATCAGCACAACTAGACAGGAAAAAAAAAAAAAAAAAGATGCCAGAGCCCAGATGGCCAGGGCCACGCAGTAACGTCTTCATAACTTGGGTTTTGAAATTTGAGAAGGGATTTATTTTGAAAAAAATATGCTAAGGTTTGAGGGCAGTTTTTTTGACTGTATTATACATAAAAGAATAAAAATACTAAAGTGTCATTTGAAAACAACGCTTAAACCACTAAAATGACCATCACTATCTTCTTAAAAATAATTCTTCAGACAAGCAAATTTCAATATCCCCTAGCTGTACATTGCCATTAAATGTATCAACAGTTCATGAGCTAAAACTACATTCTTTTGATAACAAAGCCCATCCAGCTCTATTATATCAGCTTAACTTACTGCAAAATTTCACACGTTCCTTTTGGAATCCAGCTGAATCCAGTTAGAAAAATCTGGGTTTATGGGAATGAAAAGCATTAGGGACAGATATTTTCATTGCTATACTTAATGTGTATGTAGTAGATACAATCAGGAGGTAAGCATGGATAATAATAATTGTCCATGTCAGGAAAGTCGCAGATTCTATGTAGGGCTGGGCAGCACTGCTGTAATCTTTACTGTAGTTTGAAGTTTTAGTTATATTTCCACATGAGACGTTTGCTAGTATTTAGATTGACAGCTGGTATAAATGAGTATAATTTCTCTCATGTCAATCAAGTGATGCCAGGGTACAGCAGTTGAGGATTGCTGTATAACCTGTTGCAGTGTTACAGTGAGAGGTTGAGCACCCCAGTGATGTGAGCTGTGTTTGCACGACTGAACTTTGGTGGTTGTTGTTGTTGGAACCTTTTCTTTTTCTTAGAAGAGCTTTCTGTGAGTTTTTTCACAATAATTGTGTTAATTTGCAATAGGTGACTCAGGTCACAAAGTTACAAATTCAGTACAGATTGCTGAACCGAGGATTCTCTAACCCACAAGTTGTCTGAAGCCATGAGTAATAGTTTTACAAAGGACTCATGAATAAATACAAAGATGAAAAATATTCACAAAAAAGTGTCTGCCAGAAAAAAGTGTAAATTAATTCATCTTCTCAGTTCCCTAAAGTTGTATGCTGCTTCAGAAATTACAGTATTCCTATGCACATGTTCAGGTGCGTTCCTTTCCTTGCACTGCATGCAGAAGATGATTTCTGCCTGGCCCTCTGGATGCGCTTGGTCCATTGCCACATGGCAGGATTTAATATCCCCAGCAGTTTTAGGTGTGTACTCTTGTGTACTCTTCTGCCTGAGGGATCAAGAGCACTGATAAAGCACAAGTGGATGCTTGCTGGTCTACAGTGGAAGCGCAGAGAGCCAAAGACAGTGGCTGAAAAGCTCTCTAAAGTTAAGTTTCCATACACAGTGATGCAGAGAACGTACCAGAGTAGAAGGATCTCACACTATACTGCTCTTGTCTTCAGTTGTCTTCAACTTTTTCTGGAGAGCAAATGTCATGAGGCAGTGATGTGCTAATGTCTGCTAAGGCTGTCAAGTCGTTGCAGTAAGTGGTCAGAAAAATTCTCTACTAACTATAGCTTTGTTGTTTCAAGTCTGCTGTGGCTGAGGAAAGGCAGAGCAAACAAATGGTGAAGGTAATCATCCATGTCACTCTGATATGCCACTTCAGCTGTGGTTCCTGCTGCTTACAAAATGCTTACAAAGTGGTGGCAAAAAGGCCTGAGAGTAATCAGAATAAAACCTAAAAATATCAGGGAATGGTAAGGAGCACTTGATGAGCTTCTGGATACAGCCATTGCTGGAAGACAGGCTGGAAGATAAAAAGGCGCTGCCATTGACGTGTACAAGAACCTGTGCAACGTAGGAGAGCAATGGCACAGCAAACTAATGACATGCTGAGGACAAGAGTGGGAAAGCAAGGCTGAAAGTCTGAGAAAGGATGGTACTGGAGCTGTTTTTTGTTGTTGTTGTTGTTTTTTAAACTTGCACTGTCCTTCACCAACAATGAAATGCCTGAACTTTGTTCAGACCAGCAGTGTTTAAGGGAAACTTCCATTACTATCCCTAGCGTTGTGGTTGTTTACCTTGCTTACGGCCTCAGAAGCTGCCTTATCTTCTAAGAGCCAGCAACAAAGTAGGACATAGCAAGACATTGTCGTATTGCTCTGTCATGAATTAAGTCTTGATTTTTCTGGAGGACTGACACCAGTTCTCGTGCCTAATTATTTTTGACAGTTTGGATCAAGGAGCCCAAAATGAAGGACTGAAAAAAAGCTTAGGAAGCCATTCAAAAGTAGTTTGTAGGTAGGACGTGTAGTACAAGGCAATGATGGCCTGCAGAAATCAGGTCTGAATGTCTGGAGTGGGGGTGGAATAGGTTTTGGATGTTTTAAAGAATTACCTCCCTCTTAAATAAAAGAATTCTGTATTTACATTTTAAGAAAGTCACAACCACATTCATAACAACTGAGAATATGTAGGGAACTGCAATATTATTCACATCATACAGATTTTAATATAACCTAATTTTCAGAATAAGGGGAATCCACTTAAGTCATAGTCTTACAAACCTTATCAGTCGGGTACCATGCTTTTTAAGATGCTGCAGAAATGGAAGCTCACAAATGATACAGAAAAAGGGGCAGAGGAACTGTAAATGAGAAAAAGTCAGCGGGCTTTCAAAAAGTCTGAAATCTGAGTATCACGGTAAGTTAGGACTGCAAATAACAGAAGCAATTGTAGTAAAAGTTTATTCTCTGTTAGATAGGTACAGATCAGTATAGCCACATAAAAAGAAGTTGAGTATCAAGTTCTTTTGTTGTTTTGGTTTTTTTTTTCTTGAATTGAGAGATATATGCCACTGGTTCCTGAGAGCCCCTACTCATCACTGATTTATACTATTAAAATATGTGGATGCGAGTGTGCAAAGAAGAGCTTGTGTGGCCATGCCACACTTCACTAGGGGGATAGCATCATGGCCCTATGGTTCACTGATTAATCCTTATTCCCTGAACCTTCCAGGAAAGAGATCATTTCTGCTATCTATATCCTTGTAGCTGCAGTTCCAGTATATCACTACCCTTGGTGACCCTCTTCTCCTGTAACTTCCTTCAGACAACTTGCCTCCTCCTTGCCTTTAGGCCTTCCTGTTTGAGATTGTTTTTGCATCTCTTAGCTACTCTTTCTTCTTACCCCAGCTTCTACTTCCTGACATATAGAAGTGTCCTTGCTGAAAGAACAGCAGCATACAGGATTAAAATTTCGGTCTTCTCTCCTTCTCTGCTCCCACGCCATCGTTCTCGCAGCGACTGAGCAGGGCTTTTATCTTAGCTTCCCTTGTTAAGCAGCCTCATGCAGGAAGGAGGGAAAACACTGAGCTTGCGTTCATTGAACAAAACAGATCCTTTGAAGCTGAAACTGAATTCTTTTATTTGCTGCAGGTCAAAGAAGAGACGAGCAGACAACACCGTCTTGCTGATGGACATACCTGATGGATGGTTTGCCTTTCCTAGCTGCCTCCTAAAGAACAGAATGATGGAGCCCAGATAACTGAAATCCAGTGAAAAATCAGCTGTTTTTTAATGCCTTCTGCTGAAGCTGGTAATAGATTAACTCTCATTTATACCACTTGGCAGAGAATTGGGAATAAATTTCTGCAGATGAATTAGGACCTTGTTTAACTTCCAGTAAAAAAATGAGATGCTTTTAAAAAGGTGATGGACTACATTCAGTGTTATGATGCAGAAAAACAAACTGTTAACTTGTAGAAATAATACTTGGGAGCTGTTGTGACTTGTTCTCTACTGCTCTTCAGGCCCTGGGTATTTTTATTGGGATAGTATGCTGACTTTAGTGCCATTGTCAGTGTTTCTTCTATTTGCTTTTGACATTTCACGTGTTTGTATTTGCCAGGGCCCTGAGGGCACCAATAAGCCTCAACAGTCCTGACCAGCCTCTTCCAGGGCCTCTTCCCACACCTGCCCAGGGCCCAGGAGCCCCATTTCATCTCAGCCTGGGGCCATCAGTGCCTGCCTCAGTGACACTGGAGGAGTACGGGTCTCCAGCTCAGCCACAGCCATGCCTGTGCTTGGCCATGGACCCGGTTAAGGCAGCCCCTGACGCTGCAGAGTGACAACCCAGCTTGACCTCAGACTTACCTCATCACTGTGAACTTGCCTGATGACCTGGACTCCTGGTGAGCCTGGCCTTGATCTCCGGATTTTCCCTGCTTGCCTTGCTTGGGCACTATGGGACTGTGCCCGGTCTGGCAAGGCCCTAGTCCTGCCAGCAGTGTTATCATGCTTAGCTCCTGGCTCCCTGTTCCTTAGGGACCACCTGGCCCTTGCTGGTCACTGACAGTATTGTAGTGCCTGATAAGTTCACCGGCTAACTGGAGTAGTTAATAAGATGCGAAGCAAAATGAAGGTCAACAGAGTGGGAAGGAGAGCAATAATAGACCTAGACTCACCAAGGTATGCAGAAAACATAGGCAATGGAAAGAAGGGATCTTATAGATCTTATTACTGGTCCATCTAATCCTTGATGGGCCATCAGATGGCACAAACAAAACATAACTATTTCTTTTGCTAGTGCAAACAAGGACACCACATGACTGTCGTTACTTCCAGTGCCTTTGGGTATATCTGCATAGATGGTTGCAACTAGACAGGAGCCCACTGGCTGTGAGTGCAGGCCAACTCCAGCCTGGCATTGTGTAGCAGTGTGAGCTTGATGCTGTGTCTGCCTTTCCACAGAGTTTGCTTGCTTGAGCACACTGTGGCATATTACACACACCTCTGCACTGACTCGCATACAGTGACCTTTGAGTAGAAGCCAAACAAATGTTCATTGACCCCCAACCCAATCTAGCCTGTTTGTGTCTCGCTTATCTGAGGAGTGATCTCTGTGAAAACCTGGAGGTCAAATTCATTCGTCTTGTCATATTGAGAGACACTGTACTTGTTTACCTTTGTGCTCTAAATGACAAAGCAAAAGGGCAGTAAATGATGTGACAGCTGAAAGTACTAACAAGTGAAAGTATTTAAAAATGCATTATGATGAGAAAGTTGAATGAAGAAATCCACTAGTGAGAGAGACCTCTAGAAGAAGAAGCTTTTGTTTCCTCTGACTCATATGACCTCTTTGTCTCTTTCGTTCTATTCCTATTTTCCCAGTGAAATGGTGTGAAGAGGAAGAAGTTATGCACAAGATAATTCTATCAGGTTACTAATAGCCTGGGGGTAATATTATTGAAACAGTTGTCTGGCATTTTATATGCTAAATCTACACCTACAAAATGAAGTATTACTAAGCCACTTTTTAATGTTGTCAGATAAAGAATTAGCCGAGGAGGAAAACAATTCCCTCTTTTCAAAATAAAATATTCCATTATTACTGAAATAAAAGAGGTGATGAGAATTTTACTTCATTTGCTTTCCTTCCTGAGCCAAGAATTCAAGGTTATTAAGATACTCATAACAGAAAAAAAGAAGAATATAAGAAGATCTTTAGCAGTCTGCAACAAACACTCTCTACATGCTTCTCCTTCACTTCATTGGGGTGACTGCAGTTCATATTATTTGGCATTGCAAACTATGCAAAATTCCTCTACTTTCTCAGTCTTAACCTACTCTGCGACTGTTGTTCATTTCATACGGAAGAAAAATATTTGAAATTGAAGAACAAATTCTGTCCCTTTAAGTCTACTACCAATCCACTGCTCAACTGTGCAGGTTTCTTCTGCCAATGGAACAGAGCCAAATGCCCAACTCTTCGTAGGCTTCCCTTCAAGATCCATGTCCTGTGACGCTTCTCTGATGTACCTGAAACGCACTGTAGTCTGCAGTCACTTCACATTACCTGTCTAATAAGTGCATGAGACTCCTACACCAGTGAACTCAGCCTCCTGTTAGCACAGGCTATCCTAACATATAATCTTTTTCATAAATTTATGAAGGTCCTTTGCAAAACTAATTAGGGTTCTTTCCCCTCTTACTTCCGTTGGAGAGATATTCCAGCATATCAAGTCTCTGGTAATTAGAAACCTTTTCCCGGCTCCCAGTTTTTACCTGCTTTTGCACTTTCCTTGATTTAAGTCCTTCTCCTACCCATTTTGGTATACTTGCACATGTATTTTGGCATGTGAGGCTAACAGACAATCACTTGAGAATCATTGGATTTTACATGCCTGAAGGCAAGCCCGAAATCCTGAAGTAGATGTCCAGAAGCATTGTCTCTGAATTTATTTACTGCAGCACTGAGTGCTGCCATGCTAAACTAGGTTTTGAATAATTGGCTAATTAATGATATTCCAATGAGCACAAACCGTGGAGCAGTGACTCTGAGGAATCATACGATACATACTGCTCTGTGTATAAAGATTGCTATGGGCTACAGGCTTCTTAACGCCCTCTGCAAGAACTGAACTGAATGGGACAAAAGCAATGGTTGTTTTTAGAGGTTAAAGGACTTTAGCAATGAACAGCTTTTTGTTTCTCTTACCTTATAGCCTTATAGAATGAACAGATGTAGTTATTTTGTATATGAGCTGTGTAAATAGTCTAACAGAATGTAAGCAAAGAGGAAAGGCTAGATATTTTTCTAATGCTCAGCATGTCAGGGCAGGTGAGATTGATTTAGATTATGTTTTTCCATATCTTGTTGAGCTTAAGATTTTTGTGTTAGTGCAGCATTAGGTAAGTTTGCGTCATATGAAAGACTAAATAAAATCCAATGGACCAGAATATTAGAAATCAGAGTTTCTATGCAATATGCTTTTTGTGTATTGGTGTAGCACACATGACAAGCATATATTGAGTACTACAAAGCCACAAGCAAACTATTTGTATGAGCATGGGGCAAAGAGCAAGCGAATGGCCACTTTGCTTCCTGACCCCACTTTACTTGTCCACGTGTTTACTTGTAAGATGTGGCAGTTAGAAGAGCAGTCTGGGTTCAGGCAACCTACAGATCCCATTCAATATACTCATCTCATTCAGTATACAACCTCAGGGTCCCTCTAGGACAGTCCCTGTCTTCCTGATGTCATTAGAAACACCTAAACAATATTATGGCTAATAATATACTAAGCAGACATAGCTGAAGTCAAGGCTTTCTCCTACAGTATAACCCGAATCGCATTTAGAGGCCTTATTTAGGAGTGAGTTTACATCTAACAATGCAGAGGTAGAGTTTGAGTTTAAAGTACTATCTCGATGTATTTTAAAAATAATTTTGAAAAAAAAATCAAAAGGTAGTTACATTAAAAATATATACATTTCTTGTTTATTACTACCTCTTCAAAGAAAGACTGTATACTTCATAGACTTGTACATCTCCTGGATCTAGACTATTCAGCTTTTTAACATTTATTTGCATAGACTTACGTGTAGAACATCCAAGTCCTACGGTACTCCCATTAAATCCAGATGCAAGAAATTGGCCCTGCTTTTGTGATCGTTTCTGTTATAAATCCCTATTTCAGAGTTCAGAATCTGGTTATTAAAAATGCTTCCAGAATATAATTTGGCATCTAAGATCCCAGTCAAGGGACATGTATTATTAGTTTGTTTTAAATTTGGCTTTTGAATTTACAGATGTGCCCCAAAAGTTTTATCAATGCTTTCAGATGTTTTAAAATATTGTTGTGTAGCAAAGGGAAATCATCACACTGTGATGTGGAAAGACAGCATCATCTTTATCTAAAAAAGCCATAAAGACCTAATTGGTCACTTGACTTTTTTTCTAAATAATACGAATATTGTTACTTTGTAACAAGCTTGCACAAAGGGTGAATTGCAGCCTTGCAATGCTTAAGTGAACATGTTTTCCTCTCAATAAAGATAAGAGAATCCAACTTCCTTAAACATATGAACTACATTGTACCTATAAATTGCTATTCCAGCTATAGGGTGCAATATTGGCTTCCCTCTTTTTGAGCTCATTGCAGATAAACTGAGCCAACCCCAAAAGGCTTCTCTTCTGTCAGCTTGCTTGAGGATTGCATGGAAGAACAATTTCCCTGGCACTCAAGGAGTGTGAAAATTTCATTGAATACTCTGCCCAAGATCCTTTATGTGTTGTAGAGCTTAATCAACCCAGAGGCATTGCACTGGCTCTTTGCCAAGAGTCTAGAATTAGCCATACACACAATGAAGGTAGGTCTGTTTAATCAGAGTCACTCCTTTTTATGGCAGTAGTTGAGTAAGGTGAGTCAGGCCGATGATGAAGCTCACTTGGCATGCTGAATTGTTTCCTCCTGGCATATACTAAGTTGCACCTGGAGGAAAGGAGTTTTCTGGTATTGCTACATTTCATCACCTAGAGCAACTGACAAAATAATAGAAAAATGGTTTTAAGCCACCTTTTTGAGGCTTGACAAGTTTTTTCTGGCCCTTGAATTTGCATCTAGAAGAAAATGTCTCCTGGTCACAACTAACAGGTGAAACAGTTGAGAGTGCAATGAGTGTGAAAATCAGTTCTGCATAGCAAAATAGGCAAATGACAGTAATCACCCAAAAAAGCAGTACTGTTAAAGGTAAAGGCTGGGGAGATGCATAACCTAATTTAAGGTTCTGCGTATCACAAAACAAGAACAAACTCAAACTTCCTTCATTAATTCTGAAAATAAGAACTTCATAGGAACAGCATGAGGTAAAAGATCACTATCTATTCTTCCTACTTTTCAGAAAAAACTGCTCTGGTATTAAAGGGTTTTGGATGTCAGAGGAATACATGGTTGCACTGGGAAACTGCACTACTGGCTGTGCAATATCTTCCTTTACATGAAGTTGGCACACAACTATCTTTTTAATTTCTTAGGCCCTAAGAAATTTTCCCCTCAAAATCTGTGGGTATTGAGAGTGAAGTTACAAAGTCCAGATTAAGCCATTTATAGCACTAATGTCTACATATAAATAAGTTAATCCTTGTCGCGGTGGAGGAGCGGCAGCCACAGAATAGAAACTTTGCCATTGTTTTAAATAAATCAAATTTATTATTATTACAACAAGACAGCTGAATTGGACCTAATTCTTTTACTCCTCCTCACCGATTAGGTTTGTTTGGATGCTGGCTGAGTGGATTCTAGTAGTTGCAAAAGGCTAATGTAAGTTATGACAAGATTATAACAGTGTAATATTTTAACAAGTAAACAATTACAACAACTATAGTTCAACAACCTTGCGTCCTAAGTATATACAGAATATAACTCCTGGACCAACCCACCAAAGCAATGCTGTACAAATCCTTATTTCCCGGGAAGAGAACACTAAATTAAACAAGAAGAGGTAAAAGCTCGAGCGAAAGATAAGGAGAGGGGGAAGGACAGGAAACCCACACCCCCACTACACCGGTGGTGATATTTGTGGGATGGAGTGTGCCTCAGCACCCTACTCACCTGGGTGAGACCAGGTCACCGTACCCTGAGCAGGCATCCCTGTCGGGGACTCCAGTTGGGGATCTCAGGCCAGGTGCCAACCGAGTCCTTGCCTTCACTCACACTCCATTCCCAGCACTTTGCCAACGCACCAACGGAGTTCGGTTGGAGCCTCCTTATATAGAGCAAGGGAGTGTGCGTGTGACTGCGGTCATATACCCCTTATGTGGTAAAGGCCAGGAAGTTTCTGTCCTCCTCCAGGCCGTTCCAGGACCCTCGATATTGATGGGCAGGTCAGGTTTCAGCTCCACATGGTCTTAGTGCTGTGGCTGCAGCCACTTCAGTCGACGTCTCCAGGGAAGGCTTTGGCTGAACGTCCGCCAAACTTTCGCGGGCTTTGGCAGTGACAAAGATGCTAACGAGGTGGTTACCCGTCCTGAGAGGGGGTTAGGGGAGAGAACATGCTCCACCACAATTGTCCAAACTCCATTTGCAGCCAATGTAAAGAAGCTGATGCTTCTAGATTGCTGCCATAACAGATCTGACTTGTAATAAAAGTCTCCCTTAAAATGAGCTGAATCATGTCCTCAAGGTGCCTATTTCTCTCTGTTGTCTATGAAGGGAGCCTAGATGGCTCTTACTCAAAAAGGGTTGTAAATGTTAAGTGGTAGCACCCCTAGTTAAAGGAGAAGAACTCCACCTTAGACATGCATGTGCTTTATCAAGCTGGAAAATGCTTAAATCAAGCACGGTCTATAGACTGTCAGTCCCATCCTACACCTTCTTACACTAGTTTTCTTACTGTAGGCAATACTGAACTAGCTGCCTAAGCCTAGGGGCCTACTATCGGCATCTGAGTCTCCCTAGGTTCACCAAGACATCTGCATGGGTCCATCACCTGTGACACACAGGAGACTCCAAGACTTCTGGAGTGACAGCTGGAGATAGCAGGTTATGTCGTGGTACCTTAGATGTCTAATCCTACAATTGATCGTGTGTGTTTGTATCTGTGCAATACTTTGTATCTGCTTTGAATGTTTCTGCTAGATACTATCATCTATGACAGGTAAGAACTAACATACTCTGTGGTTGAAGTGCGGGCGTGGTTGAGTTTGGGCTGTGAAGAAAGATTGCTTCATACATTATTGCTATAAGGTATAGAAGTCCCTGGTATAAAGTTTTGGGTATAAGTGCCAGGGTATAAGGGTACAGGAAGACGCAGATATAGAGAGTCTCTGTCACTAAAGGGGCTTATATTTTTATAAGATTTTCATAAGAACCTGTTCCGTTCTGATTCATATCATCTTTAAGGAAGTACTAATAAAGAACTGATGGGTTTTGACCTGATACCAAAGATTCTTGCTTACAGTAAGGGGTGAGGGCAGCGGGCAGTACTGCTGTCCAATCCATGTAACTAAGAGAAGCAGCAAAACAACTGTGCTGTGTCCCAGGGATCTAGGATAATCTGATAAATCCTGATTATTCTGAATAATATATTTTGTAGATAGTCAGAAAGGCATTTTGTCTGTCAGTTCCAGGGTTCTTGCTCCTATCTCTGGTAAGAAGTGATGACAGTGCTAATGGCAAAACATTGTAAAAAGCTACATTCTCTACATCACTTTGTGTATTTGTGCAGTGTGCCAATTAGATAAATAAACTTATTTTTTTTAATTCTCTCCTTCACACCTAACAAAAAATTATCTTTTTTTTTTCTGTTTCAATTAGGTTCTTACTGCAATCCTCGCTGAAATCTGTCACAACTTTCAAAATTCATAAACCTTAAAAAGCCTCAACAATCTTCCCACAAAATGTGAATGAAGGTCTCTCTTGAGAAGATCCCATTTAGTATTTTTCTCTATTTACACCAAATTGGCTTGAAGAACTTTAATGGACTTCTGATTTAAGTTAAACTTGAATGTTTTAGCCATTGTGATTCAAGGATATTCAATCCAAGTGCACTTGGTGTCAGAGCATGAAGATAGTAGAGTCAGAAAGAACTATTTGGGAGCCATGAACAGCCTTCTAGAAAATCACAGAATCACAGAATCACAGAATCGTTTAGGTTGGAAGGGACCTCTGGAGATCATCTAGTCCAACCTCCCTGTTCAAGCAGGGTCACCTAGAGCATATTGCCCAGGATCACATCCAGACAGGTTTTGAATATCTCCAGGGAAGGAGACTCCACCACCTCTCTGGGCAACCTGTTCCAATGCTCTGTCACCCTCACAGTGAAGAAGTTTTTTCTCAGGTTCAGATGGAACTTCCTGTGGTTCAGTTTCTGCCCATTGCCTCTTGTCCTGTTGCTGGGCACCACGGAGAAGAGGCTGGCCTCATCCTCTTGACACTCCCCCTTCAGATACTTGTACACGTTGATGAGATCCCCTCTCAATCTTCTCTTCTCCAGGCTGAACAGGCCCAGCTCTTGCAGCCTTTCTTCAGAGGAGAGGTGCTCCAGTCCACTCATCATTTCGGTAGGCCTCTGCTGGGCTCTCTCCAGTAGTGCCATGTCTCTCTTGTAGTGGGGAGCCCAGAACTGGACACAGTACTCCAGGTGAGGCCTCCGCAGGGCTGAGTAGAGGGGCAGGATCACCTCCCTCGACCTGCTGGCAACACTCTGCCTAATGCACCCCAGGAGACCATTGGCCCTCTTGGCCACAAGGGCACACTGCTGGCTCATGTTTAACTTGTTGTCCACCAGCACTCCCAGGTCCTTCTCTGCAGAGCTACTTTCCAACAGGTCAGTCCCCAGCCTGTACTGGTGCATGGGATTATTCCTGCCTAGGTGCAGGACCTTGCACTTGCCTTTGTTGAACTTCATGAGGTTCCTCTCCGCCCACCTCTCCAGCCTCTCCAGGTCCCTCTGAAGGGCAGCACAGTCTTCTGGTGTGTTAGCCTCTCCCCCCAGTTTAGTATCATCAGCAAACTTGCTGAGGGTGCACTCTGTCCCTTCCTCCAGGTCATTGATGAATATATTGAACAAGACTGGGCCCAGGACTGACCCCTGGGGGACACCACTAGCCACAGGCCTCCAACTAGACTGCGCCACAGACCACAACTCTCCGAGTTCAGCCATCCAGCCAGTTCTCCATCCACCTCACTGTCCACTCATCCAGCCCACACTTCCTGAGTTTACCTAGGAGGATGTGATGGGAGACAGTGTCAAAAGCCTGGCTGAAGTCCAGAAAGACAACATCCACTGCTCTCCCCTCATCTACCCAGCCAGTCATTCCGTCATAGAAGGCTATCAGATTGGTCAAGCATGATTTCCCTTTGGTGAATCCATGCTGACTCCTCCTGATCACCTTCTTGCCCTCCACATGCTTAGTGATGACCTCCAGGAGGAGCTGTTCCATCACCTTTGCAGGGCTGGAGGTGAGGCTGACAGGCCTGTAGTTTCCTGGCTCCTCCTTCTTGCCCTTTTGGAAGACTGGTGTGACATTGGCTTTCTTCCAGTCCTCAGGCACCTCTCCTGATCTCCAGGACCTTTCCAAGATGATGGAGAGTGGCCTAGCAATAACATCCGCCAGCTCCCTCGGCACTCGTGGGTGCATCCCATTGGGGCCCATGGATTTATGGATGTCAAGTTTGGACAAATGATCTCTAACTGGATCCTCCTCAACCAAGGGAGAGTCTTCCTTTCTCCAGACTTCCTCTCTTGTCCCCCGGGTCTGGAATTCCCGAGGGCTGGCCTTAGCAGTCAAGACTGAAGCAAAGGTGGCATTCAGCAACTCTGCCTCCTCTGTATCCTTTGTCACCAGGGCACCCGCCCCATTCAGCAGCGGGCCCACGTTTTCCCTAGTCTTCCTTTTGCTATTGAGGTTTTGGAAGAAGCCCTTCTTGTTGTCCTTGACATCCCCTGCCAGATTTAATTCCAACTGGGCCTTAGCCTTCCTTGTCGTTTCCCTGCACGCTCTGACAACGTCCCTGTATTCCTCCCAAGTGGCCTGTCCCCTTTTCCACATTCTGTACACTTCCTTCTTCTGTTGGAGTTGTGCCAGGAGTTCCTTGCTCATCCACGCAGGTCTCCTGCCCACTTTCCTCGACTTCTTCCTCAGAGGGATGCACTGATCTTGAGCCTGGAGGAGGTGATCCTTGAATATTAACCAGCTCTCTTGGACCCCTCTTCCTTCTAGGGCCCTACCCCATGAGATTCCCCTAAGTAGCTCCCTGAAGAGGCCAAAGTCAGCTCTCCTCAAGTCCAGCGTTGCAATCCTACTCATTGCCCTGCTCCCTCCTCACAGGATCCTGAACTCCACCATCTCACGGTCACTGCAGCCAAGGCTGCCCCCAACCTTCACCTCTCCAACTAGACCTTCTTTGTTCGTTAGTACAAGGTCTAGCATTGCACCTCTCCTCGTCGGCGTCTCCACCACCTGAGTCAAGAAATTATCATCAATGCTTTGCAGGAACCTCTTTGACTGTTTGTGCCTAGCTGTGCTGTCTTCCCAACAGATGTCAGGGTGGTTGAAGTCTCCCATGAGAACCAGGGCCTGTGAGCGTGAGGCTACTTCCAGCTGTCTGTAGAAGGCCTCATCGATGACTTCCTCCTGGTCAGGTGGCCTGTAGTAGACCCCCACAACAGTGTCACCCATGTTACCCTGCCCTTTAATCCTTATCCATAGGCTCTCAACTTGCTCTTCATCCACCCCGAGGCAGAGCTCCATACATTCTAGCTGCTCCCTCACATAAAGAGCAACTCCACCACCTCGCCTTCCTGGCCTGTCTTTCCTAAAAAGCACATAGCCATCCATGACAGCATCCCAGTCACGTGAGCTATCCCACCATGTCTCTGTAACTGCAATGAGATCATGGCCCTGCGACTGCACACAGATCTCTAACTCTTCCGGCTTATTCCCCATGCTGTGTGCATTGGTATACAGGCATTTCAGAGAGCCAGTCAAGCATGCACGCTTCCCAGAAGAGGTGCAAGAGGATCCTCCATAGCCATGCCCCATGCTGTCTCCCCTGGTTGTATGCACCCGCTGGAGGCATCCTGACTTGAGCGGTGTTTTACTGACTCCCCTGCCACTATACAACTCCCCTTCCCCCATCTTGCCTAGTTTAAAGCCCTCCGTACCAGGCTGGCCAATCTGTTGGCAAAGAGACGCGTGCCCCGCTTGGTAAGGAGGATCCCGTCTCTCCCCATCAGCTGTTGATCTTCAAACAGGGTCCCATGGTCATAGAAACCAAAGCCCTGTTGCCAACACCAACAGCGCAGCCAGCTGTTAACTTGCAAAAATCGTCTACTTATATAAAATACCGTTTATATAAGCCTAATTTTGTCATTCTTCCTGAAAGATGGAGCATTGGAGGTCTGTCAAAACACACAGCAGTTTGCTGAGCATCTTGACCCTGGTTTCACTAAAATATATGATGATAAGTTAGATGTGTTATGGTGTCTGCAGTATCTTAAAGCAAAATAATTTGGCTAAAACTTTTAAATCATAGTTCCATATGAATGTTAAATCCCATTTTCAATGGTTCAGCTACACTTTGAACTACAAAATTCATTGGTCTTCAGCCCTTCTGAATATCAGACATGCAACATTTTGAACTAGGAGCTCTAGCCCCTTAGTGTTTGAAAGTTTAGATTTTCTTTCATAAATGCTTTTGCAGTTTTAGGTGCATGACTGTCTTTGTTTCTAATAGGACTAAAGTTCTAATATTATTAGTATTAAACAACCTTTTCTAAGCTAATAAGCTATCTGAGACTGCCTGAATGAAGTTGTCTGAGTTAGTTAACGCATTACTGTTCCTTACTCCAGTTTAGAGTTTTCAAACCTTTTCCAATTGTGAAATCCTGAAAATGTTCCAATGGAGGTTTTGAGAGCTGGAAAGCAATTTCAGCCAACCAGCCATAGATTTGTTGTTCATAATTAAATTTCACAGGCATAATCTAGATACCTCCATAGTTTTAGGAAGCACAGGATGAAAACTAATAATGTAGTTATTAATAAAAAATGAAATACTAACCTTTTTTGAAATGTTATTTTTCATTTTTTTTCAGGTGTCCAATATCCAAGGTGCATGCCAGGCCAGTGGCTATACAAAGAAATGAATATGGCATTTTGAATGCTAGCTTAGTTCAACATCCATTAGACTATCTTGCAGTCTACTTAATACAGTAGGTAGTTTAATACACTACAGTGAATGTGAAGTAGATACAGTAAGAAGGTAGTATATTCTAGGGGCTACTGAAACTCAGGGAATTATTTTTGTGTAAGTAGTAAAATTTGACGAAAACTCCAAGTTTATAGACCTTATTCAGGGAAAAAGATGAGATAAAAGTGTCAGTAAAAAAGAAACTGAACAATCAAAACACTAAATAAACAACATATACACCTTTAGTATATTTTATTATGATTTTAACCCCAGCAAGTGAGGAGAAGAGCATAGGAAGGCAGGATAAGTGCTATACAGAGCACTCAGCAGGATTGCTGAGCATGTTTGATTTTGTGTTGCATTGTGAGGGCAACATTCAGAACTACCTGGAAAATTTTAAAAGGAATATTACTTCATTGGAAAATACTGATTTGTTGAAACTGTTTGCAGGGATGTAGACAAGACTGATGGATGAAAATCTACCTCCCTGACTCCTTAGCAGAGCTTCCTCTCCAAGCCTCAGGATCATCAGCAAATCACCTCGAGGGATATTTCTGAGCCAAGAACATGGAAGTCTTGAGAGACCTGATCTCATCAACCTTCTTGACTTCTTGCAGCTCACTTGGTAATGTGCCAGACTCTGTGATTCTCAGGCTTCTCAGAGCAATTAGGTTCCCCAGGTCCATGGCAGCCCACCTCAATATAAAGCCTACTATAAGTTGGGACTGAAAAAAATTATAAAAAAGGAATATTTTTCTTGGACTTGGTAATTCATTGCCCTGCCATGTCAAGTACCAGGTTTTTTTATTTAACAGAAATGGTTTGGCTGTCATAAAACCAGTGTTTGCAGGTTATGTCAGCTTTAGTTTAAATTTTTTCTGTTGGGTCCCTGCTAGTTGACTCTCTGTCCTGAAATAAGACCAAAACTTTCAGTTTCGGAGAAAGACACTGCTCAAGTGAATTATAAAAAGAAACTAAAAAGACATACTCTGTTACAATTAGAACACCAAAATATGTTCATGATATGGAAAAGGTCACTCATTTCATAGTTTCAGGTCCTCATCCTGTGAGGGAACTGTCTGCACCAGTAGCTACTGCAATGGAGTCTTCACTAACAGACAGTCTTGAGGAAAAAAAAGCTAAAATTAACCCCCTTCCCAAGTAATTAGGAACCTTAATTAAGATTAAACATTGTAAAACCCTTTTATATTAAACAATATCCATGTATCTATTACAGAATCCAACAAACACTGTACTTTAGAAAGACTGACATCACTGCTTGCTATTATGTATTACTCAGAAGGCAAGAAGCTTGAGTATTTTCACTTTTTTTTCTTTTTAAACTCCCACAGATCTATGAATGTTTGCTAGTGAAATCTTTTCTCCATTAAAGTCAACAAAAATTTAATTACGACTTCAGTTTTAATAGTTGAGATTTCTCCATTTTCAGTAGGGGTTTGTGGTCGTTATGACAGAGTAGCTTCCATGTTCTGTTCTGTGTAATGTTTTCCTCTTTCAAAAAAGGAACATGGTTCAGATCTAATTGCCAAGATTAAGCTTGTCAACAGACCCATGTTTGTGATGTATGCGTTCAATGATTTGCTCCCTATGGATCTTTTCTCCTCTGTTGCTTAAGGTTAGTGTTCTCATGAATGTAATGCACTCCGTGATTAAACTCAGTGTTTAATACAGGTCTGTATAATACGATTGATCAGATGGATCCAGTCCAGCCAGCCCCCTTTAAGCTTAACTCATTTTTTCTCTAGTTAGGTACATAGTCATTATTTTTAGGAAGTGTATGTTATCTGAGAGAAAATTAGGGAATGGGGAAGCATAGGGGAGGAAGTTCCTTTCAAACACAGACAGAGGAAAAAGACAAATGACAAAAGGTGTAGCTGAGATTTTCTAACATTTAAGACTTTTTTTGGTCAAGGCAATGGCAACACAGGAAAGATGAGTAATCCATAAATTTAATGAAAACCAAATATAAAGCGAGTATCATGAATCATGGAGTTCAAGGATGTCACCATGTATTTACTAGACCTTGTTGAAATCTGTGGAAGAACTGAATCAGCTTTTGACATATGTCAAGTAGCTACTTCGTGAGGTTTTCCTGTTGGATGATGTGATGCTGGAATTTTGCATTCTTTCTTTCATGGTTTACACTTCTGCCAGCACTCGGGCCGTGCTGTAAAATCTGTAAATTTCTTTTCAGATGCAGACTGACCTTCCCTACAAGATTTACAATGCAAACATATGCTCATGCACAGTCTCAGGTTGCACTCCGGTACACTGCTGACCAGAGTTGGGGACACGCAGAAGGGGACCTACAAATACTTGGCAGCTTAATGTTGGAGCAAGCTCTTCTTGTGGTCTGGGTACACTGGGTATGGGAATGGCTGGCCGTGCAACAGTGTATTACACTCTCAGATTTCCAGGGCTTGCCTCTTCCTAACCACAACCTGGGTGCTCTGTGCTCTGAGCTCACATTTTTGTGGAGTGTCACTGAGACAAGCGTCTGGAAATCAGTGGATCCCAAGTCTTGGCATGGTTATCCTTAACCTGAAAACTTCTTTTCATCTAATCATAGAGATAAAGTCTTGGGGTCCAGTTGCAATGGGATGCTAGTTGTGGCAAAAATCTACATTATATGCAAAATAAAACACTCCTTTTTCATTTAAACAAGTGAGTCACCTCTCTGTATGCCCTATTTTAGAGTAAGGCTGGCCTCTATAATTACATAGAACTGCATGGAAGATATAAGAAAGCAGAAGCGATTATCCCACAGAAAGGAATAGAGGAATGTAATGGAATAATAAGGGGAATTGCTTAAAATTCACTTTTGGTAAAATAATTTCTTCATCCAAGTATCAGGAGGTAATAAATCAGAAATTAATTACTTACAAAGCAAACAACCATCTTAGAGATTTATGATGTCATTCCTCGATCATCAGCTGGAGAGTCAGATTATCTAGATGGCATACATAGGGGTATGGGATTACACCCTGCTTTCTTCCAAGATACATGAACTCCATGTGTTATAACTTTCTTAAGAACTGCGTTGCGGTTAGGCCGCTTTGTACTTTTTCAGTTTGCTTGTGAGGAAAGACTAATCTCACAAAGAAAAACAATTCTTTAGAATACAGTCTGGATTTTATTAGGCAAACATTACTACTATTTCCTGACATTGTTACTTTTGCAGTATAACTTTTGCACAAATTTGTAAGCAGTAGTGTGACACAACATCCTGAAATGCCCTCAGAACAACTTTATAGACTACGTTTACAGACACTTCCAACTTAAATGCAGGGATTACATACCAAAACCTATCTAAATAAGGACCTGCTCCTGTACCCAGGGAAGTTCGTAACACAATTCTCAGCCACTTCAGTAAGTCAGATTCACAGTCAGGAATTTACCGATTCTTTCTTCATCTGCATACAGTGCAATTATAGAAATGTATTTCATATTAAGGTAACTAACTAGATAATTTAGGTTTTACAACAAATGGACAGGAAGAGGTATGTCAAGGTTATATTTGAAATAAACATAATTAATCTGTGCACAAAAGCAAATATTGTCAACTCAGCTACTGAAATGATTGGTTCTTTTTTAAAAAAATAGATAGCTCTGAATGCTTAAAACTTTCTTGGGGAAGTTCAAAGTTAAACAAAGCAGCTTAGGACTGATCTTATACTCTTAATGTAAGTCACTATTTCTGAAGCCTCAGGAAAAGCCCATATTAACCTTGGTGAACTTTAGATCAGAGCTTTAAACAAGAACAGGGATTTTGGTGCAGTTTTCCCTGTTTAAATCCACATTGGAGAATCCTTTGTGAAAACTGTATAATATGATTTCCTGGAAATGGAAAACTTTAGAAAAATCAAGCAAACAAAAAAACAGAATATCTGCTATAGCTAGAATTAAAGAATAAACTACGTCCCCTTCCCTTCTCTTCCCTTCCCCTCTTCTTCTGTCTTCCCCTTCCACTTCCTCTTCCCCTTCCCGTTTTACTCTCCTGTAGTGTGTGTGTTTAGATAGGCCCTTGAAAAGCTGCCCCCTTCTTCCTTTGTAGACATCAAAGTGGTGTTCACACCACTGACTTACTCTTTAGTTTAGCCACTACTGTTATTGCCATGTCTTTCCTAGCTGATACTTAGGTAAAAGGAGCACCACAAAAGTGACAGTGATTGTCTGCAAAGCTAGGGGTTGTCGAAAGCAAAATGTGAAAATAAAGTGAAAAACAGAGAGAAGCAAATTCTTCTAATCTCACTCAGTTATATTAAGCACACAGTGATGACATTTCTGCCAAACATCTTCCTAGAAGGAAGAGTCAGGCTGAGATTAAAGTCCAGAATGGTTGCATCAGGATCAGACTTATCTACTCCAAGATATAGTTATTTGGAAGAGCAGGGAAAAATTGGGATTATTTATATTAATCTATTTGCCTGGGAATGTGAGAAATGGGCAGCACGTAAGATTTTGTGTGGTTTTAATGAGAAGCAGGTTTTGGTGGCATCACTCCTCTGGGGCTTGGGCTTGTGGCAGCACTGATTCTCGAGGCTTCTGGTCTCAGCATAATGTCTACATTTTTATTGGCCTGGTGACCTGGCTAGGTAACTATTTTGAAATGTGGGTCTGCCAATCAAAGCAAATTGGTTACAGCCACATTTTGCTGCAGAGAGCGTATTCTTCTTTCTTCCCTCCCCAGTGAGGTATATTTATTTCACATACAGAATATCTACATGAGCAGCTGGAGGCAGTTATGCATCTGTTTAACCCATCGTCTTGGAAAGCCAGATGTAACCAGCTTGGATTTAAAAGTCAACACACATGTTAGCTCAGGCCCAGCCTAATGCTAACACAGTTACGTTTTCCAAATTTATACAGCCTTGTTAAAGACTGGGCAATATGGGCAAATGTCCCCTAGGTGGGCACAGTTATGGCCTTTGTGACACAAATTACCATTATGCAGTGGGGGTCTCCTCAAACAAAAATACTTGGTCAGAGAGGAGCATTTTTATTAATTTTGATCACTTTTCTGGGCATAAAATGCAGCTCTAACAAAGTGCTGCTCTCTCTTTCCCTTTTCCACTTTTACTTTCCCTTCTTTCCAAGCTCTGACCTTAATTCCCTTCAGTACCATTTTCACTGAGCAAGACGACATGTTGCAGAGATGTTCTATAGCTTTGTGACCCAACTAGAAGGAAAGGGACGATGGGCCTCACACAATACAGAATTCTCAGATTCTTCGGCATGCTGATTGTACAAATATTATTACTTAATTAAATGAAGCTGATGTTCGTGTCCTGTAGAAGACTTTAGCCCATTTTATGGAAACGTGTACAAACTTGGAAATCACTGCACTCAGAATTGCTGATACTTATTTATAGTATCTTAAAGTAATCCTATCCCTTCCCCTGGAGATTATTATACTTAGGAAAATAAATAGCTAAGGAGCAATTTGTAAACAAAGTCTAAACTACATTTTAAATTTGTTATAAACTCTTGAAAATAGGTTCTATAATAGAAAGCATGGCGCAACCTTTTCCATCTTTTCAGAAGTAATAAATGCTTTTTTGGACTATCCAGAACTGGCATAAAACTCATGGACCTAATAAAAATGTTATTAGATTTATTTGCCTCGTATGCTGTTCACTTACAAATTTTATTGCAACTACCAGATTAAGGAATTCTTTGTTTCTGTACAGATGCAGAATTGGGCTGGATGACTCAGTCTGAAATTTATAAAGAAAAGCATCATTTTCAGCTAAAGACTCTTAACTGAAACGGGACATGATAAAGCCTAAATGTCAGACTAAAAGAATTCTCCGTCTCTCAGTTCACTGTTGCATTGTAGGTTATTCACAGATCAGTTACATTTTTAAAGTAACAAGCTTAGTTCCTGCAGAGGAAATAAAACTGCCAGAAGCAGCAGTGACTCAGCATTTTGAATGTTTTTTTGTCTAAATAATTGTTTCTAAGGTGGTACAAATTCTAGAAATAATAACCTGAGGACCCTACCTTTTGATTAATTAATAGGGAGCTTAGCCCTATACATTACTAGTGGCAAAGAAACCTCCCTTGTTAAATGCAAAACTGTAATACTGTAGGTGTTAAAGTCTTCACTGTTGTACGTCTACTTGCATTAATTCAGAGCTGCATCCAAAACGAAAGGGAAATGGCTTTCATGAGAGAAGCAGTGAAAAGGTGAGTAGTGAATAAAATATAATGATTTGAAAAATAAATTAAAAAAAAACAATCATCATTGCAATGTGGTGTGGTAAGATAGGCACAAACCATAGCATAGCAGTTAAATAGAATCTTCCACCATGTATAATCTAAAGTATTTGTACTTATGACATTTTTTAATAGCTGTTTGAATTTCTTACAGTTCTGCAGGGTTTATATATTCATTCATACAGAACAGCCAGTGAAGACGTTAGTAACTGAAAGAAGATATTTATTCAGAGCTCAGTATAAAATATTTTCTGTTATTTCCATTGAGTTGTCTCCGCTGATTGTCTTTGCTTTAATAACACTCATTCTCTTTTTCTCCCTATTTCTCTCCCTGTATACATATACATCTATGTAAGTATATGTGTAGATAGAAATTTATGTCTGTATTTCACGTTTTGTGCAAAATCTGTGATTTTCAACATGTACCCATATATCATGTGAAGCAAGACTGCAAAACAGGCAATGTAAATATTTTCACAGAAGGGCACAGTGTGTAGGAGTATAAAGACGATATCACTCATCTTTTCCCTAAGGTGACTGTAACTAACAACTCCATATTTTTTTTTAAATGACTTTCGTAATATAGCAATATTTACTTACGTTAGATAACTTGTCAAATGAATCATCTCAGCAGTCTGATTTGTATCTCAAGGTGTTCCCTGCATTTACAGCTGCAACTTGATTCTCATTTTGCATTCTTGATCTAATTAAGATTATAATTTTCTTACGCATTTGTGAAACATAGAAACCATTACAAACAAACAATTCAGATGCAAAGAATGCTCAGAATGGCAGCAGTTGTCAGAATTTCAAGCACTTAAGAGATATTTTCCTGGAATTTTTGTTCATCAAATGGGAATTTACCCTACCCTCTTGCCCCTTCTTTCCTTTTACCCGTTATTTATGCTCTTATTTTAATTAAAAAATGTGTTGTCTATTTATCTGTCTTGGTTCTATTTTTTATTCTTTCCTAGTAGAAGCGCTGAAGGGATAAAATATTCCACATGAGAGGTAACCAAAGACTCAGAATTGAGAATTTTTTATTTATAAACCATATGAAGGCAATGAAGAAGATTCAGTTCTTCTCTTTTGAATAAAATAACATATATACTAGGATAGACGGCTTCAGGGCACGGAATAGATTATCTAGCACCAAAAGCTTTTGAGACCGGAAAGTGTATTTGGCTTACAGTTGGATTGGTGATTACATGAAATGCCCTCCCAAAGTCCTTTCCAGCTATATTTTCTCTGTTACTTACTTCTGGAAGAGTGTCCCTTCTAGTTCATCTAAGAAAGATGGGAAGAGATGGCTCTTATCACCTCAGCAGCCTTTTATCTCTAGGCACTAGATTTTTATGCTCAATGTCCACTTTGCTTTGCAGAGATGAAAGTAGAACTGTGTGAATAAATCAACATTTCTAATCATTAAAGTATGTTGAAAAAGGAAAAGATGAACAGCTCATGCATTTCTGTATCTCAGAATTCTGTATCTCAGAACTCTTCTCTCAGTATCTCTGTATTGAGAGAAGAGGGAATAGGCCTTTTCTTCATCTTACATGCGTTCATCTTTGATGCAAGGGTTGACACTGATTGTATACTTATTTATCTGAAGAAGAATAAAATCAGGCAAAACTGGAAATCAAACAGAAAGAAGATTAGTCCTAATCTTAATTCAGTCTTGAAAATAAATATGATTAAGTCAGGCTAATTAAAAAAAAAAAAAAAACTGATAGATTCATCTAGTAACTGCCTGACTAGCAGAACCAAGACAAACTGGTTCCTCATGGATTTACATTCCTTATATTTTCCACTGTGATTCATCTACTATGCTCCATATACCTGCTCTCGTCTCCTAGGCCTCCGTAATGTCATCCCGTCTTACCATCCGTTCTCCCCTGCTTCTCCTAGCGCTTGCAATGCTACACTCAGCTTCCTCGTAGGACCCCAGCAGCCACCTCGCAATAGTCTCGATTTTGTACCATAACCCCTAAATATCTTTCTTTGGCTCTCTAGCTGAGCGAGAGGCAGCATGCTGAGCTAGTAGTTCAGAGATGCATGTTCCCAGTTGGCCAGCCAGCCACTACTTCTATGCTGCATGGTGGACCAAAGGAGAATCCTCTCCTTTTCTTTAAGTGGGCACATGGATGGGGCTCCCTCTTCTAACCAACTGATTTTCACGAAAAATGTAAGAACTTAATGTCACCTGGGTTCTCCACCTCTCTCTGAGATATAGTTGAAATGGTTGAAGGATTTCACAGGTTACTGGATAGGAGGAAAGGGGGAGAAGAGAGAAAGACAGAGGACAGTCAGAGGGACATACAGATGGTGATTATGTAAGTCTTATTTTCTTAGAGAACTGGGCGAAAGAAACTACTTATGATCATTTCCATTTATAGTTGGATAAGAAAAGATGCTGAGAACAATTCAGCATTTTTCATGAGAAAAAAAAAATCTATTTTTCTTCTTTGGCAAGAATATTCTTCCCATTTTGCAACTGGAATAGAAAACATTCCGAATAAATTGTCTGGTCTCTTAATTTATCGTTACTCTTCAAAGGTTTCCTTGGTGTATAAAATTTGTGAACCTTTGTAACAAGGCCAAGTATGAAAACAAAGAGAGAGAAAGTTCACGGGCAACCAAGCTTAAGCATGAAAGAGAAAACCTCTTTAAGGGCTTTGGTATATTACAGAACTTTTGCTCAATAAAAACAACCAGAGCCAGAGAAGTTTCTGGATGTATTCCCTTTGTGCAAAGTAACAATCTATAAACACCAAACAAGGAAACTAAAAAAAAAACAAAACAGAACAAGAGCCCAGCCTAGACAGATGATCACTGTCTCTTCCCTACGCTTAGAGCAGCTTTTTAGTGTTCAAGTTTAACTAGGCCCAGTTGAACCTGGTGGCATCAGTGACCAGTGTCACAGTTCTAGTCATGAACTCTTGAGAATCCTCTGGCACATTAACACTGAAAAGCCATGTCATCCTCTGTGTGCCACTGCTAAAGCACAATGCATTGTTTTTTAGAGGTTCTCGGCCACGGGGAACTGCAGGATCTGTACACAATATCAAACTATTAAATATAACTAAAGGACAGTATCCTGCAGTCAAAACAGAAATATCGGTGTGGAAATTTTAAAGCCTCAGGATAATCATCATCTGTCCTTTTTCCATTCTCTGGAAACTGCATTTGTTTGAAATAGCTTTATTTGGTAAAGTTAAGAAACCATTGAAATTAAGTTTTATCACACCTATTTTAACAAGAGACCTTTTAGAAATATATAAGTAGGAATACTTAAGAAACGAATTAGCATTTTATGCACTGAGAAGTTTGTTTTTGTTTTGTTTTGATCTGGTTTCTTTTTGGTGGCATTGAATAATTATGTGATTTGCTATAACTTTGACAAACTGTCTCAAAGGGCACATTAAACGCCTTATATGGCCAATTGCTACATCTACCTTTTCTGAAATCCCATGCTTTCTTGTCTGCTGTGCTCCCTCTTGCCATGCTTTTTCTCTTTGGACTGTTTTTGTTACTATTGCTTTATTCTTCAACTGGAATTAAACTCAAATTGAATTTACTATTGCCAAAGCACCATTAAAATTGCTTGGAATTTCAAGAACCCTGAACGTTAAATATGGCTTCTCTTGCCTCAGTGGAAGGCGTTGCCAACCAATTCACATCTGACTTTTCCTGAACGCACAGCACAACAAATGACAGCAAGAAGGTGGAGAACAAAGAGCTTTTATATATGCTGAAATTATTTTCCCTATGATTAGCTGTGTAGTATTTTATGTCTTTTCCAGCAGTGCTGGTTATTGTTGATTCTACAATTCATGGTTTTACATACCATTTTAATGAACTGTAGGATAGATAGAAACCACCTCACATTACCAAGTGAGGTCATGCATGTAGCTGGAATAGAGACCATGACCTCTTGATCCAAAGAGAAGAAACGAAAAAAGAAAAGAAAGTATTTATCGTTCAGATGTCTATTAATGGTTTCCCTCTGCTTCCTCAGACTACTTGAGCACCAGAGTACATTTTTGACCAGTAGAGGGGACTAGTGCATGTACACAAAAGTCAGTAAGTAGCACCAAAGATGGCTGCATTAGGGTTTAGGTTAAACTCATTGAAAGAGCACTGGTGTTAATGTAGTGAGACTTAATAAGATATCTTCAGCCAATTTGCACTATTTTCTTATTTATTGAGAAGATCTATCATCATCAATTGAACACATTCTAATTTAAAAGTAGGTTATTGTTAACACACACTTTAGGAGACCAACATAGACATCAGGCGTAAGAGTTTCATCCTGCTACATCAATACTTTTGAGAAGGTGTTTCAGGAAAAAAGGGAGCCTTGGAAAGACATAATCACAATACTGTTAATGTCTATATGATAGCATTTTTTCCTTCCAAAATGAAGGAAGTATTTGTAACAACAGTGTCATGGAATTAGAATTATTATTGGCAGGGATCAATAGCCTAGGTGGAGTGTCAGATTAACACAGCCATACTTTTTCAGAGCTATCTAGGTTATCTCCAAACTGTGTACAGTTCCTCAAGTCTGACAGTTCCTCAAGATTCATACCTAGAAACCTAGACACCTCACCTTCTGATTTTTAGAATTGCTGAGCCATCGTCTCTTAATGACGACAGTGAGAGCTGTGTTAACTGTTTATTTATAACTCCCCTTTGACCTTGTCCCTGGATCCTTGTCCAATAATCCCATGCACCGGAGCTTATTCAGTGTTCTACCTCCTAAGCACATTTGAACAGCTGCTATTCATTAAAAGAAAAAAAAAAAACCTACAACCTCAATCTGCAAGGGATATCATTCCTTCTTTTCTCTCCAAATGAATGATTTCCCTAAAATATATATATGTCTGGCCCAGGCCCAGGGCTAGCAATAAGTTTTCTATGCACAGAGATAATATGGCCCTAAGATCCAATATCCTTTGCCCTACAGGGTGAGAAAAGGGAGCTTTATCCTGTTTATACAATGGCATATGCAGAATTCAATCCATTTGCTGGCAGAGCTGGAAGGGATTTTAACTGTTTCCATGTAATATTGTACTTATTAAAAAGTTCCTGTACATAATTTTGTCAAGTATTTTGCATATAGTAGTTTTATTTTTCACCTTTGGAGCTCTGCATTGCTAGATTCTAGATGATTGATCCAAATGTCAGTTATACAAGTTTAACATCAATGTAACTAATTTCACTCTTGTTAAAACAAGAGAACTGTAGTCTTGAAGAGCTCCGCAAACTGACTTTTCATAGAAGGAAAAAAAGGTCTTTAAAAAACTATAAAAAAATCCCAACCGCCCAACTACTAAGTTCCTGTGATATTATGGATAAAAACGTAGGGATGGAAAGCTCCTGCTTTTTTGTGACTTTGAATACAGTCTTTTACAGCCAGTTATCGTGGCTTTGCAACTGGAGGTTAAGACACTACCACTGATCAGCTCAATAATAGTTTTCAAAAACTCCATAGAGATCAAGGATTTTGTGCCAGCTGAGATTCCTTAGGGTATCTGAGATATCCAGCAGGGCCTGGCAGATATGACATGGGATGATAAAAGACCAGTGCCCTGTTGGAACTGCATCTGGAGGCCAGGTGGGATTTTTTATGGCATCTTGAATGGCTCTAGACACGTGTGTTTATGCACCTGAATAGATTTATGCACCTGAAGAGAATTTCTAAATTAAAAAAAATATATATATATTTTACAGGAGTCTTTTAAGTGTACCATATTAAGACTTTGGAAGACCAAAATGCATATAATTGTAATGACTAGTCGCAGAGAGTTCGTTTTCTACAACTTCACAGTGTCGGTCACAGTGTCTGTCTTTAAATACAGTTCAGAGTGTTTAGCCCCTTTGAAACAAAGGGCCTAAAATGGTTGTGTTTATGTCAGCACAAACTGCATTGCTATGACAGAGCCCTGAATTAGGTCCAAGCTTATAATATTCTAATGACTTACTAAACCCTGGAAAATCTTTCTGCAATAACATTTCTTTAGAAGGAATAGAAATTTTTACTGAAGATAAGAAGGTAAAGAGGAATAACGAAGGTAGATGAAAAAAAAGGCAATGAGGAGATATATTTGAAATTGATTATGACAAATGGCAAGCAGCCATCCATTGGCTTCTTTTCACATCTTGGAAGAAGTATAGCAAAAGCAAGCCAGTTCCTTTAATTTTTTTTTTTTTTTTTGAGCTCAGCCAGAGAGCATTTTTTCCATGCCTTGCAAGTTTTCCCTCTTCTATTCCCAACTGTTTACCATCCGGGAATTTGTGGTTGTGAATGGTTAAAACTTAATATTTAAAAATATACATAAATTTAACTCAAAATTAGCATTTTTGGTAAAGTGACTGGATTCCACTTCTGGGTGGAATGTGGTGAGATGAATATGCACAATGGTTGGCACTGGAAAGTTGGCTTTGCACTGAGAGATATTTGGGAGTTTTGGTGAGCTCTAGAGTTTTGATTTTATTGCTAATGAATAAGTTATAATTAACATAATAAAAAACAAAAAAGTCTTTAAACACTTCTTTCTGTGACTTATTTTAAGTTAATGTTTTTACAGTATGCATCGTGGGATTGGTAACAGGATACTGAACATCTTACCTCTAAGGCTACGGGCTTGACATCACTGTTGTGATATTAGTGTAGAATAGGCAGAGCTGAAGGAGCTTTAATGAGTTGGAATGGATAAAGGCAGCATAAGCAAACTACCCTCATACTAGCCCTGACACTTAGGTTTTATAGTAACACAGAGTTCTGGGGCTGGGGCTTGGCTCGCACTTCCAGAGCTGGATAAATTAATAATTATCTTGAGTATGTTTACACTGAACGGTAGTTGCTGCAGTGTCTGATCTTCAGATATATCTTAAATTGCCATTTCAAACCCAGCTCTCTCAGTATTTTATATGAAAGAAATTGGTAGTTTCAGAGTACTATCTTCTGTCTGTGTATTCCTTCATTTTCATCCCAGTGCCTCAGAATAAAGCAGATCTCTGTCCTGGTAGATTTAGCAGAACAGTTGAAGACTGACTGAGCAGGGGAATGAACCCACCTTGAGGTCATTGGTCTGGAATAATGTTCAGGCAGTGTTTGGGCGCTCTCCAGGATTTAAATGCCCCTGTTTGTCTTCTACTCCTTGTTCTTTCTTCTACTGATTTGCTTGTGAAGTTGTTTTTGGGCTTTTTTTGTTCCACTTTGGCACTACTTCACGTCTCTCTGCCCATCTCTCCCCTTACACTGTCTGTTTCACTAATCTCCATTGCTGGCTCATCTTCAAACATTTTCTTTTTCTGCTTCTGTTCTTGTGTGAACACCTTTGGAAAAAATCTCATGACCATGTAGAATTACTAAACGCTAACTTCATTCTCTGCTGCTTTTACTCTGCCGTTCTTCAGTCAAGTATTGTGCTTGACAGGGTTATGTTTGAGGTCCTTCATGCCTCACTACCTTAGCTTCCATCATGAAAAGCTCTCTGTGCCTCTTGTGCTCTCCTCTCTTTCTGCAAGGAACAATGATTATCCTTTCACAGAATCAATTCCAAGTCAGATCCAAGGGTATCTCTCCACTTTTCCACTTTCCTCCCTGTCATTGTGTCCTACTTTCCCTGACCCTGAAGCTTTGGTCTTTTTTTTTTTTTTTCTTCAACTTTTCCTCAGTTTTAGCAATCCTTTTTTACCTTTTTCCCTCAAGCTTTTACCATTCATTATTATTCCTCTCTCTCATCATCTGTCACAAATAAAAACACTTTTAAATCTCTGCCATCCTTACAAATACACAAGTAAAAAATATTAAAGCACATCTTCCCCTCTAACTATAGAATACCATCCTTTCAGTTGATGATATATCTGTCATCGATCCTTAGGTTTTCCTCCTTACTGCTCGCCCCCCCACCAGAGCAGTATCTTAGGGATGTTTTCATGCTTTTTAAATTAAGCTTGCATTGGAGTTTAGTCATGAAGATGTCAGGGAATGATTAATACCACTCACTTTGAAGCACAGTCTAAGCTGCAATGGGATGGGGTATAAGTTGGTTTAGATTCTTGTTCCAGGCTCTGCATTTGCATTTTAGCCAGTGATTCTAGGAAATGAAAACACTGCACTGGGATTCAGCTTTTATGCCTTCTTTCTGAGTCACTTTCTGTCTGTCTTTCCCTTCCTGGCTGTGTCTATGCTCCCTGAACGGGTTACATGGTGTCCCAGATTCAACGGGAGGTTTGGAGAGCAACTAGTAGCCCTTAATTGAAAAAATAGGAGCTATGCGCTCAAATACTCTGAAGCCATCGAAGGTCTAGGGTCTCAGCCACATACTTTATCAGGAAATAAAGTCGTAAGGTTGTAGAATCAGAGAAAGAAAAGGATCTTTGGAGGCCACCAAGTACAACCTCTCATGAACAGCAGGCTGATGCCAACAGTAGATCAAGTCAGGCATGGCTTTGTCTGGGTAAGTCCACCAGATCTCTGAAGATGAAGATTTCTTGATCTCTCTGGTAGCCCTCTCATGACCATCTTGATGCTGGACCCTGTCCACTTTCTTCACACCTCTCTTAAACTGGGGTTGGAGACACAAAATTGTACACGTTATTCCAAGCATGGCCTCATTGGCACTGAGTAGAGGGGAATCATAACTTCCCATTATCTTCTGGCTATGCTTCTCCACATGCTGTGGTTTGCTTTATTTGTAGTGAGAGTACCCTATAGGCCCATTTTAAACCTCACATTCACCGAAAACCTCAGGTCCTTTCCAGCAAGGCTGATGCTCTGCCAGTCAGGCTGATGGACTGACATGTGGAGCTATTCTGCCCAAGGTGAAGAACTTGACGTTTCTCCTTGGTGAACGTTGTGAAGTTTCAATTGGCCAAGGCCTCAAGTCCGTCAAGGTCCCAGGACCCAAACACTACTATTTGGCAGGTCAGGTATTCCTCCTCCTTTAGCATCATCTACAGGTTTTCTCAGGGTGTGCTGGACCATTGTACACAAAAAAAAAGCTGCTTTCTCTCCCTCTTGACCTCATGCTGTCAGGCATCTAACCTCAAAAGCAGAAGTCATAGTTCAAAATACGTGCAGTGCAGAGACTGTTCTGACACTCACTTAGCCTATTTTTTTCCTGCTAGCTAGCTCTAAGCATCTTCCCACTGAGTACACAGGTCCGTTTAGGTTGTGCTTTGGGGATGAGGTATGTTACAGGCTAAGTTGCATTTGAAAATGGAATTTAAATTTCATCTACCTTTAGACTTTTGAAATTATATGTACAAGGTCTCTAGGTACTTCTTGCAGCCAAGAGAGAGACTTCTAGAATAAAAACCAATCCTAGATGGTATTACTTATCAGTTCAGTTTTATTTTTGCTTTGTTTCTACAAGATTTTTCACTAGTACTTATGGGTTGTTCTTAGCTTATGGGATATGAGTGTAGACAGAGTAGAACTATAATAAAAATAGAGAATAAAGATGTTGAGTATGAGCCCCGCAATATAGTTGCTAATTATATACATATCATCTTCTACTTATTTTCCTTTTAATTCCTCTTCTTATTTTTATGATTTTCCTAATTGGTCTGGTGATGAGTCAGATGCTAGACTAGGAGGACACAGAGGTAGTAAAGCTGAGCTGAATGTAGCTGTTACCTCAAATGCCTTAAAGAAATGTGAAAAATAAGGAGTAGGAATCGATATAAGACTCATTAACTGGAAGAAAATATTTAGTTGTTAGCCAATATCTTTGCTGGAAAGAGGGTCATTGAATATAAGAACTTAAAGCAAAATAAAATATGTGAAAACTATATGGATGTTCTTTACAAATGTGATGATCACCCTGGAGAAGAAAGAGCATAAAACCTTCATACGGAAGTGGAAAAAAGGTAAGGGCATCATATACCTTCCATGTAGTACAGTGCACAGAAACCACTAGCTTGTAATTTCCATCTTTTACTGGTGTTTTCAGTGCACTTGTGCCCATTAAAAAACTGGAACAATGCCTGAAAGTGAACCATGACCTAAAAGTGGTAGAAACAATAGCTGATTCCGTAGCAGTCCTGAGACTCACATCAATAGTGGAACAATATCTGGATCCCTAAGTCTCCTGGGAGATATATGCCTGTCAGCAGCAATTGCACACAGAAGTAGAAAATTTGTCTGACCTAATTTTTCACCCCCACACACCTGTTCTTATGGAAATTCTGTTCTAGATGTCAGAATTTCTGAAGACATTGTCTGCCAGCATCTTACTTTCTCTATCCCACAACAAATTATCCATTGGCTGAATTTTCACTTTATTCTCTTTGCCAAAATATACCAAGATCTAGTTTTGTAATGCTTTAATAAAATCCCTCTAGGATAATCCAAAATTGTTGTGGGTTTTTGGATCCAAGGTTATGATTTAGCCAATTAAGAGGATGGAAGCTATTTATGAAGTCTGGAATCAGGTCTGGGTTTAAATTCTGAACACCCTCAAACTTGAAATATCACTGGCAGGACACTGACTTCCTTTTAGTTAGCTCTGAATTAACTTCAGAGTGGGGAGCAGGGCTGTGAGCAAAGGAAGTATACACTCTGGATCTTTAGCCAACAGCTAAAAGCACCCAGGCTCAACCCGGTGGCAGAGGTAAATTCAAATAAGTACTTATGAAAATATGAGTTAAGAAAGATTTAAAATCTGGATTTGTTGGGTGAGGAACCAGAACATCCTAGGGTTCTATCAGCTTTACCAAGGAGAAAACAAAATACCCTCAAGTATATATTATTCAAAATTCACTGAAGATCACTCTGTGTTAGTGCAATTTTGCAGAGACTTGTCAGTAACTTACTGTGGATACAGGAGATTCCTCCATAAAGAGGGAATCTTGGGAAAGCAGAACCAGGCTCCTGTACCAGGAGCAGGTTGATGCTGAGAAAGGGGTATGGGGAGAAGAAGTGTCAGTGAGAGAGAAAAGAGTAGAAATGGGGTGTGTTGGATATGTTTTCTCACTCCTAAACCAGAACATCTTCCAGGGTGATTCTACCTTATGAGTGGGTTGGTTTGGCTGTTGAACAACTTCAGTTTAGGAAAAAAAAAAAGAAGGCTGACTGCCTTCTGTGCTCTGCCAGCTGCGAGTTCAGCCCTGTTGAGGAAGGAGTCAGTACTGTATGTCCCAAAAGGTTATGTGAAAGAAGACATTAAGAGGTTCCACGCTTTTCTCACTTCTTTAGTCCTTTTGAATTCTGAAATAGTGAACTTTCAAGCTTACTCACCCTCATCAAGAAATTTCTTATCCAGAAGATTATTATTAGCTCTAATGACTGTTTTCTTTGTATTTGCACTCTCCAGATGCGAAACACGTTTTGATCTGTTTTCTCATTATGAAAGCACTTTCATTTATGATGCCCAGCAGGGAGACAGCTGATTAACTTCAAGTTTGTGGGTAGAATTCATTTCTCTTTCTGAAACTGATTACAAAGACCAGCAGAACAAAACAGGAACTGCCTATAACTTTCAAGAGTTCCCAAGTATTGCAGGTCATATTTTCAAAAATACCTTAAACAAATTCCAGCTTTTGAATACAGAATACTTGTTGAGAAGAGAAGAAAATAAAACAACTCTTTTCATTAGATGTGATGTGCTCTATTGCTGATAATTTAAATGCTCCAGTTTTGGATGAAATTTGTTGACGTAGTTAGGCTGGATTAAAAAGATCTTTCACAAATAGAAAAAAACAGTAGTAGTTCAAGTGCTTTCATGGGCATAATTCTATTAGGAAGATATATTGGTGACATCTGTGTTTAGGAGAGGTTACTAGACACATACAGTCACTACTTAAAGCTTCGTATTTGTTTGGTGTTCCCTCAGCACTGTCCCATCTCCTCTCAACTGACAAACAATATGATGCCATGAAACTGTTTATAAAGCAGAAAAACAGCTATATTAAAATCAATTTGAAATTAGCTGGGTAGGAGACATCGGCAGTCACTTCTAATTGAACTCTGTGGAATTTTCTGCAGAAGTGAGCCAGAAATTCTAAAGACTATTTGCCACCATCTTTGGAATTACAAGTAACTTTTCTGAGCCCAGTTTAAGTACATAGAGATTCACTTAGCTGTAAGCATAACTTTTCAATTTCCAATGCAATTCACCCTTTAGTGTATGTCCAGTGAATACAAATGCCTTGCCTTGCCTTCAAACAAAATATAACTGGTTTAGTTATACTAGGCCCAATTATTTTCACAGTTTTGTTGAGTATTCAGATGAACATCTATCTTGTTAATGTCATCAATGAGATATATTTGCTACATATAAAGAAAACAAATTCCAATAACTAGGTTTAGGGGGGAGAAAACTAATTAATTAAAATAAAACCTGTAGCTTTGGAATCCATCTGTCAGTTCAGTGGTCTTCCAAACTACCCAAGTGCATCAGTGGTTTTACAGCATCTCTGGAATTCACACTCTCTCTTTCATACTGTTGCCACATGTTCATTTTCATGAAGCACGTCAGAACATCCCAAAATGCACTGAGCTAGCTGCTGGTAGCTTTCGTAGACAGTCGGAGGTATTATATTTTTAGCATTCCAAGAGAACAACATCTCATATATTACCTGTACTATAAAGAGGGGAAGAAGTAAAAAGAGAACCCTTTTGTTTTGAACCAACACCTTTATTCCCACCCTTAGATGTAGATATACATTATTGTATATTTTATTCTTCTTCCAGAGCTACACTTTGGATACATTTTTGATTCTCCATTGTTTTCAGGGTTGCAACCTCAGGATACATTTCCTGTGGAAGACAAAACTCTCGGGCTAAGTGAGAACTGGGTGCCGTGTTGAAACCACATCTGTGGACGTCGTTTCAGACAATATGATCAATGCCTCACATGCTGAGATACGAATCGCTGAAAACGTGAACATGATTATGAATATTTCAACAACAAACTCAAACACATTTAGGAGAGATTTGGCCTCATCAGAAGTGTTGAACAAAATATCTACTCAGGGTAATTTGTGCAGTGTAATTTCAGGTTTTCTCACCAAAATACAACTAATTTTGTACAGCAGCTAGGAGGAGAAGGGGTTGAGAAGAACAAAGATGCAAATTGGACATTAGAAATAAAAGTGGCAAGTCTCTCTCTCTCTCTCAAAAGAAAAAAAAAACCTTCAATGTAAATAAATCTTCATGCTGTGTGCAAATAATAAAAACATTCCAAGCAAATCCTTCAAATGAGCTATGATGACCAGAACAAGTGCTTTCTTCTTCACTGAGAATTTTACTCGGATGACAAAGCCAGGACTAGGAATTCCTTCATATATTAGTACAAGAAAAAGATGTCACACATGGGTAACTGTTCTGGCTTCCATTTAAACTTCTAAGAGCAGTTTCAACTTAAAGCTTTAGTTACAAAATACAGAGTCCATTTTTACCTCCAGTGAACTTGGAGATACAATCAGAATATTAAAATAAGTTTAATTTTGAATGACATACAGTGCTATTATCTGTAATATTTTGCACTGTAACAGAAAGTAACCTTTTCATCAAGGAGCAAAATAAGTGTTCTCTTTCACTCCCAAACTCTCTTTTCTTAAAAAAAAAAAGCAAATCCTTTGTGATTTTGTATGAGCAAATATCACAGAATCATTTAGTAAGGTGCTATTTCAGTCTCTCTTCAAAGTGTGATTGCTCACAGAATAAAGCAGCTCTGAATAAAATTTGAAACAGATTGGATGTTAAAAGCTTTACTTCTAGTCTCTTTAAATTCAACTTGCAAGGGGGCTGTAGGGAACAACCAGAAAGATCCACACTCCCACAGTGTTCTGCCTTCATCCTCTTCTCCATTTCTTGCCTCCTGTGTGAAAGAGAGAAATGACAGAGGTATTTCTAGTGAGCTTGCATCCAATGGTGTGATTCCAAATTACTACCCATTGCATGAGCCATTTTGAAAACACATAAGACAATGTGGAGGGAGGTACCGGTCCCGGTTAAATGGATGGAATTTTTGCCAGTGGCTTCACTGTGCTACTGTGCCACTGCGCATTTCACAAAAAATCCTTGTGCGATGAGCTTACTGTCTTAGAACCATCTCTCTCCTTCCTCCTTTTAATATGCCATTCATATAAACTTGTAATGCATAGGAAGAAGATTGCCTTTGAAACTGGCCCTGAATGTAGGCAAATTCTGGTCAAGGTTTACCTGTATGTTTTTACTTGTTTGCATCATTTCACTTATATAAGAATACTTATATAAAAACACCCATAGACACGTCTTAACTAGTTAGTTAAATCAGTCGCTTTATGGAAGGTCTTAAATAAATTCATAACTTGTAATGAAATAGTGCACTAATCACAGCTATATATAGCTGCTGTAAACAAAATCCAGGACATACTGCACTAAGTGTTGCAAAGTAAGCTGAAGAATAATTCACGCAATACTGAGCAATTCAGTCTTCATTTCTTGGCAACAGCAACTTTGATGGTCTCTTTACTGGAAATAGATGTTGCGTCAAGACAAATCGGAGTCCTGGTGAGTAAGAATTAAGTCAGTGCTAGCCAGTTAAATAAAATGAAATTTTTCCAGTCTAATACTTTTCACTGATTCAGAAAATAGTTTTGAGGCATAACCTGGATATGACATACTACAGGAAGTATTCAATACCAGCTGAAACTACAGGCATAGGACATATCTTTTTTTTTCTAGGAACAGTAACAATCTTTTATTATATACTGTCATTCATCCAGATGGCTAGCAGAATACTTCATAAGCAAAGTATGTTATACACAAGCAGAGGAAGGGATTTTGCAAAATATATCTCTAGGCATATAACAATTATTCCTGAATGATGGGATTTTCTTTTTTCACACATATACATTTTCACAGTGAAACAAGATTACTACCCCTGCCCTGATCTCTTCATTACACTGTCTCAGGAAATTCACTGAGGCCGGGTGTCGCAAGCCATTGCTCATACAGAATCTGTTCTGATGAGACTTTTTATCTACAGATACCCATTAGCTAGTCCTGCATGAAGGAAACAGCATAAATCATAGAAAAGTATCTTCTTGCATAAAATTCTGCTGTAGTTTTAGAAAAAGAGTGGAGAAAACAAGAGAATCTGGTATCCTAATACCTCTATCTGTTCTCAGCCTGCTTTATGATGTTTCTCTGTTACTATTATTATTTGTGATTTACTGCAGTAAGCCTAGTTTTCATACACTGACAGCTGAGCTAGTGTTTCCAAGCCGTCTGTCATCTGAATACGTCTGAGAAGAAAGAGCTCTTTGGATAGTTGCCATTTCTACTTCAGTAGTTTGCAGAATGCCTTACACAGACTTAGTACTTTTATAAATAATACATTCGCAGAAGGTGTATGGACATGATTCTCCTCCCACTGATGAGGAAGAGCTATTTTGTGAGAAAATGCTCTGAGAAGTAATGGAAGAATGCTGCCTGACATACTTTGTTTCATCATGCCTTTGTCAGTCTCACGTGACACACCTACCCTTTTTCTCTGAGTATCTCAGGCTAATGTAAAAGGATACAGTCCAGTGATTTCTATTTAATTGCTTAAACTCTCTATAGTAAAAATATCAATAAGAACAATTAGGTTAGCACTGTGACAATTTTAAAATCTGAAGCTTCAGTGAGGTAGTTATTTGAGATTTAAGATTAGGTGTCTGGAAATGTGTAACATGCAAACATTTCCAGAGAAAGCAAGCTGGCAGAAAGACGAAAAAGAAATCAGCAACAAGACGTGAAACTCACATTGGATGGAGGATACTGGCCATTTGAAACATATTTTTGAAATGACTCAAATCATTTTCCTAATGTCACGCTCCAGTGGGTGCTTTTCAAGGACTTCTTTTTCTTTATGGCATCACGGACATGAAGTAAGACAAACAAGCAATATTTGGAAAAAGAAACAAATTACTTTTTTTTCTAGACTTATTTTCCACCTGAAACTATATTCTATACCTGGAACGGTTACTCTGTCCCTGGAAGTTGCTTTGGTTTAAAGAAGTGTTGTCCAAACAAAAATAATTTTAATGTGTAAATATTTGGTGACTAACTATTGTAGCCAGATGCCATAGAGAGAATGAATTTATATAGAATGTAGTTAAAATATTAATTTACTCAAACAGGACATATACTTTCACTGTCACAAGAGTGCCACCAACCATGTATAGATATCATAACATTACTTACCTTAACCCAACCACAGTTTAAGTGACTAGGAATCTAAACTGTCTGGCTCTGAACTGAGCTTTGTTTGTGTATATGGACTTCCAAAGACTTCCCAGAGGTCTCTGCATACAAAGAAGGATGTGCTGAAGGATCATTTCAAGATCATTTCAAGATCAGACCCTTAGTCATCATAGTGAGCTGAAGCAGAAAAAAACCAATGCTACGAAGAAGAGGATTAAGTAGCTGTCAGGTCTTTTTGCTTGAGTGGAACCATTATTTTTCTATAAATTCATACCTCTGAGTATATCTAAAATGACAATAAAAGAGAGGAAGATATTTTATAGGGATGTCTGTAAATATTTCTAAGTGTTGTGCCAGTTAGATTACAATGTTTTGGCCAATCAGTGATGACAGACCAATGTGTAATTTGCTTTAGTTCTCATATAGGCTTACATATATTACCTATTTACAAATGCATACACATACACACACACACACACACACTTGATCATGCTTATGTGTAAGTTATAGCTTGAACCCTGGTTTGATGATCGGTAGATGGCCCAGGTTCTCATATTCCCTAACTCTCCCTCTGAACGCGTGAGGACTTTGAAATTTCTTCCACCTGCAGCATTGACAAAGCCATGTAGAAATTGCAATGCCTGCACCTGGGGCTGGGCTATTAGTCAGTGCGCCTCAGCTGAAACAGCCATGTGAGTGCTTCTTTGTTCTCTTCCAGCATAGCGGAAAACAAGCTCATTTAAACCACAGGTGGTTTGCTACTGCCTATACCCTGAAAGGCAGTGGAAGGAAAGTGCTAGCAGTGGTTTCAGAGGAGAGGCTATTGTACATACCCACACATTATTGAATTTTCCCTGTTTCCCTTGGCACTGTAAAAAGTGGAGGTGGGCTCATACAACCCGCAAGCAGTTATCTGAGAGCCAGCCTCCTTCTAGCAGAACATGGTGCCCGACTGCATCCTACTTTGGAAACGTCAGCAGTTAGACTCTGATCACGTTTAAAAAATACGTTGTGTGAATGTACTTAGGTGTGTATTTTTGAATCAGAGAGTCTGCAATAAGCAAAAGAAACAACAAAAACAACAAAGAAGATATGGACGAACAGAAGTGTTTCTAAACAAAAGTCCAGTCCTCTTCTATTGAGTTCATTTGCTCGTCAGGACTTCCATCAAGAAAAAGGACTTGTTTGTGAATATGAATTGCGTGGTTAGGTTTGACAATTCAAATTGCAATGGATCTAAGCCAGTTAATAGCAGCAAGTAATTTGGCTGTGTAAAAATAAGGTGCCAAATTTAAAAGTAACAAAGATCATATTGCCTTCATAGCCTTAGGCTTTTTTTTTTCCCTCCTAATAGCATTTTAGAAAATCCTACTGCTCATTTATCTTGTCATTATGTACTTCTTAAATTATTCAATCACAATTTTCTGCCAATGGCTATGGGTTCTTTCTGCTACTATTTTTGACATCTCTGGATTTGTTCCAAAACATACTATTCTGTTTTAAAATGCAAATGTTTTTGAAAGAGAAAGAATTTAATTCAGTAAAGGTTCAAGTCTGTCACATTTAATTTTTTCCCTCTTAAAAAAATTTTAGAAATGACCTATAGGAAAATTGCTTTTATGGTTACTAACATATGGAAACTTAGAGCTCTGGAAAGATTACAGAATGTCAAAAATGGCCCTCCCCCCTCCTCTCGATTTATAAAATACAGATTTGTAGAGGCAACAAAGAGCATAAAGTGCATAACAGTCATTTGGACTCACTTTAAAATCATGTATGTGGTTGCTATTTATGAAAAAGAATACTGAGCCAATAAAAACAAAGATATGTCAGTAACATAGGTAAATTGCCAGCAAAATTCAGTGTTCATCAGTAAAGGCGGCATTACAGAATATTTTATGAGAAATATAAAGCCTATATTGTGCTGATTCTTTTTATGCTGCAGAAAAGTAACACTAAAGAAAAGTGGACTTCAGTAGAGACTTTCTGACCTTGAAGTGTTGTAAGAGACAAATCTGACTTTGCAAAGCTTTCAAAGGTTCCACCTTACAAAAAAACACCCCAGAAGGTAATATATCACTTATGGCTTTATTGTCTTTTATGCTTAAGCAACAAGCTGTAAAAGAGCATAATTAATTTCATACTTCAGAAATGTAAGAAGGTGAATGTCTTCATTTAGCAGCATCCATCAGGTAGGGAGGGTTAAAAGAGACTTTTATCTCTGTGCATAAAAGTTCTTCCCACTCCTTCCTGAACTTTATCTGTCTTTTCATTCTAGCTTTGGTCTCCTCAAAACTGCAACAGAACAAATGTAGGTCTAGCACAGATTGGCAGAAAGGGACTGTTTTATCTTCACGTCTCTGTGCATCTAGTGCAAAAAAATTGCTCTATCTTTCAGTAGAGGATCCTGGAAGTCACTTTGATTTCTGTTAGCATTAGTGTTCCCTACATTTTTTCTTCCTATTGAGGATATATATATAGGCGTCTTAGCCTCCTTCCTCTCATCCCAGAATTACATCTTTCCGAATTGGTTCCCATGTAAT
The DNA here is from genome assembly GCF_040807025.1 of Struthio camelus. NCBI lineage: Eukaryota > Metazoa > Chordata > Aves > Struthioniformes > Struthionidae > Struthio > Struthio camelus. The sequence continues at coordinate 146,436,012 of NC_090942.1, read as the reverse complement.
TATCTTCTGCCTGTGTTTGTACACCTTTGTCTGGTGTTCTCTGTACATGCCTATTAGGGCAAATTACTATCATCTGCAAGCTTTATTAATGCTTACTTCCTTTTGGGGATCATAAGTGAAGAAGATAAACAGAAGCAGATGTATCATCATTAGATACCTCTCTCCAATTCAGTGTGCTGCTGTTTATCATTACTCCATGTTTACAATCATTTAGCCAGATTTCAAACCACATTACAATGTTCACAGCCAAGCCAATTTATATTGAACTAATATTTCCAGTAGGTTTGCATCAAAGTATTAAAAATTAATGTAAACCTAGCAACCCCACAACAAGCTGTGTTCCCCTTCTCCTGAGTACTGTAAGCCTCTGTTTGGAAAGCATGCAAGCAACAACTCAGGAATCTTGTTGTTCTTCAGGCAGTCATCTTGGTACAGAGGGAAGTCTCTGCATTGCTCCTAATCCATTTATTGACAATTTTCACTGTTAAATATGGTAGGATGTGCACAGAGCAAGACTTACAGTAGTTCGGGGAGCTCTGATCTGGCTTGGCCCGGCCAGTTTCTGAAAGTGCTGCCATCACATGCACTAGCAGCCACTTTCAAGGATAGAAGGCTACAAAGGAATAGATACAGTTTCCTTGCTGTTTCTGGGTAGACACCATTCCATGTGATGTCTTCCGTGTTGATCAGTAGAATGGTTCAACTCCAGTTAATCAATCAGTAATGTTCTCATGTTGATTGTTGGGAGTCATTTCAGCTTAATTTGGATAGGAATCATCAAAAATGTGGGGTCCTTTATAGTCACTTAAGAGAGAAGAACATTTGGAAGGTGCTTCCCGCCCTCTCTAACTGTTAAAGACAGGTAAAATGAAATGGACATGGGGAGGTACAGAATAAAGGGATCCTAGATGGATGGCCTGTTTTAGATATTCAGCTTTAGATACAGTCTGTTCATCGCTAAAAATGAGCAAGAAAGTTCAACAGTGTTGGCACTGCTGTACAAGGTAATACAGAGAACATGGACAGAAAAATTTAAATGATAAACCACAGCAAACGTCAAAGTCAATGCACAACGCCAAAGCACAATGGATGAGCAATGCTGATGAGCAGCTAACTTTTCTCTGAATAGGACTGGAAGGAGAAGAGAGAAACACATTCCTTAATTGCAAATGAGAGAAAGCCAAGCAGTTAGGTCATTAGGAAAAAGAAAAAAAAAAAAAAAAGAAAGGAAGGGGAGGAAATGAGGCTACCCGCTGGGTGTGGTTTTTTGGGTTCCCTTTCCAGAAAGAAAATAACAGAGGAGGTATCTTTCCTTTCACCAGATGGGAGAGAGAATAAAGAGCAAGGCCTCAGTAAATGGGAAGCTGAAAGTCTCTGAGTGGTCAGGGACATAGAGGAGAAAAAGAGAAAAGTAATTTTCTAAAAGGATTGTGTTTTTTTTTGTTTCATAGACAACAAAGCCCTGAAGTGAGACCCCCCACCCTCAGTCCCATAGGTCACTGTGTTTCCATTGCTTTCCATGGAACTACGCTTTGTGCCTTAACTCAAAATTTAGGTTTTTTGCGTTTAATGATTTTATATGAAAAGTTTAAGTCCAGACTTGTCCAGTTTAATGTAGATAATTCTTAGAACCTCTGAATAGAAAATTGGCAGGAACTGTTTAACTGGTATTTCCAAGGCAATAATGATTCTTTGCTTTGCTTTGAGAAGACTTACTATACAGAGGCCTTTACTACACTGAGTTGAAGGAAATCATTTAAAATGTAATATTATTTTCCAAAGTATAAAAATAAAGGACCCCATCCATCCTAGTGTAATACTTGGAAATGATGGAGTTTCATCAAGATGACTTGACCCAGGATATTTATTCTCATCATTTCACCATTATAGTCCACATGCAAAACAGTCAGGAAAAAAAAATAGCAGGAAATATTTGTAAAGCAACCCTAGCAAGCTGAGACTCTTTGTGTTCCATGAACACTAGCCAGATAGTGTAAAGATGGCTGTGAGATTTACAAACAAAACGAAAACTTGCAAGGTTATTAATTCAAATCGCTTTTAGGCAGTTTACTTCTTGTCCTAGGCCCATAAAAGTGAAATAGGAGCAAAAAGCTGCAATTTACAAGAAGCAAAAGACAGCTGACTGGTCTGATGCTGTAGGAATGACTTTCCTTTTCAGTGTCTACCCCTCCCACTAGGATCACTTCAGGCACAGGTTGCATAACTCTGGCTTCTGAGTTTTACACCCCTGCTGCTTAGCAAATAGCACATAAATGCTCATCAAAATGTATCCTTTGAAGTTATACCATAAACTGATATGCTAAAATGAAGTAGGTAAAGAGTCAGTTTTATCTGGCAATTCTTCTGCCCACGCCCTTGCAGCTTTAACATTTGGGAAAAGTTTTTGCTCTTTGATAAATGGAAAATGATGCATGTGTTTTGGGATGACCGCTCAAGGCTCAGTTATTACATTTAAATCTCATCTCAGCAATTTTCTGGCTTCTGATAGTTTAAGAAAAATTGCCTTGGCTTAGAGTAGATGTTAACCTTATGAGGGATCAACTCAACTGTTTTTACTTGCAGCACACACATATTTTCCCTATCTCCTGATACCGAATTAGGACTTATCCTAATCCCGCTATACTGAGTGGAGATTCTTGGTGGTTACTCTCATAATTCTAACCCTACAAAAAGCAAAATTCGTATGGAAATCAAATTGTCCATCTCTCTTTCTCACGTCTAGAAAGGATTAACCCTGCAGAGGGTGTTTGCATGGAATATGGTGGAAGTGTTGGCCTCATTCAAAATACATAGTCTCATTGACTAATGAGAAATATAGATACTTACAATCATAGAGTTCTTCTGCTTACACTTGATGTTGAGAGAAGTTATACTGGAATAAGAGAAGTTTAAAAAAAAAAACAAAACCCTGCCCTATCTGCGATCTATCTGATCTCAAAAAGAAGGTTAACTTGAACTTTTGAGGCAGAGATGGAGGACAGACCGCAGCCCTGGTGGAAATTCCTCATAGCAAAATGTTGCAACTCACCACTGTACACAAAAAGCTACTAGGGTTAAGTGAATCATAACTTTCTAAACCTTAACGTTCCAGAGAGCAGAACTAACACTACAGTGTGTGCCAACAACAAGGGATTGGAAAAAAACATTTTTCTTCTTGAAGAAAGTAGAATATTTTCCAAAGCCTCCTAGATGGCTCTAGGTTTGCTTAGAAATCGGTGTGGTCAAAAGAAGTAACAATGCCTTTCATAGTTTTAATGAAGAACAGCTTTTATTTCTTCTATTATCAAAAAGAGATAATAACTTGTTGTAGCCATACCTTTGCAGAGACAGCACAATGTAGAATAATAGACATAATTTGGATGTTCGATGAATGAGAAATATTCTTTGGATTGGCTTAATGGCATAAATGCACTAATCTGAACACACGCTACTTCCTTACTTACTTGCTGGAGCAAGAATCCAGATCAGAGACCTATTTAAGCATGCTGCAGCTCCAAGCAGTACTACATACCTGCTTCTTTTCTATGGAAATCAGGAAAAAAAAGAGGAACCTGTAGAAAATTTTCCTTGATTCTTTGATCTAAATGTAGCCATACCGAACCACTGGATAACTAAACTCAAAGGCCACAATTTTCATTACAAGAATATCTCTTTGGGGAAGCAGCAAAAGAAATATTTATGTAAGACACAAAACTCTCGAAGTTTCCACAGTGCTGATTTTTTCCCAGGAACTGGGAATTGGCTCAGGGTGCAATAATCCTCCTGAAATCCTTAAGTTCCAGGTCATTTGTTAAAGAATTGTGCCTTCACACTGTCTTCTGGCCTTGCTGAGGGAGAGGGAAAAGCCCTGTGAGGTTAAGCAATCTAAATGAAAATGCAGATATACAGTGAGCATTTAGCCCTAATAAAGAAAATTAGCCAGTGATGCAAAGGAATCTTTCCATTTTCTGTGGAGAGACTTTTCATGACCTTTTAATCATTTTTGAAACAAAATTGTTATGCAACGGGTCATTCCTAAGAGTGATAAACAACGTAAAACATTTGTTTAAAACAAAGCTTCACTGAAAAACATTAGAAAACCAATAAAAGCATCGTGTAAAAATTATTTGAAAAACATAACATTTCAAAAACACCCATGTCTTAATTCCAGAGGCTTTCAGTGTTTGCTTTTTAAACTAGCAGTTTCCAATAGAGCAATCTAATTCAGGGAAGAGAAAACCATCTTGGGAACTTAGCAGGAGAAGGCAGCTGTTTGCCTCTTTGTCACAGCTCGGAGATGAAGTGTGCCTTGGAGTCCTGCTGTTTCTCCACCAAGCTGTGTTAGTGAGAAAACTCTTAATGTGGCTTTGGCACCTGTACAGGGTATATCCCTTCTGGAGCCTTCAGCTGTATTTATTCTCAGTTTCCAACTAAAGGAATCTTCAAAACAATACATTGCCTATTTATTCTTCAAAGATACAGTGCATTTAGAGGAAAGTACAAAGAATAATGCAATTAGAGCAAAGAGTAAAGAATAAAGAACAGGATAAGAGTAACAGGCCTACACAAAGGAAGCTATAAGGTTCCCCAGCCTTTTGCCCCCAGCTCTCTCCATCACTGGAAGAAAGAAAGAGTTTGTCCTGTTCAGTGACTATCTTCTGTATGTTTGCCAGCATGTCAGCTTTCCACTGACATCTGCTTCAGTCAAGCTCTTCTTTCCAGAGTCTTCAAGCTTTAAAATCTCTTTTCATCCTTTATGTAGAGCAATCCATTCAAGTATCTGCTGAGTCAGACAGGGTATTTTGTTCTGTATTGTTAGCTCAGCTTTTGTAATTTTAATTCCTTTGAAGTTATTTATGGCAAGTGTCTTAGCTTCATCGTTTTATTTATTTTTTCTACTTGGTTTCATTAAAGAGTTCTTTACACCTCATCCTACCACAAGAAACCTGCCATAACCAAAACATACAGTGGACTGCAGCCCACTTCATCATGCTATCCCTGAGAGCAATGCCCTTTTCTCTTCAGTCTCTTCTTAGAAGTCTTCTTCAGTCTCAAGTCACTATGCCTTTGAACACATCACAGAGCAGATACAGGGTAATTCTTAGTGCTGCAGTGCCAATCACATCTAGATCAAGTAACAAACAGTAGACATGGTTAGACCTTTTGACTACATTTTAACATATGTAATGTTACAGAATTTGGTGCTAAAATATCACAACTAAATTGTGCCTACATCACAGCTACACTGAGTGTATTATGAAAATATCACGCTACCATCAGACTTTCACAGTAAATTCTGTTTTGATTCCAGTTTCTTGCAAGACCCGTTTGTTTTGCCTTTCCTGACTCTTGTTATGAGAGTAAACTGGCTTTACTTTTCTTTAAGATCTCTCCTCTCAGACCTTCAGCATCTTAACTTTACTGTTGACAGCCATCACTCCTCCTGCTTCTTATCAGGAGATAAGAAGGTAATAAATGCTTATTTTTTACCTGCCTTTTAACACCTGAAAGTGCTTGAGTCTTAGCAAGGCGTGTGACCCTCTTTCCATCACATATCAGTCAAGAAGGATATGTTTGTTAGAAAAAGTCAAGGGAAAGCATGCTGACCTACACACAGTGGCTGTTAAGTATTAGAGCTATTTTTCTGAAAAAATATCCTTTTTCAACTAGCTTCTCCTCACAGAGAAAAATAAGTACAGCTTTTGCTATTCAACTGGCTGTACATAGTAGAAATATTTTATATAAGTTCGGTATTTTACAATCCTTAATTTAGAATTTGTTCAAAGAGACTACAGTAAGAATAAACCAAGCTGCAGGCAGGATTGTTTTTGATTAAACACATGGGAGCAGCAACGAGTAGGAGGGAGAAATCAAAATAGCCAGGGTCCTGTTTTTGCTACAGCTCCGTCTAAAAGCTTTAGAAGGCTTTGCGGGTACAGGCCAGAGGCATGAGTTGTGTTGCTTCCCCTCTGGGGAGGATAGGGACTGGCAAGGCGTGAATTGAGCAACTTGCTTATTTGAGCATTATGCTGGAGACATTTTGTAATGCCGACAGTTGCAAAAGGCAAGGTTTCTGTTACATTATGCAAATACTCTGTAAGTGTGCATTCCTTCCTATTCTGCCACTCACAGGGTAGAGAATTAGGGAAACAAACTCACACTGAAAAGAAAGAAGCACAGAGGTGATGCCAAATGAATAAGAGAAAAACTTTTGTAACTAGGACAGTGTTGTGAATACAGACGATTATTTCACTGACACTCGTTGGATTTGTGCCCTCTTTTTCCTAAAGCTATTAAAGAGGTACATTCAATGTGTGTATCGCTACACAAGCAGTTCAGCAGCAGGCTTGGTTCTTTGCCGAGGTTTGCTGGTGGAAACTATTTAAGCTTTGATTTCAGACAACTGCTGTCAGAAAGTCTTTGGATTTTAAAGTGGGGGTGCATGGCCCTGGGCTCAGAGGAGAGTATGTCCAGACTGCCATTGGAAGAGCTTAATCCGTGTTGCTCACAAATGACTTGTGTCAAGAGGGCTTCTCAAGGGCCTGTTTAGAGTAGATTTGGTGTTCCTGTAAGCTACTGCTGAGGAGATAAAGAGCCTTTGGATTGTCCTTTCAGCAAAGAAAATGCTTCACTTTGGCATAGCTGCCACTGTTGGCACTGACAGGTAAATGCAATTGTATTGATTCATTCTTTGAAACCCCATTCATGATTTTGTAACACAGCGCGGACAAGAGGAAAGAAAATCTCCTCCTCTCAGACAGTTCCTTCAGAGATCATGGCCCCTACAAAGTACACAGCTTGTGAAGGTTGGCCCTATGCTACCTACTCATGGTCACTTTGAATTTGTCATCTTCATGCTACTGCTCCTCTCTATATCAGCCTAGTAAAGGTTAAGATAATTTCTAAATAATCAAGAAGAAGGTTGTAGGGGGATTTACACGAGCTGAATGCCTTTTGATCTGATTCTAATCTTACGCACATCATTGCAGCTCCTTTAACTTCACAACTGCCACTTCTGCTTTATGCCCATAGGAATGAGAAAAAAGTAAGCCCGTTAATTAACAATAAGCTTGAACTAAGCAGCAATTCCTAACTGATGGACCCCAAAACTGCAAAACAGTGCACTGTGTTAACTCTCTTTTTAAGTGTGGAAAGCATGTCACAGGGAGAAACTGCTTAGTTCATGTAGTTTACACCAAATCAGAATTAAAGCATTTTATTGATTTATTAATAAGACACATTAACCGGCAATCAGTGAATTATATATTCAGAATCAATTTCAGTAACACATGAGGCAAACCGTAATATTAGATAAACAGCTGCAGATTCTAAGCACCCTTCTATAACTGAAAAAATCGACACTGGTATTTGAAATTTTAGTTGTTGACAAATTTATGCTGTTTCCTCTCCTTCAGATGAACAATTTTGCTTTCCTTAAATTAAGAACAGTCATAATGGGACTGGATGACTCTGAGGAATGTTAGTAAGGAGTGGTTTCATTTGCTCAGTTTCAGTTTAACTTCCAGTAGGGTCTCGGTACTGTCTGATGTCTCTTTGCTGGGTCTGCTAACAAACTTATCCGTTATTTGTCTAGTAACAAGTGGGTCTGTATCTGCATCATTCCTTGACATTAATCCTAGGATTATCTATAAAATAAAATAAATTTAAATTATTATATCATTTGTGATTCAAACTTTTAGTTCCTTTTACCCAAGTTGGAAGGTGGGAAAATATGCCAAATGTTGTTCCTAGAAATAATTCACTTTGACTTATCTGTTAAATTATCATTCATTTTGTCTTCTATACTTCATAGCCTTTTATGAAGACGTGTTTCTCATTGCTGCAACATTTCATGTTGCTGAGTGAAGGGAAAAATGTTCGTTCTGCTGCTATACTTGAGTATTTCTGAAAATAAATGGAGGGTTTTTTGGCTTTGAACTGCTAAGCCAGCGTTTAACATGAACAGCCAATATACTACAGTATACTATATTTTAGAGAAAGGACATAAATGTATCACAGCAGAAAAAGATTATATATATCCTCTTACAGCTGCCTATCTTTTATAAATCATACATGTATAAAAGCATATGTGTACACAAAAGCAAAGAGCAAAGTTGTTGCAGTTAATAACTTAGGGGTCAAATCCAAACTAGATGGATTTTTTAGTTTGGAAATAGTTTTTAAATTCTTTTAAAAGACATAGGTTAGAAAGGCTTCCAAAAGACCGACTAGGGGATGAAAGATCAAAATCAAGTCTAGTAGTAATTGCTTTACAGTTTCTCTTCTGTTGCAAATATTGTTACTGTTGTTGTTGTTTTCAGGGGTATGTACTCTCTACTGTAATAGTCTCTCTGTGATTTGTTTTTCACATTTTGAAACAGCACTATTTCAGAATAATAAAATGAATGACTGACAAAGTCGACCTTTGAGATATCTAAATTATATTCTGGGTGCATTTTGTTTTATTATAAGAATTCGTATTTAATGGTTATTTTTCATCTGTTTAAAAATATAACTTCTGGTCAATCTCAAACACGTTCAAGGAGAAAACAAACTAGCAAGACCAAAATCATCACCAAAATCAATTTTAAAATGGGCCTAATCACATTGAGAGGAAAAATTCTTCATGATTCTTGCAGGTAATCATCTCATGTTTTGAAGCATGAGATTTAACATATCAATATTATTTTAAAGTAGAGGAGAAAGTGAGACAAAAATATTCAGAATAATGCAGAGAGCTCCCCTGTCAGAGGAAGAAAGGGAGAAACAATAAGACTTATCTGATATGTCTGTACTGGTACATTGCTTAGGCCCAAAGTGTGGTCCCGACAACGGCATGTGATGCTCCATACCATTTAATGGTATATGGCTTTGGCCAACCTGCAGTCTGCTAAGCAATGCTAAGGGGCTCGCAGGGGACAGGGACGGTTCCTGCTGGGCTGTCTCAGTGCAGCCATCCTATTTTGGAAGGGAAGAGAGGTTAGCTGCATGGGTGTTTGCCAGCCAGCCTGTAGGCTGGAGAATGGTCCTTGATGCTTTTTACTACTTGCATAGACATATAGCCATGCAGTCTAAGGACAGAGTGGACAATCTTTATCTTCCAGGCAGGTCTGCTACACACATACACTATAGATTTCTCCCAGGAGCTAGATTAAACTATACCTATTAAAGAGCTAATTTCATCAAAAAGTACCAAGTCAAAGAGTCTATCTACTAAGGCTTTTTCTCTGTGTACTCATCTAACTTACTAGGAACTTGAATCCTACTTTCAGCTCAATTCGTCTAGCTTCACTTTCCAGCTATTGATCATATTGTGCCTTTGTCAGGAAAGCTGTAAATCTACCGAGTATCAATATTTTTCATATGTAAACATTCAAGTAGTTTCCCAAATCTATCTTTGTTCATTTTAACATCTAAAAAATTGTTGAACCTATGTTCATAATTGCATTTTAGTATGAAAAATTTGGCTTTTCTAGTATATAGCTGTTTTATATGACACATTACTAGCAATTTCGATTTGTCAGCTGATCAATCTTGTGTTTAGAAAATCTGCACATCTGCCAGATTGAGCCTAATAATCCAGAAAGAATTAATTCTTAGCTGAGTCAAAAATATATGTTTTTCAAATGATTTGCAGAGACAGACTTAGTTCCTCCTGCGTATTTTGAATGTTATCTCTTTAATAGTTGTCCTCTAACCAGCATGTCACAATAGGTTACTTTTCCCCCATATCCTTTCTAAATCCTTCTGTAGTTTGTTTAGAATGCTTCCTCTGATTTTCTCTCTTAGCACTTTATTTCATTAAATAACTTTCCCCGTTTTTCTAAATTCTACCTATTTATTTTTGGTGTAGGCACTTTCTGTAATTTGTTTGTTGTACACTTTATCTGACACAGACTTCACATTTTTAGGAAACACTACCAATTTTGTTTCTGTTTCTGTGTTTTAAAGAACACTGACCTAGTTCTTTAAACCATTTAGAAAAACTGAAATTCTTCATTCCCCTTCTGCTCTGTTTAATGTCGAGCTGTTTTGTTTTTCTTTTTGGCTTCTTCCTTTATCCCCTGTCATTCTACAAGAAAAGAAGATTTTGTACAAAGTTTGGTGAAAAGAGACTCGTGGAATTTCCCTTCTCCCTCAACTCTTTCTGAGGAATTTATGATAGGGAAGAATGATCCAGACCTTTCACTGGCTGCCTTTGTTGGGTGTGGAGAAAGGAAGGTCACATCTGGAGAGGCACAATAATTTTAAATCTGTGAAGCTGAAACACCATGGAAAGACTTTCACTATATGAGGTTAAATATGCTTGAAGGGCAAAATTTTCAGCCGCTGGCAGAAATCTCTGCTCCACAGAGCTGCATGATGAAACAAAGAACTTTGTTATCTGCTCTCTATTCATCTTACCATTTGCCTTTTGCACACATGGTTAATCAGTGCATCATCATCATCCTCATGTGTGTTTCTGGAGTGACAGGTCGAGAAAGGCTGACCAGGTTTTCGACTTTCGGGCTATTCCAGTAGCCTCCATCTTCTAGCTCATTTTTTAAAACTAATTTGCAAGTAGCTTTCACAGAGAAGACATATCACAGACATTTTTCCTGGCTGTAGTGCGATAATACCAGTATGCAAAACAATAAGCATGATTTTCATGCTAGCTAAATACATTATGCTTATAATTATTATTACTTAGTCACAGTCAATTAGGGTTTTAATATGAACACGTAGCGTCTCCCTGGACTGGATTTGGAATCTAATGCTAAGTACTGGTCTAGACTTAGGAGATTTGCTGGCTTAGCTCGATCTGTTAGTTGAGTAATATATTTTACTGATGGAGCCATGCTGGAAGAAGGCCTAGTAGTTATACCAACACAAATGTCCTTTTGCCAGTATAGCTTTTACCCTTTGCTTAGGCAAAAGCAAAAGCTATGGCAGAGAAATTTTTTTTCACTTTTTGGGTTTTTTTAATGTTTTGGTTGCTGTGTCTACATTAGAAGGGTTTGTTTTCATTCCCTGGGTATCATAAGCCTATAGGTTGGTGGAGACAGACAGTAAACTTGTCTGTAATTGCATCTGTCCTGATTCTGACAAATTACAGCACATATTGTCACACCTGCTCTACAAGCCATCTGGGCACAAAGACTCTTCAATAACCTGGGAATCATCTATGGAATGATTTTACTGCAAGAGAAAAGCAGTTAACAATTTTCATCTGAGTGCACAAGAAGAGTCCTTTTTAGGAGCAGCTGAATAGACTGACTCTTGGCTTTTGCTGAGACGTTACTCAGGAGCACCACAGCAACTCAGTTTCTCTAAATCTAACCACTGCTTTGCCACAGAGCTCGTTTCTCTTCCCTTTGCTTCTCCCCAGTTTTACTCTGATGCAATTAGAGCTGATCTTACCATTCCTTTAAAGTGTCTAGACGATCCCAGCCTCATGTAAATACTACAACACTTCACAGCCACTGTGAAGTTATTGTCTCACCTAAAATCCTGTGTTAGAGTTTTGGCAAATAAATATTACCCCAGAGCATTTTTGGATCGGATTTCATCATTATGTCTGGTTAGGGTCTAAGCCAAGCAACCTTTACCCTTGATAGCAGCTGTTACCCTGCTCAGGTCAAGTAAGCTATGATTTCCTATCTTCCTTAAGCTAAAATATGTATTGAATCAAAACTCTAACGCAGGTGAGCAGAGAGTCTGTATAAAGATGTTGAAAACACTTAAAGTTGTTGTGTAGGATCAATATCGGTTTAACTGTGTGACTAAAGATCAACTCCTTGCTTACTTTTAGCAGGCACCTAACTAATATATTAAGCATAAAGCATCCAGTAAATAACAGCTCCTTTTCAAAAGAATATTGGTATTTCCTACTTGATTTCAATTTTAATTTTGAATGGAATTCATGCCTTGTTTCTTATTCTCATCTATGTTTGTTTTCTTTAGGGGGAGGGAAGTGGAGGTTTAGGTAGCTGAATGCAGCGATGCCATTTCTGAAAATAAGGATAGATGACTGCTTCCTGAAAGATCGCCAACAATAACTAGTTGAGAGACAGTTAACCCTCTTCTTCTTGCAAGTGATTTATGAGACAGAAAACAGCATTTAATGAGGTCAGATGGCCCTGAGGAAGAGCAACAATACAGTTAAGCAAAATAAGCAAAAACAATAGGGAAATCTCAGGGAATCTGGCAGACATATATATTAGAGAGAAAAACTAAAAGCCCTTAGCAGAAGAAATGAGTCTCTGGAATGATATTACTAAATAACTCAGCTCTACTTTTTCCTCATATACCACTCTATAATTTCAGATTCATTTGCCCTGCATTCCACAGCAAAGATTATATATTTGACTATGCTAACATAGCGTTTGTTTCACATATTTTTAAACCCAAAACTACACAAATTTGTTCCACTATTTTATTTTTGATTCTAGCAAAAACTAAATGGTGCTTTATTTTATAGTAGCAAAATAGAAGTCTTGTTTGTGTTTTGATTTCACATTTGTAATTTCCAAATCTAAGATTTTTTTTAAGTTTTTCTCATGTTGTGTTTGCCATTTTTAAGATGAAATAATCACCTTTTCCCCTTTAAATTGTTTCCTGTTTATAGGACTAGAAAAAAGAATGTAAAATCATCCAAGACAAAGCCTAATGTTAAAATATTTTTTCTTCTGATATTTCTACAGTGGAAAGCTTACCCCTGCTCTTCATTTTTGACTTTGCACATCGCTTACACATTGCTTTGTTCATTATTTCTTTTAATCAGCTACTGAAATTAAAAACAGATAAACTCTCATAAATGAACCAATAATTCAAAAAACCCTCCTCAATAATATATCCAGCTATAATTTCTGAGCCAGCTCAAAATAACTTTTACCAGTTTGTAAAGGCTAACAACGTGTAGGTCTTTTTTTCCAGTTGCCTCTGACTCAGCCACTAGATTTCTGAAGCACAAAATTCACTTGAAATAGTATATAGACAGAAAACATGCTTTCTAAAGCTGACTTCAGAGAGAGAGAGAGAAAATTTAAAAAAAAAAAGTATTTTTTTTCTCTCCAAAAGACTAAATATTGTCCTTTCTTTCATGTTTTCCTTTATTGCATTTAATCATTTCTATTTTTACAGTAGCAGCATGGACTTATTAAAAAAAAAAAAAAAAGTCTTTTCTTATCTTGCTATACCTTTTCTAGTGAAAGCTCTTCAGGTCCATAATGGTCTCTTATCTTTTTTTTAACATTTTCCAAGACTGTGGAGTGTATCAAAGCTGCCCTGAATTTACAAAAAGTGACTCATATTCTGCAGCTTGATTCGTCTGGAGTAGTCATCTCACTAACTCCTGAACTTCTTTGTTGTCCCATTGGTAATAAAAGGTTTCATCTCTTGAGCTTAGATTTCACCGCTACAAATTTCCATTTTCCAAGGAAACCTTGTTTGACGCCCCAAAAAACTTTTAAAAATTGGGACTGCTAAATCCAAATAAAGAGGATTATGACATAAGAATATTCCCTGGGACCTCTCATGTAGTGTTTTGATCAGTTGTTTTCTATTTACACTGTGGACACATGAGTGTCAGTTTTAGTCACACTGATGTCCTACAGAAGAGCACACTGGGGTAATTGTCCCAGTTTGTTCCCAACATCTGGCTGCCAGCAGAGGCAGACAGATAGCATATTGAATGGATGTCTGTGCTGCTCAGCAAAAATAGCGTATAGCTATAATGGAACTCACTCCTTGAACAGAGGCCATATGGTCATGTCATTCTGGTGCTGTGCCTGACTTACTGAGTCATGCTGAGAGATTAAGACCACAGCTGATAGAGACAGTAGTTGGTATAGTCCCAGTCCAAACTGTGGAGTGGTGAGGCAGCACAAGCTTATGATGATACAACACAAAAGCAGGCACCTGGGGATCCTGTTTTTCTGCCTGTGGAGCAGGAAAATGGGCACAGGCCTGATCTGATTTGACTTGAATCTGGTGTGATGGGGATGAGCCAGACCTACCATTCATGGTGTACCCAGGTAGCCAGCATAGGACATGCAAGGCTGAAGATGCACGAGCAGGCAGACTCCACAGCACGTGTGGTAAAGTCAGCCCTGAGTGCAAAGATCCCAGTGTGCGCTCAGGACTTAGGGCACATCGTAGATATTCAGATATCCCAGATCAATGTGTTGCTCCAGACTTTGCTGATGAGAGGGCTGAATGCTTCTTAGTGTCCTCAGTCTGCACTGTGTGGTCATTATACTTCAGCGAACTCATTGCTGGGCTGTTCACTGAGTAGATGTACTACCTCTGTGCTCTTTGCCTTTTTGACAGCCTCCATCCTTTTTCTTGGAGAAGAGATTATTTTTTTCTCCCTTGTCACTTCATGAATAGCAAACAAACACCAATATAAAATCAAAGGAGAAACTATAGAGCCTACTCAGAGAGAAAAATATATCACTGAATGTTCCAACCCTGAAACCAGAGTTGCTCCCTCCTTTAACACTGACTGCAGCAATAGTACTGATGCTCAAGGCTGATGTGTATGGCTCAAAATGGTCTTGATCAGAAATACATCACGTATTTGTTTGCACACACAGTTTGTCCTATAGCGAGGTCAGTTTTTCATCACAGTGGTGGTCTGGCGTCCCACAACAATGCGGTGGGTGTCTTTTGAGTCATTTCAATGTCCTGCAGAGCAACCTTCTCCCCCACAAAATAATAATAGCCCAGGTTTACTCACTTCAGCTGCCCAGCAGATGCGTAAGCAATCATGTTTTTTTTTATTTTTGCAGCATTTGTTTCTTTCTGCGTCCAGTTACTATACTTCATGTATTCTAAAACGTTTCATTGGCCGATGTTTTTCTCACACAGTTGATATTTCTCTGGTCATAATTATTAGCATCCTCCTGACTCTGTTAAATCACCTTGGCATATAGACTTTTTAGATGCAATTTATCAATTTTCTAGGACCTATTTCTTCTTTTCTGTATATCAGATTTAGTATTTCTGTCTGAAACTAATTGAAAACTTTTTTTAAAGGTAGACCTACCAAAGCAACTACTAGTGATGTAGATGTTCCTGATATTTATATGTAAATCTTTTCTAAGTATTTTATATGTGTACGGACATGGAATATTGAGCTAATATTAACTATACTAGACTACCTTCTCCCTCCATTGTCAGTAAGTGAATTTGAGATGGAGCTTAGTTTTAACTATACTGATTGTCCTTGAAACAGGTCCTGATTACCAGAAGTCTTGGAAAATGTATCTATATCTGCTGACTGTCTGGTAACATGGATGTAAAAGTCAGTATTTGTCTCATGGAAAATTGAAATTCCTTTCAGACTGTTTCTTATGACTCTTCTTCTGAGTAGATAGACTTTGTGTCAGGTTAATATATCCCTATAGTAGAAATCCAGCTAAGAATGTGAAAAGAAGTGCCAAGTGCCATAGACTTCCCTGAAGTCTCGAGATTAAACATCTACTCATTTAAAAAAAAACGTGGCACCTCTCAGAATAGTAGGAGTGTTTAGCATAGCTATTTTCAATTTTACTGGGCTCACTCCAAGCTTCATTGCAAAGGAAGCAATTGCAAATCTTTTCAATATCATTTATGGGGCGATTCAGGAGAGAATAATTACTTCAGTGGTATTTAACCATAAACAATTAATTCTTAACTAAGTGTATGGAGATGATATTAAAGACAGGAATTATAATGAATTTGCTGTTACACTTTCCTCCTTTTCCTCAGACAGTCAACCTTTGAGATCCTTCTGGTCATTTCAACTAGGAGAAGAAACTTATGGGAGAAACCATTGCTATTCTTTGGATGCAGCTCTGTTTATTTGCAAAGAATATATAGTCCTATTTCTCTGAAAACATCAGCAGTTTTAAAAAAGGAGACCATTGGAAGCATCGTTTCAGGCAGCACTAAACCCACGAAGGTCTGCAGATTTTTTCTTAGGAAGAAAAGCTTAGTATTCTTTCTTATGTCTCTTCTTCCCTTGATCGTCTGCCTTTTTTTCTTTCTTAGTGTGTGTAGGTTCTCACAGCTCCTCACACAAACAGGACATGTTATTTTGCCAGTCAGTGCAGTGATCCTCTGAATCCTATAAGAGATCCGAGAGGAACTTTCTTGGGACCACATGATTCAGGCTTCACATAGGCATTGCTGTGGGCAACAGAGCACCACCAGACTTCCTGATTCATTATTTAGATGGGGAGTGGTCTATCCAAGCAGTGAGGAGGTTCTCGGATGTTAGGGAAGAGAGGGACAGACAGCATTTGGTTATCAGTCAAAAAGAATGACACTGATATCCATTGAGTTATATGTGTCTGAAGTGCAGGCTGGGCTCAGGATGAGGCCAGTTGTGGGTGATTTTAAATTGGTACTGTAGTTAGGCTTAAAACTATTTCTGCGCTTTTGGCAGGAGTCATAAACAAATACCAAGTTATGTAAAGCTAGCTGTGGTTCTGATGGTGCCAGAAATAAATGAGGACAGTTATTGTATTCTTCTGGAATCATAGAAAAAAGATCATAGTTTTTTTAATCTTTTTTTCCTGTCATAATAATACATCATTAACTGAAAAGAAAATTTCCTTTTCAAAATGCTTAGCAAACAATTAAAAACAGGTTGTATCCACATAATTTGATTTTAATACTTATAGTTCACTCCCTCTGCCCTCAGGCTTTTTCCATGTCTGTTTCTTTTAAGTGTACTGTCAATACAATGGAAATCCTGTGACAGTGAAAATCTGTGGTCAAAATATGTTGAAAAAGCAGGGAAGAAGCTCTTATCTATAAAAATGTGATGGATATTAAAAAACCACAATAATTCATACTGTTTAAAACAAACAGCCTGTGAAAATACTTAATTAAATATGGCACTATTAATGCTGATTATTCTTCTCTATGCTATGGTTCATAAATTGAGAATTAAGAAGAAATTACAAGGCCTACAAGGCTAGCATAGGCTGATCTTTCTGCAAGGAAAGCTCACATGGAAGTGCAAAACCTTATCTTCTAAAGAAAAGTCTATTCTTACCTCCTCGACCCTCTCAAACTTCCTCTCAGCCCTTCCAGATGCTAGTTTTCCTGCAGCTTTGATGGATTACCCCACCTTCTCTTGGCGGTCTTATGAGAGATACCACTAGCTCACTATAGGGTAGAATTAGACTGAGTTTTCAAAAATTTCCATAATGTGTGAATTGTTTATTGGTCATTTATTTATCATTTAATCATTCCAACACTTATTAGTGAATATACTATAAGCAGGTAGGTTATTTGTTGGAAAAGAAGACAAGATCCCTGCTTTTACCAATCACAAAACTGTTACAAGCCACTAATGTCATATAACCACAAAAAAAGCTGAGGAGATCCCAGGAGAAATGTAAGATGCATACTAGTAAGAGTAGGGAAGTATGTACTGAGATGCTGGATGGCATTTTTTCTTATTTTTTGCGAAATAACACATACCTGACATTGCTATTCAGCTTTAAATTCAGGTTTAAATTAATTTAAAATAAAACAGGTAAAAGGCAGAATGACTGAACTAAACCAAGGAATGGCATCTACTTGACAGGAAACTGAAAGAGCTTGGTATGTTTTGCCTAAAAAAATGAACTTAGGGGGGACTTTTTATAACTGAGTTAGTGGGGTAAATGCTTCTGTAAGAGACTATTTAAGCTAAAGAACAGTGCTGGCAAAAGAGCAAATGGATACACATACCTAAGGAGTCCTTTCAGGCTGAAATTTGGGACTGAGGGAAGGCTGAGGGTCTAGCTCTGACCCATAGTAGAAATACTGAACTTGGAAAAAAAAAGATGAGTCTAAAGAAAAGGATAAAAGAGCATGATATCTTTTCTGTGATAGACTGGCCTTGGTGACACAGAGGTATTTCTATGCTTTTATATTCCTATGTTTTCTTGATAATCTGAGCTGCTTTGTATATAAAATGGTTATACTTTTAACATTCTACAAATAAAATTGTTTAATTGCTATAATATGTTTATGCTTTTTCCCCTAAGAGAACTATACTTTTGCAATTAAGTGTTGTGTGAGTATGCAGGCATGTATATGTCAACGCATGTCTGTCTCCTCTGTCCTGCCGACAGCTTTGAATAGCTTTGAATCTGTGGGCTAATGTCAACCAAATATGACATAGGTAGAAGGTCTCAATATATTAAAGAGTATTTTAGTGTCTTAAGAGAAGTTGTTCTTCATTTACACCAAAATTTTAGGCACAAGGTGAAACCATCCTCCTAAAGAAGTGGCTACATTTTTCAGATGATCAGTGACGAGAGGAGATAGTTGTCTTTTAAAGACTTCCAGAAGGAAACTGTTGCTAGCAAGGTTAAATGCTTGAACTCCAGGAATTACAGCCTTCTTCTGGAGACCTATTCCCAATTGACTATATAAGGTACTGAGACATTCACTTTAGGAAGTCTGTTTCACTAAGAGAATGATCTAGGTGCCTAACATCAGCATCTAATGTCATCTTACTGTACACGAAATGTTGTACAAAGTGAGTAGATAAAATGTAAGACCTACAGGACACCCATGTCCTTCTGGAGCAGTATCTGGAGGCAAGGATCTGAAGGTGTCTGAAATGTCACTAACACCTGATGCTAGGAACATGAATTGCTCCCCCAGTGACGAAAATTTAGAAGTTAAGTATAAACGTGGTAGACTGTGTCCTACCTCAAATTGTTCAATGCCAATAGGCATTCAGATAAAGGAGGGGACTGTATGAATGATTGCCTTCACTGATGCTGCAAGGCTGCAGCATGAACAGAAGTATGTCTTAAGCTCTAGAGAATATACAAGAGGAAGTGTATTATGAATGCCCCACATATGGGAAAAATTTCACTTGGAATTTGCACCTAATTAGATACCAGAAAACTTCTTTCCTGACATGATATGTGTGTTTTGTTTGTTTGTTATCTTTTCTTTTGGAGCGCATATAAAACAAGCACAGAGAGGACTGGCTCTCTGACCCACATTTCGTTTAGGCAAATCCTGTGAGACTATAGGACAAATCAACAGGAAATCAGGCCTCAATGCTTCTGCTCTTCATGCAACTGCCTATTTTTTAATTAAATTTGTTTGGGAAAAAGAAGTAATATGATGGGGTCCTCAACCTCCATCCATTTCCAAGAAAATCATATTAGGACAGAAAGCGCGTATTGAAGCTTCAGGCTGCATTGTAAGTACTTCAGGGAGTTCTGAGCATGTGAAAACAGGATATTATGAACAATTCTGTTTTGCATCTTCCATTGGAACAGCTATAATGATAATAATAATAATTCTGTTTAGTTTGAAAGCTTCGAAGCCGAGCAAAACACTGAATGTTCATTGTGAAATACACAGCTGATTGAATTGAAATGATGATGTTACATTAGCAGTCCAAATTATCTATAATGGGACTGAAATTATGAAACTGTCTCTGTTTCAAGGAATTATCAAACTATTTGACTAGAATGTGGTATCTTAATTGATAATGACTAGCATTGAACTATACAGAAGGTCCTTCTAGAACTGGTCTAGAGAGAATAATCATGTCAGGAGGGAAACCTCACTCAAAAAGAAAAACATATGCATGTGTGTGCCTATGTGATTTTGTAGGGGTGTATGTGTGAATGCGAGACTGAAGAGGAAAGATAGCATGCTGAGATTTTCTTCAACCTTTCTTGCATTAGTGGTATGGACACATTGTTTGACTGTAATGCAGGAACCCTGGGATCAAATCTTTGCTTTGCTTGACTCAAATGAAAGACTTGAACCTTGGCTTCCCTAGGAATGTCATCCATTACTACAAAGAAATACAATTTTTTTTTTTAACAGAAAAATAATATTTGATTAAAATTGAAGCTTAGATTAACAAAATAAGAAATTGAAATGCATCACTAGGGAAGAGCTAATAAAGGAAGTATTAACTGCTCTGACCCAACTGAGCTGAAGCTGAGAAAACCCTGTTTAAGCCATTATCCTGCTGAAACAAGCATATAGGGTTTGAGAATCTGTGCATAAGCCTAATATTTCTGAAAGTAAGGACAGTTATTAGTACTGGCTTGAATCCAGAAAAATGCAGCCAGACATTGTGTAAAAACTTCACACAACTCTGCCTTTGTTCTGACCAGCACCACCTTGGAAGTCCCAGCTTTCTCATAACCCCAGACTGGCAATTATGTCCAGGTGGATGTTCACTGAGATATGAATGGTCTAGGACAAAATGACCTAGATCAGTTATGATCCAAGGAAAGATCTAGTGTTTTTCTTCCACAGTGAATAGAAACTTTTCAGTACTGCATTAATTAACAATAGATTATAAATAAGATACGATTAAACTTCAAGTTTATATGAGAGGACATACCCAACATTATTTCTCTATGATAAAACTATTTACAATAAAAGGAGGACAAAATTAGCTCAGTAACATATGTTTCAAGCCTTTAAACCTTAAAAATTTACTCAATATATTTCATCAACATTGATTTGCATCTGCTAGAATTATCCATAGCTTTGGAAAGATTAAGCAATGTGCTGAGTTTCTGGAGTACTGGGAATATAAAGGACATTGTGCGGTATTCCAGAAGAAGATATTAAGGTTGCGCATGGAGGCGTGTGGCTTCCAACAAATCCATGTTGCTGCAGTTTCATATATTTTCTTTATGTAATTACATTCCAAATCACAAATGGCTTTACATGAATTGCTGAATATGTTATGTTCAGAACGCTACAATCACATCCTGGATTCCTTTGTGCCTGCTGCTTGCTATTAGTTGTAATTTGATGGTAAAGAACTATAGTAAAGTTCCTCATAAAATCAGACAAATAATTCCATACTTTTCCCAGGTTGTTCACTGTCTTTCACTTGAATAATAGATTTTCTTTCTGGTTAGCTTTTGAATGAATTCATTAACATCCTTGATTTCAACCCAGATATGGGGGATATAAAAGGTTTTTTACACGCTGGCGGTGAGTTTCATCACATTTCACTCTCTAAGTCTACATCTATATGAGAGAGGGCTACATATGAGCCAGTCACCTAGAAGTGACCATTGGTTCCATGATTCATCCAACAAATTTTTGACATCTCCTTTAATATGAAATTAATTAGGCCCTTAGACTCCAATCAGATGAGTCCGACTCCCAAGCACGGAAACTTGCTGCCTGCATGCAGTGTTTGGCGAGTCTGACATCTAGGAACAGGACATATGGCTTCTTCCATATGATTGACAAGGGAAGCAACTCAGTTTCTCAAACGTGAGTTGGAGACGGTATGTCTCAATTTACAGAGCCCTCTTGGGCTTACGAACTAGGGGGCCTACATGACTGTAAACTGCACTGACTAAACCTCCCATCCCTCCTTTCCCCTCCTCCTCCCTCCCTAAAAGAATTTAAACACGGACGTTATTCTTTTGGCTCGCTCTTGCTTTCTGAAAACACGTCTGGTGAACAAGAGCGTGTTCACCTTTTATATAATCACACAGTCACAGTGCTTGCCAAGTTAAAAGGAGACTTGTTGTAAAATTTTGTCCTAAGACAAATCTGGGCTGAAGCTCACATCTCCCGTGAGATTGAAGGTTATGCCAAGATCCTCCTGCCAAGTCTGAGCTACTGATTCAGACAAAAATGTAAGACTCATGAGTCCAGAGAGACTGAATAAATGACAGTGGTCAGAGCCTGTTGAAGAGGGCGTCACAGCCGCAGCTGCAATCCTGTAGGCTGAACAGCAGCTGTGAGGCAGGCTTAGGGCAGAGCCCCAACTGCTTTACATTATTCCTACATAGCCTCTGCTTGATAATTCATCCTTATTTTGCTGTGTTTACATTTTCTTTTTCTTTCTCTGGCTAGAATTACTGGTAACAGGTGAAAACCACTTTTTCTCCAATGTGGAAACACAGTCAGTGCTGCAGGGTTTTGAAAAGTAAAGTGTCAAACCCAAAATATGTAGTGAATTAGAATACTGAAGTCTCTAGTTCCAATTAATTTTTTTATGCAAAGATATGGAAACGTGTTGGTCAGACAAATTATTGTTTCACACAAACTTGGAACAGTCTGCTTCATACTTAACGAAAAATGACACCCATGTACTGAAATGAAAATGAATACTGAAAGCTTCCCAGTGGACATACAATGAAACAGCAGGTAACAGAGAACAAGAAGTACTGTCCTTGCAAAGTAAGTTCAGTTCAAATTAAATTCATGCTTCCTCTGGAATTCAAAATACTTACAGATATTAAAGTCTCATTGCAGGCTTGAAATCTTGTACTTGTCCTTATTACTATTGTCAGTGTTATATTAAAAGTATAGTTTTTTTCAAGTGGTTAGCTAGCATTGTACATAAAAGCAGAAAATATATATAGCACTTCTGAGTTACGGTCCGGGACGACTTATGCTTCAAGTAAGGGAACTACTGCAACTGGAACCAGAACCCACTCTATTATCTTCAGTCTCCTGCAAATTTTGAAA
The DNA here is from genome assembly GCF_040807025.1 of Struthio camelus. Lineage (NCBI taxonomy): Eukaryota > Metazoa > Chordata > Aves > Struthioniformes > Struthionidae > Struthio > Struthio camelus. The sequence continues at coordinate 146,413,557 of NC_090942.1, read as the reverse complement.
TATTGGAAACCTGACGCCAACATAGGACAGGCCTTTCTAAAGCTCTACATGGAGACTGGAGCAGGAAAGAGGTTCTCAGCAGTGTGCTACACCTCCTTCAGTGGCCACCCAAACATAGAGCAGAGGAGAATAGGCATTGGAATATTTTCTAACTGATGCTGTTATTGGTAGCTATGCACATAATGACAGAAGAAGAGCAGGCAGAATACCTATATAACATCATCCTAGCTTAGCTTCAAATTAAAATGATAGCACATAAGAGAAGGTGCTAACATCTTTTAAACCTGAGAATACTTCCAATAATATGTATTCAACCAGTTAGGTTGAAGCCTAAAATAAAGTTTTAGAAGGAATTTAACTGTGAAGAATATAATATAAACCTAGAATTTAACTGTGAAGAATATAATATAAACCTAGGTGTGCAAAGCTGCTGTGCTTCCTGTATTGCACTCTGCGAATGAAACTTGGACATTACTCACAAGACACATCTGTCAAATGGAAAAGCTCCAACAGGAATAGCTTTGCTTCCTGCTCTGAATGAGGTCGTACAGCAGTTTTGCAGTGTAATGAATGCATTTTTACCAACAAGTGTCTAGTGGTTGTGGGCTAAACATGTAGTTCAGATGAAGACATAAAATCCCACTATGCTTTCCTCAGTTATCAAGGACATCCTGTTATGATGACACATGGCATAATCAGGCTGGCGACAAAAATCAAAATGTTACTTTTCAAATTATTCCATTCAAGGCACCGAGAATCAGTTTGCAAGGAGGAATTTGTATTGTGCATGGGTGATAGGAAAGGCTGCTGTTTGAGGTCATATCTCGGTAACTGCAAGAGTAGCTGAAGACAAAGTGCTTTCACATCATTTCAGAAGCAAAGTTTAAGCCACTACTGGTAAAACTCAGCAGCATTTCTGAAATGGTGCCAAAGTCTGTTCTCAGCTAAATTTGTAGCTCAGGTTGGCTAAGTATCAGCTCACTTGCACCTCACCCAAAAGGAGCAACTTTTCTCAGTGCAGAATAAATCTGTCTTTCTCCCTTTAGTCTCTTTATTCTGTTTGCAGCTTCTTTAGTTAATCTGCAAATAATTAAAAAAAAATCCTGAGAGACAGTGGCCATTATTTATTTACTTTACACTAAGCATCCTCTGTGGTATATTGAGTTCCAGGCATCTTGAAAGCACTGTGGAGTTTAAAGATGCTTTCCAAACCACAGCTATTATTCAGTTTAATTTTTCTTTACTGCTTTAGATGCAAATATGTAGGTAAAAAAAGATTATGTTGAAAACTGTTATGGACTAAGAATGAAAAGCAGAAGGATTTTGTGACTTGACTCATCTTTTCTCAATTGCAGCGTTGGCCTTTTGGTTTTATTGATTCCAGCATCACGCAACCCTTTGTTTAATCTAATGTAGACAAGAATAGGGTGGGGTGTCATTTCTTAATTTGAAACAACGCAACAGAGAGAAAGAGGAAGGCATATATCTTGCATTGTCCTTGCTAGGCATGAATACTAGAACAAACTACCTAATTTGCTTATTATATTCCATCTTCTCTTCCTTTCTTTTTAATACTGGCGAGTTTCTGAGTATTTGTTTTGCTTTTTTCATTGTACAGCTGCAAAGCTGAACTTACTCCAAAAACCTGCAGGCAGACTGAAAGAATGAGGCTAGCCAGTTTGCCTTCCATTACACTGGAAGATGTAGAGGACACATACATCAATTTTCAGATCATCGTTCTTGCATAGAAAAGTAATTTAGTAAAAAGGATCTATATTTTCTATCAAAATCTATGAAAAAAGAGATGCAAGAAACAAGATAAATGTGCTGAAATATCAGTCAGTTAGTGATACAAACAGTGGTTTTGTAATGCTCCTGAAATATATGATCATTAATAATTACTATCATATATTGAATGGAAGTTTTAATAGATGATTGATTTTAAAATTATATGTAAAGAAGACACTTTAAATGCTAACTACCCAAAATTATCTTTTTAAAAATTTTATTTTGGGCTATGAATTCCTTTGTTTTTTCATCAAATGCTTTTAAAGACTCTGTGTATGTGCAGTGTTAAAATAGATCGTGACCACTCAGAAATCACCTTAAGGATGAAAATTAAAAGCAATACTCTTAAGTTTGGATGAGGTAGTCCATCTTTGTTCCAGGCAAGAAAGCTTGAGCAGCAAATGAAGTCTAAGAAAAAAATGCAATGATGTTAAATGAAGTGACGCTACCAATAAGACTTGATCCCCCATAAAGACAATAATAGATTATTCTGTCATTTTCCAGATCATCAGCCCGATGCTAGTCCTTTCCAGAAAAATAGCATTAAATATGGTTAAACATTTTTGAGTAATGTGAAAAGTCCAGCCTGATTAACGAAGTAATGCAAAAATGACAAAGTAAACGAAAGCTGAGAGTGCACTATTTTTCATAAATACTGAAGGATGGACCAACAATAAAGATCAAGGATGGAAAAGTACTTAAAACAAGGGCTAATATTGCTACTACGATTAACAGGTGTGACTTTGCAATAGATATATTAATGCTGGAAATAAAGGTCCCTACTCAAAGTTATGAGTTTCTGGAGGAATCTATCTGGAGAAGTGGTGAAGCTGAGAAATAGAAGTAGTTTTAAAATGTAGCTGGAGAAATGAATGTCATGACTGTTCCCGTTAAGAGACAGACTGGGTTTGATAAGGTGGGAGATCACTTTGTTCTCATCTTCCTGTAAACTCATACCAGAAACAAATGATACTTTTCTGTTTAAGATACCAGCTTGTGATTTTGAGAGCTTAGATTAAACTCTATTTTTGAAATATATATCCTGCACAGCTTTAGAAAAAGAAATCTGCATTTCGCTTCCCACTGCCTATACATAAAACAGAAATGATACATCTTCTTCACTTAATCATTCCCTATGTTCTCTATTTAGATCATCAGCTCATATGAGACAGCATATACAGTATTTCACGCACATTGATTTATTTGCCTGTGAGAGTTCATGGCATCACTGTTAAAATGAAGAACAGAAATATAAGTACAAAATATTTACCTTTAAACAGCATTGAAGGTAAGCTGGTGGCATTTTCCCCTTTTCTAGGGGACTTCTACAGTCAAGACCAGTGACTAAGTCAATTCAACAAATCTGACAGCTATCAAAGAGACATGATCACCTGCATCCTGCAAGGATTGCCTAACCTCTCTGAAATAAGCCATCATGCAGTCACATTCTCATTTGTCACTAAAAAAAAGTAGTTTAGCTCTGAATGCTTATGTAGAAATTTTATTCTCCTCTACTCCCTCTTGTTATTGTTCACTTGCTTGTATATGTGAGACTGTATATTCTAATTACTTGCTAACCACTAGTGGTAGAGGAGCATAGGCTTAGCAGATCATTCCAGCAGGGAATATTTTTTTAAAATACTGGCACTATTTCTCTCCTGTAAAGTGAGAATGTTAAGGTTATTTGCCTGTCTAAATGACCACATTGAATAAACTCTGGACAGCTAACTATTTTCTGAAATCTGATTATTCTTTTAATTATAGCATTATTTTCCTCTTTTCCTGTCTTTTCACACAAACATTAGTTAATTATTGTTTCAGAGAGAGAGGAAATCAAGATCAAGCAAATTATGGCTAAATATGAAGCAAGCTGTTCAGACCATTTAATAGCATTTCTAATTTAATGGAATGTTTTCTCTCTTATTCAGACCAGATTACACAAGATTATGTGTACAGAATAGCCATAAATTCCCTTTGAATCTAAGATAAATTGGAGAGGCTCACCATCTTCCAGGTTTTAATAAAGTATTAACGTTGGTTCATTTACAGATTTTTTGGTGAAGAAAAATTACTACAGTCAAAAGACTCCATTCCTATCACTTCCCCCACACTTGGCACAGATGTCACTGACATTTTAGCAATAATGACTGTTTGGCAATGTACCCTTAGAAGGAATAAACAATAGCTTATATCCTGAGCTGTTCTCGTGACAGATGTTTAATTGAAAGCTTTGCCCTGTCTGACTACATGTGCATTTACTCTCCTTTAAATCTAGATTAATCTAGTTAAATCTTTTTTTTTTTTTTTTAATGAGTCCTTTTGGAGATCAGGTCAGGGTTTTAAATAATGAGTGCCTCTCTGCAGTACTATGTTTTGCAAGAGCTCTTTTCCCAAGTCCTATTTCTTTTCTCCAACTAGAAAGAAATATTTCTTTTGAAAACTGAGGGGAATTTTCTAAGACTTCATGTTACCTTTGGCTCCCAAGAAGGAACAAATAGAGAGATATTGCAACACAATTTAAAATGTCATCGAAGATTAAAATTTCACTGATCAAAATTTCAACTATTCATAGAATATCTACTGCATAGGTTAACAGTGCAACGTAGCTCATCCTTATATAGCTTCCTAGTAACATGTATGGTGGGAAAAATCTTTCATAATGAGGATTTTCAGGTTACCTGTAGTTCTGGCTTAAAAACCAAAATAAACTTTTATTCCTGAATTGGGGTGGATGTTGCAAATGTTAAAATTTCTGGAGAAAGAAATCTAGAAAACCTCACAGGAAGCAGCCGAGAAAAGCTGATGACCCAGGAGCCCTATTTCAGGGGCTAAATTGTATGTTGGGGCCGCTGGAAATGCTGAGATGTACTGTTCCGAGCTTTTAAAAGAATGCAGGAGATCCAGTGGTCGCAGCAACTAACCAGAGGAGCTGGAAGGAATTCAGGCAAGGATCAGATGCAGGTGAAATATTTAGATTTTAAGGCAGAGACAAACATTCTTCTGCTTAGCTCAGCAAGTATTTAAGCATTTGTGCAAAGCAGAATAGCATCAGCAAGAGAAACTGAGAACTAATCCCAGAAAACTTGACATGATATCAAATGATACATTCTTTGAGTGTATATTTTTATTTATATATACTATTCTGGATCAGAATACTAATCACTTAGTAGTACTTATCATATTAATCACTAAACTACCATCTAGAAATCTGGGGAGGGGAGGAAAGGAAAAGGAGGAGAGTTTTGTCTCCTTTTCTATGAGTTTGGCCCCTTTTCCCCAAGTACTGTTCAGTTGACAGTGTTCAGAAAATTTTATTCAATGTTACGGATATTTTGGGGATGCCTGAGCCCACATTTTTTAGAGAATAAAGTATGCATTAAATGAATTTAATAAGTACCAGCTCAGTTTGGTTCGTGGTTTGCTTCTTTAGCCTGTCACCACAAGCATCTGACAATTCAATATTTGCTTAAATAGGCAGAATGAGCATCAAGTAGAGAGTAGAGAAACCGAGAAGAGAGGAATTGATAGGAAATGAGAAATACAACTGAAGCTGTTTTAATATCTTGCTTTTCATACAAAGACTTTCCCAGGAATAGGAAATTTAAACCAAGCAATTCAATAGCTCTCCTTTCAAAGCCTATCATGCACAGCTATCTCATTACCTAAAAGCTTCAGCATTGTGCAGAGACATTCTAGGCAACACCACTTCCATTGCTTTTCAAGATTTCATTATAATTGCAGATACTGTATCACATTTGTTTAGTGGATTTGATTATAATATACTAGGAGATCTAGGAGAAAGATAAACTTGAAGAAATACGTTTTTGAGGCCCTTGTAATATACAAAGAGATTAAATATCTTAGTGCTGGTTAAAGTCTGGACAACATTTTCTCATAACTTGTTGGAAGCTCTGTTCTGTTGTTTTGCTGGAATCACAGACTTACCACATTATTGAGTATTTATGTTTATATAAGAGAGTCTTCTTGCATCACTAACTCAGACTAGGTGGCACCCAGTGGTTAAAGGGACTTGGAGTACAAATCTTGCAGTATAACAAAAAATTGGACAGAAAACAGGTGCTGGTGGTGAAGTGCGCAATTCTGATGTGGTCTAACTGGAGTCCCTCACTTTTAACTCTTCTATGAGGAACGCTAGGTCTGAATTGGAGTTGCCATGCTTGTTTACTCGAGTTTAGGGTCTGGGAAGAAATTAAGAAAATCTGGAGTTCAGTTTTTCTTGATGAGTGTTATCTCTTTAACAGGTAACAGTGAACCCACATTTCAAATTTAAATGAAAAATAGTTTTCATATATACACTTTGCTCTTGCAGCTTTATACTGTTCTCTTGTATTTTTCTACCAAAAAAAGAAAGGCGATAGTAACAACAAAAGAAAGTTGCTGATGGTATAATTTAAGTTGGGCAGATTTCTGGAAAGAAGGAAATAGGGCAACCTTAATAAGGTCTTTTTACCAATCAAGAAGCAAACATGAATAACAGGCAACAAACACAGAGCATGTAATGTGAGTAGCAGAAAGCAGCACTGAGAGAGCTACTGGAAAGTGGGTGAACCTCACACGTTGACGAGACAGAGTGAAGCACCAAATTGATTTCAGGCAGTTAAACGTGCAGCAAAGGTTGCTTCACCACAGAGACTTCACAGGCATATCTGTGCTACAGGTGAGTCAGAAACATGGAGAAAATGACAGCGGCCGCTGGAGGAGCAGGATGGTTTGTTCAGTGCACAGAGGAGATGGGACATTCATTTCTAGGGAGAATTAGGAAAATTAAAGCAGCAGCAGTAGCAGGTAGAAACTGCTACCAGCTCAATAGCTACGGTATCTCTCAACTTGAACTGCTTTATGCAGAGCATGGCATAGCTGCTTGCATCTTGAAAAAAGCACACTGTACTCTGTCATTTCACAGTCACTCATGCCATTTAATGTCAGCAGCCATTATTGTATTATGAATCACTTCATTTTTCCTCTGCAAATATTGCTTCTTTGGGAGTTTATTTAATCACAAAATATTTTCAGAAAGAGGGTTTTAAGGCATATCTTCTTAGCAAAAACTCCCTTTAAAAGAGAGGACTGTAGATAATTCCTGCTTATAACAGAAATATATGCTTGTGTAAAGAGGAGCCGTTTCTAGGAGTATCTATCAGATTTCATAAATGCTGACTCTAATGTGTTCAAGAGGACGGAAAATTGCCATGCTGCTATACCCAGAATTCGAAAGTGTAATGCAAGCCTATTCTGGACAGCAGCATCCATATTTTTTCATATTTAACAGATATAAGGATCAACAGTTAATGGGAGGGGAGTCATGGGAAACTGGTAAGAGGCAAAGGGAATTTTGACACCTGGCAGAATGCAGATAGCAAGATTTAGAGAGGCAAGACTGGAATATAGCTCTGCTGTAGTCAATAGCCCACCTGGTCTCAATCTGCCACTCCAAAGGGGTAGTGATTGCTGCAGTCATAACTGCCCATCCTGTGCAAATATCCCAGAGGTCCTGGAGTTTCTGAAAAGGTATCAAGTGCCTGTATTTAGACAACTGATTACTGACCTTAATCAATAGAATATATTAAGAGCTGCTCAGCTGACCAAAAGATGTGTTTACCTTAGGGTGTGCTGAAAAGATCTTTAGACGCCTTTGACTTTATTCATCAGATCACTATTGACTGAAAAGGATTAGACACCCACTACACAAATAGATATCCATTTGCCTGCACCTATGTTGATACTGCAGATGCTGTAGGGAATATTAAATAGCACTAGATATTTATGTGTAGGCAACTGAATCAAGCTCCTAAATATACATGTCCGCAGCCTAGTGTTGCATCCCTCTAGAAGACCATATAAACTGAATGTGTAATTGCAATTAATAGCTAGCTGACATAGGTAACGCTTATTTTAGAATCCAGAAGATGATAACCATAAAGTAATGCAGTGAGGAAATTTGTCAGATTTACACGTTGTGTTCAAACATTGACTTCTTTGAAAGAAAGTACAATAGGAGTGAAAATAAAACTGTTTTACTGATAAAGGATAATTCTGTCAATAATGGTGTATCTGCATAGAGCAGATAACAGAAAGGCACAGTTAGGCATAATGGGGAAGTGAAAAGGAGTGCTGGACTAGGAGACTGAGATCTAGAGTCATCTTCACCTCTGCCATTGACTTGATCTTGGAAAAACCACTTATCTTACTTAATTTCTGTTCTTTTCCCTTTTCCTTCTGCCCTCTCTACAATCTTTAGTATTTAGACTGTAGTTCCATCTAGCAGGGAAACTCTTTCTACATGTATGCCTCACAAGCAAGAGGTCTTGGTGTTACCTTAAGTGTGTAGGTGATAATTGTATTTACGAGGTGATTCTGTTACGCTTTGGATATTGGCATTACATAAAGTCAAAATAAAAACTATTTCTGAAACCTATTACTAGCCTTTGCATATTAAACCCATTATAATGAACAACAAACAAAACACACATTTTACACCTCTTAGAAGTTATAGATTTTTTTGTTAGAAAAGAGTAAAAGCTTCATTCCACTTAGCTCACCTCTGTGGTGTTGACATAAAATATATCACCTTTAAAAATTAACGTCCTGTTATATTCTATCTTAAGAAGTTTGCTCAGAGGGACCTGCATAAAATGGAGATTAAAGAACACTGTTTTGGACAACATCCCATTGAATCTTACTCACGTCTTTATATTCTTTCTTTTGTTGTTTCCTATTCCAAGGCCACACACATGCGTAAAAAAAAAAAAAAAAAACAACCAAACAAAAGATGAGGAATAGGTGAGGAAATGTAAACTACTGTGCCAATGCATATAGCTACCAATTTTCCACGTTCTCCTTGTCCACTTGCAGAGTCAGCTTGACTTACCCTGTAATCATCTCCCAGCAGTGAGCCAGTGATTATAGCCACGGGGACCAGCTTCTCCTTCCCTTTTATGTAGAGCCATGAAAGCAGAAGGAAAAGACATGACAACAGCTGAAGAAAAAACAGCACCTCTGTGCAAGATTTACTCCGTTCTGGCCTTAAGCCTGCTGCTGGGTAAACAGCTATTCTCTGCTTCCCTTCCCCACTGCTCTCCCAACCAAATGGCCTTGTGGGTGCTAAGTACCTTCTTCTCAGTGTGATTAGAAGGCACTCAGCATCTGACAGGATTGAGCCTAGAAAGCATTTTATGATTGTAATTTTTAAAAGTTTTACAGAAAAATTGTGAACACCTACTCGCCAGACTTAGCAGAGTATTTTCGCAGAAAGACTAGCATTCTCTTTAAAATATTTCATGCAATTGCCACTTTCTTCTGCAGACAATATCTGATGTTCAAATCTTCTAGCTCCTCACTAGGAAGAACAAAAACTACTACCTCTTCATTGCTTAATAACACTATACATTTGTCAGTGCTGCAACACACTGGAGCACCGTGCTTCAAGTAACGTAAATAGCCATCAGATGGCCTTGCCTTCTGTAATTATTTTGTTAACAATAATTTTAATAGGCGTTGTCTTTTATTCTGAACAGGTACAAAAAGATGTAAATCAGTAGCAAGGCTGAGACTTGCTGTCTATCTGTTATCATAATTTAAAGATCATTTCATATTAGAAGACAATTTAGCAAACAGTAGTGAAGACTGTTAACAGGATAATTACCTATGACTGATAACATCTATTCTATTTCCTTTCCCTCTATTAAATAAAGCAAGATATAAAGCATAAATTCCCTTTATAAGAACTGCCATACTGACTCAGGTCAAAGGTCCAGATCAGGGTCCTGTCAGTAGCAGAGGCTAAGTTAGAGAAGTGCATAAGAAACAAGGCAAGTACAGAGCAATTCTTTCCTTGGTTATTGCATATGGTTAGTCATGCTCAGTGGTTTTGATTCTTCCAGATTTCTGTTTAATCCTCTCTGAACCTTTTTATACTTCGGACTCCAAACAACCTGTGATTGAAAATTTCAGTTTATGTAACCTTGAAGAAAAAAAGAAAAAGAGAGGAAAAAAAAAAAAGAGAGAGTATGGATAAGCAAGATCTAATGTGGTGATTAAATATGAAGTGTGACAGCCAGGGGAAAAACTGATAGCAAACAAGCTAAATATTATTCCTACAGTGCTATATACCAGAAACAGATTCATCTTACTGTTTTCTTATAGTATTTGCTTAAGATAGATGAGATTTCCCTCTTCCCACCACTCAAGACATAGAGCAATTTTGAATTAGAATTTACAGAAATAAATTGTGCCCTAATTCCATAAAAAAATATTGAGGATCTTTCAGAAATCAGATTCCAGCGTTGCACCACGACAATATGATCTTGCTCAAGAGCTGGGCTGCCTGGATATTCCCACTGACTTAATGAAGGATGTCAAAACTTCAGAATTCCCAGGGTATCTTCAGAGCGTGATGAATGGATGTGTGTTGGAATAATATGTAACTGATTTCCCCTACATATGCTATATTAGTTTAAGTGAATGAGAATGAATAAGTATGCTTGTGTCAAAACAAGGGAAGAAAAATTTGTGGACATTGACCAATATGAGGGTAATATTTCTTTATTATACTACTACTTTCCAAGGGAGCCACTTCCACATAAACTCTAAGATGCTAAGAAAGAGCTTGAAGGGCAGGCCAGAGGATGGTCACTTCCCATAGCATGTATCTCACCCAAGCCAGAATAATCCTTGTTGCTTATTAAATCACTGTCAGATATAGTTATTTTAAAATAAATTTTAAAAGGCAGAGGAGAGTAGGATTTAATAATGTTCTAATTTTCTAGTAAAAACAAATTTGGTTACGGAACTCACCTACCGATAAATGTAACCCATTTCTATATATGAAATAAGAAACATGTATTCTCAAAGCAGTGTTCAGGTTCAGTGAGAAATAGTGAGTTATATCTCATAGACGCATTTGGCACACAACAGGTTTGTATTTTGCCTATACATTTTGACAGATGTTTGTCATTTTAATGCTATACGTTTTGTATCGCTATCCAAATCATTTTACTTTTTGTGGCTCCATTTTTCCTTTCATGGTTCATTGCTGAGTGCCTAAAACAACAATGAGAATCTTTCAGTTCAGTTCAATGGAACTGTGCTTATCTATCATTCCCTGGTGGAGAAAGCTGGAGAAAATACAATAGAGTCTGTTCTATATCATTTTTATGTCTACAGTTCTTTAGTGGGTATACAGTGCTAGACAGAGGTGCTTAAAAACAGCACTGAAATCAAAATTTGTAGTCCTGAAAATCCCTGCCTGGCTTCTCAAAAACACTCCAAAGGGCCTGCTGACTTTTACTTTATGTAGTTCAAGCACCCAGAGTTCTGTTTCTTTATACGTTCAGGAGTTCTTCAGGTTTGGCAGTGCTGAGTTGGGATGAGATCTCTCTCCCACACTCAGGTAAGGATCCTAGAAAACAAGACTGCTGTGCAAAGAGCTCTCCTGTGTGAGACATAGCCAGGACATGCCTATTTGGACAGTACCCAATTATGGCAATGGATGAGTCTCTTTAAAAAATAACCGGAGAGGAAGCCTGGAGAGTGCCCCCTGTGGCACCGTTGGGCTCTGAGTGCTCTGGCAGCCCCGCTGCCGCCTCGGTCCCCAGCTCTCGCCCATGGACGCCCCAGCCCCACATGGCACCCGGGCATGTACTGAAATGTATAGTTGGAGCATTTAGTGACAGCAGGGTTCATTTTACTCTTCTTTCTGAGGAAGTTAAAATCTAGCGAGCGTAGTCCTCTGTTGCAATACAGTTTAAAACTATTGTGGCCAGAGCAATTCTTTCCACTTGTGAAAGCAGAAAACAGTGTAAGCTTGAAGGTAAGGTGAGATAAAGAGCCCAAAAAGGATTAACTCGAAATAAATGAATTGGGGACTTACTGGGGAGAAGAGAGTTGAACTTATTCCCCTGTTCTGAAGGTGATTTATGCATTTGGTGTTAAGGGACAAAGGTAACAGATATTCTTTGGTCTCCTCTCAAATGAGTAACTCCTGATTTCTCTTCTGTGTTGTTGAGCAGCTTTCGGAAGTCCTGAGCCTCCTTGATGAGGCTATTCATAGCATGGCTGTTGGGAGTATGAAAAAGTTTATACCTTTTCAGTCAGAGGAAAACTTTTTATCTGTTCTGCCACATTCAAGTAACTTCTAGAAGTAATTCTTTATGGTAAGGGAAGAGGGGAAGAGTCTCAAGAGAGCAATAGCAGCCCTTGTCTTGAAAAAGAAGTCTATACACTTTGGTGAATGAGAAGACATAGATGCCTGTCTTAAACACATCTGTAAGCGTCACGTGGTTCACGAAACATGCATTATGTTCAGATCCCTGAGCCCTGAGAAGCTCAGAGCCGCAGGGCTCCTCTTCGCCCGAGGATTTCCTCCCAGCCAGCCGCAGGTGAGTGCGCTGGCCTTGCGGAAACCCCCCTGCAGCAGCCAGACTAGTTTGAAATACACTATGAGACCCTTGTATGGGAGCCTTGTATGAGACCCAACTCTCGCATGTCCTCTGCTGGTATATGCAGCCTCTGTATCTACTAACATGGTTTTGTCTTCACTTTTGAGATGTAGATATTGCAGTGCTTAAAGCTGCAGTCAGTGTCTGAGCCCCTTTTGGGTTCTGTATCTTTACATCTCTGTTAATAAAGTAATGCCTGAGTGAATTATATATATAGGACCTTTATCTGCTATTACTCAAATAGCTGTGAATCCTAAGGAAAGCATTTGGAGTTGTTTTTACTTCAGTAATGGCAAAACTGAGGATATTGCTAATTTAGGCTCTTTCAACGATTAGATTTCATGGTGATGTTTCATGGGGATATTTCTTCAAGTTAGGGCCTTTGGCAAAACATTTAATTAAATCTTTTACAGATAAAGGAGCATGAGTAACTTCCTAGGCTGAGTTTTATTGAACATATACACACACACACACACACACACACACACACACACACACACACACACACACACACACACATATATATATATATATTGCTTGATCAATTTCTTTGATGGAGGGAGAAATACTTAAAGCAGGGAATGAGACACCAAGTATGGCAACTCTCATAATATCTCACCATGGGAAACTTCTTCAGAACAAAATGTTTTTTGCGTATAGGCCTCCAAGCAGTTTCTCTGATCCAGTTTCAGTTTTGGCTTGCTTTTAAGCAGGGACAAATGGCCTAGAAACAGATTCCTCCTGCATTTTACGAAAGATTACAAGGCCTGTCCGGTTTCTCTTTAAAAAACTTTCAACGTTAAATGCACGGATTGTTACAACCTGTGGAGCACATTCTCAAGGCTCCGGGGGTCCCGGGGGCAGCCCTCGCTGTCCCTGTCCTCCCCCCCCTCCCCTACCGGCCTCCCCCCCTCCCCAGCCCCGTCCCCAGCCCGGCCCCGGCCCGGGGCCGCCGCTCGCTGCCCCGCGACGCCGCAGCGGAGCCGCCTCCAGCCCCGACGCCGCCTCCAGCCCCGGCCCCGGCCCCGGCCCCGGCCCCCCCCCCCGACCCCCACCTCGGCCCCGGCCCCGCGGCGTGCCCGACGCCCCCGACCCGGGGCGGGGGCCGCCCCCGGGGCCCTGAGCCCTCGGGGCAGGGGGATGGAGCCCGGCGGCCCCTCCTCGACTTACTCCCGACACCGGTGCCGGCCCCGGGGAACCCTGGCCCCCATTTAGCTACTGTAATCTCAAAGCCTTGAGACAGTATCTTGCAAAAAGAGAGGCTATCCTAGAAATATTTGCTAATTTATAATAATGCGGTTTAGGTTTGAGACTGCCAGCCCCCTCTGTATCTACTACATACAGATTAAACTGTATGCGTAAGAACAATTCGGCAATTTCTCAGTTGTCTGAAACTTGCCTGCGCTGGATTACCGTTCTCTTCCAAGAAGCACAGGTGAATAAAGTTGCACTTTAAAGCACAAAATTAAAGACAACCAGAATGAGTGGCATGCATTAAATCATGACAATGCTTTGCGGTTCCCAGGCTGTAATGCACTTTGTAGTAGGAAATTAATCAAATTTCCAATGCAGTGGGGAATGCCAACGCAAAGCGTAAGCAGAGAAATGACCTGTGTGAGTACCTGGTCTGCTTCCCTATCACTGCAATATCATTCCCAGGAACATATTTTATGCATACTGTTTCCAGACTGAGACAATATCTAATATCCAAATTTACCAATATTTTAAATAATGGGAGCTTTGCCCCCCCAGGCAATAATTGAGCTTAAGTGGCCCTCATTATAAATTTTTAACCATTAGACTGAGTTCTATTTTCCCCACATTACTATTAAAGTGGAAAAGGCCTTTTTGCGTGAGAAATAACATCTTAAATGAACTATAAAATTGCTTGGCTTCTATTTTTACAGAACTGGGCTGGACAGGACACTGAAGAAGTCAGCATGAACTAAAGCTTAGACTAGATTTTATAATCAGTCTGGTTCATCAGAAATTCAATATGCAACCACTGTGCACAATTTGTCAGATGCATTTTTTCAAACTTAAGTGCATATTCATAAGCTGCAACATGTTTTAATACCTTGAGAAGTGAAATCTGTAAGTTTAAAAGAGTATCCGTGAGGTAAGGTTGGATTTGGATAATCTCTATTTTTGGTAGTACATTAGAGAAACAGTATATTGACTTCAAATGTTCACATGGAGTTTGCAATGTCTATTAGAAAAATGCTTTTTGTTTGTAAGCTGGGCACATTTAATATGGTATCACTGAAATACAATAAAAAGCCACAATGCATTTTATAGTCACTTTTCAGAGTAGAACCACATGTTAAGCATTTATATGACAGTCTGCAATAGTTCCTGGCCTGAAAGTGTTTATTAGTTACAACTGGTTTGATTCTGATTTCCTTGCATGTTGTGTAGTCATTTACACCTGTACAATGATCTATTTCACTTCATGTTATGTATTTTTTATGAGGTTTTGGCAGCACACAGGGGTCAATTGAGCAATACTTTACTTTCAGTCTCTGCATGGTGTGCAGTCAGCTTAAAGGTCTTTTACCACTCCTCTTCATAAACTCCTGAAGGAAAGGGCTGTAACTAGAGAAAAGAGGGCTTGATTACAATATTGAAATATGTAAGACAAGTGAAAACTAGACGCATTGAATGAAAGGACAGGTCTTTCACAGATCTTCCCATTGCATTTTTCTGCCACTTATATGTCCTTCAGGACTCTAGATTCCATTTCATTTGAGGTACATGAGGTCATAAGTGAGGTGAGGACTTGTCTTCACTCCTACAATGTAGCTAAGGGCAGAAGATCATCCCCATATGGGAACACATTGTGTGCTATTTCTGTATTAAGCCAGTAAAGTACCCTTGTAAAGAGTCTGACCTAATTTTCCTTCAGTCACACCGATATTTTTATTTTTTCTTCCTTTCTTGCCATCTTTTAAACATCTCAGGGCATTTTTTTGGTGTCTCTAGCTCCAAGGATTATTTGCAAGCCTAGAGATATAACACAGAATCTGTGTTCATATTTTATGTTTGAAAAGTTTTTATATTGTCATTAAAATTACCTGATCTACACTTATTTTATTTTTGATATTTATAACACTGAGACTATCAAATGCATCTGGTACCTTGTAAAACACAAAAAAAGGGAATCTCACAGATGACAAATAGACCACTCACCAGCATTGCTATGACAATCAATGATTTATTTTTCAAAGCAAAATACTTCAGCTCAGCACAAACTCACCAGGCAGGCTGCTGGAACTGCTGACTGTGCAAGCTAGTTTGCCACCCTTAATTTTAACTGGAACTGAATCAACTTTTCCCTAAGGAAAAGAAAAAAAAAAGAAAGAAAAAAAGAAAAAAAAAACATTAGCTGCTTTCCCAGAAGGGCAGAAGGGAAATGGGGAGAAACAAAAGGTTTAAAACTTTTCATCTGAATGGATGAACTATTATGTATGTATTGTTTACACACACATAAATGCTGGAGCATTTTTGCATCTTAACAGTGAGTCATTGTTGGAGACACTTGGGAAAAGGATAGGTTTTAACACAGCGTAGATTGTCACTCCTTCTTCCAGAGTTTCTCTCTCACTGCAGGACACAGGACTGTGTTAATTTTGATGTGAATAAAGTTCCTAACCCTCTCACATCCATTCATTGAGGTTGAATCATCTCTGCTTACACAGAAAAGCTCATATTGAGAGTAAAGGACTACTGAACTGGAATTGTCTTTGTTTTAGGAAGAAGTCATTCCCTGAACAAAGGGGGAGCACTGGAAAGAGAGAACAAAGCTGAAGACCATAACAATCCCTGAAGAAA
Organism: Struthio camelus; assembly: GCF_040807025.1. Lineage (NCBI taxonomy): Eukaryota > Metazoa > Chordata > Aves > Struthioniformes > Struthionidae > Struthio > Struthio camelus. The sequence continues at coordinate 146,397,481 of NC_090942.1, read as the reverse complement.
AAGCTTTTAATCTAAAAATCACTGGAACAAATCCTTAGTAGTACCAGATTTGGGCCACATTGTCCAACGGTAAAATGGAATTTCATTCTGATTTGTACTAAATGACAAAAAAGTAGAAAAAGTCACAGTGCTTTCTAAGATGAGGGAAGTTAACATTCACTAAAAGTACAAGAGTTCTCCATCCTCTGCCAAGTGGAATATTTATTTTATTTGTGCTCATTTTATACTGAGAGATTTACGTCCTCCTCCCACCCCCTGCCGCCTGTAGGTGATGATAAAAATATTAATTTTCAATTACATAGAAAATAAATGTAGCCTGAAAGGTATACATAAGCAGTTCGTAATATAAACATATCATGCACTACATGGTGTCCATTTCTTTTGGATCTGTTGCAGCATCTTCCACAGCCTGTCTAATCTCCTGAAAGTCACAGCCTCTTTTCATAGAAAGCAAAAAAAAAATTAATGGCCTTATTGGAAAACAGTTTTCCAGTAATCTGATAAAAAATAACTGTATTAGATTACCTCATAGTTCCAGACAATGAAGACACAGGATAATCATAAAATCTTCTGTAACTTCCAGCCCTCTTTACATACAAAAGTGGAGAATAATGTTTGATACACAGAACAGTTCTGTCTCTAGAACTGAGACTCTAGTTTTGACTCTTGGCCGCTGTCTCGTGACCGTTTACATCTACACAAATATTATGTATAAAATTCTATTTGCATCACTGAGTGCTTTTTACCTCAGGAGTGAAATGAAACTGAGATTGTCTGTAATGCTATTTCTCTTTTAATTTATGCATGTGTGTCTTCTGGATTAAGAACCTTGTAACTGAGCCAAAGAATTTGGGGAAGGAGGAGTCTCTGTAGTATTTACAGGAAAGCAGCAGCAATCTCTCAAAACATTGTGACAGAGGAGGCCAGAGCTGGAGGGAGACCTGCATTGTGAAATAATGCAAGAGGTGTACGTGATGAAATGATTGCAAGAGGTGATGGGCTGCAAGGAACAGAAACATCAAGACTCTTTCCAGCCAGAGTAAATCAATGAACTAAATCAAAAGGGAAGGTCCTGATCCACAACATGGCAGTGGCTGGTAAACTCAATATATTTTTCCTTATGCGGTGGATCAGGTCATCAAGTTTGCATGCATGTGTAACTCTCTGCTAGACTTAGAACGGTCCAGGCATTCCTCCGTGGTACTTGCGTGGTATAAATGCAAAGCAGTTCACAGGTAGAGACAAAAAAACCTGTCAGTTAGTCCCTGACACTCAGAATGGGGTTAAGATGAAATACATTGATTTAAGTTGTGGTAACTCCACAAAGACTCAGGCTGAGCTTTCAACTCCCATTGCTGGTGGCACTGTACTATCAAGTGTATGTTGAAACATACATATTAGAGGGTGCTATAGACACTAGAAATTGTTTATAGTGCCCCAAGGCTCCTTGTTTGGACCACTCTCACAGATTTTATTTGCATGAAACCTAAGGTACCAAGCATGAACTCTGAATTGCATCTAAGTCACATCAAGCTGGAGTCGAGACGGGTGCAGCTGTACAGCTAAATCAAGACCTGAAAAGCACCCAGATGCAGCTCAGAGATGTGTCATTTTCTGGGCTGAAGGTCATAGCAAATAACTGTTCAGCAGTTAGCTTCACAGTCATATTTTAGTCAAAACTACTATCTGATGGGGTGTAGTAACTTGTAGAACAGCAGATGCAGGTAATCATCTTTTGGTCTGAGGAATGAGTATTTTGCATCTTTGCCATGAACTGAATGCTTTGTACTCCAACGTTAGTTTTGTATGCACTTCTATCCTCAAGACAAAGGCTGTCTTTTATTGATCTGTCTTCTGAGAAAAGTAGAATTTGTTTGCAGAAACTTATGCAGAAAAATGTAAATTTTTCCCACGGTGCTAATTCTTAAAATAATAAAGGCAATGAAACTATAGTTATTGGTGTTATGGCTATGCTCAATTTACAAGCCATGGAGAAGTTTTGATAATGCTTATGTAAAACACTAATTTTGCTTTCAGCTTCCACACTCCAAATGTATTAAATCAATGCCATTAATGAATGCTATTAAATCAATGCAATCTTTGTTTATTCAAGTAAAAAATATAATGCAAGTATGGAGAAATTCTTCCCAAATAATAAATTTTGATCTTACTCATCCTAAAATGTTTATACAGTAATTCGTTTCCAATATTGGCAACAAGAACAATATTTTAGGGTAATAAAATATTTCTGAACACAGACTATGAAACTGATTATACTTGGGTGTTGCTGTTTGATTTCTAGTTGCTGTTTGAGTAGCCAACAGAGGATCAAATCACTCTGTCATGGCCCCTTGGTGTTGAAAGGTCAGCAAGAAACTCTGTCTGCTTTGCATCTGGTGGGCTAGATGTTGCATGAAGACTGTTGAGGATAATTTTTATGCACCTTAGGAAAGAATAAATAGCGAGACAGTATATACAGCACGGGGCTTACTGATTAGCCCTACAAAAACATTTAAACAGACAACTTGTAGCATCTTTGCCATGAGACATTAGCACTACACCCAAATGCTTGCATTAAACTATATTCACACACCACCAGCAGTGCATTCTTTCTCTTCCATGTACTTTCTGCCAAGCTGTAACTACTGGTGTCTTCCTGGAAGTTTGGTGAACAATACTGTGCTGGGCTTCCCAGAAAAACTGGGAAAATCTTTGCCCATCACTAAACCGAAAAAGCTAAATTGTTCTCACAAATTATCTTCTTCTAAAACTGCAAGGCAAGTCTAGACTTCCTTATAATAGTGGTAGTAACAATGGAGACAAAAAGGATTGACATGTTGTCTGCCAGGAACAGATGATAGCTCCGGTCCTCATGTCTGCACCTTGCTCCTGGACTGCCTAATGCAGTCCATGCAGACAATCTACGCTGTGTTAATGCACTAGCGACTGTTTGAAATTCAAGATAGATTTTCTGTTACAGCTGGACCAAGCATCTTATTCAACTTTGCTAAAGGAAACTTTAACATTGAAACATACCAAGGGAGTGTATTTGGACTCAAGTGAGTGAGACAGCTGTTTCCAGCCACATGCTCCTTCCATCATCCAGCTGCTCCTGGACTGTACTCCTCACAGCTGCTCCCAAATTTGTTCTCATTGCATCTAGACCAGGAAACTGATACTTATCAGTGAAAAGAAAAGGGAACAAAAGCAAGATTATTGTTGCAGCAAGCATGGGTTTTTAATTACAGCACTTCATAATGCCATATTTATTTGAACTAGGTGGGAAACTTTTTTTGTGTGTTGTTGTGAAAGCTTTCAGGAGTTGAAAACTTCTTCATGGTCTACATTTCAAAGAGTCTAAGGTTCTCTGAGGTTTTCTGCTTGAAAACACAGTGAAGGCTCACCTCCGAATAAGGAACAGCTTAGTGATAGAGACGAGCTTTGAGGGAAAGAACACTCACTTTTGCCATGTAGTAACTTGGCCATCAAATTTTAGTAATTTGGGATAGTTAGCTCCTCTTCTTTCTGTTGTGGCCAGAATAGTACAGTCTCCTAAGAGGAGGAAGATCCAGCATTATTAAAAGAAATACAGATGAATAAAACACAAAAGGAAAAGTGTGGCAATTATGTCAAAGACAAAACTTACGGGAGGTCCATACTGCTTTAATTTCAGCTTTATAACCAACAGGGATGGAAAAGGAATACTGATATGACAAATGGGTGAAGTGTATTGGTGCAATGTCAAATTTCTAAGAAATGTAAACAAAAGGCAGTCCGTGGTCACAGAAGAATGCCAAGCACCAATAACTTCTAAAACAGCATCATGATGGCTCTCTCATAGCTCTCGCTATGCAGTTTTCACATGCAATACAGGAAAAGGCAAGTCAGTCTCTTTTTTTAAGAACTGTATTCAAGGAAAGGGAATGTTAGCTTTTAGAAGAAAACAAAGAAACAGACCTTCCCTCACTAGTGCTGATATCCAATGTGCAATCTCCACTATATACTCATATGATATCAAAAGCTGATCCTTGCAATTTTTTTGCAATCAAGAGTCTTCAGTGAAGTAAATGAAGTATATATAATATATATTTCCTTCAAAACACTGAACCGCACATTTGTTAAACCACATCACAAGGGGGAGGAAAACAGCTATCGGTTTAGTATCTATGAGCACAGATAAAGATTCCTTAAATAAATTATGCTAGATGTGAGTGCTTTCTTTTGCAGTTCTGTCAGCAATATTGGCATTCTATTCTTGCTGTCTAAGACAATTTGGCTTTCATATTTTTTAAAACTAATTTACTTCACTCTCCCTATCAATCAATGTAGGGTGAACAGTGAAAACATCTGTAGGATTTAAGCAGGGATACATTCATACCATTTTAATTTGTATTGTTTTTCCGTGAAAAAGGAATGAAGGGAGGGAGGACAAGAGAACGGGTGGAAGGCAAGAAGAAAGGAAGGGGGGAAGGGAAGAAGGAATGGAGAAAGAGAGAGGGAGGAAGGGCTGAATAGGTCATAACGCTGGAAGAAAAAACATCTCCCTGAGTAGAGTTAATGGGTGAGTAACCATCTTTTTCTCCACCAGTTCTTAATGCTCTTACCCAATGTTTGTCAAGTACAGAAAGAGCTTTGTGAATTTAGGTCTAGTATTGAGTATATCTGCCAAGAGAAAAGAACTGTTTTGAAAACCTAGAATGAAGCTTTGATCAATCAAAAAATATTACATGAATAGTTTGTGTTTCAGCAAAAACTAATCAGTAATTCATTCTAAGCTCATTGCCAATAGTTGCATTTTTATGTCAAGAAATGGTAACCCAATCTCCCCCCATTGAAATCAATCTTAACCACATGTGCGTTATAAAAGCACAATTGTGTTTCTCATGCAGATGAAAACTTTGGCTAAAATGGCAGTCTAACATCGTACAGAGGATATAAACAATAGCAAAAAGAGTGAATGAGTATGAGAATTTAAGTATGAATTTGTATCCTAAATATCAGTTAGCCTCACAGGTTCTCTGGCAGACTTTGGATTCCTGAAGTGTTTGAAGATTCATTATAATTTTTTATTCCTTTTGCTAGTTGTTCATTCAGATCTTTTTTCTGGCCTAGTTTATTGTATTTTTATATTTCATCTAGCCAAGTTTATGATCCTTTCTATTTTCTATAATTTGATAGGACTTCAGCTTCCTAAAAAATGATATTTTCTTCTAATAACCTTCTTTGTTTACCCTGCTGTTTAGCCATGCTAGCTGCCTTTTTGCTCTTTCTCAGGACTGTATCAGTTTGTATATTTTGGCCTCCTGCTTCCAGTATGGTATCCTTAATTTTGTCAGTATACCTTGTAAAGATTTAATTCTCTCAGCTGCATTTTTTAGCCTCTTTTTACAAGTTATCTCATTTTTATATCATTCACTTTCCAAATGTTGACCATAACTTCAATAATATTTTTGAGCCTTTTAGGGCCTACAGGATTGTTGAATCTATGTTTTGGTTGCTGTTATACAGCGACCTTTTCAGCTGCAAGACTTTGAATCAGATCTGAGTGCTACGGAAAACGATGAATGTTGGCCATCCATGCAATTTCCAAACCATGTGCTGTTCTGCATCTACCATTTTTATTCTCCTGCTCGCTTTAAAGCATACTGATGACCCTCTTGATTTTAAGTACCAGTAGTTTGTTTCCATTATGGTTCAGGTACAGCCTATTCTTTCTGCACAAACAGAAATTTAATCCAGAAATTTTGTTAATGCCTAAAAATTGGCCAAATGTGGCTGAAATGGACCGTTAAATTAAAAGTATAAACAATAATAAGGAATAAGGAACGATACACAGACACATGTATATACTAATCATACAAGCCTTACTTCCAAAAGTAAAAAAGGCTGATCAAAAAGGTTAAAATGCAGACTTTGATAGATAAACCAAATAGTGATCTATTTTTCTGTCTTCTGTGAGGAAGAAAGCTTAGCTATTTTTAAACCTTGTTTCCGTATCAGTTTGCCAAATGCTATGATTGCTTACGCAAAAGAGATGGAATAAGGTATAAAATACTACAAAATAGTCTAGTCCTGCCTAGTTCCATAATGTTCTTGTAGTTTCCTGCAGGCTTTTTGAGAGGTTCAGTGTCATACTGTGGCAGTCTTCACTGCATATGACGTGCATGGATACGCACATACACGCACACCTAGCACTCATACACAGTGAATGATTACAAAATTTCTTAGCATGCCTTTCTTACACTATTTCATGCAAGAATTCGAATCTCCTTATGCATAATTAAAAATGAAAATAACACCTTTTGAATATTCAGAATGAGAGTAAATAACATCCTTTTTTGAGAGAAAATTGTTTGAAAACAATTTGTCAAATTATTTGTGATTAGCCCTTGAAAGGCATCTTAAATAAAAGTCAAGACCTATTGGTATCCTATAAGATTTATCCCGTTGAAACTGTTACTCAGCAATCGTGTTTACAGGAGTGATGTGTGCTTCACAGAGAACTTGCACTGAGAAATCTGACCATTCACCACTGGATGAACACAATTAATGGGACTGTTACACAGTGTATGAGATATAGAAGTATCTTGCCTGTGTTCACCATTTTTCGTATTTGATTAATCTTATTTAAAATTGCCAGATGATCTATTCATGATTTTCCTGTTGATTTCTGATGGAGCTGACTTGCATCATAGTCAGCTCTCCGAAATGACACCGTGTATTGGATATTTTCTGATGGCTTTCACTGTGGAAAATTAACAGCAGAAATTAAAAAATACTTTGATGCTACTAACAGCATTTCATTCTTCAGTTGCAGAACAAATGATCTGCATTTGTGTTGTACGTTCTCAATGGCTGCTGAGAAGTTATTCGGTTCCTGATGTTCTTTTGCATTTTGATGATGTGAAAGATCTTGCAGTTGTTGAAGCTTGCAAACATAGAAGGCATATTGCCAACCACATTCTTAATACAGTCAGAATAGATGAAAATCCCCTATTTTTACAGAAATGAGATAGTACTTTGTAAGTTTCCAGGCTAGCATGAAAATCGAGATACTGAAAGGGAAAACAGTCTCACTAAGTCTGTGTGGCTTGCAAATTATCTAAGTGGAATTGTTTTCACTGTTCAAATAAGGATCCCTCTAAATACTTTCTGAAACTAAATTAGCTATATTAGATTATGAAACTAAATTAACTTTATTAGAGAAAGGGAAAAACTTAAATTGTTTAATTCTGCCTTTGAGTATTCAGGCATGTAGGAAAATGTTTTAAACTTTAAATAACTTAAGTTCATATCATCTGGTCATGAACTGTCACTAAACACAAAAGACTTCATTCTTCAGGGTGTGCAGTATCTTAGTAACAAATATGATTACAAAGTGTATTCATAATAGCACAACAGAGATGGTAATAATAGAAAGAATGTGGATATGAATATGATTTTAAATATATATCTAAGTTGATTGAGAGGCATAATGGGTGATTATATTTTCTCTTTCTCTTTCTGCAGACATAGTAGGTGTCTGTGAAAGTATGGGTGTCTGTTTGTGAAAGTATGGCACAAGAAAAATGGAAATACTGTAGAACATCCCCTCCCCTCATAGACATACACGTTTGCATCATATTCTGACTCTCTCCACTCCTCCAGTAATACTGAACTATGAAGGAAAACTCCAAGACGTCTGTGGAGGGCAAAGAGAAATGCCTTCATATGCTTATTAGTTGCTGAGACAGTCTTCCTAGCAAGCAGTACCTGTAAGTGAAGACCACACAAACAGAGTCTTGTGAGTTGAAAAACCAAAGACCACTTGGATCTGATGACAGTTACACAGAAAACCTAAAGATAACAGAAAGCACATATTATTTTTGCATGCAGTGAAAACCTTATGGAGCATCCGTATTGTTACTTGCTTTCTTTTCATTAATGTACTGTGGTACCAAACTTAGCTTGCTATTGTGTTTGAAATAACAACTCCAAGCAGCTTCTTATTGTTGTATTATCCAAACAGAGAATACTAATATGAGCATCTATGAATTTCTAATGATGTTCACTGGATTGTTTTGCACATTGTTTAAATAAAGATTAGAGAACAGTAGTGAATTCTAAAATTAAGGGCTTTGGCTTCAACGTTTCCAAAGAGAGGACAACCAACCACTGCTGGAGATGGAGCTAATGGCTCAAGCCAAGCATCTGAGTAGCTTGATGGAACCTTTCCCAGAAATGGGGTCAGTAAATGTTGACCGGGAATTAGGGTCTGTTTACCAGTCTTCTTTTACTACAAGGAGTAAGCTTCTTTTTTTCTTTATTCATATTTGTGTCTGTTATTCACTGAAGTTGCAGCCTTTGTGCCATGTGTCACAAGTTCAAGAATGGCTTTCATATGCGTGTGTAAATCAGCACCAAACAAAAGAAAAAAAGAAAAATTAAAGCATTTTGGAGAAAGTAACTAATAGATAGATAGTAAAAGTCGAAATGGAGAAAATGAATACTTTTTAACATAAGAAAAATCAAGCAGAGGTATAAAATCATGTTTTAGTGCAAGCTAACCATGAAGATGAAAACTGGTTGGAGACTAGTTTGTCACACACATACAAAAAAACCATACTGACATAGTTGCATGCTTCTGACAAAGAGATAATAAGCACACTTTATTTATTTGACATCTGTGCTGGCCAAAGTATATGCCACAGCAACAGTTTAATAAGGAAGTGGCGACTCAGTGGAATCTCATTCTGGAATGCCATAAAAAGTTCAGAGAAGAAGAAATTCTCTTCTTTGCTCTGGAATTTCAACAAGAACATAAAAACCTGTTATAAAACTGTCCTTATTGGGCTTCATCATTGTTTTGGAAAATTCTGATAATTGGTACAGAAGTAGTCAAAAGTGTGATTCTACTGAAATTATTTGGTCCAAATGCCCTACAGAGAACATAACCTAAGTGCCATATTCCTTGCCAAAGGAAAATTTATTCTGCAACTTTTTTTGCAATTGCAGCTGCCCCAGACAAAATCAGGGCAACTCAATGTTGGTACTATGTCCATGGCAGTGCAGAACTTACTGCAAAAAAGGCAACTGCTGGAGTAGGAAGCTCATGAAATCTCCAGGGTGCACACAATCCCCACATCACTTAACGGAAAGACAGCTTATGTGACTAGCCTGCGTACCACAGAGACCACAATATGGACCCGCTGCGGTTTCTGTAAAGTTTAAAGAACTTACCACTGTGCTTTACACAGTGTTACAATGCTTCCCATTCCTCCTCTGTATGTACTGTAGCACACATTACCTAAAAATTAGGCAGCTAATCTAAGCCCCCCTCACAGACGCTTCAGTGGAGGAAGGCTGATAGTTCCAGAAAGTAATCTATCCATACTAAAATAGCTAGGATGAGTTGTGCTGTAGATGCACCTCAGTATTCACTACAGAATTCACTTATGTGAATATAGCCAAGACTAGAGCAAGGAGCGAGCTCAAGTCCTAGCAAGTCCCCTGAAACAGCTCTTTCCATGCAACATCCCTTAGCTCAGGCCTGGCAGCTATACAGTTTTACAGGAACTCGAGAGGTTTACAGGCTGCCTGAGATGATGATCTGGCAGTAACAGTTTAGGAAGTGACATCTTTGCAAAGGGTTGATATGACACACAGAAGTAACCACAATGCAATTAAATGCACTTTGGGTTCATGCTCAGGCACAGCACAGGCCTTGTCTACTCCTTTGGAACTCCTTGAAGGACCCATGAGCATAGTCTTGAATTCACACAAGGAAATATGGATTCAAATGCCAGCTCAGAGTCACACCACACGAGTGTAACCTAAGTGACACCAAAGATGGGATTCTTCTCACCTAACATTAGGTGTCTACAGAGTAAGTGTTGAATCAGATGTGAATGCAGTGGACGATAGGCTGAAATTAGTTTCTCTCTAGGCTCTGTGACCGCATTGTCTGCATGTCTACTGACTGTAATCAACCAGATCAGATACAGCGATGTGGTATCACTACATATACATAGGTATACAGCTAAGGTTGGGCAAGAGGAACCACAACCCAAGAAGCCTTCCCAGGAGGCAATATAAGAGACATATGGTGAATACAATCATACAGTGCAGGTCCCAGAAAGAGCTTCAGACTTTCTGTTGTAATTTCTTTTGAACTTCCCTGTGAATTAGAGAAAACCTAGAAGTCCCTAGTGCAACTTCCAGAAGTTGTCCCTCTGACGTACACTTGTAGAATCTATTCCTTTTGCAGCTTTAGTTATTTCTGTAATTATGGGAACTACTTAAAATCTAGTTATCACCACTTTTGGACCATAAAAACAAGAAAGCTGCTAGATTCCCAACATATAAATAAAACTGTTTGTATTTGCATACTTAAATCTTTTAATTTGATCTCCAAGTAAAGCTCAAACAGCCAATCTATTAGCTCATTTTGGCTTCTTTCATGTCTGGTTAAGGCCCAGCAGAATAATCATTAGTCAAAAGAATTTGCTAGTAATCTTTGAAAATCCTCAGAAAAACATGAGCATGCAATGCATCAGTGACTGCCAACTTGCATATGCTCAAAAGGATGTGCGTATAAATAACCACAATAAGGCTGATCTTACAGATATTTTTACAACTGCTGAAATTACAGCAGTGTTTCAATGGCAGTTGTATGAAATGTGTGCTGCCCTAAATTGAATACAGTTTTGTTCTATTTTAAAATCTAGATTTTGATATAATGGAAATATAAGCCTATTTGCAGAAATTTAGTTATAATATCTTGGAAGAATTACATGAATAGTACAAACAGTGCACAAAATGAGATGAGTAACATTTGCTCCAAACTTTTCTACCATTTATCTTCCGAAGTCAGATGTACACACCTGAACATATGAAAAAGAATGTTACTGTACTCTTTCTCTTTTTTTTGAAGTGTATGTTTATGTTTTGGAAAGCAGCCTCTTTTTTTTATGATTCACCTATGACAATGATTTGGTAGCTGACAGAAAGCTCAGTGTTTCTCAGAAAATGAGTTCCTAGCCTGTTAAAATTTTCCAAATGCTATTTCTCCGTATCCAAAATGAAAAAAAATGCATTTTAAAATGAGCACATTCTGAAACAAAATGCTTAGGACAATACTCTGTGCTTCAACTGTTTAATTTTGTGAATTCAGTATGATGCTTTCAAGTATTCACTCAAAATAAAGTTCTGAATACCACAGTTTTAAAACATTAAAAGTATTTCTAAAAGTGTCTAAATGGGACAGAAAATTTAACAGCACTGTACATTTTAAAGGTTAATGTAGAAAAAGTATTTAAACTTGAGAGCAAAAATTCTCCTTCAGTGTCATAAAATGCATCCTAACTACATTCCTCTGCTCTCCTTTCAGCCCTGATATTTCTAGGCATGCAGATATAGTGGTGGGCTGCAGCTGAGACGCATCATGAAACTCTGAGAAGTTGTTTTTGCCTTGAAACTTTTTCTTTATTCTCCTGTTACAAGTCTAGTGAGCTGTCATGTTCTTTATGAATAGATATTGATTCAAATGTATTCACCATAAAAGTGAAGTTACCTTATAAAATTGTTGGCTTGGCCTCTACTGTGTTGAAAACAAAATATTCCATCTTTTCTTGGCAGAATTAGTGATTATCTAGGCACAGCCTCAAAACTCCACTTTGCTAAGATTATTTTTTCCTGTTTTCATTTTTAAACAATGTTAATTCAGTAGCTATAATTATTATAATTACTTACAGATGAGCACAGAAATGTTTTATACTCTAGATATTATTATTATTTTAGAAAAATAAGAATAGTATTAGGATTTCTTTTCAGGAAAGATGAAAGTGATGGAGAATCAGTAGGCCTGGACTCAAAAGAACAGCATATTTCAGTAGTTAGCTAACTAGCTCCAGAGAAGTGTACAGAAACTGAAAAATACCAATTCAGATTTTAATGAGTGCATAGACCTATAGGCAAAAATGTAACTACACCACTGTTGGTTTTGGGCCACTTTTATAGATTCACATAAATGCAGAATAGATCATTAAATGACTTAGTATGACTTCCTTCGAGGGTTTCACATACTGCCTGCTTTCTCTTCTTTTGAGGACAGCAACCTATGTTTGGCTAACACTGATCTTCCAGAAGCAGTGAGCTGTGACTTTGGGTCTTGGAGAATACATCATGTCACTTGGGATATCTGGACGATGTCCTACCAAAGGCTATTGTAAGATAAGCTAGGTTTCCTAAGCAGCCCTTACTCCATCTAGAATCGTTCCACTCATACTTTGGCCCGTCCGTGGTAAGAGCAGATAGGGCATTAAAGTCCTATTTTCATTAAGAAAACAAATCTATTGTTTTCCTAAATTGTTCTGATTGAGAGCTCTTCTGAGAAGCTTCTCATGACAGTGAGTTTTCAATAGGAAAGCAAGCAAGTTAGTAAGTACTAGAGAAAAGAGCTTAAAAGAGGTATCTAACACTGGCACCTTTTTGCAGTGACCGCTCAGTATCAGGATGTTAGGCACTGTTAAAGGGAGGATAAAGCTTTAACGGTCTTCAGGTTACTGATCTAAAGGGCATCCTTAGAGAGAGTGTTCAGGCACCTTGGCATCGCTGGTGGGAGGTAAAGAACTGAGCCCACCTTATCCGACTGGACTTTTGCTAGCTGTATGGAGTGCGATTACTTAACACGTCAGCTCTACCCCGTGGCTGACATTTTCTGCAGAGAATCCTTTTGCTTATGTAAAAAAATTAACACAACAAGTTTAGAAAATTGGCTAACTGGTTATTCACCTGAATTAGACTAATTCACTGAAAAAGTGAATGTATTGCAGCTTATTTTCAAACAATAAACTCGATGTTTAAAATTTCAGCTATTGCAAGGAAAAACCTCCTGGAATCTGCTTTTTAAGTGAAGAATAGAAATATTACTGTTTATGCACCCTATCAAGTCCGTTTGCTTTTGCGTGAGTACTCTCAATAACACTGGAGGAAAGAGAAAGAATTCTCAGAAGATGTTTGGTGACTAACTGTAAATAATAAATAAGGAATCTGAAAATGTAGCAAACTACACTCATTTCATCAACAGAAAGAACTAAATACATCCAACACATTTTTGAGTGTATTCTTCACTCTATAATTACCACCAGATATGTGTGAAGAACTGAGTAGAAATAGCTACATATGGTACGCAAATGAGAATGTATAAGCTATTAACTGCACTGTCATATATCATAAAATCAAACTATTAGAGACATAATTGGTGCCAATAATAAATGTGGTTCTTAAGATCTACACCCAGGCTGAAACAGAGTTCGTGCAATAACATACAAATGGGTAAATAATTCAAATATTCAGAAAGAATAGAAGAAAAATTATTTAAAAGAAAGAAATTATTTAAAAAAATACAAAAGTAATAGATCAGAACAGATAAAACTCAAAATATAGTGCTACTGAACAGCAATGTGAAAAAGTATCTGATAGCTACAAAGAAATCACAAAATTCAATGAGCTTTAAATTGTATACGACTCTGAAGATTGTAAACAAATCACTGCTGTATTATGTGTCATACCTCTGCTAAACCAGTGCTGTTAGTCTTTTAACATACATATAAAAGATCCCGTTGATTAAACTCTTCTGCACATGAAGAAAAGTGAAAATCTGATATTATTTATTTTTCTGCAAATTTATCACAGGTGGGAATACAACTTTCCTTTCTCACAAAATGATATCCGGTGAAGACATCAACATCTCAAAAATGCATGCGACATTTCAGAAAAACATTGTAGCTCTTCCTGCATCATGTCTTTTTTGAGGAGACCACCATGGTTCTATTCTACAAGCTCAATTTTGGGTTTTGCTGCAAATAGCTGCCAAAGAACAGAGATGCAGTCAGCACTCAGCAAACTTAGCACTGTGCACCTGCTGCAAATCCAGAGAAGCTGATGTTTTCCCACTAACTTTGAAGGACTTGGGTTACACTGAACAGCAAATTTGATTGATGTTCATTACAAACTTGGTGTTGTGGTGAGGTCCTACAACGTGTGCAATCAGATAAACTGGCTGCTGTTGGTGGAGTCCTATAATGCTTCTGAAAAAAAATGGAGTTGTGTATCAAGTTGCAGGTCCAAGAATTGTATGCAATAGTGGTGTTATTTTGAATTTAATTACTGTCACCCCATTATTTTCTTCCTTTATTTTATTCCATCACTTTTTGAACATACGCATCCTACAGTGCAGCTTCTCAATTAAATTATTTAAAAGAACTTATCTTCAAACATGCAGAATTATATAATATCTCCAAATCAAGTGGAAAGGAGGGTTTTATAATATATATATATTTAAAAGGATGTGGCACTACCTCCATTGTAGTGTAAGAAATTACTAGAAGTCAGATTTCATTTTTGCTTTCCCATCTCAACCTTCTCAGTCAGAAGAAGCAGAAGGCAGAAGGCTGGAGGCTGCTGACATATCATGATCTAATATAAATCCCTTGGTCATACCATATTCAAGATCTGCAAAACATTCACATTCTGACAGAAAACTGAACTAATAGATTCACAGGAAGCTAGGTTTTCCACTGACACTAAAAATCTTGGTGTTTTTTATTGATATTCTCATTTGCAGACTAAAACCATTAAAAATGCATCTGCACAGCTGAAAACTAAGAAGAAATTCTGAGACTTCCAGCTGTGAGCTGAATTAAGGCTTTTAACAGTTACTCATTTTCTAGCTGCCAATTTAAAATGATCTGGTTATTATATTTTTCTCAGAATAAATGTCATGTCTCCTCTGAGGATTTAGAAGGTGTTCTGGTGATGGAGAGACCATCCTGTAATATAAGACACTATCCATACCGCACTGAGCTTTCTCCACAAGTGATTTCTGCTCACCAAGGCATTCATTCATTTCCATCCACCTGGGACATTTCTGGTTAGAGTCTTCACTCTATAGTTTCATGAAGCTACACATGAGGAGCTGAGCTGAGCCAGGGCCTCTGGGCCTTGGATGGAAAGAGTTAAAGCAGAGAGCTTGAACAAGAGGATGAGAGAGTGCGGAGATGTCTGTAGGCCCGGAGGAATTTGAGGAGAATAAACATGGAATCAGGAATCAGAGCTGGAAAGGTGTAAAGACTAGTGTGCAAGACGGAGAGAAAACTAAAGTTTCAAAACAGTAGGTTTTTTTTCTAGTTAATTACGAGTTGTGATTACAAGCCAAAATTAACAATCCTAAACTGAACATAAGTCATCTCAAATGTCATACTAATGAGTTATCTTATTTCACTCTGTCTTTTAACTTTGGAAGATTGAATGCTAGTAGGAGATGCTGGGTTTCTTTTAATCTTGTAAAAGAAAGGCAGGTTAAAAGCAAAGACTGAAATAACACAGGAAACACTCCCCATATTTTCTTCCCACTAATATATAGAAAAAATATAGATTATACAAAATATACTGTCTGTTGGCTGCAAGTTTTCTACAGCATACTCTTACTCTATTACTGACTTTGACTATAACCAATGCCAGAATGGTCTAAACTGATGTAAAATATTTAATAACCCTGAAGATAACTTTTTACATTTGTTTTATGAAGATATATTTATTACTTAGATCAAAAGCAAGTTCAGTATATGAATACAAAGATAGATTTTTTTCCCAAAGAAAATTATATAATGTACTGCAATAATATCCACAATTTATTCTTTTTCTCTCTCTTTCTTTCTCTTTCTCTTTTTCCCTTCCCCTTCCTGCCTTCCTTCCTCCATATCTGTCTGTCTGTCTGTCTGTCTAACCATCCTCTTGTATGCAAGAGTTCAGACTGGATAATTCAGCTTCTCCTTTTGGTTTATAAGCTATGAAAAGGTTTTGATACCTCCCAGTAAAAGGAGGGGGACTTAAGTAAACAAAAGAAGATAACAGCAAGTTTGAAAAATAAACTTCAAGGAAATGGAGTTTCTACAGTTCTGGCATGTGAATAATTGATAAAAGCAGACCCAAGAAAAGAAGATGCATTGGATGTTAATATACTCTGTGGAGAAGAATGGGAAAATCTGTTTCAAAAATGTGATTTGGAAAAGTCACTTAGTCTCCCTTCAGCTCAGCTTTCCGAACCGTAAACTAGGAAGCTGATGAAAAATGTTTTAAGAACATGTGCATGCTCAGGTGCAAGGCACTTAACAGCTGCCTGGGCTTATGTATCCTAATGACAAAGGGATACTAAAGTTTTGTAGTCCCACATTCCGTTGTGCTGACTCTTTTCCAGTGTTTGGAATGTCATCCTTCATGTACAAGTTCCCCTCCACGTTAGCCCAATATGTTGGATTTAGTAACCTCATTGCCATTACAGTTCTAAGATGGCTTGGATAGGATTTTATATAGTGAGGAACAGCATATGGAGGAGTCTGTGTCACAGATGAAGTCATTTCAATGCGGAAATTAACGCTGTTGCTGCTTGCTGCTCTCTCAGCACATTTTGAGATGCTTGTATCAATAAAAGCCAAAAAAAGATCATGGGAGAGAATGTGTCTAATGTCTTGTGCAAGAAAAGAAAATAGAAAGACTTGAGGCAGCTTTCCCTTGCCACCCAAACACATATCCATACAAAGACAGAGGGAAACACTAAGGATGCCATAAAAGTAACTCTTCTGTCCTACAAGTTGAACATCTGGAACAGTCTACCTTTGACAATTCTGGGTGCTGACATAGTTTCTTCATTAAAATTTGTACTCAAGATTCTCCTACTTTCCTTGCAAATACTTGTAATCATTAGACACTGTAGATTTTAGGACTTCATAAAATGTTTGTGGCTATGTGACAAGGCAAGCATTTGTAACTTATTTGTTTAATAAATTTTGTTTGCTGCTTATTGGTTATGTTTTTCCTACTTTTTTTAATGTATCCATTTTATGTATAATCGTCACTATTGCCACCTTTAAGCAAATTTGACTCATGCTACAATCTTGTACATGATGCTTGATTTGAGGAAGGATGATGAAGCCTAAAATAGGGCTTTAGGCACTTTAAATTAAAGGAGCCAAATCAGAATTGCTTTAAGTTATGTGACAGCCATGTTCAAATTAATCCAGAAAATAAGATGCTATGGTGTGATAAATCTCAAAGCCTGAATCTTTACCTAAGGTTTATTTAGGGAGACTTTTCCAGGAGATAGACAACTGAGGTTGGAACTGCTAAAGCAAAAGAAGGCAATGAAGCAGAATAACCGAGCTTTTTGCACACTTATTTAGTGCATCCATTTTCTACGACAACAGCTGCATTTAAGAAGAACGACTCAGGCTTATTTAATAATTCAAACATAACAGATGGAAACAGCCACTCTGAGTTGGTGACTGCAATCTGCATCACAAGTCAAAAGAGGCTCATGCAGTAGCTGAAAGTCAAGAGCGTTCAATCTGAAGAGAAGAGGGACTGCAGAAACACAGCTATAGTCAACAGTACCTCTTGACTAACTGTCTGTGGTTACCAAGTTCTTCAGATTGCCATTCGGGGGACACCTAACCATGTCTCGAGCGCTGTTCATGGAATGGGAATACTTAATTAATTTTTAGGTGCAATGCTAGGACTAAATACTTAAAATATTTATCACTAAACTGTTTAACTCTTAGAATCTTTATTTTTCGTTGGAGTTAGCCCCTCTCTCCTTCAAGACAGGAAAATTAAGTTTTTCTCTTTAACATAAACTTTGAGATTACTACAATGCTGAAAAGAGATAGTTGGAAGTGGTGACATCCACCTTGATGCTATACTTTTTGGTGTACAGTGTAGGTGAAAAATGTTTTCCACTGCTTATGAACACTATTAATTCATTAATGTGAAATGACTTTGACAATGATAGTCGCATTTGCTTAGGAACAAGCACATCCTCCATGTTCTTTCTAGTGTGAAATGCTTCATTTCAGAGAAGATGAAAAGCTGATTTTATTATTGGTTTTATAAAAAACATCACAAAGCTATGGGAAAAAGTATAATAAGAACTACGGAGTACCTACATCATGTCAAAAATAAATGAAGTTCACATACAGGATTTGTCAGACACAGTTCTTGTCGCATTTTATTTTATTTTTTTATACGCCTCTTCCACATATTTCAATGTGGACTTGATAAAAATGCTGCTGTTTTAAGTTACTTAAGTTAGTTACGAGAAGAACATGCATGAATAATGAACTTCAAATTAAAGGCAAAAAATAGTAGATGTTAGGAAACAGCAGCTGAAAGGAAAAAAAAACCCAGTGTTGTAGCTACTTAACTAAGACATTTTAGCACATGAACCAATTGGAAGGTTCTGATAAAATAACTTCACATCATAATTCTGTCTCTCCTTGGATATAAACTCAAAATAGTTTATACTTTGCAATTACAGATCCTGATGACGGTTTGACTCCTTCAGTACAAATATATGACTTCATTTCTTTACTGTAAATCAGTGCTTTTTTATTCTCCTTCCTATTTATTCCTGTAGAGTTCAGAAGCATCAAATCATCTATCTGAGCAGTTTCCAACATGAATCCCAGAGCTGAGGAATGATTTATACCAGAACCTCATGTATCAGCAGTGCTGTACTTTTTCTCCAGAGTTTTGTCATATCCTGTTTTGCATATCTGAAGTATAAATGTATTTTCCACAGGGGCAGGATACGGTTTGTTTTGATCACCATCCGAGAAACACTCACAAGCCAAATGAAGAAAAGCAGACTGCAAACTTCTTTCTCCACAGACTTTGATAAATTATTCTAATATGCAGAAATTCATATGGAAGAGGTAGGGATGGTTCTGAACTGGAGTGCTACCACTTCTCCCTATTTGGAAAAATCTGGATCTGAGCTTTATCGTGCATTCCTATTTCTGCTTAAAAGCAAGATTTGAAAATGCCTGTTTGTATGTGATAGCTAGATGGAAAGTTTCCTCTTACTGCTTTGGAAGAAATTGCTCATAACATGTCTATCCCTCACCAAAAATGGATTTTTGCTCACTATTATTTTTTCCAGTACCTCTCCTGGCCCATAGGATGGGAAAGTGATGGACTACTCCCTGTTTCAATTTTAATCTAAATTTGCTTTAACTATGCCAGTAGTACAGGCATGCGTCACAAATTGCAGAGTGTGCAGACCCAAGTTGCCAATTTCCAGATTCACAAAGTGTTTGTCTGCACAGTCCCTGTGTTCTGGGCCCCTGGGCACCTACAGCGGGGCTCTCGTGGAAAGGATGTCTTTCTGCCAAATTGATTTCTATACAAAGGAGATGTGGAAATACGGAGGGATAGTCCACACTAAGGTCTTCTCCTGACATTTAGTCAGCACAAGGTCAGAATCTGGACACAGGAATCTGGACTCCTGGGGTGTCAGTGAAGCACCTCTGTTTCACAGTGCAAGCACAGCTGCTGATCATTAGGTCTCCGATTTCTATCGACCTCTCTTCCTAAACAAAGATGAAATGGAAGAGTTTGAATAGTACCACTGTTCTGGATCTGAGCTAGCTCCTCCAGAATTAGGATCAGGCCTTTAAATCTGGTTTTACATGGACCACTTGAGGCACAGTGAAGCTCATTAGGTTTGTTTTAATGCTACACAGCCTTAGCCGTACTGCTTTGGGGATTCAACGGCAATATAGCCACATGAACAAGCCATTATGCCTGATATAATCAACGCTGCTAGAATGTGGCTGGCCGTCATAGATATAAGTTGTACTTTATCTGTTCCCAAAATATGTCACCCACAAATGGTGGACAGCTGACAGTATTTAAGCACCATGATCTTTTGTTCCTTCAGGTGGATGCCTAGATCCAAGACAGGTATGGAAAAACCTTTGTGAATCAAGGCTCAAGCATTTTTTTCTCTCTCTCTCTCCTTTCATTCTGCTCACGTGTTTAGGAGTAGCTGTTTCTCAGGATACAGAACAAGACAGTAATGTGTTTCAGATACAAGACTTAGAAGATTAGGATTCAGTTCTGAGCCCTTCCATAGCATAAGCATATATACAGAAACTCTTTTGTTCATGAACTGTGTAAAAAATAAGGCAAACAAATTGCACAACACAACCATATTTTAAAAATTTTAACTATAGGCTGATATACAGGCTTCCAGAGATGCTTGGAAAAGGGCAAAAATGGAATTTGATACATCTGTGAAATGGTAATTTTTTTTCTCTTCTGTATCAACTGTCCACAACCCATCCCTCACTGGAACAATAATCTGCTGTTAATGTTCCTTCCTTGCGCTTTCATAACGTGCTATGTGAGTTGTATCTCAGTTCTCACTGTCCTAGTTTAAGTTTCAGATCCTCCTTCTAAACAGACTGCCAGGATTAAATAAGCTCTGTCAGTCCTGGCTTGGAACTCAAGTTTTCTCTCTTCTAAGTATAGCTGGCTTATAGCATCTTCTTCTGTATTATCCAGTGTAGTCCCACCGAAGGGGACTTTTTCTTACTTTCAACAAATAGATGCACCTCTATAATATTGTTTCCCAGCACCTAGTGGGAGACGAAGGAAGAGCAATTTTTTTCATTGCTCCCTGTCTTCAGCAAAGCATGGCAATGCTTATTTTTTAATGGTTCACATGCAGTATTATTTGACCATATAAGGTTTTGATGAATTGAGACATGAGTCAACACGCTGTAACCAAGTCAACATTGAAACACAGTGCCTGCAAATCAGCAAACACTGTGGTTGCTTTGACACAGATCTATGTCGTAACAAAGCATGTACCAGGCCGCAGCTCAGCAGGCTACACTGATTTCTGGATGAAAAGTTTCAAGTAATAGTTTAAAAAATAAGTAAGAAACTAAATACCTCCATTACCTAATGGCTTGATGTAAAGCCTGTAGAAGTCAATGGAAAAGTTATTACAATGAATCCCAGTTACCTGTTAATAAGTAAGTAGATAAAATTAGGCAAAATATGAAAATGTGTGAACAATAAGCATGTTTACTGCTTTTCATGCCTTACCCTCCAAAAAGTAATTCCATGAATTTACAGAAGTTTCCATGTATTTTTCCTTTTTAAAGCCTGAACATTTCACAGAATAAAATTTTGCCATAGGGCCTAATCTAAAGTGTATTGTCACTAATGGAAAAATACTCCTTAATAATATTTCCCCTTTTTCAACATTTGTTGCAGCTTTGTGAAGGTGAAAGGATAAAATTGGAACACAAGGACAAATTAATGCTATAATTCAATATTATCTATATTAGAATTTATTTTAGAATTATATAAGTACAATTTTAATATTCTCAGGTGGAGTAACTATTCATTTTGATGTAGCGATCTAAATATCAGTAATTTATAATTCTAAAATATTAACATGTAAAGAATTTAACCTTGCAGAGCATTACTTGATTTGTGTAAAAAATAAATCAAGTTTCAATATTCCTCATGAAATGAAGGAGGACACTTCTTTCTTCACTGCTCATATGAGCTGGAATGATATTTAAAAAGCAAATAGAAAGTAATAGGGAAAAAATGAAACACAACCCAGCCCTTTGGCTATATTTTTCAGTAATGCTAATAACTGTAATGCTAAATACTGAGCAATACTGTGCTACATCTATGATGCCTTTATTACAGTGGAAAATAGAATACCTTTTTGGCTAGTTAGTTTTCTTCTGATTGAAAGGTCAACTTTCTGTTTGGCATTGAGCTGCTAGAAAAGCATTAATGAGCATGGATATTAAATAAGAAATAAAAACATAGTATTCATCTCCTGAAGAAGAACTGCTAAGCACAGACAGGATCAATGCCTTCTGACAATAGAACAAAGCTTGGTTTTGCTCACTGTGATTAATAATTTGCCTTTTTTCTTTACTATCTACTAAAAAGACTATATTTATAAGCATTCTTATCATTTTTATCTTTGTCCATGCTTGCACATTCTTATCTTATTTAATACATTGTTTACATATTTTGCTTTATAAAAGCACTTAGGTCTAGGAGTGTCTTTTACTTGATGTATGTCACCAACGTGGTAGATTAAAAACAACCCAGCACTCAGTGTGCTGATCAGGCCTCAGCTGCAGGTAAGCTGCTTATTAGAACGTTTACTAGAAGTTCATAGTAGGTAGTGTCAAAGGGAGGATAGGCACTGATGATTTACAGGCTTCAACTGATGAATGCCATATGAATGGACCTGTATCGATTCAGTCCAGTGCATGGACCAACCTGGGTCTGGTCAGATCCAAAGATAAATATATGCCAGTCACAAATCTCAACAGCACAAGGTAGTGCTAGACCTAAAGTTTTTCATCTCTATTCAGAATAAACATGGGTGTTGATCTGTAGTCTTCCCGAGAAAGGGAAATCTCTCTTTGGTTGATGACAGTTGGAAATATCCACTCTCAGACCTGTCTTGAGTGACAGCTGCTGGGTCAGGATAGCTCAGGTGTGCCCCATCACAGTCAGGCTTCCAGACAAACTGTTGATCACTTGTTCACATCCTTTGAGCCACTTGACAAATCTAGAAGATTCATCAATACCAAAGTTTCAGTTTCTATTTAGTTTTCCCTGATCAAATAAAAACTTAGTATGGGATCCTGGATTGTAGAGCGTGTCTTTCCCAGTGTCTTTCCCCTACAGTTTCTGCTGGTTTTGAGGTAGCTCTAGGCTGGGATGCCAGAAAAAAGGTCAAGAGAACCTTATTCAACTTCCTCTTTGTAAGACTGATGTGCATACCCCATTTCCAACGTATTATGCAGAATATCAGCTGGTAGTCCTACAGCTGATACTAGCAGGAACTTTCAACGTGCAGATGAGTCACTTAAACTTGGTAAACCCCTATTTCATTGGGTTTAAGAAGATATACAAACACTTATAGGCTGATGTTGAGCCACACTGAACAGGACTGATTTACAGATTTACTAGTTTTACAATGGGCTTTGGACTACTTTCTAGTTGGAGGAAAAACAATATTATTCATAAAACAGTATCTGGAAGGGAGATATGAGTGATATGAGGAAAGAATTTCCAGCTCACTCATGGCAATGCTGTGAGAGACTGTTAATGGAGAGGTAATCTCTCATCTCTACAAAGGCAAGTGAGCAAAATGAGTACAGTCATGACATGATCGCATTCTCCCCCATATTAACGCTTTTACCATGGTATTGTAGATCGCATAATTATGAGACTGAACATTATTTCAGAGAAGTTTGTGCAGTAGGTGGATGCTTGTCCTCACATAGCAAGACACTCTGCTTTGGCAAGCTATCTCACAGCCTGCTGGCTCAATGGCCAGAGAGGTTGTCAATAACAAAGATTATTAATGGTCCAAACTCCAGAAGGATGAATCCTGAGTGCCCAAACAGCCCCTGTGGGGCATAATAAGAGTACGTACCTATACCAGGCTTCATTAACTATACTGAGGCACCACTGTCATCTTTGATTGCAATGAATTCATAAAGATGGCAAATACTCAATACTGAGGAAAAATACTCTTGAAGAAAACCAATTTTGATTCACAGAATCACAGAATCACAGATGGGCTGAGGCTGGAAGGGACCTCTGGAGATTATCTAGCAGAATCCTCCTGCTCAAGCAGAGTCCTCTAGAGCACGTTGCTGAGGATCATGTCCAGGTGGGTTTTGAATATCTCCACCGAAGGAGACTTCACAGCCTCTCGGGGCAACCTGTTCCAATACTCAGTCACCCTCACAGTCAGGAAGTTTTTCCTCAGGTTCAGATGGAACTGCCTGTGTTTCAGTTGGTGCCTGTTGCCTCTTGTCCTGTCACTGGGCACCACGGAGAAGTGTCTGGCCTAATCCTCTTGACACCCCCCTTCAGACCCTTATGCACATTGATGAGATCGCCTCTCGGTCTTCTCTTCTCCAGGCTGAACAGGCCCAGCTCCCGCAGTCTTTCCTCAGAGCAGAAATGCTCCCGTCCCTTCATCATTTTGGTAGGCCTCTGCTGGACTCTCTCCAGGAGTGCCATGTCTCTCTTGTAGTGGGGAGCCCAGAATTGGACACAGGACTCCAGGTGAGGCCTCCCAAAAGGGCTGAGGAGAGGGGAAGGATCACCTCCCTCCACCTGCTGGCAGCACTCTGCCTAATGCACCCCAGGAGACCGTTGGCCTTCTTGGCCACAAGGGTGCATTGCTGGCTCATGGTCAACTTGTTGCCCACCAGCACTCCCACGTCCTTCTCCACAGAGC
The DNA here is from genome assembly GCF_040807025.1 of Struthio camelus. NCBI lineage: Eukaryota > Metazoa > Chordata > Aves > Struthioniformes > Struthionidae > Struthio > Struthio camelus. The sequence continues at coordinate 146,373,357 of NC_090942.1, read as the reverse complement.
TACTTCCCAGCAGATCAGCCCCCAGCCTGTCCTGGTGCCTGGGGTTATTCCGCCTCAGGTGCAGGACCCTGCCCTTGCCTTTGCTGAACTTCCTGAAGTTCCTCTCTGCCCAACTCTCCAGCCTGTCCAGGTCCCTCTGAAGGGCAGCACAGCCCTCTGGGGTGTCAGCCACTCCTCCCAGTCTTGGACCATCAGCAAACTTGATGAGGGTGCACTCTGTCCCTTCCTCCAGGTCACTGATGAGTAAGTTAAACAATACTGCACCCAGGACTGACCCCTGGGGGACACCACTAGATACAGGCTTCCAACTAGATTCTGTGCTGCTGAACATAACCCCCTAAGCTCTGCCATTCAGCCAGTTCTCAATCCACCTCACTGTCCACTCATCCAGCCCACACTTCCTGAGCTTACCTAGGAGGATGTGATGGGAGACGGTGTCAAAAGCCTGGCTGAAGTCCAGGTAGACAACATCCACTGCTCTTCCTTCATCTATCCAGCCAGTTGTCTCATCATAGAAGGCTATTAGGTTCGTTAATCATGACTTCCCTTTGTGAATCCATCCTGACTACTTGTGATCCCCTTCTCTTCCACATGCTTAGAGACGGCATCCAGGATGAGCTGTTCCATCACCTTTCCAGGGCTTTCTTCCAGTCCTCAGGAACCTCTCCTGTTTTCCAGGACCTTTCAAAGATGATGGAGAGTGGCCTAGCAATAACATCCGCCAGCTCCCTCAGCACTCGTGGGTGCATCCCATCAGGGCCCATCATGGACTTGTGGGTGTCAAGTTTGCCTAAGCGGTCTCTAACCCAATCCTCCTCGACCAAGGGAAAGTCTTCTTTTCTTCAGGCTTTCTCCCTGGTCTTCTGGGTCACGAATTCCTGAGGGCTGGCCTTGACAGTGACTGAAATAAAGAAGGCATTCAGCAGCTATGCCTTCTGTGCATCCTTCGTCACCAGGGCACCCGCCCCATTCAGCAGCAGGCCCACGTTTTCCCTAGTCTTCCTTTTGCTATTGATGTATTTGAAGAAGCCCTTCTTGTTGTCCTTGACATCCCTTGCCAGATTTAATTCCAAATGTCCCTTAGACTTCCTTGTCACATTTCTGCATGCTCTAACAACATTCCTATATTCCTCCCAAGTGGCCTGTCCCTGCTTCCACCTCCTATACACCTCCTGCTTATGTTTCAGTTTTGCCAGGAGCTCCTTGCTCATCCATGCAGGTCTCCTGCCCACTTTTCTTGACTTCTTCCTCAGAGGGATGCACGGCTCTTGAGCCTGGAGGAGGTGATCCTTGAATATTAACAAGCTCTCTTAGACCCTTCTTCCTTCTAGGCCTGATCCCATGGGATTCTTCCAAGAAGGTCCCTGAAGAGGCCAAAGTTAGCTCTCCTGAAGCCCAGGGTTGTGATCATACTTATTGCCCTGCTCGCTCCTCACAGGATCCTAAACTCCACCATCTCGTGGTCACTGCAGCCAAGGCTGCCCCCAACTTTCACATCTCCAGCCAGTCCTTCCTTGTTTGTTAGTACAAGGTCCAGCAGCACACCTCTCCTCATTGGCCTCATTGGCCTCTCCTCCATCACCTGGGTCAGAAAGCTACCATCAATCCTTTGCAGGAACCTCCTGGATTGTTTGTGCCTAGCTGTGTTGCTCCTCCAGCAGATGTCAGGGTGGCTGAAGTCCCCCGTGAGAACCAGGGCCTGTGATCGTGAGGCTACTTCCAGCTGTCTGTAAAGGGCCTCATCTACTTCCTCCTCCTGATCAGGTAGCCTGTAGTAAACCCCCACAACAGTGTCACCCTTATTAGCCTGCCCTTTCATCCTTACCCGTAAGCTCTCGACCTGCTCATCATCCACCCCGAGGCAGAGCTCCATACCTTCTAGTTGCTCCCTCACATAAAGGGCAACTCCCCCACCTCGCCTTCCTGGCCCGTCTTTCCTAAGAAGCATACAGCCATTCACGAGAACATTCCAGTCTTGTGAACTATCCCACTATGTCTCTGTAACTGCAATGAGCTCAAAGCCCTGCGCCCACAAACAGATCTTTGACTCTTCCTGCTTATTCCCCGTGCTGCGCGCATTGGTGTACAGGCATTTCAGAGAGGTGCTCAAGCATGCTAATTTCCCAGGAGGGGGTGCAAGAGGATCCCCCACAGTCATGTCTTGTAGGCATTCCCTTGGCTGCACGCGCTTGCTGGAGGTATCCCCACTTGAGCCCTGTTTTGCTGTCTGGGTGGTCTCTATAACTCTCCCCTTCCCCTCTCTTTCCTAGTTTGACCTTCTCCTTACCAGGCTGGCCAATCTGTTGGCAGAGATACGTGTGCCCCATTTAGTGAGGTGAATCCCATCTCTCCCAATCAGTTGTCGATCTTCAAACAGGGTCCCATGGTTACAGAAACCAAAACCCTGTTGCCAACACCAGCGGCGCAGCCAGTTGTTTACTTGGAGAATCCGCCTACTCCGCCTCTCATCCTTCCCCCTAACTGGCAGGATCGAAGAGAAAGCAACCTGGACCCCCAGACCCTTGACCACCATCCCCAGAGCTGAAATCCTTTTTGATAGTTTCCAGGTTGTCCTTGGTATCATTGGTGCCCACACGGAAGAGCAGCAGGGGGTGATAGTTGGACATGTGGACAAGCCTTGGCAGCCTTTCCATGTATCTCGCATTCAAGCCCCCTGTAGGCTTCAAGCATGGAATTAGTATAATAGCCACGAACATTAACGATAACATGATGTAAATGTGCTGTATAATTTGAAATAGCACTGATTGTGTTTAACAAGAGCAGATGTCTTTAGAGATAAATTATAGCAAACATTTCTATTTATTATGCAATCTTTTCCATGAAAGTTCTGTAAAGTTTCAGTTGATTTATTCCAGTTTCCAAGGATACAAGCTCACTTTACTTCAGTTGGTTTTATAGATTTTTTTCTCTGATCAGCTTTTCCACTTTGTAACGGAAATACAGGTGACCATTTTAGTTAATTACATTTTCTGACAAATCAGCTATTGCGATTAAGTGCAATAACTCTTTGTTAACGTCATCATCTCCTACAAATACTTGCAACTGCCTTCAAGCCACATGGGTCCAAAGTAGTATTTAATTATTATTATTATTATATCTAGGACACGTTTAGTGACTAAATAACAAACTCTTTCCCAGGGCACCCTCCAAAGAAGACTGTCTTTGCATTCTGTGTATTACCCTGAAAAAGAAACACAGCAGATAAAGAGTAGCTTAATTATTTAAGCATTTCAGGGCCTTTTCTATCACAGAACTCTAACTCATAAAGCTGTTTAAGCAAGGAAAGTCACCCAAATGCATGAATATTTTCCATTTCAGGCTGTTCTGTAACACCATAAATGCACAATGCATTTCACACCCTCCTTTCTGAACAAAAAAAACCCTCACATATTTTTCTATTTTAAGTGAGCAAAAGATATAATAATCAAGACGAGTAAATTCTATCATATCATAAACATTTAGCACATGATATCATTTGAAACAATTCATTAGTAGACAGTGAAAATCTACTGAAATTGGATATTAGTGGTCCCGTAGGATAGATAATGAAACACAGACTTCTTGTCAGTACTGTGGTCCTGATGAGCAACAGTAGCCAAAATTGATCAAATGGGGTCATAGTGTTGAACTAAGGTCGGTAAATGGAAGGTCAAAACATCATTCTGGTAAACTAGTATAATAAACATAAAATAGATTTTAAGAGAAAAGAATTTATTTCAGAAAGCCTAGAAGCTCCAGAGGAAAACAAAAACAAAAACAAAAAACTCCTAAGTTTACAGATCTATAGGCCAAAAGAAGGCCCAAATATAGTTTCCTAAAATGTTTTTCCAAAAATGATTTTAAACATATCTATGACCAACACAAGATATTACCCTAGAAGTCAAGCTAAATCTTCTTATAAAATACAATTGGACACACACACACACACACACACACACACACACACACACACACAAGAATGCTGTATGATTTAGTCATATGCTATAACTTTCTAAAAAAATGATTTTGATTTCAAGGAACTTGTCACAGCCTATGTATATTTTTTTCAACTATGACAAAAAAGATAATACACTACTCTAATAAGATACCACACAAAGAGGTGGTGACCCAGCCTTTAAAGAGATAGTATTTAATCCTCAAATCAGAAGTAAAAGTTGCTTCGTCTGCATTAGGTGTGATGGTTTCAAGTAAAATTCTGTATTGATTGCTCTGGTCTCAGTGCCTAGTGCATGGTCTTCAGCTGTAGACCATGTACATAATGGTACAAGCATGTTAATGGGTCATAACGAAGGAACTCATTTTTCACTCCTTTACATAGTTTGCATTTAGCTTGTTATTGGCTTCCAAGAGGCTAAGCTAATCTAGGTGTTCAGTAAGAGTAGAAAACATGAATGCTCCATGTATTCCTCTGCAGCGTTATATTAAAAACGAACATAAACATAAAGCTAAACCAAACCTTTCTTTTTTTCAATAGTACAGAGTATCTTGGATGTATTCCTGTTATTAGACATCCAAATTAGTAGGAGAAACATTTTTAGATTGAGCAGCATTCTATGAATTCTGCTGATGGTGCTGTGTATGCTCAACATCTCTTTATTATAAGCCAAGTTCAAGATCATGTGTGAATATGTATACACAAATCCTATATATGTGAACAATTGCTTTCAAAGTCTTATAAGTTTTCATGTGCGGTTGAAAAATGACTACCACCTTCATCTCTGTGAAGATACTGTGTAAACTGTGTTGCTTTCTCACATTAAACAATGGAAAGATCTCTGAGGAATTTTCTGCTTCAGCCTGCCTACACCTCGTCAAATAAGAAATGACAAGTAACAACTTGCCAACTGTTTCCAAGTGAATTGTTTTCTATTAGCCTAGTAGAATCTCCCACTGATTTTCATGTATTTGTTTTGACTCATTTGGTATTTTAGAAAGGAAATCACCAGAATAGTACATTGGAACTGAACAAATATTTCCTGCTTTTAAAAATAAGCAGTTTAACTTCACCAACACAGAGACAAAAAGCATACACGTATGATAAAAACTGAGTTATATTAGTGTTAAGTGGAAAGGCAAATTGCAGAATGGAACATGTGATAATTCCCATAGCATCATTAATAACCTTGGTGGATCCACAGCAGCTGAGCTGGCACCTCTAGAAACTTTAGAGACCTATTACCTTACATGCACTGAGCTGATATTTTAGGCTGATTTTAGGTAGTGCAATACAGAAAATATCCTTAATTCAGACAAACATTAAGGTGGTGACTCAGTAGGTCTGCTCATTAGCTTAATGTGAGTTTTAACTAGATGGAGGTTTCAGTTAAATGTTGAATGATATCCCAAAACAAAGAATATAGTTTACTTATGTAAATGGCCAATATAATATTGGAGTTCCTAAAGAAAAGAAAGCAAGACTCAAGTTAAAAGTTTTTTTACAAGAAGGACAGTCTTGATCTCCTTTCTCTGACTGATATTCGCCATCTATCTGACAGACTTAGTTTATCCACCTTGTGGATTATGAGCTCTTGTGGAACTGTTGGGGGTTATGTATGTCCTACAACTTCCTTCATAGCTGACAACCATAAAATAACAAATAGCAAATTACTTAAGTGCCCCAGGGCGGGGGGAGTGTGTGTGTGTGGGGGGGGGGGGGGGGCTGCATATTCTTGCTGATCTCCCAGAACACTTGTAAGCTTATTTCATTTATTATTATTCTGTAGAGTCTCCAGACACGAGCACAACCATCCTGGGTCTGACCAAAGCTCCATCTTGTACTATATGACATTCCCGCCTGGGACAAGTGTTAAAATCTCAGAGAAACGTGTTAGTGAACTAGCATATCGTGATACCTGCTGTGTGATTCTTATCTTGCAGTTACCAGCTCACAGTTAGCTTTTTTTCTTAGCTGTAGGCACATCTTCACATCTCTGACCACCATTTGAACCTTCCTCTGTACAGTGTAGCAACACATTTATTTACTGTTTTCCATTTTTGCTACTCATGTGTTCAAATGCTTGGAAAATAATTACATTTCTTCTCCTTTTCTGCACAGTTTTCAAAATTCTGTTATTATTTGACAATATCTAACAAGAACATTTATTATTTATTCACCTTCTCCATTTTACATATGATTTTACTGAGCCCTACCACACCCTGTGGCCCACTTGCCTATTTCCCAGGTTGTAAGGTTACAATTTATTTAATCTCCCATTTATGGAGATAGCTGTTTCTTACCACTGACTCTAGAGAGAGCCTAGGTATTGAGCTTAGATAGAATTAACTTTCTGGACTACGGAAGAAAGAGGAGATGAATGCCAGCCAGGGTTGCTATGCAGTTTTTCTTTGCTGCGTTCTGCACTGCATCCCTGAATACTTTGATCATGTACTTACTCTGTTTTTCTACTTTGGCTTGTGTTGCTCTGGCTTGCAAAGTCTTCTAAAGTGGTAATATTTCTTGCAATTGTTACAGCATTTTCCAAATTCTGGACATTGCTTGAACGTGTTTCTGTCTCTTGTGCACTTTGCTTTTGTGACTTCTTGGTGTTTAATCTGTGTATTTTTACTTTATAGAATCTCTTTTCCAGTTTCCTGTCCCACAGCTCAATCTGTCTGTGTGCCCACATTTTGCTTTCCTTCCAGTATTTTTAGTATCACATAAGTGTTTCCTGCAGATAAATGCAGACTGACATAAGCTTCACATTTGCTTAATTCTTCATCTTCCAGAAGGCATTTCTATAGTTTTGATTCTTTAATTCCAATTGCTAGCTGCTCTGTGATAATTAAATCTGGCAAAGTGCCACAATCACATAGTTTTCTCATTAATTTAAGGTCAGTCAGGAATTCCTCAGAGAACTTCTCCCCTTGTGCAGTTTCATGCCATGTCTGTCTTTTCAAAGAATTCATTTTTCCTGGGAATACAATATTCCTCGAACTTCCCAACTTTCAGAGTTCAAGCTATCATTACAGTATGCTACTAAAAGTACCAGTATCTTCAGATCAAGCAAAACGGAAGGACATACATGATGGGTAGTTTCTGGTTCTGATTCTAGTTGATATTTCTTTGGGAACCCACATGATGGAAAAGAAAGCCTTTCAAAATTTACAGATAATACTAGGGAGGAGTAAGATGACAAAACTACCCAGAAGACGGGTTAGGATTTGATTTTGATAAACTGGAGAAATAGCCTGAAGAAAAAGGGCACAATAAGTCCAAATACAAGATTTTATGCTCATGAAGGAATAATCAAGAGCAGAAACACAAGCTGTAAAACAAGCTGTTAGCAGTTCTTTATAAAAGAATCTTGACGTATTTTTGGAGCACTGTCTTAAGTCAATCATGTCATGCTGTTGCAAGAAAGGCACACAGCATACTGAGGTATAGAAACAAAATTAAGAAACACGACATATTTTTTCAGTCAATACTGCAATGCTAAGGCCTTAGCTACAATAACGTATCCAGTTTTAGACACAACACTTCAGGAAGACCAGTGAGACTGATCTGGAGATCAGAAAAACTGACATTGGGCTTATTTTTTACTAACCAAAGAAAACTGAAGGAGGACATCATACTAGTCCACAAGAAAGTAAAAACTGTTTCACAATGCTCTATAAAGAGGCAAGGGAAAAATCTTTTTTTCTGAATTCATGGGCAAGAGCAAGATAACACAGATTTAAGCTACAATAAGATTCAGGCTGGCCATTAGGCATAGAAATAAGGTTGGATAAAACGAATAAAATGTGTGGGGAAGTTGTGTTGTTTCAATTACTGGATGTCTTTAAACGCAGATAAGACAAATGTGTACTGATACTTCTTAGGGATAAGGATAAATTAGAATTACCATATGATCTCTAGAAATCTTTTCCAATCCTATATTTCTGCAGTGCTGGGATAATAGTCAAGATTACACAGTCACTTTTTGTGAATCTCTTCTGCATCGTTAAATTTGACTGTTTACATATATATTTTAGTTCTTGCCAGGATCTTCTTCCAGGACTTTGCAGCAATGCTAGAGCGCTTTAACTCTCTAGGCCTCTTCTTGCCACTCTCCCTCTGTCTAACCAGATCAAACTGTTCACTGTTTTCCTAGTTATGAAACTCTTGAAGATTTACCCATTCCTATCAGCCTACCACTAGCTTTCAGATGGCTTTGTCACCGCTCTGAACTAAAAACCCAGAGTTAAACCTTTAGGGTTCTGATAGGATAGGATTCACGCTACCAGCTCCACAGGATGAAAATGGACAGTGGACTACCTACACATCCTGAAAAACACTGCATAGGATGGGGCTGAGATCCCATCCTTCACCAGTGTTTGGATGTGTGACTCAGGGACTGGTGGGGGTTATTCTATCCATTCAGGGTTTAGAAACTCTCTGAGTGTGGATACCTATAAAACATTCTTTGAAAGAGCTGATGCACTTTCCTTCTTTCTTTCTTTTTTTCTCTTTTTTTTTTGCTTTTTTTTTTTTTCCCCCCTAAGATATTGCTGCTAAAGGAATAGGAAGTGATGCCCCTCCTTAAAAAACAGCCCCTTGGTGGGAACACTTATGTAGAAAGTGATAGGCCAGGATTCAATCTCCTCCTCAGCCAAAGAAGTGACAAACTTATATCTTGCATCTTCTAAGAGAGAAGAGCCAACCACTAAGGGGGTAAGCCTAGGAGTCAGAAAATTGAAAAATTTGTTTGTTTGCTTGTTTTACTCCAGTGACTAGTCAATGTGAAAATGGGTGAATGGTTCTGGGAACAGTGAAAGAATCTAGACTTGTGCTAGAAACAAAAAGGAAGTCAACAGAGATGGTACTGGGATGAGGAGCGCTTCCCTTTCTTCACTGTGTGCTGGAACAGCCAGGCAACATACAGAAGGTCAGCTGCCTCTCTGCCAAAACACCTAATCTGGGGTATGGAGTAGATGGAAAATAGACACTTTGGGCGCCTATGTTTGGACAGCCCTGACTCCCTGCAGCACTAGAAATACAGCTACAAGGGAATTTCCAGGTCAGAGAGGAAGACATTTAATGATTTCAGGTGACTTTAGTGCGCCTTGGCTGTGGCCACTTTTTGAGGGGGGTTACCATTTCAGCCTTTAGTGCCTTAAGTCTAATTACACGCTGGTTTTGTACCTAAAACAAAGTCCTCTCAGGAATTTCAATCCCTAGGTAAAAGCACAATCATATTAAATCTTGACTGTCAATTTTCTTCAATTCTCCTTGAAACTCCATTATGTAATAATTATGTAATGTGCATTATGTACTATGGAAGCTAATTGCTGATGTCATTTATTCTCATCAAATCAATGGGGTTGTACAAATGAAATTAAAGCAACATTCTGCTCAGTTATGCAACTTCCATGATATTTGGATTTCCTTTTGCTTGTTTCTCTTATATCAAGCTGGATTGACTGTCCTTTTCCTAATGGAAAATTGAAGGTATGAGGACTTAGCATTATTATTTTTTATGGGATCAGTTATTCAAATCAAATAGTAAATTAGTAGGAAGGAAGTTCTGGATAGGTTCACTCATGTCAAATGGAAAAAAGGCCATAGGACAAGCTTCCCACTGTGTACACTGAAAATAGAAGATTATGATGTGCTCCTTTGTTTCCTAGATCACCTTATTTTTCTCAGTGCTCATTTTGCCTGGTGGCTTGCAGTATTCTAGAACTTTTGAAAGACAGTAATAAAGCCTTAAGGTTATATGAGCAATCGAAATCAGCAACAACCCTGGACATTTTAAATATGAGAGAGGCTTATGACATCTATTGAAGTGTTACTGTTGTGACCGACAGGGTTTGATCTGGTATGAATGCAAAGGGATGGTGACCAGTATATGCCACAAATCAGTCACATCATATGCAAAAGGAGTAGCTTTTCTAATTCTGGATAAACAGGCTTCTATGAAATAGTCTTTGCCATTCCAGGCACATTCACTTACAGCTTTTAATCCTATTTGTGGAAATTTTAACAACATTTATAGGCTTTCTTTCTCTCTGTGTTTATCCCACACCCACAGTCAAATGTTTTCCAATTGTGGAAAATCTTCCAATGTGCTGGAAATAGCTTGGGTTCTGGCAAACACAAAGTGATCTGCAGAAACTGAATTTTCATGCACAGTGTGCGTAGTCCAGTAAGTTTGTTTATTGTCTGTGGAGAGAAGCTTAACAATGGGAGAACTGTTTTGTGAAGAATACACAGAATACATTAAGTTTGTAAGGATGAAGGTGTCAGAACCAGGGCAGCAAGTTTAAGGCAACTGCAGCCCTTGCCAGTCATAAAAATATACAGTATGTTCTATGTACATGGATCAGATGAAGTATCTCAGGATCTAATTCTTTCCCCCATGAACTACTTGCATTCTCCTGTTTCCATATTATTTAAGGCAGATTGTCATCCTATATGAAACAGTTTACATTCAGTTATGTGTATTCTTTAGGTAATGGGCACAACTTCTGCTTAACGCTAATAGCTGCTGCTGTTAAATACATTAATAGAAAATGTTACCATAACCCAGGGAAAATAAACACTGGTTAGGTACAACATGCAGCTTGTGAATTTATTAGCATAAAATCATCTCCAGCCCAGAAATAGTGGCAGGAACACCTTTTTATTTAATCTCAAACTAGCTCAGCTTAAGCACACACCAAACCTACTTTACTGAGGAGGAAAATTCCATGTCACTCCCTAGTATTAAAATTAGCTTGATATGAACTATCTGGTATTGATTTATATAATCCTTCAGGACTGAGCACTGTCCAAAGCTGGATATAATTAATTCTGTTTATTAACTAAAATTTATAGGAGTTACAGTTCTTTTCTGAAGGGATAACAGAATCACACCATCTCAACAGCTCTTTACAAACATAGTATTTAATAACAGAACTGAATTAGTCCAGCAGTCTTCAAAGCAACAGTCTTCATTTTCAGTTTGGGATGCCTAAAATTAAGATGTGGCTGAACCTCTAGGTAATTAGGGCTCCGATTTCTTATTTTTCTGTTTGCCATTTCATATCTTTCATCCTTTGTATTTTTATTTATTCAACACTATCTTAGTATGCAATATCTTACTACTATTTTTTTTCTAACAAGAGTTTATATATTAGTGTAAAATAGGCACTGTGAGCAATCGTTATAACCATGATGAACATAACTTCTACTGATCAGATGCATTTGCAGGTGACTTTACCTAGAAAGGAATCTAGAATGAAGAGAAAACATGCAAATGAACATAATAGAAAAAGAAACCCTACAATATCATTACTTTGCTGCTTTGTCTCACTGTCTTACCTTCACGCTTTTTGTGTTAGGATATCTTACCTTTTCCTTGTCTATCTGGTAACAGCTTTCTCAGAGATTTGTAGAGATTTGAAAGAACCTTATAATTTCTTTCTTTTTAATATAGAAAAAGCTAAAGCACTTTAGCTCTCCTGAATCAACTAACACTACAGTACCTATTTCTCCTGGGAGAGGTAGTGTTACTTGCTGCTTGAATATAACAGCGATATCTGATTATTCCCAGCTGCTGGTCTTTTGTCTGCAGATTCTTTCACGTTGGTTATTCCATTAACAGTACAGTCAGTAGGTGTAAGTAATAGCATACCTCTGTGACAGTAATTGAATAAATCTGGTTTCAGGGCCGTCATTAGTGATACTTAACTGATAAATCAAATTTTGATCTATGTAGGGCAGAATGAAAAAAGGAGAAAAATGTTGAACTTTTTACCTAACAGAATGGAATGAAAGAGCTGACCTACATCTCAGATGCATCTACTCTGCAGAGCAAAACGTAAAGCAGACAGACTAACTGTGACAGTATCATTAGTGAAGGCACTAATGATACCTGTACATACAGAATGTAGCTACATCTGCTATTCAGCGTTAAGTGTTATAAATGTGTACCCACATAGGCCTAGAAACTACATTGCATCTTTCTAGCTCATCAGTGCTCTTCTGCACTCGTTAACAGCTTAATATCTGTCTCTTCTGAGGGCCTGAGGACCTCAGGGTCTCTGCAGAAGACCCGGACGTCCTATTGCCCATCTTTTGGACAGACAGCCTCTGAGCTGTCGGCTGGACTACTCTGCATTGAAACCCCACAGGCAGATAGCCTCGCGGCTCTGTCCCATTTTTGCTGAAGTAATGGGAAAGCCACCTTTCACTTCAGTGATCCTGGGTATGGTTTAAGATGCAGCTTCAAGGGAAATAGGTAAATGAATCTGAGAAAAGGTCTATATATGCTTTATTGTGATCCAAAGTACAGCTTTAAACTTCAAAATAAAGGTGGGTTTTGTTAGTCTGCTTCCAAGCCCAGAAGACCAAACGAGATCGATAGTCTCCCATATCTTTAAACACGGAAATAAAAATTAAATTGTTTACCCTTTTGCTATTTTGAGATCACAGAATAGCACAGCATCCTTTCCTATGAAAACAGGAACCTCCCTCATCACAACCAAAATATCCAGAGGTGGAAATAACTAGTGCCTTTTTCTCCCTTCCCTCCATTATTATAACTCATTTAGGCTTCCTCTGGGAAGCCTAAAAGAGGAATGTTTTTCTAAGATTGTGAAAAAGGGAGTTGCAGCTTGCTAAACTTGGGTCAGAGGGTCATCTCACCTATCAGGAGCAGCACTGACAGTAGGGCAGGAAGGGAAGGGGGAGAGAAGGGAGGTAGGGAAGTCAGGACATGAAACACTGCATTGAAGGGTTACTGGGGGCAGAGAAGTAAAATAATACATTGATCCTTATACCAAATCTGTGCAAATTATCATAATACAAAAGAGCAAAATTATTAGAAACACATAACGGTGGTCCAGAAGACTTGAAAGAGGTAAAAGCAGAAGGTAAGTAGGGAAGGCAGTCGAGGAAAACAGTGTAACAGAGGTGAATATAAATGAGGTGAACAGGTTCTGGAGATGAAAAAAGTGCAAGCCCTGCTAACTTTAACAGAAGTTACACATTCACATGAGGGAGGAATTCAAGATCTGCTGAAAAATGATATCCAAAGTAAAAGGTCTTCTCAGAAAGCAGCCTGCAGGTAGCTGAAACAAAAAACCAGAGATGGAAAATGCCCTTTGAAAAGTTCTAAATAAAACCATGTAAGTCAGTAAATTTTCAGTTATTTGCTGAGCTGGGGAGCATGAGGGAACTCTGCTTTAGCCTTAATATGAAATCTCGGGGTTTTTTTCTTTGTACAATGACAAACAAAAAAATTTTTAGCTTCGTAACTTCAGATTAAGTTTTGATTTTTAAAACTCTTTAAAAACTTTCTAAAATCACACTTCATTATTTTTTAAGTACAAGCCTTATGAACAAAATATAGAAGTACTGTAAGCAGCTGGAAAATGTAGAGGTATTATAAGAAATCAAAAATGAAATCTTTTGACTCTTCTGATTTTCCCCCAGAAGAAAACCAGTTGCGGAAATTTCACCAAGTTCTGTAAAAATTTTAGCTCCCAATAAATGACAACTTTGTGTGAATAAGTAATTGTTTGAAACAAAAATTAAAAATACATTTTACAAAACTAATCCATGAGAACACAACATATTTTTCATCCTTCTTATTTAAAAGATGAACTTGGACACACTTCATATCAATCATAAAATTCTGAAGTTGGATATAGATTTGTGGCCAAAGCTATTTGCACTGAAAACAAAAACCCCAGGGAAAAACAAACAAAACCAGTTTTAGAAGTGGCCACTGTCTTGGAGCCACTGACATACCATCCCCAGTGTGCCTGTAAATTAACAGCATTTTTATTCTGAGGAAGGCAATTTTCTTCTGAGAAAGGCATAAAACGAGAGTCATAATCGCTGTTCAAGGCACTATCCCCAAAGAACGATGAGATATTGCTCAGTTTGAAATTTGGCAGCAGCATGGACCGTGTGAATGGCTGATTATCTTTTGTAGTTTAGTAACTGGAGAAAACATTCATCTATGGCAGCAAAATTTCTACTACGTCGTGTACTTGGGAGTGAAGAACAAGAACACAGCACCCATATATGAACGTAGTCACCTACATTGAGCTTTTTCCTCCCCAACACCTCATCTTTTCACTTTACACTTATTCACTTCCCAATATGCCTCTAACAGTTCTTAAGGGAGTACCAGCACTAAATCCCACTGAATGATATCAAGAGCTTGATGTCTAATTTCCACAAGCTCCTTTTGAAAAAACAGACCACCATATGTGATAAATACCATCCTACTGAAGAGCAGGCTTTACTCTGTATAGATCATAAATGTTTTTGCCAACCTACTGTTCATGATCTATATCTTGATCAATATCTTATGCCAGAATTCACCAGTCTGTAATTGTCCTGGGCTATTACACTTGGCAAGAGTTTAATACTTTATGCTATCATCTTACATTGAGGTTTTGACCTTTCACAAAATAGAGAACATGCAAGAACATTTGCTCTCTCTCTTTCTCATGGCTCACCCACTTTTCTTAAAAGCAGTCTATTTTCATTATTTTGATGATGGAATTTCACTTGCTGGATTATGAACACAAGGACACAGCATTACAGAGAAGATCACCAGTCACTTAGCAAAGCCTTCATGACTTAAAAGTTTGGATTTTCGTATTCAGTACAGTTTTAGCTTTCTCAATAACTTCATGCTTTATGTTGTTCTCAACTGAGCAAAAAGATAGTAAAGAATTAAAAATGAAATTTAACATCCTCTTTGACTGTCTCACACTGACAGTCAAAGGAGAGGCCCGCAGTTTGAAATTGATGTGTAATGCAAGTATTAATCATACCATTAGTCAGTGTCATTAGTCAGTGTCATTAGTCACCTCATTAAGCTCTTCTGTGCGTCTAAGCTGCTCCAGAAAGGCAATGGCAGCTGAAAGCTGTTCAGTTCTGCAAAGTAGCAGAGGCAGTTCAGCTGGTTAAATGCACAGACCAAGGAATAATCAGAAGTAAGAAGCTCTTTACAGCTAAAAAATTATTTTTACACATAAAAGGAAAGAACTGTAAAAGTGCAAGATTCCACTTCATTCATTAGGAGTCTTATTATGACTCCAGTGAATGCTTGGATTAACAGCCACGTCTTAATCTAAAAATACAAACTGGTATAATTTGGTATCTTCAGTACTTCTAGCATGCCTGATTAGTTGCACTAAATGTAAGCGTTTTGAGGAGGGAAAAAAAAAAAAAAAGTGATATTCTATATAGAATATCCAAAATGGAAACAGGAATAAGAAAAAAAGACTTTATTTGGAAGCTGAATTATAGTAGCTGATATTAAAAATTCGGTAACTTAGCTTTAAATTTCTCACATTAAACGCATAAACAAATCTGAAGATAACTATGAATCTTACTGGTGAGGCTGTGAAAATTTATGTAAGCATTTTTTTGGGGTTCAGTGTAATCATTTATATCATCATAAGGATTGAACATCTGCCCAAGTATCCATCTAACTGTATATATATATTGTAAATCTAAATGGTCTACTGGTTAAAACAAACTATTTCTTCCCAGGGTTTAGGGTTTTCCTGTCTCTAACACTAACAAAGGACTCAGTCTTACAGGATACTCTGTATTTTCAATTACTACTCAACTGGGATTAATGTGTGGATAAGGAAAAGGGGTGTAGGTGGAAAATTATGTACATGCAGCCAAAGGAACAAGATAACTCTCTAAATATTATTTTTACCATGCTTCCTGCAAAAATTATATGTATTATAAGTAGTTAGCTGAGTGACTGAACAGAACATTTTCCCTGAAAATCCTGAAGATTTTAAGTGAACAGCTAGCTCCAATGAAAGTAATTGTAAAGCATTATAACTTCCATCATAGCTTTGGTATAAGTGATTCCATGTGCTAATTGCATGATCTTCTCTCAAAAGGCAGCTGTTTGAAGACATAAAGTAGATTACGTTTCTATTTTCTTAATTTTTAAAGCTAATATTGAACACAGTTTATTTTATCGAAGAACAATTCACAGAGAATGCACCTTTCTTGAATTGAGGGCATCAAATGATCCAAGTGTTTTTCAGCTTTCAGGCTGTGAACATTTACATTACCTAGGCACAACTATGGCACCAGTGATAAATGATCTAGAACAGAAAACTTAATTGGAAGCAAACCATTTCTTTGCAAATTTTGCAAAGAAATAACATGGGAAAAGTGAGATAAGTTATGTATAAGCGGAATATGTTTTAAGATTTTTCCCCTGGAAAGAATATCTCCTTTTTTGGAGGTGTATGGTGGCCTCTAGTGGCTCCAGGATTCAGGCAAAAATAAAATAGGTGCCATATTTTTAAATGTACATGATGGGTAGGTTATTTCAAACAGATTCTATTAGACTAAATGACATATTTATTAGCTTTGTATATTTGTAACTGTAATTGAGTGCCACACATTATTAATCTTCTGGAAGAAAAGTTGCCAATAACAGAAAAATATAGTTAAATACATATGGATCTAGCTGTTTAAGATATAAATAAATCAGAGAGAGGCTTGGATAAAAACCCTTAATTGAAATATCCTTATGAAAAGATAAGAAGTTTGGGTTCAGATCCAAAGTTTTTAGCTCCAGAACATCTGCACTGCAAATGTCCAGGTGACATTCCTTCATTTTAGCATATTGCAATGTAGAGAACAATAGTTGAATGGAAAAAAAATGCTAGTGCCACTCTTCCAAGTTCAAAGCAGAGATCCTCAAAACTTTTACTTAGACCTCATCTAAATCTGGAGGTGCCTAGAGCTTGTAGGAGCATTAAGTTTTTTAATATTACAGATCTTGAAGGTCTTTACAGTTCTGATTTGGGGCAGGCCCACAGTCACAGAGTCCTGCAGTGCTGAGCAGTAGAATAGCAACTAACACACACTTGCTCAGGATCCATAAACTAGGTGTTAGTTTGCCTCACTTACCTGAAGCAGGAGGATTATTCTCCAGAGAGGATGCTTGCCAAAATGATCTTTTTATAAGACAGAGTGGGAATTACCTCTTTGCTCCTGACTTCCTCTTTTTACCTATTACTGCAATTGGACACAGGGTAACCTCTTTGGAAACTGTGAGACATCGAAGAAGCAGGTAGGAGACCATTTGGCATTTTCCTTCTCTGCTGAGATGGTGGAGACCGATATTTCTCAGCTCCCAGATGAGTGACTTAAACTCCAGGCTATATTCTATCCTAGTGTGGGAGTGTTTCCTTTCCTTTCTGATGAATCTGTACCACTTTCCAGGAAACAATTAATAGTCACTGGCTAAGAGCATAGCTCGCTAGTGGTTAGGAAGCAGTCCAGTCCCAGCTCCCAGGATTATTTATTTTATATTAACTCACTCACTAGATCGAACAGAATGAATTCATTGAGGAGAGAGGTTACCGAAACTCACCCTGGTTGCCAGCAGTGTCAGAAAGACAGTCAAAGCAACTCTGACTGTCATAGCTCCTGTAGTCCATTGCAGAGTTACGATGCAAGGATAGCCATACCCTGCAATTTCTAAAGCCCTATCATCAGTCCTGATACATATTTACAGGGAAGTCATTTATAGCTGAGCCAGTCACTCCTGTAATCCCTAATCATCAAGAGAAAGTAATGGGTGCTTCCAGGGAGTAGTTCACCTGACCTGCTAGAGAGATCTTCTTAGGCATAGACTGAACAACAAGTCCACACAGGTATTCAATTAATTCAATTGTTAATTAATAATTTAATATTTAAATGACTGTTATTCAAGTGTTTTCATAATTCATGAGCAAACAGGATTTCAGGCCTAGAGGAGTACACTATGGAGACAGTCAGTTACAGTCTCTTGATATATTAAGAAGTATGCACAAAAAAAGTTACTTGCATGCAGTTGACCACTCCGATAGATAGGCTGAAAAGTAATTATTGATATTTTATTAATGCATCACTGTGGAATCTTAATTTGGCTAATGAAACAACAAATAATTCATCTGCAATAAAGGTGCTGTTCCTTCTTTCTAGGTGTTGGTTATGCTTTCTTTTTAATTTGATGATACTGAATGATACAAAGCTCTCTTTAACTTCTTCTGGCAGCTCAAGTAGGATTTTACACTGTCTTATGTGGACGAGCAGTGCTGGACGTGTTACAGCACAACTGACCTATACGAAGAAGCCTCCAGCATGACCCGGATGAAGGAACAGAAGAGGTTTTGTGGGCATAGGGTGGGGTCAGTTCAGGTATTATTATCCCCCATTGTCTTCTCCCTTTCTCTGATGGAAGTTATGGTCTCAAAAGCAAAGGCAACAAAAACAGTTATTCACCTCTCTCAGGTCTTTCAGTTCCCAGCACTAAAAATTGATTACAACTAGCGCATACATTCCTCCTTGCCATCACATTATCAAGTTGGCTATACCACTCTGTCTGCAATACAGGTCTTGTGCATTTCTTGTACTTTGAAATAAAAAAAAATCATAAAAGATCTCTCAGGACTACAACGTACCACACTGGGCTGAGAAAAGACTCAGGCCAAGTCGTATTGAGTGCAGATGTGGACTGTCTGCTCTAAAGGAAACTGGAG
This sequence comes from Struthio camelus, assembly GCF_040807025.1. Classification (NCBI taxonomy): domain Eukaryota; kingdom Metazoa; phylum Chordata; class Aves; order Struthioniformes; family Struthionidae; genus Struthio; species Struthio camelus. Next base: position 146,354,847 of record NC_090942.1, on the reverse strand, counting down.
AGTTCTTGCTGGAGAGTAAACATGAAGACATGGCTTAAGCTGTGCTTTGGCCTGGGCTTAACGCTGCTCAGGACTGATTATTAGCAGCTGCAGAAAGCTTCCTTCACTTCCTCTCATCTCCTAATGCTGAATATTCCCTTTGTCAGGGATCCCCGTAGAAAGAATACATACATATAAATTACATTATAAGAGCTCAATTTTTTTCTGGATGACTGACAACTGCTTTAGTTGAGAGAAGTTCTTGAGAGATTCCCAAGAGGGTAATAAACAATATAGCTGAACTATATGGTCAGTATAATGCTGGAGAGCAAACCAGTGGAACAAATTGAACTGGGAACATTTTTGTCCAAAAAGAACCCTTTTGTTGATGTTTTAATGAGCATTATTATTATTATTGTTAATCAAAATTTGAAAATGTTGTCCTGCTTTCTAGATTTTAAAAGAAATTCCTTGCTTCCTGCAGCTTGAAGAAATATAATTAACGCTCTGAAAATGTGATATGTCCTGAATTCGCAGAGTCAGAGTGCTTCACAACTAGAGTAGGCATTCAGTACGTCGGGAAAATTCCAACATTTATCTAAAATACTGAAGTCTGGCTATAGCTGAAATGGTTTAGTATATTCTGTGTGATGTCAGAAATGCTTTCTTACTGAATATTTGACTCTTAAAATCATCTTTGGTTACTGTGCTATTTCCAGTAACCATTAATACAACTTCAGAGTAGCAGCATGGAAACTGATAAAAATTTAATTACACAGTGGAATGATTTCACAAATATTTAAAATTTTACAAATAACTGTGAAACAACAAACAAAGAAATCAGGAGGATCCACTGGGAAACCTTCATTTGTAAGGGTGGATGGAATGTTATTCTCCTTTCAGCTCTTGCTAAGTGGCAAATATTTTTCTAGTTGTTTTAGTGAGCTCTGGTCTACTGGAAATGGGCAATCCTACATATTTCTGAAAGCTCATGTTATCAGGAGTGTTATCTAGGATTTATAAAGTCCTAGAATACATTCAGAATAATCTCAGGAAGTTGCATGCTGGCCCCAAATAATTTCCTCATCCAGGTTTCATATGGCTATGCTCTACAGAGGTCCCATATCTGGTTCTAGTCTAAATCTTGACAGGTCTGGCATCTCTGGACAAGCAGACCTTCCTCTCTTCTTTCTTTTAATTTCTTTCTATCTTAATCATTATGTCTTCCATTTATGGATCCCTCTCCTTCTCTTATTGAGCCAAGCACTCCTCCAACTTCTTCCTTAAGAAAATGGTTCTTTTTTTTTTCTACTGTTAAGTTCCTCTTTCATGTCTCTCCTACAATATGTTTGACCTAGAAATAAAAGTATATACAGAAGAACTGTAAATTTAAACATTTACAAAGAAGATCAATGACTCACACACTTTTTCCACTACAAATAAATCAGGTTATCTGATTTTGCAGTGTAAATAGTCATTGTCTGTATGATCTCCAGACCAAGGTTTTAATTCATCAGGGTCCTTACTTCTAGGTTTATATCCTCTTAAGCAGTTGGAAATCTTGATTAACCAGGATTACTTAATAGAAATCAGAGACCAAGTTCTACTTTTGTCTTATTCAGCTAGGATGTACTCTGCTTACCTAAGAGCTGAGGAAAAATTACTATTACTACCTACTTCCTCTAGATTTGGATACATGCATGCTATTGTAGGCCACCACAGCTCCACTGGTCACAGTCCTCTCCTAACTCGCTCACTCATCAAAGCTTAATCTTTTGCTAACTCTCCTATCCAGTGCTGTAACATTGGCTTATAGAAAATCCTACACTTGGCAAATTTTATATAAAGATTCTGAGAAATCTTTTTATTATATTAACCTTACCTAGCAGAAACTTTCTTTTGTTCAAAAGGAAGTATCTGCCTGAAAGCAAATCATATTATCTTTAAGGCATGATTTGCAACTTCTTTGGACTACCTGCTTTTACTTAATTATGTTTGAATCACTAAAGATGTCCTATTCCTTTAAAGCTATGAATATGCCTGTAGCTTTTAAATTGAAAACCATGGGCTTGAGAAATAAAATATGTTATGAATAGACTTAAGTTCACTATGTAAGGCTATGAGCGCTTCATCAGAAAAGTTTACAGGTCTGCAAATGGGAAAAGGTTGAAAAACAATGATTTAGTCCGACTTACTTTTTCAGAATACCACAGTTTTTTGCCTCTGAAAAAAAAAGTCTCCAGAAGATACCTCCTCCTTCAAAACGCAACACTTTTCATCAGTCTTTCTCAGAAATAAACAGCAAAGGCAAGGCACTTTCTCTCTAGTAGGTGCAAGACAGTTCTTGCCTTATTCAACGCAGGTCGGCAAATACTGTGATTTCCCCAAAATAAAATCAGTGAAAATTTCTTCACTATTTCCCAGTATTTTTGAACTATGACATTTCACTTTTTCATCTTGAAATATTGTTGATACTAAATTTATCATTCTTACACAATACCTTAAAAATATGCTTTGTGTGATCTAAAAATATTTTTTCCGTTGACTTTTCTATTTTTATTGGGCTAATAAAATAGAACTAATCATTCACACAGTACTGCTTGCCACCCATTGTTATTTAGTTCTCCTTTTGCATCCTCAGATTTCTACTCAGAAGTTCTCCCACTAGCCTGCTGATCTGAATTTGGATGGCATCCAGACACTGTCACTACTTTCTTCCACCACTTTTTCAGGACTCCCACCTGTAGAAAGAGATTGTAACTTCCAAAACTACTAGTAGTTATGGTGCTTCCCACAGTACTTTCCATCCTGACTGCAAGGTTCCCAAGGCCCAGGGCAGAGCATGAACATCTTAACTAGCACGTCTGCTCACAGCAGCGTTGAATTCCCCTTCACACAACATTAAATGAGCAAAGGGAGAGCAGGATCCTTCGCCTGAGTAACTGTGGCACTCTCCTCTCTGTTCAGGTCTGCTGCAGCGACATACAGCTATTTAGCTGTTATCTAGTTTGGCTCTTATAAGACAGCATCAGAGAATCACAGAATGTTTGAGCTTGGAAAGGAAATCATCCAGTCCAACACCCCTGCTCAAGCAGCGTCACCTAGAGCATATTTCCCAGGATCATGTCCAGGCAGCTTTTGAATATCCAGGGAAGGAGACTCCACAACCTCTCGGGGCAACCTGTGCCAGTGCTCAGTCACCCTCACAGTGAAGAAGTTTTTCCTCATGTTCAGATGGAACTTTCATTGTTTTGGTTGGTGCCTGTTGCCTCTTTTCCTGTCACTGGGCACCACAGAGCCCCATCTGTGGTCTGGCCTCATCCTCTCGACATCCTCCCTTCAGATACTTGTACATATTGATGAGGTCCCCTCTTAGTCTTCTTTCTCGAGGCTGAACAGGCCCAGCTCTCTCAGCCTTTCCTCATAGGAGAGATGCTCCAGGCCCCCAACCATCTTTGTAGCCCTCTGCTGAACTCTCCCCAGTAGTGCCATGTCTCCCTTGTACTGGGAAGCCCCCTCCGGGTGAGGCCTCACCAGGGCTGAGTAGAGGGGCAGGATCACCTCCCTTGACCTGTTGGCAGCACTCTGCCTAATGCACCCCAGGAGACCATTGGCCTTCCTGGCCACAAGGGCACACTGCTGCCTCATGCTTAACTTGTTGTCCACCAGGACACCCAGGGGAAGAGCATCTCCATGGCCTACTTAAACACCTTTCTTCTTCCAAAGATCATAGTATCTATCCTCTCTGTAACTGAAGCACCATCTGTAGGAGCTACCTTCCCTCTTGCAGCCTAGTACCTATGGGAGTCCTGACTAGAGAACAGTCTCAGATTTCTCCAGCAGACTTTTTTTCCTTTAAAGCTACAGGAGAAGGAAATATGACTGCCATTTACCTTTAGACACTGACAAAAGGAGGCCTGAATGATCTAATTTATATGATGAACTTCTTTGGTTGATTTTGCATCATTTTGTTTCCAAGGGTTTTCTGATTTTGCTTTGTATCGTTTTACTTGGTAAACTCTTGGAAAAGGAGAGAAAGAAGGCATGAATTTGTTTAATCCAAAAGGAAACCAGAACAGAATGAATTTCGATCTTCAGTGTCAAATTCCTGGACATCTACCATTAGAAAAACAAAAAATGAAACGAACGGCAACTCGTGCAGCTTGGAACTGCAATAGACCTTGTCCAAGGGGAAAAAAAATCTCCTTGCACTTGTGGGAGGATTGTGGACAGTGGAGGTGAACCTGTGAGAGTTATTTACCTCCAGGTGTGAGTACCTTGATTTTTGTCTCTGAGAGCCCTTTGGTGGCCATGATTGTTAACCCACAAGCAGTCATTCCTCATCCTGATGGTCCAAAAGCAGAAGAGAGGTCGCTGCAGCATGCTGTGGGCTTGGCAACTTGCAGAGCTCTGCACAGGGGTATACTGCCTCCCTGCTCCTGTCACCGGCCCGTTCACCTACTCACCTCATGATCGCAAGAGCAGGTGAATGGCACTTGAATGCTTGGAGGAAAGAAAAGTCTCTTTCTATCTGCTCAGTTATATCACTCACAAGATGAAGGCTTTTTCCTTCAAAATGCTGTTTCTGTCACTCTACCTCTTGAGGAAAGTCAGTAAATTATGTCATCATTTCAAAAAACTAGTGTTATCACCACAGTCCCTGATGTAGCTTCTTAGAGTTATTTGCAAAACCAGTTCAACAAATGGTGTCCAAACTTTTTTAGGGAAGACAAGAAGGTTTCTGATATATCTTGCATGAAACTAACACTGCTAATAGCTTTACTACCTCATGTTACCAAAAATAAAAAATAAAAAGACTGAAATTAATATGGTAGAAGCTCAGATCCAGGAACTTAGTGGGAAAATACATTTCTCCTGCATTCTGAGGCATTAACTCAAAACTGCTCTCTTACAGTATTTAGGAGACCTGGAAAGTGTTTCTGGCATCTCTGAATGGAAATTAAATACTTTCTAGTGAGCTTGCTTGTTCCAAAGTGTCCGGGTGTGGCTGTTTGTACAAGAATTCTGTACTTGCAAGTGTCCACTTATAGGTGTCTGCTGTTACAATAACACAGACCTATAAATCCTGAACACTGAAGAGTTCCATGCAGAGTGTTTAGGCAAATCAATTTTCCGCTGTTATTTTATGGTTTAAAAGTACAAACTTTAGAAAGTACTTATCAAAAAATATATATATATATATTTTGAATCAACTTACCACCTTCTATGGGCAAATGTGTGATCAGGTTCTGTAACCTACATTACCTACCTCCTGTAACTATCATTGGTTTCACATCTGAAAATATGAAAACAAGGGTTTAAATACTGAAAGAATAAAACAGTAAACATTCAAATGAAATAAACTATTTAGATAAACATCTAAAAGAAGGTTGCGCTGGTTTGTCTCTATTCCAGCTGAGGGTTGTAGTTTTTTGTTTTTTGTTTTTTTTCCTTGAAAACACACTGCCAGGTTACATCTTCCTAGTAGATGGAAATATGAAGCCTGTTTCTTCACTGCTTTCCACCTAATGGCACCATGACATAAAAAGAACATGCAGGAGGTGTGAAACACCACTTAATCACCATGGGGACATAGAGAGCTCCCCGCTAAGCAGTATAATGACTATACCAGGTGTACGTTAATGGAGAATCTAACTAGTATCAATCCAACATACTTATTTAGAATATCTCTACAGGGATTTTCTATTAGCCATTTCTTTGTCATTTTCTCCAAGTATCATTAGCACCTATGCTGTATTACAATATAGCATATACATATAAATCTTTGCTAGGCATTATAAGAGAGTTGTTGCTAGGTACGTTTCCAAGACAATGTTATTTCCACTACTTTGAATACACACGTTTTGCCTCAGGTAGCTATGTGCCATGGTCCACCCAACCAGCACCAGATCACAGCCTGTATTAAAACATTTGTAATATAAATGGTGGTAGGATGAGAGTATGACGATCACTGTTGTCCACCCTAAATTGTAATACACAGAAATTCCCATGGATCCCGTTCTTAGCTATGCAGGGTCTATCACCTTCACAATTACTAGAGCTGTAAAGAGGACTCCTATTGCACATTGTCAGCTTCACTGGTTCTGAAAACCATTTGGTTGCCAGTATTACAGTATCTGATTCCACAGGCAAGCAATATCTGTTGTAAATAGTCCTGCATATCTATCTCAGTTAAACATCTCTAGTAAACCTCAAAAATATGATATTCTAGGGAAAACACTTTGACAGAATCACAGGTACTGGCTTGGAGTGTTCCAAGCTGTAAAATTCCAGTTCAATATCCTTAGAATAAAGCTGGAATTTTAGAATTTAACTTAAGGAGAAACTCTGATTTGTCATTATTTAATTTAAATTTACTAGAATCCAATTTGGGAAGAACACACATAGGTTATGTTTTTAAACAGATGTATTTATACATATATATGTGCATATATATGTATAGACACATATATCTGTGTGTGTGTGTGTGTGTGTGTGAGTGTGTGTGTGTATAAAATTTTATTTTCATCTAACACCTACCTCTGCTCTAATGAATGTATATAGTTGAGATTTCGAACATCCTATTAGATAAAATATGCCTGACTAAAAACGTGGCTTAATTGCTCAGAACAATCTATTTTTTTACATTGTGTTCGTCATCATGTGATCTAAGCAACAATTCATTTACATGTTACATTTTTGAGTATTAGTACTGAGAAAAAAAAAGAAATATTTTTTTTCTCAAAAAAATTTCTTATGACCTTTAGGGGGAATATTGTTCCAGTCTCTCCTTTAGCTTTTAGAACTGTTACTGCTTACTGTTACTTAAAAAACAACAATGAAAACAAACACCCTCCTGAGATATTATAGTCTGAAAGTTCCAAATGACTTAGTGAATCTTATGCACTGGTATGCCACAACTTGTGCTAAACAGCAATCCATGCAGTAACGCAGTAACAACCTCTTTCTACCACTGTTTGATTGATGAAACAGAACAATGAAAATCGCTCTTTTCTTCTCAAAAAGCACCACAAAAGCTTTCTGAAATATTTTCGTATTTTTCAAAAATACTTGCATACAACATCAACTCTTTTGAAGGTAATGCCATTGTTCCTGCTTAGCCAAAGTTTGCTTTGTTTCATTTTGTTTTTATTGCAGAGTCTATCTGTGTAAAGTGACAAATATGTCAGATGGTCCTATAACAACACAGAGGAGGGTTAAAACAGAAGCCTTTTCTGAAGAAGTGACATCAGCTGTCTAAATGTGTTGTTTTTTCTAGGTTATATCAAGCACTGCTAGGCCTAATCTTGCTTAACTCATGGGTTCGTGCAGCTCTGCCTTTTCCTGACAGATGCTCCCATCTGTAGGGAACTGAAATTCCTCAGGTCTCTTTGCAACTTTCCGCTAAGTCTGTTGTTTAATCCAGGTTCATCAAGGTCCGCTTTGTGAACTCATGAACAACGCTAAAAGACCGCTTTGTCTGCCTTCCAGAAGCCAGGCTTGAATGCCTTTAGCATGCAGTCTTGTAGCCAGAAATAACATAAAATATTAGCAAGTAGCACTGGAGCGAACTTCAAGAGATACTCACATCCATCCGTCTCCTCAAGCAAGATTAGCTGTTCCTATCTCACTCTCATCATACCTGTCTAACTTATTCTTCAAAGCTACAGACTCCTCAGCCACCCTCACTGATCTAATCCAGTGCTCCAAAAACTCACCAGGTTATTCATGTGGCCTGTAGAGCCATGGGAGCTATTTAAAATAATTATTGGAAGGTATGAAAGGTAGCAGGGAATCTGAGATCAGGGTACAGCCAAGCACGAGGCAGTGGTATGCACAAAAGCCTGGAAATCACACGTCTGTTCTCAGACCCTCTCCTTTGCCTTTCAGTATTGATACAGTCAGACAGCCAGCTGGAATAGCTTACAATTTTACGCAAAAGATCCTCTTATAAAATACTGATCCGTTATACCTCTGCCAGTAAGGTAGACCTCTGCTAGATGCAGCTCTGTCTAGTTCCAAGCGATCATCAAATGAAAGACTTCAGAGAAATCTGACGTTTGTAAGAAGTAAATGTTTTTTTCTATCTTTCTGTAAAGATGCTGAATAAAAATAATGAATGAATTTAATTATAATTAACGCCCAGAGGCTGAGGTGAAAATGTCTTGAGGCATCTGACGTAGAAAGGCAGTAAAAATGGAAACTAGACAGCTCACAAACACAACAAGACTTAGATCAAAAATATATTACTTAAATCAATTAATCTACCTTTCCCTTTGAAGAAGAACTCAAAGTTAATTTCAAAGTTAACTTTGAAACAGTTAACTGTGCAGTTATAGCTGCAGGAGGGAGAGGAAGGCATGAAGAATGATCACAAATAAAAAAGAGAAACAAGACATACATAAATGAATAGCTTCTGCTGCTGCAATTTCCCTCAGTTCAGGCACTATATCCAAAACTGAGTCCAACTTGGAAAAATCAGTAAGCCAACAGGTCATTAAAGAGAAGGAAGATACTTTAAATTTAAGCTGCTTGTTAGAGGTTTACTTCAACTGCTTCATACTCATACTGGATATTCTCATACCCGAGAAACAAAAGTAACCCTGTTGTTTACTGATGAAGATCTGAACCAATAAACTCTGCAAAGGATGTTTACTTAACAATTTATTTAATAGTTAAGTTTGAATTCAGTCTTGAAATTGAAGGAGAAGAGCACTGAAAAAGACAATGTGGCATCTGGTCACACCTGGCATTTGGTCTTTTCTTTTTCTTCTCTTAATTTTTTTTCTTTTGCAAGCTATTGCAACTTTTCTCAGTTTCCATATTTCTACCATGCTTATGTAGGAAGTCTCTATTCAGAAATTTAGTAATAGGACAGCATTTGCCTTAAAAATACATTGTCTGTTATGACTTTTTTCCTCCTTTTTTCATAAAGAGAAAAGGTTATCTATCTCATATATCTATCCATCTATCTAGTTTATCCCAGAAAAAAATAATCCCTCATCCCTCATAATCTTATTTCAAACTTCTCAACGTAAAACTTGAAAAATATCCAAAAAAAATTAAAATCTTGAAACATGTTGCCATATTTTGCAAGTCATGCTGATGACATCACCTTGTCATAGGAATGGGCTTAAGCTGCAAACATAACTACAGATCTAAAATTTACGGAAGCATATTTCTATCTGGATTTCTTACTTCATCCTTTTTTTCTTATAGATTCCGTATAGAAACCTTCCTGAGGTTCCCCCTTTCAACACAAAGCTGTCTAAGTCATTCAGTTCTTTGCTGTGCTTTAGGTGTTAGTGATGTCTTCACCTACTACAGGAGAACCCAAGAACCCAAAGCTCAGGTCTTAAATAAGTAAAAAGAGGTCAGTGTCATTTTATCATATTGTTTTAAACTGGTAGATCATCCTTTTACAACTCCATAGATGTAGTCATATCACTCTGGACTTTGAAAAATCATCTTTTTCTGTCTTCTATTTTTCAGTAAAATTAAAAAAAAAAAAAACTTTTTTCTCTTTCTAATAAATCCTACTTGCTGTCTTTCTAGAAAAATGAGTGGAAAAATGAGATTATAAAAATAGAAAAGCAATATGCAGGCAAGTAACAGAGAATGACTCCTTTGGCCATTTAAAATTTGTACAGGAAAAAAATGCTAGAAAGATGTGGTGAATCTAATATTACTTTGGCCTCAGCATTGATGGAGCAATAAGAGAATCATTGTACATCTTAGTAGCTTTCTCTTACTTCCCAGACAAATGCCAGATCCCTTAATCTATAGCAGAATACTACTAACTCATACAAAGAACTCTTGGAACTAGCCAAGATCACTAAGAAAAATGATCTGTATGAGTTGTTCTTGTTTTTATAAGAGGGCTTGGTGTGGGCACATTACTTTCATATATCAACTGTGTATATGGACGGGAGTCCCTCTAGTTTTAAGGCTCAGCCTGCTTGGCAAGACATGTAGAGACATTGGCTAAGTGGATGTTACCATTCCTCCCTATTTAGCAAACCTTTTCATGTAAAAGTATCCATAACTGTAAAAACAAAGACTGCTTAATTTTTATAAGAATCAGTGGTGATATCTTTTCCAGACAGATAATTCGTCAACAAACTTAAGTCTTCCAGGAAAATTTATACTGTCCAATTTAAGATTAAACCAGCTGCTTCCAGTTTTTCCAGAGGTTTCAATTTCTATTTAACACCATTTCAAGAGATAACACATCATCTACTTGCACTACACTCAATTGTATTTGTCAAGAAACTTAATAAATTCTAACAGATATATAAAATCTGTAGTGTATGCATCTGAATTTAAATAAGCCTTTTGATGTTTTAAATGTTTTTTTCATTTGCTAGCTCCATCCATCTCAATTTGTCAATTAAGTGACCACAGAGCCAAGGCTTGCTTTCCAAATAAGATGGATGAAATGTGTCACACCCGCCTTCTTCATCCATTTCCCTTGAATTGTTTTTAGTCTTGCGTACTGTATCTCTAAGTTTCTTTCTGAGAGAGAAATTCACCTGACTGGTTCTTTATGAAATAGTATGTAGTTTTTCTATGTTCTTTCATGGATTCATATCAAGAACTCTTAGAAATATGCTTTCCCCTACACAGCAAATGAATTAAAAGTAACTTCTTTAAAACTTGATTAAAAATCTGCTTCCTACTACTGTGGTTTGTGGTAAACTTAAACATATTAACATCTGTAGCTACTTAAATATCCTGTGGTCTTTTGTGGAAATTCCTGTGGTTATTTCTTTAATTAATCTACTACAAAATTTTAGTCTTCGATAATTCTTCTTCCTGGAAAGGAATGTCTTTTATGAAGAAAATTCTAATGCATTTACATTTCAGCTGCACTGGTAATCAGGCATTGGTAACTGAGGCATTTCCTTCAAGTGAAATGCCCCAGTGAATTGAAAAAGCTTCTGAGATTTCTTTTCAAAAGACTACAGAAATTGCTTGGTTGATAGCAAGTTCAACTGGATTTAAATATCAAAAGATTCCTGTTGTTGTTTTCATCTTTGCAATAGGCCTCATTTCCTGGAAATACATAACACTGTCAGAGTCAACTAATCACTGATGACACCCAATAAACTGTATTGCAGCTCGTAACTGGGACTATGTTTCCACATCTAGGGTGAATGTTCCTTTCCTCTTTTTTCCTTTTCCTTTCACGACCTATTTAATCTTGAGCATGATATAGAAAGGTCTTATTCATACCTGAAGTTTGTAATTTCTTCATCAAAAATATAGCTGAGTGTAAAAACACAGATGTATATTGGAAACTTACAATATGGATTCCTACGTTAAAAACCAATAGAAAGCTACCTACCTGCATAGTGCAGGTAATAAATTTTATTTACAAATTTCTGCATCAAGCTTCTAAGGTTTTTCGTTGAAAAAGTTTTTAACCTCAGTGAATTAACAGTGGAATAATCTCTCTGTCTCCTGTAGTTTTTATTCATTTCTCCTGGAAACCCACCCAGAAAACCCAACTAAACAAAAAAACACCAAAAAGAGGTTATATGAATAATTTGCAGGATAAAATTATTTACAGGATACAAGAAAAGAAACAATAGTCAGTTCACATGCCAGTCAGGAGAAGAGTATGCTATATTAAAAAGTTAAAACTATCTGGTCCCTCATTAGGCACTGAAAGATTTCATTGTTCAGATGCTTAATAAAACAAACAGAGCAGCTAAGCTGCATGGAAATCAATGAGGTTGATATCTGTACTTCTGTAGGAAGCTTGCCTCTGCATCTTAATTATAGCTAAAGGTCTTTTTATTAAAATATCGCATATAAATTTTAATTGTGTCTTAAAGACTTTAACTGATATGTATGTAATCTTTGCACAGCTCTACCTAGAACAGATGAAAACAAGTAACTTTATATTGCTAAAATGTTCAAAAAAGGGTTCTGGAACGGGAAGAGTCTTTCACTTTTTATATCCTCAATTTTCAGGAACGGAAGACTACTAAAATCCCGTTACATGTAATTGTGTCCATAGGATGAATGCCAACCAGTGATCTGTCTCTTATCATCTCCTCTGACTTTTAGGGCTTTGACTTTGTTCTGTGAAGCATTAGTAAGAAACCAAGTGATACGAGTCATATACTTTAATCTGGCCTTCCATTTATTTTCCCTCAGAAGTGCTGCTTCTGAATCATACCTGTTTTCTCACACTGTCATCTTGGTCTTACGCTGGGAGAAGAAGTGATAAGTTCAGGTCACATTTTATTTTGGCTTACTTCCCCTTTCCTTAAGCAGTGATTTAACGAAAAACTCCGATAACCATATCCTTTATCCTTTCCCCTATATACTTTCTGAGAATTATCTTTTTAAGACAAAAAAAAAAGGAAAGAGAGAGAGAGAGAGAACACTCTTTAATTTTCAGAATCAATAAACTGTCTCTAGTTACTGCAGTAAATCATTTGAATATAAATGCTTCTTCAGAGCATCAAAGCATGTGACGCTGAAGAGAAAAAGTATACAAAAAATCCTAAGAAACATAGTCTGTAAAACAAGGGGTTATGTTCATTCACCATCTGTCTCAGTAAAAATAACTTTAAATTAAGTTATCACCAGATGGGAAGATTGCACAAAGTCTGTGTAACCAGACATTTTTTTTTAAAAAATCACTGGATTTTGAAGATTATAAAGGTTCTCACTCCTCATTTGCTATTCTTCTTAAGGCCTCGGATCGTCCCCTTCCATTTCCACAGTTTCAAGGAAGAGATACCAGAAGGTAAAGTAGTACCTCACATTCCACTAAAAGACAGTTTTTTGGGAGGCTTTACGTAAAATAGAGAAGAACATAGACTCAGCAATAACATCTTGCCAAGGGACACCGTTACATGTCCCTTAGCTTTCCCCTTTACATAGCCATGTTCACCTGCCAACCAGCTATCTGGCAGGGATAATTCATTAGAATATCCTTTATAGTGAATTCACTGAGACCACATTCCTTACTATCCTTGGTGGCTATTCCAGCATTATATAAAGCAGACATCATGTTGACTTATTCTACTCCATTATGATTGGGGGTCTATTGTATTATTAAAGCATTAGAAAGCAGTAAAACCACACCTGTTTTAACTTTCATATAAAATATTGAATTCAGCCCTTCTTTCTGACTCTTTTTACTCCTCTGATTTTTCTGATATTTACCTCTTCTTATTTGTTCCTCTGACTTAGAGCTGGCGTTTGACACTTGCTAAGACTTGCTTAGTCTTAAGAACTTAATAGACTTTCTTTAAAAAATAAAGGAAAAAAAATGTTAGTGGAAGTACTTAGCCCTGCTGAGGCACTCACATAGAATTTGTGCACATAAGTTTTCAAAGAGTGACTGTGTTTTTTTCAAAGAAGTGCACAAGTATTAGAAGGAGAATGACGAAAGGATATTGATACTAATAATGTTTTTAATGTCATCAACAATCCTGGACTCAAGGCATAGTAAATTAGGTGGTTTAAAATCATTTTACTGAAAGATAAAACCCAGTTCCACTTAAACTTATCTATCCCTTGCTCCTCCTTTGTTTTTGTCTTTCCCCCTCCCTTCCTTCTTCACAGCCCTAAATAGTAGCTTTTCCTAGGCATTCTGCTTTTTTAGCCCCACACCACCAAAAAACTTCACTATTTTTCTCTTCATTATGTTGATAATATCTTCCATCCCAGTAACTACTGATGCAAAAAGAACACTTGCATGCTTATTTAGGAATTTTCAAAGAAATAGTGCATACAAAGATAGGGCATAGTCAAGTAAGGGAAGATTTAATGTCATAATGTTGTTTGAAATCCCAGGGATTTCAAAACACTATTAAAAGTGCCTAAAGCAAGCATTAGGGGAGAATTACTAAACAGATTAAGTAGAATGTCTACAGATCTGGACTTTCTGAAACAGCGTGAAACAAATTATCAGAGCTAACAATGCATAAAGAAATACAAATTAGATTAAGAGGAAACTTGGGATAACTTTTGTGGAAAAACAGTATACAATGGTGCAATTATTAGCTCTTTTGGAGTGGGTGGGATTATGAGATGCAGATGGCTTCCCATTCTCTAAAAATGAAATGGCCAGAAAGCCTATACTAAATTTTGCCTTATTCAGAAGTGTTTTTTAGAAGAGAAGAATGTCTACAAAACAGTATTCCTCCTCTGCATGAATTTTTGATTGCCATGTGTAGGGAAACATGGGTGAAGTCCTGTGAGTGACAGGTAATACTGTAACAGCATCACACAGGATCGGACTAAGCTACAAATTACTACTTTGTAATATGCTAAATTTGGCAGGTCTCGGTCAGGGCCAGAACCCAGCTTTTCTGAACGCTGAGCAAGTACCTAGGCAAGCCCTTGCCTCTGTGTGCTTGGAGTCAGAGACACCTGTATTCCTTGCTTCTCTCTCAAAGCTTCAAGATGGAATGATTTAAGTAATCCTGCTTGGTAGCTGGACCACAGATGCAGAGGATCTAGTGAAGTCAAGGATAAAAAACCTCTTGCCATAAGGTATGTGCCCTGTTTTTCTCATTCCTGATTTCTTGATCTAGCTTTTAGTGCTTTTATGCATTACAGGGCTCCCATTCAGCCAAGATCAGACAAACATCAGGAATCAAATTATAAAAATGTCAAAACAAATTACTGGTCTGTAACCCGTGACTGAGTCCGTGAATAACAAACAATGACAAATAAGGACTCAAAGCTAATGCTATGCCTACACGTAGGCCTCCTATGTGTATTCCATTTGTTTTCTCCGTTCATTTTTTCCATGTTTATACCCTTCCTTTATGTGGCTGGCTTATCTGTCCATTATGAATGTAGGCTGTGTGCTCTCTAGGGTGAGGATATCTTTGTATTGGCTGTTTATATGACACACAGCAGAGTAGGGTCGAACCAGGACTTCTAGCTGTACTGCAGAGAAAACAAACATGATTAATAAGAGGACTTAATATTATTAGCTGAACTTTTCCAACTGAAGAACCAAGAAAATGATTTAATAGGCTATTCTGTTTACTAAATAAAGTATAATCACTATTTTTTTTCTCCTCTGACAAGTACACTCCTACGTGTGCTAAGATTTTAGAAAATCTAAAATAAAGGATAGGTATTTTGTATCTCTTCATGTTATTTAATGTGTTCAACCCAACAGGGCAAAAGGAATTTTTATGGCCTGCAATATACTCCTGCTCTTTCCAGAAAACTAAGCATCATACAACAGCATTTAAGGAATTTACAAGGTGAGTGGGAGTTTCAGAATCTTGTTCTGAGATAAAGATGCCATATTAAGAGAGAAAGACAGTTCAATGCATACATGTGGTGGGTATGGGAAGGTACATCTGGAATATTGCATGGTTATCACTATCCTAAGTACCACTTCTGTATTTACTGCATGAAAAATCCTACAGTATTAAAGTATATTTTGGGAGAAGAGCATCCCTCAGAAAGAATAGCTTACTGAATATGGAGTTATAAGTCCTGGAATAGAAGGGCAAGGTGAGAAAGATAATTCACAATACCTCATAACCTATTCGATTACCTAAATATCCCTTCTGTTCACAAACAACACTTTCTGGATGCATTTGATTTCGCCACACTACCTTTACTCTCCTTCACTATGTTTTCTTCACAATGGTCATTTCTGTTAAAAAAATTGACAGGGAACAGTCTGGTAATGATGCGTTTAATTTGCATTTCATATTTTTAAGTGTCATACTTGCAGAATGCTATTTTGGAAAAGAGGCTGGTACAGAGCACGTCACGAATACTCTAGGAGAGGCCTGAGTAACTGAGGCAAAATGGGGTCCCCTTGGGGACAATGGTGGTATAAATAATAAAATACTACCAATTCTGCCTGCCAGGCTTCCTTTTCCAGGATATTACTGTAGTGCATCTGAATGTTCTTTTACTGGGCCAAGGCTTTTTGCTTCCTTATTCTGGGAACTATTTGTTCCTTCCTACACGTTTGTGTCTTTCCACTAAGAGAGACATTAAATGATTGAACAGATTTAGCCTTATTTTTGGTCAGCAAAAGTCAATGAATTGCTGAACATTTCTTTTTAATTCTTGGTTTTGCAGAAGCTTCAAATCAGCCAAGAGAAAATACTATACCAAATTTTCCTTGTGCAATCTTGGGAAACCCATACTTTTGAGTCACTTACTTAAGTGTTAAGAATCCATCCAGATGCAGTTGCCATAAAATTTATAACCAGAACCTACGTTTAATTAAAACCTTACTGCAACAACAGAAAAACAGTGGGCTTTCCATGCAGCTAAATGGAATCTGTGCATTCCGGTATATAATTCAATTTTTATAGTGCCCTTTTTAGAGGAGACTCTCTTCGCTTTCCTGTCTGTCCTCGATTATTGCTGGGCTGGTGCCACTATGGTCTGTAACTGCAAGACCAAATCTGCATTTATGTAACACAAAAGAGCTGGTCCAGCTCCTCAGTCGCTCCAGACTTGCATCTGACAGCACTCTGGAAGCACAGACCTTGCACAAGCTGCCCATAAAAGCCAACCTTCCCAATTGCATTCTTTTAAAAGCCACTATTGTTCTCATTCATGACTGAACAGTTCAGCTTTCAGCTTAAATGAAAAAAGAAGCCCAGGCTACACTGAACAACTTCCAGATCTCGCCTCCACCCTCAAAGCATTTAAATCCCATCTTAAGGCTTTTTTATACATAGTATCCCTGAAATGAATATGCTTATTATTGTTCTCTTGGATATGACAGAATCTCTCCAACTAATGTCAGCTTGTAGCTCAATATTTCTTTAAACTTAACTTTACGATAACATTTCTGGATTAACATGCTGCATTTGAAGGGCAGTGTAGCAAATACACACGAGGCCTAATTACACTGGTAAACAAGTAGATGATTGATTAAGTCTGGAGACATTTTGGTAATAAGTCATTTTCATCGTGATGCCACATTGTTTTTTGAAATCACATCTTATGCTTCAAAACAATGCAAGTGGTTACACTCTATTTTCATTTTACTTATTGTTATGCTACAAAAAACAATTAGCAACAGGGACATGTCATGAATGAAAGTGTTTTAACATAAATCATTTATATAGTCCTTTTCACCTATCTCTTGATTATGTTTCTTAATGTATCCTTTTACTATGTTTACCACCTAAAATTATGCTGCCAAACTTCCAATGTGCTAGAAAACAAAAAGAGCACATGGTCTTTACCCAGGAGATGTGATGATCTAAAATATAGAACAGATAGACAGTTAAATGAAAGGCATTTGATGAGCAAGAAAACAAACTTCTGTCAAAATATACATTTAAAGGCCTAAGCTGTGTTTTACCTCAGCTGCTTTCACTTTTTGGAACATTTATATGAGGAAAGAAAGAATACTGATAAAAATATTCTCTGTATTCTCTGACATAACTCTAGGTTTGATACACTTAAAATCAAATGAAACTGGTTTCTCTGAGGTGAATCAGCCACCTCAATGGAAATGCCCAGGATTCACGTTTGGATGGACCTAGGTGCTTTGCTTCCTAGTACAACCCACAACAAAGAACCGAGCACTGAGGCCTCCCTCCATTGTGCAAGGGTAGGATTAAGTAGATTCAAATACAAATATCTAAAATTCCACTCTCTTGAGTAGGAAGGCATTTACAGAAAAATGCTAAGTAGAAGGGTGTCTTTAATCCTGCTCCCTGGTGCTTGAGTGCCTTTCACTACAAAGAAAACCTCCTTAAAAAACAGAACCCACTGCTAAAGTTGAGTGCAGGCACAATTCTTCTTTTAAACACAGCCCGTGGAGGAAAGAAAGAAAGAAAACTTCTGTTCAGAACACTTCAGAACAGTATTAATCCGACCATGTGGAAGCACTGTAAGTCTTCCTTCTTCCTGAAGGCACTCAGACTCAAAGTTTCCACGGCTGAGCTCCAGCTAACCTGAGGTGAGAACGCTCCCCAGGCTTCCCACTGATTCTGTGCATAAAATAATTCAAAACTCACGGAAAGAGGAGGCAGGGACAGAAACTGTGAGAGTGTGACTCCATAGCTTAGGATATTCATTTGTGAGGCATGAAACCTGTTATCCATTTATTTTTCGTGTCATGTTGCAAAGTCAAATTCATAGCCCCCAAAAAACCACATTCCTATATAATGCACAGGCATTTAGGTTCACTTAGGGGCACTTAGGTGCAGGAAATCTGTAAAATCATGGATGCTGAGCTACCTGGTAATAAACGCCAGCACTGAAGAGTTGTCTCAAAACATCACTGTTTGTCCCAGTAAACAGGGCACCTGATCCAGCTATCTCTGGGAGATCTTTTTGGAATTAGCTGCCTGAAACAAACCCTTTTCTGCAAAATGAAGGAAGTAGCATCCCTGATATCTAATGATATCTAGTTGTTACAGTATTTTCCTTGGAAGTGATAAGGAAGGATAACCTTCAGGACCAGCTTCCTTCCATAAAATGAGACAAGATGGGTTCCATTCTCCCTTGCTTCAATATTTAAAGTATTTTATACATAGTGTAAGTAGCACTAATTAGTGAACAGGAGAGGGCTTTTCTCAGTGCTAAATCTACTGGGCAGAAGGTGAAGTTGGTTCAAATCTTGAAAAGCAAAGGAGAAACTGAACTGGGTCTTGGATGAATGTTCTTTCCACTGAAATATGGGAAAGCCAGGAGAAACCCAACTACTTCAGTCACAACCTTATTTAGTCTAGATACTCAGAACATATCTGTAATATCAGTCCCCATGGACAACATAAGCAGAAACATACTGATTATTGAGTCCTGCTGTAATGGACTAAATGTACCTGTATGGGTTTGGCAATGGAAGCTATATGTCTGTTAGGTAAGGCAGCAGTTTGAAGGAGGCTTTTGAGAGTCTCATAAGTACATGATGTAAATTCCCTCATGGTAAGGACATGCAATGTGCCTGGGAAAGTCTGTAACTAATGAGATGAAAAATGTCTGCAATCCTAATCTCTCCAGAAAAATAAAATAGTAAAGTATTCTCTATCTTAATGCAATGTGTCCTTATCGCTGTTATTTAGTGCATTAATAACTCTCCTGTCCCAACAGCCTCTTCCCTCTCACTCTTTCCTTCCCTACTGTTTGTTTCTCCTCTCCTGCTGGAAGTAAGCACTCCTTGGTGCCACAGGACTCTCTCCACTGGGGGGGTCCCATCACCCTCAATCGTCACCCTACACAAGTTGAAGACTTAGCTCTTTGAGATGCTGGAAGTCTAAACTTCACGGGCAATGGTAAATAACTGAGGGACAAGTCTGTCATGAAATAATGATCAGCTTAGAATTCATCTCCTCCTTTCCTCTCCCAGATATCTCCATCTCTACCAGAAGAAGGCAAGGTGCTCAGAGTGGTTTCTTCAAACCATGCTCAACACTTGTGATGTTAGAAATAGGTATCTGATAAATACAAAGCTCAGTTCTCTTCCTTGCCACCCCCATACCCAGATCTCATCCAGGTGCTGGAAGGGAATAAATTCATGCTTTCTCTCTCTCTCTGTGCTTCTTCCCTGGTCTCATGTCCCCTGGCCTACTGTCCCCTACAGAGCACCTTGCCCCTCTTGGTGCAACATCCAGCAGCAATGACTGATGCTTCCAGTTCATTTGTATACACAAGGGACTGGGTTCTTTCAGAAAAACCCAGTGACATGGAGACCAGTCATTCTGCACAGAAAACCCTAGAAGGTACTAATGTGTTCAGCATGTGCAAGTTGATTAAGCTTCTGACCACAGGGAAACATAATCATCTGCATATAATTGAAGGTAGTAAGAAGAGAAGTTATTAAAAATGAGATGGGGGAGTTTATTAGGAGTAGTAGGATGGAACTGAGAAGCAAATACTTGAACATATGGAAAAGTTGCCTGACAATGAGATCAACTTTAGTAGGAAAGGATACCATAAGGAAGTGGTAGAAACCACACTTAAAATTGGACTTTACATTAGAAAATGTGCTGCAGGGAACATGTCTGCATTGGCAGAGACCTGTGCTGACTGATCTAGTTGAATCTTTTCTGTCTGCTCCTAATATTTCCTGATATGAAAATAGATTCAGTCACAGCAGACCCAGAATCCAAATTCTGAGGCTTCATATCATCTCTTCTATGATCAGATTAAAAATTTAAACTTTTTAATGTGTGTTACCTGTTACTGGAAATTGTTCTTGCAGATGGAAGTTACAGTTGTCTGCACTGTAGGCTAGTTTCTTGCAGCCTTTCTAGCCCAACTGACATGACAAAAAAAAAAAAAAAAGCAAGTTTGGCGGAGGATGTGTGTTGTTGTATTTCTGTTTGTTTTAAAAAGCTCATCTAGAGGTCAACAATCAAAATCCATTCAAGAGCATCTGTAATTGCCTCGAGACAGACATTTGATTCTGATTCAATTCCACAACTCGTCAAAATCACCTAAAAGAGGAAGAGGGAAAAGAATGGGAGGTGGGAGCCCGTGTGAGTGACAGGGAGAGTTGAAAGTTAGAGAAGACAGGGAAAACAAGCAAGGGAGATGAAGCAATCTTTGCAATATACCACTGACAAAGGCAAAAGAGCACCTTACCAGGGCTGTGATAGTTATTCATTTCTAGACTTGCCACTAGCTGTAGCTTTGTTTCGTAATTTTATCATATATCTAATATTTACTGGAAGGGGTGGGGTTGAAAGGAAACTGAGATGTGAGATAGCAAAAAAGAAAATCCTTAAAATTATATCCAGGCTGTGAGAAGCACAGCTAATGTTATAAAGTGTTTTGCCTTTCCTGCTTTCAGCATGAAGGAAGAGAGCTGGCAGGAGAGTCTGGCTTTGTTATTTCTACTGCTACATGACTATTGCTAGACATGGCATAAAGACATCACCTCCTGAAAATATCTACCCCACCTACATATTTACTGTGAAACCAAGACAATAGCAGAACTCATCAAAGCTGCAGTTAGCAAGTCAGTTGTGGATATCAGAAATCCTCACATTGTTTCAAAAGCCAGGCAATTCTGGAACTCCAGCTTGACAGCAAAATCATAATTCTCAGACAATACTACAGTGCATACATGAGTCTAAGAAGGCTTGAATTAACTGTCAGACATTGCCTCAGGACACAAAGATGCATAGATTTTTCCATTCTATTTTTTGCAATCTCGCTGCTTAATCCCACACAGCAGTTTCAGTGAAACCTGATAGGTCACTGGTGGGTTGCTGCCTACAACTCCTGTTTTCTTCCTGTGCAGACAGTCTCAAATGTAGCAGCTAATTCAGGTTTAAATGTCTGGCATGCAAATATTGGAAAAGAGCAGAGGGTTGTGTGGATATTTTAATCGGCACATTGACTTTAATGACTGAATAGTTCTTTTTAGGAGGCAAACACTGAAGTGGCTAAACCTATTGTGGCAACTCGGTGTTCTGGTTTTAGGGCTACAGCTTTACATTTTTGAAAAAAAAATCTATTTTGCTCTAGTCTCTGATATGCTGTAGTTTTATACCCTCATATATGGACTCCGGGGATGTCTTTGACCTCTTGTACAATTTTTATATACTCAGATCAAGAGTACTTCACTATATAAACACACACCCAAATGAGGCAAACTGAAGCATTTCTATTCCCAGCCACCTGCTCTATTTCAGAGTCTCTACAAAGCAATTACTCAGCCAAATACAATCTCTGTGGAATTTGATGCTTTTTCATTATAGAAGATGGGCTATGAAATTCTGAGTTTATATTTATCATCATTACTTTTATGGACTTGGCAGCATTACACAAGGAAATACAGTAAGGTCAGTTTCATTATTTCCCCAAATGATATATACCTTTTCATCATGTAGCTTGCAAAAAATTTTGTAGGTAAAATGCCATGGGAGAATTGATGAAGTACTTATTAATCAGTATAGCCAAAAAACAATGGCAGGAGCATGCTAAAAAAAAAAAAAAAATCAGAAAATGATCTTAGGAGCCCCGAAACTACATAACTTAACTGCTGTTAAAAACCAAATATATTTGCATTAAATGCAAACACTGTTCTTGATAGTATTTCTACTCAAGTATATATACATAGTCAAAAGAAAATCACAAAGTAAGTACAAGTTTTTGGTTGCTCTTCTTTAAGTGAGACAAAAGACAGCTGTGTTTACTTCATGTTTGTGACTTATGTTTTAAATCAGTCTGTAAGTACAATGGATTTGTCTTCATTTCTATGCAGTCTGAATCACATCTCCTAATCTAGTCTCACCTTTGACATAGGTGAAAGGATATCAGAATGGGTTGCTCTTAACCGTTATGGAATGCATTCTTAAAAGATTGAGAAAAGTTGTCAGCTGTCCAGCTGTCCAGAATTCTTTAGTGACTCAACACCACCATTTTTCTTACATTTCATTTTAACATAGCTAGGTATGAATGGAAGCTATACAGTACCTCTTTTTCTACTGAGTTCCTGTATCATGCAGTATGACCAAGGGATCAGTAAGAGAAAAAAAAGGCTTTGGAGGTCAGGACTTTTGCATGGCAGGCTTAATTTAAATATTTAATGGAGTGACCCTCAGCAAGTCACTTCATCCTTCTGCACATCAGTTTTCCCTCATGATAGTCGTTTGTAATATAGGGACATTGAGATTTCCGGATGGGTGGTGCTGTTATTAATTATTTGCATGACTGACTTATATCCAAGAGCTGTGGTCACAGAGCAGTCCCATCTGTGTTTAACACAGTAGAAAAGAGATCAATATACATGTTTAGACCATCAAATCATGTGTTAGAGACAAAGTAACAATAATCCATAATGCAATCAACGTTAATATTAGCTGTCTTTCACGACTCCTGCCCTAGATACTCCTGAAGGAAGTAGAGCTTTGAAAATGAGACAAATAGATGAAACATACACTAAACATACATACACTAAAAATGACTTAGTCACAACGAAGTTCCCTGCTCATCAGCTGATTGTTTTTGAGAAGCAGCTGTCTGGAATAGTTGAGGCAATGCAGCTTTTTTCCACAAACCCCCAACAGTATGGTCTGCATAAAATGTGTAAGGCTAGGATACATGGGGGAAGCTAGTGCTTGTATGATGTCACCCTTAAACAATCAAACATCTGAGTTTTGTTTTATTTCACAAGGCTCTTTTCATTAACAAAGCCAAGTGCCATATTCCGTTATCGTAGTCCTTCCCACAAAAGCATTACAACTGTCTAGTTTATCAAGGTTCATTTTTTGCCAGCAGTGCCCACATTTACTTCTCTTTACAGTATCTTAAGACATTAATCTTGATTTCCTACTAATCAGTTCAAGGATTTTAACACTTAATATTTTATGCATGGGGAGCAAAAGAACTATCAGCGTCATATAATTAACAGCGTCTCTGTCGATCCTTAAAATATTTTACAGCACCTCTCACAGCCACATAATTGCAGCAAATTGCAAGGAAAGCGTCCAATTTATTATTCTCCTGAATAATAACTGCACTCTGCATTCCTGAAAACAAGAGTTTTTTGCATTGCTGTAGAGCTATATTTCAAGAATCTCAGAAGAGTAACAGCCATGTAACCATAGCAATGTTAGGTAGAAAATCCTACTTACATCATTGTTGATTTGACTGATATCAGAGATCTCACTGTAAAATGTTTCAATTTTCCTTTCAGAACACGGTATCTAGCACTTAGTCAAAATAAATGATTAAATGCTTTCTCTGTGGCCTACTTTCTTGGTAACCATATCTACACAAACAGACATCAATAACAAATGTTTCTGATTAGAGATATTCAGGGAAATATTAATGTCCTAGACCATGAGTCACAAAAAAAATTAATATCATCTCATGCCATTTAGAGGTAAGATTCAGGAAAAAAGGTATAAAAAATGAAATATCAAAACATGTTTCATTTAAAAAAATGTTTGCCTGTGGTTCTCATAATCAAAAAAAGGAAGACAAGATACTGATTACCTCCTTAGCTAAGTCTTGAGGGAGTCCATGATTTGCTTTTGAGCTTGGGCCATCTGACATCCTAAATTACAATTTTTTTTTTTTTTTTGTTATTTGCTCAAGATACCCAGCTCTCAATTTGAATCCCTATGTATAGGATGGCAAGTACGTTTTTCTCCAAGGAAAAACAAGATCTTTGTTTTACCTCAGATATTCTCTTTCACCATGTAGAATTTCCATACAATGACACCATACACACCCCAAACCCAGAATGTCGTGATTTAAAATAATTGTGAGAAGACATTAGTGATTTAACAGAAATTCCTTCCCTCTCTGAGCTGTGCTTACCATGCATGCACAACTAATTTGATAACAAAGTGAAGCAGAGGACCTGTGATGCCAAGGGACCTCACTGCCGAGCTAGAGCAGCCACTCTTCTGATTCATACCAGCAAAGTTCTGTTCTCTATAAATCCGATTTCCCTAAACTTTGCCTGCAGATCAAAGTATCACCTAGTGGTAATGCAGAGCAGAAATGAAGGCTTCTTGGCTGCTGGATGCAGACATGACAACACTCAGGATTAACAGATGTTTTTGCTTTATCAGAAAATGATCTCAGCTTTCACCCCCTAAATTTCTCCTTCTATGGGAAAACCAGATTAAATTCGTGGATTAGGTATTTGAGGAGTGGGAGGGGAGATCTCTTTCCTTTAATGTTGGCACTAGTAGGAGCCCAGGCCAGCTCTGCCACTTCCATCTCCCTTTACTTCTGTGAGTGTTCAGGATGGGCAAAAGCCATTTTCCTCACTTTCTGCCTCCCAGTAATGCTTAGCGTAGTTTTCAAGGCTGCTATATGCTTCCTCAGCCAGGCAGAGCTGCTGGGCCTGGGGCCAGGAGTCTGGCTCACTGTCCAGAAATGTGAGTCTGATTTGGACTTTGTGAGGGTAAGGGAGTTGCGCTTAGCTTCCTTGGGGAAGAAAGGAGTTTGGCCAAAGCCTTTGTAACACCATGCAAGGATAAACCCCAGAGCTAGAAAACATCAAGGGACAGAACTAGTTTTGGCCAGTTTCATTTATATCACTTGCAACACTGCTAGGTCTTGCAGCTGTAACATGACTATATTACATGTAAATGCTAATAGATCATCACTGTGTTCATAATCATGCAAGGGCACAGGAATCATTCAATATATTCCCTAGAGTCTATGGTTCATACTGACCTCACAGTGGTCTGCCTCTAGTTTGGAGCAGGATTAAAAATCCATGGAGAGCAAGGAAAGGCCTCTGAACTGGTACCCTGCTTGTTTGGTGTCCCTCCCCCCACCCCAGGAGAAATTCAGTAAATGTGGAAAAGCAGAGAGGCAGATAAACTCTCCTCGCTGAGGAGCACTGGCTCTTCTCAGGCTCAGGGAGATTTTGGCTGGTTGGGATTGAGAAACACAGTAAACCAGGCTGTTAGGGTTTGGCACTACAGCTTGAGCTGTTTGCATTTTATTTTGCTGATTGTTATAAGATTATATAAATAACTATTTCTTTAATTCTTCATTCCTTATCCCTTCCATTTTCTCAGGAAAGAAAGGAAAGAAATGTAATAAACAAAGATACCTGAAGCATTTCTAAGGTCTTCTGTCCAACAGGCTCAGAGCCAGGAGAGTAAGTTATAGAGTGTATGAATTCACAAACCAGTAGTTAGGATGTTGAGAAGACAAGGATCTCTGCTTCCCAGTGTTTTACGTTATACAGAAACAATCTCTGGCTCAGGGATGGAGCCTAAATCTCTTTATTAGACTCCAAATCCATGAGCTCCTGCACTCTTTCTCATTGCACCATCCTAGATCCTTGCACCTATAACATCACCTAGCATCAAGAAAATGGGTGGCCAGGCACTCCCTGTGAAATGAGAGCTGTCTACCTGAGCCACTCTTACAAAAGATGACAGTAGCACCATTTCCTTGGGAGATGGTGCTTTTATTGTTACCTATACAATGCTTTAAGACAGCATTTGATTATTTTACTCTCAAGCAGCCTGAGACGTTTAATGTGTAAGTTTGTGTATCTGCCTAAGCTTAAGAAAGTAGGAGGAATTCAGTTCTACAACAGCAGTATGCATAGTATTTCTAGAAGGAGCACTGATCCTATGTTCTTCAGACAGACCTAATTTTTGCCCGTTTGCCAGTCCTCTAGTAATTCTTGCTATATGAACAGCCAAGTGCCTCATTTGGATAATTCTACAAAGGCCAAGAACCCATGTTTTGCCTAAGAAACTGTATTACTTCTGTAACTATATTAACTTTAGGAGGAGCCAGAACTACGTTTTGGAGATCAGAACTCTTTTTATCACTCTTAGAAATCTCAAGGAAATTTACAACTCCAGATCTGCAAGTTGAGACTTTTTTCAGAGTTCTCTTCTCAGGAATTACAATTCTCTCTTCTCAGGCCAGTGGGATCTTCCTTGATCTTGTAGGGTCCTAAAAATCATGGAGCTTTCTCTTTTATTTCCCCAGATGGGACAAGATCTGGACACAGATCTGGGTAAAATCTGACATTATGTACTTGAAAAAAGTGACTTTTACGTAGAACAAATACAAGGTCTAGATTTATTTTCACAGTAAGAATTCTACTTGACTCAGCTAAGCTTATGCCTCTAGCTTTCAAAATCTCATTTTAAAATCTTCTCCTAATAGCCCAATAATTTATGCTGTCTTTGCTTTACTTCTGACCTGTGCTATTCTCCCCTGACTATCATTCCACTTCTAATGAGGGGCTAAATCTGTTAGTTCCAAACAGATAATCCCATCTGAAATCTAAGAGGCAGACAGTAGTCTACAGCACTGTTTTACTGGTAAAATTTCCAAACCTTAAATTCCAGGTGCATCATAGAATAAAGATTTTTAAATATACTGAAGGCCTTTTTTTTGGCCAGTCATGGTTTTCATAAAAGCAACCTTGCCATTCTTCAGTGCAGCTACAGAGCAAACAAATACAGTTGTGAGGGCAGCTGCACTACAGGAAGGCCAGGAAAGAGGCACAGGGCAAGTAAGAAATACAGCAGAAACCAGTCTTAGGACTCCCAGAGTGGATTTGTTCAGCTAACAGCAAAAGCTTGTTCTTAGTAATCAGCCTCCAAAAATCTTGCTCGTTTACCCCATCATTATTTTTCTGTCATTATCTCTATTTTTGACTGGAAAAACATTTAGCATCATAGGTTTAGAAAAGGAAACTTTTTCACACTGCAATCAAAGCTTTTAAGTACATGCATGTATTACTAGGCAAAGGTGTCAGGCAGACACATTTATACAGGAGACACAGCACTGGCAGCAATAATGTAAATTCTGACTATAAAACATCACTCCAGTGAATGAGACTAAACTATCCATTTATCCTAGAAAGCAAACACTAACTTACATCCCAGTGCTGTACAACAGTTAACTGATACCTAATAAATAGCCTCAGTTTTTTATAGGAAAAATCTGAGATAGCGACAGAAAAAGAGGCAGACCATGTAACTGGTTACATATGTAACTAATGTAATATGTGTTTAATTTATTCGCAAGATAATAAAATAGCATTAACTACAAACAACAAAAAGAGAGAGGAATTGAAGGAGAGGATAAACAGCTCTGCATCTACCACAGTTGTCAGGTTCAGGTATTTCAGGTATTTGTTTCCAGAGGGAAAGAAAACTGGGGTTCCAAGCAGAGCAATTAGCTTTGCTAATTTGCAGGCAAGAAGAAAACTGTCTGCTGAAATGAAAGGGAATACACCACTAAAAAGCTAGGTGGAGTGAGAAGAATCTGTCCTTTCTCCTCAACCCTTCTCAAGAGAAGGGGATTTCTCTGCAGATCAATCTATGCCATAAGAAAAGGCCTACTCTTAGAGACCAACATGTTAAAAACACTTAAAAAATATGTTTCCTTTCTAAGGAGATTGCTTTTTCATTCAAGAAGAGATAAATTAAATTTCTCCGTTCAAGTCCTTTCAGTCTCATTCCTTTCCTATCCCATTGCTCTTTCAGATCTTTTCTCTTCCCCCAGCTAGCTGACAAAGTTCTGTTTTCTGTCTCTGGCTGCTATTTAACATCTTTGTGCAAACCTCAGACCACAGGCTCTATCCCACAAGTTTTTTTTCCTTGG
Organism: Struthio camelus; assembly: GCF_040807025.1. NCBI lineage: Eukaryota > Metazoa > Chordata > Aves > Struthioniformes > Struthionidae > Struthio > Struthio camelus. Next base: position 146,326,833 of record NC_090942.1, on the reverse strand, counting down.
ACTGTGCTTGCAGACTCTCATCTTACTAAAATACAAAGGAAAGAGTTCGCTCCTTATTTTGGCTTCCATATTTATGCTACTGTTATAGAAATGGTCTGTTGAAAGACAGAAGAGACATAAGGGTGTTTGGGTTTTCAAAAGCATAGCGGTATGCTTCAACATGTCACCACAAGTGCACCTATTAAAAATGTCCTTTTGGACTGTGTGCACTTGTGGTTAGCAGGTACTGACAGGTCTAAGTAACTGTTCCATGTCAACTAACAGTTTAAAGGAGCTCTGACTGCCCTGTGTTTTCAGTCCTCCCTGCGCTGCATCACACGTGAACCCTAAACAGAATTTTACCTTCTTCAGTACCAGTTAATCTGCTTTCTTCTATTACTTCTACCTATCACCACTGCAAAAGGCATATGGTTGGAGAGAACATTGGAAAGTAGCATTAAGACCTACTGGTTCATCTGGCAGACAACCGCCCAACTTCATGAACACTGACATGCTTGCAGAGATAAAACAATCAAAGAATTTTATGTACTAATTTGACTGCAAACCACATTTACAGTGACTGCTCATGAAAGATACTGGGTAACTGTTTGGAAAGTACTATATATCTGACTCATGCTGAAATATGTGACTCATAGTGACAGACTTTCTTTAGTATAATGTTTGACAACATGCAATAATTCAGCGTACCATATGCCTTCAGGTGAATTTTAACCCACTACTTTGATGTATGTAGGATATTGTGCTGGATAAAAAACAGACTGAAAAAGGCTTACAGAAGCTCTTTATTGGAACATTGCACTGCCATCTTATATGAGAATGATTCATGTCCAGCCTGTTGAATCAGACTTTTTTTAATGGTCCTATATGGGCCCTGGATATGAAAATATTTCCCTATATTATTAAAGGTTTTTCTTGTCTGTGAAATCATGTGCTGAAGTGATTCTTATGAATCACTTGTCCTCAATTTATCTCCCTGCTACTTCTCTGAGAGACAACTTAAAGTGAAAACTAGAATATCAGTTTCTTTGACAGGTTTGGATTTTCGTTTCTTGAAGTTCTGGTGTGTGTTTGTTCCTTTATTTGATTTCTTCTCAGGGCTTTGGTACTAGTTCAAGTACCACATTTTTTGCCTTCAAAATGCCCGATTTGTATGTCAAAGCTAATGACCATTGTTTCATTCAGGTGAAGCTTGAACATTGTGATGTTATCCCACTGCGACGAGCTGTAGGGATATCAATTGGCAGACCTAAGAAATTTATTATCTTGTCTTTATGACATGCTTAGAAACTTACAGAAGAAATGATGTGTCCAATCTCATTACCATGTTCAAATACAAAATTAGTTTACAGGTGCCATTAATCTGATTACAAGTCTATTTTTCAGTGAACAAGGACTACCTAAAAGGACAATAGGGCATATCAACATTAGAGCCTTCTTAAATCACGTTTAAAAGCTGCTTATACAGCCTTGACTTATTTGAATAGTGAGTATCTAATGATTACTCAGTTAAGCAGTTTTATGGTTTTCCTCTGAGTAAACCAGTGATTACAACTCTAGATTAAAACTTTCAGAAAAACTCAGTAAAAATAAATGAAAAATAAAATTACATTTTGAAAATGAATTAGTTGCCTCGCAGTTATACTGACTATATTTTATGAGTAATACGTACCACACTCATTGAGCCTAATGATACTATTAGTCACTTACTGTCCAAACCACTAGTATTTACAAACATAAACATCACAAAAGAACATATACTTCAATTACAATACATTGAGTTTGACAGACTTACTAAGATACAGAAAAAAAATATTGTGACTCAGGTCTTGAAACCTTGGGCCTCTAAATCCATACTTAGTGTCTCAAAGGAATTCTTGATACCCAGTGAAGGTGGACACCCAACCACTCCAGGAGTGCAAACTCCTTTTTTGTTAAGGAACTTAGCCATTTACTTAATTCTTGATGCAAAACCTCCAACTCCTGGTTAATTTGTATCAGGCTTTTTTGAATCAGGAACAATCAGGAAGAATCAGAGCACTTGGTGCTTGAGAGATAATGTCCACATTGCGTCATTGTGCTTTACGGTGTTTTAACTGCTACATATTATCCTTTTGAAGTTGTGATCAGTAGTATTAGAATGCAATACATAGTACATCCAAAACACAGCAAGCTGAAGGTGGAAATCGCTTCTGTACACAGTAGTATAAAGTCATTGAAATGCTTTTAATAGTGCTGTGGCTCATTTTTAAAGAAAAATCCTTTTTTACAACACACATTGGATTACAAATTTATGGTTTTCATACAAAAAGAGGACTCTTTGTGATCCTTGACTAAGAAACCAGTTCATGGGGGATTAATGCTTGCCAAGTTAACTAAAAAGTAGCCCAAATTCTCATCAATTCAAACAGGAAACAAGCAAGGAAGACTGTTTTGTTTTCCTGTACTTCATTTCAAGATCAATTCTTTATCTCCAAGTTTGGAACTGTTTGGAATTAAGCCTAGCTGAAACACTTGAATGATTTTCTATTGTTTTAAAATAAATACCACAATTATGGAATATACTATAATAGAACTTCTGTGGTTATTTTATTCCTTTTTTTTTTTTTTTTTAGGAGAGCAATTCTCCCTCTATCTTCCAGGTAACAAAGGCACAAGAAGCATTCATGCTCTGTTGCTTAATAGTGGTCTAATGCTTCTCATTTTTGTCTGGAATATTTTTCTTTCTCATTTTATGGTATTTCCAAATAGGAGAATTAAGAAATAGATGACATTACCGTAGATATATAACCTGCTAAGTACAACGAATATATCACAAGAAAGGCATTACTTGGAAATCAATCTTCCTCTGTTTCCAATTAAATCCAGGCCAATTCCCATGACACAGTTTTCAGTTAAGGAGGAAGTAGATGTACTCTCTGTATTAGTAAAAGCCAAAATCTTAGAATGAATTGTTTTGTTGACATAAGTAGTCCAGCACGAGCAATATTTAGTTATACATTTGAGGTGCTCTCATGAAGCTCAGTAGGTGCAGTCAGGTATACGGCTTTAGACCTATCACACAGATCTGTGTCACATAACCCAGGAACAAATATGTAACTGCTGCAGCCCTTGCCTTGAATGCTTTTCTTGCCCAAGGTAACTTGTCCTTTTCCAAGAAATCTTACTGCGTGCTCCCTTCCTGTCTGCGTGTGATGAAAGAGCTGGCTAGTAAGTTGAACACAATCATGCTTGCAATCATGCTTGCTGAAAGGGCTTTTTTTGTGATGATACATTCTCTCTTGATGCTATAGTTAGCTGTACAGGAGCTCCTTAGAATTTATGAATCATCATCCAGACAACTGCATCTGGTGGAATTGCAAGCAAAATATTACAAGAGATTTTATCATTTGCTAGCTTGTCACATCACCATAGAAATAATAGGGTAGAAATAAGTTTCTGGTGAAACTTCTTTATCTGACAAAGGCATATTTTGAACAGCATCTAGTAGCTCTTTGGATTCACTGCACATCTTGCAACATGTCAGCACACCAGCCTTCTGTCCCTGAGTTCGCAGCTTGATCCTATGCTGATTTCATTCCACCTCCAAATGCCAGAGAAAGGCCATCCTGGCTTACTAGACTTGGGAGAAATGAGGTTCAACGGCCTAGCCATTTAAAACACTTCTGAGGTAAAAAAAATTTACGAACTACTGGAAACTTAGTTCTACACATGGAAGTGGATGTGGTAGTATTGTTACTACCATGAGGTGGCTGACACAAAATCAGTTTTCTTCAAAGTGACGGTACAAAGCCATTGACAGAGACAGTACATTAGCATCACCATTAACAAAAGAACTTACTTGTTCCAAGTTACCAGTGTGCAGCAGTCGCTATAAGAGAGTTCCTGTACAGTCAGACCTCTGTTCAGTCTGGAGAAGTTAAATAGTCCTTTTTATAGTATTTGAGAAAACAAGGAACTGAACAAATTTTTTAGCTCATTATTTCAACTCTGCTGAAGTTAAAGTTGTTAGAATAAAGAATTTATTAATTTGGTGGCTGACAGAAAAAAATTAAGACCAAAAATAATTTTAATTTGAAAAAAATACTTTGGATTTGATGAAATAAAAGAAATTCAGCATGTTATGTTTTATTTTCTTGACAACTTTTGAGGATAATTTCAAAAAAAAGTCATTTAGAGTAAGTGCAAAATATTTTGTTTTGAAATTATCAAGCAGAAGAGACAAAACTCTATCCTTCTCTCCTCAAGTGAATCTACCTATATTGATGTTCAAAGTCCTTACTGCATTTGATGTCACACAAGGCACTGAGTATAAGATTCAGATTGAAAATTTTCAAAAATAAGCACGTTTCCTCTCCCATTCCTGAGATACTGCTATTCTTTAGTTTTGTGTACTCTGTTCACCCTTAAAAGCATGCATCTGCCTTAAATTAACTTCTTCAGGGGTGGTGGTGTTTTTTTTTTGTTAGTTTTGTTTTTATTTTTACAGAAGTAAGAACAGAGTATCACAGGAAAAGAGCACGAAATTTTTTTTTGCATGCTCCCTGCTCCAGTCTGAAAAAATATAAAACCTAGACCAAAGAAACACTGCTTTAAGTGTTCTCTGGTGATATCAGGTCAAACACAATGCAGCCTTTTTTCCCCTTCTTATCAGAAATACAAATTTATTATGCAGTTTTGTGTTTCTATTTGACAAGTTTGGAGAAAATATATTGTTTCATTTATTCCCTTACCCAGACCCCACTTATTCCAGACTGATTACATACACCCCAAGTTACTGACTTCCCCCATTCAAAATATTAAAGATGAGATGCAATGCGTCCATGAAGCAAGTAACATTCATAGGAGAAATTGCCTCTGATTCTTAAGCCTCATAGCTTAAAACCTTGTTTTAAAGAGTTTCAGCTTAATCACGTTACTGGAAATTGTTTCAAAGACACTAGCATAAGGCTTTTTTTTGTGCGCGCGCACTTTAGTTTGTTTCCCATAGTCTTTCATACAACTTACAACAATGCGTTGTTTCAATCTATAATTTACTGCTATCTCCTGTAACACCTTTGAGAACAAAAAGGATGATGGATCTTCCAACAGAATAAACAGAAGTGAACTCCACTGAACATAACCCTCAGGGTAACAAGTAAACAGGCTTGCATATGAAGCAAGCACTTCCAAAACAATACAGAAAAATATGGCCGTGGATGTGTTTAAAGTGGACAAGTTAAAAGAAGCCAGGAAATGTAACAACTTTTTGGCAATATATGAAACTATATTGTAATTCAAACCTGACTTTCAAGGTGGCTTGTATTTTTCCTTTCAGTATATCACATCCTATGGCCCTATGCAGAAAAAAAAAAAATACTCACGCTTTTGTACAACATATGTTCTAAAAGTCAATGATTGTCTCTATAATCTTCTTGCATCTTTTGTCTTTTTAGCTGCTTGAAGCTATGTCAATTTAAGATCAATCAAAGAGATTTAGAGAAAAAGAAGTTATGGATTGAATTAATCTAAGTAGAAGGAAAACTCAAAGAATCACAGAAGGGCTGAGGTTGGAAGGGACCTCTGGAGATCATCTACTCCAACCACCCCTGCTCAAGCAGCGTCCTCTAGAGCATGTTTCCCAGGATCGCGCCCAGGCAGGTTTTGAATATCTCCACCGAAGGAGACTTCACAACCTCTCGGGGCAACCTGTTCCAATACTCAGTCACCCTCACAGTCAGGAAGTTTTTCCTCAGGTTCAGATGGAACTGCCTGTGTTTCAGTTGGTGCCTGTTGCCTCTTGTCCTGTCACTGGGCACCACGGAGAAGTGTCTGGCCTAATCCTCTTGACACCCCCCTTCAGACCCTTATGCACATTGATGAGATCGCCTCTCGGTCTTCTCTTCTCCAGGCTGAACAGGCCCAGCTCCCGCAGTCTTTCCTCAGAGCAGAAATGCTCCCGTCCCTTCATCATTTTGGTAGGCCTCTGCTGGACTCTCTCCAGGAGTGCCATGTCTCTCTTGTAGTGGGGAGCCCAGAATTGGACACAGGACTCCAGGTGAGGCCTCCCAAAAGGGCTGAGGAGAGGGGAAGGATCACCTCCCTCCACCTGCTGGCAGCACTCTGCCTAATGCACCCCAGGAGACCGTTGGCCTTCTTGGCCACAAGGGTGCATTGCTGGCTCATGGTCAACTTGTTGCCCACCAGCACTCCCACGTCCTTCTCCACAGAGCTACTTCCCAGCAGATCAGCCCCCAGCCTGTCCTGGTGCCTGGGGTTATTCCGCCTCAGGTGCAGGACCCTGCCCTTGCCTTTGCTGAACTTCCTGAAGTTCCTCTCTGCCCAACTCTCCAGCCTGTCCAGGTCCCTCTGAAGGGCAGCACAGTCCCCTGAGGTATCAGCCACTCCTCCCAGTCTTGGACCATCAGCAAACTTGATGAGGGTGCACTCTGTCCCTTCATCCAGGTCACTGATGAGTAAGTTAAACAATACTGCACCCAGGACTGACCCCTGGGGGACACCACTAGATAGAGGCTTCCAACTAGATTCTGTGCTGCTGAACATAACCCCCTGAGCTCTGCCATTCAGCCAGTTCTCAATCCACCTCACTGTCCACTCATCCAGCCCACACTTCCTGAGCTTGCCTAGGAGGATGTGATGGGAGACGGTGTCAAAAGCCTGGCTGAAGTCCAGGTAGACAACATCCACTGCTCTGCCCTCATCTACCCAGCCAGTCATTCCATCGGAGAAGGCTGTCAGATTGGTCAAGCATGATTTCCCGTTGGTGAATCCATGCTGACTCCTCCTGATCACCTTCTTGCCCTCCACATGCTTAGTGATGACCTCCAGGAGGAGCTGTTCCATCACCTTTGCAGGGCTGGAAGTGAGGCTGACAGGCCTGTACTTTCCTGGCTCCTCCTTCTGGCCCTTTTGGAAGACTGGTGTGACATTGGCTTTCTTCCAGTCCTCAGGCACCTCCCCTGATCTCCAGGACCTTTCAAAGATGATGGAGAGTGGCCTAGCAATAACATCCGCCAGCTCCCTCGGCACTCGTGGGTGCATCCCATTGGGGCCCATGGATTTATGGATGTCGGGTTTGGACAAAAGATCTCTAACCTGATCCTCCTCAACCAAGGGAGAGTCTTCCTTTCTCCAGACTTCCTCTCTTGTCCCCAGGGTCTGGAATTCCTGAGGACTGGCCTTAGCAATAAAGGCTGAAGCAAAGAAGGCATTCAATAACTTTGCCTCCTCTGTATCCTTCGTCACCAGGACACCCGCCCCATTCAGCAGCGGGCCCACGTTTTCCCTAGTCTTCCTTTTGCTATTGAGGTATTGGAAGAAGCCCTTCTTGCTGTCTTTGACATCCCCTGCCAGATTTAATTCCAACTGGGCCTTAGCCTTCCTTGTCGCTTCCCTGCACGCTCTGACAACGTCCTCATGTTCCTCCCAAGTGGCCTATCCTCTGTCCCACATTCTGTGTACTTCCTTCTTCTGCTGGAGTTTTGCCAGGAGCTCCTTGCTTATCCACGCAGGTCTCCTGCCCGCTTTGCTGGACTTCTTCCTCAGAGGGATGCACTGATCTTGAGCCTGGAGGAGGTGATCCTTGAATATTAACAAGGTCTCTTGGATCTCCCTTCCTTCTAGGGCCCTAACGCATGCGATTCCTCTAAGCAGGTCCCTGAAGAGGCCAAAGTTAGCTCTCCTCAAGTCCAGCGTTGCGATCCTACTCATTGCCCTGCTCCCTCCTCGCAGGATCCTGAACTCCACCATCTCATGGTCACTGTAGCCAAGGCTGCCCCCAACCTTCACCTCTCCAACTAGACCTTCTTTGTTCGTTAGTACAAGGTCTAGCATTGCACCTCTCCTCGTTGGCGTCTCCACCACCTGGGTCAAAAAGTTATCATCAGTGCTTTGCAGGAACCTCTTGGACTGTTTGTGCCTAGCTGTGCTCTCTTCCCAGCAGAGGTCAGGGTGGTTGAAGTCCCCCATGAGAACCAGGGCCTGTGATCGTGAGGCTGTAGAAGGCCTCATATATATCTTCCTCATATATACTCTTCCCCATATATATCTTTATTTTATTAATCATTATTTTGGTTAACAGCCTAAAATAAAATAAAATAAAATGAGAAATCAGACTCATAACAAACTTGAATAATTATGAGGAGGATATTTTTTAGTACTGTTCATTATTTTGGCACTGGGATGATATGAAAGTCTATTATCTAGTCTGGTTTGTTTTTATTTTTTAATGATAATGACAGAAATCATCTGAAGCTTATTTTATACTTGGAAATTAGAACAAAATCTTTTGTAACTTATATCTATCACCATAAGCCTAATAGGAGTTTGTTTCTCAGGCTGATAATTTATCATTCATGTAAGACCATTTTATTCCATGAATCCCATCTGCTGGTAAACTTTGTTACCTACAAATAGATACTCAGTCTGTTCAAACCTCAGAAGAGGCTGAAAACTTGCTTGTATTGGAAGCTTTATTGTCCCATTGACATCTTCCTTGCTTAATACTTATACAGGAACAAAATCACACTGAGGCAGAACTTAATATATAGCTGTAATGCATCCTTCATTGAAAAAAATGTGGTATGTCGCATATTGAACTTATCTTGCACATAAATACTGATTTTGAACTGAGAAAAAAAATGTAATTAACACCATCTCAGCTGCTCCTTTTCCCTCTATGTAAGCCTTACATTTTTGTGTGTGTGCGTGTGCACTGGGGAAGGAATAAGCTAAGTTTTACACTTCTATCAAAGACTGGAACTCAAAAGTCATATAAAAGGCATTTAAAGCATCAATGAATGACAACAACTGATAATTTTTTTCTAGAAAATAGTGATCCACAGTCTGCGGGAGGGGAAACTGAAAAACTGGTGGCACCACTTGACATGCCTCACCTTACTGATTTTTTTTACTGAAAGCACCCTAGTAAAAATTGTCTAATGTAAAACAGAGGACAAGCTATGGATCATTCACCACGACCTGGGTCATAGTTTGATAAATGTCTGCAATATATTAGCTTTGCTGTTAGACGTAAATCTAGTGTTTGAAAAGCCATAGCCTTTTTTTTTTTTCTCTATTACGTAACTTTTGACAAGTGGGTAGGAGAATGGGTTCCAAATTCCCTTTTTATTGCTTTTGTTCAATCATTTCCACTTTTAATCTCCACATGAAGAATTAAAATGAGCGCACCTTCCTGATAACTGTTTGTCCAAGCAATATTACTCTATTTATAATATTAAAATATTTTACATTAAAATCTTTTATTTTTTAAATATCTTATTCTTAGATTGATTTCACACATTTTCTTTATTCAGTTGCCAAATCAATTTAATAAGGTATTAAAATATTAAATAAATTAATGTATTAATTTCAAACCTTCATGTTTTTCATGTAAATCATCACCAGCTGTATAAATAATATTTAAAATAGTTAATTACTTGCAGAATCTGTGGAGTCTTTAAGCAGACTTCACAGACACTTTCACAATCCAAAAATACATCATCTCAAATTCAGTGGTCTGCAAGTAAACTTGACTGAGTAAAGGGCACACATATACTGATGGTTTTCCTGCAGGGGAAAAAAAAGTCTCCTTTTCCTCAATGGCCAGACAATGAAATTAAAGAACAGACTCATACCCTAACACTACTTACTTAAATGATCCATCACCAAACTTTCCTTCTTTCATCACCAAGTTTTTGTTGTGGCTTATCTGGGTTACAGGAACTTTGAGTAAAGATTTAAAATTGGGTTCAAAACATGCTATTTGAACTTTTTTACTTTATAGCACAATGCACTATGTTTGCTCTCCAGTGACAAGTATCTGCAAAGAGAATATCAGCACTTCAACTACAGTCAGTTATTGAAAAGTCCTTTTTAGATCAAATAAGTAGAACCAGTGCTTTTGATTTGAAGTTCAGCTCATAGCAGGGAAACGTTTCTCATAGAACAGTTGAGTTAATAGACTGAAATGTTACTGTTACGTAGATGATGGCAAAAATCGGCAGCAGCAAGAGTGTGTCATGGTACAAGAGTTCAGAACTGCTTTAAGAGATAGGGCAGTAACAAAAACCTAAATTTGCTTAGATTAAGAACACTTTAATGTAGAACAAATTTTACTTTCCCTTAAAGCATTTAGACATGTACTTCCAGCTCAGTTTTATTAACATAAAAGACAGTAACTTATCTACTTTATTTATTTACCACTGGCCTTTTTTTGTAAAACATGTGACTGAAATGTGTAAAAACTTGACCAAGAAATATGAACAAAAGGCTCAACTGAATAATTTAAGCAGCATGTTTCCAAAAAAAAAAAAAAAAAAGCTTAACTGCGTACAAGTGAAAAAAAGACATGCTACTTCTGAAGGTTTTAACATATTAATAAGGTCTAGCAACCTGTTTATTTATTCTTTAGAAGCTTACAAGTTGGAAGAGGGGCCTAAATTGGTTTGAAACTTCTTTTACTTGAGAAATTAAGATCAGGTCATAGAAAGTATCAGAGAAACACTCCATCTCTTGTTTTCCATCTCTTCCTTGAAAGAATAATTAAACTAAGGTTTTTAAATTAAAAAAAAAAAGAAAATACAGCTACTTCTTTTAATCAATGACATTGTTGTATAATGTTTTTAAAATAGCAATGGACACAGTTGTTCCATAAAGAGAGAAGAAAAAGAAATGACACCAAGATTTTTTTTTTTTTAAAACAAGTTTCACATTTGCTACAACTACAAAATTTGTCACTATATACAATTACCCTGTCTAAAATAGTATGCTTTAGCAAGTATACCTTTGCTTTAAGGAAAATTTGTAAGAAGTTGAAGAGGTTCTTTAAATCTGTGGTATCAGAACTTAAAATTTGCTTACCTGCTAAACATTCTGCATATCAAATATCAAGTAAAATTTGCAGTAAACAGGTTTTATATTCCCCAGAGGAGGGGAAGAAAGGAGTCTCTCAAACATCACTCACAATAGCAAGCTACAGCTATTGCTATACAAGGTAATGTCTCTGTGATTTTTTTTTTTTTTTTTTTTTATAAATGACAGCAGGAAAAAAATTGAAGTATTGAAGTGAATTTGAAATATTGAAGTATTGAAATTGAAGAATTGAAGTGAAGTGAATACAGAGAAAAAAAGAAAATCTCTGAAACACCTGCTGCACTGTTCTTTATTTCAAACTTACCCAGCCAAGCAACAGTGGATAACAGATATCTGAGTAAGTGTAAGAGAAAGTGAGGTTGCTGATACTACAGGAACCATGTATTTTTAGGGATGCAATACACTTCCAATATAGGCATCTCCCTTCCCAGACCAGTTTTGTAAACCTGTCTGCAAAGTATCCTTCAAGCTTATCTCCCAGCTACACGTACAGGTGAAATTTTCTGTCATCACAATTCAGACTTTTTCAGGGCAAGATTAGAAAAATAGCTGGATAGACTGAAAGACATTCTTACAATTGCTGTTGCTAAAGCTTTACAATACTTCTGGTTTAAAGGATAAATATGAAGTTGACATACATTCACGTGTGGTTTTTTTGGAAGCGTGGATGAAAAGCAGAAAGGGAAGAGCAGGGGGACAGCTAGACTCTGCTACCGAGACCTGCATTCACTACCCTATGAAAAAATGGGTAAATTTGGAAGTTGAGATTGTGGCTGCTAGCAAACATTCAGAAAAGGAAGAGTTTGATATCAAACAAAGATTCACAAAGCACTGGGCAAGCACCAGAGTTGAGGGAGTGCCAGTGACTTTTAGCTATTTCTCATAACACAGGGTTATTGGTTAACAGCGAAATACAGCTAAGAGCCTGAACTAAAGCTGAATTACTTCAGAGGTTAAAAAGAAACAAAATAAACTAAATCAAAAAGAATCAAAACGGAGACAAAGTTAAAGATGTAGGAAGTAGTGCCACCAAGTTGCTGTGTGCGGGGAAAGAAATTGTGTGCACATGTGCTGGGCAGAGCGGGTGTTGCAGAAGGGTGTGTTCTTGTCAAATACTGTTCTAACAATGTTTTGCAGTACAAAGGGCTGATGAACAATGAAGCTGAGATAGATTTGGGGGTTGCAAGTAACATATGATCCAGACCAAAAAAATGTTATTAAACAATGAAAGCTACCTGCCTTTCATTAGTGAGAAAGTATATTTAAAGTGATTTACCTTATCCAACACAGGTCATATGCAACCAAAGAAGTTAACAGTACTCAGGTTAAAACAAACAAAAAACTTCCCTCTACTACATCACAAGAGGCTGGAGTAAGAACAAGTTGCCAAACCAAATTCTTTACAAACACTCTGGATGCATGCTAACATTTAAAAATTTGTTGCGTTCCAACTGAGCAGTTCTTTTCCTTTGATTCATGTCTAAGACATGACTAAAAGCTTGCCAGGGCTCATTGCAGTGCTCCTTCACTTTCCATTAGCAGAGTTTTGAGGCACATGACAGTGATTTACATGAGAAAAATGCCAACACACAAAATTTACATTTAGGAGAGGCAGAAAGAAAGCATTAAATTCTAGGTTAAAAAACAAACTCTGAACTAGAGCAAACTGTGTCCAGTCTATGAACACAGTAGTCTATATGGACACTGTGTAGTACTTGTCTACATAATTATCTCTTCCAGGTAAAGATCTCTAGTGGGCAAGAAAAAAAATGCAGTTGACCAGGGAGAAGTAATTTAACATTAAATGTTACATCAGTTTTAGTAAAAGTAGACTTCTGAAGTTCCTGATGGAAGATGAAATAAAGGTTTAGTTAGGTGTGTCTGACATTGTAAGCTTAAAGAAATGGGGCACTATAAAATGAGCGTTCAGGAGGGTGTTCAGGTTATTAAATTGTGAAAATGCTGAACCAATTAGGACCATAGCATCATTAATGAGATGTTTGAGTTAACACCTCTTAGAATGAGAGCACTACCTGAAATGAACTGAAAAATACAGTTGCTGGAACTCCTGTGCCAGCAGTTACTGAAATATGCTCCACCACTTGTGTCTTGCTCCAGAAAGATATAAGTCCTGAAAAGATTTAACTCCTGAAAATAAGGAACAGTAGTTTTTTCCACTGCTCTCCTTTCTCACTCAGATTATACTGGATGAAGAACCTGTGCCTCCTCCCAACATAAATGGAAGCAAACTAGATTTAAACTTTTAAAAAGATATAAAGGTTTATTAAATGAATCCAGATTTGACAGATATTACATAAATTAAACAGCAATAAATTTTTACTAGGGTTTATATACAGATCACAGTGATTTCCATTGTGCAATGAGGGCTGACTTTGTAACTTTGAACAGTACTTACACATGTGAGCTACGACAAGCAACCAGCAACATATAACATTAGTCCAAGTTAACCTGGGAAGTCTAGCAGTTCAAACTGATTATGTAGTACATCAATGCCTGCTACCACTATCACTACTTACTACATAGAGTATTTATAAAGCAGTCAGGTTTGCCATAGAAAAGTGCAAAACATGGGAAGTCTGTACACAGTACAGTACAAAAAGGAATCATGCTACAGTCATTGAAAGCTGAAAAATAATTCTATAGCATAGGAAGCACTGCATGACAACTCTTCTGAATGGCAAGCAGATGGGCTGAAGAACAGCCATATTTTAAATTGCTTTCAAAACTACAAAATCCCTGTTCATCCATTTAAACATAGTTTAGTACCTATATTTTGATCAATTAACAATGACTTTTCTACACTGGAAGATCACATTAGTTAAAGCTCAGTAGCACACATATTCATTGATCAAGCTAATTTACAGGAAAATCTACAGCATGTTCTCCATTTAAACCATGAAGCATTTTTACTGTTTGGTTACAAGGCAATTGTGTTTACAATGCACATTTACTCACTTAAAACCTCAAATTGGGCAATTAAAAATATATATATATAAAACTCAAAAATAAAGATTGTTTTTCAGTGTTTAACATTCTTGTTCACCAAAGCAGAAGAAATATGAAAGGCCTATGGGCTTTTATAAGAAAACAGTCCTTATGCAACAGTCTGTATGCAAAAAATACATGTTAACAGGAGCAACTATAATAAAATGAACTTCAGAGAATACCATACTTAAAAAGTGTTCTAGTTAGCTGAATTAAAAAAAAAAAAAATCCAGAGTCCTTAGTGCACTGTGTATCTGGGAACTTCTTATTTAGCACACAGATGGAACTACATTAGTGGTCCATTAAATCCCAGCAAAGACTTAAAATAAAACTGACTCATTTGTGCAAATAAATAAAATGGGTGGATAATTACAGCTCATCAAGTTCAAGACTGTAGAGAAAATAATTTATCATTTAAAAATAATGCTCCAAAGATTTTTTTTGTTAAGGATTTTAATTTAAAAAAAGTGGAAAGGATTTTGTACTGGAAAGCATATTGACGAGGTGAGTAGTTAGGTGTATGTACTCATGGCTGTGGAAACAACGTAAAGTTAGCGGATGAGCATAATTAATAAGATTATATTTGTTTCTTTAGTCTCTATCATAATGAGTGTCAGTGCATCCACTGCCAGCAATGGATAAGATTCACAGACAGAAAGAAAAGCCACTATCTCGTGCTGTTCAAGCATTCAAAACTTCTAATCACCAATGTGGCACATTTATTCAAATGCAACTTCATTTCTTCAGGTTTGAAGACTTAAACACAGTTCAGGTGTCAATTTTCGCAAAAAGAACTTTATATTTAGGATACCTGCTTATGGCAGTATATACATCTTTTAACATGAAACTGTTTTTGTGGTACTCAGATTCCATAAAATACTGTAAGCTTATACATTTAAAAGTGGAACAGTACTTGCTTCCTTTTAGATACTAAATTTTGTTTTAATGTATTTCAGTTTTTAATTGACTTGGAATATTTAACTTCATGGACATAAATATAGCGGAACAGAATTTTTTTTTCTTTTTTGAAGAGAATAATGTATTTTTACCATGTTAAAATGATATAATAAAATACAGGAAATGCATAGAGAATCATATTCTTATACAGTTTTCAGTGAGTGGCAGCTGGGGCCATCAACCTGCGGCATTTGCGTAACATTATCAAGATAACTTTTTGATGTTCCAGAATCACCGCTTTGAAGTGTCATGATTCTGTTACACAAATAAAATTTGCATTTTTGCAAAAACAGTTATACGATCTCTTACAAATTTGTACTTCTTACAGAGGGATAGATCTAATGACCTAGAAATTGCAAACTCTTCAAGCACATCTACTATTTTCCTACACTTCTGCATTATTAAGAACTAGGCAACAAAAACAGAGGTAACTTTTCTACCAATAAACTCCAGCTATAACTTGATCAGAAAATTACTGACATAGTAATTTTATTAGTTATTACTAGAATTCCTACTTTTTAAGCATGCTGAATTTAGTTCAGAAAAATTAGCCTTTGGGTTAGATTTCTTATGGTATTTTAGAACAAAAATATGGAGAACAGTTTTTGGGGCTATATGATCTACTTAAACAGTTTTAAGTTTTATATAGAGTCATCAAAGAACTCCAGTGAACTGATGTGCTTTTCAAAAAACACGTTTGGTCTAAATATAACAATTTCATGAAAAGTCATCAAAAACATAACATCTAAAAGAATGTATTTGTGTTTTGAAATCTAAGCACTTCAAAATCAATTTCCCTATATTGTCATAAGTATCACTTTATGAAACAAAAAAAAAAACACCTGAAAAAGATCCCGATTCATATATAATCTACCTTCATCTTTATGTATACTCATATACATAGATACATACATACACACACAGAGTGATATTTGGTGTTATTTAAAATGAAGCAACATTGCAAATATTTCCTAAATACAGTGTACCCAAGCTGCCAGAGACCCATATAGAAAGTTGTTAGTAAAGGATCAAAGAGAGACTCCTTGTATCTAAGGTTGCAACTCTGTACATATGGAATTCCTGGCAGTAGAGACTTTAGAACATTCCCACACATGGAGCAGAGGACCGGCTCTAATACATATTCAGTCTTCGCCTTGATATTCAGAAGTGCTAAGCATTCAACAACAACTGCTTCAATAATGAAAAGAATCTGTTATGGCTCGTGCTTTAAATTTGGAGACGATAGTAAGCTTAGAGAGCGAACAACTCCTGTAAGATCCAGTCAGGGAACTTATGAGAGCTCTTTTATCAGTGTGCACTGAATTACATGTCTACAGAGTCTTCACATGAGGAATCTAATTTTAGACAGTGTATCATTACTCATTATCCTAGTCTGTAAAGAGACAACACTAACAAACCTTCATGAATTAACCAGTCAGATGTTTCTTGAATCAACAATAAAATATGCTCTTGTCTTTCTGCTTTCAAGTACTATGGTTGCAAGTGTGAGGCATTGGAAATTTTAGGTATAAATCTTTTTTTTAAAACTTAATTATTTTTAGTTTTTACAAAGAATTATAAAATGTATATAAGATGATGAAAAACTCATTTATCCTTTTAAGATTTTTATCCCTAGAGAACTTGTTGAAAAACATTATTTGAAAAATAAAAATCAGCTCTGCAAAGTACAAAAATTTACATCTTTGCACAGTTGCTGTGCTTTAGTTGTATTGTATTCATTATATACATATATACTAATTTGTGCTTTTAATTACACAAGTTTAGTATAAACTTATAAAATTAAGTCTGAGACAACTACGCAGAAAGGATCTAGGAATAGCAGGAAACTCAACAAAACCATAAGTTAAAAAAAATTCTGAAATATACCACTTTAGTGAGACTACTTCAGAGTAGAGTATCAATATTACAATTTGCTAAACTAATGTCAGATGTTTACAGCTAAAAGTGAGTCCTGCTTGCCTCCAACTCTTTAAATATTTACTAATATGCATATCTGAATGCAGTAACATTCTCATCCACATCAAAAAAGTCTTCATTTACGTATGAACTCATTTGTCTTCAGACTTGCTCTTAGCACTTCAGTTTCCTTCCAGTTTCTAATACAAAAACAATAACAACAAAAAACACAAAAGACAATATAGAGCATGTGACTTGAATGACAAATATTAACCCATCACAATTAAAAAAAAAAAAAAAAAAGAATCGAGGGTATAGAATTACTCTGATGATCTTTTTCCTCCAGCTAAAGGTTTGGTTCTTAATGTAAACATCTTGCAATCAAGAACATTTGTTTATCTGTCAAATCTATATAGATCTTTGCTTTTAACACACTATTTAAAAGTTTTAAGGATAGAAAGGTTTAAATGCCTGTACACGGAGAACTCTTGATCACTGTAGAACAAGCAAAGCCTGTGAGATAAATTACTTCTGTCATCCAGTAGGCGTACTTTACAATATTTTTACAATATATTATTTCAAACATCTCCTCTACTTTATACTGTTTTCTTACCCTGATCAATTCACATCGGTTTTAAAAGCTGTAATAAAGCACTGATCAGTGCTATCAATCAGAAGATGTAGTTTCTGCATAAAGCTCTCACTCACAGAACTGAAGTGTTTTGAAGAGAACTCCTGATATGTGGACATACCTTGTCCAGTGTGGATGTCATATTCAGAAGTTCTTGAAAATTTCTAGATCTTTAGGGGGTACCGGGGGTGTTTTGTTCCAGTCATCTTCAGGATAAGCTTCAAAATTGGATGTATCCCCATCATTGGAAACTTTCGGCACTATAGGAGGCTATTCAGAACAAGCACAACAAAAGTTTAAATAGTTTCTCAATCAGCCACTTTCCATCATATTATTAAAAAAGAAATTCCGTGAAAAACTGATTTAAAAAGTGATACATGTTTATGAAAATTCAACTCCTTCACCAATAATGAATGGCAGAAGAGACAGAAGCCTGTAGCCTGTGGTTAAAAGATACTTTCATAATACAGATTCCTATTTTATTTAGCCCTCTAATTCTAGCTGCTATGCAAATGTAAGGTAACTGCAAAAGAATTCATTAATGTTCCAAGCACGTTCTGTTATATCATAATCTGTCACTCTCCTTTCTCCCTCCAACCCTCCCCTTCAGCAACCAGTCAAAAAAAATGTAATCACATTAGGCCCTTTCTCCTAAAAGGAAATGAGTCCTCTTGATAGCAATGTGGCTAAAAGCTCTGTAATTGAAGGGATTCGGGGGAGAGGGGGTGCAAAAAAAAGAAAAAAATTCCCACTCATCTCTCTCAAATTGACTGCTTTTAAGGAGGCTGCAATAGCTAACTTGTGCATGCTTCTCACCACCTTCTACACTTTTGCCGAGTCTAACAATGAATTCAAGTAGGAAAAGAAAGTGCTCAACTGTAAAAATTGTGATTTCACAAGGATATCTGCAAGAGAACCTGACATTCAAATGCCAAGTTTTCACAGTTTTACTTCCAAAGGACTTTAATAAGCATCTTACGGTGCTGATAGCTTTTGCAAACACCTGCCCTCATATAATACTGGAAATTCGTGCTGTTAAAAAGTATGTTAGAATTACATTCATAAATCCTTCTCTCCACCCTCTTCCTCTTACTGTCAAATGCTTTACATTTTATTAAAGCATTTACCTGAGTTAAACTTGGAATAAAAAAACTGAAGCCCAGAGTAAATAATTCCCCAGATTTTTAAAGGGGGGTGGGGGGGAGATGATTTCACAGTAGCTATTTACAAAATCCTAAGAACTGTAAATTAAATCCTGTATTAAGCAATGCGAATCAACTTCATATCAGAAAAACAAAGGATTTTTAACTTGTTTTCAGCAAATGCATCATGTAAACAGACATTCAAATAAAGTAATTCTGCCGAATAAAAGGGCAAAATGCATTTGGACAATTAGCAATGTCCACAAATATCCACACACACTCATACACAAACAATAGGTAAAAAAGCCCCAGCAAACAGTTTAAATGAATAATAATTTCTGGTTGTCATAGTCTATACAGTATTTTGCAGAATATACCTTCAGTTTTCTTTGAGGTACAGCTTCCCAATCTATAGACCTGAACCATCGATGTCTCTTCACATCATCTGCTCCATTCTATAAAGAAAAAGGAAAATAAATGTTTAAAGAAGTACATATATGCCAAAACGTGTATTGCATCACAAAAACTGTGGCATCAAGGCAGATTAAAGGTCCACCTAACCCTGTATTCTCTCTCAAGTGGTAACCAGTAAAAGATTCTATAGGACAAGTGTGTTACTTACTATAGGACATAGTGTTACTTCCTACTATCTCCCGAGTTCCAGCAATAACTTCGAAAAAAATTTAAAATTTTTCTAAGTATTCTTCTGATACAAGGATGATCAAGAAGAGGTTTTTTGTAGGAAAAATATTACAGACATGTTAAATTGACCACAGAAAATATTACGCTGACCTAAAATATTAATTAATTTCTACAGAAATATTAATTTGACCTGAAATTATTTAATTTAATACATAAGAAATTCATAAAATTTTGTGTCAGGTCAATGTAAATCAAAAGATCGTTCAAATCTCTCAATTTGGTTACTGAACTGGTAAAAAACTAACAGACAAGTAAAGAAATATAAACCACAGCCATACACAGTTCAACCATTCACTGCAGTTCTTCTCAGTTCTGTTTTCTCTACCATTTTAGAGAACACCTCTTATTCAGATATGCTTTCCAATTCTTATACTAATTAAGAAAATAACTGTGGGTTGATGGTTAAACTTATGGCTGAAAAACGCTTAATTCTAGGACCTACGTGTATATCAATACGTTCAAGAAACCTGGAAAATAATCCACACTTTCAGCAAAACAAGCAAGCAAACAAAACCCACCAAATTCTACCCTCCCCTGACCAGTGAAATGGAAATTTAGCTGTCTCTAAACACCTAAAGGATTAAACAAGCTAATTCAGGTATGTGTAACACTGTAAGCACCATAACAAGTCAATGAATATAGGATTAATTTACTGTGCTAGAAGGGTAAGTTAACCCACCCTGAGTTTTATGTTGCTCTGGATAGCCTGTTACAGTATCTGTGCTAGTTCACAGTTAACTTCTTGCAACACTATCACCCATTACTACAACTTAGCTGCTTAGTCATATGAGCTTGTAATACAACTGTCCTCTTCTTGCCATCAGACGTTGTACCTCATCAGGTCATCTGACAAAATACACTGGATTGCTTTGTGTTGCTCTTTGACAAATCAGATACAGACGTATTTTCAGGGCAGACTGAGATGCTACCTGACCCATGTGAGCATATTTCTGACTAGTAAGCTACTTCTTCCAGAAGTCTACAAGATGACAGTAAGAATAATTCTTCCTGGCAGAAGAGAGACTATTTGTGCTAAAGCAGTGCAACCACCAAGCTACCAGGGCTTTTGGGGCAGGGGCATGAGGAAGAGGGGTGTGTGTGTGCGCATGTGCGTACACAAATCAAGTACAAATTAACCCTGATGGTATGAGTAAGATTTCCAGAAATGCAGTTAAATTTTGCATTTCAGATTGCACAAAAAAATCAGGTATGGGAAAATGTATCTCAATTTCATGCTTACAGAAATGAACCAAAGGCGTAAGAGGTTTTCCTATATCGTTCCTATAGATTTCTTCTAACCCTGTGCCTTGTTCTGCATGACATGTAGCATTTTATACTGACCTTCATATTTCCTAATCGTCTTGTCCTATCAACCACAAGCAGCTTCTTAATAAGGTCTCTGTAGTAAAGAAAATATTATACATTCTGTTAAACCATAGCAAATTACAGAATGTAAGCATACTTCCCTTTGACTAGCTAATGCCGTGTATAATTTACCCAGGCATTTCTTCCATACTTCAGAACAGTAAGGAGTGAATGATTAAAAAAAAGCAAAAGGGGGTAACCTGGTCTAAAAGGAACTAACAAGATTTATTTCAAGTCTCTCTCAAGAAGTTACACTGCAAAAGAGACAAAAACTCACTCTCTTTTGTAGTATCACATCTTTCTTGGCATTTTGTGGGGCTTTCCAAATTTCAAAACATATCTCAAATCTATGTTGCAGAAGACCATTCTGATTTTTAACCGTGCAGAAGACTTTAAAAGATTTATAGAAGAAAGGTACACATTAAGGGCACATCTGCCTACCCCTTAACCCAAATTATAACACCTACCGTTCCTTCTCCACCCCCAAAATATTATGTCACGTCCTCTAGAAATCACAAAAGCATACGAATAAAGAATATATAAAGTGAGATAGAACGTGCTGGACTGTATGAAAAGCTGTCATATTTGGCAAGGATATAATTCTAAAACCCAACCGGAAAATATTCAATTGCTAGATAAAATGAAAATAAAAAAAGTCAAAGCAGAAAGTAATTTTCTAAACTCCCATGATCATTCCATCCAATCAATATTTGGATTAGATTAAACCATATGACTGAATCCTTTTACAGTTATCTTCAGAGAAATACCTCCTTGTAGCTCTTTACTAAGGGTACTCTTTATGGAGAAGAATACAAGTATAGCTATAATTTAATTTTTCAATTAAAGTAGGACTGAAAAGCAATCCAGAAACCCAGAACCAGATTCAGAGACCATATGATCAAAATTAAATCGTGGAGTTTGCTTTTCCTATACAACTAGAGAACATGCAATAAATCATTTTTTGCTTGCTTTAAAAATTCATCCTGGAATCACACAGCTATGGAATGAGCTCGCTCACTGATGCTGTGTTATCACTGAAAAACACATCTGCTGCATTCAGCAAAACAAATAACCATTAAGTTGTATCAAGCAATAGCAAGTTTACTGTTTCTTCATTATCGTTTCCCAAGTATAATACAGAAATGATCACGTTAAAAATCAGTCTAATAAATATGTTGCAGTATGCATATGAGGGATGAAATTCTACATCAAAGCATTCTCAGGCCAATAATTATTAGGTCGCTGCAGCACTGACATAATAGTCTGCACTTTCCAAAACTGTCTTCGCCAAGAAGAGTTTACAGCAGCAGGAAAGAAAAATGAAATAAAACGGAGTAACTTATAAACTCATGACTGGCCAAAGAAACAGGTGAAACATCAATTAATACTTTGTTTTATCAGAGGTGATGCAGAGCAAAACTATGCCAATAGCCTCCTATTTTGGAATTACTAATCGGTTAATTTATTATTGTCTTCATGGTAGAAGTGAGTCTTCAGAAGATATTTGACCTAATAGTTAAATGTATCAAGGACTTCATATATACCGAATAATGAATTTGCACAAAATATCTGATCATACAGCGAGATAGCTAGCAAAGAGATGCAGTAGACAGCAATGTAAGAAGAGGCTAACTTAGGCCAGAACAAACAACAGCTATACAAGCTCTTGTAACATATAAAGGAACAACAAATATCTTACGGTAGGAGGGAAAACTAAAGTAGTAAAAATTCAGAAAATAAACTGGAGGTGATGGTGGTGAGAGAGAAGAAAATTTTCAGTCAACAGTTTGTGTATTAGATCTTGGTAGAAAAGCTTTCTCAAGGTGCAACAGTAACTGCAGGGGAAACAGAGTGTGGCTGCCTAAAAGTAGACAGCTAAAGGTCAGTTCTTCCAAATACTGGATTACATTAACACTTTGTACATAGCCTGGATGTGACAGATAGGAGGACTGGGGAATATATTGGGTCCTGAGATACTAAGTGATAGGAAGAAGGGGATGAAAAACAAAGGGGATAAAAGGAAAGGAAGCAGACTGACTTATTAGGACAAAACAATCTTACTAAATGATTTAAGTTAATGCTGCAGAGATATCGAAGACCAACCAGTTCTGCATATCGTGGTAAAAAAAAAAAAAAAAAAAAAAAGAAAAAGAAAAAAAAGGGGGGGGGGAGGGTGGTCGGAACAAGAGATGCACTACGTTAACAGTTCTCTGTAAAAAGAAGCTGAAGCCATGCAAGTGGATGAGATCATCCTAAAACAAGTTATAAAAGGTAGGGAACTTAATCCAGAATCCCATGAGATCCCTTAAAGGCAGGAGTGTAATGGGAATGAACTGCCAAGCACACACTGAAAGAACATCTGCACGATGTATGAAGAAAAACTGGGAAGAAGTGCAGCAACAACTATGGTGATTAATAATGCCTACATTGATGGCCATAGCTAGACCGAACATCAAGATCTACATATACATGCCGACTATTTCAACTAGAAAACTTCATAGCATCAGGTGTCCTCTGTATCTAGGCCAAATCAGTAAACGTTCGTCTGTGAATGCTGAGTATGAACAGATACTTGCAGCACCCCTACATTTACATGTTTTCACCACGTTAGACAGGTTGTTAGCGACAACAACCTACTTTGAGCTGTTCATCTTTCTGTCACACTCTTATAATTTAGCGCACACAGTATGTTTGGAGTTGCTCAGTTTTTCCTGAAGGACAAAGAGACTACACTAAATGGGAAACAGCATCGTAACAGTAAAGGAAAGCTCCATTAACAACACACACAAATATGATACACTAATCATCCTAAGATGATGTAAACACATTTCATTCAGTGTACCTGATGACTCAATGGAGGTTTAAAAACTTCTCCCTGAAATGATTATTTTTGTAAGCAGCTCTGTACCAAAAAGCAGAATTCACGGAAGTTCAGAGGAAGTAGGACAGATGCTATTAGGTGCTATTAGGCATAGCATTTTGTCTATCTACCTAGCTGTTACAATAAACAAAGCCCACCTCTGTAGGGCACTTCCACCAAAACACCTTGAATGATAAACTTGGGTATGCAAGGGTAATTTCCTGTCCTCACTCAATCTGTGCCTCTCAGGAGAAACTTCATTTGTGTGTGTTGTACTTCCTCTGTTACAATATTTATTAACAGTTATTTCAATTATTGAATTTTTGAACAGAAAAAAAACTGTTTGCAACATATCTGTAATGATTACAAAATATTATGAATAAAAAATACTGATGATACGTATTTAAGACTGCATATTGAAGCAGAGCCCTGTATAAGAAATGGAAGTGCGTTTTGGATCTGTAAAAGTATTAAAGACAGCAATTATGTTAAGAGTGATTTAACTGGAAAATTAACACACAAAGGAATAATTTTACGCCCTCTTCCTGCTCTCCTGAGGTTAATTCATGTTGAATTAACTCCTCATACCTCTCCTCTTTCCCTTCTCCCACATGACCCTGTCACCAATGAGCTTTGTAAAAAGTGAAAAAGCATTTAGTATTTCAAAATATGCAGAAAATTAAGAGACTAAGATACTATAGGATATAGTAGGATACTATAACCACATCTCTGGCTGGAACTATTAAACATAAAATTTTACTTGAACTACAAGACTAAACGTAAACTAAAATATATTCAAAACAGTGTTCTAGAAAATCAGAATCTGGTATCTTTTAATGAAAATCCTTTAAAAACAGTGCTCAGCAGGCATACAGAATATAAAACACAGTTTTGGGAGCCAAGAACTTACTTTACATACAAATCCAAATGCCTCGGGAAATCTATTTTGCCAGCAAGAATTTTCTGATATATACCAAATGGATTGTCATCAAAAAACGGAGGAAACCTATTTTAAAACAGTAAATGTTAGAAAAAGAATCTGCAAAAGTCTTATAAGTAGTGTTAGATTATAGTAATTGCCCATGAAAATCATGTGTTATGTAATTCTTTTTGGTAGGGAAACAACATCAACCACATACTACCTGAATAACAACTTTAGTTACCAAGACATACTGAGGCTGCTATTGCAAAACAGAAAACATTTTTACATGCAGTACATTTAAAATGTAATTGAAATTCAAGTATTACAGGAGAGCTATTTATTTTACTAACACAGTAAAAAATTATTTGTGAAACAAACCGTCAGTGTTAGAAAGTCAGAAGTCCTTTGTCTTTTTCTATAAAACCCAAGGGCGTACTTTCCAAAACAACATCACCCTTCTTGATCTTTTCCTGTAACTGCCAGCCTACACTTATTCACTAGTTTCCACCCAAAGTGTCAAAGGACCTTCATATAAATACAGTATCAAGTTCAGTTGTTTATTATGTTTCTTTAATGTAGATGTGGGTTTTGTTACAGAGGTTTGAAGATGATAAACTTTTCAGTCCCTAAAAGTCTCTCAAAGAGTAGCTGTTCTTTCAGGTTGGGGCAGATACAAGACTCACGTTTCATCATCTTTAAGATGATCACCAAATTAAAGTTCAACTAAAATTCTGTGCTTCCTATTTTCTAAAAAGTTCTCCATAAAGTTAAGAGCCAGTTGACAGACTCTTCTTGTGTTACACATACAATAATAATTGAGACTATTTTCCGTTGTGCTTCCTTTACTGGTATATGACATACACTGGCTACTCAAAGGGGCACAGAGTGTGCATGTATCAGTACAGTAGGTTTAATTAGCTTAGATCAAGTACCAAGAGATTTTCAGAATGATAGTCCCCTTTCGAGAAGTTACCACGAAAAGCTTTCTAGGGCAATGGGATAACAATTCAGTCACTGATCTCAGTCCCAGTTTGACTTCCATAACATGGCCAAAGCGCCCTGCTTAATAATGATTCTGTCCCAAAATCTAGTACAGAATAGAAAAAGAGTTTTTGAATAACAACTATATTAATATCATCTAATAATTATTACATTCTGACAATTACAATATTTCCACATCTCCCTAAAGTTTTATATATCTTTTTTTCCTAAGAGAACTGAGCCGCATGCACACACCTACCATGCTGATAACTTTGTGAGACGCTGGTAATAGAAACAAGAGCTGCACCAACAATATTTGTTCATTTCACATGACTTCTTTCCTTAATTTTTTGTTACTTAGCTGAGCTTATTCCTGAAAAAACACTATGCACTAGTCGCACTACGTAAGTGTTTTCAGGAATACTAAGTCCTTTGTTATTCAGCTGTTGGTCAAGTGGATTAGCATTTCCTTTGAAATATGCTAAAATTCAGTCACAGACTAAGTCAAATTCAATAAGAACTGTTAAATAATTCTGTCTGTATGCATAAGGTTAAAAAAAGTATCTTTGGGAATTTTTATCGTTTCTTATTGACAAACTGAATTGAAACTTGATCCGTACTACTTGCAAACAATCAACCTCCAACATACGATGCAGATTTTGGACAACGTAGCATAGGTCTTGTGCTGGAAGGTACCTAATAATTTAGCAAAAACAACCCTTGAGTTTCAAATCGTCCTCACAGCAAATGCGAACAGCTGCCTTTTTTCCACCAACTGGCAAAGAATCTAAAGATCTCAGTGTATGGGACAACAGCTGCAAACCGTTCCTTTTGCTAACGAATACAATGGCATTGGCCTTGGTGTCGTAGTTAAGAGAGAGAAGAAATGTCACAAAATTTCAAGTGAATACTCACGGGTCTTAAAATATGAAACTGTAGAAAGAAATTATTAGTTATCTAAATAGACAGACCAGTAGGTTACATGTGACTACTAAAACAAAAACAAAACAAACCCCTCATTAAATGAGAACATTCACTTGGCTATTTGTCTGACTGACAGTACAATTATGACCTAATGTCTTAAATAAACTTATTTTACTCTATAGCAGATTGTAACCAAATGTGATTACTCAAAATTGCCTTTTTTTGAGGGGGAAACATAATGATCAAAGTCAGAGAACAGTCTTTGAACTCTTTCTATTGACCGCTTTGCTTTTTTTAATAATACTTTCATGAAGGACTAGCATCATTAAACCGTTTTTGTCATTAAGTTTTTTTTTTTCAGTAAGTTTTTCCTATCCATTCCTCTTCCCTTATCTTGAACATTAACTGGGACCTTGTCTTAAACTTAGTATGCGCAAAATTAGAATTCCATGGGCCTCAAGAGATTGCAGTAGGTTAGAGAAATAAGATACAGCAGAACAGGAAAGTGTGGTTTTATTTTGTTTGTTTGTTTTTAGATAGATCATTTCCTTAGACACAACTCCTTGTTCTTTTTCACTGCTTTTGGGGTCCAGAGACAATTAGTTAAGGAAATAGCTACCAAATGTCATAATTCATTTCTTTACAGACAAAGACTTAGTCATGAAGTTTTGTACACGTTCAAGTAATTTTCCTACTTCTTAAATCTTTAAGTTTTAGGAGATAAAGTTACCTAGGACTGTTTTTGCATTAAAAGCCTTGATAGTAAATAACAAGCCACACATTGAGCTGGTGAGTACCAGCGTTTTAAAACATTGTTACTGCCAAGAGAAGTGAAAAAGTTGGTAAAATGATGCAAGCGTATTCCCTATGTGGTAATCTGCCTGCTTAAAGAAAACAACATGCTCAAAATAAACCCCTCCAAAGCAGAAGAAAACTTAAGAATCTTAAAAATAAATGTCCAGTTTTGGATAGGGACTTCTCCCCAAACACTGAAAAAAAATGAAATATCTAATCATTACAAAGAGTATGTATATATACAGACACTTGTATTACATCAGAAACACTGTAGTAAAATAAAGACCATTACAGTATCACTTGCAGATAGCTGCTCTGTCAATCAGCCTACCTAAGATCTCAGTTGCCTTTAAGAAAGGCATAATTTCTGTCTCTACTGGTTAAGAATCTCTATAGCCAAAGTGTTTAAATTAAGCTGAGGGGAATCCAGACCTCAACACCTGAGCCTTCTTTTTTCAGGACAGAGAAGATCTGCATCTGAGGCTGCTGCTGTTCCCTTTTTTCCTATGTCTCTCCTTTTGGAGAATATATACCAGTCGTACGTACTTCAGTGCCCTGCAGTCTTTACGTCTCACTGATTCCCAAGCAGAGATCTTCCTTGTCTTCAGTATGTTAACTTTGGAAACGTTTTCATTGCTACTCAAGCAGAGAGAATCCTACCAACCTCTGTAAGGCAGGGAAGGGAAAAATGACCCATTTCCGTTTATACTAGGACCACTTAGACCAAAGAGAAAGCTGATTTATATACAGTGGTCCAGCAGAATCCTGTGTCAGAAAGTTAAGTTGCTCAGATACAACTGGAAACAGATAATGCCTGTACTAGAGCATTATAGCACCAGACACTTCTGTCTGCGCTCTTCATGCTACGTAGGATTAACTTTAGTGGCGATAAGGCTCCTGGGAATCTCTTGCTCCCTTCTACCTCTCTTGCTCTCCTCTACCTCTACAGAAATTGCCTTAGGATTCAAAACAAATGCATATACAAGCCTCTGGGACATTAAAAAAAGAAAGCAGCTTGCAGCAATACTGCCCTGGGATAAACTTTTGATGCCATTGACTGTGCTTCTTCACACCGAGTGCACACACACACGCGCACTGTGGACTGGATCTCTACAGTGCCCATCCCTCAGGGCAGCTGTCTGCTCGGGCAGCCTGATGGGCTTGCTCTGACACCTGAAGAGTCACCAAGGTTAAGCTGAGCTGATGGTATCATATACAGAAAAAAGGAGGAATAAATCCATGTCAGGATGCTTTTGTTCTGGCTCCGCTTTATGGGACTGCAGATCCAGAATGAAAGGCCGTGACGCTGCCTTCCCCTCACCCCCGAGTGAGGGAGCACAGAGCACACCCACCGCCTGGTACTGAAAAGCAACAGCTTCTAACTATTGTGAAACCTCAACTGACTAACTACTTGGGAAGCTATGAAAGCATTAAGTTTGACCTGCATTTGATCTATTACAGCTACCATTACTGGCAAAATTGATTTCCTCAAAAATAATCACTCTTCTGTTGTTTTGTTTTTATTTCTGCTTTTTGTTTTGTTTTGCAAGTAATAACAGATTTTACCAAGACAAAAAAAAAAAACAACAAAAAATATGCAGGGATGCCTTGTTTAGTACACAAATACTAATTATTCAAACAGGTATTTTAGAATTTCATGTTCTCCCTAGTCTAGTAACTTACTTTACTAAAACAGCATTTCTTTTTAAAAATCAAAGCACATTCAGGCAATTACTTTGATTCACCTAATAACTGAGTCAGAAATAGTTATTTATTTTAATGCCAGAAAGTCTCTCTTCAATGGCAAAGGTTTTATCTTCTGAGAACCGTGCCACCAATAAAATTTCCAAAGAAAATGCCATCCAAAATAATATCTGAGCCAAAACATCAAAAATAATATTTAACTGATTTCAAAATAGAGCATTTAGCTTTTTTCCCTGTACTTTTTCTTTATTCACTCATGAATAACTCAAGCTGTACTGATTACACAGCCTTCCTACTTAACAGCTATGCACTTTGACAGACTAAAGTTCCCATCGCAAATAATATTTCACCGTGCTAGAAATAAATTATAGAAGTTTCAAAAAAAATTGGCAGTCCTTGCCTTCAGTCTTTATACAAAAAGGGTTCACAAAAATTTAGACGTAAAATAGAACCTAAATTTTCACAGCAAATTCAAAAAAGAGTAGCTGTAAAGAAGAAAATCATAACCATCTCATTTAATTTAAAAAAAAAAAAAAAGAGAGAGAGAGAGAGAGAGAGAGAAAGTAATGATGGTGATATACGTTCGTCTAAACAGCTCTCAACTCCCTTCTTCAGAGATAGACAGGATAGAGGTGCATCAATATTAGATTTAACCCAGGTAGTTCAAATTTGCGATTCCGACCCATCATAAAGAGAAGCACTAAAGAATCCTAACCTCACCTTTGATACACTATTGCTGTGATACAGTAGTCAATATTATTATCACTTACCCTGACAACATCTCAAATATCAGAATTCCTAGAGCCCACCAATCCACAGCTCTTCCATGGCCTTTGCTTTGTATGACTTCTGGTGCAAGGTACTCAGGGGTACCACAGAGTGTCCATGTCCTGGGAGAAAGGAAGAAACAAAACTAGACTGAAGTGAAACTGAAATTACACTGAAAAGGAAAAAAAAAAAACACAAAAACCAAACAAAAAACACACAAGACACACACATAAGAAAAGCACTCAAGATCCATCTATGCATAGGAGGCAGAGGGAGCTCTGTAAGATCTGAAACGATCCCTACGATGACACTGTCCAATTCTCCTGTAATAGGGGCACATGGAAATTAAAAAACTTCTCAGTTACAGTAAACATCAGGACACCGATTCTCCTGCCTGCTAGCATGCCGCTCTATCCATTTGGCCATATATTGCTTTGTCATTGTTCACAGTCGTTTTCACCCTGTAAAAGCTGCAGACCCCTCCCTGGGGGTCTACGGACTACTCCTGATGGGTAGAGCAAAAGGTAAGACTATTGGCAACCTGAACCCCCATCAGAAAAACATTTATTTAGAAAAAATAGAAGTGTTTGCATGGAAAAGGCAGCAGTTTAAAATCTGTAAGTAAACCTAGACTTCTGCAAGATTCCTTTTTCAATCTGTCTCTTTAAATAACCTATTTTTCAAACAGTATTGAAATATCACCTACCAGCATTTTTACAATATCTATTAAAAAGTAAATACTTTGTAAATATTTTAAATAAAAAATACAAAGTGTAGTTAAGCAAATGCAAGATATGTAAGTTATATCACCTCATTTTTGACATATTTTTAATGCTTTGCTTTCACTTATAGCTTATTTCTTATAATCCCATGACATAAGAAGTATTATATTGCTAGCTGATTGGAATATATAGTTCAAGTCCTATAAGATTATGAAATAAATTGAAGATAAGCAGTTACTGCTGACAAAGGCCAAATTATCATGAGAAACAATATTCTGAAACCATTTTTTCCAGAAATATGAACTCATCCTTGTAATAAGGAGTGCAGAATTTGACTAGCTTCACTATCTTGACTTATTTTTAAATATAGGCTATAGACACAAACGTGCTTTCAGTTTACAAAAAAAAAAAAAAGAAAAAAAAAAGAGAGAGAGAAAATTACACTTTCCTGGCAGCAAGTCAGAAGATGGAAGTTGAGAAGTGCTCATCAGTTCAAGAATGGACAAAACAACAATGCAGAACAAGAAGGAAAAAGCATGTTGCATTTTAAGAAAAGTTTTGGTAGAAATGACAAAGAATATTATCTTAAAGTAAATGATCTCCACATAGTTTAAACAACTGATATTGACTGTTTAAACATTGATTGTCAGTCAGATTCACAACTGTGAATCTCCAAAGCATAAATCAAACTGGTAACTTAGTTCTGAACAAACGAATTAACATGAATAGCAATCCCCTTTAACACCTTCTAGTTTTTCCTACCATTATTCTGATAAACTGAATAAATTTTCTTCTTTCCTTGTATATAATACATACTATAATATGGATCTTGAATATCCATATATCTCAGACTATCAATGTATTTGTTAACACATTAAATAATTCCACAATCTCAAAAAAAGTTTTATTTGAAACAAAGCATTTAACAAAAAAATTAAGTCTCATCCTTGATTCATAAAATACTTAAAATCAAGGAGGAGACTTCAGTCAAGCCTTTAAAAGATTTATGATACACAAAACTGAATTTTTTTAGGCCTGTTTTTAATACAGCAAAAGTTAAATTGCTTCAGCTAAACTGTCAGAATTGATAAGGACACACTGTGCACCCAACCGCTCCACGGCTTTTGAAATTATGTTCATTAGTGTAAAGAATACATCATCAAACATTATACAAACGGGAGGAATAATTTTCATGGCTAGAAAATACAAACTCCTTCTCCAAATCAAGCATACACAAGAAAATTCTTACGTATGGCCCTGCTTTACACACTACTGCCATCTAGCAGTTGATGAGATCACGACCAGGTAATAAAAAGAAAAAAAACAAAGCTTTGTTACCTTTTAAAACAAACAAAATTTAAGAACTTGTATTACAGTCCTCTGTACGAATTTTTACTTATACAGATTTAGCCAGCCCTGAAAATGAAACATCCACCTGTTTTATATTTAGGAAGCAGAGCTGTACAAACAAAGCAGGCGAGACCGGCACGTTTGTGTTAGCTGACAAGCCAGACAGTTTGCAGGACAGCGCCCTACAACAGTCATCCATCCTTCTCTCCCTGCAAAACTCCGCTGTATGGCAAAACCTAATGCAGCAAAGGCAGTCTATTACCACCAGCGGTCACAACTTCTCACTTTTAGCCAAGAAATTTATGTTTACTAACTACAGAAAAATTTGGAGGAAGCTCAAATTCTTTGTCAAGCTGTGCACAGTTGTGTCACATGCTCACTACCTGCATTTCTTCTTTTGCTGGATAAAAAAGAAGCCATTTAATATTTAGGGAAATGCACAATGTAAACACTATAAAACACTAAATTCTCTTACTATTTGTATTACTGTTTTATAACTGTTGTATAGTCATCTGATCTTCCAGAAGATCCTTTTAAAGGTACATTTTAAAACAGAAAAATAAGAACAGACTGTTTCCTTCAAACTACTACAAAAATTCTACACTCTGCGTTTTCAAGATAAGAGCTGAAATACAGGTAAGCAATAGTTGATAAGGTTAAACATATATTTTAAAATATGAAAATGAAAAAATTGAACCGACTCTGGTCAAAAAGATAAGCTATCAAATAATATTTGCAGAACTTGTTAATAATTTATTTAAATAAAATACTTGATGATTAACCTATTTCAGCGTTCTATAGAGTTTTGCATTCACCTCTGTAGTCTCGGACAAGTTTCTAACATGAGAACCACAGATTTTAATGTCCTTTTGGGAGTTTTCTTCGGGAAATTTCTGCATAATCATATTCAGTGCAGATTGCTCTGATTCCAGCCCACAGAGGTTTGTTCAAGACAGCCCTACTTTTACAGTGAAATTCAATACACTT
Source organism: Struthio camelus (assembly GCF_040807025.1). Classification (NCBI taxonomy): domain Eukaryota; kingdom Metazoa; phylum Chordata; class Aves; order Struthioniformes; family Struthionidae; genus Struthio; species Struthio camelus. Next base: position 146,294,231 of record NC_090942.1, on the reverse strand, counting down.
TACAAACAAGATTCGCTGCATTTTGTTTTCTCTGAAGTTTGCTGTGCAGAATCGTCACGAGGCACATTAGTCACGAGGCAACAAAGTAGAAGTATTCAAAAATCTTTAAGGCTCACCATTTATTAAGGTAAGTTAAATATTCTTAAGATTTGGAAGACTTTCCCATTTTTGAATATTTTTTGTTGGAATTTTAAACAGAGTAATCTAAAAGTGAGTAACATTCTTCTAAAAAATCATGAATTCATAACTTCAAACTTCCAAAAATTGAGCAAAATCTGTACAAGAAGAGCTGTAACATTCTCTGAACTTTTGCACTTTTCTCCAAAAGAACCTACAGAAAAAAATCAAGTGGGAAAGAGCAGAAATATTTTTTATATATACATCATACCTAGAAAGTGCTATGTGCTTGCCAGAAAAAGGAAGGCCTAAAAACGTAAAGGCAGCATGGAATGTCTATAAAGCTCAAACAAATCCTTTCTATATGCTTCAGATGAATCATTTATTTCCCCACTTATTTTCCTCCTTTTCCTGACATGGCTCTTTTCCGAGAGTAATGGCACACCTATTGTAATGTTAAACATAATAACTTTTTCAGTTTCTTGTAAGTAAGTCTTCAGCTAGGGAATATGGAGGTGGGAATAGAAGAAAGAAGCAGCAGCTGAAACAAGAGAAAAACTGGAAACTTAAAAAGCACTCTATGACAGAGAAGCAAGGAAACAATAAGTTTTTCTGTTTATCCTAACAAGGAAGAGAAGTAGACATGAAAATCTCCTCTCTTTCTTCTTTCTCTAGGGAAAAAAGAATATTAGGATCCAGCATGTCCTGAGACCTAGTATTTTATTTCTAATAAGAAGGTAATGGGCAGCTTCACATAGCGGAAACACCAGCTATGAGCCAGGCAGTCTCTCTCCAGAGAACAGTTTAATTGCAGATGGGCAAGGAGATCACTTTCCTCTCCCCTTTCACACCTGGTAATGGGAAGAAAGGAAAAGGTGTGCAGGAAGCCTCAAGTAACTACAGAACCATTTATGGGAAGTAAAATGTATCAAGAGTGTGCTGTTCTATCAAAATTCTCTCTACAGAAAGCCTTCATTTCCACGTCGTGTCTTCTCCTGTCTAGGAATACCTCCGTTGGTCCTCACTAGCAAGTTCCTCACAGCCATTTGAAGAATTCATTTAATGTGCATTTTATTTAAACAATTCTGATGGTCCACATATAAATATATACACATATATGTATATATACACACACAGAAATAAAAAAATGTGCATACATATAATGTGCATGTGTATAGACATGCTATACATAAAAAGCAAAACAAATGTAACTCAAATATGTAAATCTTAGCTCAAATAGTCCATAAAACAAAAAAAACCAGCCTGCTGCAAAGTACTAGCGGATAAATTGCTGACAAGTATTATCACAATGACAAAAACAGGGTTGTGAAAATGCTTACTGCTAGCAGGGAAAAATATCATGTTATCATCAAAAAGAGCAGACTCATGTAGATAGCTACCTGTACTCTGATAAAAGTAAATGCAATCCTCACTCCTTCCACCTCATGTTCTGCATTTTGTATTACCTGTTGTACATTTACAGGTAAAGTGGCTAGTAATTTAAAGCTAATACAGCACTCTGTAACTCATTTCAGTGGAAAGCGTTCAACTTCTTCCTTTCCCAAGCCCCTAAGAAAGGGCATAAAATACACAAAAATATATAGCAGTGATAACTTCTGTGTCCTAAAATATCTTTGAATGAGCTTACTCTTACAGGTGTATCTTCTAGACTGAAAAACACTTTGATCTGAAAAATTCCCTTGTTTAATGAAGGGCTACTCCTGTTGTGCCTTATGACCACAGAACCTCAAATTAATAACCACTAAGGGGCAGTATCTACATTTGAAAGAAAGTCACGAGAATTAGCATGAAAACACCTTATAAAGAAATTCTCCTACTTTCTTATATGGGAGTAGTTTTGCCTCTTTCCGCAAAAAGTCATTTTGACTTAAAAACAAAGTATTAAAAAAAATTGCCAGCATTTACAAACCTATCTGCTTGCCCAGTAGGAATTGAAATTGATCAAACATACAGATACTAAAACTGAATAGTCTTAAAATACAATTTTAGACATTACGGGAGAACAAAAATAGTGAATTTATTAATTGGCTAGCCATCTTCCATCCCCAAGCAACACAGAACTGAGAGACTGTACATATAGGTGAACAATCTTTATGGCCTCCATAATATGATTTGACCTACCTCATCTCATTTTATGACTTCATTAAGGATCCGATAGGAGTAGCTCCCTCAGATCCACTTTTATTTCAGATTGCTCTTGTAGAATTTCCCACCCACGCTCAATGGTAGCAAAAGGTGAAATTAAGGGTGAAGATAATGAGCATCTGTTTAACGAGGACAGACTAGTTTACTATACTGTCCCAACCAGAACGACCAGATATGGTCTCCCTGAAGAGGTGACCCTGGAGCACAATATCAGCAGCCTTGCCACAGCATTTTGCTTAATATGACAGCCTAGTGTCTTTTTTCTTATTTTCAATCCCAGGAACAGTTCTCACTTTCTTATAAAAAATGCCTACTATAATATTGGAAGAGTAGTTCAGATGAAGAGAGTGGAGAAATAACTGGGAAAAACTCTTTTATTACCAGTAAAACCACAATTATATATGATAGTAAGACAGACAAAGCTGAGACTATTGTTCAGTTTGTACAGTGAAATTATATTTGGTAAATCTGGCATTACGGCTCTCCCTAGATTTTGCAATTTTATTTTAGCAACACGCTAGTGAAACCATACAATCCAATTTTAAAATGTTATTCCTACCTTTCAAAAAATCTCTCTAAAAAGAAAACAGAAGAAAACAAATCAGTTACAAGACATTCAGCCTTTCAACTTGCGTGGAAGACTGATGTCATAGTTCACATAGATGTACATGTCTCAGTATTTGTTCATTTTACTTCACTAAACTCAATTTTTTTATATGAGGACTGCTGGAAAAAATGCACAAGAACTATTCACACAAAAAAATTTTCTACTGTAACTTATCTCCGATACTGCTTCTAGCTATACCTACAGTGTAATACTGTTTTCAGTATAGCAGGTAACACCATCATTTTCCTTGTATTAAAGAATTTGACATGCGTGAACCACTCTGGGTATAGGTAAGATGCTGAGCTCTGAAGTAAAACTATTTATCTTCCAATCGTAATTACTTTTGTTAAAGCTAAAAACAAACAAAAAAACCTTACCTATCCACCAGTTTTTTAGCAAATCCAAAATCAGTTAGCTTGATATGCCCTTCTTTGTCTAGTAATATGTTTTCAGGTTTTAAGTCTCTGTAAACTATTTCTTTGGAGTGCAGGTATTCTATCGCACAAATAATTTCTGTAGAGTAAAACAGTCCCGTGCTGTTGTTGAAACGCCCCATGTTGCGCAGGTAACTAAAAAGTTCTCCACCTGGTACATATTCCATTAACATGTATAGAAAACGTTCATCGTGGTAGGTCCAAAATCTGTAAAAAAAAAATATTGTTTTATTAAATAAACAAATCATCTTTCTGATTTGCTTTAAAGTAAATTTCTGTAAATTGATCTCTATTGTCCCAAGTATGTCATTGTGCAAATATTAAAACTCCTAAGAAGCTGGCAGGATTATATAACAGATGTTCAAGCAGTTGAATTACCTAAGTAAAAACTAGATACATAGGCTTGAAAGAAAACTTAACTGTTAGACAGACTGCTTTGTATTGTGCAGGACAGTTCTCTGCTAAACACCCAATAATTGACTTGGTATCCAGCTAGTCTACTAAGACCAAACAATTCTTACATCCCTTACATTTTATTTACCCAAATACTGTCAAATATTTGGGAGGGGAGCAGAGTCTGCATTTGTAAAGATTATTTACAATATGTTCAAATAGAGGACACCATAGAGTTATCCTACTCTTCTCCTATCCCTTCCTTCCCACATATACACATTTCCCCCATCTAAAGTGATTAGTTATTAGCTAAATGTAAGCCCACACCGCTCTTCTGCAATCCTTTTTCTACTGCTTTTGTTAAAGAGAAAATGACAGCAAAGCAGTATTCATTTCTGTATCTTGGATTTATCCTGATGATAAGCACCTTTCATTCCTCAGACTGCTGCCTCTAATTTAAGAAATACCATTGTGCTACATACATTACTAGACTGTAGTAAAAAGCAGCTCACGAACACAAAGACCACCATTCCAAGTGGCCTTCAAAAGCTTTAACACAGACCACAAGAACCTTCTCTCCCACATTCCCCGAAACTAAGATGCTTTTCTTTCTACTTACATTAAGCAAGTCATACACCACACACATGAACATAACTCAACAGTTAGGAGGAAAATTAGTGTTTGATAACTTTGTGGAACATATAATGCTATTTTAAAAATTAACAACTACCCTTATTGCTATGACAGTAGGTAAAGAACGCTGTAACCCTACCTACTTTACTGATATAAGAACAGAGGTTACTTCAGTTTCTAGTAACTGCTCTTTGAGTATCACAAGAATGAAAAGATCACGTAACTTTTTTTGCTTCATTAAATCAAGCTACAGAGTCTCAAGAAAACAAGCAGAGTAAACTCAGCTCCCAAGCCAATGAGTAACTTTTGCTCAAGTAAGATTTCCTTTCCTCATACTGGCACTGAGGGCAGCCACAAAGAGGAGACAATCAGATATCAACTACAGCTCCTCCACAGGCTCTATAAAAGAGAGCCCAGGCTTCCGTCTTTCCTATTTTTAGGAAAATTTTCACAAATTAATTTCCTATTACAGAGTACTGAACATGATTAATCTGCTATTATTCGTATCTTTATCGACTATATAAAAAACACTCTTGAGAAGTATTTTAGGAAGTTAGGTAAAAGTACAACTACAAGGAACAAAGAAAGATGAAAGTCAAATAAACTAGTATAGTTTATAGCACTAATAAGATACAGTTCGTTTTTATTAATTCTTGTTTTCTTGAAAATATTTTAAACCTACAATACTATATGTACTGTTTCTCCTACAAGAGTTACGATACTTCTCATAGGCGATCTTTATTGATGTTTTTGTGCGACTCCACTGACTAGTTGTTGCAAGAGCATAAAACAAACATTTCCAAAAAACAGTTTAAAACAGAAGTAGATAAATAACTTCACTATCCACAGAAAGACTTATTCAGGACCTTCCCACATGCAGGAGGGGCATTTCTTAAGTATAACAGGAAAAGAGAGGAAAAAAAAAAAAAATCTCATGTATAGTCTTTACAAGCTACAGGAAAGATGAAGATTAGAAATAAGTTATGTGCAACATCACTTTAAAATTCTCCATCATAAAATGCTGTAAAAGATAGTATTACGCTGCACTGACACATATTCAACATGTTTATAACCAAAAGGAAGATATCGTCCCTGTTTAAAGCAGCAACATTAACTGGAAACAGAAAACCACACCATATAAATAACAGTTCAAAGACACCCAAATAAGACTATATAGAAATATTTCCCCCCTTTTTGCTTATTAACTATAGTTTAAAAATGCTATGGAAGAAAACATGTTTGGGGGGGAGCGGAGGAGGGGCTTTGTTAGCTACACAAGAAGAGGCAGAAAGTTTCATTTGACATATGGTCACCATTAAGTCCATGAATGCTCATTTACCCTGCCTGTATGGACACCAAACCCCATGTCCCTGGCTTGAGTTTCTCGATTCCCACTTCTGTTGAACTTCTTTAGATGCATAGACTTAAAAAGGCCTTATGCACACAGATATAATGTAGATATACATTAAAATAACCTGTTCCTTCTGTTCTGTCCAGATTTTAACTAGTCTAACCAGATCAATAGTACTCTCAGCCTCTTTGACTTGCTTTCCGACATCCACATCCATATACCCTATAACTCCTCTTACTGATGCTATGCCACATACAATTTTGGAACGTTGGCTGGAACCTGATAGCATCATGGTGATAGAAAAAGCAATGGCGCACCACAGAAAAAACATTCTGCCTACAGGGCTCTTTCCACCTTTAGATGGATTCTCTTTCCTCACTGATACTTTCTGGGCCTTGGAAAGATGCTGCACTACCTTCAGTTAGACATTAACTAAACTAATTTTATCTGATTCTATGTAAAACTGATTAATGCAGGCAAGTTCAAAATGAACTCTTGGTCAATTGCCCTGTACTGATGAACAAGAAAATATAAATGGAATTTATTAACTGTGCAATTATCCAGACATTTAGTTACTCACTTAATCTTAACTTTAGTTACTCACTTAATTCAGGTACACAAGAAGAGCTGTAGTGCTCTAAACAAAAAACTATGCTCCCTTCTCTCCTTAATACAGGAATCATTAGAATCATCAACCTTCCACTACACAAAAGTATGATTCGTGAATTACATTTAATTAATGTTCATTGGTAGGTTATATCACTTTCCCTCAAACACGGGAATAACCACAATGAAGAAGTGCTGTTCTCACTTAATGCAATACAATATTTTTAGTGAGTTTATGAAGGTAAAGTCTGCAAAAGTTTTGAAAAAGGTCAGATATTTAAATCAAATTCTATCTTTATCTAGATACCTACAGTGAACATATACATATTCACCACCTAACCTTTCCAGCATACATGACTATTAAAAGCTAATGAAATTTTGAGATATCACTATTTTACACTATAAGAATAACTTTACATTTCAACTAAGAGTAGGACCTGTCCCCGCTACCCCTACCCGCCTTTAGGTCAGCATCCTCTTCCGAAATGCTAATGTTGCTAAGGTAAGGAGGGAAAGATCAAAAGAGCAGAGAGAAAAAAATAAAAAAGTCTTTTAATTTGATCAATTTTTTTAATTAAAAAAAAAATCATATGTTTTTCAATAAGGCTATAAACAGAGTTACCTTTCATCTTGCTTTTAATCTTAAACTCCTCTAACTCCTCTCAAGGTTTAAGCATTGTCTGCCTGATAGGACATGCTTGCTATCACCTCACAGAGGATATAGGTAATAAAGGTAATCCAGATAATGATCTAGATTAAAGATAATACTCTTTCATGGGATGAAGAAAAACTTATTTTCTTGCTGGTCTAAGACCTAGAAACATACTAGACTCTGGACTAGACTTCATTTTAATGAGACAATCCTAACATTTCTTCATTATTTTTTCCCTTTCCTAAGAAAATTCCTCTTCTGCAGTGTGAAAAACAGGGGCAGATTATTATTTCAGCAGAAAAGCTTTATAATAAATTATTGTTCAAATGTTTAAATTATGCTTCTTGATTTCAAATACCTGATTCTTTCATAATATTTTAATCTAAAGTCTATTCTAATATAGACTGCAGAACAGAAACTGAATGTTTGATGTTGGTTAAGTAAATTGCAATGACTTGCAATGAGACTCTGGAACACTTTGTTCTTACTGTACTTTACGTAAGGATTAAATGAATACAAAAATACAAAACTTACAATCTGATCAAAAATGGGTGATTGACCTCTTTCAAGACTGATTTTTCATTGTGCACATGTTGTTCTTGCTTCAGTCGAATAACATCAGGAATGCTCATTACTTTCAGTGCAAAGTAACGTTTGGCCATTTTTTCCTTCACCAGATGAACACGCCCAAATGTACCTGTGCCTGAAAAGTTAAGAAAAAGCGTCAACTAACCAAATAATTCCTTGTTTAAAAAAAACAAACAAACAAAACCAAAAACAACAAAAAACACACACACACGCAAACAAAAAATACCAACCCAAGAATGAGCAAAAATAAACAATTAATTTCAAACCTGTAGGATCACAATTCATACACTATTCTCATCAATGCTGTATTTTGTTCTTGTTCCTACACAATTTTGGGGGTGGTATTTTGCTTATTTAAAATGATTTAATAAGAATAAGGGTATCAGGGTACTGGCACTCTTGGCAAGAAATGTTTTCAGTATGTATCCAAAGAAGAAAAGTAGTCACAATGAGAAAGGTTAGAAGTGAGTATTATATAAAGGATGTAAACATAACCAAAACATAAAATGAATAAGCAAAACTGTTCTTTCAGTAGAAAGAAAAGGAAGTATCCTCCTAAACTTAGGTTTTTAATTTAGATCAGAGTAAGGGAAATATACATTCAAAAGTAGCATATATACACACACACAATGTGTATGAAAAAAAAAAAAAAAAAGGACGACCAAGGATTTAATACTCAGATGCAATGGATTTAATATTCCCTCAACAAAGAACAATTTAACTTTCCACACATTACTTATTAAAACATATTATATATTTTAAATACTTATACAAGACTGGTTTATCTAACATGAAAATACAGAATATATAAAAATAGGAAAAAAAAAATCAGAGTATTGATCTACCAAAGGTTCAGTGATTGAAAACAGTTGTTTACAGATATTCAAGTTATAAAATTATTCCCTTAAACGTGCACAGAGAGGTGAAGTGATTCAGTAGGATAAGGGAGAGATGAGAAAAAGAATACTTAGAAGTTGTTGACCATTCTGAAAACAAATAAGAAAAGCTGCTTGTAGTGCTGCATCTTTATAGTACACGGAAGCAATAAAGATTTTGGGCACCTGTTTCTGCAGGAAATGTATTCCTGTTTCAATTAACTATATCAAAGGAAAAGAAGAAATACTGATAAATATATTAGGCCTTCTGGATCACGCATTTCGCATTTCTCTATTCAATGTAATAATCATTACAGTTCCTTTGAAACGCACTGCATCTCAAGACAATCATATATAACTGAATTGAGTATTATTTCTTAGTTTGAAGAGAAAGTTAATACTACTGTTTTTAGACCACACTTCCATCCCTACTGCAGCACAACATTATATATTTGAAAATAAACACATATTTCAAGTCTTTGGGTGGTTGCTCATTGTTTTTTGCTCATTAAACGTGACATAGGCTTCATTAGAACAGTACAGCAGACATTTTTAAGAAACAAATGTATCTCACTATGAAGCATGCTTGGCATTCAGATCAATTGCCACATCTGTAAAAGGTCACTTTTGTAGAGAAACGCCCCCAAAGGAAAGTCAAAATGTTACTCTGAAACTCACAATCATCCCCCTCTTCCTAGAAGGGCAGCCAACAGACCTGTTTCAGTACTATTAACTGACATATCACATGATTTCAAACTATGTTGATATGGTTATGATCAACCTACTGCAGAAGACAGTTTTCTAAAACACATAGTAGGTGCAGGGGGATGACTATGTATGCGAAAGGAGATAGGATTTCTTTTTTTGAGAGGGTAAAAAAAAAACAAAAACAAAAAAACCAAACTACATTCCATTACAGTGACCAAAAAACTACCAACCAACCACACAGAGAAATAAGAGTTTTTGTCGCTAGTAAGTTCAGGAAACAGGGAGTTGAAGACTTTTTTTTCCTTCTTCTTCTTTTTTTTTTTCTTTTTCTTTTTTTTTTTTTTTAAATGTTTTCACTATATGTATTTACTTACTTAAAACTTTTACATTTTATGTAGCAGTTACTCTTTCCACTCACTTGTAATATTGCTCAAAAGCACAACACTTATTAAAAACAAAATACTTGCGTTATAAACTTGACTGATGAATGTTAGTTCCTAATTTGTAGAACTTGCAGCTCCATTACCAATATAGCTTTCAAAATCCACAGATAAAATTTCTAATTATATAAATTCACAAAGTGTTACAGTTGATCAAACACAAAGGATTCTAACAAAGTAATTCTTACATTCCCACCAGTCCTGACTTACAGTTCTTAACTATGAAAACTGTAAACAAGGCCTCTGACAAAGCTTGTTGTTATGTTTAAGTAAGCTACCAGGCTACCCTGGGAAATTTATCATGTAATTAAATCCCTTAATGCAGTCACATTACATGACTATACCTGTAAACAACTCTGTTTTCACAGGGGTGGGCTTAAGCAGTAAAGCATTAATTACAAACAAACAAACAGCCAAGAACCCACCATCTCTTCATGGTACTTAAAATACTGATTATTTGTATCCCTGCTGAATGTATTGACAAAAAATTAACTTAGATTATCATGCTTTCAGGTTTTAAGAGTTAAAATAAAGAAACAGCAGAAACAAGCACTGAACAAAAGAACACTATCAAATTTAAGGTCTAGGTATCGAGAAAGATGTTGTCAAGAACTATGGTCATATTGCTTACTGAAACTAAAAACTATCTTAAAAAGTAAGCACCTTGAGATATCCAAATGTGAACTTAGGCAAATTAATCTTATCAGCTCCACAAATAAATGCTGTTTTTATATGCATTTTGATACTCATGTGAATAAAACACTTCCACAGGCAAGTTAAACAGGCAAGTTGGAAATGAACATATTATCTAGTTGACCCCAGGTCTTTAATTACCTTGTTTTACAAAGAATTGTCCTAGCTGTCCTAGAGACTTTTTTTTTTCCAGAATGTTATGCTTTTTCATTCTGCCATTAGTCTAACATGACAAACAGTGGCGCTTAAATTAAAAATAAAATAAAATTAAAAAATCCCAGATCATATGCATATGTACTTCTTCCATTTTCAAAAGGAGGATCCTGTCATGGATTTACTAATAGCTGCAAAGCCTGACAGGCTACTCCAGAATTGTGGCAAGCACCTAATCCAGAAGGCCTCCGGGAAAAACAGAAGACCACACAGACAGGCAAGAACGTACAACCTCCCTAACCAGTTTTATTGTTTAAGTGATTGCAAGCAGCTTTTTTGAAACATCGTTAGCCTAACTTCAAGCAACTATGGAAATCAAGATGACAATACAGAATTGCTCTAACTCAGTAGAACAAGAACAACATTTGTTTTTAGAAGTCTCACAATATGGATTTTCTCTCATTCAAGTTTCCTCAGAAAAATCCATTAGGTCTACATCAGATGGAACTGACAGTACCAAAACACAGCCACCACCCTTCCACCATTTTTGACAAACAATACAATCTCTTAAAACCCCAAAGAGAAATAATATTCCTGTTCTGAAATTTACACTGAGGTTTCACTTGCCCAGTTTAAGCAATTCAATCAAGCTCCTCTCACTGCATAGAGAAGCAAAGAGCAAACATGCTGTGTACTACACACTTCTTCAATCAAGAAAAAACTTGATTAATCAAGTGGGGCTATTAACAAGAATTGGGGACCTGCGAAACTCACTGAAAATTAAGAACAGTTGTATACAAAGTACACAAATGTGATTTAATGCGTGGTTTTGCATATGCACTTACAGGACCAACTGTTCAATATTTTCTTTCACTTAGCCACTCTTCAGACAACTAGGTAAAGTTTACATACAAGGCTGATTAAAATTTAAGGTACCACACTTTAAACTTTACTTCTGGATTACCTGTTTATGCTGTGACCTATTTCTGCAAAAACCTTTAGAATTCAGTTCCTTGCAAGTTCTTGGGGGGCAAAGAAGAAAGCTGCTACAGGGCATTGTTGTTGTTGTTTAACACAGTCATGGAAAAGTCTAGTTGCTTTATACAGAAATCTGAAGGTAGGATAAGCGTCTTACCACTGTGACTAGGTTAAAATTCTGCACCCATCTCCATAGCAAGAAGCCCAATGAATTGAAGTAGTGAAGTGGCAGTATGCAAAATCGATGCCTAGCTCCCATAAGATTGGGGGGAGTTTCTGAAACAGAAAGCCAGAGAGCTACTAAGTGGTCTGCTGTCAGAGCATCATTGCCTCTTGCCCTCCAGGAAAGAGATACTAAATTCATAGAATAATTTCTGTTAATCCCCATGAGAGAATTGTTCATTTCTTTGCCCTGATCACCTCAGAGCTCAGCTATCTGAGGTGGCTACATTTGACCCTCTGTGACATACATGCAAACAATCATTAGGATTACCTTTAAAATAGAAGTATTCTGTTCTTGCCCATCTTACATATAATTAAAGGAAATATGCTGTTTACAGATTTGCAAAATACTCTAATGACATTTGCTGTTTAGTTCAAAACAAAAGAACTTCAGTGACTTTGTACCATTCTGCACAAGTCCTGAGCTCTAATAAGTACTACCCTGCCAAAGGAAGAGCAGTGATCACCATCACCCCTTACAGCATAAGGGCCAAAGTGCTGCAGCGAGAATAGAGCATCAGAAAATGATGCCTTAATGAAAACAGTCACTATTAGAAGGTCTGAAGAGGTGCAGTCTATTTGTGCACTCCCCGCCTTCCCCTCTATGGCATTCAGCAAATGCAGGTTCCAGTCTACCAGTAACAAACGCAAGTGTCTGAGCTATCTGCAACATGCAAAAACACAACTCAAGATTTTCTTCAATAAAAGGGCAAACAGAATAAGTATGCAAAATGCTAACCACTAATCCAGTATAATCTACTTACACTAGAAACAATAAATTTTTTGGATCCCTTTGCAAATTTAATGTGGTTGCAGAGCTTACAGGAATGCCAACAATCTTCTCAATTAGGCAACGCTCTCATACTAAACACATACAAGGAGGAAGAAGAGGTCAAAAACTCCAGAACAAAAAATCAGCTTGGCCTAGGTATCAAAAGCAAGGATGGCATTCTCAGTCCCACAAAACAAGCTAGATTCCCTAGGACTATGCCAAAATACCATAGCCAGGTTCCAGGATTTTGCTCTCTTTGAAGCCTGTTAGAAAAGAATAAAGAATGTGGGAATATTTCTGATGCAATTTTAGATACTTCTGATGTCAGAAAAAAAATCCTACAACTTTTGATCAGCTAAAATAATTGAGTGACTAGTCATGTAGCGATCATTTTACTGTTAACGTAGGCGACTAATTTAATGCTCAGTTTGCCTCTTTATTTACTCCCATTAATTAAGTCCAGCTGCTCCAGCTTCACATCCTTTTAATCCCCATCTCTATCTTGAAACCAAGTTTGCCCTGCTCAGATAGATACCATCTGTTTTAATGAAGAATAAACTAGGTCATGTGAGATCCATGACCCTGAGGGCTGCTTTCCAAATCCCAAAGGGGTTGGTCCTGACTTCCACAGATGCCTACAAAAAGTATCAGATATATTTGCTTTTATTTACAGTTAGAAGAAGTGTTTCTTGCTATGCCACATACGAGTCTTTGGGGGGGGGGGGGAGGGCAGCCACAAACACGACAGACTTAATTCTCGCTAATATTAGAGATTAACTAGCTGAATTTGTATCAGATTACAATCTCCCCATTGAATGTTGAGTGTCTGCCATTTAAACTCTGTCTTGGGGTGGAACTTGAACAGCATAGCAATAGAGAGGAAGAAAAAGGGTGGGGGGGCGGTAGGAAAGTTGTTAGTTTTGACAAAGAGGAGACTCAACAAAGGAAACCAAAAAGGTTACAAAAAGGAACCAAAAGTTTAACACTTGAGAAAGAGAAGGGAAGCCATGTGAGCTTCAACAACAGAAGACGTGGCTGGCATACAAGCAAGACAACAAAGAACAAGGATGATGATTCTGGATATAACAGTAGTCATGTTCAAGCTTTTCTTTTTTTCTTTTTTCTTTTAAACCCACAGACCACCAACAACTCAAAAAGCCTTGCAGACTATAACTCAACCTCCTGAAATTTAGTGTCTTCACATTTTCCCAAAAATCAGCTGTGGATCATTGATCATAACTTCTAGATAAAAGCTTCCGTACCTCTCTCACGCTAGAGGGTTCTGATCTAAATCTCAAAAACACTCCAAAGGAATACAGAAATTCAGAGGGGGCTTTAGAGGCTGCCTGTCACTCTGTCTAGAACAGTGCATCTCTTATCCTATTGAAAGTAAGTAGTAATTGCTGTACAATACCTTTTGCAAAGCCTTTGTTGATCCTCCAACTATCCTAGATCTCCAAGGAGACAGTCTGACTAAAAGAGCTTAATAGCACAGAAAATGTGGCCAAAATACAGATGCTTCATATAGCATTCAGGATGTGTAGCTTTGCCAGAGCAGCTTGCTTCTATGAGTTGGATCATCCATCCATCGTGTCTCAGTTTTCACTATAAACTCCTTGGACAGAAAAAAACATCTTTCCTCTTAGCAATAATGTGAGGTGTTACACAGCAACAAATACGCTTGGAAAAAAATGTCTATTTCTTTAGTAAATTCTGTACAAAGTTCAAGAACAGATGACACAAATGCAAAAGGTCTTAAGTATTTTCCAAATTCACATAAATATACATTGGGTGTTACTGTGCTTAAAACTGGTGATTATCAGCCTACAAATATTTGGACATGTCCTGGAATTATCATTACTTCTACAATTGTTCCCCCCCCCCCCCCCCCCACTTAAAAAGTAGCCTTTACTCAGTTACCTGCTTGTGGCCCTTGCTCATGTGAGTGTCTACTGTTTTGTAGAAGACGTACACTTCCAGCATTTCAGGCAAGGTTATCACTTCAAGAACATAACGCTACCCATCTCTGAATTATGGCCACAGTAATCCTTACTTCTGTTTTGGATTATGGACAACCCTCAGCAACCTTTTTTTCCATCTGAAAGCTCAATATCCTTAATTCTTTATCCCACCTCAGTTGAACTTGAAAAGAAAGTAGCAACTCATGTTCTAACTACAGTCTAGCTCTTGACTCAAACATCTAGCTCTGACGTGTTCTGTGAAACTTCTCCATCTCTTTGGGGTTTCCAGGTTCCAAGCATTCTTAAAATAAGTCAAATCTTTCTTACTGGTATACTGGAAGTCTACAGCAACACCTCACTAAAACTAGATTTAGCAATCTAGAATTTGGTAGAGTTTCTGTTCAATTTCCCATACAATTTGATGGGCCAGAGAAGAATGCCAGGTACTTATGTGTTTCTCTATTGTTGAGCCACCCATTTAATTCATTCTGAATTACAACCTTTAGAAATTAAAATTAAGATCATTAGAATCACGAGGCTAATTAAGACACATCCACTCAAGCTTCCTGTTCTTCATACAGTTCAAAGACAGGTTCCTGGCCTCCAAAAAGTGCCTTTCAACAGAATACCCATGAGGAAAGTTCTTTTTTAAATTCCAGATAAATTATTTTGGGCTCATAATTTACTCGGTCTCTATTAAAGACACTGTAACTATTAGTGTCAGGTTTCTCCTCTCCCTTTACATACACCTATTCTTTATTGGTCCCTGGTATTTCAAAACAGGTTTGGGGGGGGGCGGCGGGTGGAAGGGAAATAAGAAAAAAAAGTTTGATGAGCAAGTCACCAGGCGGCTTGAAGATGCACTTATTCCTTTCCATTTCTAAACAGCTCTTAAAACACTGAATATAAAGGCACACTCTTATTTCTTCTTAGATCTCTAAACATCCAGTCTTCAGAACAATTCTTATAAAGCTGGTATTTCTCCGCTCACTTGATTCTTCGATAGCATTTTTATATGCCTTCCTATGCCCTCTGCTACCTTTGATTCATTATAGCTAGATAGAAAAAAAACATTTATAGATGTATAAGAAGAGTTTCTCCTCTATATTTAAAAATAGGACAATTCATAGCCATCCTAACTCTTCTTTCCACCTTTTTAGAAATTACTCATGAAGTGTTCATAGCCCTAAAAAAAAAAAAAAAAAAAAAAATCAAAAAACAAAGCTGTAAAGACTTTATGAAAGTAGCTCTAATAAAGAAATAAAAAAACTCCGTTTCACCTAATAACTAAGCTCCATATAATTTTTGCTAAACTAAAAAACTAAAAGAGGGCTGTTGAAACAAGCAATTTTAAATGATGCCAAATCCCTGCTAATAGTAAGGAGTTTCAACTTACATTTAATTGATTTTAAGACAACGGTCTAACACACCTCAAAGTAAAGCACAGTAAGTTAGAAAACGGGTATCTAGGTGGCTAGCAACACATTATTTGGGCCTTCCAAATTAAAGCAGTGGAAGCTATTAAGTTATCTGAAAGCATTATCAGACTTAATTGACAATTAAAGCATTATCTGAAAGTGTCACTTTTTAATAGTCGGAAAAGAATCTCTAAATCAGAAAATACACTAGCAACATAGACTGTCCTCAGTCTTTTTAAAGCTATAAAGTGTCACTGAAATCATTTTCACAAAATTACTACTTTCAGATAGGGAGAGATTAAAAGAAGCAAGTTAATCAAGAGCTTCTTGCAATGCAAATACCAGAGAGAACTTCTTAAAGAGGACGGAAAAAGAGGACTTTTTCGGTCCAAAAGCCCCCAATTAACAAAAAAAGCAAACACACAAAAAATAACATCTAACCACTTCCTGCCTGCTAAGTATTATTCTAAATTTGATGGGAATTTTGATCAATTCAGGCACCTTTCTAAATGTTTTTGTTCTCAAAGTCAATCAGTCTACTATAATAAAGTCTTAATTATTGTTAAATACAAATTTTTAATGTTAAAAAACAGTATGATATAGCTTCCTTAAAATGAAGCTTAAAATAAATCAGGAAAAGTTTAGGCTAAATGTTACTGTTCTTAATTAATTAAAAGTTTGTCACTATATACCACATAAGCAATGTAGTATATGAATACATCGCAAAAAAGTACCATTCTAGATGTCATCAAATCCTAGATTTTAGGCTACAAGTTTGATTTTAATTGTTTTAAAAAAAATGCTATGATAGAAACATTTTATATTATATACCCCAAATGATGAATCCTGATCTCTCTTCAGAGGATATCAGTGAATTTTGGGATGGCTGTTGTGAATATGTGCCTCCTACTCCTTGAGCTTGGATTAGTAGCAAGTTCAAAATTTTGAAAAAGCTTTGGGTATCCCAGAAGCAGTCTAAGCCAAAAGCGACCGACCTCAAATTTTATACAAAAAAAGAATACCTTCAGTTTACCTCTGGTCATGCAGCAGGGAATCCATTCAGATAAATCATTCATATACCGTATTTTTGCACTTATTCTATTCTGATGACGGGCTACTAAGCGCTTACAAGTAATTCCTCCCCCCCCCCCCCCCCCCAACAAAGATAAGAAGAAAGGTGGAGAGTAAAACCTACTCAGGAATATATTAAATTGCAATAAACTGTAGTTAAGCCCAGCTACCATGCATAATCAAATCTTTACCCAAAAAGACTGTAAAGCTTTCTCCCATCATTTGTCTGCACTTTCCTCTTCTCCTTCAGTTTCCCTTTTCACAGGAAGCATTTTCAAAATAGATGTGGCCAGCAGCTTTACTCAAATTCAGCATGGAGTTATTTAGCTTGGAGGTATTTTTAGAACCCTAAAAATAAAACAAACAACAAAAACCCTTGCTGCAAATAGTAATCGTTGTCATTCTTGGGGCTTGCATTTTTCAAAAACTATAGATTTTTATTTCATTATCAACCTCAGAGTTAGATGGGCTGATATGCACGTGTGGGATCTCATGATATGGAAATTAATAACACAAAATATACTTCCTTATATAAGGAAATATATATTTGTAAGGGTTTTTTTTTTTGATTGTATCTCATTAAATTCTTTCTTTCGTAAATACCACCAAAGGTACCTGTAGGCAGAACTATGCCAAGTGATACCTATAACCTTCAGCACCAAGTAAATATAACTTACTGGCACAAGATTATGAAAAAAAATCAAAAAGAAATACTTAAACAATATGCTGTGTCACTGGGTTAAGGACAGACTTGGACAAAGCTTTTCAAGCACCTCGACAAAAGGTAACAGTCACTAAAACCTTAGAAGTTTAAAACCACAGCTTTGTAAAAGATATGGCACAGTTCAGATGCCTGTTAGCTTGCTCCAGTAGTTTTTGCTGTGTCAGTTACTATAGAGCGACACACTGGGTCCTCCTATATGTTGCTGCCAGATTACTGCTTATAATTATATACAGAAAAAACAGAAAACCTTAAAACAGGTTGAACAGCCAACCAGCTACAGAACACAACCGCATGCATAAACATGTTCCTTCTTTGTAAAAACCAAATGCTGATGACTCACAATGTTTACAAACGAAATAATCCACAAAGCATTTAGAGTCACTTCATTCTATAGATAAATTACAGTTACTTGGAGCCTGATAAATATCAGAGCTATATGCAACACCATGGGCCCAAACAGTAAGGGCAGCTCCTTCTGGAGTTTGTGAGCCTTTGCAGGGGTACTCAGCAGGTATTTAACATCTGCTCAGCCACTCTCCTTTGCAATCCAGAAATCGGTGTCTGTACAAACTGCTAGGGTTTTATATATTGAGCATATCTTTGGTCCATCTTGAAACTCAACTGTTGCAGATTTCTTCCTTAGTTTTTCAGAAACAACTGTTTGATGCAAGTCTGACCCATATTAACGCAAAGAAAGTATCAGGCTTAATATCCTTGACTGTGTCCTTTAAAAAAAAAACAACAACAACAAATCCCACTTTCTAAAGTACAAAGGTTTATTATTACTGGATGAACGTAATAAAAGCCACATTGTTTTGTACTTGACTGATTTCCTCCTTCATCAGCACTGAACAGAAGCCTTGGAAGGATGGGTACCTCTTACAATGCAGTCCTTTTGAGTACCTTTCACTTCCACCTTCATCTACAGCAGTGTTAAAGAAGAAAGAAATCAAGGAGGGGCGGGGAGGGGCAGTCTGGCATAGCACACAGAAAATGTATTACAAAATAATTTTGGAACAGATTACCTATTCACTGCTTAAAGTAGTAGATATAAAATGCTTCTGAAATACAAGATTGAAAAATGAATTATGTTGAAGAGCAGCTGGGCCCCTGGATAACGATGGATCAGAGACTTTGAACTAATTTTTATGCATTTGATACTTTATAGCTCTTCACTTGAATGTTTCAGGAATTAGTTAAACAGGCAAATAATTAAAAAAAGAAAAAAGTATGCAAGGAAAAAAAGAGAAAGGACGTTAGCAAAGGCAGTGAGTCTTTATTCGTCTTTTTTTAAAAAGGTAACATAATCAACAGTTTCTCCAGACATTTTGGGTTCGAACTACCTCACCTAATTATAAAACCCACGTTTGAACCAAACATGTAGAATCTTTTCTAAGTGCATAGAAAAAAAGATACTTTTGTATTCAGTCCAGCAGTTACACATGAATCCAGAAGTGCCTACTTCTCTTCACTTATTATAAAAGGATTCTATATGACTAGGTTTGACACAGTTATTTACACTGCATCTAAATTCAGACAGATGAAACCAATGTTTGTATATCTTCTACACTTTTTCATCCATTCGTATCTTCTGGCCTATTTAGATTGACCCAAAGAAGTGAGGGCAATTATTTCTTCCTCTGGTTTTCAGCAAATCTTGGAGATAAAACATCAATGAAGACAGTAAAACTAGGCAACCCAAACTAAGAATTTTTTCTGCTTCATTTTCCTGTTTCGTGACTCCAAAAGTTTTATGTTAGAAAAGCTTCCTAGAACCTAAAAAACAAACAACAAAAAACACTGCTGCCAATAGTAATCACTGTCATTCTTAAGGTTTGCATTTTTCAAAATCTATGGATTTATTTCATTATCAACCATGAAGTGATATGAGCTGATATGTATGTGTGGGACTCCATGATATGAAAATTAGTAACACAAAATATACTTCCTTGTATAATGAAGTATCTATTTCTGAGGTTAGAAAAAAAAGTGTTAGCATTTCATTAAATTATTTTTTATACATACCAAAGGTACCTGCAGGCAGAACTATGCCAAGTGGTACCTATACAACTCTATAATCTTCAGTGTCAAATAAATACAACTTAATGGCACAATATCATGAACGTGTTATTAAAAAAGTCAACTCATCTAGCATTTTTTTTGCTAGTGCTACTGTTAGTAAGTTACATTACACACAAGAAAGAGGAGATGCATTTTTTACAAATAATCATAGCTCAAACCATATTCAATTTACTAGCTTGCATTTACCTACATAATCTATGACTTTACATATGCTATTCAAGTTTATGCAGCACAGAAGAGTCTTAGAAGGTACTTTAAAGTATTTTTAATGTTTCACCTTATTCTTGAGCTGTTTGCAGACAAAAATAGAAACAAAATCTTCTAACGCAACTTGCTCTTTTCTGAATATCGTATTTAGTTTGATATTTGTTTGGAATAGGACATACTGAGCATTAGAGAAGAATTTATTACAATATGCACAAAGAACTTAAGTGTTTTAACTATAGCAAAATGAATACCTCCCTGAAAATGACTCTCATAATTTCTTTGCATCTAAAAGCTATTTATGGTATGCTGGGGCACTGAGACCCTGTAAATTAAGTTTTACAAAATAAATCAACAAACCAATCAAGAGGAATTGTCTCCTAAAAATACATATTTCAATCTGGAACTCTAACTGCAAATGCATTTATTTTTGGTTAAGGGTTAGTAAGACCACTAACAATTCACAAGTGGGACAAAGTATTCCTCAAA
The DNA here is from genome assembly GCF_040807025.1 of Struthio camelus. Lineage (NCBI taxonomy): Eukaryota > Metazoa > Chordata > Aves > Struthioniformes > Struthionidae > Struthio > Struthio camelus. The sequence goes on along the minus strand of NC_090942.1, from coordinate 146,273,894 downwards.
GGAAGGCTTTGTTTATATTCATAAGACTGCATCATCAGATACTCCTGAGAGAATACAGAAAGATGCATTATGTATCCAGAATTCATTTCAGGTGGTCATTACCTTCCCAGATTCACTCATACTATACCACACAAAAAATAGTGTAATATTCTCCAAGGAAAGGTGATGTTTGGCATGAGAATGGACATTAATAATGTTCTCCATATAACAAGCTATTATGGGAGAAGGAGGAAATAAGTCTAAAGTATTCAAGTAAAATATCTGATATAGAACTGAGCAAGAGTGCTAACACAGATACTAAGTTTCAAATTTTCACTCTCAAAATTCCATTCTCAAACAGCAAAACATTTCAGAAGAAAATCTCCACAGGACCCTGAGAAAGTTCATTACTGATAAAATTAAAGAGTGAAAACATTTTAAGTATTAACATTTAAGGTTACTAAGGATATGACATCTTAATGTAACAATTTTATGTTTAGTGTAAACACTTTGACACTGTAGCTGAAAAAGACAGTGGTCTAAAATGTGTCATGCTATTCGGGACTGTACAGTTTATTCTCTCTATTGCAAAAACATACATCTGAACTCATTTAAAATTCCAGGGTGTTTTTAACTTCAGTTCTATGTGACTAAAACACCCAGCGCGTGTAGATTCTTTTTAAATATAGTGTTTCTAAAAGAAAGAAGAGCCATTCTAACAAGCCTCCACAGTTAAAAGCCAACTGCCCAAGTTTGCTTTCCATATACACACTTGCCCCCCCACCCCCCCTTTTTTTTTTAAACCGAGATCTAGTCTCTCTGTCTCTCTCCAGTGGAAGTTCTCTTCAGTATTATACCTATGAATATCGTATCCATTAATTCCACACAATCCAACTAAATAGACTTTTAAATAGAAGGTATACATAATGACAATTATTTAAAAGGACAAACATGATTCAGGATGAGGACATTTGAGAATTTATTAAAGAATATACCCAACCCATGCACAAATCAATTCCTTTCATTAAATGAACCCACCTTAAACATGACTTTCAAGAAACAAACTGTACAAGACAGAAATCAAGAAATGAACGGGCCACTATAGTCAATACTAAAATAAGTTTCAGAGGCTGTGGCATAACGTATGATTAATTTTATAATAGTAAGGACAAACTTTTTTGCTTATACCACGTCATGTTTTTCATCTGTATGTTGTTTCTGTACAATTTTTCCATTGTTCAGCTTAAAATCATTTAAGGTAAAATACTTATTTTAACACTGTTAGCATTAGATACAGTACACGATTCCATATATATGGAAACAAAGGTGAGAAAATGCAGTATGTCACAAACAGGCAAGAACATCAGTGTACTCTTCCCAACTGTAAGTTCTTCCCCAATCAAAAGTGAGAAATCAATGCATGAAGGTAAGGAAATATTTAATTTCTATTAGCTTCTCTAAAACAAAAAAAAAAAGAACAAAATATTATTTATGTATAATGATGAATTTATGAGTTTTGAAAATACATATGAGAGTCAACACTAAACTAACAATACTTCAGATAATCATATAAAGGGTGAAGAGAAGAATAAGGTTCAAAATTAAATACCAACAAAATAAATAAGTAAAATATCCTACAATACATATGTTAAAATCATATATTGTCCAAAGCTGCTTTTAAGATTTGTGAAAGGGAGCCTTGCTGGGACAGATGACCATAGTTAGCTCACCTTCATTTATACTATGCTTATCAAGCTGAAGTTTTCTGCAGCTGCATTACTCAATTTCCTAGCTAATATAAACACTGGAGATGAACTAAGCTCTTTACTTCTTGTAATATTTATACATCAAAATATAGGCAAGTGATTTCAGACCCATTTTATTCTATTTGACAGCTAGTTCTATAGAGTGACCAGCTTATCTGGTATAAAACAATACATACAGTTTGAGAAGGCCTACAATTAAGAAAATCAAAACCTGTATTTCCACTATTACAAAACATTACTAAATCCTACCATAAGGGCATAGTATATGCTTCTTTCAGTTGTATATCATCCTCCAAAACATATCTCAGGTGCCTTTTCAAATGGTAATTTTGGTCCAATTTGTTTGTCATTTCTAAATGTTAATGAGAAGACCTTTCTTTCTTACATGTTATCTTTCACTGGGGGGGGGGGGGGGGGGCGGGCGAACAGAAAAACTTACTACACTAGACACATACTTGCATGTACCCTGACACATATGTGTCCATAAAATCTGAAAGCATTTCTGAGCTCTGCCACATATATTAGGTTTAGTCTCTAAATGCATTCAGAAGAAAACATCATGCAACTGCATTCACATTTACCAATTTATGCTGCATGTATTAAATCTCATCCTTACATTTTTCAATAATATGGAATGAGTTTTGACAATCCAGCTCATGTTACAGAATCTCAACCTAATGATTGGATTCACCCGCTCATCTGATGGTAACTAAGCAGAAAGTAGCGCAGTGGTGAATTACTAAGATGTGGACACAAGAAAAGTCAGTAGAGGTGTTTAAAAATTACATTTTATGACAATGGTTTAGATAAGTACACTGACTCAATATGTACGGACAGCTCTCTGTTCCAAGTAGTGGGGGCAGGGGAGGGGAGAAGAAAGCATATCTTTTATTTATGACAGTCAAAGTATCAGGTGATTATAGGGCTTGGCCTTGAGCTCTCAAACTCATCAGTCTGCGTGTTACCTAACTACATCCTTTCCCATAAATCTCCACTCTAGACACAGAAGTTTAACTTTTACATACATTTACAATATTGCACGGAAATCAAGTCACAGCATTAAAGATCAATCAAACTTTCCCATAATTTAACCCCTAAAGCCCTGTATGAGCATAAAAAAATGTTAAGTACGTTATCTAACAGTAAGAGTAGTGAGAACTACTATAGATCTTTGTAATAAAAAACAGAATTTCTACCTCAGCATATCAGTCATTTACATCCCAGTCAACCTTATAAAGCCCTTTTTATACCACAGTGCTCTCACTTTGCAGTCGCTAGAAACAGTTACATTTATTAATACTGAAATCTTAAAAATAAAACTGAGTTATCTTGTTTTCATAAATCAGTATTTTCTTTTAGATCTTCGGTTATTTCCCATTGCTATGCTACGAATACCACTAAGTTTGACAGCTTAACAGTTTTGCCAATGTAGAGCAAAACATTCCATATGTCGTTTCACCAAAGCTAAAGAAAAAAAGCCCTCTGATACATGCCATACATCACATTTCTTAGAAACATTTAAAACACATCCATAAATACACACACACAAAAAAACTAAATATACACCCACATACACAGAGTGAGTGAATGAATGTGCGAGTGCGTAAACGCACACACCCATATACCCATACGCTACCACATGTTAACCTATTTTATTGTTCACTGTCATGGCTGCTTCTCACTTTTGCCCTCTCCAATTCTCTTCCCTCATAAAATCTCAGAACTAATTATCTGAACCTGGTTTGATGCATTTAAAAACAGGATCACAGGCTGCAGTAAAGAGAGCAGTTAATAGCAAATTCAATACCACATCAACAGGATAGATTAACTTACAGCTAGTTGAATTCATGAGCTGTAGTTCACATGGCACAAAGCTTCTGACAAGCCTTGTGGACTCTTAAGTTTCTCAAAAATTGCAGCATCTTGCTAAGAAGTTCAGTCACTATCAAGAGTTGACATAACACGTTTCAACAGAAACGTATTTTAAATTATTAATAGTAAAGAATAAACATTTTAATATAATTTGTAATTTGGGAATTATGCTTAAGAAAATGGAGCACAAGCACATATGTGCTAAAATTAGAAGGCAGGGCTAGATATAAGGATCAGAAGTAAACAAAACTCATCTATCTGGACAGGGTCATTGGTTCAAATATAACCCAAATCAGTTGTGACTGAAAGCTACTGGTCTATTAGTTTATCATCTCTTAATGCTTCTTACTGAAGATGTAGCATTTTAAGTTTTCTACAGCACGGATAAATGGCACACCTCTGCCATGAAAAGAGGTGAAATATGCCAAACATCAAACATTATTAGGCATACTAAGTATTTATAATTCTATGAACATTTTCTAGGGACAAGTTAACAGTCTCAGACGACAGGACAGAGACTGATGAAATTGTTTCATCTATAAGAGGTCCTTTTACATCACTGATGGAAGAGGATATGAGCATTGCATTATCCAACATATACCTCCTCAGGAGATACTAGAAAAAGCGATTAATGTCTTAATTCTTAAGAGAAAGTTAAACACTGCCATTAACTTGTATACTGGTAAATCCTTTAAAGTACTATTAATGTTTAAAGAGTCCCTAGGCAACAATTCTCTTTGTACAGTCCTTTTTAGTAATTTACTGAATTTCTTAATCTTTAAAATGCAATCTGTATACTATTTGCAAAACCCTTAGAAGAAATAACTGTAGTTTATTGCAATTTATATGCAAGTTTACAAAAAGAGGATTCATCTTGATTATAAAAATAAAGCAACTGTGCTACAGAAGGATCTCTGAAGCAAAGCAATCAAACAGTATTTGTTTGTTTGTTCCTCCCCCCCCCCCCCGGCCCCCCACCTCCCACTCTCCCAAGTGTCTTAGCATTTCCAGGTCTCTTGTATTACTACAATCACTATCTAATTTGCCTGTTTCAAGAATCGTATTTCAGAGAACCAAGGAAGGCCAAGTAACAGAGTTGTATTTGTTCTCAAACAAAATATCTCTAACTTCTCTATCAAAACTGAAAACCAATTAGGTTCTATCCAACAGTCACAAGGAGGAGCATTTTTCCTCCTACAAACACTTTAAATGCCAAAACACATGAAGATTAGAGAGAGATTTATCAACATATTTTGTTACAGGAGATAAATTGGCGGTATTCTACGCAGGAATGCCCAGCTTTTGGGTATCAGTGAACCCACAGCTGGCATATTTCCAGATGAAGCATTAACGTAAAATTGCTGACGTCTCACATTCTGTACTATCAACCAGTGTAAGTTCTGCTACTCCTACCAAATCAAGCACTTGTATAATCTGTTTCGTCACATATGCTCATTTAGAACATCCATCCAGTTGTGCTCCTGGACGCTTTCATTTTCTTCTTGTCCTACTTGTTTTGCTCTGAAAAGAAACAATATTGAGGCAACAGAGACCTACCTGAACAAAAGGGAAGAATGCCTCAAAACAGCATAAACCCCTTTAACTTACTCTGTGGTTTCAACATCCATCAGGTTTATTTTTGATTTCTTGAGGTAAATGCTACTCCACTAGATTTGCACTGTTTTATTTTTCAATGGGGAACTCAAATATTGTGAGTAAAAGATAATGCCTCACACATTCATCTCTGTTACTGTCTGCCACTCTTCTCAGACTATTCACTCAGTTTGGTAGTCTATATTTCACTAAGTAGACTCTTTTTTTAAAATATAAATAACCAATTTTCCCAAAAAATCAGTAAAAATGAAACAGAATATTTACAATTAATAAGGAGGTGTGAACCTTCAACTCCAAAACTCCAAATTCAGGATTTCAAAGTATATCACTTTTAATTAAACTTTGAAGATCAAGATTCAAAGGGAGATAAAATTATTTGCATTTCAGACTGTTATCACCAAGGCATACATCCTATACAATTCTTAGAAGTAATAAGAAACAGTCCAAACTCATTCAAATTGAGAAGCATGCAACCAAATTCTGCTTTAGTTTTAACTTAGACAGGTTTATCTGCAGACTGGACAGAAAAAGAAAAAACAGCAAGAACAAAAAACAAAAACTGCTGAGGGACTAGCTTGTTTTCCAAGTACCTCACTTCACAATTTTGCTTGTCTACTTAATATTACCATGTACAACAAGCTCTTCTCAGCAGATAAAGAATTCACGAAAGGGGGACATCTTCAGCAGAATACCGTAATTCATACATATTTCATGTTAAAATAATAATAAAAAAACCTTACTAAACAAGACTGAGCCCGTTTCTCAAAACTCTTCTGATGCAATTCCATAAATGTGCAACCTAACTGATATCCCAGTTGCTTGGATATTCTATGCTCAATTTCTGCTTGAAAAATTATGTCCTTTTATACTTCCGGAATAAGCTATACATTCCAAAATATCATTTAGATTTCAGAGTTCAAATAGACTGTTATCCCACAGAATGCACACGACCTACTCACACTGACCTATCACTGATTTCCAAAAGATTAATTTCCCATCATTATTCCAAATTTGCCTCACAAGCCAGAAACGCTATAGCAAACTACAGTCTGCTAACCCACAACTGACTGTGCAGTGGGAGTACTGAAAGTTTAGGCTTACCTAACTACAAAAGAAACAACATAAAGCCCTCAAACATCTTCCTCTCCATCAAAATAATCTTTCAGCTTACAGTAAACATCAAGTGTTGCAGATAACAAGAGAGGAGATAGTTCTAGACATTTAGAACAAAGGATGTATGTTTTGGGAACAACAACGCATCACACAAATTCCCAGAAAGAAGTATAAATACTTAGCTGTAAAATGTTATTCAGTTATAGAAAAAAAAAAAAACTTTCACATTTTAGTTTTCAAAGATAAACCTAAGTTTAAAGAAAAAAGAAACAGCTAAATAAAGTCTGTGAACACACAAACCTGTGATAGAGAAAGCTTTCACAGCTTAAATTTAAAGCATCAGAAGTGGCTGTTCCCCAATTGATCTGCTTTTCAACTTACAAAGCAGGGAATATACACAGCTGAAACCCAAAAATGGATTTATTTTTTTTTTCAGAGAAATAGATTTCCATTTCACTTATAGTATTTTGCATCAACTTCAGTGTTATACCACACTCAGATTCTATCTCCTCAGTTACTCTGTTTTCCCTCTAATGGCTCTCTGTTGTGGGACAATACTGTCTTTCACACAGCTTCTTCCTAGTTGTTTTTCCTAGCACAAAAACTAAGGTAACAATTTTGAGCAAGGAAAAATTTCCATAAAGAGGTCCAAGGAATCATTTCTACTCACTGTGAAATTGCTAAAAGTGAGCTTTTAAGTAGAATCATCTGAATTAAGTTGCAACATTCAGAAACTTTCAGAAAAAAAAATATATAAATTGACTATCTCTCAAATTATTTCAAAAGATATTACTGAATAGGCAATTATCTACATAGATGGTCACGAATGAGACTTTATTTTAAATGCACTACATTATGCTGGTCACTAATGAGAATTTATTTTAAATGGACTAAATTATGCTGGTCAATAAAAAAAAGGAAGAGAAGCAATGCTGTTAATTTAATCCAACTTACATATCCACCACTTCAGAGCGTGACAAGTGGGTTGCTTAAATAGAGAGAGATACATAGTGCAGAAGCGTTCACAGGCCTTCATAAGTCACAAGAATCCGGGACAGCTTAGTAGCATCAGAATACTTTTTCAACATATTGAAATGCAGCCTGAAACATTTTGATGAAAGAGGCAACAAGAACCTCAGTTTGGAAACTGACTGACCAGCAGCTGTGCTTATTGTGTGTTAGCTCTCTAGGGACACAGAAACAGAGCTACCCAGTAATCTTCATAGAAACTAGCCAAAATTTTAAAACGCAAACTCTAAAGTCATTTTTAGCAGGCCATAGAGTATCAAAACTATACAGACTATCACCTCCTGCACCCAAAGAGATGTAAGAAGCCAATACCAAGCTGGGGGAGGAGTCTGAAACTAGAAATAGGTCATCATTCTGGGGTAGGTGGCCAGAGCAGTTTGCTATTGTAGTACCAGAAGTTTTACATAAATACAATGAGCATCCATGCATCTGATTTTTATATTTAACATCCATGTAGCTATTACAGTGCATCCTCATCAGTTTATCAGCAAAGTAAAGATCTTCTACCTGTTTAGCCTGTTTTTGAAGAGTTTGTGCAGGGACAGCTCTCATAACATCTACCTAAACATTTTTGCAGCATTTAATTTACTAACTAGAGGATATGGAGAGGGATAAAAAGTAATACTAACTAGACATCTTGCTTTAATCCAGGGAGCTCCCTGCACCTCCAACAATAACAGCAGTGTCATTACTGTAAATATTTTAGGTTGCCTGAAGCCCCCACACCTCTCCATACAAAGAGAACAACATTCAAGCAAACGTAAGAATGCTGCACAAGAAGCTTTGTTTTAATGAAGAACCTTTCCAAAAGTCAAATACTGCACAGAGGACACTAAAAAATGCACTACATATATATATATTTTTTTTAATGTAAAAAACTATTACCTCCCTTCCAAGGCATAAAAAGAAGGGAGGGGAAAAAAATCAAAATAAAAATGAAACAAAAAGCACCACTTTAGCAGCACTACATGTTTTCCTCTTGTATTAGATGATATAAATGACTAAATTGTCACATTTTCCTGATAAAATACTACATTGCATTGATAGCTTTAGTGCTTTTTAATATATGCTTAAGAAAATGCCAGGTATATACAAAGAAAACTGCAAGGTTTAAGTCATGGGTTATAATTGTTAATAACAGTTTAAATTAAATAGTTTTTCTAACGTAAGTTACCTTTCCCCAGTAGTCCAAAGAAGGTAAAATACAAGTCACTAATCTCTTGAATTCTTGCTAGTTGCACAGTGGAATCGAGCAAATAGATACTAGCTATGCGCTCTGTCATGAAAAATTAGCTCAGAAATAATACTTTAAGGGAGTCAGATATATCCTAATTAAAAACAAACAAAAAGCTAGTTTTGTTACATGCTGCAGATTTTGCATTAATTGTTTGTAGAAATAAAGAACTGCTAAGTGCTAAAAGGCAGCTAACTAAGAAGTTCTACATATGCTCTGACTGATACAAAGTGAGCAGAAGACTTTTCCATATTCTAATTCTCCTTCTACTTTAAGCTGCAGAATTTGTTTAAATAAGTTCTATAAATATTTCCTTACATTCCTATAGAGAAAGCTGTAGTTGATCTCCAAAGTGAATATCCAGAAAAGAAACAAGAGCAAAGAATTTTTTTACCTAAAAGCAAGCCTGTTTGGAAACCGTAACTTGTTGGCAGACACGTGCTAGAAAACACATTGTAAAAAGTAGATTGGTTATCCACTTTTTTTTTTTAATATTAAACAGATGATCAGTAACAATATAAGTATTCAAATTACTTAATTAGAACAGAGCATGTCAAATTGATTTTTTTTTTGCCATAGACTAAGAAAGTTGAGGGTCACAAATAAAAAGTTAAGGAATTACTCCAATGACCAGACTAAAAATTAACCTGACAGCCAAGTATAACATTCCATTTCCATTGGTATTACACAGAAACATGCTATGTCACCAAGTTTAATCACATAGAAACAACGCTTTCTTCCTTAATTGTAATGTATTTCAGTTATAAATAAATAGGTAAACTCACACACCGGCAACTTGTCTGAGATGAAGCGTATCAAAGGAGACAAACTGATTCTCTGGAGAAGAAAATGACAACTCACTCGCACAAAAGTTACTGTCAATCTATTAATGGACCAGGTATCAAATGCTCTAGGTTGGGACTGGAGTGAAGAAAGACGGCAGCCAAGTGGAAAGTTCTCACAGAACAAATGCCATAGATTAGCGCAACTTAAGACTGGTTGGGGTAGCTGTCAAAATTCACCAAGTGTAAGGGAGAATTTTTAAGTGCACACATTTGAAGAGCATTTCTACACTGCAGACGTACTCCTGCAAACATCCTCAAATTACCTTTAAAATGGGTAAAGATATTAATGCATCCTTCAGCGTGAGCATTACCCTCAAGCTCACGCAAGCTTGTTTAACCAGTCAGAAGTGCAGACACTTTAACCATACAACTGTTGCCCAAACTGGACAATTTAAACTTAGTTTAGGTTTTTCCGAAGAAAAGAGCTGTAACTGTCTACAGGGTAGATACATCCAGAAGAGCACATCCAGAACACTTTTAATATATTTGGACTTACAGCTTCCACACTGTTTTTTTCTGCTTCAGTTCTCTTTCATCCTTTCAGTGAAAAAGCTTAAGTATTTACATAGATGTAGTTAAACTGCTTAAATTGAATTGTGAAAGCACAAAACTTAGAGTTCACTAGGACTGTGGCCCTTAAACTATGTGCAAAAAAGAACAAAACAAAAACAAAACAAAATACACAAAAACCACCACACACACTCAAGTTAATCCTAATCAGGAATATGCTATTTTAACGTTTTCAGGATACAATTCAGAGTAGAACATCTTCCAGTTCAAACCATCTTTCCAAAATGAACAATTTGTATTGTCCTCAGAAATTATACCTTTTTTATTTTGGGATTAAAAACAGGTGCAGCACAAAAGTGCTCACAGAAGCACTTTATCTGTGTTACAGATACACAGCCCCTCCCTCCAAGTCTTTAAAATAAACAACATTCGGTGTTTCAGAGGTAATATTTTTTCAAATACTCCCCCCATATCCCTCAAGAGGTCATTTTACTGGACATTGCATATCTCATGCCTTTTGCATGAATTTCCTGAGCACTCTGAACGTAAGTCTCTAGAGTAAAGAAGAGGCTCCTCTAAGGTAGGGAAAATCCCTGATGTGCCTCAGTATTAAAAAAAATAAAGCAACACATTTCAAATCAAAATTGATCCACTGCGGTAGCGTGAAGTGCAAAAATTGAACAGAGCTTAAAAGAATCTTGTATCATATCCCCTTTAAAACAAAAAGGACTTGTTTGTTCATTCATTTGAAAGAGTCTGCTTATGGGAAAACAAAATCATATATTGAGAATTAAAATGGGGGAAGGAGGGGCTTGGCATTCTTGATTTTGTGATAAGGAGGTTTTGCATGTTTCCTTTTTCTACAACATTAGCAGTAGTTGGATTCCAGATTACTTGATTCTCTGCATCACAGCATACACTTTTGGGCATTCCTGGGTTATACAGATTTATTGGATTATTTACTAATTATTTATTTGCAAGTAGTACATTTGAGTGTCAAAGGACACCTACTGTATAATATGCTGTCAAGTCCACAATGTTAGAGAAAGAATTCTGAAGTTCCTTCTGCAACCGATTAGATACTTAAATAAGATTAAGGTAAAAGATACAGGTGACAGGCAAACACTAAGCCATTTACCCCAATATCTGATTTTCACACTGAAGATAGAAAAATACAAATGTGAACTTCCAGTTTTCACATACTCAGGCTTCTTTCGTATACTCTTCTCTTTTCTGATCTTTCTTCCTGAAAAATTAAAGACAATACGTATTTCAACCTAATTTTTCCAGCCTAATAAGAACCTTATCAGAGAGGACCTGTTGCTGCCCACTCCCTAATACTATGCTGCTTCAGTTACCTTCACCAGTGGATTACAGGAAAAGCAACAGAATAAAGCTGACTCATACTTGGTCATTTTCTCTGTTATCAGCTACAACAATAGCAAAGATTTATTTTAGGACAAGTATGATCTTGTGGAAGGGAGAAATGAAACAAGAAATGCATTCCAAAAAAAGGAGAGAGAAAATAAAATCCAAGTCATTTAGTTTGATGACTAAAGTCTCAAAGACGTGTTAATGTAATGGTGAATTCAGGTCACCACTACAGTCATAACAGTCAGACTGTGTTTTCTTTCAAAACTTGTGCTATTTAAGGATACTGTCAAGTAAAATCACGATTATTCATCATTTCAATATGAAGAAAAGGTGACAAACAGGGAAAAAAATCCTCAGAATAATATTTTAAATTATTAAAATAAAATAATTAATAATTCTTAAACAGGTGAGACGCTAAATAGTGAAACCAAAAATAAGACTTGCTAAGAAGCCACTGGGGTTCCTAGCTATTAAAGCAGAACTTCACTATTCTGGTGACAAATTTTTGGCTTGGACCATACACGGGGAAAAAATGTGATATCCTTTAGAAAAGCAGATTCATTCTTACAGCTGTGGACTGCATTTTTGCACCTAGTGTCCCTCTGACGTAACGTCATTTAAAAATATATTCGGCAAGCATATTCTATGCCTGTGGACATAATGAAATTAACTATGTAAAAGCGTGTTGCTTCTCACTTTTCCCATGTACTTTAGGTTCTTCCCGTGCTCAGAAAAATTAAAATACTGGTTTGCCCAATTTTTTGATTCTACATTTGTTTAAAGCACTTCATGGGAACGATGTTTAAAAGAATTTTTTCCAATAAAGATGATGCTTATTATTAAAATATTTCAATCTAATGGAGGTATAAAATCTGATTTACATTTATAATGCATGCTTCAGTATTCACTGTACTTTGAAAAAAAGGGCACGAAATACATCTAACGTGAGAGAGGACAAAAATAAGTTTGCCTTCTTTGTCCTCCCTATAGTTCTAATTTTCCCCTTATTATCACACATTTCATTTGGAAACAAAAGATTTCATCCCCCATCGTACTTATCCAAAAGAAAAGCAATCTCTTCTGTTTTTCTTGTGCTTATTATGCTAGTTTATCCGAAACACTTCTTCACTGCAGTGTAACTCAAGAGTTAGTATCTTTGTTTCAAGATAATATGTAAGGAATTCAATTGCAGCCCCTCTGGCTACTCTGAATAATAAGGGTGCTCCTATTAAAAACACTCATTGCCAACAGGAGGGTTCAGGAGCTAGGCTACTAGGGTTCACCATTCCTCTCTCTTCCACAGCCCAGACTTCAAAAAGGCTGAAACGGGCTCCCATAAAATTTATGCAAGTAATTGCTAACACACCTCTTGAGTGCACCACGAAACTTTAGCAGGCAAGTTCCACTGAAAAAGGTCAAGCATTTAAGTTCTTGCTTCCGCGCATGTGCAGAACTACCACAACCTTGGCACAGCTGAAAATTACTTAAGTCCAACAGAGATTCACAAAATACTTCAGGCTTGTCTGAGCAAATTAAGCATGCTGAGCAAACATTCATAGTTTAACTTTCTTTGACAAGAAAATTAATTCAAAAACCGAAGTGGACAACAAGGCACCTTGAATAGCTCCAGAGTGAGACCAGTTAGCTCTGACTTCAGAGGACCAGTCAAAAAGCAATCATCTCAGTAGGTTCAAAGCCACATCTTCAACCTCTTAGGAAGTCCCCTCACTGAAATGCTCTTCAAGTTCTCCTAGTGCCAGAGACCAGCATGCACCCAACTCCTATCCACTTCCCAACCCCCTAACTTCAGTTTACAGACTAAAGATGAGGGCACTGTCCCAACTGTGTTCTAGCCTCTGCTCCCAACTCTTTTAGCAAAATGTCCAGAAGACATCAAAACAAAGAAAATAAAGATGGAAGCCTGGGACATGTTAGGGAGATAAATGCCCTCCTGCCCTCCATGCTAAAACCATTTTCCCTTTTTGCTCTCTTTCTGCCCTCACAATTAATTCTTTGCTAGAACAGGCATAGCTTCCAACAGAATTTGCACAGAGTGCTCTCAATCCAGCCTGCACTATGGCAGTCAGGTTAACAGAGAGTTTTTAATATATTAGACTTTGAAGGATGTTAAACCAGTAGCTATTACATGTAAAGCAGGCACCACTTCCAAATTTTTTTTCAACCTACAAACTTTCATTCCATCCTCCAAGAGAAGGCACCTCAATCCAAGGATGATCATAGTCTCACAGACACCTAATTAAAGAGACAAAGAATTACTTAATTCTGGGGGAAAAATAGCATTTCAGACATACTTCCCCCACATAGTTCAAAAACAACAAGAAAAACTCACCCACACACAGAGAGTCTTCTTGGCTGCCCATATTACAAGCCCCATTTGCAGATGCTTAAGTTCCTCCAATATTAAAGGGAGCAATAACATGTCTAACCCAGACCTGCGGATTCTTCTCTTGGGGCAAATAACTAAAAAAGTCAGATTCGCTAACTAGCACAAATAAATTCCTTACAAACTAGCTAATACTTCCTCTGATCTTTAGCCCTCTGTTAACTAAACAGGGCAAAAAGCAGCTCCCCTCTTCACAGGTGACAAAAACATAAACACTGTGCGGTTTCAAAACGGCAATGGACATTATAATGACTAACATTAGTTACCTCAAACATTACTCACACTGCAGCTGTACCAGCATGGAACTCTCCTCCCTACGTTGCCATTTTCTCAAGCCGGTAGTTTCCAAGACCATGCCTGGGTTTCTAAGCCTGGGCTAATCTATAAGCAACAGTGATTCTACTAGAATCACTGTATCCTAAAGCAGAATTCTGTATCCTGAAGGCTGAAGCACCCCAGCTGTTGTATTTTTCTCTCTCTTCCTCCACTCCTTTGTCAGACACATATCCTGATATCAGAACTTCCTGCCCTGTAATTTCTGGGCAGCCCCCTCCTCTTCACAGATGTCTCCAGATATATTAGATGGGGCACACAGCTTTCCAGAACAGCAGCAGAAAGAAAATGGCTAATCTTATCATAGCAGTCAAACTGCACGCAGGACTAAATTGCTGCAGTAAAATTGATGACAGTATATTAATCTCATCTCCTCATGCAGGGAGGTCAGAAAAGTGGAGGATGGTATTATTTACTTAAACTTTTGCCAAAAAAAAAAAAAAAACCTCTTCTAGTGCATGTGATATAAACCTAAACTGTATTTAATTAATTTAATTAAAAATAGGTTTAAGCCTAGTCAAAATGAGCTTCTCAAGCTAAACTAAACATCTACATTCTGGGGTATTCTACACTGGTTTAACTCACAGCATAGTTAACTAAGGAGTACAATGTAGCACCTTAGTAGGTGTTTGCAGAGATGCCCAACCTCATGCAGAGATACTAGCTCAGATCTCAATGTACTGCAGACACAGCAAGGCACTGGTATCTTTGAGCTTATAAACTGCCACTCAGAGGCAAGTATAACTGTGTTCACTTTCGGTATCACTTTGACGCAACTATTTTGCTTCTCAGTCAAGAGCAAGATCTGTTCCCTCTTCACAGCCTTCTACTGAGGAGCACTGGCATACAGTAAAGCCCCCCTCCTTTTTTTTTTTTTTTTTTTTTAAAGAGGAATCTCCTCGTCATTCTTTGTGGCATGATGACCTTCCTCTTCCTTAAGCTCTAAGTGGCACCTTAAAGAACACTGTAAAAAGATATGCTGTTCAGAAATAATCCTTGTGTTAGTTTTAAATTTCTTCATTTCCTTAGGAATATTTCCATGACAATTAGACCTTTGTTTAAGAATTAGTATTTTCCTGCAGCCTATGCTTCATGTGAAGTCATAATCCCCTGTGATGACAATCACATCCACAGCAACTAGTTGTGATGTCTCAAACCGGATTAATCACTTCTAGTGGAGAAAAAGAATCAAGATGCTTTCAGTCTTTTGATAATCTCATTTAACTTCTCAATAAGACACTCATGCACATTTTAACTTGAAATATTATTTAAAAATGCAGCAAGCTTCAAGAGAGAATAACGTGGCCTGCATCAATCATGACATTCTTATGCCTTTCCAATAGCATTTTAGAAAACATAAATTAAACCAGCAGCTTAACCGAGAAAGGGTTTAAAATCACACTGTCTTGACTGAAGACAGCTTAACTACAGCAAGCTTGGGGAGGGAAAGTGAAGTTACTCGAATAATCCTATCCAAAAACCACTTCCCAATAAATAAAAATAATAATAAAAAAACCCTTCTGTATAGCTGAACAAACAATCCTTCCAACCAAGTGCAAAAGTGTTTGTAATTATCCATTCACGCTCCCTTTGAAGCATAATGCACTGACAGATACTACACTGGGTATGAACACAGTGAACATCACCACAGATGTCCCTTGAGATGTCATTTTATTAAATACATGCATGTACTTTGCAATATTGCAGATTACAGTCAGTGTTTTTTTTTTTAAAGTGTGGTAAATCTGAAATGTAATTTTCCCTTTTACCAAAATTCTACACAAGGTAAGATATCTTTGCATCAACACTCAGGGCGACAGCATGGATTCAGGCTGTTAAATACACTTACCTGCATTCAGTTAACCTGTCTGAGCTCTTCACTGGCCTTACAACTGCACTTAAATGATGCATTTCTATCAGGATGCAGGTAAATGAAGCTAACCACATAAATCAAGTTTTTATAACTAAAGGTGTTTAGGCTTCAGCCAGTGATTGTCCCTGCCACGCAGACAGGCCAAACTAGGTTATAAAATCATTCAGCTGTAGCTCTGAAACACGGTATCGCAGCAAGAGACGATGATACTGGCAGTTCTTAGGCTTCTTAGTGCACTGGTGCAACAATGTCAAGGAGGACCAAGGCAAGCAGTCTCCTGTGCTCCTCTGCAGGCTCAAAACACAGTTGCAAAACTACATTAATACTACAGGTGCCCAGCGTCTTCCTGAAAAGCAGACGGCAACCACAGGCAGCCTGGGAGAGAAGCCGAGGCTGGCACAGGAACTCACGCAGGCCATGGCTCAGATCACACGCAAGTCGAATAAAAACAGCTCGGCAGCACTAAAGCCCCGGGACCGTGCACAAAACCAGGTCGGGCGATGTCCCAAACGCGTCCCCCCCCCCACCCACCCCCGGCCAAGCCTGACTAACTTTACGCACGGAGCAGCATTAGCACCAGACGGCGACCTCCCTCCGCCCCAGTGCCGCGACGGTGCGTTTCGGGGGGGGGGGGGGGGGAGGAGGTGGAGGGAGGCCCCCAACGGCGGGCGGCACCTGCCAGCCGTTAAACGGCCGAAAGCCCAACCGCGCCGCCTCCGAACGGGCCCAACGGCCGCGCTGCAGGGGCGGCTGCGGGCAGAGCGAAGGGGCAGGAACAACACAAAACCAGAGGGTGAGCGGGAAGCACAGGGGCAGCGGGTGGCGGGCAGCCGGCGCTGGGCTGTCCCCGGCGGCCGGGCAGGGCGGGCACCTGGGCAGCTCCTTTGTTCCTCGCGGTCTCGCCGCCCCGCGTCTCCTCCCTCCCTCCCTCCCTCACTCACCCACAGTGGCCAGGGTCTCCAGGTCCTCCAGCTTGTATGCCGCAGGCTCGGGCGCGGCGGGGCCGGGGGACGGCGCGGCGGGCTGAGGAGCGCCGAGCCCCGCCACCACCGCCGCCGCTGCCGCCTCGCCGCCGCTCTTCGCCCCCATTTTGGCCTTGGCGGCGCTGAAGGCGTCCATAGGGCCGAGCGGGCGCCCCGCGGCCGCTCAGCGCATGGAGAGGGGCGAGCCGAGCCGAGCCGGGTCGGACCGGGCCGAGGGAGCTGCAGCGACGTAAAGTTTCAGTCTTCAGCAAGCGGGGTGGCTGCTCCGCGGCGCTGGAGCCAATTCCTGCTGCCGCCTCTGAGCGGGTGCGGAGCCCTTCAGCATCGCGGCCCCGGGGCGAGCCGCCGCGCCGGCAGACAATGGCGAGGGAGAGCCCGGGCGGGCCGAGCCGCGCCGCGCTGAGCCGAGCCCAGCCGAGCGGAGCCACACGCGGGGCGGAGAGGCGGGGCCTGCCCGCCGCTGCGGCACGGTCCCGCAGAGGGCTGCCGGGGCGGGGCGGGGCGGGCCGGAGGCGCGGCCTGGTCCCCCCCGCCCCGCGGCGGGAGCGCCGAGCTGGCCCCTCAGCGCGGCCCCGCCCGGGGCAGCTCGGGCCGCCGCGCCGGGCGCCTCGTCAGCTCGGTGCCTTTCGGCGCTTCCTTCCTTACAATTGGGAGGGAAAAATCCTAATTGTTGCCATGCCTTATGCTGGCCCGGTTTTAGGCAGTTGACAGCTCCTGTCCCGTGGTCCAGGAGGCAGGGTATCTGTAAGCTTGAGCCGTGAGTGGTGTTGTCACACGGGTGGCACCTCCTCTTTGTTAAATGTGAAAACCTGGGGATATAAGGCCTTTTGGCCTCTGTGGGGTAGATTCAGAAACGGTGAGAAATAATTAGGTGTGTGTATATAAAAATTATGTAAATACATATGTTACATATGTGATTATATAGATGATATATATGATTTTATATGTATATGCACACACACACACGTATATGCACACACGTATATATGCCTACACCTTTCCTCAGTTTTAAGAGAAGCTAACAGTCCTATTTATAGTCATGATACTCGGTGACTGTAATATGCATTTTTATCTTTTGGCTTGTTGACATGAAAGGTTATGACTGATTCAGAAAAATGCTAGGTCATCTCTGCTTCTTGTCAGCCTGTGGAAAAAATTCACCTATCCAGGAGGAGGATGTCGCTTTCGCTATAGAATGTCAAATGTCATTTGTGTCGGCTTTGTAATGTGATGCAAATTTTGAACTTCTGTTTTCCTTTAATATCCTGTGTTATTCCCTTTTCTGTTATGTTTTGTAAGTTATCTTGAAGAGTTGCTGTGATCCGTGCTTTGAATGGAATATTTTCAAGGTTTCTTAAATTGCGAATTGTAAATGTTGTGGCAGGCTGTAAATTTAGTTGCTATTTGGTCAGAAGACAAGCAAGCCAATAAGCCTCTCTTATCAATAGCAGAAACATCTTGTTTAAGGTAACTCTTTGGAAAATCAACTTAACCTGCCATTCACGCATTAAAGATATCTGACTATATCAAAACATAACTTTTTTTTTAGCCAGAAAATTGCAAACTGAGACGATTTTAGCAAGAGGTGCAAGCTAGTTATGATCATTATTTTCAAAAAAGAGTACCTTAACTTAAATCTATCAAAAACATCAAAATATAATCTTCTTGAAACCATTTTTTTCATAAGAAATGAGAAATTATTCACCATTCAGATGTTAAAGAAGACAGAGAATATTTTACGGAAGATACTGATTACTTTTAAACTCATGTTTTAACTCATGTCACGATGGTTAAGTTCCTTGCAGCGAAGAACTTAAGGCTTGTTAAAAATTCTAATGCCGCACTTCAATAGCTTATAGCCTAACGCATAGCCTGCATGACAGGATATAATGAAAAAGGCTGTGATTCAGCAAGGTTTGTAAGCATAGGATTAACCCCATTGAATTTAGTGCCTCTTTTCTTATGATTAAAGTTAGCCTTGTGCTGACTAGCTCGCTAGAGTGGCATCCAAAGCATTTGCTAGTTGTAATTGTAGCAATGTAATTGTAGTGTTTATATTTAGACTGTCAACTTATTATTGCTGTGCTTTTCCACTTCTATACGACCTACTTAGAACTTACCTTGCAGATGCTGATTATTTTCCACAATATTTTAAGAAAATAAAATGTCATTCTTCCTAGATAAGTTGAGATTGAGAATCAAAACTCCTCACTTCCTAAATTACATTTGGGAGCAGCATTGGCCATTGGGTTAAAGTAGTGGATATAAAACTTAGTTTACTTCCCAGTTCAACGACACTTTGTGGGAAGGTCTATAGCGCTCTGTTCTACATCTAGTCTTTTACTTTTGTCCCTGTCTTAACTCTTTTACAATAGTCTTGTATCATGTGCAAACATTTCATCACAGATACTTTTTGAATATTTCTAGCCTTTCCCTTACCCTAGACAATTCATAGTTCTGATCTTTTCCAGTTTCACCTCACGTGCAGTAGATGCTTTCGGCATGATTCTTTTAGCTTAAAGCAGAGTTTAATGCCCTACATTTCCCTTCTTTTACCTTTCAAGTGCTTACAGGAAGGATTACCTCTATTTTCATTTTCCTCTAAAAGTACCAGGCGTTGCAGGTTCTTTACAAAAATGATGAGTGCCTTATTAAAAGAGATTTTATTTGAAAAAATATAGAGGAAAGTAGTTTAAATAAAAATTTTCTCAACACCTGTGATTTTGAGTGAGTTTTTCTTTTCCATTTCAGTTCCAGAAAGTGTTCAGTTACTTTATATTCCTCTCTAAGTACAGAACGTTGAGTGGTCAAAAGGGTCCCCGTCTTCAGTTCTGTTCCCCCACACTGCCTTTCTTGTACGTGTGTCTGCCAAACTTCGGTTTGGCACGCATATAACTGCACTGGTAGTTCAGTGATTCACTGGATGATAAGTTACTAGCGTACTTCCCATTCCTTCTTCTTCTCGTGAGACCTTTGGATAACAATTGTAAACTAATGGAAAGGATTGCAGGCTTTCTACCTGGCTGTCTATGAATTGGAAGCAGAGACCATTGCTCTGTCATTTAGTTAGAAGGGACATTGTGATACACATATCAAACTTGAATCAAATATGATTTAGGCAGGCACTTAACCCTTGATCTTTTAGTTCTTCGTGAAGGGAATCAATCTTTTAAATCTCTTAATGCTTCTAGACAAAATAATCTTTCCTTTAATCTGAACAGCCTTATATTTGTCTACCTGAAAGCTTGCTTTTTTTTTTTTTTCCTCTCGCTGCAAATACATTATTTTCCTTGCAAATCTTGTTAAAGCATATCTTTGCCATCACCATCATAGTAAAACCACTACGACAAGTTAAGAGAACCTGTCCAGACCTGTACGGAGGAAGTGAGTAAGTAAGTCCTTCAATGCTAGCTATTATTAATAAACAGTTCATATCTTCTCCTTTTGTCATGCTATTTACAGTGCCTACAAATGTGGGACTAATCTGTGGGACAAGAATAACTAATACAGATAATTAGTACTGGTATGTGTTTTTCATTTGCTCGTGCAAGTTCTATGAAGTTATCAAGCTCTGTTCCAGACGAGGAATCCCTGCTTGTGACAAAGGAAAGAGGGAAATTGCTCCACCCATCTAAAGTAGTTCCTTCATAGTATGGTAATAAGACCATTCATATAACAAACAAATGCTACATTATGCAAAGGTGCCTGCACATTCATAAAGCAACTATCACACTTGTATTTTAACACAATAATGTTTAATATTTTTTAAGCATTTAATTAATTAGGAAAACAGTGACTAAATCCAAATGATTACTTAAGCACTAAAAATATAATGTAGGTGCCTACATCCAAAAATGTGATTTTGCAGTTTTGCTGAGTTGATGCCTAGCTTCGGAAGTGCCTTCATTCATCCAATTAAAACAAGTAAGGTGTCTAGACTTCTGCCCAGTCTGAGCAAGTTTGTGCCTAGCTTCTGCCAAAACTAGATTGAGATCTGGAAATGAGACATTACTTTGCCTACATCTGCTGAGGAACTTGTTCCGTGAAGCATTCTCAAAGCATATCTCACATAGATGCAAAATTGCTCCCCGCTCAAAATTAAGTTTTGGCCACCTTCTTTTTAGAAGAAATATCGGAGGAATGCTGTTTTATTTTATAGGAGACATTGATATATACTGATAATTGGAGGCTGGTGTTTTCCAGTGTGCTGGACGACCACTTCAAAGACTGACAATGGCATTTTCCTTAGACAGAAGACAGAATAGAACAGCAATACACTAGCACTTCTTTTTGGCCATTCTTTTCCCCAGGTAACTGGTTATGTATATTCATACCAGTATGCCTCATTTTGACCGCTCAAGATAGCGTACTGGTTTTAGCAATTACTCAGCAAATGGAATACCCAGAGTTTTTGATCTTAATTGTATGGAAGGAGTTTTCATTCCAACCTCCTTCCTTTAAATTACCAAAGGCAACTGCAAGACATATTATCCATACTGTGTATTCCTTTTCTTATTGTGCCTTTGAGATGAGGTTGTGGATTCGCTGCTTTGTGGAATGCTGCAAAAGTCTTAGACATTAAATATAGTTCTTTCTAACTATCTGAGGGACAGTACAAGTCACATTTATTTTTGTAATTTATGCTAGGTAACTATGCGATGTAATTTTACAAATTTTACCAAGGTTCTGCAAAATCTTCTAGTCATACACATCGAAAAGATAACAGATTCAGGCATCCACCATATCTTCAGGCTTTCTCCATGTCACAATTTATGCAGTCTTGGTAGGTGTGGTTCATTTTAAGCTGATCTAAATCCAGACTGCTACGATTCTGTCCTCCTCCCTCTCCCAGCTGAGCAGTCTCACCCACGCCCTTGCTTTTGCATTTAACATTTGGGCAGCTCCCTGGTGAGCCGGTTCAGGAATTAGTTCAGGGATTTATTTACAAAATAAAGTGATTAAGTTTTTAGCCAAATCAGTTCCCAGAACCAGTGCAGCGCACAAGGTTTTGTACCAGCAAGAAAGGGTATGGGAATGCCTGGGTTACCAGGATTACAGTAACCTAGGTTTAGTTTGAGCTTTGAGGGTACTGCACCTTAGATCTTGAAGAGTGATTCCCACAACCTTCTCTGAAATGCCATTAGTTCTAGGGACCCTTACATCAATCGGCCCACCAATTTTTCTCCATATATTTTTGGTAATGCTTAAGCAAAGATTCTGAAAGTGTTTGCTCTGAGGATATTATCTGGGAACTTGGCATTAAAAATTGGTTGTGATTTCACATGTAAGTGGGCTTCATGTCTTCATCTGGAGCACAGTGTTGAGATCACTGAAAATACAGTGGTATGAAAAGCTTTCTTTTGCATAGTAATAAAGTTTTGGAGCGAGCTGGCCTGGACTTACGAAGAGTTTCAGGCCCATTGTATCCACATTGCACAGAAATGCCCGATCCACTGAACTGTAGAAAAATCAGGAGGCAGGAGAAATCTGAGTTTCCATAAAATTGGTTCAGTTTTATCCTTCACTCTCTTCTACTTACTCCTTCCCTGTCCGTGCCATTCCTCCTCAAAAGAAAAATTAGCACTCAGAATCCTCTGTGGATGTGCATGACTACAGCCAAGGTTAATGTTTCCTGTGACTAGTTTTTAGGTAGACCATCATTCAGTGTTCTGCAAGAATACATCACTTCACAGGGGCATCAAACCTGGCCATAAAATCAGAAGAAAGAGATGAGCACCTCATTTACGTTATCAGAATTTCCTGTATTCTGGAAGTACCTGCCTAGCTCTATCAGGAAATATATAGACAGACTTAACCCAAGTTAGCACCAGGCAAGCGGTTTGCATTCCCCCTCTTAGCTCTATCACACTTGAAACCATGTAAGCAATATTTGGCCCTTACTTACTGCAAGTTTAGGCAAATCTATGCAGTTTATCTGTAAAAGGAAGATGCCACTGCAGTCTCCAAAATTTTACAGATGCTATGCAAAAGTATTGTAAATATTTTTATTCATAAGTAAATGCATGCAAGTCTTGTTATGTATTTATTGAAAGCAAAACGCTTGCATGCATGATAACTTCATCTTTAAAAGTGGAATGGAATCATGAAAAGAAATGACATTTTCAGCTGCATCCAGAAACAATAATTACACCTTTATCCATAACTGATCCCTTCTGCTCTGAAATATGTTCTCTTCTTAATCTGTTCTCTGTTATTCTGTAAATTCATTAATTTTTTTTTAATTATAAATATTGTCTATTCTGTTAATTCATTCTGTAATGGTACACTTATCACTTCAACATTCCAAGCTGACCCGGTTTATACTTTTATCTTTCACTGTCAGTTAATTTCTTTATAGAAATGTGAGATAAAGCAGACAGAAAAACTTTCAAAACTGATCTTCCTACAATCTGATCACTACTAAGTAATAGATTTTAGATTTCTTAGAATTCACTTTTGTAATCTTATGTAGGAAATAAAATCTATGTATTATTTTCAAACTCTGGCTCTGCTGATGGAATGTATATTTTGCCATATAAATGTAGAGTGCTATAGCTGTGATTCATTCCTCTGTTTACAGTTCAGTTTTAGTCACACATGAAAGTCATTGCAGACTTGTTAACAAAATATTGAAGCACTTACTTAATTTCTATCAATATTAAGCAAGGGCCTAAATCCTATTAAAACTAGTGGAATTAGTCACAAGATTCAATGTTTTAATGACTATAGTTTAGCTTACCTGCATACTTAAAGTATGCATGTACTTATGTACCTCCAGGAATGGGAGCATAAAACAAAAAGTGTGAAACTATTCAAGCAAAGAAATTGAGAATGAATTTACTTTCAAGTATAAAATGAAAATACGTTCTACTCAGGCATCTCACCCTGATTTGCACTTCAGAAAAAAAGTGTGTTTTTTGGAAATGACAAGTTCATACATGATTATTTACAGATCTGTGCAAATTTCGGATTATGTCCAAACATATACGCTGTATCAGCTGGCCACATTCACCCCTGCAGAAGGGTAATTTATACCATCAAGGGCTTTTCATGTGAATTCGTTTAGTGTATTGACATGTTTAGCCAATTTCTGGTGCATTTTGTATTTCCTTGTATGCTGCTTCAGTGTAGTTTTACCATCTGTACAAGAGCCAGTATGACAGAAGGATAAGACAATGAATGTTGGATAGCTCAGGGTATGAATGTAGATGAGCTTAAAACCGTATAAGTAAACCAAGAGTTCATTGATCTTGCAAAATACCAAGTTACATAACTCCCCTACTGTATTTAGCAGCTACATTCTGGCCTTTTGAGCTGAACTTGTTTCCAGTTTTTGTCTTTGTTGTAAAGCAATGTATCGTTTCTGTGGCCACCTGACGTGGCCAGACTCTTCTATAGTTCTGTTAATGAGGAAAATTCTTAGGAAAGCCAAGCACAGCCATTCTGTTATGCATGTTTTAGACTGATGTAATTGTACAGATTTTAGACTGATAAAACTAAGGTTATTTAATTAAATATGAAATCAGACAGCTGGAATTGGAGCTACCAGCATTTCAGGAGATAGTTTACTGCATACAACTGACATTTTGTCAATGAAATTTCCTGCAAGTCCGGGGAGAATGAGGGAGATGATGGATTGAATTAGAGAAAAAAAATCACTTTGAAAGAAGAGGTGCTTTCAGCCAGCTAAAAATAAATGAAGACATTCTTTGTCAGCTTTGAGATCTAGAAATCAGATCAGATCCATCATGAGGTAGACAGGGCATCGTGTTATTCTCATCATTAACAAATTTATTTTATCAAGGGTTATACCACTGCTCTGAAAAGTTTCTCAACATATTTATCTCTTTTTGTCATGATTACTTTTCTTCATCCACCCACCTACTCCTCACAGGCACAGGGAAATTGTTGTAATGGCAGAGACCCCATGTCAGATATAACCTACATTCACTTGCCTTTTTTGCTGTGATTTATTAGTTAATAATGACATACTCCAAGTATTAAAAGATGGTTGTTTAGACACTGATTCAAACTTAGTGAAAATTAAGGGGAAACCTTGTACTTATCAATGTCCAAGATGAATAGATAATGTGTTTTTGATAGTATGTTTTCTCACCTTATAGCAAAGAGCTGATGTTCCCTCTCTCCGTTTTTAGTAAATTTCTTACAATAAATTATTTGCTTGTTCACATTTCCTATGAGATATTTATGTATATCTGACAACTTGTAATAATTATTAAAAGTTACTTAGACTGTTGTAACTTGGAATCCCATTGTAAACACTAGCATTAAAATGTATTCCCCACCAATTAACAAAGGCAACTCTTATTTTGCATTTAATCAAAACATTTTCATTTTGAACAGCTTTATTTTCCAGATTTCTATAATCTGTTTTTATGTTTAATTTATGTAATAATTTAAAAATCCTTGAAATATATTTAAAAATAAAAATGTATCTTTTGTTAACTCTCTGTTTAGCTCGAGCTGTCCCTAATGGTTGGTAGGTCTTGTCATACATGAATAAGGTTTTGATCTTTGTTTGGCTACCCTTTTTTGTGACTTTTTTTTTTCCAGATACTTTACTGCCTTAACTACTTTATCAGTGATGCTGCTTTCTTGTTACAAGAAGCTGTTCTCCTCATGTTTATGTTTTCTTATCTGCTTCTGTTTTTACACACCCTTCCATCACACAGCCAAGCAGTTGCCTTGCTTAGAACAAGGTTTATATCTCCTAATGACAATTATGGAGCTGAAAAGGTTATTCGTTGAAAATGAATAGAAAATCGTGCCAAATGAGGGTGGGTTTTTTTATGTTTTCTATTAAAATTATATCCAAATTCAATATAGAAAATCATAATATATGAAAAATGACAAATGCAAATAATAAATAATAGCAGACCTACAAGCCAAGGAGAAAGAGTGTTCCTATCTTAAAACTGGACTGAAATGCAGGGCCAGCAGAAAGGTGGGAATCAGGACAGCACTTCCAGATGGAGCTGCAGAGAAGTGCTGCAGAGGATTTCTGCACCCTGGAGACACTCTCTCAAAGGAGCGAACTGGCAGTGTTTCCGTTTTCAGCTTCTCTCACAACTTCTAATGAGGAAAGGCAGATTTAAATTTCTCTGGGGACTTCCCAGAAGCCCAGTCCATAGAAACTGCTGAAGAGAGAAATTGGATCAGAATGTACCAGGGCTAATTATATGACTTTCCTGGCCAGCTCTGTCCATTTTAAGTCCCATAGGTGGGACGGGCAATGAATGCACATCTGGGTGCATATATCTCCTTTTCTGTTAAGGCATCTGTGCTGCCTGTAGTTTATGTAAGCTTTGCTTGATTTAGAGTTCAGGTTTGAATTTGATCCTAAAATTAGTGGGAGAATGAGGAAGTCCTTTTGAGATGAATTAGCTGGTTTCATCAGTTTTTTTTAGAATCTGACTTTGAACAGCTAGAACTTAAGGAATATCAAAAAGAAGAAAATTACCATCACTCAAAAAGAAAAGTATGAAAGGGGATAAGGGGATTTCACCAAAAAAACAGTGACAGAAGACTGTAGTGCTTCCCTATAAGTTTAGACGTACAAGTGTTCAGGTACTGATCCTGACAAAGTTTTCCCCAGTCACCCATCTCTGAGGAAGTATATGGTCCTTAGGTTGCCTGGACAGTTGCTGATCACCTCATCTTTATATGTCAGCGGTAAGACCTGACTGTGCTAGCCTAATCCATGCCCCTAGCAGATGTCACATAGGATGAGTGATGATCTTAGCAGAGACATGCAGGCAGTTTTTCAGATGTTAGGAAATCAAGAATATGTGAATATGTGGAAATCATATTATGATGATGTTACAAATAGCGTAGTTATAAGGCACAGCACAGTTGAAAGATGGAGGCTCCAAACATTTCTTCAGATTTATTTGGCACCCTGTTCTACTCTGTTATGTGAAGTAGAATAACCTTTATCTAACCATATATCAATATTCTGTTCGCTACGGATATTCAAGATCTTCAACAGCGTAGTCTGATGTTCTGCCAAAATTAATTCATTGGTTATGTTTGATGACAAAAATAAGATAGCACAAAGACTATTTGGGAATTTGAGAAGAAATGCAAGAATGGTGATTTTATTTCTAAGACTGTTCAGTGGGAAGTGATTACCATTAGATAATTTGAAAAGCATTAAAACCATTTATTTAGTAATATTATAAATATTACATATCTTAAATCATATTGCAGCATAGATTATTCTTATTTCTTAAAAATCAGTGGTTATATGTTGAACTTAATATGATAACTTTGATATTCATTTCAAGTTTTTTGACAGAGAGGTTTAACTTTTGATAGGGTTTTAAAGGTTGACAATTTTTACTTTAAGATTATTTTTGTAGAATTCTGCCATGAGTTAATCTCCCCAGCTATACCTGGGGATTTTGAGCAGGATAAAAACTTTAATGAATTTTAGTGGAATCAGATGACGGCTTGCAGCTTTTTCAAATAAGTCAGTTTAAAACATATTACTCAGTTTGGCCTTGTTTCATGAAATAAAATGTGTTTGTTCTTCATTTTAAGCTTATAGATCATTTGAAGCCAGCAGGAATGAAACAAATGTTTAAGTGCTTTGTTGACTAACAAAAACTTAGGCACATATTAGTAAGGGCTTTACTAGATTGAAACTCTAATTTAAACATTTTCTCCAATTGCAGTGAAAGTAGAAACGACAAACTACCTGCAGTCTCGCAGAACCATTTAAATTATAGGCATGGGTATCTAAGAACCATTTGTACCAAGTCACGCCAATTCAGCAGAATGAAGGTTCAACCTAGATGCTCTTATTACGTGTAACATTAATTTTACTGGGTGTGAAATTGGTTTCTGCTAATCTAAAAGCATGAAATAAAAGCATGAAATAATCACACAGAAAAGGAATATCTCATAAAGTGCCACACTGATAGTTTCTTACCGTGGATAATGATTTGAGAGGGGTAAAAGCTGCATTCATGACATAGGTACGCTAGAAACAGACATTCACATTCACATATTTCTTTAGCACCCTGGTTTATTCTTTTTCAAAGATATGCTAAATTTATAGTGGCGCAGTGCAATGAACGTATCAACAGTGGAACTATTGATGTGAAGCATATATGATATTAGTAATGTGCATTTCTGTGGTTTTATACATTTACTGAAAATATGAAAATCATTTATTAACAAATGAGTCCTACAGTGCAGTGCACAAATAACAGACTAACAAAGGACAAATCATTGACTCATGCAAATCTCTGTCCTAAGACCTTCCAAAAAACTAAAATATTTTCTACATGTCTACACACCTATCATCTAAAGAACTAGCTTCTCCCGTATTATAGAGATACCATTTAGTTGTCATTAGAAATGATTATGCAAAAAGTATCTGGAAATTAAATGGCAATGATACAAATATCCTGAAAAGATAATTCCTATCATGAGATGAAGGTATGATTCTGCTCTGAGAAGTCCTCCTGTTGAAGCTGTTACAAGCATTCAAGGACAGAGGTGTACCTCCTCTAGACTGCAGTCTAGTTAGGTTTAAGTAGGGGGCTATTTTAAAATCAGGAAAACTGTATGACCTCTAAAGCCCCTCAAGACCTTATGCTGTACCACCGGAAGGTTTCTGTTGGTGTCTATTTATTCTTACACAGCACATCTTCATATCAGGACAATGAGGAAGTGTTCATGTCAAAAGTTTTATGAGCATTTCATATGTTGGCTCCAAAAACAACTTCTCAGAATGTTAACAATTTTATTTTTTAGTCTTTACTTTTGTAACATGTGAACAAGAACATAAAGAAAGTAGTCTGCCCCTTATTTCAGTCTATTTCAGTATTCCTGTTTCATCTATTTTCGTTCTAATGAAAATCAGACATTTTCTGAGCAGTTCATCTACCTGACATAAGGAACGTGAAAACTAGGTAACTGATAAAATCAGAATTTATGTTGCCATGTTTCAGTTAAAAAAAATGTTTCAAATTCATTCATCAAACATTGCTTAGGGGCCTAACATTTTTCTTCTACCAACACTTTTATTTATGACATAACTCTATGACAGAGTCATAACTTGTCATAACTCTATGACAGAGTTATGCTCTGCATTTTCTCAAAAGCATGTAATTACAAGGAAGAACGCCAGGCTATATCTTTTGCTCTTTTTCGGAAATCTTTACTCAAATGGTGCTTTTTCACTGTTTAAATTTTGAAAATAATACAAGCATATTTGTTCAAGATAGCTCACTTAGCTTTTTGAACAAAACATCATGAGTTCAATTTCTGTGAAAGCAGAGGAATTACCGGCTTTATTTTTCATGCTCTGCAAAAGTTTCCTTGTTTCTCCTTGAAGGAGTAGGTTATTTCTGTGACTAGAGACATAAGAAGAAAGAAGAATCACCACTGCTAATTACGCTGACACAATACCGCAGCCAAAGTTGCAGACCCTGGTGCACTGAGCAGGGAACTAGTTGTCATCCATGGGTGGGAGGTGGTGGGAGGAGGCAATGGCAGGTGGGATGTGGGCAAAGCCATGACTTTACCTTTGATATATACAGATTAATAGTGCACAAAATCAAAAGGGAAATACCAAGAGGCGCCTTATCATTTCAGTGACTGGAGCAAAATGGGATTCAGGCCAAGTTAAGCAGCCCTCAGCTGGTTGTTTCTTCTTCCCCCTCAGGCTCTTCCTTCCTCAATTGTACAACTGCCCAGTGCTAACACTAGCCCTCGTTGGCAAAGTTAGCAGGGTGAAATTTGATCTAATAGAAAGAGAGGATTTTTTTCAGCTACATCAGTTCACAATCAAGGAGCCTTAATTTGGGTCACCACACATCTGCAAAAATAGCTCTCCAAAAAAAGAGAACACATGGTGCATATGGCCATGTATGATAGCTCTGCAGCTGAAGAAAACCACATACCGTGATGACCTCAGAGATGCATTTTTCTCAAACTATTTCCTGCCCCTAGCTCACTACAGAACGTAGCACCTGTGTCTCCCTCCAAACCTAGATACTCTAAGGCTGGTTTTAAGACCACTGTTCTTTAAAAAGGTTTACTTTTTTATCTGCTGTTGCTTATAAATTTTGCTATTTAACTTGAGAAATCATCTGGTAAATCAAAATTAATGGCAATAGTCAGAAAAGACAAAAAGATAACAAAACCTGTTTTTAGTGATTTTTAGCTTTCTTTGGACTACATTCATAGCTGAATCTTAAACTGTAGTCCTTGATAATATACTCCATGAACTGATTCCATGTGAAGAAAATTATTTTGTACTCCTGTAATGCATTGCCTACCTTTTATAACATAGATATATATTTTATCATTTTTGGGAGAGGTGGGAGGCCTTATGCTCTGAAATATTTGTGAGAAACTCATCTGCATACAGTTAGAAATCTGATATTCTAATGTCTATTTGATTTGTTGCAATCTTATTACTGTAATTGTTCATCAGAGCCAAATTCAACCCAGATCTTGTCAATCTTGACCTCTTTATATCATTCATAGTTCTTTACTATCTCCTGCTAATACATTTTATTAGAAGTACTGGACAGGTCCCCAGGTGAACTTTTCAATAGTTAGTAATAAAGTGCCATTATCTTTACTGATTTTTGACACGTTTTCATTCTTGTTTCCATTATTTCATGTCTCCGGTTTTCCTATCTTCAACAGTATCTTTTCTTTCTTTTATAATGACCTCACCATTTATAATGTAAAGTATGTGAAATCTATGATGGTTGTTAGTTTGATGACTGGATCCTTCAGTACTGTAAAAGACTTCTCAATTTTCTTGTGTTTCTTAGGTTTTGTTCTTCTTCCTAGTGAAGTGTTTAACTTTTCTATTTCTCTATATTTTTCACTATCTTTCATCTAGTTCATATTTCTGGAATACAAACAGTCTGTTTTGGAGCTTTCTCTATTTTTTGTTGTTTAGTCACCTGTGTACTTACGTAGCCTCTGTCCCATCTATTTTTCATTTACGTAAAACATGCCACTGTTTCTGGCATGTTTCACTCATTCTCCACCACTACTGTCTTGCCTTCTGCTGTTTATCTCGCCTTTTGAAACAGCGCTTCTATTTGTTTATGAGTCTTGCATATGTGTCTTTAAAAATGTACTGATCCCTGATGATTCCATTTCTACTTATTTGGTAGGGGTAAAAATATTTAGCAGATATCCTGTTCTTTTTTATTTCTCTGTCCTTCTCATCGATTTCGCATATATTTATTTTTGCCAGTTGAGAATCTTCATTCTTTTCAAAATCTGTTCGGCAAAAATTGCCTGTGAGTGATTAATTGGTTGGCTGATTGTTGCTGCTGTTGGTGATAGATGAGAGTAAGGTAAATGTAGCAGCTGCAGCAGGATTTCCCTAATATGGATAGCAAATCAGGGAAAAGTTTGAATGTGTTTTCACTGTGGACTGAAGGGTAGATCGGAGTCATTAGTTGTCCTCAGTCAGTCTGCCCCAGAATCTGGAAGCACTGTAGGCATGCAAGTACCCAGCTGACAGGGCTTTTCAACTCAGGCACTATGATGGCTACAGCAGCAATGATGTTTCTGGGTTGTAGCAGGTGGATGTATTAACTCGATTGGATCCTGCAGTTGTGACCCTAGTGTTTGAACGTCTTAAAATAAATAACAGAGAGAGCTATGTGGAAATAAAAATTCAGCTGAAGAGGAAAAGCATGCTGAGAAAGAATCATGTAAGCCATATGAGTCATTATAAAGTCTGCTGCTTTAACTATGTCTCACGGGCCAAGGTATCCATTTCCACCTCAGGCCTCACTGTGCTCTTCTCAACAATACTGAAATCACTTCGCTGCCAAGCTTTGCCTGGCCAAAGGCCCTGGAGAAAAGCTCTGCAGAGAAGGTATAAAAATATTAGCACAAAATAAAGAGGAATAGCCTCAGGCTTCCTAATCTTTTTGAGGCTGAGAAAAACCTCTGTTTTTTATCCCTAACTCACTAACTCCAGAAAATGGGCTACTCAGTAACTACCTCCTCTTCTCTGTGACCTTTAGGCCTTTTCTGTATAGGCTTAAGAAGGCTGGATGGTACCAGAGGGGCAGCCAAGCCATTTTTTTGTATCGGAGGGGAAAGAACTGTACATGCTAGGTCTCCTCCCAGGCTGACTTTCAGAAAAATTAGTCAGTTCTGCAGTTGTAGAAATAATTTGTGCCTTGAGTAAAGGAACATATACAGATCAAAGGACATATGTCCTAATTCTATAAATGCTTTTCACAATTTATTAAAATTGCTAATTGATAAGTAGACTTCAGCCTTTGCGTAAGAAAGACTTCCTGAAACATATTTCATAGGGCTGAACAGCACTGGACAGTGCAACGCTCTCTAACACATTCCTAGGTCCTTATTAGTATAAGAGTGAAGTATGTTATGTCAAATTGTTCAGCTGAGAACAAGCCTTTTGATCTTGTTGGTGAAGCATTTATAATGAGAACTTAAAAGTCAAGCTGATTTACGCAGCTAAAATGTATGATCTACGCTCTTTCCCTATTATTTCTCATTAGAAGTTCTTTCTCCTGCACTTAACTCTTTTTAATACCATTTAACTTTCATATTCTTCTAATTACATTTTGCTGAGTATATGCTCTGTTCCATTAGCTCTCTCTCTTCCTTTCTTGTCAAGTCCATTCCACAGTCTCTGTGGATTTTAAAAAGTATCACTGTTATTGTTCTGAATTGCAGTAGAAAGTGGACATTGCTGTCTGAAGGAATGGATAGGGCAGCGGCTGTCCAAATATTCTCCTCTATTACCAGAAATTACCCACTCTCCGGTTTTCTCAGGAAATTATCATTGTTGTAAAATAACCATTACTAAAATAGGGCTTTATGGTCATTTCATCAGAGGATTGTTTTTAAAGCTGCCTGCTCTTTAGACTGTAAGTTCACGTTTAGTTCCTAAATTAATGTTCTGAGTTTCACTAATGCTGAGTCTCTGGTAGCTTCATCTGAGACAGTTGCTGCATACCCTAATCCTTCAGAAAATAATGCTGTTGATGTCCCTGTGTGGACAAAACTAACCTAGTTTTAAGTACTATTTAATTATAAATTCTTATAAGTTTTATTTTTGCATTTTCAGGCTGAATGCATACTGTTTTTACATTCTTAAGGATATGCTCTAATTTGAAAGGAGAGAGATTCACCTGTGCATTGCTCTCTGGAATTAGTTACACATGACAGTCACAAAAATCCCACACGCTTAGATACGATCTTACTGCCTAGGCAGTCTAAGGCAGAGTAAGTCTGATTGTGTGTTTTTTTTTTCTCCCCTCCAAACTGGAGTATGGTGAAAACTGATACAGTTATTTTTATGGTCATGATCATTCACTAATTCATTAGTAATATCATCTACTAAATCCCATGCTGACAATCTACCTTGTAATTTCTCAAAAAATATGACTTAGATGTCTTATTTTTCATTATTTTGGAGAAAGGGATACATTACTGAAAAATATTTTGTTATATTTCTAAGTACCTGTTTGATCATGTATACAATTCTAGGACATGCTACACCTTTGATTTATGTACTTTTTGCCAAATGATTCCATGGTCATTAACATGGGTTTAGACTGCTACTATAATTACCTGCATGTAATCTAGAGTGAAATAATCATATATAAGTTCCCTACTAATTACCCTGTAATCTACTATTTGTTGATTAGAAGAACATGGGATGAGTATTTATGCTATTATTAGTCTTAATGTACATGATAATTATAGGGTTGTTACAGATTTGTCTTGTTTACTTGCTTGGCTATGCTGTATGACATTTTGTTATGTTAATAAAATACTACCTTTTCATGTTCATGTTTGGAACCCTTCTCAGCCAACTTCTCCTAACATGCACTTCTAGTCTACATTGTTCTTGGGCTGGAACACATGCAGGTCACTGCAATAGATCATCCTTTGTTTTCTCTGAAAAGTACCTGGACAAGTTTTGAGGCTTCAGGATATAAGTCAATGTTTATGTGAAATAGTTGCAATGCTCATTTCTAGTTTAAATATAGGTTGAAACCCTACCCATGCTGAAGGAAAAATACAGGGAACTGTTGCTCTGTTGATCAAGAATGCACACATACCTGCTCTGAAGTTCAGGAAGAGGGAATAGGTGGGTGAAGGTGAAAGGGCAAAAGAATTAAGGTTATTGTAATGGTAGAGATTTACTATAAACTATCAAATAGAAGGAACAGGTGGATGAGGCAATTTTTCTATAGCTAAATAATGCATCCAAATAGTAGGGTTATAACAGATGATTTTAATTAACTTTGTACTTTTGGAAGACTAATTTTGCTTTTCACATAAGGAACACCAAATAATCTAGATGGACACAGGATTTTATTGGAATAAATGGTTGATATTAGCTATTTTAGCTGTGATTCTAACTAGCCAGACAGAATGGCTTGAAAATCCAAAGACAGAAGACATTTTGATGTAAGTGATCATGATGTATCTGGGATTCTAGGAAGACAACGTATGGATAGAAGAAAAGGATCGAGAGAGATGGAAGTATATTTCAGAAAAGCAGACTTATCAAATTAAGGAGCTAGTAGGCAGCATCTATTGGGAAAATATAAGGGAAGAAGGAGAACTACCAAGATAGAAAGCTGAAATTCAGTGAAAGAAATTATAAGAGAGATGCAACAGCAAATTATCTCAATTCAAGAAAACAAAAAGAAAGAGAGTGTACTGAGATTGGGGATACATCTAAGCTTCTTTTCCTCATTTAATTCTAATCCCAAGGTATAGCTAGACTGAAAAGATGGACATTGTCCTGGGTTTCCTAATCTAGTTATAGCCTAAAAAGCAATTAATAGCTGCATCAGAAACTCTTTGCAGATCTTGACAGTAATACTGATAAAAAAGAAATCATACAAAATGGAAACAAAATGTAGAGGAAAGAATAATGAAGAAATAATACAGAAATGTAGGGATAAAATTGGAAATGTCAGCCACTAAAAAAGTGATGACTGGTATTGAACTTAAAAGGGTTTTAAAATATATTAGAAGTAATAGGAAGATAAAAGAAAGTATAGGCTCATTACTTAATGGAGAAAATGAGAAAATGTTTTGTGTAACTATGAAGTTTCATCACGTTCTGCTCTTCATTTGTCACACGGAAGGTTAATTCTGCCCAGATATTAATTTTTAGAAGGAAATAGGTGTTCAGATCTGAATAGGGTTAGAGACCTTAAAGAATTTCTGTGTAGGTTAAAAGTATCCTGGATGAATTTACTATAAATTAAATATAGAATTAATGCCACAAAAATCTCTGAGTTATAAGTTGAATGAAGAACAGGTGGGGTCCCGGAGGATGGCTGAAGGCCATTTTTCATACTCTTCATTAGATGTGAGAATAAGGGAAGGCAGGAATAGGGAATGAGGGGATTCATTTTCAGTAAGTTAAATTTGGTTGCTCAGAGTATTCCAGGACAGATCAATTTTTATGCACTAGCAAGATTAAAAGATTTAAAAATAAATTCAATGTGTAAAGGAAATCATGGAAATCCAATCCTAATTTTAAAAGGTTCCATGCAATAATGTTCTTAATATCCACAGATTGGAATATGGCAGAGAAAATATGGGATGACATTGAATTGGAACAGGTTGTAAGCTATTTGAAGTACAGGACGAGAATTTAAACGAATATGATAAATTAGAGAAAAGATCTGAAGTCAATAAGATGAAATTCAATAAATAAAAATGCACATTAAAGCACTTGGGGATCAAAAAACAGTTACACAAATACAAAATGGGGAATCACTGCTTAGGCAGAAGACTTACTAAAAGGGATTTGGCGGTTATAGTATACAGCAACGTAATGTATGTAAATCAACGTATAATGTGGTTACAAAAATGCAAATGCCATTCTGGGATGTATTAGCAGTTGTGTTATATATAGCACACAGGTAATAATTATTCCGCTTTTTCCAGGACTGGTAAAACTTCAGCTAAAGTGATGTGTTTGATTTTAGAAATTACTCTCTATGAAAGATGTAGGAAAGTTAGAATGAGTTCAGCGTAGAGCTAAAAACGCTAAAAGATTTAGACAATATGATCTCTGAGGAGAGTTTGAAAGAACTGAGTTAACTTACTCTACAAAAATAAGACTTTTAAAGAACACATCCTCTAACATTTATCAAGGCTGTTCTACAGTGGTATTCAGTTATTTTCCTCATCCAGTGGAGGACAGGGAGAAGATGGGTTGAATTTGCAGCAAAAGAGGTTTAGATTAAATTTAAAAAGATATATCCTGAAAACATGGATAATTAATGGGAACAATCTGCCTAGTATAAAAATAGTATTTCTATTCCTGGAGGCTTTGAAAGTGGCTAAATGAACATCTATTTAGGATGGTCTATCCTGTTACATTAGAAAGAGGTTGACTAGGTAATTTTTTGTTCTCCTGCCACTATGACATTTCCAGGCTACTTTTAAGTTGATGTCAGTAGACCCTAGACTTCAGGAGGGGATTGCACCCACTGAATGAGTTGTATGTGAATATAGCTTGGAGTCTGAGAGGCGAGCTATAACCTAATATAAAAATGGCATTCTGCAGCTAGACCTGATGGGGACTACGGATTTGGTTCAATACACAGTAGACATAAGAATGGAAGAATAAAAGAGTGAACTGTATGCCTCCTTACCTCTGATCACTTTAGGGAAGTTTAGTGTATGATCTCTAGACTCTAGATAAATAGATGGAAAATGTTTAAGTACATAGCATGAAACTGCATGGCTTGGATACACTGTGGTATTTGAAAATTTTCAATCTTTTCAAGTAATTAGAGGAGTTCAGACTGATGCTAACAATGTAAAATAAAATAATTTCCACTTGAGTGCTTTCTTTCAGATTCAAATTATAAATTCCCATTATAACTGACTCAATCTAATAAGCCCTTATTCTTGCAGATGATACGTTATCAATCTTACTTGAATCATTGGGAACAAATGCAGAAATTAACATAAATAAATTAATAAATCCCAATGAAACTAAACCTTTGGTAATTAGATAATGTTCTAAATTAAAAAAAAAAAAAACCTTAAATAATGAAGAGGGATTAACTTTCTAGAAAACACTTGGAAAACTTGAACAATGGAGCTTTCTTCATTTTACAATTTAAAGTCCCAAAAGAAATTTTTACTTACATCTCCCTATCAAGTCAGTCAGTCCTGAACCATAGGAGAAGCCATCACTCAAGAGTTAGCCTTATACAGTGGAAGCCACCAGAGCATAATCAGTGTTATAATTAATGCAATGATTCCCATTCATATCATTATCTACTTTTAAAGAGGGTCAGAGCTGCTACCCAAGAATTTTCTGTCAGCAGCTCTGAGATGCATAACTCCTGAGATTCAGCATACAGTGCTGCTCCGTTTAACAGCCAGATATTCTATAACTTTGTTCCTGAGAAAATAGCTGTTACCCAAACATATATTGAATTAGAACACTTATTATGGAAAAAAATTAATATGTCAGATATTAGAAAAATTTGCATTACTAAAGGGAAACAAAACTGCAAAGTGCAATGCTACACAAATTGTTGATTTGGTCTGAATACATGGTAGAAAAATGACTGTTCCACACAGTGGCAGTCTTTTGCAAGTAGCAGTATATTTATGTACTATTATTGTACATGGCGTGAATGATCACACTGTGATGCCTACATATAATAGGTTTCTCAACAGCTTCTGTTATATAGAAGAAAAAGTTAGGGATATTCATTTTTATGCAAAATAACAGAGTGTCTTTAAAAGCAAAGTACTCATCAGTAGCAGAGTACAAAAGGAGTTAGATGAGAAGTATCTTTAAATTACTGTAAAATATATTTCTTATAGGTAACTAAATCCATGCAGGTGATCGTTCAGACCTGATAGCAATATTCTGAATACGCCTTCTTGCTGATAATTTGCTCAAGAAAATAGAGGTGTCCGAGGTGCTAAATTGCTGTCATTCCTTTGGCCGTTCCTTTAAAAATCTGTCCAGTCATTGCAGCATTTGAAGAACTGTAACATACAACACTAGGTAGATCTCCTTGATCTCACCAGTAACAATCTCAGAAGATTCTCTCCCCTGTGTAAGTAAGGGAGCTCCCATCATCTCTACTTCTGACCTGATAGTGTAATCAGCATGTCTATAATAGATTGCATCCATTCTAGGCTGTGGGGTGCAGAAGACCTTTTCTGTGAAGCTTCCTCCAAATTAACGGTCCAGAACTGGGCTTGGGAACTGAAAGAAGGAGCTGCACAGAAACCCAGCGTTGTTGGTGTCCAGAGACCATAAATGACACACCACCTAAAGATAGATCTGCAAGTTACAAAGCCATTTTCCTTTACAATTCTGCATAATCTGTGAAGAGAGATAGATTCCTAAATTAGTCTTCTTCTCTGAAGTGGGAGATCATTTTTTCCCTGACCTACACTGATGAAAAGGGGAACCTCAGGAATGAAGCCTCAAAATCTGATGCCTCAGGCTAGATGAGAGATGAAAATCTTTCTGGGTGACCGCCTCAAATACAGTGATATAAAACCCAGGACTATGAGTTGGAAGCAAAGGAGGAGACTGTGATATGCAGCAGTAGGACTAGAATAGGGGAAGAGGCAACCCAAACTTGGAGGTTAGGATCATCAGGGGCAAATCTGGTTATCAGTGGAGTATTGAGGCTAGATAGATAAAGCTGTGGGAGTGAGATACTTAAAGAGGAATCTTTGTGCAGTCAAGAATAATGGGAAAGGGAAAAGGAGCTAACCTGTGGGGAAAAGCCTTGTATGGAAAAAAATAGAGAAGATAGATAGAAGATTGTGAAAGGCTCTGTGACTACTGTCACATGCTCTTATTCAGAAATTAGAGCTGAACTAGATATTCCTTGGGTGTCATCAGTCCTCTGTTGTAGTTCCCAACTCTACTGGCAACCTGTACAGACCATCATCATGATGTCATCATCAACATATTTGGTTTTTTTTCCCCTTCAGTTTACATTTTAGAAAATATATGCAGAAAAGGGTACATTAAGGAAACATAAGATTTCCACATACTCAAAATTAAGAGATTTCAGAGAAAGGCTTGCCTCTTATGCCTCTATAGTATTGTCTTTGTCTGCATGATCACAGGACTGTGCCTCTTGGGCCTACTCTTATAATGAAGGAGATGATTGTAATCACAGACCTTAGGTTTACTTTTCACAGCAACTGGAGGCCTTGAAAAAGTAGTGTCTTGCTTTTTATTGAACAAATACCATCAACTCTGTGTACTGCAATTATTCACTTAATGTAGCAAATTAACACATGAACATAGAATAACATCCATGCTCATGCAGATGATACAGTGGAAGCCTGAATAAAGGTGGCATAGATGACTGTAGAAAGAGGTCTAATGTGGGCTATTCTTTGCCCTGACCAGCTCTCTAAATTTGTCCGTGAAGAGTATGAATTGTCAGGGGTAATATCTCTCTGCAATATCACTTTTTTTCATTTACCCCAAATATGAAAATTGGCTTTTCAAAACTCACTTTCTAATCTAAGTTTCACTGGAGCTTGCTATACTCATCTTCATTTCTAGGCAGCTTCATACCAACATTCTTCATCCATTTGCGATTTTTTTGTATTTCTGTTTACGTTCATCCCTGTTTGATAGTGTGGTGATTCAAGACATTTTCATTTTTATGATAGATATTTTTTGTTCAGTCAGCATATCAGTTTTCTTTCACAATGCATGGTTTATTTGGTATTGTGACGTGAGAATATTTTTCTCCAAATGCAAAAAGTTTTATCATTTCTCTTTCGATATTTTTAGCTATTTTTCTTCTCTTTCGATTCCAAACAACCTCCAGTAAAGCTTTTGAAGAAAGCTATGAACACTTTGTCTGGCAGAGTCATTTTGTATTGCTGCCTGATTTGTATTGATCTTGTAGTTCTGTTACTGAGGCCATAGAATTTTTGCTAGTGACATTTGGGATGTGCATCTTGCTCGTAACTAGACAAACAGTGGCAAAGTTTTATAATTATTTCAGGAAGTCAAAGCAGAAATTTGATTCAACAGTGTTATTTGTCCCTTATACTTGCCTTTACTTACCTTCCCCTCACATTATAAGAATGAGAAATAATCTGTTTGGACATTTGGGGAAGAAAATCTGTCAGGTTTTCTGTAAAATTTTTGAAAAAAATATAGTTACTTAAGGAAGAAATTGCAATAGTTGAATGAAAAATTCCTTGAAATGTTTGTAGGAAGAAGGAAGAAATCTGGATAAAAAATGAAGGTGTTTCATTAAGGAAGGAGAGAAAAGGGAAAAGAAGAGTTTCTTCTTACTATCTGGAGGCCTCAAAATTTACAGGAATCTTTCTTCCATACACAAATGGGGGAAAAGCTGACATGACGCATGTCCATGGAGCTGTTCTGACAAGTGCAGTTAAATCAGAAACAGAGACTAGCAAAAAAGAACTGGTCTCTTGTACATGTAAAAAATCATCCTCTCCAAAGCTTATTCCTCTCCTGTTTCATCTGAATGTCTTCCAGTCCTCTTGGATTGCTGCTGCCCTGGGACTGTAATTATAAACCTAGAAATAGGCTCCCATTCACTTAGTGGAGCTTATATCTAGCTCAAAAACTACTTTCTTCAACTCACCCTCCAGAAAGATAAGAGTTGCAAAGGAAGTGACAGGGCAAATGTTCAAAAATATCCAGACTATAATGCAATTTCACTCATGTTATAAAAATAGCCACATGTAAACCCTGCGGACAACGCAAAAATGAATTATTAAATGGTGCCAGAATAATTCACCTGCTGGCAGATTTGCTATGTGGAAAAAATGAAGATGCCTGGGACTACTGTGATAGCCAAACGCAACTGAAGAGAAGATAGACAAACAGACAGAAGCTGACTTGCTGATTATCGCTACTAAGAAACTGTCTGTTGGGTTGTCAGCATCCCAAATGCCACTTTCAGAGGGGGGAGTACAGTTTGTCCTACATTTCTTGCTCCCTTCTCCCCTGCCCCCCCTTTTCCCTTATACTAACTGAATGAAATCAAATTATCTTCAAGAGAAAGGCAGTATGTGTTTTTAGTAAATAAAACTATTTCTGGCTTGTTTCTCCCACAGGCATGACAGCACATTATGGAATAATCTATTCAACTCTTTCTGAGGAAAGTGTGCTCATAAATTTGCCAGAAGACAGAAAGGTGACTGCAGCGAATTCATGGCATGTTGCAGTATTCACTGCTTGTTAGAAAGCTGGTAAAGTTATCTGGAGTACTGAAGAAGGTTTAGCTGTGTCACTGGAGAACCAATAGCAGTCTCTCCTTGGAGCTGCATAAATGCAGGTATCTATCCATGGATATCGCTGACAATTTAGATACAAGGATACACAGTGATTTCTGGTGCACATTATATTCGAAGTGTATTGTAGGCACAACGAATTTATGTAGCTGAGTCACTCAGTGCACTGTCTCTTTTGTTTTCCACTCTCTCGCACGACCCTGTTTAAAAGGTATCTGTTCCTCTAGTATTATATTTGTATTAAATATGGTTTAATTAAATTCAACAACATGAGATATCTGAGAAGCAAAAAGAAAACTAAAGGTTGGCAGTTTGACAAAGGATAATTGGATCCTCAGGCACCTAAAACAATATAAGAGAGTGTGTAGTTTTCAGTATCTAGGGAACAGTTTGCTTGGGAAGAGATATATTTCTTTATTCCCTGATTTTGCTGGCCAGGAACAGAATTACTTTAAATGTGCAGAGAAAAGATTTGTATGTCTTTAACCACATCCAGCAATCATTTAACCAAAGATGTAGTTATGTCCAGTGTGGGTGATTTAACACAATGATCAGTAGTAAAATAATTGATGTTAACAGAATTGTCACCAGACTTCACCAGCAACATCTTTCCAGGAGGTACGAGGCAATTTATGCCATTTCAAGCCAGTGTCCAGACTGTAAACTCAGGGAGGCGTCACAGTATTGAATACATACTCAGTTTACGTTTTAAAGCACTAGGATTAGAGGCAACTTAAATACAAACCATGATTCTGGAAAATAATTCTATGGCAGTTTAAAAAGGAATCTGAGATCATGCAGCAATGTGCCCAGCTCCATAATCATACACGTTACCTGGCGATAAGACTTAGGCAAAATGGGTGGGATATATCTGGCAATCATTACCATTGGCAAGTATCTCTCTGGTCATAGTGACACTGTGGATCTTGTGGCTAATTATTCTCGGGCCGCTGGTGCCTTTTTTCATAAACTGTATAATGTTCTGAAAAACTTCTTTACATTTGGACAATGCTCTGGCAACTAGAAACGGAACTCACAAAATCAGGTGCTTGGCTTAGCGAAGAAGGTCCTGTGTGATCTCACTAACTGTTAATCAGGTTAGTTACATGTCTGAGTATGGATTTAAATGGCCAGCATTAGAGGTACTCACTTGAAATTTTAGAGCTCCTTCTTTTCTCCTGGCTTTGTCTTTCACTATGATATAATTTTGCCCTCCCGGGTCAGAACTATAGCTGTGGCCAAGCATCAGGCCTTTCTGTTGCATTCCACTAATTTTCTGGAGCCAGGGGAGAGCAGGCCAGCCCCCTGAAGCTTATCATCTCCAACTACTCCTACAATCATCTAGGCTGTAGACAGACTTAGCAGGTAGACTTATACTATTAAACAACATTTAATAGTCAGATTTAAAATACTTTCAGCATGCTAAATCCTGTCTTGAGATCTGTTGCCTGCAAGTAACGTGGGGACAGCACGTACCACGCTGGGAGGTGTTTTGGACTAGAAGTTCCTGAAGTGCACCTGCAGGCCTGGAGCAAAGTAAAAGCAAGCTTGACTGCTAATACTAAAGAACAGGAGGCACTGAGTTTTCATGCATACCGCATGTCAGTGTCACCCTTGCTAACTCTTTGAAGGAGCACAAAGTGAGTTGCTTCCACGTCTTTGCTGGGCTGGTTCTTCTGGCCAAGGCAGAGCTAGGCGGAGCCAGGATCCTGACCTTTACTTTCACATCCTTTTCTTTGCGAGAAGCTCTGGCTGTTGTCAGTATTAGCCTTTAACAAGCTTCATGAGGGCACAGCACCTTGTATTCTGACCTCTGTGTCTTTTATAGGACTGCTGTACCTTAAGGTATGGTGTTCGGCTTATGACTCAAAACAGGAAAGACTGGCAATCTCAGAAGCACGTGTCAGAATTTAGAATGAAGATATGTTATTATTAGATATTTTTGTATTCTCTTAACTACAAGTATGTTGTCTTTAAAGGCCAGTGTTTACATTAAAACTCTTATCAGCGCCAACAAAAGCAAGGCTTGCTTCCCTAACAATAGGAACCCTGTTATTATATCTTGATGAGCGCTAGGAGAAAAATATCTCCCCGCTGCCATTGCTCAACTGGGCTGAAATAAGCGGCGCAAAAGGAAAACATGTGACCCATCACAGCTTATCTCTGAATGTAACTGTATCAAGAAAGTAGGGATGTTTTTTGCAGCCTGTCATACAGAAATGCTCCAGTGGCTCTGCTTATTGTTAAGGAGCTGTCAGCACGGTGGTAGACAGGCTCCACTAGAATGCTGTCTAGAGAATGTATCAATATGGGATTAATGCAAAATACGAGATGTAAAACTTAAAATAAGATTAAATAAATGAAAGAAATTACTCAGCACAAATGATGCTGAGCCTCTTTCCATAAATAGCAGATTTAACATTTCTTACGAGCAAGAGCAGAAGTTTCTCTCAATGACATTGGCTTTGTGGTAGGAGAAATATAAATAGAAGCAAACAGTTATGAAAGCCCTTGAAAGGAGAACTAGAATGCACATGAAAGACCTTGCAATCATTTAATCTGATTACAAAGAAGTAGGAACCTTAACATTAAAGCTAATGTTAATAGTCTCAAAATTAATTAACAAAATAAAAATAATTAAGATGAAATAGAAAACAGGCAGCCTCACTAGTCTGTTGACCTAATTTGTTTAGAAGTTTTCTTTTTTCTTTTTTAAATGAATGAGCCAGAAGGATAGATGGACTTCACTTATCTTCTCCCTTTGCCTGACGTGGATTGTAAACCAGTGGTCTGTTTCCCCTCTCTCATTTGGGTCACTTCTTTGTTCACTGGGAAATGCTTTTAAAAACTCCTCCCTCATTTTCTTTCTTTTTCCTAATGGAATATATCACTGCAATTTCCTTTATTTAGGAAAAAATAGAACAAGGATGAAGATAGCTAGTAGACACAATGCAGTCTCATTGTTAGGTCACAGGCTTGCTTTGGCACAGTTCAAAACTGACAGTCATGTCTTTGGACATAAACCAGCGCTTTGAAACTTTTGATGAGCTAAATCTGATGAATCTCACCCTTAAAAGCTGCCTACCCTGTTCAGTCTATGCCCATATTTCTCATATACTTTGAGAAAGACCCAATGGCTCCCTGGGAAGAAAAGTCTTGTACAAAGCTACTAGTTTCCCCACTGTATGAAAAGGTAATAGATTTTTATCAGGCTTTTACAAAAGTAGCCTGTGGTTTGAAAAGTCATTGAACTACAGATGCAAAGCAACAAAAGCTTTTACAGTTGAAATCCTCTTTGGATGACTCTTTGGCCATAGGTAACTCTGAAACAAAAATAAATGGCTC
Source organism: Struthio camelus (assembly GCF_040807025.1). Taxonomy (NCBI): domain Eukaryota; kingdom Metazoa; phylum Chordata; class Aves; order Struthioniformes; family Struthionidae; genus Struthio; species Struthio camelus. The sequence continues at coordinate 146,229,311 of NC_090942.1, read as the reverse complement.
AGATATACTAATTAGGTAGTGAGGGGAGAGTTCATCTGACCAGCATTTGGGGATGCTGGTGTGGTATGTTTATGGGAGGTATGATTTTGGGTTTTTAAGGTACTCTAGGGTTTTGGGATAATAAATTATTCAAAAGAAAGGAAGATGAGCACTTCAGTTTTTTAATGCAAGTAATCCATTTTAATGCAAGGATTTTTCCACCATTAAACTCGCTTGTAATATTTAAAAGGCTTAAATTAAAAAAAAAAAAAAGAGAGACACAGATAAGTAGTATGAGAAAACCTACACAAAAATGGGAGTGAGGTGGGGAGGAAAACAAACCCATGAGAAAAAGAAGTGTTAATGCCAGTAGCAGGGCGAAGAATGCATGGAGATGTCCCAGCAATGGAAAGTTACCATAGAAAAAGAGCTCTAGGTTTCTCCAGTGATGAAGGGACCAGCAGGCAGATGCAACCTCAGACAGGAATAGAATCTAATCTGAGTAGTGTGCTCTATGTGTCATGTTTCAGAGAAGCGACAATGTTATGCTGTAGTGCAGATGTACTGAGTGTCAAGCAAGGGTCAGCCTAGGGTCTGGCAAGGACTCCCGCATTCATAATGATTACACTCGCCTAAGGCTCTCTGAACGACAGGCAACCGGTTAACTCCTGAAGATGGCTACCCCTGGCTAGAAATGTGGGGAAGAGCTAAGTGTTGTTTAGTTGCAAAGGGATTAAAAAATAAACATTAATTATTTAAAATTATCAAGTAATTGCAGACTACTAAATTATAGTTAAATGAACCAGGGAAAGTTCCTAGATTTTCTATTAAAAGTGTTGTTTCTGACTAACCAAAGGAAGTAGGCACATGCAGGCTCTATACGGTTCTCTTCAGGCAGTCTTCATATTGCAACTTATTCTGGATTTGTAGTGCCCTCTGATTGCACTGACTAAAGCTGAATTTAGATTTGTGCTAGGTAATTAAGGCAGTTTAACTAAACCTTGCTGCTGGGATAGGCCTGTGTGTCCGAAAGGCAGAATATTTAGGTTTTGTGCTCTTCTTCCTTTTCTTTTTCCTTTAGTAAACTCAGAAAAAAAATGGATGGCAGGGAAATCAGAGCAACAAATTGCTTCTGAGAGTACAAACAACACTTGAATTAAATGGAATGATAAGCATCATTAAGGTTATTTGCATTTTATCCGGTTCAACCTGCAGTCTAAGGTAACGCATTTTGGCTGGTTAGATAGAATTCATTCTGGTAAGCTAAGAAAGAATAGGTCTGCTAAGATCTAATACTTCAAATCTTCATATATAGTTAATAAGCAATTTTCAGCTGCAAGTAATGCAAACTTCACTATACCATAATTTCACTTTCAGAATAAATTAAATGATGCTCACTGACATCTATGGTTTTAGATGCCTTCTAATATCCTGCAATGCCCTGTGGTGTGGATTCTAAAGACCACAACCCGTTAGAGTAGATATCATGCTGATGAAGATATGTCCCCTGCATCCAAAGAGATATTTCTTTCTTCTCAGAGAAATCTTTAAGGTATATAAGCTCCGAACTAAGTGAAGAGTACTTTAACTCATTGAAACTTTAAAGGAATAATAAAAAAAATCAATTTAATATTGGACTTTTGCCTCCTGTTGCTTTTGCTAGAAACAGGCATTCAGTATCAGGACTTGAAAAGCCACCTTTGCTTTCAAAAGATTATGGGTTCAAATCCAATTGCAAGTTTCTAAGCTATTTTTCTGTTAAAAGCTATCGTGGCCATGTAATCGCATTAGTTGTTGCCTGGCCTCTATCTGGGCAAGGCAGAATGCCATGATTGATGTAGAAACTTGGCACATGCTAACTCAGGCCAAAGAGCATTTTTAAATGGATTATCCACAGAACAGCTCTTGATACAGGATCACAGAGGAATCCACAGCTGTGCTTGCCCATCTCTATGCCTAATGCTTTTTCATGGTTGTTCAGTGGAGAATTACTGAAACGCACTCTGTAGAGCTATTCTCCATCTCTTGTGTATGTGTTTTGGCTTTAGGCTTTCTTTGTAGATTTACAGTGGATCTGCTATATTGCCACATATTTCTTTTTAGCGTCTGACTATCATTATATGGCTTAAGGCAGGCACGGCTAAGAAACTGTGTATTTAAAATATGAAAACATTTATGCAAAATGTACTTCATGTAGTCACAAAATAGAGGAAGAGTTGACTTCATCATGCTGTGTAGATTAGTGTTCAGACAATGGCTGAATGGTATAGGCTAAGCCACACCAAAAGCATAGAGTAGATTGAATCATGGTCCTCATGTTAAGATGCAGCAGAGAGTGTTAATCATACATGTTTCCTTGATCGTGTTCCATTTCACACCAGAACAAACTCTATTAGTATCTGGGATAGTCTAATATGCCTCCCACTGGGCTAAGTCTAGCATGCCTTAGTAACATTGACCCTTCCACGGAGACTGAATCCTAGCACCAGCAACCGACAGACAGTATCAATCCCATTCTCTGATTTTCGAGATGATGGCTTAAATTTGGGAGCATCTCCAAGCTTCACTATCCTTTTGGGGTCCTGTGCTAGTATAGTTTTACCTGTGGTTTTAATGTGGGTTAAACTGAACTACATGGCTTGATCTGGGCAGTTTCGGATACATTCACTTCCCAGGCCACACCTGTAGACCTGGGACTATAATGAGAATGATTCACTGCCTCAAAATCGTCTGCATGTGGCTTGTACTTCAGAAGTGTGGAGTAAAGAGTCCTTTTTATTCAAAGGAGCTCTAACAGGAATTAGGATGCAGCTTGTCAGAATGGATGACCTTCCCCCCCCACCCCCAAAGCACAGCACAGAGAAGAGCAAAATTACACAGGAGACATGAAAAAAGAAGCAGGCCAGGGGAACATATGGAGTAGAGTAGCAGGCATACGGAACACAGCAGGCATAGAGAATGCCAGTACGCTGGCAGGATCCTGTCATTACATCTGCACTTCACGAGAAGTGTGTGAGAAAAAGGGCATTTTTAGTTCCTTTAGCAGTTTATTTATTGAAACAGCCTTTATTATGCTAATGCTGTGATCACTGCCCTCTGAAAAATTACCCAAAGAATGTATTTGGGAGTACCCAGTGAACCTTGTTGTCTGTTGCCAGCATATTTTGTTTGAACTTCATGCATGAACATGCCCATTTCTCAATAAAACACTCCCGGTTTTCTTTCTTTTCTCATGTAATTCTGCAGCTGCTTGAGAGAAAAAGTGGAAAGAGACATTTACTTTTGACACTTATGAATGCCTTGTTCAGTCACAAGTGAAAAAAAAAATATCAGTGATAGGACACTCAGGCTCTGTTTAAGGCATCCAAGTCTTTAATTAGATCTTGCACTAGCCTTGTCAAAAATAGCATCAAAACTAGTGTGCATGTGAATAATTTACATTACCCTGGGTGTGTATCAATGAAAACAGTTAACCCAGTGATTTTACCAGAAATGAAAACTTATTTTCAGTCCAACATTGCAATGTCATAAAATATTTGCAAGTTTGTAGCACTGGCATAAAAATCGGAGAACAAAATTGAGTGAAAGGATGAGAGAAATTTGACTCAAACTGTAATGGGATTTTTCAAGGTTCGGAATGTGGATGCCCTGGCAGACAGAATAGGATTAAATTTATCTTTTGAAATACTTCCCAAAAGATTCAGAAAACATTTATGTTATAATATGACACAAATCCAAATAATTCAGACTTACATAATAAACATGACTGTAGTGGAGGTTTTCCAGAATAGTTTAGCTTAAAACTGTTGCCACCTGCTGAATTAAGAAGGGGATAATATTGCTGTAATGGATATTTTGTTGTTAGCGTATGTTATAAGGGCTTGTAATTAAACGATCTATGATGAAATCACTGTTTTGATAACATATTATTAAAAAAAAATTCCCTTTCATCATTACAATCTGTGGATACCTTTCTCCTCTGCACCTCAAAAAAGACCATGAGAAAGACATATGTTCTCCTGTATCTTCTGGATCAAGAAAATATTTTATCCCCCAAATTACATTTTGAGTAAATGTTTTTTCTTTCTTCTAATTCTATTTTGTTTTAACAGACACACACACAAACACACATCCCCAGAAACTTAATAGACAGCTGGACAATTTAGTCAAATGTAGCTTCTATTTACATTTTGAATGTGAATGAGAGTTAGAGTATCTCAGAATTTTTTCATGTGTTTGTAGCTAAATTATTGTTACTGATTATAACCAGTGAAACTGCAGTGACTTCTTTGCCCAGAGGTACATGGATTTCAAGGTGCCCTTGTGCAATCGGAGACCAATCTTGAAATGAATGTGATATTATCTAGTGCTAATAAAAAAGAGCTGATTATGTGCTTTCACTCATGGGTCAATACCACTGGGAAAATATCAGCCCAGTCTAATGTGGCCAAATCCTTCCATTCTTAACTGCGGTAAGAAAGACTTTTCTAGAAATTTCTATTATTTTCTTCAGCTGTGTGCCACATGGAGTTAGATATTTGCTGCATAAATACACAAAGCAGGATGAAGTTAATAGCAATTGTGAGTGTGACCAGGTTTCTTTGCCATGGGGTTATTGTAGTTCAATATCAGTCAAATAATAAATAAATGAATAAATAAACACCATTTATATATGGAGAAGTATCCTTATACACTGATTGAGAGCAGCTAGGTACGTGACATTGGACCTCGCTGCCAAGACAGGCTATGGATTCTCCATCCTTGGAGATATTCTAACCCGGTCTGGATGAAGCCCCAACAACCTCACCGACCTTGGAAGTTAAGCTTTCTTGGGGACCTCCAGAAGTCCCTTTCCACCTACATGGGTCTATGATTCTATGTGTATGTATATGTATATATACTTATGTATGCGCACATACCTGTATCCAGGTGTACTTCCCGAATGTTTGTCTTGACAAAATCAGAAATCTAATGATCATCAGACTTTTGATGTTTTTTTTATTGTCAGTAATGTATGCAACTGGATATTTGTAATGAATGTAATATTTGATAATATTTTTATGATTTATTTATGAACATATTTTTCTTTGTTATTACCTTATTTGCTACTCGCTGTTGTCCAACACTGTGCAACCGCTTGTTTTGCTCACCATTCATTTCAACTGTTATATGGCTTTAGGAAAGATGCTGACTACTTTTGTTTATGGAAGTCCGTAGACATAAACACTGTGGCCACACAGTTCGAAAAACTTTATTTCAAAAAAGTTATACTTGAGGACTTAACTGCGTAGCAGAGGTGTTCCACTCACAAAATTCAGCAATTGGACAATGACACTATCACTCCTGAACTCTGTAACAGTAGTACAGAACCATACTTGAACGGGGCTTGACCCAAAATTTATTAGTGTGATAGGAATTGTTTCAAGCTATTCAATGGCTTTTACAGAAGGCCTTGTGCCAAGCTGATAATTTGTTTCTCTATTCTAATCCTGTTCTAATCAAAGGCATCACAGTTACTACAAAGGCATAACCGGCTTTTTAGATGACAAAATATAACCAGCTGACTTAGTCATCACAGAGAAAGACATTAAATGGGAAGAACTAATGTTTGTGTTTAGGTAAAAACAGACTACTTAATTATTATATCACCTTTTATGAGATGACTCTATTTGTATTACTTCTCCAAATTACTTTCAGCACAGAGTCGGCTGGATGCAGTACTCTGTATTGGTGCAAAGCAATTTTGGAATAAAAATCTGTTGATAGATGAAAAAAAGATGAAAATAATGCACAAAAGTAGGAAATGGCAGTAATGAAGACAGGCTGTGACTTTAATTTTCTACCTGCACATACAATATAATACTGTCTTTAGTGATATAACCATGTACAGCAGTATTTTTTCACACAACAAATCCTGATCCTTGTACACTGCTGAGCAATGCCGGGAAACTGACTGACCCATCGGCCTGGGGTGCTCCTGTGGGCCAGCTGCCCTTCTCCCAGCTCCCTGCGCTGTCCTCATCCCCGCTCCCCAGTGAGCAGCTGCCCTCCCTGCCTCTGTGCCTGCGGCTGTCTCGTCCAGCACCGCTCCCCAGGTGGCCTGCTGTGACAGACGTGTGCTGGGTTCGTAACCCAGGAGAGGGAGAATTAAAACCTTTCTTTGATTTTGCTCTGGTGAATTAAATGGCCAAAGAAGCAAATTGATTTTATTAATTCATTTTCTTCAATTTTTTAAAGTGAATAGTGCTCGACTTTCTGTTGAGATGGTAATGAACACTGGAAATGAGATCGCTATCATTTTTTTTTATTAGTTATAAATACTACTTAAGAAGAATTTCCTTCAGTAATGAAAACCAATACTTTTCCACAAATTACCATTTGTAGTAACCTAGAGGTGCATAAACTGGGAGGAAAAAGAACATATACATGTCTAAATTTTTAGCTACTGAATTAAAAAAAAAATCCACTAAAATTTGTTATATTGAAAGCATTGAAAAATATTATTACAGCTGAATAAAGCAATCCCTTTAACAAAATGAAAGACAAAATTTGAAATTGAGACAATTGCCAATTGAGACAATAATCAGTTCTGCCTGACTAAAGGCTAAAGAAAGTATATGTTGTGCTTCTGGCCTTTCGTCACAAGTTTGAACCTCCATGGAGAGGTATTGTCTGATATAGATATTTTGGATGTTGTATAAAAACTGAATGCTCTCAATCTAATATTTATGGATGTATGTTCATGTTACTTGAAATGAAAGCTAAAATTGTGCATGTTATTACATTCATTACTGGACAGCTGATCCTAATGAAATATTTCTGTTACAGGGACAGAATGATATAGATTATTTAGTGCTGTCATACTTGTGTTCTTCCTTAATCCTTCTCTGGAAGTACCGAAGATATATGTTCCACACAATGACTCTTTACTATGTATGAAATAAAGCAAAATCTGAAACCAGGCAATTCTCGTTTCTGCAAACCTTGTGACCGCATTGAGATATTGTGACTTAATATCTAATTCTTAAAAGAGACAACAACCAAAATATCAAAAAAACCCTTTAGTTTATGTTAGAAATACTCAGGAAGGAATCATCTACTCACATATAATGAAAATGAGCTTGACACTTTGACTACCTGTCCATAACCTTGTGGTAGCCTTCTGACAACAGCTAGCAATATCAGTTTAATGAGTTTGAATTGCATGAATCTGGAGAGAATTTCCAAACTGGGCCCTTGCCAGGAATCTGTGATAATTACAATAAATAAGGCTGTAATGGGCAAAGCAGGAGTATATTTTTCCATCTCAGTGTGAAGAAATTTTTCAGAAGTAAATATGTAATAGAAGTGTAAAACCTTTCTTGTTGCTGTGAAATGGCATATGCACATTGTAACAGTTTTGCAGGCATTGAATATTATATTGAACATCCTTATTTGTGACTCTATCTCTACCTGACTAGAGCAGAAGGTACTATTTCTTCTTTTCAATTCTCCAGAAATGTTCATTCAGTGAGATTTTTTTGAAGTAGCAGCAAAAGTCCATTTGGCCTGTCAAAGATATGCAATATTAAGCATAATGCATGCCTCATCCTATTTTATTTTTGAATTCCAATCTCCTATGGTTTTGTTCTTCAGTTCACTGGTGTAATAAACAGTACAACTCCTCACAGCTGTTACAATATTTCATGGAAATGTGTATTAGTAAGGACCCACAATCTGTGGTTTATATGCATGATAGTTTTTTTTTTAATCCTCAGGTCAATAGGACTTTATCTAGTTTAAACAAAACAAAATAGCACCTCTAATCCTTGTACAGTCAGTATAAACATTTTTAACCTTTTAATGAGAAGCAGTTACTGCACAACTCTTTTCTTTGAAACACCAGAAAATGTAGCTCTTTTGCATTTTATTCGTGTTCGGAAAGTATTTACGTTCTGTTCTTTTGGATCTTTGTTGCATATGTCAATTCTCTACAGAAATTGACACAGAATTGCATTTGATTTTATAAGAGGCTTAAGCCATCCCACAAAATTTTCTAGCTGAGATTATTATCTATTAAATCTTCATGAGTTTAAGAATAATAGCTACAAAACTACGTTTAGTAGTAATAGAAACATGAACGTTTAATTTTTAATACGTTTTATAGGGTTTTGCTGTAAGGCACAGCGCACAAGGGAATAAAGAAACAAATAGATTCTAAAGCATAAAGTCTAGATAAACACCTAAACAGAACATTGATAAATTATTCTCTTCCATTTATTTTGTTTCATAAAAGGCTCTCTTAGGAATATATGCAGCTGTGAGGCATCTGTGAATACAGACATGCAAATGGTTGTCTGAGTTTTCTGTTTGTTTGTTTGTTTGTTTTGGAGTCAAAAAGCTCATTTCCGCCTCTGCTTTTCTCTAGTGAAACCCTCCAAGTTTCTTCATGGGTTATAATGGAAGCAGAATGGTGACTATCATATTTCAAAATAATTTTCAACTAAGCTGCCCCTAAAACCCACCCCTTCTAGTGCTATTTAGCTGTTCTTGTGGTGATATGTAAATTCATTACATTAAGAGCTGCTTTAAAATAATTGATATAGCCTGTTTATGACTAAACTGTATTTAACAAACTAAAAAAACACATAAACTAATTTCTTTTTATTCTAAGAGTATCTAACTGTCACAAAATATCACCTTTATTTTAGTTTACTGGATGCTAATTGAAGTACTTTGTATTATGCATTCCCTAATAATTTGGCACTTAGGAAATTAAGATTTCAGCCTCAGAAATATATATGTGTACTGTTGTCTGGTATAAAATATATTATATATCATATATATATATATATATAATATATAACATATAATTATATGTATAATATAATATATATGTTTACTTATCCATGGAGCTTCACGGATTTGAAATAAGCAAATAATTTACACTTTCATAGACCCAATGCTGCTTACTTACATCTCTTCAAGAGGCTGGTTTGTGGGGAAAATAAGTCTATAATATTATAGTACTAGTGAAGATATATCTGATTTTTCTTTCATAAAAAAAACCAAAAAACAAAAAGTAGGAATTTAGGTCACAAGACTTACATGATATAGAATTATTTTGAACTAAAGACTCCCAAATATTATCATTCAAAGCAATATTTTCATGGTCCATCTTTAAAACCCTGTTCATTATGCAATCATGTATTTAGCTGATTATGTGATTATTATTACCATGACTTTAATCAGGGGGAGATAAAATATATTCTACCTCACAGATGATTACAACAATCTAAACAGCTGGTTACAACAGTCCCATAGATAAGAAAATTCTCTAAGGAAGATTTAAAAAAAAATTTTGATTTGTTTCCACCTTACTTCTTGTACCATCCAAATAATTTAAGCACTTGTTATTACTGACAAAGCTTGAAAAATTACTGGGATAGCCTGAAAAATTGTGAAATATCTAAAACTCCTTTTTTTGGATACTATATTTGCCTATCAGTAATGTTTGAGGAGGTTAAGAGATGAGTTATGAGTGTTGAATATAGACATTTGCAGTTTATTTTTCATTGTGTGGCTTGGGTACGTGAAAGTGAAATTCCTTTTACTTTGGCGAAGCTCACTAGTTTAAAACTACATACATACAGAAGGATGCAAGTATGCCTTTCTGTGTTCCTGAAACATGCAAAATACGTATCCATTTTGTGCTAATGGCAGTGGTCACGTTGGCCACCATCCAGTAGAAAGTTCACAGGAGTGCATTCATAGTCTGTGATCCTGGGCAATATGCTCTAGGTGACCCTGCTTGAGCAGGGAGGTTGGACTAGGTGATCTCCAGAGGTCTCTTCCAACCTAAACGATTCTGTGATTCTGTGATTTTCACATGTTCATTTTTCCTTCCATACTCATGATTCTGCAGAACTAAGATGTGAAATACTTTTCATGGGGAATCAGTAAAACACTGGACTTAAAAGGTTCATTCAACCAAAATTGTATTTCTTTTTAAAGGAAGTCTGGATATACTAGACCAACTGTTTTGGATATACCAACTGGATCCCTTTTGACATATCTTGGAAGCGACAAAGTAAAGTGTCTATAAAAAAACTTTATAACTCTTACCTTGTATACTCTATTCTATCAAAATGCTAATTCAAAAATAAGTGATCTATGTATTACCCAGAAAACAGGTTCAGTACATAGATTCTTCCACAAATTGTTCTGAGACATCTGACAGCTGGAGAAAGCTTGTGAGAAATTTTATGTTATGAGTTTACTTACCAGATACAACTGCTATTGTACTGCAGAATTGTTCTCCGGGTATTTGATAGAAAAACTATTTTCTTGTGTATGTTTGTGTGAATACCTGTGTTAACAGTTCTGATTGTCATGCATATTAAAATTGTTTGTACTGCTGTCTGAAGAGTTCTTTTTATAGTCAAAGGTGTAAGCATTCAAGCAAAAAGGGGCTGTGAATTCATCCATTCAGGGCACATAAACCATATTCTGTAGCTAAAAGAAGTAACACAGGTTGAGTAGTGAGTACTTCCATTGAAATTTTCACAGTCAAGTCCAAGAATTAACAACGTCTTAAAAAAAAGCCCACACAGCTGGAATAATTGAGGTGATGATGGATTTGAGAAACTAATGTACTTTGAAGACCTGACATGCATTCCACAGCAACAGAGATCTTCGGATAAATAATTTTGAAAAAAATAATCTCCTAGTTCTTCTACTGAACTATTTTATGTCTTGCCATGTGTAAATTTTCAAAATGCAGGTCTTTTCTTACCACTGTGGCATTCTGCTTAATTAGTCAATGTCTAGTTAAAATAAGTCATAAAAATATAAATGACTTGGGTTCCCATTGTATCTTGTTTTGGTAGCGGTCAGAGAAGAGGAGATTATTTTTCTTTATACAGATTTATTGCATTCTTTCCCTGGCTAATGATAACTGATGGTGTGATTCCCAAGCTTGTATACAAAGATTATAAGACTAATCGCATTCTCACTGCAAAATAAGTATATTATTTGAGTATTTGTGTGAAATGGAGCTGTTTTTTATATACTGTGCCATTTATAGGACTCATTTAGTTGATATAAGGTAAGCAATTTTCCTCTCATTGCATAGCTGCATTTCAGAATGCATATAAGTGAAGAAAGAACAAAGAGTAGAGGTAGTGCTAGTACGTGATTAGTGTACTTGAAACATAATACAATTTTTATTATGAATAATAATAGAATATTATTCATAATAGTCATCTAGAAGAAGTTTTCTGAAGAAAAATGTCTCAATTTTTCTCTTGGCTATATGGTAGCCCAGGTACAGCAGGAAGGGTATCCATTCCTGGTCTGTACTATAATGAGGCGGCTGGACACTTTCCTGGAAAAAGACTGAGAAAAGACAAGAATCTCACACCTCATCTGAATATGTTAAGCAGTAGGGTATTATAAAAGCTGGATGGTGACATACGTGGCAAAATGACCTCTTCCATATCCTGTTTTAAAAGCATGACCCTAGCTAATGTAGGGGGAAAGCCCAATAAATGACTCTGGATTGAATCCCAAAAACAGAGGGCTTAAGGCATCCTGTCAGGCAGCTCCAGGAAGTTTCCCAGATAGTGCACAGAACTTCTGAATTGCCCCATCACAGATATTTAGGTTTTTCTACTGATTGTCTGAACACCTAGTTTGAAGTCCTGACTCTATGGATGGGTACGGACACATCCTAGCTATCCTATCCATGCTCTGGAGCATTTGGACACACATATGGACTGGTCCGTCACTAAACTGCCAGTCAGCCGCTCAGCCAACCAGCTTGTAAAGCAAGCAGAGGGATCGCAGGATGGTTTCCCCATTGCTATGTAAAAAAGTCCTTCATGTTTAACAGTGCCTGGACGCACCTTGCTAAGGATAGATATCCATGTTTTAGATATTGCAATAATTGCCCGGTGCCTAATTCAGCCATTTAGACTTTGGCCCAAAGCCAAAACAAGTTTGAGCTAAACTTTGTGAAACATGACTTTGAATTTAGACTTTATAATGTGTGTTTTCTCAGCAAGATTGTGGTGTTGTTTGTATGAATCATTATTACAGAGATTGATATCTAGCCCTTAATTCCATGGAGTAGGGGAAGTATTATCCCAAAATATGCATGTGGCACTATTTTTATCTTATAATTTAAATAAAGATATAATCTCAACACTTGGCTGGTTTCCTTGGGCAGGAATGTATCTGCTATGTAATGCAACCATTGGAACTAAATATGCAGTGCAAGCTGGAACAGAGCAGGAAGGGCAGGAAATAGTATGGTGTTTTCCCCTTCTGAAGGTCTGGCTGAGAAGTGGTTTCCCATCCAATAAATTCCAAATTCATGGGATTTTCCAGTCTGCATTGTTTAATTCAAGAATTAAAATTTAATTCAAGAGTTTTTAATATTTTATATTAAATTATTAGAGATCTTTGTGTTGTACAACCAGCTCAAGCTTTACGTTAAATGTACTTCACTGAAGAAGTGGAGAAATACTTGAATGCTAATTCACTGAAGTGTCATTAAGACAGGCAATAGCTGGATGTTGTTGAGCTAGAAAACTGCAACTTCATCATCTACAAATTGCAAATATCTGTGGTTGTTGCATGATATCACTGTTTTTGCAGAGTTAAATTGTATTGCATGTTTCTGTTCTTTAGCATGCTGTTTTTTCGTCTTAAGTATTTTTCATTGCTGAAAGTCCTGATCTCAAATACTTCAGTTTCCTTGAAATGCTTTTACTTTGTAATTGCTCACCTGTGCTCTTATTCCTAATTCTGTTTTGCCGAAGTTAATGGACTATAATTGTTTTCTTCAATGAGGATTGTTTGCATAGTCTTTTCTTGAAAATGCCAGAAAACAAGAGGTTCACTGTGTCAGTTTAGCAGTAATCACATCTGTAAGACAGTAAAAGCATTGCACCTGTCCTGCCTAAACACTTTTTGTTTTGTATTAGTGGTGAAAAGAGCTTTTAATACCTCTCAGATGGATCCTTACCCTTATACATTGAAATCCTTGGCTGTACTTCCTCTTAGATCATCTCAGCACCGCGGCCAATTTAAAGTATTCTAGGAGCAGGCATGTGGAAGTCCACCGCACAGAGCTGTCAGGTCAGTTCTTGGTTGACAAAACTGTGATCTACCACACTAAAGGCATAGAGCAGACCATCCAGGCAAAGGACACGGCTCATATTGTAGAAAATGTCATTCCTCACATATTCGACCCCTTGTTTTTGTAAACATACCAATTTTAGTAGTGTGGATTACAGTTTCTTCCCGACCGTAATTTTCCATTAGTGCCTTTTATAGGTTAATGTTTTGTGAAGACTGCAACACTGTGATTTTAAGAGACTGGGTGACTGTCTGAGCTGTGCTTACTGGCTTTGGTGAAGTCATTTACAACTCAGCAACATGACCACAAAATGAGAATGGTTCATGATAGTTCTGCTTTGGTAGCATTTAGCATCCTGTTCCACTTACTACAAGGTGGTATAAGTGATCACACAGGAACAAATTGAAAGGCAATAAGGGATTAAGCAAGTCACGGAAATACTCCATGCTTTTGGCTTAAAGATGCTTGTGGCAAATAGATGGAGAGGAAAAATAAAGCCACTGTAACACGAAACATGTTGCCGTATAGATGCAGTTTGTCACTAATAATCATAATTTGTGATTATTAGTGGAGATTTAAATAGTATTAGGGCAGATTATCATTCTGCTCCTTGCATACATGCATTCACAAACATACACACGTACACCAGTAATAGCAAACTTGGGAATCTGAGGAAACTATAGAGGAAGACATGGAATACTGATCATACAACAGAGGCTCAAGGGAATACAGTTTTTCTGCTGTGTGAGATGAAGAAACAGTATTCCTTAAACTTTGACCAAGTGTCAGAATCTTGTGATATTATGCTTTATCTCTATATAATATTCAGCTGTTAAATTACTTCACAGTTAAGTAATTCGTAAGTAGTTAGGGTTTGCATGTGTGCTTGAGGTGTGTGTGTATGCATGCGATTTGCACAAAAATGTGATGTGACACAGAAAAACAAAACACCCCCTCCCATCAAGAGCAACCAGCACAACAGAATCCCAGAAAAACAGAAGAGAATTGGTCTGACGTTACCAGAAATGCACTTAACACAAGAGTACATCTCTCAACAGTGAGAGAATTTGAAAATGTTTGGTTATGGATTGGCATACTTGTTGATGAGATCTGATCTCCACATCAAAGAAAAAATGCTGGCAGATTCCTGGCCTCAACAGAGCCGATTGCAGTAGTGACACCAAACGTGTTCGATTTTCACTTTATGTGAAAATGTGAAAATATGCAAAAGAAGAGGAATGGCTATAGTTCCCCAAGAATAACATGACTTTAACAGCTGATTTTCTGGCTGTATTTCCTTGAAGGGGAGGAGCTATGATGATATAGTGACAAAATTACTTCTGTGTAGGATGTTATGTAGAAACCTACTGGGTAGTGTGCAATGAGATGAGATTAGAGCTGCTGCAGGTGTGCAGCTTTGCAAGGTGTTAATTAGATAGCAGGTGAATATAAATAAGGAGCACAGATGGTACTTGTACATGTGATTGGGAATCAAGGGACTGTGCAAACTCTGTACTTTGTAACATAAAATGATAAAAAGGGTCCTGCTTCTTCTCTGTTTTACCTGAATGAGTCACTTACAGCTGAACAAAGTGAGTCCAGAGTATGCCTTTGATTGTAGGTCTTGAAAATCAGCAATTCCATCCTAATATGAAAGTCTAACAATGTTTCTGGACTAGAAACAGAGAAAAGCTTTTGTTGGTAACATACTCATAGAACAAAGAGCATCAGATTTTGAAACATGTGGTGGGAAAGGGAACGCAGACAAAGATAAAACAATTATTTTTCTAAAAATTGTGCAATAGGCTGCTTGAGCTTAAACTGTTTTTGAATGCCAGCTGCCCAGCAGATCCAACCTGATATTTCTTGGAAGAGAGCATGAATTTTATCTATTATTAGCAAAGTTATATAGGAAAAAAATTTCCCATGCTATCTGAGTTTACAAGATTAAGAAAAAAAAATATTTCCCTCACTACAATAGATTAAAATTCCAAATATTTTTATGATCCAGTAATCTAACAAAATTATGATTAACCAATCAAATGCTTCATCTGATTGTTTGAAAATACTTGATTCTAATTTTGATATATATATATAATTTTTAAAATAGAAATAAAATTAGCATTTAGAAATCATATATATTCTGAATCAGAAAATAAACTTTTTATTGACGATATTAAATTGAAACATATAAAGTTCAGAAAGTGTTCAAATGTGACATCATGTCTTCTTTTGAAACTGTTCATATTCGTTAACATTTTTGGTACTTACCTGGAGATTAATCTTGAAAGGAATGTTATCATTGTGCTCTGATGAGTAGACAGAGCATATTTCTTTTGGGGCTGGATTCCTTGCTTATAGTATTTTCACATTCAAATTGTATGACAGCAATTGGTGAAGGTTACTCACAATGCAAGAAAACAATTATTTAGTCCTTTTTTTTCCTTAGAATATCTATGGAGATATATTTCACAAAATTGTATTTGTTACTGTCAATAGAATATGATTTGCTCAAAAATCTATGTAGCTTGACTAGATTTGCTATTTGTTTTAGATACTTATTTTCTGTGTTTTGTTTGTGAATTTGCCAAACTGCAATGTTTAATTTTGATTACTTATTCTTGTAAGCTGTCAAAATATGGAGTGCATTAATTTAAGCACCCAAACTTGATTACTCTGATAGAACTTTCTCAGTTGAAAATAGATTTACTCTTGCAACACCTCAGTTAAAAAAAGGGATGACTTTTTTTTATTTAAGTGAAGCACTGAACCGTGGAATAATTTCACCCTTAAGGATAAGTAGGGCTTGGAATAGATTGTCAAGGGAAGTCAAAGAATTCCTTTCATGTAGTATTTATAAAAGCAGATAAAACAGCTGGCAAAACCAGGCAAACATCATAAGGTGGAGTAGAGAATATTGTGAGGTGTCAGAAATCTCTGGTTCCTTTCGTAGGGTTGTTTTTAATTCTGTGATTTAGGCAGCTGGCTGAATGGGACTGAGTGAGATTTTAATTGCAAATAATGTAATACTTTTCAGAATCTGCATATAAGTGATTCATACAAAGTCGCAGAGAAGGTACCTGGAAAAGCAAGCAATTGAGTAACAGTCTCCTGAGACCCAAATTTACGCTCACTCCATTGTACAGCCTTTCCTCCTTCAGGTAAATTAACAGACATGGAGTTGTTTCTAATTAGAGGGACACTAAATCCTTGGCTTACGATTGAGTGAGTGAGATAGGAGTATTAATCAATGACTTGATTCAAAACTCTCTAAGGCCCACAAAAAGGACTCTGATATATAAGATTTTGAATCAAGACCTTATTTTCCAAAATTAGGAATGTTTTTTGTCTGTTTTGAGCACAAATAGTTTCATCTTAATTTAGGGATGTAAAACAAAACAGTTTTGGCCTAAATGTATGTTTATCCAAAAAAGCTATGAAAATTGATCTTCTTGCAGTGATTTTCCAGGTCATTAAAAGGTAATATATTTTTTTAAAAAAGGAAGGACACACAGGGCATCAGATCCAGTTCTTCCTGTTGTTTTGAACTTTCGGTGTTCTTAAGATAAAATAAGTTTGAAAAGAAAATCAAATCAATCCTACTGAAATGAAAGTGATTTCTACAAAATAGGTGGTAAATGAATATACTATATATATGCTGTGATTTGCCTGTGAAGGGAGATAACATTTCATGCTGTAATTCATTATAGGTTTTCACTTTGTGGAGCCATGGTTCTACCCTCTCTCATGATCCAGTGAGGCTTAGCAGCTTGTATTCTACAGCCATTTGCTAAGTATCTGATATCTACTGTTTATATTTGGAGCTTGTGAAACTTCCAGAAAGTGTCAAGTTTTTAATTCCCACTCATGTAACCGGTATCTTGAATCATTTTATAATCTGTGGCTGCTGAAGAGCTCCTTGAATTTTACTCTGTTCTCAGCTTCTCAGGAGTGTGCAGTAGTGTTTAGATTTTTCTTTAAAAAGGGTAGAATGCAAGGCTGTAGGATATTTGATTTTTAATGGGCTAGAAATTTAAGAAACATAAAGAAGTGTGGTACAGAGATCAGTCCGGCTGGTCACTAGCTAATTGTGAATCGTTCCCACTGTGAGGTATGGATTGCTTTATGAGCTGAGGTGCTATTGCTATAGCAGGGTAAATATTGTGTAGCATTCCTCCTAGCCAGGATGAGCATTCCTACCTCTAACCTGAATTAATATTCAATTCTTAAAAGTAATGTACCATGCAGCAGGGGAGCCTTTGGTTAGGGTGGTAATAAAAAGAAGCTTAATTGGAAATTCTTCTGATAACTTTCATGTAGTGTACATTATTCGCCTGGGGTAGGTTCTCACCTCCATTAGTTTTCTGACTGATGGAACACATTTACATTCTGCAGTCTCTGTAAGTACAGGATGATTTTTTTTTTTTCTGGTATTTTCCTCAATATCCTTGCATTTTTTTCCTTGCTCCAGTAACACAGGCTGATGTAACAATCTGGTGTGTATTGCTTAAAACTACTTCCATTGTCTTTAGACAGGTTGGCTGCCAGTTCAAATGGATTTGTTGAAACAGAGTGCTTTTACCAGGCTACACTCACTTCTTCTCTTAGCAACAAGAGGTTCTGACGTTAGTAAGCTTATTTTGGAAAGCTCTACTCTGCTCAGTGCAGTATCAGAGCACCCCAAGGGCTTGAAGTTGAACTTTTAAAGCTTGCAAATTAATTGACAAGCTGCAGAAGCCACGCAGAGACGAAGCAAATAATTGTTTCCCCATTTAAAAGATCTGTAAATACTGTAAATAAAGGACTTAGGGTAGCAATTAAGATGCAGTAACGAGTCAAATATCCAGTTTGCTATTGATTTACGCTGACATATTACAATCAAAATAATATTAGAATGGCCTAATGGCATCGAGAAGCCTTTGGCTGAAGTTAAGCGGTACATATCAACAAAATCAGTAGCAGATGCTGACAAAAATAGAATTAAATAATTGTAGAAAAAGACCACAATTGATTTGAGAGAACAAGGAAAAAAAAAAAAAAGAAAAAAGGGGGAAATTGTAGTGTAACAGTTTCCTGGCCCCTTTTTTCCCCCAAGCATCAGGTGAGTAAAGTTTTATTTATAAGAATGTTTACAGAAGGCCGAAAACTTGAAGCGTAGATAAATATTGCTGAGAATCCTCGGGCCAGGAAAGCTTCCAAGGGCTTTTCCAAAGCTCATTTTGTGAGCCTCAAAGGAAAAGATGGAGAATTTGGCTATGAAAGGAGAAAGAAAACAATAAATCTTAATAATAAGGGGTAATAATAGTACAGATTTCAGTGTGATTTCACTGTGAATATTCACTTACTTTAAGCGCTTGCCTCAATTGTTTTGCTGAGCTAGAGCCTGACTGAGGACAGTCTTGAATAGCAGAACTGGCAGACTGTATGCGAAAGAAAATACTCAAGACTGTGTTTTTGCTTCATCTCCAGCTTTCCTAAGTATTTTTCATGTCTGCTCCTTAAGAATGACTCCCTTTGGCAAGGTTTTGATCCCACCTAGCAACACTCGGCACTGTATCAGTTCTCGCTGACTTCAGCAGGGCGCAAGAGCACTGAGCATCTTACAAGACACGCAGAGTACTGCAAAAAGACGAAACCCACAGAGTGCTTGCACAAGAGGTGGTTTCTCAGAACTGGAAAGAGGTGGTGGCTCTTTGGGAAGAGGAATTTGAAACAACCAGATGTTGCCTCTGGGAGAGCAGCATGCTTGTTTCAGAAATTATACAGGTCGGCGTTGGCACTAGAGAGAGAGCAGACTCGGTAAACCCTTGAGAGTGCTATGCTTGTAGGACATTTATTGCTGCAGAAGAGACTTACAGTCACCATCTGAAAACAAAGCAAGTTCAAAGGGAAAACCCTTCTGAACTAATTTTTTTTAAAGCAATCTTTCTAAAGTATTTTTTTAAGATCTAGTACTACTTCCGTATTAACATTGTTTGTCTTTTAAGCTTATAAGACTGTAGTACCGGAAAAGTCATTTTCGGATAAAATCAGGAGTATTCACAGGGATTTTATATGTAAACTACCTCATAAAACTACAGCTCCAGCTGCTGGCAGATTTTCCTGAATTTTCTTAGCCATGTGAATAGGAGAAAACATGAAGGTGAAAAAACCCTAAGAAAATATCATTTTCTGCATAGAAAAAAATAATAAATAAATGTAAAAATCCACTGTTCCTAATTTTTCCTATGCTCCTTTTTTATTTAGAGATCATACCATCCCCTTTTCAAGAACCACCTTGCATAAGGTACCCAGTGTGTTCTAGCTTGTTATAAATCATGGACTAGTGGACTAGGCTGATATGCTGACTCACTATGCTGATTTGCACAAGCTGTATATATGACTTACCTAGACATCATTAAAGTCTCCTGATTCATCCTTGCGTCTGACTGTCCAGAGGAATGAGTGGACTGCAGCTTTCAAACTGAGAGATAAAACAAAGCTGCTAATTTAGACGGAACTCATATTGCTTTCATTGTCTTTGGTGAAATAAAGTTGAACATGAATTCTTAGGCAGACGGGAGGACTGGGCTCATGGCATCTCTCCACGCATTAAACCCAAACCAAAATTAAATGCTAAAAGCTGTTAGAGATAGCAAGAGTAGTGACAAAGAGTAAAATACTTGCCTTTATAAACAGACCAGATAGATAGCAGATAATCAGAACATTTTTTCCCAATATATTTATTACTTATTTTGTGGCTGTTGTATTTTCATAAAAGACTACTATAAATCTGAAAAAAATTAAATACATTTCAGTACACAACAAATCTGCAATTCTTATGTGCAGGGATATATTTATTGCAATTAGTTTTAGACTAGTCCTATATCATTGCTCCATTAGCCTGGTATTCTCTCGTAATAAAGAAAGAAAAGATGTGGTAATTAATTCTGATTGTGCTAAGCAGATCAAGCAACACTAACTTTTTAGGTTCCTTTTTCATCAATTGATTACTGATAAGTGCTTCATTTTGCTTACTCAACAGCAGATATTTCTTTGTAGATGTTCATTCAAAAGTACTCCCAGTAGACTTCTATTCGGGGAGTATAATGATGAGTCCTAGGAAAACAGAGCATGTATGCTCTACGTAATGTGTGTGCTTTGCTGAATGGACAACATATACTAAGTTATTGAGAAATGTGCAGTTTGTCCCAATACAGAGCAAAGCCTTCCATAATTTAAGAAATACAAAGGCCTTATTTTATTCTCAAAAGTTCTAAATGCTTCCTAAATGAATTACTTTTCTCTATAAGTAATAGTTTAATACTATAAATTACTCATTCAAGCAAATAATCTCTGCCTTTTCAAGATTCATTGAGACTAATGAACTAATTTATCATAGGTAAATTTAGTTATTGTTATGGTTGCCATGCTCTTCTACTTCTTCATATTTTCATTTTCTTCTAAATTTGCCAAATGTGAATCATTTTGGTTGGTACTTCTGAGGCTGGATTGATCCTTGAATCAGATTTTTTGAGACAAAAGCTAAGGAACAAAATATGTTCCCTCATCTATCTGTAAATAATAATAATATTAACTGGAAATGCCTATGTATCATGGATTGTTATTATAATTATATGTATCTTTATAACAATAAGTGCTGTTGCTTATGCTTGAAGAATGAACATAGTATGTGAACTGGGTATGTAGTGCTGCTATAAACATGTCTTCTGTCATCCTAGTTAAAATTTGCAGGAATTTGGCCACATTAGAAACCTAAGAAAAAATGTGGTTTGTTGTGTGGAGACCTATTTTCACAGTTGTCTTCCCTGAATATTCCATCTGCAATGAACGTGCAGTCTCAGCCTTACCTTAGCTGCAGTTATACTCTTCTTCTGTAGCTATGTCTGGCATGCATATTTGAAATGAGGGAAAGGATATTATCTTTTTCCCTGAGTTCTGAAGTAGGTATAGGATCTATATAGGAAGAAGCAGTTTAATCTGAATGAAGACAGAATGGGAACCAGCTCCTCATTACTTTGTGGTTGAGTGCATTGAGATGGAGTGAGGAAAGGTGTGAGTGAGATAAGGTAAGAGGGAGGAGGGTGGTCACAATGGAGCTGATGATAAAAACCTTGAATAAAAGGTATGAATAAAATCCCCAGGAATGGGTAGTTTAGGAGGGGACTGGGCATTGAAGTGAAGAAAAGTAGGGGACTGATAACTCAAGAAAATGATCAAGTAAGGGTAAAAAATTGAAAGGTAGAACGCAAGTGATAGTAGGAAAGGAAGAG
Source organism: Struthio camelus (assembly GCF_040807025.1). Classification (NCBI taxonomy): domain Eukaryota; kingdom Metazoa; phylum Chordata; class Aves; order Struthioniformes; family Struthionidae; genus Struthio; species Struthio camelus. The sequence goes on along the minus strand of NC_090942.1, from coordinate 146,207,936 downwards.
CTGTATCAGTAAAATGAGGAAAAGTTGAAACTTCCTGGAACAGGTGAAATTGAAATTGAACAAGAAGTTCATTGAGTGAGATTGCAACTGGGATCCAGGGAGCTGAAGAAGTATAGGCTGATGAGTGACTGCAGGCTAACAGGAGAAGTGAACACTCAGAAATAGGTGGACAAAAATACGAAAGGCAGGCAGCTGGAAAGGCGAGTAGGTCAAGGAAGATGGCACTTGGAATGGGAGCACATCAAGGTTAGGAGGAATCAGCAGTGTGATGGAACACTAGATGGCACATAGCTACATTTACATATCCTCTCTAGTGTATTTTTAACTGTATTTTTTCAGCCTCCTGTCTCTCATGCCTTTGTCTTTAACACAGTGAGATCTTATGATTCTCTTATTTGTAGACCAAGATCTGGAGCACACTACTTTGTACACTAATTGCCATTACCCAGTAAATCTGACAATGTGAAGGACAGAGGTTTTCCTTTTGGGAGCTTACAAGCAGTATAATACAGTTTCTCAGAACCTACCTGTTTTCATTTTACTTAACCATAAAAATACAGGAAAGTAGAAGAATAAACATTTTAAAATAGCTAAAGATTTATGTGTTCATCCTACATGTGCAGGAGACCCAAACCTTCACATTGGATCTCAGAACTTCCCGTCTTATAGGGAAGTCCTCCCCTCTCTCCACAAGAGAGGAGGACATCCTGTCTCTTTAGGACATCCTGCAATTTTTCAAAAGGGAGATTTGATCCCTTTGAAAAATTGGCAGGCTAATCCAACAGAAAGACCAGGCAAAGTCTTCAAATTAAAAGGGTCCTTAAAGTACTTCTCAGTAAAATTACTGGAAGATTAAATTCAAAGTTATTACAAGCAGATCAAAAAGTATATGATCAAAAGAGCCTGAAGTCCATGGAGTGGGACATTAAGGGCCATCCTTGGGAGACTGAGAAAAACAAGAACTTTCTCTTCAAAGCTAGGAATAAAACAGACCATTCCTAAGTCTCTGTTATTATAAAATATCCAGTGAAACCTGCTGATAAAACAGTATTTCTGGGGCCAACGCTTGTCCACAAAAAAGATAGCAACTTACTGCTTCTAACTGAGGTTGTGGTTTCATAGCCCCTGATCTGTTGTGGGTGCTCACTGACCATTCAGTGATAATCCAGAAAAGAAAATGCAGGCTTTTATTTTTTCTCTCAGACTGCTTTTAAGCTAGGAGTAGGTGGGTCCAGGCCTCCACAGAAGCATGGCCTGAGGCAGCCCCAGTGTCACAGGATGGTACTGTGAGCCTGCAGGTCACAGCCCTGCTGATCACTCACGTGGCAGTCAGGATGATGAGATTGGATGGAATTTTTTTTCTCATTTTATTAGGGGGCTAATCCTACAATTTACAAATAGTAGCTGTATTAAGCAAACATAACAAAGGATCAAAAATTAAGCTTGAAAGATTAGGGAATGTCAGAATTACAGCTGATTGAGTAACCTTCTTTTAACCCTATCGGGCGCCTGCGATATGACTTACTCTTTAATTACATGTTCACGTACTATTTTTCCACAGTAACCCTCCTTCATTTAGTTAATAGGACAGCTCTGCTCCAAGGATGGCCCAAGCCTGTGCAATTAAAAGGGCTGATAGCTTATACCTGGAACCACAGTTTTTCACACCTTAATTCTCCACGTCTAAAAAGGATATAATAGTACCTTGTTATCCGTGTTGTGAAAATGACTTAATTGATGTTTGTGCAGCACTTGGCTACTACAGCAGGCTACAGGAAAGCCCAGGAGGAAAACAGCAATTTTGCATCTAAGGAGGGCCGTGAGTCACATGCATTATAGAGGGCGTGGGCCATGGTTTGGACAATGAGCAATAAACAAAATGTAGGAACAGAACAAATCAGTAGTGGCATCAGCTATCACAGTCTGGGTGCACCTGATTTTGGCAGGTAAGCGGATTGTAGCTCATCGGCTTGGAAGGTAAAGGAGAGGAAAGAGGAGGAGCTCAAAAGTAAAATAGTTCAGTCCATGCACTGTAGAGGACAGAAATTTAGTGGACGGACAGAAAAGCATTCGTGACTGGGAAAGTAAGAAATGCAGCATACTCCAAGATTTGCACAGGACACTTTACTTTGACGTTTGCTAGCTTTTGAGTGCTAGGCCTTACAACCTAACCTATAACCTATCCTATAACATATCCTCCTTTTTTTTTGTATGTAATTCCTTAATTTCTATCCATTCAAAGAAATATCTTAACTCTGCTCTGGATTGTTCTTTGGCAACCCTTAAATAAACAGCCATGAAACAGACATCTCTTTCCACAGAATCCGTTGATAACCACAAGCATTCAAGATCTATATCATAATCCATTCCTGCTAATGGAAGCCTAGCTGGTTGCAGCAGTCCTTGGAGTTTCTCAACTAAATCTTTACTTGATGTTCTAGGTGAGATGGCTGTTAAAAGAAAACCTCGGCAAAAGCTGAAAAGCCCTATAAAGATACCACCTGATTAGGGTGTCTAAATCAAGCATCTCTGTGGTCATACCTGGCAGGATGGTTTCAGTTCAGTAACTCTTAGCTCATTCAGGACTGTAGAAGACAAAACAAATCCCTAAAATCCACTTGTTTTTTCAGAAAGCTGGAGGCAAAGCCAAAAGCACTGTCAAGAATAATAGCATAAATTGCTCATAGTAAAATATGCCAAAGAAAGCTACTAAATTTTGTACCACTGTCACTTATCAGCTGGAAGTAAAATAGAGTCCCTACAAGTCACAAGTCTTCTAATTCAGAAATGTAATATTTATAAATTAAAGCTTTAAGTTCTCAATTGCAAGTAAACCAGGAAAACCCCACTGACATTTTGGTGAAGAAAACATGTTTCTGCATCTGTTATGTGACCTGATAATTGTTGGCAAATAGATCAAAGAAAAAATCACTGCAAATAGCAACAACTGCCTAAAAAGAGATAGAGTCAATGATTCATAATAAACTGAGAGACAGGGAGAAGAAATGCCAAACAACACTTTTCTCTCAGTTCTGTCTACTTTTCTATGCAATCTTATATATTTATTTATTCTTTTTCTATGTTAGCTACATTTAACCCTACTTAATTCTCAATAACAGTAAGAAGCTCTTAAGACTACTATCTAAAAAGTAAGAGTTTCTATAGTATTCTATCCATATTCATAGTGAATTCCATATTTTCCATGATGTTTTCTCATGTTTGTCTTACATATAGTAACAGCTAAAAAAGAATATTTAAAAATGAAAGTTTAAAACTACCAAAGCTGTCTGAGACCTGCCTATGAATAAAAGGTGCTTTTAGGATCATTTACGAAAGTATGCCATGCCATAAAGATCTCTAAAGGTAGTGTGAGTGCTCAGGAGGGATTCAGGCAGCAGTATTTTCTTCATACCACATACCGGAGCATGCACCCCACTATGCTATTACCAGAGGGGTGAATTCTGTATTTAAAAATTGTATGAGTCAGGTGCAATATGTCCAGATCCCAGGATGGTTATTCCAGGAAAAAATAGGAAACACTTGGTTATTCTCCTACCTTTATTTTGTAGAGAAGAGGAAAAGGTCATTGTGAAGAAGCTTTGTCTCTGTGTCCAGTAAGCTCTTCTGACTAGCAAACAGGTCAGGGTTTCTTTTGTGCTCACTGAGTCTCTGGCCCTTCTTCTGCGCTCCTGCAAGAGGAAATGCCAAAGCTGAGCGATTCTCAGTGATATAGGCAAACAGGAACTGTCTCACCCCAGATTTAAGCCCCTGGGGACGAGGGGTGTAGGGAAGAACCCAGATGGGATAAAAACTACATGACAAGCTCCAGGCAGCCAGGCTGGTGGATTTCGGCCATGGCAAAGGGAGAAGTAGTGTCAGTGAACAGTGCTATGGAGAGGGTCAGCACTCTCGACAGGAGTCACAATCTCCAATCCTCCAAAGGCTGCTGTGACACAGTGACCAGCATCACTTTCCAGTATCTCAACAAAAGCAAAGTCAATCAAGGAGTCATGGTTATTTTGTGTCTTTCAGTTTGTCTATCTTCCTATGCCTAAAGACGGTGTTTCCTCTACCTTTAGCCTGCTTAGAGTTACAGACAGGCTGAGCAGGGGAACTTTTTGCTTTATCTGCCCAATGGTTAAAACAAGAGAGTTTAAGTAAAGTCCTTGTAGCTTTGTTTCCCGACTTCTCAAAACTGAGTTCTGTTTTTAACATTTAAAATCCTATTAATAACAAGACAGAAGTCAGGGAAAAACCAACAACAGTAAACCAACCTCTATAAAAAATGGTCTCTTTCAAGAGATTTATATAAAAGGATTTTCTTCTGCTATGTACTTTGCTTGCCATAGTACTTTAGAAGGAAAATAGGTTTGTCAGGAGATATATAATGGGGTTAAATTACACATTACTGAACATTTAAAACGGGTATGGATTTACTGGTTGAGGTGGAGCAGATTTCAGATCCCACCTATTAGACCTCAGAAGTGGAAGGTGAGTGAAGCGTCTGTCTCATTCCGTCCCAATTTAGAGTGGGCTACACAAAAGCCTTTATATCTGATCTTTCTCCATATTGTTTCCACTGTTTGTTTGCATTTTTACTTGTCTGTGAAGAACTGAAAGGTTGCATCACACCATGATTTCCTTGCTCAGATGAAAATACAGTGGTACAAATGTAGCTTTCTTTTCTTTTTTCACAAAAAAATAAGAAGAATAATGAATAGGAATTAGTTCACTTTACTCCGTCAAGTAGTCGATTAACTCAAATCAGTTCAGAATATGAAATGATTTATCTTCTAAATCCTGTGCCTGACAGCCTACTTTTCCCCATATTTCCAACTGTTCTGCCTCCTATCTCTATTTTGTCCAAATTCACATTACAGAGAAGCAGCTACAAAAGAAGAGATCACTAAGATCCCTGCTATCACCAAATGTGAGGTCAGCTGTGTGTCAGATGAAGAGTATAAGGAGCTATTTTGTTCCCATAAAAAGGAGGACCCATAAGGGCAATATGCTAGGTAAGAAAGAAGAGGGGAGAAAGTGGTTTCCAGCCTCTAACTACACCTCTTCTTTGTGGTGACTGAAATATAAGCACCTTCCGACCTGGATGTCCTTCTTTCAATCTCCTGCAGATTTCCACTGGTTCTCCTCCTTCCTCTCTCTCACGGAGGTTTCCTCTAACCGTTTCAGTTTTTTAGACTTTTTAGAAATAAATAAGCAAACTCAACTTCCTCTCATTTTCTGCTTGCTGTTTGTTTACTTTATGCCTTATGTATAATTCCCTGTGGTCTTCACCACTCCCATGCCTTTGCTTTTATCAAGCTTTGTTTCTAAGGACTGCCACATTTGGAAATACAGGCTAAAATGTAATTATGCCTGGAACATCGTGTATGAGAACGCTGAGTTGCTGTCTGTTTTAGACACACACAAGTATCCCTGCTGCCAAGGGTGATTAGAGGAAGAGCAATCTTGTTTGTATCTCTAAACCCAAAATGGGGGTTCTGCCTATGTGTGAGTATAAATATAGGGTTGCTCTTATTCCACCTCAAGCCCTCCTATCCCAGAATTACTTCCCATCCTTTTCACCTATTCACCACAGACCCCCTCACTTTTGCCATGCCCCCTTTTTCCACCTGCTCCCAAGCAGCCTCCTACTCCAAATTGCCCCCAACCACCTTCCTTTCTACCCCTACCTGAGGGGAGTCCCCGTTCTCGCAGGAGAAGGCTGTTCCTGCTAGCCTCGTCTTCCACTTCTTTGCAACCTCCAAGCTTCTTCAGCTTTTACTTTTACCTGCCCAGTAATAGCTATTGCCACTCTTGGCCTGCATGCAGAGACCCTTTCTGTACTCCTGTTGGTTGCCAGCCACTGTATTTGCCCTTCTGCGCTCTGAACAAACTGTTAGATCTTGGGTAGACCCTTAAGAATGCAGTCACCAAACACAAATATGTCCAGGTGGGATTAGTTTTGCAAAAGGAGAAAGAAACAGATATTCTCTCTCTTTTTTTGCCCTCTTTGGTTCCATTCCATCTATCTATCAATGTATCTATCTTTTTCTTCTTCCCTCCCTCCCTCCTTCCCTTCCTTCCCTCTCTTTTTTCTTTTTCTTTCTCTTTCTTTCTTTCTTTATTTGATTAAAGCCACTTCCAGTTCTAAATTTTTATTAGACAACATAGTTTTGCTGTTTGACTCCCAGGAGAATCACTGGATACTTGTTTGGGTCAACATATATGAAAGTAAAGAAGTGCAAGTAATTTGAATAAAACACTTTCACAAGCTCACTCAAAACAATGAGATTGGATCAGCTTTCCACATTCCTGTTCAGCTGGTTATGAAGCATCCTTAGCTAGTTAGTTCTGCTGGGTATATCAAACGTGTTTCTGTATCTTTCCTGACAATCTGTTAGGGTTTCTAGTTTTCAACAGTAAAATACTTAATAGTAGTGAACATTTGTAATACGATATAGTGATAGCATTTTCTCCTCTGTTGCCAAATGGATTGTTTTGAAAGTGGATTTTTTGCAGTGAATAGTAGTGACGTTCTCTGAAGGCATCAAATGCAAAAATTACTTTACAGAAATATGGTGGCAAGAAAGATTAATAAAACAAAAAGATATTTAGAAGGGCTTTGACATATTTAAGCAACATCTCAGCGTTTTTTTTTAATTTCAAAGAATAGGTTTATGATCTCAGGAAACCTATTTAAGAGCATGTCTTAGTGCAATAGTGCAGTGTGGGTAAAATGAAAATAAATGTAAAGTGGAAATCTTTAGAAATATCTTGCAGATATAGTCATAAAGTCTCCTCCTTTCTATTTTTGGCTGAGCGAAATTGAAGGAGAAAAGTATTCAAAGGTTTTTTTTTTAATTCTTTTCATCATTTTATTAATAATATTTAGTCAGTTATACCAAAAAGTTAATGAGAATACAGATGAAAGAGTGTTTGACAAGGTGCTAAGGCACATATTTTTGAAAATTCTCTCACTTCTCACCTATGAAGTCAGGTGAACATTAAAAAGCCAAGTGAACGATCAGTGGCTTCATTCAGTGAGTAAACCAAAAGAAAAACAAAGGCTTATATCAAATCAAATTTTATTTTGCCCTACTTTCTTTTAAGATACTTTTCCAAAAAGAATTGAAATATTAAAACTAAAATTAAACTGAAAATAATAGCACTACAAATAATTTTAAAACAGGAGACCTAAGTGAAGTGTTTCAGCTTCTCACAATTCCCCTCACCTTCTGCTGAATTAGCCCCTACTCTGTGAATAATCATTTCACTCAGTTCCAGTCCATGTTTGTTTTGTTTTGTTTTTCCCTACAGAATGCAGTATTTATCAAAAAACTTTGTAGGATTTATAGATGACACTAGTGTGTACAGATGACAGAAAAGGTAACCTCAAGTCCTCCTGGGAGCCGCTACTCTAATAGGCATTGGTGAATTGTCATGCTGCACTGAAGGACTATATGATAAAACCTGAAACCTGTTCCTCTCCCAACTTCGCTGGCCAAAACCCTCGTACCATTGGTGTGCTCTCAGTTCGTGAAGAGGGGTGAAACTATCAGCTTCAACTGCCTCTCTAAGCTCTCTGGAGTTCAGCTGTTCATGCAGTCTGCAGCCTTGCAGCATTGTATGAGCTCAGTACTATGCAGTGAGAAAGAAGGATCAGAGGTGAGCGGAAAGAAGCTTCAAAGGAGAAGAGGGAGAGAGCAGTGGTAGAGGGGAAGAGGATAGTGCTGGACCAGCAGCAGAGACTCTGCAGGAGAGATCCACTGGCCAGAGAGGGTAAAAGCATTTTTCCTCTTCTTGATCCTACAACATCAAGGTCCACTTTACAGTAATATAAGAAGTTCTTTTCGTCTTGGTACACTGATGGTAGGGATAAGCTAAACCCAGTAGTAGAATCAGTGAGGATTCAATCCATGTGTGGCAGCAAAGCAATGTGTCCTTAGTTCCAGCACTGTGCTTGACAGCACCCCCTGAAAGAATATCAGTTTTGATGCGTGAGATGTGGGTGGTTTAAAAGGCTAGACAGCTGTCAGATGGCCCAAAGGAGGAAGAGGAGGATATGGAAACAGACCTGGGGTCTGATGAAAATCACCATAATATATTTTGCTGGGGAATGTTCAGCTGCTAACTGTGAGAAGGTTTTTGCTACAGGGGTTTATTATTTTGAGGAACTTGTCACACAGGAATGGGGAAGATGGCAAAGCACTGGCTATTGGGTATAATAGCGAGGACCTTGCTCCAGTGTAGCTGCAGTGGAGCCTGCTGAGCTGGAGAGGCCTAAGCAGTGCCTGTAAAGTTACTGGAAAGCAAAGATGAATCCTATGAGCTTTCTCATCATTCCCACTCTTTGCACTGGGGAAGTTACTAGCCAGCCTGCCCCATTTGTAGATACCCAAGACTGAACTCTTTTTCCCTCCCCCCCCCCCCCTCTCTCTTTCAGTTTGTGTGGATTCACTTCCTTGGAGTATTTTAAGACAGTGACTACCAAGATAATTTGATTCAATATTTCATTTATAGCCTCACCCAAGTTTCACAACCCTGAACATAAGGCCTGGTCTTGTTTGGTAAGGAGAACTCCCACCAACTGAATTGCATGGAGTTTCATAACAGGGACTTTACATTTGCATAGTTTCCCCATAGCCCGTCCTGCATAGCCAGGAACTAATGTCTTGTCGTATCAATCTTGCAATGGTTGTGTCACATCAAATCCTGTTACAGGATAAAACAATGAATATTACTATTTTTTTAAGAATGTCAAAGGGTGTGCAAATTTTGACTTGCCTTTTTGGTCTTGGAATAAAAATAACACGAAGAGATTTAACATGTTCCTTAAAATTATGTTTATTTCTTGCATGGACTAATTGCTAGTTTGATCTGCACCATCAGGGAATTTGTAAAGGAAAATATACTTTTTTCTTCCTTTTGGAGAACAAGTGTCACTGTTCCCAGATGAAAATGAGTTTCTCAGGGGAGTTAATTATCAAAGTCATCTGTGATATATTGGTCCTTGAATCTCTGGTGCTGCACAGCTGTAACAGAGAAATAACAGCTGATGTTAATGTACATTTTTATTGTTTGATCAGTTAGCATTTGATGCAGTTCTGAAGTACAGACTTTTTTTTAGTTACAAAGCAGAATACTGCTGTGACTGAAAGGTGTCTCTGTGTGTGCATGTGTGCGTGTGTGCGTTGAAAAGAACAATACCATAAAGGGCTGGAACTGGGAAAGTTCTCTGAACTACAAGACATAGTATGAAAGCTGTGTAATGGTAGGGAAATATTAAAAAGTTGATGAGAATATCTGAAAGCCGCTAATCTTGTTACTTTTGCCACTGCTGTTGTTGCTTTTTTAGACTTAGTTACTGCTTTTGTTTTGATAGCAGCATGTAAGAGAAAAAGGCTGCAGGCTATGGCTAATTAAGGCTATAGCATCCTTCATGATGGGGATTATATGTTTTGGCCATGACAAGTCACACTTTTAATGTATTAATTTGAGTTCTAGATCCAAACTAATAACATAGGAATATAGGAACGGGCACAGACAAACAGAAGAAAAGCCATCTACTCTGTTAAGCTCTTTCTCTCAGTGGTTAATGCTGGGTATTACACAAGAAGACAAAAAGAGAAAAGCAACTGCTTCCAACTTATAAACAGATGGATCATCTCTGTAGTTTTATATCGTAAGGGGTAACTTCTTGGAATTTGAAGATTCAGGTCAACGTGATTTATAATGTGATATGATTAAAAAGAAATTGGTTTTGACTCTGCTGTTTAATATCCAGTGTCAACAGATGTGGCAAAACTATTTGTGAGTCAGAATTTGTATAAGCAAGCGAGACAGTTGTGACATCTTTCTCCAGATCGATTACAGGAGAAGTACTTGCTGTTCTGGCACCCAGAGAAGGAATTACTCCTATAATACATCATTAACATATCAGACAGCAGATTTAAAACAAACAAAGGACTTTTTTCTTTCAATAGATAATTAACTTATGGAACCCATTGCCGCTGGATGTTGTAGAGTCCAAAGGCTCACTCCTTAAAAGGAGTTAGAAAATTTTGCTGGGAATACAGCACATCAGTGGCTTTTAAACGTGATGGTCTAGTTACAGCTCCTTGCTCTGCAATCTCCTCAACTTGACAGAAGGATTGCTCTGTCCTTGCCCTCTTTTAATATTTTTAATGTGTTGGTATATGCTACTGTTTACTGGTGGAAAAACGATACTGGGCTAGATGGGCTTTTGCTCTGGCACAGCGTGATAGATAACTCTTATGTTCTTGTTATGAACTGAGGAAGCACACAGCTGCAGAATCCCAAACCCGACTAACGATATCGTTTGCCCTAGCTTATCCTATTTAGAAATATATGAGTTTTCTGCCAAAGTCCACCTTGTCCAGCATGTCAAATGGATTAGGTACTTGGGGTTGGATTTAGGAGGATTCAGCCTTTTCCTACTTCTAACAGTGGCTTACTGAATAATTGGTAGAAGACATTTTCCGTTTTGTATCTCAGTTTCTCTCTGTGAAGATAGGAGAAAAGGACACAGGCCTGCACTTAGATATTCTTATTAAAATTCCTGCAAAAACCTCTCATTGGTTTTAATAATAACCTCTTATTATTATGTCAGTGTGACTTATTTGCAGTAAGCTACTTACATAGTCTTATTTCAGTAAAATTCATGCCTATAGAGAAAGCACTAGTACAAGACCAAGAAAAGGCCAATGAAATCTTATTCAAGCCTATTTTAGGTTTTAAGCATACCAAATATTCACAAATACTTTATTTGAGTACCCACTCTAAATTACTGGTATCACATCTGTACAAATTTTGGAGCAAGCATAAAGTCACTCAGTCTTCTCTTTTTTCTGTTCTCTGAATTTCTATTCTCTTCTATATACCAGCTAAGCTCTGACATAGTTTTATCAAATATTTTTGTCATTCTCTTTCCTTAATCCCTTCCCCTTGATTCCTTCCCCTTCCCTTTTTTTAATACCCTTTTATCTGTTTCTTTCAAACTTTTTCTAGTTCTAGTCTCTTCCCTTCTCCTCCCTTCCCCCCATCTTTTTTTTAAGTTGCTTATGCTGAAGCTATTACCTCTGGCATCTGCCTTGTGACTCTAGCAGTCTGACTTTCTATCTAAAAATCTAAGTCCAGCTGTAAAAGTAAGACTTCCAGCTCTCAAAGCATGCTGGTGAACTGCAGGACTTTTATAATCGATGGCTCTTTCGGAGTACCAGCACCCTCTACTGGGACAAAACATGATTCAGTTTCTGGGCCTCTGTATAGTGAGAACAAAACCTTTAGGAGGGATTTCTTCCTAAAAGATTTCCACTTTCTTACTGTTGCCTTCACTGTGTATTCTAGAAATGCAGAAGTCTGGGTCCTTTTCTATTGCTTAGACTAGAACTGGAGGAGACCACTGACTCCTAATGCCTTCTGTAGTTGGGCTTTGTTGATCTTCAGGGTTAGTTCACTGCCTTGGAGGGAAAGGGTTTTCAACGTTTCTGTAGGAACACTCGGAGAAAGAAGCAGGTAATCTCAAAGAAAGAAACGTAAGATCGATTTTGAGACCCTTTATATTTTTACCAAGCCTCTTCCATGGATTATATGAAAATATTTTCTCATGTGAAAGAAAAAAAAAACAGGATAGAAATGAGCCTGAAAGGTTACTTGTTTTTATAATGCAATCACTGATAACCTAAACACTTTGTATTTCCATGGGGGATTAAAAAAGGAAGAAAGACAGTTTACCTCTCCTGTGGAGCTGAAGCGGTAAAACAATGCTCAAGGAATTATTTAATTAAAATGTATATAATGAATTGAAAAGACACAACATTAAGGCTTTGTTGTTCAGCAGTTAGTGATCACTAAGGAGTGGTTTATAACTAACACAATCAAGTGTGGCGTAATCTGGCATGTTAAAAATCCAATTATATTGCAACTGCATATTCTTTCACTTCAGTCTAGAAAAAGAAACTCCAAAATGGGCATAATTCATGGTAAGAACCCTCAGAGGGGTTCCCAGACTTGTTTCTTCACAAGGTTTTTCTGCTAATGAAGTAGAGCAGTTTCTCTTGTAGGAGATCATCAACCATGACAACCGGGAAGAGGGAATTAGAACTCAAAATTTAATAATAGGTTCATTCAGTCTTGGCAGAGCCGCCCCTACTGGGGTGGGCAGAAGCCAGACTGCTGGCTGGCAAGTAGAATGAGGGTTGAAGATAAATTGGGTGGGTAAGGAAGAGAAAAGTAGTCAAAGCAACAGAAGTGGGAAATTGCTATATAACAAGTCATGGCTTAATAACCTAAAACGGCTTTCAAACAGCCGTTATCTGTGACAAAGTACCAGAGCTTATAAGAGATGAACTGAGGTGCTGCAAAAAACTTTATTCAGTGAATGCTAGAGATGCTGCATATCCACAACTTCCATTGGATTTGATGGGATTTTTAAGTCTTCCACATTTGCAAAACAGTCAAAAGAAGTATTTCTTAACTAAGTGAAAAATACCTTGAGAAGAGGAGACTACGTTCTGTTCAGCTGAAGATCTGCAATGAAGTGCTATGTGTAGCTATTTTAAATCTGCTTCTAAGAAAATATATTCAAAGTTCAGACTATACATGAAAATCATTTCTAAGTATAGTGGAAAAGACGGAATAAAAACATCAGGAATTCAGACGACTGAATAAACAAGCCATAAACAAGAGGATCTAGACAAGTGTGGGAGGAGGAGTATTTGAGTGTCGTGAGCAGGGTCTTGAAGAGGGTAGGTTTCGTATGATATTAACAAGACGCATACTGTTGTCATAAAGGCAAAAAAAAAGTATTAAGAGAAAAGTTAAGTCTAATATTGAATAAGGTTCATAAACGATCACAACAAATTACAAATTAGCTCACATTAGAGGTTATTAAAGCCTAAAAAAAAAAAAAGATAGAAAACGGTAAATGGAAAGAACTTATGTTAGAGGGGAAGAAAAAAATAAATAAGATTATGTAAATAAAGTGGAAAGAAAAAGGTGGTAATAGGTGCAAAGTTGAGTAAAATAAAAATGAGAAGAGCAGATCTTCTGAAGGTCATGGTTTAAAAATTGGTTTAAAAAAATTGTTTGGTGAAAAACACTGTAATATTTGAATAAAATATTCAAATGGTAGTTTGAATGGTGCCAAATAGTGCATCTGGTAATTAGTGTTTTGATTAACTTCAAGGCTTGAGTAGTAATGGTACTTATGAGCAGAATAGCATTTACTTATCAGGAATATATGTACAACTTACTGAATTTTAATCAGTTTCATGTATATACTGTTCAAGTGAATGACCTTCAGATATTGCAGTACCACCTTTTTGGCAAATTACAAATAAACTTCCAGAGCAGCTGGTATACTTCAGTCTGTGCTAATATGTGCAAGTGTCTGAAGTGGTTTATTTTGCAAAGCTTTTACGTTATGGAAGATCTGTCGTGTGTTCAGATCAGGTCAGATTAAAAATAGCTGAAATATTGCTGAAAAAACAGTGAGTCAAAGAAATTGTCTCAATGAGCAAAATTCACCACTGAGAAAGTTCCACTGTCCAGCCCTAGTCTTCAAAGACTATCTGTCCCTATGCAAGCCAATATATAAAAGCACATATAAAGGAAATGATCTCAAAGTTTGCAATAGTCAATTCTACTTCTAATGTTTTTAGCATTTACTTTTCTGAGTTCTCTTCTGGAGAACATTTATGCTTTTGTTTTTTTTTTTTTTTTTCTGAGAAGTATTTTTGAATAATTGAGCTAGTTTGATGTCTAAAAGATATTTTGGACTGCTGGTACAATGGCTATCAGAGTTGGTTGAGAATATTCCATCTAAATGCAATTCATAAAAAATTCAAATTTAAATGAAATGAAAATGAGTCTTTACTTCTGCATGGCAGTTTTACTATAAACCTGTTAAAGAACTTTCTGCATCTAGGTCAGAAATTATGATACAATGCCTCAGGAAGTTATAACTAAAATGCTTCATTTACCTTTGGAAGGACTTTCCAAAGCTGAAGAGGAGAGAACTGTGATCAGAGAGAAAAAGGGAGACATGAATTTTTCATTTTGATTATGCATTTACTAAAAAAATACTGAAATGTCACAGTGTTTCATAGCATAGAGCAATGGTTAGATATTTATCTCCACTAGGCAGCAGATCATTTGTCATGACACATAAACTGCATCTCTCTTATTTTGAATAAATATGAGCTTCACAGATTCAGAATTATGCATCATTTTCACACTCTTTCAGGTCACTGTGTCCAATAGCTTGGCAATGAGAATTTTGTCTCTTTTTTCTACAGAGTATTTTTCTTTTTTGGCAGATCAGAGCAGAGGATAAGAGAGCATATACTGACACAGTATATGGACCATTACTCTGCAAACTGAACCCGCTGCTGGGACTGCTGTGATACACCATTTTGTCTCTCTGGGTCCCCAAGAGAGATGCATTCACAGTGTTTCAAGCATGACCTCCCAGTCCACTTAAAATCCTTGAAACACTTCTCCGGTTTACCTACCAACATCAACAGGCCTACCATAATTGAAAGATGAAAATACTCTGGGAAAAATAGCTTTATTGGGCTAGTAACCTGATCCATAGGATAGGTCATTTCAGAAGTTGGACAAAAACAAAGGTTCCACTTTAAATTGTCTCATGGTGCTCCTCTGCTTGCTCTGAGCAGGCCCTTAGCAAGAATATAACGTATCCAGGGATCAGTCTGCATATAGCTGTTGCTATAATGATAAGGCCAAACTGATTCTTCTTAAACGTGCAATCTTTTCCCCTACATTGCTGCCATTTGATGAGTATTACCACTTGCTCTTGTATCTGGATACTTTTGCAACCACTGACTCTTATCAGGTATGAAAGGCTAGTATGACTGCTGCTGAGGCAAGCATCAGGGCCATTCCGTCCTTTTACCGCTATATCCATCTGAAACTGTTGCTAATTGGCAAAATACATCCAATCACTCATCTGCTGAACAGGCATAACCCTTTCTGTCAGAAAGCAGCAGAACTATTCAGGTAGAGAGGGGCCCAAGGAAATTGCTTAAATTTTATCATGTCAGGGAATTTTCCCTGCTATTCAAAAAACTTCTCATGCCTGTGTCATCTTCTGGGACCCTATCTCTCAGCCCATACCAGCTTTTCAAGGTAACCTACTCATGGAGGGAATAGAAGCAGCTATTTATAATGTCATTGCTCAGATAACAGTTACTGGAGCTTTTCTATTTCCTTTATGCAGATTTTTAAGGAACGAGCTAGGAACAGAAAAAGGAAACTAGCTAAAGTGAGTAACACATGTGAGTGGACCTCATGCAGTATCAGAGCTTGCAAGTGTATGGCAGAATCTGTAAAGAATAAAATAAAAGATTTTGGGCACGAATGAGCTGTCTAGCCCAAGTTTTAGCAGATTAGAGCCTGGGCATCTGTCCATGCCTTTCCTCTGCTCTCTGCCCCATTTATGCTATCACCAGTTGTGGATACACTGCGGAAATGGAAGAAAGTTAGTGTGGCTTTAACCATCCATCAATAGTCATGCAATCTGATCTGATGGGTGTGGGCTGCATATGTTACTGCTTGTAAGGAAAAGTACTTATCTGAAGTTATTGCCTGCTCTGAGTTTATATCACGCCTGCTAGGATGGCATGCACGCACCTCCCCTTTTTTTCTCAATATCACATTTGCCATTTCTTGGCTAGACTCCGAATAGGAAAAGACAAAATGAGCTGCGGCTTGAAGATAATATTAATTATCTTAGGCAGTGTCATGACTTCCCTGGGGGAAATTGCAAAAACATTAAGAGGGAGTTGCAAACTCCTAGAAACACTCATAGCAGTGTAGTTTCTTCAGTGTGAGACAATGAAAACGGGCTGTAATTACTGACTACAGGCTTAAACACTCACTCTGCCCTTGAGGAAATGCTGTGCTGACAGAAATAAAATATAATTAGCAATTCTCTGATTGATTTAAACACTTTTAGCTGGTAGTTGAAGCCTGTTTTCATTCCTCAGTCCTGGACAATATTATAATTTCCAGGTCCCTTTTATTCAACAGCTTAATAGCTTAACAGATCATCCAGGAGACCCAAGTTCAAATTCCTCTTGTTCGCATGTTGTTTATACAGTGAAACATGCATGGCTGTTCAATCTGCAAGCTTTATTATTGTATTGCGTCTCATGAACACCATTCTGGCTAAGAGCAAGAGATAACTCCATACTGGGGGGAAAAAAAAATTAATTCCTTCTTTAGGAAAATTACTAGTGTCACAGACTGTCCTGATGTGTGAAGAATGGCTACTTGGCATCTCTTCCAAATACTTTCTCCTACTACCTGGACTTCTCTCCTCAAACACCAAGATGTTTTCTCCATTAAGCACTTGTTGTTAGTAAGTTCTGTTTGCAAATAATTACTTACTTTTGGTAGCTCACAGTGTGCATGTTAGATTTTCTGGAGGCTGTAAACGTATAGTTCTTTTCGTTAAATCTTTTCCAGTGTTTTGCTGTTATATCAGGATTTCCTGAAGTCAAATAGTCCTCTGTTGTATCTCACTATGTCATTTATACCTTTCATAATGTTTAATGTTTCTTTTGAATTGTATTTTTGCACTTGAGTAACAGATAGACTCTTTTGGCTTAGCTTAGGAAAGCCTTTAACTCAGGATTTAGTCTTACAATATAGGATCTACCTGGTTAAATGTCGATGCCTCCTGTATAAACTGGTGTGTCTGAGCAGCTCACTCTAACTCCTTTTATAGCTGTTAGAGAGGAAGTACTTTCAGAGTGCTCTTTGTCTCGTCTCATCTCATATAGGCTTTTAAAATAGCTGAGATAAATTGTACCCTTAAAGTGCTTATTTCTCTCTTATCTGAAATTAGCTAGGATAAAATTTGCCCATGATGTCTCCCCTTGAATATATTGAAATAACTGCTACCTCTCCTATCACAGACAGATATAGTAGTAGAGTGTCCTGTCGCGCTTGTTCCTTGTGATTGGATCAGCCAGAGAAGGATGTCTTCAGAAGCCTGCCCCGTCCAACGCTTTACCGGGTTTTGTGAGGTCTTCCATTGGAAATGCAACAGTGTTTTAGCCTGTTTTCATACTGTATAAATTGTTCCAAAGAGCTATATGTTATACTTATGGGGTGCATTCACAGACTCACACAGACTCACAGAACGGTTGAGGTTGGAAGGGACCTCCGGAGATCATCTAGTCCAACCCCCCTGCTCAAGCAGGGACCTCTAGAGCATATTTCCCAGAATCACGTCCAGGAGGGTTTTGAATATCTCCAGGGAAGGAGACTCTACCACCTTTTTGGGCAACCTGTTCCAGTGCTCAGTCACCCTCACAGTAAAGAATTTTTTCCTCACGTTCTTCATGTTTCCTCATATGTGGTAGCCTCTCCTTTAAGAAGTTCAAATATCCTTCTATTTTTTTTTAACAGGGAAAAGGTGCTTTTCGGTCTGGGAAGTGCCTTTTGTCGGGCCAGTCAAAACCAGCAACGACTTTCTCCTGATGTGTGTAATCAGACTGCATGGTCAGATCAAAGATGATCCAACAGCAATGTGCCATTCCAAAAGTGTTTCTGGTATACCTTTTTTATCTGAATGCATAAACACAGTCTATTTCTCAGGATTCTCCTAAAAAAATGCAGTCAGCTGTTGGCTTTGTGTTACTGATGCTCCTGATCCTCCTTCTCCTTATTTCAGATTCAGCTGTTCCATAAAGTTATAGTACTGTAGGATTGATATGTTGCTTACGTTTTCTTTTTTTCTTTCAAACACCTGTTCTTGAATGTCTCTACATTGACCACCATTACATTATGGGTATTATGTAGTAATACATACATACATACACACACACACACACATATACACACACACACACATGCACACACATATATATAAAATTTGTTTTTTAAGATCATTCATGCGCTCACACCTTTTCTAAGCTCTTACTGCTTATAATTTCTCATTTCTTCTACTTCCAGGCAAGCTGTGTGATGCAGCTAAAATGCCTAAGATTCTTCTTCTGCACCCTGTCTGGACAGACATGAGTCAGTTTGTATGACAGAATACCATTGTCCCTTGGGCAGTTGATACTGATAGTTTATTAATATGCTAATACAGACTTCCACTGAAGTTGCTCTTTTATTAATATGCTAATACAGACTTCCACTGAAGTTACTTTAAATAGTCCTCTCAGAAAGATTGTCTGGCCTGTTATAATTGTGAAGTGTGATCTACTACAGTCACATGTCAATCACTATTCAGTTGTAAAGTAAAAATACATAACTTTTCAATAGTAGTTTTCCCCAGAGAAGGTAAGTATTGTATTTCTCTTATAACCAGGGAAAGTAAAAGGCAGAAAGACATGGGAAAATGTCCAAGACCTCTCAAGGAGAGGATGGAGTTGAGAGCTGGAAACTGAATTCAGGAGTCTCAGTCCAGTGGTCTATCCATTAGATCCCCCTGCCTTCACATTATTTTGTTAAAATTTAGAAGATCTTATTGCTTAGTGATAGCACTCAGATATGTCACAGTAATTAAAATCCATCATATTCGATACAGTTGCATGATAATTCTAAACAGTTCATAGAAGGGTAGAAGAGATTGTTGCAAGTTTGATAAATGTCATACCAAAAAATATAAGGTTGCGTTTACTGGACATAATCACTGTGCTGAGAATAGCTCTATCATTTTCATGTCTGTTTCCTAACTTCTTCTTGTGGATACATTTGTTCTGGTACCTGTTTAACATCAGTGTTGATAAACAGGTTATTATCCCTCAGATTTTGCTTACATTAAATAAACTATGTAAACAACAAATGTGTATCATCCATCCATACTAAAGTTATGGCTGCTAGCAGGCCATACATTAAATCGATTATTAAGAATACTAACCTTTCTTCTTTTCTAAGTCTTTTCAGCACTAGGTATTGACTCTACCTTTGTTAGCACAACAGCCCAGCAAGACAGGCTAGGCACCTGTTGTTCTCTCCTGCCAGAGAGGGAATAATATTTACTGGTAGCCATCTCAGCTATTTTTCTGCAGCTGCCCAAAGCACATCTTTTCTCAGAAAAGCTTCTACCACACCAAGTGGAGCATATGTCAACAGCAATTCATTCAGTCTTACAATTTCCGCAGTACAGAAGCAGAAGGTTAACTAGCAAGCCTGTCTCAACAAGAGCAAAGATAAGAGTCATTGTAGTAAAGGAGAGGAAGGACAACGCCACAGAATATGGAATGAGATGACACAGAATAATGGTAGAAAAAAACAGTAACTAATATGAGTCAACAGTTAACCGCGAATAAGCTACCTACACAGATAATTAAATAAGTCCCAGGCAGTGCTAAATGTAATCTATATCAATTAAAAATATTGGACATTTTAGAATGATTACTAAAATTCCTACTTCAGGCTTAGGGAAATCTCAAATATAAAAGATGAGGAAGAACTGTAATCTTTTCTGTATAGCAATTCTGTATTTCCATATATAGCTATGCAGATAAGTAAGAAGATAGATGGGATATAAGTTAGACTATGTTATTTTCACACTGCTGCTAATGAAATATAACTGATGCTGCTATTGTGTATCATTCTTCTGCCCCTAAGACTGTCACAGGACTGAGTTAGTCTTCTTCAGTTACTTGGTGGTTTTAGCCTCTTTTCAATATGAAATAATCCCTAAAGAAATATTTGGATAGACTAAGTGTGCATGAAGATGTGTTACTTAATGGCAGGCCAGAAATTGTCAGGAGGAAAAAAAAGGTAGAGACTGTAAAATGGTTCAGTGTCACAACAGAACGATGTCAATACTGTTAAC
The DNA here is from genome assembly GCF_040807025.1 of Struthio camelus. Classification (NCBI taxonomy): domain Eukaryota; kingdom Metazoa; phylum Chordata; class Aves; order Struthioniformes; family Struthionidae; genus Struthio; species Struthio camelus. The sequence goes on along the minus strand of NC_090942.1, from coordinate 146,188,093 downwards.
AGAGAAACAGCTTGCATTATTGTTACATCCAAAGTGAAAAGCTTCTTGACTTTGAAATAGCCTGGCAGAAAATACGTAGAAGATGACGCCAGCTCAAAGCGCTCAGTTCGTGGTAAAGACACAAGCAATTGGTGTGCCTAAAGTATCTGCTTAGATACCCAGAGGACAGATGGAGTCTCTTATGTCTTTTCTTTCCTTTCAACATAGAAAACTTCCAGAAGCAACAGTAATTAACAGTTCTGCAACTCAGTCTAACACAGGATTCACCTCTTAAATTTACACTGCTTTTCTGCACTTTACTGATGTCTTAATGATAGAATTAAAGAAAAAGAGACATCTTTGCATGGCTTACTGGGAGTCTCCTGCCCTTAATCGAGTAGTCTGGATTATTGCCTGTTAGGGAAGTTTATGTTCTGAATGGTTCTTCATGGCATGGTAGGAAATGCTGCAGTTGCACAGTATATCAGAGATTGAGGGTAGTTTATTTGCTTGTTTGTTTCACTGTGTTTTTTTTTTTTTTTTAAGCAAAAAAAAAAAAAAGGCAAAAAGCTAGACATATCTGTGAGGGAGCTAACCATGATTTCATTAAGCAGATGTGCCCAGGACTGCCCATGCTAATGAATTGCATGATGAAGAAGCAAATATAAATTAGACTTTACTGACTGCGAAATCCTTATAATTTTTGCTTGGTCTATGGTGTACTATGCTCATCAGCTTTATAACTATGTTACCGCATCCGTGAGGAGTGAACAACAGTCTTTGCTCTATTCTACTGCTCTATCCTATTCTTCCTTTTTTTTTTTTTAAAGGAAATACAATGTTAACTTAAGAGAGTTAGTATTACCGACTGTTTTACTGCAACATATCCCAAGAGTTAATGGAATCTTTTTTTTCTCAGAAATATAACTCATAACTACACTTGTATCCAACAATTATTAGTCCTCGCCTTCAATTACCCCACTGTTATAATACAGAAATAAATGAAACTCCCAGGCAGAAAACTGACCTTTTGATATTAGCCATGGGAACTGGATAATTATTTTTTACACTTAATAATCAAACAATAAAATAATATTTATGGTATAACAATATAAGACAATACAAATTCCTGATCTTTCACCCCTAAACTCCCAAGGGTGGATCTATAGTGGAGCACAGAGGAATGAAAGGTACTTCCTTCTCCTAGGAACATGTAGAAATTCATTAATGAATAGGAGAGACTAAAGAGGAAAGGAAGGAACCTCCACCTACGGAATGCAAAAGGTAAACCTGCAGTGTTTGCTGAAAGACTCTAAAAGGAAACGCCATATAGTCCGTTCCCTAGCTGTGCTGACATGTGGGATACATATATGTCTGCTGCAGCTAGCGCTAAATCAGGAGAAAAGTGCACATGGGATTATAACAGCTTATTTGATGACTTTGATTTTTAGGTGAATTTCCTTTGAATATGGCATGGCATAACCTTACGAAGGAAAATTGTTTTAGAAAACTTGAACACTCTTTTTGCAAATTTGCAGTTCAGTTTTTAAAATTTGTGCATTAGACGCCTGAGCTGTTACATTATTTTTAGTGTGTTGGAGCTGGCTTTGTTCTTGTACTTGCTAACATTTCTTTCTTAGGTTTTAGCCGATCTTGCACACTAATGCAAAGAATATTTTGTTTGTGCTCACTCTTCAGCTTGTGCAGGTTCACTGATGCAAATCTTGAAGGTGGGGTTTAATTAGTGAAGTAATTAGACTAATGGTGAGAATTCAATAACATTGCATTGCAGTTTTTGAATTCCTGAAAATAGATAGATTTTCAGAAACGAAATGCAAATATGATTGTATCCACTAGAGGTCACCAAACACTGCAGAATTTCTTAAAATAAGACTGCATCAAAACATAGTAACCCTCAGCATGTTTCAGTTTCTCCTAATTTTTGCTAGTTTACTGTTACAAAATAGCCAAAAAGTGGCTGAAAATAGCCAAAGGCAGGAATTAACTCCATTAAAGCTCTTTCTTCCCTAACTCATGATTAAATGATTCAGATCTGTCTGCCGAAAGCTGCAGTTTGGTGTCTTCAGTCTTTCTTCAATTTGTAATAAGATAAGGAGATTTGATTCATGTTGGAGTCACTGACTCTATCTGACTGGATTATTTTCAGGAAATATTTTATCCTGTGGGATGCAGATAATGCATATGATTTAAAAAGAGCATGCCAAATACACAAAGGTGTGTGCTGGTACGAAGCCAGCTCTACCTGTAGAGCACAGCTGGCGCTGGAGAGAGAACCCGCAGAAGCTCTTCTTGCCTACAGAAAGACTGATCATACAAATAACAGCTGGAAACCATAAGGGAATTTACTGAATTAGAGGTACAACAGCTCCCTTCTGTTTCCAAACTAACAGAATAGATGCTGTGTAGAGATCTGTCAAAATATGATCAGTTATCTCCCTCTTTTCTCTTTCTAAATGAGAGAAAAAAGTGCAATAAGCAGTAATAGGGAATTAGAATTTAAGTGACTAATATTTATGTTTGTACTGGAGTAAAAAAAGAAAAAAGTATATCAGTCATTTCTGTATCTACCTTTTACTTATATCTGGTACTTAATATGTTGGCATTTTGTAAAATGTTCCAAGAAATGATTTTAAAGATAAAAGTGTTAGCATGTGTGACAGGTATATAAGGAAAAACTTCAGGTATTCAAGGTGAATCTGAGGGAAAAAAGGGTATTTGTTGTATTTCTTTTCTTTCTCACTCATGTGTACATTTTAAAATTTGAGTAACTGTACTCTGAAGAGTCTGGCCAGGGCCATATCTAAGAGTAGATGATAAAGAGGCAATGAATAATGTAGTGAGAATTAACAGGTTTCAGAAAAATAAAGTCACAAATTCAAACCATTTTTTATTATTCATTTATGATTTTTTTCTGGTAAATAGATGAGAAAAATTAAATTAATTTTATTAATCAAAAATTATGCCACCTGGAAGCCAATGGAAGACAGGTGGCAAAAGCATCCTTTTGCAGCTGAGGAAGGTGTCAACAGAATCTAATTGTATAAACGCTTTCACTAATACCTCTTTGGTAGCGAGAGAATAAAATCCTTAATAAAGTGTGGATACTGCCTTTGGCTTTCATTTTGACTGAAACATATGGCAGCACTTTGGATGAGGAAAATGATCCCATTCATAAATTTATCCTATCAGGTTTTTCTAAAATTGAATGGAATTCTGTTTTATAGAAATAGATAAATAGAGATAGATAAATCTTTTAATTAAATGAAAGTGACTTAATACGTATATCAAATGAAGAATATAACAGCCACTTTCTATTCCCACACTATCAAAATGGCAACTGTAAAGACATCTGTCAAATATATATCTTTGCAGTGACAGATGGTGACAGCTAGCACTATAAGGAATGTCCACACTGCATAGCACACACTTGTAGGAGTAACAGAGTCAAATTTCAAAACTTCCTAGGTCTCATCTGCTTTAATAAAGCTTGGTACATGTAAAAGGAAAATTAACCTTTATGTGCCTGATCAGCTTTCTACCAAGGATGCCAGACATGAACCTACGGAAGTACCTGGGTTAGAGGGGTTTAAAAAAAAATAAAAATAAACTCCATTTCAATATTCTCTTTGTTGGGAGAAATTAAATCAACTTCCTGAAAGAAGGGAAAATAAATGCTCTACTTGAAAATTGATCTATAGGTATCATCTGAGAAGAATGTAAAAAAATTGTATCTCAGAATCGTTCTGTTAACCTGCTTAATAAGTGAAGCTGCAAAAATATAGAAATATAGAATATAGAAAAAGTTTAACACCCATCTCCAAAGAGAAAAGCCTTTTGGTACCTGGAAAGAATATGTAAGTTAAGTCTTTTCAGTTATTCAGTAGTTCAGTCAGAGGTTTAAACTTCCTGTGAAGTGGAAGGCTGTTTATGTAGAAGGCTCCTCACTTTTTTCGGTAGGGCTGAACCATTCAAAAATAAAAAAGAACTATTTACTTAGTCGACTTTATTTCTTGTTATATTTCTATATATTTCTCTTATAAATGTTAAATTATTTTATCTACTATTTACCTATGATGCATATATTTATTACTTATTTATAAAGTATACGACTGAATTTCATTCAAAGTATGTTTCTATTTTTATAGGGACAATTATCTATTTTGGTATGTGTCATCACTCTTTATATTATTATCATGTGAAGTATTTTTTAAGATCTTACCTGTTTTCACTGTAAACTGAAGAAAAAATATTTCATTCTTTATGTTTCTATTAGAACGCTTCTTTAGTTAACTCCGAAAGGTTGATTGTTCAATTTTTCTCCTCTCTTTGGGAACCAAGCTCAAGAATCACAGCATAGCTGAGGTTGGAAGGCACCCCTGGAGATTATCTAGTCCAACCTGCCCTGCTCAAGCAGGGTCACCTAAAGCAGGATGCTCAGGGGTGTGTCTAGTTGGGATTTGAATATCTCCAAGGATGGAGATGCCATAACCTCTCTGTCAACCTATTCCAGTGTTCAGCCACCTTCACAGTAAAAAAGTATTTTTTCTTATATTTGTATGGAATTTCCTGTATTTCTGTTTGTGCCCACTGCCTCTAAAAAATGCATGCATTCATTATTTGCCATATATTATACACATTTAGATCATTAGTTTTTCCTTTGTTATTCCCATGATGGCTTCAATGCCTATGGAAAGATTCTTATAACATGTGGTCTGATCCTCTAGGCAGGAAATGCCCAGTTTCTGTAGAGCAGGTCCCAGGTTACTTTTATCCTATCCAATATGAATAATACATTTTACTGTTTGGAAGGAAATTTTAATTCCCTATATGAACTCTTAAATTTACCAAACAATAATCTATGTGTCCCATAGGATAGACTGCCTGCAGTAACTAAATGAAAGGAAGTTACAACAGGTTCGTGCGCAAGGGTGGTATAAACACTTGGTATGGAGTCCTGAGCCATAGATGATAAAAATAATAATAAAAAATATAAAGAATTACGTATAGATCCACTATATTTATTTTTTCTTAAGAAGAAGACAGAATTTTACCAAAATATCATTAAATTTAGAGAAATAAAGGATGCATTTATCTGAATTTGAAAGCTGAATGCATGTACAAGCTCTGAACTGCATGTGCAAACATAAACTTAACTAGAAAGAGGGAGAACTCAGATCTAAGCTATAGAATACAAACATTTTTCTCAGTTTTCTGTAGATATTTCTTTTCACATAGAATAAAAGCTACCAAGAAAAGTACATAGAAAGAATAAACCTAGCTATGCAAATTCAGCAGAGGGTTTTTGCATCTGTACAAGAGGAACTGTTTTTTTCATGTTCGATATTCAGCTAAATTTGAACAAAAACTTACAAAAGAAGGCAGATCATAAAAATCCTCAACTATTCCAAATTTAAAAAATATAAATCCAAGATATATTGCAAGTTTAGGACTTCTTATTTTAGACAAGATCCACTGATTACTTAGTTTCATGTGTTGCAAACTAACTGCCTAATTACAAAAAAGTCACTGACGTCACTGATCTAAATTTTCTCAGCAAAACTTCAGCAGTTTTTTGGAGAGATTGCATTGATAAAAATTATTTCAATGGTACTAGCCACCATTACTCTAAGTTTTCTTAATTATAGTCCTTTCTTTGGTATTAGTATATTACTTTGACCTGTGTCTTAATACAAAAGACATGATTTGCCAGAGATACAAAAACTTATGAGTAATTAATTAATTAATTCATTCATTAAAAACAAACAAACAAACAAACAAACAAACCCCATAGCACACTTTCTTTTAAAATGTCTTCACATTTGTAAATTTTACAATTTTACTTTATAAAACAGTGGTTTAATAAATAATTTTGTGTTGAGACTAAATGTGTCCTCTTTTATCCAGGAGATAAAAATTAGTTTTCATTTTGAACTCAGCATTTTCGTTATTTTTGATGTATTCCTAATTTTTATGTTTAGGGGAGAAAGCGGCGGAGGGACAGAGGTAAAGTCCCATGACTCCCTCTTATTATGTAGAGAATACTGAACACTGGCCTTGGGAGAGGCAATATAAATTGAAGGTAATTTTGTTTATACACTGCATTATATTTATAAAGTAGTTCTCTGATGTGATGCCAGAACATAGTCGGTAAAAAATCTTTAACGCATAGCAAGGGTTAGTTGTGTAATGAGGTATGAGAAAATTATGCTAATCAGTTATGTCTTTTCTTACTCTCTTCGGGTAAATAGCTGCCTTTTGGCTATGCCTGATTTTTGATATAAGGATCTGCCAAACTTGTCTGCAAGTTAGAGTTCAGGAAGGTCCTAGAGACATCTATGTGGTATTTGTCTTGCTACAGCTGCTGTTTCTGTAGATGGAGCAAAACATTTAGACCCAGCACTAGATTGCTTCCCTTGCTTTTTCTTAGTTCTTAGACTATGACAGTTACAGCTGTCTTTATACTTCAGCTAAATGTGAAATTACCTAGAAACTATCCAGATATCATTGTTTGCCTGCATATATCTCCATTCTGACACTGTTAAAACATGCATCCAGAAAACTATCTGAAGCACACTGTTATGCAAAACTTAGTGTTAATGCTGCATATTCTGCAGCTAGTATCACTGGCACATTGCTCATTAGTTACTTGTTCATATACTGATACATTCCTTTTACAGTTGATTTCTGTAGATCTCATTTTTGCTTCTTTGTCTCGAGTCCAATGCCCCCATATTGTGCTTACTCAGTGTGAGATTTAAGGAAGCTCATGCATCTATGATGTGAAGTATGCAGCTGTGCCTTAATATCACTTACATAGCTTTTCGATGAGTACTGGCTTATATTACTCATTTCCTTACAGTAGTCTCTTTTTCATGGGTAGTACACAGAGTAAACAGAGTCCTGCCTTCAGAAAATACTCAAGGTAGCTTGTCAACAGCAAGTTTCTTATTTAGATATGACAATAATGATTTTTTGTATTATGGCACAAGTCATGTTGTGAATTTACCTGAAACTGTGTATACCACACTAAGATACAGAAACTCTTGTGCTCTCCTGAACTGCCTGAAGACAATGCATGTTTGAGATACAGAAGTGAGAGCTTTTTACTCCTTTGACCTCCATGAAAGCATATACAACTGAACTCAAGCAGCCGGAAAGGAACAGCCCTGCACAAAGCCCCATCTGACAATAACACCACCTTTATTTTAGAAGCAGCATTGGCAACAATATGAGCCAACTCTCTAAAGCCTCCCTCTGTTCAGCTCATCCTGGATGTGGTCTGAAGTGGGATTCAGAGGGGAATGCTACATTCAGAGAAAAGCATGTTTACAGGGATTTTGTTGATAACAGATTTGAACCAGACCTGATGTGCTGTGCTGCTGAAGACAGAAAAGCTTCCAGCTGACGGCTAATGCAGATATCCATGGTCAGATGCAATAGAGTATTAATGCTTCTTCAGTGTAAGAGAGATGATACTTGCTTATGTTTCAGGTACGTTTACATGTTACAAGCACTATCTAGGAGTTACTGAATATGGTGCCAACATACAAGTTAATTCACTACAAAGAAAAGGAAAGAGGAAAAAAAGAAGATTAATTTAACAACAGGTCACTCAGAGAGAGATTAGGGAGGATGCTTCCTAAGTATCCAACCTCTTTCAACCTCTATTTTAAGCTCCTAAATTGAGCGGTTCAGGTTAGCCAGAAAAGCATCTATTTCTTTCCTTTCAGTGCACAGGGAGCCTCAGGAAACAAGGCCCTTAATATGGTCATTTATTCCGAGGTCTACATTAGCATCTTAGTTTGGATCAGCAAAGAGATTTTGAAATCAGTCTCCTCATCACTCCTGCTTACCCTGCTTTTTCGCAGCACAGAGAAGTCTTGGAGGTTCAACTGAAACTAACCCAAAAGATGGGTCCAGGCATGCTCCAGTTGCCACAAGGTGATTCAGTCTGCAGTACCACACCAGAGAGAATTTGCAGTAAAGCCTACAAGCTGCAGGTAGGATGGACATGGGGCACCAGCCATTCTGCTCTGCAGATCAGTTCCTGCTTGCTGCTGCAGGCACAGCCTAAACTCCTTGCCAAACGTTAGTCACTGTAAATACCACCAGCAGCAATTTGCCCACGGCATCAAAGAAAGCTGCGGTACTGCTAGAACTGAATCTGCGTGGCTGATGTTCAGTGTAGAGAAGTTCAAAAACGTCTCAAAATCAGATATCAGTGAGAACTACTTCATGACTCCTGGTTACGTGAGACAGGTTTGCGGGGACAGGTGTTAATTTATTTTTAAGCACATTTTTTTCTGGAGTGCTAGCACACTATTTAAAACTGTCAGGCTCTCTTGAATTTCAGTATTGTCCTCACACTTTCCTACAACTTCTTCCTACAATACTTTGTACAACGTTGCCTGTAGCAAGAAATGTGAAGTTCCAAGTGAACGTGTTGTGTTGGTTTGCTTAGGTGGTCTGAGACTTTTACTTACGTTACCTGTCTGCAGTGGCACTTAACACTGGCTGGAGCTGGTCACAGATTTAACAGTGCAACATTTTTCCCATAGAAGAAAATCCTGGTTCATAACGAGATTCCACGGAAGTTCACTGCAAGTTAAGAAGAAGTTGTAATTCACAAATATTTTTTAAAGAAAAATTTGGTTGTTTGGTTCTCTCCCGCAACGCAGGGTGAGGGGTCTCCCCTGGCCCCGGGTCTGGCGGCTCCTGGGACGCCCCAGAGGGATGGTGCAGGGGCTCCACTGGCTCCCGAGGGGGGACGGGGGCTCCCCTGCCTGCCCGCCGGCTCTCTACCCGGCCCGGCCCGAGGAGGGAGCCTTTCCTCACGCTGCCTGACAGGTACCGTGTGAGATGCCCAGAGAAGTGGCTTCCTGCGTAATTAAAATGTATGATCCAAAGCTGTATTCGTTGCGTGCTGTTAGGCGAGTGAGAAATTTGAAGATATTAACAGGAACTGAGAACTGTATTTGTTCCCTAGTGGGAACCTGGAACTGGCTGATACAGAAATATCACCCAGGAAGAAAACCTGCTTAGAACAAAATATACAGAGGATTTTTCATTTGTTTTTTTCTGTTCACTACTAAAATTAAACTATCAATATTTACCTCTTTTCCATAAGTTTCTATTCACTGTCCTAATATGGCTACAAATACCTATGTCTTTCCTATGGCTTTGAACTGAGCTCTAAGTATAAGGTCTCTCAGTTTATATTTTATGTTTTATTTATGATTTAAGGTCTCAGCTCTCACTGTGGGGTACATCGCTTGTCAGAGGTTAGAGCGGGCGCGGCGGGAGAGGCTGCACTGCAGGTGCCCTGGCGAGGGCAGCTGCCCTCCTGCCCTTGCAGCGCTGCGGGACCTCCCGGGAGCACGCTTGCCCGCCGGCCGATAGCGCTGACAGCATTGTAATTCTGGCGGAGACCAAAGGAAAGCTGTGCACCCTCCTTACAGGTGGATGCCTTCTCACAAAAACCTGAGCTGAATTTCCCCTTCGGCATTCAGGCCATACGTCTTGTAATATAATCTCATTCCTCTCCCCCCCAACCCCAATCCACTATTTCAAAGGATAAAAAGACCGGCCACAAGCTAACCAAAGATGTGGTGTTCCAGCAAGGTGCTATAGAACAAATGGTGCTATTGAATGCCAAATATTTGCTTGTGTCCACCATCAGGAACTCCTGCGTTTGAATTCATGTTCTCTAAACATACAATTTCGCTATATTTCAGGGCATTTTTTTGCTTTTACTTTTTAGTTTACGGTTGTACTTACTCTAGAATGACTGTTGGTCTTCAGATTTAAGTAAATATTTAAATAGTATTTTTGGTCAATCTTGCATCTTTGATATATAGGCATGTTTACAGATGCCAGAAATTCAGTTTCAAAGATTTTCATGTAGCTATTTGTCTCTGAAAGTTTAAATTAAATTTTGCACAGGTTAATATTAAGGTGTTCATAGTGACATGAATCTGACATTGACATGAATGAAAATGTTGGTGTGTACAATAATGAGAGTTTGAGAAAATGAGTACTTGCTTTGATTGGCAGTTGAGGAACTTGTGGAGCCCTTGGTTTAATAATAAGCTTTTATTTTACCCAATTATAATGATTTATTTTTATTAATAGGCACTGATCATTATACTTTTTTCTACTTATTAGTTAAAATGTCCTCAAAACTTCAATCTGCGGTTCCTGAAATTAGTCATATAAACAGTCAGAACAAAAATTTTTGACATAATTCATAAACACTGACTTCCACTGAGGCTAATGTGATTTTTAATATTTTTAAATAATTTTTAACTTGAGAAACTATTATTATGCATATTTTTTCCTAGAATATCCTCTAAAAGCAAATGCAAAAAATATGAAAACCTATTTTAAATAAAGCAGTTTAAATCTTGGTCCTTTATGTTCAACAAACTTTAGGCAGTGGTACCAATTTTTTTTTAGCAAGAATGTTAATTAATTGGTAAGTGCTATCCTTCTTTTGTGATTTGACCGTTAGTCTGCTACAACTACTTACTCACGTTTAGTAGTCCTTGGAACAACCTTCACACTGAATGGCCAATTGTAACCGGATTTAGTGACACTCCAGGGGATGAAAAGCTTTCTCACCCTGACGTACGAGGTTGGGTGCCTTTACATTGGGGCATGCACAGCCACAGGTTTTCAAACACAAGCTGCTGAGCTTTTTACTTGGGAGGAAGAAACCCACATCTTGGAGACCTATGGCTAACACAGTGCAGGAGACTGAGCTGGGTAACAGTAGTGGTCCTCCTTAATTTTAAAATCCGTTGATCGGATTTACTATCCATTCCCTAACTGTTTAGTTCTCATACACACTGTTTTCTCTCTCTCCCTCTCTTTTTCAATTATTCCTAAATTCAATTTCACCTATTTAGCTCGTCTTGTTTCTCTTACTCTGCCTTTTGACTGGGTAAATTTTCTCCCTTCATTTGCTGTTACCCAAAGGCCCCAGTAATTGCTAAATTTGTGCCTGGCAATATTTTTTTTCCTTAGAGCCAATACTTTGCTGTTCACAAGCTTCTCAAAAACAGATCAGAAGAGCACATCTGCATATTCGTGAAATAGTCTGATCAAGTAACATTTAGTCTGTTTAGATATTTATGTACTTGTAGATGGCTGGTATTGGAACTAAATTAATAAATAAATTATCAGTTAAGTAGTCTCTCCCATCAATTCACACATAAGTCTTTGAAACATTGAAAAACCCTGAAGGAATCTGTTCAAAGGTGGCCAACTTCTTTAATATTTATGGTCTTTTTTAGTCATAACCTAATTGGTATTGTTAATAAAGCCTATTCACTGGAGGCCTGTAAAGTCTACAGACATAATTCTTGTCAGGTTGATCTTTGCTATTCATGTATTCAGTACACAGAAGAATGGCCAAACAAACCCCTTTCATCTGATCATACGTATAAACTGCAAACATTATTTTTCTCTATCAGGAAATAGAGGAGAAAGAGAGATAGCATTAGAGGGAGCTGTTGCCTAACAGAAACCAAACCAAACCAAACCAAACCCAGACAACTAATATTTCGGAAACCCTTCCTTTCTTGTAGGCAAGATAATAACAATAAATATAATGCACAAGAAAAAGAAGGGAGTGAGCGAGTAGGAAAGAAGCCATGACAGTTATAAAAGGAAATACGATTATGCTCAGTGATTTGATGAACATGTCCTGTAACGCTGATCTTTGGATGGCTCAGCAGGGCTGCCGTGCTATAGACAGCCTGCTTAAAAATGTCAGTGTAACAGTCACCCTGCAGCCAAGCCACCCAAGTCCTCGACCTAATTAATTTTGCACAGCTCAGCAGGGCATCCTTTAAGTTCGTTCATTAGGCTTAAGAAAAAAGCCTGCACTGTTCTGCCTTGCTGGGAAGAAAGTGTGTGCGAGGGGGAGAGGGACAGACTGAGGAAGAGAAGGAGCTGGGGAAACTCCCTTCGGACAATTGACATTCAAAAGCAGGATGGCGTCACCTGGCAGACATCATTTATCTTTATCTACCCTATATTTTTCAATGGCTTCTCTTTCTGCTGCACTACCCCAGGCAGTGGATCTGGCTGGCAAAGGATGCACTTGCCAGCCAGGGCAGAGCTGTGTCCCTGCTTGGAGGAACTGTGCTGTATCATCATTTATGGAAACATCACATAACTGTTTGTCTCGTTCACTTTCATGCAAGCACGATGCAGAGCTTAGGGCTTGGTCCCTTGCATCAACGCCTGGTGCTAGTGCCGCCCTTCTGTTGGCTCCTTTTGCCTGCCTGAACAATTCACATTCTGAAAATGGGACCATCACGTGCTGGACCTGACAAATTATGATGTCTCCTGGATTCTGCAGTTTATCAGTGTAAACTGGATGGAGCTGAATGAGTAAGAAGCGAGATCATCGGCATACTCCACAATTAGGTTTCAGAGAAGCAAATGAGACTTATTTTTAACACAAGATTCTCTGAAATTGTGTCTCAGCAGAGAAGAATAAAGGAAGTCACTTTTAAGTTTTATTTGTTTACTTATTTTCTTTAAAAACCTCTAACTTACCAAGCATACTAGGGAGCTGTACTAATTTTCTGGTTTGGGGTGTTTTTTCCTGGAAAACAAAGTGAACATATTTGCTAGGAAAAAGTAAATAGAATAAATATCAGCCTTCTGGTGAATGGCCCAAAGTTTAATTTTCTCTAATTTTCTTTATTTCATCTGGAATATCAGACAGTCATCAACTTTTGAGATCTTAAACTTTTTTATTTTGTCAATATTTTCATATACACAAAATATAGTTCTATATTTTGTAATTTATTTTGTAAAATATAACTTTTTTACCAAACTCCTCCTGGCTTAAATTTACTTTTCAGTTGTCTCGGAAACACTCCCACATTTCACACTCTCAATTTGAAGTAGTAAAAGCTGTAGAATCGGGATTCCTTAGCAGTAACATTACAAACCTCGGAAACTTCAACCTACAATGGAAACAATACTAGATATACAACTACAGAAATTCCTTTCACTCAGGACTGCAGCTTTAAGGCCTACACAACAGACCGTTTCAGGACAGAAAGTAAGAAGCAGGGCAGTGTTTCTATCCCTACATCACAGAGACTAACAATTCCATTCTACCCTCGGGGGCATGTTATGTGGTCTTTCAAAATAAATTTCAGATAAGAATTTGTCTCAACGATTTTTTATTTTAGAAAAATGAAAGAAACAAAACATCAAAATGCAACCATTTTAGGAAGAGCACAAAGTCTCCCTAGACTTGTAAGTCCCCCTATTTCGAATTCTCTCAGAGCTTTAATCTCCCTAAACACAGTAAGAAGAGTCTCTCTGTAGACATGTACCAATAGCTGCATTTATCACACTTCTGAAAAGACTCATGAAAGGATCTTACTCAGACCAAATTAAAAATTAACTGAAAATTTGGAAGTTTAAATCTGCCTTTTTGATATTCAAAGTAGTGGTCCATTTCAGCGCCTCTTACAGAGGTATGTATGACATTATCTGAAATTTTTGATTCATCGGTGATTTTTTTATCCTGCTGGAACCACAGTTTCTCCTGAATGTAGTGGATTTAACTTTTTTTTTTGTATTTATGCATAACCTAATTAAATTGGATTTTAAGCCTTTATATTGTGGATACTAGTTTACTTGAAGCATAATGGCATTGAATATATTCAATACTATAGAAGCATAATGGCATTTAATATATTCAATATCATATTCTGAATTCTTCTATAACTCAGGTGAGATAATGCAAAATTATAATGTTAGATAAGTTTATTTTTGTATCTTCAATAGCATTAAAATAGGTTTTGTTTGTATCCAAAAGCTGAGCTCTGAAGTAAGATACATAAGACATGTGGGGAATTCGATTTTAAAATATTAATAATGAAATGGAGGCTGTCTGAATGTCCACACTCTTTAGAAAAGGAAGCACACTTCATTCCAGAAAACCTGTTTTCCTTCCTCCCCCTCCCACTGTATGCATTCCCCCAGCACCGACTCTGCTAATGGAATTATTTCTGTCAACCATCAATAGAGATGGAAAATGGATTTTCTTTATGAGAAGACTTTTATGAGATATATATTAAGCAGTCAGGGGCAAAGTGCATATAACCCTCTGATGACAATGTATTGTGCAAGGAAAAAGTTCCTGGCCAAGGTGTTTCAATTCTTACAAAGTCTTAACTAAGGTCTTGATCCTTTTCAAGAAGTTAGATATTTCTGGAGAAAGAATAATTTTAGTAGCAAAACAAAAGTAGATATTCAAACTTTTCTTTACAGTAGTAAATATTGCATTCTGTATGGTCAGAGAATTCCTTTTTTTCAGGCATCATTCTAGATAGCTTTTAACTGTTCTATGATTCTCATTTCAGAATCTGGTCATCTCATGCTGTTTTGAAGTACACGTGTCTCTTGATCCTTATCACCTTCGTTTTCTAGTATTTAGTACGATGCCTGAGATATACATGAGAATTTCACAACGCACATAGGAGAAATTCCTTTTATTTAATTACTTTTATTTCTTGCTCCTTGGCTAGAGACTTAATTGCCAGACACTGAATGTTCAAACTGCAATTAGGAAATATAAGATTAATGTAGTGTCGCTGACCTAATTAACCCTACCCTGCCACTTCTCTCAGAGATATTAGACTGGGATACAAGGCATAAAATGTAAAAAACACCAAAAAAACAAACAAAAAAACCCCACCCCAGCCCTGTTGAGGGCAGTTTGCGGAGGCAACTTTGACTTCTCCCCTTGGCAAAGGCTCACTGCAACTGAGCTCACTGAACCCAGCACTTCCGGAAAGAAGAGTAGGTTTGCCTGGAGCAGCAGTCAATAGTGATTCTCAGAGGTAGGAATCCTATCCTGACCTTTTTTTCTCCCTTTGGATTACCTTTTGACAACTGATAATGTACATAGCACACAACCCTGCAACCAATGAAGGAGGTTCAGATATAGCTTTAGAATTACGGAGTGAATTCTTTTGGGAATGGTACAACTTGGAGAGACTGAAGGTTATATTTTTGTAGTATTTTTTACCCAGTAATCACTATTGCTATTACTACAATCATTAATATACACAATATCACTCGATAACCAAAATCAGTAAGTATTGATTACTGTTTGGATAAGAAAGGATAGTTTACAACCTTAAAGAATTGTTTATAACCTTATGGAAGACAGTTTGGTGAAATTCATCTGCCTAATTTAAGAAAGAAATCTAAATTTTAGGCATCAAATCTGAACTGGTCACCTCAGTTTCCTCTGCAACCATGAAGAGAAATAGAGGTTCACTGACTGCCTTCTGAAGGTAATTTGTCTCCATAGTTTTTCTGTAATTTCTCTCCAATTTGTCTCTCAGTACAGGAAATCCGCGGTGGCTAATTACGATTTAAACTGTTTACAGTTAGGGTGAGAAGTCTTTCCCTAGAAGAACCAAATTCTCCCTTGCTTCCCAGGCCTCTGTTTTCACAGAAGGTGGTCCCACCCCTGTCTGTGTATGGAACTAGTCCTTCCCATCTTCTGGTAACTGTGGAAATTTTCACTAAGAGAACTTGGCTAAAGGTAAAACCATGAAAGGGATACTTACTGCTGAGTGCACATAGACGAGGAAAGGATTTGAAAGCCGTTAAAAATTTACAGTTTAGATTGCAAAAAGACTGTCAAACTCTTTCTGTATGTATGAATGGGAACTCTCCCACTTGCCAGGTATTTTAACACTGTCTGTACTACGAGGCACGTGAGAAGTCTTTGCAGGCAAAAAGGTTGAATTCCTCTCCCCAAGGGTGGATATTTACATCTGAGCCAGCCAGTCTATGCCCACCTTGAAAGTGCTTATGAAGTTTAATTCATCAGATCTGTTTTAAATGTCTGTGTTAGGATGAAGGACAACACTTCAGAAATTCTTACTGGTGCTCTTTACTGACTACAAGAAGAAAGTAACTGATTATTTTTTGAGTAGATATATTGTGCACTAAACACTACCTCTGCTGAATCCAGCTAAAAGTTGAGTTCTTGAAAGTCTTTACTCTCTTAGCACAGTGCAATGCTGGGAAGGTTCACCAAATGCTGCCTGTGAGTATCGGGGGGTGGGAAAGGCAGAGGCTGCACGGGGCAGTGTGAAAGATCCAAGGTTAATGACATGCTGTGCGCTCAGCCAGTGTCTGGAGGGATATATTAGACTTGTGGGACGTATTAGACTTTGAGGGAAAAGTAATAAGGGGAAAACGCAGCCCAGCTGAGCTCAGACTCAGGAAAAAAAGAGCAGAACTTCAGTCTCTAGGGAGGGCTTGCCTGAAGACAGGAATTTATTAGATTATTTCTGTCAGCTCGTTCCTCACCTTGGAGGGGGTCTAATTCTGAAGTGGCATTTTGAAATTACTTTTGAGACTGGTAATGACTAGGGAGACAGTACTCCAATCCCTGCAGAAAGATAAGTGTATCCTGAAGGCCAGTTTACCTTTGTGTGGTGGGCTTTCACACCTCCAAATGCTTCCTTGCCTAGACGACGGTGACTTTCCATGTGGCATTGCAGAAGAGAGGCTGAATGAGAGAGTGAATCAGTCAGTCTCATGGCTGCCCTAGGAAGAAAAGGAATGATTTTTTGTTACTCAGCCTCACAATAATTAAATTATGCTTCATGCTAATATATTTCTTTTTAAGGGAAGGAAAGGTTACTCCTTTAATTCAGAAGCTCATTGCTTTTGCTTTCAGGATGTGGAACACATAACAGCTTTATTGGTACATTTTCAATATCAGTGCCAGTTATAGCTCTCCAGAGCTCCAGGGTGTCACTCCAAAATGTAATTTCAAGTAGCATCTTCTGTGCCCAAACGTTATGGCAGGCCCACTGCTTCAGTGTTGCTAATCTGCCTTTTATTTTCTTAAAAAAATTGCTTTCGTGCCTTTATTTTCTCTGGTAAAGTCTCTCACAACACACACTGTCCTTTTTTCCATAGCTCTTTTTAAGTGTTTCTGTTCAATTTCACAAAAAGTTAGAAGCCTATTTTTTGTATAATTTTCGTGTTTCAGTCACTATCCATTGCAAAGAATTCTTCTGTTTCCTTAAACTGAAGCAGTAATACATAACCTTTTCCACCAAATGTTCCTTAGCTATCCAAAGCTAGAAAAGAATCAGGAAGCTGTTTCCAAGCCAAATATTCACTACTGAGCACTTAGACTATTACTAAATACTAATTCTATTACCATCTTTAAATATATGTAAGGAGGAAGGACAGCATAAGAACTAACTTAGAAGACAGTGCAAAAAGGAAATAAACAGGGATAAACGTGACATGGAAAAAAAATTACTTGATCAAAAGATTGGTTATTGTTCAAAATAATGACTAGCAATTTAGTTGTCTCTAAAATATTACTCCAGCATAGAACATCGCAATCTAGTAACGATAATGGTAATTCAGCATACTGTGAAAATGCCACTTCTTCACTATTATTTAATTTCTTGCTTATATACCTAATTATTCATTCTTTTAACTGCCAAGTAGCATTGGAAACACATTTAAAGTGGCTAGTTACTAAGATCTTAGACTTCTTCAAAGTTCAAGATACTGTCCCCATAAATCAATTGGTGAAAACAAAGCTTAGCTAAGGAAATAAATATTAAGTTCAAGTTTACATGCCGAGTCACAGGGATCCCCTATGTTTTCCTAGACTTCACTCAGGTGGCCCAGGTAGAGAAGCAAGAGTATGACTAAAGGTTAGGTTTGTCTAGCAGCAGAGCAGCATAAATTAATGTAAAACTCATGTATCTGGAAATTGAATTGCTTGAGCTGTCCTGCTGCTGTTTTGACCGTGCAGATCTTGACTATCTTGTTCAATGAACAGTTTAATACCGCAGATTGCCCCATAAAATAATGAGCCTATGAACCTGCTTCAGTTTCAGCATGAGAATTTACCCACAGCAAAGCCCCACCATCTGCTACCACTTTTAAAAGGAATACTGTGACACTGTTGCAGCTACTTCTTTCACAGTTTATGTGGGCCAGAGAAAAACACTTTATATGCAAAGCCAAGACTTCATTATTAGTTTAATTGAAATGCTTTAGAATCTAATAAAAATATAACAGTCATTATTCTTAATTCAATGTCAATGATAGTAACATCATAGTCCAAATTATCTAACGAATAGAGAAAAAGCTCATTAATAACGCCATTAAAATAGTTAAACAGAATGTACCTACCATTCCTCTGGTGTTATTCCCACCCTTCCATCTGGATGGAGGAGGTACGGAAAATCATCAGTGTCCCAAGCCCTTTTCCTGGAGAGCAGGATTTTAGAGGGAGGGACAGCTTTTTCTTCTTCACAAGAGCTTCCACTTTGGCTATTTTTATACATTTTTCTAACATGATATGCCACTTGTTTTTCTCTTCCTTGGTCTCCAGCTCCATGATACATCCAAATTTACTGTATTTATGATGTTTGTAACATATGCCGGAGACTTATTCTTTGTTCTCTTTGTTACCCCTAAAACCAGTTTTACCGAGCTCCCAAGGCTGCATTCTTTTAATTATCAGTAATTGACCATCAGTGATTTATTCATTGCCCTTGGGCCTCTAATATCATCCTGTGTTCACACTTTCAAGGCTGCTGCTTTCATCCCCCACTTGCACTGTTCTACACTACACAATTATTCCAGGGTGATCTGTAGTTCATCCTATATGAACTATATGTCACTATGTATCACTTACAGAAATATATCAAAATTACTATAAGAATAGGCATTACCTCTTGCAATTATTCAAAACTAAGCAAGACTAAAAATAATTGGGCAACTCTGTCATTAGACAACTGCTGTTACAGCTAAATGAGAAACCTCCAGGCAAGCCTATGACAAGTCCAGGCTGAGCAAGCCTAAAAGTCCCAGCCCTGAGGCCTTGCAGAGTCAGTACAAAGCCTTTAGCCTATTATTAGCAGTTGCAATACTGTATTTACTAGGCTGCATGAAACAACCCTTTCTGTTTCAGTCTTCCTTAGTTCATAGTAAAGATCTCAAATCGTGCTCTGAAATTTTCTTAGCATTGCTGCAGGGATTGCAAGTACCTTTCCTCGCATACCTCATGGGAAAACAAGTCCCAGAACAACTGGGATCTTTCTTTCTTGGATTTGTGTTTTTCATATTGTATGCTCATGTCAATTTTTAAGCATATCACTATGCTCAAAAGTCTTTACCCTTTTAAAGTGCTTTTGAGTTATCCATTTTTTCCACTATGGTAACTTTTCAGAATATATGACAGAATGGAATTGTGTTGCAGCAGTACTTATAAAGGTGCAAAAAATATCAGCTACTCAGCTATATTCCACTTTTGTATAAAAACTACTCCAAGGTAATTCTATTCTGTGTTTCAAAGTTTCTTGCAATGGTTGGCAAGCAAATTTCTTCAGTATTAATATATGTAGGATGAAATCTTAGTTGTAGGGCTAGCTGTAGGTGGCTCTAGGTCACTGTCTCTGTACCTGTGTTTTGATGACTCAGTTAGAATGAAATGAACAATAAATCCCCTGCTGGGATATAAACTAAGGGTAACATTTATTTGCCTTGACTTAGGTGTTACCCTCAGGCAAAAGAATTTAGGGTCATTAAGTCTGATGTGGATTTCTAAAATTAAGGATGGGATTCTCCTCATCTATTTTTCCCAGGAGCTGATGATAGGATCAATAAATCTGTGGAGTGCCTGTTTTTCTCCTCTGACTGCAGAAGGAGGCTAATTAATTTCCTTGATGTACACACCTATATCTGTCCAGATTAATCCAACTGCAAAGGAAGCTTTAGGGGATGAAGTATCTATAATTTAAATATCTGAGAAAAATTAGATCAGATGAATACCACAGCTTAAGAATAACCACATAGCCCATTGAAACAATTTTAAATACACTGACTTACTATCATACCTTAAGTCAGTATATGTCACATTTTTTCCCACCCAGGAAGGCGGGAAAAGGACATATGTCCGTAACAAAGGATGAGCTGGGTCTGGTGGTTGTCACTTGGACTCCTCAGTGGATATTTCACGTTTAATTCTTCTGTACTGAATACTTCTACATTCATAAATCTTACCACAGGTCTTAATTCCATATTTTGTCATGAGTCTTGTAATCTATTTGTGCTGTAGATATTTACAAAGTGAAACATGATCATGAGGGATCTGATGACTAAACAGATTGAAGTCTACCTTTGGAAGGTCTGTAATGATCAAAAAGATTTGGCTAAATCAAAGAAAATCAAACTATGATGAAACAAGTCCAGTAAATAAAGCAGACAGATAAGATTCTTAGAAATGGAATGTGCATTTACTTGCAGTGTGGTAGAAATATGCTTGTCTTATCAAAATGAAATTATGTAGCATAGAAGGTTTCATTGCAGTTTGGGGTATTTAGTCATGCAGGCAAGCAATCTGGATATCATGAGGCAGGATGATATGAAATATTATTAGATTAGAGGAAAAATGGATCTGAAAGAATTCAGGAAAAGCAGGAATACTCTCTTTTGTAATGCACAGTGCATGGCAGTTACTCCTATCCAGTCACTGAAGTTATGTTGTACTATCAGAATTTTGAGGAATATTTCACTCTGGTTCTTAATATATAGACCTTTTTTCTTTTATAATGCATATATAACATTTTTTGTATTGGTCATCCATGCCCAGCTTACGTGTGAACTCATAAGGAAGATGACTGCAGGTCTGCTAATGAGAGAGATTTAAAGGGGACATGTCAGCATAGTTCTTCCACTTCTTTTAAAAGTAGTTCATAATAAAATTTTAAATATATCAAAGGTCTGATTAAAGGACCTTGATTTTCACGCAGTTATACCACTTTTCTTTTTTGGAGAAATCTCATTAATGTATGTAAGGAGTTATCAAGTTACTTTCTCGTCTCTGTACCTCTGTTTATTTTTTAAAATATTTATTTATTATGTTGAATATATGAAAATTGCATTTGGCATTTATTTATAGCAGATGGGTAAGACTAGCACCACAGAAAGTTTTCTACGTATTATTTCTAAATAATTCCTGTTATTGGTTGCTCTCACAGAAGACAGTCCTGTTAAATAAGTGAGGTCATTTCTGTCTTTCTTAGTTTAATTGCTGATGCAATTCATCCATTTATTTAAGATGAAAAGCAAATTATTATGTAAAAATAACAAAAATAACCCAAATATTTCAAAAACAGGTAGTTCACAGAAGGAGACTTTGTGACCTGTTCTTGACTTCTGCTGATGAAGGTTTTGCAAACACTTGTGGAGAATCGTAGTACTTGTACTTGTAGTACTAGCTGACCTTACCTTTGGGGAAGAACGATGAACTGGGATTCTCATTCACTCAGACTTCTATGATTTTCTCAGAAAACATATCATTTTATTTGTTAAAAGACTTTAAAAAGTTAATGCAAAAATAATACAAACAGAGTATTTCCATAACATATCTAGATTGTGTCTACCAACTATTTAGATGGGGGCTGGATCACCACACGATTACAGTGTGAGCTACGGTCTGTAGTGGTGCCCATTGCACCTGCCAGTACTCATAAACTGAATGAAAATGTTCTAGCTCTCTGTAGCATTAAAGTAATAAACTGATACAATTAACATATCAGCTCATGCCCCAAATCACTCTTTTTCCAGGACTACTGTCCTAAGACTCTGTTTAAATCTTGGAACAGTATCTGTTACTGTGGTGGTATGTTAAGCACTAAGCACATTTGGCAAGCTAATACTATGCAGCTTTTTCTGTGAGAGTGATTCAGCTGAGTTTATATGTCTCCACTAGAAGTGGCTGAATGCAACAAAAAAATACTTGCAAACATTTGCATCAGTGAATACTACAAATTCAATTCTTAAATTGTAACTATTTTTTTAGCTTTCTACAGGCAGACTAATGACTAGATTTGACTGCCTTTATTTAGTGTCATGAGTACAACTGAATTACATTTGAAATGGTTGTTTCACCATCTTAAAAGCTAGTTGTGATTTCAGGAGGCATATTAATTCAGAACTATTAATATTTGACTTGCCTAAAGTGATCTACTGTACAACAGAAGTTGCAAGCAGCATATGCAGTAATTGGTGAACATAG
This sequence comes from Struthio camelus, assembly GCF_040807025.1. Lineage (NCBI taxonomy): Eukaryota > Metazoa > Chordata > Aves > Struthioniformes > Struthionidae > Struthio > Struthio camelus. Next base: position 146,165,976 of record NC_090942.1, on the reverse strand, counting down.
GAGAATAAGAAAGGCTCTATTGGATCAGATCAGTGATTCATCTAGTCCAATATTTTGTTTCAGATAGTGGCTTTACAAGATTATGTTTAGAGAGCACAAGCAAGCCCAGGTACTTCATATGGTGTGTTCCCCTTGTATTTTCCCAGCACTTGAACCTGCTGTATTAAGAATATTAGATGGTACATCCTTCCAACCCTCCACTCCCCCTCCCAGCTCCGTAGGCTTTTATTGTCCGTTTATGGACCTATTGTCCATGAATTTAACTCATCCGTTCTTGCATGCTGAAATGTCTGCCTCCACTGTCTCCTGTAGCAGCGAGTTTCAGAAATTTACTACACAGTCAGTAAACTCAATTTACTTCAGTTGCTGAAACGATTTTGAACAATAACAAACAAACAAACAAACAAACAAACAAACAGTTGCTGTCTATATATTTTATGAATAGATCATGGAGATTTTTATTTATCATACAAAATTGGATTTTATAAGATAATTGGAAATTTATAGGATATAATTTTTCCACTTTTCATTGCTATGCTAGGATGTGGCTCAGTAGATTATCAAATCACAACATCTAATTTTCCTGGTATGCCCCAATAACCTCTGTTTCTGTGCCAAATCTTTCAAATCTTGGCAAAAAGACTTGAGAATTCCCAGCTCCAGCTCTGCTGCCTGCAGAATATCTGAAGGATCTTATCCTAGTAAATAAATGACTCTTTCAAAGTGGCTGAAATTCATTGTATTATATTGTGCTGTATTGTATTTTATTGTATTTTATTTTAATTAATGATAATTTCGTTATAAGATTTCTTATTATACCATGCTTTCCAATGCAGAAGTGTAGTGTGTCCAAAATATATACTGTGCTTAAAAGATATGTTGTCCTTCAGTGAGAGAATTTTAAGATGTGTGATGTTTTGGTTTTGAAATAGAAATATGAAGAAATGTGTTAGAACAAGGTATTTGTGGTAAGGCAGGGACTCCCAACTAAGTACATTTAGAAGAACTACTTTTAAGTCCACTTTAGGATATGCCGACTTTCACTTCTCAGTTCTCCAGCATTTTCATCAGCACTGAATTTATTGGAAAGTGGAGAGGAAATGAAGGAGTATAGCATTAACACTGGTGATTAACATTTTTCTAGAAGACATTGAATTTCAAATTACAACGAGCACTTGAAAAGCAGCAGAGCAATAGTGCTGAAAGGCACACTTAATGAGACGAGCTGATTCTTTCTGAGCTCACCTTTTTGTGATGTTATTTCTATCTTTATGAATGTTTGTGTAATGTGATAACATTCATCTTCATAACAATTTTGATGACAGATTCAAATATATTGACCTTGGAGAAAGACATTTTTCATATTGCGCTCTAGCTGAAATGAAAGTACTGCATTTCACAACATTTAGGCCACTAACACTGAGCAACAGATTTGTACTGGTAAACATTCTCTCCTGTTACTCCTTGTGCATGTAATGATGCTAAATAGTATTCCTGATATTTTCCTTTGTGTTTTATTCTCATGAAATATATTTAATACGTGGGGTGTAATATTTCACTACGTTTCCTTTTTTCCAGGCAGAAGAAGCTATTTTTTCCCCAAGCTGGGAAAGGTAGAAACAGGAAAAAAAAAAAAAGTTGTTTCTTTGTATGTTACAGAATCACAAAATCACAGAATGGTCAAGGTTGGAAGGGACCTCTGGAGATCATCTAGTCTAACCTCCCTACTCTAGCAGGGTCACCTACAGCACGTTGCCCGGGACCATGTCCAGATGGCTCTTGAATATCTCCAGGAAAGAAGACTCCGCAACCCCTCTGGGCAACGTGTTCCAGAGCTCTGTCACCCTCACAGGAAAGAAGTTTTTCCTCACGTTCAGATGGAACTTCCTGTGTTTCAGCTTGTGCCCATTGCCTCTTGTCCTGTCACTGGGCACCATGGAGAAGAGTCTGGCCCCATCCTCTTGACACCCTCCCTTCAGATATTTATACACATTGACAGATCCTCCCTCAGTCTTCTCTTCTCCAGGCTGAACAGGCCCAGCTCTCTCAGCCTTTCCTCAAAGGAGAGATGCTCCAGTCCCTTCATCATTTTTGTAGCCCTCCACAGGACACGTACCACATGTCTCTCTTGTACTGAGGAGCCCAGACCTGGACACAGCACTGCAGGTGAGGCCTCACCAGGGCTGAGTAGAGGGGGAGGATTACCTCCCTCCACCTGCTGGAAATGCTTTCCCTAATGCAACCCAGGATGCCATTGGCCTTCTTGGCCACAAGGGCACCTTGCTGCCTCATGCTTAGCTTGTTGTCCACCAGAACTCTCAGGTCCTTCTCGGCAGAGCTGCTTTCCAGCAGGTCAGCCCCCAGCCTGTACTACTGCATGGGATTGTTCCTCCCCAGGTGCAAGACCCTGCACTTGCTTTTGTGGAACTTCCGGAGGTTCCTCTCTGCCCATCTCTCCAGCCTCTCCAGGTCCCTCTGAAGGGCAGCACAGGCTTCTGGGGTATCAGCCACTCCCCCCACTTTAGAATCATCAACAAACTTGCTGAGGGTGCACTCTGTCCCTTCATCTAGGTCATCAATGAATAAGCTGGACCCAGTACTGACCCCTGGGGGACACTGCTAGCTACAGGCCTCCAACTAGACTGTGCGCCAATGATCACAACCCTCTGAGCCCTGCCATTCGGCCAATTCTCAATCCACCTCACTGTCCACTCATCTAGCCCACACTTCCTGATCTTGCCTGTGAGAATGTTACAGAAGATAGTGCCAAAAGCCTGGCTGAAGTCCAGGGAGACAACATCCACTGCTCTTCCCTCATCTATCCAGCCAGTCATTCTATCAGAGAAGGCTATCAAATTGGTCAAGCATGACATTCCTTTGTGAATCCATGCTGACTGCTCCTGATCACCTTCTTGATGGTTGAGAGAGGCCTAGCAACGATGTCTGCCGGCTCACTCAGCTCTCTAACCCAATCCTCCTCCACCAATGGAAAGTCTTCCTCTCTCCAGACTTTCTCCCTGATTTTCTGGGTCACGGATTCCTAAGGGCTGGCCTTAGCAGCGAAGACTAAAGTAAAGCAGGCATTCAGTATCTTCGCCTTCTCTGTGTCCTCTGTCACCAGGGTCCCTGCCCCATTCAGTAGTGGGCCGACATTTTCCCTAGTTTTCCTTTTTTTACTGATATATTTGAATAATCCTTTCCTTCTTGTCCTTGACATCCCTTGCCAGATTTAATTCCAGTTCTAATTCCTTGACCTTCGTTATCACATTTCTGCATGCTCTAACAACATTCCTATATTCCTCCCAAGTGGCCTGTCCCCTTTTCCACCTCCTGTACACCTCCTGCTTATGTCTGAGTTTTACCAGGAGCTCCTTGTTCATCCATGCAGGTCTCCTGCCCACTTTTCTTGACTTCTTCCTCAGAGGGATGCACGGCTCTTGAGCCTGGAGGAGGTGATCCTTGAATATTAACAAGCTCTCTTGGACCCTTCTTCCTTCTAGGCCTGATCCCATGGGATTCTTCCAAGAAGGTCCCTGAAGAGGCCAAAGTTAGCTCTCCTGAAGCCCAGGGTTGTGATCATACTTATTGCCCTGCTCGCTCCTCACAGGATCCTAAACTCCACCATCTCGTGGTCACTGCAGCCAAGGCTGCCCCCAACTTTCACATCTCCAGCCAGTCCTTCCTTGTTTGTTAGTACAAGGTCCAGCAGCACACCTCTCCTCATTGGCCTCATTGGCCTCTCCTCCATCACCTGGGTCAGAAAGCTACCATCAATCCTTTGCAGGAACCTCCTGGATTGTTTGTGCCTAGCTGTGTTGCTCCTCCAGCAGATGTCAGGGTGGCTGAAGTCCCCCGTGAGAACCAGGGCCTGTGATCGTGAGGCTACTTCCAGCTGTCTGTAAAGGGCCTCATCTACTTCCTCCTCCTGATCAGGTAGCCTGTAGTAAACCCCCACAACAGTGTCACCCTTATTAGCCTGCCCTTTCATCCTTACCCATAAGCTCTCGACCTGCTCATCATCCACCCTGAGGCAGAGCTCCATACCTTCTAGTTGCTCCCTCACATAAAGGGCAACTCCCCCACCTCGCCTTCCTGGCCCGTCTTTCCTAAGAAGCATACAGCCATTCACGAGAACATTCCAGTCTTGTGAACTATCCCACTATGTCTCTGTAACTGCAATGAGCTCAAAGCCCTGCGCCCACAAACAGATCTTTGACTCTTCCTGCTTATTCCCCGTGCTGCGCGCATTGGTGTACAGGCATTTCAGAGAGGTGCTCAAGCATGCTAATTTCCCAGGCTGGGTGCAAGAGGATCCCCCACAGTCATGTCTTGTAGGCATTCCCTTGGCTGCACGCGCTTGCTGGAGGTATCCCCACTTGAGCCCTGTTTTGCTGTCTGGGTGGTCTCTATAACTCTCCCCTTCCCCTCTCTTTCCTAGTTTGACCTTCTTCTTACCAGGCTGGCCAATCTGTTGGCAGAGATACGTGTGCCCCATTTAGTGAGGTGAATCCCATCTCTCCCAATCAGTTGTCGATCTTCAAACAGGGTCCCATGGTTACAGAAACCAAAACCCTGTTGCCAACACCAGCGGCACAGCCAGTTGTTTACTTGGAGAATCCGCCTACTCCTCCTCTCATCCTTCCCCCTAACTGGCAGGATCAAAGAGAAAGCAACCTGGACCCCCAGACGCTTGACCACCATCCCCAGAGCTCTGAAATCCCATCTGACTGATAGTTTCCAGGTTGTCCTTGGTATCATTGGTGTCCACGTGGAAGAGCAGATACAAAAAATTTTACCGGATACAAAAAATTCTGAAACCTTAATGCTGAGAATGTCTCAATATCTTTACCACTCTTTCCTTCCACTCTTTGTCAACAGGTGGCTTTAGAAACCTCTGCTGTTTTCTTTTACAGTCTTTTTGGGCAGGAATTCTGTGACAGTTTCTGTTGAGGAAATTTGGTGAATATATTCCCGACTACAAGAGAAAGATGAAAACCAAAAATTTATTTTTGTTTTTCAAATAAGGAATGCAGAACACTAAACCAACTGACGATTGCTGCAGTGTTTTTGCCATTTTCTAGCCAATCCCATTGCATTATTCAGCTCCTGTGGGAACTATTTTTGCTTTGCCAGCACAAGATATGCTATCAGGAAATTACAGCTTACATCACTTCTAGGTCTGTTAGCCTGTTATGACTGCATTTCATTTCCAGCTCATAAAATTTGATGTTTGTAAATGGCAAGCCCATCATTTCTTATCAGAGTATGTCCAGCATAACTGCCATTAATTATAAAACTCTCTATCATCCCAGGATACTGTACTGAAATAACCATGAGAAGAAATTGCTGCTAGGACTTCTGTCACCAATTGGACATGCATTTTCAACTTTTTCCTTGAAAAAATAATGGGGATTATGCCTCTAATTATGAGTTAGTGAATGTTAGTTTAATAATAGATAATGGCTATTACTGATTCTCTGAATTAGTTTAAAAGATAATATAAAATTTTATCTAGAGGTGAGGCAGGCACATAGGAACAACTATTCACAGCTCTGCAGCATATTTGTTCTGACCTGTATCTGGACATTAACTTGCTATATCCCTTGAATTAAAATAAACAAACTGTTCTGGTCCTTAAAAAAACAATGGTCATATAAGTATAAACTATGACAATGTGTTGTTTAAGGGTAGTACCTCACTTTGCCACAAACACAGACATATATACACACACCATAATGGGACTATAAACTGACCCCCCAATAAATATATGGTCCTGACAACTTAATAAAATAAAAGTCAATTACTTAGGTATCAGTTATTATTGCTCTTGAAATCATTGAAGCTGGAACTTTACACGCATGCTGAAGCTTATCCTGAATTTATTCTACATATCAGAGAGAAAATCATTTTGGATATCAATGCCTAAGAAGCTTGTTATAAACCATAACTGAAAACCAATAAACCTTATAACACTTCTTCATCTTTAATTTATGGTGGCCTCCTACAAAGTATAGAATATAGCTTTCCCATTTATTCTACTGACAATTAACCTGCTTTTATTTCTATAAGAAGTTGTTTTTCTATTTACCCCTCAGAACACTCTTACTTCAACAAGTGAGACAAGATAAAGCATTTTAGCCACTTGCTTTAGATTCTCCCTAGGCTACCTCGTTTGAAATAAGACATTTTCAGCAGGAATCTTGTCTTTTCATTCATTTGCTGAGATATATTTCAGAAACACAGGAGCTCTTATACTTTCCTGTTTTGACTTACAGTTAGTAGCCTGACTATACTGGATCTGCAGACTAAGAAGACTTCGTGAAACTAGAACTAAAAATGAAATGAGTGTCCAGTGGCAAATTGTTCTTTTTTAATCATGAGAGCTAAATTATTGGCATAGGAATTGGTGAATGCGCTAACTTCCAAGCAATTGTGTCATACTCAGTTTTTTTCTGAAAAAAAAGAAAAAAAAAGTCTAAAATGAAAAAATGAAGCAAAAATATTGCAGGGAGAAGGAACGATTGTTCTTCCCCCTCCTTCCTAACAGCCTTGTGATCTGGCCACTCCTCTCAGGAGAAGGAGGAGACAGTGATAAGGTTACCTTTGCCTTTTGTACATTCTGGATTTGCATTCCTACACCCAGGAATAGTCCATTTATAGGAAAGTCCATTGCTGGTCCATTTATAGGAACAGTATTCCTATAAGAAGCAATAGCGCTTCTTTCAGCTTAAAAGACAATAGCAGCTGTCCCTTCACTTTATGCACAGCATTTTCTAGTATGCTACAAAAATACCCTATCTGTGTCAAGCCATAAAGAGTATTTCCAGGATGCCTGTTGATATTATGTCTGTTACTTCTGAGTAATTTTGGAAAAAGACCTGTAGAGGGCTTTATTTTTTTTTCTTTTTGCTTCCCCCCAAGAGGGAAAGTTACTGGGAAGTTACTAGTGGTTAACAAATTAATGTAAATTGGTAGCAATAACTGTGCCTGCTCTTATCCTGTGGCAATCAGAAAATCAGCTGAAGTAGCTTGCCCCTTAATGAGAAAATAGCAAGTTTCCTCATATTTTCAATGAATGCAAAAGTTTACAAACAGGCAATTGCCAGGGAATAGCTAATATACAGGAACATATTGCCCCTTAGCAATTGCTTTTGTGTGAATACATTCGAGTCTGTATTTTCAGTACTGAAAATTAATCTGCACAGTTTCACAGAGAATAGAACGGACTGAAGTAAGCCATGGATTATGCTTATGCAATGTGCTTTACTCAGTAATCCCATTTATACGCTATTTTGTTAAGCCCTCGACAATTATGGTTGAAAAGCACTGAGACAGTGCTAATATTTATTATACAAACATTTACCTTTTTCCTTAGGCATGCATCTCAAAGGCAGACAGTGAATGCACAGTGTGCTTGCTTTTGCATGCCCTAGGCAGTGGGTCAGTGACTTACAGGTGCCAGACACAGCACATGAACAGCTTCGGCAGGGCCGTTGCCAGCTGCTGTGATTAGCAACAGCAACTCTTGAGTTCCTGGCTCCTCCTACTGAACCATGAACTTAGTAGGACCTATGGTCACTACCTCACACAGACACAAGATACTGCTGGCAACAGATTTGCTCAGCTTCTTCTGGCTATGTCTAAACTGAGAAAGAAAGTGCTTTTCAGCATCTGGATCTTCATGTACACCTTGGCTCCAGCCTGTTTGCACTGGGCTGGGTTCAGGATCAGCAAGGTAGATGGCCAGGCGCAGGCATACGTACAACATAGCTAGGTAAGGATCAGAGGCAATGGTCTGAGCTTAAATACAGCTCTGGAGCGAAAGCCTCAGCACTTCAGGACCCTGACAACTAGCATGAAGGCAAGAAAAAAGAGAGAGAGTCACACATTTTCTTCCTGAGACATAGTCAGGGTGGTCTGAAGAGCAGAGCTTCATGAGACATGAGACTGCGGGGCACCCTCCTTGCACAGGAGACAGCTGATAGGCAGTGCAGGGGAGAAAAATACAATTTAGAGCCCAAGCATTTGAAAGGCTAAAAGCCCTAAAAGCTCTTTGTATTAGCCCTAAGCTAATACAAAGTGTTATTTAAGGTAAGGATGATGAAAAAGGGCACTCTGCAGTTGGAACCCAGAGACACAGGACTGATGAGGAACCAGGTGGACAGTGATGCTCAGTGCTTGTGACCATTCCCATGTGAGCATATGGGTGATGGCTGTAGAAGATAAAAGGGAAGACTGGATTATGGAGCACAGCAGGCAGCTGCGGTTAATAAGAGACTACTTTTTGCTGCTTTAGATTTCTAAAACACCTGAATAAGGAATGCAATTTGTCAAACGTAAGCACTCCCTTGAACGTGAAGAGTCTGCCCAGCATGCAAATTAGAGATTAAAGCACATGTCTGCTTGTAAACAGGGTAAAACAGGGGCCACACAGGAACTTTCATTAATGCAGGATCAGATCCCTTTCTAGGCTTGTCTCTGTCATTACTTGTCTTCTTGTATTTATATGAAAGTTTTCTTTAGTATAGAACAGAATCCAGCCCTGAGTGTGTCTGACGTAAACAGTGAAAGATTTTCAGCTAATAATCCCTAATTCAGTTGCCTTTATGGAAACGATTACCAGAACTCAAGGAGAAATGTATTTAGTATTCCCTTCAGCTATTTCCTGGGAAAAAATTCACTCTCTCTCTTTCAGTGTATTTGATATTCAAATATTTATTTCAAAACAAAACTAAATGTTTTCATTTTGGTGGAAAGTGATAAAAATGAATTCTTAGCTAAAATCATCTCTTTTATTTTCCATGAAATTAAGGCATCCCAGAGCAGACTGGGATAATTTTCAGATATGTTTATTGTAAAACATAAACAAAATATTCTTTGGCAACATTTTTGACCAGAAATTTTTTTCCAAAAGTGGTGTATTAGATATACCTGATGATCTGCAATTGAGTTATTCTGAATAGATAGCAAGAATATATGAATGAGTGATTCTTTTCATATCTGCTGGTAACTACAGAAATAGGTTCCTTGTTCAAATACTCATGATTATGAATACAAATAAGCTATATCTGCATCATTTTGTACTGTCTACTTTATTAATGGAGCTCATCTAAAGAAAGCTTAATTGAAAATTAGGACGATGTAAAGCTCTGTCTTTTTTTTTCCTGACAGATAATATACTGAATATAGGAGCTATAAAAACTGTTTATAATCATTAAAAGAGATGAAATCTTATGAACATTTGATATTACAGATAAAAGAAAGAGAAGTAATCTCTGAATATTGCAGAGGGAAAAACATTTATTCTAGATAAATATGCCTGTATCAAGAGTATCTATCACAAATCAAGTGAGGAGCTTGAAAAAGGTAATTCATGAAGCATTGCCAACATAAATATGCTTTGAGATTTGGTGTTAAGACATATTTCGCTTATCACTATGGAAACTCAGAGTTAGTACTTAGCTAAAGATCTACACATACTTAAGTAAAAAGAGCAACAGATTTCTAAGCAGCAGCAGGAAAGCAGAAACAAATGTATCTATGCTTATGGCAATGATTGCCAGAGAAGAAGTAAGGAAAAGTTTCCATTGGCATTTCTGGCTTTGACTTCTTTTTCAAAATTGTAAATTTGCTGTAACAACATAGTATGATTCAATGTTTCTTTCACTAAATGTTTCAAGATACATACAACATTTTGACTATTTTAGCCCATCTGGTGAGAGGTGCAGCTTAAAATCTAGGAAAGTTTGAAAATGTTTATTTTCTACATTGTAATTCAACTTCATATATGGATAATTGAGAAAGGCAGGTGTTGATTGAGGCAACACTTGAAGGAAACTAGATAATTCTCTGCTTCAAAACTGTTGGTCAGAACCCATACATATCTATATAAACTGGAAAACACTCTCATTAAGCTCAGTGAAAGTTGTCTTCATTTACAACCAATGTTTAACCTTCCTCTGCCCAGTATTGCCTCAGAACCTGTTTATGATATCAAATGCACAAGCACAATCAGTTATAAAGTTTTACAACAGCATGAACTTAAGAGCTGTGCCTTGATGGGCACTTTCTGAGAATTTCTGAAATCTCTCTCTTTTTAAGAAAAAACAAACAAAAAAACCCCCAAAATCCTCCTACAAGCATTGTGCATATCTCAAGCACATCAGGAATGAAGTTACAGACTAGAAATCAAATTAGCCCTTGAACAAAAAAGGCTTTTCTGAAAGCCAGTCACTCAGTTATGTCTTCTTCATAAAAAATAAATTTAACATATCTTTAGATATATTCTTTAAAATACACTTATTGATGTACTGCTGTGAAAGAAGTGCCATGAAGAATTGCTGATTTTACAAGAAAATGCTCAAACATACATATTCAAGGATATTCTTACAAGAATAATACAAAGATCAAGTCTGTAGGGAAAGGTAGTATCTTTCATTAGAACAGCTGATGTAGCAGGGAAAAGCAGGCAGCTTTTGGACTTGGAGTCCTTTTATGAAAGTCCCCTGTGGGTCAGATACCTTGTATATTTTTTTCAGTTGGCTCAGTAAGAGACATTACTTCTTCCTTTAAACTTTGCCTCTTATGCTTTGTAGCTGTGCTGGTTTGACACTGTTACTAGTACAAGAGTACAGTGATGTGTTCTAGTATCAAAAAAAAAAATCAATTTTTTTTGTTCTATATTGCTCCTGTATTATATTGAGAACTCCAGCCTCCCTAGCAATTTGCTTCTAGGATCAGCAGATCCTAGCAGACTTGTTTCCTATCTGATTAATGCTTCAGATTAATGTTTTCAGTTCCTAACCCTTTCCCATTCTCTGACTTCCCTTCCCTTCAGTTCTCAGCTTTTTCTTCCCCATTATTAGGGTGATGGCAGGTGTCCTGGCTTCAGGTCTGATTTCTAAGGTTGCCTCATAGTTTCTGTGCTGAGGTTAACTTCTCTGTTGGTCACCTTATTGTGTATATGCATATGCATATGCATATGTATATGTATATGTATACAACTGCTTATAATCACTACAAATTCTTGGAACTTTAATGCATTTTCAAGAAAATTGTAATTTTAAACTCTATAAATCTGAAATATAGAGCTGTAGAATCATTTTAGGTATGGTATTTGTTTCCTCCTTACCATTCTTAAAATATCTGACTTGCTCAGGTCAGCCTAGAAGTGAGTTGAACAAATTGTGATCTGGTAGAGCTTGAGGAAGATTCTATTTTAAGAGCATGCTGGCCTTAAATTAGAAATCACATGTCTAATGTGAATGCTCTGAAGAAATGTACATGCTGACATTCTGATTTTCTCATAATCTAGCCACCAGCTAAGACCAGAAACCCAGAACAGCTGAGGGTTAAGCTGTTCATAGAACCGAAATAAAAGGAGAAATGTATGAATTTACAAGGCAAATCTTGCCCTTGACAGTGTCTTCTGAGTAGGGCAAATTTAAGAGATGCAAAACATCTATATACATACGTACACACAGGTTTTTTCCTGAGCACGCAAAGCATCTATTTAGTGCATTCTTTTGCTAAAATATAGCTTCCCAACAGCTTCTTTACTGAGACTGCAAAGAACTGAACTGCTTTGAGAATAGAATATTAGCTCAGACTATAGAAAACAAGTAGGGCTATATCTAAAGGATATCTGAATGTCTAAAAAGACATTTTTTGGAATGTAGGTATTTATATCTAAACCTGAAATCTAATCATGCTTGTGACGGTCAACAATGATCCTTGTCTCATTAGGTCAACTTTCAGGTCCTGAATGGTATCTTCAGTTCTTTGTTTTCTGTCTGGATGTAAGTGGTTGTAGCACTGTAGACAGGAGTTGTACAGAAAGGAGGTCTATTCTGCTACCTTTTCTGAACTAAGAAAATCAAAATAAAGTGTTCCTCTGTATTCCTTTCTGAGATGAAAAGATCAGACTAATCTTTTGCATTTTCCTTGTAGTCTCTTGCAGATAGTTATCTTGTAATTATCTTCCAGGAATCCTAGCGGCTTGCTAATGCCCCTTTTGGCATTTGATCCTTTCATTCCTTCCCCTCACCTATTTCTCCAAGGACGGATCCAGCCTGTGACAGAGGGTGATTATCACCAATTACTGGTACAAGATCGTACTTCCACAGTTCCTTTGCCCTTAACTCCTGTATAACTAAAAAACAAAAGCAAAAACAAAAAAAAAACCCAAAAAAGAACAAGTTTATTTCTTCTACTTTTTACCTTTTTTTTTTCATATTTTACTGATGATAACAGATGATATCAGAAGCAAATGATACCTACAAGTAAATGCCATATACATTCTGGCTGTTTTTCTGCTTCACTTGTTCTTTAAAGCACTTATCCTCTAGATTAATGTATTCAAAAACTCATTTCAATTATTTCCATTATGCCTGGCTTCAGCTTGCTGCCATTAAAAATATGAGTGTATAGTTCATTTAAGGATTCAGTATCCCTGTTAGACAGTAATTCATGTCAGCTTCCCCATTTGCATTCCAGCAGTTCACAGGATTTAGTTGATTTATAGAAGTACTTGGAGCTGGAACTCTGCCTCTGTCACAGAACACTGTTTTAGTGTAGGAAGTCTTTTGCACAATAAAGCATAACAGTTAGTAATAAGCCATTTCTATTTTGGCCAGCTTCTCACGATATTGTGTTTTTTAATCATCTAAAGACAACCTTTTCTCTCTTTCTATCCACTTTTTATATATCGATTCAGGTACTAAATAGTATACTTTCAGTGCTGGGGATACTAGCTGCTTGGTCAGGCTTAATATGAGTGCCCAAAATTAGAAATGAAAGAACTGAGATAGATATGAAGGTAGAATTAACATTGTTAGTTTTTATATAAAAACACTTTTTCAGCTCTGATGCAATGTGTCTTTGTTTAACTTTCACCATGTCAATCTGAAGAAGTTAAACATTTCCAGAAAAAGCCCAAGACAACATCCTTATACAGTTGAATCAAAAGATTTTCCTCTCGATTGTATTAATACATGTATCCTCTTTTTGAAGAGTTGAATTGAAATTTAGAGAAAGAAATGAGAGAGTAAGAAATGGATTTAGAAGCCAATGCCTGGAGTGGTTTCACCTAATGACCACTCGTGACTCAATGAAGTAGAACAGTCAAGAGCAAAGGTAGGAGCAGAAGGCTCTAGGTGAACAGTCATTTTATTCTACCGAATCTTGCTGAATAATTTACAATATTTTATCTCAGGGAAAGAAGAGACTCCTCATGACTAGGCATGACCATGCACATCGATAAGCCATGCTTGCAGCACAGGAGATATCTATGCCTCAGTATATCTGCCAGCATTTTTCTTTCCCTGTTCCAAATAATCATTCTTCTTTTCCTGAAGAGTGAAGCTTTCAAACTGTATTATCTCTAATGGGCTTTCCTGAACCAAAGTGTGGAGATGCTTGTTAGCAAGTATATCTGTTGGGCAGACACTATTTATAAGGATTTCAGCATGATAAATCAAAAACAACTTGTACTGGCTGCCACTCTTTTAATATCTTACTTATTTTCATTTCTGTGAACCTATAGCTGTCTGTATAGTGATGCCCTGAAGTAATGGCGGGTAAAGCAATAATAAAAAGCAAGCACAGTAAACTGAAACTCTTTGAACAGGTCAGGATGCGGCTGGTTTTCAGTAGAATCTCTTCTGGGATACCATGTTTTGAAGAGATTGGTTTCCCATGATTCACAGCAATGTTTTCAGAAAGACCTTGAAGCTTGTGCTTCTCAAAAAATAAAAATAGGAATCAGACGTATGAAAATAAATGAAAATTGTAATTTTTTACACCTTTTCAACAAGATTAAAGGAAAATTGATGGCGTGGGATGTACATAACTGTTACTCTGGCATACTGTGATTCTCCAACACTAATCAAGCTCAGATGAGACAGTAGGCCTGGCCACATCAATGCTTCTCAAATATGGGCCTGACATTTGGTCACCTGCTGCTATTAAGCAATCTTTTGATCATTTTGGCTGATATTTCAGCCACTCAAAAAATCAGAAAATGCTGCACTTACTCCTTTTGCAGTACAACTTGTTGTCAGTGTTCCCAGCGTACAGCGTTTACGTTGCTAGAGGAAGGACAGATTCCCAACATGTCCTGGCAGGCCTGGATGTATGAATCATTTTGTTGTGTTAATTACATTTCAGCTTGAGTAGACTGACAAGTTGTATGTACGTATCTCTTTCTTTAGCCATCTTTCAGTCTCTCGTTTTAGGCAGAGGGTTTCTCGTTAGTGCATCTCCTGTGAAACGAAAGACTCTACCAAATAACTCCTAATACAAATTTAAATGTGACAACCGCTGTTAAGGCATATTGAAAATAAGCTCATACCAATGGTTTACAGACTATTTTACTTAGTACTGCAAGGCTTGGGATGAAATCTCAGAAGCATTCATATATTTCCTTGTTGTCTGGCATCTCTCTTCTCTGTCATATGACAATGATTGTAACATGTATTCCAATAGTTTTGTCTCATCCATGCTCCTGATTAGAATTATCTAAACATATTACCTGAGATTAAGTTTAGTTTGCTGAAGTTAAAAAAACTGGACTGGGATCAAGGATTGTTTCACTCTTGTTAATGTTTCATTACAAGCCCAGGAGTATCTGGGTCCCCTCTGTACTTGGTTACTATTTCATAGGACAGTGCATTCTTCCTGGACCATCTAGTCAGCAACTATACTGTAAATTAAACATAGATTTTAAGATAGCAGCCTGTTTGCTGAGCGTATGCATTTTTATATTATATATACATATTTATATCGTAAGTGGCATGAATACATACATTATATACAAATTATATATAACAGCAAATAGCCATGCAGTATTGCAGTGATTTTTAGGGATCTTTTCTCAGACAAGTAAGGTTTTCTGTTAAATGGTAGAACATGACATGGGTCAAAGCAGATTAACGGTGGTGGTAGGCGCTGTGCCAGTCTTGGAGCATCTTCAAGTGCTTTAGAGGCTAATGTCTGCACTCCTGTTAAAGTCTGACTACTGGGAAATATTGTCCTTGTTATTGACTCCATCCAGGTCTCCTGTGGGACATTTGCACTTTGAATGGAGTGTTTGCATAATTGCCAGTCTTACGTTAGTTATCTGCCACACATCTTTCTAAGGGGAAATTCACGATGTAGATGTCTACTGATAAGTTCATGCACTGACCCTGCTTTGTCTTCATCATTAGTGATATTCTCCCTGTCAGATGGTTTGGAAAGTTCTTGTGGACTTGGAATAAAGGCTGTTGTTTCCGTAATAGCAGTATCACATACTAACATTTATTGATGAGTGCAGGAGCTGCAGCACAGTCTCTATTGCTTTCCTTGCTACTCTTGGCTTATTTTCCTACTGCTTTTTCGAGTGTCAAATCAGTATTGAGCTTCAGTCTGAGTGTTTTTCAATGGCATCTCTTGCCTCAAACAATAATCTTCTGTCATATCATCATTAAAATTGTTTATGAAGTCACAGAGTTATGCAGGGCTGTAAAGGGCTGTGCCAAAATTTCCGTGGATTCCTTCCTCATGAAATGATGAAAAACATCTCTCTCGTAAATGACATTTCAAAGTGAATTAGGGAGCTATGAGATTTAGTCATGATAGCATTACATGATTTTGGGGTTTTTTTAGTTGCATACCTAAAAGATATTGCCTTCAGCTTATGGGGTTTTCAGGTACAGATCAGTCTTTTCCTGTTCTGGCTTACATTTCAGGTGAGGCAATCTGAAACAGGCTTGGCAAGCTAAAACATATTTTTTTCTTTCTTTTCAGATACTCACCATCTGCATTGAAAGAAAAATTGCTGCTGAAGAAAGAGAGTTGAGCCGTAAGGAAGTCAGCTATCACTCACAGCAGTGTTGGGGAAGACCACAGAGCTGAACAGCGATGAAGAGTATGATACCAGATAACCCTTGTACATGAAACAGGTGGGGAACAAAAAGTAGAGTATCTATTAGAATGAGAAAAAGAGTCATGCTAAATCATTTATTCAAATTTCCCTTCTTCTACTGTCTGCAAAATGTTAACAACTAATAAAAACAATTCTCATTCACCTTTTCAGGAGAATTATTTGAAAAGATCCCAGTAATGTGAAATAAAATAATATAAAATAATATTGTTCATAAATGGTATCTTGTGTCCACATTCCTGATTATTGAATCACGTATTACTGAATAACTGACCAAGAGGTTGATTATTTAAATGTAAAAATACTATATAATTCATAATGTATATTCAGCAAATGCTTAACATCCACACACATCGTTCCAGCTTAGAGTTTATTTTCCTTTCCATTTCTCCAGTGTTAAAATTGCAGTATTTTCCATGAAGCTAGTTAAATCATAATGATGAAAACTGATATAAATGAGAGGAGAATTAGGTCCTACATTCATGTATTTTGACTACTTAAGAGTAACTGTTCATTGGAAAGCATTCCCAAAATAATTTCAAATAACCTCAACTTGAAATCAGTTTTCAAACTGAAATGAATTCTGACAATTCAGTATTACTTCAGCTCTTTTCCTGGTAACTAAGTGATAGTGACATTTATATTAAGGTGACCTAATGCTTCTCATTAAAACCTCTCATATCTTAGCTATCGTTGGCTTATGTTTTTGGCACACCTTGCCACTCACGATAAAATATTCTGCCTTTTATCTTTGTCTCAAGCTGTTCTTTCTCCTCCTTACCATTCCAAAAAAAGTTTTAGCAATAACAAATTAGTTTCTTTTGAACATGCAGCGTAGAATACAGGGGCAGACGCGTAGTCTTCAAATTTTCTTGGGTTTTATTAGATTAGGAATTTGGAACCAGCTGGTGGATTAATGGTGGAAGCGATCAGTGCCCCATGAGAACATGAAACAGAGTCTCATTCCATGTTGCAGTTGTTCAGTTTGCTTCAAATTCAAAACAACAGATAAACAGAACAGCCTCCTGGGCAAAGGAAATACTTAAAGCTAATACAGTGATAACGACTTCCCTCCAGCCTGAGAAAACATCATGTCAAAATCAGAAAGGAGTGGAAAAGGTGGGGTGAACATACAAAATTCTTCTTTTATGACTTCCTGGCTGTTATGTGGTCTCTATAGGTGAGCAAAACAAAGACAAGAAAGACAAAGACAAGCCATTCTAAATTATTTCCAAGATCAGAGGAACAGAAACATACAGCAAGCTTGCTTTCCCTCCCTATTCTCTCCGAGTGAAAGATTTCATCTACTGTCAAATGAGTATCAGTGATCTTGTTTTCTATGGATATTATACACCCCTTGAACTTTGAACTGGCAGTTTATAATATTATCACAAGACCAAAGGTGAACTGCAGCCTACAGCTTCTTGTAGTTCTGCCTGTCTGTAATTCTCTTCTTTTGTGTGAATTAGGTGTCTGGGATTTTGCATTCTAAAGAGCTGAGTCTGCATAACCACCTTTACATACAAACCATTTAGAAATGTAAATATTTTCTTCCTATGAACTGACATGCAAGAACAGTGTAATTAATAATCCATTATCACAACATTGTTTAAAGCAGCTGGAGGATTAGCTTTGAAATAAACAGCTGTTTATTTTTTTCAATTAATATGAAGTAATTCTGCTCAGTAATTCTGATTATATTATATGCTTATAGTTGTTATATTCCTATTCTTTCTACGAAGCTTTCCTGAAGTGCCTCTGGAATTGGTATCATTTTCTTTCTCTCTTGGGTAGAAAACGGATTTCTCTTAACTGTTTTGCGCAAGGTAAGAAAAAAAGTTGAAAGTAGGCTGGGAAAAATATATTTCATTATATCTTTCAGTAATTTTATTGATTTATGTATCCCTATACAACAAATGTGAGCTTATTTCTCTTAGACATCCCTTTCGTCCTTGACCCTGAACGGTATCCCCGCATATTCCAGCCTCATCCTATACGAGCAAATGCTCCCTCAGCATTCTGCAGTGGTGGGTCACATTTAAATACAGTCAGTTGATCCCTGATATACAGTGGTTGGCAAGGGAGGGTACCTACAGTAGGGCTGCATATTGGACACTATGCTGCTTAAGAGCTTGCTGTAATTTGTCCATTAAGCATGCACACAGAACAGATAAGGGTCACAGAACTTAACTTTCACTGTGTGAGGGGAATAAAAGCCTACAGTGATACGGCTATTTGAAAGAGAGACAGTGGAGACACCCTATACTGACCTCCGAGGGTAAGAGATAGAAGGTGATACCTGTACTAGTCTGCAGTGCCCAGGCTCTATCACAGACATCTGCTGTGAAAATAACAGTCTCTACTGCTGTGTATCCCTTCTCTGTTCCACAGAACTACACAGGGATTAGTCATGTGGGCAAGGTGCTATGGTGTTGTGACACTGAGGAGTTGCAGATACATAAAGAAGGCTATTTTGATTCATTTTCTCCTGCAATGGACAAAAAAAAATATTGATGAGAAAGCTGTTTCATACAGGCTGAAGGTAGACTAGCTGTGCAAACTGCTGAAGGCAGGGAGAATATCGAGATTCCTGGAACTTTCAAATATAGTGGCTCCGCTCCTGCCTCTATTAAAAGGGCGATCTACACAGCATGTGCAACAAGGAGGTACACAGAATGACTTTTCTGAGCCAGTTTATGCATTAAAACAGATCATCCTTGGCAGAATTCAGTTCTGTAAGGCCGAAAAGAAACATAAAATAGTTCCTCTGGTGCACCACGCTACCATGTGTAGCCTGGGTATTTCTGCTTACTATATTCTGCAGAAATAGTGTTCATTAATGAAATGATACCTTAAGATATTACTGTTCATCTCCCTGTAACTTTAAAACCCATATATGTTTTAATATGCAGAGTGGGAAGAAATGTCTTTCACTTGTCTCAAATCAGATGAGCAATTATGCTTTAGGTGTGACACTCTGAAATCATAAAACTCTTGATAAATAAAGGTTGGATTAAAACTGTCAGCTACATACAGAGCCAATGCCCACTTAACAAGTGTAGGTGCATATTTGCTGTCAACCATTTCTGGTCGACCTCAGTTTTCCTAAGGCCACGTAGCACACCAGAGCCAGACTAAAAGCTTCAGAGAAAATTCTTGTTCTGATTTCAAAAGACCTATGATTTTGCCAGACTTCCAAAGTCCAAGTGCAGAACTCTGTAAACTGAATCAGTGCTAGGAAGAAAACATGTTAGCCGGAATGCATCTTGACGTTTACAAGACAGTTCTGAATTCCTACACTCCTGCTTTACCCACAATATCTTCCTTTGGGCACTTATTACTTCAATAAATAAAAATAGTATTTCCTTGCTCTGGACTCATTTAAAATTTTAATGAACCAAACAGTAAGCATGAGAGGAACATTTGAGAATTACATTTTTTTATTTTATTCCTTTATTAGTGATTGGTCATAAAACATAAGGATGTACTGGGAAATACAGCCTCATAACCTTGCACAAATTTGAATGTAGTAGGATGCTATGGATGTCAAATATTAATAGGAAAGATGGGGTTTTTAGTGAGCACAGGAGTTTGTGAAGCTGGTAAGAAAGTAAATAACCATTCGTTTAGTCCTTTCTGTCTGGTTTGAATCTTCTTCAGATAGAAAATTAGGATATATGTCTTAGGTTGAAAAGCCTAGCTTTCAAGTCCTCTACCATTAGGATTCCCAATTAGGTTTGTTTACATCTGAAAGCTGATTTTAAACCTGGAGCTGACTTTCTAAAAAACATCAACGTAAGCCATTTCCAATGTTTAGCCAGAAGCTGAGGCATAGCATTTTGATTGAGGTGTTGTCCTCTCATTTTAAGAGTTAAAGATCTAAAGAAGAATAAATAATAACAAAAGTGATCATACGTAACCTCCACTCTTCCTTTACCTTCCCAAATCTACTGTTTTCTAAATAGAGTGACCTGGGAAATTGCAATGCACTGATGTAGTACTTCCCACTTAAATTTCTTTAATACTAGTTCATCACTTCTATTTCCTTCCTGAAACAGGGCAGATTATAGTCCTGATATGGATACAATGTGAAGAAATTCAGCAAAGGCAGTTTATGAAAGACTTCACTAATAACACAATAAGAAATTATATCCAGCAACATTTATTAAATTATTTTCCAAAGTTCTCTGTGGAATAATTTATCATTTTTAAAGTTCAAAGTTAATGTGCATATCCATATGCTTATGTAGGTATTTGCATAAGTATTTTTTTAAACTTAGATCTCAAACTGGATTTAAAAGTCTCAGTTCCTCCTTTGTTTGTATTGATTTTACTTATCTACAATGCCTTTGAGTTCATTGGAAGAACTCCTAAAGGGGAACATACTTGAGGTCCTTAATACAGATAATTTTTGATTTTACAGGAAAAAAAAATACTATTAGAAAATCAACTATTTGAAATGCCTTAATCTACAAATAACTACATTTCAAAAAGTCAACTTGTATATATTGAATGTTTTTGTGATACTAGTCTATACTTGTTGCTGTATACTCTTTTAAACTAAGAGAGAACAGTAGAATAGCTAATCAGACCTTCTATGTAAAACGTTGAATAGCACGATTTTGCAATCTCAAAATCAAATACTCAGATCACGAATGACAATACGTACATAAGATTTTCTGGCGCTGCCAGAGGAATTTAAATACTTAAAGCAAAGATCACAAGGGACAGTAAAGCATCACATTGGGCATAGCATACTACTCAATGTTTTTGCCCATGTGTCAGTGAAGAATATCTTTTCCTTTACTAACAGTTTTTCCTAACAGGATCCAACTTAATTTAAGACATCAAAAGATAGCCACTCTACAACTTCCTGAAGTAGGTTTTTTCCCCAAAACCATTAATAATAAGTTCTCATTTGAATCTTTTCTCAGGTAGCCTCGCTCTCACCTCTCGCTCGTTTTTAGTCTTCTTCCCATTCCAAATTCCACTTACATTTTCCCCCTGCCCTGCTCCCTCCTTCTCCCTTTCTGTTGCTTTTCTACCTCATTTCCCTCACTTTCTCCTTTATCCCAAGTTCAAGTCTTAATAAAATCTCTCTTCTTACTCTTCCCCCTCTCTCTCTTGCTCTGACTTTTAATATTTAAGAACAAGCTCTCTGACTCTTGCATGTGAGGCAATAAAAGAAGATAGACTTCTTTTTAGGTCTTACATCTTGCAGCAATCCTGTGTTATTTTCAGGGAAAAACCATCTCAGTCTTTGACTCTGGTATTCTGTAAGCACTGAGGCTTCAGGTGTCACTTCACATATCATATTTCACCAATATGTATTTCCAAAAGTAGATGTGGAATGTCTTTAGGGCTGAAGGAACATGCAGTGAATCAGGAAGCACAGAATCTACAAATCTCTAAACAGAAATACATTTTAGTGAATTCTGTCTTAAGCCTTACTAAATTTTTTTTTTTTTTTTCAATAAAAGCAGAATGTAACATGTTTGGTCAACGGGGCATGTAGAAAAATATCATACTAAGAGTGCTGATTGTGGTCAGTGTTTTTCACAATATTTTTTTCAAAATCTATGGAGTCATTGAGTCAGCGAAGGAGTTAAAGCCTGACTTGGTAGAAGTGTCTGTAAAAGATAAATAAAGGATGTGAATAGAACAGCTACTTTTGTGATAAATAAGAATGTTTTCCCCAAGAATAATAAACAACGTGGGAGATACAATCTGGTACTGTATCACGTTGTGCTTAAATCTAGACAGTATCCTCATGTGGCTGTCCCTCACACCGAATGCCTTTGTCACAGCAGTGAAACAGAAGGAAAGCTGAGTGCTTGAGAATGACCTGTCTGAGCAATCTTCATCATCTTGGACATCTGCAAATGTAAACAGCATAATAATCTCAATGGAGACTGAAAGATATTTGTTCACTCCAAAAAATCTTATTTCACCGACAGCTAAATACAGCTATCTATTTCCTTATATTATCAGCTATCACAATAAAATACAGATTGTAGGTGCAGATTGGGAAGTCTGTCTAAGTGTAAATGCATTTTTTTTAAGATGTACAACAGTTAAATTTAGGCAAAAACATGTCTGACATAAATCACCTCTCTGCCACATCCAAAGTCCAAAATAAATGACATAAAATTACTTTCAAAAAGTCATTAACAGTTTGCTATTTTAATTAATATGAGCAACAAATTGTACCACTCTCTAATCCCTTTTCTGAACACCTGAGATTTCATTTAAAGTCTTCCACTGATTTTAGCTAGAGTGCAGAAACGAAGAATAAACAATTTTACCCTGAATGGTGTAAACTTAATAAGAGCAGTATTGAACTAAAACCAAGGTTTGTATAAACCATGTCCATGTAAGATACCCTTAGTCACATTAACAATATTACCAGCCCAACTTATTGCAAGTATAGAATTCCCATTAAAAGTAATTAGAATTTTAAATGTGGATCAATTATGTGGTCCTTGAATTAACAAAAATAATTACAGCAAGTGTTCTTTTAAGATCTCTGAACTTGATCCTTGTTGTCCAAAGGAGACCTGATAAACCTCTTTTACAACCACTAAGAACAATTATATAAACCAGTCTTGAAATGAAGATCATAGCAAATATTCAGCATAGCATAGTATGAGCTGCTTTTTATGACAAAAATTTGAGAGGAAAAAACATAGGATTTAGTCATTTTCTTTTCCTTTATGATTCAAAATTGCATTTTATTGAGATTTCCATTAATTTTTTAACAAGAAAACTGTAGAGTTCTAATCCTTTCATCTCATTTAAGCTTTTCAGATTGGAATACAATATCTTTGTATTTTCTATTACATAATATCTGTTTCTTAGCCAGTAAATGTCTTCTTTGTTCAGCATGTCATTTTTCGTTCTCTTTCATTCTTATATTAGTTATTTTCCTCTCCATTTGAAGTATTGGTACTAATATGTACCTACAGGCACCCAGCATTTCAGATAATTTCTCTTATATTGCTAATAATAGTCCAATATGCCAATATCAGAAATCAGGAACTATGACTTCTAGTATCAGCCTTGATAGTCTTGATAAGACACATTGCTACCAAGAGATGGCTTCAGGATGAGAAGTCCAAATGCCAAGGGATAATGGCTTATGATATAAATCGCCCCTCAGCTTAACAAGAATTTTATCAGATTGTAACAGTCCTTTACATGCTTGTAATCAAAGTGCGCTGAAGGAAACACCATATTTTGCTCTGCACTAACAAAAGGACGATAACAAAAACAAAATAGCAAAGGAAGAGAAGGGAGCACAAAGCGAACTTTGACTGATGCATTGTTTTAAGAGATCACTCTTTCAGTTTTCCAGATGATCTCCATTCACCTTTTTTTCTGAGTGATGGAAGCTCTAAAGCTTCTTAGAAAGCATATCCAAAGCTCATGAAGTTACTTTTTGTTAGAAAGGATTAAGGCTCTGTGAGACCATTGCTACAGTCAGTAAAGAGCAGAGTTATTCATCTTTCACAGGTGTTCTGAAAAAGGGAAAATTACGAAATGCACATTTCTGCTTTCTTCTAAAAAAGTCACAGACGATTTTAGTCTGGCATGCGAGCAGAAATACACTCACTGGAAGAGACTGGTGCTGCACTGCTGTAAGGCAACTGGATTCAAGTTTGTAAGCATACAAGGTACTGCTGTAGTTGTAAAAGAAGACTAAGATTTAACTTTTAAAGAGGGAAATAGCATCATATCAGATTATTTTGTTTCTAATGGGAAGATTGTACAAAGATTTCAGCGTTCTAAAAGCATTTACCCTCAATGGACCACTGATATGCTGGATAAATTTCTGCTATGAACAACTCTTGTGCAATCCCATTATGACTAATGGGGTTGCAATACTTTAACCTGAAGCTAAATTTGAGGCAGTCTAAAATGGAAGATTTCACTCTTTTTTCATTTATCAAGATATTATAGCATCTAATCTAAATCCACTAGTTTCAGTGAAGTGAATCCTGATATTCACCAGTTTGATAGATGAAATGAAGGCAATCTGCGTAACTGTCATTCTGTGCAATTTTATCTTTTGAAAACATCACTTTTATACATAAATAATCAAGGAAATACATTTCTCCACTGAGTATCCTGACTCTGAAACTAGTATTGAGACAATCTAGGTAATTAAACAACTTATTAGCCTTAAAAGCACTCTTAAATTCAGATATTTATGAATATCAGTTGAGCTTAATGACTTGCTTCAAATACATAAAAAGGAGAAAAACTTCAGAGTAGCTGAGATATTTTACTTTAAAATTTTCAGAGTGAAATGCTTTAAATCTGGGTGCTGAATACTCTGGGTATGTTGACAACTTTTACAAAATTGGGGGAAGTAATATATATCCAACTCACTTGTTATTGTGACAGTATCCAAAATATAGACCTTTGCATTTACTAAGTGTTCTGGGAACAAAAAAGTTAATTTTTGAGAGTTATGCTAATTTGTCTGGCTGAAAAAGTTCTTCTGGATTTTCATAGTTCTGCCACTGATTAAGGGAAAAAAAAAAAGTACTTGAGAAACTTATCAAGAAGCTCAGGAAGCAAACAATACAGATGCATGAATAAATATAAACAGTTTGCCTATATTTTGGTAGCACCATTTAGAGATGAACTATTACATGGCCAGTTACATCAACGCAAGCACTGCTTTGCATCTTGCTTTCAGAAGCCTGACTCGGGAATAACTGAATTTGAGTCGAGTCACTGAAACTAAACAGATGAAAACAGCACAAGAACTGAATTTGGACAGATATACACCCAGATTTTCATTTGTGGTAAATCAAGACAGAATTTTTGTATTTGTTTATAGTAATAGAGAATCTTATTGTCCAAGGTATATAATAATCGCATGATATGCCTAATATTCACAGCATATAACATTGAAACATATTTATGGATAATTTTAATAATCTTGCTCCCATGGACACTTTGATAGGCTGTAGCAGTTACTAACAGCACATCTGAATACATTACCACTTTATATTACAGCAGTAACTGAGAAGGCTTTCTGTGAATAATATGCAAGCTTTTCTATAACAGATTTTCATCACAGAATGTAGCTCCCGTATCATAAGGGAAACAAAGAGAGTGCAACACTATCCTACGTACTAGCTGTGAGGGTTTGGAGAATCTTTGCGAGAACCTGCACTGCTCAATATATTGATAAATGATCTAGATGACCTAGTGAATGGAATGGGGGAAAATCTTATAAAGGATACAATATTATTTAGGATAGTCAAATCTAAAGCTGACTGAGGATTTGCAGAAGAATCTCATATCGAGTGGCAAAATGAGCAGACAGAATTCAGGGTTAAGAAGCGTACTTGAGTGAACGTGTTCAAAACAAATCTATATAGCTACATATTCCCAGTTGATATTGTTGTCAGATCTCTGAAAACATCAGCTCAGCGTTCCACAGCAGTTCAAATGGCAAGAAAGTTAGGAGGAGTTATTAGAAAAGGAATAGAGAAATAGAAAATATCATGGTGATCCTGTATAAGTGCATGATACGCCTTTTCCTTCAACACTATATGAGGTCTTTACAAAGATATGCTAAAATGTGAAAAGGAACAGAGGAGGGCAATAAGCTGATCAGAAGCACGGCTTCCACTGGAAATGTAGATCCAGTTTCAGCATGGAGAACAGGAGGAAAATTAAAGCATCTTGAAAAGTACAGTAGATTTGCTATACTTTTCAAGTGCAAGAAAATAATTATTCACATACAAATAGCTTGGTGGTACACAGCACAGCTACCAGGTAGAAGATTCAATACAAATACAAGGAAGTACTTTTTCATACAACTCATAATTTACTTGCGGACTTTCTTGGCGTAGGAGTCTGTGGGGACCAAAAAAGTTTCAAAAGAGGATTAAGCAAATTAGCAGGCGTGTAGCTATTAAGCAAGTAATTTGAACAATCTCTGGCTCAGGTAATATCTAAACTATTGCCTATGGGAAATTTTAAGTGGAGAAAGATCAGTCTGTTCATGTACTCCCCAAGGACTCAGTGATGGTCAGAGAAAAGATATTTAAAGTAATCATCTGAAAATGGACTCGAAGTTATATAAACCATCATTCTTTACGGGGGAAATCAGGTCTCATGATTATGCCTGTATAAAAGCTACCAATTTACTTATGTTTATTTAATGTTATAGCATTAGTATTAAGAGATTTTTCTTTTTTAAATGTTGCCACCTGAATAGGAAGCCAGCATTTCTGAGGAGGACCTTGTCATTTTCCACCTAGACTACAGACGAAATTTATATGCAAGAAGGCTGGAAGTTTGGTATAACTGAAACGCTAAGAGAATGAGTTTTCTTTTACTTCTCTCCATTAAGTATGTTCGGAATAATGGAAATTATCACATACAGAAAGAGGAAATTCAGGGTAGGGGAGAATCATGCTAGTTATGGAAGCCAACATAACAAAGTTTTGGCCTGGAAAAAGAAGGAAAGGACCATATATTTCTGTGAAAGAGGAGGAAAAGACAATAACTATTAGTGTAGAAGCAAACCCAAAGAAAATTAAAGAGGTGAGCTGAGCCAGAAAGTCTCCAGAATTTTAGTATGCCATGAGACTAATAAAAAAGCGTGATTAGGCCAGAGAACTTAACTCTAGCTCTTAGAAGAATACTCTAGAGGCAGTATCAAAACAGAGGTAAAGAAATGTGTACAGGGCTTAGTTTTGTTTTAATCTGTGTATCTCACTGGTGAGAGAGATCAGCTCTTTAGAATTCATTGCAAGGATAATGCAACACAAGCAGAGATGTGGGAGACTCCTCCAGCTATGGCTTCGAGACCCATGGAACAGAAAACTCAGTTGCAACATCCACATTCTTAGGAAGCAGTGCTAGGCAGAGGATCTACACCTGATGACTATGCATACTGACACGAAACCCGGCTCTGTTCCTAAAGATCTATAGTGCATACCAATCCCATTGGACCGATTAACATGGCAATTTGGTGAAGGTCCAAACTGGCGACTCAGATCTGAGCATCTCTCTTGATTAAACAAATGCTAAATTGAACTAACATGACAAAAAAGAAAGGTTACCTGCAGTCTACTGTGTCAGCTTAAAGAAGCTCAGTTATTATAAATTTTACAGCTCCATTACCAAGTTACTAGCTGTATCTATACTAAATAGAGGTATTAAACATTTTCTACTGTTCCATTTGCACTGCAAGTGGAAAAAATAATACAACACAAAACAAAAACCAAAAAAACACTGAACTAGTATTAGAGGAAAAAGAACAAAAACACTGTCTCTCTCTCCATTTTCCTCAGACACAGTTTGTAGCATCTTTTAACCCAATTTGCCCAGGTTCTAAATGGCAAGCATTGATCCATATACTATTGCAAACCATGACCTCACCCATGTTTCAGCCCACTGGCTAACAACGAGAAAATCAAGTAATTGAATGCAATCTCAGTGGCAGAACAGCATGAAGAACATTAGAAAAGTTGACCCCTTCTCTCCACTCCCACCTCAGCAGTCTGTCAAATCTACAGAAAAGCTCATCACTTTCTGAAATGCATTCCTCGAGGAGCATGAGGATTACTGAAATCTGTCTTTAGCCACTTCATGAATTCTATAGTAACTCTCCAGGAGAGCTCTTCCCCTCTGTCTTACTTGTTGAAGCATGCAACCTGTTTTACTCTACAGGGGTTATGATGTTATTGAACTGCTATTGTATGGTGGAGCATTTTGAAGATCTAAAGTGCAGCAGTAGAAAAAAAAAAAGACAAAAAGCTCTTGGCTCAGCAAGCTTTAGATATTTTAACTTTTCCATGGCACATGGGGAATGCAGGCACATATACAATAGACGATCCATATAGTCAGTGTGGGAAGAAAAATACTTGCACAAAAAAGGTCTGTTTTTCCTAAAGTAACAAAAAATGTTAGCTAACCTAATTTTACTTCAGTCAGTGCCTCCATCCCCATCTCTGCAATATTGATTAAGTTTTATTGTGACTTTCCAAAATACTATTTATACTGGTGAGCTATATATATAACATATTTCAAAAGTAAATAGTGTGCAGTAAAATATGAATATATGCTTAATTTCTTCTGCCAAGTTATTGTTGGAACTGAAAAATCAAGAGGGGAAAAGAGTTAGAAATCTTCAGGTAGGACCTACTCTTCTAACACACTCTGTTTTGCTGTTCTTCTCAGCATATTAAAAAAGTGATTCCTAAAATTTTTCTTCTTTGGTGTGGTGAAGGGGGAAAGGGGAAAAAGAGGAGGAAGATACTTTTTCCAGCAACGACAGCAGCTACTCTCTGCTCTGTAGGGGACTAAGGACATGTACAGATGTACAGATGAAGAAAAAGAAACCTCTGCTTTTTTTTCCCCTCATTCATTCCCTGTTGTTAGACTGGTATTCTAATATTGTAACATCACTCCACTACCCCCAGCTCACATGCAGTCCTGTGAGACCTCTCCCTATATTAACTGTTCTTGCCTCCACAACTCAGAGCAAAATGAGGAGCTAGTACTATTTGCACACGGTGAAAAGTTACATCTGATGAGGTAACTTGTTAACTCCCCCGTAAACTCATCTGGTCAAATACTCAGGCCTGTGTCTTCGCTGCAAGTGATTATGAGAAGGTAGCTTGCAAATGGTATGGAAATATTTGATATTCACGGAAGGCTTATTTTCCTATTTTCTCTGCCTTTAGTTGTCTGTGTTTCTTTGAGAAATAGACAGGTAGGCTGAACTAGCAATTAGTCTGAGACAAGAAGGCTAATTGCCCAGTTATGCTAAGGCGGACAGCTGGGGAAGTTAGTGCCTACAGCCAACTGGAAGGCAATATCTAAGAACAGATTCCAGACTATTACGCTGGAAAAATGCTCTTCCCTTGAAAAAAAGTTTTTTTTAAGTTACAGTAGAAATTTCTTTTTTTTTTCCTAAAACCATTGTGCTTTGTATTTTATAGGCCACTTATCCCTCCTACATATAATATTATCAAACTATTCCCTTAGCTATCTAACAAATCATTTCTCAACAGTTTACTTTTGAGAAGTTCAAAGTCCATCTGCATTAATGTTTTAGCGAGAATTGGGAGTGTGATTTCAAAGGCAATATCCTGATAATCCTCCCTTATAACATTTTGGTATATGTTACAGAGCACTCTTAGAGCATGCAAGGTGGATGCCTTTCTGATTAAACTAAATTGAAATATAAACACCAGAATTGTGCCTAATGCTGTCCAGCCACTAACAAGCATCCAGCCTACAGCACCTGACTAAAGATGTCGTGAAATAAAAACCCTATGAATACATATAGCATGAATATCCGGTTGTCAGCACCAATTGTTTTCCTCTACAAATCCACTCTCATTTATAAGAGCAAACAGCAAACAGCAGTGCTATTCGCTAACGTATGGATACAGAGTCAGACTCCGAGTTGCTTTCTTGTTCTAAATTGTTCTCTGAAGGAGTTTTTTCTTCCTGTTGAAAATAGATGCTCAACAGAATAGGAGGATTAACTTCAACAGGCTAAAATTAACCTTCATGAATACTCACCATTGTTTTCATTCCTAACAACAGAGAAAAATTTCTATGTTTTAGAAGGGTTTATCTCTTTTCACCAAGGTTACTTCAGCTCTAAGATGCATTGCTGCAGTAATGTGGTGATACAAATATATATATGATATAAATATATATGTTGTATACATATTCAGTACACCAGATAAACCAAGCTTATTTTAGACTATGCAGGACTTTCAAGCTCTTTTACACTTTTCAGCAAGCACCTCACACACCTTTTTTTCTGGTGAAAAAGTATGAGATGCACCAGGTAAAAACAGGATGGAAGAAGCTGTATGCAGTAGTTCAGCCCTGAGATATCATTCTTAAGTGGTAAATTTAAATGTAAAGTTGATATTCGCTAGTCTACTACACATTTTTTTAATCAGGTTTGCAAGAGCATACCACTAAGTCTTATTAGATAGTTACTTTTTACATTGCCAGCAGGAAATCTTTATGAATTATTACAATAAAAATGTGTTTCTTCAAGAAGCAGTAATGTAATAAAATGCATCACTAGTTTTGATTGCATTGATAGCTTGTGGGAAGAAAAATCCCTTCAGGGAGATGTGTTTTGTGTTCATAAGCAATAGGAAAGACTCTATTTTGCAGAGCATTAAAACCGTGGGAGCCATTAGGTTTATATAATAAAATCTTGTAAACACTGATAGTTTTATGGTTAGTCTTTTCAACAGCTGTTTTGTATAAGATTCTGTGGATGCTTGAAGTCATAACACTTTTGAAAAGGACCATATTAGCTGTTTATTAACTCAAACTATATTTTCAGACTCCTAACTTAGATAACCATGAATAAAGTGTTCCAATTTCAGTCAATTGCAATAAAAAGTTATTTTCAATTTTGTGTAATAAGAAGCAATTTTGGAGGGTCCATTGACTTTAGAGCATGGATATTATTTCTCAATGAGGATACAGAAACAAAGAGCTGTACTGAAAAGCAAAATGTGAAAAAAAACTTGTAATGAGGAGAATAAATTCATCTTCACCAGAAAGAAGCAAATATACACAAGTGCTCAAGACAGCAGAACTGTTTAAATGCAGATGGATCTAACTAAAGTTGATTGTGCCATGGCTGTGTTTAAAGTATCTTACCGTCCATCTGCAGTCAGTTATATAGCTCTTGCTATGGACTCAAGATGAATGCTGTCCTTCAGCCTCTCTGGAAGGAGTTACCTTTTTTGGTTGGAGCGTGAAAGGCAAATTAATATGATGCAAGCTACAGACATCTTTTGTGTGGTATTGGCAATAGAGTTTGAGGGCTTTTATGGCATAGAAGTGATGGGGCAATTAGACTGGAAAGAGGATACAGAAATTTATGAAAACCTAGAATGAAAATATGACTCAATGGGTTTGAGTCAGTCCAGCTGAGGATTAACTCCACAGTGGGGTTGTAAGGACATAGCTTTAGGTAAGTTTACATTTTCAAATTTTTAGTAACAATGTGCAATATTAAGAGTTTCATTCTTTTCTTTCTTCTGCTCATAGAATGACATTTTAAAATAAAGCCATTAAAAAAAAGAAAAAAAGCTTTCCTATTTTTCAACAGCAAAGAAAGGACAGTGTTAATTAAATGGAACACATGGAACTTAAGTTGCTCTTTAGAGAAGAAAGAACCACAATCTGAGTCTATGCTAACTCCCATTAGTCAATGGCTCTGGTTCTGTAATCATAAAATTATTTCCTTACTTACCTATCTTCCATGACTGAGGAAACATTCACTTTTTTTTCTTTAAATATTCCACCTAGACGTTCCTAAGTCCATGTGCCTTGACTAAGTTCAAATGAACAAATCTCTACTACACGTAACAATAGGCTAGTTTTGCCTCAAAAATAAATATCCACACCCATATCCTATTTTTAGCAATAATTAAAGAAAACTTCCCCTCATGGCTTCTTTTTTACCTGCAGCTTGTCCAAAACTGAAGAGGAGAAGAGAGGCTTTTGTATTATAATCAGGATGTTCTCCAAGAGAGAAATAAATCCATATATGGAGGAGGCTTAATGAAAAGCACACATAAAAGTTCTTCCTCTGTTCTAGCAGGAGATCCCTCTGATGTCTGCTCACTTTTTAAAGTAAATGGTAGCCATATCCTGATGCATCATATTGCCTCTCTTATTTTTCCTTTACCAACCGTCATAAAACCAAGAGTGTTTCCTCTCCTCTTTCTCTTCCTGTCCTTTAAAAAACCTCACGGAAACAAAGAAAGAAAAACATAAGAGTGATGCTTCTGTCCCAGTCTGAAAAAAGGGACAGAAGGAGAGGGAGACTGAATCAAAATATTTCAAGTTTTGTTTTACTAATAAGGATTTTTGTTGGGAAACCTGGTAGAGAAATGAAAAGACATCAGTAAGGTAGACAGAAAATTAATTATCCTTTGCGTAAAAGAGCCACGCTTGCAGATTTAGTTTTGAATAACAGTGTAGGAAAACTCATGTTAGGGAAGAAGCTAGCTGGGGATACAACATTTTCTCCCAGGCACCGAGCAAAATGATGCTCCTAAGCACCTCAGCTACCAGCATGACCAATGAATGTAGATGTAAGTTCACTGTTCAACATATGCGAACTCAAGTCTACCCTGAATTCACCTGAAAAATTATCAGAGATACGTATTCTCATGGTCAAGATTTTACTGTTTGTAGGTAAAAATCATTTAAAATGTTAATTGTATAATAGCAATTTTATTAAATAACAATTTTATTACCGTTTCTTTCCCTTTCCTTCCTTTCATCTATCTCCTCATTTCTGTAAGTCTCTACTAACTTATTCTTGTTAAAGGTTAAATGTTTTTTCACTATGACCTTATTTTAAACCTTACACTCTAATATCACTAAAAGAAGACTTCATGGATATAGCCCCCAAATAAAGCATTCACTCTGTTTGCTGGTGTTTCAAGCATTAAATTAATATTCTTGAAGTTTATTCATTAAGTCCCTAACCTGTAATTAGGATTCAGGCCATGCAGCTGATTAGACAGGAAAAAGAAATCAGTCCACAGAGAAAGGCAGCTTTTCATTTGAATCCAATCAGGGAGAGCAAACATACTCCAAAAAGGGTTTCTGTGGTACATAGATACAATTATTATGAAGGCAAAGGGAAAAAGAACTTGGAACATTAATGAACATGGAAAAGGGTGTTTCAGCCTTGAGAACTCCCTGCAGCAACATTACTTTTCTTCGTATCAATCCTATTCACCAAAACATGGCAAAGGGAGACAAAAAGGTTTTCCATAATTTTTTTATGTACTTCGTTACACTCTAAAATGTCTGAGTTGATTTATTACAGCTGGTAGATCCATACAAATGAAGGATAAGATGGTATTAATATGCCGTCAAGATGCAAGCAACAATGTAACTGTGGCTATATAAAAAAACTTTATAATATTACTAGGGTGAAGAACATTATTAGAATGGCAGCTACTAGTACTCTTGGGGTTAAGGTCATACAAATATTTCCAATGTCCAGCACGGAAAATTGGAAATTTGTATATGCTGCAGGGAATGCAAGGAAAAATGCAAGTTATATCTGAACAGGCTGAATCTTGCCCTTTACACTCATGAAGTTCTGTGGGTTTCAATGAAATGTTGAGATTGTTCAAGTGCTTTTACAAATAAGAACACTTAAATAGGTGCATAGATTTAGTGATTTAACTTTAGACTTCTATAAATCTTAGTTAGAATACAGTTGTGAAGATTGCTCAGCTTACAAATCGCTAACTTGAGATTTTAATTCTTTTTGTCAATAAATGGCAGAAAGATTGTGTTACTTTGAATACAAGCAAGTGATGTGCAAGACTAATTTTTTCATGGTAGTGACCAAACTAAGTAGCTAATTCTTGCTTAACATATCTTAGAATATATTGGCAGCATCTCTAAGCTACTTGATTTATTAAATGAAGTAGGAATTTATGCATCCTGTAAAGCAGAACTGAGTACCAGAGATCCTACAGAACAATAGGTTTTGCAGACCATGCTGCCCCCAGGGATCCACCTCTTCTGCCTTTTCCTCTAATTCATGT
Organism: Struthio camelus; assembly: GCF_040807025.1. Taxonomy (NCBI): domain Eukaryota; kingdom Metazoa; phylum Chordata; class Aves; order Struthioniformes; family Struthionidae; genus Struthio; species Struthio camelus. The sequence goes on along the minus strand of NC_090942.1, from coordinate 146,132,454 downwards.
ACACCACCAAACAGGCAATTCCACATAGATTCTTTCTTAAATCTTTCCATTGCCCTCCTCAGTAGCACTACATATGTTTGACTGTCCGAGGACCTTCTCTGAAAAGGATATGATGCTTTCCGAGAAGAATCCATAATAGTTCTAAAATCAAGGGAATTAATGTCAGCTTCTAATCTACTTTTAGACTATTCTGTTAAACTATTGTTGCTTTGTACTGAAACAATCACAATAAATGCCAGCTCAAATGTTTGCAAAAAGCACAAGCAAAGGTAATCAAATATAGGCCACATGAATTTTTTTTCGAACTTCCCATACATAGTCATGAAGAATTTTTTTTGCCTTTATATAGCTGAGTGGTCAGAAAAAAGTTAAGGCTAAAACCCAGATCTGTAAAATCTATAGCCAACACTAAAGTATTTCTAGCTCTGTTTCAGTAATTATATTAGCTAACTGTAGCCCAGTAAACAAGGTTTTGTTGTTACTACGGAGAGGCCATAGGCTTTCTGTTGACCTGGCTGTGAAGGGTCTCAGGACTTGTCTGAGCTTGCCTTAGCCTGAGCTGGTCTTACCTTGTTTTAACAATCAATCATCTAGTAGTCAAATAACTGTTGCTTAGTCTGTTTTAGCTTAAATTTATACATGGTTAAAGCGTCTTACAAACCTAGATAATCACGATGTAACAAATGATAGACCTTTATTTTAATGGAACTTGGGAGAAGATTGTGTGCACCTTTCAAACTTAAGCTGGAAACCAATGAGGAAGATGCAAACTGTGATAGGAAAATGTTTAAAAATAAACCAAACAAGATCAAAAAAATAAGAAGAAAAGGGTCATTCTGCCACCAGTAGTAAGTGCTTGCTGGTGAAAAACTTGGAACAAGACTTACTGTGACACCTCCATATCTTTCTCCTTAAGAAACATTTGCAGTGTTGACTTTAGGGTGGAGCATGTGGAGTTTGGAGTTATACTAACTCTCATGAAAAGGTTACATATTAAACCTTTTTACCCATTACAAGATTTTGAATGCAATGTAACTGACATAATAAAAAGCAGATGGGCACTCAAGAAGTTTAGCCTGTGAAAATGAGGAAAGCATGACAATGCAGAACTATCCTTGCATAATTTTTTGGGATAAGTGTGACAAGATCAACAGAATCGAAGTTATAACTGTAATACAAGGACAAAATTCAAATTTGTCTACTATTATAATTATAGTGTACCTGGGAATCAAGGCTGTGTCTGTGAGCATACCCAGTGAATTGAAAAGGAAAAGTCATCAAGTCCTGAGCACTCAAAGAACTCCACAGTGAGTGTCCACGTGGATGAGACAATGGACTGTCTTGAGACAAAGTGATTGACTGAATTCCCAGCTTGTTTCACAACAAAGCATTTGACTGTTACCGGAGCTCTCCAGCTGGAAATTTTGGACAGTCTTGGAGATTCCACTGGGCAGTTCAGTCTGTGCACAAGCCAATAGATAGATACTGGTTTTGTGCCCAAATGTGTTGATGTACATCCTGGCTGGAGAATCTGGCAATCCTAGGGACTCCACTAGATTGTTCCTGTTGCAGAAATGGCCAAACTACATACATAAGACGCTTGCACACACTCAGTAGAAGCAATTCCTTCAGACATGCGGTCATGTAGGACAGTTGTTTCTACATAATTAAGATACTTAGGATACATTTTGTACACAATTTAAGACAAGCAACAGCAACAGATCATGCATGTGCAGGCACAGGTGAGCTGGAATAAGTATTCAGCTGCACAACCAATTGAGGACTCTTGTCCAATCCCGGTGAGGACGTTGTTGCAGGGAAAGTTGCAAGAGAGATTTCTGTCACCAGCTGAGCAACAACTAATATCCTGTTCAAGAGATTCGATTTCCCTCCTGAGGGCTGTTCTAAGCAAGAGATGGAAATAAGTCAATAATTTTAATAAACACTCTGGCCATGAGTGTGCAACAGTACCAGGGACTGGAAACAATCCCTTCATCAATATTAGCTGTAGTGTTATCATAGAATAGTAATTCATTGGTAAAAAAGTCCATTAAAGTAGATTGCAGCCCTATTGAAGCTGTGGGGAGTTTTGCCATTGGTATCAGTGGGACTGGGACACGTTAAGGCCAGAAGAAAGCAGTGTGGCTATCTTGCCCAATATGTCCAATATAACATGAGTTATATCATACGTAACATAAAAATATATAAGCATGGCATAACATCCTGTACTGCCGTACTCCATACCTGATACCATAGCGTGGCTTTTGGGTGTTCCCTCACTAGTGAAAGGGATGTCTTTGGTCACATTGTTTTATTTTTAACTCACACCTAGTAACACTCATTAAATGTGAATTGCCAGAAATACTGTAATAACCCATGTATATTTATTTGCCAGAACTGAGGTAGTTATTCATTGGTTTAAAAGGCAGAAATTACATATGAAACAGCAGTGATAATTTAAGTTTAAGCTGATAAAATTTAAATAGAGTTTGCATGGTCCATAGAGTAGACTTGCACAAAATCAGTCTGCTTCTAACTATAAATGCCACTAGGTAGCTTAGCTATGCTGTTTTAAAGTCACTTTGAGTTCAGAAACTCCACCTCAAAAAAATCAAAAACTGGTACTGAGTAGTGCACAAAACTCCTGATTTCTATGATTATAAATATTTAAAAATAAAAATACTTTAGGCTAGGACATTGTCTCATACTGTGGTTATATGGCATGACCCTGAGTTCTTCCAACACTTGAGACTCCCATCAGAATCCAAAGGAATTCTGAACATCAAATGATGTAAAACTAAGCTGTGAAAGCAGATTGTTCAAGTGCTCGAAGTAAAAAGCAAGAATTTTCTTTCAGACATGGATGAAAAACCAGTGTGCCACAGGAAAAAAGAAGTAATAAAACTGATTAGAAGAGCTGAATTCCTAAAGTGAGAATGGGAAAGGATAAAAGAAAGGAGCTGGGGAAGAAAACATAGGACAGTGAGTATAATCTTGGTTGATAAGAAAGAAGTAAAAGAATGCACTTTTTTTGTCTTCGGGAGAAAAGATGTTATGCCGTATTAATTGTTCGGGAGAGGTAGACTATGACTATGCCTTTGAAGAGGTTAAATCTTGAGTGACAGCTGGTATGCATAACGGCAGATAAATGCAATTCTTGTTATGACACTGAAACTGATGACCCTTATCTACCTATGGAAAGAAAAAAATATACTCAGAAAAATCAAGGACCTATGAAACTAAAGCTTTGAGGTTTACAGAATCAGATGCCAAAAACACTGAGGAGACAAACAACATAACTTGAGCAGTTATTTAGAATCTGAGTTTCCAAATGTCTTTGCAGTTGGTACAAAGAGCAATTTTTGTTCAGGCTATAAGCATTCCTATGGAACTCTAAGGAGAAACTGTCTTAAATGGCTTAAAGATTGTCTGGGTATGCAGGAAAAAGCTGTGAAATTTACAGTAACATAGTATGGTAAGAATCCATATAAATTTTATGATTATGTTCTTTAGTGTCTTGCTTGTGATCATATACACACCAGAAGCATTTCCTATTTCAGAATTTCAAACTGGAATCATCATCTGACCATAAAAAGAAGAGCAAAAATAGAGACTCTTTTGTTCTGTGCTGTCTCTTTAAATTTTTGTTTCTGTTTGGAAGGGAAATTGTTCCAAAAGCTTAACAGCTCTCTGAGAAAGCTTAGTTTTTTGTTTTTTGTTTTTTGTTTTTTTCTAATTGTAATGCTGTTAACATTCAAGCAATTTAAGAAACAGACTAAGAAAGAAAAGAGCTTTGAAAGAAAAAGCAAACTTGCCTCTTTTAATGTGTAAAGAAACACAGACGGAATACTTGCTGTTAATTAATTAGTTTATCACTATGGTAAAGGTGTCTGGGTATTTCTTTTATAAAAAATACTCTTTTTATTGATAATTTTTTCAAAGCTTCACAGTTGGGAGCAATATCTTACAGAAAGAGAAGGTTTGCAGATCTCTTATAGAAATAGCATCTTTTTCCTTTCTGGAAGATACAAGGCAATATCAAGGCAATTCCTAGAGGAGTTTCACTGATCCCTTGAGAGTATGTATGACATACAGGCAAGGACATTGGCAAACTAGAAAATTCAAAAAAAAAAAAAGAGATTAGTGATAGATTAGTGATCTGAGGAGATCAAGAGATGAGTTTCAAATTTTGTCAAATTTGTCTAAATGATGACAGGTAGAAGGACATGTAACAGCAAGTTAAAATCATAGAAGGGTATAAATAACAGAGAGAAATTATTTAAAGGAAAAAAGGAAGAGTGTGAGAAATGGAAAGCAATTACAAAAGGAGATGATACATAATTTCAGAAATCACTTCTGGACTGGGTTCTGTTGAACATCTTGCTGAGTGATAAAGTAAAGGAGCAATAGCTTGTGATATTTATGAGACCAGACAAATTTCCAGGGAGTATTGCTTTGGATGAGTGGGGCAAATTAGAAAGGAAGTAGCAGAATTCTACAGATTGGAAATGCGAAAGTTCTGTGATTAATTGCTCAATTTCATTCCTAGCTGAATTCTACTCAAAGGTGTATCAAGCTTGAATGATGCACTGTCATTATAAAAAAATATATATGCGATTTTTTTTTTTTTTTAATATTGTGAGACAGACTAGAATGTAGGGGTTTTTTAGAGTAGCACACCACACACCACATTTGCTGGAGAGATGGGGCATTTACATAGACCTGAAAATTTGTATCTCCAGGAATTATTTAGTCCGTGACTTGCCTTTGGTTGACAATGGTCCCTAAAGTTCTTGATACTCATTATGAGTTACAATCTCATCACCATAGGTTTTATCTGAATCACTGAACTACGTGGTGCTGAGAGGCTCTGCATTTTACTGTACATCTCAATATGCACTAAAATGACCATTTTAAGTTGTCATTGTCCATATTAGAGATATTTGTGCTGAAGTAATTAAGATGTAAGTTGTTGAAAGCCTTAATGAGAAGTTGGTTGCTTCTCTGAACAGGAAAATCATTACATGAGAAATATCTTACAGAAAGAATCCTGCACTCTTGAACTGATTTTGGGTGTTAGGGTACAGAGATACTGCTGAGCAGAAGCAGACTACTGAAATAAAGACCTGACCACATGACTATTCTGGATAATACCGATATCCTACAATAAAAGAACGAATGGCCAGGCTTGAAAGGAAAGAAGGAAAATCTGGAAGCATTTATGCATGGACGTGTAGCGTGTTGTTTCTTTTATTGAAGTTTACAACAGCATTCTATAGACATACTTTGATGTAGTAATACCTTTCGGTAGTTCTTTAACCTTTCCAGCAGTCTCCATTTCCGCTGCTTGATCACTTTATTTCAGTTCTTTACTTGAAGTCTTTAATAAAAGAATTTTTTATTTCCAAAATAAGGATATTTTTAGCCCTAAACATATGGTTTTTTAGGCTGAGATTTTTAGCCCATATTTAGCATTTTAGAAAGGTAATGTGTTCTTTTGAATATAGTTAGCAGTTATATTTGGAGTTCATCACTCACTCTAGTGGTAAGAGCAATGAACACCATTAACAAAACAAAACCCAAACAAACAGACAAAGACATGAATCTAATTTATTTTCTTACCTGAATATGTTTCTAATGGTGTTTAACAGTCATATGCATAGTCTGCATATAGGCTGCACTAGCAAGCTCTTGAACCTTAGTCTTCAGAGCCAAGCTAGAAACTGTAGATACATGCAAGTGGGGCTGAAAGGCCGAATTGACACTCCCACAGAAGAGTTAAAAGAAGAATTCACTGTCACAGAGTCCTTACAAGCATTACAAAGGGCCTCATCTCCTTTTTGGTTCCCTTTTGTAGCAGTGGGATTACACAGGTTCCTCACAGTCACAAGCATGCACTTAAAGCTACCCTACCATACAGGCAAACATCTATATTCTGGCAGCTACTGGCTAAGAGATTTTAGTAGTTCATATTGAGAACCCTTAGAAGGGAAACGTATGTAGGATTGCTGTTTCTCTAAGGGCTTATTGCGCAAAGTGACAGAAAATACTGTGATCAATAGGCAGGACATGTTTCCTGTAAGGTGGATGTACAGTATAAAAACTTTTCAGAAGTGATTGCTAAGGAAAACTGTTGCACCTTTATGTAGTTTCAGAATTTAAAAAGGGCTACTGTGCATCCTTTCTGTGTAGCTAGGCCCAAAGCTAAAAATTCATCCATAAATGTACTTATATCACTCTTTACTAAGAGCATGATTATCTCCCATACTATGTTCTTCCTAAACGGTTTTTCAGAGCTTCCAAACACACTTCACAACTCATCTCACGGGGACATTCTTTTAATCTGCTTATCACTTCCCTTTACTTCATGGCACACACTGATTTCTTTAATGTCTGCCATCTAAAAGTAAAGACCTTTTTGCATTCACGAGATTCTAAGCACCTGACTTTTTACTTAGAGAAATTAATCAGCTTGAAATAGAAGTCTTTGAGGCTCAGCAAGCCAAAATCTATTTAATTTACATTTCATTTAAAAATCTGAATGTTTCAGCCTCTTCTTCCTCCCTTACTCCTTGATATACATATAAGATTTTCAACAAGGGCAGATGTAAATCTAGCAGATTATTATAGTCTTACAGCTATAATATCTACCTCCAGTGTTTTTGCTGGAGAAGAAGACTAAAAAGTAGCTTACTTTTTTACCTCCAACTTCTAACTTAAATAGCTTTTCCTCCAAAGACTGCTGTAGGCTTGCATCAAAAAAAGAAAGAGAGAGGGGGGAAAAAAAGTTTGGTTTTCTTCCTTTGATCTTGTTTTCCCTTCTAATTCATGGTAAATTTAGCTGGTTTATTCACCTATTCACTCCCAGTGGAAGTCTCTGTTTCAAACAACAAATTTGCCTTTAGACTTGGTATTTAATTTACTTTTTTTTTTTCTTGCTTACTCTTGGCCACACATTTGTAGGTTAGAGATTAAAATAAAAGAGGAAAAAGCACCCTTTTTGGGTGCATAAGAGATGTAGAATGTATTCTATTACATCTTCAAAGCATCAAACAATCACTACATGAAAACACTTTAAAGTGTGCGTGTGTTACGTTTCAAAGAACATGTAGATTTAAAAAAAAAAGAAGCTGAAAAGACTCACAGTGAGGAAAAAGCAACTGATATCTTTGCTATAAGAAAACTATTGGGCTATTAAGATTAGTGAGGAATCATGCCCCCTTAAAAAAAAAAAATCACTATGGGCTTTCACCTTTGTCAGCTGCAGCAGAATTGACATGGTAGTAATGACCTTTTCCCTTAATCAATTAAAGAATAATTTGATTGATCATTTGCTTGTTGAACAAGATATAGTGCATTCATAGTAGACAAAAACCTGTGATGTTCTGTGAATATTTATTCCATACCCCTCAAAAGCCCTACACTGAAATAACTTTAAAATGCAAAAGAAAACACTCAGAAGTTAACAATGGCCTGCTACACCTTAATTTGATCTCTTGGTTATTGTGATACAGATTGTAATTATATGACCTTATACTAATTTTCTCACTGTCCTATACTTCATAGACACAGAGAAAGAGGGAGATATCCTTTGCCTGCATCTTATGCTATGTAGGTGCTCCAGAACACAATATTTATAGATATTTGGAAATATAATCTGTACTCTAAAGTAGAATGAGAATGCTGCCAAAAATTGGCATATTTGCTCATGCATTTTATGAAGTTCACAAATCAATTGGTTTGAGGCATATCATAAGGCACTTTTATAATCTCAGTCAACCTCCACCACATTTCAATTTCTAGAATACGTAGGCAATAAAGGCATTAAAAGAAGGAAATAGTAGAGTCCAATAAACTCATTCATTAGTATGTTTGTTTTCATCACTCCCTCTAAATTTAATCTCCAAATACTGGGGAGGCATCTTTTTCTATTTAAACTGCATCTCTTGCTACTATGGATAGATCATATAGTAAAAGTAGAGTTATCTAACGTGTCTTAGACTTGGTGTAGGAACTTACCCACAATCAAATCCAGTTACCGTCAGCTGAAGATAATCAATTATATGGTTAGTTCAGAAAAGCCTATAGAATTCCATTCCGTTACTTAATATGAAATATATAACAAGCCTGGGACCAATGCTGAGACTGGAAGGGACTTCTGGAGATCTAGTCCAACCCCTTTGAGCAAGTAGTGTCAGCTAGAACAGGTTCCTTACATCTGAGACCAGAAGGCTTTTGAATATCTGCAAGGATGGAGACTCCACAGCCTCTCTGGGAAGTCTGTTCCAGTGTTTTACCACTCTCACAGTAAAAAAAAAAAAAAAAAAAAATTTTTTTTACTTTTACACTGTGCTACACTGAGAGGAGTCTGGCCCCATCCTCTTGTCACCCTCTCTTCAGATACTTATACTCATTAATCAGATCCCCCCTCAGCTTTCTCTTCTCTGGGTTAAACAGGCCCAGTTATCTCAGCCTTTCCTCATGTAAGAGGTATTCCCGTCCCTTATTCATCTTTGTAGCCCTCTGCTGGACTCATTCCAGCAGGTCCATGTCTCTTTTGTACTGGGAAGCCCAGACCTGGACACAGCACTGCAGGTGTAGTTCTCGCCAGGGCTGAGCAGAGGGGGAGGATTACCTACCTCCACATGCTGACAACGCTCTGCCTAATGCAGCCCAGGGTGCCATTGGCCTTCTTGGCCATAAGGGCACATTGATGGCTCATGGTCAACTGATTGCCCACCAGGACTCCTAGGGCCTTCTCTGCAGAGCTGCTTTCCAGCAGGTCAGCCCCCAGCCTGTACTACTGCATGGGGTTATTCTTCCCCAGGTGCAGGACCCTGCACTTGCCTTTGTGGAACTTCAGGAGGTTCCTCTCCGCCCAGCTCTCCAGCCTCTCCAGGTCCCTCTGAATGGCAGCACAGCTCTCAGGTCTATCAACTAGTCTTCCCAGTTTTGTATCATCATCTGCACCTTGTCCCATCATCTAAGTCACTTAGGAAGATATTAAACAGTATTGACTCCAGTATTAGTACCGTCTTGGTGACTGGCATCCAGTTGCATCGCTGATCACAACTCTTTGAGCCCACGGTTCAGCCAGTTCTCAATTTACCTCGCTGTCTGCTTACCTAGTCCATACTTCATCAGTTTGTCTATGAGGATGTTGTAGAAGACAGTGCTAAAAACCTTGCTAAAGTCAAGATAAACAACATCCACTGTTCTCCCTGCCTCCATCCACCTTTTTGCCATCTTTGATGCTGCACAGCCTGCTGCCCTCCTTTCATAGCTCCTGTCCTTGGTAACAAAGAGCATCCCCCAGTGCACACCTCCAGCGGGCGAGGAGCCCATCTGCCCTGGACCTGAGAGTCATCAGCATCCTGGCAGCCCTGGGGTGCATAGCTGCTTCCCCTCGGGAGCTCACCCTATGTCAAGGCTTCTGCTGTGCCAGGGTAGTTGCTCCGGGGGCTGCTGGGGACCGTGCCCTGTGGCATGTCACCAGCATTACATGTATACACTAACCTCAACAGAGTTTCTGGCCCACTTCTGTGCAAACTGCTGCGTCTGCTAGCTATCTCCATTAGCTGCGCTCTCAGGGTGAGAGAGCGGTAACGTTACCATTATCCTACAGCACAGCAATAGCAAGGCACGTGCTAGATATATTTTCCGGAGTTCCTAGGAATCAAATCACACTCCTGCTGCAGAGGAGATGCTAATCTGGTGCTCGGGACATTGGGGAATAAAATTCCCTCAAATTCTAGTTGTGAAATCTAGATAAACTCTAAATACAAGAAGAACTTACATATCCACAAAAGCGCCTACCATCTCCATTGTAGCTGTGGCAAATAGTGGTGCTTTGGGAGTTAGCTAAAATGCTCACAGGCCAAGTTACATAAAGGTAAAAAATTGCTTTCCTGGCCCCCAGAGAAGGAACTCTGAAGGCTAGGATTAAAACAATACAGATAGAGTACAAACAGAATCAACCATTTTCCTTTACAGTGTCTCTGGATAGGTCAGTACAATATTTACCCAAGGATTCCTATCACAAGTCTCTTTTTTTATTAATATAATGTCTATTACTTTCATTGAACATTCTTTAGGCTTATACAACTCTACTGTAGAACAACTTAGATATTCATGATATATTCTTAAAAAAAAAGAATAAAACCAAAACCATATGACTAGATAGACCATGAGGTATTTAACCTTCAGCAACCTTGAAGGAAGCTTCAGAAGCTTGAAGGTCTACTGATCTACTTCTGCCAGTGTAGAATATATACCCATTTTTGTACTTGAAAGATTACATTGTTTTCCTCACTTACATGTAAAAATCACACCTATTCCTGACTGACATTGTAAGAGTATAGGCAAGACTGGTAGCACTGCACTACGAACTTCAGGGCTTCTTGTTCTTTTCCCTGAAAACTGTAGCCAAAACACTTCACCTGTTTTACAAAAAGAGATAATGAAAGTGAAAGAAAAGAAAAGCAGCTTGCTAAAGGTCACCTAGACAGCTAGGATATTCCTCTAGAGGTCTAGAGAGTACCCTATTACTGCTTCTTCCTAAGAAGACTAAGCTGTTGCTTAAACCAAACAAGTGGTCGCTAATTATATATTCTTCATTTTCCTGATACCTAAGTTAAGACCCAAGGGTGTATTTTTCAGAAATGCTAAACACTCACAGTTGCCTCTGAGGTCAGTGGCAGTTGAGCTTTGACCATATAAAATGCTAAATAAAAAGCTATAGAGAGCTTACTTAAATAAGTATTAAAAGCTTATTAAAATAAGTATTTTATTTTAGGTACCTAGATAAGTTAATACTTTTGATGTGATTTGAGGTATGTTATTTTTTTCCTACTTCTGTTAAAGGAAAGAGCCTATTTCCCATAAAACTTGGTAGGCATATTGAAGGGTTAATTAATCTCTCAGAAACCTTCTGGTGTTAGGGTAGGGAGTGCAATTGAAAGACTTGAGAGGAAATTAATAACTCTCCCTTCAAAGATGGATGTGAATTGTGTGAAATGTCTTAGAGTCACACACTGTACTATGCATCAAAAATCAAATTCTGAGTAACTCAGTACACAAACATTACTTAGTGAGAATAATGAATGATACAACAAAGTCTATAGTGAAAAAATGTATGGTATTGTAACTAATGGTATATTTACAAGGGAGATGAACTACAAACAAAATGAATTTTGATGTTTTTTCCAAATTTTGAATGTTTGACTTACAATTGTCTTAGTATTTTTTTCAAATATTTTTCCCAAATGTAATAACTGTTTTTATAACCATTCTGTGACCTGCGACACAATATTACTAAAGTAAAGAACTAAAAAGTGCTGAAATATATTCCATAATACTTTGAAACTCACTCAAAAGCAAGAGACTTAAACAAAAAAAATTTTTGTTTGTTTGCTTATTTTTTATCTTGTGTAGGGTCATGATTTATAGTTTTGTCTTTAACTGAAGGCTATTCTCTGACATTTATGTAGGCAGTAAAATTTCATGCAGTTCACAGCAAATCCATAAGACGAGAGGAAAGTGCCCGCATTCAGGAAACAAACATGAGTCTCTTAGAACATACCTTTTTTGCCACATATAAGTTTCCTCATTCCATGATATTTGCTCTTGATATACGCTAGGGGTTACTTCAGATTTATTGTTGAATCTGTTTTCTATGCAATAACTGAATAGCTGATTGTAACATCCCTTAACCGGCTTCCATCTTTCATTTTTTTACAAGCTGTTCTTAACAATGGAGGTAATTTGCAGCAGCAGCTGATTTTGCTTTCCTGAACTGACAGTGCTAGCAGATTTATGTATTACTTTGTCAGACTTTTCACTCTTTAGTGTAGTGCAATGCAGGGTAACATAAGCATATAAATACCAGAAGTATGTGGTTTCAGTAGTTTTACTGCTGGTATGTAGGGATGTAAGAAAAGGAGCTATCACAAAATTTTGGTCAGAATACATCGTATATGTCTAATTAACTGTAAATATGTAATGCTGGGCAGAACTCTTGACTTCACTTCTATATAACCTCAAAAATGAACTCAATTGTAAAACTGAACCATTGTTTTCCCTGCTTAAGAAACTTTGGGCCAGTTCCTTTCATCCTTGTTTTTTTTTTTTGGATAATGATTTCTCTTTGAGTTTAGTCATGTGGGATCATTATGCTAAAACACCTTCAGTTTATTCCAGGTCTTACTAGCTTATTTTCATTTTCTTTCTCTTCGCCTTCAATTTGTTGGATTTTTTTCCCCTCTTCTAGATTAAGTTCAAATTTGTTTGTAAATCAGGAACTGGAAAAAGAAATCACTGAGTAAATGTCTGGGTCACTTTTGTTTATTGTGGAATAAGGGTTCTTTTACATTGAAACAAAACCTGAGTTTAGAACAGAATGCAGTAACCAAAATTATATTAGAAAAAGAGTCCATATTTGTCTCTTGGTGTAGCGCATGAAGGTTGAAGTTTAAATAAATTTAAAAAAAATAGAAAAATACTTGGAATTCTGTAATCTTGAAGATTTTTGCAAAGGAAATTTGTAGAAGCAGCTTTTATTTCAGCTCAAATTTTCTCTTCTAATTGACTGTAAAAAAATTTTTTTAATTGTATTTTTCTTTCTTTCCCCCCTACCCCCGACAGTATGCATTTAACTTTCAGAATGATGAGGAATTCTGTTTTCTCAAACACAGCTATAGTATTTACTTGGCATTCTGGAGCACTTCATTGTGAGCACAGCATGATACCTACTGACAATAAACAGTCAGCAACAAAAACAAATACCTGAGAAGAATTTTGAACAAGTAGATTACTTTTTTTGTTGAGCTGTTAGTTTTTCTTCTTCTATTTTCTTCCATTATTTCTTATGACACTAGTATCAGTCTAGATAGAACTGGCATTTCTAAGTGAGAAAAAAAAAAAAAACAATACACCTCCTCTGTCTTTTGGGGAGAATAAAATGAGGTAGCTTTATTTTTCATAAAGTGAAAAGAAGTATATGAAAGTTCTCCTCTAACTTTACAGTAAGGCAATTTGTAGCAGGATTTGCAGATTCCGAAAGTCTCTTCTGCCTCAGGAGCACAAGAGCAACCTATTTTCTAAATTGTTCCTTGCGCATTCAGCTGCTCTGCTGCAAGTACTGGGCAGCTGGTTCCATTCACGAAGCCAATTCATCATGCTTTATCAATGCATATTGAATGTAAGTTTAACTTCAAATAAAAAAAAGATGCTGGTGACTTTTTTTTTGCAAACAAATACAAGACTATGAATTTTGTATAAATCAGGCAGTGCCATGTGTATGAACCTGTGGATAATGTGAAATAAAAATCTTCATGGGAGAAAAATGGCCATATCCATTTAAAAAGGATACTAACTCCAAAATTTTGAGTGTAGAAATCTATCAATACTTACCAAAGAAATTTATGTGCATGCAAAGGTACGAATAATATAATATCTTTAAAATTACTTTACATCATGAAGAAACTAAGGCAACGGAAGTGAAACTTCACAATACATGTATCTGAAGCCAAGTAATGCTTTGATTAATGTTAGCTGGGCATCATTGTTTGCCATCACTGAAGTCATTGTTTAAACCTAATCTACAAGATATTTACTTTTATTTATTTATTTGTGTTGTGAATGCACATTAATTTCTGTAAATGGAATAAAAATAGCCTCATAAAAAATAAATCTGCCTGCAGTGGTTTGTACTTTTGTTATTTGTTAATTTGGTGTTTTTTCCTTTTTTTTTTCCTTTTGTATTTTAGATGTGGTTTTTTCCTTAATGCTTTCCTTAATATGGTCTCCAGTGAGCACCAAGCCTGTCATCTGACTGACTGTACCCTACCGATTCGGGTAGATAGACTTACCTAAACCAGGGGGTGATATTTTTAACAGTATGGTTGCATTGGTTTAAATGAAAATAATGACAAGCACAAGAATAAAAATAAAAAATAGTAGTAGTTGTGAAAAGATAACCTGTTTCAGTGTGAATATTGTTTAACATCTTCTGAAAAGGTGTCTAATAAAGATTTTTGTTTTAAATAGTTAAGTTAGAGTTAAAAGAAAAGAAATACTTTCCAAGAGTGGATTCCTAAGCAGGCTCCCAGCTTTGCCAAAAGAGTGGGTACCCGGAGGCTTGTCAGCAGGGAGATAGGGAAGGGTAGTACAGGGCAGGTGACACGAACCTGCCTGAAGACATGGGGCACACCCCCAGCTTTCTGCAGGCAGGAGGCAGCCTGTGGACCTCCACAGTCAGGAAGGTCCACAAAGGCAATATGAGCAGCTACTGTATTATGTACTAATCTCACCATTCATGCAGAGAAAACAGATTTTGACTCCCAGGCATGTCTGCTGCAAATCACGGAGAGACATGTTCAGGAGAATGAAGGAGCATATCAAGCTGGAGGCTAACCACACTACTGAGGTGGGACCCAACTCCAGATTCACTCTGGGTAAGATGCACTGGGATAGCGTGATGATGGACAGGTCAGAGAAAGCCTCTGACCACACTTGGGGTGCTGATTTGGCAGCTGCAATGATGCTCACATTTGTCTGGTGACTCCCACCGTGATGCTTTTGAGAGCTGTTATGCTCAAAATCTTGCTTATGGGAAAGAGGAAGCACATCATGTATATAAATAAAGACAATAATTTATTGTTAGCTGAAATCTTGACTGCCTAGTTCAAGAATCATTATTAGTCTAGATCTAATTATTAGAGAAAAAGAAAGAATAATAATGCAGTTAGAGTACTTCTATTCAGAAAAAGTCTCAATGACAGTAATAATACAATTAAAATTGTAACACACATATACTTCTTTCTATGCCTTTTCTAGGGATTATGCTCAACTTTCCATTGCTCCTCTGCGTCTTAAAGTCAGTACCTTTGCACTGCTGGAACGGAATAACAGCATAAGTTGTCAGTGTCTGGAGTCTTTTGGGAGTCTATGTTGCTGGTTGCTTCCTCCCTCTAGGACTCTCTTAAGGTCATTTTTATATATTTGATAGCATGCTTTTACAAATTTCTCTTTCTTCATTGGTCTGCAGCTCCATGGTGCATCCAGATTTACTGTATATGGTGCCCTTTACATATGTTTGATACTATTTCTTTGTTCTCTTTATTACTCCTAAGACTAATTTTGTGCAGCTCCAGGTCTACACTTTTTAAATTTACCATAAGTAAGTGACGTATAGCCATGGCGTCTGCAGTGCCTATGCCCAGTCTCAAATCAGCCCTTACCTACACTCCTATCCACTACACCTCTTGTCTCCATTTCTCAAGGCCTCTGCTTTCACACTAGGCCTGTATTTCTCTGTGCTACATCATTATATTTGTTGTAAAACCATGGTGGTACCATACAAAGTTAAACAAAATTAAAACAAATGAGCCATAGACGCTTGGTCAATTAGAGAAATTGCTGTTACTGCTAAACCAAGTAACACAAAGCTGCAGGTAGTTCAAGGAAAGTTCAGAAAGAGCGAGCCTAACAAGTCTTAGTCCTGAGGCCTTGCAAAGTCAGCATAAAGCTTATGATCGGTGACTAGCAATGGCAATACCGTATTACGGGGCTACGTGATTACAGAACCAAGGCTGAAATGAATGCTGACTCAAAGAGGAAGGGCAGATATGTTTATGGAATTGAATACGTAGAGAAACCCCGTAAAACAATGGCAATTCAAACACTGCTGATAAGTGATGAACTTCTTAGGCACCATGAGGTTGCTACTGGAAGCAAGTACTTGTGGAAAGCGTATAACATAATATAGGAATTATAAGAATGTTCTCCAGTCTTCACATCTCTGCAGAAAAGCTGAGCCAGTTCAGTGGCAGCCGTCTTACAGTTCCCAGTTCTAGACCTTTCCGACCAGGAAGATGAAGCTGAATTAGAAAAGGAAACAGAACAAAGTACATATCTGGCACTGAAGATCAGTTGAAACAAATTCCAAGTGTTCAACAAATTATTTTATATGGTTTGCAGAAACATTCCTTTGAAGTCAGAATCAAAACCAAGTACATTAGGAAAAAAAAGGAAAGAAAAACAAAACCCCACCCTATAATGTCTCTGCTCTGAAACACTTCATATCTGAGCAGAACAACATCTCCTTAAAAGAGCCCATAGGCATCCTTTCCATTAAAAACATTTCTAGAATCACTTTAAATAATTTGTTAGTAAATTATGAATTTGTTCATATAAAGATTACTTGAGAATGTAATTTTGAACAACACTGAATAATATAGTAAGTAAGTTACAATATCCAAACAACAGAAACTGTAAGCAGGAACATTAAGAGCAAGTACCAGATGAATGTGGAAAAGCATAAGGGATATCAGAGAACCTACTGAATATGAACTTTATTTCACCCTAAAAATCCATAATTGAATTACAGAGAAAAATACTTTCAGTGATGGAGAGATTAAAGATTTGGTCTAATGTGCAAAATTTTCTCATTGTTACAGTGGGAGGATAATTGTATTCTATATTACCTACCTTCCACAAATCTAGATGCAGACTTTGATTTACAGATTTTGAACAAATGACTGTGACAGTGTCATTTGGGTCTTTGCAAAATGTCCCGGTAGCCTACCAAAGTATAGTCTTCTGTCCAAGGGAAAAATAATAATTCTAATTTGCTTAGAAAAGATGGAAAAATGATGTTTTCTGAGCTTTCTTTTCATCATCAGTAACACATAGCTCTACTAAGATATAGATGACAGCATACAGTTGAAAGCACGTTATTTTACAAGATTCCTGACAAACTTGTGCTTGACTGCATCCCCTGACCTAGGACTACCAAACTGAGAATTTCTTAGCGTGGTTCCACTGCTCCTTAGCTGCTGGCATGACATGGTTTCTAGTTTTACTTCTTACTGCCATCTCTGTCTTCTGCCAATTTCATCTTCTTTTCCAAAAATCTCTCCCTTGTTTTCTTACCTACTTCCTTGTTATTCCCTACATTCCTCCTCTTTACATTTTTCAGTCATTCATTTCTCTTTTGGACCCAATAAGCACGTAACGCTGTAGTGGCATATAGTAGACTGTTTGCCAAGACAGTGAAAAACAGATGGAGGGGGGTGGAATAGACCTTTTGTCTTTTGTGCCTTCCTTCCTTCCTTCCTCAGTTGTTCTGTTTGGCAGAAAACTGGTTATCCTAGCTAATCTGATTTCCTTTCAGGGAAAGTATATACATAAAACAGGGCAATCCTAGTATTGATTCTGCTGCTTTAATTTTTTGACAGTAAAGGAGGCACACATTACTTCTTAGTGTTATAGTTTTGCAGTGGGAAAACTAAGATGATTTCTTTTTGATGTTCTACAGGAGTAGCAAAGCCAAGAATGACAGAAGCATCACAGCTTCTCTGGAGAACAGATAGCTGACAGTGAATTTATGTTAAAACCGTTTTCTATTCCCAGATTACTAATGCAATGCTGCAGCTTCTTTGTCCGTAAACATTACATTGTTCATGTTACCGAAATCCTTTTGTTCAGCCAGGTGGTGAGAAACCATACGAACAAACGAATCATTAGAGCTGTATCAGTTGTTTTAATTCAGATAAAGCAGGATGTGATTCAGACATCACAAAATGTTCTGGTCCTTAACCCTATAGGAGCTGTCTTCTTCTATGATGGATTTTGTGATCTGAAAGTACAGAGATCAGGCAAAACAAAATAGAAAACATATCAGCAAAATGAGCAGGGTAGTAACAAACATTTGGCAAATTCTAAGACCCTCCATTAAAAACTGTTTACAATTGCTGTTCTGCATCGCAGCTTTAGGGAGCTAACATTCTCAGATGCTCTCATTTCCTTTTAACAGTTCACCAAACGAACAGTTGAAAGGGAAGATGCTGCATTTTCTGGTCAGTAGGATTCAATGTTAAATCTGTATTGCTTCAACTGCATTGATCCCCCCTCCCCCACTCTGAGAATCTCTGTTGGGAAATTAGATGATGTTAAACATTTACCTAAAACCTGGTTATATCAGGTCTTGCACAGAAGCTGACCCAGTCTTGCCTTCTCTTCATTCTGCACAGAAATTCTCAAAAAAAACCCCACTTCTAATTGCTTGATTGATATTAAGCATGCATAGCACTTCTTTTAAAGCCAAGAGACTGACTGCTATTTGATTCATTATTTCAATAAATTTTCATTTAAATATATTAAATGTTAATGCTGACTAATTAAAATGATTCAGTCTATCTAACATACAACTATTCTATTAATAAGCAAATGTTGTTTTAGGTTTCAGCCAAGATTAACTTTTCCAAAAACTGCATTTCTAATAAAATTCTGTTGAGTGCATTTACTCATCTCTGCTACTGTACTAGAACAATTTTATCTGATCTCGGAAAGCAGGTTAGTTTTCTTGATATAATGCTTGTTTATTGTCAGATATTGAGGTCAGGAAAAGTCAGCCCTTTCCAATAGGAATAATCGGAATAGTTGGTGTTTTCAGAAACAATGTTGGAATGAGTTCCCCTGAAATAGATGCGGAGAAAGAAGATTAGTCTTTCAAAGGACCTTATTCCTAATTTTGAAATCTTCTGCTTCATATTTGCCTAACCTAATAGCAACATTAATGCAATGAGTCTAGTAAGATGATTATAAAACTGAAAGTATTTCAAGGCATATGACTTAAAGTTTTACTATTGTAGCTTCAAGAAAAGGAATGCTTAAGTTTGTCCACCTGTTAAAAATGTTTATCGTAGCGGCTCAGGGAAGGAAAGCGTATTACTTAAAATCCTAATGTTCTTATGTGAAACACTCTGGCCAGCTGTGAATAGATGATAAACTCTTATAAGGGATGAGGAACAAAAATGGGTGATCCTATGTAAGGAAGGAGCAAACAGGTAATGTTCTCATCACTGCTTTCCACTCCAGAAGAGGAATCGATCTTATAACAATGTGTGAAAAATAATTTTCAGAATTCTCTGAGGCACTCAGTCCTGGGTGGAGATGGGAAAGCTAATGCCAGTCTCAGGCACTAAGGTGCAGAACTCACAATTGAAAAATCTCATTTGACAATATAAATAGAAGTGTCTATAGAAGGAAAGCGTGAGACAAGAAAACATGGTTTCTATTTTACAGCATTTTTTTTAACCTTTTTTAATTGAAGGAAATATTTTATTAATTATTTGCTAATATCAGCAGTTTTATGATGTTTCTCTGTTAAGCTGCAAGAGCTTGGTTGTAGGCTATAGGCTAGTAACATAAACTATAGGATTCATGGAGAACTACTGGACGAACTACCTTGCTTCCCTGGTAGTTGTATTAGCAGGTTATCAGACCCTGGGAAGATGATTTGGATCTCCAAACCTTTTGCAATTGTCACGTTCCCTAATTGGGGAAAAAAGCTTGGGTACTAGCTTTGCTTAGGCATACTCTTCCGTCAGAACTGCTAACTAATGAAGAAGCCAGGCTAGGAGAAGATGTAGGTTTTTTCTATGACAGTTATGTAAGGTTAGACCTATAATCTCACTTTCAGCATACATGCTTCTGCAACCTAGATATTAGAACAGTTTACATTCCTCTGGTACAACAATCAAAGATGATGTTTTACTCACTGATTAGTGCCTATGCTGAGGTAGTCTAACTAAGCAATAACCTTAAGACTTCCCTTTCTGTTTACTTTTGTTACAGCCATGTGTCTCTGAGGTAATTAATTTCCTCTCTTTCCACTCACCAGTGTTCAGAGACATCTAAAATTAGTTATTGCAATGAGATGAACCCCAGCTATGGAGAAATTTCTGCAGCCTACATTTTGACTACAGGGAAAAGAAACACTTGTCTGAAAAGCTTTACTATTAATAACAAGAGAATTTTGGAAGTATTCTTAGGTTTAAGCAAGACAGACTCGTGTGTTCCAGTACACGCTGAAGATTTAAAATGAGTAGTTTTCAAACTTAATTGAATTTTTAAAGTAATGAACCAAATGCAAGTAGTGGTGGTAACTATAGAAACCTAAGCAAAAAATGAAGCACATTTTAATGAGTGCTGAAAAAATGCACTCATTATAATCTTCATATTTTACAGAAAGGCTTTTAAAATGTTTCAGGGAAAGAAGATCTTTTTTAAAGAAAGAAAAGGGAAATGACTAGCAGAACACTTATGGTTAGAACTAATATTCTAACCTGAAGGACAAGCAGTGATCACACCAACACTGAACTCCTTGTATGACCAGAGATTAGGTGTGTTGACAATATTTCCAATATACAGACAATATAGATCTATATAGGGAAATACAAGAAAACTAAGATTTACTATTCTGTTACATAGTTAGGCTTTGTACAGAATTGTCCTCAAGTACATTTAAAGTTTTTAGGGCTTGTAAGATTTAAGTTTTTTATTCTACAATGTGTTTGCAAGACAGGTACGGTGGCCAATTTGTTTGAGCTCCTCTTTTATCCCCACTGTAATCAAATCTGCTTCTCATCTCTTTAGCCTAACCCAAAGCAATTTGTCTTTATGCTTGACCACATCAGTCTCTTTGCTATTCTGCTTCCTCTTCCTTCAATCCAAAGCTCATTTCATTTCTTCCAAAATTGCATCTAGAATTCTCCCCCTTACCCAATAACAAATCTGAAATCCAGTTGCACATTCAAAGCTGTCCATCCCTCCTCCTGCTATATTGCATCCTCTCCAATAGTCAGCTTCTCTTTCCTCTGAAGAACTAGTTCTGGGAATAGTCTCTTGTTCTTTCATTAATTAATATTTTAATTATGATCAAAAAATCTGTATTCTAGTTGTTGCATGTTCTTGTATATATGCTGTGAGATACCACGAACCCTCCCCTGTATCCTCTGATTGCACAGAAATTGTGAATTGAATGCTGTTTCAAGCTCACTGTTATAGCATAGGCTGATTTTTTTTTTTGATTGTTATAATCATGTATTGGAATGATAGAACACTGTGTAAACATAGTGCATAACATAATTTTGCTAGCCTAATGAATGTCAGGGCATATCATCCCTAAACTGCAGTTTTGCTAAAACAATTGTATCTATGATAATGTTTTTCTGCTTATATTGGTCACACTTTAAACATCTTCATCCTATGGCTGACAGAGATTCACCTGCAAATTTGCTGGTGGGACATGGATTTCAGTCAGCAACATTAAAGTGTTGTAGGAAGAGAGAGGGGAGGAACTTTCAGTTTGTGTAGAGCATTGATCTGAGGAAATCTGATATGAAAAAAAAAAATCTTTACCAAGGACTTGTTTTATTATTTGAAAATAAATTTGCTTATATCTTAAGTAATAAGTTCAATATTTGCTGAAGGCTGTAATTATACGATGTAGGTGATCATCTGCCACCAAATTCCTTGTAGCTGTTTCTCTGATAATTTTCTGTAGCTTCTTATATAGTTTCTAAATCATCATGCATTTTAAACCAGGAAGCAATTGTTCTTGAGAAAAAGTCCACACATATCCATATTTAATGTGGGTGTAAATACTCTAACTTTTACTTTAGCCACAGAGAAGATTAAAGGAAGCAAAGAGAATCTTTAAGTAATGTAGGGGGATAAATGCAGCTGTAGAGAGATGCTCATGATATTTGAAGACAGACGGAAAGTCATTTGGCTGACCAAAGTGGTCAGCTCATGTTTTACTTCTAAGGTGCAGACAGAAAGAAAGAAGACAGAAAGAAGATAGAAAATTTCAATAATAAAGACTTACTTATTTTTATGCTCTTTGCCTCAACTCAGAAGGAAAAGCTTTCTTGATACTCATTTAAAAATAAAGCTTGTGTCCTTATATGTCCTGTCACATACTCTGACCATATAGATACAAGTACTTTACCCATTACCTTCTCTTCCATGCTAAGAAGTTCTATTAGCTCATTTAAATCATGACAGCTCAATGGCTGTTTAACCAGCTCCTAAGTTTCAGGGCCGTAAGCTCTGCTGCTCAGAGAAACGCACCCTAATGGATACAGAAAATGTGTACTTGGACGCTGGTTGCTGAAGGACTTTCTGATAGTCCTGTTTTAAGGATGACTCCTCCTATAGAATTTACTAGCATATATGTGATTTCTCACTATCATTTTCTCACTAGACAAAGAGTATCTTTATTTCAATGTAAGTGCAATATTGGACAACACAAATGTGCAATATTGGAATAAAACATCAAAAATACATTGTTAAGAATATACTTATCAGTACGGCTGTTTTCACATTGCATGTAGTTGCTGAGGCTAGTTAATTTAGCATTTTTCCCTGGATTGGCATGCTTGAAGAATTTGTGGGTGTACACGTATTTCTCTCTGACTGTTAAAGATGCCTACAGGGGCCATACTTTTCACTCTGAGAAATATATTCCTCTAGGTCTACTTTATCTCATATATGTATTCCCCTCTCCTTTTCACCTGTTCATTGTTCCCCACATCTAGCCACTGAAAAACCCAATTATATCAAAAGTATTTTTATTTAATTTCCTTTTTCACATGTCAACATTACCTCATTACATACTGCTGCACACTTTCACTAACATAGGTCTGATTATGGGCTGCAGACTGCTTTCTGTTTACAGACTAGTAACAACATAAGTTGCAAGGTTATTTTAAAGGTCAATTTCAAGGTCTTTTTTCAAAGATCAGTATTAACTTGCTATGCATTTTAAACAGAATCTAGAATTATGATAGTTAAGATACAGTTAGCAACAAAATGAAACTTGGAACTCATTTTTCTTTAGATTTTTGGAAAGCCTATTACAAAAAAAATATTTTCAGGTAATGTAGCTCTGAGCTTGGTCTCAGAGAGGCCCCAGATCTGTGTGTGCTTTTTCAGGTTTCTAGGCTTCTGTTGTATCATCTGCCTTTTTACCTGTCCGGTCTCTGTCTCTCATGTGATCTACTTCCGTGGTACTTTGGAGACCGTTGCTGCTAAATCATTATAGGGTGGTTGAAGAGCCATCATCAGTTACCGTCAAGCTCAAAGCTAGTTTGCACTGTAATTCACCGTAATATTAAGGAGCCACAACTTGGAGAGGAGCTAGTATCTGTGCAGCTTGTAGTTATGAAAGGCAATGTGTCAAAAGTCTTGTAGGAGTGGGGCAAAAGCAGAGCTGCAGGTCTGTTGCTTGCTATTAAGGGCACAGGAGATGACTGAATTATTCATTGCAAAAAAATGAGAGTTGCAAAAATTTCTCTGTAGGAAGAGGTTGAACTCTATGTTAGTCATTAGTTTTGTGTAGGTATTGTTCAGTGATCAAAGTCTGTCCTGTAGCTTTTTCAGGAGCCACTGGCAAATTTTATTTGTGCTCTGACACCCGAAGAACAGACTATTTGTGTATGTGGTGTTCTCTGCTCTCAAAAGGTTGTCTTCAACTAGTTGTGCAACAAACTCTCTCTGTGCATGTGAACAATTAGCAAACAGTAAGTCTGGGCAATTTTTGGTAGTCTGAGTGAATGTTCATAACTTCTGGCTTTGTAGTTCTGTTATTTAGCTAACCAACTGAAATTAATGAGGTTTTCTGGTTCTTTTAAAATATGTAGCTCTTGATTTTCTTCCATTCTCATCCCAGTGGTATTGTGAGGAGCTGATTGAAGAATTCTGCAATAGCTTGAGCACACCCTTCTGAGGGAGGCTCAGGAGGAAAGAAATATCTTCCCTGAATGTTCTGCTTTGAAGTCTTGAGCTTCTGTGGTGGTAGTTGCTGACAATTAAGCTGAGAGAGTCTCTGATGTTTCCTTAGGTATAGGGAAAAGAAGGTACACCTGGGAATTCCAGCCTTTGCTGATTCTTTCTCAGCAAAGGAGAGTTTTCTCAATATGATTCAATAGAGAACTAAGTTTCACTAAAGCAGAGGAAATATTTTAATCAAACATTACCAGCTGTGTTTCTACAGTGCATTTCAGAAATTTTAAACCATGACCAAAGGCTTGTTAGTGATTTAACAAACAGCATATATATGACGCTGGCTGTCTATTTTCATACCGTGTTTATGCATTGCTGTATAATCTATCTTCATATACATTTTAAGAAAAAAATGTTGTGGTCTTAAATCCACTTTTGTCTGTTTCAGAGTGACCAGATGTGGGATACCGAATGTAAGTAAAGTCATAAAACACTTCCTGACTTTTGTTTCTCACTTCATTGATGTCCATAAGAATTTTCCATTAGCTGGGTATATATCAGGGGGTTTGCAACATGTGGAGATTTCCACTTCTCAAGAATAATGGTTATGGAAAACCTCTGGTTGTGGGTAAAAAAGTATTAATGCAGCCTGCTAATCTCCTAGTGATGAAGTCATATTTCAGACCCTGTAGTGAAAGACAGTATAGAAGAACAGATCAGTGAGGTATATAGGAAGGTTGCCCTTACCTTCTCTGTTGCCCATAAGACCTAGAAACAGTTTACACATGCTCAGGATAACAGTGGTATTGCTATACAACACTTTTTTTCAAATCAAATCTCTGTTCAGTCACTTCTGGGCTCCCCAGTACAAGAGAGACATGGCACTACTGGAGAGAGTCCTGTGGAGGGCTACGAGATGATGAGTGGACTGGAGCATCTCTCCTCTGAAGAAAGGCTGAGGCAGCTGGGCCTGTTGAGCCTCGGGAAGAGAAGACTGAGAGGGGATCTGATCAATGTGTACAAGTATCTGAAGAGGGGGTGTCGAGAAGATGAGGCCAGACTCTTTTCTGTGGTGCCCAGCAACAGGACAAGAAGCAATGGGCAGAAACTGAACCACAGGAAGTTCCATCTAAACCTGAGGAAAAACTTCTTCATTGTGAGGGTAACCAAGCACTGGAACAGGTTGCCCAGAGAGGTAGTGGAGTCTCCTTCGCTGGAGATATTCAAAACTCGTCTGGATGCGTTCCTGGGCAATATGCTCTAGGTGACCCTGCTTGAACAGGGAGGTTGGACTAGATGATCTCCAGAGGTCCCATCCAACCTAAACGATTCTGTGATTCTGTGATTCTAACCACATAGAAATCTGAATAAGACAAGACCACTATGCCTATAATACTAGATTTCTTGTCCATCTTTCACTGCTTCCCCCCTCCATTAGTTCCGTGAACAAACAATAAACACTGAGAAGTTTGCCACTGCCTACTGTTGAAAACCAGATGCTTGAGCTATGTTGCTCCTTAATCCCTGTATAAAACAACTTGAACAGACGTACCAAACTGAAATAGGGTTAGGGTGGAAATACCTTTCAATTTAGAATTAAATGACTCATGAATAGGTAGACAGTGAGTTTAGTCCCCTGGAAGGATGATTTCTCATCAAATGTTTGTGTGATAGTGCTAAAGAAACAGCTTCATTTTATTTATAACCTTAAAAAGCTGAGGGAAGATCCATGAAGGTGATTTTCTTGATGCTATTTTTTTTCATGATAATCCTAAACATACATCCATCACTAGAAAAAAGGTAAAATATTCAAAAATTAAAGCATGAACTTGATAAAATGCCGATTTGGATATTACTTCTGCTCTATTGTCTCAGTTCAATGATGCAGAGAGAACTGCAATGCCATAAGCTATATATTCCAAAGCTTAAATAGGAATGATATTAAACAATGACTAATGTACGGTATATCGGAAAATATGTTAAATTCTAGGCCTAGTTTTTTAAAAAGCCACCTTTAAGAAAGTTTAATTGAAACTTTGTGCAGATTATAAAGAATTTTTTAAAAGACGAATCAGCTTCTTTTTAAACTACAAATTACACATATTAGTCAAAGTTACCAAGAGTGACATACAAAATCTTTCTGAAATTCATGTAACCACTCACAACAGTATTAATAACTATAAAATGAAAGCAGAATTGCTTATTATGAAGAGTCTCTGTGACACTAGTGTTATGAGTGATCTGCAGTCAGCTAGATGCCCATAATTATGCATGCTTTTGTGCTTCTTGCTGTGTAATCATCTGATAAAAATTTCTATCCAAAGTGGGCTATTTGTGACAAAACTCACTCCAACCAAGACCTAGAACTGCTAGTTTTATTGCTGAGAGGTCTGCTATTAGCAAAATATAAGATTTTTTTCCTCGCTTAATTTATAGTATATTATTTATGTACATATGTAAAAGACTGGCCTTCACCATAACCATGAATGTTCTAAAGAAAGGAAAAATTTTTAAATATTGGAATAACTCTTATTCACATCTTCTGATTTTATATGCATATACTTTTTGTACTTGCTTTACTCTAGTTACACTATTAAACACATCTTGAAGTTCAAAGTCAAACATTAACATGTCTCTGCTGCGTGTTCCATCCTCATTTACGTGTTAACTCCCCTGTTCTGTTAAAAATGTATTATCCCTATTCAAAGTCCTTGGTTAGTTAGAGAGTTAGAGGACATAAAATCAGTTTTGAAATTACATGTAGAACAAGTCTTTTGAAGGTTCTGCCAAAATATGTGGGACTCCACAAACTTAGAAAAAAGTGGTTAAAATTTACATTGCCCCTACTTTAGGGAAATAAGGAAATTCAAGGGGAATCCTGAAAAAAAATTATGATATTTCATTTTGTGGAAATAAATATTAATCTGGAGTCAGAGATTCAGTAATATTGCCTTTTTGAATTGTATTGTATGATATTAAATCAAATTGATATGATTTCTGATTTCCTCGTCTGTTTGTCATTTGTTTGAACAAATTCTGAGCTTAACATTCCTGTTAGGTAAAATTTGCTAAAAATATATTTTTCTGAATATCTTAGAAGTTTAGGTTTAATTTAGAAAGAAGCTAATGCTGGATTTTAGGTCAGGTTGGCTATTTTCAGAATTAGCCCATTCTGAAAATACATTCAGATACCCAAATACATTCTTCGAGGCAGTGGTAGTGTTAAGGAAGCTATATTTTAGGAATTCAGGAAAGTGTGATAAACATGTCTAACGGGAGAAATAGAACTGGAAACATTAATCTACAGAAAAAGGAAAATATTACTCAAATTTTGAGATTTATTAATGTCCTTGATAATTATATTTATATAGATTTTCTTTGTTCTAAGAAAATGTTTCAGTGTATTCATTTTTTAATAAGAGAATACTAGCAGTGTAACATTAATCACTGACCTGACTGAAGTCATATCATGCATGAAAATAAAAGGGGTGAAGCTGGGTCCGTGGGTCCATGGAAACACATTAGTATTTTAGTTCAGATTAGAATTCTGCTTTGAAGCAAATCTACCACTTCTCCTCGCTGACTGAGTTTGGCTCAATCATGGCATGATCTTAAAGTGTGCAAAATGGATTGCTCTCAGAGGAAACTGAACCAGAGGACGTATTCTAAGATTCAACTAGTGCTAATGGGTTTTCAGCCCATTGGACCAGCTTACAAACAGTTTGAAGTTAAATGGCAGAAATGAAGATAGTGTGGACCTTGGGACCTTGTCATTAACTGTTTTGCTCTACATAACTAGTTTGATTGTCCTGTATTATTTACTTAAGTAGATTTAGCTGATTATCTGTGGTATGATTTTACTTTCAAGGTAGTCTTTTATGTAGGCATGCATTCACAAAATAAAAGGAAAGTAGTGAATGCTAAGGATGTACATAGTTAAAGCATAGTAGAGGATTCAATGATTTGGAAATCTAGTAATTAAATAAGGAGTCTTTCACTTTGAACTCAGGAGTTTTCAACTCGCTGTCCCTTTAGTGGATTTTATAAAGAGAACTTGACAGCCCCCATAAGCATGTTGTGTTGATCTTTGCAATAAAGAAATTGCAAAAAAAAACCATTGCCACTAATTAACTTGCAAGGCCACTCTCAGTCACCTTTGAAAGGTCACAGTGATCAAGAGAGGTGCTTGAGGATTGGAAGAAAGCCAATGTCACTCCAGTCTTCCAAAAGGGCAAGGAGGAGCCAGGGAACTATAGAGACTCCAATCAACCTGACCTTGATCCTTGGAAAGGTGATGGAACAGCTCCTCCTGGAGGTCATCACTAAGCATCTGGAGGACAAGAAGGTGATCAGGAGCAGTCAGCATGGATTTACCAAAGGGAAATCATGCTTGACCAATCTGATAGCCTTCTGTGATGGGACAGCTAGCTGGGTAGATGAGGGGAGAGCAGTGGATGTTGTCTACCTGGACTTCAGCCAGGCTTTTGACACTGTCTCCCATCACATCCTCACAGCCCAAACTCAGGAAGTGTGGGTTGGATGAGTGCACAGTGAGGTGGATTGAGAATTGGCCGAATGGCAGGGCTCAGAGGGTTGTGATCATTGGCGCACAGTCTAGTTGGAGGCCTGTAGCTAGCAGTGTCCCCCAGGGGTCAGTACTGGGTCCAGCTTTTTCATTGATGACCTAGATGAAGGGACAGAGTGCACTCTCAGCAAGTTTGCTGATGATACTAAACTAGGGGGAGTGGCTGACACACCAGAAGCCTGTGCTGCCCTTCAGTGGGACCTGGAGAGGCTGGAGAGGTGGGCGGAGAGGAACCTCCTGAAGGTCCACAAAGGCAAGTGCAAGGTCCTGCACCTAGGGAGGAAGAGCCCCATGAACCAGGACAGGCTGGGGGCTGACCTGCTGGAAAGCAGCTCTGCAGAGAAGGACCTGGGTGTCCTGGTGGACAACAAGTGAAGCATGAGCCAGCAGTGTGCCCTTGTGCCCAAGAAGGCCAATGGTATCCTGGGATGCATTGGGCAGCGTGTTGCCAGCAGGTGGAGGGAGGTGATCCTTCCCCTCTGCTCAGCGTTGGTGAGACCACACCTGCAGTGCTGTGTCCAGGTCTGGGCTCCCCAGTACAAGAGAGAGATAGATCTGCTGCAGTGATTCCAGCAGGGGGCTACTAAGATGAATAAGGAATGGGAACATCTCTCCTATGAGGAAAGGCTGAGGGAGCTGGTACTGTGTATCCTGAGCAGAGAAGACTGAGGGGGGATCTTATCAATGTATGCAAATGTCTGGAAGGAAAGTGTAAAGAGGATGGGGCCAGACTCTTTTCCCTGGTGCACAGCGATAGGATGAGAGGCAACGGGCACAAAACGAAACACAGGAAGTTCCATCTGAATGTTAGGAAAAACTTCTTTACTGTGAGGGTGACAGAGCACTGGAACAGGTTGCCCAGAGAGGTTGTGGAGTTGTCGCCCTTGGAGATACTTAAAAGCTA
Organism: Struthio camelus; assembly: GCF_040807025.1. Taxonomy (NCBI): domain Eukaryota; kingdom Metazoa; phylum Chordata; class Aves; order Struthioniformes; family Struthionidae; genus Struthio; species Struthio camelus. The sequence continues at coordinate 146,103,394 of NC_090942.1, read as the reverse complement.
TCTGGACAGGGTCCTGGGAAACCTGATCTAGGTCACCCTGTGTGAGCAGGGAGGTTGGACTAGATGATCTCCAGAGGTCCCTTCCAAACTAAACTATTCTGTGATTCTGTGATTTGCACTAACTAACTAGTCCATTGAGGAGCAGATCAGGTCAAAGGCTGAAAAAGAGTAGAATGAAATTACTATGCTTTCTTATTGCAAATATCAATCCAATAAGATACTGCAAAACAATGCAGTGTTACTTTTGTTGTGCCTTTCTTTTTATTGTCTTTGAATCACAGAGGACAGTGATGAATCCTTAGGCAGCTGATACTCAGCTAAAATTTCTCTTCTCTTCTCTTCTCTTCTCTTCTCTTCTCTTCTCTTCTCTTCTCTTCTCTTCTCTTCTCTTCTCTTCTCTTCTCTTCTCTTCTCTTCTCTTCTTTTTTCTTTTCTTTTTTTTCTTTTTTTCTTTTCTTTTTTTTTCTTTTCTTTTCTTTCTTTTTCTCATGTAATTAAAGATAGAAGAATTCAGAGAGATTAAATATGACTGGTTAACGTATGACAGTAAGTGAAAGGAATACAGCCTAGATGTTGGCCAGAGGAATGAGGAATAGCAAAGAAGAAAAAAGCACTAGAGATAGAATGGAAAGATAAGGAGAACAAGAAACAATGTTTCCATTTTAAAAAGAAAGACTTCTAAGTGACTTTACATTGGTGTATGAACAGTACAAAGAAAATGGAAAGAGGCTCTTGCAATCACGTTTAGGACTAGGAGTAGGAAGTAAGTAAATGCAGAGGTAGATATTCTATCTCCACCTATTTTTCACTATAGAATGGAATAATTTTTTTTCCAAGAGAAAAAGGGTATGAGTAGTGGAGAGAGCAAAGAGGCTTATTTGGCTGAAAGAAAACAGTGTGTGGTCTTTCGTGTAGTTCTGTATTGTACTGACAGATCAATCCTGTTCCATGTTAACAGCCTTTTCTTCCCATATGACTGCCCTAAGTGAGCAGAAAACAATATCAGTAACACTGTATAAAGCTACATAAATATTAAAATAAATAAAAAGCTTCTGGAGCGAGGTAGTTTTTGTAATTACATGCACTTTATACACATGCAATTACTTGCAACTTTGCGTTTATTGAAAGTGCTATTCAACTCCTCATTCTTGTCAGTTCTTGTTTAGAAGCTCCTGGCCATTCAGTTAGGAGCTTGCCTTACTCTCTCCATAACACCTAGTTTTTTATGGCTACACAGAAATTTTGCAATAAATGAAATTAATGTTGCCCTTTTTCATGAACATACACTTTTCATTTAAGATGTATTCCTCTTAATATTACTCTGAGGTATGTGTAACATTTTAAAGAATACATTTCTTTACTCAGTGTAGTTGTAAATTTTAGGCACTCAGTATTTAATGCTTAGCTTCCTACTGGAAGTTCTAAAGGCATGGACTTGCTATGGAGAAATCTGCTGGACTGTAACTATGAGCTAAATTCATATCCAGTACATTACTAGTGTAAACAATGGTAGTGAAATCCAGTTATTAGCTAGAAAAGCAAGTTGTTTCTTTTTTTTGAATCATCCTTTTCTGTGAGGTTGCAAACAGATGTAAAAATCACAGCTATTTTTCCCATGGCACTAAAAGAACTGGTATTTCTGGCCAGATCCTCTGCAGAAGGCAAGCCCTATATGGGAAAGAATCAGAAACCTGGTGTTGTTATTACTACAAAGAAGAAGGATATTGGAACAGGGTGGGAGTTGCTTGTTTTTGTGTGGAGCTTTTTGGTAATTTTTTTGTCATACCGCAGTGACAGTTGGATCATTGCTGATTATATTGTGATTATATATGTATAGCCTTATAGTCAAGAAATATTGTTAGGTTTTCTACACTGCTAAGTTAGGAAAATGTCCTATTCTGTGTTTTCTCTGTTCTCCCTTTTCATACAAGGACACATTTTCCTACTTACTTTATAGAGTACATAATCCTTAGATTTCTTCAAAACCACAGCTGAGCATAGTTCTTTTTGCTTCCTTTGGGCGTTCAATATGGACTCAATAGAAGTCTGATGCAAACTTCTCATTGACCTTAGTAGCATCAGGATTTCAGTCTTAAACTGTGGCTCAGAGACCAGTCTTTCCCTTTTGAATACAGGTTAAGCAAAGGCCATATTCACCGTTCGCTTGTTCACTGAGGTAGACAGTTAAGAAATCCATTCAACTGTCAGCATTTGAGCACAACTTTCTAAAAAGTTTACTTCATGGGGAGGCAGGAAACAGTGCAACATGGGGCTCTTCCACAACGGATCACAGGGAGAGCAGGAACTGCAGTAACAGAGGTCAAGGTTCAAATCCAGTTTCTGCTTGAGGCTCTCTTTCACTTTCCTGTGGAGCTTCTTAACCTTTAGGCTGTCATGCTGCCTAGGCTGTTAGAGAAAACTGCAGAGATTTCAAAGCCATACCCTCCAGTCATCAGAGTTGCACCAAAGCTAATTACACTGAGCAGTATAAGTAAGTATGTTGTATTGTTTTTGAGCTACTCGGCTATCCGCATTTTGCACTGGGAAGTATAAATATACTCCAAATTTCTCTTTAAGGTACCTTCAGGTTGTGTGGGATGCTCCATCATTAATTCGAGCAGAAGTATGTCCCCTTCTCTTCTTCCTCGTGGCTTGCAAGGCAGTCAGATTGCAGTGACGTGCTTGTACTTGTTTACTCTTTTGCCCACTGAATATTTTACTTCTTCCAGCTGGACTTTCTCAGGTTAAGTGCTGCATTCCAAAATGACTTGCAGCAAAACATCCTTCAGGATGGTGTGGGCTCAGATTGCTTCAGGCAGGAAGGATTCAAATCTGAATCCGCACACTTCAATTTAGAAATTTTACCCCAAAGCCTATGAGTGGGTCTTCAGACATCACTTTTTTTTTCTGTTTTCTATCTTGCAAGGGAAAACATTGACCAAACTGATTATTTTCATCATGCCATGGCTCTGAGCCATCTGACACCCCAGCACCATTTAGGATGAGACTAGATGGTTCAGTACAGCACTGTGAACAGATATGTACACCAGCATTGATATAAGAAGCAAGAGAGCTATATTGGTGTGGCTATTTCAGAAAGTTTGGATTCTGAAAACAGTATCATAGTCTAGGTTTTCTATAAAAGCAGTTGAATGTCCACAATGTGTAATAATGTTCTCTGTTCAGACTGGATAAGACTAATTGGTTCAAGGAATCCAGAATTCTTCAGTAAGAGGCAAACATGAAAAACAAGATTTAATCCAGAGCTGCCCATAAATATTCTATTCTTAGGCAGTTCGAGAGAGTAGACCACATGCTACATCACAGACAATAGCAAAAAAACTCACCAACAAACAACAAACAAACATCCTTCAGTCAATCCTAAAGGAAAATGTCCTGTCAACTTTGAGTCTGACATTGGATTAATTTGAAGGGGCAGAGCAATAGCAAGTCATAGCAAAATATTTTTTTATCAGGAATTGTTTCTGATCTTTTTTTTTTTTTTGAAATTGACTATTAACTCTAAACCACATTATAGTTACGTAGTTAAACTCTTGATGGAGGCCTGTAGGAAACCTTGCAACACTGCTAAGCTGTGCAGAGCCTGAGAAATGGTCAGCTCCCGACAAAAAGGTAGGATGATGAAAGTACTTTCTTATCAGAAATTTGTTTGTGCTCTGTCTGATGGGTACCAATTAACGGGACAAGGCACACAAGCAGGAGTGCACACATTAAATTTAACAATGCAATATTCTCCAAGCTGTTTTTTTTTTTTTTTGTGGTGAAAGGTCAAAATATCACCTTCCTATAAAAACCCCACTGAATATTTCAATAGGCAAAACATTTTGGCAATCAATTTGACCCCTCTTTTCCTACCTTTCATTGAACCTACAAAAGTAAAGTAATTGGATGGTGTAACAAATGTTCCATTTTTCCTGTGTTGACTGAGAATAGTAATACTCATTTTCAGAAGTATTTAGTGGTTCATAACAGAAATTGCGGTCCTGCTTTTCCCCAGGAAGAAATAAGAGCCTGCTATATTTGTTAGCACAGAGATATATATATATAGAACACCCCACAAGTATCTTTATGTCACAAATATTATACGTTCCATTGTGCATTATTTTCTCCTTGCTTAATTAATAAAATATCTTTAAATAATAGGTTCAGTTTCCACTGTAGATGTTTCCAATAAGCTCATTATTGTGGGTTGACTGGTTGCAGTGCTGACGGATACTGAGCTTGTTGGCTCTGATACATAACAAGAGGAGTATTGTTAGCCTAGACCATTTTCCTGACCGTGTTGTGTTGTTTCCAGGGCAGAGATACTGGTTGGGAGATTGTTTTGAATTGTTTTATTATAATGATGTCTTTTGCAAGGAATTAATTATATGCAAGTAGAGCAATGATAATATGTGACAGTTGTGGCTGCTGCTAGACTGCTCCATTACATCTTGTTTACAGCAATGAACATGAATTGTCTTTGTGCCAGTTATTCTGTGAGGCATGAAACATTAGCCTTGGCAATGGGAATATCCTGTATTTTTTAAAAATAAGACTCAACATTTTTGAATATCCTGAAGTTTCAAAGCTTATTTGAGAAAGAGAATGGAAACGAAATATTTTCTTATTGACAGCAATAGGAAATCTTCTCTGCTGAGCCAGAGTCCACTGAGGCAGTAGATAAGACAGATGTTTACAGAGCACGAATTTAACCTAAGGAAGACTAATGGACTTGTGGACTGGACATCTATCTCAGATATAAGAGATCTGGGTTCAGTTTTGGCATAGATTTCCTTGGGCAAATTGTTTAATCTCTCTGCCTTGGTACCTCATCTGTTAAACAAGGTAGAACAATCCTTTTGCCTGTGGCAGCTAGTAGTTTTTTAGGGATGAGATTGATCCTTGCTCTGTGTTCATATAGCCCTAAGCGCAATAAGGCCCTGTTCTCAGTGGGACCCATCAGACTGTGCTATAATGCAAATGAGTACTAATTTTAAAGCTATGCTGAATATACTTATGACTGTGGTCTTTTTTAAGCAATCAATTTGTAGTGTACTACATCATTAGAAAAGGAAATTCTGTATTTGTGAATGATTTATTCTGGGGGAGTAAAGGCGAAATGATTAACAGAAAAGAGAGATACCAATTGCAGTGTTTTATTTGAGAATTGAATTGAAATCCAGAGCTTTTTTAATGGTTCAGTAAGGATATCTGTCTGAGATTGGGAGCTGAGTGAGGCCTTGGACTTGGGATCTGTGCCCAGTAGTATAAATAGTCCAGCTATGATAGAAAAACAAAGGTGGGGAGGCTGGATAAAGACGAATTGAATATCGCATGCTGTTGTCCCTTCTGCATAGATCATGGGCCTGCTGGCAGACTCAGCTGAGAAACTGCTAAAAACAAACAAAAAAACACTCAAGAACAGAAGGAAAAGTGTGTGCATTTGTACACAGAGAAGGTTTGACACGGTGTTTATCAAGTGCATTAGCAAGTTCAGAGGAACCTCAGGGAATTTTTTGTTTGTTTGTTTGTTTTATTGATTTTTACTGTTTTTTGTCCCCTTCTGACTTGTTATTCTAGGGTGATTTTTAAGAATTGGTGTTTTTTTATAAATTGCACGGAACACCTGTTTTTAATGGCAGGCATCTCCATTTAAAAGGAAAGTTCCCTTCTGTTATTGATAAAGGAAGAGGAGCTGAGGGTGGAAGGTTTAGGCTTAGTTTCTTTTTAAATTTTAATAATTTGTTACTATTTTTAATTTCAAAAAGCTCAGCAACATTTAAAGAACTTCATCTACCAATTTAGAATCACAGAGAGAAAGAGATAATAGGTTTAAAAATAGTCTGTAAAACCGAAGGTACCAGGCAGTGCTGACTTTCTAGTTATCTCTGTTCTAGAGCATATGGAAGTTGGTTTACATTTTGTTTAACAAATTTACACTATTAGAAACTGTATTCACATATGGAAGTTAAGAGTAAAGGGGGGTGGATGACTTCAGAGTGGTAGATCAGTTAGGCTAGTAGCGCTGAAAACCTGCTTGTTTGCACCAAATATTTTTTAGTATGTAGACAGGAAGAGAAAATACTTTGTTTACTTATAAATAAACTATAAATAAATTATTTACTTATAAATAAAAATATTTATTTATATGTACATACACGTACCTATGTTCATATGTACATTTACTGATATGTACTATATGTACACGTAACATGTAATGCTGCAGGGGTGGTTTTAGTCTCAGACTTGTTGGGCTTTTAAGAATAAAAACCCTTACGTTTGCGAAAGGATGTAAAATGAATATATAGCTAGAGGGATTAAATTCCAGTGAAGCTTAGATGCCAGGCCTCTATCCATGCTTCTTTGCTATTCTATCAGCTAGGCAGCGAGCAGTACTTCATAGAAAAAGTGTTTCGAGTTAAGCTTGAAGTGCCAAATTTTTACTAACATCTATTAAGATATGAGTAAAAGTAAGGATTCAAGAATCCTGCTCTTTACCTGTTTTGGAATTCTAGTGTTTGAGGCTTAAATTCCTCTCTGGTATGAAGCTCAGTTTTTCTACCTCTCCATGCCAAGGGTCACAAGAAAGCCTGAACAGTTTTTGAGGTGGGCCAAGCAATTGGCCTGCTAGACCCCCTGAACATCGGTTGGCAGTGCTGAAGTGTTAATGGTACTAAATACAACCCTGGGAAATCCATCTCGGTTGGGATTTAGATCCCTCAATTTAATTTAAGATTGAAACAGTGATCAAGACTGTCTACTTCTAACACAGCCAAGGTCCCTAGTTCCTTTACCTCACTAGGTGCCACCTTCCTTGACTTTGAAGCTGCTTGAGGACTCAAACATGGTTTTAGGAGCCCTGTTCTGAAGAGCTAGACATTTGTCTTCCAGCTGAACTGTGTTGCTATACAATTTTAGACAGACAGCTGCCTAATTCTGCTTAAATCCCTGAAGAAATCTAAAATGTGGATCATTGTGTTGATACAAAGCTAACCATATCAGATAGTAGGTAGGGAAAATGTGACTTCTGCAGACATCTTTGCGTCAGTTTTCCTCAGTTGTTCTGGGTTGCAGACCCTCAGTCTGAAAAAATTTGATTCCTATATCCCAGGAGAAAGACCTAAGCATCTGGTTTGCGAATATCATAAATAAGGGAATTCACCATCCTCATATTGAAGCTGAATTATCACACAGTGAAGAAAACACCGGAATAAGGAGGGCTATCAAAAGACATGTGGATGTAAAACGCAGCCAGGTCTGGTCTGGACTCCAGTTCTGCTGTCTTGCAAGAGAAAGCCAAGTTCTCTTTGCCTGCTTTCTTTCTTTTGCTATGACTCTTAAATTCCTGGCTACAAGTTTGTCCAGATTCAACAGGAGGAGTGAAGAGGTCTCTCCACTTTTTCCTGTAGGTGTTACAGCCTGGAATAAAGGGCAGGCAGGACATGTGAGGTCAAATCTTTTCAAGGTGAGGAAAGTCCACAATCCAATTTTGCCTTAATACTATTCCACCAGAGCAGTGGAATAAATAGAGGAAGGGAAGTAAGAGATCTCATTTGGAGCCAGTGACCCTGCTTAATGGCTGAGCTAGCCATATTTACTTTAAATAAGTCTAGAGAAACTTTTAAAACTTTCAGGTAAGTCAACCAGAAAAAAAGGCACAGAAATCATTTCAAATGTTGCAATGTCAGGTAAAAGGAGCTGCCCTTAATAAAATGCAGCATAATACCATCTGGGAAAAATACCCAGCTGATCAGTCATCAGAAACAGCAACATGACATTTATTTCTTCTCCCTAAGATGTCAGGGCCAGAGCATCAGCTATGACTATCAAAGTCAATGGAAGTGTATCAGTTTAAAATTCATCTAAGAATCTGGCCCTTTTTTAGAAGTATTGTTACAGAGCTTTTTGTGGTTACCTTCCAGAAAAGCTGGCAACTTTGGATTGACATTCTGTCAAAAATCAGTTTCCCATTTCCATCACCCTCCTCTGCTGCAGCAGTCTAACTTGCTGTACAAATGTCATTAGTTCCACAGGGAGCTTCAGACCTTTGAATGTCACAGAACACTCTATTATTTAGTACTGCTATAACATAATCTTTTCAACTGCTGTTTTCTTTCAAAGAAGAACTTATAAAGAACAGATGCCAGTTTTCAGTCACTCAGGAATTTTGTCAGTTGAGTGACTTTTATCCAGTGGGACTTTGATTTTCAGACACAGATATCAAACTAACAAAATGCGCTATCACTGACAGGCTTCACGAGGGTTTGTTTCCTTTTCCCTTTTCTTTCATATTTTACAATTCAAATACCCAGTACCTTCACCTGTTTATCATTTTTAGGAAGTTTGTATTTGTTATTGTTACCAAGAACTGTTCTAAATGCATTCCTGACAGAGAACTGTAAGTTATTAAATATGTTATTTGAAAGAGAAGTATTTCAAAGTATGTTCATATTTACATTTTTCCTTAAGTGATGTCACCTAAGTCTGAATATTTTAAAATACATTGTGTTTGCAACAGAAGTTCTATCTGCAGTGTATGAGTTATAAAACTCTGCTTAGCTGAACTGGTCTGTTCAGAGGCCAATAAACCCTGGACATATGAATATATGAACTGTTTTCCTCAGAGAATTCTCCCAAAAGGCATGTCAAAGCAAAGGATAATAAATAATGTTACTAAGGCACAGTTTCTAAGGTTTTTCTCTCAGCTGTAACCGCATTGGGTGCCAGGGACCCGAGGAGCAGTGAAGCAAGATAAATCAGGCATATGTGAGGGCCTAACGGGTGACTAATGCTGGACTGGACAGAGACCGTTACATCCCCTGGCACAATCCAGAAAAAACTGAACTTTTTCTTTTAAAATTAGTGTCTACAAGAAAGTACAGGGTGTGCTGACATGCACAGTGTATCGTATTGGCACCTCTCGAGCTACCACCATTTAGTGTTCCTACTGCCCATATTACCACTCAGTCCAATATTCTCAGTGGAGAAAAGAGAGAGCAGGGGAATAAGATCAGAAGTGGATTGTGCACTCTATACCAATCACTTTTCAAATCAACTTAACTTATGTCAATATGGATATTTGCAGTAGTTAGCCATCAGAGGATATCGTACCTATTCTCTACTGAGGATTAGGAAAATGCCACAATGTCCACTGATGTATTTTTATTATTTTCCTTAAGGAATACAAGGGAATTAAAAAGATAATTCCAGTAAAATATTGATTTTTTTTTTGTTAAGTAAGAGAACAGAATTTTTTTTAGTATATTTCCAGAAAAAAATACCTTAGCTATATGCTTTACTTTAAGAATGGTGCTCTGCCAGACAGAGAAGTAGCTTTTCTGAACTTGTGTTGAATGCTGTCAAATGAACAAAAAATAAACCACAGACTGTAATTTGACAAAACTAAGCTCACTTTTAATACATTTATTTCATACAAAGATAGGTTTTTTCATTTGAGATACCAGGAGATATATTTCCATATGAATCTATAGTTCTTTGCTTTGCAAATCATTTGGTATCTACTACTTTATAGAGTGGCAGTCAAAATGCAATGCCCTCAGAAATGCAATCTTTAATCTAATTTAGTGATATGTTTGCCTTTTTAATAGCAAAAATGTACTTGTTGGAGTCAGAAGTTTCTGCAAGAGCACACACATATGATAACATCTTAATATCTAGTCCCTGGCAGTTCTGTTGCAATCACTGAGCAGTGCAGATGTAGAGGGAGTTATGCAGTCAGACAAGATTTTCTAGTAGGTCTATCCTGTCCTGAAATGGTATCTATTGTTTTTGATCTATTGTTTTTGATCTATTGTTTTGGAGGGGGGGGAGGAGGAATATGGAAGGAAGAGGAAACTCTCTTCCTCATAGCTGTTCACTTATAAGAAAAATGGCTTTTAACTTTTTTAAGGTATTTTTATCACACAACTTACACCCCGATACTCCTGCTTGAATTCATACTCCCACTTGAAAAAAAGGTCCTTCAGAGATGCTATATCATGTTTAACTGCATGAAAATAAGAGAAACTAAGGGTGCATGTGTGAGCACTCACAGCCTTGAGTGACGATGAGCCTTATGATGATTAAATTGTTGTGGCACATTCAGCAGGCTTGAAACAAAAGCCTAAAGCTATGGTTTATTCAATATGAAACAGAAAACAATTTGAATGACAATTATAACTTTTTTCTGATATGTAAAGTGTCAGTTTGGCTTTATTCGTGCTATATGCCTTTAAAGAGCTAAATGACAAAAAAGCCTTTACGATAATCCTGATTTTGCAACCTGTGATTTTTTTTCTGAGAGTGAGCCATTCTCACTTGTATTCACTTTTGAGACTTGCTAAGTAAATAGTAGATCCTGAGTGATAGAAGATCAATGAATACAACCTCAAACATGTGACTTAATTTCTGTCTCTTTGGATTTACTAATAAATACATATTACCATCCTATTCTCTTTTGATTTTGGAGGTGCTGAAGACCACATTTGCTCCTCATTGATTATTTCCCATGTAGTAATTCCCACCATCCTTCATTATTCCTTTGTAAACTTTTATTTGTGCTTCCTTGTTTATATTTCAGTACTATTAGAGAGTGCACTTTGATTTTCTCAGAGCCACCAGGACCTGATTTGTTCAATTGCTATGGTTACATTTTACAAAATGAACATGCTAAACATGAAAAATGTTGAAAATATATCCCTAAATTATTCTGCCTCAAATTACTTTTCACAGATGTGTATAGAATGATCTGATGCAGAAGGAGGCTTAGTTAATCATACAGACTAGTTCTGTTTGTGTTTTACCATTAAATTCGTTCAACTTTCTAATATGTTTTGGAATTCTGAGGTACCTAGAAAAAATTGCAGTATGTTCTAGCAGCTAAATGCATACTACAAATGATTTTGAACTAAAGTTAAAAAGCAAAAATGGCAATGGAAGTGTTTCCTAAATTCTTATAAATAGAAAACAAATGTATGTGTCGTAGAAGTCCCTAATTTTGCTGACTTTTTTTTTTTGAAGTGAGCTAGGTAGATGTATCTTATGATCTTTTCTGCTTGATTTACAATAAATCTGCTGTAATTTACCACTGTATCTAGAGCCAAGAAGAGATAGGTGATGTGTTCCAAATACAGAAAAGAAAAGTAGTTACAGAGGAAAGAATAGCAATTAAAGTCTTCTGAATAAATCAAAACTTGTGTCTAGCGCTCTTGTGGAACTCTCTGTTCAGCGAACTTGGTCAGTGTTCTTGGAGACATAGGATATATAAAAATCATTGCTTTCCACTTCAGAAGATATATTTCCCAAGAAAAATATTTTGCAATAAAGTTTTTCTTTCTATAAAGGCTTTTTAAGTTTAAAAGGCATGATTTTTCGTCAGTATATTAACCCGACACACATCCTGAAAAGATAGATGCCCAAAGTTCAGGAAGTTCAGATCTTGTAGCATCAATTGTAGTAAGAATCCTTTCTGAACCTCTGTAGGTTCAGATATATACACATTCTGTCTAGTTTTGGCATTTGTTTCTTGCTGAGGAGAAACTCTTGTTATTTATTTCTAACATCTTGCTACTGGAATACAGCAGACAGTTACTCTTGTGAAAAAATAAGACTAAAATATAAGTCCATTTGTGCTTCTATCCAATCTTCATTGTAATTCAAGTTGTTATTGATGCTTTCAAAAGGTATCAGATAGTATAAGAAAATTCTGATGTTATAATCACTGTTGCAAACAACTAGTTTGCTTGTAACATGACATTAACAGACATTAACATGACAGAATATTATTCTACATGATAAATTAGTCCATATACCTTTATATAATACCTGTGCTTTGTGTTAAACTACGTACGATATTATATACCTCATTTACTCTACACAATTTTCAAGCTAATCCAGATATAAGGCATTGGCACTTCTTAATCAGGCAAGATTAGAATATTCTGGCTCGCTATTCCATGAGAAGCTGGAAAATGTAAAACCCTAGGTCCGTTAGCTATCAAACTGAACTCCTGAGAATAACACTGAACACTTTGCATCTCCTTTTTCACCATCCACGTTGCCATGCTCTGTGCGATGACCCATGAGGGCTTCCTTCAGCTGTGTCATTACCTCAGTGATGTGACTTCAGGCAGCTTGCATGTTAACAAGAAAAAGCAACAAACAAACAAAAAACCTATGGTTTTAATACTGAAGTTCTTATGCTATATTTCTTTATTTTTCCTTTCAATAATACTTCTATTAAATTCTGTAATGTTTCTGTTCTTTATCTTCAAGTCTGCATTTGTTTCTCCTTTCCCAATTTTCACCCACTAGATATGTCTTCTTGTCTGTTACTGTTTAAAGCTAGTTTAAGTATCCCTAGTCTAGACTGCACTCTTTGGTGAAAACATTTACCTTTTCCACTGCCTCACCCACACTTCTACAAGCACCTTTCTCTTCATCTGCATTAGTGCCTATTTCCAGAGCTAACTATATGATGGTTTTTTATAGCTCTCAAACTCTTGAGATTTAAACAGGGGAAAGTATAACTGGAAATGAGAATTTCAAAGTACCTTTATAATTTAGGAGCATGAGTCCAACTAAGTTTCAATGGCACTTTGTTTTTTTTTTTAATCATAGAGGTATTTGTATATCAAAGTCATTTATACGTTTGTAAGTTTATAAACAAAATCAGATGAATTGGTTCCTGCAATAGCAAGGGACTGGATTTGATGAAACAGGAAGACTTTTTCAGTCCTATTTTCCTAATATATAAACAGAAGCATACATGAAGCAGTGAACCGAGCTATATTAAGAGTATTGACATCTAATCCCAAAATAAAGCCACATGTGTTCTCAGGAAATTGTTTCAGCCCCATTCTCCACAAGAAAGTAACACACTTTTCTTGGTAATGGAAAAAAAGAATCATATGCAAGTCAGTAAATAGTCTTCAGGAAGACACTGAGGTGCATGTCCTCTTTCTACTTCTGTTCCTGAGCTACTGCCATGCATACGCCCTTGAAGAAAGATCCTTGAAGAAAATACAAGAGCAAAGGATAAAAATAATGATAAAGCAACAAAGCAATATACAACAGCTACAAAAATAGAGCTGAAAAAAATCCCACAAACAACAAAAAATGAAATCTAAATGTGCTTCCTATGCAATACCTTAGAGGTGGTGATGCTTATGGGCGGTATGTACAAAAGATTACATACCCGGGCAGTTGAAATACTAGCTCTCTGTTATGCCAATGTCAAGTATGAGGGTTTTCCATTATGCTTCTGAACATGAAGAAGAGGTAAGCATGAAAGGAATCGAATAAGAGGAGCTATACCTACGATACAATCATGTATCTTAAATGTTGTGTTAGGATTATGCATTTGCTGTAGGTGGATATATCACTGTTTGTAGTGGAAGCTTTATTCAACATATCCTAGTATGTAGAACTCTAAAAGGATTCATAATGGATAGGACAAATACTTTTCAATTTATGTCATACTAGTGGGCTGTCAATAGTTTCAATTAAAAACTTATAAATCAGTATGAGGGGGTGAATGCCTCGAGGAAGTTCCTCAGCAGCATCCTGATAAGCAATGGTTTACTGAGTAGGATAAGAAATCTTAGGGAACTAAGCTGATTTGAATCATTTAATATCTAAAAGTTTCTTCTTATCATGGAAAGAAAGAATAAATTTATATTTTCTGTCATGATGTGAAGAGGTGTCTTCAATAGCTACAAGAGACAGAAGTAGGGGTCCTAAAGAACAATAGTGCCTTCGTATTTACTCATTAGAGGGTTAGGAGAAAAGCCCTTTTACAGGTTGAGTAATATGAAAACACAAGATTTTTCTGAGACAGCTCTGCCGTGTACCAAAAACATGACATCTAGAAAATGGAAACTGTTGAATCAGCTATACTAACAGAATACTAACAGCTATACTAACAGGCAGATCTTTGGACAGATATTTTTGTTCTCCAAATGTAGAATTAGGAAACTTTGTGCACATGGATATTTTTGTTCCAAATTGAGGACTAGAGAGACAGATCACAGTAGTCAAAACTTTTTGAAGTCTTTAATATAACTAGATGAAGTGAAAATGAGAAAAGGCAAACGTAAATTTATCACTCACTATACAGTTGAATGAATTTAACTAAATCTTAGAATATTTATCCAACATGTGGACATCAACAAGTTCTCAACAGAAAAGTAAATCAGGCTATCAATAAAGAGATGATAGAATAAAAATGATGATATACCAGCACATGGAATATTGAGGTAAGATTGGGGTATTTCAGGGCAGCTATGCCAGAAGTAGAAAAGATCAAGGGAAAGGCAATTAAAATGGTTAGAAATATCTCACTTACAAAAAGGATGCCAGCCTACCAGATTGTGATGCCTGTAATACTATTAGGCTTACTTGGGGCCAGAGATCACACACACAAATCTGCAAGGGAACAGATGAATGACTGGCAACTAGCTAGCATTAATTTTCATAACATCACAAGCAATCTTGAGCCAGGAGCTGATCTGGATTCATTCCTCTTGTGTAAGATTCCAGAGCCCAGCATTTCATGGCCCCAAAGCGGCCGTAGGCATCTGTACATATACATGAAAAAAAAAAAAAAGTGTGTTTCAGAGGAAACTGCAGTTGGATGTTTTCAGTTGTAATGAAATAGGGTTATTATTTTAATGATGAACACTAAGAAATCACAGAGATTAATTGATACAAATAACAATTAATTATGTCCAAACAAGAAGTGTTACTCATGGGAGATATTCATAAATCAGTATTGATTACACTTCTGCTTCTGACTAATTAGCTGTGCACACTTTCAGTTAAAATGTCACAAATGTAACAGATACAAGTGCCCTGGAGGAATTCAGAACAACCTTTACTTTATTATGTTTCCTATCCAATGACAATTTCTTTCTCTTTGGAGAAGTGAATGCTACTGCCTCAGGCGACAAAGTAACATTACCACACTTCATTTTGTATGAGGACACAAGGTCATAATTCAAATGAAAATTATGCAAATGGGAAAAAACCTAGAAATATTATTTAACATTAAAACATCATTTGTACTTTTTATACTCTATGAAAAGTAGAGTAATGGGGAAAAATGAAAAGCAGGACGTCTTTACTCATAGTGAGCTGTTGTGCCTGACCCAATACATCTTTGGTGGGTTTCTTTGAGTAGACTACAGCTTTGATTTGGATGACCAAGACATCAAATGAAGTTTCTATGGAGGCTGATTTGAGATCTCTAGCAAAATTACATTATCTCTTTCTACTGATCATGAAATAATGTTTTAGTGTTTTTACTGTCCCATTTATGACTTGCTAGTTCATTTCATTACCTCAGATGCTCTAGATTAGTCTTCCCAGTTACCATTAGCACTTGGGTGCTTCCTTTTTAGGTAAATATGTGAATGCATTCATGTATTTGAGGCATAAATATTAGAATCTCTTAGGGCATTCGTCATATATTTTTGTAGGGATAAGGAACTTGTCTCTGTGAGGAAGTGAAAAGGAATATATTCCCATTATCAAAAAGGGAAAATTGAAGGACAGAGGAAAGGAAGAGGGCTTAGGGCAAGGAAAGGAAATTCTAAGGTAAAGAGTACACAGGAGATTCATTAAATGGTAGGAGGTCAAAAGTGGCTGTTCAGATGGCAGCCAGTGGAAGTAACTCTAATCAGGAAAGCTAGGGAGGCTACAAAAAGGTTGGTAACTTGAAAGTCATAGTTGCAGTAAAGTGCTTACCTTGCATTTAACTGGGCAAATATTCTGAAACTAAAATATCTACAAATATTGTAAAATAAATTAGAATGATAGGTGTAAACAGAAAATTTAAAGTATTGCCAGAGAAACTGGTAACTCTTTAAAAGGGAAGAACTTTTTCTTTGGTTTGATGTCATTCAGTGGATTTTAACAATGACCTGGCCAAGAGTTTGTAAAGGGACAGATAGGTTTGTTTAGACAGGTCAAAAGAGATAACTGATCCAGATTAATCTACATTTAATACAAAAGCAAGAGAAAAAGATGAAGATTAATTTTAATATGAGTACTGTGTTACATATGGAAAAACAGACACTGTAGGACATGTAGGAAAAAGTCAGGCTTATCTGTTACCTTAGAGCATCTTAACTAATCAGATAACAAGATCGAGGGGGCTGGAAGTTGAAGTTGGCAACACTAGGAGAAAAACACAAACTTTTAGTAGAAATTAACTTCGATCAGTGAAGCATGTTAGCAAAGGGTGCAATAAATTCCCCCTTACCTGAAGATTTTAAATTGAGAAATTCTGTCTCTCCAAAGGTGCCATATTTTTCAACTGTGGTTCTTAGGCCACATGCAGGAATCACATAACCAATACAATGAAAAAAAAATTT
This sequence comes from Struthio camelus, assembly GCF_040807025.1. Classification (NCBI taxonomy): domain Eukaryota; kingdom Metazoa; phylum Chordata; class Aves; order Struthioniformes; family Struthionidae; genus Struthio; species Struthio camelus. Next base: position 146,087,018 of record NC_090942.1, on the reverse strand, counting down.
TTTTTGCAGTTGCGAAATATTTTCCGTAGTAGTTACAGTAGTTAACAGTTGTAGGTAACAAATAGTGGTTAGCAACAAGGACAGAGGATGCACACTGTTAATTTAGATTAAAACATTACATACCCATTACTTAAAGTATAAGATATACTTACAACTCATGTTATTTTCTCGTCCTCACTTTCAGTGATACCTCTTTTACAAATATAATGCCGCTGTTCCTAGACACCGTAGACCAAATCTGTGTCCATACAGGAAAAGTGTATAACATTCCTCTGAGTTGTGAATCAGTTACAAGGATTAGATGTCATAACTCATATTTCCACTTCCCTTAGGAAGTTCCTGTTTCATTTTCTGGAACACTGAAAAACCCAGGTCACTTAAATAAACAAATGCATTTAGTCATCAAATTCCCATTTATGCTTTAATTCAATTTCATTTCAGTAGAGTATCTGAATAGAAGCTCTGTATTTCATGACTTTATGGATCTAGACTAAAATAACTAATTGTACAGTGGTTGTCACTGAAAGTTTTCAGTTCATTTAGGAAAAATGAACTATTACATTCCTCCCTTTTGTATATTTCCTTATGCTATTCGGACATCATAGGAGCTTAGGTACTTCATATTCAGAAGGAGTGGGCTGAATCTCTGTAAGAATTGAGCAGTACCAACAATATAAAGTTATATTTATAGCATTTTGCTTTAAAAGGCAATCTCAATTGAGTGATTTTCAATAATATTGTCTGTCTTCATGTGAAAGAAAACCCTTAACCTCTTTGGAAGATGAAAAGTTGTGCTTAGTTCATCTCTTTCATTCATGATCACTGGACCTGCTCTTGACATTTAGAAAATTAGAGTTTCTCACCAACAAGCAGTTTCAGAGCATTTCATATCTTCATAGAGATGGTCTGTCTGGAATCACGTCATAATGAGAATGATATATACTGTCAAGAAAACAATATTTTTTTTTTCAGTAAAAAAATCCATTTCAAAATGCTATCTCCTTTTCTCTGCATATAAATTTTAGTCTTTGGTAATAACAGTTCACTATATTGACTACCATTTGTTTAGTTTTTGCTTTCTTGAGAATCCATATGCCATTATAGTACAATATTGATCTCTTCCTAAAGCAAAACCAAACAAATTGATTTCATAACCACAAAATCTATAATGATGATATATTACTTATTGAAGAAGTGTTTACATGAATGAACCTCACAATAAAAGCAAGAGCTCAATACACTTAAAACCTACTGGTGTAGTGAAAGAGATGACATCAGGAAATTTAACTTTATAACAGAAACTTTGCTATCCATATATGAGCTGAGGCAGTGTAGAGAACGTGGTGCATCCTAATGTTAAAAAAAGCTCCCCCAAAAGTGTTCACAGTCCTGTTAACATAGAGAATTGTGCTGACTTGCCTAAAGGCAAAGATTATCAGACACAGCTGCAAATTGTTAGGCGACAGGGCCTACAAAATCTTGACAATGCCTCAGATTACAGGTAGATGTGTACCTACCAGTGCAACCTTTCTTTCTCTCCTGCTCCTTCCTTAAGCCATCTCAACGTTCAGGTCTTGTGGCCTGTCTTGAATAACTCTGCTTATTCTTACTAATATCCTAACAGAGATTACCTTCTCTTCACGTAAGTTCTTCTTTTGTAATGGATGTCATGAAAATCAGCATTAACCAACTTTTAATATAGAATGACGATGTTTCTCTTGCTCTAATCAAATATATGCTACTGAAAATTTACTGTGAAAATCCCCACACTTCCCATTTTGTGGTGTTCCAATATGTTAATTTATGTAACACTTGGTATCTATTGATAAGATATGAGAATCTGAGTAGGATCTTGTAGCAGCTTTACAGTAAAAATGGCAAAACTAACAAGTAAAACTTGTGATGGAGAAAGATGAAGTTGTGTGTCTTTCCTGGTCTGGTTGTGTGTGTGCTAACTCTATTACTTTGCACTAAACCAGAAAATTTGTTTTTAAAAAGCCTATTACCTTCACAGAGACCTTGAGTTGCAGTGAAGTAGTTGACAGATTGCCTTCTCCTATTTGTTGCAAGGAAAATTCCTTTCATGCCTCATATTCTGCCAGGAAAGAAAAGGAAACTACTTAGTATAGGAGATAGAGGAATCAGGAGAGCAGAAAATGAGCTGGGAGACAAAGGGGGCTGATTGTAGGAGTCACTTACTCCAGGGAAAGTGAGTATAGGGAGAAGTAATTCAGCGCTTAGAATAAGCAGGGAATGGTTTAAAGGAGAACCAAAAAAGCATTGCTTTTGTTACTTAAAAAATTGTGCAATTTATTTCAAATTTTCTTCTACTTGAGAGGTTGTCACAGCCAGGTATCCTACATCTGTTTATTCACCCACTTTCTCCTTGCTTTCCATCCTCTCCCCTCTCTAGACCTCAAACTTTTGTAATATATCTTGAACATTAATTACAATATTGACTGTTACACATATGTTATTACAATGACTGAATCACAGGAAATATGTGTAATTTCTAGAGATGATAAACCTTGCTAATATCGATATAACTTATAATATAATCTATCTTCTGTTTAGATGTAGCTCTATTATATATGTTTTTTATGTATGCCAGTATTTATAGAGTTAGAAAATAAAATCTTATGAAAGAAGATCAAAGTAATTGAGTTGCTTAGGCTAAAATAGAGAAGATTCAGAAGGGATATACAACAAACAAAGTCTTCAAATGTATAAAAGGCTTTTTAATGAAGGAATAGCTAGCTGTTCAGTACATCTGTGGAGGACAGAACAAGCAGTAAGCTACTTAAATTGCATTAAGTAAGATTTCATTTAGATCTCAAAAAACTTTTTCTAATTGTAAGATTAGCGAAGCAATGGTATAGGTTGCCTGAGGGAATTGTGAAATCTTACTCACAAGAGTCTTGAGAACAGATTAGACAAGTAGCTGCTAGAAATGACACAGATATAATTGTTTCTTCCTTGGGGCAAACCATGCACTAATGACCCCCTGAAGTCCCTTCCAGTTCTATATTTCTGTTTTCCTATTTTAGGCTTAGCTTATTACAAACTGCTCTGAGGGTGGACCAGGCCTATCCATCGTAGTCAGCATTGCTCTTTGCAGAGTACCTTTTCGTATGACACATAGGTACTTGTAAGCTGCTTTGATTCCTGGGGAACTTCCTCAATATAGAAACCTCAGCAAATCATTTGAAATGTATTCATGCACAACCATTGCAAGGATGGACTGAAAATGGTGAGAAGGAAATTGAAGAAAAAAGGTACCAAAGAACATCTTTTAAAATTCATGGCTAATTCTTCTCTTTAACATCATGGCTTAGGCTGTGATTTTCCATTTCTTTACTTTTTGCCAAATACAATTGAATAAATTGGTCTTCATATGTACACTTTGTACAAGATTAAAGAGATTCTCTGAAGCAGATCTTAAAAGTTACTGTTTGATTCCGCTGCTTTTTTTTAAGCAACATGTTCTGCATGACTGAGTCCAGAATTTTAACAAAAATTATACCCTCACTATGACTCTGAGCTAGCTCTTAGCTAAACTGCTACCCTTTAACAGTTAATCTGTTTTCCTTTGTTTTGTTTTTTGTGTTTAATCTCTATTTGCTCTCTTTACTTTTTTTAACCATAATAATTTTCCTGTAAAGTACAGATCAGACCAGATCACAGAGCTTCTGTGTACCACTAGCAGTGTTGACACATTATTACATTTTGGAACTGAAGATAGTTCTTATTTTAAGAAACTTCTCTTACGATTTTTGAGAAATAAAGTTTAAGCATGAGCTTCTGAATCTTAGACTAACTTTAAAATGTTAGTTAGTATCACCTCTTACCCTGGCCTTATATTAAACAAAGTATCAGGAGGTATCAGGAAAGTCATATAGCAGCACTTTGTCTGAGGATTTAGAAGTAGTTGGAATACTACTCTCTACATAAAAGAATAAATTGAAAAAAGCTTTACCTCAAAATGTCCATCAGGCTGTATGACAATAAGACATGAAACAATGTGAGGGGATTTTCTGTAACAAATGGTATAAGCATGCTTTTCCTATGGAAAATGCTTTGATAAAACATACTGTGTTGGATCTCCAGCATTTTACAACTAAAACTCAGTTAATGTCTACTTGACATATCTTGAGGCAGAGTAATTTTGAGGGAGAAATTGCAGTCTTGGTGGACACAATTTTTTTTGACAGATTGATACAACCCCAAAGTGGTTAAATAATACTCACCTTTAGCCATGTTAAAATATGCTCAGAGTGATGCATTAGTCATCAGGTAAGACAATCAAAATTGCAATTTTTCACTTGAATGGCACCACCGTAAATGTCAGGGATGCTTAGCCATGAGGAATAAACACTTATGAATGAATTCTATTCACAGTTTGATACGTGAGCTCTAAGTTTGCTCATCAGTTTAGTACTGCCAATTTGTTGAGTTTATCTCTGTGCATCAGAAGCAAATGGGACGAACGATACCCCCCTACCCCTCCACTTCCCCCCCAACCCCCCAATAAATACCTGAAGAAGCAATGCATGGGAGGTCAGAGCGGGAAAGAGTTTCTTTCAGGCACTAGATCTGCTTTTATTTATGAGCGAAATACTAGTCATCTTTGCTGCCTTCACAACAGTATAGACATTCTCTGTGAAAGAACTGACTTGCACATATGGAATCACAGAATCACAGAATGGTTGAGCTTGGAAGGGACCTCTAGAGATCGTCTAGTCCAAGTCCCCTAATCAAACAGGGTCACCTAGAGCATATTTCCCAGGATCGCGTTCAGGCGGTTGGTGAATATCTCCAGGGAAGGAGACTCCACAGCCTCTCGGGGCAACCTGGTCCAGTGCTCTGTCACCCTCACAGTCAAGAAGTTTTTCCTCATGTTCACCTAGAACTTCCTGTGTTCCAGTTTCTGCCCATTGCCTCTTGTCCTGTCACTGGGCACCACAGAAAAGAGTATGGCCTCATCCTCTTGACACCCTCCCTTCAGATACTTGTTCACATTGATCAGATCACCTCTCAGTCTTGTCCAGGCTAAACAGGCCCAGCTGCCTCAGCCTTTCTTCAGAGGAGAGATGCTCCAGTCCACTCATCATCTTGGTAGCCCTCCACAGGACTCTCTCCAGGAGTGCCATGTCTCTCTTGTACTGGGGAGCCCAGATTTGGACACAGTACTCCAGGTGTAGTTCTCCCCAGGGCTGAGGGGAGCGGGAGGATCCCCTCCCTTGACCTGTTGGCCGCACTCTGCCTAATGCAGCCCCAGGAGACCATTGGCCTTCTTGGCCACAAGGGCACACTGCTGGCTCATGCTTCACTTGTTGTCCACCAGCACTCCCAGGTCCTTCTCGGCAGAGCTGCTTCCCAGCAGGTCAACCTCCAGCCTGTACTGGTTCATGGGATTATTTCTCCCCAGGTGCAGGACCCTGCACTTTTGCTTTGTGGAACTTCCTGAGGTTCCTCTCCGCCCAACTCTGCAGCCTGTCCAGGTCCCTCTGAAGGGCAGCACAGCCCTCTGGGGTGTCAGCCACTCCCCCCAGTTTAGTAGCATCAGCAAACTTGCTGAGGGTGTGCTCTGTCCCTTCCTCCAGGTCATCGATGAACAAGACTGGACCCAGGACTGACCCCTGGGGGACACCGCTAGCTACAGGCCCCCAGAGCTAGACTCTGCGCCATTCACCACAACCCTCTGAGCTCGGCCATCCAGCCAGTTCTCCATCCACCTCACCGTCCACTCATCTAGCTCACACTTCCTGAGTTTACCTACGAGGATGTGATGGGAGATGGTGTCAAAAGCCTGGCTGAAGTCCAGGTAGACAACACCCACTGCTCTGCCCTCATCTACCCAGCCAGTCATTCCATCAGAGAAGGCTATCAGGTTGGTCAAGCATGATTTCCCTTTGGTGAATCCGTGCTGACTCCTCCTGATCACCTTCTTGTTCTCCAGATGCTTAATGAGGACCTCCAGAAGGAGCTGTTCCATCACCTTTCCCGGGCTGGAGGTGAGGCTGACAGGCCTGTAGTTGCCTGGCTCCTCCTTCTGGCCCTTTGGGAAGACTGCAGTCACACTGGCTTCCTTCCAGTCCTCACACACCTCTCCTGTTCTCCAGGACCTTTCCAAGACGATGGAGAGTGGCCTAGCAATAACATCCGCCAGCTCCCTCGGCACTCGTGGGTGTATCCCTTCGGGGCCCACGGGTTTGTGGGTGTCAGGTTTGGACAAATGATCTCTCTCCCGATCCTTCTCCACCAAGGGAGAGTCTTCCTTTCTCCAGACTTCCTCTCTTGTCCCCGGGGCCTGGAATTCCTGAGGACTGGCCTTAGCAGTGAAGACGGAAGCAAAGGCAGCATTCAATAACTCTGTCTTCTCTGTATCCTTCGTCACCAGGGCACCCGCCCCATTCAGCAGTGGGCCCACGTTTTCCCTAGTGTTCTTTTTGCTATTGATGTATTTGAAGAAGCCCTTCTTGTTGTCCTTGACAACCCATGCCAGATTTAATTCCAAATGGGCCTTAGCCTTCCTTGTCGCATCCCTGCACACTCTGACAACGTCCCTATATTCCTCCCAAGTGGCCTATCCTCTTTCCCACATTCTGTAGACTTCCTCCTTTTGCTGGAGTTTTGTCAGGAATTCCTTGCTCAGCCATGCAGGTCTCCTGCCCGCTTTGCTGGACTTCTTATTCAGAGGGTTGCACGACTCTTGAGCCTGGAGGAGGTGATGCTTGAACCAGCTTTCTTGGACCCCTCTTCCTTCTAGGGTCATACCCCACGAGATTCCCCTAAGTAGCTCCCTGAAGAGGCCAAAGTTAGCTCTCCTGAAGTCCAGGGTTGTGATCCTACGTATTGCCCTGCTCCCTCCTCATAGGATCCTGAACTCCACCATCTCATGGTCACTGCAGCCAAGGCTGCCCCCAACCTTCACATCTCCAACCAGACCTTCTTTCTTTGTTAGTACAAGGTCTAGCATTGCACCTCTCCTCGTTGGCATCTCCGCCACCTGGGTCAAGAAATTATAATCAAAGCTTTGCAGTAACCTCTTTGACTGTTTGTGTTTAGCAGTGCTACCTGGCCCTTTTGGCTTAAGTTTCTTTTTCCAATGGAAACAATACAACAAAGCTCCTATTAGCACTGTTAACTATGTGTTTAGTCTTCTAATTATTAATATTAACTAATAGATTTAGCCTACAGCCATTAATGGTTGCTGTCTTTTGTCACTCTTTACAGTGCGAATTGAGTTGTGCTATTTCAGAACTACCTAGTATATTGAATTCCTGGGAGAAGAGTAATACAATACTTCCCTCTATCCTGCTCAGCCTCACTTCAAAAACAAATATGTTTTTATCTGCGTGCCAATAACAGTGTAAGAGTATATTTCTACACTGTGGTGGTTTTATGCTTTGCCTATGATAGTATTTTATTATTTTCACTTGAAGCTCATGCCACATATTACTTTGTCTCTGCTTTTTATATTGACTATTTGCCTCTTCTAGGCCACCTAGCATACCAAGCAGTAAATATATCTGAGTGATCTTATCAATTCTTTTCATAACCCCAGTGTGCTGCAAAATTGGAGGAATTCCAAGCACCTTTCAGTGTGAAAATAGCATTTTCTTCCAGTGTTTGAAATAAAGAGGAATTTTGTGTCCTTGCCTAGTGCAAATGTTTGCATGAATGAGAAGATGAATACATCTCTTTCATTTATTTTATTATCAGTTAGTACTCTTAAAGTATCCAAAATATTATTTTAAACTTCTCTAGTAGATTATTGAATTTAATGCTTGCAGGTTTAGGTAGCTTACTGGTAACTTATAATTAGTTAGCTTTTTCAGCTACATTTTTTTGAAGAAGACCTTTGTTTCAAGGTTCTCTCATACTCCATATATTCACTTTTTATACTCCTGTTGAATAAGTATCAGTGGAGTGCCAGAAGAAGTAAATCAAAGAAATGCTTACTATCATGAAGCACTGATGATCCTTATGAAATATTATCTGGAAACTGTAATCTGGAAGGTTTCTCAATGACAGGAATTTACAGAGTTGTCTACATCTGATTTACATATGCCAGTCCTGTTAGATTCCTTGGTTAGATTTGACATAGTGCTGCCTGCTTTGCATTTTTATTGCTGTCCATATAAATAAAGATGTTCCCAATTCAACGATTTCCTTCCAGTATCTGAAGTGGAGCAGTTGTACACATCTTCCATGACACTCTGAAATAGTCAGGTCTTCAGATTATTTTTGGTTGGTTGGTGGGTTTTTTTTTTTAATTATTTCTACTATATTTCCCAAAACTTTATTTGAGCATTTTAGGTGGGATTCATTTTGCCTAGCATGAGAACAACTTTCAAGTTAGTAAATCTGAATTAACTTTATAGTCAAAGGGACAATTAAGCCTTCTTAAACCATGATTCCTTTGATCCTCTTTAGGCATCTGCAATAAGGTGAGGTGATTTATGCTCTACTGGTGTTCATCTCTCTCCATCGACTATCAAGCAAGGTCTGGGTCATAAGCAGATGAATCCTTCCCCTACCATTTCTTTTTAGTTTTTCTAAGCCAGTAAATGCCTGTGTAAAAGATAAAACAAAGTTCCTAAAACAAGGTTTCACAAGCTTTCTTTATTATCTTTAAAATCTTTAAAGATGATCCAAGCTTTTTCACTGCACTTGACAGTTATTAGTTCTTTAAATATTTTCTTCAAATACAATGTGATTGCAATTTTTCTGCCAGGTCACAGAAACAAGGGCTAGATTTGAATTTAAATGATTTTATAATAAAAAAACTGTCCCACAGAGGAACTTGGGCATCCAGGAGAAATTAAATTAAATGTTAAATGGTGCCCAAGGAACTAATTTTTCCCACTCACAAATGCCAATCAGCTGACTTAACAGGATTTTATTAAAAGCGAAAAAAAGAAAATTCAACCAAATAGGTTATGCTATCAAACCAGGTAGCAAAAAATCCTTTGCTACACTCTGCTCTGTATCTGTAACTGCCGTCAAACTGCTGTCAAACTGCAGTGGTATCACACTCAACCGGTGACTGTCAAATGTTTCAAGGCCACAAAGCGTAATCCCAACTGGCAGTAGTCTTGGAAAGGTAGCTCCTTCCCCTTGACTGACTCTCCTACACCTGGCTCTGCTAAGCTTTCCCTACCTGCTCCTGCTCCTGCTCCTGCTCCTGGACCACCATCCATCTTCGGCCCTTGCTGCATTCCCCCTAGCTGCTCTAGCTAACTGCTGCATGACCCTAATCATCATCCTTATGTTTTCTTTTAGGTTACAATATCTTTGTATTATTTATGACTAACATAGTTTCTTGCAAGGAAACTCTTAGCAGACTTGATGGTCTCGTAGCTCTAAAACCTCTAAAATAAAGTCTCTAGTCTATTTTCTTTTTGTGCCAGACTCTAGCCTCCCTATCTAGCCTTTTATACCTCCTGGAAGCAGCTATTGCTTTATATGAGGGAGACCTCAGACGTAATTAGCTCCCCAGACTTACATATACTATTACAATTACTAATTTTTTAGTAATATGCTTCCCCTTATAACAGTAATTCCTCTGAACATATCTAAAATAATGCTTCTCACTGATCTTTTTCAGTTTATTTCCCCTTCTGTTCCACAGATATCAACAGAGCATGTTGGAATTATGGGTGGAGGAAACAGTAGAGAAGGGGCATAAGAGCAGTTTGTTTTATCTTCTAGGCATTCATTACAGGACTGACAATATCTCAGTGCTTCACTGAAGGTTAAAATAAAAAATTCAGCAAGAATCTCTGGATAGATGGGAACCATTTCAACCCAAAGTCATGGATCAGCATATTTTTTTTTTTCTTTTTTTATCCCCCTAATGCTATTGCATAGTGACAGGAAATATAACCTTCCCATTTAGCATAGACTAATATTATCAGTGATGGTTGAATAACAGCTGTTGCATTGACTGAGACAGGATGCAACTCTAAAATTACTGCCGTGCAAGTAGATATTCACTGTGTTCCACATGTAATGTCATTTCTGGTCAAATCAGATGCTGTCTTTACAGACTAAAGTTAGAATCTTTGGTATAAAAGACCAAACTGTTACTGATCAAGTTAGAGAAAAAGATTTAGTGATTCAGAGGTTATAGTAGATGCCTGTACTTTTTTTAAATGGTTTAACTATTGGAATAGGGATAAAAACCACACTGTCTAGTAAACGTGGATAATACTAAGCCTATTTTTAGAATAAATTTGACTACAATTTACAAAATGGAAGGGGCAGATGCTGTATCCTCTGTGACCAGCCCAGTCTTTAATGCCATAGATATATTAAGCTCAGATATGAAATATAAGCTCAGATATAGGACCCACAATGTTATATTTTCAGATTGGTTGATATCTTTTGCCTAGAAAGTGATCTGTACCTAAAGATAAATCTTTGTATGCATATCTAATAGATAAAATTTTGGTTCATATTTTGATTTTATTTCCAAATGCAGTACTCTGAAAATGCACAGTAATAGGCATGGACATATTAATATGATGTAATAATTTAGCACATTTTTATTGCATATTTTCTCTTTGCTACCAGGCTGTGGACGGTAGCCTTTAAGACTTCTAAGTGCAGTGAGTAAGACTTTACGTTCCATAGAGTATTACCTTAATTTGAAATCAACAAATCTATTTTGACTACACTATATTTTTCTTCAGGCTAATGCTATTTTTCTTCAAAAGCATAGCAATCACTGCTGCATTGAATCAGTACAACTGTAGGAAAACCAGTTACATTTGGGTTGTAAAATAGCCAGATCAGAACTGATTGGGATATCAAATTACCTGAAGACTAGCTTGGATGACAAGAGAATAGTTTACCTTGTCACAGAAAAAGCAAGCTTTGTTTTTTTGCATCTCTGAGATGATATGCTGAAGGGAGAGTCATTTAGCCACTTTGTGGGAGGAAAAAAATTCAGTGTTCAAGGACAGTTTGCTTTTACCAGACAGGAGCCGGCAGAAAGACTCACAATTACAGTCATGATGAGTCCTGCTGTCAACATATTTGACACTGCAGGAGATTTGACAGTGATTCTTTGAGAAAGATATGTCATCCATGCAAAATTTTCCCAAAGTATAGGTATTTATATATATTTATATCTATGTATCTGTATCTGTATATGTCCTTTTGTCCTTGTTCCCCCCCCCACCACCCTCTTATTGCTTGTTCTTGGAAAGCAGAGATGAATAAGACTAAAAGAAAGAAAATAATTGTGAGAGGGTTTGTTTGCCTGCTTGCTTGATCTTCTTTTTCCAGTCATTTTGTTTGACCTTTGAAAATAGTTTCAGTTAGGTTCCAGAGGCCATGGTGAGAAATATCACATATTTCTGTAACCATTTTTCCTTTACTGTAACTGAGCTAAGCAGTGATTTTGAGCATTCATCCTCTACTTTTTTTCCAAAACATTTACTATTACCTGTGTAAAATGACTGTACATCACAACTACTTCTCCCAGAAATATAGTGCCAAAATCTAGCCTTCTCAGAAGAGTTAGAATCAGCCCTAAGTTGTTACTGACTTTCAATCTTCAGTCTAGAAATACAAGGAGGACAAGTTCCACTTTAAAATGTTCAATTTATAAGCTTAACATATTAGCTTATTTGGAAGACACTAGCTGAATCATATTTAACTTGATCATTCAGTTGTACCATTTCATAGGGACCTATGTTAAGTTATTACTAAATAGAATTAAAATTAATATTCATTTTCATTTCATATTAAGTTTTGAAGCTTAGCAGTGTTTGAGATCTTTTATCATGATGTCCTCTGTTTTGCCATTCAAGCCATTCAAGAAGTCCACTGAAGGTTTTATTTTGGCTCTCCATTTCTTAGGTGAGAGAACTTGTACAGAATTTGTCAGGAAAATAGGTAAGGTAAGAAAGACAGTATATAACGTATCACTGAAAAAGCTATAGGATCCTATAATGTGTATAAGCACAGTTAGCGTAAAAGAATGAGTGAAATTGCATGAAAAATGAAAAGTGATCAGTTATGAAATAGATATGAATTGGCAGAGTTTGATTAAAATCAAACCATTTGTACTGATTTACAAGGTAGATGATTTTTTATCAGAGTACATTGTGTGACTGTAAATATAGCATGACCCTATTTTCTCCCTTACTCTTCCCTCTGCCCCTCCCATTATTTTTTTGCTGGATACTCTACATTTTCCACGTGTTGTGAAAGAATGCCATGCTCATTTGAAATAAAAATATGTTTTTGCTAACTTGCTGGCTGCTGATTTAAGTATTGCTTTAATCTTATAATTAGCACATTTTTCTCTAACAGGCTTGTTTAATATACTCCCTTGGAAGCAGGTAAATGTGGTTAAAAGATGCAGTAGGTTGACAAAATTGATTATTTCTAATGTTTTGATGTCTTTGCACAGTGAAAAACTTTATTACATAAATTCATCTTTTTTTCATCTTCCTCAAACTTTTCACGCATTTCATTGCCAGTGTTTACAATTCTGCCCATGCACCTATTTGACATCAGTCAGACAGAGCCAAAGTCATTCAGAAAGACACACAGGCAAAGGAAAAAAAAAGAAAGAAAGAAAAAAAAAAAACCTGTTCATAACCTACACCAAAAGGATACAAAACCAATAAAAAAGCTTTTTGACTTCATTCAACAATGTGTTCAAAATAATACAAACACAATGGTACTGAAGAAAAATGCTTCAGAGCAACTGCCCAGAAGGTGCTGGGTTTTTTCCTAGCTGACTTTTACATACGGGATATGCAATATGTGGATTCGTTTATTAGGTGTGTTAGATTTCATTTGATAATTTTATGTTCGTCTTAGACATATGAGGTATCACATACTCATTATATTTAAATTAGTACTTTTTAATCATATTGTAGAAATTATATAGATGAAAATGATGGACTGAATGACACATTCACAGGTAAATCATAGCTCACTCAGCTCTGTACAGTGTTGTCTCTATTACCTCAGTATTTATGCTGTTGCTGTTGTATTTATGCAAGTAATTGCCAATTTATGTTGGGATAACGTGAAGGTCCCTGCTTTCCTGAAATCTATTACTTACTATGGTTCAATATTATGATAATATATATACTATGTACTACATTCCCTCTTATTTTTCCCATGCCTTCCATAACATAGGTGCGTATGTAAAATCGGTTGCCCTCTGTAGCTGATATTTGGTTCTCTGAGAAGGCTGGGAGAAGGATAGAGAGATTCATAGCAGAGGATTTAAACTCTTCCTTGTCAGAGAAGGACTACCTTTAGTGTCAAAGTAATACCTCCAGAAGAAACACTATAGAAGATAGATCAGGTTGAAAGGACTGTTAATCTTTTTTTCTGGTCTGCACAGAGTTCTCTTAACTCTCAAAATGTTTAATTCCCCCTACGCATTGTGAATTTGTTATAGTATCAGATACTTTAGCCTTGCTGAGAGGATAAAACCTAACAAGGATTTTCTAAGAAATTAACCTTGCAGTAGTGGGTCTAGCCGGTGGATTTCTCATTAAAAACAAATGAGCAATTCATATATGTGGAGGGTAAATGCAAAACCATCACAAAGCCAAGCTATGTTTCTCACTGTCTTTTTTACAGATCAGGAGAGAAATGAATATAGTTAGACAAAAAAACAGCTGACTGACTTGCAGTTAGAGATACTCTAATGATATATATATATATGTTTAATCTAGTTCTATTAAGAACAGACTGACATTTACAAACAGTGTCCTTTGGAACAGAAAATTTCAGTAAAATGTTTCAAACTAGCATTCTGGGAAACACTGTCTACAAGGAAAGAAGACTTGACTTATTGCTTTTTCAAGGGAGCTCTGAAAAATCCCTGTTGTTTTTCTCTATCACAACACTATTTAGAAGAGTTAGGCATTAAAAGGCAAAGATCTGGCGTTTTTAGGAAGTGTGTTCCACTCTTCCTTAGGCTTTTTTTCCTGAGCCTGACTCAGAGCTTGTTTATTCCCTGAGTGATTGACTGCCAACAAATCCTGTGGTGATCTCTATGGCCTGACCCAGGATTCAGCAGGAATAGCTAGATGGCTTTGCAAGCAGTGCTCTAAGAGCAGCCTTCATCCCTGCCTCTCTATTTGTTCAGAGGGCAACCCTAGAAGCTTGTCCCTGAGCGTTGGCCCTGAGCAAAGTGCTCAAACAGACTGAGTGGCATACTTTGTGTTTTTTAATTCATTAGTATGGCGTTAGGCAGTTGGCTCGAAGAGGCTTGCTAGGCTCGAAGAGGCTGTGCGTAGCATTGCTTCAGACAGTATTCATGCTCCTTTCAAAGATGTATGTGAACTAGAGGCAGATAGATAGATTTGGAAATATGGCCCACACCACTACAAAAAGACCTTTCCTACTGCAGGTTAAAAACCTAGACAAAAATATGTAAGTGCATATTAGAACAATATCATGATAGAAAACTATATGATGTTCAAAAGCTTAACATTTTAGAAAAAATGCTGGTTTAACATAGTATTCTAGTTTTAGTATTATTTAGTTTTAGTATTATCTGGAAAAAAAAGTAAAATAAAATAACGAATTCTGAAAGATCCACTATTTCTCTTATCCTATTTCCAAATGCTGCTTCTAAGCAAAAGATATTTGTAGTACATGATACTTCATCGTTTGGAGAAAAAAAAGTCAGATTTTCCTTTTTTTCTGGCCATTTTCTCTTTCTCTATATTTAACCAGAAAAGTTTGTCAATACTGATAAATCACCATAAAATATTTTAATGAAATATGTACTGTCAAAAATGTTCCAGCAAAATGATTTCAACAATGTGATATTTTAGAAACTTTACACCCCCAAAATCCCTGTTTAATCCCTATTAAAAACAAAACAAAACAAAACATTATCTTTTCCTTACTCACTCTTTTTCTACCTTTAGTGGTGTCACAGTTACTACCACTATAGAATCTGAATGGCTCACACCCTGCAGTGTGGCATCAGTCAATACTATTTTCGGACTGAGAAGTTCTGCTAATGCTATTTACATAAAAGAACTAAATCAGATGTCTATAAGCAATCTGAAATCTGTGTTCCAGTCATAATGATTCACCAGCTTGTACATATGAGACTATAGAGGAAGTCTTGTGAAAAGGCTACAACAAATCACTTCAGTGGACCATAGTTCCCCAAGTAAACTGAAAAAAAAAAACAAAACACTTTATCACTGAAAGATAATCAATTTCAGAATAATAAAAGTGCTGGGATATAATTGATGTTCAAGTCAAATATGGAAGAATCATTTATTGTGGTGATCATTCAGTTCAATCCTTATAGCTTATTCTATCCTTGGTCTCCTGAGATGAGACTTCCTTCAGAGGTGCCAAATGAGATGGAAATGACATCCAATTTATCTAGAAGCTAGCAAGTATCACTGACTTGGGTTGAATTTGAAATGGGGCAGAGACACTCAAAATGGTTAAAAACATACCAGCAATTCCCCAAAGCAATAAGTACTCATGCAGCTGAATGTATTTTTTCATCTATTTACACTTGGAACGATAGAATGAGGTTATCTATCTTTCTGGGACTACCGAAGCAAGTTGTGACGCATAATATCCAAATCTCAACAAAGTACTCAGTTGCGGTTTTTGCAGCAGGACTACGTATTGTATGCTGACTAGTATCAGGTATAACCAAATAAATCTCACTGAATGAAATCTGGTAGGATCTAAATGATCTCTAGTCTTCCAGACAGTTTGAAAGGGGATGCAATCACAGCTATTAACTCCAAATGATGATTTACCACGACACTATCCCTTGGAAAAAAAGCCAAACCAAAGCAAAGCAATCTTCTTTTTTCAGAGTCCATTAATCACAGAATCACAGAATCACAGAATCACAGAATCGTCTAGGTTGGATGGGACCTCTGGAGATCATCTAGTCCAACCTCCCTGCTCAAGCAGGGTCACCTAGAGCATATTGCCCAGGATCACATCCAGACGGCTTTTGAATATCTCCAGCGAAGGAGACTCCACCACCTCTCTGGGCAACCTGTTCCAATGCTCTGTCACCCTCACAATGAAGAAGTTTTTTCTCAGGTTTAGATGGAACTTCCTGTGGTTCAGTTTCTGCCCATTGCCTCTTGTCCTGTTGCTGGGCACCACGGAGAAGAGGCTGGCCTCATCCTCTTGACACTCCCCCTTCAGATACTTGTACACGTTGATGAGATCGCCTCTCAATCTTCTCTTCTGCAGGCTGAACAGGCCCAGCTCTTGCAGTCTTTCTTCATAGGAGAGGTGCTCCAGCCCTCTAATCATCTTGGTAGCCCTCCGCTGGACTCCCTCCAGGAGTGCCATGTCTCTCTTGTACTGGGGAGCCCAGATTTGGACACAGTACTCCAGGTGTAGTTCTCCCCAGGGCTGAGGAGAGGGGCAGGATCACCTCCCTACACCTGCTGGCAAAACTCTGCCTAATGCACCCCAGGAGACCATTGGCCTTCTTGGCCACAAAGGCACACTGCTGGCTCATGCTTCACTTGTTGTCCACCAGCACTCCCAGGTCCTTCTCGGCAGAGCTGCTTTCCAGCAGGTCAACCCCCAGCCTGTACTGGTGCATGGAATTATTCCTGCCTAGGTGCAGGACCTTGCACTTGCCTTTGTTGAACTTCAGGAGGTTCCTCTCCGCCCAGCTCTCCAGCCTGTCCAGGTCCCTCTGAAGGGCAGCACAGTCTTCTGGTGTGTCAGCCTCTCCTCCCAGTTTAGTATGATCAGCGAACTTGCTGAGGGTGCACTCTGTCCCTTCATCCTTGTCATTGATGAATATATTGAACAAGACTGGACCCAGGACTGACCCCTGGGGGACACCACTAGCCATAGGCCTCCAGCTTGACTCTGCACCATTCACCACAACCCTCTGAGCTCGGCCATCCAGCCAGTTCTCCATCCACCTCACCGTCCACTCATCTAGCCCACACTTCCTGAGCTTACCTAGGAGGATGTGATGGGAGATGGTGTCAAAAGCCTGGCTGAAGTCCAGAAAGACAACACCCACCGCTCTGCCCTCATCTCCCCAGCCAGTCATTCCATCAGAGAAGGCTATCAGGTTGGTCAAGCATGATTTCCCTTTGGTGAATCCATGCTGACTACTCCTGATCACCTTCTTGTTCTCCAGATGCTTAGTGAAGACCTCCAGGAGGAGCTAGCTGTTCCATCACCTTTCCCGGGCTGGAGGTGAGGCTGACAGGCCTGTAGTTGCCTGGCTCCTCCTTCTGGCCCTTTGGGAAGACTGCAGTCACACTGGCTTCCTTCCAGTCCTCACACACCTCTCCTGTTCTCCAGGACCTTTCCAAGACGATGGAGAGTGGCCTAGCAAAAACATCCGCCAGCTCCCTCGGCACTCGTGGGTGTATCCCTTCGGGGCCCACGGGTTTGTGGGTGTCAGGTTTGGACAAATGATCTCTCTCCCGATCCTTCTCCACCAAGGGAGAGTCTTCCTTTCTCCAGACTTCCTCTCTTGTCCCCGGGGCCTGGAATTCCTGAGGACTGGCCTTAGCAGTGAAGACGGAAGCAAAGGCAGCATTCAATAACTCTGTCTTCTCTGTATCCTTCGTCACCAGGGCACCCGCCCCATTCAGCAGTGGGCCCACGTTTTCCCTAGTCTTCCTTTTGCTATTGATGTATTTGAAGAAGCCCTTCTTGTTGTCCTTGACATCCCTTGCCAGATTTAATTCCAACTGGGCCTTAGCCTTCCTTGTCGCATCCCTGCACACTCTGACAACGTCCCTGTATTCCTCCCAAGTGGCCTGTTCCCTTTTCCTCGTTCTGTGTACTTCCTTCTTCTGCTGGAGTTTTGCCAGGAGTTCCTTGCTCAGCCATGCGGGTCTCCTGCCCGCTTTGCTGGACTTCTTCCTCAGAGGGATGCACTGATCTTGAGCCTGGAGGAGGTGATCCTTGAATATTAACAAGGTCTCTTGGATCTCCCTTCCTTCTAGGGCCCTACCCCATGAGATTCCCCTAAGTAGCTCCCTGAAGAGGCCAAAGTTAGCTCTCCTGAAGTCCAGGCTTGCAATCTTACTCATTGCCCTGCTCCCTCCTCGTAGGATCCTGAACGCCACCATCTCACGGTCACTGCAGCCAAGGCTGCCCCCAACCTTCACCTCTCCAACTAGACCTTCTTTGTTCGTTAGTACAAGGTCTAGCATTGCACCTCTCCTCGTTGGCATCTCCACCACCTGAGTCAAGAAATTATCATCAATGCTTTGCAGGAACCTCTTGGACTGTTTGTGCCTAGCTGTGCTGTCTTGCCAGCAGATGTCAGGGTGGTTGAAGTCTCCCATGAGAACCAGAGCCTGTGATCCTGAGGCTACTTCCAGCTGTCTGTAGAAGGCCTCATTGATGACTTCCTCCTGGTCAGGTGGCCTGTAGTAGACCCCCACAACAGTGTCACCCATGTTATCCTGCCCTTTAATCCTTACCCATAGGCTCTCAACTTGCTCTTCATCCACCCTGAGGCAGAGCTCCACACATTCTAGTTGCTCCCTCACATAAAGGGTGACTCCACCACCTCGCCTTCCTGGCCTGTCTTTCCTAAAAAGCACATAGCCATCCATGACAGCATCCCAGTCATGTGAGCTATCCCACCATGTCTCTGTCACTGCAATGAGATCATGGCCCTGCGACCGCACATAGATCTCTAACTCTTCCTGCTTATTCCCCATGCTGCATACGCTGGTATACAGGCATTTCAGAGAGCCAGTCGAGCATGCAGGCTTCCCAGGAGAGGTGCAAGAGGATCTTCCATAGCCATGCTGCATGCTGTCTCCCCTGGTTGTATGCACCCGCTGGAGGCATCCTGACTTGAGTGGTGTTTTACTGACTCCCCTGCCACTATACCACTCCCCTTCCCCCGTCTTGCCTAGTTTAAAGCCCTCTGTACCAGGCTGGCCAATCTGTTGACAAAGACACGCGTGCCCCGCTTGGTAAGGTGGATCCCATCACTCCCCATCAGCTGTTGATCTTCGAACAGGGTCCCATGGTCATAGAAACCAAAGCCCTGATGCCAACACCAGCGGCGCAGCCAGCTGTTAACTTGGAAAACTCGTCTACTCCTCCTCCTCCTGTCCTTTCCCCTCACAGGCAAGATTGAGGAGAAAACAACCTGGGCTCCCAGACCCCGGACCACCATTCCCAGAGCTCTGAAGTCCTGTTTGATGGTTTCCAATTTGCCTTTCGTGTCATTAGCACCCACATGGAAGATCAGCAGAGGGTAGTAGTCTGATGCGTGGACAAGCCTTGGCAGTCTTTCCACGACA
Organism: Struthio camelus; assembly: GCF_040807025.1. Taxonomy (NCBI): domain Eukaryota; kingdom Metazoa; phylum Chordata; class Aves; order Struthioniformes; family Struthionidae; genus Struthio; species Struthio camelus. The sequence continues at coordinate 146,067,723 of NC_090942.1, read as the reverse complement.
TCTCTTAATATTTTTAATGCACTAATCTTAATCTCTTAATATTTTTATCTTTCAGACCAATAGTTTCCCTTACTAAAAAATTGTAATAGAAAAGAAAAGGAGCAAACAGCTACATCTTTCTACTGAGCAACCCAGTGAGAATACTGTTTCACATGCTTCCTTGAAAACATACATAGCCTTTATCCTGCAATTGGTTCTGCATGAGCAGACTCTGTGCAGAACTCTGCTGGAATTTCAGATGCTTTCTAGGATTTTAGAGATAATGGGCTCAACCCAGGCCCGTGAATTTGCTATCACAGTTGTAATTGCAGGATTGGGGCTTTTATTGCTTTTTCTTTCACCCTCTGTGGCTACACTTACATAAACCTGCTTGAAATAGTTGTAAGACAGCAAGCTCCTGTGCTGTGCTTTAGCAGTACAGTTGCTACAGCACAGAGGTTACTGCAAGGGGTAAGTTGCAAAATCAGTTAGAACAACTTGGAAAACACTCAAGTTGCTAAGACACAGTAAGGTCTGTGCTTTCATGTCTATGTCATTAGTATCTATGATAGCTAGCTACAAGGTTTCTGGTACGTTTGCTAATTAACTTCTGTTTTCTTTCCTGAAAGGAGTATTTGAAAAATATGCGATGATGGAAATCCCTGAAATCTTGCAGGAAGTAATAGTAAACAGGTAGTAACAATGCAGTGAAGGCTGATTTTCAGATTTAATGCTCAGTAAGTAGCTCTTTAACATATCTCAACTAAAGGATGTCTTAAAGAAGCTGATAGCACTGAATATATGATTCATTATTTGCCTCTATCTACACAGTTATTCTACAAATTATTTTCTCCTTATTAATTTTCATAAGGCTTCTTCCCCTCTCATCCCACTCCCCTGGACAGAAGAAAGAGATAAATATGGATGTAGAAGAGACAGAAAAAATTGTTTGCCATGCATATAACAATTTAATTTCACTTTCATTGAAAGAATAATAATAATACTTCCCACTGTAGGATAATAGAACAGGAAATCATTATATTAGGTCTTAGTCCTAACCAGAGATTGGGAACTCAAAACCTTTCAGCTGCTTCTCTGCTTTTTTATCCTCGCTTTGAAAAGATTAATGCTGTATTACAGACATAGCTTTCATTCATATTCTGTCTTGCTTTCTGTATATCAAAAGAAGAGTTGCAACAGTTTAAGGGGAGGGGAAAAAAAGTGGACCAAATTTTTGAATGACTTTTAGGACTAATTAGTGCTTATGTTAAATTAGAACAGCTCTTGTGTATTTACAATTTTTGCCCTCAGCCAATGACTCCAACAACATATTTTAACAGCCACAAATTACTGAAATATAAGGAAGTCATAGGTATACCCTTTCTACATCTACATCTTTTATGACAAAAAGATCTGGGGACATAAACACATTGCTATGACAGCTCTCCACTGTCAGAGAATCCCCCTTGACTGAAGTAATCACAGAATCACAGAATGGTTGAGCTTGGAAGGGACCTCTGTAGTCCAACCCCCCAGCTCAAGCAGGGTCACCTAGAGCACATTGGCCCGAAATGTGTCCAGGAGGGTTTTGAATATCTCCAGGGAAGGAGGCTCCACAGCCTCTCGGGGCAACCTGGTCCAGTGCTCTGTCACCCTCACAGTCAAGAAGTTTTTCCTCATGTTCACCTAGAACTTCCTGTGTTCCAGTTTCTGCCCATTGCCTCTTGTCCTGTCACTGGGCACCACAGAAAAGAGTATGGCCTCATCCTCTTGACACCCTCCCTTCAGATACTTGTTCACATTGATCAGATCACCTCTCAGTCTTGTCCAGGCTAAACAGGCCCAGCTGCCTCAGCCTTTCTTCAGAGGAGAGATGCTCCAGTCCACTCATCATCTTGGTAGCCCTCCACAGGACTCTCTCCAGGAGTGCCATGTCTCTCTTGTACTGAGGAGCCCAGATTAGGACACAGTACTCCAGGTGTAGTTCTCCCCAGGGCTGAGGGGAGCGGGAGGATCTCCTCCCTTGACCTGTTGGCAGCACTCTGCCTAATGCAGCCCCAGGAGACCATTGGCCTTCTTGGCCACAAGGGCACACTGCTGGCTCATGCTTCACTTGTTGTCCACCAGCACTCCCAGGTCCTTCTCTGCAGAGCTGCTTCTCAGCAGGTCAACCTCCAGCCTGTTAGTCCACCCCAGGTGCAGGACCCTGCACTTTTGCTTTGTGGAACTTCCTGAGGTTCCTCTCCGCCCAACTCTGCAGCCTGTCCAGGTCCCTCTGAAGGGCAGCACAGCCCTCTGGGGTGTCAGCCACTCCCCCCAGTTTAGTAGCATCAGCAAACTTGCTGAGGGTGTGCTCTGTCCCTTCATCCTTGTCATTGATGAATACATTGAACAAGACTGGACCCAGGACTGACCCCTGGGGGACACCGCTAGCCACAGGCCCCCAGAGCTAGACTCTGCGCCATTCACCACAACCCTCTGAGCTCGGCCATCCAGCCAGTTCTCCATCCACCTCACCTCCACCCACTCATCTAGCCCACACTTCCTGAGTTTACCTACGAGGATGTGATGGGAGATGGTGTCAAAAGCCTGGCTGAAGTCCAGAAAGACAACACCCACCGCTCTGCCCTCATCTCCCCAGCCAGTCATTCCATCAGAGAAGGCTATCAGGTTGGTCAAGCATGATTTCCCTTTGGTGAATCCGTGCTGACTGCTCCTGATCACCTTCTTGTCCTCCAGATGCTTAGTGAAGACCTCCAGGAGGAGCTAGCTGTTCCATCACCTTTCCCAGGATCAAGGTCAGGCTGATAGGCCTGTAATTCCCTGGCTCCTCCTTCTTGTTCTTTTTGAAAGGGCATTATCATTGAATCCTACAATGGCTAGTAAAATGGCTTTATGCCTTTAGTGCAGCAGAGAATTAAATGTAATGTGGGACTGGAGATTTGGAGTAATAAAGCCTCTCCAGATGGAATAGCTTCTAGAATTCATCAGCTTGTCTCAGGCAGCAAACACTATGTTTTTTCCAAGAAAACGTAAGTAAGGAAAAAGGACAGCGAAAGAAAAAAAATAATATTTTATATTTTGACTTTTAATTTAAATCTTTATTTCACATTTTCAGTTTTAGTATTTGATTTATAGCTTCAATTCAGTGCAAGTGGTCATTAGGGAGAAAGCCTTTTTTCAGAGATGCTCAGAATGGTTTGATCGCAGTTCAAATACTGATGAACTAAGACTGTTTGATAGTCCACAAAGAGAATATTTTGGCATTTACCTTGCTCTAAAAAAAGAAAAAAATCCCTTTGAACATAGGAGTGACTGCAGTAAAGATACTAAAGATGATAGTTTGCACTGCTAGAAGGACCTGATTTAAATGAAAAGCATCTTTAAATTCTTTTGAAAAGACTGAAACTGAAGAACTGTTGAGGGTTTCAGCATTTTTTGTTTCATTCTTTTTCATGGGAAGAGCCTACAATGTTTTCTGCTTTCACTCCGGGGGGTGCAAGGCTGAAATGTACCTATTTGCACCAAGAATTATAAATAACATTTAGCAGGAATCAGGCCTGTATGAATTATACAAATTACAGTCAATATGCATGTGTGTGTGCATAAAATAATTATATTCCTATTTTGGATTGGGATTCCACTGTGAATGAACATATATTAAAAATTATGTGTTGTAGTGGATACTTTAGAGAAATATTGAATTCAAGTCACTTGATGGACCAAAGCTGCAGATATCTTTCTGCAGACAAAGAAAGAAACTCTACGGTTTGTTCCTCTTTATTACTTAGTAGACAACTTCAGACTTTTTGGACTTAAAACTTATTTAGGAACATTTTAACATGATTTAAGCAATCCCAAGATCTGTGACAGTAAGAACTAATACTTACCAGAGTATTTGTTGCAAACTTCAAGTGCATTTCAGGGAAAGCGTGTTAGAAAGGAATTAAGCCCATCTCATATAACCTAGTTATTGCTTACCAGAACTGGTTTCAATGTGCTAATCCAGAGGTTAAAAGATTCGGTGATTTTATCTGTTGTTCCATTATGTGCTGGACAAAGCTTTAATGTTGATTTGTGCCCCTTTATCACTCTTTACAAGTAATTAACATGTACCACAGGTGACAAGCCATGAAAGCACTTTTTGAAAAGTAAGGAACTGTTTTACCCTTCCTGTTCCCAATATTTATAATTGAGCATGTAAGAGACTATGCCCAAAGTTTTGACCACACTGCATGCAGCCTATGCAGCTCTAATCAAGCTAGCTTTAATTTAGGCAACAGTCAGAGTAATGACACAGAAGCTGTGCCTTCAGCACAAATCTTGCAAGCTGCTGAACGGATCTCAGCATGACTTCCAGACCCTGGGCATGTACCCAGTAGCTGTTGCAGTTTTACTCCTGTTCATACCTTAGCTCCTAGATTCGAGCTAACACAGGCAGCAAATGGGTAAATGTAAGTGTCCACATGTCCTGCAGGCAGTCATTCACCTCTAACAATATTTTTGAAATAAAGAAATAATGAGACTCTTGGAGCCGAATGGAGTGTGTCAGAGAACATACATACACAGTAAAAGATGGTCTCTTGCCATAATATATTTGCAGTTTAAACAGAGACAAAGGCTGAGAAAGAATAATATTCTTCAAAACTAAAAAACTGAATTTATTGGATTTCTTTCCAGGGCATTTTGTCTTGCCCTGTAGTAATACGTGAGCACATGGGTAACCAGCTAGCAATACGTATATAACTTTGTCATTTTCTATTCTTGTTTAAGCCACTGCTACAGCTGTTACTGTGAGATGACTGTGACTGGAGGATAGCTTTAGATATATCTAAGATTCCTTTAAACTGAAAGCTGGCTAAACACTGACATAACAAACTTGTACTCACATTAAAGTAACTGAAACCAGAGTAGACAGCTTAACATTAACTGTGATACATTCGCACAATGCTGTAGACATAGTCATGTAGACACATCCCTTCTATACAGTTCATGATCACAGCCACTCTTATTGATCAGCTGAAAATGAGCTGAAAGCCTTGGGAAAAAGGACTCGAATGCCCCCAAATAAAATATAGCTCTGTTTCAAAGTTATGGATGAAAAGTGTTATGTTTAAAGGGCCTTTAAATATTTCTTTCCAGAGAAAATATATATAGAAATAGTAGAAAATTCAGAGAAATTATATATTTAAGTTATTAAAAAGGGACTAGCAAGAGTCATAGAGCATAAAAAAAATCCTGCAAATCTTGCTAGTACAGTGAAATAATTTGTAAAAAGTATGAAATAACACTACTGTGACTACTACTTAACATTTTTTTCCTGCAGTGTTTACAAATATAGATTGATGTATTCTATTTTTTGTGATAAAAGCAAATATAGCGGTTGCAGTGGTCAATCTTTAAATGCACCAGCTATCAGGTTTGAATTCTAATGGCCAGCTGCCTTTATTTCTGACAGAGATTCTGCAGTTTTTGGAGAGAAACGGGCACTCAAACGAAGTTGTTGCATCAGAAGGGGATTGATGGCAATGGAGGCAAAGTACGCCCGCACCCTCTGGTAGGTGGTGCTGTCCAGAGGGAGGAGCAGCAGGAGCGTGGAGGCAGGCGAGCAGCAGGAACGGGCAGCAGTGGCTGGCAGAAGCCTGAGCTGTGGAGAGTCTGACTGGCATTTTATTTTCAGGTTCATTCTTTTTCCTAAGGAAGAAAGAAGGGGGAAAACAAGTGAAATAACATTTTAAATTTCTGTCCTCAGGAAAACTTGGATGTAGCAATTTTTGTTTTCCTCACAGTCAGTTTTACTGTAGGGAGAGAAAAGGGCAGCAAGAAAAGGAGAGAAAACTGAGAATATTACTGGCACCACCCATTCAAGCATGGCAGAGATGTATCAGCAGAGGAATGCAGGCCTTTCAGTGAACCAGTCTGGAATTTCGACATGATTACAGAGTACGCTAAATGTGGTTAATAATTATGCCAGATGGAGCTTCATCTGCTGGGGTTTCATTTTAGAGACGGAGAAATTATTGGTAAATATGGGCCCTGTCTTTTTAAATTTAAGATCTGGGGAAATACTGTCATCCAGTTTTGATGTTTAGCCAGGAGAAACAGTTATCTTGAGGGATAAAGGTGATAGGAATGCTAATCTGAGCAAAGACATCTAGAGCTGTTTGCATGTTAATCGAGTCAGCGTCAGCAAAGGCTTCAAACGCAATGTACATCAGCTGAGATTCTCACATAAACAGGAACAGGTTTCTGCCTCATAAATGCTTGAGTGCAGAGCTATACAAAAATCAATCTATTTGAAATATGATCTTGGGCTATGGCATTGATGAAGGAGACAGATCAGTTGCTGAGTAAAAGATAGATCCTAAACTTAACATATGATTGTGTCTCTGGGAGCAGAGACACCTTCCTTAAAAAAAAAAAAAAAAAAAAACACCCTATAAAAAGTGAAACAGAGAGCTATGGCAGAAATTTGCTTTTCTTGACAACATAGGACAGTATAGCAATAGATATTAGTATGTTGTCAGTCACAGGCACCACAAAAAGGGGAAAAAGGCCCAAAGTCATTGAACACCAAGAGGGCTGGCTTGTTAGCTAATCTTACACAATCCCAAGAGTCTTAAGTCTACTGACTCACACTAAAAGGACCTCGGAGCTGTGGAGCTAATTTACTTAGTGTAGCACACATACCACTGAACCGTAGCATATGCATCCTCTTCTGCAGGTACTGTCATAGAGGTACATCTAGGCTGTTGGATAGGTTAGGGTCCTTGGATCCTTGTTGCTGTCCACATCACTGATTGTTGTTGCAACCTTTTGGTATGTCGGGTCCATGCCTGGCAGCCAGGCTACTGCATGTAATGGGCAGTCCTCAGGCTCTCACTTCTGTTCCGTGCTGGACTGTGTTTGGTGCCTTCCCAGTAGGGGCTATTGTTTTAACTTTTTATTGTTTTCTATATCAGTTTGTCAGCATGAACTGCATGGCTTCACTAGACACATAACCCCAAGCTAGTCAGCAGTTGCCAGTGTGGTTTTCACCACCCCTTAGCTCCTGCCAAAAATGTTACAAAAAGGAAAAGATTTTCTTTGTTATTCAGTTCATCCAGATTAATCCAGTCAGTTTGAGCTGGGTAGAAGCAGCCAGGTATCACCTGCGTGGGTGATGTCCCTAGGCAGGCTATATGCGGTGATGAATGTCCGTGATGAGACTGCAGCAGGCACAGCTTCCTCCTCCAGTCACCTATCACTGTCTCAGCAGACCTATACCTTCATATAGCCTTAAGCACCCTCATCCTGCATCCCAGAGCATGCAAAATGTACTCCCATTTCCATGCTGCATGCAGTATGACACTAGTGGTCTTCAGCTAAGCTTTTACATTACTTCAAAAACTTTAAACTGGAAAAAGTGGATGCAAAATAGTAATTTTGTATAAAGTCACAGGGTTACTATAGAGGTGCAAGAGAAGACCTCAGGCAGTGCAGATGCCAGTCTGATTGAAGCAGCCATGAAACACAAGCAGCTTTGCACTCCTTAGCCTCAGGACCAAGGCTCTCTTCTTGTGGCAGATGAGATGCAGATATGGCTTAGCACTTGTAAGCATTAGTATTACCAAAAAAAAAAAAAAAAAAAGGTTCTTTACCCATGCAGAATAGTCCCACTACTTGTATAGTGTTTGCTTTAGCAAATCATGATGTTCTTGTTTGACTGATCTCTGCAAAAAAAGGGAGATTAGTTGCTGTGTGACTAAACATCGATATGCTTAGCAATTTAGCAGCTTAACTAAAAATAATTCAAAATTTTCTGAATGTACATCTAGCTGAAAACTGCATGAGGTGAGCTTCTTCATGGTCATGAAGAACTAGCCATTTTTATTAAAGATGAAAACTAAAAGAGCAGATCAATGGAGAGAAAATAAAGGAAATGGGAAAATGATTCCCAAATAGACAAGAACTTCTATCCAAAAGTCAGAAATGAAAATGCTAAAGCAGTATACAAATACAGAATATGCTAAGACAATGTATTTCAAAGAACTCCAGATTTGCTGGAGGTCCACATGAGTCTGTAGTACAGGAGCAAATGTGAGTGGCATATCAGGCCATTCATGACTAGTTTTATTTCTGAGGTGTCCATGGGAACCTGGAACCTTTGAAAAAAGGTTATGATCCTTTATAATGGTGTGGACGTGCTTATTTAAAAAAAAAAATCTTTTTTTTTTATTTTGCTATTTGAAATATAAAGTTCATTTTACTTAGACTTTCCTGTGACCTTTGAGCTCAATATTTATTTAAAAGTCTCTCTTTGCACATACATCTCTATCTGTCTGTTTCCATATTTCTGTTTGTGTATATATATCTATGTATATATATCTATATCTGTATGTCTATCTAGAATGAGAGCTTCTTCAGGTTGATAATATAATGATTAAAACCAGGATTATAATTATGTATTTTCATAAGTGTTTTAAATACTTTTATTTTCCTTTGAATGATCTTAGGAAGTATGATAGTCCAGGTGTTCTGAAAGATATTACTAAAAATATGGGCCTTCTACGTGGCTTCACTGGTTTGAAAAACTGAAGAAGATATGAACTTTCCTCCTTCTGTGAAGAGCAGTGTAAATTTCTACATAAATACAAAGAGAATGCTAGGATAAATGAGACTTTGTGTAGGCTGATTCATGATTTAGAAATCAAATATTTGCAGACATATTAGGGCCTTGATATACATGAACAGAAATCAGCAAATCAATCAAATCATACAATGTAAAGAGAAATTTTTATTTAATTCAAAAGGTTTTTGATTAGTTATTGATAGCTATGGCTGAGATTCTTGAAGAAATATACAATATATTAAAACATGCTTACGCTATCTCACCATAATAAAGTTTAGCCCTTCAGAATATAATAACAGTATCAGATGTTCTTAATGCAAATCAGCTAAAGCATAGTCAAGTACAAATGTTCCTATACATTAAGAAGATGTAATAATGGTCTGTGAGTTAGTATTGGGAAACTTATTAAATATGTGTTTTAAGATAAATATAGTTAATAGTAAAAAAAAAAGTTCTTATTGTGATAAATAATTCACACTCTTGTATCATGCTTCATTTCTTTTTAATTTCCTGGTACTCCCTGTATGCAATCCAGAAATGGATTCTGTATCTTTCTGAAATTTCCCAAACTTGTTAAAAAGGGAGCCAAGAGAATTGGTGTTACATAGGTCTGTAGGGAAGCAGAAAAAAGGTCTATTTTGAGTTATGGAGAGAAGCACATATAGAAGCCTTAGGGAAAAATGTATGAAGAAGGAGCTGCAAATCTTAAAGCTTTTAGTTTGCAGATGGAGGATGCCTTTATTAAACAATTCCAAACTACTTTACTCTTTCACAAGAAAAAGGAATTCAGAATCACATAAGAAAGTTTACTTTTTTTTTTTTCCTTTAAGAGCATGAAACAAAACAAAATAAATATAAATGAAGACATAACACAAACAGGAATGAAAAAAGGGAAACTGAAAGAAGATGTAATCTGAATGTAATTTTCCAACAAAGTCAGTTCCAGAATACGGGTCAATTATGTTCCTAGGATTTTGAGCCAGTCTGGAACAGAAAGAGTTGCAACAAAAAAATAGCCAGATCTAGACCACGAGCAGAGTTTAACTTCTTTATGCATTCACAAAAGGTAGAAAGTGTCCGGTCTTAAGCATTTCTTAATTCTCAGTGCTCCATCTAAAATGACCTGTTGATATCTGCAATAGGGCTACTGTCAATTAGACTGGAGATGCAGCTGGAAAGTGATGTGACACCTCTCTGCCAGTGTCCCCTAGTTTGCTTTCTGTAGAAAAAATAAATATCATGGGAGGTGTTCGTGTGTGGCCAGCTCATATCTAGACAATGTTGCCAAAACGCATGTGTGCGTTTATGAAGAATTTTTCTCTCATGTCCTCCTCCCCGTGTCCGCCATAATACAGGTCCTTGAGAACATCCCCCTCCCCCTTTTTTTCCAAGGTCTTGACATAGAATGTAAATAAGAAACTAGAAATGATTAGTATGAGTAAATAGGAAACTAGAAATGATTAGTATGAAACTAGGAAGGGTGAAATACACGTATTTTTGTGGGAGCAGATGGATTAGTGAGCAGTGTCACTGATGAAAGCTGATATTAGGCTGCATTATGATAATTTTATATTCATCCCAGATGTTTCCTAATTGACTGTAGAAATATACCACTTACATTCACTGGAAGAACGGTTCCAAACTTGATTTTCTGAAACCTTTGGAACGTTTGTAAACAGGTAACTCACCTACAGAAATCAGTGACTCCAAAGTCATCATATTTTTTCTGTGTAGTGAATCCACTCGGAAGAATCTTCTGTGCATGTGAAGTTGCTGGTTGTCACATCTTCTCAATCTCTCTCATCGAGGGAAGGAAATGAAAAGAGTTTATATTCAAAGACATAGAAAAAAAAAAAGAGAAAGTATTTGCTCATACCTTGAGATTTTCTACCTGTAATAAGACATGCAGAGATAAGGCCTGTAAGTGTGTGTTTTATGGATGTTGTGTCTGAATTAGAATAGATATATCAGAAGTGACAAAGGTATTCACAGGTATAAGATGCTTTCTCCCATTTCTAATTCTGATTTTCTAACTCCCTTTTTTTTTCAGAATTCCTAAGGCTAGCTTTTAGCTCTACACTTCAGGAAAACTCTGAAGAGTTAATCCGTATTTTCAACCTTTGGAAGGCTTTGCAAAAGGGCAAATATCTTCGCTAGTATTTCTGAGCATATGGTGCTGCTGAGTCCCTCTCCAAATCAGGCATGCGCAGAAGCAATTCTTATAACTTGTTCCCAAAGTATTAAGTACTAGGTTTTTAAAATATAATGCCCAGAGCATTTGTATTTGCTGATCTCATAGCAGTAGCATCCTAATCATAGGCTAAAATGAATGTAATTGTTTAAGAGGAAAAATAGTAGTAAAGAAAGAATAAATTAGAAACTACTTTTTATGAGAGATCACTTTTATAAAATATACAATTTTCTTCTTGTTTCCGCATTCCTAGATGTGGAAATGTAGTACATATAAATAATTTTGGAATTACATTGTTTGAGAATGGAGAGTTAATCCAAAACTATTTGGGCGTTAGACAGGCCTCCAATCCTGTTAATAATTCTATATGTGTAATAACACAATGTAGTGTTGCCAGAAAATAAATATATTGCCAGAAACTCACAGAAATGTAAGCGTTCCAAAGAAGTATAAAAATGAAGATCCATATAGTAACAAGTCAGTTTGCTCATATATACAAAAACTTGAAGATGTTAAAAAAAGCAAACAAGAGAATCCTTACTTGCTTGAATTTTAAGACAGATAATAAGCTGTGAAGTCTTTACAAATTGAAAAGGAAAAGTGGTGAGTGTTCTGTTTACTTTTTCTCATTGTATTATCATATGGTATTTAATTGAAAATAAATAAAAAACACATCAAGCGAAGTCGAGGTAGTCTGCTCCGTTCTGCAGAGTTGCAGAAGTTATTGAGGAATCTCTTTAGGTAAACTAAATCAAGTTCAGTTTTCAAGAGCCGGAAAGGGGAACTTAAGTTTATTTTCTTTCTAGTATTACAATAAATGGATGGAGAAGAAGAGACCAATGGCAGATTTCTCACCTGCAGCTGTCTTTGTTCATTTATGAGTTTTACATGTTGGTGGTAACATACCTTTAGAATGTAAACTGCCACATGAAAGAAAATGATTTTTTTGAGACTGAACCTGTGAGAGGCAGTGTTTTGCTGTGTTTGAATATACGCTACCCCAGCACAGGCTCCTCTACTCAAAAGCCAGCTGCTTGCCGGTAAGATGCAGCCCATCTAGCTCAGCCTTTCACCACTTCATAAGTCCTTTTGAGCCTTATGAGCATTAAAGCAGGTCTCATACTGATAACAAAGGTTAAGGCAATCATCTCTTTCCCTTTGCAGATAAGGACTTGAAAACTGCCTTTGCAGTCTCTCTCTTCTGTGCCACACAGAAAGATTTCTGCAGCCTGCGATTTCTCTTGGTTTAAAAAGTATTTATCAAATGGGAACACATGTATATAGTAGGTAAGTAAACATTTGCTGCGCTTTGAAGAAGAGCTTGTTTCTCTTTTGTTTTGATGCTGCTATTCCTTAACAGAAGTAGTTTTAAAATATACGTAGGAGTAGAAACGTGATAAAGGAGCTTAAGCATTTCAGCTCCTATTGGACCATAAAACATACAATTCTTAATCATACTGCTTTATCCTTACTCTTAGGCCCTACCGAGAGAAAGATGTTATAGTCTGAATGTGGGCAGCAGTATGTTATTTCTAGTTACTTATTTAAAAAATGGAGATTGCAGAATTGCTTTGGAAATAGCTTTCCAGATTTTGGGAAAACTGGAAACTGTCTTTGACACATTTAACTCAAACTTTGTAAATCGCTCATATTTGATAAAAGTTAAATTATTTTTTGATGCAATGCGTATGAATGTTCAATAATTTTGCCCACAATTTTTGCACAATTTTGATAATGTTTCTGTTCCTCTGAGTTTCCTTCAGGCATATTATTCTTTTCTTTCCTCCCCTCTTGAAAGATGGGAGGTTTTTTCATACTCCATCATGAAAAAAAGGAACACCAAGCTCCAGTTAAAATATAAGAAGTAAGCTAAGTAAATGGCAAGGATTAATAAATTCACCTGTATTATTCTTAAATATGATGGACTAGATCCTCAGATCCTGTTTTTTAAGTGATAAAGCTCCACAAAAATGAGCTACAGTAGCTCAGATTCTGACTTAATGTTTTAAATTATTACCGTGTATGTATGGTTTAGCAATGACTGTTAATTAGTGACCATTGTCTCAAACGGTGGCTGAGTACTTCTTTATAAACATTGCAAAGTTAGCAGCATCTCACCCTTTGCAAACCTAATATCTAATCCATCTTGTTCCAGACCTCAGTTTTACTTGTGAGTTTTGGAAAATTCTGTCCTCTGCAGTTAGATAGAAAAGAGTGATTTGAAGCAGGACTGATTGGATATTAGTTTACACCAATTTTGTCCCACAGGCAAAGATTCATCCTGATTTATTTAAGATGCTAGAATTTTTTTCCAGCATGCCAGTTTTACTACATTTTTCTTTAATATACTTAAGTCCCACATGAAGGTAGAAAAGGAATCAAAAGAGCACTAACAAACACTCTGCTTAAGAAAGACTCTAGAAAATTGGTATTCCTTTTACAGAATTTATTCATGCACTGTGTTAGCATGAAAAAGTAGAAAGGACTATCTGATTTTCTCCAGTACCATTTAGAAGTGAGCCCGTAGTCACATCAACTCACTATCAGTTCTTGCCCTCCTTAGCCGGTTTTAATTTAGTCAAATATATATAAACGAGTTAGCATTTACCTGAGTTACGACTGCAAGTAGAGATACCTAACTGAGTGCAGCTGAGTTACACAGGACTTTACAACTTCCTCTACATATATTGAACTACGTGGCTGACTCTAAGCCTGCTCTTACCTTAAGCTGATTACGAAGTACTATAAAACCACAGACTGAACCTGAATAAAAACTGATACATTGTTGTGCATGTAGGTTTTGACTAGAAATGTGAAAAAAGTCATAAAAAGCTCTAATGCAGATGCAGTCACACTCACAAAAAATAGGAAAAGAGAAGGAAAAATTAACGTTTTTTGCAAATTAGCATTCAGAGAATTGGTTTGAACTACATCAACTAAATAATTCTTTTCTTATTATAATCCCAGTCTCCATGGGAAAGAGATAGCTCTGTGCTACAGCTACACTAGTAAAGCTTCTTAAGGGTAGCTAAAGCATGTGTGAAAATCAGTAAAGTCTCTTTCCTTATTTTGTTACTTTACAAATATATGCACACAAAATTTAAAAACAATTCTGTTAATTTATTTGCTAAGATACACACACACACACACACACACACACACACACACACATTATATCTAAGTATATATATGTGGATATTTGTAACTGCAGAGTGAACCAGACAGGAAATAAAGTATAGAAATCCATTTTTAATATGAAAGTCTAATATGAATAATGCACTAGATATATATTTTCAGCTTTGTGGAACAGACATTGAGATAAAAGCTCAAAACATTTCAGAATGCCACCATGTACCTTTGTAAAGGAATACACCTTTCACTTGAGATGTATCTCTCTACTTTGGATCATTTCTAAGCTGAAATCCTCTCTGATTATTTCTGCTCCTTGATTTTTTACTGTCAGTAGTTCCAAGGGATTTGGAACGTTCTAACAATTCTTCAAGCAAATATCCTGGATTGCCTGAAAAATTATGACAAATACTATTTAGGTTGTGAAGTAGATGTTTATTTCTCCCTGAATTGACAGCACCAGCCTTTTCAGTGGCAGCAGTCTTCCAAATCTGCAATGCTGCTCACTTTGCTTCTCCTTCGTTTCAGGAAGTTCAGTGTCACAGAATTTGTGAAAAACATCAGAGATTTGTAAAAATAAGATCACCACAAAAAGTAACGTAACTGCACACACAGAGATCACAATACGCTGCTCTTATCTTTCATCCTTATGATGCTCAGTCAAATGTATAAAGAGGTAAAAAGCAAAACTAAGAGAAGAAAAAAATGCTTTAGGGCCCGCACTCAGAAGAAGTTAGGAAAGAAGAACGGTAATGAAAACTATCTTATATATCTTTGTATCAGCTACTTTAATCCTATTTCTCAACTTATACTTTGGTTGTATGCTTTAACAGAATATATAGCTGGCCCGTTTAAGAGAGGATAGGACCAGTCAATCTACTAGTGGCTGCATAATTGTTTCCTGAAAGAGCCTATATATAAAACATCTTGCTCCCATGAAGAGCCTGGCAACAGGCAGGAAAGAACTGATATTTGGAAAGAAGAAGTAGGATGATGTGCTCATGTTATATGAGAATGTCTAACTCTAATCCATTAATAACTAAGAATGATCTAAAAAAATGCTGTTAAAGATAAGCCTTTTTAAACTACCTGGCTGGAAAGTTGCACTCAGTAGTCCTAAAGTAGTGTTTACCAAGCAGATTTCTGGCCCACTGATATTAATTTAGTGATGCTAAAGAAAGTTTTGAGGGCTGAAGAAGCTATTCCACTATTAGAACACACACATATGCACGTGTGTGTATATATACACACACATATATATAGTCACATTAGTCTAAGAATATATTATGTTCATCTACATATATATGTATATCTAGATATATATGTAGGTGAACATGGTAATTATAGATCATTAGCCCTAGAAATAGTAGTAAGAATGTTGATAAAGGATGCAGGAAAGACTTAAAAGATGAGGATCTAATCACCACCAGTATAGCTTTCTGGTAGCAATCAAGTGGCAGAGACATAAGATGGATTTTAATTAAAAGGAGTCACTATAAAAAACTTAGGTCGAGACCCCCACTCACCAATCTGAGAAAATTAAAATAAATTTAATTTCAATAAATAAAATAAATTTAACTGTGTTAAATGAACTATTTTTTATGGCTCACATTAATAGAATGGCTAAAGCCAAGTATTTTCAATAAGGCAGAAAAAGAAAACTCGAGGCAAATATAAAAACAAGAGGATAATAACTAGTTCTCAAAGTTTAACTTTGTCTATTACAATGTACAGTCTCTCCCACTGGGGAGGCACTGGCAGTGCTGACTAGCTGTTTTTCCCCTCCCAGAGTGACCTTCATTCACAGCTGGAAATCTTAAAGTTTTGCTGGGTAGTGAGGCACAGCACTAGCTAAGCTGATCTGTTGTTTTGACTTGTTTCTCCCAGATTCTCCTCATTTCCCCAGCTGTGCCTACCCCAGCAGTAGTGAGTGCCTTACCCAGCTCCTTGCATTGCTAGCTGTTCCTACTAGCCATCCGTTGCACTGTGCCCTGTTCTTACAATACTTCCATTACTTCAGCTTACACCCCCCGCAACACACACACAAAACAGAATTAAACATTTTTGAATTATATTCTCAAAAGTTAGGACGACCACTCACCCCAGGCAAATTTAGATAGTTAATTGGTTTAGGATTATGTACACTTATAATTGCAAAATGTCTTCACTTTGTGCATTATTTCCATTTAAATAAAAGTATATCTCAAATATACTAAAATTCCATATGCAAAACACCACATTTCAGACTGCTCATCTGTCTTTCCATCTATTTTCCCTTCATTCCACCAGCTGTCAGCAGAAAGGATTGCCTTTTTCAGTCTGTCCTTCCATTATGCAATTGGGATAGAGGGGAGAAATGGGAATAGTGTAAATTTATAACTTTTCTTTTTTCTGTGATGTTTTTTCATTGAAGAAAGAAAGGAAAAGTACATTTCACTGGAATTAGTAACATTTTACTGAGCGTGAAAATTTATTGCCATTTCAGTCTTTCACTAATAAATTTTGGTGTCAAATTCAATACCAAATCTAACCAGACAGGATATGTTATTGAGGAAGAAAAGCCCCACATAATGATGAGGAGGACAGCATCCAAATAGCAGTGTGAGGAACTCACTGGTAGGAGGAAAAAGGAACTGTGCATTTGGTGGGGGTTACCTGGTACCAGTCTTGAAGAGCAATGAGGAAGAGGAAGGTATCTGTTCTGGTGAGCATGCAGTCTTCCCCCTGTGGAAGCAGGAACTGTGGTAGGTTGATGTGAATTTGGCTTCCCTTGCAAGATTTTAATGCCAGCCTCCTCTTTCTCCCATTTTTTACACCACAAGCCCTATCTGCTTTTAAGACAGACACTGAGATAGGATTGCAAAAGAAAGTGAGAAAAAGTTCCTTGTAGAATACCCTATACTTAAATTGAGGAAAGCAATAAGAGCATGCCCAACTTTAGTCCAGACAGTGTTCCCTGAAGACATGAAAGTAAACCTATTTAATTTAAATTCACTGTCATCTCAAGTGTCTTGCTGAATCTCATCAGAATTTATAGCAATAATCAATCTGTAGTTGATATTATGAGAAAAATTTCATTTGCACTAGGGATTTCTCATTTGAAAGTATAGTTATATCAAAATAAAATATACACTGTGTACAATAATATTGCTACTTGGAAATTGATTAAAAATTGTTTTAATTTTCAAACAGATTAAAATCTATAATGGAAAAAAAAATCTAAACTCTATGTTATAGCAGCCCTATGGGCACCAGTGAATATTACGAGGAGATTGTGCTAATTATTTTACACACATTATCACAAATTAAGATCAGAAAATAAAGAGGACTGGGACTCCAAATTAAGTATATTTTGAACAAAATGAATTGATGCAAAATAAATAGGAATAAGTAGAAAATAAAACTGCCAGTGCTCTGCAAGATTTAGAATATACCTTATCAGAAAAGGATGCAATATTGTTATTAGCAGCTCTGTGAATATCTCCCTTCATTATGCATCTGTGATCCAAAAACAAACCTAATATTATACTACAGAATGAATAAGCTGAAAATTAATATATAAATATTTTGTATAAAACAACAGGGATGCCTCATTCAGAATATTTTATACTCACATCAGGGTAGTCTTGTCTCAGAAGGAAGTTGCTTAGAGAGGACTCAAAGGTCTCAAAAAACAAACATCTTGCATATAAAAAGAGATTGAAAAACCTATATGATAATTTGCCTTAGAAAGGTGATAGTTAATAGGAATAGTATTAAAGTAAATAAATTATTGAAAAATTTACATCAGGAGCTTCTATTTTACAAAACTAAAAAAGGGATTGATTCAACTTAACTAAAAGTAGACCACTTAAAGCTAAGATAAAAACACGATTTTATTCCTAGGATTGTGTTTAAGTTGTAAAGTACCTCACCACCAATATTTCAGGAGATTCAGAGAAAAGGTGCTTCTTTTGAAAACAAAAATATCCATTATTCTTATAAGGAATCATGCAAACTTTAGAAGGATTATTAATACCCCTGATCTGGAGCGGAAACTTTTTTTTCCTTCTTTGAAACTTCTGTCTGTCATCCAATACATTTGGCTTTTAACTCTCCAGAAAGATTTCTGCCCAGGTGTAAGTGAACCAATCTACAGGAGAGGACAGCCTCACAGATTCAAAACCTCTATTCACTCTTAGAATAAGCTCATCACAACAGATCTTTTAACATCTGTTAGGGAAAAAAAAAGGAGTTTTCAACTTCCACTTTATATCTGGGAGAAGTGCAGTGAGAAGGATGTGAGAAGGATGGAAGTGCTTTATTTTTGAAGACTGCAAGCACCCTGGGACAGGGACTCTCCACTGCCAAATACATAGACAAACATACTGTGTTGATGGTGACAGGAAGTGCCATTACAGGCCATAATTTGCCATAAGGCAAAATACTTATGCTGGTGAAAGGAATATCGTTCTAATCTATATACTGTTGACATTGTTATAAATATAATAATATCTTTATTATATATCTATAATGAATATTGACATATAAACCAGTGCGAAATTCAGTTGTCCCTTCCTAGAACTGTTTTAAGACTGTTTTGTAGCTTTGTTAAGCATTTTACTTCTGGTTCATCTTCATCCTAATGCATTTCACTCCTGCTTCTTAGATGCCTAGTTCCTGAAAGAAGCAGAAAGCCTATTCCACATCTCCTGTGTGTTTTCTTTCAAAGAAACCCCACCCCCAAACCTCCCCCCCCACAAAAAAGCACTCCCCTGCAATGATTAAACTTTAACAATCTATTACTTCAATATCTTTTCTAGAAATGTAATAAGCTTCTAGGACAATATAAATAAGTGTATATTATACTCCTTTTCCCTTAAGGAAGCAAGCTACTTCTCTGAATCTGTTTTTCCTCGCTCCACTTCCTAGTAAATCTCTTAAAAATACAGCATGTTGTGATCTTCTATTTACTCCCTAAAGTCAATTTTCAAAGTTAAGATCAGGATTATAGCTGGGCATGCTTCCAGAGTGGCTTTAAATAGTAAACTGAGTGAAATGTGGTGTTGGGAGTTCTTTATCCTTCACCTTACTATATGAGAGGACTCTGGTGCGACCGTGATCGTATCCACACTTTAGTTCTATAGCCCTCCTCCAGGAAAGTTATCTTCCTGAAAGTGTCAAGCGACATAGGGGAGAAATAATTCTGCCTGTCTCCAGACAGCCTGGTTAGGCCACCTTTGTTTCTTTGGGGCCTGTTGCGACCATAATAAACTGGGCAGCAGGCCATTTTCAGACTGAAAGGGTGTCACCACAGTTCCTGTATCTAAGCTGAATATCTTAAAATTTTCCTGGTGAAAGTTGGTGTTATATTACCAGAAACACAAAACTCAGCAGTTGATCAGAGCTTCCAGGATGCAGAAGAACGATTTGGTAGCCTTGTGATTTCCTGAAAGTAAGAGTCTGCTTTCATATATTTATGAGCTACTTCTGCTGTAAAAGGTCAATAAGAAAGTAAGAAGTGCTGAAGGAGATTTTCTGTACTGAAGGAGTAAAGGAGTAATTCTAAAGTTCTGCCAGAAAATGCTCTGAGATTAAACCATAGTACAAAGTGTGACCAGATTATACAATGCGATCTCTTTTAATCTTTTCATCCTGGTTAGTTAAAGATAAGTACCCAGATAAGTCCATCATCTGTTCTATGAATTTGACCAGAAAATCTGAAAGCTTTGACCATTTAGTCTATATAAAATCCAGAGAGTTTTGTTTGACAGAGTTCTAAGCTCATGTAAACTCCTCGTCAAAGAGCGAAGCATACTGCTAAAGGGAAGTATTGACATTTTAATCTTCCCTTGTATAAAAAAAAAATATATGTATATAAATGATAAAAGAAGGGCTACAATGCGGTCTGCACTGAAATAAACTAGGACTTTGCTATTCATGTCTGTGGGGCTAGGTTTTCACCCAATTGTTATGAATCCACATGTCCTGAAACCCAAAGGAAATATTTGTATGAATCCCAGAATAAAGATGCTTTCTTAAGCAATATTTAGTTTATAAATTCAGTTTACACTTTTTTTTTAAAGGGATATATGTCTAACTAGCAGCGTACATTAGGTATATAATGCAATAAAAAGACAGATTTCTCATCCATTGAATTGATGATAAAGTCCATGCCTACATGACAGCTATCAGTCTATGGAAGCTGAAGTATCGATCTGTGATGCATTTTAATAGGAAGATTGTATCTTGCTGAGGTCATATTGGATGTTGCCTATGCCCTTGCTGCCTGCCCAATCTCTATAAAACATAAATAAATTCTCATGGGAAATAAATGGTTTATTACAGTAATATTTTTAATTTACTCGTATCAATAAGGGCAGTCAGCACTATGTGGTCAAGGAAACTGCAAGGTCAGAGTTTGTTAACTAATATTCTCTTCTGATGAGGCGGAAAGAAGAAGTATGTAATATTAAAGCCCCATAAACAAATACAATGATTTCAACAAAGCTCTCTGATTAATGCAGACATTGATTTTCTTTTACTTTATGTCAGAGAATGTTGCTGGATTCATTATTTCAGCAATGTAATATTCAGATCAGTTATCTAAAATCAGAAAAGCCTACTAAATAATATTTTTTTACCTGATTTAATGTTATGGAATTCTATCTTAGTAGGTCTTGTCGTCTTTGATCTTAACATATTCTTTGCCTGATGAGAACAAACAAACATTATTTTGTACTAAGTCCAAATATTACATCATACAAGAACTAGTCTGAATAAGACAAAACCCTTAAATATTAAAATATAAAAGGCCTTAGGATTCCCTTAGGAATTTTTAGGAAGGGATAACTGGTATGAAAAGAGAGATCTTCCAAATAATTGTTCTTTCAAAAGTATGTATGTACTTAAATGCATGTAGTGCATTACAAAATTCCTGTGAAAGACAAAGAATCCAGGTCTAAGCAGAAACACAGGCAAAAGAAAAATCCACGTGTTTTAGGAAAAAAAAATTATTTATTTTTTGCTATGACAAGCATAGCTTTAAAATGTCAACATTTGTCTATCAATCAGCTACCTCTATAACATCTATATATTAAAGAAAAAATACTCAGCTTGGTATAGACCATGTTGCCGCTGAAATCAGTTTCATCTTATCATACATGGAAAACCCATGCTATGGCTGCCAGTGTTGTCATGGTCTTTGTAATCATAACTGCAGTTCAGTCCTTAGCATTTCGGAGAAAATAAACTGTTTGTAAATGTCAAAAAAAGGTTTTCTTCATAAGAATGTTTTTGATTGCTTGTTTATTTAGTTGTTCTGATCATAATCACAAAGAATAACTCATTTACTGCTGCCAATCATTTTTATTTCTTCTTTGACTTTCTCTTAGGAGGCAGATATAGAAATCAATATATGCAAGAATGAATGATTGGAGTATTAAGTTGTAATATAGAAGAGCCAGACTATGTTGCATACATAAGTTAGAATTTACTGTGTATTTACACAGCACAAATATCTTTCTAAGATTCTTTCTCTTTCATTTCTAAATGCTTATTGCTGTAACTTCATATATTATATATTATTGCTTACATGGCTAAAATCATTATCACAGTGTATTCTCTTTAGACTGTGCAATGAACTGAGTAGCATTTAAACATTTCTGAAACAGTGAAATGCAAAGTTGTTGTAACAAACACTGCAGAGAAACTGTAAGTTAAAAACAATCAATCCCCTCCTACCCTCTCCCCCAACTAATGACAGGATGGTTGGTTTTTTTCATGAAAAGGAACTGTGTATATGGTAGTTTCTATAAAATTTCCGGAACATGGGCTATGGGAGAAGAAACCTCAACAATTCCTCACTAATTTCCTTTCCAAGCAGTTTGTTGCAGCAATGACCTACTAGGGCTGTCCATCCTTTTACAATGCACATCCACTATGCATGTGCCCTACACGGTGTCGTGCAGACTGGAAGCTTCAGAGGAACAATATTCACTAGGTCTATAGTGCTATTTGGGCATGCTAATAGTACCAACTAGGTTCTACATGCTCACATGTATACGTGGGGAAGGCTTATAAATTTACCAGCATTAGAGGTAAATCACAGCCACAAAGGAATTCAGTGGTGGAGGCGGCCCTTCTTATCTCCTAGTGCTTTCATGCAGGTGCTACAACTACTTATCAATATAACCCTTGAAGACTTAAAGCTTTCTCAGGAGACTGAGATTGTTCCAGCTGAGATCCTTTCAAAAATGCCTATCCACCCAGTATCTCCCTCTTTGTGCTTTGGGCATATCACTTCTTCCTTACCTCTTAACCTGAGGTTTTGTGGGTAGCAGTCATCCTACATAATTTGGAACTACTGGATGAAGAGAATTAACTCACTTGATAAAGCTGTAAAATGCTTCCGGGGTCTTATTATGAGCTATTTTCAAATTTGACTCTTTCCTAATACACAGACATAATGCTCCCATAGGTTCCTATTCACATACCATACAGTCTTGGATTTATTGCATTTTAATTGCAGTTTCCTTTCTGAAATATTTTGGTATTGGTGAAAGAGAGACTAAAATGATGATTATGTTTTTAAGGAAAAAAAAGTTAATTGCTGAAGTCTTTAAAAGACCCATGCTATTATAATGCTGTTGGCTTCTCTTATGGATAATGATTTGCAACATTATAAAAAAGAAATGGAAAGCCAGCTTCAGCAATTGAGCTCCACTGACTTACTGCCATCATGGGTTTTGGGGGATTATTTATGCCATCCTGTGCATCAGTTTTCTCCCAAAATGGTTTTGGAAGACTCCAATAAGTTCTTTCCAGATCGAATCTGCTACAGCTGAAGTTAGTTTCAACAGTTTAAATTTACCATTTATTAACCAGTATAGACAAAGCAGTGCAAAACTCTTTACTTTTCAATTTTCTCATGCAAGAAACATCTACATCCCAAACCCCATAATGGAGTTTTTGTTTAATGCTCACGTGACAAATGACAAACTAGGCTGCAGCTAGGCACCTTCCCTACAGACTTTTGGAAGACATTGACTTCACTAGAACTGGGATTTCACCTTATATTTTATAAATTTGTCAATATTTATATCTGAAATTCACACACACACACACAAAAAAAAAGAACTGCTATCACCTAAAAATCTATTATTCAAATTTAAATAAAATAATTCTCTAAGATTTATTACTATCTTCATACTCAGATAATAAAAAAATACTTAAAATAAAAATGATATTTAAATATTTTTAAACTTTTGCAATATAATAAAGACATATAGCTACTCAGAAGATTTTTATTCCTATTACAAAGTTGTACTTAATACAGAAAAATTATATGGCAAAACAAACAGTAAAAACCATATCTACTGTAAGTTTCCACAGGCAAAGATTAAAAAGTATATCTAGTACATACATCCGTACAGTAATGATTTATTAGCTAGGGATAGGAAAAAATAGCATACGCTCCAAATTTGACTTCGCTGTCCGTATCACTAAATGGTTTATTTATCTTCTGTCCTGGGGATAATTTTGATAACATATTTTTCCCTAAATAAGCCATTAATGCTTAGTATTTGAGATGAAACAAATGCCTCTTTCTTTATTACGGTGTAATCCTCTTCTTGCTCTATCTGGAAGCAGTAGACAAAAGCATATATGTTCATATTTGTCATATGGATGATATTACTCACAAAGATCAGTACAGCTAAAGCTGGGTTTTTCACTGTTGTTCGTTTGTTTGTTCTACCCAAACTGCAATATGCTTAACTCAGGCTTTAATGATGATAAAATTGCATTCTGTATTTGGTGGAAAATGCCACTGGGGTTGAAATTAATCAATCAATCAGACCTGTACAGAATGATACCACCATCTTGGTAATGAAAATTCCACCTAAAAGCATGTAAAAACTGCAAATAACAGGAAAATGTATTAAAGGGTACAGTATATTGAAAAACTCTTCAAACTGCTAGACAGAACAAAATTATTTGATAAAATATTTTAATTTTTAGTCCCTTTACTGAACTTACAATTTTCTTACACTTACTTAAAAAGTTTTAACATGTTAAATCGTCTCCTATTTTCCTTATTTTTTACCAGGAAGGTTTACTCTGCCCTTATGACATGAATATAATTTCAAAAAGAAAAAATATTATATAATCTCTTAATAACAGAATCAATTTAGTATCTTTCCAGATATATATCAGTCTCTTCAAGACTGACAAAATAACTGTTAATCTTACAAAGAAATTATTTCCCTAAGATTTTTTTTTTTTTTGCAGTATAAAAAACAATTAGATTTATTAGCAGTTGGAAATTACTAATTTTTTCCAACATCATGGGCATCCTGAAACACCTGTACTTTCCTAGGTAGCTCAGTTATCACAAATTTTATTTCGTTCAAGTGGTCCCAAGGCTTTAGTAAGAGAAATCAATGCTAAATGGATACGCTTTAGACAATGGACTTATCATCAATGTCAAGATTTACTAGGTCTTTTTCTACCTTTGAAATAAGGTCCAGAATTGTGTAGCATGCCCTTTTCTACAGATTATAATATTTAGTATATGAAATACAACGATGTTCTTAAAGTAGTCCCATAGAGAATTAGCAAAACCATATGTTATTTAAACAAATAAATAACCCTAAGTAAAACCATTAAAAGATACATATTTTTGTAAGAGTTTTTTTTTTGGCATCTTTTGAATGAGACTCTACAGACCCATTAAAGTTGCTAAGAGTAGATATTCTTTGTGTTTAGTAGAATCTTTTCCACTCACTGTAGTGGAGGAAGCCAACAGTCTTGCAGGACAAAGTCTTATGACAGCTATAAACACACACTGCCAAACTGTACTTTCCCCATTTGGTTCAAGTAGTATTTACCTTGTATAACAATAAAACAAATGGACCAGACATGCAGGTGCAAACAGTTAAACTGCATGATCTGTATAAGCCCAAATGGCCAGGCAAATGGATACACTGTCATTCCAAGAACAGAACTATTCTGAAGCTGCCATAAAAAAGAAGGCAAGAGCAAAGCCAGGAGTATGTGAATGAATTCATGTGAAGTGGCTACACGTACATGACCCCTTACGTACCCTCATGATATTCATGCATTCTGAGAATCTTCCAAACCTCTATCCTTCCCTTCCAAAAAAGAAAACCAAAGCCAAAAACTACTTTAATTCAAAGAAAGAAAGTCTATAAAGAGCAATTATGGAATTCTACTAAACTTCTTTTTTTCCTTTACCATTAGACACTTTATCCTATATTTGATGCTTATTTTATCTCTAGGAAGGAGAAAAAAATAAATCTTTATATAGAAAGGCTATAAAACTAATGGACGAATAAACATCACCAGAAAAACATTACAAGTAAGTAGAGAGAGATGAGTACTAATAGCGAAACTGATAAGCAAAGGCAATCTTGTCTTCCAGGGTAAGGATAATGTAAGAACTGCCAAGTGGCAAGTTGAGTTAGATTTAAGAAGGAAAGTCACCACAAAAAGCAAGAATACTTTATTTGCATAAATAGCAATGGCCATGACATGTGGATTGGGTTCAGCAAAGATAGTAATATGTCTAAAAACCAAAATCAGTAGTTTATCTCTGTTTTTAGTAAGGAGATTCATGAAGTTATAGAAAACTTTGGCTGGAAGGGACTGGAAGAGGTCACCTCCCTAATCCAAGGCAGGGTCAGCAATAACTGCATCTGGGTTACTGCTGACAGGCGTTTGTCCACCCTCTTATTAAAAAAAGAAAACACAACAACAAAGAAAACTCCTATGAGATAGAGATTCCGTGACCTCTTCATGAAAACTCTTTCAGTGATTAACGACTACAAGTGTACTGCATTTCTTACTGCATTTTTAGCCAATTACTTCATCTCCTATCTACAATGGACGAGGAGAATAATTTATTTTCTTTTTTGAATCTGTTTGATATATGAAAGTTTCATAATAGTAATATACTTTATATCTATGAAGGCTTTTATCATGTACCTTCCCATTTTTTATTCTGTAGACTAATCTTCTCAATTCTTTCCTGTTTTATTAAAGTTCATATTATCAAGCCTTCTTGTAATTCTCAGTGGTGTGCTCTTTGAAATAGTCCAAGTCTTTCTTGCTAAGAATGCTTAAAACTCAGCCTGTTAGTCCAGATGAATATGCTCCAATGTAATTCATTTAGCAAAATATAGCAACTTTCAAGAGTTGTCTCTCATTTTGCATTCTGGGCTTCAAAAGCAGCATGTATATTCTTTACATGCAAGTCAAGACCTCCTTCCTTTTTTCCCTTATGTTAAACAAACTGTGCTGTTCTTTCTCAGTATTCCAGATACAGGAATTTTGCTAGGTCATCTTTCCACTTAAGTAAGTCTTGATTCTCTTATTCTCCATTCATTTAGCACCACTACAGTTCTACAACAGAAGGGAAGGAAGGATGGACTTTCACAATGAGATCACTACCACATTTGAGGGAAAAACAGCAGTAAACAAGAATTAAAAACAAAGTTCAAATTATTGGTTATGGCTAATGTTCACATAATTTTGAAAGAAGGAACACCTGTAGAAGGAACACCTTGAAAGGTGTTAAGCATACAAGCCTAGACTCTGCTAATAAGACGCAACCAAACAGGGTGCAGCCAATTCATTAAAAATCGTTGCTGCAGGACCATCTTTATTAGCAGAGTCTAGGCTTGTATGCTTAAAAAAGAAAAAGAACAATGTAGGCAACTGAGATCAGTAAGTTTGACAGGAGTAATATGCAGATAGGGAAACACTTTTGAAGGAAAAAAAAATCACTGATTTTAAACATAGAGGTGAACTGAAATGGGGAAAAAAGGTCAAATACAGTTGCCTGTGCCACAAATGCTGAGGCTGAAAGAATTCTGCTAGGTTTATTAATGGGGGGAATAGTGTGACCATACATAAATATTTAAAAACATATATTTTTTAAAAAAGATTAAAACAATGGTTAATTTTATAAATATTGCTCAAGGAAAAATTAACTCAGATGGATACTGAACTGAAGACAATGGCCTCTGCATGCAGACAGTAGGAGCAAGATTAAGTTCACTTGTTTCTCTTACAGATAAAAGTTAATATAATGAGAATACATTATTAAAAGTTTATTTAGATGTTTTGTTTCTAAATTTTTCAAGCTTATCCTTACATATTGAGAAAATCCAATCACCTCATGAAGGCAAATCTACTGGGAAAAAATATATATGTGTTTATTATTACCTCAGTTAATTATCTCTCCATGACTGAGATAGGTTTTCAATGAGAAAAATATTAGCTGGATATACATATAAGTGTATCTTCTGCACTGCAGAAATGTTGGGCTGTTTGATTTGGATGAGTGATCATTGCCTTCTGCATCCCCACGCTCTTGAGAGCAAAACTTTTTATTCTTTTTATGGTGATTGACTTTAACTTCCTGCTTGTAAACGTTCAGCCAGTACAGTGAAGACTCAATTAGTGACACTGAACAAATTCACAGCTTTAAAAGAGGACTTCTGGACCTCTTAACTTTTAACCCTGAAGAATGTGTAACTTACTTACGGATGTTTTTATGAAACCATAATTCTGTTATGCAAGTTTAAAACACACGCTAATCAAAATGAAAAATCAAGAAATCCTATCCCTAAAATAATAAAACTTATAAACATCTGAGAAGATCCTAACAGAGATAGTAGACAAAAATGTAATTGAAACCAAGAATATTTTAATACTTATCAGAAGGTTCACCAAGAGGATGAATGATTAAACTAGACAGATTTTACCAGAAAGCTATTCATAATGGAGAAGATCTTCAACAAATGTGTGACAACTGTCAATGTTGTGTGGCAATTCCAATACGGTCAGGAGTGTATAAATCTCACAAAAATGGGATATTTTTAGCTATGAAATATCCCTTACCTGTTTATATAAGCAAAAATAGGATGGCAGAGTTGATCACAATATTTCATTAGCCATGACTTTGCTATATAGTACCAGCCCTATGTAGCATCCCTTTGCTATATAGGACTCACTTGACTAAGTTTGCGAACTGACTCTGTTGAGTCAGCTCTACTATTTTCTTGTGCGATTCACTACTGTTCTTTGACCAATATTTATTCTTATTTCTACTACAGTAACTTCTCGAAGGCTTTGGGCTATGACTCCATTATAGAGGAAGCTGAATAAACATAGAATAAAAATAAGGTGGCCATTTTAAAGAGCTTCTCAGTATCATGAACCAGGAGTGATGTGACAGTAATATGATCATCCTGTCCTCATGAGGCATAATTTTAGCTTTCTCGAACTCCTAAGTATAGTTGATTCAATGGACTTGCTTGAGAAATATTACTAACCAGTAAGCAACTCAGATTTATTTAAAATGAGGAAGAGTCCATTTAGGACTGCAAAGATTTAAAATCTTTTTCAATGACGTGGAAGTGGTGACTAAGTGGGATCTTGTCACCTTTGCAGGTGATACCAAACTGGGGACACCAGTCACAGTACCCTGAAGGGCCAGGCTGCCATCCAGACGACTCAGACAGGCTGGAGGAAGGGGTTGACAGGAATTTCTTGAAAAGACAGATGCCAAGTTCTGCCCTGGGGAGGGAAGACCCTGTGCAATGAAAAAGGCTGCGGCTGCAGGGGCCGGGGAACAACTCTGCAGGGAGGCCCTGATTGTTGAGGTGGGCAGTGAGCTGAACAGGAGCCCATGGCATGCTCTGGCAGCAAAGGTGCCAGCAGCACCTGAGCTGGATGGGCACGAGCATGGCCTGTAGATGAAGGGAAGGGATCATCCCCCTCTATGCAGCACTCATCAGATCATGTCTACAGCACTGTGTCCAGTTTTGGGCCCCCAGTATAGGAAAGATGTGGACAAACTGGAGCGCGCTTAGCAGAGGACCTCCAAGGCAGCTGGGGCTGGAGCACTTGCCCTTCTAAACTGAATTATGCTATGACCCTGTGAATAGAAATAAAGGGGAAAAATGGAAGCTTAGGGAGAGCTTTGAACTATAAATTGATTGAAGGGAGTAACGTTACACACTTGTCTTGTTCATATAGTCTTTTCTAGACACCTGCTATAAGCCTTTGTCTGACACAGCTCTTTTGTTAGGTTATGACTGTTTAAAGCAGTGGTAAACATATGTAAGCTTTGTAACATTTTACAGTAACACAAACAAAAAGTATTTGCGTAAATACAAAATAATTTTTATTTAAGAAATAAATATTTCATTACAAATAATAGCTTACACCATCTGTTAATTCACAGTTTTATTTTCCAGCTCTTTGACTGTCAGAAGGTAATTTTCAGTGTGATTAAGACTCTTTCTTCAGAATTTCACCTTATTGCTCTACCTTTTCTAAGAACATTAGTCTGTAGTCACTGTTAGACTCTCATTTGTAGCATCATCTAACAGCATAATAACCCACTTTTCCTGATCTCTTTGGCTTATGATCAGGGAAAACCAAATGCAAATGTTAATTTCCATGCAGTAGCTGCCTACCAAATTGCAGTTTGCTGACCTGTACTTTTAACCCTTCCATTGTGCTTTTTCTTACTGACCCTTTTGAAATGGTTGCTCCTTGTTCTGGGTGTGAAGTGTTATTTGGCAGTTTTTAACCTTCAGTGTAAGATTCATATTTGGTGTCTCTAAATAAGAAAATAATAAATCTTGTATACAGTCCTTCAACCTACTTTCCATTGTTTCTCAAAGTTGACCTCTTTGGAATTGCAAATGTTTGTTACAGATATTTTCATCAT
Source organism: Struthio camelus (assembly GCF_040807025.1). Lineage (NCBI taxonomy): Eukaryota > Metazoa > Chordata > Aves > Struthioniformes > Struthionidae > Struthio > Struthio camelus. The sequence continues at coordinate 146,038,068 of NC_090942.1, read as the reverse complement.
TTCCTTTAATTTAAAAAGAACCAACCTGTGATTTCTTAAGGCAAGATTCTTTTTCACAGCCAGATGTTCTATAATGTCTTTGCCACCTACCAGAAACAACACTACAATACAATTTGCTTTTCTTGCTTAATGTACCACATAGAAAAAACTATCAATCAGTAGTTATTTCATCTCTAAATATCTGGACAAAGGAACTAGGAATAGTAACCTCTGATTTTTTAAAGATGACATCTGAATACTTTAAAGGAGTTAGTTCAAGTGGCCAGAATACCATGAACACGAATTTAAGAAGGAAATGACAGAGAACTTAATAAATTCAGACCTGAGGATGCAATTCAAATTCAGATTCAGTGACTTTTGGGTTATCCTAAAGTAGACTCCTATCTTTAGTCAGCTGAAGTACTCTCTAGATTCCACTAACAAGGGTGAAATCCAATTGCTGTATCATAATCACCTAGTGTCATTTAAGATGCTTTGAAATATCCTGATTGGTTTCTCATTTCATTTCAGAAGTCCTTACTTTAGGACTTGTGACTTATTTACCAGCCTCCTTTAGATGTCTCAGCTGTACTAGGGCATCTGAAATAGCCCTAAATGCCTGTAGCTAAGAAACTGCTTCCCAGCTCTGATCTCCACTGAGTATAATGGAAGCACCTCACCAACACATAAACAGAATATGATTTGAAATATACCGTGATTCTACCAAAGGAAAAGGCAAATGTGCCTTCAATAAGACAAAAGATCTTCTGTTGGAATATAGAAGATCAGGTCTATCTGGCTTCAGGTAAAGTAGCTGACCTTGTAGCAACTGGCAATTTTGTAGTTAAAATAGAAAAGATAGAGAACTAATAAAGAAAGGATGAAAGTGGTTTGTTCTGAGAGGAAACTTCTTGGATTATGAGGTGGTTCATGAGGAGTTTATGATATTTTGCTTTTAGGATCAATCTTATTTAGTATTTTCTTTACTGTCCTTGGCAAAAATTAAAGTTTATGCTAATGATATTACCTGTGATATATAACTGGAAAACATTTTGCTATCACATTTCCCTCTGTTTCTTTCATATACGGTATGAAGACAATTGCACGTCTTTTTGTACATAAGGTCATGAATATATAGGTTTTTCAGAAGATATTTCTGGTATGTTGTGGGAGTTCTGTGGATGGAAACAGACGTCAGATAAGAGTGCAAATTATCACAGAGTAATTGAGCCACCACTGGGAGCTGATCAAATAAAAAAGGCAGAGGCAGCCTATGCTGTCCCTGGAATACTGTTTCATTGGAGAAAGAATATTACTGATGTCACTGTAAAAAGCAGTAGAAAATATTTATTTTATAACTTTCCATTGACCTTCATTTGAGAAAGATGCATTCAAATTTGAGGTGGCACTGAAAGAGTCTTAAGATGATGCAGAGAACTAACGATTGTTTTACAAAAGGATAGAGCAGCTCCCTGTAGAAATGACATCTTGAATCCCAGAAGCTGGACGTTTCTGTAGCATTCTAGCCTGGGTTAATTAGTAGCTGATATGGCTATGAAAAGAGAGCCAATTCTGCACGGTAAGGAAGTGATTTATCTTGAAAGATCTTGGTTTGTTTAGCCTAGCAAACACAAACTGAACAGGGACATTATTACTGTTTCATTATATATTTAATATCTAAAAAAGGAAACTATTATTTAAACAAACAGGCACTATTGATACAGGAATAAATTAAATTAGCTGGTCAGGGATACGTTTGTTTGGGAATTGAATGGAATTCTGACCATTAAATTCTAAACTTTCTCTCTATGGTGTCATGCAGGTGGTGAGGAAGCATAAAGGCAAAAACAGGATATGCAGGATAAAACTTGATGAGTTTTAAAAAAGGAATTATTGAATTTAATTGGCTAGTGGCAGCAGCTGATAATTTAGAAGGTCCTTCTATCATAAAATCCTCACTGGCTTGGTAATTGCCTCTGATCAATTTAGATAAAGCATTGCTTTTGCCTAAACTTGTGCTTAATGAAATATTCTAAATTTGGATTATTATTTGCAAAATGCGGTTTCTCTTTGCTTATTATGAAGAAAAAGAAGCTGCAGAATCTCTGGAGTCAGATAACTAGTAACTGTATTAAACAAATGCAATTGTCCAAAGCAATCTTGTTAGAAAAATTCATATTTTTCCCTGTAAAGCAATTTCAGAGAATGTCATTCCATAATAATGAATCTTTTTTTCCAAGGACTGTTACAATCTTCTATAACTTTTCAAATGGAAAATTGAGGCACATATAAAAAAATGTTTGGCAATTAAAACAATAGAATGAATCATTTATAAGGTTACTGATCACTGATTAGTCAGGTTACGAGGGTTGTATTTGTCTTTAAAATTCACTTTATTTTACTCTGAAACTACAGATCCTAAACTACCTTAATAAGCTCAATTTTTAGGATGCTGTCTAAAGGAAACAAAAAATAAAAAATAAAAAACCCACACATGCAAATGCAACAATGGCCTTCACATTCATCTTGGAAATAATCATAATTTATCAAGGTATCAAGTTTACCTTAGATTGTCTTCTTATTCATAACTCTATGCGAAGATCCATAGAAAATTGCTAATTTTTTGGAATAACCCTTCTTAAGAAATAACGTTATGCTTTGTGTGTAAGATGAAATCCTCCAGGCCAAGTCACCAAGACACCTGAAAGCCCAAAAGCAACTTTAGTTTTCCAATTCCTTGTTTGTTCACAGGTTCCACATATATATTGGAAAAGTCCTAAATTAGTAAAGTCCAACTTTCTTCTACAAAGTAGATATACACTGATTAAATCCCATAACAGATGAGCTTCGTAGAGTAAAAATACTTTGTTGTTATTGCTGTTGTTGTCACTGCTGTTATTTTAATAACCATGCTAAATTGTTATTTTAATAACCATGTTAAATTGTTAAGATCTCTATTACCATTGCATAGCTGTTTGGACTTTGAAGTGATCTTCTCCTAACAACTCCTTCAGATAGTTTATGAATTCTATGTTTGCTGGTGGAGAGGGGAATAAAGGATTAATCCAGGATGGATGGACCAGAAACCCTAAATAACTTATTATTGCCTGAGCACTCTAACCATTAGCCTCCCTTATGATCTTCTCAGCTCCTTTTGGCCCTATCACTTTTGCACATATGTTGCATGGTTTCATTGGAGAGCTTGGTGAAAAAGAGGAAAACAAGAGGAATTAGTCCCAAATCTAAACAGACGTTATGACGTGCTTTCGGGATTTAGAAGATAAATGTTAATATAAAAGATCATATCCATGTAGGCTGTAAAAGTTTATAAATATAAGTTTACCACTTCCTGGGCAAGAGTTTTAGTCAGTATTATTACCAGTTTTAATTGGTATTATAGTTATGCAAGCCATTAGCAATGCCATCTCCTTAAAACATAATCACAAAATAAGAATAACTTTCATTTCCAAACACACTACTAAAAGTGTATTGCCAGGAAAGGGTCCAAATGGAAAGTTCAACCTTCCTTTGCAAAAAAAAAAGCAGGAGTTGTGCACCAAACCCTTTAGTGTTTCCTAGCCAGCAAACTGACTGATGTGAATTCAGTGCACCCTACTTGGGTCCCTTTTGGGACGAATAGAGAAAATAAATATTTAACTCCACATTTTTAATTTTTCTTTTCAAGTCAGGCACCTGACCATCACATTAAACAAGTTTCCTTGTGGAACTGTCTTGAAAATGGAGTTTCACTATCTGTAGTCTCAATGTAAGCTCGCTCTATGATTTTATTTCAAAAGTAGTAATGGAAATTTTCATTTTGAAGGAAATAGGTAGTTATCAGATATCATGTTCCATAAAAGTTGATGGTTCAAAGAAAAAGTGGAGTGTACAAACTCAGAGGGTAAAGGGATAGAATGATCAGCTGCCAAAACATATCTTGGGCTTTGATGTGAGAACATGAAAAGTGAGGTCAGGCAGGAAGTAGGAACTAGAAAACCCATGAATAACGCTGCAGAAAAGAAGTGTTACAAGTGAAAAAGCACAATTTTCAGTCATAGTTTGCAAGCTGCATGTGAGAAAACACCACTCCAGTTCGTCAGTCAACATTCACCCAGTCAGATTTATTTTTCAGGTCCTTGGAGAAACTGGATGTAGCCAGATGCATGCCTCCCAGACTTGCCCAAACCTGACAGTAGTTAGTGGATAATCTTGAATCAATTTTCATAATTTGGTACAGTTGATAATGCTTAGAAGCTCAAATAATTTTCAAAAAAAGCTAATTGATGCAACAATTTGAGGGATCCAGATTAAAAATTCTAATGTTGCTGCATGTAAATTGCCTTTAACATCTGTAGAGGTTTACCTGAATACACTGACTTTGCCTGACTACTTCAAAAAACAAACTGAACCCCCTCCTCACCCCCTAAAAAACAAACAAACTAAAAAAAAACCCTGTCACTTTGCCAGGCTTCACTGATATATTTCAGTGCATCAGGAACACTACATGAAATTTCCATATATAAGTAGCACACTCATTTTTCTTACTTTGGCATTTGGTTACTCTGTGATAATGGTGCAAACAACTAGCGAGGGAATAGCAATACTTTTCAGAACACGAATAAAGTGTTTTTCATTAAAAATAAAACAGCCATTCTGCACAAGACAATGCTTTTTGTTTAACATATGCATTTAATTAAAACATCACTAGCAATTTTTAACATTTAGCATAAATGGATCTAACATTTGGTTTATGGAACATGGAATGACCCATTAAAGTGAGCAAGGAGTGCCGCAAATACTGATGATATAAATTTTCTTGATGTATCACACTTTTCCTGTTGCTACTTTAATTTTCAGCAGTACCGTGCCTGATGTTTTATCTGCTTTGTCACTGGCACTTACTCAAAGCAGGAATGGGATTCAAACAGCCTCATCTTCCTATTGGTGCTATTAACATCTGTTTACCTAATATCAGATCTTCAACAATAATAATAATATTACATTTCTTTTATACTCAGAACTTGCCTACTTTCCTTGTTCTTCAGCTGAGAGTTTATTTGTTTTGTGCCTTTAATTGTAGAGGCAGGCACTTTCATGTGTGCAAATATTATTTTTCTTCAGCATTTTTGTTTGATTGGTGTTATGATGTTGTGGAATTTACTTTGTTTCTATTACTGGTATTTCTTCCCTTTGAACCTCTCAACTTATTTCTATGGTTATGGAATCCTACTGTGTTTCCGGCACTTTGATATTTAAAACACACTGGCTGTTGCCTGTACTGTTTCTAAAAACTTGCCCTACTTAGGAACACATTGTAAGACCATCTTTATAGTAACAATAAAATTGGTTTATTTTTCCTTTAATTACAATATATGCTTTCCTCTTTGAACAGATTTACTGAATATAATTAAAATAAAGAGCAATCTAACTCTAAGCAAACTGAAAACTCATTTATATTTTAGTGTTATTTGTTTGCTATTTTTTTGAAGGGAATGGAGGAAGGAAAAAAGCAGGGTAATTAGCAGGGGAGTGAGAGGAATAACTGACTAAAACAAAAAGCACAATGAAAATTTTTTAAAAAATCCCTAACCTATGAATGTAGTAGGTCTATTTCTCCTGTTCTTACTAGATGATGATGATGATGATGATGATGATGATGATAATAAAGACTGGCTTTGTAGAATCTAACTGCAAAAATTCACGAATCCTACTCAGTTAGAGAATAAGGTATTAAAATATCTTCCATTAAAAGTCCAAATCTAATGTCCTTTCTGGGTCAAAAGGCATTGGCAATAGGAGCACGAAGAGGGGACCAAAAGGCAAAGGATGTGCTGGGAAAAGGATCTGAAAGAACTTGGGTCTACACTGTGAGAGTGGTTTGGGCTCCCTGCTTTGGACCTTGGCAGATGAGAGAAGAGGAAGCTGCCTGCCACACTGAAAACCGGCAGCTTAGTTCAGGGAAGAGCTGCAAAATGATGCGGGGACAAGATTTCTCTTGAGGCACAGAGTACTTCGTGTTTCAGGAAATGGACACAATTTCTGCAACCAGTCTGACTGAAGTGCCTTGAGGACAGCTCCAGTTCCAACTGCTGTGCCCAGTTAACCTTCCTTTATGCGGCAGATTCTTTGTGACAACGACAGGCAGAAAAGCACTGCTGCTTTAGTGTAGTTTCTTCATTCAGCATGAGGAGAGATGGGCTGGCTGATGCCCCTTAACAGCACATAACTGAAATTCAGCATCTACTAGATAACATACAGGAAACAACTAAATCACTCCGTGAAGTTTGTAGGAGTTTTTTTCCTACCTGCAGATAATGCAGCTGTTTTGTCAAACTTCTGAATGAGTGTAAAGAAGAAGAACGCAGAGTAAGGGACATTTTCACTGACTATGGAAAGTGACCGTAAAAATGCAGTATATTTTCTGCTGTTTAGAAGATAACAGGTTACAGATGTTAAACTGCTAGTATCTTTCCAGGGACATGGATAAGGGCATATAGACCTGCTGTCTGGAGTTACTACAATTAAAATACAAAATGTGATTCTAGACACATAGCCTTACAGATTAGAAGACCAAAAAGACATTTAGTCTAACTTCCAGTACACTATAAAATATAGGACTTACCTGAATTAATTACTGTTTAAACTAGGACATATAGAAAAAAATCATTGTTCATGACAGATAAAAAATTCAGTAAAATTACGACAACTTTTTATTTTTAGCTCCAGTGGTTAATAACTTTGATAATTAAAAAAGACTATAAATGGTAAGTTTAGTCAGAATTTTTCTGGTTGTAAATCCTAATAGATTATGTTATAACTTTATTTACTAGAGAAAGTACCTTGCATTGTCCAAATTTTGTTTTCTGTTTAGATACTTATAGACAAGGATCAAGTTATCCCTTGGTCTTCTCCTAGCTCATGTTACCTATATACAGTAGGGTTTTTAACTGACATCAGTAAGAAAGGAAAAGGTAAACCTCCAAAGAGTATGTAGCCCAAAGGAAAAAGGACTAAGTTTTATGGAGAAAAAGTCATTTAACTGAGGGAAAGGATAAGAGATCTTAGAAAGTTGCAGGTCAGTGTGGTTCAAATCAGAGCCTGTTTTGAGTAGGAAAAATAACCTAATATTTCTAATATACATATTTTTGTAAAAGCTTTGTTTAGATAAAATCAGAACCGTTCATTTGAATCAGGACATATTTCAGAAAAGCTGTTTAATGAGGATTAGCTATAAGACTCATTAATGAAATTAAGGAAAGCAACGAAATGCAGCACCATGTATTTCAAATTACAATTTAAAATAATTGTAAATTATTTTATATGTAGAATCAAAGGATTATGGGATAGTTCAGACAGGAGGGGTCCTCAGGAGATCTCTAGTTCACACCTCTGTCCAAAGCAGGGCCAGCTCTGAGGTCAGACCAGGCTGCTCAGGGCTGTGTCCAGGTAGGTCTTGGTAGGTCTCCAAGGTCAGAGATGACACAGCCTCTTGAGGCAACCTGCTCCGCTGCCCAACTGTCCTCATGGGGAAAAAATTTCTCCTTATATCCAGCCTGAACCTCTCTTTTTGCAGCCTCTGCCTGTTGTCTCTCTCCCTCTCACCATGCCTCGCTGTGAAGCAGCTGTCTCTGTCTCCTTTATGAACCCTCATAGGTCCTTTGGAGGGGGGGAGGGGGTGCTTGGTGTCTCCAAAGCCATCCCTTCCCCAGGCTGAGCAAGCCCTCTCCTCATGGGACAAGTGCTCTAACCCTGACCACCTTGGGAGCCCTCTGCTGAGCTTGCTCTGGTTTGTCCATATCTTTCCTGGCTGGAGGGACCCAAAACTGAGCACAGTGCTCTAGATGTGCTCAGTAAAAAGGGCTGTGCTCCTCTTAACGCAGCCCAGGATATTGCTGGCTCTCTTTATTACCACAGCACGCTGCCAGCTCATGTTCAGCCAGCTGTACACTAGGACCTCCAGGCCCTTTTAAGCAGAGCTGCTTTGCAGCCTGTCAGTCATGTATATCTATCATGTATAGTTATAATTTATGAGTACATAAGTTGGCTATTACGAGATAAAAGTGTAAAATAACTTTTTTGGATTGCTTTTTAAGGTGACATTGCGCTTGCCAGCTCTCATCTTGTTTCTAACATGTAGTTATTTTGAGCTTGGAATCTGTTCTTTCTATAACTGATCTTTAACTCTGTTACAAGAGAAAGATAATTTATCATTTGTTCAGGTTATTGAAATACATGTCCATATAATAACTTTGATAATAAAATCAAAATTAAAAAAGAAGTGGAATTTCACTAACCAGATATAAACTAGTGAGCTAGTCATGAGTGTGTTTTGATACAAGCCAAAATCATTACAGCACTATCTTTCCTAGAAAAATTTTCTTCATGACTTAGTGATTCTTTTAAATACCTTTAGAAATTGGAAATTAATGGTAAGAGTGTTTTAATATACATTGTTTATACTTGCTGAGTTTTTACTAGTTATTTAGCAGTTGCATTTCATGACCACGTGTTTCCTTTTGGGTTACAAGGTTTAGATGGTTTCCTCTTGGATTGCACTTCAGCTATTTATGACATTTGCTTTTCTGGTTGCATTACTCACTGAGGTTCAAGTTTGTTTTTTTGTTGTGCTAGTTGATGAAATCAGATTTTGCTTTCACGTCAGTTCTGAGAAGGACTTTCACGTCTGCAGTGGAGCAGAGCTCTGCTTTGTCTGAACTACTTAAATGGTTTTCGTATGCTCTCTTCTAACTTCCTCTATTTTGTCTTCCCAGACTATATCCTTCACAGTTGTTATCCCTTTACTACTTGTGAAAGCCCTGCAGCAGAAGCATTTGTGTGTACTTTGTTGACTGCCATACCAATAGCGTATCTAAAACAACTAAGGCTTTAAACCATTGAGATCCAAGGAAATATGTTTGTCTTGTGTTTGAAGTACAGCAGCAGAGCACAAAGCCTTTTCAAAGCACAAAATGCTCCTTAATTGGCTGCATTACTTTGAAACACAAACTGCATCATCAGCTCTTGCCAGCTCATAGTAACCAGAAAGAGTTGGCTGAGCTGTAAAAAAAAAAAAAAAAAAGAGTTTTACATTTCAGGCTTGCTCTCTAAACTATTGCCTTTTCTCAAAATACATCAGTTAATAAAATTTGCTTGCTCCAACATGATTTATCTGGCATACATGAAAGTTACAAAATGTTATGCCACTCTAAGGAGTACAGCATGTTGCCTGAGGCTACCTCACGGAAACATTTCCTCTTTTCACTCTGAAACTTGATATATGCTGAAAGTTCACCCACAGGGGAGTCATCTGATTTGCAGTTCTCCAATACAGCACAGTAAAATTGAGATAGTGGTCATGCTTAACCTATCCTCAGGCTGCTTCTCCCCTGCAGCTATTCACTGAACATTCATAGGACAGCAAACTCAACAGTAAGGCACAGTCTCTTCTACTGCAAGTGCTACAACTTTCAAGATACTCAGCACATGTCAAGATACGTTATCATTCACTAACAATTTCTGCTATAACAGGTTCTTTATATAATGCTTGTACCACTCCCATAGCTTGTCATGGTGCTATTAGCAATCTTGGCCCTCTTGTCAAATGACACTAGGATTTCCTAGATGATAGACAAAGAGCTATCACATCTGTAGTCTCAGCATCCTTTTCTTTGCCTCATTTCTTAAATGTTAAAGACATTTCCTCATCAGAGAATAATTTCTCTAATTACAGTACTCAGAGGATGAGTCCTACTCATCAGCTTCATTCCTCTTTAACAGTACTCTTAAGCCTCCAATTGCAATTATGACTAGCATCTGGATTTAGGATGCTCAAACTAACGTACAGAATCTATGAAGAAAAAAGAGTTTGTGGCTGTACAAGTGGTACTTATTAAAACTTTGGCCTGTTTTTCATGATATTGTTGATACTGATGATTTCTTTAAATTGCTTCATCTGACAGTTGCTCAGTGTTTACTGAGTTCTGGTTCTGCTGATTTACTTCAGGGGCTTTAAAAGCCCACTGTAAAGATACCAAAAGAAGTCTAGCACCCAGACTTGGTAACAGATGTGGAATTGCAAATAATGGTGCTCCTGAAAATTCTGAGTATATTAGCTTGTTGGTTAACAACTATTCTCCTCACAAAAAGGAAAAGGAAGAATGACTCCTGAGTGTCTTGATTAAGTACTTGACTTCCTTTTCTATGTTGAAGAGGCAGTGTTATAATAAAAATTATGTTTCTTTCCCCCTTAAGGATCAGAAATTGAGAGCCCTTGCTGCAGAAGTACTATCGAAGTGTGAAAGAAAGTTTACTACTTCCCTACCTCTTTCAGCCTAACAGTTGCTCAGATAATCTGAACCAAACCCAAGCATTACCACAGAGCATAAAGGAGCTCTAGTGAATAATTGTGCACAGTGATCCCATCAACAAAATAAGCTTTGCAATTTTCCACCAAAATTTAAATTCTCAAAGCACCAGTATTTTCTTACTGAACAATACCAATCTATCACACCAGCAGCTTTGAATTTTCTTCAAAGCTCCCTTACCCAGCATATGCTCAGTCTGCATCACAGATTCTTACAGATAATCAAGAAGGAGAGAAGAAAGAGCATGAAATGGGTAGACATGGATTTGAAAAATATCATACACAGAAGGCAGTGTGATGCTAGCCGGATGCATGCTACCGAGCAGCAAAGCATGTGAATGACAAGTGGTATGTGTGAAGAAGAGGACTCCTGGCTTACCATTGTATTTGATCCTGAAGCATCTATTAGAGTTATCTGAGACAAAGTTCTTCAAAATTTCCTCAGATGTTACCATGATATTACCAAGTAACCATTTCTGTAATGATGTCCAGACCAATGGGAATAGAAGTCATTCCCCTATGACAATTATATGTATTTGCCATAGTAACATTTCTAGTATCATATATCTTACTAGAATTAGACTTTGTAAGCAAAAAAGAACGTATTATGGGTTTGACTAACAAATTATTGTATCTTACATAGAACTATAAAATGAAGTAGTCATGATTCCTGAGCAATATGAAGTAGTCATGATTAAACTCCTGACCACATCTTGTATCTTAGAAAGTCGTAATGAAAGGGGAAAAAACCTTCAGGCACTTGTGGGAAGTAGTCTAATGCTTTGCAACACATAAATATGATTGGAGATGAAATAATATTTCTAAAATGATTACTAGCAAAGGCATACCTCCTCAAAGGCGATATGCGTTCCTTTAGAAAGCATGACCCTAAATGGAGGCTGTAGTTAAATCGTTTACTGGAACAAAACTTATTAGGCTGTGTGATAAAAGGTTCCTCTTCGCACACACAGCACAGAGGAATGATGACAGGTGTGAGGAGGCGGTGGGCAGGCAGGGAGCTCCTGTCCCCCCACGGGAGCCAGCGGAGCCCCTGCCCCGGCCCCCCCGGGGCGTCCCAGGAGCCCCCCCCAACACACATACGCACACACACACACACACACACACACACGAGACAGAAGGCAACAGGGATAAAAGGGGGAGCGGGCGCTGCTCACTGGACCGTTCCTGACTGTTTTCCTGGGCAGGGGCTCTCGTCCCTGCATGTGCGTGGGGGGTCTGCACGCCGGCCCCTGGTGGGGATGGCACCGCGGTGGCCTGCCGGGAGCGAGCTGAGCACGGGTGCGCAGTGTGGCTGACGTCGGGCTGTGGTTGCCAGCGGGCGTCGATCCGGGCCGGCCGGGCAGCGGGACTGCAGGCTGGAGCCGGGAGTCAGCGCGGTGCCGGCCAGGGCCGGGGCCGGACGCTGGAGGGGGCAGAAGGTCTGCGAGGTGGTGCTGGGGGGACCCCGAGGTCCGGGCAACAGTAGAGGAGACTGAGGGCTCGGGACCTGTTGGTGCGCATGTATCTGGGATGGGGCCCCTGGAAACGAGAGGATCCCGGGGCCAGGACTGGGTAGACTGGGTGACTAAGGCCAGCTACTGGGGGGATTCAGCAAATGGGAAGACCGGGGATCCAAGGGCAAGTATAGCATAGTGGTTGTCTAAAACCAGCTACTGGAGGGATCTATATTGTATATATGTCTATATACACATATATATGTATATATATTTTCCACTAATGGACCTTCATCCTAATCAGCCAGAAAAGGGAACAGGATGAGACCATTGGTAGCATTTTCATGAACGCTGTGCATTCTATCTGTGTGGCCAGCCATGTTGCCAGCCATATGTATGTATATATTATATATATATATGTGTGGGTGCCTTTTGGGATTACATGCTCTGCCTTCCTCCTAGCTGGACCTGGGAACAGGGAGCTGCAGCAGCTTTGCCCCTATCAGGCTACCAGATTCAGCAGCTCCTCAGTGAAAATGATTTGAGAGTGTTTTTAAATCCCTAATTTCACAGTTTCACTGATAGGAAAAACAAGATAGTTCATGGCGTCTTAGAGCTGATTACTGAAAATTGAATCCAGTCACATCTACATGTGTTGCAGCCACGGTTAAGATGCCTGATCTAAATTCATTTTTAGATCTCACAGTTGAGTGATTTTCATCCCCACATGCAAGCAATGATTTTTTTTTCCCCCATTCAGCTGGCTAAAGATGCCCAAATAATTTTATCTCTATTTCTGTACTGAGGTACTCAGTATGTATTTTATTTATTTATCCCAGGGATTTCATAATCTTTCTTCCATTTTTATAGTCAAATAAAATAAGCACAGATGAAATTCTGAAAATTCATTAGGGTTAGCCATAGAAATAAAGGAATAGCAGCTAGAGAAACTGAAAAATTTAAATGACTTTAAATGACTTCGAGAAAGCCACTATAAATGTCTCTGTGTTATTCACTCCTGATCCTAGTTCTCCATATTGCAGTGCTGCTTAGAGATGGCAGCAAATGTGATTTCAGCTGCAGGTATAGCCCAGGACAAGCATGGAAGTTTACAATGCAAGTTAAGGCCTTATGCTTGTTGGCCAGTATGGAAACTAAATTTTCTCAGTGTAGGAGGGACATTTTCTAACAACCATGAAACATTTTGCTTTTCTTTCTCGACCAAGCCTGACTGTGTAACCTATCACCCATACAGCAGTGTATTTTTTGCTATTGAATAAAAGCTGGAGAAAAGCCTGTTCCGTGCACTGATCATTATTAACTAGAGGAAGAAAAAGGTTTTAACGTAGTGCCAGTTGATGCAGCACTTCCATGAATTCTGCAGTGCTCTCACACTCTAGACGAGAAAAAAAAAAATCAGTGAACCAGTATTTAAAACCACTGCTCTTACTCACAGATGTGCCTGCAAACTAATGTTTTATAACGGTTCCAGTTATTGTAATCAAGAAAAGACATAATGGATTTGACATTCACACAGTTTCAGCTGCACATCTGGATGCACTTGAAACATGCTTTACTCAGCCATCCCACACTCTGCTCACTATAGAATTGCCTTTCATCACCTGCACTTGAACATTTTTCATAGCAATTGGGCTAGCTGCTTACTCAATGAATACTTACTTTGTTTTCAGACTCTGCTCTGATATGCAGTTCACTCACATAGTTCTTGTCAGCACAGGATGCTCATAAGCACACTTCTGATGAGTCACCTCTATAAATTTATTCTCTTGCAATATATTTGCAACCTTGCTAAACTAAGGAAGCGTCCCATGGTGAAAAAGTTAAAAGCTTATTGTACTGTATTCTACTTAAAATAGATGAGAGATCAGCTGGTAAAACAAGGATTTGGGAACACTTTAAACAAAAAATTAAAAATAAGTAGTAGAAGCAGAAATGGCTGTATTGTTTGAAGCTCTCATAAAAGAACTACATGAAAATGAAGTACCTAATTTAAAGACTGAGTAAAAGACAACATATTAAAATATCTCTTTGTACGTTTGAAGATGACAGTATGGAAAAGAAAAAGAACTGTTAAAGGTGATTCTTAAGTGAAACACAAATAACACTCAAGGTACTGCTGTATGAAGGGAAAGAGATTTCTGTACAGGTAGTATCAACTCAGCTTAGAAAGGAAATGCTGTATTATGCTGATGACAACTTTACTGGAGAGCATCCAGGAAAAAAAAAAAGACTTTGCAAAAGCTCTCTATCTTGGGTTTCTACCTTGAAAAGAATATGTGCAAAGGTGTGCCTGCCTGGTTCCCCAAAGAAACCATCAGTTTTAAAGAAAAATGTCCCCCTAGGTTCTCAGAGAGATGAAGAATGATAGAATGCTTTGCAAATGTATTTTGTGCGTTCAGTGGCAGAAAACCCTAGAGAAAATTAATTTTGACTTGTAATTACAGATTCTCTTCCCCTGTCCTCCTAAATAAGTAAGAGTCATTTCTTTCGCAGTGGACTGCTACAGATGTGCACAGTGGTGGCAGAACAGGTTTTTTCCTCTGTAAACGGTTCCAGCTAAGATTCAATCTGACAGCTGTTCTAAGAATATTCAAAGATGTTAAGAGTTCAACTAAAAAGAAAAAAATCTTATGAACTCCAGCCACCGGGCATAGTAGAGCAAATGAAATAGACAATTAACAATACTGAGGAAGTTACCAGATGGTAAAAGACGAAACGGGATTTGCTGAATCCCTTAGTTCTAACACTGCTTCAAACCTTTCTAGCTACTCCCAAAAGGAAAACTCCCATTGAGGTAATGACAGGCTGAAGCATATACATGTCCAAACATCTGATATGGAATACTAGTGCTGCCAGATACAGGGGGTAAAACATTATGCAAATGTTACGTACATTTCTGAATCCGGTACATTTGTAAGTAGCTTCTGAATTAAAGAAAGCCAAAACTGAAGCAAAAGCTTGTTTTGACAAATTTCAGTGAGATAATACCTGGGAGGGTGGAGATCTGGGAAAGCAATTAGCCTATGCAAATCCTGAACACAGGCTGTGTCACTAATGCAATGGGCTGTAACCAAACTACAGGCAAGGTCAACTCTTTTGCAAATTAAAGTTACTGGAGAGAAGAAAGCAAGAGATAAATTTTACCATTCAAGTCAGCTGAAATTGTGCAAGTAAGGAAATTTTTCAGAACTGTGCAGACCCATCTCCAGTGTATTCAACCAAAGATGGAACTGGGAAGAAAGGTTAATTTTTGCCTCTTCCTTCTCAGTGATTTTTAGAGAGCTGATTTTGTCTCCATAGCAGCTCTTGAAAAAATGGAGGCTGAAATTTATAATAATTGCATCATTCGCAATAGAAGAAAAAGAACAGATATTTCTTGATGATACTATTTTGGGAGTGCATAGGAACTATTTGATTAAATTTATAGGATTAAAAGCTTAAGTTCCATTCTAAAGATGATTTGAAATAAGAAACCCACGTTGACCCCAAGATATGAGCTGAGAACAGAAGACTACCAAGGCCTAGCTACAGAGAAAACAAAGTATTTCGAAGAATTGACCTTAAAATAACTCTACTAAATATCTTAATCAATGATTAATTCATTAGAATTATTCATAATGATGTAATTGCCTGAAAGAAATACACAAATACTATAATTTTATAAACATAATGGGAATAAAAGAGCCTTAACAGTGAAATTCTTTTAAGTTTCAAGATGCTAAGTCATATGAATTGGTGGCTAGCCTCTTAGCCTAACTGTCCCCAAGATTCAGCTCCTAAACTGAAAGAATGTGAAGATCCCATTGCAGCTGCATCTGGGAAACCCAGGCACAGTTTAGTGCCAGAATATTTTTCCAGGGGAGATCTCATCTTTTATTACATAATTGCTAATATAAAACTGTCCTATTAGAAATACTATAAGTGGGTGTACTTAATTAATCACCATGTTTCTGGGAAGACCAGGGTTAACCCTTAGAACAACTTTCAGATTTTGTGGTTGCCTAAGCCAGTCCGATCTTGTTCTGTGGTCATCTGTCATTTCTTTGGCAGTTTCTTGCCTATGACCTGTTCCTTGATTCCTCTTGTATGCCATCTCATTCAGGCTGGGTCAAAAGGAGAAAGGAAATTCATCCTGAAGGAAAAAAAAAAAACACAGATCCCAAGAACTGAAACAGAAATTTACTGAGTGCAGCAATATCAGTGTAGAATCATAGGGCTATAAGTAGGATTGGGAGATATTAATCATGTTTTGCTGGGGGAAGATTATCTGTGGTACTCTCTGTGACTAAACTAATTACAGGACTAGCTCCAAAAAATTTTGAAATGTTGATATATCTTGTTCAAAGAGGCACTTGGAGTGGAAACATCTTTTTCTAGGTGCCTCCTGAAACAGCACAGTTTACCTATACAGGCTATGTGTTTGTAGTGACAATGCCTTCCTGTGGTCTAAAGAAGACAGCAGCAGGAGAAAACAGTCGGAAAAATCTCTGTCATCATCACCTGTAATATGCCTAAGTGCAATACTTCACTAGGAAGAGTAATAGATAATTAAAACAACCTATGTTTGTTAGTTACCAGTGTCTCACAATATTATAAAGATTGTGCTCTGTTTCTCATGCCCTTCACCAATTTTCAGCTTGTTCTGTGTAAACCTGTGCTAGAGAAAAAAAATCAGATTAAAATGGAAAAATGTTAATTAAATGAAGAGGTTAGATTTTCGGGGGGGGGGGGGGTAAATTATCCTTGAAGTGATCCATTAACTGTGGAATAGTCAAGAAGTTCTAGAAAGCTGTAAGCCTGGAATGTGGTACAAAGCAGTGTTTATTTTATTTAGACAAAATGAACTTAATATTTATAAAATACACTGTGTGAAAACATAATATAAATAAGATAGTTAGTTCCACTGAATCATATAATTTTGACGTTAGCTTAACTATGAAGATGTTAATGAAGTTAAAATGAGTATGCAAAACCCCAAGTGTACTGTGAGCAATGGACACCCCAAACACTCAATTAATTAATATAAAAATGTAGTATTCTAAGGTAAAAGAGTGCTAAAGAATAGCTTTTTATGACAATTTGCCAAGGTGACATTGACATCTGCCAACTGCTCTCTTCGTCTCTGGCAGGCTGTTCTAGTGACCTTGGCAACTGTCATTATTATATAATTTTGAAACTTCCAATAAAGAATAAATTAAAATAGCACATAATTTTTTCCCAAAACATTTCTATATTTTAACTTCAGTAGTTTACCTGTCACTGTCTAGAAAGATGAACCTAAAAACAAACAAACCAAGAAAAGAAATACACTGGGAAAAGTAGTTTTCTTCAGGGTGTTTTCTTCACAGGGCGTTTTCTTCATGAGTTATACTTTCCAGCCTCCTAACTACGCTTTAATCTCTTTATCAGTTGATCACAATTCTCCTGGAAGCATTGGGAGAAAATGAGACTTTTTGTTTACAGTGACAATAGCTCAAACAGAGCAGTAAGAAACCTCAATTCTTTCCCAGTAGTTGCTTTGATTTACCTGAGAATTATGTTAGCTCTGCCAACGGCTGCATTTAAGTGCTTACGTGCAGGTGGTTATCCATCATGAAGTCCAAATCCTGTTCAGAGTCACTGCTTCCCAGATGATATCCTCCAAGCTCTAAGCAGAGACTGTAGTCTTTGAAGATATATGACTATACATTTGCCTGTATTAGAACAAATACTATTTACTTGTAACCCGCTTAGCAAGTGAGCTGTGTCATTCCTTGAGAGGAATGCTTGACCTGATACACTCATTTGAAATCCAGCCCCTGCAAAATGAGTTGCATTGAATCATGGTGCCAACTAGCAGTCGGAAATTGATGACACATTTAGTTTCCTAGGATCTTGTGCAGTCAAATATAAGTTCAATCAAAGTCAACAAGCCTTGAATAGAAAGGATGAGAAATTCTTCATTTAAATGAACTCTGCTTTGTATTTACTTGACTTTTTGGTCTTTGTGAACTCCTAGGTCTCAAAAGCAATGCTGTAAACCTATGTGCAGTGCATCATTATTACCACTTAAGTAATCTATCAGCATGTTCTTCAGTTTAGGTCTTAGTCTTAGTTTCACAGAATTACAAAAAAATGTTGTCAGACCCCTGATGATGAAAGTTGATTGAACTATAAAGCTAAAATAAATTTCAGTTGATAAAGTATTTGAATGTTTAATTTCAGACAGGCCTGCACATTTGCAGATGGGAGAGAAGCCTTTGATTCCAAAGTCATTTATTTATTTAGTTAAGCCCACATTGTTATGTGGCTGTATTTGAAAGGATATAACCACAGCACTTCTCTGTCTTAAGTTTGCTCATTTTAGAAGTCCATGCACATCTCTCTGCCTGACAGTCTTGCAGTGTCTGCCTAGATGAAGTATGTGCTCACTGTCCCTTGTTCTTTTCTTCTCTGTGGCAGAGAGCTCCCTTTTGAAACCTCTTTCTCTCTGTTCCTGTGTTTTGGGTTTTTGTTGTTGCTGTTCTTAAGGCCTGGAAGCATGTTTTATCAATTGACAGTGAAAGTAAATAAATGGGTTTCTTCCTTTGATGTAGTAAGAAAGGGCTAACCCAAGCTCAGTATATCGGAGTGACAACTTTGTTCTTGGGTAGCATAGTAGTACAATGTACTTCTTTGTTATACAAGTAAGCTGCTTGATTAGGCGAACTTCACACAGTTTTCCATCCCATTTTAGCTCCAGACAAATTCCCATTACTATTCTTATTGTAGTGGGCAAGGGGAAAAATACCTATATATGTATGTATGCACGCATGCATGTATGTATGTATGCATGCATGTATGTATGTATGTATTTTACATATATATAAATATATATATATATATATAGAGAGAGAGAGAGAGAGAGAGAGAGAGAGAGAGAGAGAGACATATATATGATCTAAAATAATACTAGACGGAATACAAAAAAAAAAATTTCGCAAAATCAGAAACCAAAGGAAACTCAGAGATACTAAAGGCCGAAAGCAGTTTGTGCAGTTTACAATTGGCTGTCTTTATGCATTCTTGTGTTAATAGCACTCTCGTATTCTCACAGGGCCTGTCCTGGTGCAGGGCCCAGAATGGGTGGTGCTCATTAATGAGCAAGTGTTCACACTTGCTTATTCCTGATTGGTCCATGCGTACTTAGTTACTGAATACCATTAAACCTCTGTTCATTGTGTAAAATTAGAACATACAACTTTTTCTACAATGCTCAAAATTGTTTAACAAAATTAATTTTTACTACATAAACTGATAGACCCTAATATGGCCTGTTCTGTAGTCAAAACACTAATTCTCATTAACTTTGTTTACACAGTTTTTAATTTAGCAAAACTGGGTGTCCAAGCTCAGAAAATGGAGAACAGACATTTAGAGTACAAGTCAGTCACAGAATCACAAAAGGGTTGATTGTTCTGTTTGATATATAACATAATTGTTCTGTTTGATATATAACATTTTGACTGCAAATGAAAATCTTGATCACCTAAAATACAACAATATTCATTTAAAGCCAAGGCATTACTCAAATTAAGTCATTAAAGCAAAGGCCAGATTTTAATTTGTGCATGGTCATTTTGAGAGAAGTTGGTGAATGTTAATATCTCTCAATTGCAGATGTGTAAATGATTTCTAAATTCTGGATTTTCACATGGTGCATCTTTAACAATTGTCATATTACACATGAGAGTGTATTTCAAGATGATTTGACTACATTTCCATTTATCTATTGTTTTTATGACTGCATCGACATGATTCAGCTAGCTGAAATAAATTCATATGCATAGGGCTATATATGAATTCCATATGAGCATTTTGCCTAAAAAGTTTTGCATGTTGGAGCCCAGAAGAGTAATACAGTACAGCTAGTAGGTTCAGTTAACACAGGTGCCATTGCCTTAATAGACTCTGAAATACAGCTGGATTAAAAAGCCATAGCTACTACCAGTCCTCCTCATCCATACCTTTGCATCAGCAAAACCTGTTCATATAATCAAAGAGCTCCTACACCCTGAATGGATATCACATGCTCTTTCTGTGGCTCACTGTGATAGGCTTTTAGACCAAATCCACCATGAAAAGAAAGTTGCATCACAAAATAAATGGGTCATGATCTATTAGTATAGAAATTTAATATTCATATAAAACATTTTTATAAATGAAATTCTAAGCATCTGTTTCCTCTGGCTTCTCCTTTTAATCATTTTTATCTTTGCACTTGTTGTAGATAAGTCAATTAAGAGCTAATCTGCATGAGAGGATAGCCAGCATGCACAAAATAAACAATTTTTCACAGAATCACAGAATCGTTTAGGTTGGAAGGGACCTCTGGAGATCATCTAGTCCAACCTCCCTGCTCAAGCAGGGACCTCTAGAGCAGATTGCCCAGGATCACATCCAGATGGCTTTTGAATATCTCCAGGGAAGGAGACTCCACCACCTCTCTGGGCAACCTGTTCCAATGCTCTGTCACCCTCACAATGAAGAAGTTTTTTCTCAGGTTCAGATGGAACTTCCTGTGGTTCAGTTTCTGCCCATTGCCTCTTGTCCTGTTGCTGGGCACCACAGAAAAGAGGCTGGCCTCATCCTCTTGACACTCCCCCTTCAGATACTTGTACACGTTGATGAGATCGCCTCTCAATCTTCTCTTCTCCAGGCTGAACAGGCCCAGCTCCCGCAGTCTTTCTTCATAGGAGAGGTGCTCCAGCCCTCTAATCATCTTGGTAGCCCTCCGCTGGACTCCCTCCAGGAGTGCCATGTCTCTCTTGTCCTGGGGAGCCCAGATTTGGACACAGTACTCCAGGTGTAGTTCTCCCCAGGGCTGAGGAGAGGGGCAGGATCACCTCCCTACACCTGCTGGCAACACTCTGCCTAATGCACCCCAGGAGACCATTGGCCTTCTTGGCCACAAAGGCACACTGCTGGCTCATGCTTCACTTGTTGTCCACCAGCACTCCCAGGTCCTTCTCTGCAGAGCTGCTTTCCAGCAGGTCAACCCCCAGCCTGTACTGGTGCATGGAATTATTCCTGCCTAGGTGCAGGACCTTGCACTTGCCTTTGTGGAACTTCAGGAGGTTCCTCTCCGCCCACCTCTCCAGCCTCTCCAGGTCCCTCTGAAGGGCAGCACAGTCTTCTGGTGTGTTAGCCTCTCCTCCCAGTTTAGTATGATCAGCAAACTTGCTGAGGGTGCACTCTGTCCCTTCCTCCAGGTCATTGATGAATATATTGAACAAGGTGAAATATATTTTCAAGGTGATTGGACACCGGAGTGATAATACTGAGACATTTAGTAACAGCAAGCCTCATTCTTTGCATAATATTATTATAATGTTCTAATTATTTGTTATATGATAAAATGGTAATTTTTTAAAAGTATGATAGGTTTCTTGAGAACCATTTCTGTGTAAAAAAAATTACTAAATTCTAGAGCTTTTGTTGAAAAGCATTCTTCAGCCCAGAAGTGGAAGATTCTTACAAATAAATACAAACACCTGAATATATTCTTAATTAGATAAAATGTAAAGGTATAATTGGCATTTACATAACCCTTATCTTATCTTGGGATCAATGAATGGACTATATGACCTTTCCAATTCCCTTATAGCTCCATTTTCTGTATTTCTATTTGTTTCTAACAATAGGTAAGATTTCCCTGGTTAAACATAAACTGTAGATTTTGTATTCCTACACAGAAGCAATGTAGATGTCTAGATCGAGAAAGTCAGTTTGGGCTCCCTTTGTTGCTGGTGAGGAGAAATAGCCCTAAACAGATTCCCTAAACACTCCAGCAGGCTGGATACTGTGCTAGATGGAATTTTTTCTGAGTGAATATTGTCAATCTTATGATGTAAATGACTGAAGTTGCTATGGCCTTTTAAAAAGAGCACGCTGGGAGAAATGTGCATGAGACACATGATTTGAGAGTAATATGTGAATTAAAGAAGTTTGTGCTAGTGAGGCACAAACTCATGTATATGTAACAGCTAGCACATGTGAGAACAATTCCTCCAAAATACAAGGTTGACCTAACGTGGTTCAGTGTGAGGTTTCAGCATAGGGTGAACACCTTTTGTTCAGAAGGTCCAATGTGCCACCAAGCAGCATTGCTGTCAACATACTGACATAGTGCTAGCTGATAAAGTCTTTAGGAGTCTATTTTTCTGCTGTTTGGCATACTAAGCTGGGCTCAGTAGCTTAGGTATAATGCTCTGCTGAGGAGCTATGCTGCCCCTGTTTCTTGAGATTACTCTGTCGGATGTAACTTCCTGTAGAAACATACACCACTTTTACAACTACAAGATTTACTTTACGAGACTTTTACAATGTTGCAAGATTAATTTAAGTGTGCAAAACCAAAGGATGTCAAACACAGTTTATTTTCCATCAGCCAAGCACAACACTCTGAACTACAAAATGGTAACATTTGGTATGCTTACTGTAGAAATAGGAAACATCAGCAGCATCTAGCTACATTAGCTTACAGTTCCAAGCTACTCAGGCTTAAAGATGAACTTTCTGAATTTGGAGGCTTAAGTGAAGTCTTCAGTGTCAATCTTGTATGTGTTTTCTTGCTTAATATAGACAAGAGAACATAACTTCTGAAGCTGCTATATAATCTAGACCATGTTTTTTTATGTTTTTCTCCTCAGAGACTCAATACATCCTAGCTATATCAGTGTTAAGTATTTAAATTAAAATGTGAAAAGCAGTTAAGTACCAAATGTAAGCAACTAAATTGTGCAAGAATTCAAAAATGTTAATAATATAGTTTCGAAGGCATAACTGAATCTTAGCAAGAGTCCAAAAAAAAAAAAAAGACCACACGCTTGAAATATTATGTATGTATTCAGAATTCAAAAATAACTCAAAAAGATAAGTGATAGTATTTTTCTATCTCATATTTTAAACTGTTTTTTCACATTTAGCACCAGCTTCTGTGTATGCACATACACAGGAATATATCCATTGACTAGATTAGATATATTAGATCATACGATCACTTCTGATATCCATACTGTTATTGACGTGCTTTTCAAGGGTTCTATGTCCACATATACATTATAATCATAACGTTACAATTCTGAATTTTGGCCATCTGGTAGTAACTCAGCAACTTATGTGCACTCCCATGTAGCTCAAAGGATTTCATTGAGCAATAATTAATCTTCTAAATTACAATTTGTGCAAAGCCTAGGTTTCTAGGTTTGGCAGTTTCAGTTCCTAACATTCTGATAATTATACATCCATTTTCCCATGTCTAAGAAGAGCAACAGTAGTCTTATACAGGTTAAGACCTACAAGATTAAGAGGAAAAGCTAAAGGTAACAAAGCATGAAGTATAGAAACATAGAAAGAGCTTCACCAAAGAAATTAGTTCAGCTACGATCCAATTTGTCATGTTGGAATTTTTATACTTTTACTAAAGCTCAAAAGTTCTTAAGAGTAAGGAACAGCTTTTTGTGATTTTGTTATGGGCATGCTCTGTGAGCATGGTCAATTCTTTTGGCCTTGCTGCCACAGTCTCATCATCAGTAAACCAGTGATAATGTAGCTACCTGGCAGAAATATCCTAAGGATTCATTAATTTATTGCACAGCATGGAGATAAGAAATGATACTCAGATGCTAAATATTATTACCAATGTAATGTTTAATCTCCATTCCATTGCAACAGTGAACATATAAGTACTGCACTTGTAAGTGCAGTAATCTTTCCCTCTTCAGTTAAGCCAAGTAGTATTGTAATGGTAAAAGCTTAACCTCAAAGTGGTGTATTAGTTTTGCATAGTTTAACCACTTCAAGTGTGATCTAATTGTATTACAAAGGGTAGTTTAATGCAAGGGACTCTCTGAAAAAGGACTGAGAAACTGCTTGGAAGTGGGTTATGGAGGGATGGTATAACTCAAGCAGCTAAGCCTAGATACATCACAACAGGATATTTGTGATTTCACGTCAGTCACATAAAGTGATTCGTGCCATGAAAATATTAAAACGATAAAACATTTGATATAGCGTCTGAGATGCGTAGTTGGTGCATATACTGACTGCAAGGCATTAACAAGGACATTCCAGTGTGTGCTTAGTACATGGGTAAAGTAATTAAGCATTTTAGAAAGGTGTTCTAGACACAAGGCAAAAGTTAATAATATGCAGAAGAATCTGTGGCACTAGCATAGTGAGTGTTATAGGGGTTGCTTTTCAGGATTAAGATAGTTACAGAAAATGGAGGCAAGGACGCTAGAAATCTTCACTAATGAGCATATATATAACACAAACATAGCAAAACATAGCACGCTGTAAGCAGATTGGTACCACACATTAGTGATTAATATCCAACTGACTCACTTGAATGGAACAAGTCAGCATCCAGATGCTGTCCTCTTCAATGGGAGAGGGAGGAACTTGATGCTTAGTTCCTCTCTCTCTCTTCTTAAAGTGTGTAAGCATAGCTACTGTAGGCACCCTGTCCTGGTTTTGAATCAAAGCTTTTAATAGCAACAGTAGTTCCATTTCAGTATGAATAATATGGGAAAGTAATATAACAAAATTCAGTGTATGATCTTATGGTACGAGAAGATGCTATTTGCTTACAAAATCTTTAAGCAAGTTGATTTTAGCTGGTCACACTCATTTTCACATAGATTTTGTTCATTTACACTCTTACACCCACATATTCATGAGCATAAAGATATTCATGTCCAAGTGGTGTGGTCAGAATTGCTTGTGTGCAATAAGAGGATTGTCTCTTGGATTCTTCTTGAATGACAATGATGAACCAGTTTTTTGACAGAAGCTCTTATACTCTTTAAAAGTCAACAGCTGTTATGGGGTGGTCCTTTGCTTCAGAATCTTAATTACTCCAGGCTCCATAAACCTTAGACAAGTTGTTGCTCAGAGTTCTTTTCTTTATGAATGCATGTTTAGAATATTTGCATACCTATGGCTGTAGCCTGTTTTCTTGGTAGGCTAACCGGAAAATAAAAGATGTATGTGATGTACTGTAACCTTGTTGTCATCCTCCCATTGTTAGGATGCATAATCTTCCACTGATGAGTCATCTGTGGTGTGCTCTTGCCAGAGAGCACACCTTCTGATCTTGATGGAAATAGCACATTCCTTAGTTTTGCTGCTTAGAACAGCATTGCTGAGAATGGCATTGCATTAGAACAGCTGTTGCCTGTGCAAGTAGGTCAACGCTAAGGCTTTGGTAGTGTTACAGATGGTTTTGGCAGTATACATAGAAGGGATATCAAGAGGGATTATATTCATATCTTTGCACTATTTTCTGCTAGATCAATTAGTAATCATGATTAATAATACAGCTTGATTCTGTTAAAAATAACAACTTAATGAATGAAAGGTGTTCTAAGAAATGTTGGTTGCGACCAGTGTCTCCCCCAACTTGATCCCCTGCCATGGAAAAGGGAATTTAGAATAGGAGCCATTTGTGGGCAGTAGAAAATGACTGTATCTTGAAATGCCACAAATCAAATTCTCTGATTGGCTTTTGAATCACAGTAGTCTTGAAATCTGATTGCAATCTGTGCAACAGAACAGCTAGTAGCTACTGGGAGAAGAAAACTCTGGAAGGAGCAGCCAGAAACTCATTCCTCACTGTTAACTTTCTTTTCCAAAAATAAACTGTCTGATCTTTTCACGAAATCTCATTGTCCATCAAACTTTGAGTGTGAAGCCACTTCTTAGAAACAAATTCAAACGAGCACCTCTGGACCAATTTGATCCAAGAAAACTGGCAGCTGTCTGAAAAGCTCTTGGAATGAATTCTGGACAATATTGGAGATAAACTGATATAGGATTTAAATCATAATGAATTAAATGGTGAGAATATAATTATTGGTAGTCAACATGATTTACTGGAATATAAATCTCATCAAGCAAATCTGATTTCACGGTCAGTCTTGATAAGATTATGGATTTGGTAAGTGGTGCTGAAATTTCACAACATATTTGACTTAACAGCATATGACATTCTAATGAAAGGGCTGAATCACACAACAAGTGGATCACGAACTGGCTAATAGACAGATGAGCTATTGAATTTTCTTGTAAATGGTGCTCTGCAGAGATCAGTATTAGGCATGGTCCTGTTCAACATTTTAATCAATGACTTGATAATAAATATAAATCACTACTCATAAATGCCCTGGAAGGCGCACAGACCATACCTGTGGAATGCCTGAAAAATAAAAAGAGATCGTAGTGGATTGTGAACTTACAATGTTGTCTCAGAGCAATGCACTAGCAAAAATGTGAACTGTATTGTTTCCCCTCTACACATCTATTCCTATTGGTCTGTCCTACATGCTATTGAAGTCATAGTTAGGAATAATTAAAGGACTTTTTTCTTTTTTATGAAGATTTCTGCCCCCGCCCCAAAACCCAACAAAACACACACTCCAGAACAAAACTCTAAAAAAGCAATTGATTCCCCCAACTTTCAGATGTTTTTTTCATTCTAAAGGGGAAAAAAAATTCACCATCACAGAATAGGAGCATCATGTATTGTGATTAATTGCTGAAGCAGAATATGAGGTGAAATAGTAGATCTTCTCCCTGTAGAAATGAGCACCTTCTTGAAATATTCACTTTGGTGCTGTGCTTTAGCCATTTACAGATTCTCAGTATTGGGCAAGCTGGTAAATATAAATGGCATATACAGGATTCTAAGGTTCCTGTGTAAGTAAGTGGGTAGTTTTCTTCTCAAAAAATAGGAAAAATACTGTTGAGTTATTTTTGTGGAGACAGAGCAGTATTTAGGAGCTTCAAGGTTATAGGTGTTTGCTAGACCCTGCTACCCCACAATCTGACTTTTTCCACCCATCAAAATTATTTTAAATTTTCACAGTTTAGTGAAATCTGTTTGAAAATATGTTCTTGAACTGAAATCCAGAGTCTGTTGCTTTAAACTCTTGCCATTGTAAGTAGAGTGCCATAAAAATGTATTAGCTAAAAGGAATTCAATAGGTTTATTTCACTTTTTCTTTGGCCCGGATCTCTCATCACACTTAAATCTGAACTCACAGTATGCTAAAGTAGTTCATTTAAAAGAAAAATTTAAGAAAACAAACAAAAAGCCTTTTTCTAAAGCTATTTAATGCTCTGGACAGCAAGTGGTGCTGGTGCTGTACATAGAATAGTTAAAAAAAAAAAGAGAGAAAGAAGAAAATCCATATCTAGAAAAATTGTGCTCTGTCTCAGGCATAATGCATGTCTGAAATCAACAGTGGTATACAAACTGCCTGAATATCAAGCAAGTAAAGATATTAAGGGAACTCTAGCTGGAAAGCCAAATTTAAATTACCATTTTTGTTTGAGTACTCTTGAAGTTTTAAGTAATCCACAAGAGAATTGTTCATTTTTAGTATTTCTCATGTTAATCCATAATGTATGCAAAATCATAAGTAGCAACTGGGAGATCTTAATTAAATCACCAGCTTACAGTTTCATTTGGCAGAAATCCTGCTCCAATGGACAAAATATATATATATATATATATATATTAACTTAGATAACTAAAAGGAATGTTTTTTTGTACTTATAGTTCAAACTAATACTCCTACTTAACACTTTTAATTTTGATTTTTTCTCCTAGTACTTGCGTAAATGATTGATTAGGATGTAAAACAGCTTTGTTTTTGCTTTTATTGTATGCTGACTTCTTATGTTCATAAGCATTGGAACAAGAATTAAATATTTGTATGTAGATATACTGAGATACCCATGGGAACTGTTTTAGTGGCACTAAAAACATTTTTATACAAAATATATCCTATTTATCATGCATAATAATTTGATGTCTTGCTGTTTCATACACTTACATAGTAAGGTATCAGATTTCTGCCTGCAAAAGTTTTATCAATGTTATTTATCTGTGATTTGAAATGGATACAGCTGAAGGGAAATAACATTTCTTTTTTCTTTTTTTGGGTATACTGCCCTGTCAAAAAATGAATGGTATGATGTCATTCCCAAATGTCTAAAAAAGGCATTTCTACATGCTTTCGTGTATTTTGGTCCATGCTTATTGCTGTTTCCACACACTAGGTTTTTTATTGTTTTTATTATTTTTATTTTTTTTGTCTACCTTTGCAGATTTCGCCTGCAAAAAAGACAAATTTTCTGGGGAATGGAACACTGAGCATGAAGGTATAACATATGTTCCCAAAGACAAAAACTATGCTTCCCTACTTTTTCGTACACTCTTCAAATCCATGTTGATTGCTGTGTAAGGCCATCATAATGAATTTTTTACCTCTAAAACTTTGTACAGATGAAGTCCCTTCTAAAACAATGATGGAAGAAACATAGATAGGACTTCAGTTTTTTATGGAGACTTGATTCAGAGCCATCAGCCACTGAAAGTTCAAATGGAAAACCCAATGGTGAAATTTTAGGGGAGATTGCATCCTAAAGATGAGGAAAACTAATAATTTATATTCTTCCTAGGTTCTCCATTGGACAGGACACTACAGAGCAGCATAGAAGAAGCCAGGATACCAGTTCCCAAGCTAGAGATCAAGATCCTGAGAGAGATTTTTGAAGCTTATAGTTAGAAATAGAAATAAGGTTATAGGCTTTGAACTGTGCCTGAGGATGCAAAAGAAAGCATTATACTGAACCTGTTAGAGCAGAATAGTTCAGCAATCAATGTTGTAAAGCCTGATAATTAGCATCTAAGTCTGTCCTTTTGCGCTACTTCTTCGCATAGCAAAAATTGTCTTAATTGGAAGTGGTGAATTTTCCTTGTGTGATGTAAAGAAAGCATAGAAGCTGTGCTTTGTGAATATTTTCTGAACTCCAGATTTTGGGACATTTTCCTGAGGTTGTCCTCATGTCTTATGCCTAGGTAGCCATAAGAGGACTCTTGTGCCTTATCCTTCTACTGAAGAATCTGAAAAAGGGATGCAGACCTGACTGCTTTGTAGTTACTAAATCAGTTCCACCTTCCTAAATTTCCCCTTAAGGACTGTTTTCATGATTGTGTGCCACTGCTGCAGGGCAAAGAGGCCGAAGGGAATCCTTCAGATTAAGTCCTGTAACTATCACTATTCATCCAATAAGGACATAGATTCCTGTCTTTTCTTGGATGTATCTGTCTTGGGTTATAGTAAGATTGGTTAAGAGAGATGAAAATATATAAGAAAGAAAGCATGAACAGATCAGACCTGTGAGTAAATAAATATATGTGTGTGTGTGTGTGTGTGTGTATGTGTATATATTTAATACATATGGAATTTGCATTATAGATTGTGCTTATCATTCGTACTCTTTCATTTCCAACTGATTTTCTATATTAAATTTTCACAGAAGGAGGATGAAACATCCCACTTTGTCAACATCCAAAAGTTTTAACAGAAAATATCTCCTAGGCGTGCTTAGATATGTTGCTTGAATGAGCAGGTAATCAAATGAAGCAAATATCTCACAATCAAAATATAAACAGAAATGACCAAAACTGACTACTGAGTCATTTCATGAATAAATTACATTGAAAATGAACTGTTTGTTGAGAAGAGGCAATCCTAATCAGTTTTCACTATATTAGCTTGTGCCACATTTTATTTGCTGAATTCTGGCTTGGTTTTCTTTTGTAGTTGGACTATGAAACTTCATATTAAAAAATAAGTAACAAAATTAGCAATGAATAGTGGGAGTGTCTCCTGTTCAGTTTTCGTTTGTATTGAGTTGGTGTCACAATATGACTACTTTTTTTTCCAAGTACTTTTTTCATAGTAAAAAAAGCAATTTTTCAAGGTAAATAATGTTGATGATCATTTTCCTGTCTTTCTAATAGATGACTAACGTGTTGCCAGATACAGTACATCATAAAACTTTATCTTGAAACTTTATCAAAAAATTATTTTAGTCATGACCACTGAAGTCTTAAATAGTCCCATTTCCTACCTACAGTTTACCACAGAAAACTCAAAGGAGTAAAAGCTGCTCAGGATAGTTTTGGCCAAAGTTTCTACGCTAGAAGCTTCTGTTTTTCCTCAGAACCATTCCCAAAACACCAAAAAGAAAAGAAACCTTCTGGAAAAAATAGCAGGAGACTTATACATGACTCCTTCAGTTCCTTCCTTCAAATATGTTAATCATTTCTCTGATATTAAAGGAGAAGTAGCACACACAGTCAGCATAAAAACAGAAGACCAGGATGAAGCACAGCCTCCTTTTTCAGCCTCAGAGGAAAACTTTCAACTGAAGGACTAGGGAGCAGGAACTAAGGAGTAAGTGAGAGGGAGCAGAGAAAAAAATACCTGGACCAGGTACTTGCCAGCATAAGGAGAAAGCTAAAATGGCATTTTAATTGGATTCTTTAAATATGCAAGTATAAAGAGAGAGAAGGAGAAAGTGCAAATATTGCCCTAACTTGTTAATTAAATAGGAAAGAAAATGGGGGAAAAATGGGAGAGACTAATAGAAGCTGAGCCATACTTCCACAGCAAGAAGGGTAAAATAATATAATACATTGTAGTTTTAGCCTGTGGAAACACTGCTCTACCTAATAATTTTGTGTACTTGTTGTAAAGATGTCTGTCCTACTTTTCTATAGAATTAATGGTTCTGAAATTTCTCCATTCTTATGTTTTTGAGAGGCGTGTATTTGCGAAAATGTAGCAAGTGCAAGCAGAATGACGCTGTCTTCTAAGGAAGTAGTGCATTGACTAACATGTTCTGTCTAAGGTAGCCAAAAAATAGATAAAAGTCACCAGTTAAATCCCTGAGTGTAATGTGTTTTAGTAATCCCATGTCTAGAGTACAGATACAGCATTTACTATAGCTAAATTCTAAAAAAATCTGAAGATGAAGGAGAGCACTTTGACTACCTAACCTAAGCACCTTCACCACACAGATTATGGAATTTCCCTTAAAAATTTAGGAATCAGGCTAATAATTTTTGTTGCAGCTAGCATTAACCACATGATTTGCTGTGGAGATCTGAAGGGGTGGAGAATTCAGTAAACCTTTCGGAAAAAAATGTTCTGTAGTGAAGAAACATCCACTACTGATCATTTCAAATCCACTACAGCTTCATTTTTAAATTCAGACAGAGTGACTGTGATGCCAGACGTAAATGTGTTCATTGTGTTTATTATATGTTATATGTGTTCATTTATTAAATATGTTTATTGTCGTTTTTTTGCCCCAGAGGTCCCAAGCAGATCTTTGAGAAGATGCTGAGGGCTCTGACTCAGAAGTTCAGCCTGACAACCGAAGGACAGTCCTCCTTAATAAATGGTGACAAAGTGTTATAGATCAGTTCTCTTAACTAATATTTTTTCTGTCTGGCCTGATTTTGAATTGCACCTCATCTTTCTTTGCCTTTGGATGTCACAGGGGTTTACATAATTATAGGTATTCCTCATATTAGATTTTAATATTGCAGTAGGACCTTGGATGGTTCAGCTAGAGCATGAACCAATATGTTAGGTACTACGCAAACATATAGCGCCATAAATATCAGTGTCTACATCAAAGATCCTTGAGAGGTCTGCTTTGACAGACAAAAATTCCATTATTTCAGAAATACAGCTTTACAATAATTATTTAAAATTGTTCTTTGCAATTGAGCCACTTTAGTAGTGGACTACTTTCTAGAACTAAAAATGAATTGTAAAGAAAGGAGTTCTTATAAGGTCACCTGTAATATGAAGTTAGTCCTAAATATCAAAGACTTTGAAAAAAAGGCTGTAGATGCACAATCCTGTGTAATAAATTCCAGCTCTGTCTTGTTTTATATACCTGTCTAAAGCAATTACTTGGTGTAAAAGGTCATCAGCAAAAGAAGAAACCTGTAGTGTTGATTCTTCTGTCATGTTTGCTTAAGTTTTATACATAAACATGTTATTTGAGAGGGAAAACCATATTTCCCCTCTCTAACTTTCAGATTCAATTTGTTGTACAAAACTTAAGCTGGACTTATTTTCCCTTTGCAGCGGCAGTAAAACTTGAAGAATAATCAAATAGACACAGAAGATGATCAAGGACTTGATTCGAAGTACCACATGCCCTGAGACGTGGAGATGCTGCTGTCGAGCCCCTTGGGTTTTGTGCTCCACTTAGTGGAGCAATACGGTATCGACATACCCGGTCGCAGAACCGCATAAAAGCCAAGCTGTTTTTCAGCTCGCACCTGCTTATTTCCATGAACTAAAAATACTTTAAATAGCAATGAAGCACGGGTTCCAGCTTCAACTTCTGTGTTGGGCACCGCTGGCAGGGCCGGGGCAGCTGTGGCAGGCGGCCATGAGCCGCCTCGGGCCGGTCACAGCCAGTTCCAGCCGGTTTGAGCCGGCGCCCACACAGCCGTCAGGGGAGCGCGGAGAGCCCGGCCCCAGGACCGGTCACTGCACCGCAGAAACCGCTTCACTGCCTCACCCTGCTTTTCTCTGGACCGTGTAGTCTCCTCCAGGGGACAGGGAAGTCGTGTAATTCATAACATTGGGCGTGATTAAGGTGTTTTGGTGTCTGTGTCCACGTGGTCTCTGCACTGTGAATGTGGTCGTTAACGGCCTCAGCTTAAATGGCAGCTCATGCCATGTAAGATAACTGTGTAGTAGCCGGCTGGCCCCCACCTGCCACGTCAGTAGCTGCCGTAGCTATCTGGTTCATCTATTCTTTGTCCTACCAGCGCAAGGTGGGTCTGCTGGGGTGAACGTACTGAGCCCTCGCTTCCTCTGATGATCATAATGGGAAAGCAGACTCCTTTCTCACAAGCAGGCACCTATATATAAACACGTATATTTAGGTGTTTGAATCTGGAAGCAGATTCAGCAGATGGTAAGTGGGAGAATATCTCTGACCCTAAAAAAGTGACTTACTGTGTTTTTATTATTTCATATGTCCTATCAAATGCATCAAGCATAAGTTCTTGGCTGAGTCTACCTTTTTAGTTTTTTATAGCAAGGCAGTTTTTATAGCATTAAGATTTCAATAAAAATTAAGTTCATCCAGGTAAAGTTGCGCTCGGTCCTGAGAGTCTCCCTCAGGATCCTCTGTGCTCTGGTGCTAAGGCTGGGCGTTCAGCTGGAATGGGTCAAGCCTTTATCAACTTGAAACGTTTTTTGATTAATTGGTTTTTGGTTGGCTAGTGTTCTGTTTCAGTCTGTACACTCTGATTGATTCCGACTGTACCTGCCAAATCAAAACACAGACACCGCGATGTCTCTTTTTTGAAGGGCAAATGGCTGTAGACATGGCGATTACAAAGGAAGCTCAGCAAAGCCCAGGGGCCTGCTGAGCTTTCCCACTAGCACCATCTTTGGCACTCATTGTCTTCTGCAACCGTTAAGTTTCTGCATATCTTGAACATCTCCTCAGCCTGATCAGGATTTTACCTGAATCATTCCCCTGAACATAATGGTTTTTACAAATATTTTAATTGAATTTTATCTGAGTGTGTTTTACTTTGTAAGTTATTTGGTCAATACTTGCCTGCAACTTGATACTACTGCTTTCTGGGAACTACTTAACTGCAAAATTCATTAAGCAGAATGACCAAATATGCATGCCTTACACACACACACACACACACACACACACACACACACACACACAATATACAGAAATAGCATAATCACATCTAAGCAATAAAGAGAAGACAGATTTTGAAAAAGCACGTGCATGTTCTCTCTCCACAGATGTGTACAAACTCTCATTTTATAACTAAAATTTTTCATCATTTGTGAAGAGGCAGTATGAAAGGAGGTGACAGTCCAGTCTAATCCTCATGTCCTGGTTTCCCAACAGTAAATTGCATGATCTGTGCCTGTGATGCAGCAGCATAACTTCTTTCCAAGTCTCTGAAATGAAAAAGATGTGGTGCTGTACAGCTATTGGCAAGTATGCATGTCTTTCTGGCTACAGTCCTGCTTTGCAGCCCTGTCCTTACACATGAGCCACCATCAGACAATTACCCTAACACAAGACAATTGGGAAGGGGACAAAGTGGGAGAAGATGAAGTCAGCAGCACCTAAGATATATTAAGACTGACCTTGAATAGGAGGCAGACAAGTTTGGTCTATGCCCACAACTTTCATAACTGTCATTTCAAAATATATGACCATTATGGTGTACAAAAAAGTTTTTCTTTTTTTCCCCTCTTCCTTGGAGGCCTTGGTAGCTGTGGATAAGTGTTCGCAAAGGAACCTTGTTTTACAGATGTCTGTATTCAGAGAACAGCACCAATAACACTTCTAAAAACTCTCTGAAACATTTCTAAAATATCTTTACTTTATAATATGTGAAGTCTTCTCTATGGAATATGCAGTTCTGCAGTATAAAGATTTTATTGTTGCGGGTTTGAGATGAACTGTATAACTCACTTGCAGCTGCACTGTTCATGTTGAATTTACTAACCTCTCTGTGTACACAGTCTATAAAATGTTTAGGGTTGAAAGATGCCTTAAAAACAAACGCTATGACTGTACTTGACCATATACACCATAAAGATAATAGGGGAAGTGAAAAGGTGCTGATGATGTACTTTTTGCAGAATTCTGACCAGTGCAGAACCTCTTCATAAAAAATAGCTTGGAATAAAGGGATCAGTTTTGTTTTTTTGGAAAATAAATAAATAAATGAAGGGAGGTTGTTTGGCAGACATGAAGGAGACAGCCTTCTTTATGATGTATAGCATGCATCAGGCAACTGCCTATAAATCTTTATATATATGTACCTTGTATACTAGTGTAGTAAATATTTAGCTCCTGCTTGCAGCCATATTGGTCTATGCATATATTTTTTACATCTACAGGTATAAGAGGCATGGAGTTGTCAGATACGGTTTACTACTTGGAAAGGATCTACGTCTGGGAGGAGCTGGAGGCTGTCAGGATAGTGATAGGGCCTCACAAATGGCACAAAATATCTCTGCTGAGGCAAATGAGTGAACCCTGTGTCTCCATTGACTAGAATCTGAACTTAGACAGGTAGTTCATATGTAGATGCCTTTGTGTTCACATTTAGAAACAGATTGGGAATCTTAATGTAGATTTGAAATTCTACCCAAACAGTAGATGGAATCTTTTGTTCGGTGGATCAGTTTACCTTGGTTTATAGTAATCTCTCTATATTGTTAAAGTCATTCAAAATTAAGCCGGATATCTCAGCAATATCACTGCGTGGTCTCAAGGATTGCATTACATCCTGAAAGTAAGCAGGATCTTTATAATGGAAATGTTCTGTGCTCATATGCTTGAGAATATGGTGATCCATTGCATTCCCACCACATTTCTCATCAATCAAATTTTCTCTGGGGCACTGGACAGGGTATCCCTTCTTTTATGTAATCTTGATGACAGGCAGAAACAAACATTAAACCTGCAACTGCTAACTGAATTGATGCCAGTAAGAAGAAAGAAACATGCATCATTTCTGATTAAAAATATTGACTCATTGATGTCTGGCATAGAACTGCAAGTAACAGCACGGGCTATATTTTACACAGAAAAGTTACTCAAAGCTTATGCTGTGTTGCATTGTAAAAGTGATGCTTTAAAAGATAGCTAAGAACTCAGTAAGGCTGGGATGCTGAGGACAAAATACTGAAAATACTGACTGAGGCTACAGAGGGTGTATAGCACGCTGAGAAGTTCCTCTCAGTTTAGAAGGTTTAGTCTATACCATTCATCCTTAGGGAGAGAGGAATAAATGTATTGTCATTTTCACTTGGTCTGCAGGAGCTTTGAGGTGTGGAACAAACAACAGTGAAATAGAGAATAGGAACATTTAGGATTCCTGCTCTTCAGTAGTGATTCACTTTAACCCGCTCTTGAGATAACAATGGAAAATGCCTGATAATAGTGTAGCTATAAACTGAGAATGAATATTTTCACAAAAAAAAGGACCAAAACATGTATCTTGGAATGTAGATTGAGACTCACACCAATTCATTGGTTGTTCTCATTTTAGTTCTTATCATCTGAAACATGAAATTACATATTAAGAGTATATTCAGGGAAATTTAATTTCAGATTTTACTTATTAAAGTTTCTGCAATACTTCTGTATGACTCTGGTTCAAAGGAGCTATTCAAAGTTCTTCAAAAGCTATTCAAAGCTCCATTTTATTTTTCACACCCAGTTTATAGCTCTTGTCCTAATTTATTTCATACTGTTCAGACTTTAGATAGAGAATTGCTATTTACCTCATGGATTTCTCTGCTGTGATGTGAATATGAAATTTCACAACTTCATAGCTGTTTACTAAAATTACTTTCAAAGTGAATATGAAGGTAGAATTTATGAGGAACAAAGGCTCAAAAAATATTAACCCCGAAATTGTTCACTAAGCTTGAGGGTCCAGTTTCTGATTTTTAGCTGCTTATGACACTTTTCCTTTCCATAATATAGCTGCGTTAGATGGCAATTGTAACTATTAAACATTCAGCATGGCTGCTAATTTGGTCCTCAGTTCTCAGTGGTCTTCAGAACATGAGAAATACACAATTAGTGTGTACCTGTGAAAATGTTCTTTTACATGACTTGCCCAACATCATGGAGGCAGGCTTCAAAGTGAATTCACTAGGGTGCTATTCAACTGAATTATCTGGCCAAAGATCCTTTTCCCTTCTGCAGTGTCCTAACTCATGCACCGCACACAGTCTAACTTCTGTAAGGGCTGAGGCAATGAGCCTAATTTGCTGCACCGCCCTGTTTTTTGTTTTTTTTTTTTTTGTAGCATTTACTTTGTGCACTAAAAGAGACACAATCTGGCTTAAAATACCATGTCATAAGGTAATTAAAGGCTGAATCTGAATATATATGCAAAGGATGTTAAATTATATTGTCACCTTTTGTTATCTGGATGGATGGATTCAAACTATAGCTGGTGTTTTCCTCTTCACTGCTTGGATGCCATCAAATGTCAAGACATAAAAAATTACAGCCTATATTGTTAAAATATGGCCAAATTACAATAAGCTGAAATGTGTCAAGTAAAATTAAAAGCAAGATGCCCACAGCCAGCCACAGGAATACTAGAGATTCTCCAAGAATTACATTTCCCTGCACACAATATAGCAGGATTTTTTTTCCACACAATTTCCTCCTCCCAATAAATACTTCCTAGTCACATTTGGGAAGATGTTTCTTCTCACTACCTGGATAAACCGCTATTCACTTTTAATTTTGATGCTCTCCTCTTTGTTCTATGGATTTGCCTCACTGTCTTTATATCAATTCTGGAAAAGTTTGGCAAGAAGTGCAGTGGTCTGAGATCTGAGGTACAAGCCTCCTTTGGAGGTGTGTGCCTTTATGAAGACACTGGAACTGAGCGAATTGATGCTATGTTAGGGCTCAGAAATTTTGATTTTATTTCTAAAACTGTCTTATTTTTTAATTATAAAATCAGGAGTTGTATGTCTTCTGCATGAAGTGCTTACAGATGTCACGACAAAAAACATTACGGTGGATGTAGGTATGTCATTGAAAACTAACTTGGTGGTAGATATTCCTGAAACATTTGCTTTTGGCATCATTCAAATGCATATCTTATAGAAAAGAATCAGCTCCTTGACTGAGGACCCCTATCTCAAATTAAACCAGCTGAAAGATTAAGCAGCAGTCTGGAGATATATTTGTATACATATATATATATACATGTATATATTTAACTGAAATCAAAATGCATAGAGGTAGATAAGTGCATAAGCACATTAAAGTATGTACTTGACTGCAAATTCATCCAGCAAGGTCAGTATAGTTATCTTTCACCTTATAACTACATCTTTAAAATGATGTGGGGGGATCTGGATGTGATTAATCCATGATTAATGACTTCTGTCTGATATTGAACCTCCTGCCTAACCAGATCAACCTAGTTCTTTTTGTGTTTCTTTTATTCTGTAATTTAGACTTAGTCTCAGACTCAATGTACATCAGACCATTTTCCTCCTTTTTACAGAGGAATGCATATACATCTGTTGTTGCAGAACGAGA
This sequence comes from Struthio camelus, assembly GCF_040807025.1. Taxonomy (NCBI): domain Eukaryota; kingdom Metazoa; phylum Chordata; class Aves; order Struthioniformes; family Struthionidae; genus Struthio; species Struthio camelus. The sequence continues at coordinate 146,000,265 of NC_090942.1, read as the reverse complement.
GAGGAAAAGATCTGCGGAAATGTTAACTGCCTTTGTGAAGGAGCCCAGTGTACAATTGTCTCTATAAAATAGAATGCTTTGAATTTTACACTGTGTATTTTTTCTTCTTTTCCCTTTATTTAATTGAAAACCTCTAAGTAAATTCTTCCTAGTTAATCAAAATACTCTTTGTGCAATTGCATACAAACTACAATTAATTAACTAAAAGAAAAATCCTAATATCAGCAAGAACAAAATAAAACAGTCATCTTGATAGACTGGAGATAGCACAGACTAAGAAATAATCAGCTATGAATCCTCTATAGTTTCACTGGGAGGAGCTATAAAAAGCACGTTTCCAGATCTTAGTGCCTGATAGTTTGCTTAATAGCCACAATTACAATGTATATATATTTAAGAGCAATCAGAATATTATTTGATGTGAAAATAAACACAGAGGCAAGTTCACTTCTGCCTCTTTGCTGTCATTCTCTTCCTTCTTCAGCCTGGTCTCTTCCAGCCTCACATAAATAAATTCAGTTAGGCCTGTCTCACAATCCCTTGCTATTAGGACCTGTAGGAAAATAGCATTTAGTTTTACCATTTTCTTAGGGCTTTAATTATGTGCAATGGTCCTCTCAGTCAAAGAACAGATCTCAGGTTTTGCTACCAACTAAAGGTATGGAGGTCTTTTGCCTCACAGATTTCTGCATTTCCACTGAACTATTCTCACTTCTAGGCCCATGAGTGTCTTTTTGCTCTCTACTTCCCAAACTGTTTAGAGGGCAGAGGGATAGTAAGTTTGATTTCAGTTCTTCTCTAGTCAAATGGATGGTGAGATGGGTTTGTGTAGAGTGCAAAATACTTGAAGGCAGGCTCCAATTATTATATGCCATTTTCTAGGAAAATAAGATAAAGGCTACAGTCATGGGAAAAAAAAATCATACACTGCAATTCTGCACTGCATGTATCTGCTAGAGGCAAACAAAATCTAGTGTACTGCCGCTGTGGTACTGAGGAAAGACTTATTCTTCAAAAAGAAAGAAGAAAAGAATCCTGACAAAGCTGTAGTATAGTGAGGCACAGAAAGTGAACATTACACTGCTCAGCTCTCTAGTATAAACAACAAGTGTACAAACATGTTGACAGTTTGCTTTTACACAGGCCATAGGACACAGTTATTGCTTAGGTCAATAAATCAACTGGTAAACAAGTAGCAGGAGGAAAGCAGGTGAGCCAGCCTGTATTCAGTGCTTGATGGGATATCATTATGTGTTGTTAAATGTTTAATATATTTTGATGTAATTGCAAGAGATTCCCATGGAAAGGTAGGTTTGTTTTCTATTATTAGTTTAGAGTTACAAATGTTGAAACTGTTGACATTTTACCCCCTTATTTTTTTTTGTTAGAAGGAGTTTAGCAAAGGCCCATGTTTTTCAAATCATTCTTGACATGGTCAGAAATAAGAGTAATTTCTTTCAGGTGTGATTTTTTAAATTTTGTTTGACAGGACTTCTTTTCACTGAGCTCCAAAAGGCAGTATGTTTTTTAATAACAGTTATTACACACTGTTGAATAGGTAAATTTTGAAGGAGGGGTTAACAATGAAAACAGTAATAAATTGTGGTTGAAAGCTTTTTGAAGAAAACGGGACAACGTTAAATCGTCAGTCATTGCGACATATTTCCTGTTGTTATTCCTTTAACAGTAGCTACATCTTTCTTGCCAAAAGTATCAGAAAAATGCTAGATCCTTTTCTTTGTGTTATTGTCTCTCTCTCTCTTTCTCTCTCTATTTCTGTGCCTCTGCCACTCTCTCACTGTCTCTCTTTCTCTCTCAGCTTCTCTCTCTATATATATTTAATGTATCTTTTTGAGATGCTGCAGCTGCTGTAAAAGAAGCCCAGAATATCTACAGAAAGTAACACTGGAGGAAAATCAATTATGTGTAAAAGAAGTGGTTTTGATTTATTCGAGTGCATATAAATATAAGAGAAGAAATACAAAGCAGATTCTTGTAGCACATACAGAGCAGTATTTTTCTCAACTTGCTAAATCAGTGACTGCTAGGTATTGACGTTTCTACACTGCCCAATGGATCATGATCAAGAGAAAGCTAAACTAGCTGTGACCAAACTAACTGAGGTACTACAAGCAATAGTCTTTCATCAGCATAGCAAACTTCATCAGATTTCTGTATAGTCTAGGGTTATTAGCCCAGACAGAGCTCCTTGCCCTGGTCTTTAAAGTGTTATGCTATAGATGCCAGTTTTAATCCATAAATTCTTCACATTTTCAGTTCTGCTAGCAAGAACCTCAGAGTTAGTTTTCTTGCATACATTCTTACTATAATGTTTTCATTAGAATTGCCATGCTTTGCAAAACCTCCCCATGAATGAAAACATTATTGAACTTTCCCCTTAAGTTAATACATGACTCAATCACCTGCTTTCAATTTACCTTCTCCTTTAAATAAGGAAGGAGAGGTATATAGGAATGTTGTCAGAGTATAAAGGAAGACTAGAGAAAATGTGGGCCTGCTGCTGAATGGGGCAGGGGCCCTGGTAACGAAGGATAGAGAAAAGGCAGAGTTGCTGAAGGCCTTCTTTGCTTCAGCCTTTACTGCTAAGACCAATCCTCAGGAATTCCAGACCTTGGAGACAAGAGAGGAAGTCTGGAGAAAGGAAGACTCTCCCTTGGTGGAGAAGGATCGGGAGAGAGATCATTTGTCCAAACCTGACACCCACAAACCCGTGGGCCCCGAAGGGATACACCCACGAGTGCCGAGGGAGCTGGCGGATGTTATTGCTAGGCCACTCTCCATCGTCTTGGAAAGGTCCTGGAGAACAGGAGAGGTGTGTGAGGACTGGAAGGAAGCCAGTGTGACTGCAGCCTTCCCAAAGGGCCAGAAGGAGGAGCCAGGAAACTACAGGCCTGTCAGCCTCACCTCCAGCCCGGGAAAGGTGATGGAACAGCTCCTCCTGGAGGTCTTCACTAAGCATCTGGAGGACAAGAAGGTGATCAGGAGGCGTCAGCACGGCTTCACCAAAGGGAAATCATGCTTGAGCAATCTGACAGCCTTCTCTGATGGAGTGACTGGCTGGGTAGATGAGGGCAGAGCAGTGGGTGTTGTCTGCCTGGACTTCAGCCAGGCTTTTGACACTGTCTCCCATCACATCCTCACAGGTAAACTCAGGAAGTGTGGGCTGGCTGAGTGGACAGTGGGGTGAGGTGGATGGAGAACTGGCTGGATGGCTGAGCTCAGAGGGTTGTGGTCAGTGACATAGAGTCTAGCTCTGGGGGCCTGTAGCTAGCGGTGCCCCCCAGGGGTCAGTCCTGGGTCGAGTCTTGTTCAATGTATTCATCGATGACCTGGAGGAAGGGACAGAGTGCACCCTCAGCAAGTTTGCTGATCATACTAAACTGGGAGGAGGAGGTGACACCCCAGAGGGCTGTGCTGCCCTTTAGAGGGACCTGGAGAGGCTGGAGAGATGGGACAGAGAGGAACCTCCTGAAGTTCCACAAAGCAAAAGTTCAGGGTGCTGCACCTAGGGAGGAATAACCCCCTGCAGCAGGACAGGCTGGAGGTTGACCTGCTGGGAAGCAGCTCTGCAGAGAAGGCCCTGGGAGTGTTGGTGGACAACAAGTTGACTATGAGCCAGCAATATGGCTTTGTGGCCAAGAAGGCCAATGGCATCCTGGCTTGCGTTGGGCAGAGTGTTGCCAGCAGGTGGAGGGAGGTGATCCTGCCCCTCTCCTCAGCCCTGGGGAGGCCTCACCTGGAGTGCTGTGTCCAGTTCTGGGCTCCCCACTACAAGAGAGACATGGCGCTCCTGGAGCGAGTCCAGCGGAGGGCTGCAAAGACGAGTAAGGGACTGGAGCATCTCTCCTCTGAAGAAAGGCTGAGGCAGCTGGGATTGTTCAGCCTGGCGAAAAGAAGGCTCAGGGGGGGATCTCATCAATGTGTACAAGTATCTGAAGGGCGAGTGTCAGAAGGATGAGGCCAGACTCTTCTCAGTCATGCCCAGCAATAGGAGCAGAGGCGGTGTGCAAAAACTGAACCACAGGCAGTTCCATCTGAATGTGAGGGAAAACTTCTTTCTTGTGAGGGTGACTGAGCGCTGGAACAGGTTGCCCAGAGACATTGTGGAGTCTCCTTCCCTGGAGATATTCAAAACCCACCTGGACACGATCCTGGGCAATGTGCTCTAGGTGACGCTGCTTGAGTAGAGGGCTTAGACTAGATGATCTCCAGAGGTGCCTTCCAACCTCAACCATTCTGTGATTCTGTGACAGGGACTCAACACAGAAATCTGCGCTCAGAAATGCCAATGAGAATACGTACTTTTATGGCTCCTGGCCATCATGGCTATCTATAATGCAATGAGTATTTTAAGAATCAAGAAGCAAGTTTTAAGAAATACAGTGCATTGGAGATTTTTTTAAAGACCAATGATCTAAATATAGCACCAATGCATTCAAGTTATATTAGCAAGCAGTCATATCTACTTCAGTGAATGGATGAACCATTGAATTAAGCTATTTAGTCTCTAAGAATAATTTTAAAGATGTGCTTGAAATTGCTTTGGAGGAAGAAGACAGAAAGAAGGAACTTGAAAGCATATAAAGAAACTAGAATGACTATTTTTTGAGCATCAAGAAATCAAGTTAAACGGAAGGTGGCTGCTCTGCTCAAAAGAATACAAAGTGAAGAAAGAATAAAGAGCAGTGAACAGGCTGCTAAGAAAAAGACTAGTTTGTGCAAACGTGATTGAAAGCGTGTTAATTACCCTTTAAGAATAACAATAAACGGTACAGACTTTAGCAGTGTTGTTGGTGAATTTCTAATATATCTGACAAAATAAAGGAAATTTATTTCATTGTAGTGCTTTATAGTTTCACTCTCAAGTCTGTAACCCAACATGAATCCAAAATGTCCATATTCTGTTGTATCAAAGTAGAGGTGTACTGAAAGCAAAGCGAGTGCATGCATCACTTGTGCAATAGGATGGGATTCTTAGGGTGAGTTTAATAATCCTTACCTCTTCCAATGTAATTTTCCCTCTCTAAAAGCATACGCTGAAAAATTAAACACTTTCATATTACCTGAAAGAAAAGGCATTGACTGTGAAGGGTGATGGCACAGGTTTTACTTGATGGAAAAATAAGATTTTCATACCTCATCAATCTTTCATGCTTCAGAAGGAAACACACTGTAGCTGTCAACCTTCACAGGTGAAGTACACTATCCAGTCTGTCTGACACTAGAGTTTAAAGTCTGTGTTGCACACTATCTTCTTTAAAAAAAAAAACTGATTCACCAAGACAAAATAATCTTATTCACATTTTAGTAGCTCTCTATTACTTCCTAGGCATCTTTCTTTTGCAGTATGGGACAGGCAGATGCAGTAATCTGAACAAAATAAGAGTGTTGTGTGTAAACATCAAATTATACAAGATTTGCGTATACTTCAGCTGTGTATGGCTCTCTGGTTGTAGAGAAAAGATTTGACTGTAGAGAAACGTCAGTAGTTGAGTTTTGGATCAAATGATCGATCCTGGGGATCAAAATCTGCTATAAAAAGAGGATAGTTCTTTACACATATGGTATCATAAAACTAGCAAGTCTGTACTTCTTTTTGTTGCCTCGATTTAGAAGATCTTGAGGAGGTCTGATGAAAAAAGAAGTACTCAAGTATGTTAAGGAGTATTTCAGTTCTGAATTCCTCTTCTCATATATGTATACTGATATTATTTATATTGCAGATTGCAGATATGATTTATATAACTAAAGCACAATTCTATATTTCATCGCAGTCTTTTCACATATACATACAGACCTTGACAAATACACAGATGCAATATTCAAAATTGTGTTAAGCATAAAAAATGTATGGATTTTTTTTCCCTTCATGTCCTAGCCTTTTAAAACTTTACCTACCTGTTACTTATTTTATAGTTTCATGGCTTGCTATAAAAAACTATGGAAGTTTTGCTACTAGAACTCATGTCCCATTCTGTCCTAATTAATATATAGTATTTCTGAAAGTCGGCCTTTAACTATATTCTACAATTGATAATAACTCTTGTTACTTGATTATTGGTAGTTGTCTTGATACTATCGGCTGTTTATTTACCTTGTGATATGAGTATTAATTTTTTTCCATGATCACTGTATATATATGTATTTCTCTGCATTTCAGTTTGGCTGAATTATTCATAATGCTTTATTTTACTATGCTTCATTTTATTTTCTAATGAAGTTTCTACACATATGAGGGTCCAACCATTCATTAGGAATATTAAATAATAATATTACATTTTGAAAGATATTCCATGTTTTGAAAAGGTTAGCGATTTGTTCCTCTGCAGAGCAACTTTGGTGAATGTAGACTGGTGAGCGATTTAGTTCTTATCCTGCTTCACTTTTGTCCCTTTTGTGTTACTTTTTCAGGTAAAAAAAGAGAAATTAAAAAGGGAGGAAAAACTTAAAATTGTATACTGCTTTTTTAAATTATTAAAACTTGGATTTGCACTTGTTAAATTTGTTTAGCACCTTTGAGACTTCTTTGAACTTTTGGCTTAAGACTTTGCTGTAAGAAGCCTATATTTTTACTTCTTGTTTTATTTGAGATTTAGAAATTGTACTCTTCTGGTCCCTTAGCTGTTATGAGTAGAAACTAGTGGGAGAAGATAGATGAGAATATATAAATACATATATGAATATATGCATTTTGTCTATATATTTTGTGAGTAGAATCAAATCTCTTTAGAAACAACTGTAATGCGGATATCAAAGCGCTGACTCAGGATATATTAATATGAGCTCAGCACCACTAGCTCAGGTGTGGGCTATTCACATTAAAGTCCTAGGGTTGCTGGTGGACTTAGATGAAGGCAGACTGCAGCTGCATTTGCATTTGCTTAGGAGGTAGCAAAAAATGGCTTTATGTCAGCCTGCAAAATGTGGTAGATGTGGTATCATCTAGCTAGTGTGAGAGGACACTTTCCTGTCACACATAGTGTGTACTCTATGGGGTGCTATATGCAATTCATATCATTACTTCTATAGAATCAATCTGTATTAGGATTCTAAGATAGGGTCTTAAGTCTGGAGAAATTTGCTTTTCCCACTGCAATCGCAATGATTTCTGCAGCTCCAGTATCAATAGTGAGTTAAGGATCCAGCAGCAAAAAATGAACAAGTTTTTGCCTCTATTCTTTGCACCTGGCTGAGTCAAATGGAGGTGAAAATAGAGACCATTTCAGCTGAATTAACTGCAAATGGAAAATTGATCACAGGGCTCTGAAATTCAATAAATCATAGTCACTATAGTTATTTAGTCTCTATAGCTATGAAGACATATAACAAACATCTTTGCACCTGCAAGTTATGTGTGTGAGACACTTTCTGGCTCTAGGCGCTAGTTAAAAAGTTGCTTTACTCTCTAAAAAAGCTGTTTGTGATACTTTTTCCTTGTATTTACTTCTGATTTAGGGGGAATTTTGCAGGTTTGGAATATATAATTTTTGGACTGCTCACCTCCAAGAGAAAGAAAGGTGTCAGGTAACTGAGGCAATGGTAAAATATTCTGAAGTGTCTCCAGATGGTTTGAGGAAAGAGCCTGAGAAAATCTGCTTTAAGTATTATCTTTATAAATGAGAAAAAGAAAAAGAAGAGTGCTTCTGCCTTAAATGTCCTTCAAATCTGCAGCAATGAGGTACAAGTATAGTATATGCTTTCCAACATCAGAAGAGGTGGCATGTTGTCCCCCTTACCTGGAGCAAAATTAAGGTTAATTAGTGTTATTGTACTTGTCCAATGTACTTTTCCTTGTGAAAAGAGCTATGAAACTCTATCTTTTCATATCTGGGCAACTGAAAATATGTCTTACTGTATTCTAAGACATTTTAATCACCTCTGATCTTTTCGTCTGTTTTTTATTTTTTATTTTTATTTTAGTTATCTGTTATTCAGGTGAATTCAACGTGTTCAGGTGAAATAAATATCAGCAGCACATTATTAATATATGCAACTGAAGGTCACAATCTTGAGATCATAAATTGGATGGATATTAGTTTTTTAAATATTTCTTTCTAACAAAGAATGTGGAAGAGGAGATTATTTAGCTATGAGTCTTGAGGATTTCAGTATAACTTCTGCCGTCATTGCATCAGTGAATATTTAGATTTAAAATTTAATCCCAGGATGTGAGATGCTAGGAATTATCACAACTCTTTGATCTAATTTGGGTTAGGAAACAGTCCTGGGAAATGGAAGGTTCTCTTCATGCAGACTGACTGTATGCATGAATATTTTACCATCTTTAATGTCTTTAAGCAAGTAAATACCTTCTATGCTTACGGTGTAATTTTCCCAGATAAACCTATTCTATTCTTAGACCATTATGTACATATTCTGTTTGGGATTGTATTTTATGAGTCTGGGCATATTCATTGTATTTCAAATTGTAAACTGGTTTTATTTCTATAGCACTTTAGTGGCTTTTAAAATGAATGAAGGTAACAAATTCCTATAAATAAATTTCAACCCTCCCCAACTATTTTCAGGGGGAGTTTGCCAGAGTATTTCCCATTTCCAGTTTGGAAACTATAAAGTTGTGATGAGTTAAAAGAAATCTATTAGTTTAATCAAAATCCATAATAAATTTTGTTATTTTTGAAAAAAAAAAGAAACATTTAGATATAAATATACCATACAATTCACATTTATTAGGATTATGAAAGAAATGCAGATGACTCAAAACCAATATAATGTGGATTGTCTCAATTTGAAAGAAGAATTTAATGTCAGACAAAGAAATCAGAATAAATGAGCTATTTTGGAAAGGAAATATAAAGATTGCTGGCTTTTGAAAATCTGGATAGTAAAAGTATTTTTTGGAATTTGAATTTGCTACCATAAAGAAAAATGTATTGTCTCTAGTTTAAAAATTAATATCACTGAACTGTGATAAAAGTAAAATAATGCCAAAACTTCTATCTGTAAAAATAATTGAGAGACACTTGTTTGCCTTTTAGAGTTATACATCATTTATGAGTCTTTGATATTGCATATTTTGCTGAATCTCACCTGTTACCTTTTTCCAGAGTAGCTCCCAAAATAGGTTAAATTTTGATAAATTGACAAAATATCCTCAGCAGAGTTTCAGCTATTTAAACTTTTTTTATATATCTAGTGAGTCAAAGGTGTTTACAGGCATAATTATATCTCAATTTTCCTGCAGTTTGATATACTAATATTATTATTTCACTCGGTATAGAAGATGACTGAAATAAAGGCAGATATTATTTATTATTTGGTCTTTAAATTGTGGTCTATTTGTTTATATAACTGAATAACTAAATAACTATCCTTGATTTCTAGGTGTATTTTTTCTCTTCTTACTGAATCTGTAGAATTTGAGAATCTGTTGTGGTTGTCACATATTAAATAGAAACAAACATTAAGACAGATTTTCATGCCTTTACTTGGGGTTAATTTAAAAGGTTAACTGCTGTGCATTTTATAATGCATTCATCTTATTTTTTCCACTCCTTTCCTTTCATGTTAGTGGGGAAAGAAAAGCATATGTCAGAAATATTTCAAATTATAGAAGGATGAGAGTACTGACATTCAAAAGTATTATCTCTTGTATTTGCAAAAACAGGATTCATCAGTGTTGACATTTTATATTGGCTACTTTTTCTTTAATATCTGTTCATAATTGCTACATGGAGACTTGTCGATTTCCTTTTTTTCTTTTCTCTTTTTTGATTTTTTTTTTTTTTTGGCAAGCCAGTTTTCAATTGTTACTCCTCCCTGGTTTTTGTTCTCACTTTCTATTTTAGGATGAAAAAAAAATGGTTACAGAAAACTGTCTTCCTGTGTGAAACACACATAGAAAATTCTCAGCCTTATTGAGTGAGTAGCATTCTCTATAATCACAGGTGCCGGACAAGCAACAGACTTGTAATGAATTACCCTGTGACAAATGAGAATGTTAATATAAAGTCATTTTAAAAAAGGCTCTGATCTATTTGTATCTTTTGCAGTTACCTAGAATTTTAATTCTTCTCATGGGTGAAACATTTTCTACCTTAGTCTTTAAAACATAATATTTGCAAATACTGCTATAGATCCTACCTTCTTCACTAACGTTTTCTAGAACTATTCAACCTATAATTCTTTCCCTAAAGTAAAGCAAAACAGAGGTCTATTATATTCATTTTCTGGACTAGCGTAGTGGAGCACCATCTCTGGGTCTAGCATTGAGAGACTGCACTACCTGGTTCATACATTGACATCTACATCATGAATCTGGAGATGAGTCCAACAGCTGCCACCAGCCTGAAAGAGCTTAACCTACTGTTCTCCCCACTGTGGAGGGGGCTTTTCCAAAGCACAGGAGATTTTAAAAACAGACTGAATGCCTCACCCCTGGGCCAGGGTAATGGTAAGCAGTTGGAAAGCCTAGCTGTAAGCTATGCAGTTGAGATGGAAGAGAGATATGGAAATGATCCCTAAATTTGCTCTGTTCTTTGAAAGTCTATGAAAATTAAAATGCATACATGGACAAGGGAAACAGAACGCTATGACTAGCTGTACCTATAAATGAAGCAGTGCTAGGGAACATTTCCAGGTACTGAAATTCAATTGCTTACACTGTTAAATTGTTAAAGAGATCCCTGGTGTGCTTTTCGGCCCAGGCTGCCTAGCACTCTGCCAAACAGTTCCTGTTTACAGTTCACAGATAGCATAGGTTAGACATCATTCCTGCAGTTTGCAGTCAGCCATCTAGTTTTAGGGTACCTGGGGGTTTAATAGTGTGGAAGCAGGCCGTTCCAGTGCCAGCTGATCTCAGTGCCAGAGAATAGTCCTGAGCACGTTTAATTTACTAATGGAGATGTAGTGTATGGCTCCCACTTTCTAGCTGTGTGGTCTGATTATGCTAGTCAGGTTCTCTTCTGTACTCAGAAATCTTGCAGCCTTGGCTATAAAGCAGCCCTGATTAATACAAGGAGTGGTCTGGGAGATGCAATCCTATGCAGCTAAAGCTTGAGACTTACCTTTTTTGGATGTTTCCAGTCAACTGTTTCACTATCTAACCAGTTTGGCTCTTATGAGTTCCAGGAGGGGCATAAATCTTCAATTTTATATCTAAATACACATGTGGTGATAAGTTAGCTGTGTGAATTATACTGTTGCAGTTAGACACCTAATGCTGCAGTGCTGAGCGCCTGGGATCTTTTTAATTGTCTGTCACAGTGCTTTGAAATAAACCAATGAAATCTCTTATTTCAGAACAGGGCAATAACAACAGTTCAACAACAGTGCAACTGAATTCGTGGAACCAGGATTTACGCCCTATGCCAGTAGATATGTTTTTATATTACTCTTCCACTCTGAATGTTCCTCATTCTTCTTAACTGATATTCAACATGAGGTACATAATCAATGAGCTATGACATGACTATAGTCTTCAGGGGATCTACAAGTTAGGTGTAAGATATACTAAAAGGTAAGTAAATAGATTCACTGAATATTGGTGAACCTGAATAGTTTAATTACTTGCAGAAATTAAATATTATCTTCTATTATCCTATCTGGTCTCTTCTCATTTTCACTTTCTCTCTGAGTGTACATATGCTTGGCTTGACACTTGTAGGCTTTTGTATCTATGTTTTAAATGTCAACATTTTCATGCTCTTGGATGCAAAGCAGTAAAAAAGACTGTGAAGGTCATTACAATATTTCAGCAATATCTTGAAGAGTATTTAGTCATATGATCACACATTCAGAGAAGAAAACTGATACACATTCAGAGAAGAAAACATCCCTGGCAGCAAAGCTCAGATCTCTTGACAGGAAAGGTATGCAATATTCTGTAGGCTAGTTCAATCAAAATGATGGAAGTCAGCTCAGTCACTCTTAGGTTTAGGTTAGGTCTTTAAGTTTAGGTTAGGTCTTTGCTAACCCTGATTACTGTAACTAGATTTCATGATAATTTACTTTCCAAAGTACTGGAAAGAAAACTTAGTAAAAGTCTTTCTCTGTATGATAACTTGTATGCTTGAGAACTTAAGCAATCATTCAAATTTGTCTAGTATTTCATCTTAAAAAGAAAAGTCAAGTTGTCTTTCAAGTATGCTACATCTATCTACAGTTATGCTGAAACAGAATGAATTTTGCACATGTATATTTTAATTAATGGCTTATTATTAAAAACAATTGTAGCTTAAGCCTCAAAGCTGCAGTACAAAGACCAGTTTCAGCCCATGATATATTGCCCATCAAAGCAGTATGCTTGTAACATTTAACATACTATATTTTCTCAAACACTGATGTTTTTTTTTTCCCCCAAAATTAACATTTGCAAGGATTTTAAGGAGGAAAAATGTGGGAGAATTACAGATACGTCAGAAAGAATGAAGATGTTATTTCTATAAATAAATCCGACTTGCAAAGAAATTATGTAGTCAACAAAAGAGATGGAGTGGCAAAAAAAATCAAATGAAAGTAAATGTTAGAAAATCTTTCCTAATTAGTTTCTGTTAGCTAATTTTGTATTAGTCTATCTTGAGAAAATTCAACTGCACAGTGCTTTTATGAATTCATGCAATGGAGAAGGGGATCTTTCATGTGTGTCAGCATAGCAAAAAAGTTAGATAACACTGGGTTGTGGGATGCCATTGCAGGACTGATTTTAGATTAAAAAAAGCAAAGACTACATTATATGGAAGTGAAACAGCTGAAAGCTGCATTTCCAGCTTTAGACTTCGAAAATAGCTTGAGGTCATCCAAGTCTGAGTTTTCCTCAGTTCAAAGTGTTTGTGTAGTTGTGTTACACCTGGATTGCCTTTCTGTTTATTTTATATTTCTTACATGAAGTCTCTGTACAGGCTTAAAGCAAATAATCTGTTTATCCAAATGAAATAGAGAGGTCTTGCAATGGGGTCTAATTTTAGATCCATGTACCTCTATTATAGTTTCACGTTCACAAAATAATCAAAAATAATCTATTTATATTAAGCTCGAATCATTAAAAATACAGACACCATAGAAACCTGAGTACTATCAATTTTAGACCTAGCAATTGCCTGTTGATTGCTTCAATAGCCTTTTGCTCAGTATAGCTGCTGGTTTACTGAGGTAATTGAGACTAATCTGATTAATAAAATGGTTTCTTGCAGCAGTTTTTTTTTTTAAATTGAATTTGGAACAGACTAATCTAAGTCTCATTGGACTACAGATTACATTTTCTGTCCAAATGAAATTGTAAAAGAACAAATTTGATTTAATAACTTGAAAGATGAGATGTCACATGTAATTCTTAAGTTCCTAGCTAGCAGTCTTATGGGTAAAAATAATTGAAATAGTAAATTTTCTAATGTTGATGTTTTGTATGATTGTATATACAATATAGGGAGATCAATAATGTGAATAATATTATGAATCTATTTTGGTAAGTTCTACAAAAGCTAGGCTGAAAAAATATATAATCATAAACAGACAAATTAAGAAAATTGAGCGTGATAGTCACCATTACAAAAGGAATAGAGCACAAAAAATATTAGCTGTTCTTAAGTTATTGCTTTGATTTATGAAGAACAAAGTGCCAACAAAATAAGGCATGACTCTCACTGTACTGAAAATCTTAAGTATCGATAGCTGTGGACATTTTTGGGGACAAATAGTTTGTCTTACCTGTCCTTTGGCTTTACTTCACATGTTCCTTTTATTTCCGTTTGCCTCACTTCCAGGTTCCTTTTCTTTTCTCAGAAGTACTTCCAGACATCATTGGCTACCTCTGCAGAGGCTTATCCACTGCCTTTGGTTTGCAGTATTTCCGCATTTGGCATGAATTGGAGGTTTGTACTTTATGTTGTTAAAATAATGGAAATTTAAGATGGTCTGCTGGTCTGCTGCAGAATGTTTCTTAAGAAAGACATAAGGTGTCGGACATCAATAGATCATTGCAAAGTGTATTTGTGTAGAGTAAAATGATTGATTCAACAGTTGTTCACAGCTTCTGGAAAACTGATGGTTGATATGATAATTTGCTGCTCCCATCAGCAGTGGGAGGAAACTTTCATAGCTGAAATGTTCAAATGTGCTTTAATCAACACACATGAATAAAATACATCTTGTATTCTTATCAAATACAGTTTCTATCTGAGAATGAGAAAATTTACAGTCTCATAGGACTGAACTAGTCCTCTTGTACAAGGCCTATGAAATGAGTCTGATATTCATTTGGGTTATATAATCATTCAAAAAAGATCTACAGAGTTGGAGATTCTAATGAAGTCTTATCTGTTACCTAGAGAAATTCCACTAGAGACATCTTTGTGCCTTGCTTTGACTAAAGTTGTACGTCAAATTAGCCAGGCTTGCGGCTTGCTGAGTGCCCATCTTCTGATATAATACTAATGAAGGCTCAGCTATGATGAGCCAGATAGATGGTATAGATAGATGACATGCATAGTCAGTTAGCCTTCTTATGATGAGCTGGTGCGTAGAAATCATAACTGAGCACTGACTTGGAGAGAAATTGTTTTTATATTATCCACCTTTATGCACCTCACTGTATAGATACATCTGCCAGGCTTAACTCACACATTCCAATACTGTCATCTTCAACTATGAAGCACTCAGAAAGGTGGTGATACTGTATTAGCACCTCGCTCTATTAATGCAACTGCATTATTTGTTGCTTATTATTTCTCTTTTGTAAAAGTGAATTACAGTATCTTTATTGCAGTCTATAGAAAATGAATCCATCAGATTGGGGGAAGGGGAGGGCGGCAACTCTAGAATTACATAAAGGCAAAGGCAAAACAGAGGCGTCAAAAAGAAACAGGCCATGACATCTTCGTCTTGTCCACACTCTCCAAAGAACAGAAGAGAACATTAACTGATAATTGTGGGCTGCTCAGAAGAAATTCCTTATTATTCCTGTATAACATTTAGCTAAAACTAAGTTTAATTAAAACCTTATCCTATCAGAGTGATCATCTCACTGACAAAACAAGGAAAATAGGAAAATATTTGTATTAAAAATGTAGATAAGTGGAAGAAAATTTTGGAGTTGTCAAGAGAGTGTGAGGAGACAGAGTTTCTGGGAGCAAGAAACTGAAGAATAGTTGAACTAAGTTATTGAATGTGTGTGGACTTTTTAAAGACATCAATTTACAATGATGAAACCATTTGTAAGGGTAAGGTGGGGGCAACGCTTGGACTTCCAGCAGGGACAGATACACAAACACAAGGCACGCTAGGGTCAATACTGAGCGGTTATTATCTCTGCATGTGAGCGGAGGTTCCCCAGCGATTTCCCAGTCGAGGTAATTATGGAGCAAGGGAGTCCCCGGCACCGCTAAGCGTCGGTCCAGGGAGAGGAACACCTGGAGGGGCACTATGTGAGGGTTTTATGGACTACACACACGCGCAGCAAGCACATTGAGCTCATCGCTGCTTCCGATTCAAAGCCCAGGTGCAGTGCCACACTGGAACGGGCTCAGCCACATGACTAGGGGTCAACATACCCTGTAGATGCTCCTTTTCCCACGGAACGGTCCGGCTAGCTTCCATCGCCTGTCTCCTCGACATTCTTCCCCATTTTCCCATACACCATTATTTCTTTCCACTTATCATTTTCCAGCCATAAACTGATATAGAACTGAAAACATACTAGAAAAATATAATTATATTAGAAAATATAAGAAGGATAGAAATTACTACACTACCATGAAGTTCAGTATTCAGATGCTTAAGTATCTGGTACAAGATAAAAGACTTTTTTTTTTTCTTTTTAAAATATTGCTAATAAGAGCCATATCTGGCTTTATTCTTCTAGTCTGTCACCTATCTCTTCATTGCCTTTTAGATAGTACTCAGGATGGTCCTGGAAACAAGGCTTATTCAGGAAAGTATGGATTTTCAGTGTATAAGCCCATGCCCACACTGTAAAACATTAAAAAAAGACAAATATTAGTCATTTACAGTAGAATTGTTAAAAATTTATTTTGTATATCATATCTACACTAGCTAGAAACACAGTAAATATTAAAGACTTCCATATGGACTCATGAGTGCACCTGCAAAAAAAAAAAGAAACTAGAGAAACGCAAGTCACAGCATTCCATCAGAAACCTACATGTTTCTTGACATCAGTCAAACACTTACTACAATGCTTTACAATACATAGAATGTTATGACTTCTAATTCCCTATTATAAATCATATTTTCTTGAGAATTTTAAGGCGTTTTAGGAATGCTTTTAGTCCAGCAGTCAGTTAGCAAAAACACAATATGCTATATTACTGAATCCGCAAAATCATCCTTATAGAAGGTGAAGGTTGCATAATGGATTTTGAAAGGAATCATCATATATAGTTAAAAGCCTGTAGAAAAGCACAAGGCATGCTTTTTTCATGAGTTTTAACTTTTTATGTTATTTTCAGCACCATACTGGAGAAAGTTGAGGCATATGGACGGGAAATTCATATTTACATAAGGAAGCATCATAAGGGATGACTGATTCTCATGAGAACATGTATGACGGACTGACTCTTAAGCAGGAAAAAAACCCACCATCGTTCCAGTTCACAGAATCCATGTCTTCCCCTCTGAATCCCTTATCACAGAATGCTGCACCTATGTGAGACTGAGGGTCACCATTATATGTCTTTGGGAAGAGTCTTTGCTAAAAGCTGTTCCTTTAGAACATCACCTTTCTCACCACCTTTCCCTTTCTTGTCATAATTCTGCCTTCTGTGGGAAGGAGATAAGGTCAGGAAGGTTGAGAAGTATATGCTTTGCAGCAGTGGAATAGTTCTATTTGTATTTCATTGGCAAATTGCCTTTTTCATTTTAGGAAACAGTTATAAGGCACAGTAGTTTGCTGAATACTGTATTAGAGTGTCCAGACTTATTCTGCTGTCACCAGCTAAACCACAATGGTGGCAGTAAGAGTCTCATGCCTGAAGAGAAAGGCTCTGGAGGTGATAATGGTAGGACAGTGGCCTTTGGTGTTAGCAACATGAAATGAAGAGTGGAGTAGTTCAGTTGTCTGAGAACTACAGTTTTGACCTTTATCAGTTTTGTTGCTTAACATCTTCAGTCTTGAAGACCATGTTTTTTTTTTTTCTCACAATGAAATCCAAGATTGTGAATTCATTATGTATTCTTAGACCTGAGGGCCAAGACTGCAGACATATGTCTAAAACAAGCCCCAAATCAGATAATCTATGAAGCTTGAATACCTCTTTTGTACAGCGATGGGTTTTATCCAGTGTTAATAAACTTGATCATGGTGATCCTTTTTTATAGAGGTTCTGATTACCTATACTTACTCTCAGCATAGGAAGGTGAGAGTAGAAGAAAAGTAAGCAAAATGGCTTTAAGCTACCCTTTGGAAAAAATCTGCTTACCTTCTAAGTATGTTAAAATTGCATAAACCTAATTTGTCACCATATATAATGGAAACCATTACATGTTAACCATAAGTCCTTTCCCAAACCTCAGTCATAGCTTCAGCATGGTGAACTGAAATCTGGCATAGCCCAGCACACCCTGCCATCCGAGAAACTCCCACAGAGTGAGAATAAACCAATGGGAGCTCTTTTTGTAGAATTCATAGAAGATTTTGCCAGCATGTGTGTTAGAAAACAACTGTCAAGGTCATGGGATCTATAGTTTCACTGTTACTGATAAATATTACCTATTCAGGAAACAAGCATACATGAACAACAGAAACAGATACTTGTTTGAAACCAAAATACATACCTTACATTTCAGATTAAAGGCTTATGATGCACACATATCTTAATAACAAGGAATGAAAGTTCAAAGAACATGGTTCTGTTAAGAAAACAGCATATCTCACCTAAATTCATAAACAAAGAAAAATTAGATTAGTTTAAAAACATACTGAGATTGGTACTGGAAGTAAAATCTGGCATTGATCACTGAAATGAAGTGTCTTTCTCATCACGTTGAACACAGAGACACAATGAAAACCCTAAACAACAGTTATTAATAATTGAGCCAATAAACCAGCCAAAGAAAACCGTTTCAGACCTCTAGCCTCTATAGTTTTGCTGCTTTAACTTTTCTAGCAACTGAACTCCAAATGTCAATGTTTTCTCATTACACACTCGAAGGAAGCATCCCAATCAATTTTTTGAAGTGAACAGTTGCCTGCACAAACACTGCATTTGAGAGTACTCTCCTCTGACTTAACAACAAATTGGCTCTTATTAATTGCCTTTCAATTCATTTTTCAAAGCCTTTGAGCAAGGTATTTGGTTACCCTGCTTTTTTAGCAGTAATAGTCAATGTAAGTTGCAAATAATTGTCAAGTTTATGTTGGTTACTTCAGCACATTATGTTAATACACTGATTTAATCCATAGATAGTTTAAAAGGAAAACTGAAGTTAGTAGTATATATGTATCCCTAAGTAAAATTTAAAACTCTGAGCACATACAGATGATGCCTACTCCATAGATTTCATGGATGTGGAGCTGAATAATAATTAATTCTCTGACTAAAATGAATGGTTGGCATTTCTATATGCTTCCATATTTTACTATCATCATATTAAAATAGTAACTGTAAAAGAAAAAGCTAAGCATGAATTGTAGTTTTGAAAAAAAAATCTAACAAGACAAAATACAGGCAGAGTAAATCTCTCTGCTGCAAAATACAGCCATGGATATGATTATAAAATAGCAGGTGCTGCTGCACAGTCCCCGAGGTGCTTTAGTGCTTTAGCCTTAGCAGTGCTAAGGGCCTGCTATCTGCACCTCTGTAACTTTTCACCTTAGCTGCTGTAGCAATGCTTCCCCAGAGCCTTTGTGCTTATATTTTCCCTTTTTGTCCCCATGATGTTGTTCTCGTGCTGTTGATCTCATGGGCTTTTACCTGCCAACTCTGGTAGTGTCGTTACAGCAGGCTCTCACAGGAAGGGATGACCACTGGTATAAGTATCACTCCACTTTATCCTCCTCTTTTCTTACCTCTTGTTTTGCAGATTTGAGTTCTAGCTAGAAAAAAAAGAAACATAGCACATGACAAATTGATAACAGTCATTTAAATACTTGATAAATATTATCCAGTAATACCTGTGCATAGAAGCTTAACAGACAATCAACATGCAGCACTTGCACCTGATTTGTATACTTCAACTATTGCTAACAGTGCCACAAGTAGGAGCAACCAGTAAGGAGTTTACCCTGTCACTGCTCTTCCTGCCCAGCCACTGGGGAGAGTTTGTTCTTTCCCTTTTCCCTTTTCCCTTTTCCCTTTTCCCTTTTCCCTTTTCCCTTTCCCTCTCCCTCTCCCTCTCCTTCTCCCTCTCCCTCTCCCTCTCCCTCTTTCCCTCTCTCTCTTCTTTGTTATTATTCTTCCTCCAAAGTAACTTTCATTATTAGTGTTGATCTGTGCTGATCTGTGCCATCAGCTACAGACCCTACTAATAAATCTTTGTACGGGTGAACTTGCCTCGACTTCTTTCATGCAACAGTGTGGTGCTCAAGAATGTCTGCCTAGGTTTCGTAGAATCATATGGCAAAATCCCACTTACATCCTGAACCAACTGTTACAAAGAGCTGCAGCAAGCTCTGCTGTAGAGAGAGAATAATCCTTACTGAGTTCTTGCTTCTTAGCATATCTTTAATTTTGCATCCCTGCTCACAACCTTCTCCTTGGAAATGTTCAATGTTCCTATGTCAGAACACCTCTGAATAATCACTTTGCAAATGAAAAAGAGACCTTGTAAATGGAGAAGAAGAGTTAAACAAATGTAAGGATCAGGACATCAAAACCAGTAACTAGATAAATCTGTGAAAAAATCTTGGGTTGACTTAAAGCATGTGAACTGTGAGCTGTTAAAATCTTAGATGGTTCTTATGATATATTGATTTTAAAATCAGTAGGCTGCTCAAGGAAAGAAATTAATGCTACCAAATATGTCTCCAAATGACTTCTATTTTACTCTTTCATTATCATACTGACTTTGATAGAAACCTCTTGGTGATCATAACTGTGAGCAACATTAAGTGTTGAAATAAAGGTTACAATAACACAATCTTTTTCCCAAAAGGCATACTAGAATGATGAGCTAAACAGAATTTGATAATACTTAAAAGCATCTAAAGCAAGGAAATTCTAGCTTCACTTAACAATAGTTGACAAAGTAAACATTACTAGTTGCGTGTCAAAAATCAAACATTTTCTTCTTTGACCAGTTTTTTAAGGTTATCATTAGGCCTGGGCAAAACTTAGGATTTTTTTCCAGGGTTAAAAAAGGTAAGGAAATCAAACACTTCTCAGTTTTCCCTGCAAATACAATTACTCAAAGACAATATGAAAAAAATCTTCATGTTGTCTGATGTAGTACCATTTGGGAGCAAGCTCTCTTCCTTTGTTCATAGCTAGACTGTTTCATCAGATGCCATTTCCTCAGGTGTCATCATTCCTCTCTGTGCACTACCAGGATATGGTATTTTGTAGTTGTTCTTGGCCATTGTTTTTAACAGCACGAATTTGTAGCCTTGATGACCAAATACCTAGGAATAAAAATTAAAAAAATGCCTCCCAAAAGCAAGATTTTCTTAGCTTAAAAAAAAAAACAAACTTATTTTTAATGAACAGATTATTTTGGAATAAGTCTTAATTTATTTTATTCAGTTGATTGATTGATTTTTTTTCAGTGAACATGGTCATGGATAAGAGAAAGAAGGCAAATTGTGCAATACTCGCAGGCTACATCCATTTTAGTAAATGTGCCAGGACACTCAAACTGGAATGTCTGTCCTGTAAAATTGTTCAAAGTTATTGTATTGTAACCTGTATTTTGGCTTTCATAAAGTAGCAGGATCCCAAACAGTTTCTGGATACAACTCAGGAATTAGTCTGGGTCAGATACTCTTCCAAAAATATAGTTTGCATGTGGCCACCTTATTCTGGAGGATAAGCAAATTTAATACTATTGATGTGATCCATTCCATATCACTTGACCTCAATGCTTCACTGGCATTTAAATCACTAGCGTATATTTAGCCTTAAGGTCTGTGTCATTGTGACTGAGAAACACTGTACAATAAGGAAAAAGATACAGGAAAAAAAAGAGACAGATAGCTATATTATAGCAGATTTTTCTTCCTTGGGTTAATTTCTAGGTAAAAAGACAGAATTAGTATTTGCATCATTAGGTAGTCCTTGTCTACTTCTATAAAAGTAGTCCATGGAAATAATCTAGAGGCATGTCGATTTCTGTGATGAACAATAGGAAGAGATTGCTATCCTTTTGTAATCACCTTTTTGCCCCATAGCGCTAAGTCTGGGAAGAAGCTTCTGACCCTGATACTGCACTCACACTTTCAACAAAATGCCATACCTGTTCTGCTTAACTGTTGCTGTGTCCTGTTAAACTGTGATAGCCTTTGGACAAGTCAAACAGCAACCACATGCAAAGAATCAATGTCACAGAATAATCATTATGACTATTTACACTGATGTGGGGCGTACCAGAGAGATGTGTAAAGGGGAGGATTTGAGTCAAAGGCTGCATCAAGCCTGAGCAACGGCTGGAACTGCTGCAAGGATTTCTGCTCCTCCAAGACACAGCTTCCTTCCAGCTGGTATGCCTCATTTTATTCCCTGTGAAAAATCAGGTGCTAGGGATTGAGGGACTATTGTGTTTCCAGACTGGACAGTTTGAAAGTATTCACTAGCCCACTGCTGTAGGCATAGCTCAAGTTTTTTGTGTGGTCTGAGATGATAGCTAATTAAAGATTGTCCATGAGCTGGGAGAAAGGAAATGCTGCATGCCCAAATCCGATCAATCTTTTCAGGCAAACTTCCTACTTGTGGACATTTTAATGTAAGAAGGCAATATGTATGATTTAAGAATTTAAATGCAGGCAGTGTAATTCAGTGTTTAACAATGCCGCAAGCCCGTTCAGCACATGATATGAACTAACAGAGAGCACCTATTGTGCAAGTGGCACAAATTAAGCAAGTGAATGAGTGTAAATTAGCCTCCCACATCAAGGAAGGAGGTGACGAATGGGGTTAATAAGATGGAAGAAAATATATGAAATCTGTCTGATTTAAAGGTATTCTATAATTAGAACCATTTCTACTGCAAATATCTATTATGAAAAAGTTGAGCCCAATCATGGGCCCAATCGACCCTGATCCTGACCTGTGGGTGACCACCTGGCCCAGCCCTGTGATGGTGCCTGATGCCTCCCACCTAGGACTGGGGCTGCCCTGGCTGCCCCTGGGGCCCTGCTCACTTGGAGCAGGTGGACAGGCCCTTGCAGACAGGACTGGACTGGCCCCAGGGAGCCTCCGGCCTCGCCAGGACACTCGGAGGGTTTCTTGCTCACTGTACGGCTCTGCTGTTACTGAGTTCAGTTGTCAAGGATACATATTTCTTATGACCCTCTTGTTACTAGTATTCCAAATTTTCTTTTTAGGAAAAAGAATACTCCAGTGCTATGCCCTAGCATTCAGTGAGAATGAAACACTTAACGACAGCGTAGTACCCCAAATTCAGCTCTCCTGACTTTTATCCCTCCTTCTTGCAACACAGAAAGGACTTCACTATTCCTCCGGTTGTACCCGAAGACAATTCTTTAGCGCACCAGTTTAACCTAATGAAGCCTCTGAGTGACTTTGTGTCTGGGTTGTTTAGGAATATGCAGTCATCAGCTTGGCATTACCATACAGCTGACAGACCACTATAATGATAGCATACTAAGACTTTTATTTAAACATTTGCAATTGCTTTTCAGTGCTGCTGCTCCTAAATTTCTTTCCTCCCATTTTTGTAATTCATTCATGCACAGATGGCCTGCACCAGATGAGTTAAGAGGAAAGACAGCTGGAATGCTGGTGTCAAAAGTCTCATTCTAAATTGGATTAATAGCGTCACAGGGATTTCCGAAGCTGTACCCAGTAAGTAGAAAGAGGGGTTCTGCTTTTCCCTCCTAGAATCTGTAAAGTTCTGAGGAACAGTACAGCTGACAGTCTGCTTAATCGGAATTGCCTGCATTAGTCCAATTCTGCTTGCTTTCATAATGTTTCATGTTGATTTGTGAGAAAGGATGCTCTAATTTGGACTTGTCCAGCTGTTATCATTGCAAAAGAAGTTCTGATTTTGATTAATGTCTTTCACTAGGGCTTTAATATTTGAATGTATAATCCTGCTTATTACACCTGATTTCACAATATATGCTGTTTATGCTGTGGGTTTATTTTAAATGTACAAGACCCTGCATTGTGCTTGTGAAGGACATCTATGATGAATGTCTCATCTACCATGTTTTCAAATCAGTTATGTCTACCACCTAAGAATCAGGCAGACATTTTAACTGTATACCATATGCAACAGTTTTAATTAAGGGAATAATAGGAAGAGGGACATTAATTAATTCTTTTTTTTTTTTTAAGAAAATCTGAGGATATTAGCTGGGAAGCACACTTAGGAAAACATATTCTGGAGGATAAATCCTGTCTTCACCTCATTTTGACATTTGAGTTTTGTATACTGCAGAACAAAACTCAAAGCCTGCAAACACTTATGAAGATCTGTAATTCTTTACGTGGGAGTAATCCAACAAACCGAAAGGGATTGCAGAACCTGTCTTTGCTTTTGTGAATGTTCCAGTCTCTGTACAGAAGCACCAAGTCATTTAGAGTAATGCATTTTTCTGTACGGTCAAAGGAGAAAGATGTATGCCTGGGCTTTCTGAATTGCTCTGTAGAGGTACCTAATTTTCTTTACTGAGTACACAGGCAGCATTACTGCCTACAAAGAGAACTTTAATTTGTCCAAGCAGGCTAGACTTTACTGCCGAGGAATTGTAACACATCAGTTAGGCAACCAAAATAGAGCAACTAACTAACTCAAAATAAATATCAGTGCTCAACCTGAATTTACTGGGTCAGAAAAAGGGGGGGGGGGGAAATCTATTACATTACTTAGAAATTTAGATCTGAAGTGCTACCATCATCAAACTGCAGCAAGCTCTCCAAAGTTACTTAGTCAAGAAACACTCTTGTTTGGAAGCTGAACAAATTTCAGCTGCAGTCATTAATGCATTAAAAAGCCATTTCATTTCCTAGTGCTTTCACCAGAGATTTCTATTGATTTCGATAGGAACTTGGTCAAAATGTATGAATAAAATCAGAATTTACAGGGAGTTCTTTGAAAAAGAAAAAGAAAAAGAAAAAAGAAAAAAGAAAAAGAAAAAGAAAAAAGAAAGAGAAAAAGAAAGAGAAAAAGAAAAAGAAAGAGAAAAAGAAAAAGAAAAAGAAAAAAGAAAAAGAGAAAGAGAAAAAGAAAAAGAAAAGTAAAAAGAAAAAGAAAAAGAAAAAGAAAAAGAAAAAGAAAAAGAAAAAGAAAAAAGATGTTGTTCTTCAGTCTTATGCCTATACTGAGTGAAATATTCCTCATGCTAATGACATTTTTTCCAAGCAGAGGGAAGTGGATGTGACTGTTACTTTATGTCATGAATATGAAAGCCTCCCAAACTATATACCTCCCATTGCTGCTAGCATGACCAAAAATGCTAAGCAGATGATAGTAGCTTCTGAAAGCATCAGAAAACATAAACAAAAAGTCCTAGAAGTGTCTGAGTATCGTTTGGAAAAAGTATCAAGGCAAATTTGACTCTCTCTCTATTTATCTCCCTCCATTATCTTTTTCACTGTTTCAAAGCCTTATTAGGTTTTCAGGATCCGCCATAAGAAACCTTCATTTAATCATTCACATTAGCTATACTAATTACAATTTTCAGTACCTGACACTCCCAGACCTCCAAACAGAATTTACCTGGAAGTGTTATTTGTGCTGAGATGTTAGTATTCAGAAGAAGCTGTGCAATCTCTGCTAAACTCCTGAGATTCGATAGCTGTAATGTCTTTTATCTGACTTCCATTTTCTTTCAATAAAGAAACTGAAAGAGTATTTTCTGAGATGTGTAAATCTATCAAAATGGATAACATCTGAGTGACAGAGCACTAGCACTAATAAAAATCAGTGGCTATGTGATCAAAACCTACCAGACATTATCTGTCACGTACTTTACTTGGTGCAGAAATGTATCTTGGGTTTAATAATTATGTTTGTTTGTAAGTTGGGGCCATTAAACCACAATGTTTATTATTGACTATAACAGTAAGATAACACAGATATCTTCAATATTAATATTTATGGGAGACATATAAGTATTTATATTTGAAATACTGTCACTAAAACAATAACTCCATTATGAACTTTTTCACTAATGAAATTCAAATTGTTGAATTCGTTCCTGACTGGAGTATTAGGATATTTAAACTGATGAGTCTATCTCAGTCTATCTCTTACTGCAGGTAAGATAGCAGTAGCAACCATATCTCCTCCATATGTCCACTGCATTAACCAGCATCAGTAGCATCGCTCACTTTGTAGACTTCCTGTATGAAGATGGAGGTTTCCACTATTCACATTTCCTTCCTTACATGCATTCCCTCTGTCTTAACAGCTTAGTCCCCATTTTATGAAGTAATTAAACATCCCTCCAGATCTCTCTTGGAGACATGTAAGGGTTAGCAATAGTATGTCACTTAATAAGTGATCAAAGGATAGCCAAACTGAAAACATAGCATTCTTAGTCTTATAGAATCCTTTTCAGTTGTTCAAAGATACTTAGGCTTGACTTAAGGTGACATAATTTCTTTTCTTTAGCTGTTGACTTCCAAACTATTCTCCATATCCATGATATGTCTCAGTGAAAGATGTCTAATGAGAATTACAATAAGGGGTGACAAGTTGTGAAGGAAGTCTGATCCCCTGTCAGAAAGGAATGAAGATTTTTAAATCAGAGATTAGGCTTGGATTTAGGCCATTCCTCTTAAGTGATGGAGTAAGTCAGGGGCATTGATGAGAGTGACATGAGTAATTTACCACGACCAGTCTGATATATATTTACATAAATTTGTATGTGCTTTAGGCTAGAGATGTATGAACAGTTACTTTGAATGTTTGCAAAGCTTCCAGAGTTAAATTTTCATTGTCCAGCTTACCTGGAGGAGCATGCCATGGGTGAGTGGAAAACAAATGCCATATTCATTATGGAAATAGACATGAGTTTGCTAGGACATTGAGATGTTATTTAGTTATTTATTTATCTTTAATTTACGCAGTAGGGTATTTGTAGATAGCTGGCATTCCTATATGGCTCAACACTTCTGAAAATCAACTTCAAAGTACCAAGGAGAAATAGCAGTTCTTAATATAAATCTAAATAGTTATAATTTAAGTAAATAGTAATATAAATTATTTAAATTTCTTTAATGAAACTCAAATTGTAGCTTATTGGAATGTTGACCATCAATCAACTTTATCTGAACCTCCATCACAAGTTCATCTAGACTCAGCTGAATGTCAGTTTTGTGATCAGAAAAATGTTTTGTCTTGTTATGCTTGAACTATCAAATTAATTAATTTTGAAGCATTCTCCTCAGTTAAGCATTTGGATGTTTATTCTTTCTGAGAATCTGTTGGAAAGATTGAAAATAGAGAAGCTGTATGGGAAAATGGGGAAGAATGTCGAGGAGACAGGCGATGGAAGCTAGCCGGACCGTTCCGTGGGAAAAGAAGCATCTACAGGGTATGTTGACCCCTAGTCATGTGGCTGAGCCCGTTCCAGTGTGGCGCTGCACCTGGGCTTTGAATCGGAAGCAGCGATGAGCTCAATATGCTTGCTGCGCGTGTGTGTAGTCCATAAAACCCTCACATAGTGCCCCTCCAGGTGTTCCTCTCCCTGGACCGACGCTTAGCGGTGCCGGGGACTCCCTTGCTCCATAATTACCTCGACTGGGAAATCGCTGGGGAACCTCCGCTCACATGCAGAGATAATAACCGCTCAGTATTGACCCTAGCGTGCCTTGTGTTTGTGTATCTGTCCCTGCTGGAAGTCCAAGCGTTGCCCCCACCTTACCCTTACAGGAGGAAATTTGGTAAGAGTTGTCTGGAAACTTTATTAACTGATATTTTTCTTCAGTTTGATTTTTAGGCCACTTAATATGGTAAGGAATTAAGCAACAATTGATTGGATTTTGATTAAATTCTGTGTTTAAATTAAAGTGGGAGACTAACAGTTAACCAAGATCATAGAAAACCTTTTTATTTTTTATTTTTTATTTTTATTTTTGATGGAAGCAAAATTTTAGGATACATTTGAGTTAAATTTATGTTTTAGTAGAAGGTATTTGAAGATTTTTTTTGGATCTCTCTGTTTATATTCTTGTGAACACTTACATGGGACTGAATAAGACCTAAATACATGAAGCAGATTTCAGATAAATGTGAAGCTACAAAGTTTAATTCCAAAGTCTGGCAACATTTTATTCCAGTTTGAATTTTATACACATTTGAATTAATGGCATACAGGATTTGACTATTTAGTTTACATTGGTTTTCACTATAACACAAGAAAAGTTACAAGTTTTAAGCAGCTTGCTATCTCAGCCTTCTTCTTTAAAGTTCATATGAATTCTTCTGCAAGTGAACTCATTGACTGAAATGTGAGATACTGCAGGGCAGTACTGCTGTATATCTAAAAGTAGTATAGTGAGATCTCTCTTTTGAGTCTTACTTTTCTTCAGAAAAATCTTCAAAAAAAAAAAAGGTTACAGACTCTAATAGAATTGTCACTGTTGTCACTTACTGTCACTATTGTTGTGACACCAAGAGCTATGCAACTATGGAAGCTTAAATATTTCCCACATATAAATGAGATATAAAGGTGAACTAATTGTCCTATTCACTCATTTAAGCAAGCAATTACAAATGATATTACCTCTTGTTTTACTCATGGAAGAAATATTGTGTTCTGTAATGTGGAAATGTAATGTGGAATGTAATGTTCATGTGGAAAAATCCAAGGAACGGTCTTCAAATTTTATTGATATGCATGTCGCAAGCCTCAATCCATTGATTTCTATAGGTTACTCAAGATCATTCTGAAGTAATTCAAATTCAAAGTTGATTTTTTATCATAATTTATTCAGAATAAGATTGTTAATTCAATTTTTTTAACATTTCATTTTGCAAGTACTAGATTTCGATATATTTCCTGCCATTGGTCAAGATTTTATTCTACAGATAATTTCTCTGATGTTTTGCCATCATTGTAATAAATAATTCTTAAACATAGTAAAATGATTAGTAGCACTTCCAAAATTCAACTGTAAATAATCAGAGAACAAAACTACCTCCTGCAAAGTAAAGAATTACTTGAGCGGGATATAGGGTGAGGATGCAGGGGAAGAGATGGAGAAATAACTTATTTTCATGCATGGACCGAGCCAGCTAAGGCCATCACCCTCAGAATTTAAGCAAGGGGTGCTGAAAATCTGAGCTCAGTTATCTTAGAGTTCCTCTTTGGCAAAAACCTAAATATTTCCGGAGGCTACCCCAGCCTTCCTGAGGTCTGAATTGCCTTCTGCACTTACTTATCTTTCTCCACAAATTCCACTGAGATACCAGGGTAGGCACCTTAAGTCTCACAGCTAAATCCCTCAGATTAGGTACAGGTTTAATCTGAGTCCTACTCATTTACCTGCATAATTGTTTTTATTGATCTAATGTACCTGGAAGAGAACAGCAGATCGTTACAAATGATCCTGTTTTCTTTTATAACTAGTAGATAAGCTATTTTCTGGTGTATTATCTTAAAAAAAAAAAAAAGTCTGGATGCAGATCACTGTACAATTTTAAAATGCAACAACTGGGCTAATTTCAGTAACGTGGCCATATGAATGTCCAGCCTGTCTTTTTAATTATATTCAAATCCATTTCTGTCTAGCTATTTCATATACATCTGTCATGTTCACAAATCTGTTCAGACATATACTGCTTGCATGCAAGAAAGAGAAGAGGGAAGAGAGAAGGAAAAGGAAGGGAAGGAAAGGGAAGGGAAGGGAAGGGAAGGGAAGGACGAGGGTTTTCAAAATGGAAAAAAAAAAAAAAGTTGATCATCATTGTCCTTTCTAGAAATAAAGCTATAAAAGAAGCTATAGATAAAAACTATGGATATATATGTGTTTGTATGATCTTCTGACAACTTCAGCTCCCTCAGGTTGGCTTCCGACAGCCTCTAGCATATGTTCAGTACAAGATTTGAATGTAATGCCTCTAGATTTCTTCCTAAATAGCTTAATCAAGTGAGAAAAGGTGAATTTCCAAAAGTTCTAACATAAAACCAATGTTTGAGGATCCAACTGTTTTATAGATATTTGGAAAAAATATATCAAACTGAGAGTTTAAACTGAAATATTAAATTCCGTTTTGAAGTTCCTTGGTGCTCTGGAAGAATTAATATTCTCTTAGATCCTTCCAGTGCAAAGGAAGGTAATAAAATGCAACCATGTGTCGTATGGTCGAACATTGCTGGAACATACCTGTCATAGTCATGAGAGAACAGAGCATAAGTAAAAAATGGGCAAGAATAAATCAAAATTAAAATAAATAAGTTCTGCTTCAGCATAAGAAATGTGTTCTTGAAAGCTATTCAGCCTTGTAAACAAACTATGTTAATCTGTTCAGAGTTAGCAAAGAACAAATGTACAGGCCATGTCAAACTACATTAAATTGTTTATTATAGGCAAAATGAATGACAATGAAAGCTTCAGAAACTTTAATGCCTGAACAGCTTTTCATCTATTTTCTTTCTTACTTTTCTCTCTAGCAGAATGACAGGCTAGCTCATTGCCTTCTTCCTCATCATCTTTACCTTGTGATGTGAGATATAACTCTTTAATAAAGGTCAAACAAATTGCCCACTGTGGACTTTAGGTCAGAGTGTGGACTTGTTTGACAAATTCACAAAATATTTCTGCAGTGAGCTTTTCAACTGGTAAAGCTAAGGAACAAGAAAAAAAGGTATGGTTATAAATGTGTTTACTTATCATCCCTTAAAAGTCCTATCAATTGTGTCTTTACTCAATAACTAAAATTGGAGCAGTTGGTTTTAGAAGAGCCTGTACTACTATCAGACTAGAAAGTACGCTGTGTAGACTGCACCTCTGGGTCTTCATTTCAGAAACGTACTTTAATTGTGTCTGTCATATATCCTCTTAAGTAGATGTTGATGCTTCACATAAAATGTTGAAACAGTGATTTTTAATTACCATCTTTACGTTTTTCTTCTTTAGCGATTCAGCCTTATGGGGCTGCACGCTGTTTGCATGGGAGGCTGTGTGTGTCACAACTGGATATTGTCCACAGAGAGTCTCCGTTAATGTCACTTAAGTTGGTGCTGAATGCAGGCGCAAGCAAAGCAGACAGTTACCTAGTGGTGCTGTGGCACCACTCATTTCTTCCTTTCTGCCACGGTCTGGAAAACCAGTCTTCTTGCTATGGCTGCAGGAGCTGCTGGGGACATGACTTTTCCAGGAATTTCATTTTTTGTTATTACCTCTGCTATTCCTTTGAAGAGAGCGTCAGCTGTTCAAACATGCCTTTGTGGCTCTGTCATCTCCTTTCCAGCTTGAGTGCTTCATCGGACCTTGCTCACATTTTGTATGAAATGGGCAGCATCCTCCAGAAGAAGCCAACTTTCAATTTTACTCTACAGCTGAGAAGCCTAAAAGCCAGATCTGTGTGGCCCCTGCCTCTTCTAATATATTTGACTCTGCAGATTCACAGCTGACTTAAACCACTTTCATAATTCACTTATTGTCTCTGCAAAAGCAAATGTTATGGGCTGTCCCTGCTCCAAAGAGGCTTTTATCTGCCATGTACTCCCAACCTTCTTGCTGTCAGTTGTGCCCTTAGATTCAGTTAGTGATTAAGGAATGCACTTAGTAATAACACTGGCAGCAGAGAACTGTGTTTAGCTAAATGTTCATTATACTCCCTGATTCCCTGCAAACACTTTATATTTGTTTAATAAAATATTTGCCATTCTTATTCACTACCACGTACAAGTCAATGTTAGTTTCATAATGGTGATCAACTGTCCTGTGCACTCTGAATGAATTTAAGACCTTGTTGAAACAGCTAGCATATATGCTTTACAGTGAGACTGTTATGTTTCAACATCATTTTAAGAGGAATTAAACTAAGTACAGATACCTCTCCCAGTGACTCAGATGTTAATGACTGTTCATCTGCAAGACTGTCATTCTAAAAAAAAAAAGGACTGGACTTAGGAACATTCATGCAGAAATGGATTCCTGGGTCTCTGCAGACTTTATGTTTAAATAATGGTGTCTTAAACCATATTTGAGTCACTGATGAGAGTTGGACTTATGCCCGCGTTACCCACAATGGTATACTTTATCTTTTGCTAAATGCTTCACTCAGTTGAAGAAGGTAGCAATACCCCTCACTGGTTTTTCTCCAATTTCCACTAGAAGAAGAAACAAACTTCATTTTTCACTTATCTGTTTATTTACTTTTTGATGTTACTTCTGGGGTGTTTATTCTTGTAGAAACCTCCACCAACCATTATGAGTGTTGCAATAATCAAGGTCTTTCCAGATATGTGATCTTTTTAAGGGCTACCCACTCATCAAGTTTTAACCTTCATTGCTCCTCTGCCCATCTGTGGAACTGAATATTAAAACTGTCCTAACAGTATGTCTAATTAGCTGATCACAATCCCGTTCTGAAATAGTAGAGTTTGTTTAAGGGGACATTCCCATACAAGTACTATGCAAAGGATTTCTGTAGTTCAGCTTTCCCCTACATAGAAATATTACACATTTCTAACAGTTATAGCAGTTATAACTGTTATAAAGCAAAACAGGATGCAAAGCAGTATTCTGTTATATTACTAGAATTCATGCAATATATGAAGGAACTTAAAACTTGCATGAAAAGTATTGCCTGCTGTTTATTTACAGTTTTAATAACAATATTACGGGCCTAAGTTTGAATTGGCTATTAATTTTTAATTTTTAACTCTGTTCTTCTACAACCTTAACAAAATAAAGACATCCTTTCCCTCATGAGAACGTATTACAGACTTCAGTATCATAGCAGAAGCAGTCAGCTTGCACACAGCAAGAATTTCACAAACCATATCTGTTAGATAGCTTCTAAGATATTTCTCTAGCTAATATCTTCTGGTTTCAGTAAACATATACTCTTTTTTTTTAAAAAAGCATGAATTAAATATCCTAATTTGAAAGTAAGGTTGAGATGGTATCTCACATAGCATCTTCAGAACTTTTGTTAAAAGCCCTGGATTGCACACTACAGGGATGTCCTGACTTTTTTGTAAATGTTCCCGTCATCCTCCGTGTTTTTACCGACAGCCATACTCCAGAAACTGAGAAAAAAAGTCTTGGGTTATCTAGAAAGACATTTGCCATGCTAGGAAAGAAAGTGAGGTTGCTAATAGCACTCCATATTTTTCAGTTCCTGTTCTTGATGATCTGATAAAAGTGCCACGCTGCAGGAGATGGAGAGGAATTTTGGCAGTAGTTTTCAGAATAAAAAACAGAACTGCTTTTGACCAGAGGAACACTTCTTTGTGGTGGCTTATTTGCTTTAGAATGCTTTTCTTTCTGGAAAATTGTAATGCCAATGTACAGCAGGAGTTTTCTTAACTTGCATTATCCTGGTTATTGAGTCATGTTGTGTAGTAAGTGGAACTTGTAGTTCCTGAAATAAGATGCAGTCACTGGTAATTGATTATTGCCATATCAAACAGAAAACAAAACAAGCTGCTTATGTTTCTTGTAATCTTCAAAAAAATTAGCAAAGTTAGCTATAGAAGAGGTTTTCTCTGTTCTGACAGATGGTGACCTTTCCTATTATTTGTGAGCATACGAGCACAGTTGGATTTTTATTGGCAGGCAAAAGCCTGAAAAACTTTCTAGCTTGGTAGAAGAGAAATAAAATAAATAATAAGTAGATTGTCTGTTCCTGCTCTGCCTACAGAAGAAACCTTGACCGATGTAGATCCATTTCCAGAAGGATTATATTCAGGTGTTTATATAGCATTGTATATCTCTGTCCTGAAGGAAAGCATTCTACCAAGAAGATCCACAAACATCAGAGGATAGGAGAGAGTGGTGATAAGAGAAAATGAACGAACTGTAAGTTAGGAACTACTCGTCTCATTTATAATATATGATTAGATGGCTTACCTGGCTGTACAGACTGTTTTGTGAGGGCTGTATTCTTGAAATTCAAGGAACAGCTTATGGTATTTATTGATACATCACCAATAATACTATGCTTCTAAATGCTGAGATCTACAATTATTAAATTGCAGAAAATGCTCTCTTGAGAAATGAGGAGTTTGCAATCCAGCTAATTAGTTCAAAAAAAAAAAAAAAATTAAGAAGCTGGTATATGGCAGACACCCTGAACTGACAAAAGGTTATAGGGATTAATGAAAGAGGCACTGGTAATAAGCTTTTTAAATAATACTTCTGTCATATACACTATCTATAGGTCATGAATGGTCTCTAGGAAGAGCTAACAGTGACGTAGAGAATATCAGCCTAAAGACCACAAAAGCATTTGAGCATTTTACCGTGAATTTTTCTTATGGGATACAATACACAAAATATTGTAATGTTCTAGGAAATCACATGACATTATCTTTTCCTCAAACTAAGCCTTAAACTATTTGCTTTAATCTTAGTGATACTAAATGAAGGCATTGAAACTTTCATCTATGCTGAAACAAGGGTTAGGAAAGAAACTCTTGGAAAAAATAAAAGTCTGAAGAACCAGTAAGAAGACATCACAGTCGTAAGTTTTTTGAGAAGACTGAGGAAAAAGCCATCAAAAGAAGAATGTTAGAGAATGATTAGAGAATCCGTCCTGAACAAGAAAAAGTCCAGATATATCAGAACTAAATCCTGAAAAACACAGGGACAATTCCAGGTTCCAATAGCTCTGGATTTGTGAAACAATGGAAAAAATGCAGAGGAATGACTGTGGCATCATGGAGGTGATTGGGAACAACTAGCATAGATTTACCAAAGGTAAATCCTGCCTGACCAACCTGGTTGCCTTCTATGATGAAATGACTAGGTCTGTGGATGAGGGGAGAACAGTGAATGTCTTAGCTTGTCTTTAGCAAGGCTTTCAACACGACCTCCAACAACATCCTTGTATCCAAGTTGGGATGTGACAAATGGGACGTCAAAAACGTTTTTTGTTATTGATACTCTCATCCTCTGCTTCTACTGTTTGTAAAACTAGAAGTTATAGTTTTCATGATATATTCTGGAGTTTTGTATAACTTAGGCCATGGATTAAGCTTTTAAAACAGCTTCAAATACATGTATTTTTAAGCAGCACAGTCTCATTGTAATGAACAGCAGCTAATTTGGACTAAGTCAGTTAAAGGGACTGACTGTTTCAAGCATAATAATAGTCAGGTTAGCTCTCTGGGAGTGAGGACGTTCAGGCTCTTAAGATGAATTCAGAGTTGATTGTTTTACTTTTCCCTTCTCCTTTTGAAGTGTGATTCTTAAGGAATACAAGGAGATAGTTGTCTTTGTACTCCTCTGAGTATGTAGCGTATTTAAGTTTGGATATTCTTTCTTTGTCTTTAGAAACAGCCTTTAAAGGTTTTGCACCCAATGTTGATTGGTGCACTCTTTGTATGAGAACCTTTCGCTACCTAAATGGACTAGGAATATGTAAGGAGGTAAGCTGGCTGATACTAGAAGTAGTAACTTGTATAGTTGCACTAGTAATTTGTTAAAACAAAATGAAATCTTTAGCTGTGCTTTTAGGGGGCTCATAATGTATTAAGTGCAGATCAAGTCATTTATTGCTCATCGATGCCACCTCTAAGAGAAATACAAAAATTCGTCAAGCAATTTTCAGCCTGGCTGAAAATGTAGGCAAAGAGTTTGGAAAGGGTCCACATTGTATGTCCCATGGGTCAAACATTTTCTTTTACAGAGGATGTCAAGCAGAGGACTCTGTGTGTCCCAGAAATATAGCCAGTTCCTCTCAGAGTACACTGATTCATAGATTCAAAGGCCAAAAGGTAGCCATGGTTATCATCCAATCTGATCATCTGTATACCATAGGTTGTAAGGCACCCCTCAATTAGTTCTTTTTTCAAACAGAGCAGTTCTTAAAAATATTTAAAATCTAAACTTTGTAAAAAGATACAAAAATTCAATGATAGAAAATCGACTGTAGCTTTGGGTAAATTAGAATTCATCAGTCTGAAGCCATTTCTCTTCACCTGTAAATTTTCCAGAGAAGGTAAACATTATTGTAAGCACTGAAAGCCATGCTAAATTTGCAAAAAGGACAAAGGATTAAATGCCTTATGGGCTTGAAAAATGTTAATGGTATTCCTAGACAAAGAGTCAGTTCTATTTTGCTTTATGTTTTTCCTGAAGAAGTAAGGTTTTAATGTTCTGGAAAGGAGAGTTTTGTAACACAGGAGAGAAAGCTTTGGTGCTTCTGTCAGCTCTGATGAAGGAGAATCGGGGATTTCACCTTCAAAGCCGAGAGGGAGATGAATAGGTGGTGATAGCAAGGATAAATGAGAAGCCAATGCAGTCAGACAAACACTCGTCCTTAGAGGCCTGACAGAAGCTATTAGGATTCACCCTGCAGTTCTCATTTTCACACTAGCAGGGTGAGTGAACACCGAAGGCTCACGTAACAAGCCATCAATGCAGCCTCTGGGCATGGGCTTCACCAGCAGCATGCTGTGTGTTATGGATTACCATTGTGATGGCTCTGATGTGAACTCCAATAAAATGTCTCATGGAGAATAACTCAGTGTGTAGGGTTCACCTACTCCCTATATTAATCCCATATATTCCCAGCCTTGCTGTCAAGGATATCCCACAGCAATAAATAATTGACAAATTAGGTCATTTGATATTGCTTCTCCTCAATTTTACACGCAACCCCTATCAATACTGCAAGAAAATGTATGGAGATGTGCATTTCAGGGGCCAATTCACAGCAGTTAGTCATGCTAAATCAGCCGAAAACTTGACCCTCTGTTCTTTATAAATATTCTCGCTGGTTATCTTGGCCTTTCCATGGTGATGAGGGTCTTAAATAACAATTCTCTTATTTTTGACACACAAAAATGAAACAAAAATTCCGTAAGATAATCTTATAGCAGGGATAAGATCTCGGCCCCAGTGCCACCCTACCTGGCCATTCCTTTTTTCTTACTGCCAGGCTTATTTAATGAAAAGAACCACAAAGAAAGCTCAGACTTTGATTTCATTTCTTCTCACATAATAACTGTACCGTTCATGCTATCATTTCTGTGAAGTCTGCTTCTTCAAAAATTTGGCATACCACAGCTTCTGCACACATTTTAGATACTTTTGGGACCTCATGAGCAGCAAGACATTGCCCTTGAAGCCCAGTTTAGCCGTAATGCAATTAGAGTTATCAAACAACCAGTGTGGAGTCTATTTCGATGGAGAAATGAAGTGAAGGAAGCAGTACACTGGTAAAAGTTTCCCACTTGTTTCAGACTCTCACTGACTTTTCAAAGGAAGTTATTGCTGCTTGCCTGGTATGTTTTAGCTCTTTCTTACATATATATGTGTGTCTGCCCAAACACTGAGTTAGAGTCCTTCCTTAGCAGTCTTTCTTCTTCCAGAGTGATATTTGAACAAGGTGTTACTGGGACCAGACTAAAAGAAACAGAGGACTCACACCTCACCCTAAAGCTGTTGCATCAGAAGAAAAGAAGCAGACTAGGATCACCAGGACAACAGGTACTGCTGAACAACTTGAGACACCTTTTCTAGAATAAGATCCTTACTGCTCCTACACATTTGTCTGGTGTCTTTCTCACATCATTGCATCTGCTCAGAAAGACTCATGCAAAGACATCTCAAAACTGGTCAGCTTCAAGGATCTACTCTGAGCTTTTTCTCTGCAAATTTAGGAGCTAGAAATGTTAATTAGAAAAAAAGTTTTTCATTATGTTTGTTTTTTTTAATGAAAATCGAGATTTTAAACTAGAGTGGTCAGTAAAATTTCAGCAGAACTTCCGATTTTCTTTGATAAAAATTTCTACGATGGTAGAAAGTGTTTTCGTACATGAATAAATGTACGTTCCAAGACTCTCTTTTCAGGCAAATTTATTATTTCAAGCATGATTAGAAAATAAAAGCAAGGTATCTTAGCCACCTAATTGTCAGATCTGGACTGCAGTACTTCTTGCCAATCAGATAGAGCCTCATTTTATCCTAACTGAAACTAATTAGCCACACATGACAGCATATCATCTTGAAAGTTCGCAGAGATGTTCCATTATGTAACAAAATAATAAAAAAAGACTGAAATCTTGTTGTTTTTCAAGTACAGTTATTTTAGTCAATATTTTGAGTAGCTATAGCCTATTCATTTAAGCTGAGTATGACTTTTTCTTCTAACCATTCTCCACTCAACCTCCCAACTTCTTGTTTTGTCCTAATTACTCTGGTGTATACCAACAGTGTCATTAATGAGAATGTACAAAAGATGTCTTCTCTCACAGAATCACAGAATCACAGAATCGTTTAGGTTGGAAGGGACCTCTGGAGATCATCTAGTCCAACCTCCCTGTTCAAGCAGGGTCACCTAGAGCATATTGCCCAGGATCACATCCAGACGGCTTTTGAATAACTCCAGCGAAGGAGAATTCAAGGTAGCAAACATCAAACTGTCAAACTAATCCACTTTCAAACTAGTAGAAAGGTTACTCATTGAAACTTTGAATAAAATGACTAGTAGAGATTGTTTTTTCTTGTTTGTCCTACTTTTTTCTCTAAATGTGTTTCAGACTGTTGTACGCATCAGGAGATGGTGCAGTTGGATTTCACTTTCATTCTTCCAATTTTTACAGTTTGTAAGTGTTTTGTGTGCTATTCTACCATCTGGAGGTTTTAAATTGGCAAGATTTTTTCCAGGGTGAGACACTGACATTGACAGAAAGTATTAATTTGCAGCCCTTTCTACAACTGGAAATAATTCATACATAAAATAAATTTAAGAGGCCCAAATGTCCTCTTTCTTATGCAAGTTTACACAAAGGTGAACAAAAATTACTCCAGTAAAGTCAGTGAAGCTATGTTGCTCTAAAAGCAAACTAAATAAGGAAAGATTCTTACCCTCAGATATTGGTACCTTGATGAGAACCACCAGCGTCATATTCTTGACTTTTTTTTCCATATATTCCATATATTGGTGTTATTTCAGTATGACCTGGATGATCCGACAGGGCATGAACAATGCAATATAAACTGCTTCTGCTTTTGTAGTATGTGAAATACTTCATTAGTGAAGCATAATTATTTGCAGAACCACTCAAACATAATTTAGAGAGTTTTTGAAGCAAGCTATCTGCTGGTTCATGATTTTCACACGTCAGTCTCTTGCAAAGCACACCTGCAAGTTAAAAAGGCTATGAGAATCCAGATACCTATAACTGATAGAGTTTCTTTTATATTTGCATGCAAGGATGATGATATCATTCAATTACATTTTAATAATTTAACCACTGAAAGTGATGAAGAGAGAGCAATTTAAATATCTAATATATTTCAAATATTCTTGGAAATAGATTTGAAAATAAGATTCTTTTTAACTCAGAGCTCAAAGCTAATGCTTTACTGCTGGAAAATGGAGAACAGAAAATATTTTTACTTCTTATAGAAGTCAAGCTTTAGCTGTTGGCTTGCCCAGTCTGGAGACTGCACTAGACATAGTGCGAAATGAAGCTTGTTTTGGACTTCAGTCATTGATTTGCATGAATACCTTTACGCTGTAAAACCAGAACGGATCGTTTCTCTAAGCTTGAGCAGAACTTTTATTCTGAATGAGTTTGTTCAATGGCCAAGCCAGCATAGTTATATTTCTATAGTGGTACACCTGGCCTAAAAAAAAAGTCATATCCAGCCATGGTACACATCTGTTCATAATGCATTCACAACAGCTTCAGTTTGGTTGGCCTTCGGATCACTTGACATTCACTTTTATTCTGGAAGGAACTCCTCAGAGAAGGAAAGAAAATAACTTCTTGTCCATTTAAGGCTTTTCTCAGTCATGTCTAAAATTAATGGATCCAACAGCAGTTTTAGTCTGGGATACCTGAAGAACAGCCATCATTAATTTCTGGCTCAATAGTATGTCGTAGGAATAGTATGCTTCCACTGAGCTTTTAACTTCACTGGTGCCTACAGTTCCTTTCTGTTGTTGCAGTCCCTGTTAGGTAGATGTTTAAGTGAACTTCCACCTCGTTTTTCACACAACTTCCAATATTTTCATTTAAGTTATAACTATTTATTACTCATACTTACTCCAACACTTCAAGGGCTAGTTAGAATCTAATGAAGCATTAACGTAAACCCTAGATCTTTTCTTTCTGTAATGGGTGCTGTAGTGAAGTGGGAAATTCAGATTTCCTCACAACACAGAAAATGACTAATGTAGTCTTCTATCTGTCTACAACCAGTAGTTCAAGTAAAATTTAAGTTAAAATGATTTTTCTCTTTTATGTGAGAACATCCCACTTTTTTATTCACATATTCATTCACATACTTGCATGTATATATGTCATCACACTCACACAATTCAGTAACAAGGAAAACAATCCAGATTTTGTTTGTATATAAAGGGAATATTGAACTTTTTAGATAAGGGTAAGAAGTTTACATGCCTCAGGGAAATGGGGAAGACTCTCACACTCCTCCTGAGAAAGTTGGATGACTGGGGACCTATATAAAGTGCAGGTAAAAAGCACATGGATCCTGAGAAATAAACCGAGGAACCATGAATTTGCATGCAATCTCAGAATTAGAGATGTGAAGGGAGAATCTGCATGATTGGAGATCCGCAGTGGATGGATATAGGCTCTTTAGAAAAGACTGTCAAGGAAGGTTAGGAAGGGGGATGGACTAAACACAAAAGTGCATTTCAAATTCATGGGGCTCTGTTATGGAATGGTTAATGGGCTTTCAGGAGCTTGTGTGTCAGGATTAGCTAAGAAAGCAGAAGGAGGAGAGCAGTGATTTTTTTGCTTTGATTTTAGCCAGGCTTTTGACATGGTCTACCAATAGCGTCCTTGTTGACAGGTTGGAGATATGGACTGGACGGGTAGATTACAAGTTGTGTGGAAAACTGGCTGGATCATAAGACTCGAAAGGTAGGAGACAACAGTGCAAAGTCTGACCCGCAACTTATTACAAGTAGATTTCCACAAGAGACATTGTAGTGACTGATGCGCTTTAATGTTTTCATTCATGCCTGAGGCAACGGACTGGAATGTACCCTCTGTGAGCCAAGAGAAAAAGGTTATGTGCTGGAGGGCAGGGCTGCCATTCAGAGATACTTTGGCAGGCTGCAAGAGTGGGCCAACAATTCCTCACAGAGTTCAGCAGAGACAAAGCGCACAATGCACTTGAGACAGAAGAAACCATGTTTCAGCATAAGCTGGGACCTGCTTGGCTAGAAAGCAGCTCTGCAGAAAAAAGGATATGGGGTTGCCAACTGGAAATGAGTCAACAGCCCCGAGGGCTAACTGCTTACCAGGCTGCTTTAGTAAGGGCAAAGCCAGCATATCAAGGGAAATGATTACTCCAAATTCCCTACTCAGCGCTGATGAGGATACATCTGCCCTGAGTGCCTCTGGTTTTGGGTCCCCAGTACAAAAAGAGATTTTGACAGACTGAAGATAATGCAGCAGAGGGCTAATAAGCTGGGTTCGGGACAGGAACATCTAACTTACATAAGGAAGTTGAGGAAGTGGGATTTGTTTAGCCTGAAGAAGAGAAAACCTAAGGGGAATCTCACTGCAGTTTTCCACTACATCTTAAGGGGTTTATACAGAAGACAGTGCCAGACACTTCAGAGATGCACAGCAGAAAGGGCAAGAGAGAAGGGATCCAAGCTGCAAAAAAGAAAATTTGGAATGGACATACAGAAAATACTCTCCACAGTGAGCGTGGTTAAATGCAGGAGCATGTTGCCCAGAAAGGATGTTGAATCCTTGAAGCTTTTCAAAATCAAACTAGACAAGGCCCTGCTCTAACTTTGAAGTTAGCCTTGTTTTGAATGGGTGCTTGGACTACATGACTTCCAGATGTCCCCTTCAACTGACTTTTTTCTTTGATCATCTGATTAAGATCAAGTTGCCTTAACTGTAAGTGCTATAAAGGTCTGATAGTTTTAGTCTAGTGCTGGAGAAGGAACACAATTTTTTACATTGGATTCTGTAGGTATAAGGCTCAGCAGTGGAAATCATCAACTTTGACTGACCAGGAGGGTGCTGATGTTTGTCTGAGCACTAGTGAGGAATAAAACTGAAACCATTAAGCACTTACTGGACTGGACATGCAGGCTTACTTACTGGACATGCTTGATTGATTGTTTACATGCAGGCAAGAAGCTATTTGAGAAAGTGGTCAGCAACAAACAAGATATAGATACAATTTAGAACTATATAAAACAGGTTTCTACAGTTAAAGCTTTGGCAAGTAACCCTTTTAATTGAAGGAATTTGAAACTTCTTTGCATTTAAGGGACAATAAATATTTTTTAAAAGCTCAAAGTGACTGCTAATGGATATATTTTATTTACAGTACAACTGAAGGAAGTCAGTGGAGGTCAGCACCAAGGGTGGACAAGTGGCTCGGGAAGAAGCAATAAGAAATAAAACTTCTGTGTACTTTTGTCTCTTAGTGTTGGTTACTTTGTCTTGCCTCCTTCCTACAGCAGATATGTAAAAACTAGGAAAAAAGTGCAAGTAGATACAACCTGAAGTCAAACAGCATTTCATTCCATCTATTCATCATCATCTGCTTTGTGCAGGCAAATTATGATAGGCGGTCCCAGAACTAGTTCACACCCTAGTAAGCAGCTAATGCTTGATGAAGGAGATTTAAAGACATGAAATAAACAGCTGCCAAAACCAAAATAAACAAAAGAAGAACCCAAATCCAACAGGAAAATAGCAAAACTGCATATCTCAGTTCCATTAGCCTGGAACAATAATCGATGTGATAGATGAAATATTTCAAAGATAATGCAGTGACAGTTTCTTAGTGGCAGCTTTAAAGAAAAATTTAGAATTAAGAATGACTTTATGATTATAAACTGCAGCAATATTCTTAATGAGCTGATCGCTTGGGAAGGAACATGGCAAGAAGTTAAACAATAAATTGCGTAGTTTTATGAGCATTTAACTATGGAAAATTAACTTACATTTCATAACATTGCAATGGCAACTTTATGAAGTGGTAAGTGCCCTGAACTGAACAGCTGCACAGTTAATATAGGTAAAGGTATTACTCTCTACCTTTTTTCCAAAATGTTTTATCAATTATTCAAACACATTTACCTATTTCTTCTCTTGTTAGCATGCAGAAATGCATATGACATTTACTGATTCCTAAGGAAATTAATAGGAAGTGGATTCCATTTTGCTCTTTCATTTTCCAGTGAGGCTCTAGAACACATATGCACAAGATGACAAAAACAACTTTAAATAACATAACTAAATGCATGTTTGTAGATGCAAAACATTTTAAGTACAAGACACATTTCTTGGAGATATGGGAGACTGCTGTAAACACTTACAGCCATAGAATTGCAAGTTAATAATGCTCAAAAAGATAACTTCAAAGGTCTGATGCATTTTTTCTGTTGAGGAAAGAAAGAATAAAGGAAGGATGCAAGAAGGAAGAACACAACAAGTATCATACGTATACTTGGTAATAACTACAATATTGCAATCAATTTATTTCAAAAGTGTATAAGCAGTATCGTTAAGTACAGCTATATCTGGACTGCGTTGTTCTCCGGACATTGTTCATTTACTGCCTGTGATATCTTGGTTCTACAGAGTAGATACGCTATCATGAAACTGCTCCGCCTAAAATGCCAAAGGAAAAAAGGTAGCACTTCAAGCACTACACAGCAGCTGGGGGATTACTACTCAGGATAGATCTAGTCTACCCATACATAGAGGCATTGGCAAGGCAGTGTGGTAGAAGATACTCTTCCACTTTCACCATCTTTCACCACTGACCTAATTCTTCATAAGCTAGATGGCTTAGGCTGGATACATAGCACGTTACATTCAAAATCTTGTTAGGGGCAGAAAGGAAACACACCTTAAAAATAAAATCAATAATTTATTATTATTATTATTATTAAAATTCTAGAAGTTTAATCAGAGAATTATTATTAGTTCAGGTTCAATTATTAAAAAAGGAATAAAAAAAACCCAATAATAATTGTTATACACGCACTCTTAGTACTCTTAGCCCTTTTTCTGGTGTTATGCCCACCCTTCTATTGCCCCTTTGGGTCTCAAGGTCCCAAGCTTCCCCCAGCAAGCAGAGATGCAAGGGGGTGGTTGTGGCCTGTCATCGATATTCCAGATTCTTCACCTTCACTGAGAAGAGTGTGATGGTCGTGGGGTTGTGTCTTCCTCCTGTCCTTTTGCCTTTGTTTGGATTCACTAGGGGATATATTTATATGTTTTCTGACATGCTTTTACAGCTTTCTCTTTCCTCATTGGCCTGCTACTTCACATTAGATATAAATTTACTGAATATTGATATGTTGTATATATGTTTTACATATGCTAGATATGCTCTTTG
Organism: Struthio camelus; assembly: GCF_040807025.1. NCBI lineage: Eukaryota > Metazoa > Chordata > Aves > Struthioniformes > Struthionidae > Struthio > Struthio camelus. The sequence goes on along the minus strand of NC_090942.1, from coordinate 145,956,661 downwards.
CTCTTTTTTTTTCACCCCTAAAATTGTTTCTCTCCAGCTCCAGGTCTGCATTTCTTTAACTGACTATTAGTGAGTTGTTTGTAAACTTGGGTTTTCCATTGTCAGCCTGTGCTTCATCTCTTATCTTCTCATGTGGTATATCTCTACACTGTATCCTGTGTCCCACTTCTCAGGGTCTCTGCTATCAAACTAGGCTTATATTTCTCTACACTGTATCATTATTTTGGAGTCATAAAAGTATCTCATTTACACAGAATAACTATTTATTACTGTTTTCTATATAAACATTGTGGTTATACCATAGAAAGATTCAAAAAACAAACAAACAAAAAAATAAGCAAGTCAGAAGGTCAAGAAAACTTGAGAAAAAGCAAGTCTGACAAGTTTCTGCCCTTAGGTCTTACAGACTTGCCTGAGTCTGTGCCTCCTGGTACTAGCAATGACAATACTGTATGGCTGGGGTGCAAAGCTTCAGAGGGGGCCATCAGGTCCCGATCCTCCTCCTATTCCCTTCTGTAGTCTGCCTCATCTATTTCTTGGCCTGGCTACTTTTCATTCTTTCCATTTATTGCAAAGACCAGTTCCCAGGAAGAATCATGCCACTTAGATAACCTTCTATTTGCTGCTAGAGTATTTCTTGGGAGCGTGTTCTTTCTGCTTTCAAGGGAAGTGATCAAGACAGGAAAAAGGTATTGCTACCTGAATACTAAGTTTCATACTAGAAATGTCTCTTTTGCTGCTCTACAGCCACCACGGAATGCCTCTCATTTCTCACCAACACCTTCTTATTGAGCTTGCTTCCTTCTGTAACACTGTCTGTTTCGTTATATATATGTATGTATATATATATGTGTGTGTGTGTGTGTGTGTGTGTGTGTGTGTGTGTGTGTGTGTGTGTATTTTAATAATTAAATTTAACTAGTAATATTTATTTGATTAGACTGTTAAGATTTCAGTTATTTTATATTTTGGCTTTACATATAAGGTATCTCTCCTTTTTGCCCATAAAAGCGCACTGAACATAGCAAACAGATTATGGAACTCAAGTCTCCCTTAAACTTTGAACAGTTCTTAGCACAGAATTATTCTATTAGAAGTGTATAATGGCATTACCATGGGCCAAGGTAATGGTTCCAAAACTACTTATATGCTAATTTAAGGATATCTAAGGATACATTCGAAATGGTACATCCTGGCTTGATACACATGCCTCAGAAGGTGGGGCTGACTGTGAGACATAAAATATAGCCCTTAAAATATATCCCCCTTAAAATATATCCCTCTGAAAAGTCAGTTCTGAGATACATCTCCTTACTCAGAGAACAGAACTTTGGTTCCAAAACACTGCTTTGATTATTGAACATCAAAAGTTAAGTTTGATGAGACTGGACTTTGCAATGATTAAGTTCCTTTACCTTAATTTATTGTATTTGTGAATTTATAGAACACGATAACTTAAGGGAATGCTTGCTTCCCAGCCTAGGTTTTCCTAGTTTTCTCTCTGAAAATGCAATAGAGACCAATACTAAGTGGCAGTGTTGAATGTGAACAGAACAAAAAGTAGTGGCATTCTTGGGCTAACGCAATATGAAAGTCTTATCATAACAGCAACTTTCTATCATGTCCTATTAGGCTAATGCCATATTGAGTTAGCTGATATGCTTTAATATGATTTGAAAGTGCGTAATAGGATAAGACGTTTTCTTCTATTGCCATTACAAATATTAACATGACACAATGGTGATATGACATGATGGAAAATTGCTAATAATAAACTCTACAGCTCCTTTTCTTAACTGTAGACAATCTTGACACAACTAAATTTTACTTTTCCAAGATCATACTTGTGTGTTTCTCAAAAGCAGGAAGGGAAAGTATCCCTAGGGAGCTACAATAATTTTTATTTTTTGGCCTGTTATATTTGGCTTCATAACTACTTTTGAAAAATATTACATATTTTTATTTCTTATTTTTTTTGAAGATTGGTTTATGAGGAAGAGTGTGATTAAAAACTACCATTAAGCAAATTGACTTCCTTACAAAGCTATTCATTCTTTGCAAAATAAGTACAATTTAGATCTATGTAAAAAAAAAAAACCAGTCTTAAAGATAACTTCTCTTACATACTCGCTTAGGATAACAACTATTCTTGTTAATTTATTATCTTATTCTTAGTAATATTCTTATCAGTATTAATTTTCAACCTTACAGAAAGATGGAATTTTTAACTGAGCAATTCTTTAACATTTAGTTTTGCTAAACTATTAAAATCAAGTACAGAATAATTTTATTGGAGAGAATAAACAGAAAAAAAGAATAAATAAAAAATAACAGGTGACCACAAATTCTTTAGTCTTCAGAGGAGAATTTTTTCTAAAATTCTATATTTTCTACCATGTCAGTACCACTATTGTATTATTATTATTATTATTATTATTATTATATTAATATTAATTACTATTAATATCAATATTATTTTCATTATTATGATCATGGAATGGAATTGTCTAACCAGTTCTAATATACATACATAAAATCAGAAACTTAATATTGCACAGTAAGCTTGATTAAAGCACTTTCTTAACACTGAACATTTGATTTTGCACCCCTATTGGAGCCTCTTAAGGTAAGACCATTTTTATGTATGTAATCCATAATTAGAAACAACTTATGTGTCAATGTTAGGACTTTTCATTGGATGTTTGTAGCCCAGTACTATAAAGTCTCACTTAAAAAATAAATATATTTTATTTTCTTTCAATACCTTTAATTTCAAAAATAATTATTAAATTTCATAATATGGTACTTATAATACTAGATTTGTATAGTTCTTCCCTAGAGAAGTTTCAGTCAGTCTGCTGGTTAATCAGCACTTAACCCATGGGATTTAAGACTGCATTAGAACTTTCAGAACCTGTCTTTACTTTTCTTAAATTAAAACTAATTTTATAAATGTAAACACTTATTTGATTCACAAGCACCATGAGCTGATCAGAGCATTCACAAAGGCATTACTGATTTGGTTATCACCTAAATTAAGTCATTATCAACTACCATCCACTTCCAAAAAGCCAGAAGAGGATAAAAAGAAGAAATTTTATTTTCAACTAAGGAGGGAAAGGAGAAAAATAGGTAGAATAGGAAAAATGATCATGGTAATGTTACAATGAAATATGTTAAATACTCACATTCTAGTATCTTAATGTCATTTGAATAGTTGCATTTGCGTATGACTTTTACTCTTTAATTGTAAGTGTGAGATTAGGGATTTCCTTATGTTTTTGGTATGCAGCAGCATTTATCTGAAACAAATACACAATCACACACGGACAGTGTAACTAACATGTTGAATGAACTAACCAAAGTTCAGACAATTCGAGAACCCTATAAATGCTTGGTGCAATATGTTTAATCTGGGAAACATCAGGAGGCTTAAGAAGGAGATTGTTGTGACCTCTTCAATGTCAGGCTAGCGCAGGTTTATGCAGGGTAAGCAGCTTGCCTAGGGTATAGACTAATAGGGTCAGCATCACAGCTATGGTCTTGGTGCTCATTTCACTTGTGGAAGAGCATTGTAAGACCATTTTATAGAGCTGCTGCTGCTGAGGAGCAAGGGGCTGGGATGTAGGAGGCAATGGTTAGAGTAGGAAGCAGGGAGAGGAGCTAGATAGTTCTTTTGGGAAAGGAAAGCAAGGGAAGAGAAAAGCAGAGCAGAGGAGAGAAAGAGAAGGAAGTATAAAAGAAGTAGTATCCACTTTAAAAACTTGAAAAAAATGAGGTACTTTCAAGTTGCTTTTGATTTTTGGATAGCAGTACCTAAAATAACAGCTAGATATCTAATCTCTCAGAAACAAAGTCCCTCTGTAATTCTGTCCCATGAGTGATTTTCAAAATCCCACTAGGCATCTGTCTTCATCTTTAGTTGCATACATACCTTTAACACAGCACTCTAAGCCTCCTTTAATTGCTCCTGTGAGTTTTCTACCTCTCTGACACATTGAATGGACAAATGCATTGAGGATTTGAAGCAGTCTGATACCCTGATAATGAGAGAAGAAGGAGCATAGAAATATCACAAATGGACAGACTGAAGAAAGCATTCTTAACCGCTTAAATGAAGCTTCCTGCTTTAGATCACCAGCTGCTTTAATCTCTCAGTGCTGTCAGAAAGACCAATAGCCTTTTTGATCCTCTAGTGTATTCTTGAGTGCAGTTACGACCTAATTAATACTGATGAAGGATATTTTAATTTGGAGCAGAAGGTTTTGTATGAATGATATAGCCAAAAGGAATTTGTTGGCCAGGATTTATCTTATAAAAGGTTTATCTTATGTAAATTTTAAAAGTTTCCTGAAGGGTTTAGTTACATTCAGTTAAAATATGAAATACAGTTAAATATATTTTCTCACTAAAAATATAGCTTTGATATGAATTATAAATATAAACATATATGTATGGAAAGAAGATTTCAACAAATCTAACCAGCTTTAATAATACTGACAAACACTACAGGAATAAAACACAAAGCCAGCAGGTCACAAAAGGCTTAAAATGCATGGTCTGCCTTGAGTAAAATGTTCAGATATCTTACAAGCCAGACACAGCAACAGGTACAGTTTAGGATTTAGGAGATTTATCCATCCTAATGTTAGGCATCTAAAACTAAGCTATGCTACCTATAAGTAATGGATATTCTTAGAACATATTTCATCAAAACTATTTTACTGGTTTACATTAGGATAAGACAAACTGCAATCTGGAAGTGTTCCTTCTCACATTGGTTTATAAGGGCAGCCCAGGTGAAATGTCAAAAATTGGGTAACATGTACCCCTCTACTGATCCCACACTAGAATGTTGAACTTGGGGTAAGCATCAACGAGTCCTAGCGAATGCATATGCTGTGCCTCATTAGCTCAGTCTGAAAACTCCAGAATATGTAGAATACCTGTCTCAAATTTTTCCTCCCGAAAAGCATAGTAGACAGCATCAGAGCTGTGAAGGAAGCATTTGTATTTGCTTGGAAATCTCCTTGTGAGGAAAGATTTGGTACTGACTTGATAGGCAGGCCTCCCTGCTTTTCCTTCCCAGTATATAATAAACTACTTGTTACCGGAGTAGCTGAAGACATGGAAGACCAGAGGACCTAAATCTGCTTCACCCTGAGAAGATCCAAATGCCCCTTTCCTAACTTCTGAGAGTGTTTCCGGGTCACCCACCTGTGGGATAGTCTGGGACATGGTTTGGGAGGAGGACAGATACCCTTTGTCGTTGAAACTGAACTGGGGATGCTCTGCAGCCAAGAATTTGAGACTAGTAGACCCAGATGCAGAGATAAATAAGATTGCTGTTAAGGGCATTAAAGGGGGCCTCTGCCTCCAGCGGGCTCTAGGACTGGAGGATCCCTCCTCCTGAGCCACTGGATCCCAGCTCTGTGCACCTGAAGACAAGGCAGTGTCTCCATCTTAGTCTGATGGACACAGCTGCTGCTCTTGCATTTGCAAGTTCAGTCAGGAGTGAGGCTGAATATGTATCTTAGGAATCTTAGCGTGCACGCGTGCACACACGCACACACGCACACACACACACGCACACATAAAGTTAGGGAAAATAGAAACATCTGGCCCCTTCCAAGCATCTGTTGCCCAGGCACATAGGCACTACCACCTGTGGTCCTGCTCCAGCTGCTGATGCTGAAACTCTCGCTCCACTTTCACTCCAGCCCCCCAGGAGCTGGCTCACTGACAGTAACTTGACCCATTCCAGTGGCTGACGCTAAGGTCCTCATCCGCTCCAGTTGCTGGCACCACAGGCATCGGGGCCACCATCACCCAAGGTCTGACTCCAACTGATGGCCCAAGTTCACTCACACTGGTCCCTCCAGTAGCTGGCACTCCTGACACACAGCCCCATAACCCTGCAGTCCCATCAATTACTGATGCTGGAACACTGTCTTGCTCCTGTTGTTGTCACCACAGAGACAGGGGGCCCCATCACCTGAAGTCTGACTCCAGCTGCTGGCCCAAATTTACTTGCTCATGCCTCTCTAATTTCTGGCTCCTAGACCTTTACAGCACTCACGCATGAGAGAGAGAGTGAGATTACATAGAAAGATAATTAAGAAAGGATATTGTAAGAAGACAGAGTAGACTGTGGTGATCAACCAGAGGGCTCAGTGAGACCACTGTACTGACCAGCAGCTGTTTATGTGTGACTGGACCTTTTTAAGCCCCTCCTCTCTATTCCCCTTCTTGTTCCTCCCAGATCCTCTTCCCCTAAATATTCCTTAGGAAGTTTACATAGTCCCACAGGCCTTCCTCTTATCTAAAAACCTTCATGCTTGTCTTGTTTCCTCCTTCCTGTTAGTTACAAAGCCCAGGTTGTCCGTGTCTGCAGTTTCTTAATGGCTCATCAGTTGCTGACTGGAGACTTTTGGTCTTCTCCATTGTTGTCCTTGTTATTCCCTTACCTGTGAGGTTAGTATCCCTGTGCGGTTTGTTTATGGCTTCCCTCTTTACTTATTATCCCAAGCAGAGGGTCTCCAGTTCCATATACCCTTACAACTACATCTCACTCTTTATCCCTCATCTTGAAATTATTTGCTTTCTCAATGACTTTAGTGCATAAACAGTCCAAGGAGAAGAGACCAGGACCCAGGACTCCTGCCATTAGCTTTGTGTTCTTGCCCACAGGCTACGGAGGCTTAGTTTTTCTTCTTAGATTTTCAGCGCTCAGTGAAAAAGGCTAAATCACTGGAACTACTCTAGAAATTAGTCTGCATTTTTGTGGGAGATATTGGCTGGTGTCCCTCAGGATCGAAGAGATTTGAGATCATTACAACACACATTCCAATCTCCAGTTTAAATAAACAGAATGTAAAATCACATCCTCAGCTCCCCCTTAGCTAGATTAAAAAATATATATATATGCTGTTGGTGCATTCGGTGGCGCAGTGTGAGTGAGGCCTTTTCTGAGTGGACCCTTCAGGAGCCTTGTGCCCTCCTTCACCTTAATTTGTAGATCCCACTGAGGAGAGAGAAAGATACAGAGACCTGTGACCTTTCTGCATTTTAATAGTATGGTGTTGAAGGGGATATGGCTGAGGTTTACAAAATTGTGAAGATGGATGGTAAAGTGAAAACACAACTATCTTTCATTATATTCCTCCATACTAAAGCTAGGGACAGTCCTTGAAATTAAAAGGAGATAGGGTTGAAATAGATAAAAGAAAAAACTTTTCTGCGTCGGGGGTAGTGAACTTCTGGAAGCTGCTTCCCCAGGTGGCTGTGGATGCCGACCATTCAGATCAGCCAATGCAAAAAATGGATTAGATAAATTCATAGAAAACAGGCCTGTAAATGTATTCTCAAGGAAATAGCCAGGGTTGTACTCTGCAGCAGTTGTGGGATCTAGGGGAGCATGAGAGGAACATGTGAGTGGCCCAGCTTGTGTGCAGTTTCCCATTGCCACTGCTGGAGTTACAGCAGGGGATAGATGGATCATTTTAATGATCCTTTAGAGATCCATGTATTCTCTTCTTAAAGTGACAACCCTGCATGTCCTTCCCCAAATCCAGCATGCAGCTTTATGTAAGCCTGCATGTTAATGTAGATCTTAGTGCTGAGCTGTTATGAATAAGGCAATTCTGGATGTTCAGTGAACAAAGACTGCAGAAACTTAGGAAAATTTCATTTCAGAATAAATTGGTTCAGTATTTCATTCCAATCACAATAACAAACAACTTCCTTTCCTTTCTCTTTTCTTTTTAATTTCCCCCTTTTCCTTCTTCCTTTTATTTTTCTCATCATTTTCAGTAAAATGCTGAGGTTGAAATGCAATTATGGAAGTAATGTACACTTATAACAAAACATGTATTTGTTTCAAATAGAAGCTTTTATTTTCCTTTTCCAGATTTAAAGTATAATGTTTAAAGAAATGGTTAAAAGAAATACTTTTTGCCTGAAACACGTAACATTTTTTGGTTACGAAACTTAGTAAAGTAGCCAGCTTTCATCTTCAAAAATAAGGCTTTTGTAATATTCTAAGACCATAAAGCAAATTAAGAAAGATTTCTTACAGTATTCCAAGGTTACTACTAAGATATAAGATACTGCTATGTTTGATGGTGACTAGGAGGCCTCATCACTTTTCACCTACTACCTTCTTAATAACATATCAGCAAGCTATCCAAGTAAAAACTCAAGCAAAAAGAAAATACAGTATTATCTTATTTCTAATCTGATTTATTGATGCCATATGCAGTTTGTCGGCTTCCTTTATAATTAGAAGAATTTTAGAAGTGATAGTATATGTTTTTGAGCAGAAATGAAAAGATGTCTTTGCAATTGCCCCCACTCCCATGACAGAGCTATCTTGCCTCCGGTAATATTATAGTTATGTGATATGCAAATACAGTTTTCTTAAAGTCCATGTCAACCATCTTCATTAAAAAAAAAAAGACATCAATCTCAGAAGATGACAAAATATTTTAACCCTTTTGGTGGATACATTTGCTTTTAAGAAAAAGAATTTTCAGAGAATGAGTAGTCTTCCAAGAGCAAAATATTTAGAGGATATTTAACTTCCTTATTGTCTATATGATTTATATCTCCTATATGACCTTGAGGAACAGTTTATATTTTATCTCTTGTTGCTGCCACTTCCCACTGTCATTTTCATTTTTTCTCTTTCTATTCTATGCATTTAACTCACTCTGTTTTGTAAAAAGCCTACCTCTGACAAAAGACTAAGCATAAAGATTTACTTTAAAGCCAAGGAAAGTGCCTGTGAACTCTGTGGACTTGACCTCAGCCACATGATAAAGGACTTATTTAAATAAAACAATATGGAAAATAGTAATAATTCTTTGTGATCAAAGTTTTTGGAATTCTTATTACAAATGAAAAATATCTTTAATTTTTTGAACAAAAAATTTTACTAAATTAAACTGAAACGATCTAAATTGACTGCTTTAAATTAGCAAATAAAATGCTGACTGTGCATATATACGCAAATGTGTCAAATACAATAATATATGAAGTACATTTATTATTTTCCAGACCCCATCACACTGAGTATCTATGTATTTATTAATTACAGTTATAAAAGTCATACCTCTGTAACATATGTAGTGATCAGCCATATTTCACAAAGTTTAGCTTTAGTCACTTCAGATTTCTAGATTTCTAAAGAAAGTGGGAAAAAACCATCACTGGCATGTACAAAAGAACAAAGCATTAGGAAACAGACTATACAATCTGTATTCTTGGCATGAGGTAGAGCAGGTGATCCATTTGAAGTTGATTACCATTTTTTCAGTCATTTTAAGTCAAAAAATTAGGAGCCATTAAACAGGAAGATTGTTCCTGAACCTGATTGTTCCTGATTGTTCCTGTCCTGTTCCTGCTGAACATGAGAATGTACTACTTTTAAAGTTATATTCATTAGGTAAAGCTGGATGCCTTATGAGGAGAGAGCAAATATGTGGTGATCCCAAGACAGTACTTGAGCACTGTCTCATGCAGCCCAGCAAGTGGCCCTGCACTCTAGCACCTTTAAAGTGTTTTTTGTGTGGCTTCTTCTTTAAAAAAACTTCATAAGTAAGTTCTTCATGGGAATTTCTTTTTCCTTAGAGGATTTTTTTTTTTAATCTCAGAATGGTTCGCTTGCTGGAACAGTCAACAATCACCTCCAAGTACATTTATTCTTCTCAGTTTCTAATGTTTGCTCAATACGTTTATCCATCTATTTAATGGCTAACATGACTTCAGTAGATTCTGTGAAATATATCGTTCACAGACTGCTAGAGCCTTCCAGCAGGTGTGGAACACATCCAGCATCTACAGAAACCAAATAAAAAATCTAGCCCTCATCACTTATTTTCTTATTCCCAAGTCTCTGATCAGAACAATAGTTTCTGGCATACAGGATATTTGAGATGATTAAGTCTCAATGAAAAGGTTTGTAAGGAGGTAAAAAGGAATCTTTCTTTTAATTCAGCACTATAATTCTGACTTTAAATGAAGAGTGCTAAAATATCTTCAAAAGAATGCTGCCACGGTCTGAAATGGAAACTCCTGTGACTGTGTGATCATAGTCTCATGAGTATAAAACAGTTTGCAAATACAGAAAGATAAGATCACATTTCAGGCTATTGATAAATATTTTGTTCATGCCTTGATGAAGAATAACATTCTAATGTCCTTTAATTAGGTTAGACCTACTAATTTTTTTTTTCTTATATGTGCTCCATTGAGGTGTTGCTGTAAGTTTACATAAGGTCACTTTGAAAAGTGATTCCATATGGTCACTTTGAAGAGTGATTTGAAGAGTGGTTCCACCTTTCTATGTGGAAAAAACTTTATGATGGTAACTGGAAAACAAGGAATGAACTCCAGATAAATGAACTCTGAAGATTGTTTAATTAATTATTAACTTTGCTTATTCTTTATCATCTATTTCTATATTTTGAGGATTTTTAAAGTCAAAAATTAAGACAATTTTTTAAAAATATAAATAATAATTTAAATTCATAAGTGTCACTTTTAGAAAGCAGTACAATAAAGATAATTTTGAAAGACTTTTCTCTTTCTCTTTTCCAGAAGTCATGATTCCATTTATTTGGGAAATACCATAGAACTCTCAAAAATCACCACCATAAGAATGAGATTTCAGTTTTTTTAGAATGCAGTTGATAATATCCACAGCCTCCATTCTAGTATCTATTGTAATCTCTATATTTAGTATTTAAATAAGGAATATTCTCTAAATAAAAATTCTGATCGTATGCAAAAATTTATATTTGCCTAACTTCTGTAAGCAGAGGTTAATTTTCAAGGATTATTGAATTTCATAGGCATGGAAAACAAAGTTGCAAAACAACTTTCTCTGAACAAATGTGGATCTGCTTATAGAAATACAGTGCAGGACTCAGAGAAGAAGGCCTGTGTCCTAAATATGCAAATTGAATGGGATGGGCTCAAACATTAATTTTTTTATGGACTAAAGTAGGGCCGTTCCCATATGTACACTGATTACCTCTTTTTTGACAACACCCTTTTCCTCTACATCTTTCTCAATCTTGTGAAAAAGAAGAAATAAAATTCAGACTACAGTCATGTTCAAAATACATGAACACACATAACATTTCAAGCATCTTGTGAAAAACACTTTTTTTTCTCGCAAAGCCATCTGCCTGAGAGCCAGAAAATGGAACTTTTCAAGTAACTACTTTGCACATTAGGCACTGAGGGAGCTCCTTTCAGTGGAGTTGTGGAGTTGTTTCCCTCGAGGATGAGGTGTGCCAGTATATATTTCATTCTGATTTTTCTTTGGGACCAGTTCACATATATCGCATCTGTTAGTCTGAGTGAAGTTACCACTCTCCTGACAAGAAAGAATGACAGACTGTATATTGTACAATTGATACAAGCTCATTGCTAAAGATTCTATAAAAGCAGACCGAGCCATGGAGCAGGTCTGCAACATGCCTCTTAAAGGCAGTTAGTTATTCATGGTAGCAATTTTTCCCAATGGATAAGATCAAGGTTTTTGGAAACGCACAATATATATTTTTAGGCTCCAGAAGTCCAGTATCAGTTATTGAAAGGACACATCTGACATGTGTAAACAGGTTAAGTCATATGTTCCTGTGCAGATTTCAATCAGTATTGTAGACAGTATGTGAGATATTGAATCTTTCTAGCAGGCATAAGACATTGCCGTATAGTTTAACGCTCCTGTTTCAGACATTATTTTTTAAGCAATTCAAAGTTTTTCTAAAATAATCTAAGTCTGACTACTGAGGATAAATGAAACAAACACTATTTGCATTCACACAGTAATGCATCTCTTACGCAGGCACCATTTATGTCTTGCAATAAAGCATTACAGACTGAGTACCGTGATTTTTTTTTTTTTTCTGAACACTTGAATCCAAAACTGTAGATAGCCCTGCTGGGGATTATGAGTCGAATGGATGTGTCTGGCATGTGTGCTACTCTCAGTTTGCCTTCATTAAATGAGCCCTTACCAGGAAAGACAAGTACTTGCATACTTTTATTACTTTCCACTGTTTTTTCTATCAAATCAATAAGACTGTTTTGTAACTTTGGTTATAACGCTGGTTCTTACTCCATTTCATGACTACTGGAAAATTTTCATTAGTATTTAGAAAGATAGAAAGGAAAAGGCTCTTGAGCTGCACAAGCGGGCTGCTGTTGTTTTAGAACTGTGAATAACCTCTACCATAGATTATAATGCATAAATAAAAGTTGTTAAATCAAAAGCTCTTAGATATAAAATATACAAGGATAGACTCCAGACAATGACAGGATTGCTATCTGTGGAGTGCTCTATACCCTGAATTTTCAGGAATCTCTCCTTTTCCTGTTCATTTATTATCATATTCATGGTTAGGCTGCATATGTTACAGGTCACTATCAAATAATCTGTATTCATGAGCAGAGTTATGTCACGTCTTCTGTCAAATACCTCAGAATGCAACTGGGTAGATGATTTCCCTTTTTCTTCAGCATTTATTCTGCTGATTTTTCAGAGATATCCTTAATGAGTGGCTACAGAGAAGCCATGTCTCTCCTCTCCTAATGCACTAATATGACCTTGTGCAGTTCCTTCTCCTGCCATGTGATAGAAAAGGGAACATGCTGGCTCCTGCTTCCTCCACAACAATCTCAAGGCACCTCTGCTATACTCTGCTGATGACATCAGTAGCACACAAGCGGAGTTTAGTTGAGTGAATCATCTGAAATACACTTCAGTACTTTTTCTTCAAATCATACCCTGAATTCTGATTATGATGAAAGCTAGCTAGTTAGCCAGCTTCCTTCCTTCCTTCTTTCCTTTCTTTCTTTTCCTTTCTCTTTCCTTCCTTCCTTCCTTCTTTCTTTTCTGTAGAAACAATTGGAAGTACTTCTTGAACTAACAGCTTGATAACAATTTCTTTTTATAAGATTTTTATGTAAACTAAGTTTTATTAGAGCTTCTTTTTTTTTTGCTTTTGAAACTTTCTGATCATCTGACATCTTTAAACAATTAAAAAAGAACCTAGTTTTCCACTAAACACTAGAAAATGTCCAGTTTGGAAAAAAAAAAAAAAAATCTTTCTTTTCCCTTTTTTTCACTGTTACCTGGCAAAATGTTCCTACCATTTCCAAGTCTAAAATATTTTAGTTAGAATTCATGTACAGAGCAATAAAATGAAATATCATTTTAACATCGCAGGCATGACACAGAAAAGTTCATAACAAGCATTTTCAGATAAGATGTTTGAAATTTTTTTGGTTATATCACTGTGACAGTGACTTATACTTTAATGCTACATATTTCTCAATGAAACGTGAACGTATGTTCCCAAATTTCTTCTTTCTGCTGCAGATTAATTTTTGTTACTACACTGTATAAGATGGCAGACAATAGATGGTTGTCTTGTCAGATTCTTCGGCTTTTATGTTCCTTGCCCTTATTTTAAAGATGCATCTGTCATACCTGATAGTGGGGTGACTGAGAAAGTGGTACTGTCAGTGTTTCACAGGTTTCTGTACTCACAAGGTTATCAGAACTGTGTTGTGCCTTAACGACAACTTTTATAGTGTAGGTGTCATCTTAACAATAAATTAAAACTATATCAAAAGTAAAATATTTTTGATCTTTGAAAAAATAAGGAATAGTTACTGTAATAATAATAACAATAGTAATAGTAATAGTAATAGTAATAGTAATAGTAATAGCAATAGCAATAGTAATAGTAATAGTAATAATAATAATAATTTAATAAAAAGAGGCATCTCAACCATCCGGATTCATTCATTTCATCCACTGCATGGGGAGACGTCTCCACAGAAATATCAGGAATATTAACACTGACTTCCAACAGGAGAAAGATACCTGGGCTATCAAAGATACTTAGATTTTCTGCCACTACACATTTTTACAATTTTGATGCAATTTAATATATTTTTATATAATATTAATATATTTTGGCTTAAATCTCCATAGTATTAACTTCAGAATATTATTATTTTTATCATTGAAGTAACTCACTCGAATAAAGGGACAAATTATGTCACTTCTGCAATATTTTATGCAGTGGTAAAGTAAACTGTAACAGGAGAGTAAGGTCTCAGCTCATCACTTAAGAACTGGGTTCATGCTGAAGAAATTCTAGCCTGAATTAGGTGAATGAAGCGTTATATATCAACATATTGCAGCCACAGCAACTTTATAGTCATGCAGTATATGTTGATTAGCAGTGTAGAAGCCAATGTTTTCTGTTTTTTCATATCTCTATTTCAATTTTTCCAGGATACTTTTAGATTATATGTGAAAGCTTGGCAGGATCCTGCAACCATATCCCTCTTCTGAAATATTAAAAGTACACTTCGTACTAAAGAAGTATTTAAATTGACCGATGGGAAATCATACACATATTCACATACAAACATGCATATATACACATGTAAGCATGCCTTATATTACACCATGCAGAGCATGCACACACTCACACACACAAACATGCACACACCCATCCACCATGTTCAACATAACATCAAAAAAAGTCTAAAAACTGCTAGTAGATGCTTAATTGTCTGTTGTTTAGATTGTTCCCAAGGCCTGTATACAAGAAGGAAGTCCACTTGAAGAGGAAACCCAACTCAGCTAAACATTCTTAAATATAACTCTACCTTTGAACATGAGAGGTCAGGAGGCCAGGTGATCTCTGACTTTCATTATTTTCTGTTGAATTAATTACGCTATTCAAACCAAACTACCCCATTAATATCATAATACTATTCAGATAAGTTCTATACCCCTGTAAACACTTAAGGATCATCAATAGCTATACAGAAATGGGTTTGAATGTAAAAAAACTACCACCATAGCATTTTAGTTCAATGTAATGCTGATGGATGTCTGGTGAAGGGCAAAGGACTATCTCCTTCAATACTCTGATTTTATGCCAAGATTTTCCTACTTAGCAAGAGCTTTGAAGTTACAGCGATTGTTCGTGCATCTTTTTCAAGTGAATTTTCCATCAAGTACCTCCTTTACATTTGCCAACTTTTTATTATGCCATCTGATAAAGATGCTGAATTTCAGACAATTCAGAGGTAGTTTTGCTGGTCTTTGACAACTAATGTTCAGTGAAATTCACATGAAAAAGATAGACAAGATGAATTGTAGAGAATGGAAAGCTTGACCTAGATAGCTATTCTGTGAAGACAAACAGAATGTCAGAGCATCATAATTTTCTTGTTAATGTTCTTTTTTTTTTCATCTGTTATCACAGTGGCTTCACTGCAACCTGTTCATGGCTATCATTTTCCCCAGGATCATATAGGATCGTGTATTCTGGTATCACAAAGTCACACAAGTATTAGAAGTTCCATTTTGATGGTAGTCAAGGGGATATGTTATTTCAAAAGTAAATGTTCAGCTAAACAGAGGGCTAGGCAGAGTTTTATGACATATCCATTAAAATATCACAACCAAGACACAAGATTTGCCTAACTGGAACTAGAAGGATAAGAAAATGTGGCTGTATCCAAACTTATAAGAACGTATCTGCCGCGGTACCAAAAAGCATACATCCAGGTCAGCACAATGCTGTTGCTTGTAAGGTAGGCTTTGTCGCTTGGTTGCAGCCCTGCGTAGCGTAGCTTGCACTGTATTCAGCATGTGAGTTACTGTTTCTGCCTGGCTGCACCTCTGTGTGATACTGTGTGGCTTCAGCACTGGTACCTTAAGGATCTCTGTGCTGCATTGCTCTAAATAGTACAGGCATATGCACAGCATCTTTAAAACATCAGATTAAATTGGACTTGCTAAATGCTGTACACAAAAGGTGGTTGCTACCTGAAAGAATTTACAGTCTAAAAAGCAGAGCACTCTTCCTCAGCCCTACCGCACACTGCAGATGTACTCCACTGCAGTTCCCTCAGCTGTAAGTAAGAGTTTCTTGGGTGCAATCTTTCATCTATATTCATGTGTTCATACTAAGGTAGATCTTATAACATAACTATTGGATAGAAAGTTTGAGGGCATGCTTAAGCCTCTGAAGCAGTGTAAACAAGAGAGATATACAGTACTTTTTTTTTTCTTTGTCAAATTTAATGAACATGTCATTGGGGACATACAATTTTTTCTGAGACAACAGTTTCACAGTTTGGCAATAACAACTACTGGCCGCCACCTAAGAAAATGGGATATAAGAATGCCCATTAATAATAATAATTAGAGCATCACAAAGTGTACCTCTACCTAAGGACTTACAACGTAGCCGGTGAATCAGTCAAACCTTCATCGTACATAATAATGTTTCAACTCATAGGGAAAGTATAGTAATTTGCAGAGCTTACTGGAACATTCCATAATGCCAACTGAAAAAGCAATCTTGCATCACAGTGAAATAATGATGAACTTTACATAAAATTGTATTGAACAATGGTTTTTCACCAGACTTATTTAACCTCTTATTACCAGTTGGCTAAAAACTACTTCACTGGAGATAAAACAGGTTATTAAATTTCTTCAGTGGGAGGAAGCAAACTAAAGAGTTCACCTAACAGCCTTAAGCCCTGAATTTTTTCAGTTAATGAAAAATGGGGCCCTATAGCACTAAAAGTCTTATTCAGAGTTGGAATCCCTGGTACTTGAATGAATTTAATTGGGTAGCGTTGCAGTATCTTATCAGTCAGATTTGTAGTGAATTACTCTGATGAAACTTGAGTCGCCAATTCACCAAGCTCCTCAGGTAGGCAGACAAAAGTCAAAGGAGAATTTCAAGTAGATGCCAATCAAGAGATTACTCGCATTTTAGCAAAATGACCAGTCAGATCAAAAATATCAAAAATAACAGATTTATGTCTTAGAAGTGTAACTTTTTTGTAACATTTGGTCTTTGAAATTGCTTTCCCCCTTTTTGTATAATTACCATAAGAAGAGTGTAGCTAATACAATGGATTAATGAAGCATATATACTCCTATCACATAGGGCAATAAAATTTGAATATAGTTTAAGCAGCAGGGGAATCACAGAATGGTTGAGGTTGAGAGGGACCTCTGGAGATCATCTAGTTCAACCCCCTGCTCAAGCAGGGCCACCTAGAGCACATTGCCCAGGATTGTATTGAGGTGGCTTTTGAATATCTCCAGCGAAGGAGACTCCACTACCTCTCTGGGCAACCTGCTCCAGTGCTTAGTCAGCCTCACAGGAAACACGTTTTTCCTCATGTTCAGACAGACCTTCCTGTGTTTCAGTTGGTGCCCATTGCCTCTCATCCTACCACTGGGCACCAGAGAAAAGAGTCTGACCCTGTCCTCTTGACACCCTCCCTTCAGATACTTGTACACATTGATCAGATCGCCTCTCAGTCTTCTCTTCTCCAGGCTGAACAGCCCCAGCTCCCTCAACCTTTCCTCAGAGGAGAGATGCTCCAGTCCACTCAACATCTTTGTAGCCCTCCACTGGACTCTCTCCAGGAGTGCCATGTCTCTCTTGCACTGGGGAGTCCAGAAGTGGACACAGTACTGCAGGTGAGGCCTCCCCAGGGCTGAGGAGAGGGGCAGGATCACCTCCTTCCACATTCTTCCTAATGCACCCCAGGATGCCATCGGCCTTCTTGGCCACGAGGGCACATTGCTGGCTCATAGTCAACTGGCTGTCCACCAGCACTCCCAGGGCCCTCTCTGCAGAACTGCTTCCCAGCAGACCAGCCCCCAGAATGCATGGTGCATGGGATTATTCTTCCCCAGTTGCAGCACCCTGCACTTTTGCTTTGTGGAGCTTCCGGAGGTTCCTCTCTGTCCCAGCTCTCCAGCCTGTCCGGGTCCCTCTGAAGGGCAGCACAGCCTTCTGGTGTGTCAGCCCCTCCTCCCAGTTTCGTATCATCAGCAAACTTGCTGAGGGTGCACTCTGTCCCTTCATCCAGGTCATCGATGAATACGTTGAATACGTTGAATACGTGAAGACTGGATCCAGGACTGACCCCTGGGAGGGACACCACTAGCTACAGGTTGGAGGCTACAGGCCTCCAGCTAGGCTCTGTGCCACTGACCACAGCCCTCTGAGCTCGGCCATCCAGCCAGTTCTCCATCCACCTCACCTCACTGCCCACTCAGCCAGCCCACACTTCCTGAGTTTACCTAGGAGGGTATCATGGGAGACAGTGTCAAAAGCCTGGCTGAAGTCCAGGCAGACAACACCCACTGCTCTGCCCTCATCTACCCAGCCAGTCATTCCATCAGAGAAGGCTGTCAAATTGCTCAAGCATGATTTCCCTTTGGTGAGTCCAATAATAAAATATTGTTTTTGTTATCATATTTTTATTATTCTTGTTATTACAATCCGTATTCATTTTTCAGTAATGCTGGATGGTTCTACTCACGAGACTGAGTGTGCAAGTTGCTCTTCAAACATGACCAAAAATTATGATAAATGTTCCAGGAAGTTTAAATATAAGCATAAATCCAGAAGAAAAGAAAGAGAGGAAGTGTAATGCATAATATGTAGCAGCTTGATGGATAATATTTTCTGTAGAGCTACAATTTAATTATTTTCAAATATCTTATAAAGGACCACATGGGAGAAGGAGCAAATTGTTGGATGAGAAACCTGACAAGCAGGTGAAAGGAGCTGGGGTTTTGGGATGGCTGAGGGGGAAAGTTAATCTCTCAGTGATGAGTGAAAGATGATGGAGTAAGCTATGAACATGAAAACATATAAGTAATGGTTGATTTGAGAGACAAAGAGAGGTGAAATGATTAAAATGATAAGCTGAGAAGATCTGCAAAGCAATATTCTAAATGGAAATGAAGGGGACAAAGCTGTATTTTTCAAAATGGGAACAATATAGTTTCATTTAGTAAGATATGGAAAAATGGTTCAAATTCTGCTGAATTTTCTGGGAGCCTGATCCCTTGAGCAAGCCTTAAATGATGGGATTTAAATGATATTTTAAACCTCAGGAAGTATTATCTCCATGTAACTTGGCACCTATACAAAGAATTTAGATTGATAAGTAGCTGTTCACATGCTTCTTGCATAGTTTGGATGTGCTGCTGCCAATTTATTCAGAACATTCAAAATAGGCCTGATTGCTGCTTCAAGTGTAATAACAGTGCTCTGGAAACAGTCTCCTCTATGTTTATAATTTAAGGAACTGAAATTTCTAACTTGAGGAAGGTAGGTGACAGTAGATGGGTTGACTGGGTTCTAATCATATGGTCACTGATGTACTTTAAAAACATAAGACTAAAGAAAAATTTTAAAAGTCATTTCAAATAAAAAGGAACATTTTTTAGGATAATTCAAATACCTGAAAATTACCAATACCCAGAGCATGAACTCACTAATTGAAAACCGGCCCACCCTGAGTTCTCAAAATTGGGTCATGGTACTTTAAACAGCCATAAGCTTACAGAAGAATTTATGATATGTTGTATGTTAGCATAAATCACTAAGAAAATCAAAATATATGAAGTTAGACCAAGTACATTTGAATTTTGGAGGAAATTTAAATTACTTGTCCATCAGCTTTGCCATATATTTCTTCATTTTATTGTGAAAATGCAGCTAGTAAAAGTACAAAAAGCCCTAAATTTTATCGTTTTGTGCTTTGGAAAGCAAATTGTGCTTCTGTGTAAAT
The DNA here is from genome assembly GCF_040807025.1 of Struthio camelus. NCBI lineage: Eukaryota > Metazoa > Chordata > Aves > Struthioniformes > Struthionidae > Struthio > Struthio camelus. The sequence continues at coordinate 145,936,999 of NC_090942.1, read as the reverse complement.
ACAGTAGTCTTCTTGCCAGAGTGCATGCAGTTTCAGTACTGGGAATTAGCTAAGTACATCAATCAAACAAATTACTGAGCTGCTGACGACATCACAAAGGAACGATCTGTTAATGCTGATAAACTGTCATCTATTCATTAGCATTAAATTTCCGCAAGAGGGTAGAACCCAAAATGTTAGCAGGAGGCTGTAGAAATTTCAGTTATTACCATGATGCTCCCTACCTTATTATTTGAAACATTGGACTAAACTTAAATCATATATTAAAACTATTGATAGTTTCCAATGTGTTTATTTTTGCATTTTCACAGTGCTACGTAATTCAAATCCACTGCATGCTGAGTAAAACAATTAAATTTCTAATGCTAAATAACATAACATAGCATAACATAACATAACGTAACATAGCATGACATAGCATAACATAACATAAAACAGCACAGCATAGTGTAGCATAGCATAACATAAAATACCTAAGAGAAATCTTTTGAAAATCAGTCTTCAAGGGGAGATGTAAGTCTTGAAAAACCATACATATTATATCCTTTTAAGCAATTTGCTGCAGGAAATCTATTCTGGCTTAGCTAAGAGATTAAAAAATGTAACTACAAAATTGAAGTTCTTCACTCAGTGTCATGACTGTGGTGTTTGCTCATGATGTGAGTTTTAATGACATTCTAGCAGCCTTTATTATCACACTTAGTTTTGCACAGAGTTGACTTTAAGTTGCATAACTTAGCTTTACTTCAAAATATAAGGATGCATTCAGCCAAAACTCTTGCTAAGTTTAGAAGAAAATAGCAGTGATTTTGGCTGCTAACTTAAATGGATAAAGGAAAATATATTTAAGCAGAACAGGCGAGCTAAATAAAGAATTCCAAGCTACATCTAAGAAAGAAAGCATCCGAAGCTCTATTAGAATTTCCCAGTGCTGTAAAGTGGATAGCGATATGAACCATGCAGGCTACCATTTTACTGTTAATAGCAACAAGAAATACCATTTCATGGGTTTATGGTAAGATAGGAATCTGTGATCTATTCAGTACTCAAATGGATGTTGAATACTTTACAGACATATCAAATAAAAATAAAATAAAAAAAATGAAAATAATGTTACTGGTCTTGACTTGAAGAATTGATAGCATTTGACTTAAGAGAAGAAAAAGTAGTAAAACAATTTTCTGGGATATTCAGAACTAGAAGATGAAAATTGAGAACCAATATTGCAAAATTTTGCTTCAATCATATGCTTATTATAGTCATTAAAAGATACTTTCTTGTAATCTTAATAATTCTACTGAATATACGAATGAATGGAAACACACGTCAGGCTATGTTTTGGAGGGTTGAGATTATCCTCAGAAGGCATTAAGCAGGACTGTACTACTTCCGACATTTTTAGTACACATGCTCCTTAATAGCATATATTTGGAGATGCAAGGAATGAAATTAAATGCATATTTTCAAGAATTCAAGATTAGCAACCACACTATGCTAACTTTTCCCATCATGACACACACACACACACACACACACCAAAAAATAAAAAAAAAAGGCCAAGGGAACTCTCTCTGAATTTTTTGGTATTTCTTAAGTGCCTCCCTTTCCATAATCCGATTGACAGTGTGGCTACTTCCTAAATCAATATTTTTTCTGGTATATTTTCTTGTAAATGAGTACAAACATTTTTAATAATGGATTGAAAGTAGCTTAAAGGTAAGAAGAAAGTACTTCATAGTAGTTAGATTACTTCATTTCAGAGGAAAATAAATCACACATAGAGTGAACTCTATACTTTTTCCTCATTCCCATTTTTCTGAAACTAGAAATGTTCTGAAACAGCTGTGAGCTCTTGAAGAGCTAACTACACATTTATCATGAGCAAAACCGTCACCCAGCATTATGTAGACTATTACATTTTCTACCATTGCTGTAAAAAATCCCTAGCCTTTAATCACAACCTACTGTGAATCTTAAAAGCTAGTTATTTTGGTTATCCTTGGAAAATGTGGTTAAACTGTTGGAGAGGGTGGAAAAGAGGGGAGAGAGTGAATAAGCAAGTAGTTGATGTAGGCCATGAATATAAGGTTAGCACCTACGCTCTCTGGGTTTAAATTTCAAAGATCTGACTCAGTCAATCAGTCTGAAAGTGCAAATCCTCCTCCTACTACTTAGTTTGCTAAGGAACGTATCTTTTGAATTCGATCTTAGGAAGGGAAGTCCAGCTCTGCCTAAATTGCAAGGAAACTTTAGGAAGAGATGGTTGCAGCTGCCTTTGGCTAGACAGTTCTCTCTCTCCCCAGCAGAAAGCCTTGTTTCAGCAGGGTGTATGCATACATTGTCATCACAAAGTGGCAACGTTTAGCTTTCAAGTGTACCCAATGCAGGAGAGGTGAGTCTGTTAAAATTGTTCTTTGTCAATTACATTTTCCCGGAAGATATTCTTCTGCAGAACATAAAAAAACCTAAATTTCAAAGACAAATCTATAGTTATAGTGTCTTCTGCCATCTTTTGGGATGAATGACACTGTATGAATATTATTTCAGAAGATCACCAGGCAGCAAATGAAAGCTAACCTATCCCTAAGTAACTGGCAACTCTATAGCAATAACTATTTTACATGTTCTGAGGTTTTCAGATGTGAAATTGCTCTTTTTTTTTTTTTGTATTTTAATCATGCTATTGGAGAAAAATAATCACACGTTTAAATTTTTTTAATTAGTTCCTTATTACTGTTTGTCCTTTATAGGAATGATGTATATCAAATAGTTCCCGTTCTTTCTTTGGTTCCAGAGAATGCAAATGATCTTTGACAGTGTATGTTGCAGATTCTTTTTCAGTTCTTTGGTCTTTCACAGATTCATTTTAAAGGCGACAGTGTTAATGATTTAATAGAAAGCATTTACTTCCATTACCCGTGTCTTCAATGATCTAGATCTTCACTTGACGTAGTCTGGCATAGCCCCACTGAAGTAAGTGAAGCTCTGCCAACTCATGCTGCTAAGTATAAGTTCTGTTAAGTGGTACTCTGTGTCTTGAATTGTCCTAATTGATTTCAGTGACACTACATGCTGAATATGGGTCAAACTGTGAACATTTTATTCCCTTGTCAATTTTTTTTTGACACAGATAATCTCATACTTACACAATATGAGTTCCTCCCACAGCTGGCTCCCCAATGTGAGTTAGTAGACTACTAGTCTGTTCCCAAATATACCTAAACAGAAAATAACTTAAGTAGAATGCAGATGTAATTAAAGGTTTCACTAGCAGTGAGTGAAATCAGAACGTGGCTAAGACTAGTGAATGCTGAAAATGTGATGTGTAAATTAAGATTCGAAAACAATGAAAAATTACAGGTAAAGGTGAAATTAAATTCAAAGATGGTTAACAGTAATTAGATAGAAACAATCAGCCAGCTTCCCTAATCCACCCCAGCTCACGAATGGGAGAATCTGTTTCTTATCCTTCTTCTCCTCCCCTCTGTTCCCAATTCCTTAAGTAATAGCCTTTCTTTATAAACAACATTAAAAAGTAGTTAAAATAAATAAATAAATAAAAATCAAAGCAAATCAATTTTAAAAACTGTATGTAGGTAAAAAGTTATTGAAGGTGTATTTAAAGACTGGTAAATAAAAAAATACGCTGGCTAAAATAATCCTTTCACCTTGTAAACTTTGCTGAAAGTATATTCACACCATTTCAGGTTCATTTAATTTAATAAATGAGCCACCAAACCAGGTTAATGCTTTACAAATCTTTGATAGAAAATTGTCCTAAATTATAGACCTGTCAAGGATGTTTTATGGGTGTGAGTTTGTGGTAATGTAATGGATAATGTTGTTTATCCCTATATTTCTGCATTCGGGCTCTGATTTAGTAGAATTTTAATTAAGTTTGTTTTTAATAAGACTTATTTATCACTATCTATCACTGTTATATGAAAGACCTTAATGCCTATAACAAAGCTCATACACTGAAAAACATTGGGCAAAAAGCAATTTATGTTCCTTGTAATACCTACCTTTCCAACAAATGTGTAGACAATAGGCTCTTTGCAGGAAAGTAACATAAGATCTTACAATGTACTAGTTGCTTAAATTTTTAATACAATACAAAAGACTGAGTGCATTGTGTAGTATTAATAATTTATAGAGAATCCTTTTTAGTCTTCCACAAATTGGCTGCAGATAGTTACACAGAAATGTTCTCTCATATGTCTGTGTGCATACACATTTCTAACTCTAGCTTCTTAGCAGATATCTTCTCTATAGAGTTATCAGGCTTTTTTCCTTGATGTTGCCTCTGACCTTTCTTTGATTTAGAGGCAGTTTTCTGTTCTGAGTTAAGTCAGCATGGACCTACTAGTCTAGGTACACCTAAAGCCTAAAATTATAAATAACTTTGTCTACTACCTATTTACTTCACTGTAAAGATGACTAAATCAACCACATGCTTCAAAGACTTCCAAAATCACTCTTGCCTGTCTGCAGTGTCTCTTATTATTGAATGGGAAAGAGCAGGGAAGGCGGTTTACTGCAGTACAAAGATGCATGAGATGTGTCCCCACAGTCAGGGGATGTTTCAGTCTAGCTGAATGAAACGTGGGCAGTTCAATCTTGTGGAAGTAGAATGGTTCAAAAAATTGCTACCAGCAGGTTCAGTCTACCCTCAGTTGCTATCAGCTTTTGGTAAGGTGCTTAACTGAGCAAATGACAGTTCCTCTGCCCCACACCACACTCTCAGACTTGGACCTGGAAGTCCTTGCTCTTCCCAGCGTATGCGAACCCTATTCCCTGAAAATCCCACTGACTTTGCCCTTTGAGGCCTCCACCCTTATCATCCACGTCACGTTGGTGAATAGTTTAATATCCCTGTGGCAGCATATTCTTGTCCACAAATCTTGTAATATTTTATGTGAGTTTCAACACTACTCCAGTCAATACAATAAGTTAGAAAAATCTTTTTGTGCTGAGGCCATTAGGCTTTGGCTAACATTGGAAAATAGGCAAACTAATTCTTTTGTGAGCGACCACACTTAAAAATAGACTGGCTCCTCCATATTTTTCTCAAGCTTTATTGCTTCTTTGACTCCTGATTAATCTTTTTCAGCCTTATTTTTTCCACGGTTAGACTTGTGGAGATTTACTCCGGCACTTAGCGATAGTCTTGAAAGACAAGCCGAGCCTGGAATAGTTTCCACTATGTTTTACTGCCTTTTGCATGTTGAACCTTCAGAACAATATGCTACTCATCTATTTGCTTGTTCCAAAGGTACATGTCCTGGTTCTGAAGACAGTACTATATTGTGAAGTCAAAAACCCATGCAAGGAGTTGAAATGGCCTGATATGATGATAGAAGGTGGCAGAAAATAATAAAAGTAAGCCGGAATAAGAGTGTTATTTCATTCCTTGTTCTAAGACTCATATTAGCCCTGCTATGCTACTAGTTCAGGCATCTTGGTTTGAACTAGCTGGAGCTGATCCTGCTCAGCTCTAACTTGTCAAGCCAGGATTTTCTTGCAGCCACTCAAGAATGCATGATAAGCATCACATACGTAAGTTATCCAACATATAATGATGTGCAAAGCTTTGTTCTTGAAGGGCCACTCAATAGACTGGCAACAGGCAGGAGATGCAAATCATCTGTAATATCCTTATGGTCCATAAATGTTACATGACATTCTTGACATCTAAGGATTAATATGGGGAAAATTCGGTGTGTTTTCAGTTATTTATTCTTCCTGCAGAACAACTGAAATTCAGAAAATACTGATCAGTGCTCCTCGGATTCTGGCTGGCCGACAGCTTTGTAGAGTGTGAGACTACTCCCAGACCTTTTAAAGGAGAGCTGTTGCTCTCTTTTTGTTTGAGCCCAGTCTCACTCACCCGTTCCCTGCACACCTGGAGGAGATTTGTGGCTGTCATAGTCTCAACTATTAGCTTGTTCAATCAAGTAAAGTCTCACTTAAAGAGTCTCTTTGTGAGACTTCATATATGAAGGCTTCAGGGTCTGAAAGTACTTTATTGGGACACTCTTGGAGTCCATCAGACTTAGGGCTAAACAATAGAAATAGCTATTATTTTAGATCCATATCTTATATTATTTAGTGGAAGCTGAAAATCTCCAGAGAGGTCTTTGACCCCTTCCAGGTGGACAGAGGGGTAAACAGTATTATTCTGCTCTCTTTTAGCACTTCATTTTAATTCTATTTAGAAGTCATATATTTCTAATATTTGTCTAGATGAATGAGGGAGAACGGCAAAAATTTATGGCAAGCTGAAAGGTCTTTCAGGGATGTTAATGAGGCCCATGTTAGCTCATATCAGCTTCAAGACAGAAGACTCGGATATTTGCTCAGCATTTCTGCTGACCAAGTACCTGAAAAAGCCCAAGCCTTTCTCAGGTCATCGACTGAATACTTCTGGCTATTCTGAACTGGTCGCAAATCAAAGAGTTTGTGAAACACTGGCTCAGCAGCTCTAATTCTCTTTAGAGAATTCAAAGCAAATTCTGCTCAGCACTTCTAATTAGCAGTGGCAATGTTAAAGAATAGACCTATCAGCATGGTATTGCATCAGCGTATCCACTGTATTCAAATGATGTCAGAGATCTGGCTGCTGTGGGGATTCTGGTGCAGCACATCCTCTCCCAAGTGTGAGAGCACAGTATAAAATACTACATCTTTTGCTGCATTATATTTGTGCCCAGCATTGCCAATGATCACATGTTTATATTCTGCTGAATATCATACAAGGACTTGCAGAATCAAAGTCTAATTTGTTTTTTAATGGATGAGAATGAGAATGAGCCTGCTGAGTCCCATACAAAATGAATTACCTTTTCTTCTTTCAACATAAAGCTAATTGAAAACTCCCTGGGGCAAGGAACATCTCTCTGGCCTATTCTGTACAGTGCCTAGAGAAATGGGACGCTGATCCAGAACAGTCAATCCGTGGGGCTGGGAGATTGCTGTAAAGAGGTCCGTAAGTATTAGGAGGTCCATTAAGAGATCCAGCGGTGTACCAACTAATGGCTGCCAAATTTTTTAATTGGTTATTTCTTTTAGATGGCTACATATGAAATAAGCTTTAAACCACTGATTCAGGCTTGGGATCTGTAGATATGATCTCAACACTAATAAATAAAAACATTTCAGAGATAATTTATTTTAAGTTTCCCAAGGTAGATTCCTCTACAAAGTCTGCAGTCTGGTAACCTCAATACCTGTCCAGCAGTTAAAGTGGCCAGATTTTAGTGTCTTTTAGTACTTCACTATATTGTGAGAAAAAGAGAGGAAAAGGAACAATGGAGGATGCTGTGTTCATTGTGACAATAGCACTATAAATTAATGAGCTGAAATGCCTGGAATATTAACTTTTCTCAAATACCTTTGTAAGGATGATTTTGCAGATTAATTCTAGTGCTGACATCTTCGGTAAATTTCACTGCTTCAAGGCTGTTCAGTGAGCCACTGCTGAGGAGATATTACTTTTTCTTCTTAGAATAAACACTCAAACACTTTATTGAACCACCACTGAACAGCCACTATAACACTTTTTAATCAACAGAGATTGTGCAAGCCTCTAATTGGTGAAGACGGTGCTGCAGTTTTATATGAAAGTTTCTTGCCTTTGAAATGCAGCAGTAATTTTGGTTTCGTTAAATTTCCCTGCAGCTTTCTCATAACAAATGCTGTCCTCTGGTCTACAATATATGGAAACTACAGCTTAGATTTACAGTATATTAAAACCTACAGTATTCAGCTTAAATGAAGATGTGCAACAGGTTTACTATTGCCAAAAAGGATCCTTAAATAGAGACTGAAATAATTACTTCAAGTATGAATTGTTTGTTCTACTCTTATGCATGATAATTTAATTCTCAGGTATTGATAAGGACACACAAAGCAATGAAAGGCAAGCATAGCTATGAGAACTGAAGCCTTAATTATTCACTTGATAGGTGCTATACATCCCTCTGCACGGGTATTTCAGACTTTTGACTTTGGAGCTACTGTTATAGATAAGCTATAATTAACCATTATATAACCATTAATTTAGGATATATCCTTTCTACCCATAGGACTTTACTGATTTTTAAATCATCTCATCTTCCATACTATGATAAGTTTAAAGGTATCAAAGGAGACATCTGTTTGGAAACAGTTAAGGTTTTATTTTCTGCTTACAGAGTAGTGTTCTCTAAGTTCGTTATTACAATAGAATAGGCCTCCTACTATGACAGAGGAGGTCTTTATTCTGAGAGTTTATCTGAGTTGGAAACTATCCATGAGATGGGAGGAAAAAATATTCCTCATCACTGACCAACATTTCTTCATTTCTATTCTTGCTTTTTGAACTTTAACTCTGTCTCCACAATGTTTCAGGGAAGCTGAAAAGTGATTTAGACACTAGGAATTTAGCCCACAATGAGAAAAAAAGAAGTCCCTCTTGAGTCTTGCAGGAGATATCAATTTCTACCAAGACCTACCTGAAATTCATGGACAGATATTGAGATAGGTCCAATAGTGAGCTGTGGACACGATCTCAACAGTAATAAATAATAACATTTCAGAAATAATTTGTTTCAAGTTTCCCAAAGTGGATTCCTCCACAAAATCTGCAGTGTGATAACCTCAGTACCTATCCAGCAATTAAAGTACTGGTACAGGTGCAGGTAAAATTAAATTCAAAGATGGGTAATTGGAATTAGGTAGAAACGATCAGCTAGCTTCTGTAATCCACCTCAGTTTACTAATGGGAGAATCTGTTTCTTATCCTTCTCCTCCCCTCTGTCCCTGATTCCTTAAGTCATTTATTCATACACATGGGGAAAACCGTATACATGGAGGAATTCTTTGCCTACTGATAGAAGAATTATTTTTTGTATGAAGAAGAAAAACTAAGAGTATTTTATTAAATGTGACTCAGAAGGTTCCCCTCCCTCCACTGCCCTTGAAATTGCGTATTGATCATTTCCTGTCTGAGAGAAAATAAAAGGTACCTAGCTTAATTCTGAGTTATCATGCCTGAGTATCTCATATTATCCTATGTTGTTTAGTCAAAGTTTCTCCTACCTGCTGTAATAGAAAAGGTCAGTCACTTCCTCATATGACCTCATTTTGTCAAATGGAGCCTGAAAAGATAACTAACAAACAACAGAAACGAACCTGCCTGTAGGAAATACGATGCTTGAATGTGGAGTATAACATTATAATGTCTCTTCAGTTTTTATACATATTACACAAATTAAAATAATATATACCTTAAGAATTATCCTGTTACAACTTTGGTATTCAGAATTTTCCTTTACTAATGTTATTGTTTTGCTTTAAGTTTAAGCAGCATAACAGTGTATAAATTAGCTGGGAATACAGATCCCAGTTATTAACCTGTGCTGAGCATTCACTGCCCATGACTGGTGACTCTGTTTCTTCCCTTGCAAGCATATTCTCATTATTGGAATGAATGACTTTTGGTAACAGCATTTCAAAATCCTCTCCAAAATTGTCAGGCCAAATACACTTAAGTGTTTTGCATATTTTTTTTAACAAATGGGAAACACCAGTCCTTGCAAGGTGGTTGGATCAAGAATTACTCGGGATGAAGGGATATAACTCAAGGTCATTCAAAACATTTTAAGTACATCTGGACACATAAGAACAATGGGAAGAATACGAACGCTAATTAAAGATTAATTTAAATGGGAAATGCCTTGACAAGCTTTTCTGAGGAGGAATATAGATGTTGGGATGAAGGAGAGGAAGACTGCCTAAGATAGAAGACTATATTGCGAAGCTTAACTTGTAGCAATTTCTAATACTTAACTTCATTTGCAGCATCACCCAAACCTACTCCAGGATGAGCAGATGCTTCTCTGCAGGAAACTAATTATTATCCTCATACTCATGCTATGTTTGTGGTGGGCCGACTGTTCAATTCACATGAGCCCAAGGTTTTATATTTCATACAGCTTTATTTAATAACATCCTGTGTTCAGATTTGATGCTAAATTAAGGCCTTTCTTTCCTCTCTGTGTCTGATCATTTTTGCTAGCACTGAGGAGAAGAAGAAATGAACATAAGCATAGTTCTGACCCCAAGGAAATCTGTCTGTCTCTTTAATCCAGCTAATCTGTTTTATATCTTTATACTTTCATCATTGTGGTATCCAAGGATATTGCTATAAATAACAAAGGATTCTTCAACCACATAAATAATAAAGAGAACAAGCAGGGAGAATGGAACACAGATAAGAGATAAGGGTGGCCCCCAAACTGAATGAACACTTTACCTCATTTTATGATAAAGATGACAGTGTTGAATATGGGAGAAAGGGAGGAAAGCTCATGAGAACAGAGGTAGGGAAACAGAAATAACAACAGAGATAGAAACAAGCCTAGATAAGCTCTGCACCAGCACTGACACATGAAAGCTAAGGTCTGGCAGCAGTTATTTTTAATAAATCTATCAACTACAGGGTGATACTCTGCTGTTGGAAATAAGGTGTGCAAAATTTCTTTTGAATAAAGAAAGAGGGGAAGACGAAGGGAGGAAAAGACTGAGATAAATAAAACAAAATATCCTGATCTCAAGACTATGTAAATCTCGAATAGGAGATTGAAAGAAGAATAAAGCAAAGAGTAGCTAGAGACATGTAGGTAAACAAAAGAGGAAGTTAAATACAACATTGACCTACATAGGTTACATGGGAATAAACTGATATCTTTGATAAAAAAATTGATTTTCTAGAAAATGCAAGTAGTGTAAATATCACCTGCCTGAAGTTTAGTAAAACACTTCAGTAAAGTATCTGATATAGTGCTTTAAGAAAAACCATTAGTTAAGACGCAAAGACACAAAGAAGAGAATTAAGACAAAAATAGTCAAGTAGTTTAGGGGTTGGCGAAAGGGAAAAGAGTAGCAAGGAGCATTGAAAGGAGAAGAATCTATGAAAGATTAGATTATTCAAGAATCATTCTGTTCTGTCTTATTTCATATTACTTTATTTTCAAAAATGACCTTGACTCAAAAGTATGCACACTAATAAAATGTAATGATGACAAAGCCAAGAAAGATTGTCAACTTGGGAAGATAGGAAAGAGCTGGGTGACCTTGATTACTGGGATTCTAAAAATGTGAATAAATGCAGCCATTTAAAGTACAAGACGGTGCACGCCTAGTACAATTTTTGTTATGACCCAAAAGTTCACCTGCTGGAAATGACTGAAGAAGAGAAAAACCAGACTGGGCAAGTTATTCACAAAAAAACTAAGAGCCGAGAATGTAATGCTGCTACCAAAAAAACCCACAAGCAAACAAACGAAAAATCGTGATCCTAGAGAAAGGTGTTTCTGGAAGAGACTACAAAGTATGAGACAGAGTTCAAGGCACTGGTTTGATAACATCTGGACTGCTCATAATCAAGAAAAAATGGCTCAAAGAGAAACAGGTAAAAAAAAAAGCACTATTAAAATGATTGAGGAATGGTGTGTTTACGTAGTCACATGCTAGATCTGCATACATTGAGAGTTGGAAGGATATGGTCTAGTTTCAGATAGAAACCATATAGCTATTAATTTTTGCTCCTCTGTCTGAGCCAGCCTGCGACTGGCTTATGCTCACTTAGAGTGTTGGTGAAGAGAGAATGCAGTTGTCAAGATCTGTTTTTGTAGATATACTTTAAAAATTCTTAGCATCAAGTGGGAAAAATCCTCTGCCTACAAGCCTGCCCCCAACGTCCAAAATTCATATATCCCGGAGAAAGAAAACTAGCAAGAACTACTGAGGAAAGTGGCAGAAGAGTGCTGGTCATTCGGCAGTAGTAGGAAAGGAGGAGGAAGAAGTTTTGATGCTAATTGCAAGAAGTATTCTTGCTTGTGGCATTTACTGAAGAAATATCTTTTGATCCATTCACTCACCCATCCTTACTATACAGTGGAATAAAGGCATACACCCCGTGTGTCCCACAGAGACACCTGGAGAAATAACATGAAACAAATGAGGGGTATGTGCTGTCATTCTGCGAGTTTAATATGTCTTTCACTGTCATGAGCAGAGAGTTAGGAACTGAAATAAACTGCATACGTTCCGTTTAAAAATTGCCTTTACTGACAGTCCATTTTTGGGAAATACAAGACTATTCCAGTGTTTTTTCATGTATTGTAACTGGCTGTACTTCTTCCGTATTGTAACATTTCCTGGTATTATCTGGATGCTTTTTAATTCAAAACTGACATTTCTTCCTTGCAAAGTGTAATGAAATATTTATGGGATTATACCTGTATGTTTCAGCTGTGATACAGGGATTTAAGAACAGGCTGGCACAGAGATGTCCTACATTGTCCAGTGAAAGGTCAGTGTCAAGTGAAATGCATCTCATTTATACTCTCTAGTTCCCTCCAACTACAAGAAAACAGAGGAATTATGTTTTCACCTGTTAAAAGAACTGAAGCGCTGCAAAAACAGTTTGCCAGTGTAATTTCCTCAGAAGACTATGTGGCTCATAGAATATACTTTTTGTCTTACTTAAATCTGGTTTCTAACTGTCACTGCCTTCCTTTCCATAGTGTAGGGTTTGACAACATAGTCTGAAGAAAACAAAATATGTTTTATTTTTTATCTTTTATCACACAATTTCATTTGGACTTGAAAATCTCTCCAAGACTTAACTTTCAATTTTCCTGCTTGGTTGGATCCATCACTTCAGGTACTACTTTATTGTCTTTGGGTTTGCAAAGACAGGGGAATGACTGCAGCATTGAGTTCCCTTTGTCTGTAGAAAGGCAACTTGAGAAAGTTGTTGTGTGAAATGCATATGCACAGTCAGATTGTTCTTTTTTATTATTTATTTTATCATTTCAGTAAAATAACAAGAATAATAAAAGCCTTATCTACCTAATATCTTCCATATTACTCTAGGGCAAAGTGGCTACGAATAGTGGAATTTATGATTTTTTTTCTTTCTTTTCCTGTGATTTTTTAGACTCTATTGCCTGTTTGGGAAAAGAAAAATGAATTATGAATGTTTTATTCACCCATGCCAAAGACAGCTGGAATGTGATGCTTAGTAGGACAGCAGGGATACTTCAAAACTGAATTACAAAGAAAACTGTTTTTTATGAATTCTATCAGTTAGACTAATATCAGCACTTTGGATAATCTTGATAATACAGGGAGCAAGGAGAAGCTACAACCTAGGAAGGAGGAAAGGGTGACTGAAATATCTTTGCCAATGGGGAAAAGGGAAATTATAAAGAATGCTCACTTATTTCTCAACATTTATTGCATATGTTGGCAGTAAAAAGATCTGTAATGGCTGCTAGAAAAATCAGATTGGAATCACTCAGTACAGAAAATGGAACCTTGATAAAGAGGTTTTAGCACTAGCACTGAACAAAGCAGTTTTGATTATAATACAAAAGAGATCTGTTTAGCTTTTATAGTGAGCATTCCTTGATCCTTTCTCCTTCCCATCAGAAACTGGAAGATGAGGTTTGGGTAGGCTGAGAATAAACTGGTAGTTAAGCCCTTAGGCAGGGAAACGCTAAGTTAAGAATTTATGGAGGGAATATAATTTCTTCTAGTCCCCACACATACACATTTACTAACAGTTCTAATTTTGTCAGTCGTTTCATTTAATAAACAAAACCAAAACCAAACGAAAAAATAAACGAAAGAAAAACCTGCCATAAGTCATTGTTCTTCCATTTGCAATTACTTGGACAGATACTTTCAGGTGTTTGAAAAGTTCATAATATTCTCTGAAGACTGGTTATCTGGAAAAAGATATCACATATACTGCACACCACTGAGATTTTTTAAGTGCTCTTACTGCCTTCCATCCTCAAAAACTACTCACTGTGTGCTTTCTGTTGGATTGCAACTTTACAACTTTGAAGTAAGTCAAGCGGAGCTCAAAGTAGGCGCAAAACACTGCAGTTGCAAAAGGAAAAAAAAAAAGAAAGAAAAAAAAAAGTGCTTCCATAGTCACACTTGCTCTGAATCATGGCATTGACAGTATCATTGTTTCAATTCTTATTTCAGCTTGATTGGAATTTCTTTGTATGAGTTCAGAATAGAGTGAACAGGAGCACGACCTTGTCGTTCACTTCCTGACAGTGCAATAGCCTGTTAGGAAGCAGTTATATGATGTGCAGAACTACCTGCAAATTGTATAAACAAAGCAAGAATATTTGAGACAGAATTAAAAGGGATTGAATTCCAGCACTGAAGACACTGTTACTTATTTTCAATGCTTAAAGCTCATCAACTAGCCCTGGAATTATATAGAAGATTATGTAGAAATGAATCCCTGAGACATAAAAAATGAACTTAACTACACAATTATTATCTTCAGTCTAAAACTATAGCTGAGTAGCATTTGATATGTTGTGTATCAGATAGATTTCTGTTGTGCTGCAGTGCTAGAGTAGAGGAGTTCTGAGTAACTTCACGCTTTTCACCAGGAAAAGGAAATTTTTGCATTCATTCTAATACTACAGTTGCTTCCTTCTCTACCACAAGAGGCACCTACTCCGACTGAAAAGGAAACTGCAGCAATGAGCGTATCTTTCTAAACAGACAGATTTAGGTCATTTACAAAACAGAAATGTCATGACACTTAAAACACTGTTTGAAGTTGTCTGAGTAGCATTTATTAACACAGACCTCATAAGATCAAACCGTGTTTTAACCATGTTGGAGCTATAGCTCTTCTGCCTTCTACCTCCAACGTGATCGTTTTGTGCAAAGTAGATGGGACTTTAAAGGGATGTCAAAATGTCATTAATCACAGAGGATAAGGAAAGGAGGTCAGAAGCAGAAAGAGAACAGCAAGAAAGCAGAATGAGTGACAGAACAGAGAGAAATTGTTATCTACTACAGAACTGCAAAGCACCCACTTGTTTTCCTCTGAACAAAATGCCTAGTTTTGCTCTAAGCACAGAGGGCAGATTCCAAGGAACTAGTGGTCCAAAAAGAAAAAAAAAGGAATCTCATATGTATAGGCCAAAATTAATTAAAATTAATTATAATAAAGTGTACCACTGAGTGGCTACGGGAGTGAGCTCATATGAATCACTGATCATATCTATGAAGCTGTGCTGTGAAACTTAAGCTTGTAATGCACATACTACTATATCCTCTGAGCGTTCACATTTGGAGAGAACCCAGCCGAGCATTCTCATCAGAATAGATCTCTGGAGGCACTGGAAATCTACTAACTACCATCATTTTCCAACTCTACCTTTTGGCCCTCAAAACCTTTATTTTCTTCTATTATCTACTAGCTAGCAGCTAGATTGTGCTACCTGAACTCAGTTTAGCTGGTCTCCACACATACAAAGGATCACAGAGACAATGGCAGGTGGGGGAACCTGAATAATACCCTGCCCTGGGCTGCTCCCAGGCCCATTGCAGGAGTGACACCAGCCCATCACAGGCTCATCTCCACCAGCACAGAGGAGTGCAGAGGCACAACGGTGTGCAGGAACCCAGATTACCTGCTCAGTGGAAGGGACGCCCTGTCCAGGCTCCTCCGGGGCTGTCCCAGCACAGCATTAGCCCTGTCGTCCAGGTGTGAAATCCACCACGATGAGCTGATGGGAGCAGCTCTCTGAGCACCTTTCGGATGAGGGGATCACTCCCTGGGGGTGTGAGGCATGTTAGGAGATGTAAGACAAGACTTACATCATGTGACTTACATTTGGGATTGCACAAAACATATAGGAGGTTTAGGGGAGGAACCAGAGGTGGGAAAAGAAGGGATCAAAATGGACTGGGGAGGAACAAGCATGAGAAAATAGAGGGAAAAGGGGCTGGTCACATGTAACCAGGTGCTGGTCAGTACGCTTCTATGGCCGTGCCCTGCGCCTGATCAGCACTCTCTGTCCTGTCTTATTAAGTGCTATTTCTAACTGCTTTTCTGGGTGAGAGGCTGTCTATTCTGTGTGTGTGTGTGTGCGTGTGTGTGTGTGTGTGTGTGTAGAGTCTGCACCAGCAACCATAGACGGGCTACAGCCTCGGCAGCCCATATGTCCATGATCAACAATGGGGGATACCAGAAATCCAGGGCCAGCTACTGTTTGGACGTAGTGACCAAGCCCAGCTACTGGAGGGTTCCCCCTTATGCGTACATATATATCTGTCCCACTAATGGACCTTCCTCTTGATCTGCCAGAGAGGGGAGCAGGATGAGGCCACTGGTGCTGTCTGTGTGAGTGCTGAGTGTCTGTCCATGCTGATCTGTGTGGCCAGCTGTGTATATCCGTGTATATGTGTCGTATATGTGTGCCTATGGGGAATGCACACCCAGTCTCGCTGCTGGTCGGACCTGAGGGCGTGGAGCTGCAGCTGCACCTTTAGGAGTCTATTGAGTTCAGCCTTCCCCACCATATCCAGTCTCACCGTGGTTCTTAGATACTGTTGGCACTTACTGTGACAACCTAGCAAAAAGAATGTAAAGTGGTATTTCCATATAATAAAGAAAATTACTTTCAGAAAAAAAAATAGTCACTGGAAAATAATCTTAGGCACTTAATAAATATTTCAGAAAAAAATTGAAGAGTTAGGAAAGAATAAAGATGACTTTTTTTACACATTTAAGCTTTAATTATTCAATATGCTGTATTCTGATCTTTCACATATTGGAATATCTGAAAGCCAATTGTTGACGGTGAGAATGTGCAGCATCTCCCTGAAATTCCTCTGTACCAAACAGAATTAGGAATTAAAATATTTTTAACAGGGACTTTTTAAATTCCCTTATCCCATGAAGCAGAGCCTGGATTTAGAATTAAAACATCAACCAATTCAGTTGCTGTTTCAATGCCTGAATTGGGAGCTTGATATTGAGAACTAAAAAATATGAGAAAAGCAAACAGGTGTGTGTCAGTTCAAAAACAGAAAAAGTACATGGAGATTTAGTTTGCGCAATATGGAATCTGAAAAATAAGTTTTACTGGATATTGCATGTAGTTAGACTCACAGAATATGCTCTTTCTTCTCTTCTGCATTAATGATCTGAGGTGTGAAAGCGAATTCACTTGTGATCTAAATTTTAAATTACATTACAGGAAATGAGAGGCTTTTGCTTATCAGCTTTAGTTTAGAGCAAGATAGCTTTTTCCCAATATTCAATACATTAAATGTACTGATGTTTGGAACATAGTTTAGCCTTTCCCTCATCTAATCTTTTCTCCTTTCCTTCTAGAAGCTAATTTCAATTAGGGAAGGTTAACTATTTTCTCTGGAGAATATTATCTATATCCAGCAGAAATAATTCCATATCAGTGACTAAAACGTCCCTGAAATAAGAGTGTTATGACTTTAAGGTCTCACTGCAATTTTTCACTGTCCTAATTAATGAAAGAAATTAAGAACATTGTTTCTGAGATATTAATTATGTACATGTTGCTAGGACACTCTGTAGAAGGTTAGCCCATATTTTGAATTTCTGATAGAATTTCAATATTTATTTATAGACCACACACTTCTAAATATAATCCCTCCAAAAATAAAACAAAAAACAACATACATTTTTAGGTAATGCTAGGCTGAAAGTAAGGAATGATTCTCTAACACTTCTAATAATTCAAAGAAAGAACCATCACATTCAGTTTGTATTTCCTTTCACACAAGCGTCATACCCAAGATCTACTTAGCTGTAATAAGCTGTGATTCAGATAAGACTATACCACTCTCTGTAGGCAATGGCACAAAACGAAGTGATGGAACAGTATCATGTCTGGATACCACAAAGAGGTCAAAAATATAAATGTAGACATCCCAGGAAATAGTCCCTATTTAATAGCTCTAAGTTTAGAGCTCAGACTCCCATTCCTGTATCACAGTGTGTCATCCTCATCTCTGTATCCATCATGCAAACCTTAAACCTTTATTAAACCATTAAAACACATATCTATTATCCTTATTTCACTGATTTCAGTGGGCTTTTATGTTTTATTTTTTCTTTTTTTTTTTGTTTTATGTATGTGTGCTTGAATGAGCCTTTAGTGCTCATTTATTGCATAGTGCCACCAGTTGCTAAAGACAAGTGAACAACTCCCTTTTGTCAAAACAGCCTTGAAGCTGTAAACATTTCATTTCATTATGTCATTCAAGAGTGTAAACCTATGAAATGAGGATAGCAACACAAACCACACGTCTGCCATACACAGAAGCATTCACAGGCTTGCAACGACCCTTTCTGTAACGGATGAGTAATATCAGAAATTGCCAAAATGCTGTTGAGGACCAGACACCTTAAAGGACTGGTACATGTAGTATTGAGGCATCCTGTAATTTGAGATTCAGCATTAACCAGCTGTGCTCCTTATACAACGTATGGGCACATGAACAAATTTTTATGAGGTAAAATGGACCTGGATAACAACCCTTTGCAAGCTGTCACCTCAGTTTTGTTGATCTCAGAAGACCTGAAAACTGTCAACTGAGTTGTCAGCTTCCTTGTTTTTGCAGTAAATTAAATGTATGTGGGAAGCATATAATAGTAGATTAAAGAATGTGCTTTTCTCATTTACCTGGTGGCAACTTATTCATGTAGTCTTACCCACTGTGTCTTAGGAATTCAAAAACGCTCTATGCTGAAATCAGATTTACTCAACGCAGCAAAGAAGTTTACCTGAAACCTCACTTCAGCTTAGACTGTGGGGTCAAGGCTATTGTTATCCATAAACCACAGCTTGGATTCTTCTTTGTGTATGCATGCTTCCTCTATTGAATTTCTAAAATCCTACAGAATATAAGAAGTGAGCTAAAAAAAAGCGAAACTAAGTAGTATTTCCATGACATGAAGAAAGTGAAGTGAGAAGGGTGTGAGAAAACCTTCAAGAACGAGAGTGTTTCTTTGTCTTAGTTGTACAGAGAAGGAAAAGCTTTAGCAAGAGCAAGCATAGAGTAAATGACCTATTAGAGAGGTCTAAGTACTTTATTTCTCACAGTGATTATTTCTCACAGTGGGGCGGGGGACGAGGGAGCTAATATAACTGACTAATGAATTAAGCATCACAAATTTAATTAGCTGATTTATTAATTTATTTATTTTACATATTTCACAGTTAGCTCAGTTCACAATCAAATCCGTTGATCTGGAACACCTTCATGGGACTTGAATCCCTGAATGGATATAACAATTAAAGGACGATAGTTTTCTGACTAAGTTAAAGAGGTTAAAAGAACCAGTTCTTTAATCTGAGACCTTAAGCTCATACATTAGCTTAAGCACATGAGTAGTCCCCATTACTTTTCTATATGTTATTACCAAAGTGAGTTTTTAGGAGAAATTTAAATGAATCAAGAGAACTTAACCAGCATGTGGGCTTGAGGAAGTTATTCCAAACTTATAGGAAGTGCTGGAAAAAGGAAACAAAAGAAAAAAATGCAAAAGAAGGAGATGAAAAGAGTGCTGAGCTTGGTTTCACTTCTGGAAAAGTTTAAATTTTAACCAGGTGTGTTTTGACATAAGGTCTAGGTGACAAGGACAAAATTTTAGTATGACATTATTCAAAGAGCGAGTGATAAAGACAAATCAGATAATGTGGAAAATGGTCTCAGAAATTGCTTTATCATTATGAATCTCACTGAAAATATTTTTTTAACCTAACACAGACTGAGGATGTAGCTTTCTCCTCAGTCTTAGATAACGTGAAGCACACAACTCTAACATGAGGGCACTCAAATCATTAGACTAGGAGAATGGACACTTTATTTCTTTGGAGTTGTTAACTCTGAAGAAGAGAATTTAAGATTCACAGGACAAGACTGAAAGACTTTCTAGTCTAAAGGGTAGTTCTTCAAAAATTTTTGGAAAAATATACTGAACACTTAAAATTATCAATTTGGGTTTGCTTTCATAAGGAAATGAGACTTGTTTGACTGTGTTATCTCTGTATAATGATCTATTTTATTTGACTGTATGTTATTCAATAAGCACACATATACCTCTTGCAAGAGCGTACAGCCATAGCTGAAAATCTGCCATTGCACAGGTTCATTTTCTGCCCAGTAAACATGGGAACAAGATGTGGATACTACCAGAGCTGAACATCATGGGTCATGAGAGAGAATTAGAAATACTTGTAATGAGGGGTGAGCTAGAAGGGGAAAGCCAGCACTATTGCCATAGAAGACACAGAGATGAAGGATGCCATTCCATTGGAAACTAGGCTTTAATTAATTATTCTGTACATGGAAGAGGCTTTCAGGAAATAGTACTAACTGCTTCCTAAGGATTAATATGTTTAAGGACAATACAACAATTTTCTACAGTTCTGAAACAGAATAGGGTAATATCTTATGAAGTCTTGCATTTTTACTGTGCAGATTCAGCACGAAGGTGGCTTTCCAAACAAGCGGAAATTGAAGAAGTTATTCATGTTTTCTAAAAATGAAATCATTTCAAAAGGTCAGTTAGAATTGTTGCTGATGCCTATTTCTCACCAAGCACTTACGACCCATAAATTCAAAACATTACAGGTACATTGCTACCTATTAATTTAATGAAAAATTTAAAAAGTGTTGGTGTATGCTACTTTGCTTCAGTTTTGTAGGACTTTGTTCCTAATTGTTTAAAGCAGATTTTATTGATCTATAATATTCCTAGTACTTTTAATGGGACTAAACTATCTGCATACATGACAGTTAACCACATTGTTAATGTTTCCACCTGTTTCCTGCATAGTAAAATAGTTTTGTTTTCACCATTCAAGGGAGCAATGATTTCATCAAGTGCTGGCATTAAGAATATATCATTAGCTTAGCAAGCATGGCACGGACACAGCATTGCTGCACTTTGTTAATTAATGGTGAAATAAGGTGCTAGATACGTACTTGACGGTCATAGTGCTGATACTCAGGAGGTTAGGGCTTCCCTTTCTGGTTATTGCAGAATTTCTGTGGACACAGCCTCGGAATAGCTATTTACAAAGGTTATCAAATAGGGTGGTCTTTTTTTTTTTTTTTTTTTTTTTTTTTTTTTTGTGAAATGTATATATGCAGGACACTTAGAATAAATCCTGAGGCATTTAGAGATATTATACAGTTTGGAGGGTGTTCACTGGGAGAAGGATTCATTAATTCCTTTGTTCAGAACCTCATCCTAACTGTTGATTGCAGGGATATTCAATCCCATATCATATCTGAGACAGGTAGGTGGAGTAAGTTTGAGTCTTGCTTACTATTCATGAACTAGGAATTATGGTCTCAACAGAAGCAGCCCTGAATGGCAGCAAAAGGAGTGATAGTTCCCACATCCCCAACACTCATGGAGGAGATATCAGTAGTGAATCCCAGGCTGTGTCCGGTTATTCAAAACAGAGTTCTTTGCATAGTTTTCTCCCTTTTCTTCTTTTATGGGAGAAGAGGTAGGAGGCACTATCATCATTTCCCCATAAGGATAGTTTCATACTGCGAACAGTGAGTAAAACCCAGCTTAGGATCCTTATCAATATAGCCACACACCAAATTATTTCTAGGTGTATGCCATGTTTAGACTGACAATAAGCAACCATCTCATCCAAAATCCTAGAAATTAAATCCCACAACAGAACAGAAATGGAGTTCTGACTCATGCTAAATCAAAACTAATCATCAGATTAGGGCATATTTTGTCCTCTTCTCCATAGGGCTGTATAAAATTTATGGAAGAACGAATCTGATTAACTGCTGCTTTAGGTATAATTATGTATAATACCTGCTTTAGATATAAGTCTTTATGAAATGACATCATATTTTATGTCATGTACAACAATAATTAACAGTTCTTCTGAGGCCAAAAACTCAGAGAAAGGTTAAAAAATATAAACTTTATGGATCCTACACATTCACCCCAATTCTTTATGCAGAGCTGTTTTGATGATGCTATGCTTTAATAAGTCAGCTATTGTATCCATTACTATTGCATATTAAAACTAGGATTTCAGTTTCATAATGGGGGGGAGTCAATCAATATTATCTCTCAGTACCTCACCAACAGTCTTAGTTTATGAGCTTGTAATTCCTCTGTCATGAAGTAAAGTAGATGGTTCGGATTTTGGTATCTGAAGATAGTATTTACCTTTACTGAAAAGAAAACATATAATTTCCTTCCAATTTGAAATTATTTCCATTTGCCACTCATCACTGAAATAGTATCCATAGAGATTAATGAATAACATTGCAGACACTGTGGTGAAGTTTTCCTTTCTCTAAATAGCAGTATATAACAATAGATCATCTGTCCTTCAGTAATCTTCCTTTGAATGAGAGTTGTTATTCTGACCTTTGCACTCTGAATTTCAGTAGAATAGTCAAACGCATCTTACCTTAATGTGAAGAAATAGGTGAAACTTCAGTTTACTATTATCTAGCATTAGTGTATCTACCAAACCATGAAACATATTCAAAAGGGAGTATTATGGACACATAGGTACAAATTAATTCTTAACAAATTCCATTCTTGCACAGTGTGTTTTGGTTACAAGGAAGACATATCTGTACATATCTTTATTCAAGAGTGCCTGCAGGTTTCTAAATTAACAATCTGTGGGGCTGGGAAAACGTATAAGATGGTGATGGAAATGTATTTGTATTCTCATAAAGTAATAAATGATCTGTCATCATTAATAGCCACAGGAAAGGTCTGGCAACTCAAGTAGAGTAAGTAAGAAAAGACCATGACAGCCTGTCGTTGCCTAATGAAGCTGAGACATTAAAGGTATTCAATCATAGTATTTTACCACTACACCTAGATTCTCTTTATTAAAAAAACATTTATCTAACGATGCATAGCAAGGTATTACCAGTAATTGAAGAAGGTTTTCCTGATGCGAGGTGGATTGCAAAGGTGCGAAGGAGAAATAATGCTGTATTTAAGACTATGCGTACTGGTACTGCACATTTCTATGCATACATTCAACTCTGCGTATACGAGTAGTTTAAGTGAATTTTATATATGACTATTCATGTGGACAAAACTACTGGTGAACTTAAAATAACTGAGACTGAATTTTGACTGCATGTGATCAGTCCATATAGACTTCAAAATCTGTAGGATATAGCCCACAGGTACAGTCTATCAGATATGAAATTTGTTGTCTTCTGTGAAAATACTTTCATGTGCTTCAGAGGGATTTGGATCTGGATAGAAATAAATTCAGGAATGGCTTGAGGATGTTCCATAAGCAAAGAAGGAGGAAAATTAATTCTGTGAATGATTCACTGCAAATTATTCACTCAGGTCAGCCACACTCAAGGAAATTGGTGGTCAGAATAATTGATTATAATTCTATGAAATTTTTCTTGCTTCTTTAATGCGAGAAAAACATACCCTAGATATAGTGCTGTTGAGAATTTCTTTATTTGGATGCAGCAGGAAATTCTGGTGTTGCATGCTCCTGAGGGGATAATAGAGAAACCTGACAAGTAGCAATAATGAGATTTTTCTGACGCTTGCACAAGCATAGTGTTGATAGGGGTGAGGAAATTCATTTTTATATAAAAAAGGAACTTGCACTCAGAGAAAATGATAACTTTGAAACTCTTAAATATAAACCTTTGTTTTCTTGTCAGTTAATACATAGATGAAAATGAATAATTTGGCAATGATTATAAATTTATTTTAATTACATTTCTGGTTTTTTGGGTTATATACAAAGTAGCAGGGTACAGTTATGTTTAAATTTGAGATAGTAACAGCATAAGAGAGGAAGTTGCCTTCGAATTGTGTAAGTTTTTGCATGCATACAATGGATAAATGAAATGTTCAGAAGAATTCTTCTAAATCCTATTTAAAATGACTTGTTTGTAGATTAAAGGTCAAAAGATTTTATGGTGATGTATCATTATCTTCATGTCCCACTCAGCTAGGATATCTCTGTGCTCATGCCTAAGATAAGAGGGAAGAACTGCTTTGTATTTTAGTTTTTGGACTTCTGTGGCTCACATTAAATGTCTCTGGACTAGTCATTGTATCAGCGAGAGACAGAGGTTTTTTTTTTTTTTTTTAATATATCTACACTATTATTAAAGTCTTAGCAGAGCTAAAAGCAACAAAAAATATACCACCACTTTCAGCTTGATTTATTTAAATTCACTTCCCTCCCCAAAAATAGCCAATGAGATAAGGAGTATGCCAATATTACCGTAATTTAAAAGCGAGTTTTTACAATAGTTTTAGAACAAGCGGGATGCAGTTTGAGGAGTTTAGACAGTAAGAAAATATGTCCGCAGTTTTTTAATCTTCGTTGGATCCTGCCTGTGGACAAGGTGAGATGAATTATTTTGTTGTGCCTCCAACCTTTTTAAAGAGATTTATGCATTATCAAATAGTGTGTCTCTAATAAAAGTGTCTTTAATGACAGCCTTTCTACTTTCTTTTCTTTAGGACAATATTCGTAACGTGAGCTGTTAACTATTGTCTGCTAAATCAGAGAAGTGTTTCGGTGTCTGGGCAGTGCGCAGCAGTGTCTGGGCTCTGCTTGGGCCTTTTGTGAACCTTGATGGAAGCTGTGGAGGCTTTCTGGGGAACCCTGAAGAACTAGATGGTGCTTGCTGCTAGCAGAAAAGGAGAGCTAGGCAAGGACTACTGCAGGGGGCCTTGACTTAATTTCTCCTGGCAAGTTCTAGCTAGGTGTGGCTGCTCACGAGCTCTCTGGGTTGCCCTGGTCAGAGGGAGTTGGGGCTTTTGATTCAGGTGGCTCCTGATTGGGTGGGTCAAGCACTCTTGTGAGTCACTGCTAGGCAAAGGCCTGTATAAGAGCCAGGCCTAGAGCCCAGCTCCCAACAGAAGCAGCAGTTTGTGCAGAAGGGTGCCAGAAGGCAAAGAAGGCACCTTCATTTCTCATAGTAGTGTGTGCTTCCCCAGGTATGGTCATGACATGCCACAGAGCACGTTCCCCAGTGGCTGCTGGAGGTGCTGCATCACCTGTGTCTGAAGCTGCAACCCAGACAGACCCTCAGACAGCAGATGCAGCTCTGCAGGTGTCAGGCTGCAGGGAGTGCCTGGGGCCTCTCTGTGGGGCCTGGGCTGACAGTCAGCTCTCCTGCAGAAGGTGTGCGGTGGTTGACCAGTTGTATCGCCAGGTAAAGAAGTTACAGGAGGAAGTCAGTAGGCTGTGTAGCATCCGAGAGGATGAGCAGGAGAGTGACAGGGTATTCCTGGAAACTGTGCAGCTGCAGGAGTCCCCACCCCGCACTGCAGCGGAGTTGTCAGAGGGCTCAGCACCGTGTGAAATGGTACATTGTAACATTGTAGAAGGAGGCTGGAAATTGGTCACTTCTTGTGACTTGCCCTAGAAGAACAAGTTTAGCGCCCTCCAAGCCGAGGAGGAGCTGGGCATGGCTCCAAGGGAGGCAACTGGCCTGGCAGACCCTGTGCCGTGCAGGAACACCCAGAAGAAGCGGCGAGTGATTGTTGTGGGCGACTCCCTGCTGCAGGGGACAGAGGCACCTATCTGCCGACCTGACCTCTTCTCCAGAGAGGTTTGCTGCGTGCCAGGGGCTCCACTAAGAGAAGTCATGGAAAGACTGCCAAGGCTTGGCCGTGCACCGGACTATTGCTCTCTGCTGCTCTTCCACGTGGGAGCTAATGACACAAAGGGCAAACTGGAAACCATCAAACAGGACTTCAGGGCTCTGGGAATGGTGGTCCAGGGTCTGGGAGCCCAGGTCGTTCTCTCCTCAATGCTGCCTGTGAGGGGAAGGGGCGGGAGGAGGAGTAGACGAGTTTTCCGAGTTAACAACTGGCTGTGCTGCTGGTGTTGGCATCAGGGCTTTGGTTTCTATGACCATGGGACCGTGTTTGAAGACCGACAGCTGATGGGGAGAGATGGGATCTGCCTCACTAAGTGGGGCACGCGTGTCTTTGTCAACAGGTTGGCCAGCGTGGTGAGGAAGGCTTTAAACTAGGAAAGATGGAGGAGGGGGAGACCTACAGAGACAGGGTAGTCAGTAAAACACCGCACAAGTCAGGGTGCCTCCAGCGGGGGCATGCAGCCAGGGAAGTGCCTACAGGACATGGCTATGGGGGATCCTCTAGCACCTCTGCTGGGAAGCCTGCATGCTCGATTGGCTCTCTGAAAAGCCTGTACACCAATGCACGCAGCATAGGGAATAAGCAGGAAGAGTTAGAGATCTGTGTGCGGTCGCAGGGCCATGATCTCATTGCGGTTACAGAGACATGGTGGGATAGCTCAAGTGACTAGTTTGCTGTTATGGAGATGGCAATGTGTTTTTTAGGAAAGACAGGCCAGGAAGGCGAGGTGGTGGAGTCGCCCTTCATGTGAGGGAGCAACGAGAATGTGTGGAGCTCTGCCTCGGGGTGGATGAAGAGCAAGTTGAGAGCTTATGGGTAAGGATTAAAGGGCAGGCTAACGTGGGCGACAGTGTTGTGGGGGTTTACTACAGGCCACCTGACCAGGAAGGAGGAGTCAATGAGGCCTTCTACAGACAGCTGGAAGTAGCCTCACGATCACAGGCCCTGGTTCTCATGGGGCACTTCAAGCACCCTGACATCTGCTGGGAAGAGAGCACAGCTAGGCCCAAGCAGTCGAGGAGGTTCCTGCAGAGCACTGATGATAACTTCTTGACCCAGGTGGTGGAGACACCAACGAGGAGAGGTGTGCTCCTAGAGCTGGTACTAACAAAGAAGAAGGTCTGGTTGGAGATGTGAAGGTTGGGGGCAGCCTTGGCTGTAGCGACCGTGAGATGGTGGAGTTCAGGATCCTGCGAGGAGAGAGCAGGGCAAGAAGCGGGATCGCAATGCTGGACTTGAGGAGAGCTAACTTTGGCCTCTTCAGGGACCTGCTTAGGGGAATCGCATGGGGTAGGGCCCCAGAAGGAAGGGAGATCCAAGAGAGCTTGTTAATATTCATTCAGCAGAGTTGCTGAATGCCTTCTTTGCTTCAGCCTTTACTGCTAAGGCCAGTCCTCAGGAATTCCAGGCCCCGGGGACAAGAGAGGAAGTCTGGAGAAAGGAAGACTCTCCCTTGGTGGAGAAGGATCGGGAGAGAGATCATTTGTCCAAACCTGACACCCACAAAGCCGTGGGCCCCGAAGGGATACACCCACGAGTGCCGAGGGAGCTGGCGGATGTTATTGCTAGGCCACTCTCCATTGTCTTGGAAAGGTCCTGGAGAACAGGAGAGGTGTGTGAGGACTGGAAGGAAGCCAGTGTGACTGCAGTCTTCCCAAAGGGCCAGAAGGAGGAGCCAGGCAACTACAGGCCTGTCAGCCTCACCTCCAGCCCGGGAAAGGTGATGGAACAGCTCCTCCTGGAGGTCCTCACTAAGCATCTGGAGGACAAGAAGGTGATCAGGAGTAGTCAGCATGGATTCACCAAAGGGAAATCATGCTTGAGCAATCTGACAGCCTTCTCTGATGGAGTGACTGGCTGGGTAGATGAGGGCAGAGCAGTGGGTGTTGTCTGCCTGGACTTCAGCCAGGCTTTTGACACTGTCTCCCATGATACCCTCCTAGGTAAACTCAGGAAGTGTGGGCTGGCTGAGTGGGCAGTGAGGTGAGGTGGATGGAGAACTGGCTGGATGGCCGAGCTCAGAGGGTTGTGGTCAGTGGCACAGAGCCTAGCTGGAACCCTGCAGCTAGTGGTGTCCCTCCCAGGGGTCAGTCCTGGATCCAGTCTTGTTCAACGTATTCATCGATGACCTGGATGAAGGGACAGAGTGCACCCTCAGCAAGTTTGCTGATGATACGAAACTGGGAGGAGGGGCTGACACCCCAGAAGGCTGTGCTGCCCTTCAGAGGGACAGAGAGGAACCTCCGGAAGTTCCACAAAGCAAAAGTGCAGGGTGCTGCACCTAGGGAGGAATAACCCCCTGCAGCAATACAGGCTGGAGGTTGACCTGCTGGGAAGCAGCTCTGCCGAGAAGGCCCTGGGAGTGCTGGTGGACAACAAGTTGACTATGAGCCAGCAATATGGCTTTGTGGCCAAGAAGGCCAATGGCATCCTGGCTTGCGTTGGGCAGAGTGTTGCCAGCAGGTGGAGGGAGGTGATCCTGCCCCTCTCCTCAGCCCTGGGGAGGCCTCACCTGGAGTACTGTGTCCAATTAATTCTGGGCTCCCCAGTACACAAGAGAGACATGGCACTCCTGGAGAGAGTCCAGCAGAGGCCTACAAAGATATTGAGTGGACTGGAGCATCTCTACTTTGAGGAAGGGCTGAGAGAGCTGGGGCTGTTTAGCCTGGAGAAGAGAAGGCTCAGGGGAGATCCGATCAATGTGTACAAGTATGTGAAGGGAGGGTGTCAAGAGGGTGAGGCCAGTCTCTTCTCCGTGGTGTCCAGCGACAGGACAAGAGGCAATGGGCACCAACTGAAACAGAGGCAATTCCATCTGAACCTGAGGAAAATCTTGTTTCCTGTGAGGGTGACCGAGCACTTGAACAGGTTGCCCAGAGAGGTAGTGGAGTTTCCTTCGCTGGAGATATTCAAAAGCCACCTGGACACGATTCTGGGCAAGGTGCTCTAGGTGACCATGCTAGAGTGCGGGGGTTGGACTAGATGATCTCCAGAGATCCCTTCCAACCTCAACCATTCTGGGGTTCAGCTGCATGAAAATTTTGGGGTTCCATTTTCTCATGTGATATTTTCATTTTCCCTCTTTTTCTGGATGTACTGTTTATTTTCTTCCTTCATGTTTTATTCATTTGGAGCAAAACACACATATACTTTAAAAAAGTAAATATTAGATGTGAGAACATGTAAAAGTTCTATGTCTAAACCAGGTGGATTCCTAACTGGAACTCAGTCTACTTCCAACTGATGTTACCCTGATTGCTTGTAGGATACTTCATTTCATCCTAAAAAGGCCAGTGGTTTAGCTTACTTGACAAGTGGTGGCTTATATCTGCTACACCAATTAACTATATGTGCGTGAAATACCACTCTCCTAAACTAAGCATTCTGAATCTATAATTTACTAGCATAATGCAGATGGTAATAGCTACTTTAAAAATCTTGATGCATGTTGAATTTTCAGTTCCTGACCACAACAGAGTCCTAGCTGCTTAATATTAATGCATAGTACTCAGTACAAAGTACAGTATAATTTATAACCCTGGAGTACATGTGTTTGTATTTCCTGAAACCAACTGGCAAAGTCTGGGAAAAAAAGGCACTTTGAAATTGAAGAAAAATTTCAAATATATTTGAAAAGGAAAATGTATGCTAACACTACTTCACTTTTTGTTTTGTTCTTCTAGAATTTATGCCTTTTAAGATCTAAAAGATATTTGATTTAGAGTACTAGTGTGACAACTCAAGATGAGCTTTATGTCCTGCTATAATTTGATAAATGCTTTGCTCAAATTTAGTGTGATATATATTCTTAATAATGAATGTATTTTTCATTTGTGACCCAGAATATCCATATCAATAGAGTTAATGTATAAGCGAAAAATTATAATGCCATTACATTCCGAAGTAGGCTAATTAAGAATCTAAATGCAAGGAAAAGAAATCTCTTATTAAAAATGAAAATTAAATGAGAAATTCATCAATTAATAAGGAATTTAGAGTGTATTTTCCTTTTAATGTCGATATTTCCACTTTTCTTCAAAGGTGAAACCATTGGTTTTTGTTTTTATTTTCTTGTAAACAAGCTATCCTTGATGACTGGTTGGTTTTGTTCTTTGCAGATTCCACTGATCTTGGAAATCTTTGTTGGGGAATATCATTGCACACTATATTAATTATGTGTGTAGCAAACAATTCTTGATTCAGTTATTAATTGCCAACTCCCCAAAACACAAAATGTGTATGACATACTGGAGTGAGTCCAGCGAAGGACCCCCAAGATTAGTGTTGGATACCTGACATATAAGGAGAGGCAGAGAGGGAGGGATTGTTCATCCTTATAAAAAAGAAGGCAACGAGGAGACCTTATTGCTGTCTACAGCAACCTAGCAGGAGAGTGTATACAAAATGGAGACACTCTTGCGCATGAAAGGACAAAATGTCCTAGACATATGTTGCAACAAAGGAAATCCCAATTAGGCACTAGGGCAAATTTTCACAAGGAGGATAATCAAACATATGAAATATACATATTTGACATTATTCAAAATTTAACTGTATAAGACCCTAAGCACTGTAATCTAAATCAGCCCTCATTTGAGAGGGGAGTCAGAACAGATAACTTTTGAAATCCCCTGACTAAATTATCCCATGAAATCAAAAATTGTTTTCTACCACTTTTTCTTCTCTTTAAATTTCAAAAAAGGAGCTGACAAAGGAGAGGGAAATTGTTCATCCATTCAGTAGAGGATTAGACATTCACTCACAACTGTCTGCCAGTGTTTTGTCCAGCTGTAACCTGTTCTACTTATTCTGGTCAGAGTTCAACGCAGGAAAGAGTGATGCAGCCTGTTCTACATTTTGCTCCAAAGTTTAAAATCTTTTGTGTGCCTTAGCACTGAATTCATCATGACTATACTCATACAAGTAAAGACTTCAGAAGCAAAAAGGGTGGCAACCTTTTCAGTCACCTACTCTACTCTAGCTCTGAGATGTCCTTTATTTTGATATTTAAATTCTACCATTATTTTCTGTTTCAGTGCAATTCATTTCCTCTCTTTCTATCTGGCCTATTTTATCTTCCTCCCATTTTCTTTTATATTTCAATCTGTGTGCCTTTCCATACTATTGAAGTGTTCTTCTTCCTCTCTGTTTTGTTGTTCCTTGATTTTAAAGTAGTTCTGCAGTGGCGTAATTTCATGCTTTTCCAATGGCTTTGTCTTAGTTTCTTAAAGCTTAGCTACATTTTGCTATGTTCTTTTATGGTTAGTGTAGTCTCATCCTTTTATCACTACTATAGAGATTTGGTGTGTATAATCTCAGTCAATGTGCAGAACCTTTACATTTTATGTCCCCCTCCCCCTTTTCGATTCTGTTGAGGTCAAAAGAAATACCTGTCTAAATTTTAAAATATTTGCTGTAAGGCTGAAAGAGCATTTGACCCGGACTCCGTTCATTAGAAGCTTCACAAAAAGTTTTAAATCAGTCTTGCAAATCGTGTAACAAATATTCCCATGTCTTTTGAAAATATGGACGTTGATTACTGTATATGTAGTACTGTCAGTCATCACCAGCCAGCCAGTCACGAGTATACTGTTAAGAGACTGATACCTTCAGGATGTTTGATATTGTCCAGTCTTTTGTGCAAGCATGCACTGCAGAGAGATCTTGCAACATCTCCCATAACACCATGCTTCCCTTTGCTTTATCTCTAATGGCTCATCATTCTGCATGATCACTACAATATCTGTAGCGTGAGGTAGAATAACAAAAATCACATGCAGGAGACAAAAACGGGCCTAAGGCTTAACTACCAAAGTTGCTAACTCTGCAGAGTCGCCAATGACCATTTTAATAGAATGGAGAGTTTTGTACACCTATTCTTTACCTTAGTGCCTATTTTCACTTGATATGCTTTGCAAATAATTATTGCTTTTGTCATATGTGAAACTCTGTTGCAGTGTATGTTGTGTTCAGCGCCAAATAGAAACTTAGTAATTTTTCTGCAGTTATATGTCTGCCTTCTACAGCATTTATTGGAGCATCCTTAATGTTCCCTGTTATCCTTGTAAGGCAAAAGCAAACAGGGAAAGAATAAACTCGGCTTTATCTATAAAACTACTACCAGAAGTTTTTATTACAGAAAGGAAAAATATGGCCTCATATAATGCAGGAAATAACAAAAATTAAGAGCTTCAGTAGGAAAAAAATACTTGATGAAATATGCAATCAACAGTGTATAAGAATGAATCGTTGTATCTGGTTAATAATATCTCCCTATTGTGACAGTCCTCCCTGTTGTGACTTCCCAAGACAGCTGCAAAGATTAGTTGAATTACCAGCTATATTTAGGACAGCTTTCCCAAGTTGGTAGTAATAAAACATTACTTTTTAAGGTTTATTTGCAGGCGCTTTTAGACAGTTCAACAAAGAACAGCAGCAGAGCTGTTGGAAAATGGTTTCCTTGGAAATTAAAATATATTTACTTTTCCTTTTTTATTTAGGAACATGATAAAATATTGTCTTTTTAATATAAATTAGAGAAATACATAGAAAATATCAGCTAATTGGTTCATTTCTGCATTTTTGTTAGAAGTTTAAGATAGCATCACGCAGGACGCAGAATGGGAGATGTAGTTCAGATGGGAAGCCAGGACAATTAAGGGAGAAGGAGGCAGGAAGCACACACACTACATTTGCTATAAGATACAACTGTGGTTCCTGTCTGGATAAATATAAATAACTATAAGCCCTTGAAATGAAAGAAACTGTCACTGAATGAAAAGCAAAGTCGTACAGCACAGACTTGAGAACATTTTGATTGTGTCTGCATTCAAATATACCTAACAAATCTGTGCAGCTGAATTATTTGCCACTGGATTATCCGACATATAGTTGTGATTAAAAGTGTATTAGAACTAAACTAATCATAACCAAGATCGAACCAATTTCAGTATTTCTGTTTCCATAGGAGCAAACTGGTAAGTTATAAAATCACAGCAATTCTGAACTCACTCCAGGCAAAGACACACAAGAATATTTTCTAATATACCATTAAAAACTCCCCTGCCCCCTTTAAACCAAATGATTGTTCACCCTAGCTATTAGTTCTCCAGAGATGCTCTGCTACTCAGAGTTACCTTGTCTGGGTATTTGATGAGGGGGGCTGATGGGTCTCGGTGTAGGTTACTGTGTTCAGTGATTTGCATGTCGTAAAAGCTCATCTCAACATGGAAATCAAACCCATTTTTCACTGTCATTCTTTCCACTGCGTGCTCTAATCCTCTGAAAGCGTCTCCCCCCACTGCAACTCACACCAGCCACTCACATTGTAATTATCTGAGCAGCCAAGAGCCCAGTGATTTATTGGCTTTATTGTAGCTAGGATAAAATGTAAATCTGGATAATAGCCATCATTTTCAGGTTCAGAGCTGGGAATGTGAGATAGAGATTGGTTTTTAACTGTCCATTTCCTCAGCTCAGAACACTATGCAGTGTTTCATTTTGGCTTGTGCTGAATGTCTGTCACTGCAGATACAACATCTGACCAAATCAGGGTGTCTAACCCCTTTAAAACTGTTTTATTCTGGCACCTCCTAGAATTTTTTTTATCAAGACCAATTTTCATTTCAGACTGAACATTCTCAAGATTGGGCAATATTTAAAGGGTTTCTGTATTTTTCTCCTCCACACAATGATTGAAAATAGTAGATGATAGCATTGGTCCGCAAAAATTAAAAAGCTGAGGAATATTAATGCAGTTGATAATAGCACTTTCTGTATAGCTCCTCTTTATATCAGTATTTGTTTTATGTTCAAGTTGGTTTACACATGATAACCTGAGTAGATGGCAGAAGCCCTTCTTCTGTTTTACTACATGTTAAACAGACTTGATACAGGTTTATTGTGTATTTGCACTGTTATGATTGAATAAAGAGGATTATGGCTAGACATGACTTCTTTTCAATAGCGTATTATCCAAATTGGATTTCACATAAATGGTAGACCATATGAAAGAAAGAAGATGAAATAGCTGTGAATACAGTATGTTATACTGATGTCACTGGTCCTTTCTGTGTGAGACATGCTAACTAATGAACTCTTCGAGTTTGTCTCTCTGATGAAAATTCACTAGAGAGTAGTAATAAAGCCTCTTCAGAAAGACACATCTATGAGCAATAAAGGAAATATCATTAAAGTGGCATAGATAATTTGTAGTGCTCAAGGATTTCTATCTTTTTCATATTCTTTAGGAAGTCCATGTTCTGCTTGAATGAAAGTGGAGATTGAGTTTAATTCTTCCAAAAGGAGTGCCCGGATGATAGGACAACTGTACATCAATCTATTTTATTTTTTTAAAACATTTCATGGAACTAGTGAGAACCTATTTCTGTGCAACAATGATTATAGGCTAGAAATAACCTATGATAAACTCGTGTTCTCATATATATAGAGAAGTGAAACTATTCTGTTTTCTTCTGATTTAAAGAAAGAGAAGGAGAAGGAAGACAACAGGTTCAGATGAAGAGTGAAGGAAGTTAGAGAAATAGACTGCATTTCAAAACACATACATTTTGTGTGATTTATGAATGAAGAAAATGGATTATGAGAATGAACTTCGGTGAATGAAGATATAAAAAGATCTTTTGGCAAGTAATAGAAATAGAAAATGCAAAATACTTTCATTCTTTCCTAAATATTTTAAAAAGAATGTAATCTTTAAATAATAATGTAAAGATAATAATACGTAAATGTAATATATAAAATATAGCTGGCTATATTTTATATAAGGAACAAAACATAGCATTTGTGCAGTATAAAAACAGTGAGAAAAAATAGCAAATCAGAGTAAAGAACCTATTTTGTAGAATTTGCCTGTAATTGACAAGATTTCATTTTTCACAATTCATGCTCACTCAAGTCTCTCACTGGAGATATGCAAAATACACACAAACAGTCAAAATCTATTAAATTCTTCTTTTAATCAGAACTACCCATGTCCAGTTTGCATTATGCAATGACAATAACTTCTCCTGGCATGAAGCCTATGCAGTTGATGCTACTCTGGTTGTTACTAGTTTCTTGAAGAAAACATACATGCTTTAGTTACAAATAATATATCCTTAGGCTTGCAAAGTATAAGTATATTTTACACAGAGGCACAGTAAGCTTTTTCTTTTCCAAGTAAGAATTCACTTATCTTCACAATGGTTATATATTTGAGTTAGTTTAATAATATTAAATTTGACAATGTTAGGCTAATAATTCAGAAATTATTCATAATTTTTGTTGTGTTTCCTTCTCAAGCTGCTTAGTTCCTAGTCATGATAAAGACTTGGGTAAGATGACATGAAACATCCCAAATATTTGTATCGTCAACTAAGGAAAAGATTACTACCCTATTCAATGTTTTGATTAACGTCAAATATTGGGATTGAGATGCCAGCTCTCCACAGCACCATTAAAAATTATAAAGAAAATAAATAAATAAATAAATAAATAAATGATCTTCTTTTTCTTCTTTATCATTTTTTAAACCCTATTCCAAAAGAATATGGAAATAGTTGGATTGGAAAAAGCCTTCTACCATGCCTTTGCTCAGTCTTCTACCTCAGGATAAGATGTGCTAAACTAAAACATTCCTTACGTGCTCTTTAGAACCTGGAAAGACATTGTACAATGCCTATTATTCTAGAGCTTAACTACAAAGTGAGCAAGCAAACCAAATAGATTGGTATTTTGATAAAGTTATATTTTTCAGTGCCAAAGTTTTAAAATAATTTTTAAAATCTTGTACATAACGACACTTTTTAAAAATAGGTTGTGTAATAGTTTCATATGAAGGAATTTTTTTAAAACCCTACTTTTTCTGCAGTTCAGTTATTGATAATTCGTTAAAAGTTTCCTTATACTTCTTTTTTTTAAGTAAAGCCCTTGTGTGTTCTGTTTCTGAATGTATTCTGGCAAATTTTATAATATAGATACTGTATTAATTATTTTATTCCCTACTTGGCATTAAAAGCAATTGATTTGCTAATTAATATGTACAGGAATCAGTGTTGTTTAAATCTGACATCATGATTCCACAGAATCACAAAGTCAGCATTAATAGAAGCAGATTAGTAGAAATTCTTTCCCATTCGCAATGTATGCTTTAGCATGTCTCAGTGACAGTTTATTATGGTTCATATACACATTCAGTAGCTCATAGATACATCTGAATTCGGTACTTTTTTTTTTTGGCCTAGGGATGCTAGTGCTTGCTGCATTATGTATATCCTTATCAGAAGTCCAACAATTCCTTAGGACTAAGAATGTTTCTGTTAGCTGATGATTCATGTTGCTCTCTCTTCACTGCCTGCAGAAAATTTGAGAAATAATTGCTTTTCTTGCCAATATTTTCCTTGTTTTGTTTGTTTGTTTGTTTGTTTGTTTTAAAGCTCATTCTGTGAAATGTAATGAGAAATAAATTCCTATTAGTGTAGGGGGAGATGACTGTTTAATCCTTTGCAATACAACACAGAATATTTTAAGAATATAAGGCCTTCAGTCCTGAATACTGGCTCCACTCCTCTGAATCACAGCTTGACATTTGCTGATTGATCTACTTTACTTTACTTAAGGCTAATCTATGATCTTATTGAAAGGAAGGCAAAGTTGTAATGTTCCTAATGTCTCTGTGGAACCTAAGAAAGTATATGTGTACTTTCTGTGGAGAAAATAACAAACTACTATGCATAGAGTAAGCCATATAATAAAATAGATTTTGGAGCGGGCACCATCAACATTCCTCTCCAGCTCCATCTGATCTTATCAGCGGGCAAATATATGTTTGTCATTGAGCAGATTCATCCCTATTATTGGCATTTTTAGCTATCTAGCTCTTTTGTAAAAATCTATTTTTCAAATGTAGCTTGATCTTTTCAATTGTAAATAGATGGGATACAATCAGATGGTAAATCAGATGGGATACAAAGGCTGTGGATATGGTTTACTGAACATACATGTTTTTTGTAAGAATTAGCAGGTTTTCAGTCTCATATTTAACAAACTTCAGGTATAAAGTTTGTTACGATCCTGAATGGCACAGAGATGTAAGGCTATAACTCACCTTGCTTTATTTCATTTCAATAGTAATTAGTAACTAGTGTTTATTGCTGCAGCTTTATCTTAGGCTTGCCTAAAGTATCTGAAGGGAGAAAGAAAGGATTTCTTGCTCAGTTGCTTTTGGCATGCAGTTAGCCTTCAGCCCCTTTCCCCCCATTTTTATCAAGTTCTGTATTTTGGATTGTTAAAAATTTGAAAGCATTGCTTATTTTCACCAGTGCTGGATCTCTCCCAAGGGTCATACTTCTGTTGTGGGCAAATAGAAAGTTGAACACCTAGGCAACCAACATTTTCTGCCTGTTCTGTTTGAAACATGGTTTTCTTTCCCTAAAATTACAGATCAGTTTCCCTCCTCATCTTTTGACTCTTCTCACAAAAATTCTGCCAGGCTGTCTTCAAGTCACTGCACTTCAAGTGCCTTTAAGTCATTATGCTAATATCTACTTACTTTAAAGCTGTGTTCTTCAACAGCATTTAGCAGTGTATCAAGCACTAAGCCAGCTGTCTTGAGTGCTTACAGGATTAAAGCTAGCCGTTAAATATGAATAGCTGAGATTAAAATAAAATATACCATAAAGAAATTTAAGCATTTGAGATAGTATTTGGAGTTTAGGGAAGAATAAAGGCATTTTATTGCCAAGTCATGTCTGCATGAAGTAATTGTTTGATGTTAGCCATAACCGTATTTCAGGAATATTTGATATAGCAGTGTTTTAGTTATTCAGGTTCACCTAAATATTTTATGAAATGATTATAATTTTTATATTTTGCTTTGACTCCCTAAACTTTTATTTTACTCTCTTTTCTGACTTATTTAGAATCACAGAATCGTGTAGGTTGCAGACCTCTGGAAGTCAGCTATTCAACTTCCTGTTCAAAGCAGAGCCAACTTAGGTCAGTTCCTTCAATCATTTCTGAAAAAATATTTTGCTAAATCATCCTTCTTCTCTCTTTTTCTGTTATGCATTTCTAATGTTTATATCCTTAGCAGATGCCCTTCTGAGTGTTCTTCAAGATGTATCAGTTTTCTTCTGGCTCCCAGTTTAGGTACTCTTTCTTCTCACCAAAATCTTGTTAATTTCTTGACCCTGAAGATTAAATGTCCTTTAGTTCAGTCAGAGACAGAACTCCTTTTTCACAGGTTCCCTGTGCAGAGTTAAAACTTTCTCTTCCCTCAGAATCTTAGGATAAATTTTTGTAAAGGTTGGTTATATAAACTTATTGAAAGTACGTAGCTATAAAATTAGTTTCTAAATTAATAAAAAAAAATCAATTTTTTTTTTTTGGTAAATGTTACTACTTCTTAGTTTAGTAAGTGATTCACAAACCAACTCTCATGGTTATTGTCTCGTGGTAGAATTCCATCCTGTGACAATAGTTTATTTTTAGATTATTTTTCTTCAGGTAAAGAAGTTCAAAGTTCAGGAAGAATGATTACAGAAACAATAAACAACACGAAAATTCTGAACACTTTTTTATGTGACATGGGGATTTTCATAGTTGGCATAATTGTAGAAGAAGCCTGAGTCATAACATTGTCTGACTATAAAATACCTTCCTTGTAAGCAATTTAATGGACTTTTCCCCCAGCAAGTCCAAGCCAAGTTAGTTGACAGCAATTGCTAAATGGTCTAAGATGACATTTCTTCTGGCTTTTATCCTTTTTTTGTACAAGAGGCAGATACCATGATAAAAATATTTCGAGAATTGAGAAAACAGATCAGGCAGGTAATTTGACCTTTCTTTTGATGCTTATAGGAGAATTATTACAAAAGAATTTTTACTCTAAAATATTTCTTCTGCAAGTTGACATACCATTAGCTATTGAAATATGAATATTTTCCAAGTGTTAACCTAAATCTGAATCCTGCATAACAGGAGCTAGAGGTCTTTACTATTCTTCGTTATAGCCATATAACAGTTTTGTTTACATAGATTTTGAATGCTAAGAGGCTTTGTAGTGTCTTGATGGTCCTTGGAGTCTGATTTAATAGAAATGTCATATTCTTCACCAAAAGTTTTAACAGTAAGACATTACTAAACCGCTCCTCGCCCCCTGACCAAAGTATAAATAATTATATGAGAGAAGTTAGGAAAAGGAGGTCTATATGAATCTATTAATTTATTTACAAATTCAGGATCATTAGTTCCCTGAAGTACACAATACAGTAGCAATGAGCAAATCTCAACTAGAGCAGAGGAGATAACAGTCTGTGGAATCACAGCGGGCAGGTATAGATGGAAAGAAAATTTCAAAACTTACTAGTTCAAACACGAACAAAACTCATCAAAAATTAAAGAATATAATTATTTTCAGCAAGTTTCTTTGTATAAGATTGAGCATAAATAGTGGAGTATCACCTTACAGGTGAAAAAACATGAAGGGTTTTGTTGAAGCTAATGGCAAAACTCTGAGTGAATTCAGTAAGATTAGACTGGATGTGAGGAAAAGCCTTGAGCAGAGGAAAGAAAAATAGAAATCAGAACTCCCTTCTTGGTGACTTATGTGAAAAATATAGCTTAGCTTGAAGAGTCAACTTAAATAGAGTTAAAAAAATTAAGTCAATAGATTTATATTTCTAACCCTCCTTCCCTTGAGTTAGAAGGATGACTTGCAAAATTATCTTTGTGATAGTGTTTAAGGTATTAATATTTCTTTTTATAATTAGAATAAGAATAAAACAAAATCTTGACTTATTCTAATAGAATAAACCAAGAAATAGAATATACCAAAATCTTACAAACCAACACAGTAAATTACTTTGTGCTGAAAAGTCTTCTTCTGAGCTGAAATCAATTTTATATGTAGAAGGAGAAAGTAGTATGTGACATTTGATTATAACGGGAAGCTCCTCTGATTCCTTTGAGCAGAACTTCACTCTGCCTCATTGGGGGATATGAGCTAGGATTCCTCAAATTTTAACCATTGCTTACAGGATTCTTTCACTGGAACATGTCTTCATTTCATAAAATATTTACTCAACAAGTTCTACAAACAAATAATGCATTTCAAGTACAAGATAATCCATTTATGATAAAAGTAAATATTTCTGGAATATTTTTACTGATATGTGAATGTTCAGAATGGGTAAAGCATAGAGAATCGCAATATTTTACTCATGAATACATTTAAAATTCTTTCTCTCATCTGCCACTTGTATTGACTACATGTAAATTAAGCTTATCATAGGAAAAAAAACCGGTTACAATTTCTAAACCTAGAGCCTAAATTCTTGTGCTAGACATTCACCTAGATATCTAATACAACTGGACTGGATCTTAAAATGTAAATATCAGACAGTTTTATGTGAGAAGAATGACCTTTAGGGCCCTTCATGACTGCTTGAAATACAAGCTCTGAATAAAACAAAAGGCTGCACATTTTAAGATTCTGTTAAGCTTTCACCTTGGAAGCTGAAATTCACTTTTATCATAAAATATACCATTTTGTTCATTATATTCATTATAACTCCACTGTGTGCTTAATTATAGCAAATTAGCATTCACCCTCCCCCCCCCCCTTTTTTTTTTTGTACAAAAGAAACAGCCAGTAATACGTAGGAGAGAAAAGAAATGTTCTCTACTTTTCTAAAGTGTCTCCTTTTTTCCTTTCTTCTGTGCAGCCTTTTAATACTATAAGGCATTCTGCATTGTGCGTTGGATGCTATTACCAAGGTCAAAAGATAGCTCATGGAATTTATCAAGATTGTATAGGAAATAAGAGTGTGTTTTGGAGAAATTTACCAGTTTTCTCACCATATTGTTAAGATAGCAATTTGTGTACTTGAAGCAATATTTTTATAAAGGTGCAGTTACTTAAGTTGCAGTACAAAATTAATGGAAGCAGAAAAAAAAAATTAAACTTGTGGAAGGCAGGGAAATGACTGTTCATAGTAACATTAACAAGTTTTAAAGATCTTTTAAAGTATTTATCAGAGGTTTTGTAAAAGCTCCTCCCTCTCTCTTGTTCATAATATTCTTACATTTTACTAATATATTTGTTGAAATTGAGACCTAGAATGTCATTATGTAGCATTGGAGAATGTATGAAAAAATTTAAATAAAGGAATAATACATAATGATAATCACATGCTCATATTACTGTCCTGGAATACCTTAAAACTTTTTTTTTTTTTTTTTTTTGAAAAATAAGTATGACTTTCTTCTTCATAAGCAGAATAAGCAGAATCATGCAGAAAACAAGTCATTTGAATTTCCCATGTGTTTTTTTACTGCAAAGTTTGATATTTTTGTACAGCCACGGTTTTGCCTCTCATCCTTCCTACCTTAGAGTCCTCCTCAAAAACTGCACTCTTCCCTGTTTTGTCCATTACTTCAAAGAAGACACAGAACCACATTAAATTTAGTGTTTATGAATCCCCTACCACGCCACACGACACTGGGCAACCATAATACTGTTCTAGACCTTCCATATCTCTACCTGAGGAGTCTGGGATATAGCTACATATATATTGGAAACTTCATGTACTTTGAGTGCAGTGCATAGATAACCAGGGTAGGAACATTTTGTTGATATGTTGAGCCCACAACACATTGCAGAACAAATTCAGTGAAATCTCGGTAGATTCCAAATTATCCTGATACGCTGAATTCAGTGTGCAAGCACTGTAATAAATCTCTTAAACGTAATTCTCAGATCTTATGCATTTTTCACATAGAGAAATATATATGATATATAGCTATCTTAGCCAATAGCTTTAGTTCTCATATTCTGGGCAACAAACTACAACTTTATACCATGTGTGGGGAAGGTTCTTGCCCTACTGCTGACATACTCTTCATTTATTTTCAGCACAAAAAGTTTTTAGGAAATTCAAAAGTTGGGGCATTTATAAAAAAGTTGCATATCTCTTTCTTTTCCTTTTTTTTTTTTTTTTTTTTCTTCTCTGAACCTTACAAAGCATAGACACATAGACACTAATGCATAAACCCACCCTGATTAGTTCTTTGGACTATATGGATAATTACAAAAAAG
The DNA here is from genome assembly GCF_040807025.1 of Struthio camelus. Lineage (NCBI taxonomy): Eukaryota > Metazoa > Chordata > Aves > Struthioniformes > Struthionidae > Struthio > Struthio camelus. The sequence goes on along the minus strand of NC_090942.1, from coordinate 145,895,366 downwards.
ATGGTGGTATGATAAAGATAGACGGTTGTCTTTCTTAATGTATATGCTCATTAGTAGTTTGGCCACTTTATATGCACAAGATTCAAGGACAACTCCAGGCTGTTCTTTGATTCAAAGAAGCCCTCAGCAAAGACGTATTTTAGTATGAACTATTTTCTTCCCTACTGCATTTTCTTGATGTACACTGCTGTGTTAATATCAAATTAAACATCCATTCACCATTCAGGAGGTCTAGTACCTCAGACAATTGTCTTTTAAAATTTTCCTTAACCTTGAGATCTGTGACCTATGTCTACTTCCTTTAGAGAAATTGTATGTGTTTGTATCTATGTACCTTAGGTAGGTAATGTGCATTGCATAAATACTTGCAGTTTGTTTTATATGCAAAAATAATTTTAAAAAACACACTTTTTCCATTTCTTCTCTCATTCCCATAACATTTTGTATTCTTAATAGTATACTATTTGCAGTGATGGGTAGGAAATGATCTCAGTTCTGTCCCATGCAGCATTGTGCTTAGTGCCAGTAAATAGTAAGTAATAGTACACAGGGATCTGACAAATACCTGGCTTTTTCTAGTTTTCTTGGAAAACTCACATAACTTGAAGGAAAATCACTGAATACATTCTTGAATACATTAAAGGAAGTGCAGTAGAAAGGACTACTCATTGCTATGATGTGCATATGTGTATGAATGAGACCATAAAAATAACCACATCTCTATTCATAGTGTCACAGAGCTCAGAGTTGGTATTGACCTTCTCAGTTATCTTTTTTCAGCCTCCATACCCCACAAGAATGGTCCTTTTTATGTTTTCATGATAGCAAAAAATATAAAACCGTATTACAAATTAATTATTCAGCTAGCAATAGTTCTGAATTGCAAGATGTTTGGAAGCTTTGCATACAGCATTTGTGCCATTCAAAGAGTGTGATATTCTGTGGGAAAGAACGAGAGCTCAAAGATAACTGCACAGTAAGAAAATAAAGACTGAAATAAACTAAATGTGACTAACAGCTTGTGATCACAGATATTGCCAGCACATGGCTAGTTTACGAACTCCCCTAATGAATTAATAAGACCCTAATCTTCTTAGATCTACATGTACAAGATTTACATCAGAAATCCAAGGGGGATTGTAAGTTCCCAAGTATATATCTTAAAAAAGAATCCTTTGAAAAAAATTTATTTGCTAAAGAAACAGAGAACATTTTATTTCCTCTTACGCTCACAGCCTCAACATGAGGTTTTTGAACATCGCATTGCTATGAGAAGTGGAAAAGCAAATAAACTTTTCTCACTAGCTTTTTCCTAATATAATTTGGTCCTTTCTATCATCATAGCACCTTAGGTCAAGATGTCCGTGTGTAGAGCACTATACAGAAACAGAGTTAAGAAAAAAGAGCCCTGTCATCGGTAAGTTGCAATGTAAGCAAAAAATCAACTGGTGAGTACAATCAGCACAAGGAAAGAAAAAGACAGTATAGGTTAGCATGATTGACATTTTATCAACACAGCAGCTCTGAAACAGTTTTAGGGCCTATGTAAGTGTCATAGAAAATGGAGGGGGTGGGGAAAGAATTTATAAGGAGAAAAAAGAACCAGCCTGGCAAAAATCTATGGGATGGTCTCCCCAGTGCAAAAAGCAGCATAAAGACAAGCATAAAGCTACCAAAGGTCTTTGACTGAAATGTTAATAATGTGATATAACAAACCAAACCAGTGGATATTTCCAAATAGTGAAAGTAGAAGAGAGCTGTAGGGTAGGCTGGGGATAATCCATGATGTGCTTGAAGCTGAAGAGAAGTGGTTTGTTAGATACGGTGGAGAAGTGGAAGTCAACAGATAGAAGTATCAAAGAAGGTGATACTGTCAAAGTGACAGGGTAGAGAAATAGTCTCTACAACTCTATTCTAAATGGACAAAAACTATGTGAGATTGCTCTTGTCACAATCAGAAAGAAAAGGATATTTCAGTAATTGACAGGTTGACAGGAGTCAGGATGAGCATTTTAGATATGCGGTTGGACAGAAAAGACTGATCCTTAAAGAATCATCAAGCACAGAATTGAGGATCTAAAGAGAAGTCTAAGTCAAAGATACATCCAAGTCATGAGCTAGAGTGACAAGAAGGATAACGTGATTAGGTAAGATGGCAGCAGAGAGAGTCTAGAAGAGAAGCTAGAGGAAATAACAAAAATTGAGGGTTTTCTTTAATTCATGCTGAACTTTGGTAAATGAGATACGAGACAAATTTTTGTCCCATCTTTGTAGAACACTTTTACTGAGGTATTATAAAGTATTTAAATGTTAAAGAAATAATTTTTAAGAAAAATGAGCCCAGAATAATGTTTGACAGGACAAGACAAAATCCCAACTGCTTTCATTAAAAGTTCAGAACACTAAAATTACTCCAGGAGACAAGTTTACTTTTCCACTGAAATACCTTTAGCTTAGAGACCAAAGAAATTGTTAGAACCCATCTCAGCACTGGCAAAAGTTAGAGCATCCTTGAGACCTTCGAGTTTAGTCAGTGAGGATCAAAAAGGAGAAAATGTAATTCTTACTTTCTATTGTCTTTGCAAGAATGCTGAGGATGAAGGCAAGAACTCACACTGCTGTAAATTTTCTCCCAGATTGATGGTGTGCAGGGAAGGTTCACTGTTCAAATTTCTTTTATTAATAATTATAAAATAATTTTCTTGATCCACAAGTGAGTAAGTAAGGAAACCACTTTTATTCATTTGCATTACTTTAAAGTAAACTACCGATATCTTTTTGAAATTGTTGGCTACATTGAAAATTTCAGAGCTTCTTGGATGAGCAGCCTGAAACTCGTTCTGTTCAGTAACTAAGTGAGATTTAAAATATTTTTGTCTTTTGTGCTAACTGTTGGGAATATTTCCTATGCTATTGCAGAAGCCTACTTACAAATTCTCCTCCTTTCTTCCTCAGTCTCAATTATTTTTTATATTAGTAGATGTTTCCTTAGCAACACTCAGTTCTCCTAACTATTCGGGGGGTCTCTGATGAAAACCTCTAACATAAAGCCCATAATTACAATATATAACAGGATATAGAATATATATCAATTGTATTTTAAATTAAACATAAAAATACTCCTATTTATAGCCTTGTATAAAATGTAGCTATAATATCTGTAAGCATCTGGATTTTAAGCTCGTCTTCCGGCAGGCTCTTGGTGATTTGTTTTTTATCTCCTAGTTTCAACAATCAGGTGGTAAAGTAGCCAGTTGAAATTTCTGGACTCTCCTCAAGCTCCATTACCTTCCCCTAGACCTTCCCTGTTTTCTGTTAGACTTCCCTTCTCATTCCATGTCTGAGTCCATGAGCAATTTCAGATTAGAAATTTAGTTCAGTTCTATTTCCTGTGCGCTAACCATGATTTATGTCAAGTTTGACTTATTGTCTTTGAAATTCTGTCCCCATGGAGGCAAGGAAAATGTTCAACACTGATCAAGTCACACCTTTGAGGGAAAGTAATATTTATCTGAAACACAAGTATGTCTAAGAAAACATATCTAAAGATAGATACAATTCTTCACTAATAGTTTTTGGGACACTTCTATAAGATATTTTTTTCATCTACCAGTCTATCATCTCAGAGTTTTCAAATACTTTCTGACCAGCCCCAAGGACACACATCTCTTTAAAAGTACCAGTGATTTGTCAAGGCCTATAGCTCTCTGGAGTCCATCTTTTCAACTTGATGAAATAACTGCATCACATCATTGCCCAGAAACTAGTACAATGCAAAATAAGAGGCTAAATTAACCCAGCAAACAACTCTGGCTGAGATTCCATATTTTACTGTTACTCCTAATCTGTTAAATTTGTGAAGTAAAACCTGTTAGCTAACCATCAAAGGAAAAGATCATTAATGATCTGATGATCACTAATAATTATGTACTATTCCTAGTGCGTAGTTCATTACATTTGTTTAGAAAAGATTGTATAACATATCTGTACAGACATCAGTGAATGAGGGCAATACAAATGCACTGTTAAACCTTCTTTTCACGTGTTCCAATCAATGGCTAGTATACTTACTGCATTCATGGAATTATTTTAAAGTCAATTTCAGAACTGATTACATATCAACTCTGTGTCTATCACTGTGTCTCAGATAAAGTAAAAAAAAAAAGAAAATAAAAAAGTGTGCATGTATTTAAATTATCCACATTCTCCCTATAGCAATTTATTGATTTATTAGCTTTTAACAGTCTGAGGAAATATAGCCTGGTAGTTGAAAATATAACAGCAACAGCAACAACAACAACCACAGCAACAACAACCAGCTTCCTTGATGTAAAGAACGAATATTTTGTATGATTCAATATTCAGTAGATTCCTAGGCTGTTTTGTAGTCATGAAATGATAATAGATTTACTTCAGCAGAGCTTTGCAGCTGTCCACCTTGGCCTGCGTTGTCACTTCACAATCAGATTCTCTAGCAATATGAGAGCTAAAAGTAATTGTACTCCAAGGCTATATATACTTAAGCTACGTTAGTAGTTTCTCAGATTGCGCTATAAGTAAATATCATCTTACTAGTAAACAAACCAGTTTCTGCTTTTGGAACAGTATCAACAGAAAACTTAATGTAGTACTATTTAAATCTAAGAGCTTTGGTGCATTCTAGAGGAGAACATTTAGTGGCTAGTAAATTTGAAGATGGACATTTTTTTGCCAGTGACTATGACTCATGCTATTATTTTCCATTTTGAGACAGAAGATTATAGGAAGAAATAAATGGAAATGGTCATCTAGAAACTAAATATAATATGTTTTATGATATCAAAGACTACCAAGTTCTTTAGATAAACACTTGTCTGTGTAAAGGTTTGATGTGAAAAAATATTACTACTTATCTGTTCCTTCTTTCACAGTTTTTATTAAAGGCTTAATATCAACAGCCTTTTCATGATTTCCTTTAACTAGCCTTTGATATGGCTATAAGTAAATCTCCCAGCTGTATCAGGTTTCTAAACCACAGTGCTCACTCTATTTTGCCTGTGTGAGCAGGTGCTCTGTGCCAAGGCTGGGCAGTCTCTAGCTTCCTTTCTTTCCTACCATATCTTAATTTCTATGAACAGAAAACTCAGAAATGGTTCTAGAAAGAAGACGTTTTGATTTCATCAGTTATCCTGCATGAATTATCAAGGTACCAGCACTCCTGAGTGAATTCCTAGCCTTAAATCAACTCTTTATGAAGAATCTACATTTAGAAATGAACTCAGGCAATTAGCAGTGAAGTGTAGTCAGAGAAGGCAATATTTCTAATACAAAGCAGACTACATTTATCACTGAATAAATTTCTTGGTCTCAGTATTGAGGATAATTTTAAATAAATCTCTTTAAGAAAAGCATTTGAGCATATCTTATTGACAGAATTGGGGTTCTCCAGCCAATTGTCCTAGTGTTACAGAAGACAGAGCTGATGCGATGTCATCAAGGAATGGTGAGTTACTCTTAAAACATTTGAACAAATTTTTTTCACTACTGGAAAGTCCATTAAATCACTAGGAACTCTATTTCAGTACTTAACTAACTCTGAGATTAGAAAATTTAAAGTCAATCTTCATAATATTTCTCTGAGGAATGAGAGGGTCTTCTTTGCTGAAACAAAACCTCTGGTGTCTGAAGCTTCCATTGTACTACAAATGCACTTTTCCTACTTTGCTGGTATGTCATGTATCCTGACATATTCATTTTTTAGTAACCATTCAGAAACGTACGAAATTACCTAGTTCTACCCCTTGGCTCAGGACTTCCTTTCCCTCATAATATTATATAAAAGTGGAGGTATTCATAGTGAGGAAAAAGCTATTGGAAAAATTTTCCATGCTGTCCACAAATCCTATTGTTAATAAGTTTCTCCTTAGAATGTATTAAACATTTATGTGACTCCAACTGTAGATCTTTGGTAGCTGCAATCATCAAGACAAGGGCTCTCCCCTGACCCCAACACCTGTGATTCATAGTAAAAATCCTATGTGGCAAAAAAAAAACCCAGTAAATAATAATATCGTTGATGGTGCAAATAGTTTTCCAGCAACTCATTAGTTTAAAAAAGATTGCTTAAATTCTTGCTCTAATTCTTTCAATTAACTTGCATTCATAAAAGAACAAAACAGAGGTGTAACAGTAAAAACTCCAATTTCATAGTTTATCCATCTCTGATTGTAATGAACCTGGAATGCAGCCATCTTGCTCCCAGGCAGAAGAAATAATGGATGGATATTATGTAGTGTATCCTCAGACAAGTAGTTTTAGAAATTCATCTCCCTGGCTCCTGATTCGCAGTAGAGTTATATACCTATGCACTTTGAAACAGACTAGCAAATTGAATTCAGAATGTCCTTCATTTTTATTAACTTATAGCAATTTTAATCAATAGAAATTGCCTGTTTAGTCAAGGTATCTCTTGACAGTTTTAATTCTGGGCCTTTACTTGCAATTCACCTCCATATTCTCTTCTGGAAAAAGTCAGGGCTTTCTGGATGTGGAATTTTTTCTGATTTTTATTCTAAAGCCCTTAAACCATTGTGACTAACAGATAATTAATTTTAAAAGAAGGTCCACCTAATGAAATACTAATTCCTACGTTGTATGCACTTGTTGCAGAACTTCCACTGTCATCTCTAGGAGCAGATTACGTGCATTAAGCTGGTCAAGTGTGTGTTTCCCTTAGTTTTAATAGAGCCATTATAGACCTCACTGAACACAGCTATACATTTACAGTAGAAAGTCCTTGTATAAAGTATAGGCCTAAACTCAGAAAAACTATAGTTCTCATACTGAAGACATTGTAACTAATTTTACTAAAGTGCAAACTAATATCTTATTTCTTTCTTCATAAAAAATTATTTCCTTCTCTGCAGTACTGTACTATAATCTTCATCCTTCAAATAAAACAGCTCTGCCTCAGGTCTTACATTTCCTGAAAGGCAGCTGATTCCCTTGACATGTCTTTTTAACAGATGATTACAATCAGAGTCCCATGTAATTCAGTAGCTGTTTTCAAAGAAGAAAGCTTATTCTAATAACTTCTTATTAAATTCTTAGTTCCTGTAGGGAGTGCCTTTGAAGGATATTCAAGGTAAATTATTTCATTTTGGAATTCAACTGCTGGTTACTCTCATCTTTTCTAATGAAAATTTATTTCAACCCGGCAACAGATTCACTAGTTGCTACATGTTGATGTTTTCTAAAATGGAGAATTTCTGTATGTGCGCATTAAATTCTTGGCAGAGACTACATGACCTGAAACAAATTACTTATTTCTTTCATAGATCAGTGTATTAACTCTTTTCTGTCTGTACTGCACCTTTTAGAAGAATAAAATATTTTACTAAATCTTCTACAGTTTCTTAGTACCTCAGTAAAATGTGAAAAGGACATTTTCATAAGAAGAAATATATTCTTACCAAGATCTCTAAAAAATCTTCATGTTAAGAAAGAAATAATCTTAGGGTTGCTAATGTTTCCAGTGTTATTACTTCTTCTTATCTATATAAAAGGGGATTATTTCACGGTTCCCTAGAGAAAACAGCTCTTTAGGAGCTAGGAACTGTGCTTACAGCAAGAGTTCATACCTGTACTAAGCTGTTTATAGCCAAAATAGGTAGATAGACCAAGAATGAAGGAAATAAATGATTATTATAAGAAAGCATTTTTCGTAAATGAAGTACTAAGTGGCTTGATGATGTCTTATGGGTAATGAGTTAGCCAGTTTCAGATCTTTTAGGAAATCCTAAAATTTTAAAAACTGCTTTTTATTTTTTAATTGAAAAATATATATAATCTCTGTATATTTGTGTATATGTATATGTATGTATGTGTGTGTGTATGCACACGCGTGCAAACACACTCATACACACACACACACACACACACACACACACACACACACACACACATATTATATATATACATATATACATATATATATATATATATACACACACACACATATACATATTTGCTTATTGGTTGCTTTCGTCCCCAAGTTTTCATTCTGAAAAGAGTAGACTGGCAAGAAGTTGAGATCAAGTAGCTCTGAGAGTCAGTGATGACCTGAGACCATCAGGCCTAGGCAACTAGTCCTCTGGGCTCCAGGAAAGGGAGCAAGCAGATCCTCGGATTTTCTTAATGGGCCAGGGGGTTGTTTAAACTGTCTGCTGTGAAATGCTTTTCCTACCAGTGGCTCCTCGTGAGCCTATGTAGAGCTTCATGAGCTGGGGGTACCTTGGCCCCAGCCAGGGGCTCAGGGTTTCTCCCTGGCCCTGACTGGAAGGCTGCCACCTCTGCAGTGGTGGCACCTCCTTTCCTCAGCCCCCATGGGCTTCCTGCAGCTGTGGTCTCGGAAAGGTCCGTGTGCCTCCAGTGTTGTCCTGCAACCACCAACCTGGAAACTGGCAAGTTCCCCAGCAATCTGCCATTCTTGTTAGTGAGACATCAGAGCAATTTCTGCCAGAATCCTGAAATATTGTCATTAGAAAATAGTTTAAATAAGTGCATTTACATGAAGCTTGCAGATTTTTCAAAAAAGGAAAACCTAAAACAAACAAGCCAAAAATAAAACAAAACAAAACCAAAAAAACTCATAGAAACCTCCTGAGCACCTCTACTCAGATAGTCTATCAGACTAACCTCAAATTTAGAGTTCCAAATCAGTGCTTTGGGTGTAAGGAAATCATTTTCTTTCGATGGACGTTAAACAAATAAATAAAATATAAAATTCCTAAGAGTAAGAACTGCTGTCATACTATCAGTTAGTTGATGCTGACTGTCCTCCTTCTCCAGCCTCTTTCAATCCTTTGTCTTTATACAAACAATTTTCCCAATTTTGACTCAAGCTGGGGGTGAGGGAGGAGGACAAAAAGACAAACAAAAATGTAATCAGAGCTAACTTCTGATTTCACCAAAAATGGGTCTTTTAGTTAGGGGTGATGATCTAATTAAGAGGTCAGACATTATAAATTTCCATGTTTCTCAGTTCATTACCCATCCAGATGAACTTATGCTGGCTGCATGTGGGAAGGATGCTCTTTGCTTCTGCTGCGGGCATCCTCTCTGGAGTCCTGCAGCTGCAACTGCACAGCTCTGAAACACACTATGGTTACTAGAACTGGTCTCTCTGAATAAATCTAGAAAAAGAAAGTGCCATTGTGTTAGGTGTACAGCTTTAAATGTGACATAGAGTTGTGACGAAGGCAAATTTTATTGAGCTTGGAGTTCTAGATCCTAGAGTGTAAATACTCTAGGATCAAGAAAGCTCCAGAGAACCATAGTCTTAGATAAACTAATGCTTTCTTTACAGAACATTTTTACTGTTGATCTATTTATCTTTGTTAATATATTTGTCACCACCCTACCTGAAGATTTTAATGATTTTTAATCATCAAAGATATCTATAGAGAGATTGAATGTTTAACGCATAATGCTTCATTTTGTAAACAAGAAGCCATTTCTGCTCTAAAATGCAATCAAAAAGAAATACTTATGGCTTAAATTTACTTTTAAATTGTCACAGTTTTTATATGAATTTCCTTGAAAAAGTGAAGAGTAATTCCTTACAGACTTTACAAGAAATGTTGAGGGATAAACGAAAATTTTAAAATACAAATTGTTCAACTGACCCAACTATATCTTTCCAGGAAAAATATTATGCTTTTAGGCCTAGATTTTCTTTAGCTATGCCAAGATTGATAGGTTACATTTGCTCTGTCATTAGCGTAAACATTAAAATACTTGCTGTGTAGTGACAGCTGCACAGATCATAGACTTGATTACTAAATTTTACCAAGAATTTATGCATCTTCTCAGACAGTTAAACCAATGCTGAGGTCTGTGCAGTCATGCTGCCATTCACACTTGCCTGTTTTAAGCAAGCTTATACCAACATGAGGGGAGGAAACTGTAATGCAACCTTTAGCCTCTATCAGGTTCTGCACCTTAGGAGCACAAGGCTGACAGGAGCATCTAATATATCCTATGTTTAGAAAAATATGAAAACAAGTTTATTTTTAAACTGTAATAATGTTTTGCTATGTTTAAGTGTCTGAGCCAATGGGGAAAAATCACAAAAATACCATACATATGGCAGTTTGGGAGGGCTGAGATTGTATTTTCATGCTGTTTTTCCTGATATAAAATCTTTAATTGGCAAGATTTGCCAAGTTATCTTGCTTTGGAACTGATTGTCCCATACCCAGGTCACATTGTGCTGAATCCAGGAGTGGAGTTACATCAGGTAACAAGAAAATTAAGTTCCTTAAAGGAAATCTTTATCCTCTCTCTGATTTCATACTTTTGCCTGCTTTGTGCTTTTCTCATTATGTATTTCTTTGAAGGACAGGTCCTTCATTAATCTTTATTATAACCCCTGTTATAAATAATCAAGACAGACGTGATCTTTTATATATTTTTTTCCAAATAAATTTAGATCTATTTTAATGTTTGCCTTTTTTATCACTGATATCAACAGTTAATGTTTTTTTTTCTGAAAAACAGGGTTTCATTATCTGAGGATAAATGTTAAATATTCTCAAAACAAAAACCTGTGATCAAGAAAAACCCTGACTTGCTGAATAACACTGTGCATTAGTTCTTAACTGTAATGCTCTATGTGCTAATAAAATATGTTTTCTGACACATTTGCCAAACTGACTCTGAATCACAGTTCCAACCTGCAGGCACAGACAGAGTGCATTGTCTTTCAGAACTGATGGACAGTGTCTGAAGTTTTGATTTGTTTTCTGAGACAAGACAATAAAAAGTCTCCTGATGTCAGCTATGGAAAGGGAGAAATCTCCAGAAATTCATTATTTAGGCATTAAGCACTGAAGGCCTTAAAGTAAAAAAATGGCATTTGTAAAAGCAAGACAAAAACATTATTCTGCTGTCATTACATGAGGAAAATACAAAAAGCAACATAATTAAGGCGTGTAGCATGATAAAATAAATAACATGAATACTTAAATTAAGAGTCAGGGAAGGCAATATTTTTAAATTTATTTTCTCTATTTTCATGCTCAAGAATTTGAACAATTAGAGGAAATACATATAAGATTCCCACCTTCTACTTAGCATTTAAAAAAAAAATCTAAAAAATCCCCCACAGAATTAGCTATAGAGTGTAGAGTTCCAAATATGATCACCTGTAAATAGACAAGTTAATTTACACAAAACCCACAGCTGCACAACCATTTTCATAGCTGTCAGTGTTACATCTTCATTTGATTGTATTATCAAGCAAGTAAGCTAATGGTAGCAGAGATTTAGGAAATTATAGGGCTCATTGTGAGTGGCAGTAACATTGAATTCTACTGTAAGCTGGAAGTTCACTGTTCCTGGAGCAAGAAACACCAGCGTAACGATGTCTTAAATCTAAGTTACCTCTTCCGGAGGCTGAGCTTGATATGCTGGTGTTCATGTTCCTCACTAATCTGTAAACAAGGCTCAAATCTGTCCTTTAGTATGGTTTGGCAACACTGAGGTTTGGAATTTTCTTGTTATGCACAGTATTCTTTTTGCATTTAGTCTCTACAATGTAGAAAGCATCAATCCAGAGTCAAATATGGGGAAGGAAAATTATGTTTTCAGTAGGCCTCTGATATCTAACAGCCAGGCTTCTGATCATCAGAAGAAAGACAGGAAAAACATCTCCTGGAAGAGGAGTGGTCCTGAGCCTGGTATAACTGTAGAAAACAGTCATAAATAAAAGACAGTTAAGAAATCTAAAAGGGATCAGTTCTCAAGAATAAAACTGACTTCCAGTAATAGGCTACTGATCTGAGAAGCTACTAGAAGACATTATTACAGGGAGCATCCAAATCTTAGTCCAAATCATTACTTTGTATTTACCAAGTAATGTATCTTCCATTTAAAGTTCACTTAAAGAAGACCATAGAAAATGCACATTAGAGAAAGCAGTGTCCACTGCTATCCTTCCACTCAGACAAGGAGAATTTTCTGTTTAAAAAATCCCTGTCAAGCTTTATCCCTCTATCTATATATATATATATACTTTCATATTAAAATATTATTAAACAATACCAAATTATTATACAGCGAAATACAAAATTGCCTGGTCAGACACAGACTTTAATTTCTGAGCACAGTATTGCTCAGAACCAAAGAACCTGAATCATAGCAAACCAAAGGATTTCAGGAGAAAAGCTTGCAGGGAATAAAAAGAGGTTGACGCCCAGGTAGCATATAGAAAAGGCTAAAATATCAGCAGAAACTAAAAAAAAGAAAGGATAAAGTACTAGCAATAAGCCACTCAAAGTAGCTGTGTTTTGAAGATGTGGCGAGGACCCTAGAAAACCTCTCTGCCTGTGAATTCTGCAGCTAAGAAGCCGGATAAGAAAACATCCGCGTGGGACTGATTCTAACTACTTTTTCCTTTGAGAACAAGTATAGGCAAAATATGAGAGGTTTATTGCAAGTACTTGCTTTTTGAATATCTTCAAAGAGCAATCATAATCCTATGTTTTGCATCCTGTGTTTCATCAGTGTGGGTACAAGCTTCAAAGGATAAGCTCCTTTATCTAACCAGCATTTTCATGCTTTACATATTGGACCCATCAGAAAATGCAACTAAACAAATGCATTTGGTTAAAACAACCCTATTATTAACATGTGTTTGATATTGTCAAGAAAGCAATGAATTTTGTAAGTAAATTAGAGAAAATCATTCTAAGAACTCATCAAGACTGTATTTATTCAGTCTGACCCTCACCTAGTGAGAAGCTTAGATGCTGCAATACTGAGAACTCTCAGTAAGCTCTTTGAATTTTCCTTTCTTTTTAAGTATTTTGATAAAGCTTACTGAAGATCAGCTTACTGACTTTTGTTAAGCATGTAAAAAAAAAAAAAGTCAATGGCCAACCACTGACTTAGTTATCTTGAAATATTTCCTGGAAACAGAATCTTTGTTTGTCTGAGTTTTTTGTTCCTAGTTTTAATCTCAAGCTACAATGTTCATGTATATTCACTTTTATACATATTCAGTTCTGAAAAAATGTTAAACTGATAAATTACTCCAAAAAATAGATATTCCTCTAAAATGTGGCAGTTATCATTTCCATTACGTTATTAAAACCTTACTTATAAAAAAATTGTAGAATTGGTGCTATTCAGTTAGGATTTCACTCTCTAATTTTTTTTTTTTTTTTTTGAAATAGCAGGTTGAAGCGATCTGAGTTTTTCATCGTCCTCTGTAATCACCTAATAGTTTAATGCTTTTGCTGGAAATATTTGTTCAGCTTTCTAAAAGTAAATAAACCCTGACAGCAGAGCTTTACCACTTATCTGCTATTAAAATGTGTGCCCACCGAGACCCTTTTGATTTCCATTTCTTGATATATAAATAAAAATCTTCCACAGAACAGAAAGTGTGGCTTCCCTAATTTAATTTTATTTTATTCCTTTGTTGGTGCTCTTAGCTTGCTTAGCCTTCATTTTATTTACTTCATTTGCTGCCTTTTTTTTTTCTTCCAAACTAATAACTTCTTCTCCAAATGATTTACAATTCAATTTTTATCACAGTTAATATTTATTTCTCTTATATATTTTTAAATACACTTATTTTCCTCCTTTTTGCTAACTGTTTCTTAGGGATGTGTGGGACTCTGATAGTAGGGTTGAACAGAGTGAATGTGGCAAACGCTGGGAAAGTACTATTTTATTGGCAGCTATGGTTAGCTCTTAAAGACATCTTATTCTTAGTACTGATGCTGCTATCAGAGGTAAAATATCTTCAATATGCCAATACTCCAGAGGCGGAATACCTAAGACCAACGTATGCTGTGATATACTATTATTTAAAAGGAGTCTGCACATTTCATAGACTGAACTGACTTCATGCAATCAAGGATCTTCCTTTTCTACATTTACCTCTTTAACCAGGTGCTTTTCATGCACTGCATCCCGATCCTTTTTGTTTTAGAGCTTCCCTGAAATCTTCAGTCCACTTCCACCAAGAAGGAGATTTGGGTGCTTAATTCTCTCCTCCTTTCATTTTGCTCTCCATGTTAAGAGATCTGGTTAGGAACGTTTCACTCTTTTCTTCCATTGGTACCCCATGACCCCTGTCCTGCTTTTTCTTCAGATATTTTGTGAATCTTAATCATGATCTCCGATTAAGTAGTCTATATAGAGGAACTTGTATGCATTTCTAGTTTCTACCCCATTCCATGCCCATCATTTCTGTTATCATATGTGAGTTTCTCTGAATTCACTTTCTCCTAGAGTTCTTATGTAATTTTTCTCATTAGCCACTCTCCTCTCCTTCTGCATCCCTACCTATGGAAGGAGCTTTAATTTGGAACCATTATCCTGCTTATACCTGTAAGAGGATTTTCCATTCTCCTTCCTGATCTCGTCATTTTTCACCATTTTCCTCCCAGGAATTACATGATTTGAGACATGGGTACACAATGAGTGGCGTTAAATCTACGCACTACAGGAATACTTAACAGTGCAGATTTGAGGCCATTCATGCCTGAGTACACAAGCACGTTTTTAAAGAACACTGCTTACTACCAAATCATCTTTGACAAGTCATGGCATTCAGGAGAGGTCCCAAGGAACTGGAAGAAAGCCAGTGTCACTGCAGTCTTCCCAAAGGGCCAGAAGGAGGAGCCAAAGAGCTGCAAATCAGTCAGCCTCACTGTGATTCCTGGAAAGGTGATGGAACAGCTCCTCCTGGAGGTCCTCACTAAGCATCTGGAGGACAAGAAGGTGATCAGGAGGCGTCAGCACGGCTTCACCAAAGGGAAATCATGCTTGAGCAATCTGACAGCCTTCTCTGATGGAATGACTGGCTGGGGAGATGAGGGAAGAGCTGCCTGGACTTCAGCCAGGCTTTTGACACTGTCTCCCATGATACCCTCCTAGGTAAACTCAGGAAGTGTGGGCTAGATGAGTGGACAGTGAGGTGGATGGAGAACTGGCTGGATGGCCGAGCTCAGAGGGTTGTGGTCAGTGGCACAGAGCCTAGCTGGAGGCCTGTGGCTAGTGGTGTCCCCCCAGGGGTCAGTCCTGGATCCAGTCTTGTTCAACGTATTCATCAATGACCTGGATGAAGGGACAGAGTGCACCCTCAGCAAGTTTGCTGATGATATGAAACTGGGAGGAGGGGCTGACACCCCAGAAGGCTGTGCTGCCCTCCAGAAGGACCCGGACAGGCTGGAGAGATGGGACAGAGAGGAACCTCATGAAGTTCCACAAAGCAAAAGTGCAGGGTGCTGCACCTAGGCAGGAATAATCCCCTGCACCAGGACAGGCTGGAGGTTGACCTGCTGGGAAGCAGCTCTGCCGAGAAGGCCCTGGGAGTGCTGGTGGACAACAAGTTGACTATGAGCCAGCAATATGGCTTTGTGGCCAAGAAGGCCAATGGCATCCTGGCTTGCGTTGGGCAGAGTGTTGCCAGCAGGTGGAGGGAGGTGATCCTGCCCCTCTCCTCAGCCCTGGGGAGGCCTCACTTGGAGTACTGCGTCCAATTCTGGGCTCCCCGGTACACAAGAGAGACATGGCACTCCTGGAGAGAGTCCAGTGGAGGCCTACAAAGATGGTTAGGGGACTGGAGCATCTCTCCTCTGAAGAAAGGCTGAGAGAGGCAGTTTGGAGAAGAGAAGACTGAGAGGTGATCTGATCAATGTGTACACGTATTTGAAGGGAGGGTGTCGAGAGGATGAGGCCAGACTCTTCAGTGGTGCCCAACGATAGTATGAGAAGCAACGGACGCAAATTGAAACGTGACTGGACATGAGGAAAAACTTGTTTCCTGTGAGGGTAACAGAGCACTGGAACAAGGCTCAGGATAAGTGATTTTTCTCACCACAAGAGGTTTTTGAGTGTCATATGTCGTATCGTACATTGTACTCAGCCTTCTGCTGCTTACCCTGTGCCTTCTGGAGTGTTAGCCTTGATGCTGGAGATGATCTGGGTAACTGTCTACCAGGATACAAGAAAGTTTCCAGTGTGGGTTGATGAGGGTGAATGAGAAGGGAGAGGAAAAGAGAAAGGAGTGTCCTCTTACTGAAGTCAGCCTCTGACCCCTGCGACTGTCCTCCAAAAAGGTGTCATGTCATACTGCTGTCCAGCCAGACCAGACTTCCATGAATACATCAATGTCTCCATTATTTTCTACTTCCTCCTCCAAGTTATTTCAATGGCAGAAAGGGGTAGTTCCTATCTGTCACATATGTTCACAAATGCTTGACTGCTGTAACTTCTGGCTGATGTGACAAAGAAGATGACACTCTTGTTTTTGACAGCTTCTTCCTAGCTGGTGCCATGCAAACAGCTAGGTACCTATTTACTGCTTGAACTGCCTTGTTCAGCATAGTTACCTGTCACAGGTTGCCCAGAGAGGCTGTGGAATCTCTTTCCTTGGAGATATTCCAAAGTCGTCTGGATACAATCCTGGCCAATGTGCTCTAGAGGACCCTGTTTGAGCAGGGAGGTTGGGCTAGATGATCTCCAGAGGTCCCTTATGTGATTCTGTGCTACTCTTGAAACCTGCGATGTGGAAGAAGAACATGCACTTGGATATCTGGAAGGGAGATCTGTCAGATATTTCATTCAAAAGTTACTATGCTTCCACTGGAAAAGAGAAACATTAAAAAACAAAAACAAAAACAGAGAAAGTCCATCAGCGTGTGTACACGGCTTCACAAACTCACATCATTGTTAGCAGTTTGTGTGTGCTCAGTGCCTATTTTATTTAAGGTTATACCTTTACTCAGATTATGAGATGGCAGACCAAATTTCTCTTGATATTGATAAAAGTGTAGAAAACCTTTGCCCGATGTTCCATATATATTTCACAGAAATACCACAACCCTGATTATAGTCCACCTTCAATATTACTCCAAAATGGAAGATCACATAGGCACTAATGAAAATGTTACCAGATACTTCTGAAGACACTTAAAAAGCTGTTTCTGTTTAAATAACTCAGACACTGAAGATAGAATTGGTCTATTTTAACTCTAGCAATCAAATGATCACATAATTAGTCCAAGATTAAATATACTGTAGTCCCATTACCACATTTGTCCCATTCCCACACTTTCTGTTGTTGTCAATAGAAAGAGAAAAGTAGCTCCAAAAGGGACTTAATCCTGTCCTAAGATACCTAGGAGGAATCAGTCTCCAGAGATGTATTTCCTTTAATGATAGCAGTAGCCTAGCCCTAAATTAAATATTTAAGCTGATATTAAGATAACCAAAATAAAGTGTGATGAAAAATATAATAAAAATAACAAACAGGAAATAATATTTTATCATTTTTATTCATTATTTTATTCATTTATTTATATATTAAAAGAAATTCTATTTTATATGCTTATATATTAAAGAAGTGAACAGTAAATTCACTAAATATTTAGTGGATGTAACCTCTGCCTTTGCAAATATGTATTATACATGTAAAAATAAACTATAAATCATTACCTTAATGCATAGTTATTTAAATAAAGCATGGTATGTATATTAATTGATTGCACATTCGTGGATTTTAGGATTCTATTAAATGAAAATTCCAGGAATATTTAATGCTACTTTACAGTTAGTGATTTTGGAGTAAAACCTGGAGCTCTTTTAAGACAAAGAAATTATAAAAAATGTTTGCTACAGTGATGTCAGTTCATTACAACACTAAAAATTTCTGCAGAATTTTTACAAGCGCATGCTAATAGAGAACAGAAGTTGGCCTAAAGGTGTTTTTTTCTTTAATTTTTTTATCCATAACAGAGCAAATTAAGCTATGTCTATATATTTCTGAGTAAGGAAAACAAAGGCATAGGTGGATACTTGTCCTTTGCACATATGGTATGACACTTCAGAGAGGGGGATTTAACTATCTTCATTTAAATAATTGAAATTATTCTTTGAAAAATAGACCTGGCTTACTGATATGGTTCCTTTGCTCTAGCGTTTACAGATGGGCACAGACACACAGACGCAGAACAAAAATTTCCCTGAAATATTACCATCAAAAAGTTAAATTCTAAAATCTTTATTTCAATGGTAGTATTTATTTTGATAAGTAACTTGCAAATTACAAAAGTTGACAGCATCTCGAATGTGAAATCAAGGTAAAGAGAAGACGGAAAAAAAGAGCCCAAACCTTACAGCTATTTTCAGAGAAGAAAGAGATGGTGAAAAGCTATTTAATAACTTGTTCAAGTTCATGCAGCATATACATGACAAAGTGAATCTCTGTCCTGTTCTTTGATTGCACTTTCTTTTGTGACCCTACATTTTATCTGTGCAAAACACTTCCTTACTTCCTTGGCAAGCCTAAGATGAAAGTAGCAGTAGAAGATGAGGAACTACCTTTCAGTGGTTAGAATATAATAACAGACGCATTTCAACAAATATGCCATAATAATTGTCCCATTTATCAGTGAACAGATTGTTTAGACCCAGACACTGAAAGACGCTAAGATATTTGAGTTTATAGCTGGTGAAGTTGTTTCTGTCTTTTGACAAAGCTGCTTCATTGATGA
This sequence comes from Struthio camelus, assembly GCF_040807025.1. NCBI lineage: Eukaryota > Metazoa > Chordata > Aves > Struthioniformes > Struthionidae > Struthio > Struthio camelus. Next base: position 145,876,815 of record NC_090942.1, on the reverse strand, counting down.
TACCATCCCATGATTAACAAAACTCTTGGAGCAAGAATCATAAAGTCAAATGTTTCCCTGATTGTTTATCAGTAGGGCATAAAGCTACATAAGTAACAAGAACTTAAAATTTATGGTTAGGAAAGAGAGCTTTCTGACTTGCAACAGTGAAAGATTGACACTGAAATGGTTACTGTGAGGCAGAAGTCATACCTTACCTTAAGAAGTATCTGAATCTGGGTTTGTTAGATACCTGGTAAGGAACTGTTTTGTTTCTTCCATACCAAGATTAGGTACCTGACTCACAAAGATAAATCATGACCAATTTTTTGTTAATGATGGCACTGGACAGATTTGTTGTCCCAATACTAAATACTATATCTTTCTTCCACTCTTCTGTCCTGACTAGCTTCCCATTCACTTATTCACTACACTGAGTTTTGTTTTGTTTAATTAATTCTCCCCCGGTATTTTATGAAAAGCCTGAGATTTAACTTAGGAGAGGATTCTACTAGGTAACAGAAGGTCAGGGTGCTTGGATCACAGCACCTTTGTGGAGCTAGTTCTTGACTTTTCTTAATCTGTTTTCCAATTGTAACATAACAGTATGCATCACTTTCCTCAATACTTCACCAAAAGAATAAATGCGTTATAGATTGTGAGAAGATCTGATACTACACTGGTCAAATAATATAGTCTCAAAAGTAGATAAGTAGATAAATAAATAACTACTACTTAGATAACTAAGTAATAGTTCTGCTAGAGAGATAGCAGAACTCATGCATTTGCTCATAAACGTAAGCACAGACTCTTTCAGTAATTCACAGATACTAAAAATACAGTTTACATTAAGTCTTCACCTTAAAACAAACAAGTAAGTAAACAAAATAAAGAAAAAAATATTTAAATGGAAATGTTTCACAGTATTCTTCCTTGTTGCCTTTGCGTTAACCTTAAAATCAAGAGAATAGGTATTCCAAATATTTCTGAGAATTATTTTCATGCACTTATACTAGATATCCCCTGATGTATGTGATATAAGCCTCTGACTGCAGAAAGAATTAATTTGAGTTCAAATGCAGTTTTGTGCGATGCAGAAGTTCTCTTCTTACCAGTATTAATTTGTTTGTCTTTATTTGTATTTCATCCTAGCTACCCATTCCTGGAGAATGGTGATTTAAAGAAGGAGCAGCAGATCTGAGAACTGCAGAGCCCTTCTTCTCCTTAGTTTGCTTGCACACATACCTATCAATCTTTCCTTAATGACAGACACATTTCACAGACCTATTTTGCCTTTTGCTGCAGCCAGACCTGAACAGCTGGCTTACTGTAGAGCCAGCATCCACAGCTTTGTATCTTTTCAAAGGCCTCTGAAAAGTATGAGTATTAAGGACTGGACTCATCTCTTAACTACTGAATTTGAACTAATTTGTGAAAGTATTTGCGTCATCTGCAGAACTACCATAGTGTTTCCATATAGTAGGTATGTAGGCATGTCTTTGGGACTGCCACATGACATTTAATCTGCTTGCTATATTTAATCAAGGAACAGAATAAGCACACTGAATTTCGTTCATACAGTGAGTTTGTATTCCTGAGCTAATTTTTAATAACATTCATCAACATTCATATGCTTTGTCTTTCACAGCTGTAACACAGCTTTATAAATGATTCTGTTATCAATCATAAAAATATTTACACATGCACTTAAGACATATACATGAATTGTTTTAACTGTCAGCATAATGTATTATATAACATTATGTAACTGTACAAAGCATTAATCTCATGGCAGATTTCTTCTTTTTGAACTGTACTACATTTCTGTGTTCTTTTGTTACAAAGTTGGTGAGAAAAGTGAGGTAGCCACCGAAAACCCTCAAGATTAGCATTTAACTACCATTAATGAATCATGATAATAAAGAAGGTCATTGATTAATGAAATCTGTACCAAATTACGGACCGAGCTAAAAAATGCTTGGATGTTTTTCTGCTATCCTATCCTTAAAAAAAGGAAAAAGAAAGAAAGAAAAAAAAAAAAAGAGTCTGCATAGGCTGTTTCTAAAAGTCACATCAAATTCAGCTGTTCTCTTTATGTCCTTTTTAATAAAATTCACCTGGCTGCATTTATATATTGGGTTTTTTTTGAGTGAGAGAGAGAATAGAATGTGCACAATTTACTACTGAGTATAGCTCTTTACTGCAAAAGAAATTACACGAATTTGTTGTCTGAGACTAAAGATATTATATGTTTTGATTTTTTTGACATTATAGGCTTAACATTTACTGTACTTTTATTCCAATTTCAAGCCTCCTTTTTGTTTGTCTCACTGTATTTTTCTTTTATCTGGCTATTGACAGTACTTTTTGACCCAGAATGTTTCTAAAATTGTAGTACACTTTGTATTCCAAATATTCCATATAAGATATGTCTTACTTTCCCGACTTGAAACTAATTATTATTTTCTTTATTGTTTTACAGCAGAAAATATAGATTCTCATCATATTCTGAATATCACCATTCATACGAATAGTGTAGGATGATGAAATATAGACACCTACATTTAAAATAACCACTCAGGATGCCTAGGTGTTGTAGGTGAAAAAAAAAAAGATTGTGAAAACTAACAAGCAGCAGATAATTGGACATATTTGTAAATTGCTTTCAGCTCTCAAATAGAAGCCTCTTACTTGCTAGCTGCAACTGGTGTGGGTTAGTTGTATATTTTGATAACACCTGGACTAAACAAAAGTGGCATGTCCTGAATCTTCCAGTTAATAAGGAGAGTTGAGACAATATCACCATTTAAGATATTGATAACACATTGTGCCTTATCCATGGACTATTTACATTGGATAAATCAGGGGTTTGGGCGTTCTGGAAAGAAGAGTTTGTGCTGAAAGGAAGGGTTCCTGAAAAGGAGAAGTGATCTCAGAAAGAAGAGGGCCTAGAAAGAAGATGATGAAGATCTTGGCTGGAGGAAAGATCATGGAAGCAGGGAATATCCTGGAGATCAGAGAGATGCATGCAGACAAATGCCAGGAGATGCCCAGAGACCTTGGCTGGTATTGCCAAGACTAGTAATTGTGAGCAGCTGCACAGCACGAATAGACATACCTTTATGCCCAACATCCCTGGGGGGAGCAAAGGGAGTAAGTGAACGTGTGAGAGAATCAAGTAGCAGAAAAGCTCTAACTTTGGATCTTAAACCTTAACATCCAGAGCCATTATGTCTCACCCGTGACATTAGGCAATAGCCATTTCCTTTACATCTGGTCCAATTCATTCTATCCTTGGTAAGAGGACTGTATAGATCAGGAAAAAACTATGCTGTTTGCCAACAGAATATCAATTAATTTATTAACTGAAAAAGGCTCATAGATATTGAATACTTTAGCACATATAAAAATGTAATTATTGTCAAACATCCAAACTGTAATTTATTAAAAAATTTTCATGGTCTGAAAAGTAATAATTAGGAATCAGAAACCATTCCCACAGAAACTGCAATACGCAGTATGTCCCCTGCTTTTGTTCATTACAATATCCATGCCATGTACAGAAGACAGATTTATAAACAAGCATTCCCTGGGCTACAGTTTGATGATGCTTTCCACTCTAGCCTCACCATGTGCTTACTTAAAATGAAAGAAAATCCAACATTCAGGATTCAAAAAGAAATGGAAAGGGCTGAGCTACTCAATATTTTCTTCACCTCAGTCTTTACTGGTAGGAGTAGCCTTCAGGAATTTCAGGTCTCTGGGACCTATAGGAAAGTCCAAGTTGAAGCCTATCACCAGTGGTGTGCCCCAGGGGTCGATACAGGGGCCAAACATGTTTTACATTTTCATTAGTGACTTGGATGATGGGACCGAGTGCACCACCAACTGATTCGCAGAGGGGCTTTCTGACCTCAACCTTCTCTGATTCTGTTATTCTGTGGCAAAGCATGCAAGGTCCACAGGCGTAATAAGATCTGATATAATTCCTTCAGCAGCTTTTATTATAAAACATCTAATATGTAATGGAAAACAGTATTCTTTTCCTGCTGCAGTTTTTGTTTGCAAAAAAAGTAAGTAGAGAATATCTTTCTTTCAGTTTTGAATAACAGGATGGTTTGAAAACTTACAGGAAAGAAATAATTATCTTCTTCACATAGGTTTTGAATAGAACTTTTAACTCAGAGAAAACTCAGAAAGTTCACTCTCTCTTTCATCTAATAAAACCTTACCATTGGGGGTATGGTATAAATGGGTTGATTCATCAAGTGTAGTTACCTTTTGTGGCCTTCCCTATGCTGACTTTTAATAGCCCCTTTTCATTTCCTAGTGTTTCAATCTTATATACATCCAATTTTTATTTAAAAAATATCAGTTCTACAACTAGGGGATCTGCGTTAACTCCTGTTGATTTACATGATAATTTGACACATTTCAACTATTCATTCATAGCAACAAGTATTTCCGTTCCTCTCTTGTGTTCTTGGCAAGAGCTAGTTAATAAGGAAAAAAAAGGAAAAAAAAAAGTATATATTTTCTTTTCACTTTCTAATTTATTTCAAAGAATAACTGTGACACTAGCATCATTCCAGAATTAGCCCTCTGCCTTTAAATGGCTATTTATTTATTTATATTTACAAAGGTAATCCTGTATATTTTCACTATGCCTAGAGAATAAACTTGCTATGGATTCTTTTCTTCATAAATGTAAAAATACTTCTGCCAATATGTTGAAATCATGACATTTGTCAGCCAATTTGTGTGTTAAGCCTCAATAAAAAGTAGATTTTTCTATAAATTTTGCAGTTATCAAATGGTTCTCACATTTTGCTTGTGTTATTTTACAAACAGCAAGAGTATTGCTTAACACCATTGAACAATTTCTGGCATATGACTTATTCAGTGTATATATGTGGGTATTATATCAAAATATTGAAGCTGCAGATAAAAAAAATTCTGACCAATAATGAAATTTCTGTATTGTAGTTTCCCAGAGCTGAGAGACAGAAAGGTAATTGTATGGGATGTTAGCCCTCAATCAACTTTTGCTACAAGTTGTGCTTTTAATGATTTGCCAGACACTCAAGTAATTAATCACTGACACTCATATAAAATAATATTCTGAAGGCAGCAGAAGATACTTGTACATAGGAAAGTCTTATAAGAAAAGTGAAAATTATATTTTAATATGAGAGTATAATTAAAATTTTCTTGCTTTTTTATACTTAATACTTTGTCCAAGTAAAAATAGTTTCCTTATTCTATCTTCAAAGCTCATAAGATTTAATAATATTCATTGTAACCCTGCTCAACCTTGTCCTAAATATGAAGTGTAAAAAAATCCGTAGGCTTCCAGCTAGAAAACTTTATTTAAACTAAAATATATATATCATTCAGTCAATCCCTAGAAGTGGCTGGCACAATCAATTTCTTTCCAAAATTACTTTTTTTTAGGATATAAATTTGGGCATTTAACTCTTTTAGTCTATTACTGAACACTGTTTCTATTTAAAAATGATATGGACATAAAAAAGTGAGAAAAAGAAAAATAAAATATGATCATACAATGAACGTGTATGTTACCAAAAAAACCCAAAAAACCATGAAGTCTGGATATTTCTTCAGCCTGATGATTCTATGAAAATTCATGAACATTAGCAACAGAGACTGAAGATGAAATACCAGCTAATGTTAATACTGAATTTAGCGGTCAGTGCAGTTTCAGCAGCAGCAAAATAGGGTTAAGAGGTTCCCATCTACCCAGAGGTCCCTGAGCAGCCGCTTTGCTCTGTTGATTTAGCAGTTATGCTCTTAACCAGATTAGTGACATGAGCTGGGTTAAAACAGGGTCCTCTTTCTTCCCTCTATGGCCTCTCTTGTTGATGCATTTGCAGGCATATACTCATGATGGGCCACCTTCCTTTTCCTCCTCATTCCTGTAAGCAGTGTTATAGTTTATTGTTTGTTTCTATGTATGTGGAAGAAAACACCTTACACCAATTTTGAAGCAAAAAACCTGAAAAGGAGCATAATGCCCTGGGTTCATCTGGCCTGAATTAGGCACTTAACCAAGACTAAGTTAGAAGTGCCTTTGCCAAGTCTCCATTTGTAGTCAGTGACAAGAGATGAATGCCTCTGGGGAACAATTCAAGTCCTGGTGGGCTGAATAGCTCTTTAGAAATGCCTGTCTCTCATCAGTGACTCTTTGCCTAGAGCCACTGTTAAACATTAAAAGGCTTTTTATTTTTGTTCATTTTTCCCCCTAAAGTGGGTAGAAAAGAAAAGGGAAAAACTCTGAACTTTGATGTTAAACACTGTGAACTGTAAAGGCTAAATCCAATCAGCTAGAAACTGCCAAGGATAAATCTAAATCTATGGTAGGTACTTCTTTCCTCTCTCATGCTATCAGTAAATGAATAACTGCTCCTTTTTTTCCTCTTTTTTTCTTTCTTCCCCTTTTTTTTAATTTCAATGTGAAAAAAAAAAAAAACCCAGCTTCAGCTTAACCACAAAAGATAGTCTGAACTGCTGCTTCTTTTCCAAGATGGAAGAAACTAAAGGTTTCTTTTGTTCTTATTGGATCAACTTTCTATCACCAGTTCATCAGAATCTCTCTTCTAGTTGTAGCAGATTCATTATCCAAAAACAGTGGCAGATGTCCTGAGGTTTCTGTCTCTTGCCACAGGCCACTGGTCTTGGGCTTATTATTTTTTGTGCAAAAAACCCAAAGATCAAGTTTTCATCTCACTTTGAAAGACTGAAAGTGTTTAATTTGCACTATTTTAATTGGACATGCATGACCAGACTTAGCTGATTAAAGTATTTCTTCAGGGTTTTCTTGAAAATTCACATTAATTACATTTTAGCTACTATTTTTAATCCTGTATTTCAAAATATGTAATAAAGTTATCTGGCGTTAATTTGAGATGTCTAGCAGGATGCAAACTAATCAGAAAGCACATCGGTAAGACAAGGAAAATATTGCTTCTACCTGACTTGTATGTGGCAGCACATTAATGAAAAGGAGAGAGGGAGCAATGAAACAGGAAAGGAATAGATTATTTTAAGAAAGAAGAAATAAATTAATTGAAATTGGAGAAAAGAATGAAAATGGTACTGGAAAATTGATACTGTTCATTTGAGGGGAAAGAGAGCAGCAACAAAAATGGGAGGTAATATATGAACAGAAACTTTTTCAGTAGCTTTTACAAGTCAATGAATCCCTATAAATTTCATTCTGATTCTTAGCAATGAGTAGTCAACATGTTCTGGACTAGTGTCCTTCCCTTGACTTGTCAGTTAGTCAATAATTTCTTGATTTCAAATGCTTTCCAAGCCAGTCTATGTAGCAATGTAAATGAAAGTAAATTGAGATGAAATGTCATTCAGATTCATTTCTGAAGTCCTGCTTTGCCTTGAAAAAAGAAGGGAAAAAAAAGAAAAGAAAAGAAAAGAAGGACAAGTGAGTTTTAAATATGCTGTTTTGAGGCTAGATGAAGTAGAAAGACTTTAAATTAAGATAAAATTATGTGCAGTATAGAAAAAATGGACTAAATCTTTAACCTTGTAAGGTGCAGGGATGGGTATAACATATAATACTTTTTTCCAAATTATCCTGTTAAAAATATCCATAACATTAACATAGTGGTATCTCCTCGTAACTATCATGACCTCAACCTCATTTCTTTCGTCAAGAGGGACAAAATTTTATTTAAAAATTGCCTATTGTTCTTTGTGATTGGGAGGCAATCTTTCCTCTGATTTTGTGAGACAAGTCAAAAAAGAATATCTTTCATTGTGATACTTCTGTAAACTAAAAGGTAGAACATACTTAAAAAAACAGTGCAGTTACCTTATAATGGGAACCAAGGAACTGAGGAACCTCCAGAGAAATTCAGCTTGATAGTCTTCTCTCCTAGGAGTGGAGATATGTAATGCGTAATGGTGGAGGCTGACTCACAAGAGTTACCAGAGCATGTCTTGAAGATTCCCTTATCTTTTTCAGACTTGTCATCTAAACTGCCTGATCCGTTGGACACGTCCAAAAGACAATTGAGAAAATGTAGACCTGCCATTGAATGAGGCATGGGACCTGATAACAAAATAACGGACAATGTTGAGGTACTCAATGTCTTCTTCCTACCATTAAAGATTGTTAAGAGCAGCCTTCAGGAATCCCAGGTCCCTGAGACCTGTAGCAAAGTCTGAAGCAAGTAAGACTTGTTCTCAGTAAAGGAGGACCAGGTTAGGGAACATTTAAACAAAGTGGATGGACAGGTCCAGTTGGACAAGTCCATTGAACTTGATGGGATGCATAAACAATGACTGAGGGAGCTTGGCAAAGAATGCCATTGCGATTCTCAGTGGTCTTTGAAAGGTCATAATGACTGAGGGAAGTTCTTGAGGACAGGAAGAAAGCAAATGTCCCTCATTTCTTCAAAGAGGGCAAGACCAAGGATCGAGGGAATTACAAGCTGGCCAGCCTCAGGGCAGGCGATGGAGTAAACCCTCATGGAAAGCCCTGACAAACATAAGAGGTGCAAGAAGTGATTGAGTGGAGTCAGCATGGATTTATGAAGAGGTAATCACACCTGACCAACCCAATAGCCTTCTACAATGAGATAACAAGGTCAGTGGACAACAGGAGAGAATGGATGTTGCTTATTTTGACTTTAGCAAGGCTTTCAACACTACATCCCATAACCCTCTAATTGACAAGCTGATGAAATAGGGACTTGATAAATGGACAGTAAGGTGAATTGGAAATGGGCTGAACTGCTAGGCTCAAAGGGTTGCGATCAGCAACATGATGTCCAGCTGGAGGCCCATCACCAGTGATGTACTCCAAGGGGTACAGGTGGGGCCAATACTGTTTCATGTCTTCATTAGTGATCTGGCTGACGGGAGCAAGTGCACCCTCAGCAAGTTTTCAGGTGACACAAAACCAGGAGGAGTGATTGATGGATCAGATGGTTGTGCTGCCATGCAGAGGGACCTCAATAGGCTAGAGAGATGCACAAACAGGAACCTCCTGAACCACATAAATGGAGAAATTTAACAGATGCTTGTGTAAATTTCTCTGTCTATCTGTCTCTGAAAACCTTCTTCTTCTTCTCTCCTGACACCCAGGCACACTCTTCAGTTCATATATAAGTGCTCCAGAGTCGCACAGAGGAAATTCACGAAGTGCCAGACAATAAGCAGAAAGAAAAGGCTACTTTTTCTTCCATACAGAGACAGTGTGGCACAGATTCATCATGTCCATGGGCACCTAACTGATGTGCTTTGATTAGGACCATCATTGCCCACGTTTCTTACACATTCTGTAGAATATACAGGAAATTCTAGAGGTCTGATTCAGTTACTGACACTGCTTACTTATCTCCTTTGTTTCTACAAGTCACATTTAAGATCATAATTCCCGTAAAAGTGCCTGAAGTAGGAATGTATTCAACCATTCTTAGCTGTCTGTAACTCAGTAAAGAACTATCCTAAATCTTGATGGTTAAACATATTTTGTTGGTTTTATTTTAGAGTTATTTTTGTCCTCATTAGAAGTGCATGCATTCTGCATCTGCCCCCTAACTAGCAAGGTTCCCATTACACAGCCTGCTGGAAGAAAATTTTACTAAATAAATGTTCATTTTATGAAAGTGTACAAATCTTGTATAGCAAAACTAGCATCCAGTTGACTGCCCCTAAATTACCTGCAACAGTGTATAGAGGCTCTGGTAGACAAACCTATGCTTTGGACTAGTGACCTGTGAGTGCTAGTAGCTTCTCAAAAGGTGTTGTCTGAATGATAGCAACTTTGCTGAAAATCATCGCAGCTAAGTGACTAGTATCCGCAGCTTTCCCTGATCTGCAGCAGCTTCTATCCTCCTTTCAGACTGATTTGTAGTCTAAAATGATGAAGCTCTTTTAAAGCTATTTTATAGGAATTTAAAGTGCATTTGAGTGCTCAGACTAGGTCAGTGACTTCAATTGCCAAAGTTCAATGGAAAGTCAAGAACAGATGTTGGGTCATTGTCAGCGAACATAGCAAGAAAATTGGATTTTTGGCACTGAAAATGAGAAGTGAACCACTGGTGATATCATTAAACTTACTAATATAGCCATAAATACACATTATACTTAACTGCAAGTGAGGAATTGCAAGACAAAACTGCAGAGAAATTCTAGTGTTGATATTGCTTTGTTCTGTCCACAATATCAGTGCATCAATTTTCTGTCATGGTTTGGTTAACCAGAATCCAGACAACAGCTGCAATCACTACCTTACGTACCGCTAAATACTTCGTTCATGATCATCTACCTAAACTCTTAAAGAACAAACTGGTAGATCAGCTTGTCATCCTGAACCCCCCGGACAAACCATGCTCTTCTACAACACCTGAAAAACTGGCTGATTGGGAGAAACATGGTATTAACCTGTGTATGTTAAATACTTTTTCCTTACGGTATCAATATCATACATGTGGAAAAGGGTGATGTAAAAGTTAATGAATTAAATTTTATTTTTGAAACATAATTTAGACTCTTTTCTGACATTGGCCTTAAATCATTCTCACATTCTATCAGATATTGTAGTAGCTTGCAAGAAATAGCATGCCTGCACTGAAATGACTGCATTTTGTCTCATCTTTTTGTAAAGTTCTCTGCATATAATTTAACTTTCTTTATATAATATTTATTTTTGTTTCACCTATCTAGAAAAAAAAATATTCGATAAAAATATTATAAGCTCATTCTATTTCCAGTTCCTAAAAGTGTTTCAGTACTATCACCTTAACTACTCCATTTAAGAATTCTTACAATGTGGATTGATTTTCAGGGTCTTTATAAAGGCTTTCTATTTCTGACATGTTCCTCTCTATATATCATGTATTCTGCACGGTGGGAGAACAACTCTATCATAAATGAATGTGCTTAGTCTTTTCTCTGGCCTCTTTATACTCTCATCAGCATAACAAGAGCTTTATATTGTGTGTGAATTAAATGTCTGATAAGGAGAGCTGGAAATGGGAATGATTTAATCATTCTCTAAACTGACTTTTTTAGCATATACAACTTATTTCAAAAAACTTGGATGAAAGGTCTAACCACCCACCAGAATATATTTAACATGGTAAAGTCTAGTTGTTTTCGAAGTAGATCAAATTCTCCGAAGATGATAACAATTTTTATCTTGTTGGTTGCTCTCCTTTGTGAAATGCATGGAGATCAGATAGCTTATCAGCAGGAAAGTACCATCTAATGACGAAAGCATATAGTTATTTACCACTCTTGGCCTGGATGAAACTTGTCATTGTGGTGAATTGATTTCTTAACCCTTTCTTTGTTATACAAATTTCCAGTTTATGTTTTTTTTTGTTCTGCAAACATCTTTAGTGAAATTCATTAAACTAAGGCTGCTCTACAGATTTCTTATACACAGACAACTTCTAATTCTTCGATTAAAATCAATGTTGGCAATTAAAGTGGACAGGGCTATGATACCTGTAAACATTGTAGTGCTTCATTACAGTGTATTATTTCTATTAATGTAGATTGGCAAAGCACATTATGTGCAATACCTTAAGGTATAAAGCCTCAGACAAGATCCATTCATCTGGAGCACGTTCATAAAATTAGAAAATAAGAGAGAGTCTTATCTCCTCAAGAGCTAATGACCTAAGTATACATGGCAAAATTGGAATAAAAGAGGGGTGAAATAGTTTTTGCATGATCAGATATCAGATTGCTGCTAGAATCAAGAGGATTGTCCAAGTATTCTGAATCCCATCCTACTTCTTCATTTAGTGGATTAAGGATCACGGAAAGGGGGAGTACTTCTGCATCTAAAATACCAGCCTAAACAGAGTTGTTCTTTCATTTGTGATATAGCCTATTTTTAAAGAGAAATATGTTCAAGCTTGAAGTGCCATTTCTCAGAACAGCTATCTGTCTAAATGTATGACTAAGACTTTTTGTAATAGATTTATCTTGTGATTCCCTATTGCAGGGATTTATTGACTAACATAAATTCTGTTATGTAATTACCCTGCTACTAAAATATACTACATAAGTCTCTGTATCTCCTGTTGGAACTACTCCACTTGAAATAAATAAATATTCACCAGGCCAGAAAAAATGAATGATTGTCTCTATACACTTGTTTGGCAAGTGATAGAGTCAGGTTCAAGCTGTGGCTCCAAGTGTTATTTATACAAAGAGCAACAGCTCCAGCCAGAGATGTATGTCCTTTAATTTCCAGCAGCTAGACTGGTTGGCTCTCACTTACAGGTGAAAGACTTGCACCTGAATCCCAGTTCTAAACCAGGCAAACAAAGAATAACTTAACATCACATTCCTCATAACCCAGGGAAAGGAGGAGGAAATCAGTAGTTTCCTACTAAATTAGTCAAAGAGATATGGGTTTCAGCAGTTTCCAAAATATAAAGAAAAATAAAAAAATTAAATCTTTCATTAAACTGCCCTTAATCTCTCTCCACAATAATTTTATGCTGCTTAAAAAAATGTTTTAGCTAATACCACCTTGGGAAAATTTTATTATTTGTAGGAATGTTCTCTGAGTCCCTCTTCCATTAATACAACAATACATCAGTTCTTTAAGTAAGATAAAAAGTGGGCATATGCTGCTTACTAAAAATTCTCTACCCAAAAACCTCGTATGAAAAATGATTTAACACTACCATAAAACAGAAAAACAGAACATTATTGTACAAGTATTGTGGGTATAGATTTCACCAGACTGAATGCAGCTGTCTCTTGTATGGTGCTGTGCACTGGCTTATGACAGAGTGCATGAACAGACAGAAGTTTTGCTATTGATTTAAATGGCAGTGAAATTGTACTGGTAAACTCCTAGCTGTAAACCACACTGAATTCTGAATTCTTAATTCTGACATATTTTTCATCCCAATTCCTTTTTTGTAAGAATTATCATAGATACATATTGTGGAAATAATATAACCTAATGAAGACTTAAGAAACCTGTAACATAAACATATGCACGTGACCTAACTGACCCAGAGAGTGGTCAGTGCAAGGAAATTAGAGTATGGAGAATACAATTTACATGACCTATTTTAGGCCTGTATATTAGGGTAACATAAATTGTACCCTGAAAGTGGCTTGTTTCTTCCCTTTTGCAATAAAGTAACTCTGGATGGTTCACTACGGCCATGCTTGTGTCATAAACTACAGTTAAGTAAGATTAATTTCTGCTTTCTCAGTTTCATAACAGAATCTGTACAGAGAATTTTGTTATTCATAACTCCTGTTTTATTTTGATAAATACATAGTCCAGGTTTAATCCATACGTAAGTAAATCTGCTTACTGACTAGATATATGAAGTTTTATATACAGTACATGAAATTATATCACATTTATTGCTATCTAACTGCAGGTAACTCTTTTACTTAGGAAAGTGGGAACCATGATAATGTAGACCACTATTATGGTTAAATCAGTTACTTCTAGCAGAAATCAGCTTACCTAGTTGAAGCTGAAGATCTGTTTGATAACATTAATTTAAAAGACTTGAGCCACTGCATATATATGTCTGTATTTCTCTCCTCTTAAACTTCTATCATATATTTTTAAGATTCAGAAATTATGGTCTTCAACCTGTCTTTCTCTTACTTCAGAAAATCAGTTTCTCCAGGTAAAATGTCTTGTCTTCTTAGTGTGTCTGATTTGAGCTGCTACTCAATAATCTACAAATTCTGAAACATTGTATAGTTATTGAGATATACTATAATTTGGTTTTTTGGAAAGTAGAATTTTTTACTTACCTTTTTTGATTTTATTTCAGTGGGGAGTGTCTAAAAAGTAAACAGGAGAGCAGCATAGCAGCTCCCTCATTTAGAACGTCTCAAGACAAATATTTATCCTTGAAGATTCTCACTATATATTAAAATTATGATTGTTAACATTTTAAAGAAAAGTTAAATAGTTAAAAAGTAACAGTATGTAAATAGGCAGAGGAGGTTAACAAGAGTTTCCCTTTAAAGGTAACATTTTCTAGACATTTTCCAGTATACTTTTCCAATTCATTTAAGTTGGTTAGGACAGACTAGTCAAGCAAGGACTATTTAGCTCATGACGCTCTCCTGCTATGACTAATGACAAATAGAAATGTTTCAAGGGGAAAAAAATCATTTCACTCAGTATTTCATGAAGAGGTTGCAATTTTTCTTCTAAGCTTAGAATACTTGTTACTCTGCTGTAACATCTTGATATGACACAAAGATATATTGGAGGTGCCTAAGATACGATTACTTGTAGCTAAATTACAGTATTCAAACTCATATGAAATAGTCCTAGTGACTAAAAACTGGTTACTTAAATAAATAACTTAAAAATTAATGACAAGCTTATTATAAAACATTGTCCTTATCCTGGAAATATCAAGAACTAAACATAAGAAGGAAATGCTGTAATATATTGACCGTCTTTCAATATAGCCCAAATGATTCCATCCTTGCATTTCTAATGTATGTTAATAAAACTTATTCTATTTTTAAATGCTTTACTCTTTTGAGCTATTTTACTAGCTATTATTTCACAGTACCAGTACGGCCTTCAGTTAGTTTATTTTAGGAATTGGCTTTAGCGCCTGCACAAGACTTTGCTACCTACACATGAGGTAAAAAAGCTGAACTCTCTGTTTTAATATTGGCAAGAACTTAAAAATTAAAATCAACATAGAGGTAAATTTTATTTAATATTAATATTAACATATTTCAAAGGTTATTATATAATTATATTTTAAAACTTTGCTTTGTAAAACTCATTTAAAATTATCAGTAGAATTCAAGATTAGAGAAACAAATGCCACTGTTTCTTCAATTTTAATGCCTTTCTATTCTGCAGTAAAGAAGGAAGTATCGCTACTTATTCTCTCAATAGTCTTTAAAACAATGACAGCTTTCAATTCCATGTGTTTGGAGCATGCTCTGTGCCTAGAAACATGAGGTTCTAGGTGAAATGAATAAAGACCTATCTTGTTTATTGATCCCAGTCAAACATAGGCATGATGTTAACACTGATCTACAATAATAAGGGGGTAGGAAATAGAAATAAACCAGAACAAGAACCAGATGCTGAATAACTCTGCTATCTATACTACTCATGGACAAGCCAGGCAAGGTAACATTAGCTGATTAGCTTTGGTGCAGTAGTGTGTTAAGGGAATAGAGCACTTTTCTAAGGATTTCAGCAAGTATTTCTTTACTGTGTTTCATTGTGCTTTGTAAACATTTCAGCTTGCTCGGAGCTAGCTAGTTTCTGTAGAACAGTACTGCATTATGGTATTTCTAACCAGACCAATAGGAAGTTTAAACATCTGGTACGCATTACTACTGAAACGCAAAGCATTTATGGCCTTAATGATAAAGATACAAGGGCCCAGAGTAGGAGCGAAGCTTCAGTACAGCACTGAGAGCACAAAAGATATCAAGTCTCCTACAATGGACCACTAGAATAAACACAAAACATGAGACTTGATAGGCTGTATGTAGAATACACAGTCAAAATTGATCATAAGACACTGAGGAACTGAAAGGCATATTTTGCAGGGACTTATTTCAGACGTGGTTTTGTATATATATTGTATATATATTGTATATATATTATGTATACATCTTTGGTATATATACACACACACATGCAGATATATGGATTTGATACATATCCAAGTAAAAGCATCACTTGGACCAGACAGACATGCTACCTGAATTTTCTGCTTTTCCTAATGCATTATTGTCTTGGAATTTAGAAGGTGACCTCTAATGGACAATATTTAAAATTAGTTATTTTTTAGTGTACTGTGAGTCAGAAGTCTAGTCAGTAACTTGCATGATTTTACTAAGAGAGAAAAAAGAAAGAGTGGATCATTTATATTAAAATATACTAGCTTTTCCATTTCTAAAATGACAGATATAAATCATTTATACTGCCTTGCAATTAAATGCAAAACTAGTTCAATCTAATACTGTATATTCTTCTTATCACAGGAGAGCTTATCCTCCACAACAATCCTGTTTTTAAGAGAAGGCCACTGGAGCCAAGTGACTTCTTAGTTAATGTGGCTGCTGTCAGGAATTTTAGAGGTGTCAGCATTTTAGCTTATGAGCCACTAACTCATAATATTCTTCCAATAATGTCACCATCTGATAGATGTTTAAGAAATAGTTGTTCCTGCACTTCGTTAATTATCTAGAAAGAAAATTTAAAAGAGTGCTATCCTGAATCACTCTGATATAGAGACTTCTGAAAGCCATGCCATCACTTCTGAAGGCTTAAATCAATGAAAATATCTTTTTAATTTAAAATCAATGAAATTAGACACATTACTTTCGAAAGTTTGCTAGAAAAATATGAAATTAATTGCTTTAAAAAATTACAACTGACAACAATTAATTTAAAAAAAAACTAGCTTGGATCCTCATCTCTGTAAAAGCTAAAATGTTTTTATAATAATAATAAAAATTATTATTATTATTATTTTATTCACTGTGCAAAGATAAAGAAGCTAATAACAAAAGATAACACTCTTTAACAGGTGTCTCTTATGTCTGTATGGTGGTGAAATCTATAGAAAAAAATAGAAAAATAATAGAAAATTGAAAGTATATTTCAGCACCCCACTTGCAGTCGACGCTAATCCTTTCTCTCTGAAACCCCTGAGAAGACTCTAAGCCTCCGAATACTTTTAAGTAAACGAAAAACAAAACCAAATAAGCCCCTGCCAGTAAAATGTCTGATATTTTTCCAGCATGGAGCAGTTTATGCTCTTGTTTATCAGAGCAAGTATGCTTGTTTGAGTCCTGGAACCGACAATATTGTGTTCTGGACCAGTGACAGGTATCTGATCTCGGAGAGTCACTGTTAAGAACAGGTGCATCACATCCCTGGATTTCTAATGTGCTACAGATTCTGCAGTTCCTAAGAAGTTCAGAAATAGTAACTTGTCGTTGTCACACGGCTGATACTACCTGTCTCTCAATCCAGATACTACCACCTCTAAACTAGAGTAGCTCAGCTCTTTCTCTGAGACTAGCCAAGATTCTTCCTAGTAAACACGGCTTTGAAAAAGGACTATGCCATTGTTATAATTTTCACAGTGACTTCTTCAACTTCTTTTGTATTTAGATATCGTTTCAAATAAACACACTGTTGAACATATCTGCCACAGAAAACCACTGCAGCAGTCACTACCCAGATTTATAAAGAGTTTTTCTCTTATAGGTATTAACTACTTCCATTGATTCAGAAAGTAACGAGACAAACTTATGGAATAAAAATGTGTCAGTGTAGAATATAAAAATAACCCCTTTTGCTCAAAAATTCCTTGATTTGCAAATCACTGAAGTGTACTGAGGGTAGATGGAGGAAGCATGTATGTTACTCGTCTTTCATACTCTTTACTACTCATTTACTGTCAGTCATTGCCAGAGCCAAGATAAGAATTACATGATCTTTTTGTATGATTTTGTAGTGATTTTTTAATGTTTTATAGTTCAGAGGTTTTAGGAGCAAGGAGCAGAGCTACTAAGGTCTCTTCCAGAAAACACATTGCTTCTGGGGAGCAACTTAACATCTTCAGATTAAAAGTCTTTCCTTAAGATCCTTCTAAAATTGGGTAGTTGGTTTAAATATGCACTATTTACCTTAGTAAATAGGTACTATTTTTGATACTTTTAATTGAATTTATCCCCAGACTACAAGCACGCAAATTTGAGCATCTAAATATGGATCTTTACAAGTCAACTAGGTGTCTAAGCTTCCTTTGTGGTTAATGCAGATCTAGGGACTGATTCATTCACATACATATGAGATGCCCCAGGCTATCCCATGTGGCTTTCAGGTGCTGCTCCAGAGCTACGTGTCTCCAGTCTGTTTTGTGTCATATATGCCAGGCTTATGTTGATATCTTAGACACTCTGGGAACATATGGAACGACACTAGACACCTAACTTTAGGCAAATGCATTAATCTCTCAATCAAAAAGTCAACTCAGTCTGGAGAACTATGTAGATAACTACATATAGATGTATACTGCATTCTGACCTGAAGAGGTCTTCAGAGTCTATTAATTATATTGATTAACTCTTCATTAATTTATTGACTCTCTGTTAAACATAATGGGAATTTAAATACCTAGCTTACATGAAGACTCATAAGCGTACTTAGGGTAGTATTCTATTTCCTAACTCAGAAAACTAGTGGCATTTGAGATTTCCTTAGGTATTTAAGACACGTAAAAGATAGGCATAGGACAATGGTCTTGTGGAAAACATATATCCTTCTGCAACAGCAGCTGGAAGTCAACTAGAGCCTAAAATTATGCTAGATATCTATGTTTAAGCTACTGTGTCTAAGCAAATTTGATGTGATACGTAGTTAGATAGAGATATTGTTTTTGCTGTGGACATCTGAAAGTATGCCAATTGACCTTCAGAGGCCAGGGCAAAAAGGTTTTTTCACAGGTTGTCTGTTTCAGATATTCTAGGGCGTTCAAGTAGTACTAGTCATCTACGTTTAGGCATCTGAAGATCTCTGCTGTTAAAGGTTTACAAAGAACAAGCATTTGAAAATTCATGCCACTATAAAACTAAACGAGCATAAAAGGAGAAGATGCAAATATTGAACGGAATGTGAGACCCTAAAAAATGCATTGTAATCTGGCAAAAAGCATTTTAACTTTTGGAGAAAAAAACCTCTGAGAGTTAAATAGATACATTTTCAAATACATTCAAAAAGTAGGCATGTCTCTTCACAAAAATATTTAAAATCCTTATAGCACATATTTCAAATACTGTTGCTTGGCAATTCTGTCAGTGGAAGAGCTTCAAGGGAGGCAACGAGCCTGACAGACCCTGTGCCGTGCAGGAACACCCAGAAGAAGCGGTGAGTGATTGTTGTGGGCGACTCCCTGCTGCAGGGGACAGAGGCACCTATCTGCCCACCTGACCTCTTCTCCAGAGAGGTTTGCTGCATGCCAGGGGCTCCACTAAGAGAAGTCATGGAAAGACTGCCAAGGCTTGGCCGTGCACCGGACTATTGCTCTCTGCTGCTCTTCCACGTGGGAGCTAATGACACAAAGGGCAAACTGGAAACCATCAAACAGGCAGGACTTCAGGGCTCTGGGAATGGTGGTCCAGGGTCTGGGAGCCCAGGTCGTTCTCTCCTCAATGCTGCCTGTGAGGGGAAGGGGAGGGAGGAGGAGTAGACGAGTTTTCCAAGTTAACAACTGGCTGCGCTGCTGGTGTTGGCATCAGGGCTTTGGTTTCTATGACCATGGGACCGTGTTTGAAGACCGACAGCTGATGGGGAGAGATGGGATCTGCCTCACTAAGTGGGGCACGCGTGTCTTTGTCAACAGGTTGGCCAGCGTGGTGAGGAAGGCTTTAAACTAGGAAAGATGGAGGAGGGGGAGACCTACAGAGACAGGGTAGTCAGTAAAACACCGCACAAGTCAGGGTGCCTCCAGCGGGTGCATGCAGCCAGGGAAGTGCCTACAGGACATGGCTATGGGGGATCCTCTAGCACCTCTCCTGGGAAGCCTGCATGCTCGATTGGCTCTCTGAAAAGCCTGTACACCAATGCACGCAGCATAGGGAATAAGCAGGAAGAGTTAGAGATCTGTGTGCGGTCGCAGAGCCATGATCTCATTGCGGTTCCAGAGACATGGTGGGATAGCTCACGTGACTAGTTTGCTGTTATGGAGATGGCAATGTGTTTTTTAGGAAAGACAGGCCAGGAAGGCGAGATGGTGGAGTCGCCCTTCATGTGAGGGAGCAACGAGAATGTGTGGAGCTCTGCCTCGGGGTGGATGAAGAGCAAGTTGAGAGCCTAGGGGTAAGGATTAAAGGGCAGGCTAACGTGGGCGACAGTGTTGTGGGGGTTTACTACAGGCCACCTGACCAGGAAGGAGGAGTCAATGAGGCCTTCTACAGACAGCTGGAAGTAGCCTCACGATCACAGGCCCTGGTTCTCATGGGGCACTTCAAGCACCCTGACATCTGCTGGGAAGAGAGCACAGCTAGGCCCAAGCAGTCGAGGAGGTTCCTGCAGAGCACTGATGATAACTTCTTGACCCAGGTGGTGGAGACACCAACGAGGAGAGGTGTGCTCCTAGAGTTGGTACTAACAAAGAAGAAGGTCTGGTTGGAGATGTGAAGGTTGGGGGCAGCCTTGGCTGTAGCGACCGTGAGATGGTGGAGTTCAGGATCCTGCGAGGAGGGAGCAGGGCAAGAAGCGGGATCGCAACGCTGGACTTGAGGAGAGCTAACTTTGGCCTCTTCAGGGACCTGCTTAGGGGAATCGCATGGGGTAGGGCCCCAGAAGGAAGGGAGATCCAAGAGAGCTTGTTAATATTCATTCAGCAGAGTTGCTGAATGCCTTCTTTGCTTCAGCCTTTACTGCTAAGGCCAGTCCTCAGGAATTCCAGGCCCCGGGGACAAGAGAGGAAGTCTGGAGAAAGGAAGACTCTCCCTTGGTGGAGAAGGATCGGGAGAGAGATCATTTGTCCAAACCTGACACCCACAAACCCGTGGGCCCCGAAGGGATACACCCACGAGTGCCGAGGGAGCTGGCGGATGTTATTGCTAGGCCACTCTCCATCGTCTTGGAAAGGTCCTGGAGAACAGGAGAGGTGTGTGAGGACTGGAAGGAAGCCAGTGTGACTGCAGTCTTCCCAAAGGGCCAGAAGGAGGAGCCAGGCAACTACAGGCCTGTCAGCCTCACCTCCAGCCCGGGAAAGGTGATGGAACAGCTCCTCCTGGAGGTCCTCACTAAGCATCTGGAGGACAAGAAGGTGATCAGGAGGCGTCAGCACGGCTTCACCAAAGGGAAATCATGCTTGAGCAATCTGACAGCCTTCTCTGATGGGATGACTGGCTGGGTAGATGAGGGCAGAGCAGTGGGTGTTGTCTGCCTGGACTTCAGCCAGGCTTTTGACACTGTCTCCCATCACAAACTCACAGGCAAACTCAGGAAGTGTGGGCTGGCTGAGTGGACAGTGAGGTGAGGTGGATGGAGAACTGGCTGGATGGCCGAGCTCAGAGGGTTGTGGTCAGTGGCACAGAGCCTAGCTGGAGGCCTGTAGCCTCCAACCTGTAGCTAGCGGTGCCCCCCAGGGGTCAGTCCTGGATCCAGTCTTGTTCAACGTATTCATCAATGACCTGGATGAAGGGACAGAGTGCACCCTCAGCAAGTTTGCTGATGATACGAAACTGGGAGGAGGGGCTGACACCCCAGAAGGCTGTGCTGCCCTTCAGAGGGACCCGGACAGGCTGGAGAGCTGGGACAGAGAGGAACCTCCGGAAGCTCCACAAAGCAAAAGTGCAGGGTGCTGCACCTAGGGAGGAATAACCCTCTGCACCAGGACAGGCTGGAGGTTGACCAGCTGGGAAGCAGCTCTGCAGAGAAGGCCCTGGGAGTGCTGGTGGACAACAAGTGAAGCATGAGGCAGCAAGGTGCCCTTGTGGCCAAGAAGGCCAATGGTCTCCTGGGCTGCATTGGGCAGAGTGTTGCCAGCAGGTGGAGGGAGGTGATCCTGCCCCTCTCCTCAGCCCTGGGGAGGCCTCACCTGGAGTACTGCGTCCAATTCTGGGCTCCCCAGTACACAAGAGAGACATGGCACTCCTGGAGAGAGTCCAGTGGAGGCCTACAAAGATGGTTAGGGGACTGGAGCATCTCTCCTCTGAAGAAAGGCTGAGAGAGCTGGGGCTGTTTAGCCTGGAGAAGAGAAGACTGAGAGGTGATCTGATCAACGTGTACAAGTATCTGAAGGGAGGGTGGAGAGGATAGGATCAAACTCTTTTTCAGTGGTGCCCAGTGACAGAACAAGGTGCAACGGGCAGAAACTGAAACACAGGAAGTTCGGTCTGAACATGAGGAAAAACTTGTTTCCTGTGAGGGTGACAGAGCACTGGAACAGGTTGCCCAGAGAGGTTGTGGAGTCTCCTTCGCTGGAGATATTCAAAAGCCACCTGGACACAATCCTGGGCAATGTGCTCTAGGTGACCCTGCTTGAGCATGGAGGGGTTGGACTAGATGATCTCCAGAGCTCCCTTCCAACCTTCGCTATTCTGTGATTCTGTGAAGATGCTAATCGACAGAAACAAAAACATGCAGCCAAAAAAAAAATGTCAAACGATTTTAGGACGTATCATGGCAATGTATACAGTATGGGAGAAATATGATTATCCAGCATCCCAAGGAGACATCATATGTACTTCTATGTATACCTCCCGCTGTTCATATCGAATACAGTTTATAGCAATCCTAAAATGATATACTGAAGGGATACTATGCTGATCGAAAGCAAAGATGAGTTTTATAAAATAAGGCTGCAAATAGCTATGTTTTCTTCTTTCTTAGTTAATCAGATTTCACTGTAATGCCTAGAGAATTATCAAGCATTGCTAAGCTGAGCACAGTTAAATCCAAGACGACTTCTATATACATGGATCTTGGACTTCAACTGTGTTCATGAAAAGGAAACACCTGGCATTTCCTGAAGTCAAAGATATCTGATTC
Organism: Struthio camelus; assembly: GCF_040807025.1. Taxonomy (NCBI): domain Eukaryota; kingdom Metazoa; phylum Chordata; class Aves; order Struthioniformes; family Struthionidae; genus Struthio; species Struthio camelus. The sequence goes on along the minus strand of NC_090942.1, from coordinate 145,854,281 downwards.
CACAATCAATTTCTCCTTATTAAACCAAAATAAAATCATTTTCAACAAAATAATTTGATTTGATTTGGTTCATTTACTCAAGTTTCAAGTGAACCACAGTTTCAGTTAGATCAGGAGGATGAGTCTTTCTGCAGAAATATAATAATTTACGCTTCTTGTTGGCATCTTACACTAAAGTTGGATTTACAGATTTACAATTTAGTTCTTGTAATTAGGACATATACATCTGCTCTCAATACTTCCAAAGAACAAAGGACATAAGTCATCTGTTCTTCATCACTGAATTTTATACTATGAATGCACAATTAAACTTTAAATAATGTATCTGTGCTCATTAAAGTGTAACTCTCAGATTGTTATGAAATCAATAAGCTTTCTTTTGTTTCTATATCATTTGTAACAGGAGTTGACATTTGCCCTCAGCGTCTACTAAATTTTTGTACAATCATTTCCTGGAACAAAAAATGGGTTAGACTTCTTGGCCATATCCATAATATGCTGACATTTAATGACTAGAACTTTCCTCTTTTTATTTAAATGAAGTTGGGGGAGTTAAATCAGAAAGAACATATTTCTGAAGAAAATAGCAAATAGAACTTCCTGTTATGCCCAGTACATTAACATTCTCGTTGCATTCATGGGCACAGGATGAGACTACTGGTTCTCTCCAGAATGTGTACATGCATGCATGTGCATTTATATATCATTAATATGCACATACATACAGGTGCTTTTTCAGGGAATCCTAAACTCAGCTTTCTTATCAATATTTGCTGGCTTTAAATGATCCCATTCATAAACCCAAAGAAAAATATATCTATAACTAGTGCTGCAGAAAAGAGATCCCAATATACGTTTCAGCCTGTGCTTTTAAATCCTCTCACTGAAACTCAGAATCCTTTTACCAGCCTAGAACACCGATAGTAATTCTATTACCACTGCAATAGCCATCCTTCTCTAATTCTCTAGACACAATTACTGTGCACCATGCAGGATGAATACAAATTAACAGAATAAAAAGCACTATAGAAAAGAAAAAAATCAGCATGGACTAAAACGTTCCTGCAGGGGATGCTCTTGTACTCTGTAGTTTAGCTGAATGAGCTTCCAGAAAGAGTTAAAAAAGAACAGCGGGGGAGGGAGGGAAAACAACTGAAACATCAAGCAGTGTTCTGTACATGATTTTTTTTCTGCCCTTGGTGGTTCATACAGATACAATTAAAATTTTAATTAAAGCTGTTATCTAGGATTTTTTTTTTCACTGTACACAGCTATTCACTACTTTAAAGAAAGCAGTCAGTGTTTATTTAGAGAAAAAAAAATCCATTGTGTTTCAGTTTTTAGTCAGTAAATGTTTCTATTTAAATTTATATTAAATTATAGAGGAAGAAATATAAGTGCAATGCTATTTTTCTTGAATAAACTTCCTGATCTCTGCTATGCATCTACCTTTGCAAAAGAGTGCATACTGCAAAAGCAACCTTTAGCAATGGGCATGTATGAAAAAGATGAAAAAGAAAATAACAGCCTAGTTTAGTTTTGCTATTGCTTGCATAAACTAAGCAAGGCTGAAGACTGCATATACTTTGCTGCTGCTTCTACTGGAAGCACTTGTCATGGTGACAGCTTGTTATAGTTTCCACAGAAGAAGCTCCTAATGTTTCAGTTTTGTTAAAAGAACTGTTATCTAGAAGCTGGATAAAATAATGATACTGCTTATTTTTAAGTTTTCTTATTTTACCTTAGTCCTCATATAGCTTTCTTAATCTGTGCTTACCTTACCATTTTCTTGTCTTTTGCAATGTCATAAAAACCCCTTTATCCTACCATATCTTACAACTCCTGCCCTCCTCAATGAAGATACATTTTTTACTGAAGAGAAACTTTCTCTAGTGCTATTAAGTGGGAAAGTTAATGACTGATGGTTGTAAGTAATAAGTTTATTAATCAAAGTATTAACTGAGAATAGCAAATCAGCAGACTCAGGATCTGTACAGCCCAACTTAGGTACTAAACTGGAGGTCTATTTTCCACTCTACTGCAGCAAGCACCCAAATTAAGTGGGCAAAATCTTTTCCTGAGGGCTTGCAAAGATACCCCCACCCTCCATCAAAGATTTAGGCATTTGCTTCAGGAGGGCTGCTTCCTTAAGTACACACATTTACATGCAGATTACATGCCCACAGTAAACAGATTCAATCCTTCTTTAACTTCCTTAACTTATAGTCAAACAATGCAGTTTTCCTCATTATAACAGCATAAGACCTACCCCAGGTCCGCCAGGGTTATGCCACAGGCCTTCATCCTTTCAGTATTCTCTCATCTTACTTCTAGTTGGATTCTTTATTTCTCAGTTATTCCTTTTTTAATTAAGAGATATATCAACCGTGACTCTCTGATAGACTCTGTTAAACTTCTCTGCTTCTCAAGGCTTTGTGGACAACTGGTAGATAATAATTTTACCAACTTTGACTCAAGGATTTATTTCTCAATTGGGCAGAGATAAGAAGGAATTAATAGTGCTTGATCAGTTGCTGATAACAAAGGCTTCCCAGGTGCCACATAGTCCACTCTTCTTTTACCTTAACAATTCTAAGCTATGCTGAATTAGCCAAGACTCTATTAACAACACCTGGGAAAGCTAGTACTACCTCCTTTAAGCTTCTCTCAAGACCTTTTCATTGGTCTAATTCCTAAACAATTCTCTTTTCTGACTCCTGGTCTGTTCCCTAAAGACATCTGCCTGCATATCCACAGATGTCTCAAGGATGTATTGGAGGCTAGAAGTGCCTCCAATGGCACTTCTTTATTATACATGCTTGAAGAAACTATAATCATACTAAAACTAATAGAAGAAATAAGTTTATTATAAAAAAGTCAGGTTACAAATTTTTGCTGAGTTTGACTGGATAGTATTTTGTATCAATTTGCCATTTTGCTCTGCTACAGACCTTTTGAATTTCAACTGAGTTACCTGAGATAGCTATTTCTTCAATTGTTTAACACAGTAGTTTGAAAACTGTATATAAAGAAAGATCACTATCATCAGTTGCATATTTCTGATGAACATAATCACTCTGATTTTTACAATACTGTCTTCTCACTAGAAATGTAGCATAAAATTTGGAATGAAACACTGAATAAAAGCTGAAAAAAAGGTAATATGTCAGAAAGTCTGAGCAGGCAGGATCAAAGAGGAGTCTATGTTGTATAAAAGGGGATAAATTTTTAGAAATAGTGCAGAGGAATTCCTGTTTTTGTAGACTGTCAGACAGTATTTTCTTTCTCCTCAGTCTTTTCATTGACTTTGATAAAATAAATTAACGATTGTGATCTTTATCATTCCAGATATTTTTACTGCAGATTGTCCAATGGATATCACAGAATCACAGAATAGCGAAGGTTGGAAGGGAGCTCTGGAGATCATCTAGTCCAACCCCTCCATGCTCAAGCAGGGTCACCTAGAGCACATTGCCCAGGATTGTGTCCAGGTGGCTTTTGAATATCTCCAGCGAAGGAGACTCCACAACCTCTCTGGGCAACCTGTTCCAGTGCTCTGTCACCCTCACAGGAAACAAGTTTTTCCTCATGTTCAGACTGAACTTCCTGTGTTTCAGTTTCTGCCCGTTGCACCTTGTTCTGTCACTGGGCACCACTGAAAAAGAGTTTGATCCTATCCTCTCCACCCTCCCTTCAGATACTTGTACACGTTGATCAGATCACCTCTCAGTCTTCTCTTCTCCAGGCTAAACAGCCCCAGCTCTCTCAGCCTTTCTTCAGAGGAGAGATGCTCCAGTCCCCTAACCATCTTTGTAGGCCTCCACTGGACTCTCTCCAGGAGTGCCATGTCTCTCTTGTGTACTGGGGAGCCCAGAATTGGACGCAGTACTCCAGGTGTAGTTCTCCCCAGGGCTGAGGAGAGGGGCAGGATCACCTCCCTCCACCTGCTGGCAACACTCTGCCCAATGCAGCCCAGGAGACCATTGGCCTTCTTGGCCACGAGGGCACCTTGCTGCCTCATGCTTCACTTGTTGTCCACCAGCACTCCCAGGGCCTTCTCTGCAGAGCTGCTTCCCAGCTGGTCAACCTCCAGCCTGTCCTGGTGCAGAGGGTTATTCCTCCCTAGGTGCAGCACCCTGCACTTTTGCTTTGTGGAGCTTCCGGAGGTTCCTCTCTGTCCCTCTGAAGGGCAGCACAGCCTTCTGGGGTGTCAGCCCCTCCTCCCAGTTTCATATCATCAGCAAACTTGCTGAGGGTGCACTCTGTCCCTTCATCCAGGTCATCGATGAATACGTTGAACAAGACTGGATCCAGGACTGACCCCTGGGGGGCACCGCTAGCTACAGGTTGGAGGCTACAGGCCTCCAGCTAGGCTCTGTGCCACTGACCACAACCCTCTGAGCTCGGCCATCCAGCCAGTTCTCCATCCACCTCACCTCACTGTCCACTCAGCCAGCCCACACTTCCTGAGTTTGCCTGTGAGTTTGTGATGGGAGACAGTGTCAAAAGCCTGGCTGAAGTCCAGGCAGACAACACCCACTGCTCTGCCCTCATCTACCCAGCCAGTCATCCCATCAGAGAAGGCTGTCAGATTGCTCAAGCATGATTTCCCTTTGGTGAAGCCGTGCTGACTCCTCCTGATCACCTTCTTGTCCTCCAGATGCTTAGTGAGGACCTCCAGGGGAGGAGCTGTTCCATCAGCTTTGCAGGCTGACAGGCCTGGAGTTTCCTGGCTCCTCCTTCTGGCCCTTTGGGAAGACTGCAGTCACACTGGCTTCCTTCCAGTCCTCACACACCTCTCCTGTTCTCCAGGACCTTTCCAAGACGATGGAGAGTGGCCTAGCAATAACATCCGCCAGCTCCCTCGGCACTCGTGGGTGTATCCCTTCGGGGCCCACGGGTTTGTGGGTGTCAGGTTTGGACAAATGATCTCTCTCCCGATCCTTCTCCACCAAGGGAGAGTCTTCCTTTCTCCAGACTTCCTCTCTTGTCCCCGGGGCCTGGAATTCCTGAGGACTGGCCTTAGCAGTAAAGGCTGAAGCAAAGAAGGCATTCAGCAACTCTGCTGAATGAATATTAACAAGCTCTCTTGGATCTCCCTTCCTTCTGGGGCCCTACCCCATGCGATTCCCCTAAGCAGGTCCCTGAAGAGGCCAAAGTTAGCTCTCCTCAAGTCCAGCGTTGCGATCCCGCTTCTTGCCCTGCTCCCTCCTCGCAGGATCCTGAACTCCACCATCTCACGGTCGCTACAGCCAAGGCTGCCCCCAACCTTCACATCTCCAACCAGACCTTCTTCTTTGTTAGTACCAACTCTAGGAGCACACCTCTCCTCGTTGGTGTCTCCACCACCTGGGTCAAGAAGTTATCATCAGTGCTCTGCAGGAACCTCCTCGACTGCTTGGGCCTAGCTGTGCTCTCTTCCCAGCAGATGTCAGGGTGCTTGAAGTGCCCCATGAGAACCAGGGCCTGTGATCGTGAGGCTACTTCCAGCTGTCTGTAGAAGGCCTCATTGACTCCTCCTTCCTGGTCAGGTGGCCTGTAGTAAACCCCCACAACACTGTCGCCCACGTTAGCCTGCCCTTTAATCCTTACCCCTAGGCTCTCAACTTGCTCTTCATCCACCCCGAGGCAGAGCTCCACACATTCTCGTTGCTCCCTCACATAAAGGGCGACTCCACCACCTCGCCTTCCTGGCCTGTCTTTCCTAAAAAACACATTGCCATCTCCATAACAGCAAACTAGTCACGTGAGCTATCCCACCATGTCTCTGGAACCGCAATGAGATCATGGCCCTGCGACCGCACACAGATCTCTAACTCTTCCTGCTTATTCCCTATGCTGCGTGCATTGGTGTACAGGCTTTTCAGAGAGCCAATCGAGCATGCAGGCTTCCCAGGAGAGGTGCTAGAGGATCCCCCATAGCCATGTCCTGTAGGCACTTCCCTGGCTGCATGCCCCCGCTGGAGGCACCCTGACTTGTGCGGTGTTTTACTGACTACCCTGTCTCTGTAGGTCTCCCCCTCCTCCATCTTTCCTAGTTTAAAGCCTTCCTCACCACGCTGGCCAACCTGTTGACAAAGACACGCGTGCCCCACTTAGTGAGGCAGATCCCATCTCTCCCCATCAGCTGTCGGTCTTCAAACACGGTCCCATGGTCATAGAAACCAAAGCCCTGATGCCAACACCAGCAGCACAGCCAGTTGTTAACTTGGAAAATCCGTCTACTCCTCCTCCCTCCCCTTCCCCTTACAGGCAGCATTGAGGAGAGAACGACCTGGGCTCCCAGACCCTGGACCACCATTCCCAGAGCCCTGAAGTCCTGCCTGTTTGATGGTTTCCAGTTTGCCCTTTGTGTCATTAGCTCCCACGTGGAAGAGCAGCAGAGAGCAATAGTCCGGTGCACGGCCAAGCCTTGGCAGTCTTTCCATGACTTCTCTTAGTGGAGCCCCTGGCACGCAGCAAACCTCTCTGGACAAGAGGTCAGGTGGGCAGATAGGTGCCTCTGTCCCCTGCAGCAGGGAGTCGCCCACAACAATCACTCGCCGCTTCTTCTGGGTGTTCCTGCACGGCACAGGGTCTGCCAGGCCAGTTGCCTCCCTTGGAGCCATGCCCAGCTCCTCCTCGGCTTGGAGGGCGCTAAACTTGTTCTTCTAGGGCAAGTCACAAGAAGTGACCAATTTCCAGCCTCCTTCTACAATGTTACAATGTACCATTTCACACGGTGCTGAGCCCTCTGACAACTCCGCTGCAGTGCGGGGTGGGGACTCCTGCAGCTGCACAGTCTCCAGGAATACCCTGTCACTCTCCTGCTCATCCTCTCGGATGCTACACAGCCTACTGACTTCCTCCCGTAACTCCTTTATCTGGCGATACAACTGGTCAACCACCGCACACCTTCTGCAGGAGAGCTGACTGTCAGCCCAGGCCCCACAGAGAGGCCCCAGGCACTCCCTGCAGCCTGACACCTGCAGAGCTGCATCTGCTGTCTGAGGGTCTGTCTGGGTTGCAGCTTCAGACACAGGTGATGCAGCACCTCCAGCAGCCACTGGGGAACGTGCTCTGTGGCATGTCATGACCATACCTGGGGAAGCACACACTACTATGAGAAATGAAGGTGCCTTCTTTGCCTTCTGGCACCCTTCTGCACAAACTGCTGCTTCTGTTGGGAGCTGGGCTCTAGGCCTGGCTCTTATACAGGCCTTTGCCTAGCAGTGACTCACAAGGGTGCTTGACCCACCCAATCAGGAGCCACCTGAATCAAAAGCCCCAACTCCCTCTGACCAGGGCAACCCAGAGAGCTCGTGAGCAGCCACACCTAGCTAGAACTTGCCAGGAGAAGTTAAGTCAAGGCCCCCTGCAATAGTCCTTGCCTAGCTCTCCTTTTCTGAGAGTACTTGCTAGCAGCAAGTACTGTCTAGTTCCTCGGGGGTCCTGGTATGCCCTTTTTTGTGAAAGAAAAATGATTTTCTTGCTGCTCGAATAAAATTTAATGGTAAATATCATCAGCTAATACCACAGTACAGTAAACTTTAATGGAGAATTTCTATCTGGCAATTGAATAGAAATCTACTTTTTACCGAATACAAAAACAGCATTCAGAAAACGTTTTTATGTGCCTTTTTAAAGTGCTTAAAAATATACCACTGTGCTTATAAGCATCATAAATAGAAATTTGTTCATATTCATTGTCATAGTGTCAAACTATGATCTCTGCTCTTAAAAATTTTTCCTTTGTTAAATATTTCCTATAATATCTTCATGACAACTCACTTAATCTTTGAAACTCATAATACTATATTAAAAAGGAGATGCAGTTTATTGGTTTAAATTTAAAAGAAAAATGATCAAACTTTCACTTTTCTAGTGAAGACTGGGATTTAGGTCTTCTTTTTTTATTCTTTCCTGGGGTTTTTAAATACCCTTTAATATAATTTGAAGTATCACGTGAATTTATTGGATCCTGGCCAGATTATTCAAATATAGCCTTTTTGAAAATAAATACTGTTAGAAACACTGAGCAAACAGCTATGATAATAGCCATAACCTGTGGTCGTATTCAAGTTAGCTGGATTCTAATTCTACAAATGGTGGAGAAGACAATAAGATACATGACAGCTTTGTCCAGAGACATTTTCAGTCATTACATGATTTTGTTGGAATTTGAGTGAATAGATTATTGCTGAATAGATTGTGTAATGGACATAAATATATGTTGAAGAATTGTCTTTAGAGTATGAATGAAGACGGTTTATTTTCATGCATTAAAACAGTAAGTACATCAAGATGACAATACTTTAGATCATAGTTAAAGGTTTCAAAGTGTTAGAGAACCATTTCCATGCAGGGTACCTCAAAGCAAATCTCTATAACTGAAAAAAATAAGAGACATTCAATTCTCATTTATTTTATAAACTAACATTGGGCTTTCTTTTTCTTATCACCTCTTAAATATCCTTCTATTCCTTTTATCATTGTTCTTATAAAGAAATTGTAAAGAGAGAGCAGAAGAAACCAATATAGCAAAGTTTACTGGCCTAAGGGCTAGGTCCGAGAAAGAACGTAGGAGCCTAAATGCTTTCTGAAATGGAATCAAGCATCATGACTTGGATGTGTAAGCTAGAAGGTGAGTTAATGCCTTTGGAATAATAAATCAGAACCATTCAGATGCTGAGATAACAGCACTTCCAGCTACTTAAGCACAGAATCTCTAACTTATACTGGGGTAGGCTGTTCTGTTTAGTTAGAAGCCAGATAGCCTGAAATCTCTTTGGGAATGGTTAGCTCATAAGTTTGTTCCTTTCCCTTTCCCTTTCCCTTTCCCATTCCCTTTCCCTTTCCCTTTCCCTTTCCCCTTCCCCTTCCCTTTCCTTCTTTTTCCTTTCCTTTTTTTTGTTTTTGTTTTTGTTTCCTCTAAGTGGCCCAGGGCTGATTCTTCTCTCTGTAGTTCAGAATCTGGTCACTAGGGCTCTCCTCCAACAGACAGCAGAAATATGTTTAAATTCTTCAGTATAAAGAGAAAAAAGAACTTTAGTTTCCTGCTTCTGAGCAGGTTCTCCGCCAGGAGGTTACCATTCAGAAGGCATTAACATCAGTAGCAACATCTCCACCCTCATTAGACTTAAATTTCAAAGGAGGACCAAGTCAGAAAACAAACAAACAAGCAAAAAGAAAGCAAAATAAAAATGGAAAAAGATCTGTATATGCTCATTTCAGGCCTTGCCTCACAGTTTGACACAGATGTACCTAGCTCTAAAGGGATAGCTCTAAAGAGGTAACTGAATACACAGTAAGGAAAGATATTCAGGCACAATCTCCTTTGGAATTTTCTCTTCTCTGGTTTTGTGACATTGAGTTATTTTTTTTTTTTTGGTGACATTTGATTGTTGTGAGTTTCTATGTCAGCACCTACTGCTGACATACTGCTTATCGGGCACTGAAGTGTCCAGGGCCTCAGATGTGCACTGAGCAGCAGTTAAGTCATCTAAATGACTATACACTTCTCATTACAGCACTCCACCATCCTCTGGCTTCTTATTCTCAGTCCTTCTCTTCTGGCTCATGCTATGCCTGCAAAAATCTTCGGACAGCCCTAACCTGGATCGCAGGAAAGGGTCAGGGGAGAGAATGAAGACACTGATCTGGCTGAAAATTTGAATCAACATATATGGGTATTTTTAACCAAATTAGGTTCCAGGAGGTAATTTTCTCTGAAACTGCACAAATATGTAAGTAGGCATAAGAATGAGCACAAGAGGCTAGACAACCTGGTTCTGCTTACACTGCCATCACTTTTGAAAAGATGCTTAAGAAGCTAAAATGTAAATTACATTTTGAGTACCATGCCTGAGGCTTTCCACATAACTTTATATATAATAATAGATACTCTCTCTTTCTTGGAGTATGTCCCAAGCTTCTTTTTGGATTGATCCTATTGTCCTCATTTTTTATCTACTTTTTGAATTTTTAACCTTTTAGGATAGTTTTCCATATTACTTTTTTTTTTTTTTTGGCGGCACAATGGATGGCAGATTTTTATAGTAAGTTGATTTATTTATTAGGGTGAGGGAAAAGAGAAAAATATTATTTTCCCATCATACAATTCTTTCTATTTTTTTTAAATAGTCCTCTGAGTAAAACAGCCCAGAGTTGCAAAATGAAAATTGGTGAGAGTTCTCACTGAAATATAGCCTTTTACTTGTTCTAGAGGAAAACAGTTTATAAAACATTGGAAGCACTATTCCTCAGAATAAATAACATCATTCTCAAATTTACAAGCTATCTTTTTAAGTAGACTAATTTTTTAAAAGGATATTATATCCTGAAGTTAATAAAAATAGATCCTTTAGGTATTTCTAAAGTAGCTTCCTTTCTGAAAGTTCAGTTCTTTGTAAGTCAAAGAACTGCTAAATAACAGGTTTCTAGTGTTTGAAGCTTTCCAGAAACAGAAGTAAACCTACAGGAACTAGCCACAGAAACTGGCATAGTGGGGAGATGGAGGAAACACAATTCCACTAATTGAACTGATTTACTGAAGGAAATTTTACGTGGGTTGAGATCAGATGGTAAATTACCTGTCTCTTTTCAGTCTACATTTATTCTTACCACCATAAGATAGCATTCATTTGAGTCATCATTAGACCTCTATATTGCATGTGCTACCTCTATACTAATTTGTAGCCTGGTTTTATAGTCAAGGAAGTAAAACTGACACTTTTAAATTACATTTCATTTTACTTTATGGCAGATATCTAAATCTAAATCTCTGAACTGCTCTCTAGAACATCTGCTTCTCTCTGCTAAGTTGAAAGGGGATCTAGTCGAGACTAAGGGCAGATGTCCACACGAGAGCTGAAACTAGGTCTTGTTCTGTCAGCTAATGTCTCTACCTTTTTTTACTCACCAAGCACTTTTCTTTCGTTTCCCAAGATGAGGTAATTTGAAATCACATGATTCAAACTGAGATAACCTGAAACAAGGTAAAACTCAATTTTGGAGTCTTGCAAAAGTTTGAGCTCCACTGTAGAGGCATTCTAGGATAAACTACATACTTAAACAGGGGAGTGTTTAATGATCTTTCAAACTAGCCTTAGGAAGGATATTAAGTTAATTAACTGTCAGCTAATTTGGTAATCGGTTATCTTTAGGAAAATTAGCCTATTTTACACAAGTCTTGATCACATCTCCTTATCGGCAGAAGAATGTATCGAATGACTTTCATTTTCCAGCCTTTAAATTTTCAATAATAGGAATATGGCATAGCTGATGCACAGCAGTCACCTGCACAGACCTCTCAAAAGTCTTTTAACAGCCAGCTAGGGGTATGTTTAAACTGCACACTATAGGTTTTTTTTATTCAGTTGACTTTAAAACCCGTGGCTCAGGCACCGCTCTCAGTCCGGCCCATGGTAGAGTGGTGCAGCGTTATTCACAGTCATGTTTTTCTAGCCATTTAAGCAAAATTTGACTTTGGGTGAGTGAGAACAGGTTTTAAACAGTAGCGTGAGAAGGGCTCAGCTAAGTTACAAAGTTGCTGAAGGAAAATAGTGAAACTCAGAGGGTGATGATCTGCGTCACGGAAAAGGATGGGGGTAGGAAGACAATGTGCAAGTGAAATGTTGCAAAGGGCAACATTTGGGCAGAGGCAGGAGACCTTCTTTCTCATACTGTTAGCCCCTTCTCTCCCTTCCCATGTGGGAAGGGAAAGAGTGTGAAGATTATGGATTTTAAGTTAGAACTATGATATCAGCATGGTATTCACATTTGCCATATGGTTACGATTGTGGTGCAGATGGGGATCAGGGCAGCGCTTGCATGCATACCCTGTGCACTTAATCATCAGTTCCCTGGGTGGTTAAGAAACAGCTTTGAGACAACAGGTCGCCTGAAAACACATGATTGACTAAGTCCTAGCTAGCTTCATAGGAAAGCGTTTGACTAATTGTTACAAGAGCTCTTCAGGTGGGAATTTCAGTCAGTTCTGGTGATTCCTCAGGCAGTTCCTGCTGTGCAAAGACTAATTGATAGACACTCCCTATATATTCAAATGTGTTGATTTATATCCTGGATAGAGAATCTGACAGTCCAAGGAATTTCTGCAGACTATTCCTCATGCAGAACTGGCTAAACAGTGCACAGATGAAACACTTGTAAATGGTAGAAGCTGTTATCTGCAGATGCATGAATGGTCACATAGGACAGTCTTTTATAATATTTAAGATATGTTAGTTAGGCTATGGAGTAGTTAAGATATGTTTTGTATGTGGTTTAAGCTTGGCAACAGCAATAGGTCATTCATAAGCTGGAGTAGTCACACAGGACCACAGGAGAGCTGGTCACCATAACAGCAGTTCAGGGAGTCTCACATGATCTAGCTGAAGATATCTTTGCAAGGATATTTGCAGCAGAGGCTCCCATCACCACCAAGACAGTGAATGACCACTCTGCTTGAGAGATTTGATTCACCACCGGAGTGTTACCTTATGCCAAAGATACCAGTAAATTAGTATTCTAATAAACACTCTGTCCATGTGTTTCTGTGCAACACCACATCATCCTTTTAAAATTATCAACATCAGATAAAAAAACCTGCAGTGTTTTCTCCTGCCTCTGCCCAAGTCCCACCTTGCAGTGAGTGAACAGTAGGCATAGCTTCACTGATAGGGAATGATTTTAGTATGGCCATGGCAGTGTCTGCCTCACAAAACTATTCTTCTGTTCCTGTCATGTAACCCTTAGCTCCTAGCTCTGCTTACAGCATTGCATGCTCTACCACTGTCAGCCACATCTCTCCAACCCATGTCCCCATCATACTATCACAACTTTACTCCAAATCCCCACCACCATCTACGGTCCGCACTGGCTGTAATGACACTAGATTATAGTGTATCAAAGCCTCTCAAAAAAGATTTTACTCCCTTCGGTCATCTTTTCTGAATTCACCCTTAAACTCATACTGCACTGTGATTACATAGCATGGTTTGACTCTAGAATATGAAGATGAAGGCAAAACGTATTTTGGCCAATGTAACAGACATTGAATGCTTTCCTAAAATTGCTATTATGGAATATGAATACAGACTTGCTGTTTAGTCAGCTCTTACTGCTTGAGAACCACTGAATATGAATGAAAAATCATTGGCAGGAGCTGCGTTTGGAGTTGTTTGTCTGTGGCAACCCTTCACATCCTTATTATGGAGCAGGCACCTAATCTGCTTAGCCTGATCCACACTGTAAATTCACTGCTTGATTGAATTCTGTTTTCAGTGTTGATGATATCCCCGGGATCATGAACATTATAAGACAGCTGCCAAGAACTGATCAGCTACATGGTGAGATGAGAACAGTGAACGTTAGAACAAGAAAAGATATGTAAATTAGTGATATGATACCTCAGAAAACAGAGGGGAAATAAGCTTTGATGAATGAGTGATTCAGGTCAAGAGAACTTCAGGTTTGGAGGCAGCTATTGTGCTAACCCATTCTTCTACTACTGTTTTATTTGAATTCAGGCAATCTATGATATGTGTCTGGTTACAGCACAGGATTTCTAAGCCTAGACAGGCAAATAACTGTTTCACATGATCAGAGTTTCAATAGCAGCTGGTCTCTGAGGTGTATCAAAGATAAATTAGAAAAGCTGATTGTTTTTTTCCCCATTATGTGTGAAGATCCTGCATTAAAAAATTATTAACTTACAAAATACTTCAATCCTGCTGACACAAAGGGAATTTAAAAGTGGGGAGAAAGTTCCAATGTTTATTGTTATTTTATTTTTTCTCTTCTTTCAATTGTATTTCTTACATATTTCATTTTATTAAATGGAATAACACTTTGTGATAAATTATTAAACTGAACAATTTTAACTTAGGCTGTTCATAGCCACAGAAGAAACAGCAAGTGATATTTTTCCATCTTTTATCTTATTAGTCTAATCAAGCCACAAGTTATTTTTTGATCACCAGCTCTCTAATGTGACTAGTTTACTACTACGCTGCTTTCTAGATTTAACTATATTCCACTCTAGTGGTTGCAATAAATCATGAGGAAAATGATGAGTTTGAGCTTCAGGAAATAGCAGAAAAAAGATCCTGTCTTGCTCTATGATCTCAAGAAATAAGTGATCCTTGTGAATTCTACTCATGGAGCTGAGTTGCAATGCTGAACTTTGCAAAAATTAAGCCGTTTTGTAGAATACAGAACAAGTCAGGCAACCCCTCAGTTCCCAGAGAGACCGAAAGGTGCAGAAGAGCCAGATACAATGGCTTTCCTGTAATTTAGTCTTCAAAATTTTCTTGTTAGCTGTTTCCAAAATTCCTTACTGGAAAAATAAATGTTAGACCTTGGTTCAACAACCTGAAGCTCTTGAAGGCAATAGCCCATGGGGAATTATTACTTTCTTTTTAAAGTATAGGAAATTAATAGTGAGTAAAGTCCTGAATGGATGGTATACGTTACAATGAAGGACCTGTCATGCTCTTTCTTGTTTAGAAAGCCAAAATGAAAAAAAAAAACAAAAACAGAGTGTAGAATATTTGCAGTTATAAATATTTGCTTCTAACTTTCATCTCACTTAAAGCTTCGGTAGACAAACAAGCGACTCAAGAGCATGTGTTTTTAGCAAATAGTAAACAAGTTAGGAAATCATTATTAGTCCATCTCAGCTTATCTGGCTAAATTTATTTCTCTTAATTATGTTATCTTACTTGAATAAACCTTTTTCATAGCACAGTACTGTTCTTCAAGTTGCCTATGATAAATAACTAAGCTCCTCTATATAAGGCATGGATTTTTTGTCAGAAGAATATCTGGTGATCATTTCCATTAGTGTATTAACAAAGAATTTCAGAGACTTTATTCATTTTGCACACCTATCATGAAATGTTTCACTAAATTTGTCTCACTTCTGCATCTATTTCTGAGTAGTGTGAAGCACTTTAGCTCTTGAGTTTATGATTTGTGTCAGTTATCTTATTTTGCATCATATTGAATAAATGCCAGATTAGGTAAGGTCACTTTAGAAAGTATACAACAGCATTGTGTTATAAAATTGCACAAGCCGATCATCGATAACTGCATTTTTCTCTTCACTTTACCAGGAACTAGACTGTTTGGGCCTCAGATCTGCAGTTTGCTGATTTAGCAATGCTGGTACTATATATTAGTGTCAGTGATGTGAACTTTAATATTGTAATTTCCTACTGTTTTATTTTTGTCTTCCTTCCTCTTCTGAGAATTATTTATTTTTAAGATGAGGAAAATGTAACAGCATCATTCTTTCATTCATGTATCATTTTAATTGATGCTCAGGAACTGTCTGTTAGTATGCATAGAGTGGGAGTTGATTAAAGCATATTAGCTCCAAGAAAAAATCTATTTTTGATTTGAATTTTCCACAGGTGAAATAGGATAGTCATTCTTGCATATATATATAAAAATCAAGTTTCCAAATCAATCCAGTAATTGTTCTTATCTAGACTTTTTCTTTTGTTTTGCTAAATTTATTGTACTAACTTGACAGTGATGCCTCAATAGATTAGAACACAATATTACTGTTCTTTTCTTGGAATCTATTCACACAGATAGGATAAAAAAGAGAAGTGAAAAATTCCCTTCTTTTGTATGTTTTTTATTTCTCTCAGTCTTTTATCGAGATTCCTTTTCACTTAACCCATATGTAGAGAACATAGAGCCTGGGGAAAGCACGCAGCATGCAACTGCATTCATAGTTGGCTGAAATCTCATTGTTTTTATCATAATTTGTTGGATAGCCCTGTACTGTAAATTTATATGAGGCTTTCTGTAGGTCCTTCATGCTTTTTGTACAAATTTTGACGGTATTTCTAAAAGCAGAGTCTAGGACCATTTTCTTTTCCCAAGGCCGAGTGGCATAGACTAACTGTATCCATTTTATATGATAGCTGGTGACAAATTATATCTATTCTCCTCACGATACCTCTGCGGTCCTAAATATTTTTATTGTTTTGGATAACTTTTGCCATTCTGAGTGTGCTTTTTTTATTCAGCTAAAAGTGTCTGAAATAAAGTTAGGACTGCATTGCAGCCCATCAGAGTGGTGCTACCCAACCACGCAGCTAAGGGTTCCGTTGTACATCCTGAGGAAAAGTATGAAAGGCCTGTGGGATTTTGAGGATGCTAAGATGACCAGAATATAGTGAAGAAATGCCTAGGGCAGAGGGCGCTACACACTTGACATGTTTGTCCATGATGTCTTTTGATGACCTGGACTGAAAAAACTAAGTAATTATGCTAGGAGTAAATCTATAGACATGATCATGTGATCTAGCTTGCTTTCTAGACCTGTTTTGTCTAGAAGTACAGGTTTACCCTGAAATCTATTGACAGATATTTAATTAACACATGCTAATTATCTTTCTTAAATGAACATCTTTTAAAAACGCACATTAGATTATTTTGAAATAGATACTTGAAGGATTCATCTTTCACTGGATAATAACATGACTCTACCACTTTTCATTGCCCTGTCCCTGTTATATCAAACATCATACAGGTATATGGAAAAAAAAATAAATTAAACTTTTTAATGGACTTTTAAGTTATTCTTATAGAATCTAAGTTAATCTGATTAGTGCAGCTCATCACTTTACTGACATCTTCTCAGATTTTTGTAGGTTACTAAATGGCCACAAAACATGGAAAGGTTCAATAGCCAAAGCATGGATATTAATAACCTATCCGACCCGCCTGACTTCTCACAATATGCACAGTTCTGGTATTGTATATATTATTGCCTCATATACGAAAATGCTTAAGTTTGTTTGAGTCATAGAACTGTAAAATATAGGCTAGAGAGAGATCCAGAAAAGAAAGTATAATCCTGCCAAAAGCAGGATACACTCTAGTTACAAAATTCTTATTAGAAGTTTGTCTAAGCCATTCTGAAAAATCTACCAGAGCATACAGGCCAGTATTGAAATATACTCATTATAAAAAAGTTGTTTTTCTCGGTGCCTAACTTAAATCTCCTTTTGTGCTCATTATTTCCATAGTTCTGTCTTTATTGGGTACGAAAACCAGGTCATTTTCTTTTGTAGTTCAGCCCTCAGTTTTGTATTTGAAAGAATGTTTCCATGTCAACCCTTCATTTTCTGCATTTTAGACTAAAGAACCAGAGTCTTTTTAATTATCCTTATGATTTTTCTAGCCTCCTGGTAATTCTCATTCTCTCCTCTAAGCTCTTCTTACTCGATTTATATATATTTTTTGTGAATTGCATGGCCCAGGACACACTAATCCAGCTGAGCTGTGTCAATATTAAGCAGAGAAGACTGACTTATCTGCTTTATAGACACCTTATCAGGCACCTTGGTAGGATACTTGCCTTTCACTTTTCCATTTTTCATTTTTTTCTTTTTTCAATAGAGTAAGATTGTTGATGACTAATGTTTAGTGTGTACTCCTCAGATACTTGTCTACAGTTCTATTACTAATTTATACTACTTATTCATAATGTATTATTTCAATGGATATGCAGTTCTTTCCTAAGTGCAGTTTTACTCATTCTACAGATCTCATCCTACTTTTCCAGTTCTTTTTCCCATTCATTAGGATTCCTCTGAGTTCTTAATCTTCCAACAGCGTAGCAATTTCTTTCATCTTAATATCATCTGAAAATTTAATAAATATACTATTTCCTTCATGATACAGCTCACCAATGAAAACATTCTATGGTCTTGGATACAGGGATGCTTTCAATGTGCTAGTAAAACAGTGGTACGATTATCTTTTTGCAGCCAGATTTACACTGATGTTACAGCAGCTTGCTTAGTCCATATTTTTGAAACTTGATTAAGAGAATGTCGTGTGAGACAGCATCAAAAACCCCAGTGGAGTCAAGATATAACATCTTTTTCTATCTGGCCACAACGTCTATTCCTATGTTGTGGAAGGAAATTAGATTGGCTTGACATAATTAGTTGTTGACAAATTCATGGTGGCTGTAGGTGATATATACCCTTGTGTGGGACATTACCATAAAATAAGAAGAAATGATAAATATATAGCAAAAATAGCCATCTTGATTTGTATGTTTTCTTTTTCTTCTTGTAAGCTTAAGCAAAGCATTGACTTTCAGCCTTCTTAGTCTCTCTGAACCCTGTGCATATTTTCTTTGTCCAGCTGGTATACACATTGTCAGTTTCAAAACAGCTACTTGGAAAAACTTCTTGATTTTAGGCTGGGTCAATATAGCCTTTAAAATGAACAACTCCTATTTCCCATTGGTTATTTGCATCTGGTGCTACTGGGAGAAATTACATGAATTGGTTCCATAGGCAGACCAATTCCCAAAGAGTCATAAATTGGCCATATAGGGAATAGATTCCTCTACCACTGAAAATGAAATTTAAGACTTTAATGACTTTGCCATGACCAACTGAGGCAGCCTGCAGAGATGCAATTCAAGTTACTCATTACAAGAATATCTGCATCTGGAAATCTTGGAGATCGATGAACATTTCAGAAGTATTTCCCATAGACAATTCATATTTAAGTTAAGCTGCTTAAGCAGATATAGGGCTACTTCAGCTCTGAGGCCTTTACTTTACATTGCATAAAAATTTTTCAGGAACACACTGTATAAGACAAATAAACGATATAAGAAACCAGAGAGGGGAAGTCTTGTATATATTTAAAATATTTCAAACAAACAAAAAAAAACACCTTCTATGTTATGAGGATATGAATAAATATAGAAATATATTTAAATGTATATTTAAACATATTTAAACTGCTATATCAATACACCAGTAAATATTTTCTTTGCTAACACATAGCAACAGTAAAAGTAGTTTTTATGATTAAAATTTTGATGCAGGTAAGTACTTTTTAGCTTTTGCTAAAAACTGTTACAGAATCAAGAACTCATTACTTTCTTTATTCATCTCATTACTTTCTTTATTCATCTTATGAGCAATGACAAGTAAAGCAAAAGGGGCAGAACACTGAAATTTTGAGTTAAACTATGAAAGTATATAGTTAATTTAAATTCATCACAAGCATAACATTTATCAGTCTTTGATGACATAATTCTTATTTTTGTATGTACACTGTGCATTAAAGATTAGAAGTTACATTCTTTTAATCTATTTGAGAAATGGAATGCCATCACATAAATAAATATTTTATAAGAATATATGAAGAAAAAGAGATCAGCTAATGTGATGGAGTAAAAAGCACTACATCAATTAATTGTTTTAATAAAGAATGTTTTGACTATAAGATTTTGGACAAATAACATCATAGAATCACAGAATCATGGAATAGCCAAGGTTGGAAGGGACTTCTGGAGATCATCCTCCCTGCTCAACCAGAGCCATGTAGAGTAGGTTGCATAGGATCCCAACCAGGCAAGTTTTGAATATCTCCAGGAAAAGAGACGCCACAACCTCTCTGAGCAACCTGTGCCACTGCTCAGTTACCCTCACAGTAAAGGAGTCTTTCCTCATGTTCAGACGGAACTTTCTGTGTTTCAGTTGCAGCCTGTTGCCTCTTATCTGGTCGCTGGGCACCACGGAGAAGAGTCTGGCCCCATCCTCTCTACACCTAGCCTTCAGATACTTCTACACATTGATGAGATCGCCTCTTAGTCTTCTCTTCTTCAGGTTAAACAGGCCCAGCTCTCTGCCCCAGCTCTCCAGCCTGTCCGGGTCCCTCTGAAGGGCAGCACAGCCTTCTGGGGTGTCAGCCCCTCCTCCCAGTTTCGTATCATCAGCAAACTTGCTGAGGGTGCACACTGTCCCTTCATCCAGGTCATCAATGAATACGTTGAACAAGACTGGATCCAGGACTGACCCCTGGGGGGCACCGCTAGCTACAGGTTGGAGGTTACAGGCCTCCAGCTAGGCTCTGTGCCACTGACCACAACCCTCTGAGCTCGGCCATCCAGCCAGTTCTCCATCCACCTCACCTCACTGTCCACTCAGCCAGCCCACACTTCCTGAGTTTACCTGTGAGGATGTGATGGGAGACAGTGTCAAAAGCCTGGCTGAAGTCCAGGCAGACAACACCCACTGCTCTGCCCTCATCTCCCCAGCCAGTCATTCCATCAGAGAAGGCTGTCAGATTGCTCAAGCATGATTTCCCTTTGGTGAAGCCGTGCTGACACCTCCTGATCACCTTCTTGTCCTCCAGATGCTTAGTGAGGACCTCCAGGGGAGGAGCTGTTCCATCAGCTTTGCAGGCTGACAGGCCTGGAGTTCCCTGGCTCCTCCTTCTGGCCCTTTGGGAAGACTGCAGTCACACTGGCTTCCTTCCAGTCCTCACACACCTCTCCTGTTCTCCAGGACCTTTCCAAGACAATGGAGAGTGGCCTAGCAATAACATCCGCCAGCTCCCTCGGCACTCGTGGGTGTATCCCTTCGGGGCCCACGGGTTTGTGGGTGTCAGGTTTGGACAAATGATCTCTCTCCCGATCCTTCTCCACCAAGGGAGAGTCTTCCTTTCTCCAGACTTCCTCTCTTGTCTCCAAGGCCTGGAATTCCTGAGGACTGGGCTTAGCAGTGAAGACTGAAGCAAAGCCAGCATTCAATAACTCTGCCTTTTCTCTATCCTTTGTTACCAGGGCACCCACCCCGTTCAACAGCAGGCCCACGTTTTCCCTAGTCTCCCTTTTGCTATTGAGGTACTGGAAGAAGCCCTTCTTGCTGTCCTTGGCAGCCCTTGCCAGATTTAATTCCAAATGGGCCGTAGCCTTCCTTGCTGCATCCCTGCCAACTCTGACAACGTCCTCGTGTTCCTCCCAAGTGGCCTATCCTCTTTCCCACATTCTGTAGACTTCCTCCTTCTGCTGGAGTTTTGCCAGGAGTTCCTTGCTCAGCCATGCAGGTCTCCTGCCCACTTTGCTCGACTTCTTCCTCAGAGGGATGCACTGATCTTGAGCCTGGAGGAGGTGATGCTTGAATATTAACAAGCTCTCTTGGATCTCCCTTCCTTCTAGGGCCCTACCCCATGCGATTCCCCTAAGTAGGTCCCTGAAGAGGCCAAAGTTAGCTCTCCTCAAGTCCAGGGTTGCGATCCTGCTTCTTGCCCTGCTCCCTCCTCGCAGGATCCTGAACTCCACCATCTCACGGTCACTGCAGCCAAGGCTTCCCCCAACCTTCACATCTCCAACCAGACCTTCTTTCTTTGTTAGTACCAACTCTACGAGCACACCTCTCCTTGTTGGCGTCTCCACCACCTGGGTCAAGAAGTTATCATCAGTGCTCTGCAGGAACCTCCTCGACTGCTTGGGCCTAGGATGAATCATTTCCTAGAACTGCTTGCTTCTTTCCTCAGAATAGGAGGGAATGGGAATGAATCAATGGGAACTAGACAGGTAGACAGATGTGCATGTGCAAATATATGTATCTGTTCAGATGGATCTTCCGTAAACATTATGACAAACAACTAAGGTATATAATGTCCCAGTCATGTGTACTGGAAGACAGAACAATGACTTAATGTTCCCCCTTTGGTTCTTAACCCAGAACTAATGCATGCTCCAGCTGTGCAGAGACAGGGAGGGCTGCATAGGCCTTTGGTCTCTTCTGCGTCACCCTTCCCAGCTAACCTGGGCTTGGTACACTCAGTTTTTTAGAGTTTTAGAGCATACAGCAAATTCCATATGAAAGGAAAGGTTAGTGACTACCTTTGTTTGATTATCTATGCCAACTTGGAGTGTACGCTTTTATTTCTTAGGCTGTCAGACAAAATCTTTCCAAAACGTAAATGAAATCTCAGTATATTCCCAACTAACTTACCTGAATGTGAGCAAGTGTTATTAAAGAACAAGATAAGTCAATGATGCCCATCTTTTCCTAGCTCAAACCGAGCAAAGCTCAATTACTAATGCATTATGAGCAACATAATATTTTCTCGTCCTTACTGATGAACTTTCAATTTTTTGGTTGTTTTTGTGGCTATTTACAGTGTTTGAAGATTTTGTGGATTACAGCATGGGATCAGAGTGTTACTCTGTAACATACTCTGTTGCTCATTGACTGTACCTCTGACTTTTATGACTGTTAATTAGTTGTTATATGTGAACCACTTCATATTAAAGCTTACTTTTGCTCTTCATTTCCTCATTTGAGCTTCTCTGGAGTAATTATCCTGAGATAATTTTTACTGTGCTTGGGTCTTCTCACATATTAACATCATCAATCATTAAGAACGTTAAAAGTTACTGTGCTTCTCCTTAATAAAAGCTAAATTATAAATGTGGACAAAGATACACCTAGGTAATTTTAAAGCAAAGATAGTAAAATAAAGTCACTGGAGAATTTTAAAAGTCAGATTAGTCATTGAGATGTGAATATTTGTATAAATCTGGGGAAAAAATTGTAAATGAGATTTATATAACTGGTCAGAAACGGAACATAAATATTCAGCATAATATTTGTTCTGATGAGATTGATTTTAATACTTATTTTCTTTATAAGAGAGCTTTCTGAAAACATTTATTTTAAAGATGAAATGGAGATTGATGACAGCATAGAAGTCTCATCAGGGTAATTTTTACACTGAAATTATTTGCATCTCAATAGTATAAGGACTATTTTCATAACATTTTTTCTAATTGAAAGATAAACAGAAAAACAATTATAGGATCTGAGCAGTTATACTGCACACTGACCCATCAAATTATGGAAAACAGACACTCTGTGCCAGCAGCTGCACTTGTTGTTTGAAGTGACAACATTTTAGATAGCACTAATCATTTACAAAAGTTTAGTAAAACCTATTATCAGAAGGTAAACTGATTTTGCCAGGTGTGCTGTACAAGTTGCAGAGTTTGAGAAATAGGTATTGTCCACAGGTAAAAATGAATCTGGGGCAATGGGAATTCATGGAAGGGAATCAAATTTTCAGTGAATGAAGACAGCAGTGATACTGGAAAGAAGGTACTGAAAAGAGTAGCGTAGGCCAGTCCATTCTGCAGATTGAAGATGTTAATACAAGCTGCTCTGACATGCTGTGGGCTCTGAGCTCTCTCTCAGCACTCTGAGAGACAAATCTGCAGTGGAAGCTTTCCACTCAGTGCAAGCCCGGTTAGTTCTTAAGCCTCACGTACTCATGACAGCTTAACATACAGTATGAATGTGGGTGCTCTCACAAGACCTAGGGCTAACATGGACTCTTCCATTGACAGCTGGTTACCTGGACTCACTCCAGTACGTCCATGTCTGTCTCGTATTGAGTCATAGCAAAATTTTTCCATTTTCATCAAGCAAATAGTTGTGGAAGAAAAATATGACAGTGCAAAGAGTGCAGCTGCCAAAAGTGATGGGTGTAGCAAAGCAAAGACTGTTATTGGCTTGTAGCAATATCGTGGCAGCAGGACCACAGCTATACTAAGATATTGACAGCAACTGACAGTGTCTAGGCAGATTTGGTGATCCACAGTAAAAAAGGGGAAAAATTTCTGGTATGTTTGAAACACTTATGTTGTTTCTGTACACATTCATTATTATAGACACAAATCCATCATTTATTTAGCAAGCATCAAGACAAGCAGAAAGAGAAAATCCTACTTAGTCAGAAAATGACGTTTAGTTCACAATGTGAAGGAAACTTTGTTACTGGTTTCTTCTTATTTATTTATTTCTTACTGAAATTGATCTTTGCTCAAAGACTGTGATTTAAAACACCTTACAGACATTTTATCTGCAATGAAATTATTTAAAGTGTCCACAGCACTGATAAAATTTATTAACTTGCACCCACTTTTGCCTCTTACTACCTTAAACTACAGGTGGTAGAGCCATAACAATGACATTCAACATGAAACAGAGTTGATTTGCATAAATCTCTGACCTTAGCATTCTCTGATGCTGTGGACTTCAAGGAGAAATGAAAATAATGGATGGATCAACAACTTCTGGCGTGCAATCCAGTAGCATGTACAGATTAATAATCAGAAAAGGTAGTGAGACTGAATAGCTAAGGGAACTAAAACTCCACACAAAATCTACCTCAGCCTTCCATAGAAAAACATACCATGCATTTATCCTCAGATGAGGACTATCACATATTTCAAAGAGGCTTTTTGTTTGATTGTTTCTTTTTTGGTTTTTGTTTAAGTCCTATTTTTGATTGGAGAAGTCAGCCAACATAACGGTAGATATATTTCTGTCATCCAAAGCCTTGGCAGAGTTACACATTCAAAAGAATATCTTTAAAAACTCACACAAGAAAGGGACCTGCTGCTTTTGAAGGCTTTTTTAAATATAGATCATATTCACTCATGACTGTTAAGGACAAACATGGAGCAAGCTTATTGTCTTGGCATTTATTCTGTAGGGGAACAGGCACAAAAATAAGTTAATAGGATTTCCTTGGGCCTTTTAGTAAGTATCTGCTAGAAAAGGAGGAATAATCTTTGGCCACATGCCACAGTTAAGACAATAAATCTTTTCTACCCTTACTTTACTTACCTATTTTATGATGGTTCAACCAGGTTTCCTGGGTCCATGTCTGGTAGTGTGTAAAAAATGTAAATGTGTGTAAAAAAAAAAAAAAAAAAACCTAACTTTCTTAAAGATATAAAATTGTCAGATTAGTATACCAAACCTGGAAAATATGAGAAATATGGACAATCTGCACAGAAATAGTATTTGAACATTTGGAAAAGCTCCAGCCACATGGAGTTATGAATAAGTTCATTTATTGGCCAGTAGGGATATTTCAAATTAAATCAATATTCTATAAAAATTAAAATGTTTGGGATGCATCTTTAACAAGGTACATATAGCATTTTAGCAGTTCTCTGTAAAATATTGATCACTGGCCAATCTTCTCATGATGTAAATGGTATAGCTCCCTTGAAGAGGAAAGTTTGGTATTATTTGTAACAATTTGCCCCAGAAGTTATTTCTAGACTTCCTTTGGCTAATTCTGATCTAACCTATATGTTTTTTACAGTGCTCAGAGAGCTTACACAGAACTTCCAATAGAATATGTGAGCTCAGAGTTAGGTCTATTCTCTTTTACATACTATTTGGAGAGGTTTAAGAAAGTACTACAATATTACACACACCAGATCGGTGTTACACAGACCAAGTCTTTAAGCTGTACTTTAATCTGAAAATCCTGCAAAATATACCATTCAGTCTTGTTCTGTATTTCTTCCCGTAACAACAACAACAACAACAACAAAAATATTAATAAAAATGTGATCTCTACATGTCTTGTAATCCTTATTTCTATGCAGAAAAATCACATGATTCTGCAGTTGTTTATCTAAAGATTTCAGTTAAGAGACAGATCTAGCTCTGCAAAACAATTTTATACTACATTTTGATGAGATATCAGCAATCTATTCCTGAAGTTGTTCTTGGGAATCTAAATAGCAGTTTTAAACTCTCTCTCCCTCTCTCTATTTATACATATTAATGTAGGGATTGAATATTCTTGAAAGCATCTCGCACCTTACCAGCTATTCTACAGAGTTATTTTTGACTAGCAATTTATTTATTAAATGACAACATTTATGAACTTATTCCTTGTTCACACAAGTGAGGGGTATGTTATCAGTTCCCAAGGAAAAGGAAGAAGGTGCTAGATCTTTTCCTGATGTCCTAGACCTCTCTACTAAGCAAGAGAAATGAACATAACATTTTTGTTATCTAAACAGGTTAGCTTGGTACCAGAAGCTATTTATATTCAATTGTACAGCCTGATTTATTTAGTGAGTGGATAGATATTTGTTTAATAACGTGGTAGAATAATGTTTATTTCATGACATAATTAAAAGATTGGATTGAAATATAATAAAACATTCAGTGCATTCCAATAATGTCATTACATAATTAAAGATTTCTGCATATTTCTATGTATTAAGCTACATCAGTTGTAGGAAAGGTCCAGATTCAAAATATAGGTACTTAAGGAAAAATAGAGTACAAACTTGCTGTATACCAGATAATTCTTCTGTGTGTGACTTTTTGACAAGTGCTGAATAGTTCAAGAGGCTTATCCTTCAAGACAGTTTCCTCAAATAAAGATAAGCCTGCAGACGTTTAGCAGGGTAGAGGAATGCACTGTCTGGGTAACAAATCAACTGCTTATTCATTTTTAATGAATTGCTTAAAAGTTTTATTTTTTCAAAAGGAAGCTTTTGCAACTGTACTCCACCATTCATGTTCTACAGCACTTGGATTTCTCACATGAAGCATGTACCCTTTAATAGATTAGGATTTGGGGAAGCCAATCTTCCTATGTTTTTCCTAATGTCCTGGTAG
This sequence comes from Struthio camelus, assembly GCF_040807025.1. Classification (NCBI taxonomy): domain Eukaryota; kingdom Metazoa; phylum Chordata; class Aves; order Struthioniformes; family Struthionidae; genus Struthio; species Struthio camelus. Next base: position 145,828,023 of record NC_090942.1, on the reverse strand, counting down.
CATGACTTGCTCCAAGATCTTGTCCATGTTGGTCTCATATGCGATATTCACCATCAGATCTAACTTTCTCCATTACTCATTTATATATAGATACTACATCCTGAGATTCAGTATGCAAGATCTCATGTGGAATTATTAAGTTACTACAGTAACGGTATTCTAAGAATAACTAGGATATATATAAATATATATTCATATATTTAATATAATAATTTATCAATAAGCTTATCTTCCAGTTTTTCTTCTGCTGTAAACACTCAAGTCTTTGGTGGGTAAAAGCTGCTCCTGAAGGTTGGATCAGGCAAGTTAGAAAACTGGAAGGATAACTATTTTCTCTTTGTTGTCAATGCATGGGTAGATTTTATTTTCACATTTAGTACATTTTTCTTTTCTTTCTCTTTTTTAGTGTACAGGAGACAAAGAAAAAAATAGTGTTTCCTTGTTTGTGATATTCTTAGAAAGTGTTTTGCTTTGTATTATTAACACATCTTAGTTATCTTCAGCAAAGTTTTATTTTCTGTTTCCTGTTCATTTCAGTTTCACATATCTTCTAAGACCAGTTTGGGCACACTTGTTACCCTAATGTTGGGACACTTGTTAGCTGATAGCTATGCCTTTATAGAAAATTCACATGGATGTTTATTATTTCTGTTTTAGCCTTATTGCTCAAGTGTGGATTTCTCCTCTGTTTGCTAAGGGACAATACTACCTTTTTGGAGAATTAAAGACATCTTTCTTAACTGGGAGCATAACTAGGCATATATCAATTGAAAATCTTCCTTAAACCTGATATTTTTGTAAGGCCAGGTGCTAACATAAAGCCAACAGTGAACTGCCATACTCACTCACGTCCATCCTTTCCTTAGCAGTAGGGTTGATAGGAGCTGTTCTTAAAAAAAGGGAAAAAGAAAAAGAAAAAGAAAAAAAGTTTCTGTACAGCATTTCCTTGATTACTTTTGCCCTATGTGGGATAGAAAGGACCCCAGTGTCACGGAAGGGAAGTAGAGAAAAGATATTAATAGAAATCCATCAATCACACATCCAGATAGAGTAAAATGACTAACCTGTTTATCTCACACTTTAGACAGTTTGTTGGAACTGTGATTTACATCTGGAAATTTCAGCCATTCACATAGTTACTAATATAGCCTTATGTTATTTTTCAAAATAATTTCTTCATAATTACTATTAAAAAAATAGATTCTCCTTATTTGTATTTGCTTTAAAGTTGTTTGGACCTGGACTACTAGTTCTACTTCTTACCTGAAACAGATAATGCCAGTAATAACAGTTGGTAATAGTTTAGCCCAAATGAGGCTAAATATAAACTTCTGAAGACTTGCACACCATATACTTTTCAGATTATGTTAATGCATATTTGTCTTTACTCTCATTCTTTTCTCTCTCAACAACTTTACGCAAGTTTCCAGAAGAGATTTTATCTTACCCTCCTAAATGGAAATATTCAATCTCCAAATACAGATGTAACCCACTTGTTGAAGACTGATATCATACCTACAAATGTTGCTAATGGTAGGGGTTTTTGTTTTTGTTTTGTTTTTGTTTTAATATCTTAGAGTCTGAAAGAATGGACTCATTCGTTCACACAACTGAAAGATTCAGCTATTTCGCTTTATGCTAAGAAATTTTTATAGACGATTGAGATAGAAAATTCTGAATGCTCCAGTGCAACTCTGAAGCACACATGGTTTTGATGGAATTTCATTTTTACACCGAGTGCCTAGAAAGTTTACAACTCACAGATAAAGTGATTTCTGAATCATAAAAGCTTAAAATAAAACAATGCAAGTACTTAAATTTACTGCCATTATTTCCTTTCTGAATAGCTACAAAATAGACCTGAATTGAATATTGTTTTTGACAATTTTGACTAAATTCCCCTACATTTAAGTTTGATGCAACTATTAAGTTTGCAAAGTTTTGAATAATACATTGCTGTAGAACAATTTTGAATCAGCTAAACTTTTCCATGTGATTGCAACCTTAGAGGCTTTATATTAAATACATTTTGTTGGGAAGTGAACGAAGAAGAAACAACTGGAGAAATGATACATCCCCAAAGTTCTGAACAATGCACAAAGGACTGAGAAATTGGTTCTTGGACAGCTGTTGCTAATAGTTGTTCCTTATTAGTGTTCATATTCAAGGTATATTCTTAGGAACTGATAGCCTGATGCATCTTCTTCCCCGACAAGACTGTCCATGTCAATCAAGTTCAGTGTTTGCGCAAACACACTGGACTGGAGCACACAGCTGTTGTTTTGAGGAGTCATAGACCTTTCTCTCACATGCCCTTTCCTAATAAAATATTCAGGTATTTTCATACATTAATTTACTGAGGAAAACATAAGTGTAAAAGGCTGAGGGGTTCAATGCTTTCTTGTTCCTTCGTCTTTACTGGTAGATTTACCATTAGGAATGCTAGGTCCCTGACGTCTGTGGAAAACTATGGAGCAAGGAATACCTTCTCTGCAGAAACTAGTCCTTGGGAAATGACAGTATGCACCCACGAGTGCTGAGGGAACTGGGTGAAGCTGGGCTGGAAAGTAGCTTTTCAGAAAAGTCCCTGAGGATCCTGGTGGACAACAATTTGACCATGAACAAACCACGTGCCCTTGTGGTGGAAAAGGTCAACAGTATCCTGGACTGCATTAGGACAAGTGTTGCCAGCAGGTCAAGGGAGGAGATACTTCGCCTCTGCTCGGAGCTGGATCTGGAGTGCTGGGTCCAGTTCCAGGCTGCCCAATACAAGAGAAACATGGGCATATGAGAATGAGTTCAGTGAAGGACTGGGGCACCTCTCACAGAAGGAGAAGCTGAGAGAGCTGCGACTGTTCAGCCTGGAGAAGAGAAGGCTTGGGGGATCTTAATGTCTGAATGATCTGAAAGGAGGGTGTAAAGAAGACAGAGCAAAACTCTTCTCAGTGATGGCTAGTAGCAGGATGAGAGGCAACGGCCCCAAGCTGAAATATAGGAAAATTAAACATAAGAAAACACCTTTTTTTTTTATTGGGAGAATGATATTCAAAATATTATTGGGCATTGTCCTAGGAAACCTGCTCTAGCTGACCCTGCTTTGACCACGGGGATTGGACCAGATGATATCCAGAGTGGCTAAGTGTAATTAAAACTAGAAAGTAATATTAATTCTCTAGAACTAATAAAAAAAAAAACCCTGTCTAACTGTGAAACTTGCAGATTCCCTACAAAGTACTACTTCACAATTTTATCAGGAGTTGCACAAAAGAATGAAGAAAGTAAAATCTTTTCAAGAAGAGGTAAGGAATGGCTGGGGATTTCAGCACCTTGACTAGACAAACACTGATGGATGTAAGAGGTATTTTTTAAATGGAAAAGGATAAAGAGCAAGTCAACCAAAGTGATCTGAAAGGTTCAGGTTGGAGTCTCATAAAAGCACGAATAACAACTGGTAAGCAAGAAACAGATATTCAGTTTGATATCACACTCTCAATGTCTGACCTTTAACCAATTGCTGTAAAGTACCTAGCAGGATAGCTTCAGGGCATGTAAAGTATAGCTGAAGAAAAAAGAAAGAAAAGAGAACGGATTAATCTGGTCATCCAAACCGAGAAGGTTCTTCAGGAATATAGTCCAATTGAACTCAGTGGATTTTATTGTAAAAAAAGGCTGTAAATTCAGGTCTTTTGCTTAATCATATTTCACATTTCATTATTAGATTATACGTTATTAAACATGAACAGTAATGATTTCTACCCATAGTTAATAAATGAAGCATATTAATAAAGTGTCTATTATGGAGTAACAGAATACTACAGTGACATATTTTTTTAAAAAAAGAAAAAAACAGCTTTCTTATAACTGTGCATATTTGGAAAATTTTTCAGTAGAAAGTGCCCAGTAACTTTAATTCTCAATGTTAGCTGGTAAATTTAACTCCATATATAAAAGCTGTGCATACATAAAAGCTTCCACAGGAACAAGACCAACTTAATGGGTCCCACAGAATGGACAGAAATTAGAGAAATAAACAATATTTGAAAAGGGTTGAAAACAATGATATTTTAAAATGCATATTGTCATAATACATATAATTCTTGATATTTCAAAGTATACCAACTTAATTCAAAGCATGCCATCCAAGTATCGTACTAAATAATGAAAAATAATGTATCTGTAAAAACATCTACCTCATTGGTGAAATGAATAACAGATTTTTATCTTTACAATATGAGTGCATGATAAGAGATTATGGGTTTATTTTTCAGATGGGAAAACTGGAAAAGAAAATAAACTGATTAGCTTTGCATTTTCTTCCCTGATATCAGTGACTAGATAAATAAATTATTTTTCAAATTATCACTCCCTTTGATTTTTTGTTTGTTTTTGGAGTCTGAGTATCTAATGTAGATATTAAAATCTAAATGCATTAAAGTCATTATTCACCCAATTTTGCTCTTCTTTTCTAAAAATGCCTTTATATTCCAGATTACGTTGCCTCTTTTACTGAGCTGTTGGATATGACAGCTCTCTCAGCCTTCAACTATTCGTTTTGGAGCAAATGAAGAAGGTTCCATAAAGCCATTTGGTTGTTATAAAATTATTCTTATAATTCTTTTCAGATACATCATTAAAAAAAAAAAAAACAACAATATTACAAAACTAAACATTTCACTTGGCCTCTGATCATTCTTTTTTTTTCTATATTTCTTTGGGAAATCCGGTATTTTTAAGTTTCGTTCCTGATCCGAGTGAAACAAAATTTCACAATCTTGAAGCCTCTTATAAAACAAATCCAATTTGTGCCTTAGTTCTAATAAGTATTTTTGGAAGCAAATGCTAGCTATTTTTCATCTGCAAATATCCTACTTAAATGACTTGGTAACATTACTACATTCCCTTATTAAAAAAACTTTCTAGCAAAGTTCAGGAAGAATACAGGTCAGCTGGGAATATTTAGTTGATTAAGCTATCCATTCTTTTTCTTCTGTCCATTTCTCTAACTCCTTCACATTCCGCAGCTTCTAATGCTATGGTACACATCTTGTGTATGTGGCAGTTTCATTTATGAAACAATCTTGATTTACTCCTTTCATACGGTTCATTGTGTGCACTTGAGGCAGTGAATATATAAATAAAAGTAACGATCATGAAATTTTACCTATCTAATAGCACACATGACCAAAACATCAGGAATTTTTTTCTAGAATGGCCTGATAATGAATGATTTAACTTCAGCCTTGTATGCTTATATGCTTGCATACAACATTTATAAGGTTTTATTAAAAGTAAGTATGTGATATAATGTTACTTATGTTAACATTTTTTTGCTTCATCAGAACAATTCCTGAACTTCCAAAGGAGTCTTTTATTGTTTGTCCTGAAGCTGTTAACCTGTATGAATCTGTCTTTAGAAAGGACTGCACTGTACACTAATACAATGCTTAGATTAAATGTGAGGAGCATTTCTGTGGATCCAAGCTGGCAAAGACAAACATATAGAAGATCTTCCAGAGAAACCACTGGCAGATCTGTGAGGTTTTCCTCATAGACATTCATTTTTCTGTCCCTGTGTTATGTAATTGTTCATTTAGAATTTAGCTCTTGTTAATGCTAGCCTATAGAAAAAGTCAATGTCTCTGCATTACTAGTGTGGGCAAATTTCTGTATACCCAGAAGGTTTTAATAATTTCATTTGCCATCTACAGAGAGTTTTCCATTAACTAATGGAAAGATTTGTGTAAAATACAGGACTCAGTGATGTCATTGTCTTCCCACTAAAGCTGGAGGACACTGGCTTCTGGTAGTAGAAATGATTAATTTAAGGTTATTGATTTAAGGTTATTGATTTAAGATTAATATTTTAGGATTAATGCTTAAGGAACTCAGGCCAGGGCTTTATCCATAGGTCACTACTTCTTCTGCCCTTTGATGAGAAGACTTCTTTTTGTCTGCATTTTTTCCAGAGTTTGACCTGTCTAAAATATTGGTGCCAGGTGGTATGGGCACTGCCCACGAGTAGCTGTAGGGGTTCTGACTCACTGCCAAAAACTTAAGCCCAACAAGCTGTATTATACAAACCATCGACAGCGATGACAGTCTCTGACAAGTTTTAACTCAGTGAAACTTAAATAGATTTTCATGAAATAGTAGTCACTTTTCCCTTAAAAATTTCTACTTTGAAAGTCTTAGTGTCATATTTGATGTCAATACTCATTGAAAGGAAAAAGAACAATAAAGCAGTTTCATGTTTCTCTATATCGGTATGTGTTAGGTAACCTTAGTATAGAGGCTGTCATCCATACAAGGCTATGACATTTCATGTAACAAACTGCCATGAAGAACTGAAAGGACTATAATAGCTATCTCAATAAATTTTCAGATGAATACCTTTCCTTTTTGCTACACAATTTGCAAGTGTAATTTATCTATGATTGCTTATCTGCATTGTGGCATCCCTATCTGATTGAAGGCACAAATTCATTTTAGCAGGAGCAAAGTCAGAAGATTTATTTTGTACAGACAGACCTTTTTTTTTTTTTTCCCCCAAGATACTTGTGGCTCTTCTCAGGATAAGAGACAATGAAAACTTACAATATAGTCTGGATGGGGACATATTTCTGGCATGAAAAGTCACTGTACCATTCATTGCTTTCCTAACTTACATTTATGAGATCCTATAGCCAGTTACTAAAGTATGCTCATGTATTAACTTTGGAATAAATAGAGAGATTTTAAATGTGAAATTCTTTAATATGGAATTGATTCCCCTCTATCCTGCATCAGTTTTAAATTAGCAACTTTTCTAATATTCATTTCGCTATATTCATTTACTGAATTGTATACAGAATCAGTACCAACAATATGAGCTATGATTATGCCAGCTTTTCTAACAAACTTCTCATTACAATGATTCAAACCATTCTGCTTTTTGTTCAGTTTCTGGAAGAAAGTACTGCCAAGTGTGAAGTACTCTGAAGACATAAACATATTCCCATAACATACACTGAGGTGACTTGCCTTAACTGTAGAAAGTCCAAAATCAGCTCTTCTTATCTTAGCAAATAATAGGGTATTCTTTGATGATTTTAATGCCTCTTTTTGGGAACTGCGATTCTAGAGAATTATCTGATGAGTAGAGCTGAGGACAAGCCTCACCCCTTCATATTAAAATATAAAGGTTTATACTTTAAGGTTGTTAGAATAAAATATCAGAGCTTTAATAACTGTCCTTTTAGTTGTTCTGCCAAAGTTACTTTGAACAGGAGAGGAATCAAGTGGATATGCTTTCATTTAATTCATGCTTTTATTTGAATACTCTCATCAACCTGCTGAAATACATGTGAAATATTCTCTAACACATTGCTGGTGCTTTATACCCAGGCGAGCTGCTATTTTTGGATGTGCTGGTAAGTGGCCTGATTTTCTGCTAGAATGAAGGCTAAAGCAATCTGTGTTGAAAGTTCTCCCCATACCTCCCCACAGTCCTCAGCACTATGCTCAGGATACATCAAGGTCTCTCAGTTCCCTGGTAAAAATATCACAGCGAGCTGAAGTGAGAAAACCCATGGATATAGCCGTGTGTGCCTCACACTGTGGTTTACTCAGCTGTGTAACGATTACCTGAACTTTCCGGAGACTCTGAGGAATTGTCTGATTCAGGCATCTAGAACAACAGAGGACTACAGCTCTGTTTATACAATTCGGGGCGGGGGGGGAAGTAAGGCAGAAAGCAAAGCACTCCCAGGGAAGTTTACCTGATACTAAATGCACAGGCGGACGTTTTGCTGGTTGAAGACCTTCCTTCCCTCTAGTTTGTACATACTGCTAAACGAGATGACATAGAGAGGCACTCTTACATAATTAGTTAGGGGTTCCTGATTAATCCTAACTAACAGAAAGGTGACTAAAACCCAGTGAGACTCCCAGAGTGGTAAGTCAATGACAGAAAGACTCCCGTAGCCCAGTTTCACATGAGATATACACACCTCTTTTGCCACTAATCAAAATATATGTAATAATTGACAAACTGGGCAGGTTTACAAAGCATTATTCCTCCTTGCAGCCTCATCTCCTGGCCTTGCAATCTCAACTCTTTCAAGCACAGTGAAGCTTTCTTTAGATATTCACAGCACATCTCGGAGCTACTTCATGGCATACAATCTGCCTTTTTCCACCTGATGCCCCGTGCTATGGTCCTGCTCTAGAATATGGCCTGATGTACAAAATGCTTCCTTAAATGACTTGGGTCAGGGAGAGAGTTTTCTGTTTTCTTAGGAATTATGTCTGTCTCAGAAATGCCTAACATCTGACATGCAATCTTTCCCAGAAATCAGAAGGATGGCACACAAGTTAACAGTAACAAGAGCAAGCAGTGAAAACATACTATCTAAATAGCAGTGGCAATAGTAATAATAATATCTTAGTGTCTACATACAGTATATAATATATCCATAGTTGTATAGCAAATATATAATGAATATATATATATAGATGGTGATTCAATTATAATATAATAATAATCACCATGAAAACATTCCTCTTTCATTTTGGTAAAAAGTGTGCCAGACAGATAAGGTTAATTTGGATTGTGTCAGTTTAAGACCAGGTCTAAGTGTTGTAATGTTGAATTTTTACTCAGAAAAAACATAGTTTAGTGAATTTAATCATTCACAGATTATCATTGAATTGTTTCAGCCAAACGTAAATCACAAGACAAGGAAGAAACACAATATATCTAAGTGAAACAATTCTTGAAATATATTTTGATAAAGTAAAAATATCTGCTAAATTTTATTTTAAAATACCTAAATTTCTTTATTTAATGTGGTTAAAAGAGCAGAGGAAATAGAAATGAATACTGTAAGGAGAAGGTGTCAAGTGAAATGCATGGTTTAATTAAAATTTTTTTCAGAATTGACCTTAATTTTTTTTCAGTTGTACAGTGAACCAAAAAACTAATTTTTTGCTTAGCCTTGGCCAGACCATAGAAGGCTGTGCTGTAATATTAAGTATAGACATTATTATTCATAGTTTTATTATTCACCCGATTTATTCAGTTAACATTTGATATTATGAAAATACCATTTATTAGTCTGTGTCAAAATAGAAATTTGTTTGTAAATATATATTCCAATATTTTAAGTCTAAATAAATTAAGATATTGTCCTTCCCTCAAGAATATTGTCACTACTGTCCTGTAAAATCTATTTTATTATTATATTGTCTGAAGGATCAGGGCCTTGCTTTGAGGACCAAATGAAATAAATTTCCTTATCCAGAATGCTTGAAAATCTAAGCTCTTATTCCATAATTAGAGACTAAGCATTGACCTTGCATCCCTTTGGAATCTTAGTGAAGTTACCAGAGATTTACCTCAGTGAAAGGCATGGATTAAGTTGTGCCAGTTGCAGGATCTGGCTATAACATGAAAGAAAGTAAGATGGACTCTGTTTTTATAAAATGCAATTGTAGCCTGCAGTACTTAAAAGCATGGGAAAGGTGGTGGTGTCCTTTTTTAGACCCCTGTTTACAGTGATCACTTAAGACAGGGAGACCCTAGTTCATTTTTCTCTTCAGTCTGAAAGGGGCAAACTTACAGCTCCTACCTCCTAGAGGAATGCCTAACCACTAGGCAACAGACTAAAATGTTTATGTTTTAATGTAAGCATTAAAACCTACCAGTAAACGCTAACTCATACTGCTGTTGTGCCCTCTGGAGATCTGATGGCTCATTTTACTTACTCTGACCTTTTCGAAACAACTTGATTCGGCAAAATTAGGCTGGAAATTTTATGACAGAGATTTCCCTGCAAGTCAAAATGACAGTCTTAGACAAGATGATTTGGTAACTCTTTGCTAAAAGTCTAGTTATTTGTGGGATATATATAAGAATATGAGAATAAGCAGTAATATGTTTATAAACAGTTTCATAATATTACTAGTGAGACATATAAGCTGTACTGTGGTGCTCGCGGAGTCCACTGAGGGGCTTAAACATTTGGGAAAAAGAGGGGATATTTCTAAGGATTTGTGGTTGGGTGGATTATGAAAATGAGTATGGAGGACTAGACTTGAGATTATTGAGGAAAAGTTTACAGGCACGTAAACAGCAAGGAATTATTTATCAGCACAGAGCCTAGAGCTAAGTGATACATAATTCAAAACTTAGCTTTGTCCTTTTGCTCTTATGTTGGAATAAATGCTTGACGCAGTGGAAATACTGTGCATACATGTGTTTACCCATCCACATTGTTGGATTTTTCTCTTCTTATTTATCTCTTTGTTAAAGGTCTAGTTTTATCCTTTTGATATAAAGCTATAAATGTGGAGGATATTCTGCATTAAATTAAAGAAGATGCTAGTGCCAGAGCGTGTTTTCGTATATGATTGCCTTCTGAAAAACAGAAAACTTTGAAAATTAGATAAAGGTTTCATGAATTAGAAATAGTTCCAGCAGAAATCTAGTGAGCAAAGTGCAATTAAAGCAGTCAAGACTATAAGATAAAATAATCAGTCACAAAGTTTCTTTTTAGATTTAACAGAGCATTCACCAGCATATATTGATTGCAATAGGCAGACAGGTGGACAAGACTATAAGTGCCGTAAAATTGCATCAAAATATTTACTGCTTTGATCATTCTCTGCATTAAATAGAACTTAAGGGTGGTAAAATAAATTAAGAAGAAAGCAAGGTAAGGGATTTGTGGTTTCCTATAACTTTAGATGCATTAATGCTCACATTTTAGTGCACTAGGCACAATCATGTGTTTACTTTATTTGTTAAAATAGGCATAGAGTCTCTAAACTCCTCTGATTTAGAGCAGATAAGAATATTACTTTCTTAGCATTTTAAGCATTTCAAAGAACTGCCTGAGCAGACAGCCTCTAAAACAAGAAGTCAGAGTCCCTTAAGAGTTTTGTATCACCGACTTTCTCCATTCTAATTTTGTCAGCCCTGCCTTCTGACTGTCCTGACCATTCAGGCAAGCAAATGAGGCTGGAGGAGCAAGTGAAGTGTAAATTCAGCTCTGAGCTTTCTCATGGCTGAATTACTCCTTCCATCTGAACAGGTGGAACCTACAAGCTGGTAAAAGGATGGTAAAAATACACTGAATTTGAAAGTCTGTGCTCATATGGAAGCCCCAACTATGCAGATTTCATACCTTGCAATCCTGTACAAAAATTATAAAAGGAAAACAAAGCTATAACACACAGGTGGTACTTTTTCATTCCTGCAGTGTTTTGGCTACATTCTGAACATTAGGAGTCTATCAGGTACCCCAATGATATTGTTACTAAATAGCTGTAGCATTATTAAATTCTGCAAGCCAAATAATGGAAAGTTCCCTCTTTCTCTCCTTCTTAGGCCTGAAAGCTCTAGATCAAGGCATTTCTTATTTGACATGGATTTGTGAACTATCTTTGGCAAAGAATTAACTGAATGAATGTTTCTGAAGGCTTTCTTGAAAGGTATAAACATTTGGTGGTCTGCTTTCTACACTATGCAGACTGTTCCTTTATTATTAATATTACTTTCTGATTTCTAGTCCATTTTTAATCTATGAAAATACTTTGCTTTTCATTTGCCTGTGTTAGTAACATCCTGCACAGAACATGTTCAAAACCTAAGCAACATGTGTCAGTTCATTCCATTTTAGTTGCTCTTTAATGACAAATTAAAAGACACTTAAAGGTTCAGTATTTTTCTTTGAACGAACTAGCTTTTTTTGGTCTTCTGTCCATGCCATATGTTTATCTCTACTCCATTACAAACTCTGTAGAATTCCCAAACATTTTATACTTACTGAAATTTTGTGCAACCCCTGCACTTATAAATAGGAATGTTGTGATGAATTTTGCATTACTATCTGTAATTATAACAAAAATTAGAAGTCAATTTCATATTAAGTCATGTCTCATACACGTTCTTTTTAAACAACATTTGAGGAGGTTTAAAATTAACAGTCTTAAAAGCATTTGAGAGAGTTTTTATGAGAAACTATTTTATATGACTGAGTTTTTTAGTGAATTGAGTTTTTAATTTGCATATGATTTTGAGACTTCAACATTTGGATTAAATTGCAGATGGAACACATAAAAATACTGAAACTTTGAAAGAAAAAAGTTAAAGTAATTATTTTGAAGGATTCAAAATGTTACGACTGACTTAATCATTATTTTTCTATTATGTTTTATGCAGTTTAAAATCTGTTGCACATTATGAAATAAAAAATACATGAAAAAGTAATTATAAATTTTAAAAGTTCATCTTTCAAAGTACAGACAACTTAGCAGTGCCAAACTCTTTTTCTTCATTTTCTGTTAAACTAGTGCAAAATTAGCCTAATTCAATAAGCGTTAAGTTCCTGGACCTCATTGAAGTTGGGTAAAGTAGTGGCAAATGCTTCAACTAATGTTTCTCCAATTCAGATCTTTTACATACCACTATGAAAGAAGAAATAAAAGATGAACCCACACTCAACAAAGCAGCATTTTTGATAGCCCTTATTTCCACACATCTTCTGTAGAACTTAAAACCCATCGGCCTTTAGACGTCTATCTTTTGGAATCTGGTTGCTAAATAAAGCAGTTTTCTTGCATTTCATCTGTTACCATTCCACTGTTTCCCAAACTGGTTTCTGTATTGACTGCACTGAGTTATGCTATACAAATGCCAAGCTGTTCTTGCATTAATTTCCATCACATTAATTATCTTCCCTTTCTTTTTACTGTTCTCTTATTTTTTCCTCTTTTTTTTTTTTTTTTTTCTCTTTGAGTGAATCATGTCCTTTTTCATGCCTCTCTTGCTAAGATATAGCCAGAGTGTTTAGTGGTACAGATAGGTCAATATGATCATAACACCCACATATCCGTATTTAAGCCTTAGAAAGAGTAATCATTATTGCATTTCTTCATGCACACTGCTATAGAACAACAGCCTAAGAAAAGAAATATATTAAGAAAAGATCTGGTCACTAGAGTATTTTTCGTATTCAAAATAAAATGAAAAAATAGCATTTCTATTCATTACTTAGTTCCATTACATTTTTAGGATTTATTCTAAAGACAGTAATCATATTTTGTTGACAGAAGATAAACAACTGAATTTCTGTTTTGTTTTCTGTTTTCCCCCCTTTTCTAAAACACTAATTTATTGTGACAAGGTTCCTCCCAGAAATAAGCATGTATCTTCTACAAAGTTTTGCAATACTATTGATATATGTTATTATTCTGAATTTCCTAGAGGAAAAAGATAATTTAGTTTAAAAATACAAAACTAAAAACACTGGGAGAAGTGAGCTCTTTAATGCAAGATATATATGATTAGAAGAGTACATGATCTTATTATACTGAAATGCTGGGACCTTCAAATACCTGGATTCATTCCACCTTCCCAGACTATGGAAAGAGACAATAGTCCATGGTTCCATGTCTTGTAGGCAAATTATCCTGCATCTTAATCAGCATAACTTACTTTGAAAGGTCTCAACTACAATACATATATCCTTAATATTACTCTATTAGGGATATAACATTAAATCTCCTATATAAAATTTAGAAGATGATGATGAAAAAATAAAAAGAAACAGAAATGGAAAAAGAAAAAAAGATAAAAATCCCTCTTCTATTGAAAGAGGAAGACCACTGAAAAGTTTTTGATAAGAAGTTTCTGGTTTACGTTGCACAGTTGAAAGTTTTGTTTTATTGAAATATTTCAAGAATAAAATTTCTTCCACAGGCAAATTTTGATCTTTAATATTCATGTCCAAGAAAAGATTTTATAATTGTAAGTATATATTAGTAAAATCAATTTTAGTATTTCCAGAGATGTAAAAAGGAAGAAGAAATGTTTTGGAATCAGCCTCACATAGTATTAATATTTGACTTAAAGGTTTCACTGATTCATTTCTGTTGTCAATTTTGTGTTAAACTGTTACCAGTTAGAACAAATAAACCAGTATCTATAGGCCAGACCTTCCCCTCTGAGAGTAGCCACACCAATTAAATGATTCTCCTTTGTTTTACTGACTCTGTAGAAAGATAAGATTGCAAAGGATGTTCAGGATCATTGGGTTGAGTTTTTTTCTGCTTTACTCAAGAATCTTACACAGCTCTGCCCATAAATATATCCATTTCCAGTATAATCACCCCTTGAACAGTCTTTGTAAGTTGCTCCAGAATGTTTGAAAATACTAATCTGATGTTCAGCCAAGATAATTCATTAGGAACCGTTACCTCTCATGTAAGTTGGGGCTGTTTGGCTTCTCCCCATGGGGGATTTTCTCCGTTCTGGAGACACAGAGGCATAGCTATAGCAGCCTGATTAGCTAAATATCTGGGTTTTGTGTAGAAACAGTGAAAGATGCTTGGGCAGTTGTAAGCCAAATAAAAACCTTTCAGAATCACCAGTGGATTGGCCCGTGGCAAGCTGCCAGTAGATTTCCAGTAGGAAAGCAATGACTTAAGCAGTTATTCTTCCTTCAGTGATTACCTCTCACTGAATTTATAGAAACAATGCTACACAAACATTGACTGGCAAAGTTAAAACATGTCTTCTCTATTTTTACCCTTCTAATCAATGTATTTCACAAGCAGACGGGCTCAACGTGGAAAGATAATCAGAAATACCCATTAAGCACACTTAGTAGGGCAGTATCTAGCAAAGGCATATTTGTCTCATGTGCTTTATGCCACATTGAAGTGTCTCCTAAAAACCTTTCTAATATCAGACTGCAATCAGCAGGGGATGAAAAGATCCAGGTCCAAACCCCCTTCCTCTAGGGAACATTTTTTTTAAGCTACAGTAAGAACCGACAAAAAACCGGAACACACACACACACACACACACACACACACACACACACACACACAAGTGAGTGAGCATGTTAGTGAGCATGCAAATTCAGGGGTGAATTGATTTATTTGAGGCTACTGTTGCATAAATAAAAGTTCGTAATGACTGGCATCTTAAAAATTCAGGAAATATGGTATGCGCTGTTCTGTGATGAAGGGACAGAGAAACATCCTCTAAGCAAGCAGTCTCAGTGGCCCATACATACTTTGCTTTCTTTGGGCCAGATGGAGAGAAATGACAATGTAATGACCTTCTCCCTATAGATTCAAACACCTGCAATCCAGCAAGTAATGTTGCTAATGTACTGCTGGCCATATAATTACTGAACAGGTGTCTTCCTGGCAAAGAATGCAGCAGGAAAAAGCAGCAGCATTATGAAAAATCCAGTCCACTCACTATTAAGTTACAAAAACCACTGTTCTTATATATATGTATATGTATATATAAATATACACACACACACGTACACATATATACAAATACACACACTTTTTTATTCTCTATATAAACTTTCTGTTTTCAATTTTTTAATGGGAAGTGGTGCAGGGAGAGAAGAAGGAAAGAAAAAAGAAAGAAATGAAATCAAAATACAGATCATTACCTGCCCAATCCAAAATACAGCAAAGTAAAGCCTGATGACTAAAATAATATAAAGCAGATGGTGCATTCCCATGCCTTTTAACAAAACCAAGTATTATGTTTATTTCAAATGTGATCCTTTGCTACTATTTTTTTTAACTTAACTGCCTACCTAATTTTTTCCACGTAACCTTTTCTATAGATATTTCATTCTATGTTAGTTATGCAGAAACTACTTTAGTAGCATGAATAGTATTATTTTTAAGCTAAGATTCCTACAGTAGTGCAGCCTCATGGGAATGCTGTTTTAACTCTATAAAGATGTTTTATTCCACTATAACCTTCATAGATAGGAATGTGTTTTATTGATAACATGCACTGTGAGAAGAGTAAGAGCTGATGAAATCAAAGTTGTACAACTTAGGAATGCCTACAAATAGTGGAGGACCTACTTACCTCTTTACCAAAAAACATTTTGGTCTTTCATTACACTACATTTTACTCCGAGACGACATCCATCTCCTGCAATTTATATTTAGGATAGTGAATTTCAACCTTTTCCAGTTTTATGACTCCCCAAAAGTTACCTTTTATACTTGTGAAAGTCTTGTGCAACACATGGAAACTTCTCCCATATTGGCACACTTTATGTCCATTGATGCTTACATACCAGAGTCCTCCGATGTTCCAAGGCCATAGGCTGACAGAGAGGAAAATGTTCCACACTTCTTCCTTGAGTCAGAGTGAGCAAACCATCAGCAACAGATAATCTCAAAGGTAGTTGCTCCACAGAATGACTATGCAAAGACAAAAAAGTCCATACTAGCAGACCCTCAGAGCTTGCATTTGTATATTTTCAAGGGACGTAAAGGGGTGTTACATACATACCTTCAACTGCCTTCTTCCAGGAGGGATTCTCAAATCTTCATTAAGTATGAATCTAAGGTTTATCAAACCCTGAGACCTACACATTTCTCTACAGAGCTCAGAGAACTGGAGTGACACTTTTATACTGATCGTTATTGTATCACTATTCCCTTTGTGCTTCTGTTGCTCTTATTTTATTTACATTCATTTATTATTTATCTATGTAGATCTACATTTGGCTCTTAAAAAAATAAAATGTGATGCAAGCTTTCCCGGAACCTAGAAGGGAATATTCTTGGTAAACTTAACAAAGTCATTTTACTACAATTATTATCCTTATTAGTATTTCATTCTAGATAATACAAAAAATAATTTAAAAAAACAATAAAAATGTCCTTAAAAACTTATGAACAGCCAGTGGTAGAACTTGTCCTGTTATGTGTCTTAACTGATGCAGCATAGACATATCAAAGATATTTATTCTTTGATAACTTTATTCTTTGATAAATTGTTAGAGCAGGAACAGAAATATCGTTCATGTACATTACTGATATATGTGGTCAACAAGTTCTCTTCACACAAAATTTGTATATCCCCTTTGAAATCAAAGTCTAGAATTTCCTTTTCTTTGCTAGCAATTATATTCAGACATAGGTCCTTGCAAGTAATTGCTCTTTTTTTTTAATGTTAAAAATGTTTGTTTGTTTGTTTTTTGCTCCAGATTTCTTCATGAGCCAGGATAAACATTTTCAGCTGGACAAACTAAATGTTTTAAATCTTTATTAGGATCAATGAATAAAGGGACAGATATACACACCACACTATTATATTAACAGAGGTTTTGAGCTGAATTTTCTTTCTTAGAAATATCTATCTCATTTTGCTGATGTAAAGCCTGTTCAGTTTTCCAAATAGTCTACCCTACACTTCATAAGAACTCTTAAAAATATTGATAAATGTTAATGCCAGGCTACCGCATGTTTAAGAACCTATAGAAACAGAAACTTAATAAAAGCAATAGATGTACCCCAGCAGGATGAACAGGAGCGCATCCAAAGGTACAGTCATAAATCTGACTGCATATGAATCAACTAGAGGATATTGTTGCAGAAAATTTTTATTATCTCCATCAGAATTTAATGGAAATCATTCTATGAAACATATGTGTTCTCATGTACACTGATGGAAAGTGATAGCTTCCTCAAAATATTATTTTTGTAGGAATATATTCATCTGAGTATAATTTTAATTGATGAAAAGATCTCAGTTCCAGCAATTTTTCAGCAAAAGAAAGAGAAACTACAATCACCTGATGCTTAATAATTTCAGGTCAAATCCAGATCAAATATCTACCTAGTCAGAAATAGTACCTGAACCTTCACCTTCCTGCTTGTGGTGATTCTGTTCCTTTTCTGAGGAGAAAGTGATGGATTTTCAATCCTTCCCACTGGAAATGTTCTACTGCATATAAATAGCCTTTTGGAGAAGGAGAACAAAAGATTGTCTCTACAGGTGAAAGGTTCTGACGCAAATCTGACATAAATAGTTCCAGTGTGAAGTCCCTCATATGAATCAGCAGAAGAACTTGACTCTGTTTCACACATCCTATTCAGGAAACTTCACCAACGTGTTACTAGTTATGTCCAGGAAGTTATTTTCTTGTTCTGTTTAAAAATAGAAAAGCATAGCTATTTCAGACGTTCCAGAAGAGATTGAAATTATTTTTACTATTCCCCTGATTCATGGTAGGGCAAATTTATTTCCCATCTCAGCTCTTATCTGCAGCATCTTATTTTTCTTATTTAAACACTTTTCAAGTTTTTTCTCAACCAAAGATTGAATGACGAAGTCTTGAAACCATGACTTATCAAGTTGTTCAAGGAAAGGCACAACTGTAATGAAATGTATCGATGAAAAAATAAAGAGCTGTGAATGATGACAGCAATAAGTTACTAAAAAGAAAGCCTGCAAAATGTAAATAAAGACCACTAAAAAACTTAAGAGAATCTAAAGTAAAACCTCAGGTTCTGTTAAAGACTGGTAGTGTTCATCTAGATGGGCTTACCACAAATGTTTTGAGACTGGAGACCTCGGAGCTGGATTTGTGTTTGTTTTATTTTTCAACAGAATACAATTTCAGGGAGATGGATACATGCAATACACATTGAAACCAATGTCATTTTGCTGAATCTAATACATTGCCAAATGCTTCTGAAATCAATAACAGTATCTTCCAACTGATAGAATTATATTTTATATATAAATAGGTTTTCTTTCAAAACATATAGAAGCCAGTAACTTTTTGTCAAAGCCAATATCTTTTCACTCATATCAATATATTTATTTCTCAACTGCAGCCTTTTCCAGCCAGAAGCACTTGCCCACCCAATGCATATTTCCACACAACATATATTCATTCAAGCTAACATAATACAGCAGCATCTACTATTTTGCTATGAATAAATGTAACATACTTCTGTGAAATTGCATGCATATTATTGAAAATACCGTATCTGAACCCATCACATTTTGCATTAAATCAGTATGGCATAACCGCAACCAAGATTTTGTCATTTCTTTTTCAGCTTCTGTTGAATGCAAACTCCTCTGTATATTGAATAGTCTCCGTTTTGCTGGACAAAACTTATATTTAGTTGAATATATATTCAGATTTTTCCACGTGAAACTAAAACGCTTTCGGTGGTGATGGGAAAACCAATTCTCATCACCCAAGCAATTTTGCTTTCCTGTAGTCTCCACTTCTTAGGACTGACAGCTGAAGGACAGAAGATTTCAGACACCAACCCCTAAAATTTTATTGCAAGCTCTTTCTAAAAGAGATCAGAAAATCAGCCAGTAGCAGAAAAGATGTTGTTTTGTGTGCAAATCTAGAAGGTATGAAAAGAAATCTCAATATTTCCATGTCCATTATAGATCACTAGAGAGAATCCTTATTCTAGCAGAAAATCATATGCTTTTTAAATTTGGTCTCAAAATAGCTCCTTCAAAATAAATGCAAGAAAGCAAGGTACCTTCATGCATCAACTCTTCTGTTAATGCTTGTTCTCTCTTCCTTCACTGATTATCCCATCACTCTATGCCTCATTAAGACATTGCCTATTTTTCAGATTTTAAGAAGTGCCAAATATCAGTAATTCTTCAGACCTAGGTGCTGCTTCACTGACCAGTCATTTCTGTGCGAGACATCCATGTTTGCAGAAGGATTTGACAATGCTATCTTTTCCTCCTCCGTAAGAATTAATGAAGATGATAAGCAGAGAAGCATAACAACAAAAGTAATTGTTTGTCTGCAGAGTATCTTTCCAAATAATATATAGTTATGAGGACTATTCTGAGTATATTCAATACAATTAGAAAGAGACTAGAAAGAGGACCTTTCCTAAGTATGCTGTTTATCAAAAGTGGATTCACACTGCTTATTAGATTTTTATCTGACAATAGTATATAATGTAAAACAAGAAGAGCAACAGCTACCACAGCAGGAACAGATTTCATGTTAGCTTTGGCCTACTACACATGGGATTTTGCTTCTCCTTCCTTAAGCACTGCCCCCACCAGACACGACTGACTGAGGAGACTTTTAATAATTCTATATAATAAGCTGTGAAAAAGACTTCTATCATAAGCGTCTTCAAAATAAGTAAGTAATATTATATTAAAGTATCTATCATATATATACAGAAATAGCTACATTGCTGCAGCCCTTCTAGAGTGGACAGTAATATCCAGAAAAAAACAATTATGTTCTCAGATAAGGATTTATACGTTCATTTACTGTTTACTGTTACCTTAGGCTGCAGATATTTATTCAATACAATTTCTTATAACTACCATACCAAATGTAACCTTAATGATGCTCTGCAGTTTTGCAATGCAAATTATAATCTGTTTATGATCCCTGATTGTGCAAATTAAGCCTAATTAAGTCTTTTCTATTCAGGGAAACATTACACTTTCTAAGAGGATTTCTTATCGGAAAAGCAAGGTCAACATAAACGATTAAAAAGAATGTGTTGCTGAGCAGTCTGAAAATGTAATTTCAAGTGCTGTTTATAGGATTCAATTTAGGGGTTCCCCATTGGTTAATTTTTGAAGTACATTTATGAGAACTGCAATCTTCACAATGTCCTGAAATCTATTTCTTCATTAAATTAAGACAAGAAATAAATAAACATATCTTAACAAGTAGAGACTCTTACATAGACTTTTATCCCATAAATTAAAATATTTTTTCAGAATCATCTTCTCTCCCCCCACCCCACCCCCCACCCCCCAGCTTAGTATATTTCTCATTAACAAATGTCTGCTGCTTGGTCAGGATGGTCAAAAAGCAAGTTTAAGATCAGAAAAGACAGATTCATTATTTTTGGTATGGGACAAAATTCTGTAGAACTTTAACAACTAAAAAAATTTCTCTGCATCACCCTTTCCCCCGTCACTCTAACCTGAGGATCCACCCATGTAGGTCCAGATGATTGTGTACTGTTATAATTTTGTTAGAAATCTTTCCACCACTAAGGACAGCGCTTCATCTCTGGTAAATATTTTTTTCTTAACTGTCATCTCTACAGTCCCTTCAGAGAAGACCTTCAGAAGGACTTGACTTTCTGTCCTCCCTCCCTCCCTCCCCTCCTCCCTCCCTTTCTTCCTTCCTTCCTTCTTTCTCCTTCCTGAAGTACCATCAGGAAGGAAGATTATGTGGATCAGATAATAAATTCCATCCTTGATATTAAGTAGACTTCAGTATGTGCATATATATTCAACAGTCCACAATGGAAATATATCAATGTAAATCAGTGCAGAGCTTGCGAGCTTGTATGGAAATCGGTTCTTAATTCTATTGATGATGCATAAGAAAAAATAGAAATTCAATTACTTATTCCAATACCTCATTTGCTCTTCAGTGTTAAATACAAAATTACACCTGCAGATAGTGTTGATGTATACTTGCTGCAGTGCTAAGGAGGAAAAGCTTTGTGTCCTCTAAATCAGCTTTCTTGATATCAAAATGCTAATAAGCAATTACAAGTTTATATAGTATCCCTACAGTAATATTTTGTGCATCTACAAATTCTAACCTTTCTACTTTTTTCGTTTTGCAAATTCCTTATCAGAAACACTTGTACTTGTTGTTTTCCCTATACTACAGACATTTTCTTGCACTAGATGTCATTTCATCAACTTTTTTATCCTAAGACTGGCTGATGCAGCCTAAGTGAAAAAAATTGTAAAGTTTTAAAAAGTAAACAGCTTTAAAACTTTACAGCTGGAACTTCCACTCAGACATAATTTAGCCCTTTTTATGCTTTCCTTTTCATGTGACACATTGTTTTGTAAAAGAACTTGTGTGCTGTTTATCTAAGTTTTTGTTGTTGTTGTTGTTGTTGTTAAAAGAAATGGTCTAGTTCTTCAGACTTACAACTATAGAGACTAAATAAATGTACACAATAAGCAAGGGAAGGATTCCTGTAATCAGATAGACAAGGCTTAGATATCAATTTCAAATATGAGAGAAAGCAATCTACAATTTCGAAATATAAGTGCCAGTGGAGAGTGCAGGAAGGCTGAAGTGAAGCTGAGACGTCTCCATGATAAACAAGAGGTGTTTGAGAACATGCTATAGAAAATAGTCTAAAAGCTTCCTACACATACTTGATGTCTCTCTTCTCCACAAGAACTCTCCACTTTCTCTAAGGAGGTGCACAGCTGGTGTAAAACACTGTGCCTATGCTAATTTTTCTTTTCATGCTGTGAATGATCTCACTACCAGTTCAGCATAGTTAGGTAGTTCTTCTCAAACAGCTGTCAAGAATATTCATGTTAATTAAAGTGTTTTCTTCCACCTGAATCAAAAAAAAAAAAAAAAAAAAAGGAAAGAATTTTCAGACAGCATTGTTTGTCTCAAATATAAAGTTTATAACAGAGAAGCATTTAGGGCTCATAACCCCCAGAGTTTCATGCTGTAAATCACAGAAACATTTATATCATCTGACAATAAGCTATAACTTGCAGATTTTGCTACCAGATGTGCATACAGGTTTTATATATGTGTTAGCCATATAGGTAGTAATAACCTGGAGTTAAACTTTAATCTCTGCCTGCTAACTGAACTTCACAAAGCTGGAAATTGAAAAATGAAAACTTCTCTTCTGTGACAACAAAAAAAGCAATTATAACTTCTGCCCACGCAATATTTTACATAAATCTCATTATCGCATCTGGACAGCTATTACTCTGGTTATTCAACAACCTTGATGAGCTCTCTCTTTAAAGATGATCTGGCAGCTATTTTTAGTATAACATTAAGGCACATTTTCAGCATGTCATTTTCATGTGTTGTTGTCATCCCTTTCAAATGTTTAGCACAAATCACTAAAAGCATGTGCACTGTGAGCCAAAACTAATTTAAGTTAATGGAAAGAATCTCCGGTTCTAATGGGATTTGGATCGAGCCCTCTGTCATTTGGATAAATTGCTAAACTCAATACTTTTCCAAGGGTTTTGGAAAGAAAAGGTGTTTTTAAAACTGGATCTGACTTTTTTGTTTGTTTTTTTGTTTTATTTCAAGAATGATGAAGAAAATATCTTGGTAGGGAAATCTAGTGAGTTTATGTTCAGTTTCATTAGTACCTGTAACGGTGGTATTTGGCAAAGATAGTTACAGCTTTCAAGTAGTTTGTGTGTGTGTGTGCATGCGCGCGTGTGTGAGTACACAAAACTAATACATACCCACACATATGATTTGTCTAAATCGTTATTATATGAACGGAAGAATGCCATTTTCTTCTGTTCATCAGCAATGAATGAAATGTGTTTAAATATATGGAAAACCCAACCATAATCACTTCAGTCATCTAGCCCATCAATCTATAGTTATAAAACAGTTATATGCAGTTATGAGATTATGTATATTATCATGAAATAAATTAAGTCTGATCTTATGCACAGAGGAATAGGCTACTAAAAGTTAGAAAGAAAAAAAGCATAATTCAGGGTTGTTCCTGGATAAGAACATTTACTTGAACCTTTGCACAAACTCATCTATTTTGCAAATTTTACCTCAAAAAGAGAAAGAAAAAGCACAATTCCTCTGAAATAGTTAAAAAGGTGTTTTGACAGTGCAGCATATGCAACCAAGCCCTGTCAGTGGCTGTCAAGGCAGCATATGCCCAGTGTTTCCTTGGTACAAACAGTTCCTGGCAACTTCTGGAGATGCTCTTACTATTATAGCTACTTTGTATTTATGACCTTCCCTGTTTTAAAGCACAAGTAGAACTGGTGGGTGATATGGAGAAAGAAAGATCAAGACTGTGTTTGCAAGAATGCAAGCAGCGATCTTATTTCAATTATTCCCATAAGAAGCTTGCACAATAACAGACTGACTAGCACTCTTTCAAGGGCTCCTCCACCTCAGGCTACTGCCAGTGCTACTGCTGCAAAGGATGTGCTAGTACCTGAGAAGGGAATAAGATCTATCTCTCAGAGAACCACATACGTAAAGAATGGAAAATCTAACTGCAACTCAAAAATGTTGCTCGTTGTAAGAGCAGAATATCAAGTGTGTGTCCTCCACACGGTGGGAAGGTCTAGCAGGTACTGAGAAGACTCAAAGGTCCTCAACTGGCTAGATCCCTCCTGCACTAAATAAGTCTTCCTGTATCCATGAAAGTAAGCATTATAGCTGAATTTCAGCACCTAAATAGGTTCAGTGTCAAAGACAGTCTACATATATTTTACACATGCAAAATATACATATGTTAAATATATTCAGCACTGAGATAGAGCAGTATTTTGCAGCTAATAAACAGCACAGTAACGTTTGGTTTCCTTCTAATATTCCTGTAGTAAGCATGCAAAAATCCATAGACCACTCTTGCAGATTTCTACACCCATGAAGAACTTAAAAGAACCCTCACGAAGTGACAAGCATCACAGTCTGGAGTCAGACTAATTTTTATGCATAAGGGATAAGTTTTAGTCATTTGCTGAATTTATCGTGGATGCAGAACTTGCTGATTATGCTGAAATATGACATCCCCATGTACAAAAATGCACCAATATTTATCAATCAAGCAGGAATTTTAAATATATATGTGTGTATATATATATATATTCAAATGATATGTAATCTCCCTCCAGGAAGAAAGCATTACTAAATTTTGTTTAGGAAAGGTTTTGTCCGCTGCACTGTGTACAACTGGCTGTTGGGCAAGTAACATATTTACGGTGTTGGAATCATCATTGCTGTAGTTAAGAATTAGTATCTTAACCAGCTATTTGATTTTGTGCCAGTTGTCCAAAATAGAAGGCAACCTATAACAGAAGTAGAACATCTAGACTATTTATTATGCTACCTGGTGATAGGTTATGTACCCCTAAGCAAGCAGGAGATACAAAGAAAAATGACCTCAGTGGGTAATTTGTGTTTTTCTTGCAATGTGTTTGCATATGCTGCAGATGGTAGGGGAAAAAACAGCCAGCACATGCTGATAAGTCTGCTGAAATGTTATCACTGTTGTTCAGATGGATAGATGAAATAATTCCCTTCGTAGTGCATAGGGCTATTTTATAATAACTCTGAGAACTGCTGTGATCCCATGCATGTGTCTATGTGGCACATAGATACTATATCCCATGTTTGATAGCTATATTGTCTATAGATATATATAAGCTAAATATATGTCTATGTATGTCTATTGACGTCTGTTGTCTATAGCTAGATAAGTAGTTTTATGTAGCTACTTATGCTTTACTGTGCATGTGTATCTGCAAGCTTACTTTTCTATAATCAGCTACTTTTCCTCAGTAGCATCTTGCAACTCTAAACCCTCAAGGTCTACCTTAAAGGTAGCTATGGATAAGATGTTACATTTGACATATTTACAGTTTTAACATTGATGCAAATTTAGTAGAATAAGCAATGGTTAAAGGTTTGCTGATGCAAATTAAAATTCTCCAAAGTGAATATATCTAATTGCCAAATACTCTTTCCAGGACCTGATAAGATCCTTTTTTTTTTTTTTTCTATATAGTAGGCAATACAGGTCAGGAGGTCTCTAGCCCAACCTCTAGCTCAAAGAAGACAATCCAATGTGGTCCTATATCCCAAATGTCTGTTACATCACACAGCTGGCTGAGTAACATAATGACCATTTTCATCTTGAGGAAACCAGGAAATATTTTACATAACATAAAGCCAAGGTTTGGTAAGGTGTCTGCGTAGTACCATGGAAGTAATGTTAGGAGCGGCTCGGGTTATTTCTTATGAAGTGAAACTTCCCTTGATACCTGAAGAACAGATTTTTCATCTAGCTCCAACTTTCAGATGAGAACTGCTTTCCTCTTATATTCCATCGCTCTCTCCACAACCTTGCCCAGAAATCAGGTGCTGTAGAATGAATACATGCTCTAGTAAAAAACAATCCTACTTTTTCACATTCTTTACAACAATTTTCAGTCAGTCATTTATAAGGGTTTACTTAAGCTTTGAGTTTTTGAACAATAATTCAAATAATAGTTTGTGTTGATATACTTCCACTTATGTATTTTTAAGAGGTTTTTGTAAGGCCTATGCTGTACTGCAGTTATTTATGTAACAGAATCATTAGAAATTTGACAAATATCTGCTTCATTTAGTGTCTGAGTCCTTGGCTTTGAGTAATTTCTGAATATATGATTTAGTGAAAGGTTTTCAAGATTATATTCATCTTTAAAACTTTATGAGATCTAAGTGTGACATTATTTAGTCTGTGTGGTTGAACATTAATGGTATTTTACATTGCACCCAGTAATTTCAACTAATAATTCCTGAACTACCTCATGCACCACAGTAGTTTAACCATGTCAGCACAGTCTTCTCTTGATGCTAATTTATTATAAGAGTAAACAATGTATATTAGCCCATATGGAACAGCAACTAATAAGGTTACACTGGTTCTAGTGTCTGAGCTACTTCCAGATTCCTTAATTTCGGTATCTCTAGTCAATAATGTTCCTGTAATATATACACAGCAAAGACTATAGCTTAAAATTCAGATAAAGTAAATTTTACAAGCAAACTTTTGTTGAGAAACCATAATGCTAAAGCTGGATCACAAAAAAGTGCTTTATGCTATATGACTAAAAAAGGTAGGTATGTATAACTTACGTGTACAGCAATGCAATAACAATGCAACACCCAGAAATGGAATATATATGTATAGATGGAAACAGTTTCCTTATATTTCACAATTACTCAGATATTCCTAGACTTATAGTTATTCCTCTGAAAATTTAATTATTTTAAAGAAATAATTAATTAAATACATAAAAATATTGAAATGGTAGGTTCATTATTCTAAGATGCTATAAATTAATAGATTGTTGCTATAAAAAGCAACAGGAAGTTTTACTATTCTCTTTTTTAATAAGGCACATATGCTGCAGTGAATGAAAAAGCTCCAAAGGACACATTCAGAGCTATCCTTCTGTAAGGGCTTATACTTTTAGGAAGCAATCTTTCTATCATACAGATGAGTAAATGTTTTCAAAGATATAGATTTGATGAAACTTATTAGAACTCTGCTGGAAGCTTGAAGAGAATTTAACCAATACTGTACAGAGCAGTGAGGCTTTGCTGGTAGTAGTTAAAAAATAACATCTATCATTGGCCACAGGGTCTGTACAAATAACCAGACAACTTAAGAAAAAAGCCATTCTGTCACTCATCACTGTTCAAACCAACTTGTAGATGTTGTTATCATGGGAACTAATCAATGCATACACTTTCTTAAGATCAGCATCAGAGGCAAGCATCCAAGAATATATTTAAAATACAATTGCTGAGGATATACCTTTGCTATTTTGAACATTTTACATAAAAATACAGAAAAATAGTTTACATTTGAGAAAGACTGCAAACAATGTATGTGTTTTATGTTTGTCTATTTTGGGAAGTACTGACTGCAGATCTTTAATGAACCATGCACTGCTTAACAATTAACTCTTTTTCAAAATGCAAAGAGTTCACTGCACAACTCCATAAATAAAACGGGTGCCTATAATTTAAATCTGGAATGAATGATGACATGGCAGTCTCCTGTTGTTGAATAGAGTTATTAACTCCCAAACACTTAACAGCAACAGTGCTCACAGAAACAAAATCAAACCAAAGTAAAAGACAAAGCACTTGAAGAAAAGGACAGAAGTGATTCTGGAGGTTATTTGCTAGTTAAAAGGAACTCATAGGATCCACTAATAAGATATACTCCCTGGAGTATGCTTTGCAGCTCCCTTTTGCTGGTGTGCACTGCTTATGACAGTGTGGTTCAAAGTCTGGAAGTTTTGAAGTGATATTCCATGATGTTGAAAAATTGGGATAAATAAGCCAAAAGACATTTATTTCATTTGACCCTTCATGTCTGTAGGATCACAGGTAGGGTTTTTAGATGGTGATCTTGAATCTAAGTATTCAGTTTCTTCTACATTCCATTTTTGATGATTTTGTGCATATGAGGCACAATGTTTTATCTCATCATTTTGTTCCTCTTCCTCTGCAGTTTCTGAGAAGTAATTTGTCTTGATTCTGTAGCCAAAACTCTCGCTTCAAGATAAATAATTATTCACATAATATTATATTCTATGAAGTTCTTACCCTGCCTTCATCTGCATAGTATAAAAGTGCTTTTCAGTAGGCTGTTGAACAATATGACAGGACTGGACTCCCACACTTAAAGAAGTTTTTACGGCTATTATAGCTAGTACAATTTTACTACCTCCTTACCCTGTTAGAGGCATGCCACTGAGCAGAGAAGGAAAGAAGAAACTATTCTTGTGAAGTGTTAGGAGTATGCAGTGTTTGTTCCATGACAAACAGATAGGGGAACGGGCCTGAAGGAGGAGGTTAACCTTCAAATATCCAGGTTAGGCCATCTAAGTTGTTACGGTGTGACTTTTCTGTTTTGTTTTCACAGTCATAGCTTAAGGCAGGCCAGACATGCTTGTCTTATACAGATTTTGGATCAGAGTTTCAATATTTTTTCTTGTAAATGATTATTTGAAAGTAGCCGCTCATATTCTCTTCTTTATCTGAATTTCCAGCAGGAAGTTGTGAAAAGTTTTAACAAATCTTTCAAAAATATTGAGAAATCCTGGCTGTATTGCTTATTCTGATTTCTGTTTTATTATTTGTTATATAACTGTATTCCTTCAGCCTGTCTTACAAATTGTATGACAGCTAGAGAAATGCTGCATTCAAAATGCATAAATGTAAGGAATTACCAGTTTGGGTCCCAACAGATCATGGATTCATTTTAGAAAATGTTAGAGTAGGTTCATATTTTACAGATTTTGGCTGCTTGAAGAGGGACTGCAAGGGAAAGAGCCAGAAAGAACTTGGAAATCATTTTAGAAATGTTCCTAGAACTGTCTCTATTGGGTACATTGCTCCATCAGGATCTCATATGAACAAATGAAGATTTTATGAATAAATTTCTGTAATGAGCAGGCAGAAATCTGTGGTGTTGGATTAGTTTCATTAATACTGAAAATGTCTTTATTAGCCCAAGAGTGGATAGTATTTAATGTCAAATGAGTGCCATTAGAGTCTCATTTTTCATACTAGAATCATGAATAGTCATTGTATTTTCTGACAGTGGGCATTGTAATATAAATGTTCTCTTCATACAGGTATTATTTAAACGATATGTGTGGAGCATAAATACTTTTTGATGCATGTACCTCATAAAAATTCACCTACTGTACTGTAAGTCTTGCCATAAGAATTTATTGTGATCCTATTTCGTTGAAAGGGAAAATAATCACTACCATTGATATTATTTACCTCCCCAGTAAAAGCACAAATAGCCTTTAAGTTTCTATGCACTTTGGAGAAATAAGCACTGTTGTTTGATACTTGTCAGGGCCCTGAGGGCACTAATAGGCTGTAATGGCCCTGACTAGCCCCATCGGGGACCTCCCAGAATCCCCTCTCCAGCCCCGTCCCGGACCCAGCCCAGCCCGGGGCGGTCAGTCGCTGCTCCCTGATGCCGCAGCCGTGCTGCCTCCAGTCCCCTGCCCGGCCATGGCCCGGCACTGCCAGCAGCTCTCTGCTGCAAGGCCACTCGGATGCAGCTGCAGCTGTTCCCCAGCCCTGTCCCTGGCCTTGTCTCCTTCTCCCAGAGCCCCTGGAGGGACCCCAGACCTGCCTCATCACTTGCGGTGCCAGGGGCTGTTGATGGACCCGAGAACCAGCTCCAGCTCTGCCACTGCATGCAGTCACTGCGGGACGCTGTCCCATCATCGAGGGCATGTCCAGGGCTGTGGGCACCCTCCACTCCCGGCTCCCCTAAGCTGGGGAGCAGCTGGCCCTTGCCGCACCGTGGCAACAATAATCTTTTACAAATGGGCATTTCTCAAAAGGAATGTCTCCCTCCAATGTAGCCAATTTCCTCTTGTTTTCCAGGTCCTCAGAGAAATTTGTTTCACGATGTTTGTGATATACTGATTTGCAAGCAGGCTGCCTCTCCAAAATGCCCTTCCAAAACTGCTCTCTACCTCGAGGCTTTCATGAATTCAGGATCTTGAAACGACTCGATAAAGGGATTTGTTAAGGTATTCAGGCAGGTGACAAGGCCCTGGCCCGAGGTCTAGCCAACTCAACAGACCCCCTGAGAAGCTACTGGATGTAATAAATCAGACCGAGCAGCTGCCAAAAGTTGCAGATAGTTCTCTGAAGAATGGACAGATGTAAAAGATGAGTCAGGAGAAGTTAGGCGAGAAATGGACAAACTTCACAACTATTTGAAGAAGAGTGCTGGGGACCTTTTGGTCTCATAGGAACCCATAGTGTTCATACTATTGGTCATAGCCTACTGCACAAATTGAGATGAGGAACATCATTATGCAAAGCAGCAAGTAAATCATTACCGATCTCAAGTGCTCACTCCAACTTAGAGCAGATACTGGAGCATAGTAAAGAGTTCTCAGTTCATTTTCTACTCAGGTCAAGCTAAAGCATGGTGCAATATAGATGTGCACATCTATACCCTAACAGAACATGAAAAGATAATTGGATCTTTCCCTTTCCCTCTTCTCTATCCTTACTGTTCTCCACTTTTTCCAGTCCTTCAAAACAATGTCAGTTACCTTCACAGCTTGTTGCACTGGCACGAGAGCCACCCCTGACAGTTTTCACAGACTCTTGAGAACAGTCAAGCAAGTATGCAGTCCTGTTTAGGCGTCTTCTCCAAGTGATCCTTAAAAAAGAAAGAATCTCACTTAGGTAGCCAAACAGATAGTTGGAAATTTTGGTCTTGGTTACCAGTTATCTCAGTAGACTGGATCCAACTAACTCTGCCCTGTACTCCACAGTACAGTTCCTTCTTAAGGCTTTTCAGTTGCTATACTTAACTCCTTGCTCAAACTTAGAGAATGAATAGGAAATATTGCTTGGACTGGTGAAAGTACTTAATTTTCTTGAGGAAGGTGAGAATGGTCCTGAGATATATCTTGTCCTGATTACAAGCTTTCTCAAATGTTTCTGTGAATAAATTCAGACCAAATGCTGATAGTCAGCATAGGGGTTGCATGACCATTACCTGCTTGACCTTTGACTGCTGAGTGTGCAGAAGGCAAGTGCAAATATTTTATTTTAAGGCAGTATAGTGATAACACATATAGGATCGCTGAAGCATAGCCTCAATATGGCTGTCAGACTCCAAACAGACCCTGAGACTTTCACAGTGTGAAAATGATTTGTACTCAACTTCAAGGGGCATTTGTGCCCTGCTATGGCAAACAATATAGGGCACTACCTAAAGTACTCAGTCAGGTAACTTTCAACATGAACACAGTTAAGAACTGGCAGTAACTGTAACTTACATCTACCTCAGTGGAATTTCTTTGAAATTTGTTTTTGTTAAGCATGTATTTTAAACAGAGATACATTTGCCTGTTGTAAATCTTGCTAGCTATAAATGAAAAATAAATAAAAACCTTTTCAGGAGTCTCCAGATGACTCCTGTCTTTATTGTGCTTGAAAGAAGATTGGAACAGAGTTGTCTAGAACCGTACTTAGTTGTGAAATGCATTGATGTAAGAAGAATTTTTGTGAGATGCCTTTTCTTTGAGAGACAGGTAGGGAATCTTCTCCTATATTAACAGGTCCACTCTTTTTTGTTGCATTGTTTCTGTTTTCTGTGTGGTTTTCATTTCATCTCAACTTCTGTGGTCTACTACTTTAATCTTTTCCTATGCTCTTGAAGAAGCTGTAAATAATAAAAACTGGAACGACTGTCCAAAAAAATGTTGAGCATGAGTATGTATGCAATACAATCATGATAACTTATTCCTTTTCCTTTCCCATTTTTCAGTGTTGGTGATATCTTTGCACCTGTAGTGTGGTTCATTTGCAGCCAGATGAGGCACTGTCAAATTGATCTTCTTGCTGCAGTCATATAGAATTTCTACAATAAGCATCTGACCGTCTTTATCCTATTTTTTTCACATTCACCTACTGTTCAGTTTTTCAGATATCTCAGAAATACTTTTATTTGATGTCATTGCACAACAAGTGTCACAAAAGAAAATAGAGAAATATGTTAGAATCTGTGTCTGCAAAGGGTTGTGTTAGAAATGTGTTAGAACCAGTCAACAGCTGTGATGGAGAAAAAAACATGTTGGCAAATAATCAGTGTTCCTTTTATATTTTAAATTTCCTTTGATTCCATGAATTTCACTGTTTCCTGAGTTCTATTAAAAATGCATAAATTTTTTGATTAGTTTATCACAATGTGGAACCAAACAACTGGGTATGACAGAATTTAATTTTGTTGCAGAAGAGCCATTCCCTTGATGCAGTGGCGGGGATCACCCAGTCAAAGCTGCAGTAAAGGTTAGGAAATACATCACAGTTGGTATGGCAGGAGGCATTTGATAATGCCACAAATAACCTTATCCTTCCAATAATTTGAAAATAGAAGGAAGGGGAGGAAAAGAAATTGAAACAGAGAACTTGTTCAGAGCGTGAAAGCTACTTTCAAGAAGGCCTTTCTCCATTTTTCTGCACCAATGAATTTCACTTATTAATTTGTTCTGCCTAATGAATACACACTTTCTGAAGGAAAGGAAAAATAAATGAAAAGGTTTTCCATGTTGAAATTCCCTTGATACTTTGAGTTAATTGGACTCTATAAGCTAACCTTCCTAGATAGGTAGATAGATAGATAGTGTTATATAAATGCAGTAAGTCTAGTTTTGATTGCATTAACTGTGGGGTAAGCCAACTGACCACAGCGCTAAAGAAAAAGCTTTTCTTGCTTAAGAATATTATTACTAATAATATAAGTAATAAATATTACATTTACAATCCCATTGAAAAAGCCGATGAGGAAATTTCACTCTTACCATATTAGAAATATGGTCATGGGGCACAGTAACAAATCACTGAGGTTCTAGCGGCCACATGAATGTATGATGACTAACACTGCAGATTTAGGCAGAAATTCCTGGTGGTCAGCTGAGTGACATCAGATCATTTGGACTGAAAAATCAAAGATTAGACTATATGAAAGCCATGTTACCCCCTTCTGTGCTGTTTACTGCATTTTAACTAAACCAGCCAAGTGGCTCACCTTGAATCAGATGAGGTACTGACAGTTTAAGATTGGCTGTATTTTTTTTAATATATACTGCAAAATATATTTGTTTCACGGTATGGATTGATTTACGCTGTTTTAAGGATCAATGGTTTAAAAGAAGAGATCTTGTTTTTTTCATTTTAATTTGTTTCTTTGCAGAAAGAAATGTGGTTTCAACATTGCAGTAATATAGATCTTAGCCTTTAATTATATCAAAACTTAGAAATTTCATCAGATAGACAGCCCCAAAAGACAAATACTTTTACATGTGACTTATTTTCCAAAGTAGCGATATTGCTTGTTTCTCTCTGAGTCGCAAAAATAATATTGCAGAAGACATCATGAATAATTCAAGAAGTCTGATTTAACACCAGGATTATTTCTGGCATTCAGTATCTGTGAACAGCATATTAATAGCATATATCAGTTTTTATGATTGAATGATAGGAATAATGAACTGGCATTGAGCCTTTGTGATTCCTGGCCAAAAATGGGATCTATTCTCTAGATCTAATAAATTTTATGTCTAAAGATTCAGCAATTTCACTGAGCTCAGTTGCAGGCTGGAACACTGGCTTTTACTTTATTTTCAGTTGATATGTGAATCTACATGAGTCTCATGACTGGTTAGCACGACAGCTCTAAAGGATTATAACATATGTAATTTAATAAAATCTATATAAAAAAAAAGTATGACTTCAAAATGTCACGTGGCATTCAGAAAGAAATGATGACTCGTGTAGCAGAGACAAAGCAATATTTCAGCCGTTGCTTCCCCTGGATGTCATTCTTAGACTCTGGTTTGGTAGACAAGGCTCAAGAATTTCAGGGTTGGTTCAAGTTTCTCAGCTATGTAAGTAACAGGCCTTGTTCAGACGGCTCCTGACATAGGAAGAAGGGAAGGGAGGGAAAGAAGCTGGGTCAGAGACCACAAGAAGATAAGCCAAGAGAGACATGGCACTGCTGGAGAGAGTCCAGCGGAGGGCTACCAAGATGATTAGAGGGCTGGAGCACCTCTCCTATGAAGAAAGACTGCAAGAGCTGGGCCTGTTCAGCCTGGAGAAGAGAAGATTGAGAGGGGATCTCATCAACGTGTACAAGTATCTGAAGGGGGAGTGTCAAGAGGATGAGGCCAGCCTCTTCTCCGTGGTGCCCAGCAACAGGACAAGAGGCAATGGGCAGAAACTGAACCACAGGAAGTTCCATCTGAACCTGAGAAAAAACTTCTTCACTGTGAGGGTGACAGAGCATTGGAACAGGTTGCCCAGAGGGGTGGTGGAGTCTCCTTCCCTGGAGATATTCAAAACCCGTCTGGATGTGATCCTGGGCAATGTGCTCTAGGTGACCCTGCTTGAGCAGGGAGGTTGGACTAGATGATCTCCAGAGGTCCCTTCCAACCTAAACGATTCTGTGATTCTGTGATTCTGTGAAGCCTTGGGGAAGAAGAACTGGTGTTCCTATTCTTCCATCATGACCCCTTTCCTTGGCAGTATCCCGTCTGGATTTCTTTCCTACAAAGCAGGAAGAGGAGCCTTTTCTGTTCTGCTGCTCGCTGCAGCGTGGTGCCCAGGTTAGCTGTTGCATGCTCAGAGCTGGAGCTGGCTAAGGCGGCCAACATTCCCTAAATCCATTACTTGTGCTGTGTCCCTTTCCTTTTTAAAATCCTCTGTCAGCCATGTGTCTTCAACAAGGCCAAAATGGGAGTCTGGTTGGCAAAAGGAGATGTATATGGAGATGTAGAGTCTGTTTTATCAAGGTGCTTTATGATACAATAGTATTTTCTGACATAAAACAGGAAAAGATGAATTACCTGTGAATTTTGGAGCTGAGGTAGAAGAATGTAGCAGAAGTCTACTACCCACAGTAGTTTGGGTTTCCAAATGACTGCAGCTGTCACTTAGGCCTGCTTTGAATACTCTTTAACCAGCCCCTCCATGCCTGAACAGGGTCACAAATATTGGGCCAGATTCTCTTTAAGATGTTGTAAAGTTCTCTACTAAACTCTAGAGCTAGCACAAAATATGAGCACAGCACTATAGATTAGTAGATGCAAATAGCTGTGGCTAATTAGAAAGTTGTTCTTACATTGAATTTTGTATCCAAATAAGGAGCAAACAACTCACTAGGAACTGTGGTATTTAGGAGTCCAGTTGTCATTAGTATTTTTTAATGTCACAGATTATATCTAGATCTATATTAAAGTTAATTTTTGTCTGCAGTCATTTTTACCTGTTACATGAAGAAACACAGACTGCAGTACAGCCAAACAGACCTACCTTTAGAAAAGTAGAAAAGTCAGACAGAAAATCTTAAAACTTTCAGACTGTGTATACAGTTTATTTTTTACTTCCTGCAACTAATAGCAAGCTAATTTTATGTTCACCCATCTGTCAAGTGCAGTCTGTTTAGAACAAGATAGAAGCCAGTGCAATTAGTTATCTAATTAACTGTAATTAACATTACTGCAATTAACATTAGAAATAATTTCATTGTATCCCAATGCTGAGATGAGACTTGCATATGCACACAATGCACTCAAGAAAGAATATGCAGTCATAAAATTTCTAGTTAATGCTACAAGGCATATAGGGGCAAAATGGTAAATAATTATGCAAAGATGATGAGTCTGCACCATGTGTTATATCACACCTATAAATCAATTATTACTAGTTATGCTACTGTTCTGCACCGTCATTCTGTTGAGCCCAGTGTAATTTAGGGAACTTGCATGCCTATTTCTCATTAAAGGAGTAATTAGCAATACAGATCCGAGGCATTCTGTAGTATAGCTAATTCACCTACTCCGTTTCTTAAGTAAAGGTCATATCATGCATCTCACAGGTAGTTGTCACTGATCTTGTCCCCAGGCAGTGTGCTCCCAGGAACCGATTCTGTGCTCTGGACTGAGTCCAGTAAAAGGCAGGAAGTGAAATCCTAAGCTGCGCTAACGTTTGCATTAGTTCCCTGACAGGAAACAAATGAACAGCAATACATAATTTCTTCAAAGATGATACCTGGTTCCTATGATAAGCAATATTGCTTTTAAGAAGTATGCACAACTGGGCCAGTTGTGACATCTGCTTTACAATCACTTTAAATGGGGAGATTCCTACTGGTGAATATAAAGCTGGATTCTTTCTCATCTTTACTATCCGAAGAAGGTTCCTGAAGGCTGCATCCTGATAATACTGCAAACCCAGACCAAACCAAAAGAGAAATTGTCCACCTATCCATTGGCTAACATTTAAAACAGTTTTATAACTTTGTATTCTTGTGGTGGTTCTCTAAATAATAAATTAAGTCCATGTGGTAGAGAGAAATGTGACTCTTCCTTGAAGGTTTTTTCTACCTATAGTCCCTAAACCCCCCAAAACCATTTTGAATGATGGAAAGACAAAGTACACCATAACAGAAGCCTACTCTGAAGCTAAGCTTAACGTTGTTTTCCATCTCTGTGAAATATTTTGCTATTTTCCTCAAAACCTAATTCCTGTTCCACCATGCATACACAAGTAACTGCCTTCAGCCACTGCCAACAAGCCTCACTACTCACGACTAGGGATTAAAATAGTATATGTTTTCTCCTAGCTATGCAAGGAAATCATGGCTTTAAATAGCAAGTGTCTCTTTTTCAGATTTGTTCATTTCATGCTTTTATTAACTTTGGTGCTTTTATTGCTTTATGTGGTGCTTTTATTACACTTTTTGTAGTTTATCATGTTCTGTCGTAGTTATTGTGAACTTTAGTAACTTTTCTTCCCAAGGGTCTTTGCAAGTCAAAAGGCTTTAGGTACTTAATTGCTTTTTTACTTACAGGAAAAATCTGCCAGCACTGAAGACCAACACACACACACACACACACACACGCACACACGCACACACGCACACACGCACACACAAAATCCAACAACAACAGCATATCTCAGCTTGAAGCATTTGGACTGTGCCTTATGGCTGAAAGTAAAAAGCAGTAGAAAACTTTGGCCTGTAATTAAAATGTGTTTTCTTGTTTTTCCTTGTGGAAATAGGACCAAAACTGTAATTCTGTCCTATCTAGTCTACAGGCTTTCCAGTGCACATTCATACTGAAATATGAATTTCATTTGTCTGTGTTAGACTACACTCCCATTTTTCAAAACGTGAATAGCAAGCTCCTATGCAAAGGATTACTGTAACTGCCATATCTTACAACTTATACCCGTAAAGTCCCATTGAAAGGTCACTGGGTAGCCAGAAAATACACATTTAAAACCTTCAGAGTTCTACTTTCATTGCTCTGCTTTTCTCAAAGACCCCCTCTGGTCTCCTTTCCCCTCCCCTACACTGCCATAACAGAGCTCTGTTCACTTTTAACTGTTGATTGACTCTGGCATTTCTTTTCTGGCTAAAGTTGCTTTTTTCAGTTCTACACAGGTTCATATCACTTTTTTTCTTGGAAAACAAATGCATTCAGGCTCCCACTTGAAAGCAGGGATCCAAAATGCTTGAGAATCTCAGACCTTTGTAAAAAGAAATGTTCAGTTTGCAGTGAAAATATTTCCCCAAAAGAGGCCTAGACTTCAGGGGGCTACTTCTACTAGTATATGTCCCAATATTTAACTTCATACATTTGTGTACACTCAAAAAGCTGATGATTTTTTCTCAGCACTTACTACTGAACTGCAGAAGGTTTCCCTAAAGGGCATAGGGTAATATAATTTTGTAGATTTTCTTGAATGATCTGATTTCTTAAAATTAACACATAAAGACGACATGTGGAGGGGGGGAAAAGGTAGAAGTGTTAATTATACAAACTCAATATAAGCCAATGATCATCATTTTTTGTTATCATATGTAATATTGTAAGATAAATAGTAATAGATATAACATTCTATGCCAGTACACCATATACCATTAATGAGAATATTAAGCTATCTCTCTGGTAAACCCTGACAGGTCAGTTTTCAAAGCACATTCATCTCTTAGCATTTCAAAGAACATTCACCTCATTTGAGGAAGCACATTTTAAAACCCTGATGCCATTTCCAAAGGCATTTGCACAGGAGATTTAAAATACTCAAGTATATCTGGTTGGTGCTACCAGCTGCTCTGTTTGGGGACTGTAGAATTTTATTTAATACTTTCTCAGAGATGACAAACAGCTGGTTTAATGCACTCTTGAAATGTTTGTACCTGAGATCCAATTATTTTTGTTCAGTTAACAGCCTATTACTACCTCCATTATAAAATGATCTAATATTCCTCATTTTAAGACCATTGAGTGTTTCAGGGTAACATATGAACATTGTTATACAGCTTCTTCCTGATTTTCTACTTTTCTGCCCAATACCTGTCTCTTTTGGCACTATATCTGTTTGTATTTCTTGTTTGATTGTATGTTAAACAATTTTTGTTGCTGATAGTTTGATTTTTATGCCTTTGGAGGGCACTTTCATTAACAGTAACTTGGTATACTAACCATTTTATCAAACTGCCCCTGCAAGTAGCTCTTGATAGAGGCAAAGGCCTTTCTGGATCATTTCATAGGGCCTCTCTTAAGATATTTCTGCTTAAGGTCAGCAGTATGAGTTCAGTTCTATATCTGAAGTGCCGATCTGACACTTCATCTGTGTTTACTTCTCTACCAAAAACTTTGACATGTGTTCTTTGGAAGAGCTGATCTATTGCCTGCTTTGGTGGTGACATCCAGCCAGCTGACGAGTGAATTAGCAGCCTGCAAGACACATAGCAGATAACTCTGGTATAGCAAGTGTCAGTGACATAGCCAATAACATGTAAGGGTTTATATCATGGAGGCCTGCAAGGT
Source organism: Struthio camelus (assembly GCF_040807025.1). Classification (NCBI taxonomy): domain Eukaryota; kingdom Metazoa; phylum Chordata; class Aves; order Struthioniformes; family Struthionidae; genus Struthio; species Struthio camelus. Next base: position 145,789,277 of record NC_090942.1, on the reverse strand, counting down.
TTTGAATCCAATAACTTCTTTGAGCAATGTTTGTAATGGTAACAAAATGCTTCTCATCTTACGGAGTCAATAATAATATATTTCTGAGTATATTTGAGTTTTCTTTGCCAAAACCACAAGGAACTTTCCTTATCCCAGTCCAATAAATGTTGACCTTTGTAGAACCATCGTATTGATTGTAAAGCGTCATTTAGATGAGTGTTTTGGTTTTTTGTTCTTTTGTTTTTTTTAATACGTCAGTATATGCATAAGAAATTTAAAATGGAGAAGTATATTCATAACATCATCAACCAGTTATTATGTATATGCCAAAAGCATGTACAGATTAAACCTCATGCGGTATATTTTGATTAGTTTTAAAATTTCTTCACAGAAATTACAGAAGATTTTATTGTTTCTTCATCGTTGAAAAAAGAGAATTAGGGAGACTGAGAAGTCATTTGATGTGATAAGAAATGAAACATGTCATGATATTTTTTATTTATTTGACTCTGACATAAAACATTCTTCTTCCTTTTGAAGTCACTTTTTGGTAGCATTAAATGAAGTCAATTCAAATTGAAATCATATTTTTTAAAAAAATTGAAAAATATTTTCATTCATTCTTTTTTTATTGTAAATATTCACTAAATGGGTCTACAAATGAGAAATTATTTTATCGTTCTTTATGTGATTTTTCAAATAAATTTAGCTTTGTCTCAGTGACTTGAATTTTTTATGTAAGGTGAGGGTACCTTGAAGAAAAGAGAGTAAAAAATGAAAATTTAAAGAGCAACAAAGGAATGAAAGGAAAAGAGAAATAAAGATCAAGTAATTTTTCCCATTTACTATTGGAGACCATTAGTTATGGTCTATTGGAAGAATATGGTGATTAACAGGAATTATTCTTCGTAAGAGTAAACAAAGAGGAGTCTTTGTTATTGTTTACAATAGCGAGTTCATTAGCTAACATAACCTAAATGCTTTATACGTCTCTTCAAATCAAATATTTTTACCAGGTATTTTAATTGCTGATGCCTAGGAAACCATGAAATAAATTACAAGTTTCCCTTGCATGATTTAAACTTGGTGTGAGATTTGCCACAAACAAAAGAAATATTTCTCTGCTGGATTTCTTTCTGCATCATTTACTCCCTGCAGTTTAGAGCAGATTAATGTGTTCAGAGACTGATTGCCGTAATTACTCTGCCCTGCTGGTCTTCTATATTATGCAAACAAATGCACATGGTGAAAGAGAGAAAACGGACGAGGCTAGAGATTCTTTGGCTCTTCCAATTTCCAGCTTAAGGTATTTCCAACTTAAGGATTGTGAGTAGAAGGTAAGCCTTTGAATAAAACTTGAGTGCAGTTCACAAAGGTAGTTACGCATCTCATTAATTTTTTTTCATGTTATTTTCTATGACCTTTTATTTAGCATTTATCCCTTATAAATTAATTTTTTAGATCATTGTCTAAATTTAGAAACTTTGGAACTCTAATTGACTTTCAGTATTCATAAACATTTAAGTTAGTTACATTTGAAAACCACTACCACCAAATTTTAATTTGCCATTAGCAATCACCAGTGGAAACCATTCTTTTCATTTCAAATCAAATGAACATCATAAATAGTTTAGTTTTGCTTATTTATTCTAAAAGATAATAAATTAAGAAATGTCTCAAAATCTGATCTGCAGGCTGCAAAGTGCAATTAACCTTATGTGAGGAGGTTTTGAATGGATCCCATAATTCCTAGCACTGGTAGGCTAATATTCAAATGGTACTTCTCAAAGGTCTCGGAAATCTTGAGATGGCCATTCTTTAACCTCTCATTTGAATGAAACAAAAAATGTTGGTACATTTTGTATCTTGTATGTACACGTGCATATTGTATATATGTGTGCATATAGCCTGCCGCTATATACACATTATTTAATCAAACCACTCATACCTTGTTCTGAGTACACTTTGTGTTTCTATCGCACTGCACGGAATCTGACCTTATATTGGTGGTAAGACCACTTCCAACAAAAGGCTGGACTAGGTGACCTGCAGAGGGCTCTTTCCACCAACAACTCTCCAGTCTCAAGGATCCCAGCCTCTTGGGATTAAGCTGAAACTCCTCCAATGATTTTTGCACGCCCAAACTTCAAAACTGCTTTGTAAATGTTCCTGCATTTGCAGTATAGGTTACGATACTGATTATAAGTTATAAGTGCTGATTATAAGTTATATATCTCTGAAACTTATGGTGGAGAAGAAGCTGACAATGGGTATGCTCTTTACTGCATTTTGTTTTTAATTTATGATCTTTTTATTTAACTTTCCTGAATTTCAAGGAAGATGGGAGTGTAACGGGGATTTGTTGTGCCTTCCTTTCCCTGTCATTTGTACTTCCTTCTCTGGGTAATTTTTAAGGAATAAATTTTAGTGTTTTTTTGTATTAGGCATTAAGTAACTTGTATTTTAGAATTCAACTGTTTCCATGATACGAGAAGACCTGGAAAGATCTCAGAATGTTGACAGTATATTTGGTAGCAAAATATTTTTTCTTAATTTCCTTTTAAAATATTTTCCATTGTGTTTGTGTGCTGTGTTTACGTCATTGATATTCCTATTCAATATTTTTTTTTACTCAGTTTTTAATTCTTTTTATGCAACTAACTGCATTGATCTTTGAAAAAAATATTAAAGAGCACACTAAAAAATAATGCATAATTCAAGTAAAACAAAAGGATCCCAATAAAATTTATTTTTGGAGCAAGAAACTGAGAAATGGAAAACTTGTGTTTCTGCCACAGGGAACTCTGTGTTAAAGTCATTGGCAGTCAGCATGGATTCAGATAAGGAAGCATATTGTCCCTTATAGGATTAGAAGAACACTATGTCTGCTTTATCTAATTGCTTCCTTTGAGACATATATCTTACTTAGATTTGTTTCCCCTTTCTCAAGCATTAAACTGCAAGACCAGATTAACTTCTCATGTGTCTCAAGTAATTTGTGGACAATGTGCCAAATTCAGTTAGAGCTTTCTACTCTATGTTTTAAATTATACGATGATGTTTGTTTCATCATTTTATTAAGGAAAAAAAAAACAAAGGCAAGTACAGAATTTCTATGAGGCTGTCAGTCTGATGAATGAGGCTCACTCAGTAAATATAAAATGAATATTTGGGGCTCACTTTTCAGGAAAACCATCTCTGTTCAGAAATCTTGAGGTATCACAGGTCCTGAAGGCCTCTAGTAGAAATTTTCAACCGAAGGTGAAAGCTAGATAGTCCAGTAGTCAATGAGGGCATTGAATCAATTAACTGGATTTATTTTGCCTGTACTTTCGTGTCTTTTCTGCAGCTTATAGACTACCTGCCTATGAAAATAACTTTTTATCTTTTTCCAGTAGCTCACCCTAGGAAGCTTACAATTTTAAGTTCACCGGCAATGGCACTTCTCATGACAGATATTCTCAACTGCAGTATCACTAGAGTCAGCCTGCAATCAGGCTCACATGAGCTCTGTTAATATGCAAACACATTCGAGTAAAGATTTTGCAAGCTTTTATTTGCCTTCAAATATAGATATAATTAACATCTATACTTGATTGCCTTTAGTTTCCACTTGGGACAAGTTTTTTATTGTGAAGTGAGCTGTGGTAGTACCTTTCTTATGTCCTTGGGGTCTTCCCCATTTTCCCTGATCTCAGTCTTAGCCTGGCATTCCAACTAACACATCATTCTTGCAGTCCTACCAGTGACTCATCTATATTTATCACTTGTTTCTGTTGGCCTGTGTTCCATCTTGTAACAGAACTTTTCACCTTTGCATTATCGCTTAGCAAAAGTAAATCAGATCAGCAGGGAGATGCTAAGAAGTCATTTCTTACTTGCCTTCATCTATTAATTACAGCCTGCCATCTCAGACTTAGTAAGTGACAATGAGAAAGTTCCTTGTCTATTCCAGGCCATAGGTAAACAGATTTGACTTCAGCAGATGTTTAAAGTTGAAAAGCTCACATAGGATGCTGGAGCATCAGAAAATAATTTTTGCTGAGTCCTGCTTCCTGTAATGGCTTTAAAATATCTCAGTTTGACTGTGTATTAAATTAAAGTAAAACTGACATTCAAACTGTCACTTATCACTTCTCAGAAGACATACAGGAAGGAAAAGGATCTTGGACTATTTTTTAGCTTTTATGACCCAAATGTATGCGTCTGCTCCATAATAGCATGATGAAGCCCAATTCTTTGGTGAAGCCTAATAACAACAAAGCAGGTCTGGAATGCTTAAGTTCATTTGGAAAGCAGAATTTCAGAAATAGTCTTTTATCTAACTCTCATTTTTACAAGTTTCATTATGCTGAGTGCTGTGAAGCCTTATTTTCTTCTATATAATCAGCAGGGAAAGTATAGGGAATATTTAATTCACTGTTGTAAATTCTATGCCTGAACTAGATTACTTAACGTTAGGATTTGCAGTACTGAATATCGCAGCCTACAGTTCTTTGTTGGGTACTGTCCAACTGCACAAAAGGGACAGCCAGTGCGTAAAGAAATTATTTTCTTAAGAAGATAACAACTAGAATTGTTTTTTACCTCTCATCATGTTTGAACAAAATGGTAGAGGTCAGGTCTAGATATCAAATTAATGAATGTGGATAATCACCACATGACCTTGCAGTGTACCTTAGAGGTAACGTAGCATAGCAGATGGTTATGCCCTGAGAATTGTATGTAGTTATTAAGTCAGTGATAAAAAGCTTACATTAAGTGCAAGAATCGGCAGAACTAAAAATATTAGAAATAATTGTGTAAAACATTCTGAAATAGCAACGAAATATTAACTGAGGTTAATAACCAAAAGCGAAATGAATGGCACTATTTTCAAAGGGAATGCCTAGTTTTATCCTTTCTTCCCAGGGCCTTAAAGGCCAATTTCTTATCAAAATAAAACTCTGCTCTAAGGAACAGCTATAACAGTGTGCCCTTTAAAAGTAAATTGGTAACTGCGCTACTGACTTTAATTTGCATTCATAACTTCTGTTGGAAGCCATTGACTGATTACTCTATTAAGAACACGTTGGTCAAATCATGCAAAAATATTGGGAAACTGAAAAAAAAAAATCAGTTAGCCAGATTGCTACTGTATGGACGGTTTCCATAAATTACTAATCAGCCCGCAGTAGAACACAAATCATATCAAAAATCACCTCATTTTCCATGACTTAAATAACGAATCATTCTACGTTGGCCACTGACTGATTGATATTCACTTGTATAAATTTATCACTCTTTTGAATGGTTTGAATTTCACCTAGTCTCATCTTCACAATCCAAAAACCAAGACTATTTAAAGCTGATTTTTTTTTTTTTAAATTCAGCTCTGATTTTGTTGTTCAACCCAGGAGAGAATAAGCATAGGATTGAAGCATAGATTTTGTAATAAGCTATCTTGTAGTTTTACTCAAGATTTTTAATATTTGCAATCTCCACTTATGTCTTTTTCCAGTCCCAGATAGCAGGTATTCTCTCTGAGCTGTTCCTCATGCTTATAACCTTAGTTTAGGTTACAATCCCTATTAACATTATTTTTTTTAATAATGCACAAAAGAGAACAGCAAAATGATGTCTAGTGAGACAATATTAAGAATTATGTACCAGTTCAGGGAAAAGGCAGCTGAGATCACGAGTTAATATGATTCCATGGTGAGTAAATAAAAAATAACAATAATTAAAGTCTTGTTTATGTAACAGAAGAATGTTAAGTAAGGAATGAAGAAACAGCCAAATCTCTCCCATAATCATGATCTCACCCCTTGCTAAAATACTATAATGGCTTTTCATGATCTAATGACTTTATTCAGATCTCCAGCTGAAACTGGTGTTTTTGGATAGTTCTGGGAAATGTGTTGCTTACAGTTTAGCTCCAGGTTTCAGACTAAGCTCACCAGGTTTTTTTTGTTTGTTTGTTTGTTTTTTTTTGCTCTACACCTTATTTTACAGATTGCTATTGCTTAATTCTAAATCTTTTGATTTTGTTATTCTCCTGCCATGTCTGCTTCACAGACCCCCTCACCTTTTGTGCACAAATCATAAACATATAGTTATATCATCACCTTCATTTTCCCTTGACATTTATGCCCAGATCCAGCATGTATACTGTCTACATGTTAGTAGAAGAGGTTATATTGCAGTCTTTGTGCTCCTGATCTTCCCCTCTTAGATCTGGCAATACTTTGATGATCAATACTTTGATTTCCCAGAGCCGACAAGACTCCCCATAAGAGTCGAATTGCCTTTTTACTTTGAAGTAAATTTACTGGTAATCCTGGAATGTACTCAATGATAAGTACATGCAGAGCTGGAAAGGTGCAAAGAAACAACAGATACATTATCATGGGGTACAAAAAATTCTCTTCTTGAAACATATAAAAGAATCAATATCTTGATAAATGAATGTATTTTATCTATTTTCTTCCCTCACTTATGTGCAAGCCCAGAGAGAGGATTAATTCATATAGACAATGACTAATGTAAATTATTTTCTCTATTTTCTATTCCTTTGCCTTGTACTCAATTAAAATCCGTTTTACATACTCTGGAAGAGAACATAGGTATTGCTTACTAATACAATAACTAATCCATGCGGCTTTGTTTATTTCTTGTTAAATCATCCAAATCATTTTTTGGCCTGAAGAAGAAATCTCCTTTTAGCATATTGTGAAGTGCTTGTGTTTCCAAAATTAACTACTTTTTTTTCAAAAAAATTTGTGGAATTAACTTGCGTTTTTTTCTTTTTTTCCTTATTATATGAATTTTCTTAAGAGAAAAATATGCTATTTTTATCTTCTATTAAATAATTCTCCTCTATTCTGACAGTTTTACATGCAGAATAGCAAATTTAAGAAGTAACGGACATCACTCGTATTGCTTCAACATTCCCTAAAGGTTAAAAAGGGTTAGTAGGCCCCTGACAATGCCACCCCAGCTTTTACTGAAAGCAAAATTCAGACTGTATAAGATTATACCTTTTTTTTTATTTTATTTTTCCTTATGCCACTGGTTTGTTAAAGAAGGAAAAGCCATTGAGAAATTATTGTCCAGTGTTTTTCATTAGATTTCCTATAGGGGATATAGGTTAAAAATCAAAATATTTCACTTAAAAGTGTGGAAATAGCTGTTTCATAAGAGTATATAGAATAAGGTTCCTCACAGAATAGCAAGAAAAGCCTCCTTCTCTTTCCTGCAATCACATCATATAATCCTGTATATATATTCAAACAATTTACAAGTTTTAACTACCCGACTCTTAGCAGAAGCCTCTTTAAACCTAGAACTTCACTCTTCTAATGATATATTTCGATCTGTGTATATTTCCATTTCAATCTCTAGTTATTCCCTAGTAGTCTATAAACATTTATTTATGTCCCAACATTATCTTTTTGTTTAAATACTTCTTTTGCTCTCTTTTAGATGCTTACATGCTCAGATACTTAGAAAATTGTTTCTCATCTAAGCTTCTATTATTACATTAAATTATTCTAGTCCCTTTTCATTAAACAAGCTTTCTTCACAGTCTTTCTTTCCACCAGTTCAGTCAGAGCAATTTTTTTCTTGAACTTTTCTGACCTAGATGATCAAAATTTCTCATATTGAGTATTCCATATAAGATTTCATCATTAAAGTGCTACACCATCTCATTAATACTTCCATCACTCTCTTGAAAAGACTTCACTGGAAAATTGCTTTTGCAGTAATTGATGCTAGGAACAATCTAAATCTAATTTACACCCTACAGGTGTTCTGTGATTAACTAATACATCCAGGTTTATCTTCTTTTTATTTCAACTTAAGGAACATAGAGCTTTGCTAGAAATTCTTACAGTTAGCCTCCAATAGTTAAATCTTTTAAATTTTCCTATTTCCATTTTTGGAATTCAATATAATATACTATTCTATCAACATTTTACTGCTGCTTCTCATGTACAGCTTCATGTTGTTGGAACCTGCATCCTCTAGCAGATGAATATGATTATACTCTATCTTATAGGTGAGTACTAATGGTGTTGCACTGAAACCATGAAATTCTAATTTTCAGTAACTCATAAGAACCATTTTTAGGTTTGTATGCCTATGGTATCATCAATGGCAGCACATGGCCATTCATTGTAAAAATTGCTTCTGAACAGTCTTTGAAGTGTGGAGTCACCAGCAGCCCTCAACTGCTGGTCTGCTCTTCCTCTGTATAAAAGACTAGCACTACTGACCTCCTCCAACACTACTGTAACCCTTGGCCCAGGTTTCAGCTGTTCATGGCATAGCACAGCTACACTAAACTGCCAATGTACCTCAGACCAGTTTTATTGAGAACATTCTTGCTAAGGTTTGAGAAAGCTTATATATACATTGATATACAGCCCTTATCACATTATTTGACTTCCATGGGCAAGATTATTCCCCTTCAAAAAAAATAAAAGTGTGCCTTTACATTAGATTATAATTCTTCACTCCATATTTATTCCACTGAAGGAACAGGCTGATTCCAAAATGTTGACCATCAAGTAGTTCTGCATTATGAATTTTAACTAACCATTTACTTGGAGTCCAGATAGTTACATCTTTTAATCTTCCTATTTTCAAATGCTTTATTATAAATCTTTCTTTGAATATTTGGGGTTTTATTAATTTAAAAGGTGAGCTTCACACCAAATAGGTTAGTTCACATGGAATTTTATGAAATAAGAAAGAAAATAGGATGAGTTCAAACACTTTCCAGAAAATATTTTTAATATTCAATAGGTGAAATGTTGTAAAGAATAAGAGTGGTGCTTCAGAAAAGCTACAAAACGTTCTGTAGCTGAAAATCAGTATCGTAAACATCACATGAAAGTCCACACGGTGCTCATATAGATTATGGTAACAGTTGATATGCTGCTAGTACACTCTGCAATTGAGAACCTACAGAGCTTTATATTAAATTTTTTTTTCAGTCTACTTGTTTTCACCAAGCTGTCAGAAAACCTTTTTATTTACTCCAAAATTATATATACTCAATAAAAGAAACTTTTATATGTAAGTCCTCCTTCAAATAAAAGATTTTTGTAACACTGCACTTTCCTGAGTACAAGATGATCTCTTTAGGGTTTTAAAATACAGCAGAAGTCATAGACTTTTTAGAAGGAAGCTAGTGCTTATGACAGCAGATACATGCCGACTGGCAAAGCAGTAACATGAAGTCATATGATAGCTGCTCTATGGTGACCAATTTTTTGTAGTCTCTTTCCCCAGGAAACTGGATGAAAGACAAGTAAAATCTGTGATAGCTTGTCCATTTCACATCCTCTTCCTTTCTAAAAGAGTGAAGGGAACCTATGTAATGCTCCCCAGAGACTGAGTGGAAGACTCAGCATAAATTATAGGTAGAAATTTTTGTGCACGTGATTAATCCAATGTGTTTAGAAACGATTAATTATGTTTTTCTCTCTCTTTTTGATGGAAGAAAGGTATTGGTGCTGTTCACTCCATTTTTGTTCATGAAGAGTATTTCTCTCAATAAATGAAATTAAGGTTCACTTCAGAAAAATCCAGTAGTTCATCTTTTAAAAAATATTTGAAAAGAAAATGTGAAAAATTTTCAAACAGGAGGAAAATATTTTTTCTCCAAATTTGAGGTGAAATGTATCTGTTAGAATAAAACTTGATATAAATATTGGTTAAAAAAAAATGAGTTTAAGATCTTTTCCCCCTCCAAATAACACTGAAGAAGCATTAGGGCTTAGATTAGTCCTGGATTTTGGTAAATACTTTTTGCTTAGCTTTGTAACTTATGTGGAACTTCCTCTGACTTTTTTTTTTTTTTGTTATATTGTCTCTTCTTTTTTTTCATTGAGATCTTTGAAAAAATAAACTATTTATTCCTAGATCCTCTTTTTTCTTACATATTCAAGGAATTATTTATCTGTGTAAAAGTCTCTTTTCTCATGTCACGGCTCCTTAATTTCCTTAATAAGTCCTTACACTATCAACTGTGTAAGCTTTGTCCCTATGTTTTTGACCACAGGTCAATAGTTCCAGTAGAAAACTTCTCTTTCTAAAACATCTGTTGACTCTTCCAAAGCAGATCATATTTAGTCAGTCGTCTGCTAATGCTACTCTTAATCATAGTTTTTACGTTTGCTACATCTCCAGAAATGTCCAGCCGTTCAAAATAATAAAAGAAGATGGTCCAGATGAAAAACTAGAATTAAGTTTCTGAAATTTTCCTGTGTCCTCTAAATCTAGCAACAATTTAAGATTCAGGATCAAAGATCTCTGATAGAAATAATCAATAAAGAAAGAATACGCTTTCTTTGCATTTTCCATTTGGATCTGGATGTGGATCTGGATTTGTCCATTTGGACTCTCCAATTAAACCATATGGCATGTGCACAAATGTGCATATGTATATTTTAGTTGGTTGATAGCTTTCAGAATAGATATGTCTTCAGTAAATCTTTGTGATCTTTCTCTTTGCTGTTAGCTGCCCTTCCCTCCCTTTGGAAAAAGCATTGAAAATATGAAATGGTTTATAACTTTATTAAATTGCAACTCCACTTTCCATCAAGATTTCTTTTTTTTTTTTATTTTGATATGTAGTGTATGTAGTCTTCAGAAAAGTACTTCTGCACTTGGAATATAGATGTTTAAGAAGAAACACCACATCAACAGACTCATGGACTAGCATGTTCGCAGAATTCTATAACAAGTAAAAAATTAATTATTCACTATTGTGGACGGAAATGCTATGAAAGGTGCCACTTTAATAGACTTAAGGCAGTGAAATTCACTTTGGAATGTCTGCCTTTAACTCCAACACAGGTGAAGTTTACACCTTTCTATTGTCTGATCTAACAGAGCAGAAATTAGTAAGGTAGTACCATAAGATATTATTTCAAGGGAACGCTTACTAAAGTTGCAAAGAAAGTCAAAAGGTGGGAGCTACACACTTTGCAGTCCTTGTCTTCCTCATTCTTTCCTATTTTATAGTATAGGGGGTTATATTAATTATTCATTAGAACAATTGCAATTTGTCATAAAAGGCTCTATTTATTCACTATTTTTCATAGTGTACCACTGATGGTGACTTACAGTGACCTAATAGTCTTGAACCCTTCACAGTCAATATTCCAGAGAGATTATTTTCTCAATCATAGCTAAATATAACCCTATATAGCGGGTGATTGGTCCTTACAGAACAAACGCTGCACATAAGAATAAATTAAGTCTGAAAATAGCCCCTGTGATGAATGAAGAACAGTTGCAGGAATGGACTAACACACTAGTTTTTTCCTTCTCTGGGAAAAAGGAGGGGTATTCTTTTTAGCCACGAATGGAAATGTGTCTGATGTTTTCAGCTTTATTTTCAGTGCAGTCATACATACAGTATAGGGCTATCTTCAGTCACTGCTCTGGGAACTGATGCAGTGCCACATGGAATTAGTAGAAGAGGTTCCACTGAATACAACGGATGCAAACCTGCAGTGCTTTGGTTGGGCATAGTGCTTGTTGAGGTTGCCATTTAGAGAAGTTTGCAAAGTACACTTTTCCACTAGTTCTGACTGTCTTGAGAGCTAAATATATATTTATTTTTCAATGCTTCTGACAACAGTGTCGTATCACATTACCACAGTAAAGATTTGACTCCCCTTGTATAAAACCAGTAAGTGACAGCATTGCTTCAGCTTTGTCTATTAGGGTGAGAGCTCTGCATAGGAGATCAGAAACATGGTTACATAAAGAATTTCACGGTGCAATACTAGAGGATTTTCAAATTTAGTTTTTCAAAGGTCCTAGTACGGAGCATATGTGGAAGAACAGACTTTATATAAGTGAAAATGTATTTTACTGTAGCTCAGCTGTCTTGTCTGAACAATGTATGCTGCTGCATGGTTTGTTTGTTTTTTAACTTGGCACCGATCTGGAATTATAGATGTGCCATGTTGTGCTGAGTTGCACCAATAGCTGCATTTATGCTCAGCGCCACATACAGACACACTTGAAAGCATTACAGGGGATGCTTTTTTAACGGTGATGAGAATGTGCGCTTAGGCACATCAGAAACAGTGCAGCTGAAAGGGAGCTGCTTTCAGCTCTTTGGATCAGGTGCAGATCTTCTTCAGAGTTGTTGTTAACTGTGGCTCAGGTGTAACATCCCTCTGGGAGGCTGTTTGTCTCTTGAGCAACGCAGCGTGCTTAGCTATATAGCTGCCTCACGCTTGATTTTGCCTCTCTAGCCTATGAAATTTTCCAAATGGTTGTTTCAGCAAGTGCAAATGTTCTGTGCTGGGGTTCGTTTTTCACTGACTTCTCTTTCCTAAGAAAAGTTGGAAGCATACTAGGGAGCTTATTCCAGCTCCATCTGGTCTCTCAGTTAAGTTTAATGTTTGAACCTTCTACCATTTTAACCCTTGATGTCCTTTCAATACGGTTGATTTTTCTTTGGATAGTTTTGGATGTATCAGATGTCTTTTAATAACAGATGGAAGTATGTGAACTACTTTCCACAGTGGGACAAGACAGATACAACAACTTCTGACAAGAAATGACAGTGAACAACCTATCAGCTGTACCTTGTGCTGAATGTACAGTAAAAATCTGCATACATCCACAGAGATAGCTAGCTAGCTACTATGTAAAACCTGCTTGTGTGCAGAAGTTGGTAAATACAGTGTGATTTGAACTCCTACATTGGCATTGGAAGAAGAGTGACTGGTCTTATACCTACTGTAGGACAGAATGTGTACAAAGACAGCTGACAGCTTGACACCTGCGAGATATGATAGTTTGCATCATTATGCAAACTTGTTTGTGTATGAGCGAAGACTATGTTAACTCTTCCACAGTAATTACCCACGTATGAGCTCTGCAGTGTTAATCTAAAGTGATCACCACAATTTGATTCCATAAAAAATGGAAACAAACAAATAAACAAACAAACACTATTAAATACTGTATAACAAATAGTGGAATGTGGATTGCATATCAGAGTTATACACGAGTGACTGAATCCTAACAGCCACAGTGATGATGAATTTTATCCATTCCTGTACTGAAGGACGGCCAATATTTATCTTAATCTTTTCCAGCTTTAGTAAGTGTTTGCAATGTAGTATTATATAAAACCTTGCAAAAGAGGTTGACTTCTTCTGTACAAAGCTAGAAGGTATATTTAGATATAAATAAAAATGAGCAGAATATTTTCAGAACTAAGAAATATGAAGGCTTTCCATCAACATTAACTATTTTTGTGTTTCTGCATCCACTCTGAAACTCTTCAGAAGAAGCAGCTGAAAACTTTTACGTATGAATACACGTTTGTGAAAACTTATTTTCACATTGCATTTAAACAAATACACAATTGGACACTTCCGACTTTATGTTTAGAAAAAAATGACAACCATGACTCAAAGTCTTCAGAACACACTCTGTTACTTCAGCTGTCTAAAATACAATACAGATAAGCTAAGAATGGATTCTTCACTTGAACATTCACTACTTAAGAGTATAGCGTTTTCTGTACGATAGTTCAGCAAAGGTTCATTTAGTCTGCGTTCTTTCCCATGATGATATATCAATTTCTTCATTACTGCAAAGGACTAGAACATTCAAGATTCAGGAGCCAGTTAAATGTATTTGTTGTATTTTGTTGCACTGTTTTGCACAGATGAGTCCCAAAGAAACAAAAATACAGTTCATATGGGAGTAGCTTATTTCAACTCACTGGCAGAAATTTGTTTTACTTTTCCCCTTATTATCTAAACAAACATATAAATCTGACTTTTAAGATCAGACAGAAGACTAAAAAAAATTGAATTTCCCTAATGAATGCTACAGTTACAATTTTTTTTTCTTATATACAGCAATCACATCGCAAAAAGAAGGTGAGGGTAGTCAAAGTTTGCCTAGAGAGACTTCAAAAGGATAAGAAAAGAAGCATTCATAATATTCTTCATGTCAGAAAGGTAAGTCTATCCTTCTTTCAGCTATCATGCTGTATAACTGTGCTTTCAGTTCCTTCGGCCTTCATCTCTGGTATAATTATGTCTCTCAGAAAGAATCCAAATCACCTTATTTTTCATCTGTTCCTAGTGGAATGAAACAGAAGAATAAAAACCACAATGCAAAGTGCTTTGAAACCTTATTTTGGGACACAGGATTTCCTAAAACAAATTAAGATGTAGGCTTCAATACAGGTAAAATTAATTCAGTTTTACTTCCTAAGTAGCATATCCGTGTTCTGACTTTAATGGTTTTCAAATATCCTCAATTATCTATAACAAAACATTTGCAGATGATCTTATGGGCTGTGCTCTAGTTCTCCTTTGAGTATGGAACTCGTGAAATCCTCAGATCAGATGCTAGCAGTTGCATTTGAACAAAAACATTTCCCTTTTATTTCCACTTCTGGGAATAATATCCATTCTTCATTTGCTGTACTAAGTCTGGTCAGCTTTTAATCCAAAGCTTGTCATTCCCTTCTAGCCTATTTTTAGAAATTATTACTGATGTATTCATTATACAATGTATAAGATGTTTGCCTCTCCTCTTTTAGGAGTGCAATTGCACAGGTGTGCAAATCTGGCTGCACTTCAAGACATTAAAAGAAGTCTCTGATTCAAGGAGGAATAGTGTTGTAAGCAGGAAAATACAGTTTTAGTTAGTGCATCTGTGACTCTGATCAGGGGGCCAATAATTAAATCACTGTCATCCAATCATTATTTCAAATATATTCAGATTTTATAGAAAATAAAATAATATTTTATTTCTGTCTAATATTGTAGCAATTTTCTCTTTTTTTAAGCATCTGAATTACATCTTATAAACAAAATCATATGTTGGCCGTGACTTGTGAATGTTATTAAATGCTTTGTGTTTTGGAGTGGGATGTAAAGGGCCGTTTCCGACACCATATGTGAATCTGTGATACAGCACTATTTGTCTGTATTAGGTAGCCACAAGAATGGGACCACACCGTTCAGGGATATATAATCTAGGATTGATTTACTTACTAAGTGGGATGGTATTTCAGCTAGATAGAGATTTCTATTCAAGGATTTCTGTTCTTTCTCTCTCTCTCTCTCACACACACACACACATGCCCACGCGCGGGTATGCAAAGCAAAAGCCCCTGCCCTTCTGGCACTGCACGGACCCAGGGAGCAGGGCTCTGGTTCCTGCTGCTCGAGGCAGCCTGGTCCCTTCATGCAACGGCTCCACCATGGGCTCAGCCTGCTGCACCAACCCAATACCCACAGACGTGTTCCTCCTGCCCCGCACCAAGGGGCTATTGTTTTAACTGAAGATTAGAAAAACTGATTTCCTTAAATCCTATCTATAATAATTCTTTCTGAGCTATTCTGCAAATGAGAGCATTTATTTTACCTTTGAAGAGTGCCCTTACATCTAAATGGAATCCCAGAATTATTTCACTATGGAATATAGTCTCAATGATAACTTATGACTGCATTTTATTCCTAAGGCTCTTCTGCTGTTTCTGATATGTATACTTCATTTATTCTATATACAAATCACCACCTCAGCATTATTACCTTTCTGAGGTCTGTTTAGTTTTCATCTGTCACTGCTTATTCAGTAAGGAATAAAAGCATTTTCCTAAGCCAACACATTTCTGAGGGAAAATAAAAAAAAAAAAAGAACACTAAGACAAAATAAATGCTAAATGAAAAGCTAGGGAGAAGCTAGGGAGAAACTTTTTGTGACATTAGCATATTTTTCCTTTCTGAAACTTAAGCACAGGAAAAAACAAAAGATTTTTATATTATGTGAAAAATAGACATTCAAAAAAATCTTTATTTCCCACATAGGGTAATTACCTTTTCTACAACCACTGTACTAAGTCTACTAAAACTAGTGCTGATGACTGAAAAAAGATGATCCTGGCCATGATGCAGCAAGTGCCATACAGCTTTAACTTCTGCATAATGCTTCATTTATCAACAGTACCTTGAGTGCTGGACTGACATTTTCTTTTGAATGAGGTAAAATACTTTTCCTACTGGTCAGAAATGTAATATTTTGAAGAAAATTATTGTTATAAGATCAGTGTGTTTTCTCAATAGTAACACTCCATATGACTATATTACCGTTATTTTCCATTAACATACTACTTTTTTAATAACTAATTAGAATAGGATTGCCAATATGAGAATAAAACCAACAAAAAATATGTGTCTACAGTAAAGGAGACACAAAAAATCATTTTTTTTCTTCCTATTTGATTTTGTCACATAGATGTTGTTTTTCCCAGGCTAGAGGTAAGCCCACATGCAGTTTCATGAACATTTTATTTGAATAATATCTTAAAATAATTTGGAAGAAAGAGAAATCAACGGTTCTTCACATCAATAGCACTGTATGAGAGTTAACATACCTTTTTATTTAAATTTTTTGTTGATAAATAAAAATATTTTCAAAATGCGCAATTCACAAAAGAAAATATGCTTTGTTCAGGACAATACTTAGCCTATTTATGAAAGCAAATATCTTCTGTTAAAGTTTAATAAAAACTTTAAAAAGATAAGCAAAAATCCCACAAGAAAATGATGAAGATGGAAATATCTATTTGAAATTGTACATGTTATTTACCTCTAGGAAGAACAGACTTCTCATCTTGAAGCCTAAGCTCAAAATATAATTGTAGAATCACTGACAGATGCCTCCTCAGTTACTATTGTAACAGAAGACACTGATGGTTGTTACAGTCAAAAGATAAAATGTAATTGTTAGGTTGGGTCTTCCTAACAATAAGTCTGTGCTTAAATCTTTATGGTGCACAAAATCAACTTCACTGCTGAAATACAAACAAATCTTCCTTATATGCAAAATATTTTAAAAATAACGTGAGAACTGGGAATAAAGGCAGCTTGTAGAAAAGAAAACATTGAAAGAAAAACTGGACATGGAAGCCACCGATACAGCTTCTCAAGATGAAACTGATCATATTAAATGCTTCATTTCTTCATTTGGCCTAAACGAATTGCATAAATCACACATTTTTCTGTTTGTGATGCACCTGGAATGGTTCCCATCAAAGCTGTTGCAGGACAGCCCTTGTACAGTTAGGATAGATCATTGTCATGTACAAGAATAGAAAGGATCTGAAACTGTTTTAAAGGCATAAATAATGTTGTCTATTTTTACTTTTAAAAGCAAAGCAGAACTAAATCATCTTCAGTTGTCCAAATTTTGTGTTTTCATATAGGCACATAGCATTTATCGTACACAGTAACTCAGAAGCCAGGCTCTCTGGGGTCATCTTATATGACATGAGTAAACAGAAGACTGTTTTAGGTGGCAGACTACTTGAGGTATAATGGCAGCTGTGATAAGATAAAGCCATGTCCTTGCTATTTCTAAGCAAAGATTCAAGAATTGGGCTGCTGAGAGAGACATGGGTGGTGTGAGACAGAGACGAATGGAGACCTGAGGAACATCAGATGGCTGGAGGAGCCCTGAGTGGCAGGGCTTGGGCCACGGCTGCTGGAGCTGGGGCGCCTGCCTAGGCCTGAGCCCTGAATCCCAGAGAACTGGGCAGCGCTCCCAAGAGCAGCTCCAGCCACAGCTCTCCTGGTTTCTGTTTTCCAAAATAAGGCAACAGAACCTTTCTCTATATCTCTCTAAGCCGTATGGGAGCTCCTGCCCAAATGTAACTCTCTTTAAAAAGTAGCAGTGAATAAAATGGAAAAAGGTTTATTGATCTTTTGGGTTTTGAGATGATAGATTGAAACTTGGTTACATTTCAAGGCTCTTCCTTGCAATTACGAAAGCTAAACACTTGTGTGTGTGCATGTACTTATACGTTTATCTATATACATACATATGCTTGACATTCTCAGATATTTACTGGTCTCAAGGAACTGCTACTTTAATTAAATGTCTAGCACTAGAAGATGTACAATGAAATTATGAGTGCTGGCAATAGCTAGCGATAGCTGGCAATAGACTTAGATGCTTTAGTATTTTCAAATATCATAAGGAAATATTCCATAAATACAAGATTCCCGCCACACACTGTAGACATTAGTCTAGAGTAACTCTCACTAATCATTTGCTATAGGTCTTTAAGATTCACCCTGAGGTCTAACATTGATCTAACAGAGATGTCCTGAGAGCTAATAGACTCTTCATAGGTGGACTGTACCTATTAATTTATAGTAAAGGTATTTCCTGTCCTCACATTGAAAAGAAAATAACTGGGACAAAGGAGAAGAAAAGCTTTTGAAAACCAGTGGCTGCTGTTCTGCCAAAATTATCTCATGTTCTGTAAATCCTCTTTCTAAAACAGATCATTGAGCAATTTTCCTGGTTTCTGCTTACACTTTAAACAGCTTCTAAGAGCACTAAAATCCTCTCAAAGTGAGAGCACATATAAAAAGGGTAGCAGCATTCCTGTGCATTCAGGGCTGATCAGAGACAAAGAGGGGAAAAAAAGAAGTCATATTCCTGTGCGTCAGTTAATACTACTTCAAGTTAAAGATGATTTCCTTACAATATTAGCACTCTGTAATATGCAGACTGGCCTTCATCCAGCCAAGCACTTCTCCATATGCATATGTAGCCCAGGTTAATAATTTGAACAGGGGAAAAAAAAATTGAAATTGGAAACCCTGAAGGTGAGGAAGCAGCTGTGTTCATTCAGTGACCATCAGGCTTTTTTTTCCTTCAACAACACACTGTTGATCTTTGTTCTCCTCTTTGTGCCCCGCATTTACCCGTGATGTTAACCATTGAACAGAAGCACCTATATTGAGGGAGAAGTTAGTCTAGGCTTTTAAATGTAGATCATGTCCATATTTCCATTGACCATTCAGGGAATCCAAGGCAGCTTTTCTTTTAAGTCAGGTAAGTATTTCCATCGAGTGGATAGGATGCTTCCTTTAACACTTTCCATCAAATTCCCATCCAATGCAATTTTGCCCTCCAAAAACACTTACCTTCAGAATCATTAATAATCTTGCTCATAGAGAGGAAGGAATTATTGTAGTGAAAGGAAATTTATATATTCAGACAAGTTATATTCTCCACAAAGAACATAAGAGTCAGGTGCTATTATGTTATTGTGCCTGCCAGGCCGTCGTATCTGTTACTGCCTTCATGTAATTACTTTGATACCTGTCCTCTGTTCAATATATTTTCAGAGACTGTTAATTTCTTATTTCTTCATTCTCTCCTCAAATCATATGCAGTTTATGGCAAAAATATGCATTTCTAACAGTTTTAAATATTTGTGTATTCTTAGTATTTCCCAGTCTTTGCAAGATTTCAGAAGGAAAAAAAGAAAAGAGGGAAGGGAAGGGAAGGGAAGGGAAGGGAAGGGAAGGGACTTAAATTTAACTTAGTTTAACTTAAACTATTAACTCCACAAAAAAATAGTTTCTGTTAATATCTTTGAAATTTTTATCTATCTTTATTTTTGGATTAGAGTCCAAAAGGCTCCATTAGAGCTACTACTGGACATTTCCAAAACAGAACACAGAAAAACTGGGACTTACTATCCCAAACAAATCAGTTTCTAATCTTTCATCTTGTCAAAGCTTATTCATACGTTTAATGTTTAGTTCACAAGCAGATAGATTTAAGTGAATGGAACTACTGCCATGAAGTCAGGAAAATATGTATGTCTCCAGGGCCTAATTAAATATGCATATTTTCTCTCTTTTCATTTAGTCTCAATAAAACTGGAGAATTTAAAAATATCATTACCATGCCTTGCCATACTGTATTTTTACTATTATGATGCAATTTTACTCAACCTAGAGCTGTGTTTTAATAATGTAAATGGCACATTTCATTTTATTGTTATCTATTACAAAAAAGCTTGTTTTTAGGATATTATATAAGTATGAAAAAATATAATTTTAAGTATCTTAACTACTGAAATAGAATTAGGTAATATTTAAATATTAGTAAGAAATATAGTATATTAGTATAGAAATATAGTATACTACAGTACAGAGATATGCAAAGATTATAGCCCTAGAAGTAGTAAAATAGATTATTTTTACTCTTTCCATTTTTAAAAGAAATGATAGAAAAGCTACAGGGAATGCTGATTATGAGTGTGACTGTTACTAGGAAGAGAATATTTTTTCCAGAGGTATGCCCATAGAAATGATGGGCATTATACAAAGTAAGTCACTAACTGAGGTAAGAATGGTCTCCTTTTTCATAGCATTTCTCAGATGAAAGTTAATTCTTACCCTGAAGAGTGATTTCTCTTTAACGTAACGAAATTTCTGTGTGAAGGCTTCCCTGGGGTCATTTGACTTCAGCCTTTCCTCAGAGCAAAAGAGATGAGCTCAGATAATGGAGGCGTCATAGAAAGAGAAGTCTAAACCAGAGGAAGTAATAACTTTTTGAGTATTTTTAAGGAGACAACAGTCTATTGTTTTCTTTTGAAAAGAAAACAAACAACCCCCCCATAGAATGTAGCATGTTGTTATTGTATAAGTTCCAGCTCCCATTAATTTGTTACCTTTGCAATATTTTTAAAAGAGTAATGTCTTTTATGCTTTTTGACAGCTTAATTTCTTACTGATTTTAACTGCTAGACTGGCAGAATTTTCTTGAATGCATAGAAGAGATTATACATCTCGTGATGACAGAATTCTTGCAAATCAAAATGAAGTTGATAGAAGACAGACTGATAGAGAAATTTGGAACATAGGAAAAACAGAGTTCCATTTCCTGTACCTTTGCTTATCTCACTGAGCACTGTTATTTATCATGAAGTGTAAATATGACTTAGATCATGTACCTGTTAAAAATGCCATGCTGCCTTTACAGAAACTAAAGTTTACCAGCCCTTCCAGGAGGAATTAACTTGAGAATTTGGTATTTAGAATTAATTTGACAAGCAATCTGAAGTCAGGATTCTAATTAAAGCATACAGTAGAAATGTTAATGAAATGATATGGAGAAATAATAACCCCTTTGTTTCATGTAGTATTCAAGTACTGAATCACGAACAAAAAATAAGGAAGTTTTCACAACATCCAGAGTCTCAAGACAGTTTCTAAACTAAATGCTGCAGAAGAGAAGTCTACTTAGGGGTATTGATGCTCTCGATGCAAAGTCATATAAGGGCAAGCACAATCAAGGCATTGCAAGATGGCTTACACAGGAAGAGATAAGCTTTTCTTCTCCGCATTTTCCCTGCCACTTTAAAAACAAACAAAAACGAACCGAAAAAGCCTGCTCTCTTTCACTGATAGATGGCATTTCTAGCTCAGTCTCAGAAATTAGGATAAAGAAAGGTGGAAGTCAGCTAAACTGTTGAATCAACCAACACATGATTTTCATCATGATCAAAAGGCAACAGGTTTTTCTCTACAAAAGCTGTATTTCAAACATGAAGAGAATGTCTCATCTAACTTTAAGTGTACATCTACAGTGAAAATATCTGCCCCTGAGCCAGTCACCCTAAGATCCATTTCCAATTAGTGGAGATATCATTTCCTTTTTCACTTTGATATTATACTTCTGTCAGTTTTAGACAGAATGATTTTGGAAGGATTTCTTTGTAATTTCTGCAAATAAAGTACAGGCAATATTTGGTTTAGAGGAACTTTCAATTACACCTAAGCATCTAGAAAAACAATTCCGGAAAAAAAATGCTTACCATATACGCATTCCCTTTTCTATAGTTGAGTTTTAGCATCTTTCAAATAGGATTTAAGCAAAATTAAAAATATAATGAAGTAAAATTCCAAATTTAAGCATAAGAATTTAAATTCATTAAATGATATGCATATAATGAATTTTAAGTTTGAAGACAGGTGCTGATAATTAACGTACATTTTTACTACAGTTGCAATGGCACAAGCATAGCAAGATATGAAAACATAGCACTGATAATATATTTGTTTGTTTCTGACTCATAATATATAGAGGAATATACTGATCAAGATAAATGTAACATCTGTTAACTCAATGTTTATAGTTAAAAATAAAATTTAATATCAAATGCTCATATTAGACCTGTTGAGAAATTAACTTCTACTTGCATCAGTTAAATAGATGCTTAGATTCACTGTAAATATATATATTTGTAAATAAAGACATTTTAGATTCTGGAGCTAACATAAATTAGCTAATCTTCAAATAATCTGAAAAGTGTGAACACTCCACTAGTTTTCAAAATTAAATCTGGCTTTTCAATTTCAGATTCATGGTAGCAGCATTTTTTCATTCATTTCACTTTACTAATCATCCTAGGAGAGAACTTAAGGCACCAATTGGGACTGAAGACACCTAGAAGATATCGATTGTCAGCAGAAGTTGGGAATATTATTGTGTTTTGTACCTCTGTTTCTAAAAAGAATGTCAAAAACATAGTCAACTGTTATAGCAATAGATTTTTTTAATAGATTCACACTTTTAGATGATAGACTTATTTTTATTTGCTTCATTTCAGATTTTTATTTTTGTACTTTGTAACTGGAACTCAAACACTTACAGATCCTGATTTTATCTCAGTTCTTTTCCTACTCTTACTAGCAGTAACTTTACCCAAAACTTTACCCTAAAACTTTAGATAGGCCAATTGACAGAGCTGCCTAGAGTTTATTTCCACTACTGGCTACAATGTCTGAATATGCTCAAAATTTATGTAAAGCGAATGATTTAATGAATTCACTATGTATGTCTTGGAGAAGACATATTCCTTACCGTCCTCTCTGGAAAAGGTCTCAACATTTCTCTAGCATGAGAGAGCAGAGAAAGGAATAAACAGCCCAGATTGTTGTTTAGATGGCAGCAGCAGTTTAGGGTCCACAGGCTAAAGGACTACATCCGTGATAATAGCACCAGCTGAATTTAGCCTCAACAAGGATTGCTGTAATCTGGTACTGGAAAACTTTTTGACAATGTACATACTCCAGCCAGGTGTTCAGTATGTCCAGCTGGGCTTAGTGCTGCATTTGTCCCATCTGTCCAAATTATATATTAAACTACACAATTTTTGAAAAGTCATTCATTTCTTAAAGTCTTCTCAAATTATTATCCCTATTTTACAGAATATTAGGAAAAAAAACAAACAAGCAAACAAACAAAACTTTACTTCCTGTTTTACTGAAGACAGTCAGGCAGTGGAGAAGGCCTTCCAGACAGGCTGTGTCGTCTCCATCCTTGGCAGCTTTCAGGATAAAGTCTTGAGCAGCCTGGTCTGATCCCTGTGCCTGCCATGCTTTGTGCAGGAAGGGGTACTAGGGACCTCCTGAGGTCCCTTCCATCATCTCATGGTTTGAAAAATACTTGCAGCTCCCTTACATCATGTCAGCAAACAGCATAAAGAATAATTCATGCAAAATTTCAATCATTTATCCTCAATAACAAAGATGTGTTGCGTTTAATGATATATCACTTCAGGTAAAGTAAGAATGGTGGTATTTTGGGAGTTGGTTTGTTGCCATTTGCTGCAGAGTGTAGAATATATTACTCAAGCTTTATAGAATAACTTTACAAAAAAAAAAAAAGAGTATTAACCTTTTGCTTCTATTTGAGTTTTCTGAGGAAAGCATGCATGTGCCTGGAATCACTGCTACAAGACACTACAGAAAGGTTAACCTGCACTTATAGAGTAACCTGGGAATTAATTCCATAGGGAAACTAAGATTATATTTTCTCATATTCCAAATGGGCCCTTGCTGTTGGTAAACATCTGCTGTAAAAAATACGTCCAGAAAGAAAGTCTTCCAGGAATCAGAGGAGGATGTTAGGGTTTCTCTCACTTCTTTTTCTTCAGGTTTTCAGCTAATGAATCATAATGTTTTATGTGTTAGCTCACTGAAATTGTAACTCTGTGACTGAATTGGTGGCAGTTGTTAAAGGAAAGGGGCAGCTGGGAAACTGGACCCTAGGTGTGGGGCTCAGTGTATAAACACCAAGCTTGGGGTTAGGAAGCTCAGGAGGAAAACTCAGATGTTTGAGTCTGATAGTCTTCTATTCGGCTGGGCCTCCTTAACATACCTGCGTTTTTTTTAGATCCTGATAGCTGAAGAACAGGCATTGGGGATTATTTCATTACTCCCATAGCACTCCAGGAAAAAAAAAAAAAAAGGAAAAAAAAAAAGCCTTTTCTTACATTCTGCAGCCACTTTTCTCACATTCTCCAGCCACTAAAGGTTGGCCGCCATCATTTGACTGAAACAACGCACCATTTACAGTCAGTCCAGACTCTATTCCCCTGGCTCCCCTGTTCCTCTGCACAATCGTATTTCCGCGCTACAAACTACACACCTGGAATTGCATTAGCTGTGCTCCTCAGCTATTTGAAAAAAAAACAAGCTTCAGTATCTTAGGCTCCCTGCAGCCCTACAGGACTCTGATAACTTTTGCTGTAGAAGATAGAGATGCCCAACAGAGGTCTCCCAAGCCATATAAATGGGAACTGGCTTTTCACAAACACTACACATTTTCTGCCTTTAGCAAAGTATACAATGGTAATGCATGCTTCACTCTACAAATTGCTAACAATATACACACCATGCTTTAAATTAAATTGGAGAAATAGTTTATGGCTGTTTTCTATGTAGCATCCAGTAAGCATCAGAGCAATACGAAGAAAAGCGATTGCAGCTTGCCTAATTTGCAGCGTTTGTGTCATGTGCATTTGTACAATTGCCACATATTTCATAGCCATCTCAATGATGGCTGCATGTATTTGTTGAGGTTTTTACAAAGCATATGCACCACTTGTTTCCATAACACATAAAGCTCATACTTGGTCTCTAAAGCAGCCTCAGACAGCCTTGTAGATGCTTAAGTTTTTTTTTGTTGTTTTTTTTTTTACAATAAGTCCTTAGATCACACAACTAGTTTATTGTCCAAGAAATATATAGTAGCAGAAAGGCACCTAGTCTTCGGCTTGCTTTCACGTATGTACAGAGGCTCTCTAAATTCTAATTTGTTTGTTTGAAATAAGTCCTTGTCTGGATGAAGTATGAAATAATTCTTGCTACATATTCATTTGGAAGGCTCTTGTTTCATCTCAGATAAATGTTGATAAATTAAAAAAGAAATATATGTTATTCAAGGCAAAGAATACCAAGCTCCAAACTATGGTGGGTTAATGGAAAGCCTGAAATAAACTTTGATATAAACAGTCCCATATTTTTTTCTTTATTGGTAATAGCTTTAACTATGGATTGACAGCATATTGCATGCACGCAGTGAGTTTCTTTTGCTAGCTTTCATTTTAAAGGTGTAAGAAAATTTTTTATAAAGTGTAGAAGTTATCTGCTCCTTACTGATAATCATGTATGCTAATTTTCCCAGTCTGTTCCCACTTTCTAAATTCAGCTAAATTCTACAGTCATATACCTTGTCTTTTCCCCTTTTTCTTCCTCCGTTTTCCTGTGATACATTTTTTTTGTTTGTTTTTTCTGCTTTTGTTTTTTGAAGAGGCAAGCTTACTAGTTTGGGCAATCTTCAGGTTTTGCAGCAGAGATATGTTTAAGGAACTTAGAGGCTAAGAATTACCTCCTGACAAGCTGCTAAAAGCCAGTGTGTGGTGTTGGTGGTGTTTTTTTTGTTTTTTGTTTTTTTTTTTTTGGCCTTTCGTGACCAAAATGTCTGCATATGCAGTTTAGAGAGGAGCACTCACCTACTGGCATAGGCGAAACGGGCATTCCGGGTCAGATTCATCTCGCCTAACTCTAGTTTCCTGAAAAATAGGCATCTAGTCAAAGCTATTTATCTAGGCTTCTTCCCCCTCCCCTTTTAGTCAATGGAGAGAAAGAGATACTGCCACAGGCAATTCATCCCTCCTATCTCAGACACAGACAGAACCAAAACAGGATGAATTACCTTCTGGGAGTTGTCTATTTCTCTTGAGTAACTGGCTGAATACGGAGGCTAGGTTACTAGCTTATAGTAGCCATTTAACTTTTAGATGGCTAGCTGAGGTGAATCATCCCTTCCGTGTACATTTGTAGCTCAGATTGTCCGCACGCAAGAGAAATTACAGACTCGGTAAAGCCATTTTGTATGCTGGTAACAAATACTCTCAGTGTATTGTTACAAAGAAAATGGTGTTTGCAAGGACTGTTCTTCCAATTTTTCACTTGCTGTTGTGCCAATATACTACTGAGTTCAAAGAGCCAGCGATTATCAAACCAGCAGTGGGTGAAGGCACTGAGGAGTAAGAGGGTGGAATGGGCAACTAGTAAAGCTTTTGGATAACTGTGAGCAGTCGGTAATTATCTGGACTTTGCATAGCCACCGATAAGCAAATCATGACTAACTTTCAGCTTCCAAACAATACATAATTTAAGTTTTAGTGCTTAAGAAGTGGTTTGAGGAGTTATGAATTAGTCAATGAGTACTACTGAGGCAGAGAACTGTGTTGTTCCAGGTCAGCTACAGCAGAATTAATGCAAGAATTAACGTAAGAACAAGAGACTGTGGACTAGAGTAATATTATACTTGTCCATATGAATTACACAAAGAGCAAATTTTGATCTTCCATGCTTATTTATAAGTGTCTAGGGTTAGAGAGTTTTGCAACACTGGGACAGGAAAGATAGGAATCATATCTAGGACTTTAACAATTTAAAAAAAACAATGGAACTAAGAGTTAAACTCTAAGTTTTGACCTGAATTTTGACCTCTGTATATCTTGTCAATACATTAATAGAGACTTAATATATGCTGATTAGATTCGTAAGAAATTTTTATTGTAATGGCATTTGGGACAAAAAAGATTTTCCATGATCTATTTTCAGAAACATATAGGTTAACTACAATTTTATCTAAACTTTTTAAACAATCTCTGTTACCCCTCCAGTGAAATCACAAAAATATCAGACTTTTTGCTGAGCTTTACTTGAAGCCTTCTTTCCAATTGTAAGGGAATACAAATATTGCTTTATTTATTGCCTTCTACGCAAAGGAGCTGTGGGTATGTCATGCTATTTTTTGCAGCTTTCATGTTGTCATCTGTAAAATGATGAGTCTGACATCTAACTTTGCACTACCACAGTGGCCGATTTTTTGTATCAGCTAGCAGGTCTTTTGTGTGGGCTCAGTGTTGCATAGATTCAGCTTTCCCTTGAATTAACCATTGTGAGGTAGTTTCCCAGAAGAGCTGAAAGGATAAAACAGAAATATGAGAACAGAGAACATACACAAGATAGTTCAGATTTTGCTGCGCTTTCTTTTGCAGCCTAGGCAAAGATTGAGAGAAGACTGAGTTCGAGGGTTACAGGCATTATCATGCTAGGTTATTTAACCACAAATTTTGTACATTTTCATCATAAGTTTCCATTGAAGAACAATTTCTGTACATCTCAGGATTAAATCAGCTTCACTAAATAACTTTTTGCATTGCTATAATTTGTGTAAGTGGTACTTTGGCATGTTATTTAACTCTCCCCAACTGGCAATGCTCTATTAGTCTCTTTAATGCAACCAAATATTTAGCACTTCTTCTGTGGAAATAGAATAATTCACACCTGTCGGCTTTATCACATTTCATATATGTACTACATAAATGTATTATATATACGGAGTCCTGGTAGACAAGTTTAATATTAGTCAGTAGTGTGCCCTTGTGGAGATAAAGGCTGACTGCATACTGCATTAACAAAAGCAAGGCAAATAGATTGGGGGAAGTGATTATTCCTGTTTATTCAGCATGCATGAAGCCACTATTAAGACTACTGTCTCCAATTCCTCTTCCCCCATACAAGACAGATTTAGTAAAATTGGAAAGCTTCCTGCGAAGGACCACAAAAATATTTCAGGGCTGGAATATGCGATTTAGGAGGAGGTACCAAGATTTTGATAAAGTTGGATTACCTGGAGATAAGAAGGTTAAGGTGGGATCTGATTGCAGCCTTCCACTAAATAAACGGAGGTTATGGGGAAGACTAAACTTTTTTCAGATGTGCACAATGAAAGGAGAAGTAGCATAGGCCACAACTAGCTTGCAACAAGAATGATTCTGACTGTCCATAAAGAAAAAATTCTTCAAGGTAAGAACTGTTGAACAGTTTGCTGTCCAGGGAGGCTGTGAAATCTCCATTTCTGATTATTTTAAAACTCAGCCGAGCAAGAGGTCAAGAACAATCTGATCTAACACTGAGGTTAGCCCTTCTTTGAGCTAGAGTCAATCATTTTCAGAAATCTAATCTAACCTACTTTTTTCCTATGATTCCATGACTCAATTATTAAATTTACAAAAAAAAAGCTAGTAAGACACTTTTAACATTTCATAAATTTTCCTCATATATAAATACACACATGCATATAGATATATACCTGCCTTCCAGTGAAGTCTATGTTGGATACGATTTACCCATTTATCTATATAAATCATAGAACAATAGAAACATAGAATAGCTTAGACTAGAAGGATCACTGGGCTGCGGAACATAATGTCCAACATCCTCATTTAAAGCAGGGCCAACTTATAACAGATTGTTCTCCCTATGCAGAACAGCATATATATGTGTATGTATATATACATATATGTATATATGTGTATGTGCATATATATATGTACACACACATAAATATATCCCTCTCTCTCTCTACACACATTTTTTTCTTATTATATATATAGAGAGAGACTTATTGCTTTACAGATTATGACTAAATTGCTGCTATCCTCTGCATATAAAAATGCCTTAATATGAGGTATTTATCCAGACATAAAAGGGTAGGTTTTATAATTTAGGAAGAATAATACATTTAAGGATTATGTTTTAGAATCTGGAAATATTATACAACTTTGCCGAGAAGTTAGACTATCTGATCGTTATCATGACTAAAGAGAAAGCAACACAAGTCAGCTGACATTAAAAATGAAATTCAGTTGAAGTTTATGAAGAATCAGTAAGTTAATTGGCTTTGCTTTTGCATTAGTTTAATTGTAAAAATCGAATTCTTTCTGGGAATTATTGCTGAGCTGTTCTTTAGAGGGAATGATGGTTCAAGCATAACTATGTCCATTTTGAGGAAAGATTCATCTCCATCTAAATCAGAAAAAAAATTGCATTTCCACCATGGTTCTGATATGAAAATAACCATGCCATTATTACTTTGCAATGTATAGTATATGATCTTTTATTGATTATTTCTTTACACTGCTCTGGTATTCTACAAGCATTCTACAGTGAAATAATCTGCAGTTTTCTGATATAAGCTTTCAATCTCTCTTCATAATATTGAAATATTCTAATGCTAGAATATTTATTGCTTTAGTGATTATGATTAGACTGCCACTGTTTCATCTACATACTCTTTTTTTTCCTTAGGATAGGTACCTAGAACAAAACTTTTGTGTTCAAGAGCTAAAACACTGCTAATAACTCTTTCAATGAAGTTATCAAAGTAGAAACCTCTTTCTCAAACACAGGAAACATGGAAGAAGTGGACTGATGGATGGACAAAACCCATGAGAAAAATCTAGAAAAATTTTACATTTACTAAGAGGAATAGTTTATGCCAATGTACATTTGAACTATACAACTTATCATAGACTGGATTCAACACAGACCTTTCCTGCCTGTAGAACTCAAGTGAGTGAAAATAATATCTTCCTCGAGTTGAACCCATGGGGAAGTGTAGAAAATGAAATTTTCTCTCTCTTAAAATATGCAGCTAAAACTGTCCTAATAAACCGTCAATAGGAAGACAAGCATTTTTCTCAATAAGTGACCCATTTTTCTAATATCTTTAATAAATTTCTAGAATTGTATGGTAGTCTGATTATTCTGACGTCTTGGTGTACTGCACAGCGAGATGAAATATGCAAAAGTACCTTTCTGGATAACAGACATTTATTTTTGCTGAAAACAGGACAAATGTGTATTTCATGTGCCTACATCCTAACAGATTTTATTTGTGAAATAGTTTGATACTCTTCTCAGTGGTTATTTCTGACTTTGATATGGACTGTGTCATTCTAAGGTGGTAATCTAACACACCTCTCAGTTTAGTTTTGTTCTTTTTGAAATAAGTATTTGTAAAGGCTTTCACATATGCAAAAACACATCATACAGCATGATTGTTTGTGTTCATTATATTATCAGTTCTTCCCAGATACAGAATAGAATATTTTCCATCAACAGTTTTTATTACTCATATGTCAACAGCCTATAGTACTCACATATATGTATCTACATATCAAGTAGTTCACAAATTAGCAAAAGATTATGGTGAGAACTGAAGATGACATGTAGACTTTTGCGATTATATGATTGTGCCGAAAGACAAAAAAAAAATGATTTTGTCTGACAGCTGCTTCGCTTACCAGAAACAGCAATTAGCATTATAACTATAAATCTAGTTTTTAGAGTTGATTGAGAAAGTTCCAAGAAAAAACTCCCAATGGTTCAAAAGTTTCAGTAAGAATGCATTTATTTACATGAGAAGTTTACATTTATTTTCAGAGAGAAAAAATGGAAAGCTTTCTTTTGATAAAATCAGGGTTTTTTTTCCATGATAGCTTTCACAGATAGTGTTTGCCTAAATCCTATATCTCAATCTCAGTTTAGCAGACTGCTGTGCTCTACACTTCAGAATTCAATTCCATCGACTTTCTGTAGCAATTCCCCAGCTACAGCCTAATGTCAGGAAAGATCTGAACTCCATCAGTATCTTTATATTGCATCACCAAGATCCCCAGGCAGGAAATGCTCAGAGATGGTTTGATCTGGAGATGCAGCAGTGGAACACAGATGACTCCATGCTGACATCTGCATCTGACCCAGTCACCCTTGACACTCTTTATAATCAGTGAAAAGAAATAGCCAGTCTTCAAATACGATTCATCTCATCCTAGAATGAATGCTTAAAATAGGCTAGATGAAGCAAATCCTTGGGTTGTCCATCGCTTGCTATCAGTCTTGGGAATCAAGGGTGACTGGACCAGATATTCACCTGTACCGAAAGCTGAGCTAGATGACCCTCTGTGATGCTTTGTTGCAATTCTCACTTTAAGTGGAGTGGCATCTATACTTACTTTAGTATCTAGAGGGCTTGATCTGTTAGGGAGACTCATCTATACCACACCAAAATCTTTCTGGCTCAATTGGGTTCAGTTTGAAACATGACTGAGCAGATACCTAAGCTCTCCTTAGGAAATATTTTTTTAGTTTGTATAGGGCTGCCCTAGCCATTTTGGTCACTTTCACGTCTCTTGTTAAGGTAAGAACTGAAGAGTCAGGGAAAGAAAATAATGATGTGTGGTGACTGGGCAGTCCTTAATCCATTTTCACTGTAACGGAAATGCATAATAACAATTCATCCTTTAGTACATACTATTTACATATCACATTTAAGTCTTTGTGGTAAAGGACAGGCAGTCAGACAAATATCATCATAAGATTTTCTAAAATTTCTGTCCCTATTACATAGAAGAATGAGACCAAAAAATGTGAAACATAAACAGAATGCATATTAGGTATCACACTTCCACACTTCAAGCAAGTAATATTTTCTTATAGCATTATTTGACTGAAGTTGAGGTGAAGAAATTCCCCAAATCCCAGGATGTCCTCCATCCACTCTTTGACAAGATTCATGCCTGATCTCATGATTGATCTCATTGCAAGCAGCAACTGTCTTCAGTAATTTCATTATGGAGGTGAGGAAGCAAGGAGGGTTAGAATTAAGTCAACATTTAACCGTGAAGGATATGCTTGGCTGACCAAATTATCAGTTCACTGTCAAGTCAGCAGTACCAATAAGTACATTATGAAGCAAAAGGCTTTCAACTCTGGTTTTACAGAAGCCACACATTTTCCTAAATGCAATGTAATAGTACACAGGTGCAAGGAAATCTATCCTGATTATTTGACTGCAATGAATTTATTGTTGTGAAGCATCACACTGCTGTTATGTTTCACAGTTAGTATAAAGGCACCTCTACCCAGTGAAAGGCTATTCCACCCCCCTATTTTCTGAATTCTCCGCTTTTGCTTTCCCTGCAATTGTACTAGCACTCGTGCAATCCCATGGTCCACTCAGCCAGGGAATATAGCCAGCTGAAAACTAACCCACTAAAAATAAATTAATAAATAAAAATTGCTTGTTTTCAGCTCAGATAATTTGTCTGTCTCCCTAATGATCAGCCAGATGAATGCTACTGTAAGCACAGTGCCTGTGTGCACAGAAAGGAAACAGTGGGACATAAAGCTGCAGACAGGAAGACGGACAGGTTAGTAGCAAAACAGAGTAAGATGTGCTTATGCTGATCATAAAGTTGTGCCCTCAGTCAGAGACGCATTCTAGCAGGAATTCTACAAACACAGAGAAATAAATTTTGAAGCACAAGCAATCTGCGGGTGCTACTTTAAAGTTTCATTCTTGCATCAGGTGGTATCTTGTTAGAATCATTTTAGCTGCTTACCGTCTCAGGGACCATCAGTACCCCAGCTGTACTATAAGCATAGCTGGTGCCTCAGCGGCTCAGATTTAAATACCAGCCCCAGTGCTCCAGATGCTAAAATGGACTGGTGGGCCTATAGACATAGCAAGAAGAAAAAGCTTTGAAAATGTTTCATATTTTGTTTGGGCACAGAAGATGGAAAGGGAGCACAAGTTTGTTGTAAGGCTAGGTGTTTTCAAACTTAGGGCCAACGTACAAGTCCTTAACCATTAGCGATTTGTTTCATTAGGCCCACCGCAACCATGTAACCCTAGAATACGGTATTGCCCTTGCTAGTAACAAGCCATAAGCTTTGGAATGAGTTTGCAAGGCCTCAGGCCTTGTTCTAATTGACCAGGTGTTTATGGCTAATTTTATTTACTTGTGTTTATCTTTGTATGGTACCACCACGATTTTACAACCCTAACATAATGATGTAGTACAGAAGAATACAGATTGGATACTATAGCAAAGGCTTTAAGAAGTGACAACTCACTGCAGCACTTCCCAGCCACCCACGAGAATGAAATCACTGACTTTGGGACCCAGAGGAGCAGGGGCAGACTAAACAAAACACCAACAAAACACACATAAGTGTGCGTTTAATTATTTTAACTGTATTATTATTACTGAAATATTTTCTATATAGCTGTATTCTTTCTTTAATAACTACATCTGAATTAACAATGATTCTTGGATTAGACTGTTAAAGTTTTACTTATATTACTAATAAATTCTTGGCTGTATATATGTTTCCTCTTTGCTCGTAAATAAGATTTTGAGCGTAACACTATTTAGTCTCTGCTGCCTGCCTATGACTCCCATAGTTTCCATGCAGGACATGAATAATTCTTCAAAGCAAGAATGAAAATGGTGAACTACAGACAGGCTGTATGAAGAATGAGGGAAAAAAAGAAAAAAAAAAAGTGTACGATTTTGAATAGAATCAAAGCAAATAGCTCATGCAATGGACACTATCCACACTTTGTAGTGCATAGCAGCCGACTCTTAGTACAAAAGTAGTATTGTGATTATATAATTAGAAGCTATACGATAACTTTTGTTTTAGGAAGCTAAATTAAGTTTCCATAGCCAGCCTCAACTATTGGCATATCCTAATATCTCATTTCCTGTCTACGCATTCAGGATGGTAACATTTCCTTCTGCCCGACCTCCAGGAGTGATGCTCAGTGGGAGGTGCAGACGTAGCACAGGAACGCCTGCAGTCCTGACGATGACGGCCTTAGATAGCTGCAAAGAGGGTAGCCTGCATCTAAACACTCTTCCACTGGGTTAGGTGATGGAGTTTAACCGGGGTGGCTGCACGGGGAAACAGCCACCTTAGAGACTGGGCATGCACGTTCCCAGGCCCATGGAGCGGCAGAGGACTGAGGAGCTACCGCAAGGAAGGGAAGGGAAGGGAAACAGAGAAGAGGAGCGACTAAGGCAGAAATACGTGGTCTCAGCTGCCAGTCACAGCTGTGGCAGAGGGGCTGGAAGTGACCTAAGGGCAACCTCCACCCAGCAGAAACAGCAGCCTGGGGCCCCACCACCCACTCCCAGCAGAAGCCCCGCCCCTCCCTGCAGTCACATGCCCCACCTTGCCATAGAAGCCCCTCCCCTCACAGTCACACAGTCTGGGTGCACCACCTCTGGTTGCCCTGGCGGAGGGGAGGCAGGCGGGGGTGTTGAAACCATCATGTCCACGTGACCTCAGAGCACCCTCTGGTTGGCTGCCCGTTGTCTTTGGAAGAGGGTGTATATCAAAATATATATTCATTTATACACATGTGCACACATATACATATGTTCGTATGACTCTGTGTGTGTGTGTGTATAAAGAAGTGTACAAATATGCATAATATATAGTTTATTTATACATAGATACAATTTATATAATTCTATTTATATATAAAGATACATACATACATACATACATCTACTTAACAACGTTGTCTTTGGAAAACTGCTATATATCCAACAAGTCTGCCTCACATCGTGCATCTAGCTCTGCCGCAGTAACCTTGTTTCCTTTAAAGCACTGTCTTGCCACCTGGAGTAAGGTGTCAGTAAGGTTTGCAAGCCACGTTGCCACTTCTGTTCAGATTAGCAGTTTGCCACCTTTTAGCAGCTTCCAAAAGAGGATTTATACCCCCAAAGCTTCCCATCTTCCTAGGAGCCTAGGAAGTGTCTTCTAACAGAAATGGTGACATAAACATGTCTACCCACACGTTGCACTACATACGAGTAAGAAATGAGACACTGGACAACCATTTTAACTCATGCACAGACAAACTTTATGAACAGGCTGTGAGGGGAGCTGGTCACGAGTCAGGCTCCTCCCACCTTTTTCCGTTTTACCTTGAACACCGCTGTCCTTACTATGCCTGTTGACCTTGCTTTGGCTGCTGCGGACCTGGGCAGGAAGGTGGACAGATCACAGGACACTGCTGACTTCTCCATCCTCGGCATCTTCAGGCACCTGGAGTCTTTCTGAAGCTTTCTATAACATCATCAACCTAAGGATAAGGAAACACATAGAGCATCAGCCTGCAACCTGTAACGGTCTTACAGGTGGCTGTAAGCTCCTCCACAGCTGTGGGCAAGGGCAGCTCCACCACCACCCACCCTCTATATGATTCATGGGCCCATTGCCTGGTTCTTCTGTTTCACTTGCTCTTTTGGGAAATCCCTTTGGGGCTTTCCCTTACTGCACTGAAGTGGGCACTTTGCTCTCCTTTCCCATTCTCGCAGATGCTGGTGCCTGTATATTGCAGCATCATGCAAAACCCACCCAAGGAAAACTGCACATACACACTCTGAATAAGCACATGTGTGTGTGTAGATACATGTGCATGTATATGTGCGTATATATAGAAAGAGAGAAAGAGAAATGGAGAGAGGAGTTTTGTGATATACAAACTGGGCAAGGGGGCATGTGAGCACGGGGAGGGACAAGGCTTCTCCTGGAAGTTGGTGCTGGGGCTCCAGGGAACTTCTTACCCTCGATAAAACTAGCCTTTATACTACTACGAAAAAATAATACCATTACCAACGCTCCTTGTGATGTTAATTGGCAGAGAAACAAAAAAAAAAAAAAAGGAAAAGAAAAAAAATAGTCACAAGAAAGCATAGATGCTTCTATTAAATTTGCCCGGGTTTCCAGAAAGAGCTGAAATCAATACTGCTTGTTAACTTTTCAGTAGGAATCATTTAGCATTGAACCAGTCTATTTTGCTGCAGTCCAAAGATGGAAAGATCAATTTTTGCTATTTTATTCACTCACCAATAGATCTATTTCTGTATGCTTAGACTTTATAGCAGCATGTATTCTTCCTTAGTATTGTTAAGGCACATTTTACCTAAAAAATTCTGCTCAGGGATCTGTTTCTCAGCTTTTAATCAAGCTAAGAAATTGTCTGGATAGTTCAAATGCATGTGTATGGGAAGGTCTTAAGCCATGTTCTTTTCATTTTGTCAGTAGCAGAGCTGAATTTTTCAACCTATTTTGGATGTATGTTAAAGCCTTGATCCCAGAGAAAGCTAAATTGCAGTTTTGTAATCCTCCTACCAAAGGCATGCTGTCTGGATAGATATACCTTTGCAGGAGCAGAGCAAAAAGTCAGTCAAAATTCAGAAAGTCTCACACACTTCCCCGTTTGGTCAGGAGGAATGCCCTTTAATACATCTACTTGTTCCTGAAAACAAGTGGAGGGTTCCCAGGCTTTCTGCTCCTCCACAGCTGCATCTGCCTTATTCTTTGCTACTTCTCTACAGAGAGTCCCTGCTCATCTTTATCACTGGAATCAAAAACAACGTCTATTGGGAAGACGCTCTAAGCAAGAACTGTCACTGTAATCCCAGGAGCCTATAAATGCAAAAGGACTTTACTTCTAAGTCTGACAATGGGCTTTCTCAACTTGAGATCATATACCAGCTGTAGGAAGTTAATTTAAGTATAAAAAATGATAAATAAAAGAGTAAGTGGAAAAATGAACAGACTTCAGCAGCTCTTTCATCTCGTATATTACAATTTCAAAATTGTGTAGTTTTATACTCTTTAGTTTTTTCCTCCTGATGCCATTTGTCTAAAGCTTTCTTTAAAAAGGTTAATGTCTCAACAGTCATAATTTTAAAGAAGAGCTTGGAAGCATCAACTATAAGATCTAAACATTCAGGAGATATCTCCCTCAAAATAATTGTCATTGTTGTTATTTATTCTTTTGGTTAAAAAAACCAAAAAAAACCTTCCTGGGTTTCTAGCTATATCATTATTTTTTTGGTGAGTAACTTATGTCTGTGCATGCATTTAACTGTCAGTACTGCATTCCTCTTTGTCTTGGGGTACTTGTTTAGACTCAGATTTTTCACACGTATAGGTATTTCTGTCATGTTTGTTGAGTATAGTCTTTGTTAAACTGCCAGATTCATTTATTTAAAATCTTTATTTAGAAGCTAAAAAGATACATGAACTCAATAAATTTTGATACAATAAGTCTATCATGAACCAGAGACCACTTTTCTAGGTTAAATTGTAGGAAGGTCTATATTTTTTTTAAAGATGTAATGGATCTAGACATATCTGTAATAGTTTTGTATTAATATTTCCCTTTCAGATGAAAGAGATTTTAAGTCTAGTAAGAACAAGTGAAACTACTGCTATGTACGATCTTTCTTTCTTTCCATTTTTTTCTTTCCTGCCTACAAAATTCTGTTCTGTTCAAGACTTTGGGGACTTAATTAGCTGCAGGGCATGAGAAAATACAAAGGATTCAAGATAAATTGTTTTCCTGTTAAATGCTAATTATCTTGAAAGCATGATTATGCCAACCACATTTTAAAAGATTTCTAAAAAGTGTCATAGAACAGCTTTTCTGCTAGTCATTCGGTGAGAGAAAGATATTATTTTTTTATTTAAGTAGATATTAAAAGAGAGAGATAAGCTACTTGTAACCCTATACTTAGCAAATACCATGATGATATTGATTATAGCTTTCAGAAGTCTTTTAGGCTTTACTTATACTAATGATGCTATTTCCATTCCAGGGAGTAATCCTTGGTCATGAGGTAAAATGTGACTCAAGTCTGCCCAGCCTTCCTCTAGAGCCAACTGGTTGTGTTCACACTACATGACAGGTGGCCCTGGTTATTCTTCTTGGAGCTTTATAAGGCACCTCTTTTTTTCATCACTGCAGAAATGTTTTATTTATTTACCTACCTTATCAGATCTGCCTTTACATCTGTTACTGGGCTTCCCATTGTGCATTGTCTTCTGCTCCTTACTGAACTGTGCTCCCTAGGCATACCAGGAAAACAGGATGTTGAGCAATACTTCATTGTATTGAGACTGCTAAATGCTAAGAAAACATAAAAATTATGAAAAAAGGTATACGTTACATCTTATGTTTTATATCACTTTTTATCAAGGCAACACTGCTCCAAGTAATTGATATTGAAACATCAAGTAACAATGACACCGACTAAATATTAGACGTTATACTTACTTCTATAATAATAATATTTAGCTTATTTTACCATCAGAGATTATCAGTTATTTGTTTTGAGAAATATCTTGAGAGAGATCTGTAGTGTTCTGATTTCTTCCCAGTATTCTTAACCATGTATCCTATTTCAGTGGCATCTTTGTTGTTTTTGTTCCTATACCTCTCACTGGGAGTTGTCCATCTGTAGTATGTTCTGTCTTGCTTGCAAATGTTTTGAGTGCTAAATACAGTCCAGGGACTAACAACAGTAAACAAGCTAAAATGAAATAACACAGAAAATTGAGTTGTATAAACCAAAGAGTACTAAGAAGCACTGGAAAGCAACTGGAGAAGGGGAAGGCTCTAGGTCAAATTTGAGAAAATTATAAAATAAATTATCAAATAAATTATCAAATAAAGGCACTTCTCACTGAATACTACTTTCAAAGAACCTAATTATCCTCAGCTTTATGTTCAAACTTACATCCTATCATTGAATTTTTATAGAATTTCTCTTAAACAGTAATTTGAAATTAATATTTAATGGCAGCCTGAAGCAGATAATTACAATACTAGGAAACGTGGATGTGAAAATATAAAGAATTTCAATTTTAATCTTAATAAGGAACTAAGTCTCCAGCAAGGTTACATTTCATCTGATATAAATGAGAATGATACTTGAAAGTGATACAGGAGAGTATACAGCTAATTAGAACAGTACTGATGTGTAGTTCACTTCTCGGGACGCAGTTTAGTTATATCCTCGTTGAACCCCCATATGATTTTGTGAAATAGGCAGTGAATTCTGATGAATTTAGTCCATATGTCATGAAGGGCTGATTCTCACACTCAGGCCCTGACTTGTGAGTATAAGCTGACTCTAAAATGGAGACATCTGTGAACAGATCCGAAATTATAAGTACTGCTGAAAGGCTGCATATGTATGTATTTTGCATTTTCCTCACTATCATAATTTTGCAAATAATCTATGTGTGCCATATGTGGAAAATGTCTAAACTTTCTAGAAGCGTTTACTATCCATGAATTCTTGGTTACCTTGACTCCGGGTCCTGCGTCAGTCACTGTGTTGCAGGAGGTTTACATTTGTTTCTGACTGGCAAACAGAGTGGAAGAAGTACACTGAACTCAGGAAATCCACACTTGCTTTACCACAGCTTGCCACTGTCCACAAACACTAATGTGCAGAATTTCAGCGTTTTTCAAATGATCTTGAGTTATTCATTAACTTTTTGAAGACAGAATTTACTATAATTTCTATTTTATTCTTCCAAAATCCACAAAATGGATGCATTATCAAATTAAAGAAACCTTTTAAGAGAAAATCAGTTTACCTGATACAGAGGTCACATAATGTAACCGTGTGTAAAAGTATCAAAACTCACCATAATAAGAACATAGGTGCAGTTGCCTGCAGATTGCATATACAAAACTGCAATAAGCACCACTAAGCTATGCTATCACTTCTGCATACCTGTACTTCAGAACTGGGTGTGCAGAATTAATAGCTTGGATAGCCTTACTGTGTTGATACATATATAAGTATGAACTATATGGTTATTAAGAGGAAATATAACTGTATGGCTTGTTTTTGATCTGATATTCTGCCCTTGAGGCTTGGTTGTGATTAGCATGGAGCACTATATTTGGACTAGTCTTCCAAATATAGGCTGTGATTCCTCTCATCTTAAAGCAGGCATCTGAAGTATTCAGAGGAACTGTGTCTCTAAAAGAGGTTATGTCTTTCTGTTGACTATGCACATAGGCGTCTGCAATTGGTCAGAGGAGTCTCCCTCATAGTCTGTGGTGATAATCAGTGTATCTTTTGCCACTTTCTACCCTACTTATCTTTTCCCAATCTGAGATAGATATTTTCAAATTCCGTGGATTCTATTAATGAAAAAAGTAACATAACAATGCTCACCATGTATGAATGACAATAGTATAGTAGTAATACAGCAATAATCTCATAACAAAGTATTATGAAAAATACCATTTATACCAGCTTTTTCTTGACATTTTGTTATTAGTTATTGCTTGAATCAGTGAAATATCTTCCTCTGTTTCTACCTTCTTCTGTTGCACAGGTTAACAATATCCAAAATACCATAAGAACTTAGTCACAGAAATGTTCATTCTAGCCATCATTTATGTAAATAAGTATATGTTAGCAACCATATCGGATCAGGTCAAAGTCCAAAATCTGATCTGAATCCTGTATTTGACATTTCTCAGTAGTATGTACTTAGTGAAGACTATATATTTAGTGATATTGCCTCAGCATACTTGCCCACCATTTAGCAATGTGTAGCTTCTGAATCCTATTCTTAAGATATGACCTTCACCAGGATGATGCAGAAACTTTGCAAGTTTTTTTCTATATCTTGGCCTTTTATAAAAGCAAACAGAAAGCCAAAAAGTCCAATGATTTATCACTTCAATAAGTCAATTAATTTTTCAGTTACTCTCGCTACCAGACTTTAGAAGAATTGTGTTGTAACTTCAGGAGGATTGAGTGAAGTCAGCACCAGTAATTCTTTTCTGTGCTTCTTGTAGCTCTCTGTACCCCTTACCTAGGTTCAGTTTAGGTTATATGTACACAAATACTAATGTTGGCAGGCCTCTTACATGCAAACATTTGATTATTTAAAGCACCAGTGAAATGAAAAGACATATGTACCACGCTCCTTGACTGACGCGCTTGCTTGCAATGTAACCTGTTTAAAAAAATGAATGGTTGAAAGAAAAAGCAGCACAGATTTGGCTTTCCCTGAATCACAAACAGGAAGAAGTTGACATGGTACGTCTTTGACAAAGCATAATATCCTCAGAAACATAAACACAGGTCTTGATTTACATATACTTGCATAAAAATAATTTTATTTTTTATTTATGTCTTATACCTGTGGCTTATGAGTGTTGCTTTCCCCCAAGAAGCTATTTTACTGGTACTTTGACAGTTTGTCTGAAAAACATGGAATCAATTTACAAATGGTGTTTGGGATGCTTTTATTTCTTAGGTTGTTTACTTCCTTATGCAAGATTTGCTTCCACACATCTTGAAATAAGTTGGAATTTTCAAAAGTTTTATGTTTGCCGTTGTTACTTTTTTTCCTCTTATATGGAAGTACCAAATCTCCTTAGTCTTTTGTATCAAATGGCTGCTTCTCTTTAAGAAGTTTTTTTCTTTTAAGAAGAACTTCTCTTGAAGTTTTGCTAAATCTGGGAATAGTTGTAGCTATGTAACAGTTAAGAAATTGGCTGCCAGATTGTGTGATTAGATATTTACTCATTTCTGATTCTGTTTGCAGAATGGCAATTTGGCTGTGATCTGTGGCCCTTCATCAAGAAAATTTTTTGCTGAGTAGAATACCATTGCAGCAACAAGGACTATGGAATTTTCCCCACAAGTTTCATTTTGTGCTCAGGAAGAAATGGCTTCTAGGGAATCTTTCATATTCATTTTTATCTGTATATCTTTAGGAGCCCTGTATCCCCAAAGAGCTGAAAAACTGTTGGGCTAGTGGCAAGCCACATGAAAGCTGCTATATTTCCTGGGGCAGGGGGGGGGGGGGGGGGGGTAAAAACAATCTGCTCTCTCTAATAGAGACATCAGAAGAATATATACTATGTAATATAAACTGAGGAATGAATCACACCCATGCACTGACTTCAATAAATGTTAACTGAAAAGGAATTTCAGGCCTCAGGATTTGATTGCATATAATGCTTTTTGTCTATTCTGTTATTTCATAATAGTTTTAGACACTTAACACAAAATACTAAGAAATAAATGTTCTTTATTTTACTTGACTACTTTAGAAAACGTGACTATTTTTTTTTAAATTTCATTAAAGTTAATTTCAGAGGTTTTACTATCCACATCAGAGCTTACTAAGATCTTAACCTGTATTCTGCTAAAACCTACAAATCAACTTAAAGGAAATGGAATTACTGGTAAGTATAAAGAAGGCAAGGTCCTTACAAACTTTACTGCTAGATGTTAAGTACCACCTAGGTCGTTTCACCAGTAACACGGAACTGAAAACTCTGAGATTCCTCTCAAGGAGAATAACATTTAAGCACCTTCTGGATTTATAGAAAAAGCTTTGTCTCTGAAAATGGACTGTTATGCATATGCATATTATAACTAAGAGAGGGATACCTTGATACTCGAAAAACTAGTATGAGTGCCGAGGTTTTGCTTCTTAACAAAAGATGTGTTATCTGCACTTGTGAGAAAAAGAGTTTCTCAATAAAGCCACAAATAATTTTTTAAGAACAGACTGTTATCATATAAAACATAATAAAGAAATATATGGATCAAAACTAGAAAATCAAACTGGACTTTCAAAGAGACAGTCATTATACAGCACAAAATACAAAAATAGAAACTAAGTAATAACTGAAAGAGAAAAATGTTCCAAAATTAGAAGTTAATGAAAGAGAATACTTAAGATCATGAAGGAAGTTTATGAAACAATGCAAAATAGTAAATAGATCATATATAATCTAATAGTATATATGAGAAAAAGCATTATTAACAAGAAAAGCTTTTCTAATCTTTGCATTCTTGCCTGTTTGATTGTCTGTTTCTTCTTCTTTGTATATGTTTCAAATGTAACGAGGCAATTTCATCTTCATATATATCTTGAAAAAGACTAGTTTCTTTGGGCTGGAATAGTAGGCAAAGAACTACTTTCATAAAAAAGAAATCCTCTATGAAGTAATTATGTAGCAGCTGTGTAGTGTAATGATTTAGGATTAAGACTATATACATTAAAAGCCTTGAAATTAAGCAAGAATAATCACCGCACATAATTACCCAGAACTGGATCAGGACACAAAGGTTAATAATCCATCAAATGCCAGGCCCAGACTCATCCATATCCTTTAAAAGAGGACCTTTCTAGTATCTCCATAGAATAATTACTGGACCTTCGTCCAGTACTTCTCTGTGCGGGATGTTTACAGCTCACAGAATCAGTAGTACTACATTTCATGAGTTTTCCCTAGAAGTCCTGTGTCAAAGTCCTGAGCAAGCTTAATGATGTATAGTTTCAGATCTGATGAAATCATAGTTTCAGCTGATATGGCTTCAGGCTGTATCAGAAAGAACACAACTAAATGATAGCCTTCTATAATGGAATGACTGGCTGGCTAGATGAGGGCAGAGCAGTGGGTGTTGTCTGCCTGGACTTCAGCCAGGCTTTTGACACTGTCTCCCATCACATCCTCACAGGTAAACTCAGGAAGTGTGGGCTGGCTGAGTGGACAGTGAGGTGGATGGAGAACTGGCTGGATGGCCGAGCTCAGAGGGTTGTGGTCAGTGGCACAGAGCCTAGTTGGAGGCTTGTAGCTAGTGGTGTCCCCCAAGGGTCAGTACTGGGTCCAGTCTTGTTCAATGTATTTATCGATGACCTTGATGAAGGGACAGAGTGCACTCTCAGCAAGTTTGCTGATGATATGAAACTGGGAGGAGGGGCTGATACTCCAGAGAGCTGTGCTGCCCTTCAGAGGGACCTGGACAGGCTGGAGAGATGGGGCAGAGAGGAACCTCCTGAAGTTCCACAAAGGCAAGTGCAGGGTGCTGCACCTGGGGAGGAATAACCCCCTGCACCAGGACAGGCTGGGGGCTGATCTTCTGGAAAGCAACTCTATGGAGAAGGCCGTGGGAAGTTCTGGTGGACAGACAGTTAAGCATGAGCCAGCAATGTGTCCTTCTGGCCAAGAAGGCCAATGGTATCCTGGAAGATACCAGGCACTAGGCAGAGTATTGCCAGCAGGTGGAGGGAGGTGATCCTCCCCCTCTCCTCAGCCCTGGGGAGACCACATCTGGAGTACTGAGTCCAATTCTGGACACCTCAGTATAACAGAGAAATGTAGCTACTGGAGCAAGTCCAATGGAAGGCTGCTAAGATGGTTAAGGGACTGGAGCATCTCTCCTCTGAAGAAAGGCTGAGAGAGCTGGGCCTGTTTAGCCTGGAGAAGAGAAGATTGAGGGGGGGGGGGGGTCTGATCAATGACTACAAGTATCTAAAGGGCGAGTGTCAAAAGGATGGGGCCAAACTCTTCTCAGTGGTGCCCAGCAATAAGATGAGTGGCAACGAGCACCAGCTGAATCACAGGAAGGTCCATCTGAACATGAGGAAAAACTTCTACACTGTGAGGGTAACTGAGCAGTGGAACAGGTTGCCCGAGAGGTTGTGGAGTCTCCTTCCCTGGAGACAGTCAAAAGCCTTCTGGACACATTCCTGTGCAATATGCTCTAGGTGACCCTGCTTGAGCAGGGATTGGACTAGATGGTATATATTAAATATATGGCTGTTCATGAAACTTTTCTTATACCATGAGAAGACCAATACTAATATTTATAACATTTACTTACCAGCTCCCTCCTATGTTCACTTTGACTTTCTACAACTTTCTACACTGGGCAGAATTTTCCAGTACTGTTATTTCCTTAACTCAGCAAATTGATGACATTAAAATATGTCTATAAAGCTATTACCAAATAGCTACTACCTAAATATATTACCAACTCAATATATGGCTTCCAATACTTGGATACACCTTTTAAGTGTCACCAAAATCACCCAGCACTATTCTAATAGGAAACTACACTGTTAACAGGCATCCCTTTTATTTTTAATTTTAATGGCAAAATATTGGGAAATATGAAGCTGAAAGTTGACACGAAAACAATCATAACAACAAATTATATCCTTAAGACTCTGGTGCAATTTGATTTGTTCTTCAATTAAGTTATGTCTCTTTCCCCCAAAATTTCACTTTCTTATGTGCAGTCTTTTACATTTAGATTTAAATCACAAAACATGAAAATATTAATCTAAAGAAGATTGTGTAGCAAACATATGTGCCTAATCCACATATGTTTCAAAGTCCACTTTGCCACTTTTCTGAACCAGCTGTAAATCATACAGCCAAATTGATATGGAGTCAAGTCCAAGCTAATACACATTTCTTCTTGGTGGGTTTGCCACTATAATAGTTGCTACCATAAGGCTTTGGGTTGGTTCAGAACAAGGGAAAAATAAGGATGTACCCAGAG
This sequence comes from Struthio camelus, assembly GCF_040807025.1. NCBI lineage: Eukaryota > Metazoa > Chordata > Aves > Struthioniformes > Struthionidae > Struthio > Struthio camelus. Next base: position 145,744,297 of record NC_090942.1, on the reverse strand, counting down.
CCTTATACATAACTTCAGCCAGATAGTACAAAGCTGGATTAAACCGAAAGGTAGGTGAGGCACAATTCATATTTTGAGAACACTTAGCTTAGAGTATGGTGGTTAATCACTTTGGGTAGGAAACATGTTGCCTAGCTTTAGCCATCTAAATTGTAGTTGTCAGGTCAAAGCTTATCATTTTAGTCTTTCAGTGTGACAGCCATAAATATATCATCCAAATTTTGAGACCATGTTTAGTCCAGAGCTGAGAATCCTTGCCATAGCAGTGAATAAGGAATAAGCTAAGGTATGTAAACTAGCTCATGACTCTCCCCGGAAACTGAAGGGATCAGTCCATGGCACACTGTGACAACTGTTGCCTCTATAAAGGCTCTGAGGGAACCATTCCGATATGATGCACAAGAGGTGTATTTCAGCTTTTTCTTGCAATATAATCTTTTCTGTCCTGTGTCTGATCTGAAAGGACTGGGAAATTACAAGGTGAGGAACTTTCCCACCCAGCAAAAGATTCTCCTGTGGAAAGACAAAATAAGAGGGTTAGGGGACTGTAGCTCTCTGCAAATACTATGACATCCCCCATCTATATCATGGCTGCACAAATGACTTTTCTGCTTTTGCCTTTCTCCATCTTCTTCATTGTACCTGACAATTGTTGTTGTCATGTGGTTTTCTGTTTGTAAAAAATTAAATAATTATGCATTTTTATGCAGCTGGTATGAAATTTATTGTATTTTAAATAAAGATCAGAAGAAATATTTAAGAATTCTGCATATTGAAGTATTTTAAGAATTCTGCATATTGAAGTATTTTCTGCCAGTGATGTACTTTATTGGATTTTTCTGAAATGGGAATTAATAGACAGTCTGAATTTAGAGAAAGGCTAAATACACACACACCTCAAACAGTACTTGAATTTTATTTTCAAAACACACTGCACTTGCTTGAGAATTTTATTCTCTTCAAGGCACAGGCTAAAAATTCAAGTTGGGTAACTCGAATTGTGTTGATACTGCTATATTTATTTTTAGGAGCAATGCTCTCTTCAGGGCATTAAAATCTTGTCTGCGAAGGCAAATGCACCCTTATTTGATGCTGATAAAGACATACATGTGCTTATATTTTGCTAATGCATGGTGAAGGTTTCCTGGTTCATGCACAGTTCTGCTATCCGGGGAACACAGCCAAAAGCACACTGAACTACTAGAGCAGCACTGGGCTAAAAGTTACAGCGTATGGTGAGGGCTAGTCCCTTTTCCTTCTTTAAAGAGTATTGGAAAAGAAAACAGTTCAGTGCTTGTGGATTGGTGTGCAGAAAGTACAAAATAATAATAAGAAAAAAATAACAAATTGGTTTAAAATCACTTAAAATGTCAGAGAAAATGCAAGTCCATTTTAGAATAATTTTATTTGAAAGTCACTGTGAAGCTTACTTCTTATACAATGGGTAATTCTTTAAAAAAAAAAAAAAAAAGGCATATTTTCTTCCAAAACAGAAAAACTGATTTATAATGAAATTCTAATTAACTGATATTTGGAAGAAATTGCACTTGCTACTTCATTTATTTCAGACTTTCTTTATAATTAAGAGCTTCCTTTCATAAAATTTGAAGAAGTTTTACAATAATTTTTATTTTATAGTCATCCAAGGAGAGTAGATATTAGTAGATATAGCTATCAGAGAATGAAATATCCAGGTAGACTGTTTTTGGGGTTTTTTTTGGTACAGGAGAATGAGGTTGTTTGGTAGAACTGCATTGAAAATGATGCACACAATGGATTTGACACAAAATGATACACATAATTTTACAAATATTATTTTGAATCCTGTGAATGATGGATTATAATCTAAAAAAACTCTTTTATAGTGCTGTTTCAGGGAATTCTAGCAGCTTGCAAGTGTAAGTAGAAGAATGCCTGTTAATTAGGAACACATTATTTAATTAAAGATTTAATTTTGTTCTTGACAGTGATATTTTTCAGGCCAAAATAATAACAAAAAATAAAATAAACCATATGTCAGTCCCATAGCATCAGAGGAAACAGGTGCTTTTTAGTGAAGGGTCGTAACATTTGCTGAAGTCATCTGGATGGGTTTTTTGCTGAGCAGTTTAGAGAGGAAAGAAAGGATACAATTTCCTTACAACTCTGAAATATTCAGAAGACAAAAACATGGTACACCATACAGAATGTACACCAAAAACATAAATGTAAAAAAAAAATTTCCTTGTACTGGAACACAGGTGACAGTGGCAGAACAAAGACATTTGTATGAATATGAATATGCGATATTAAGCTTGTTTCTAAGACCTTGTTGAAATCTTTTCCTAAAATATTCCGAGTGCTATTTATACTCTGCGTACAAAAGAGGGTTAATCTCATTTAACGTTAGCTTTCAAGAAAAGTATAGCTCCAGATAAGCTGGACGGTGACAGCAGGATTTGCTTGTGTGAAAACAGAGACTTTGAGAAATCTTAGGGGATCCTAGTAATCTGCGCAGATCTAATAGATACAAGGCACAGCACAGCTGGGAGACTCAAGCCCTTCGCCCTTCCAAAGCAGCAGCCAGAGGTCTGATATCCAACAGGGCCCAAAATCACATTGAAAGCCCATCTTTAGGCAACTAAATCTAGCACCAGGATTCACAGGTAGTTAATAGAATCGTGCCCTTCCAAAAAGTATTTTATCCCATGTAATTTGGACATCTGTTTAGGACAACACACATTTCTGGAGGTGTCCGTTTCTTTGCTGAATTAAACTGGTTTACAAGTTAACGTTAAGTGTTTGATTAAGCTCAGCATTGGGCAGCTCAGCATCAGTGTCTTGCTATTTGCTGAAGCATAAAATTTTATTCTACGCAATGGAAATGAGATAGTATCTGTAAGGGTAAGGTGGGGGCACCACCTGGACTCCCGGCAGGAACAGATGCATAAACACAAGGCACCCAAGGGTTGATACTGAACGTTTATTACCTCTGCATCTGAGCAGGGGTTCCCCAACGATTTCCCGATCGAGGCAATTATGGAGCGGGAGAGTCCCTGGCACCACTAAGCATCGGTCCAGGGTGAGGAACGCCGGGGAAGTGCACTATATGAGGTTTTTATGGACTACACACATGCGCAGCAAGAATATTGAGCTCATCACTACTTCCAATTCAAAGCCCGGTGCAGCGCCACACTGGAACGGGCTCAGCCACATGACTATGGGTCAACATGCCCTGTTGATGCTCCTTTTCCCACATCGCCTGTCTCCTCGACATTCTTCTGCATTTTCCCATACAGTATCTCACCTTGAGGTCAGGGTCATTAAGGCCTATTAGTGCACTCAGGGCTTGACAAACAGGAGCTTTTCTGAATTGTTTATATGCCTTCAAGCACAAGGAATTCTCTAACCACACTGATCTCAATGAAGGTGAGAGAGTGATTTAGCTGAGCAAATATGGGAGTCCACTTAGGATAAGCTAAATAGTTTCCTAAACTTTACTAACTGTATTGATTAGATTTTCATCAGCTACAATGGGATTTTAGATATCTGCTTCCCATGTAGGTATTTCTGTTATAGATACCTAAGCAGAGATATCTAAAAGTAGATCTGAACCTCATCCTAAATGCTGAGCACAGACTAAATGTTTACTTATGCTACCAAGACACTGTTGGCTAGCAGCTGCATTTATGTTCTGGCTCTCATAACCCTGACGTGTAACACAACATGAGCTTTACCTTTTCTTTGGAAAGGTCTGCAGAACATGGAATTCCAAATTTTGATACAGATAACTGCAAGGAAAGTAATGCATACAGTTTATATTGGCAATATTATTCCCTTCAACATATTCTAAAATACATCTCCCGTTTACATGCCTGCAGCCTTTCAAATGCATTTATTGCAAATTGACTGGCAGCTGATCCAGAACTCAGATGCTAGTGCCACTTGCTGATATTTGACAAGGCAAATTCAAGTCTACCCTACCATATTTAGAGTGGACTTGAATCTAAAATCTCAATAGTTCAAATAGCTCAGCCACACTAACTAGACTTTTCATGGTGGGTATCTCAACTGACAGAGCTGCTCATCTTTGTACCTGTTCGGTATTCAGTGGGATAGTGAGGGAAAAAAAAATAGCTTGTGAGTTCTAGTGGAAGATAAGGCTATAGTTACTTTTTGCACTGATGAACATTACATTATTTATATTTATGAAATAGAGTTATTCAAGCATACTGCGTGTACACAGAAACTGTAACTGGAAAGGATGGCAGATGAAATTTGATGGAGATAAAAGTAAAGGGGTATATACTGGGAAAAAAAAAACCTCAACTATAATATGAATTTGAGCTGACCATCATGTCTTACAAGTGAGAATTCGTAGTTCTGATGGATGCTTCCCTGAAAATGTCGGCTTAATGCTGACAATACTTATGTAGTTTCCTAACATTAGTGTATTTTTCTAGTGTTACACACTTTTTCCAGCTCTGTAAATAGCGGTCTAGAACACACAAATTCAAAGTGTTTGATGCCCTGTAGTGTTATTCATTTATCAGTATTAGAAGGATATGTAATGCTTAGCAATTGCAAAAAAAAAAAAAAAAAAAGTTAATAAAAATAGTATATTATAAATAATTTAAGAATTAGTTAAGAATATTAATAATAAGTTAAATAAAATTTAGTTGATTATTATTTAACTATAAATAATTAATTCAAAAGTGACAGTGAACACTTCTGGCCATTTCATAGAAAAAATGTGTATAATAGAAAAGTTTCAGAGAAAGGTAATCTACAAAGATACAGAAGCACAGGGAACAACTGAGTAGGCTAAAGATACTCACCCTAGAAAGAGACAACTTTGAAAGGGCTTTTTGGACAGCTATAGAGTTATGAGTGTCCAAGGGAAGACCGAATATAGGTCAGTCATTCACTACCCAAGAAAATGACTTAGGTCCACCAAATGAGGTTAACAGGGGCTAAATTTAAATTAGGCAAGCAGAAGCATTTTGACAGGGAGGGCAAATGATATGGTAGAACAGTGGGTCTCACTGTGAAAGGATTTTTCTAATGCCAAATGTTCATGGATATAGAAGACATGACAAGTATATGAACGAGAAATTCCTTGAAATTTACTGAACACACAGATACATGTCCAGCTCAGGAAGTTGCCTGACCTGAATATTTTTTAGAGGGTGTGGGGATATTACCAAGAGCTATCATATCTTACAATATGCTCTCATCCACCTATGGCTACTATGGGAAAAGATGATCCTTTGGCCTAACTCACTAGAGTCATTCCTATGTTTATATGTGCAGGAACAAACATCATCTTCTTTATAGAACCTTTTTAGAGATACATATATAAAAATGAGGTTTCAGATAGAAAGCATAACTGGTAATAGCTCTAAGAGGTCTGAAAACATCTATTACCCATCTATTTCACAAAATGCTGAGCCAATTATTTTCTTTTTTTTTGGAACTAGAGAAATATTTCATAGAATTGTATTAAGTACAATAAATTATTGTGCTTTCTAATAAAAGTTATAACATTTTAAATTTTTAATATTGTTTTTAACTATGTAGAATATGTGAATCTATGTACAGCTTTCGGAGGAATGCAACATTTTTTCATACAGTGGGAAGCGCTTCTCTATCCCTTATAGACTAATGACACCATTTAGATAGTTAACAACTTCACTTGTAAAAGATATAGAATATCCTTGGAACATTATAGAGCTGTCCAAATGCATTTTATTCACATTAATTAAATTAACAAATACCAATCTTTTACTTCAGTTCTTCCAAAATAACAGCAAAGACAAGAAGGAGAGAGAATTTGCATTAGTTCTTTATCTGATGAGCTAGCTAATTTTGGTATGTTTTTCTTGCACTTTCTAGCTTTAACAGAGTTTAGAAGAAACAAACTTCATAGCAACAGGAGTAACTTAAGATGGTAGAAACACTGCCTGGATGTCTCTGAGTTCACATTTGTAGGATTTGGAACTGTTCAGCACCAGTATCAAAATCATGACTTTGCAACGCAAAGGAAATCAGGGTATTTTGGTGCCAATACCTACTGCATTAAATGAGTGCTAATACAGTGCTGGAGATTTTTGAACTAGTTCAGTTCTGCTCAACGTCTTCAAATGAATCAACTAGTCCCCGGGGGGGAGGTGGGGGGGAAGCTTATGTCTGTTTTGGAGGAAAGTATTATGAATCTTTTCCTTTTTTCTTTTTTATATCCGCTGAACATGGTCAAGTCATCTTATAGCTATCATTTTGTCATGATCATGTGATTGAGATTTATTGTTTCAGTGCAAAGTAAATAGTTACAAATAGTATCACAAACAAGTACTCTTACTGTCCTCCAAATTCTTTTATGTTCTATTAGCACCCTTTCTAAGGTAATATTTCCCTGTTTATAATGCTGAATATAATATTTAGAGTTTTTTGTCACAGTATCACTTTATGGAATCTCATTCAACCATTTATCAAATAAGATTCCGAAATTTTTGAGTTCCTGATTTCCAAAGCACTCTCCATCTTAGATATATGTTCTACATTCCCTGTTTCTAAATACATAACTTTGTATATCTCTGTTTAAAGGCATATTTTCCAAGGAAGCTCTACTGACTATGTCACTTAGTTCTAGTTGCATTTTATCACTACTTACCACTCCAGTACATTTTATTTTGCTTGTGAATTTTACCGGATTTTATATAATTTTGTATTTTTCCCTCTCATTTACAGACTATTTTAGAATGCCTCAGGGACCACACTTTCAATGTTCCATTGAGTGACCAGTTTTTTTAACGTACTTAATATGGACTGCGTGCTATGCGCAATTTCATGTTGCATTAAATCAGACATCTTGTAATTTTTTGTGTTTATAATGTGAATGGTTAGCTTTGTCAGTCTAATTTAAATCTCATGAAAAATTTAAATCAATCTTATTTTTTTTAAACTACATTAGTGAATATTCATTTTGCTGATATTCTGTGATTTCGTTTACTTATTTCATTTCAAATCAGCTTTCCTAGTATAGCTCTGAGGAACAATATCAAAGTAACTGGACAACAAATTTACAGAATTATCAAATTTTGGAGTCATTATATAATCCTGAATGTACAACATGGTAAATATGTAGCCTCTGCTTTCCTCTGGAGGGGAAACATGAAGTAAGACCTAACTTGTATCTAAATGTTAGGCACCCAGTGAAGAAATTTTTCAAAGTAAGAAAGATCATAAGACCCACAGGTAAGCAATAAAGAGATGTAGATACCTTTAAGTTCTAAGAGAGAAGTTGTTAGCTTTATTTAGATATCTGTCTTCTTTAATGATTTCTTTGAAATTATCTCTGTCATCCTGAAGTCACCAAAATGTACTCTGATAATCATTCTGACAGCCATAGAGTCACCGATGTCACTGTGACCATTGGAATAAACTTCATCCTCCTCGGCCTTATGATACGAGGTCTCCTTCTGTGTTCTGTTGATGCAACAGTAACTTACTCCATTACCCTCTTGATAGAATGGAAAATGTGCTGGGAGATAGAATATTTATTAATCAAGGCTCTGATTTATAGATTTGTCAGCAAGGTTAGAAATGCATTGTTGTTGTCTAATCATCTTAAATCACATTCGGCTGAAGCCAGAATAAAATAAAATGCAAATATATATAAAAGCATTTACCCATAAACATTCAAAATCAACAAGGTAATTGTTTATGGAAGTTGTTTACAAACCACAAATGCTTACAAATACATAAGTGAATGAATTAAATAATAACTATGCCCAGTCTCCTTAATTTGAGATCAATTCAAGATTTCTTTTACCTCATCTCCCTGATTTACCATCTTTCCCCTGATAAGGTGATAAGAAAGGTTTCAATATTTGTGTACATCCTATGAATGAGTTGTACTTTTAGCAGCTTCCACATGTGACCTTGTCTATAAGAAAGAACTTCTAGAGAGCTCCAACACTTTAAGGAGCACTTGCTTAGATGTACATTAAGACAGATCATGATATCAGTTTCCTAGAAGTCGAGTTTCTCAGTGTACAGCAACATTTAATCTTACACTCAAAACTCATCCTATTTCTTCCTTATCCAGGAGATAATCTTGTGACTCTCTTAATTGAATTTAAAGATTTTTTCCTCTTTCTTAGATATGAAAATATATTTTTGTTAGATTTGGTGAACAATTTAAACATGATATTCAAAAATATCTAGCAGATATGACCAAGGATCTCTAGGAAGCTCTTCTGAAACAGCAGTGTCTGGATGCTTGATATGATGGGGGTTGAACTAGATGATCTCCAGAGGTCCCTTCCAATCTCAACCATTCTGTGATTCTGTGATGGACACCGTGGGGCTTTCACGCCTAGTGAAGCTAAGAATGCCTTTCAGTGGCATTTGGTACAAGCTATATTTCCCTACTGAAAACGTGCTTGCTTACTTGGTTTTTGCACCTCTTGAGAGTAACCCACAGATCTCTTCTGGTACAGGGACAAGAAGTTGAAATTCATCACTGTATGAGAAAATTTAGGCATTTTAATTTAGAAGGAAACTTACGTCCCTCAGTAGGTATCTAAAAAGTTTATGCAAACCTCCCTCAGATAGATTAAATTACATTCTGGATTACTATAATGTATTAGTTTGTAGGTATACATAGCAACACAGCCAGAGCATTGCAACTGCTTATTAGCGTCAGAGTTTGGATTTCCATGCTTTCAAAGGAAGACAATGCTTCTTGGATTCAACTTGGAAATTAATGCAAAGTTGATTTTGAGGACTTCTTTATGGAACTACGTATAAAATTACTGGGATGCGGCTGGGAATCAGATAAATTTGCTTTTGAGCCATAACATTGGACAGAATGTCTAATGCCTGCTCCATTGTCTGCCACTATGAAGGCAGATGGAAAAAGGCCACTTCATGGGACAGGCCATTCCTCTGGTGTCAGCCACTGACAGCTCCATCTCTGTTGCCTAGTTCCAAACAAACTGTAGTACAAATCATAACAGATGTTAGTACAAGTACAGCTTTATGCCCAGACAGTGCCTCATTCAGTATTTCTATTGGATGTACAATGAGGCAGAGCAATGTTGTGAATAGACCTTATGTCCTTCCCGACCACCCCATCCTTTATACTGCAGTTGTTGCCTAGTATCATGCTAATGAGACCTGTGTCTGCACAAGTTATTCCTCATTCATAACATGATATGAAGTCTGCTCAGTCTCATGGGATTCTTTTTTTCTGTGTATTGATTTCAGTGGACTCTGGATCACAGCAATGGCATTGTGATGTGCAGTGAATAAGAAATTAGAGGTATTGTTTTATACTTAGGACTAAATCTCTTTATTTCTGTTTCAGTTGCAGACTCCACTGTGAGCCAGGAATGTCACTTGGGTTATCACATAAGTCTTGTTAAGAAACACTAGGTGACATACTTAGTCATTAGAATTAGTAGATCACCAAATTATGTGTTGCAAATGCATTACACAAAGTGTAACTGATCCTGATTGCTACTGATTCTGACGTTTGTGAAATTATTCACTCATCTATTAGTTTCTCTATCTTATCTTGTAAAGGATATGGCTTCTTATATTGTATTCACTAAGTTAAATAATGAGATGGATACTAACAAACTATAAATGGCAATAGAAAACAAAATTTAATGTGTATAAATATGCCATTTGTCCTGTCAAAGAACTGATATTTCTGGAGTTTAACTTCCAGTAAACATCAATAACAAACTTTGTTCATACTGATGAACAGAGGCTAGATCTGCAAGTTAAACCTGTATAAACTGATATTACATATAGCAGCTCTGAACTTTGTAAGAAAATAAAGAGGCTACCACAAGAGGCTTTTTTTTCCTTCTTTTTTCTTTCTCTGAGTTCTCTTTGCAAGCTTTGGTCCTAAAGGGTCACATCAAAAGCCACTAAATTTTGAATACAATAGTGTGGAGTGAAATCTGATCTCTATTTCACATGCACTACAGTATTGAAGCATCAAAAATGAGACCTAGTCGGCATGGTACTAAAATGTGAACCCATCTCTAGAAAACTGTGTATAGTATGTCAAAGCACAGTCGACTGGCATTAGCTTAGTAAATCTGTACTGCATCACTGAACATTAGCTCTATTTCACCCATTATGGTGCAGAGATTGCTTATTGTGTTCCCAGGGCTCTTTTATATGAAAGAGCAATAGCACTGTCTGCCAAAATAGTCTTGCCCTGTCAGAGTAGCTTTAATTGAGCTGAGCCATAGGACCCTGCCCGGTGCTATTACAGGAGCACAGAACCATTTGGTGAATAGCACTGTATGAGATTATAGCTGTTAAGAGTATAATGGATAGTTACCTTAATATCCTATCCAACTAGGATACTATAAACATGTCCACAGGTAGTCATTTTACCTAATTATCCTGTTTCCTAAAACAGTGTGGGTCTGATGCTTTGCGTCTATCTTTTATTTGAAAATTACTGCTTGTATTGACAGCAAATGTTATCCATTCTGTGGTCATGGGAAGGAGACAGAAGAGGTCATCTTCAACAAGCAAGTATCTACTTATTAAATTCTTTCTACTTCTTTAGAGCAACTACATAATCCAAATAAAATGGAAACTAATGTGAATTAAACATTTTTTTTTATTTTTTTCCACTGAAAATATATTGATGATTCAATGGACAAGTTAGGTGATAAGGAAAATGTTTTATTTTCAAGTATATGAGAGTTGATTGTAAATGAGGACAGATATAAGCAAGTATAAATAGACATCTGACAATTTACTTTCCCAATTGTTTCATTTGTGTAATTATGATAATTGAATATTAATCACTTCATCTAGGAACATTCCTTTTTAATGCCAAATTGATCTACAAAGCAGCATAGTAGAGGCATCTCTGGAGAGAAACCAAACAATTATTAAGTAGTGCTCAGCAAGCTTATGTAACTTTGGGTACGAAACAGAAGAAGCATGATTCATCAAGAACTTCCTGCAAGTTCTTCCTGCAGCTGATGAGCATAGAATATAAATATCCCATCCTCCAGAGGAGTTGACAAAACCCTCCTTCATTTTATATCTCTGACAGCATCAGAGACTAAATAAATGAACAGATACAACGCTTTTGTCTTCTCTTTTTATGTTGATTTGTACAACCTAGGAATTCAGTTTAATAAGTTTATTGGCAGCAAACTCTTCTGTGAATGTACAGCTAGTTGCTTTCTCATTCTACTTAAAATCTGGATAAGTGAAGTAATGGGTTTGCCCACTGCTGGGTTGAAGACATGCTGGGGAAACGTTAGCGTATGAGACAATGAAGCAGTGGAGACTAGAAGATGGATTGATTTCCCCAGCTTCACTCTGAAGTGCTGAACTGTACAAGAGAAAAAAGACTGTATGGGACAGCCTTTTGAAACTATTGAGCCTAAGGTGGGTGATACCCAGCACGCTCTTTATAGCCAGGGGAGAGAAACCCAGACCTAAAAGACACATTTTGTCTAATGCCTTTTTTTTTTTTTACTTGCTGTTAGAATAAGATGGATCGCTATCCAGAAATGTCTGATTCTTTTGAAAAGATTTGACCTATGTCTGCAAAGTGTTCTAGAATGGGGGGAAACTTAAGTGACATACTAAAGGTAAATACATTTTTTATCTTCTCTAGGTATTTTTGTAAAGCAAAGGAGGTTTGTAGGAGTTCTTTCATGAGATATATTTTCAAACCATTCTATATCTCTGAAGCACAAATCCTGGTATCAACAATGTGAAAGCATGGTGCGAAAGGCATTTATGCTTAGCACATCTTCACTTCTCTTTCTCGGAAGGGCTGCTAGGCATAGAGGCTGTTTTCTGGAAAGCCCTTTTGTTGCAGCCTTGTTAGCCCTGGATAAACTAAAGCACCACTTGTCTGCAGTAGGATCAAACACACCTGCTCAGTGAGTGTTCATCCAAAGAGATTATAGCTATAGCTTTGTCTCATCAGCCAGAGACACCTCTTCAAGGTACTAATACACTTCCCAGGCTTGCTAAACGCTTTCATCTCTGAGGCACAGAGAAAGGAATTGAGAAGGCAGAAAACGCTTGCTGGATACAAAATGTGTGGTTTATAATCAAGTTATAATCATCACAATAGAGTTTAATAGGACTTTATTAGTTCCTTTCTGGCTTCACTGGGAGATGCATCCTACTGTCTATATGTAACAATTATACTAAGCATCATTTTTACATGCAGATTTTATTCCAGAGAACAGGTTCTGGTTTACTACTTGATGAAGACTTAAAGGAAACTTAAAGGTTTTAGATAAAATCATGCCAAATTTTGATTCAGACCTTATCATCCACAAGGAAAATTTTAGACTAGAACACCAATTTTATCATGCATTTTTCTATGATTTTAAAGACATATAAGGGAAGTTCACACTTTTTAAACTGGTGTTTGCCACTGTATCCCACCATAAACAAGAAGATTAGTAGTAAACGTTTGCTAGGGACATAACATTATGGATTAAATAGACATTGGCAACTCATCTAGAACTCATAGCTGCCTGCTGGGCTAATCTACAACAAAATCTAAACTGATAATTAATAAATAATCTATACTCCTACAGTGCTTTCATTTTCTGAAGCACAGATCTCTCCACCTTCAAAAAATAATAGAAACTATTATTTGTCAGTTGTCAGTTGTACGTATAAGAGAATGTTAAGTGAAATGAATGTAGAGCAATGAAATTTTCAGATAATACACACATGTATTATTTGGGGGGAATTAGCTTTAGAAATAATACACATGTATATTTAAATCTACTAAAAAGTAGATCTAAATCTACTAAAAGTCATAAAATATTTTTGAAAAATCTGAAAATTCCATTTGTCTATGTAGCTGTGAGCAGCTCTGGAATACCTTGTATCTAGCAGTCTTTCAATTCATCCCTTGAAATGGTATAAGCAAGCAGGTTGGTTGCTCTAATAGTTCACTGCCCTTGAAGAAGACAATCCCCATGCCACTGCCCTACCTTGCTTCACTCCCAGTCATCCCTTCCCCTTTCTTCTGTCTGCTGTGTCTCACCTTCTTCTAATCTTCAGTGAATCAATTCAACTGAGCTGTTAGAAAACTAATCCTTTTTTCTCCTCCCCTCTCCTTTTTCCCCTTTCCCTTCTCCCTTCTCCCTCCTCCCTCTCTTTCCTCTATCTTTCTTTTTCCCACTCTTCCCCTCTCTCTTTCTAGTTATTTTTCTCTGGAGTCAGCTACAGTAGCACAAAGGATTTTCACAGAGGAATCTTCCCCCATAGAGGAGTATTCTTGCCACTGAAGAATAAAACCTTTAGTGGCAGCAGTATTTTTGGATGTCTGCTGTGGCAGGGACTCTCTCCCTGACAGGTCTAATCCCAAAGCTTGCCACAGCTGACACTCCAATTTCAGGCTGTTTGCACCTGGATCAGATAGGGCACGGAGAGGTCTACAGGAGCGGTTGTCATCGCTGCAGAGGGCTTGTAAGATGAAAGCAAGTAATGCTAAAGTCACTGTAGGAAACAGTACGTGAAATATGTTTTCTCTCACTTTTTTGTCACCAGGGGAACCTGTAGGTGCAAGCTGAACTTCTCTGCAGGGAGAAATGGCATATCACTCAAGGTCAAAAGTGAAACACCGGCTGGTTGGCTGGGAATTATTTAAGACTTTGTGTGCCAGCTACTTTCTCTGCCTCTTTTATCCAAGGTCTAACAATCTCTTCCAGCTGCATTTATGCTAAAAATGGATTGCTAGAAACTTCAGTGGTACAGGCCTTTACATGTTGGTCTTACTCAAAATTGGATTTGGCTGATGTAGGGCAGGTGTTGTCAAACAGGGAATTGTGAGTTAATTCACTTGCAGCAGAGGCTTTGAAATCTATGGAAAACAGAAATACAGACACCAGAGATTTAAAAATTCCTTTTTTTAATCAACTGTTTTAGCTAAATTATCATGTATTTTACAAGCTAACGTATCTGGGGAAAGAAGTTGCATTTTCCTCAGAGATTAAATAGTGCAAATGGGCTCAGACAGCAACATTTGCATCCTAGTGTCAAATTTTTCTTTTTGTCTCTTACTGATAAAAACAATAAACAAGGAAGCTCTGTTTTTACATTCTGTGGTAATATGTTACAAATTTCGTCTACTCGTTTGTGACATTATCAAATTAAAATAATTTTCTCAATTCCATTGTTTTAATAACTTCTCCTTTGATTTCAAAATCACAGAGGAAATTAAAGGAAAACAAAGGAAACATCAATACAAGGTGATTGCATATTGTACCAGAGACTTCACAGAACAAAAATAAGTAAAAACAAATTGTTAGGCTGTCACACCTAACACAATGAAATAGCATATAGATATTGTGGATCTACGCTTTTTGGAACATTTACAGAAATAACTCCTTTCTATTTAAAATAAGAAACTGTGATAGTCTTGAATATCATCGAGTAACAAAATGTAACTTTGAAAAATGTAACTAAAATTAAATAGAGAGCCATTTCTTTGCAACAGAAAAGAAATGACTTAGACTTAAAAAGAGCTTGAAAGCAGTGATCATGAGCTACTTCCATATATCATCATAGCAGATAGAACCACATGATACAAGAGTACTAGGATATTCAATTTCAGGAAACTAAAGTTGACTAAATTCAAGAAGCCAATGAGCAAAATATACTAAAATAGACACCAAAATATACACTAAAATATACCAGTTGGAAGAACTCCAGGAAAAATTCAAAAAGGCACCTTCAAAGATGAAATCAATATAAAATACAGATGAGTCAATTATGGATGTACAAGGTATTCTCTGAATTATTAGGGACAAAAAGGAAAGTGGAGCTGGAGAGAAAGAAAAAAAGCAAACAGGCTTTTTAGGATCAATGAATATAGGATCAATGAATATAGCACTTGATAAGAGCTTATGAATGAAAATGACCATTATGATTATTCCAACTTACAGCCTATTAATTTCCAGTAATTATGGCTTGATATAAAGCTGACTGTGTGCAGCTAAAGTTTTCTAATACCTTGAGCAAGTTGGTGGTGGGGAGACAGAACTTCCTTTTCCTCTTTCATTGCCAAGGGTATGCAACACTCCAACAGTTCTCACTTAGCAGTCATTAGGAGAAAACATGTTTCTCAATTGCTTCAAGGCTATTGTTTTTCAACATGACAAAAAATGAGATTCATGGCTTCTCAAAGCAAGAAAAAATGTCTGTTCCTCTGGAGATGGTACAAGCATTACAATTTGGCATAACAGTTTTAAGACAAGTCCATGAGTTTCGCTGGACAACAAAAACCTGAAAACAAGGCTTTAAAATTATGTTTATAACACTCCACTGTTGATCCAATTAAGTGCCAAGTGTAGAGGAAGGATATAGACACAGATGTAGAAATCTTTGCACGAGTGAGGCTGAGATACACTATGCAAAGACAGTGAACAAAAAAAAAGATAAGCTGCCAGAAATTCTGAGCTGCTGCAAAAATTACGTTGCCTCCACAAGGATGGTCCTTCCTTCATACTGACCTCTGAAATAAATGGAAGCTGAATGCTCACTCACTGCCTTCCTCTCTATGCGTGTGCACTTCTAGATGTTTTCTCTAAGAACGAGTTCATCTCATCAGCACTTCCATAGTATTGAAGTGTGGCGGAAACGATACCAGCGAACTCAAATGAGTAAATGAGGTGACAGAGGACAGTTCTTATATCCTTTGGTGTAATATTACACATATGACTTATATTTGAGGGAGATGAAATGAAATGCATTCTATAACCATTCTAGTCACACTAGAGTATTACTGATAGAGTAAGTAAGGCACTGTCATGAACATCATATGTTCTGTTTGTTTGGGGGAGGCAGAAACACAAATAGTTTTCATTGGCAATATTCATTCGATGTATTATTTGGGTATTTATCGTATAAAAAGAGTAGTTTTAAAGAATTATAGGATTTTTTTCAAAAGGTAGTTACATTTAGGAAGTGAAGAACGGTCAATTCAGACTGGATTAGCTCGTCAGTGAGTTGACATATAATAGGCAATGTTTGATTTCATATACCTGATATGACTTACTAGATAGCTCAGTTAGAATGATTCTTTACTTTGTGGAGTTAAAGAAATACAATATTTTTTCCCCAGTGGTTTTTATTCAAGAAGCGATCGTTTGTTCTTGCTAAAAATATATCTACAAATGGTGACTAGTTCACTACCAAATGTCCCTGGGGGCCCTCAGTATGTAATCAATTTTTAATCAGACCTTGCCTCTAATTTCAGTGGTAAGTTCTACTTAAAAATTGATGGTACAGAGAAGCTCTTAGTTGTAATACATCTCCAATAATAACTGCCATCCATTACCCGTACTATTCTCCTAGGGTAAACATTCAGCAAGCAAGCAGTGATGCACGTATACCTGCTAAACCCATTGCTTGTAACAGTATTGCTTTTTGGCCTTTCACATTTCTCCATTTAGAAGCACAGCTAATCAGCTACTTTTGCTGATGTCTGTCCCCAGGCTCAGAAAAGGAAAATTTAACATGAAATAAAATTTATTTCTGTATGGTAAGAATAGCCTTGACACCAGAAAATTTTAAAATAGTCTTTTTTTCCTGGGTTTGAATTCCAAATTTATTTTCCCCTCGCTAGTCATTAGTAAAGGGGCCTATTAAAAAATATATTAAAAATAAAATAACCCGTGTTCTCAGATTTAAAATTCTGAGATTAGTTTAGAATAACTCATGAATAATATAGGAGAAAAAAATAGGGCAGAAAGAAGAGTATGGGAGAGGAAAATGGAGCTTGGTGGCAAATAAAATTAGAAAAGGTGACAAATTGTATATATTTTTATTTTTATATCCTTAATTTCCAGTTGAAAATCTTATGCTGTCATTATCAGTTTTCTAATTGTATGAGGGATAAGATAGTTGAAAATTACTTGACATTTTTGTCTTTTCTGACATTTTCAGATTTAATCATGTGTTAATTAACTTGGGGTAGTTTTATCAGGCATTTGTTCCCTACATCTTTTATATTCCTGTGAACGTCAAATTGTGGGGGAAAAAAAGAACTGAAACAATGCTGGAACATCTCTTACTGTTGTAAAACAATTAAAAACACTATTGTATAATACAATTCTAAAATGAGAATCCATATGCTTCTGAGCTGTCGGTGTGCAAGTCTGTGACTGTTCTTTTATAAGAAATTATTGGGAACTACTTGTAGATAATATTAACAATAGTGTAGGAGAAAAAATTCTCATTTAAATATACGAATGATGTGAGAGATTAACTCTACAATAAGAATCAGCTATGAATAACAGATTTGGATAATGCCTTGAAGAGTCATCTTGCAATCCACTGCTAAAGAATTAAATTTATATAGGTATGTATATGTATAAATAAATAAATAAATATATATATATGCAACCTGTTAAGACTCCTCTTTGAAATTAGAACAAGTTTTCAAGAAATGTAACCACCTATAAATTATTATAAGACAAATTATAAATGATTGTAAAGTCCAAGCGTTTCTAGAAATAATTTGATAGCCATTCTGTTGGCAGAAAAATGAATCTCAGACATTCTAAAAAAATGCGCATTGTAACTTGATTAATAAAATATACAGCAGGATGAATAAAAAGGCATTTTGTAGTTCTAGTTATATATCTCAAGCTCTTCCTTCATATGTAAAGAATCAGAGAAAAAAAACTAATCTGTAATAGATATTTAAGAGATTCAAGTTGTCATTGTGGAAAAATTGTAGAAGGAAGGTATAGAAGAGGAGGGAGAGGAGAGAAAAGAGTTCCACGTTTACAACAAAGGTAACGAACTTCAAGATACAGACCAGAAAAAAAGTAGAGAAAGAAAGGCAAAAGAAAGAAACATAAAGTATTCATTCTTTATGAATGAAACATTGCTTATGGCTCAGCAAAACTCAAATAAAGTGCATCCTACGAACTCCGGAGTTTCCTTAGAATATGACTACACTGTTTCATAACTTACCTTTCATTCCCAGATCTTGGTCTGTGGTAGTCCTCCTCGCAAAATATAGCTCACTTCCTTTTTGCCTTTGAGAAAAAAAACATTTATTTCCCTCTGGACTAAGTCTAGCTGTGGCTCTGAGATTCAAAGATGCTTCAGACACAGTGCTGCCCAGTGGCTGTATGGGTGGGATTGCACTTAATTTAGCTGCCTTTGCCTTAAAGATTCCTCTGTCGTGCTCCCAGCAAGCGTAGAACTGGGAAATACCTCCAGCTTTTCTCATGTCAAGCTTCAGGACATAGAAAACAGGATCTGATTTTCGAGCTGTAAAAACATCATTCTGTGTATTGCTGCACATGTGTTTTAACTTGGACACTAAGAGAAGGCACGCACAAAATAACAATTATATCTGTGGGCCAGAACATACCAAATGAGGTCAAAAAGGGACTGAAGGCTTTGCAAGGTTGCCGCAATCACATTGTACCACTTGGTCTGAGATAGATATTTAGCTGCCTGTTTACTAGTAAACTAAGCAAGCCACGTTATGATCTTGAGTGCTCTCCTGTGCTCATCAGTATTGCTTCACAGCCTGAAGAGCAAGCATCCCCAAAGCAGAGCCTCAGCCAGGCTGCCTTATTCTAAAGGGCGAGAGAGTTAAGCTAATATGGACACGAGTCAAACTGTGCCATTTGCCTCAGGATCAGGGAATGAGCCCTGGCCTTTTTCAGTTTGCTCACATACGCAGCCAAAAGAGTGATCCTTTTGACAGCGCTTCCTCGTTGGGCTGAGAAAACAGCAGCCGTGCTTGGAGGGGAGCTGATGCTGTGATAGGGAGGCAGCAGCAGTGTGAGAATAGGATGAAACAGCAGAAGCAGCACTGAGGAGGCAGCTGTCACCTCCTTAGATCCGTGCTGATGTACCTGAGGCTGAACACCACTGCCATCTCCTCACAGTGACCGTGTAGGGGACTCAGAAGTAAGTGGAAGTCATGGAGGCTGAGGGACAGAGAAGCAGTCACAGTAAGGTGCAGATTAAAAAGAAAAAAACGCAAAAAAATGGGGATCATTAAAACTGACATACAGGATGGTATAGAAATGACAAAAGTAAAGCATAGAAATGCAGTTATGAATAATATTTAATTCTCAAATAATTCATTTAGTGATAAATGAGTTATACATTCAAGGAGAATATATAAATTAGAAATTGCCAATAAAATAAAAACTAACTAAATAAAAAGAAGCGAAATAGAAAGGGTGCTTCAATACCATAAAAATTAATTACAAGTTGAAGATAATCCAGCGCAACCCCAAATTAAATACTTTAATGTGTTTTTCAATAAAATTATTGATGTTGATCATTGAATAAAAGTGCAGAATTGTACCAGCCTAAAGAATAAAGCAACACAGAGTCTAAAGTATCAAACTATGAACAACTGGCTCATTAGTTGGACATAACTAACAGTCAATGCTTAGTTAGATATAACTAACAGTCAATGCTTAAAAACAACTCTTGTACCAAAGAACAATTATATATTAAATATATAGATCATAAAACAATGAAATAAAAAGCAATATAAATTTTTCAAAACGTAAACATAAACATGTTTTCTAGGACTTCCTTTGATAAAATGATTTACTTTCTAGACTAATAAAATGCATTGGATCCTATCTTTCTTGACTTCAATTACACATTTAACACGTTATCATAAGAATTATTATTCATTATAAAGAAGATGAGCAGTAGAAGAACTATAAAGATTAGGAATGGCTTAAAGAGTAGGTACAAACAAACTAATATTCAACATACACTGGGAGGATGAACACTGGGGTAAGGAGAATTATGATAAAATTTGTAAAGAATCAATCTTTGGACAGATCTTATTAAATATTTTTTATTGATTACCTCAACCGATAAAATCTTACTAAAGTAAGAATTTGCTAATGCAATAAGCTGGAAGAGGTGGAGTTAGAACTGCAACTAAATATTGATATCCTAGGGATGAGGGTATCGTATGGGAAAATCTAGATGTCTACATGATGACGGTATCATTCCATGATGATGCAGAATGCAATACTTGCAAAATAATATGAATTTCTAGTTAGCCTAGCAAAGAAAGCTGGCACTGAATGTGACTGCTGTTTAAGTTCATTAAGGGAGGACATAGAGAGAAGGTAGTATCCATGAGGGAGAGAAAAGAGCTATTTAAACTAAGATAAAGTATCAGAAAGCTGTTCCAGTCGATATCACAATATTGGCAGAAGAACATATGAGTATAGCCTAAAAGTAACAAATATGAGTGTCAACTTAGAAGATGTTTTCCTGTCTTTAAAATAATACAGTTGTGGAGGAGCAGATTGTTCTAGAAATGATGGGAACAAAAACAGAAACACTTTTTTAACATCGCTTCAATAAATTCATGAAAAAGAGATTAGCAACCTAGTTTCTCTAACTGAGGACATTTTATTCAAGTATCCTGTTATTATGGCCCTTGATATTACACATGTAGTTTTATTTATTTAATTTTGATACAAATATTAAAAAAGGATTGTAGATATATCAACAAGAGAATATAGCAAAGTAGAGGCATCTACATGTTATTCACTGCTATGAGAGGTTTATATTTTCTTTATTATGCACTCACTTGGGACTTTTTTTTAGTAGATTAGATATTAATCTTAACATAAAGAGTAAGCAGTTATTTTTTCCATACTACAGCTTTGTTCTTGTCTGACTTTTATGTAACTTTAGCTGAAACTCTTGTAAAATTTTAGCAATAAAATATGTACTGGCTGCAATAAGAGGAACTCTGGAGAGGTATGTACCTTGGCTTATTTCAGTAGAATAAGATACCGTCTAAATATCAGAGAAGTAGAGCCTAATTGCGTATTTCCTCTAAGTAGAAATAAAATAATGGAAGTATATGATAGTATTTTTTCATTTTACAGCCCATTCTTAAATGAGAAAACTTACAAAGTGTTCAGAAACAGTTTTGTGCAAAAGTAGCAATGAGCTGGAAAAAAAATGAGAAAAAAAAAAATTAAGGACCTAGAAATGTACTAGTAGTTTTAAAACAAGCTGAATAGAACAAAGCAGTACAATGTTTACTTTATCAGTAGCATTGATATCCAATCATTTTAAGGCATTATGATAATGAAATTGTCACATAGCAGTTTAGGGAGACTATCATAGTAAGTTCTTAAAAATGCTGTAAAAAATACAATCATAAAAATATTTTTCAAATTCTTATGTTTTTATGATTCTAACATTCTGATGATTTTCTACCTTACCTCTTAAAGTGATAACATTTAAAGGCTGAAAGAGATCTCAAGTGGCCACCTAATCCATTCTTTTTGTATAAGGTAGAATTATTTGATATTTATAGCACCCTTGATATATATTTCAAATTTGTTCTTAAAGAGGTCTGGTAATGGAGACTGCACCGTCACCCAAGGCAGTTTATTCCAATGTACATTATTATATGTGTCAGAAAGCTCTTCCTAACATGTGACCTGAATCTTCTTTGCTTTGGATTTAGTCCATTATATCTAAACAATTCATAATAGATCTGGATAACAGATTGTGACCTTCCTTAGTTGTCTTTATCTATTTGAAGCCTGTTACCCTGTCTTCTCCTTTCCTTCTTCTCCCCTGAATCCTTTGGCTTATCAGACTTTGTATTTAAGCTAAATAAATGGCATTCTTTCGTAAGAGTTCCCTAATCACTGAATCAGAATTTTGCTTGTCAATTGAAAACTTGACACAGTGATTTTCCCACTCTCTATGTAAGATGCTAAGCAATGATATTTCCTGATTGAGCAGGTTGATAACAGCAATCAAGAAACATCAAACCCAGCATAGTTTTTGCATATGAATAAGCATGTAATAACTGAGACTTCTGAACAGATTTTAGCAGTTGAATTCTAGAATGAATATAAAAGGTTGAAAGAATAATACTCATTATAGTTAAATAAAATAGATGATGAACAATGAATGATATACTGATATGGACAATTGTGACTCAAACCACTTGTATTTCAGAGAAATTTAAAGAACCAGCTTCAAAGCAACTTCTGAACTTTTTGCTACTCAGTTAAATTTAGGAAATTGTTCCAGTAGAAGTGCCAAACCCAGGCATTGTCAGTTTTGCTTCTTATCTATAATGGCTTCCACATCTGCGGTACTATATATTTGATAAGTACTAACATTCTATTTTTATCAGATTCATTATACTTAATCCACTGCCTAAAATTTTCACTCTGTTGAGCTGAAACTCTATTTCATTTTTACCACCATCACAGATAAATAAATTTGCCAAATTTGTTGGCTAGTACAGACAGAATCAAACCACTGGGTTGATCAAAACAAATTTACTACTATATTTGGACCTGAACAGCCCAGCTTCTACTTTTAAGGGCTAACTCTATTCTTCATACATGACGTATCCTTACAAAAAGCACAGATATCATACAAGTTAATCAATAAGGTTGGGGAAAGGTTGCTTTTTTAAAAGCTACCTTTTAAATCATATAAAGGACTAAATATAGTTCCTTATGTTATCCTAGCCCAACCAATACATGGAAATTGAGACTGCTGCAGTAGCTTATCTGACCCTGTTCAGAGGGCATGATCCCACTAGATTATTTCAACTTTTGAATACTTCACTGCAGCCTGAAGCTGCATTGAGGCTATGCAAAATAGAAACTGTTAATTCACATAGCATCTGAGAAGATAAAGCAACTTCACAAACTTTTTTCCAGGGAACAAAATACTCCACAGGATGTAATCAGCCATAAGCAAATCAGAAATAGATTTGTGTTTGCTATGTATCTGTCAATCTTTTACTTGCAAATACTCCATTATAGAACTTGTAAAGCAACCTGCTAGAAATACACTGTTTGTGCTGGTAAAGAACAGACAAGGGAAACTCTATAACCTTAAAATTGTTGAATTTATTTCACACATTTTTCATGTTTTCAGTATGCAATGGGAATACTTGCTGCAAAACTATGCCTTCACACATTTTTCATGTTTTCAGTATGCAATGGGAATACTTGCTGCAAAACTATGCCAGCACAGCAAAACGGAGAATTATGCCCACAGCTGATGCCCATGCTAATATTGTTTTGTGAATTGGGACCTCCTTCAATGTCTCATTCTTTCTGAAGAAGGTGGCTTTATTGTGTACAGTGAAATTCTTCTCTACATTGGGATGATAGCTGTATTAGTATAAACTCCCAGTATAGGTCTAATTTACACTATGTAGTATATCTTAATGCAAATGGTGTTGTCATGGTTCGAGTTTTGCCTTTTAATAGTTGCATTGATGCACCCATGCTAATCCAGTAGTTAAAATTCTAATGTAGGCACATCCATAACCATCACAAAATCATATAAAATCTCTGCAGACTGAATATGACAGCTTGAAAATGTTAAATTAACTTTTGCCAGTCTGAATTTCCTCTCACTTTCAACTTGAGTATTTTTACTTACTACGTAAATTCAATGCAGAATTCATATTCCCGGACTTTCATGGTCCTGAGCTCTTAAGTATTTCTGCATTCTAATATCTGCTCATCTGTTTGCCTCAACTGACTAAACTGGTTATTTTTTTTTCTCCCTCTTCCCCTCAAAAAGCTCTCTTTAATCACTCATGTTAGTTGTTGTGTGGTCTAGTCAGAGAGGAAAAATGTTTTTACATATGTGATAATATCCATTAAATGTTGTAGCCTATATCTTTCTCCTGGAACAAATACTCTTTAAACCTTGCATTTCTTAACTTCAGAATGTTTAAGTTTGCCATTTAGATGAGATACTTTCAATGTATATTTAAGTATGATATGCTTGAATTTTTGGCTACTTTCTGTGTAAAAGGTTTTGAAAATTTGTATAAAACTTTGTATCACCCATAGTAATATCACTCATCATTATCGGCTTCTAAACCCTGAAAATTCAACAGCTGAAGAGGAATAGCTAGCAGTTGATTTGAACAAATAGTAACATTAACTGAATGCTTCCTCAGAAGGAATTTTTGTGGAGGAGAGAAATATTTACACACATTCCACAGCATCAAAAGCATCGGGATAGGATTTGGTTTTAAATATCTAATTTAGATAACTTTAGTATCTCTCAACATCATGTATATGTTTAGGTTCCCACAACAGTCAGTGGAATATGTTTTTGTTCAGCTGTTACTGTGGCATGTTGCCCATATTTTTCTGGGCAACAAAAACGTAAAAAATAATTTTCACAATACCAGGAAAATTTAATTCTCTATGCATTTGAGGGCCTTCTTCCCGAGTCACAAACATCAGAGGAGCATTTTGTAAAAAGAGATGCAAGACTAATATGTAAGACAAATTTTATTCAAGATTTCTTGTAAAAAGGCATAACAAGATGATTTCATATTTCTGTGAAGCAGAGGAAACCACATAAATAAAAGAATTCAGGTTGTGCAGAAATGATTCTCTACTACTTATGAGGCATATATTTTATGTGGTGCATGAAATAGTTTAACTTGATGTTGCACAGAACTAGAACACTAGCAACGTGTTTGATCTGTTGCTCTCTTCCTCTCACAAGCTATAGTTTCAACACAACCTGTAAAACTCGTTTGTCGTAGGGAGTGGAAAATGTTTTGTGGATCACAGTGTGAGGCCCTCTGGCCATCAGTTTTATAGTGTCTATGACCACAAGGGACTGCGGTTGACTCAGATAGTCCTACCAAACACATTTTCCCATGAGCTTACTATTAGTGTCCTCAGTTTTTAGTCTGTGCTACCAGATGTTTGGCAGGAAAACATTCAAGTGTTTCAAATAATTGAAAAGAGGTGAAAATATTTACTGGCATAGATTGATATCCCATTAAAACATGACATATTTATGATACAATATCCTGGGATTCATGTGCTACAAATACACAGAAGTCTGATGTTCTATTCTGATGTTAAATTCATCTCAATTATTATTCCTTTGTCCATGGGAGGATACCAGCAAAGTTAATCTACTCAGCGGTTATTGTGCTTCACTGACTTTCTGGATCCAGAACATTTGCATAACTTAACATATTTCTGAGGGTAACTGAAACTTCTAATCACTTGCAAAGGAGAGGACAATGAGACTTTACAATGGATTGCTCATGCAAGGTATAAGAAGTCTTTACAGCTGCAGCAAAGTGAAAAGATGAGTATTTTGCCATTTTGTCTCCTCCCCCTTTTTATATCACTGTTTTTTTTTTTTTTTTAGTTAAGGTAGTACAATGACAAAAAAAAAAGCACTTCTATCTGCTCTTTCAAAGACCAGGAGACTGTGCCAGGATTTTTGCAATTTTGTAGTGGAATGTGTCACAATATGAAAACAATGTGGTCATGAAATTGCACAAATTTTCACAATAGCTTGATTTGCTGACATCCATGGAAAATAGAGCTTTTGCAACTATACTACAAATTTTGCAGAAATAGTCACTAGAAACTGGATTTATCTTTATGCATAATGTATGACATCTGATTCAGTTGTCCGTCCTGTATGCTGTAAAGTGATTAATTACTATTGACTCATTAAAAATATACATTATCTCCAACATTTTACTCACTCTGAACAATTAAACAAAAGCTGTACACTTTTCAGATTGTGACCTTCTGTCCCTGAAGACAAAATCAAAAAATGAATATACTTTTGAAAAGAGATTTTGGGGAAATTTCAGTATTTTGACATTTGATTTTGCTCTAAATTGGACTTGACAGAAAATCTAGTTGAGTAGGATACTGTCCCTAGGAAGATTCAAGTTTTAGTCCTTGCTCCAAAGAACATTTAACTACCTTTGTCACAGAGCAAAACACCTTCAGAAAGAGAAAATGAAAACTTGCTCAGAACATTGCTTAGAACAATGACTATAAAATTCATAGAAGTCACTGTGTATTTCTGCACTCAAGGTTAGATACACACGGTATTTGAGTATATATCTCTCATATATTAAATGAATGATCTAATTATTAGACTACTGAGTATAAAATGGAATTGCTATCACTTTTCCCACTGTATCTTGAATACAAAAAAATCACAAAAATCTATTGTGGAAAAGACCCTTCTGTTAATTGGCAATTAGATATTTCTGAGTATTCAAATAATATATACAAATAAGTGGAAAGTATACATTCTACATTTTTTCCAAAAATATTTCAAAACCCCTTGTATAAACATATTTTTTAAAAGATTAGATATTTAAAGCCCTTTAGAAATCAGACTTTGGGGAATAATTACAATTATTACACAGTGCACAAAATGAAGCCTTCCAATAGATCCCTCCAAATATACTATAACGCAATCTAAATATGGCTGTTATGGAGTTAAAAGAGCCAAAACCGATTTCTTAAAGATAGATTTACTGGAGTATTCTGATCCTTTGTTTCATAGGATCACAGGATAATTCAGTGGGGAAGGGACCTTAGCAGGTCTCTAGTTCAATGTCCTGCTCCAAACAGTGGGTCAGACTAGGTTGGTTAGGGTTTTTCCCACATTCCTTTCTGCATAGAGGTCCATTTTCAACAGGTTGGAAGAGCACTAATGTCTTACCAGTTACAGTCTGCTTGTAGATGTGAGAGTAGAACTGAGAAGAGACTATCATAACAGCTATCAGTAAGGTGATTCTAACTACTAAGTTCTACAAACTACAGATATTATTAAATAAAACACAAATAAAAACAAAACAAAAAAGTAGCCCTGCCCATTTCTTTTAAATATTGCTTATAAGCTCCTGAAACATATGCTTGAGACTGAGTATGTCAAATGAACAGAAACAACCCTACGGATTACTTATTTTCCAATAATATTTCTGATAAATATTTTTTTACCAAAATCTACAGTCTAAAGTTTACAGTAACTAAGACAAGATATTCCTTTGAATAAAAATAGATGAATAACACAAAAACACAGCTCCAGGCCTGCCCTAGCTATATTGGTGAACACATGGAAAAACGGTAGTGGGTAATAGTCCAAGGGCCAGACAAGCCTTGGTAGCCTCTCTGCGTGTCCTGGAGCCCCCAGGAAGGAGCAGACCTCCCCAGACAGCAGGTCTAGTCAGGAGATGGGGCCTCCATCCCCTGCAGCGAGGATCTCTCACTGCTGCCCCTCACTGCTTTCTCCTGTTGCTGCCATGGGGCTCAGGCTCAGTCACCTGGTTGCACAGAGCTCCCAGCCCCTGCTCCACTACAAAGGCACTTGAGCTATTTGATAGCTGCAGACCTGTGGTTGGAGAAAGAGGTCAGGAACTCTCAGCCCTTGGGAGTTCCTGTTTGCCACTCAATGAGCACAAGCCCCTCCCGTGCAGGTGAAGGTTCAGGCTCTCATCTCTGCAGGATCTCGGAGAAGATCCTGTCAATCTCATTTTCTTTTCTGTGGCCAACCAATAAACTTCTACTGTGGAAGAAGGCTCAGAGGAGATGGGCAACGGCGAGGTGCCCATGAAGCTCAGGAATAATGTAGAGTGTGACTCATTAACCACAGCTGTTGCACTGAAAGTGAAAGCTGACTTTATCTCAATATAAAGGGAACTGGAGGGTGGCCTTTGTTTTAGATAAACAGCTATGATGTCAATTGAGTGGGTCAACTGGTGTAAATGTTTCTCCCTGAGTTCATCAAAAGGGTGTGAATGTCTCCCGGAGTTAGCCAGACCAGCCTGGGAAGAAAGTGTATACATGACTCAATAGAGAGTATGAAAACTGAACAACTGACAGAGGAATTTCAGAGAGATCAAAGGGCTTGAGCTGGCTTCAACCCACATATCCCTTCCCAGTGGCTGGGGGCACCCGTCATCGTAACAGTGAGCATATTATAGAGACCAGTAATGGGGATCACACTGGTATTGTGATTGAACTGTGCATTGCAATTGCTATATTTTACTAAGCGTAACTTACACTTCTATTGTGATTTCAGGGTATTGCTTTATCACTCTGCTAAATCAAAAAACACAGGTGACATCAAATATTTTCAAAGTAAATTTCGACATTACACCTTCCATGTGTGGAATATCCAAAAGAACCTTGTCAGAGAGGATGGAACTTAGACAATTGCCTTGGGCGCTATGCGGCCTGCTTATTTCATGTACTTCTTCTCTTGGGTGAAAAACGCAGTTATCACCAGCGCGTGCCCCGGAGGCAGGGACCCACCTCCACCTGTTCCAGCCCGCTGGAGAGAGGCACCAGGCAGTCCCTGCAGCCTGACTGGGTGGCGGTGTCCTCCCTCTGGGGGATAGCTGTGCTGTGCTGGCGCAGTTGCCGCAGTTGGGGACCATCTCTGTGGCCTGTCATCACCACTACCAATCAGTTCCACGCTGCCTTCAGCAGTTTCTGTCCCCACTCCATGCTCACATGCTGCTGTCTCTGTTAGCTGCCTCCATTTGCTGTGCCTTTAGTTTCCTTTAATACTGTTAAAACAAAGGACTCTCCATTAACAAAATCTCTCAGGTGCCTATGCAGCTCCCTGTCATAGAGTTTTTTCATAAATTAGTGGGCCCAAGATCCATTCTTCTACTCTAGTTTGTACGTATAAGGATGTAAAATGGTTGACTTTGCACTGTTAAACCATTGAATTAGGGTCCAGGCTTCCCCAAAGCCATAAAATCACATTTATTGAAATCCATAAGTTGATCCAGTTCATTGTAAGCCTATTGACCAGTTCCTATCTTGACTAGTATCCCCTACATTTGTAGCAATCACAGTTTCAGTCCCTTATAATTCACATACCATTTTAGGATATAGCAAAATAATTTTATCCTTCCTCTCTACAAGTTCTGTGCTAAACTGGGAGAAACTCAGACAAACTGAATGAATTTTTACTTTTTTGGAAAAAATCTAAAACTCTTTTTATAAAACACTGAACACTAGAACCAGTTTTGTTTATTGATTGCATGATCTTTCTCTTATTATTATTTCTATTATTATTTCTTTTCATTATATAGTAAATGAGGAGCAAATGAAAGCAGAATGGCTTATAATACAACCTCATGACATAATCTGAATTTTTACACCCTAATCTCAAAAATCTCACTAAGATATCAGTCTAACACTTAATCTTACCTATTTGATATCTTTTTAACATATTATCAGTGATATTATTATGCATATATTTAGTTCTTTCTCTTAATAAAGCTGATGATTGAAACTTTTTTCGTATCTTCCGAAGTAAAATACTGATTTCATATCTTTGAAATATTTCACGGGAATGTAATTACTACATCAACATTTTCTAAGATAAAATGTCAAAATAGTTTACTCCAATGCAGTTTAAGCAAATATTCTATAGAGAAAAAACAGATAATTTTGAAGTACTTAGTTTGGTGATAACTTTTCTCTCCTCCTTAGGATTGTGAACTTTAATCCTGATTTGTGTTTAACCAACATTTTAAAATTCTGAAATCTTAGAAGGAAACATTTAATGTCTCCATCTGCTATATCTTTTTTAAAAAATATATATTCAGTAGGTTTAAAAATTGCAAAGAAATACGGAAGAGTGTGCAGAAATGTATTATTTCATGTATCTTCCTGTATCTAGATGAATTACAAGATATTTGAAGGAGTGAGAAGTTTGTTTATATACAACCAGGCACATAGAATCCCTGTAATCTAATGGAAGTTATTGATATGTAGTGCTTCATGAGTCCATTGATTTTCATTCTGACAAAAGAAAATGGTCTCGCAGACTTCACCCAACAGTAAATTAGGTCCCTTCTCTTAAGGTAAATGTATATATACTTCAGGGGTCTAATAAACATGTAATCTCTTTGGCAAGCAGACGCTATCACCTAAACTGCAAACAATTCACCAACTCAATAATCACACTAGGTATGTTTTTCTGTTTTTGCAGCATTACTCACTGTCATTATCGTCACTGCACCTTTTCATGTTGGGAAGAGTGGTACCATGATTGAAATGAAGGGTACTTCAAGTTTATTGCATACAAAGATAGCCAATGATTTATTGCTTATGAATTTTGTTAGTTTTGTCAGGTGACAAAGCTTTCTAAAAGTCCATAGAATAGATTTTCAAAATTAGTGATCACATTCAATTAATTTAGGACCAGCATAAGGTGACTAACATCTCCAAAGACTAATGTAGTCACAAAAGGGAGCAAAGGCAGCTTTACAATGTTTAACTTTTAAGTGTCCTAGGACAAAAGGTCAAATTAATGAGCATTGTCATGTACTGTCCAAGGTGCAAGTGTCTAAGTCAGTTCTGTCCTTCTCCACAGAAAGTGGAGATAATGATTCTTTTTTTTTTTTTTTTACCCCTTTTCTTGATAGCCCAGCTGATACAGCACTCCTGTCTGTAGCTTTGATTCCAATTACACACTCATCGGATTTGACTGAAGGTTAATCATTTCAAAAGACAAAGCACTGCCAAGTAAGTATTCCAAATGTCTCTGAATGCTAACTGATGAAGCTGCTTCTTTCTGCATAAATATTTTGTTATTCTTTGAATTAAATACTCAGTGGCAATCAGATTCTGAAACATTCCTTGAGAATTCATTCCATAACTAGCTTAAAAACCTGCCCTTTAATGTTTTTTTTTTCTGTCAAGGTATCTATAAAAGATGTAAACTACCAATTAAAAAATCCCTTTCCCTTATATACTTTGCAGTCATTTGCAGGAAAACAGTTATGTTCAGTATGCTGGCTGTGGGACGGGACTGAAATTATTCATGACAGTTCATGACCGTAACATGCTGTTGCTTTTCTTTCATTGATAGCTGAACACACACCCTATATAGTAACCTGTCTTTTGCTTGTATGTAGGTGAAACTAAGAAATTTTAGTATCTTTACAATCTTTTCCCTGCTGCGCTTGTATTATGATAAATGCAGAATTATATATGATGTGCGAGATTCACAAAAATTGCTTCCATGTATAGCTGTGATTTTGAAATGTATAGATCAAAAATGTTTTTTTCCTAAAAAAATACTTTTAACTTTAAAATGAAAATTGTCACCAAAACATTATTTCAAAATTATTCTTTTTTTCTTAATGTGTTGGAAGAGAGCTCTTTCTTTCTTCCTTTCTTTTTAGTTAATTTTCCAGGGAACACCGGAAATGCTAATATCTAAATAATATCCTTATAAACATTTCAGCTGATCATTTGAGTAGAATTTCTTTGTTTTAGTTATCCAAATACTAATTATCTTGTTTTTCTGCATAGGTAGTTGAAAGAAATAGACGCCTTTCACATTTTTGCACCTTCCCACATAGCTTACACACTTATTTTAGATTGAGAAGAATAACCATATAGAGATACCACTGAAAACACAAGGAATCTATTCCCAGTTGTTATTGGTTAACATTAAGTAAAATAAATAAATACATAAATATATTTAGTTTTGTGCTTTTTGAAGGGTTATCTTTATAATTAAAAACCAATGAATAATAATTCATTTTACATTAATTTAAAATTAAGCTATTTTTAAATCTTCTATTTTTTTAATTTTAAGTATTCATCAAAATCTAGTTAAAAAAAAAAAAAAAAGGCAGATCTTGCCCAGGATATGGATAAGATCTCTTCAACTTCTCTTCAAGCAAAAACAAAGAAGTGCTTTTAAGACATACCTTAGCTGCCTTTGGATTAACATAATAAAAAAAAAGACAAGAGAGCACCAAAATATATATAGTTTCCATGGCTACAGAGCGAAAAGGAAACTATTTTTTATTATCATAACATGGCGTGTTCTAATTATACACACAGTAGATTATTTATTTTGTTTAGCTTGTGATAATCAGCAATATGTATCCACTTTAAATTTAAATATAGGTTAGACTGTACTTAGTCCTAAGCTTTTTTATTATATTGAATATTTTTGGAAGGTTTATTAATTTGCTAATTTGTATGTATGTGTATGACCTTTCACAGACATGAATTCACCGCTAAATGAGCTGTTTGCATAGCAAAATCTTCAATTTCTCTCCTATGTTAACAGAGGGAAGGTCAACTGATTTTGCTGTTCTACCTCCCAAAGTAAAAAACAAAGTCATCTTACTTAATAACTGGATAAGAAAGAATAAGAAAGGAGATCTAATGTCCCAAAGCCTAGCATTATTGAACTTTAGTTAGAACAACAGTAAGACTGTCATAGCTAGGGATATAGAAGAGTGACACTGGACTAGGTAAGGCCAGCACAAGTCCTTTAAACAGATTGGCATTATTTTGTCAGCCTCTTTTCATCTGACCACGAGTCAATGTACAAGTCTTAGACAGAAACCTTATTATTTTATAGTCATTTAATCAAATAGCTGTGCTATTTAAAAAAAAAAAAAAAAAAAAAAAAAGGCTGTTTGTTACCTTTTCCAGACAAAAGCATCCTCTTCAGATCACTGGATGCAAGAGGTTTCCTTTAAAGCTGACCTGAAGGGGTGGTGGTGTTTTCTACTGCCTATTATAGTATATTGAATCCATTCAATAAGGAATTCTGGGTTCAATTTCACTTAAATTAGGTCACAATTTTTCTAAAAGCATTTCATTTTATTTTAATTTCCTAATATTAGAAATTAAAATATAAGATATCCTCAGATACATAGGTAGCTACCATTAGAGAAATGCCCGTACCTGCTAAATATTTTTACTATGTTTCCTATTCTGTGATCATTACAGAAATGTGCATATTGCTTTACGTGCGAATCTTCAATACCTACACAACAAGTAACAGAATTACTACAGTAATAATGTGACAGCAATTTGATTATGACTTTTAAATTATTATCAGATCATTTTTACCACAACCAGATCCAGACCATCTAACTCATTTCCAGGCTTGAGACTATGTATCAGGTGCTGCACAAAGCATCTTAAATAAGTGCCTATATAATCAATGAAAGCAGATAAACGACTTTGTAGGCATCTGGAGAGAAATTGTGCCTGCCTCAACTGGGTTCTGGGAACTGTGATTAGTATCTTTACGTGGTGCTGCACAGCGCTGCTCTAACACACTGTTAGCTAAAGGCTAGCTCAGGAATTTCCATTATGGTATGATGAGCGTGGCATATGTACACCCCCAGGATTTGGTCCAATTTGTTTGCAGTCAGACAAACTAGCAAACCTGCTAGCTTCTAGCATGCTCAGTTTTAAAGTGTAGCCTCAGAAGATGATCTAAAATCAAAGCCCTGAGTTTGGATGGCGTTTGAATGGTGCAGCATGCTCTTGAGCGCGCACCTAGACAGCAGGAGAGAGGCGCCCTTGCTGCAGCAGGACTCTCTCCTCTCGGAGGGCAGCTAGAGCCGACAGAATGACAAAGTACTTCAGCTTCTCGGTTGCCTGACAATGTTCAGGAAGCCTTTCTTTTCATTTTGGGGTGCATTTTTTCCCTCATTTTTTTCCTTTCCTTAAATTTCTTGCCTTTGCTCAAACGTAATTGCTTTCTTTTCTAACACACTTTTTGTTAGCAGTGCCTTAAAGGTCTCAGGATCACTATTTTGATCTCAAACTGGCTTAAATAAATGTGGGATTGGCTTCCATGAAACATTTTGTGTGCAACTCTTCTGAGAATGTCAATCTTTAATTTCTTACATGCATAAAGATGCATCATTCATGATTAATTTCAGGATCACACTTCCTTATTACAGAGGGGAAAGGCAAAGCGACTATAAAGAACAAATAAGTTTTATTTACAAGGTTAAATCTAGAACATACAAAGCTTTCAAGAATCTGTAAAAGACTTAAAAGATTCAAGTTAAATGGGTGTACTTATGAATTCCAGCTGAAAAATTGAACTAAATAGCCCGGCTTAGTTCCACTGATTCTAAGCCCATGCCCCCCCTCCCGCCCCCAAAAAGGCAAGACTTGAACTCAATTTAAATATAAACTAATGCTCTTGTTCAGCTTCATTTAAAATTCATTAGCATTCCCAGCCCCCAACTTTAGCAGTGTCCAAATTCTGAATGCCAGTAATTCATTAAAGTTCTAAGTCACAGTGCTTTACTTTAGGCAAAGTAAGGGAATAAGAATATCAGCATACACAGTGTTAATTAAAATTAATGTGCGTCTCCTTCCCTTTACAACATTATCCCCTCACCTCCTTGAGTTAATATGTCAAAGTAAAGTGACATTGTGGACAATCAAAGGAAATTTACTTATCCATCCCCCCAAATAAGGAATTGTGAATGTTTTTAGTAAGTTTTCTAGGATCTGATGTGTCCCTATATCCTCTCTTTCATTATGACTTTAGAAAATGCACTGTTCTGGATCCCAAAACAGATCTCCTTCAGATTTATTAAAATTAAGACAATTCTCTACATAAGCATCATTTGACAAAATATAGTGACATATATAAGAACCTAAGAAATTTTGCAAATACCTGTACTTTGTGGTACATTTAATAGCTTTATACAGTAGATGCCAAGACTGCACTTCTGAAAATTTGTGGGACTTTTCAAGTTATTATTGAATAATAAAATTAATATGATTTTTATTAGCGTAATGCACCGTTTAATACATAGTTTTATGGCTACATCTGAGATCCAGGTAAAAGAGGCTGAATATTTGTTCCACCTAAGATAAGTCTTACTGTTCCATATAATATATCCACTATCCACTTGTTTAAGGAGAGAGAGTCCCTATATTTTTATTTGTTTATTTGCCTTTTCTTTTCTAGATACTCGCTGAAAAAAAGAAAAAAAGAGTAGTTGATGCATGCAGTAGATTCCTGCACTTGCACAAGAATATAGAATTCTGAATTCACAGAGTGTGAATTTGACCTTTAGCATTACAATACATCATCTGATTCAATTACTATCATACATCATAAATCATTTAAAAAAAGGCAAAAATATGTGATGCTAGGACTAATGCTGTGAAAAACCTGGTAAGAAGAACAGCTCATCTGAATATGTTAGATTCCTTTTCCAGAATCACCTAAGCTTCTCCATAACAGTGGTTATGGAGAAGTATGCAGTATACAGCATGAATTTGGAATCTCTGTATTAGAATTTTTTCATTCTCTTTATTCAAAGTGCCAATAACTGTATCACTCAAATCAGTCCAAGGTAATGGAAAGGTTCCTTTTACTGCAAAAAAGGCTTCAGATGACTATAGTTTTTCTTCGTCATTTTCAGTTTAAGAAAATAGCTGGTGCACAGTTCCAAGCACAAAACATCCATTTCTTAACTCAGAAAAAGGATAAGGGCTGTCTTGTCCACAACCATGGGAAATAACCATAATTAAACTAAAATGAAGTTGTTTATGTAGTGAAATATTGATCTGATGTCCATTACTGTGATTCAATTTGTTACAAAGGGAGTACTTAAATGTAAAATACTAGAATAACAAGGAGAGAGAGTGAGGAAAGAAAAGGGGATAATTAAATGTCTGGATATGCAAGGAGAAAAGAGACATACTGTATATATTCCTCATCAAATAAGATTTATTCACCAAAATATATGCTGTAGAACATAGAATTCACCCCTTTTGATGTCTCCTGAAAGAATGATCATCATACATGCAGAGAAGATCTTGATATTATGAGACAGCGAACTCCTTTGAAGAGTGCCACAGCTGGTAAAGATGATCTAACAGTGTGCAACTGCAAGGAAACATAATATGTGAGTGCACATGTAGGCACATGCGTGGTTGCTTCATGGATGTGTGAGCCTATGGGTGTAACTGCAGTGAAAAATTGTAATCGGTCATCCAATGCTGTCCATAATTTTTCTGTGCTGAGGAACTGACAGAGATCAGCATTATATCAAATAACTTGATCATACAGTCATGTTCAGAAATGATCAAATGTTTCAAGGAAGACAAGATCTGCGAGCTGCGATAAAGCTGATCAGTACCTTTCCTTGAGACACAGTTTAGAGAGTTTTGGGTGAGAAAATATGAGATATGTTTTAAGAAATGGAAAGGCTAGGCATCTTTTAATGTGGCATATATAATAGAAATGCACAATGCTAGCACCAACTTATTCTGTGTATATATTATACATTAAGATCTATGAATTTATCCAAATAAAATCTTCAAAATTATTATTTACTGAGGAAATTTTGTTCTGAAAAGAAAAGATACTAGATGGAGAAGGTATTTAAAAAGATATAAGGTATTTCATACCATATTTAAAATTCT
This sequence comes from Struthio camelus, assembly GCF_040807025.1. Classification (NCBI taxonomy): domain Eukaryota; kingdom Metazoa; phylum Chordata; class Aves; order Struthioniformes; family Struthionidae; genus Struthio; species Struthio camelus. The sequence continues at coordinate 145,708,241 of NC_090942.1, read as the reverse complement.
ATTCAGTGTAATTTTATATTATAAATTAATAATATGATCTTTAATAAAGCCTATTAAGATATTATTTCTTACCTCTGGGCCATGTATTTTGTGTAGGGAAATTCATAACAGCCTTCTCATACATTAATTTATGACTTACATTGCAAATATAAGATTGTTAGAGTTTACCTCTACTTTTAACACATAATTAATGTCCAATACTTATTAATCAAACGTAGGTCAAACAAATTCTTATTCCTTTTACTTGACATATGTATATATTCTACCTGAGGTAAATGATACTATGCGTATGAATAAAACTGTATATATGTATAATTATACAGAATTGAAGCAATGGTCATTAGAGATAAAATTTTTGGAAAAGTCTTATTGCTAGTAAAAATGTCTTGTTTAGTGGTTCTCTGACAAACAGGTAAATGCAGTCTATACTTTATCAAGCTACTTTGGGCTTAGAAAATAGCTTCATAAAGCTTTAAACATTTTCCCCCTAGAAATATCAGATCTTAAATTGCATCTTTTTTCTTGACAAGAATATTATGACCCAAAGTATGATATTACTTCAAGTGTCAAATATCATGCCCAATTCCACTTTAGTGGAATTCCGTTAAGTGAAAAGTCTAGGACACCTAAATCTCAGGTTTAAAAAAATGTCCTGCTGTAATGTCAAAGCATATTATTGCTCAGCCTAAATCATGAATACCTTCAAGAAGAACATATGGGAACATGTCTATTATTTATTGTGATGTTAACATAATTACAATGTATAAGTATTGAAATTGCTTTGTACCTTTTTAAAAAGAAAATTCAGTTGCAAAGCACTTTTCCCCTCTCTCTTTTTTTTTTTTTTCATTTTAAGAACCTATTTAAGTCACTGGGTTGAGGGGCTCTGTGACACCAGTAATGCATTGCACTTGCCACAAATAATTTGCCTAAATATGGGTTTGACATGAAAGAGTCCTGCTTGTATTACTGAAATCAAATCATTTTGCATGCTTCTGGCATCAACCTCCAGGCTCTCCTTGCCAAGAGTAATTTTTTTTATTCAGTTTAAGAACATGTGAAGTATAAGCTATCAATTTTCCACAGGTACTGAGCAAACTGCCTCTAAAATGTTCTTTTAATAACTTCTTGAGGGAGAATGGTATGGCCTTTCTGTCAAGGATACCTCTAATTGTGTTGGATTTACTTGACATTTTCCTAGGATCTTAGGAAGTGATGAGGAAACTGAATTTGACAATAAAGTGAAGTTTTTGACATTCACTCGGTCTCTAGTGAAGTTAGAATTGTGCTATTAAAGGACTACTACCTCCCAGGATGCAGCAATTACTTTACTCAGTAGTTTTTCTTTGCTGAATAAGTGATGCAGATATTCCTCTCTTATAAAGATTCTAGCAACCACATTGTTCCCTTTCACTGTAGCGAGAAATCATAAGTAATACAGACCAGACAATGGGACGATGACTCATTGCTGAGTTACTGAAGCAAATGAATAGAATTAATCTTGAAATTATGCTCTAAAGAGAAAAATCAGGTTACATCTGAATAAGCATCTGTTGCACAGTATATAGTTTCCAGTAAAAATGTGTAATTTATACAGTATTCCAAATCGTTTATTCAGTCTACTTTAAAGTTCAAGGTTGCAGGAGTAATAGACAAGGAGAAATTCCTGTCATTCCTTGGCTTCTGACTCATGACATGGCACACAAACACTCATAGATTTAATACTGAACTTAAAATGTTCACTTTGATTCAAATCTGTAAACACTATGAATGTTATTCCACTGGGAATAGTCCCTGTAGTGAAGTTATTTAGATATATCTAATAAATTAATGACTTCTATATTTTGATCTTTAGAAACTATTTCATACTACAGTAAGCAATTCTTCTATTAAGGAATGGTTGTCACGCAAAGTCTTCTTATTGCTCTGAAGTATATACTCCAGGCTCATGATAAAGGAATCGGCGAAACTTGAGAATATCATGATTCTGTTCAAAGTTTGCCGTTAACCCCTTGCATGAGTTTGAGCAAATCTTTTAGACACAGTTGCACAATGGGAGTTCGGTATGGCAAAATTCAGTATTGCCACATTGAAATATTCGGTGCTTACAGTCTAATAAATTAAACACATCCCTAAAGGAAGTAGCCATGGAAATAAATTGCTTGGATGTGAAACCACAATAAAAGTTCTTCAGAGATGCAACCTAACGTGGTCCTAATGGCTTGGGAGAGAGATGAACTTTGCTATACTTCCATACACTCTTTTGCTGGAGCCAAGAATTTTTGAAACTAGAACTACAGAGATATAAGAAAGAGTACTCATAAAATGGGAAACAAAAATCCTTCAGAGAGAAAAAAAGGATAGCTAATGCAAGCAATAATAAATTTAGAAGGAAAAAAATCTACAGGAAATGATAAATATCAGAACAATTCTAAATCAAAAAAGAAAATCACTTACCATAGTTGCTTTCCTTTCTAGCAAAAGCTAATGCAAAATCCCTCTTATGCTTTATGTCCCCAATTACTTTCACTCATACTGGTATTCTGCCATTATTACTCAGTTCGTTGTGAGTATGAGAGGAGCGCTCCTATAAATGTAGGTGTTTATATCTGACATTGTCATTTACATAACCTAGTAAATACTATGGGTGCACTTAGGGGTCCATATCAGCATTCTCTAACATAGATATCTGAACAGACAAATGCCCAGATTCTGCTATCTGTATGCAAGAAGGGTATTTATTCAGTGAGAACCGAGTACTCCACTGACATTCAAGATGTCCTGGGGTTTGAAGATTTTTATTTATTTATTTTCCAAAACACTCTGAAAATCAATTTTTAGCTAAGGCAGAACAAAATGCCAACTTTGTCAACAGACTTGAATGGTAAGTATATTTCCAAAAATAAGACTTACTTTTAAGTGATAAAGAATGGTAAAAAGGACACATATTCTATCTTTAGAAGGTGATAGGCTAAATTACCATTTGTGGTAAGCAAGCTCCAGAGAAGGCAATAGGGCTCTTTGTGCTTCATTATTTGCAAGTAACAAGACATTCTTCAGTTTGCCAATGCATGTAGTATAAAATGAAAAATATCATTTAATATATATGGACCAGACACTACTAGTCTTACTCGTGTAAAACAGTAATTTGCTCTTAAAACTGTTCCAGTAAAATCAAAGCTATGGGAAAACAAAAAGGTGAATGGAAATGACATTTTGAAATTATTATTACTTTTTTAATCTACTTTTTATACTTAATGTGTAGCTGAAAATAATTGCAATTGTCTTTTCCAGTTCCAAATAACTGTATTATTTATAACTCCTTTGTAAATAATTTAATTAAGTTATATGGCTCTTAAGATCAACATGGAAAAAAAGCCTTCAAAGGAAACTTTCAAAAATATTCTTGGATTTATGATTTAAAGTTTATTTAAAAATGAAAATCTTAAATCAAGACAAATGAAGTCGTATGTGATGCCTGTGAAGAACAGCTTTTAATTTGCAGAGAAATATGAATCTCATGCAACTTTAAATAGTTTCTCTATTTCTTTTAAAAGTTAGGTGGAGAAAGGAAATATTATGGAGCTGATTAGGGTTAGAATAATTCAGAATTTCCTTTAGTGAGTAGATACCAAATACATTTACATTCCACAACACCCATCTTAAATTTGCATACAGTCAAACCAGAGAATATTTGGCACAAATTTTACATTATATACATTTTAACTTTTTATTTTTTCATTACACATTGGCCCTTTTCAATAAATTATTTTATGTGAAGATGACTTCAGAATTTCTATCCATTAAATAAAAAGTAAAGCAGTTTTTCTTTTGTTTATAAAATTCTTTTCAACATTTATTTCTGTTAATAAATGATTAAGTGTCATAACTTACGAAATATTAATTTAAGAATATTAAATGAAATATTATGTTAAAAATATATGTGCTTATTAAGCAAAATTCATCTTTCTAAAAACATATCTGTGTATGTCCTAATACACAAAATCAATAAAAAAAAGTCCTTTGAAGAATTTTGTGATGAGTCTGGCACAGAACCACAGAATCACAGAATCGTTTAGGTTGGAAGGGACCTCTGGAGATCATCTAGTCCAACCTCCCTGCTCAAGCAGGGACCTCTAGAGCAGATTGCCCAGCATCACATCCAGACGGCTTTTGAAAATCTCCAGGGAAAGCGACTCCACTACCTCTCTGGGCAACCTGTTCCAATGCTCTGTCACCCTCACAGTCAAGAAGTTTTTTCTCAGGTTCAGGTGGAACTTCCTGTGGTTCAGTTTCTGCCCATTGCCTCTTGTCCTGTCACTGGGCACCACGGAGAAGAGGCTGGCCTCATCCTCTTGACACCCTCCCTTCAGATACTTGTACACGTTGATGAGATCCCCTCTCAATCTTCTCTTCTCCAGGCTGAACAGGCCCAGCTCTTGCAGTCTTTCTTCATAGGAGAGGTGCTCCAGCCCTCTAATCATCTTGGTAGCCCTCCGCTGGACTCTCTGCAGTAGTGCCATGTCTCTCTTGTACTGGGGAGCCCACAACTGGGCACAGCACTCCAGGTGAGGCCTCCCCAGGGCTGAGGAGAGGGGCAGGATCACCTCCCTCCACCTGCTGGCAACACTCTGCCCAATGCACCCCAGGAGACCATTGGCCTTCTTGGCCACACTGCTGGCTCACGTTTAACTTGTTGTCCACCAGCACTCCCAGGGCCTTCTCTGCAGAGCCACTTTCCAGCAGGTCAACCCCCAGCCTGTCCTCGTGCATGGGATTATTTCTCCCTAGGTGCACGACCCTGCACTTTTGCTTTGTGGAGCTTCAGGAGGTTCCTCTCTGTCCCATCTCTCCAGCCTGTCCGGGTCCCTCTGAAGGGCAGCACAGTCTTCTGGTGGGTCAGCCATTCCTCCAAGTTTCGTATCATCAGCAAACTTGCTGAGGGTGCACTCTGTCCCTTCCTCCAGGTCATTGATGAATATATTGAACAAGACTCGACCCAGAACTGACCCCTGGGGGACACCACTAGCTACAGGCCTCCAACTTGACTCTGACCACAACCCTCTGAGCTCAGCCATCCAGCCAATTCTCCATCCACCTCACCGTCCACTCGTTTAGCCAGCATTTCATGACCTTGCCTAGGAGGATGTGATGGGAGACAGTGTTAAAAACCTGGCTGAAGTCCAGGCAGACAACATCCACTGCTCTCCCCTCATCCACCCAGCCAGACATTCCTTTGGTGAATCCGTGCTGACTCCTCCTGATCACCTTCTTGTCCTCCCATATGCTTAGTGAGGACCTCCAGGAGGAGCTGTTCCATCACCTTTGCAGGGATGGAGGTGAGGCTGACAGGCCTGGAGTTTCCTGGCTCCTCCTTCTGGCCCCTTTGGAAGACTGCAGTCACACTGGCTTCCTTCCAGTCCTCACACACCTCTCCTGTTCTCCAGGACCTTTCCAAGACGATGGAGAGTGGCCTAGCAATAACATCCGTCAGCTCCCTCGGCACTCGTGGGTGTATCCCTTCGGGGCCCATGGGTTTGTGGGTGTCAGGTTTGGACAAAAGATCTCTATCCCGATCCTTCTCCACCAAGGGAGAGTCTTCCTTTCTCCAGCCTTCCTCTCTTGTCTCCAAGGCCTGGAATTCCTGAGGACTGGCCTTAGCAGTGAAGACGGAAGCAAAGGCAGCATTCAATAACTCTGCCTTCTCTATATCCTTTGTTACCAGGGCACCCGCCCCATTCAGCAGTGGGCCCATGTTTTCCCTAGTCTTCCTTTTGCTCTTGAGGTACTGGAAGAAGCCCTTCTTGCTGTCCTTGGCAGCCCTTGCCAGGTTTAATTCCAACTGGGCCTTAGCCTTCCTTGCTGCATCCCTGCACACTCTGACAACGTCCCTGTATTCCTCCCAAGTGGCCTGTTCCCTTTTCCTTGTTCTGTGTACTTCCTTCTTCTGCTGGAGTTTTGCCAGGAGTTCCTTGCTCATCCATGCGGGTCTCCTGCCCACTTTGCTCGACTTCTTCCTCAGAGGGATGCACCGATCTTGAGCCTGGAGGAGGTGATGCTTGAATATTAACAAGCTCTCTTGGATCTCCCTTCCTTCTGGGGCCCTACCCCATGCAATTCCCCTAAGTAGGTCCCTGAAAAGGCCAAAGTCAGCTCTCCTCAAGTCCAGCGTTGCAAACCTACTCGTTGCCCTGCTCCCTCCTCGTAGGATCCTGAACTCCACCATCTCATGGTCACTGCAGCCAAGGCTGCCCCCAATCTTCACATCTCCAACCAGACCTTCTTTGTTTGTTAGTACAAGGTCTAGCATTGCACCTCTCCTCATTGGCGTCTTCACCACCTGAGTCAAGAAATTATCATCAATCCTCTGCAGGAACCTCCTGGACTGTTTGTGCCTAGCTGTGCTGTCTTGCCAACAGAGGTCAGGGTGTTTGAAGTCCCCCATGAGAACCAGGGCCTGTGATCGTGAGGCTACTTCCAGCTGTCTGCAGAAGGCCTTATTGATGACTTCCTCCTGGTCAGGTGGCCTGTAGTAGACCCCCACAACAGTGTCACCTATGTTACCCTGCCCTTTAATCCTTACCCCTAGGCTCTCAACTTGCTCTTCATCCACCCCGAGGCAGAGCTCCACACATTCTAGTTGCTCCCTCACATAAAGGGCAACTCCACCACGTTACCTTCCTGGCCTGTCTTTCCTAAAAAGCACATAGCCATCCATGACAGCATCCCAGTCATGTGAACTATCCCACCATGTCTCTGTCACTGCAATGAGATCATGGCCCTGCGACCGCACACAGATCTCTAACTCTTCCGGCTTATTCCCCATGCTGTGTGCATTGGTATACAGGCATTTCAGAGAGCCAGTCAAGCATGCAAGCTTCCCAGGAGAGGTGCAAGAGGATCCTCCATAGCCATGTTGCATGCTGTCTCCCCTGGCTGTATGCACCCTCTGGAGGCATCCTGACTTGAGCGGTGTTTTACTGACTCTCCTGCCACTATACCACTCCCCTTCCCCCATCTTGCTTAGTTTAAAGATGTCCTTACCAGGCTGGCCAATCTGTTGGCAAAGACACGCATGCCCCGCTTGGTAAGCTGGATCCCATTGCTCCCCCCATCAGCTGTCGATCTTCAAACAGGGTCCCATGGTCATAAAAACCAAAGCCCTGTTGCCAACACCAGCGGCGCAGCCAGTTGTTAACTTGCAAAAATCGTCTACTCCTCCTCCCGTCCTTTCCCCTCACAGGCAGGATTGAGGAGAAAACGACCTGGGCTCCCAGACCCTGGACCACCATTCCCAGAGCCCTGAAGTCCTGTTTGATGGTTTCCAATTTACCTTTCGTGTCGTTAGCACCCACATGGGAGATCAGCAGAGGGTAGTAGTCTGATGCATGGACAAGCCTTGGCAGTCCTTCCACGACATCTCTTATTCAAGCCCCTGGCAGGCAGCAAACCTCTCTGGACAAGAGGCTAGGTCGGCAGAGAGGTGCCTCTGTCCCCTGCAGCAGGGAGTCACCCACAACAATCACTCGCTGCTTCTTCCGGGGGTTCCTGCACGGCACAGGGTCTGCCAGGCCAGTTGCCTCCCTTGGAGCCATGCCCAGCTCCTCCTCAGCTTGGAGGGCACTAAACTTGTTCTTCAAGGGTAAGTCTTGAGGAGGAGCAAGAGCCTTTCTCCTTCTACGAGAGGTCACCAGCTTCCAGCCCTCTTCAACAGCGTTATGATGCACCTTTACACACGGTGCTGAGCCCTCTGACAACTCCACTGCAGTGCGGGGTGGGGACTCCTGGAGCTGAACAGTCTCCGAGAATACCCTGTCACTCTCCTGCTCATCCTCTCGGATGCTACGCAGCCTACTGACTTCCTCCTGTAACTCCTTTATCTGGTGACGCAACTGGTCAACCACAGCACACCTCACGCAGGAGAGCTGACTGTCAGCCCAGGCCCCACAGAGAAGCCCCAGGCACTCCCTGCAGCCTGACACCTGCAGAGCTGCATCTGCTGTCTGAGGGTCTGTCTGGGTTGAAGCCTCAGACACAGCCAATGCAGCATCTCCAGCAGCCACTGGGGAACGTGCTCTGTGGCATGTCATGACCATGCCCCAGGGAAGGACACACCACTGTGCAAAATGGAGAGGTGCCTTCTTTGCCTTCTGGCACCCTTCTGCACAAACTGCTGCCTCTATTGTTTGCACTCTGGGAGCTGGGCTCTAGGCCTGGCTCTTATACAGGCCTTTGCCTAGCAGTGACTCACAAGGGTGCTTGATCCACCTAATCAGGAGCCACCTGAATCAAAAGCCCCAACTCCCTCTGGCCAGGGCAGCTCAGAGAGCTCGTCAGCAGCAGCCCCACCTAGCTAGAACTTCCCAGGAGAAGTTAAGTCAAGGTCCCCTACAGTAGTCCTTGCCTAGCTCTCCCTTCCTGCTAGCAGCAAGCACCATCTAGTTCCTTAGGGGTCCCCAGAAAGGGGTAGGAATTTCCAGGGTAGGAATTTTTGTTTTAGCATTTAAATAAAAAAATCTTCATTTATTTCTTGTGGAACTGCTAGTCAGTCACTACGACTGTCTAGAGCTTGACTGGGAAGCTAGCTTGGAGAAACATCTTAACTCTTCCGTGGAGGAAGCCAGACCCTGGAAAGCGTCTTCCTAGACTACCCTAAGAAGTTACCCATAATTAGGATTACAAGCTGTTCTGCTTACTGTAATTAGGTAGCTTGCGTAGCAATCATAGACTATTAGCAGTAAGATTTGCCTTAGAAGTGGAAGACTAGAAGCTCTTAATCCTCAGTAAAGAGATTTGAAATGGTATCTCTGGTGGCAGCGTAGCTATTGTGTGGGGAATTCTGGAAAAAAAAAAAAAAACGTCCAGGTTCCTAGTGAAGGCATTTTGCAGGCAGAAATGTGAGGATACTTAAGTCAGAGGATGAAGTAGTGAGAGAATTTAATTCAATCTTAAAGCCAATCATTCAGTATGAAAGACCCTTACTTAATGGCTGGCCCAAGTTTCTAGAACTGTTTGTTCTTTTAGGAGTGCCCCATACTTTGAGATGTTTGGAAAGGAGGAAAGAGAGGGTGTATGATTGTTGCTGTCACACTTTTTCACATGCCTGTGGTTAGTGCCTAACTTAGGTGCATTGCAATCTGTAAGTAATGCTGCTGTCATACACTGGTTACACTTTAAAGTTTGGCATTTCATACAGCAGGTGTTAATTCATTGGTAGGTTTCTAACTAAGAACAAGGCCTTATACAGGTACCAGAAGCAGATTGAAAACCCTAAAATACTCCATAAAGCTATCCACAAAAGATTTTCTATGCATATTCTTTTTAGACCCTCTACCATTCAGCATTTCTCTGGTCTTTTTGTTTGTGAAGGGACAATTTTTGACTATCACTGCCAAAGAAGATGTGTATGCTTATGCTACTTTTCACAAAAATAATGCAATTTTCCCTTGGTGGAGTGGGGTTGTTGTTTGTTCCTTTTGTATTTTTCATCTACAGCATTCAATGATTTGAATTTCTATTCTATTAGATGTTATATTATCATTTAGGAAAAAAAGATAATGTGCTCAAATTCAGCAACAGGTAGTCTGTCATCCTTTACTTCAGTAAAAATATTTTATTTCTAGGGTTAGCCACCATATGCAGAGCATTCACTGTGACTACATATACATGTAAAAGATTTAAGCAAGGTGACAGGCAGAGAATTTTCAGAGTGGTGGGTCTCTACTCATGCTTAGCAGGATGAATTTTGCAATAGTTCTAAAAATAACATGTTTATCAGCAAGTTTGGAACACCTGTTCTAAAAATCTTCAAAGAAACTTTCAATAGCTCTTAAATTCACCACCTATAGGATTCCTGCAAAAACTCATGAAATGTGATGAACATATCTTATGAATGCGAAAATCTCATTGTTATCTTGTTTGTATTTATATATGTTATTGATTATCATGTGTTTTAACTATGAGTTTTGAGGAGCAGCAGCAATCTTTGGTTTCATATTTATCCCGAGAATGGCATAATAGGTCTTGGAAGTACAGAGGTATTGTAAAAATATAGCAAAATTAATAAAATGTCAAGCCTCTCTGAGTCCATGTGAACTTTCTGGCTATTAATTGAAGTAATCAAGTTCTAGCATAAGCATCCTGTAAGCCGCTCCCAATCCATATCAGTCTCATTCTGTTGCTGTTTCATATAGGACTATCAATTTTATTTATAGTTACTTAGAATTACAAGTCAATAAATATTCCATATCATATATCTCCTTTGTAAGGCAAATTTGTTTTTTAAACTCTAGTGTCTGGATCAACATGCTTAGAAATTTTGGTATCTCTGTCAGGATATCTCGTAGTTATGGAAATTTATATGTGTGAGGATTATGAAATGACCTTGATTTGAATCTGAACTTTCCATTTTTCTCTAACTAACAAATAAACCTTTCCTTTTCAGCAATGGAATTCTTTTTCATTCACTACTTTAACCAATCCTGAAGCAAATCCAGTGAAATTCTCTATGTTGTCCTTATACTTCTGATTATGTACAAGTCAAAGGTTATAATTATCGTATTTGCAAGAAAGATGACAAAGAAACAAATAAAAATAGTGAATTATGTGTGATCAGTGTTTTAACTTTTCTAAACTTTGGCAGTTTTCAAGTAAAGGTTTTAATGATTCTAAGTATAATTGGAAATTACCATTACATACTGCTATGCAAAACATAGGGAAGATACTTCTTGTACTTTCTTCAGTGATAGGGCTTTTATAACTACAATTATATGATAAAGTTCTGGTTTTGTCTTGTTGGAGAAATTATGTGCCCAGAACAAGATAATTCTGCCTCTGTTAAGTGACAATGATGAAGGTTTCAGGTTTGTCTGTGCTGTTATAAGATGATCCGTAAGAATTTGATTCAGAGTTAGCTGAAAGTTTTCATCACATTTTGTTATGTTACTAAATAGAAGGAAAGAATCGTGGTGTTAATATGATACTCTGTACGTACAAAAGAATAGCATGCAGAATAGTCATGCAGGTCATCACTGCAACAGCCAGATGGGAAGAAACTAGAACCAAAATCACTGAGAAGGGATAGATTACACATGATGATGTTGACCTCTCTCATGCTGGAGACAGAGAAAGGTGCCCTTTCTTGCCCAGTATCAATTTTGCAATATCATCCAACTATCATTTATGTCTAATACACACATACACACATAAACAAACACAACAAGAAGCTAAAAAAAGCTGCAAAATAACAACACTTTCAGATTGGATAGTTCATTCATTTAATAGCCATTTTTAGTCACATGATTAAATTTGAGTACTGATGTCTATTTCATTGAATATCATCAGGTGTTCAAAATTACATAACAATTTCTGCACTCTATCACATAATTAGCATTGCAAGATTCAAGGCTATTTTGCATGGGTGCTGAAGCAAACAACCTGTCTTCAAACAACCCATCTTCAGAGTAATGTTAATATAGGAATTATTCAGGAAGTGAGAGCTGAAATATAATCAGAAAAAAATTAGATAAAGTCGATCATTTTATGTGCCAAGTGACTAATGATTGATGGGTTATTTATTGTTTTTAACTATAGGGTCTTTGGCCGCATTACAGGCTCCCATCTTGCCGCTGTTTCTTTGTATTATGATAGACAAACAGTAGTAAGTTTGAGAAATGTGTGCATGGCTCTCAGAACAGACATCTCCACATAATGATACATTTAAACTTTGTGAAAAATTTGTTTTTTAAACAAATGAGAAGAAATTAAAAGAGAGATTTGCCTTTTTTGATGAAGAAAGAATTTTTCAACCCTTGTTCTGAACTGAGCAAGGAAACAGTTATCTATCTCACCTGCCCAGTAATTAATATGAGAGTATTTTGTCAGTAATGGTCAGCCTGGGAAAATTAAATCAGTGCTTTAGTAGTATCACATAATGATAGTATTAGATCAGCTCAAATCTCTGTTTGTATTCATTAACTCTCTGTCTTCCTAGCAGAGAAAAAGTGCCTGCAATGGTCATGTTATCTGGTGTTATACAATGTTGGTTTGTGGGGGTTTAAAACTTGTTCTGAAGCAATATAAGAAAAAGCATACTAGCCTTGAATTTGTCTGATGAAAGCAGAAGATGTTATCTGATAAACTACTAGAAAAAATCAAAGTAGCTTTGATTTGATAAGCCACTAAACAACGGCTAAATTCAGCTGACGTCGCTAGTTAAATCAAGAACAGTTTTGACCAATTAACCTTTAAGCAGAGAGACTAATCTTCAAGAAACAGTGAAGAGATGATTCAGACAACAAGGCATTTTCCTGCTTCTGAAAAGAGTATGCAACTGAGCAGAAACAAGTATAACTACAGTTTATACATTAATTTTCACCCATTTGGGTTTGTGCTTTGCTGGCATACATGCTTTATTGTCCCTTATTTTTGTTATAGTTTCCATGTTCAATAAGAAAAAATGTCATCTATTGTTGCTACATACTCAATGACAACAATTCATTTACTTCTGACAGAAGCAGAGTTTCTGAGAATGATTAAATCGTTAGTATGGGTTTTTGCCAAAAAAAAAGCAATACTTCATAAACAGAACAGTACGTCATGGCACAGGCCCCCTGCAGCTTCAGCCAATACATCTCCACATAGAATAAACCCATTCAAGAGGAATTTCTGAGTATATAAAATATTTTTGCGTATAAATTGAAGTGTTTAGAAATTTTCCTGACAGCAGTAGGAGTAGGTCTCGCCCTCAAGTGTAACTGGTGTCAGACACCCCTTAAAAATAGCTGGGGAAAATCACCATATCCTCAGCTTCCTCATGAAAATGTCCTAATTTAATAAAGCAAACTGTGTGAATTGTGCCTATGGTGTGAAGAACTGGCTGACAGTATAGCTGTTTCTTATCCTGATTTACTTTATGAAAATATGTCTGAGCAGGTTGTAAAATCTATTTCAAAAAGATAAACAGTAGTTAGCCTGGAGGTCTGACTTTGCACAATTGTGTGGAATATTCAGTACGTCCCATCTTTTTCTGTCTTTTTAAGAACACATGGAGACATTCTCCGAGATAGATTTTCCTCATAAGTAAAAGCATGTTATATTTTATTTTTCAAGAGACAGAAATATGTAGAGTACTCCAAATAACACACTTACTCTTCTTGATCAGCTATTAGTGTTCTTGCCAGTGAGAAAGACTTCATTATTTTTTTTCCTACTTCTCACGGTCAGAGACACTGCATACTGAGTTTTCATGTTAGAAGTGAGCGAAGAAAGAAAGCTTTAGGATTAAGAAAGGAATTATGATTTTGCCTGAGAGGAAGACATTGTCTCACCCAAATCTCCCACTGTAGAAGCTACTTCTGAGTTTCTTCTGTGCAAAATATGGTCTCATTGCAAAGGTAAGCTCTTGTAAATGATCTTAAGTCCTTCCGAAAGAAAGTTTGCATATAAAAATTGAGAATAAGTCAGAAAAAAAAAGGGAGCATTACTATTCTTTGTGGTATGTTGTTTAAAAAAGTCTCTTCTTGTGAAATGTTTTATTCAGATCTAAATATTTTATAAAAATAAATTATATTTTATCAAAATCTATCGCATTAAAGAAATTCTGCCTATTTCTTTATAGTTAAGATTACCACTTTCATTATAATCTCTATCTTTTGTTCAAGTTCACAAGGTTCCTCTTAGTCCATTTCTCTAGCTTGTCCTGGTTCCTCTGAACAGCAACTCTGTCCTCCAGTATCATACATTTATATATATACATATGTATGCATTTGAGTTAAAAATATTTATAAAAACTTCATAATCTTACTATTTTTAGCAAAAAAAATCTTTACTCAGTGCCTTGTCTCAGAGATTGTGTTTGCCTCTCTACCATTAGAAGAAGAGGGCGTATGATTCAGGCAAATTAGACTAGTGATTTAGAATTAGTATAAGAGGTTTTACAAAAACTTGTGTTGATTGATTCACAGCAGAAAAATATTGACAGAAGCATGTTTATCTGAATATTTCTCATGGATATCATCAACTAAATAAATTTCAAATCTATCCCTTCTATAACCACCTCTGACAGCTTCCTCTGGCCTCCTTTCTCTTCCACCATTGAAAATTTTAGAAAAGGCTTTTTTATTTATTGCAAAAGTGTGAAAAAAAAAAAAAAAGCTTTCTTAGTTAATTCTGGAGAAAAGCAATATAATGCAGTCCACGAAACCAACCTCTATTGCTGATCTTCCTAAGCTATAAAAAAGTACTGCAGAAGTGAGAACTTTTCTTTCAAGAAACTGACAAGATGCAATACTGCAGAGGCAGTCAACATTGTGACTTGTCAAAAGTATTTATATTTTTATTATATCACCTAGAGAAAAAATAATAATAATACTGAACTCAAGCTGAAGATATGGATAAAATATTGCAGTACTTTAGATGTTATTGCTTACCGCACCTGAATTCCATTTACACTTGAAATCAGGTGCTAAAGATCCACAGGTGACCCAGAATAAGCCAGACCTTCTATTTACCAGAACTGCTATGGCATGTAGTTGCCTAAATTCATTTTATATCTCTCTTTTAGTTTGAAAGTTGATTCAGGGCTTAATTTCATTTGCCACATATGGTAAAAAACACCTTCTATGAACAGATTTCTGGGCAGGAGCTGGTTTCCCAGCAACTGAGATCTGATTTTACATAGACAGAAAACCTGAATGCTCCCTGAGTGCCATGGAGAACTTTGGAAAGTTAAGTGCTGTCTAGTCTTTTATAGCAGGTGGTAATTTTAAATGTTACTTAAAAGATTCAGTGAATAAAAAGATTCAGCTGGGTTTGGAATGTCTCCACTTCCACAACCTCTCTGTGTAACCTGCTCTCACAGCGAAAAAGTGTTTTCTTGTGTTCAGAGGGAATTCCTTGTCTTTCAGTTTGGGCCCATTTCCTCTCACTTTCTCACTGGACACCACTGAGAAGAGTTTGGCCCCAGTTACTTTATGCAGATATTTATACATATTAATGAGATCCACTGAGCCTTCTCTTCTCCAGGCTGAACAGTCCCAGTTCTCTTAGCCTCTTCTCATGGAAGAGATGCTCTCTTAATCATCTTTGTGGCCCTTCATGGCCTTCATGGACTTACTCCAGCAGGTCTGTGTCTTTCTTGTATTGGGGAGCACAACACTGGACACAGCGCTCCAGATCTGGCCTCACCAGGGCTAAGTAGAATGGGGGGATCACCTCCCTCGACCTGCTGGCAATGCTCTGTCTAATGCAGCCCAGGATACCACTGGTCACCTTTGTCACAAGGGCACATTGCAGGCCACTTGTTACAAGTCAGCTTGTTGTCCAGCAGGACCACAGGTCCTTCTCTGCAAGGATACTCTCCAGCAGGTCAGGCTGTGCTAGTGCAAGGGGTTACTTATTCCTCCCCAGGTGCAGGACTTTGGGCTTCCCTTTACTGAACTTCATGAGGTTCCTGTCTGTCCATTTCTCCAGCCTGTTGAGGACCTTCTAAGTGGCACCACAACTGTCTGGTGTATCAAACACTCCTCCCATCTATGTATTGCCTGTGAACGTAATGAGGGTGCACTCATTCCCACCATCCGTGTTATTAAAGAACATGTTAAAAAATATTGATTCCAGGATCAACCCCTTTCAACATTAATCACACATTATTCAAACACTGCATTTCAAACATTATATAATCAAATCTCATGTTAAGCACAGAGAAAGATGATCAGAAACACAGGAAAAGACGGGTGAAAAATCTCTTGTTACCATAATTGTTGTATATGTGTTCCTGCAGCATATGGATTCTCTCCCCAGTTGGCAATAACTGACTGATAAATAAGAATTTAAGATATGCATAAAAATTAAAGTTTTGTGTAAACATTTAAGTGGAATCTCATATGGACTTTGCAGGAAATGGCAAGGTGCAGTTATGACTTTGGAAAAAAAGTCAGTTCTACAGCATGTCGGAAATATCAAAACAAAAAACAAACCAATCTTGGAACACAATTCCATTGATAGATTTGGAAAACCACACCTAGACTTTAGCAAGTCTTTCAACATGATCTTACATAAAATCTGTGCAGGCAAGAGAAGATTTGTAGCTTGGATGGCTGACCTACAGGGTAGGCAGAGCATTGAGTGGGTCACTGGGTTTAATGGTACAGGTTAGTGATACTTACTTCAGCTAGAACCTGGTTATTAGTGATATTCCTCAAGGGATGCATTCTGGAGCTGATACTGTTTAATGTTTTTATCAGAAACCTGGATGGTAGAACAAGTGCATGGGTGGCATCAGGTCAGAAGCAGCATTTTGTATGCTGGAGGGTAACACCAGCTGGCTAGAAAACAGCTTTGCAGCTGGGTGATCCTGGTGGATGATGAGTCGAACACAAGTCAGAAATGTACCCTTGCAACAATGAGGGCCAGCTGCATAGTGGGCTGTTTTAGTAATACTGTAGTCAGTAGGTTAAGGGAAGTGATTATCCTTCTCTCTTTGGCTTTGTGAGCCTACATCTGGAGCGCAAGAAGGGCTTTCATATAGCGGAGCAAGTCCAGGGGAGGGCACTTCCATGATTACAGGGCGGGAGCATGTGACATACAAGAAAAGCTGAGAGAACAGAGTTTATTCAGCCTGCAGAAACATGGGCTAAAGGGAGATTTGATTGTTATCTAGCTACCTAATGGGTGCTTATAGAAAAGATGGAGTCAAACTCTTCTTAGAGATGCAGATCAAAAGGATGAAAGGCAAGCAAAAATTGCAGCAAGGGAATTTTTGTTTGCGTATAAAGAAATGAGTCTTCGCCATGAGACTGACGAAATGCAGGCTATCCAATTAGGATGTGGAATCTCCACCCTTGGAGATACTGAACTCTCAGCAGGAAAAGGCACTGAGTAATTGATGTGTCTTTGTAGCTGGTTCTAACTTTGAAGCTATCTCTTCTTTGAATAGGGGAGTATATTTAGGTGACTTCCAGAGGTCCTTTCCAAACTAAATTTATCTATGCTTCTCTGGAGTAGAAGAACAGAAGCCAGAAACACAAGAGGGAAAATGCTGAAGATTCAAACAAGTTATGAAGAATGAGGAATCATATAAATTAAAATAAAGGAGTAAGAAATTAATACAGGTAGTGGAAAAATGATTCTTGGTGGTAAAGTGCATATCAGTTCTTTCCTGGCCATACATTGCAAAATAATTTTAGAGGAAGCACTCAACTATGTGCACAGTAGATTTTTATTTTAAGATAGACATTTATTTATTTTTTATTTTTAGCAAGACTCAGGCAAAATTAGTCTTATATATCTGTAATTCCAAATTGTTAAGAAAAGCTTGTTGAGGAGCCCAAAGTACTTTGTGAACATTTATAATTACATTCATAAGACATCTTCAAGAAGGACGTGATATTGCACTGTGTGTTAACCTTTGTAAGACTAAGGACCTCCCATATGCCACTCTGCAGCCTTTCACTGATAACAGTGAAGTCTGATTTTCACTTCTGCTTTGTAACCTCACATCTGCCCACTCTGTGGCTGCTGTTGCAGTGCTTTTCCCCTTTGTGTATGCAAAGTGCTGGTGTCCTCATGACTCTGCACCTGCAAACTCTGAAATAGTTATGTCCATTATATCAGGTTCTTCTGGGAAGCAACTGTCAATAGTGTGCAAATCACCATTCTTCCTCCTCCCTCTTGTCTTTTCTCACCTCAGTTTGTCGGTCTATAACTTTATACTGGGGGGAGGGAGGGAGAACAAAACAAAAATAGACAAACAAAAATATCCACATAGAGCTTAGTAGTTAACATTAGTAGATAAGAATAATTTAAATAGCCAATTAACATTGTATATAAAATTCATGCATAAAGCTTAATAGCTAGTTGGAGCACAGCACCTGCACCTTATTAAAGAGTGTTCCAATCAGTGCTATTAGTGTAATGAGCAAGAGCAGCCAGTAGGGAGATTGACTGTGTTTTGATGAAATGGATGAGATTTGCTGTGCTAGGGAGGATGTTCAGAAGAGGATGCTCATCTGGAGAGATCCCCAGCATAGCTGTCCTTGACTGGCTGCTACAGAGCATTTTCCTTCTTTCCCTTTGTCTCTCTTTCTCTCTCCTTTATTTTTTTTTTTTGTTTGTTAGTTGGATTAGGTTGGGTTTTTTTTTTTTGGAGGGTCGAGGTGGACAAAAGTAACTGTAGCTGTAGAGTTTGATGTCTGTCATCAGCTACAGACTCTGCAAATATATCACTGAGTATATAAGCCTGTCTCCATACTTTGCATAACAGCAAGAAATAACTCCATTTTCTACTAATAAGTGCTGTACCAACTAGTTGATCACCTTTCTGAGTCTGTGATGGTTGGTTTATAAGCAACAGAAGACTAAATAAGGTCAGAAAAAATGGAGTTTAATCTTCTTACTACAGATTCCTAGTCTATCTTAAGTAACTCTATAAACTTCTTAGCAGCTTGTTCCATAGCTTGACTTTCCTTATAGCTCTACATGTATTATTGAATATGAAATATGAATTGCTGCTTTCTACTTTCTCTTTTCTACTCTTTAATCTGACCTCTTTCTGAGATGAATTTCAGGTATAAAGGAAAAAAAAAAAAGACTTCAAACAGCTTATGCTCTTAATGAGTACTTCAGAGCTTAAGTGAGTGAAAAACTGCATTGTCATCTTTACAGTTAAAAGATTCACCTAGCCAGCACTGGGATACTAAAGGTTATATGAGCATAATTAAATACCATATTGAGTGTGGGAGCCAGGCACCTCAAATGAATTGCAGATGAAAGAAACGTGCTAAAGTGTGATCTTTTTTCCCTCCCTTGTATGGTAACCAATAATGAAGACACACAAAGAAATTTGCTTTTTTTAAATGATGAAGAGGACAGTTTGTTATAGATGGGCTATAAAACTTCAAGTGAAACTAACTCCACAATTTCAGGAAAAGTTATAGTTGAAACTAATTATCGTTTTTCACCAGCCATCCATTTATGCTTCATCTTGCATAATGTTTTACAGATTGAACATCTGTTTTCCTTTTTTTAATATATATTGCTTTCTACCTTCCCTTTAGTAAGCTGGACCATTTTCTTTTGAATGTCACAAAGTTATTGCTAATGAATACTTAAGTTTATAAACTTGAGAAATTCTTTTAAAGACTCTAAGATATATTATACTCATAACAGAAGCATTTCTTATTTTCTTTATAAGGTAAAAACAAAAGATAACTGGAACTCATGTTAACCAGGACCAGGCCTGGACCGATTTCCAGACTCCTCAAACTTTTTAAAATGCCAATATTTCAATTAAAAAATAGTAAATTTGATCAGTGCAAAACATATTTCCTTTGGGAAGATGTTTCCAAAATTTCAATCAGAAAAAAGTCTTTTGGACTTTTAAAAACAGAACTGCTGTGGTCCACTCAGGTATGGCATGAAGCCTATACTTTCTATCCCATAGCCATAAGCTGGAAAGCTCAGGGAAACCCTGGTGCCCAAGATTTCCAGACGCTCTTCTTTGCTGCAAGAACATCAATAAAGCTCAAGAAGCACAAAGCAGTTTGAAAACATCACAGCTCCCATAACCTGGGCTGATAGCTGAGAGACACCTTGGAAAACCTGTATGATTTCTGCAGAAATATTTAATAAAATAGATACTCATTCACTGAATGTTTTCACTTCATTGAATTACCAAAATATTACAAAGGAATGTTTATACCATGATCTAACTAGTCAAACTTTTGACTAATATTTTTTTCCTTGCAATCAAAACCTAAAAAATAACAATATCTTTTTCTCTCTACAATTAAAATTTCAAATACCTAGATATCTTTCAGGAAAAATATTCCTTATTCTTGCATTTGATTTTCAAAACTGAATTTAATGTCTTAGTTGTAAATCTGATTTTCTTGGGTCAAAAATATATCCTCTGGAAACAACTGGGAATTCACCTGAGAACAGGATATTTTGAGTACAGTAAAACTGCAAGGGAGATAAAAAGTTCTTATAATTTTGTACTTATCATGATCTCTTGAAAAAAAAACATATACATATGTTGCAGTATATATGTATATGCTTGAGTTAGCGTGTACAGCATATTCATTTGTTTAAGAAAGACCATTATTTAGTATCCTTCTGTGACAGGTTAGTTTCTATCTGTTCTCTTGCATATAGAGCCAAAAGACAAGCAGCTTCTTAAATTTGCTCGTCTTGGAGTGAGAGAGACTGCTCTGATAAAAATAACTGAGATAGACTAACTTTTAGCACACCTCTACTCTTGAAAGGTGTTGTAGGTTTTCGACGCTTGTATGAAAATGATCTGAAAGAACCGTTATCTTTTACATGACATGGTTCAGTGATGACATCTCTGCCAAAAATGTTATCCACCCCTCAGACTAGGGAGGGCTATACCTGTTCTCCATTTGACCACTCCTAGCATTGGTATAGCCCAGCTCGACCTCTCTTCTGTGTTGTGCTGGATCAAAGTGTCCCCTTTCCCTTCATCCCTAACAGATGCATGTGCATTAGAGTGAGTGCTCTCCAGATGGGCCAGGACTCTCTTTAATCTCTATGATTCATTAAAATCTAAGACCTCAGCATGAGCCACGCAGAACATGAGGCACATCTGCTGAATAGTCACGTTTTGAGCTCAACTATGTGAACTTGCCTGGGGCAGCTGCAAAGCATGACACCTGATTATGATAAATGACAATAGGGCAAGTTGTCAAGATGATGCTACTGCAGTTGAGGTACACAAGTGCACGAGCAGTTTTGTTAGCGTAGACAGTCCGTAGGACAGCAAAGAAAAGACTGCTGGATACAGAAGAGTTATTTCTGCATGGAAATTCATCCCACATTATCTTGCTTCAAGGAATCTCATTCTGATATTCCTGCAAATCTACTTCCCGATTGGGTTTATTAACACAGGTCAAAATGTCAGACAGCATACTGTATATTCACAAGGTACTTTAGCGTAAGATAAGCCAAGTTAACCTGCAACAACTTGTATTAGCACCATTGGCTGTTCAAAATCTGGTGGCTGATTCAATTCTCTATTGACTGTTAAAGTCACTTTTCCTCCAAAGCATACTTTTAAATTCTATGATAGATTAATTTAGGGCACTTTGTAAAGTGATCCTATGGCTGTAAAACCAGTTATCATGCAGATACGGGAATAACACAATGAATATTTGAAATAAAAGAATGCTGCCTACTGAGAACCTGCAAAAATCAATAGAAATGTTACAAATTGAACTCTTTTTTCAAATATGAATGTCTACGTATTTAGTTAAAAAAATGAGTTAATTTACCCTAAATATTCATATTTGCATTTACTTTTACATTCTCTGTGTAAACAAATGTTAATGAATTTGACTACATTTTATTTTGAAATGATCTTAGGGCATCTGCTGCACCCATTTCTAATAGTTTTACATCACTTATATTCTTGTTCTATTGACAAGAGTTAACAAATCTAATTTGTCCTTAAATCAGTTTTGCTGCTTCGGTTCACTGATGAGTTTTATGTTTGGAAACAAAATTAGATTTTGGAAAATAAAACTCCAAATATGGAATGTAGTAGATGATTAGCTTTCTGTGATTCACAGCTATCTGGACAAGAGAGCCCTGAATGAATATTCAGAAATTTTCCCCAGATTTTCATTAGAAAAAATTCACAAGTCTGATCTTTATCAGAGAATCTGTCTACACCAAACCCATCAGCAAAGTAACTTATGTGCAATTTATTGGAGTCATATATTAATCATAAGTAAGTAATGGACTACCACTGCATGTATACTATTTGCATGAGTACTTTGTTTGTTTTTTTGTTTTCATAGGTCAAATTCTCATATAGATACCAGAATCTTTTGACCAAATAAGATTTTCTTCAAAGGTTACTAGAAAGCTCATAATGAAAGTGACTTGTAGACTGAGGAAGAAAACCCTTGAGCATGCACATCTCCAGAATAAAGTGTAGTAAAAGGATAAATAATAATTGCCACATTTCAAATTTTTATTTTTAAATTGATTCAGATGTTCCATTGATGATGAGCAAAAGTATTTTTTCATTACTTCTCTGCACTAAAGTCTCCTATAACTTAATTCTACCGTTGCAGTAGTTTCAGAGTTATTAAACTCAGAGAATTGTATTCGTGCTAAAGGTAGAATTCTAAAAAGTAATAACTTACAGATGTTTTTTGAGCTTAAGAATATTTGCACAAAGCAATAGTTATGTGAGATAGGAAAATGTTATATAAAATTTTAAGGGACGTGCTTTTTTGCTGCAGAGTGGTCAAGTGTGCGCAATAACTTTGAAATGTGACTTGAACACATTGACAATGTGACTTGAACTTGAATACATTGACAATCTTACTATAGCTACTTTTTCTTTAGAAATGTCAACATCTTTTCTTATTGACAAAATGAAGCAGCATACTTGAAGTATTGAATCTGTGAATTTTACTATATGAATCTCTACCATTTTTTAGGTATATAATACTACATACACCCTCAAATAGTAAGTGGTTTATAAATACCACAAGTGTCATTTTCAACTTAATAATACTTAATAATATAGAATAATATACTGCTTATTTTTCCTATGTTTGAATTAAATCTTTAACATATGGGTCATCTCTATGCCTAAGGATGTTCATCTGCCTCTATGAATTCCTCAATTCCTTTAATCCCATAATTTCTTTCTGTAAATCACATTCTTGATTTAAAGACCTTCTTGAGCACTTCTTTTCATTCTGGGACCATAATACGGAAGGTAGCAGGAATGCCGGTGCCCAGGATGAGTGGCTGTGCTCCACATGGAAGTGGCAGTTGACCTCAGAAAAGACTGTACGGTTTGCATCATCATTCCAGTAGACCTTCCACACAGCATGGATCAAGGCATGAATCAGAAACATTTTCCTGACTTAAAAGTTAACCATACCTCGAGATATTTGAGTTTGGAAGGCAAGAGATTAATCTTTTAAGACCCAAGCATTGCATTTTAATTTTTTTCAAGCCATGTTATTTTAATTATCTATTCTAGATCTTTATAAAGAAAACATCTTACAATTTTGAACCCCAAATAAGAAGAATATTGCTTCCAAAAATGTCTATAGGTGTGGCTAAACTTGAATACTGGGAATATTTTCCAATTTTTGGATCCAAGTGTTCATCTTATCTACTATGTTTCAACATGGACCTCCACACTTTATTTTTCAATAGGAAAAAAAATGGGGTCCTGAAGAATGTAGAGTGCAAAAGATACATTGAGTAGGTGTCCTGAACTAGAAGAACGGAGGACCAAAGCTTGGGGTCAAACATGAAGTGTACATGCCCCATAGTTAGAGAACAGCCTTGGAGTTCCTGGTAGACTTATGATAGTTGTCATCATCCGTACCTTCAAAATTCTCTTAGACTTTAAGTTTCTAAGTTTAAGAGAAGGGAAAAAACACATAGCTGTTTTTAATTAAAGTTTTTAAAGAAAATGACTTATTTCTTCTACATTAGAACTCAGCATATATAAGAGTAGTTCCATTAGAAATGAACCTAGCTGATTATACTTTTCCCTGGTTTAAAAGCTGGAATAATAAAAAAGCCGATAGCTCTATTTAAGATCAGAATCATGCTGTATGATTCTAATACCTTTCTCTTAACTCCAGTAGATTTCCTATATTTTTGTACTACTATAGATCATATTTTTTCTTGTGATCTGAATGTAGTTTAAAAGAATTATGCAAAAAGGAAAGGCAAGAGTAGCTGATATCAAAAGGTTAGAAAAATCAGTAGGCAGAACAGAAAATAAAGTGATAAAAAGGTTCTTACAAAACCCAAAAGTTAAAATGACATTTTGAAATGGGAGAAAGAGGAATGCTACTGAGAAACTGTAGTTTATGGCACAAGCTATCTGAATGAATAGACTTAATCAGCCTCATGGCTTCTGGAAGAACAGGCTGCACTGCTATATAACATGGATCTGTTTTGTGTCCTTGGAGTAAGCCTAACCCTTCTTAGTTAATGAACCACCACAGGCATGTGAAAGTATTGGAAAGAGACTCTCTTCCTCTTAAAATGTAAGCATTTGCCTTATGGTTTTTTTAGCTATTTCTCAAAATAACCATGAGTTTGGCAATCATATCCCTTTTCTTAGATGAAGTCATTAACATCATTTATTAATTTTTTCTATATGGTAGTATTTGTTGGCACAAGTATTTTTTATTTCATCTAAAGGTATTTATATGCTATGTGGAATGATCCATCATTTCCTCAGAGTATGTTATGCTGCATTATAAAGACCGTTATTTAATAACCATTCAAAATTGCTAATACAGTCTTAAAATTGCAAAAATCCTTACATTTTTTCCTATATCCTTTATGAAAATGTTTATTTTTTGATAAGATCTTTTCTGGTATTTTCACTTTGATTTGAATTATGTATTATCTTTTAAATGCAAGGAATGCGTTAAAAATAGTATTATAACAATCCTTTGTTTTATCAATAACTGCATGTGATTCTGATTTTTAGTCATAATACCACTTATCCAGATTGATCACAATAACTGCAGTTTCCTATTTATTTCTGTGCAAGCTTAATCAATATAACTGTCATATAAATTCCTTAGTATACACCTATCAGGTTTCAGAATAAGCTTGAATGTTAGCTCACTTCTATCTAAGACTTTGGATTGTTTACAAACTAGTAAGTTTAGCTTGTTTATAAACCATCAAGATTCTGCTATTTGTAGGTTACTTTCTTAATTTAAATGCTATTTCCCTTTTTTATTTGAAAAGAGTAGAATCCTTCCTTCTGACTGATGTCTGTAGAACTCAATAGGATTAGTTTTCTGACATTGGTGCAGCTGCCACAATCACATATGGCATGCCTTGGGCAATAGTTAGAAACGTACAAACAAATAAACACATACAAACAGAATAGATTAACAAAGATATTAAATGTAAACTCTTCATTTGAAGTCTTAAGTCTATATTTTGATATCTTTTATATCAGAGATAATGTGAAAAATTGTTTCTGAGGCAAGGGCAGTGATACTGGCACAAAAAATTGCATTTTTACATATAATATAATAGATTTTAAAACAAAAAATCATTGTGAAACTGTCTATCAGACCATTTCATTTTGCAAATATTAAAAATGGGTTTGCTTTATTTATTTATTTATTTATTTATTTATTTATTTATTTATTTATCTTTCCAGTTTTTGATTAGTTTGCCTTTCATCGTTCTGAAGTGGAACACAAAAATATAAAAAATTTACACACAAAACTGAAAATTCAGTTTTTTACCATCTCCATCTACACCTCTTCTGCCCATAGGTCACTGTGCCAAAGGAATTAAGGACATCTGTGTTCTTCATGGTACAAGTCCCTAAATTACAATTGCAAAAATAATACTCAAAACTTTTAAGCTACTTATATAATTTAAAATAAATGGAAAAAATACATATCAGGAAGCATACAGTAAAATGATAGATACATATATGCTTATGTATAAATATGTGTATATAATACATGTATAATAGAATAAATTAGACACACAGACACACATGCACACATACACATATATATAGTTTAATAAACAATGCAATTTAGGAGTTAATCCTGTACTCTGTTACTCCGATATTGCTTCCACTAAAGATAGTTCCAGTATATCATTCAGAAGAGAACAAAATAGTAGGAACAAAGATATAGGTCCTTTTTTTGTAGCTGCTATAGAGCCTCTGATATATGGCCCGAATAATCTTACCTTCAGATAAATTATATCACCTAAAGGAAGGCCTCTACATACCCTACATCATCCAAAGAGGGATAAATATGGATTTCCATCACAGGACTCTCAGGAACCCTTGCAACTAAGGAATTCCCATAAATTCCATTTCCAGAGAAGAGGATTAGTCTCTGAAATATATAAATTCTCTTTGTAATGATATTTAGTAGAATAACTGACAGATATAATAGGGCAGTGCGACAAGAACCATTTAGGGCTGAGCTACCAGGGAATTTGCCTGGAGCAACTGGATTAAGTGCTAGTAGATACTAGTAGGTCTTGCAGCGTGCGGGTGTAAGGAAAAGGAAAGGTTCAAGGAAAACATAGCTCTTAAAATAACATTAAAGCTAAATCAATGTGTAAGGAGTTCTTCTGTCACCTTACATGCTGTGTTTAAGCACCTTAATTGCTACATTTCCTAACTTTCTTTTCCCCCCTCAGAGTTAAAACCGAGTCTTGTATTTGCCCCTAATTTAATTAGGAGCATTTTGCCTGATCATGTGAAGGTGTATCGCACATATCACATGGCTGGTATGTACCAATGCAATTCTGAGTGGCTTAAATTATGACTTTTGTTGAAAAATTAAGTTTGGCCTAAGTATTATCTGCACTTCTTATCAACATGTTCAAAGAAATCTTTACTGCTACTCTTAAACATATTCTGAACATTGAGTGGAAGGGTGAAAATTCGTTTTATCTGAACTATTTGGTAGAAAAGTTACTTGCAGTCTGGTAAAAAAAATATTTCAAATTTCATAATGAAAAAGTCATAACATTATCAGACACTTTGCAGAGGGAAACAAAACAATTTAAATACTAATTAAGAAAAGCTGAATCAAATACTAGTATTAAAATATCCAAGCAACTGCAGATTAATGATACTGACATTAAGTAGCAACCTTTCTTTCAAAATTAATATACAGGCATTTTGCCTTTTTTTCCCCCTCAACATAAAATTCTTGTTGCATTAGAATAAGAAAGTACCTAAATAAGAAGAAATAATGTTTGAATACAAATACACTCTGTCCGACATTGAGCAAGCAGCACTCACAGATCCTGCAGCTATACACTCAAAGACAAAGCCCAGAACCTGATCTATACCTGTTTTAATATATTCACTCATGAGATCAAAGTCAGGGATTGACCTGACTACTGACAATTGTCTATTTACATACAGTACTTCCATATGCAATAAACTCTCTCAACTTTAGTCCCAAAATAGTAAAAGAAAAACTAAAGCATATGTGTTGCTGTTCTGTCTTCTAGCAAATTCTGAGAGAACAGCTAAAAAAAAAAAAAAAGCACCAACGTCTTACTTTGAGATGACACTTCTCTGAAAAACACAAAAAAAACGTAAAGAAAATATACACTGGTAAAGTAGCAGTTTCTTTAACGCCTCCAGTTACAGTCTGCTAAACTAATTGGGCATACCATATGATTATACACCAGTTTTGCTTATACTTAAAAACAAACAAACAAACAAACAAAAACCCATGAACGTTACTGCATCGGTCTTTTGAAGTATTTTCCTATGTCAGCACTGTAACTGAGGTCAATAGACCAGTCCTATTAATAGGTACACCAACATGTACTCCCTCAGATAAATGAATATATTTTTCTTTTTTTTCTTCACACTTGATACATTATTAAACAAATGGAGTTACAAGTAAGAAGTATATAGAACTGCAGTCCCTCTTCTCTCTCTTTGCAGATCATATTTGGTGTTAAAGGGTTTTCATTAACTTCTCTATCTTACTACAACAACTGCTTTTCTAATACATATACCAGCACACATGCATTCTGAAAAAAGCTTAAAACGTTGTTCAGAATTTGGTAAATATGAGTGGATTTTCCCTTTTGGATGTAGACAAACTTCTCTTCTGATATCAGAGAAGAAAGAATTTCAAATTTAATACTCTCTCCCCACTTCATATTTCCTTCCCCTGAATCAACATAAAATTCTTGATGTATATAGAGATCAAAAAATATTGATTGCATCTGTTTTGGGAAGAGGTCAGAACCCTAAGGAGTGCTCCTAGAAACACAGAAGAAAAAAGTATAACTTTGCAAATCCATGGTTTTTGAAGAACAAATACCCTTTTCCTTTCATGAATGATCACAGAGGTGTATAATATATTTTAAACTAGTACAAACAGCAATATCTAAGTTTAAAGAATCTAGTACCACTTTTCTAGTTAAATATCAGCAATAAAATAACGAGTTAACAAAACAGTCAATCAAATAGCACAAAACTCTCAAAACAAATCAAAGCTACAACATCAATAGCACTCAACACTTGGACAAAAAATATATAAAAATCTATAAAAAATCTAAATTATTTTCTTAAGTCCAAGTCAAGAAGCTATTTAACACTTTTTGCAGCTGCATTGCCTATATGTTGACTAATTTTCTAACTTTTTTGTTTAATGCAATTCCATAAACCCAGACTCTTAGTGTCTATACAAAGACAAAACAAGATACCTACTTATACTGCTTTATATGCCAGTAGATTAGAAGAATGAAATGGCAATCACATGTTTTATCGAAATAACTCCTTTTATGAAGATATATAGTAATTTTCTTATAAAGCCATATAGTGTAAAAGATGAGTTTCCAGATAGTACTAGCACATGGAGTCTTTTCAGTGATATTTTAAATCCTGGTTCTGTCTCCAGCATTGGTTAAACGTCTTCTAAAATGTATCTGAATTATCTTTTGACTTACTAATAGAAACAAAACAACAATTGCCTCTTTGCATATTACGGAAGTTTTTTGTATTTTTTTAGTGATAGCTAATTCCAACCTGAAGAACTTACCCTAACTTGGTTTTAGAGAATTTGGAAATTATTTCTTCTAAATATAGAAATTTATTGAATTTCCAAGCGTATTTGGTGCTACATTTTTTCTTAATGATAAATTTCATTTTAATTTTCTGAAATTATTATAGACATTGTGATTATTTTTCATTAAATATGCAAGTTGCATTTGAACATTGTTGTCTGAATTGGGAGAGCAGAAAAAAATAATTTTCTACAAACTGCTTTGTTATAGAATTACATATACAAAATAGACAAGTTTAATGGATGCTAGAGAGAACTGTAGCTCAGAGATGGATAATCTTTGTTCAGCTGCTACTTTGTGCAGTCATATTTCTTTTTTCTTTATAACCATAAAAAGTAGTTTTGCTGTGTCCCCAGTATCAGAAGCATAGACTACAAAAACCATGCTTTCTGAATTCACTCTTCTTCCAGCCATTTGCAAAGACACGCACAGCTATCAAGATGTTCTTCTGCTTCAGTAGATGAATGTAGCACGTATCAATTATTCAATTTTCACAAGCTGTAGTACATAGTAATTACAGATTTTAAAAACCAAGCATATACCCCTAGTCCGTATTTGCAAAAAGAAGCTTACAAAATAGATCTACTTAGTAAAGGAAATATTCTTAACAATTGATTGCATCCTGTTTTCCTTTTGGAGTCCCTCACTCAATGGTTCTCCAAAGCAATGCTTGAATACATTACATGGGGGAAATGCTATGGTTTAGTTTAAATATGAAGACAGATGGCAGTTCAGTGGAAATAACAGGTTCTAGTGTGCTGCACAATACAAAGTTTTTTGTTACATGTTATGATAACGCCAACACAATCGTACAGACTTCATTCCTGCTTGACTTTCCTTTGATAATGGAACTTCATCTACCTCTCAAAACAAAATTCTTTATTGCTTATCAGTGCTAAAGAGTCCATGGCACGTTCACAAGGCAAGGAATTAACTTTATGAATTTGGAAATTATAGTCTGTAAAAGCGTTTATGCTTCCATTCAGGTAAGACAATCGTAATTTTCTACCTGAATTGCTTTTAGTTTTCTTTTGTTTTACAGAAATGGAATGCAAAAGTAAAAACTCAAAATGTAATATCTATGTTTTCTGATAGAGCAGATGACTGTATTAAAAAGGAATTTCAGTATAGAGTGTACTAGCTTATACTGCAATTTATGAGAATGTTGAAAAATAGATATGAGCTTTGTTTAAAATACAAATATTTGCTTGTTATACGGTTGCCTCAATGGAGCGTTTTAAATTCAAGTTCTTACATGCGCACATTTTTACAAACACATACACATATGCACAAATATGTTATGTTTATTGGATAACTTTTTAAGTCTTTTGAATCATAAATGTATACGTTTACCCAATTATTTAAGTATAATGGCAAATATCATGGTTACTTATGTTCTTAGTGAAATTACTAGAAATTCCAGCTATTTTTTAAATAAGACACAATGGATACATAAAATATATTCTCTTTTACTATGGAACCACTTCCATTCCACAGAACAGAGACCCCGATTCATTGTCCTTCTCAAAAAGATGACATTTAAATGGAGACACAGTTTCATTAGGGAAATAAGGAAAAGATGGAGAGAGAAGAAAGCAGGAAGAAGGCTGCACCGGTGCAGCATGTGTATTCTGGACCACATGGCAAAGTATCTCCCTCATGACATTGCTTCCTGACTTTATTGTAGATGGAGATTCCTTAAAAGTTTTTGCAACACAGTATAAATTTTGAATGTTATCACAGAATCTCTTGGAAGCATTTATGTATGTAGATAGTACTAAAGGCCCCAGAAAAATCGTGTGTCCATGATATTGCAAGTGGGGAGCTGATGAATAGTTGATCCCATAACAACTTATCTTGAACGTAAGTGACTATATGAACTTTGTTAAGGAAGTTTTCAAAATTCCCCAACAGTAGAAAAGGATATGAAATGAGGATTGACAGTCGGACATGGATGTAATAAATCCCCTAACTTGACAGAAAAATTAGTTTTGTATATCACCTAGGAAAAGAAATTCTTGACTTAATATCGTCAAGAAATTGCAACAGGACCCAGGAAAGACCATCAGAACCACAAATCCCCTACAGCAATGTGTAAGAGCTGACAAAATCTACCTAATTGTAATTTTAACTATTTATAATAGAGACAAAGTTAATCTTAAGATATCCTGTAGTTATTGCAGTAAAGTCACACCTTAGGTGACAGTATATCCTCTTATTCAGGCTTTGACAAGGTGTTATAGGCTATTTATCTTCAGTATAGGGATTCTTTGCCCAATTCCACTATAAATCATCTGGTAAATGGACCAAAACCATTTTTTACTGGCTGACCTGAGTGATGTGACAGCGATCCTCAGCTGGTGTGCTGAGGACTTTGTTCTGGAGAAAACCAAACTCTGAGAAATCGTCTGCATCTGCTTCCATAATTATCTTTCAGAATGTACTAGGGTCAGTGGCACTCGTCAAGTGTACTCTTAAAGCCATTACACTTTATAGCCAATACTTAAACATTCATTAAAACTTTTGCATTAGACAGAAAGGTAGCTTTGGTATAAATGACAGACCAGATTCCAAAAGCAAATCTAAATATGGAAATATATCAAAGTCTACATAAAACTTGGCAGGAGTCTTTTCTGACATGCAGAAATTTAAGAAGAAATCTGAATTTTCTCTAAATCTTCGGCTAATAGGACGTCACAGTTCTGTAATATCTACAGCAAGAAGAATCCAGATGTGTGGAAGCATAAGACCTGAGAAATAAAGCTATAAAGGATCAACAGTATTGAGAAATTAATGTTGGAAAAAAGGTCATAAATAATAAATTTGTAATGTAGATTTCTGAAAGTTTGATTAAAGAACTGATATCAAAAGGAACAATATTATTTGCATGGCATTAAGTAATAGAGAACCACACTACGCATCAGATCTGTCTCACATTGCCTTTTTTAAATTAAAATGTGTAAAGTAAAATTGTTGCTATAAATAATGGTTTGATTTCATCCACTTATTTTACAAATACGAAACAGATTTCCAATGAGAAATATGGCAAAATACAAGAGAATATCATATGTAAAAATATATTATGATTTCTTCATTCATCTGAATTCAGCTTCAAGAACAACATGGTACAATTAGCCTGTATTTCTACACTATCCTATGCTATACCATTATTCAACACTGTCCTTATTACATCTGCTATTACTGCTATCACTACACAAGAAAAGATTGGGTTCTATTCTTATTTCTCATCATGAATTTCTTTGTGAGTCTGGACTAGGAGACACTCTTCATCTACTTCTCTTTTTTTTTTTTTTTTTAAGAAAAAGGAGATTATGATGAATAACGTCTTTCTTTGGAAAGTACTTTAAACTCTGCAGGTGAAATTATTTCATGGCTTGATGTAAAGCCCAGCAAGTTCAGTAAGAAACTTTTGACTGACTTCAGTGGGTTTTGGATTAGACCACCTATGTGAACATCTATAGTACTGAGAAACCAACATTTTCTGGGGAACACATGATCTTATTTTAGGATATGTTACTAAACTTACATAAGAATTAGAATTTGTAATGTTGCCTCACCCTAATTCTCTTACAATTTTAACATTTCTGGTTTTAGATTTTGGATTGAATGTTAGATATAACTGGCCACAGAATAGGAATGAAAAATCAGTATTTGTCTATCCTAAAGGATATTGAACATATCAACTGAATTTGTAGGTACCAAGATGATACTATTACCTAACATATCATCTGAAGAAATTCAGATTTTTTTTTACTGGAACAATATCAATTTCAAAAGACATGGACATGAGCAACTCTGCAGTGCTCTATTTCAGCATACACTGACAACTCAATTTTGCTAAAATGCAGGATGCATTGGTCTCAGATGGACAATTCTGTGCTAGATCTGAAAGTCTCAAGAATTTGTTACTTTCCTGGTTTTCTTATATCACTCAGATCAGAAGCCTTCAAATAGCCTTCTCTTTGGGTTTTTATACTGCAGTTGAAAACTTGAAATGGAGAACTAAAAACAAGATGCTGGTTCACTTTCCTTTTTACTTAAAAAAAGTCAAAATCAACAAAAAATAAAACATACAGTTGATACTTGTGCTGTTTTCTCCTTTAACAGAACGAAATAAATTTAAAAAAATGAAAGATCTAGCAAGTCTAGAAAAATCATCTACATTTTTCCTTTTTATTCATTGTGGGTACTAGGTATTTTGATGAGTAATCCGGGCAATGAGTTTTAATTTCTAATTTTAGAAATGTTTAAAACCAAAAATTTTTACATAAAAATAGATTTACTGAATAAACATGAAATAAAACAGTTGTTGGAAACAAATAAGTAGCCCATTAAGTTAATAACTTGAAAATGCGTCTTTTTTTCCTCCATCAATTTTAACAAGGGCAGCTGGACTTCTAGAATAGTAGATCAAATTTAGTTGGTATGACTTCTCCCTTCCCATCTTCACAATAGATATAAAGTTTTGTTCTGCTTTTCTTTTAATGTTATTATCTAGTTATAGTTTATTAGCGGTGTGAATTTTCAGTTGATAATAGCAACTGATCTAAGCAATCACATTTTTAGCATCTCTAAAAGAATCTATGAGAGACATTTTACAAAATATCTGAACTGTGTGAATGAAGGATACTGTTCTATAATGGAAAATTATTACTTAAAATCTGTACCTATTTCAAATGTATTTTAATGAAATGAGAATTGGTTACAAAATGTGGAAATTAATCTTTCACAGCTATCAGTTTCAATAAAAGGGGCAAAAAGTACCAAAGGAAAGATTTATGGTTTCTGTGGCTGCGCTCTGCGCTGATTTAAAAACGAACGAATAAACAAAGCACAACTAGCTTCAGCCAAGTTCCAAAGGTGCTCTAGTGTGTGGCCAAACATTTAAGGACATCACTGACATGTTTGAAAGGTTTATCTGGCTGTCTGACTAAATGGAACAGATGCAGAGGTAGCCATTGGGCGTGATATCATGCTCAATAGAGCTAAGTTATAAAGAGAAAAACATTTCACCTCCTACTGTGTCTTCACATTAAGAACAAATGATTCTGAGATACTAAGGAAAAGGTGTATCAGTGACCATATGATAGAAAGAAAAGAATAAAAAATCATGTAGTGGGAAAAGCTGAATAAGAATTACGTCCAGGTCTGGTGCTGGAGGTATTTCAGACCCTTAAGAGGTTAGAGTCAGGAGAGAGGCTAAATGATCACGCAGCTTCAGTTACTATTTACTATTACTTCAATTACTATTTACTACCTTTGCTTTACAGCAGACACAATTTACAAAACACATTAAGTTTTTCCATTGTATTTATATAACAACAAAAACAATAAAAATAACAAATAAGCACATTCTACTAGGGCAAAGAGGAAGCAAAGAAATAGCTCCTTAGCTGATATGTCTGGAGCATTTCCATAAGACTGACATATGGCAGATTCAGCTAGTATACAACAGAGTTGCAATAATTTGAGATTGTTTTAGGCAGATCTGGCAACTGTTTACTAAAGAAAACCCGGTACCGTGTTCTTGGCATATACCATCTTCAAATGGACCCAAGCGTGCAAAAGCAGGTAGTAGATCAAGTAGGTTACAATGATCACAGTTAATTCTCTCCAAACAGGAATACCTAAAGAAAGAAAGACTGGAACTTCCTTTCTGCCTGCATCTACGTGAGGAAACGGTATGTAAGAATAACCATTCACCCAAAATAGGCAGAAGCAGAGAACAGAAGAGATCCTTGGGTTGCTAAATATGACTAAATCACTAAAATGACTCTTAGATCTGTAGCTGTGCTGTTTACCTTAACAAATGTAATATAGGAATAAATAAATAACTAAATAAATAGCTGTAACTCATCAGTGCTTCTGCATAACAAAGTAACTCTGAAATGCTTACAGCTGCTTGCATTAAACACACACACACAAACAACCTAATTGCATTATTGGACTGCAGCTCTGTCACAGTTTAAGCCTAAATCAATACTGCTATGGTCTTGTCTTCTTCCTTGCACTAGAACCAACCATCATCCAACCTGGCAAAGGAGATAATTTGGGAAGGGAACCTGCTCAGAAAACTGAACCAGGGCAACAGAAGTCAAAACGCTTTTCTGCAAATGGTGCCAGTGTCACAGTGTTAGGTGAACCAGGTGAAGTCATGTGCTGGTGAGCAGGTGCAGGCAGGGAGATTGGGATTAGTGGAATTACTGAGATTAATTTAAACTAACATGAATTCACAATTACCTATTTTCTGGAGATTATAAAAACAAAACTGTTTCTGTACATTTCCATGTTAGTTTTCATAAAACAGAGTCTTCATAAAATGTAAACTGCCAAGAATCTCAGATATCAAGGGGTGGCAAGAGACATTTAAAAACTGTGAGGTTTTATTTGCTTGATATTTGTTTTCTCGTATTCAAGTTTTCTTGAAACTTCCATGGAAGACATAGAAAGAGCAACATTTTAGATCATTAATGTAGTCTGTTTATCATTAGAATCTTCACATGAATAAAGAGAAGCCTTTTAATTTGCTATAAATATTGATACTTCATTATATAATGATGATGATAATGAAGACTGTTCCTACTATTATTTTAATGCCTCATGTGGCAAATTTAAGTGACAGAGCCAAAAAAGCTAAGACCTGGGCCTGACAGGGTCATTAAATTTGTCAGCTACAAGGCAGGGTGGTGGACTGTCCCACAGACAACAAACATGCAGTGTACAGCTGTTCCGCACGCACTGTCTGTTGACACACACTGCTTGTCAGTCCTGGAGACCATGAATCAAAGTCATTGAGCAGAATACCATTTTGCTAGAACAGTGGTTTTCAACCTTTTTCAGTTTGCAGACTTATCAAATATTTCAACAGGAGAAGAAGACCCCTAAATAATGAATTTTAAGTCAGCTGACAATAGGCTTATTTTTTCCGCTTCTCTTTCATATTTATTTTAGCATTAGCCCATTAACCCTGTATTCCAAACAGTAAATACTTAATACCATTGTCATTGATGCTTTAGAGAAGCAGGAGACAAGGATATCCTTATCCAAGAAAATTTGCACTTTAGGTTAAGCTGAGGAAGAACAACTTTCAGAAGGGATTTCAAGAAAATCAATGGTGTGTCTTTGCAAATATTTATGGGAAATTCTCCCAGCCAGAAGAGGTAGCAGGAATGTATTAAAACTTGTTTACTTTCTATGCTTGCAATATGAATGCACTATATTACAATGTAATTGCTTTAGCAGTGTATCTTCTAGTAGAAATAACGATTCTAACACTTTTTATTGAATGTTTGGCGTTTAAACACTAATTCAATTGCCCTTGCAAATATTTGCTTTCTAGCTGTTACTGTGAAGCTCAACATAATGCACTTCCTGAGTTATTTTAGGCAATGCCTGTCATTTCACTCGGTGCCTACCACAGGGTTACTTGAGAAAGTAAACTGTAAAACTGTACTGTGGTTTCCTTAAGCGTAAGTGCTCCTCTCAGGATAGACCAAGACTTCCTCTGTAATTACCTTCCCTGCTCATCCTCATCATCTTTAGTAGGATTCAGGAGGCTGTAATAGTGACACCTTGACGTTTATTATTTTTATTATGTCAGTTTTTTATTTTTATGTATGATAGCTTGCTTCTGTATTCATGATCTGTACCTGAGATTCAGGAGAGCCCAATAACTTGTGTCTTCCTAAAAGACATCCTTCTTGATTGAAAGCCATCAGAAAAGAGTCCAGTAGTTTTGTCAGTAACTGTTTTCCCACTCCTTAAATATCTCATTTGCCTGAAAGCAATGCCTAATTTCTCGTTTGGTTTTCTATGTTTTCTGTCCAAGCACTGCATTTTGTTTAGATTTTTCCTTCTGGATGAGAAAGCCCTTTTCAATCCCACATTTTCTACCAATTAAGATGCTTATGAATTATAATCTAGAGGGAATGTATTATACAAGTAATGTGTAGTACTCAGATAAGATTTTAAATGTATAATTAAATGTCTGCATGTTCACACCTTCACTGACTTATTTAAGACTAGGCACAATGTCAGCCTCAAGATCCATTAATATCTTTTATTAAGGTGTACTAATTGAATAGATCCATAACATAAAAAATGACATAAACTCATGGGAACACGATGAAAGGCACTGTAATTTTCTGCAGAGATGATCTATTCAGTAATATGTGCTTATCTGAGCTTTGATTTGATATTTAGCATCAGAGTTCTTGTTCCCAATTGTTCTGTAATTACGTAAACGGATATACATATATTTCCCTAGGTTTTTAAATATATATATTTCATGTTTAGTCCTTCCACTGTAAATAAATTTAAGCCAATAAAAGTTAGATACTACTTAATTTATCTGATTGAAGTCTTCAAGTTCCGTATACTTTTCATTAGCTTTGATAAACAGTAGAATACATTCAAACTTTTATTTTGTGGTCTACATTTTTAAATGTTTGCAAAAGTAACAAACACATTCTGTTATACATCTTCAGATCCACAGCAGCTTCAGTATTTGTCTGTTTTGCAGAAAGAAAGCCTTATATTATCTTATTTCTTTATGAGCTTGCTCGAAAATATTCAAACTAACAAGCTTAGGCAGGCCCATGAATACCTTTGCAAGAGTTCATTGACAGAGCTGAGCAAACCACCTAGTTTAATTTAGAGAGTAATGCAAATTCATGATGCTTTTGTTGCTTTGTTTGGGACAGTTAATTAATCAATGTCAGCTTAAGTTGCTGGAATGAACTAGCTAAATAAGATTTAAATTGATTATAAATTTTAAAATAGAACCTCATTACTTGGGTGGATCCTTCCAGAATGTTTATGTCTATGTATCAATTGTTTATGTACAATTAAAGACAATAAGTAATGCAAAATACAACATTATTCATTCTGAGTATTAGTTTTTGCTCCTTGAGTAGCTTTGCTGATAAAATTAAAGCCGTAATAATCTGCCACTAGTATAGGAAGAAAAATCAGAGTCTAAGTATCACATTTACCACATCTCTTTATTCATAGATACACAACATATGCTGTGCTACTTTGAACAAAATTCTCAACATATAGGCAAAATGTAACGAATGAAAAAAATAGAAATAGTAAAGGGATTTTATCCACTGGGCTATAAGGCCTGATTCTTGCTAATGCGTTTGGAAACGATTATTAAATAAGTGTATTTATGAGGTAGGTTTCTGTATTGCTTAGGAGTGACCATAAAAAACACTCAAAGCCTTTAAGCCAGTTTAGTGTAACAAAGATGCTTTTGCCTAGGAAAGTGTTTTTGTCTGTCTATTGTTAAGGATATTCTAAAATTTTATTTTGGAATAACAGGGCCATGTATTTGCCTCTTCCTAACACATACAGGTAGTGAGTTAGTAAGTGACGGGGTTTCTACCCTGTTGTGCTAGGCAAACCAGTGGACCTGATCAAAGGTTTAGCATGTGCAGGTTTTTAAGCGGAATGATGTGCGTGGAGACTGTGGCAGAATCCTGAGCTAAAAATAGTTTCAGATGAAACTAAATTGGAAGATGAACTCCAGGGTCACACAGAGTTGCAAATGGGCATTCAGTCCGTGGGGAAAGAAGAGTAGTCCATGGGGTAGTCCAAAGCAAAGCCATCCCCGAAACACGTGGGTGTCAAGTCCTCAGCACCAGCTGTTTTGCTCTCAGATGCACAGTGCTCTCTAATGCAGACATAGTGATTTGTCTTCTGACATCAGCCATTGGGCTTCACGTGCACCCATGGATACGCTGCTTGTCTTTGCTATCAGGAGCCGTGTTTTGTATTACACAAAGATGTCAGATGTATCTGAAGTCTATGTCTGTGCTCATTAATCAGAACATCGTTTTCTATAACACCAAATTGTAAGAACAGTCCCTGGCAGGGTTTTTTTGAAGGCTGATTAGCACATCCAAAGACTTTCTGGGCACGTTTCACAACTTAGCACAACCATTCCTGATATGCATTTTGGAGGCAGGCTTGTTTTTTCAGAGGGCAAAGGCAAAGAGACAAGAGTAATTAACAGTATGAACATGGACAGTTGCATTCTAGGTGGCCTCAGTGACAGTTACAGGCACATTTACTTTACTAGTTAGAGCCCTCACAACCAGTGATGGGCTGTAATTGTACTTGACACAAACAATTTATTAAAGGCATATTTATCTCAGATATATGACATAAAAATGAAATCATTGTAGTTTCTCTTTAATTCTCATATTGAAAAGGCTTTCCTGTTTTAGGACTTATGATGACTTCCCAGGAAACATTTTTTTTTAAGTATGAACAATTTTTGTGACAAAATTTTTATTATATTTCCGTAGACAACTTGCTGGTAGATACTTCAATATTTTTCTTACAGCCCAATAAAACAAATATAAAAACCTACCAACAAAAAAGCAATAATATGAGATGAATAAAAGGAATCTCTTCTCCCCCAGATATCTTCCCAGTCTTTCTCTGAAATCAGCCAGCCCAATTCATGCTTAAATGCAGTCCTATATGGATATTTGACAGAAATTGAATTTTTAAATGCAACTGTTTAGTCAGCTCCCTTGACTAGGGGTCTGACACTGGCATCAGTAAGGAGAAAGACACAAAACATCACGCACCATTTGCAAATAGTACTTCCCATGCACATTAAAACAAAAAAAAAGTGTTCTGACATGGACAATGCTGGTATAACTTGTCACTATTTCTGTCTCACATGTAAAAGATGCTGTCTTTGTACAGTTAAATGGCACTGTTCTTGAACCAGTTTCAACTAGAGTTTTACTTTGTGGAAAACTTTTAAATATTTTATTGCTTTTGGATGCTTTACCAAAAATGCAGTCCATAAAATTCTATTGGGAGACCTCACTCTAATGATAAGTTAAACATAAGCTCCAGAAAGTAAACTCAATGCCGTATCAATATTGACTGACACAGCTATCCAGTTCCACAACACAAAAATTGAATACTATATTGACACAGTGAACTAGTTAATTGTAAATAATCTGCACCTGGAAACTTTGCATTTAAAATAATCCTCTCCAGTGTACTTCTGCGTACAAACACCGCTTTCAATTCAATTTTAAATCTCTATTACAAAATTTACCCTTATAAAATCGTAAATCATTGTCACTACTTTTAAAAATATTTCAAATATTTTCAATATTTCATGTTTAAAATTATTTCAAATGTATTGCTAGGAGTCAATACAGGTATACTAATTCTAAGGAATGTATTGCTAACAGAGAATACGAATGCAATAGACGTCTAAAGGTCTCCAAACAAAAAATAAAATAAAAGCATTTTAAGTCAGAAGACTTTTGGTTTGTTTTCTTTGTACTTTGATTAAAAAAAAAAAAAAAAAACTATTCATTTATACCATGTATCCTGTCTCTCAACCATTCTTAATTTGCGCTGAGATACAAAGATGAAGTGAGTTGATTATGAAACAAGCATTTTAGGTCTGTAATACTGAAGTTTTTCTGTTTCAAGTAAATCTTTTATTTCTAATGTATTTTTGCTTCTCATCATTGATTTACACATCAGAAAGATAATTTCCTGATCTTACATTGATAATAAATAATATATTTGAGTATCATCATTTTCATTTTCATCAGTAGTACATTAACACATGAACGACACAGGGCTGAAAACAAGTAAAGCTAAGAAATAATGAGCAGAAAAAGAAGAAATCAAAGCCTCAAGTACACAGTGTTAAATACTTTTCTTCTAGTAGATAATGAGAATTGTCATTGACCTTATTCAAGTCGCTTCTCACATTTAAAGTACTTTCCCATTTAACAAGTAGGGTCAATCCACAAGATTTAATATTGACTAAGATGTCTGTTCTTATTGACAAGTGAAAGAGCTCTTCATTGCTAAAACTCACAACAGAAGTGCTTTTATTCTTCCAATTTCAGGTTTAGGACCCCTTCGATTACCATTATTAGACTGAATTTTGTTATCTACTTAAAACATTTGAAAATGCATCTGTTCATCACTGCTGTTTTTAATCAGCAAAATCACTGAAGTGAATATATAGTCTAGGTCATGAAAACTGGTAATAGATTTCTTGCCTTCATATGACCGTATTCTTTTCTTTTTCTTCCTGCTACTGACAGAAATCCTCTTAAGAGAACAAAAACAAACAAACAAACAAACAAAAACCAAATCCCAATGCTTACCTTTTAATCAACATTTACTGATTTAGCTTACTTTGTATTCTGGAAAGGCAAAGTAAAAATCTGAGAAAGTGTAAATATTTATGTCTTTCCTATGTCTTCCTCTACTCATCTACCACAGTCATTGGTCAAATAGGGAAAAATATTTTTGGAGTAAAGGCAAATTCATAGAGTTTCACTTGACTCATAGTCCCAGCATGCTGAAGCTGTGTTTTCATATTTGCGTAACAGAGTCCTGATGCATGATGAATGACCTTATCAAAGAAGTAATACAGTGTTGGGTATATTTATTGTTTAAAACACAAGCACTATGCAAATGATAGAAGAATTAGTACTTTAGGTGCAAACCAGTGAAAGCATCACTGCATCATTTTTATATGCTTTCAGGAAAGTCATGATTGTTGTGAGTCTTTACTAATGCAGATGGTAATGCCTTAGTGAGAGAGGTTAAGTTAAATTTTATGCCTCACTACAGCTGCACACTCATGTTAAACCCACCTTAATGCAAAAGTCAGTGCAAGAGTTATTCACCTACTGTCCACTTTTAACATCTAATGTAAATGCAGCTCAGATTTCCTAAAGTTATAAGCTGATGTTCCTCATTTGGTCATTAGAAAAGAAAATAAACAAACAAACAAACAAAGATAATGTTTCTGAAGAATAAGCCTAACAAAGAAGGTGGGCAGTAGAATTTTCCTGTCATTTTACAGCATTTTATTTATTGAGATTAAATGAGTTTTTGAGTCTAGTTATCTGCATAGCTACAGAAAAAAAAATCCCTAGAGGTTTAACAAATGGACAATCTGAAGCATATAGTCAAAAGCTTTTATTCTTGGGTGAGAGAGGTTCTTTCAGAAAGCTTTAGCTTAACTCTTCTATCAATTATTCTTGTTAATGCATTCCACAAATACTTTAATATTACTCATTATAGTATTTCAGAACATATATCCTGTTGTTACCTTTCAACGGCAATACTATTCACCTTTAGCTGTAGTAATAAGAAATGCACAGGAGGGAAAATCTATACGTTTTAGTTTTTAAATCAGCTATCATTACCATTCTTTTTTATTTTCATACATATTTTGCTATTTCAGCACAGACATTATAGGGATTTTCTATTGCACAGAACGTAGTGTTTTCCCTTGAAAAGCAATTAAAGAGGAAAATATACAGGAGACAAGGAGACCTGAAGAAATTAATTTTTTACTTTATAAATCTAGTGTGTTGGACAGCACTAAGCAGCAAATTACCTGGATGGTATAAATCTGAGGTTATATTGGGCTGAGATTATTATCCTATACAATCACAAATCTGAAAATCTGAAGCATCTTCACCAATCAAATACAATCAACAGGTTACAAGAAAAGTAATCAGCACCCTGCTGTGTAATCCAGTGTTTTTTTGATTCAAAGCACAGGAGCAGGGCCTGGGATAGAAAACGGTGCCTCATCTGCTCTGATTCTAGAAGAACCGAAGACCAGGAGTGAGGTGAGCACCTGACTTGCAACACTAGAAGATTATGATGTGCAACATTAAATAAGAAGGCTAGATGTTTTGTTGTTGCTTGGAAGTTGGTTCCCTGCTCTTGTAGCCCAGTAAACATGATTTTGCCATTACTAGTGAAAAGTTACAGGCTTCATAATAACTTAACAATGCAGGACTTGTCTTGGGACTTGCCTAAGCATGTTGTGGCCTGAGCTGGTTTTTTTCTTGTTTTAGTTCTGACAGAAATCTGGAATGGGCTATTGCCAGAATTTGTTTCAGCATTAGTTATGGATTGATGTAACATCTGTTGCTATGTAATAGCAATATATAATGCATAGCTATTCAGTGTGGTGTTAACTACCTATGACCCTTAAGTAAAAATGTGGTGAAGAAGAGTACAGGCCCATGATGATAGCAGAGGCCCCAGACCGTAAACCACAAATCAGAAAAGTTAATTACTCATCTTAAAGGAATGCAACCTTGTGAGTCAGGCAAAACCAATTTTAGTGATAACAGAGAGAAAGAAAAATGAGTATAATGTGGAATTTGGAACCAACGAAGAGAGCGCATGTGAGTAGAGTGAAAATGTACAGAAACAACACCTAAGCAAACTTAACATCAAAGAGGAAGAAATTCCCACCACCAACCTCATACGCCTCTTGACAAAAGACACAGGCTGCTGACAACACAGGGTAAGAGGTCCCCTAGGCCATATATGCATGCCCTTCTTGAAGAAGACCACTGCCACCGGCCTTCAAACCCAGAGGGTCACTGGGAGGGTGAGCATAACACTAAAGAAACAATGTAGATTTATGTATAACAATTTTAATGACACATTTCTGTATCAATTTGATAATTTGGATTAGGAGAGTTACTAACTTTGTAATTGGATGAATAATAATAATGATGATAACAATAACAGTAACAGTTTGTTGTGGTGTGGTTAGATTTTAGGTTTATAATAAGACTAAAAATAAATTCCTAGCTCTTTGCTGAGACTACGTTCACTTTTTGCCCATAAAGTGATTTTGAGTATAGCGTTATGTGATGCTCCCTCCACACAAACTTATAAATCATGTAAAAACCTGGATATGGCTCTGCAAGATTTTGAGTCAGATCAATCCTGAGTCTTCCTAACTGGCTCTGCTTAGGACCACTCCTCTACGTAGCATTCTTAAAGATAAATGTGGTCTAAAAACAGCTTTCTCTAAGCAGTGTGGACACACACCAGTCAGTGCAACAGCTTTAGGGTCAGG
This sequence comes from Struthio camelus, assembly GCF_040807025.1. NCBI lineage: Eukaryota > Metazoa > Chordata > Aves > Struthioniformes > Struthionidae > Struthio > Struthio camelus. Next base: position 145,664,716 of record NC_090942.1, on the reverse strand, counting down.
GTTAGACCTACATATCCTTTGTTTAACAGCATAGAGACAATGAATAAAAATTTGCTAGCTCCAATGTCTCCCTTCAAAGATGTGTAGGCATCTTTGCATTACTTGCAAAGTACTTAGGGGTACTTGTGTACCCCTAAGAATTACATTATATTCTCTGTTCAGATTATCCAAATGTCTTTGTCCCAGATAATGAAAGACTGACCATACAAAGGACCTCATAGTCGCGGAATCTGGTTTTGGCTACATCAAACAATTATATGTGAATATTATTACTGCTGCAATAAATGTTGCCATTCCATATAACATTTGCAGGATATTTTCAGTGAGATTTGTACTTCAAAGGCTCAAAATTATGTCTTCTTGAAACTTTATTTTAAAATGCTTTTTTAGTGTGGAATCTATGTCTTTTTTTTTTCTTCTTAAAGAAACCATCAATTTCACTGTTATTGTTTTATTCTTCTTAGATCAATGAACAAAATGATAAGAACAGCTTTAAAGTCAGATACCAGAGAATAATCCTGGCAGATACTTATATAATGCCTGGTTGCGAAACAAATGCCAAAGTAATTATTATAACAGTAGAAATAAGGATAGAGAACATACGGCCGCATACCCTGGCACAAGACAATATTCAAGCATCCTTAGCCCAAACAAAATCGTAACTAAAGATCAAGAAGCAATAAAAGATAGAAAATGCAATAACGAAATGCAATACCAAAATTACTCAGATTTTGAAATAAAAGGCTCTGAAATTCAACTCTAACACTTTTTGTATAATAAGATTTTTTCTCTATTTTTTTAGAAAAAGTGAACTAAACAATAGATTAATTGCAATATTAATTAATTGATGAAGTTCCTAGGTACTAAGGTGGTGAGAAAGTTGCCTACCAAAAATGGAAAAAATCTATTTTCAGAAATACTAGGTAAATATGAGAACCAGTGAAACATTATGAACTGTGATAGAATGAGGCAAAGATATCACGTAAATAATAGCATGTGATTGTTATCATAGACTATTTCATAACTGAAGGCAGACATAGCAGATTAAATGGCTATAGTGTGGTGTAATACAGGAACATCTACAGTACCTAATGGCTGTGTTCCTAAGGATGTGTGCACCAAAAGAAGGACGATGAAGTTCACAAAGCCAAGCAATAGCAAATTTCATTAGAAGTTAGTTTTAACTAGATTTTCATTGTTTTTCCTCTCCTCTGAGGAGTGCTGTGCCATTTTCAGTTAGCATTTTACTATGCTAAATATTTTGATTGTGTGATTGAATTAAATTAACTAGCTGATTTTTTTTTAATTTAGGTTCGTCTTTTACTTGTTTTTGGATTCAGTTAAGACTTTTATAGAAGAAACCCTGACTGTAATTTAGAGCTAAATTTGTCTCTTCTCCTAAAAGCACGTTTTTACCCATATTTAACCCATAACGTAGCTCTTAGTGAGGTCAAACATTATTCTAATGAGTTCTTCGTTATGGTCTACAATTGTGGTTAGCAAAGCAGTTGCCTCCCACACCTAGTCAAGTGGAAAACTAAATTAAAATTGAATAGCTCACAATTATGGGATTCACATTCTTTTAGCACAGTTCCTATAACCAATTTAGAGACTTTATTTTTTTTCCACCATTAATCAGTGATCCTTTGTTCAGCTATTTTAGAAACAATAAACTTAAGGCAACATCCGTAACTCTACTTACATTACTGATGCATTAAAACAGACATCCTAGTGAATTACTATTCATTATGACAGTTTTAATATTCAGTTTCAGAAATCATATGCAACAATTGCATTACTGCATTTTTCAGATGTAGGAGATAGACAGGGAGCTCAGGATTAATAAGGAGAACGTAAAGAAGCATTTGGCTTGGGCAGCGCAGCACATCAAATAGCAGGGGCTGTGGGGTCATGGTGTCTCTTGACCATGTTGGGTCTGCGCTCCCCTCTTAGGAGAATACTTCTATGCCGTAGAGCATTCTTTTTTCTTGTTTTAGCAGCATGCTTTTTCTGCCAGACAGGGAGCCTTAAAAATCCAATTTTTCTGAGTCTGTTCTTAAAGAGGACCATTATTTAAGAGAATTCACATAGCAGGAAAGTCCCTGCAGGACATGAAGGACGTGAAAGTTCTTTAAGAATATAGTATAAGTTTTCATCCTGAGACACCATGTTAGGATGGTGCAGCATATTTTCTGCCATTTTGCCACTCCTGTATTTGTTACCTATCTTTAAAAATTAAGTTTGCTTTATCCAATTAACTTCACTATTTTGATTAGCCTCGGACAAAGATCTAGGTTCTAGTAGGTACCACTATGTGAGACAGCATTTTAAAAATAAGCAAGCAAGCAGACAAAAAAATGCGCAAGCTAGTTTACGGTGTATCTTGCTTTGATAAGGATAAATACAAACATGACTGTTGATGCTTTGCGGGTTTTGCATTCTGAGAATGCTAGTGACTGTAAAATCACTTTTAACTGCACTAGCAAACTCTGGAGACGACCAAATAATAACATGCTTCTACAATGAAATTAAAAATCAAGTACTTTATTTAAAGGGTAATCTCTGCTGAAGGACTTACTTAGAAATTTAAGTGTCAAGGTTTCAAAAAATAAAAAGTATATTGGAGTTGCCTTTTGTTCAACCGATCATTGCCTGAACAAAATAATATAAGACAAATGCTACTTCATAGACGACATCATAAAACGACGACGGATAGCTCTGCAAGGTGCCAACGTTCTTATATTTTATTGAAGACAATAGAAATTGAAAATGCTTCAGAGCTCTAAAAAAATGAGTCTTTATCAATTCATTCACTTTTTTCTTCTCTCTTTTTCAAAAGATAATGATGAATAAAAAGCAATAAGATCGAGTGGATTATATAAAATAGAAAAAAATAGAAAAATAGATAAGTACGTTTATTCTTTTGGAATAATACCAACAAGAATTTTGGAGTGTTTCTTGTTTAAGAAGCTTATTTATGTGAACATTTTCTAATTATTCTCAAGCAAGTAACATCTTTTTGTAGTTATAATTTTGTCTGATTGCGATTATATGTTATTAAGGAATCGTTCCTAGCTTTTACTGAGTTTGTAACTACGCTTTTTTCAGCATATTTATCATTTTACTTTGTCTACTCCTAGAAGGAGAGAGAAAGGAGATGGAGTTAATGAAAACGAGGAAAAAGCAACAAAATATGTTTTGTTTTGATGATGGGACAGTGCTTTCAGCAGGTTAAAAATGTAATTGCATACTTGACTCTTGTAATTATAATTGTTACATTATAGAAAATATCCTATCAATCTTTTCTTTTTCTTCCAGCAACTATTTGGTGGACTTTCTGCACAAGCCCTAAAGGAAAAAAAAAAAAGATCAAAAGCTTCCTATGCCTGATGGGCTCACTGGAGTAATAGGGCTGAAGCTTCCTGATTTCTGTAGGTGGAGTTACCTTTCACAGCCATGATATCTAGCTGCCTAAATGGTTCAATAGTCTTAGCAAGGGCAGTATTTAGTAGATCAGATCCAAACTACTAATTTGTATCTGTTGTAAACTGCTATATTTATTTATTTATCTAAAATATTGATGTGAGGGAAAAAAAAAGAAAATGTCAGAATTTGTTCCAGACATTCCTTTGTAATCCCTTAATTGATTTTTCTATTCTATTTTTTAAATGTAAATATATTTTACTGTTTTAAGAAGCCTTCTATGCAAAATACCAGTTCAAATTAAAATGATTAACTCCTACAGCACTAAACTTCCATTTAAACAATCCACATGCAGAAGATCATTTGCAGCATAAGAAAGCTTAAGATCTGAATTATTTGGAGTATGACGTCAGTTTGCTGCAGCTCAGTGGTGTATTGATTGCACTTTATTAAACTGTTTCTCAGCACGAAGTCTACCTTACTTCTAAAGCATGCTAGTACTGATAAGAAAAACTTTACTTCTAATAGTTTTGTATCATGCACACACATGTTTTCTGATATGCCTTTGTGGCGTAATTCATTGAGCAGAATGAGGGTTGAAGTGGAACACCAGAAATAGTGGTATGGAAGTTGAACCCGAAGCATCTCGACTCAGTTAGCCTACACTAGCTTGTTTCAACCACTGATTCTATCTAAAATCTTACATTTAATTTAGCTAAAGTTGCAGTATAGAGCCCCTTAGACCTCGATGAAAGCATTGGCTTCAGCTAGTAGATATTTCAAACTGTAGGATGTCGAAGTGCTACCAAAAATAAGACTTATTAATTCTCCTTATTATGAATTATTACTTTTTTTAGGGTTTATTTATTATCTAGAACAATTTGGAATAGTTTCCCAGTGATATTCTCTATTTAAAAAATGAGTGGATCAGAAAATTAAAATGTAAGATAAAAGTTACTAAGTTTCCCGGAAAATGAGAAAATATTTTTATTATGAAAAAAAAAAAACAAATTTCTGATATGTTTTCAGTAAGATCTATTCAATATACTAACTACAGGTTGTTTTATGTAATGCTATAAATTATATGCTACCTTTTTTCTCTAGGTTCACTAGACAGATGTGACTCACCCATAACTAATAGAAGAGAAGACAAAGTAAAAGAACTTTTGACATTCTTAGGGTTATGCATAAGAAAAAATAATGATGAAGAAATTTTAGAAAACATAAAATATTAAGCTTTGTAATACATTTGAGTCAAGTACCCTTTGTCCCTGAAAATGTTAAACTCCTTGGTTCAAGCAACTCATTTTGTAACACATGATATTAATAGATGTTTTGTTTTAATGAAGAATTACTATTTTTATTATGACTTTCTTGGTGAGTAAGTGAGAAAGAATACTCAGTTTATTTGTAAAGGCTTTTGTCTGATTTTTATCTGAATTTTCTTTTTCTGAGCCAGAGATCTAGCCAAGGTAGAGCTAATAAAGCTAATTCCTTTTTGTGTTAATCAGGTCGTGGCTCTATTTTATATGAAATAGGCCGAGTACATAATTATAGCTTCTTGTCTGGAATACTCCATTAAGAACTCCATTAAGGGGTGGGTGGGAAGGTGTGGTTTGATCCAAAGAGTAAAAAGTATGCTTGCCTGACCTATTTATGTCTATGTGAAAGAGGACTTAGAAGAATCTGGAGGATATTTGTGATTTTTAGAAACTTGGAAACTGCCATCCTCTTTGCTCATACCTCAAAAGAGGAGGGGAAAGGAAAAACAACAAAAATAAAAAATATATTACCCAGAATAGAAAAGGAAAAATCAGAATGATGATTTTAGAGAAATCAGTAAACAGATGCTAGTCAATACCTCTTAGAGCTGAGCTCATGCACTTCAGCATGGTGAAAGTAGAGATATCTGGTGAAAAGTATTTAGTTTTCAGTACTGTTAAATCACTAATTTCACAGAGAAAGAAGAGAGAGGATCACATATAATGATAATTAATCACATATAATTTTGATGCCAAGAGTTTCTTCTATAACCAAAAAAAAAAAGAAAAAAGTTTATAAATACTGGTAGAGATAACAGATACATTCAAAGCTAAGACAGAGCCAAGCACCTTGAGTGTTCCTGCTCTGAACACATCCTGTGAACCTGGTCTTTTTTTGCAACTCTTATGAGCAGTGCTGGTGAGCAGATTTAGGCAAGATAGTATTATATTTTTTCCTCCTGCTGCTCTAGACCTTTACAGTCTGATGCTTGATGCCAGAAGTCTGAGAAGGAGATTGGCAATCAGTGCTCCCTGCTGTGCTAATAACCAGTGTTCCACAGAAAATCCATCTCCTCCTTTTATTAGTCTTCGATATGTAAGGAAAAATTATGTCACCGGTAACAGTCCTGAGAAATTTTTTTCTCCAATAAGGCATTTAAAAACTCTGGATAGAGGCAAAGACTTCTCCTAACCTTAACACCAGAATAGCTCTATCTTCATAAACTGGCACTCCTGTTACATATAGATAACAGCAAGCTGCTGCAGACAAATATCAATCTGTTTTACTCAATTTTCTCAGGAAAAGAAACTAGACCTTAGCTTTTGATAACCTAAGCCCCACTCAACTAGTTCAAAAGGGGATTGGCCGTTCCCCACTGCTTGCTTCCCTAACATAGTTGAACTGATCAGCAGTTCAAGGGCAGTGCTGAAAAAGTCTTTCAGTATCTTTACTGAGATAAACACGGATGTGATATAAACAAGGATATTCTCAAGAAACTCTTCAATTTTTATAGACAGAAGATGGGTAGGAAGGTGTAGAGAAAGTAAGGACTGTATACTCTAACTCAAATGATCCTTAAAGTCCAGCGTGCCTGTGTCATACTCATTTTCTGTATTTCATGGCTTATCCCTTGAGTGAATGGGACAAAATAACAAATAAATGGGAAAATAACCTTGAATAGCTATGAAATCACTGCTGTATCTTGCCCAAGACTGGTACCAGCACTATATATTTTAATGACAACATCCACAGATTAACATGAGCTTTAAAAAAAAAAGGATACAGAAATTCAGATTTCTCATTTAAATAGAATAAACATCTTGTAAAAATCTTTACAGGCTTTTGCTTGCTCCTTAGTTAAGCTCACCTTGGCTGACAAGCAAGGAATGACTACCAAATACTTACATGTACAATTAAGCAATACTAATACTTTAGTATACCACAGAAGAAACACTTCTCAGCAGGAATGAAAGCAGTAACAGGATCTCAGCCTGTAAGATTGTATATCCTGCTGCACAAATAGAAGGGAAAGTGAAATTAGTCTTTTGATTGTTCCAAACTAACCTCTACAGTCCAGAGATATAACTGACCTTTGAAAGATGGTGTCTGCTTCAATGGATTTTCCAGAGCCTAGCACTTTGGGTACATCCCCAAAGTGAGGTCTCCAAAAAGAGCTGGTACCTGACTTTAGTTCAATCTCAGTTTTGAAAGTATTTTGTTCTCCTCTGTTAATACAAAATGTTAATAATACCTCTGTTAATGCAACTCTTAATCATCTTGGGTAACCCTGAAGATTTCAAGTATACAATATATTGCTCAGTTAAATTCCTTAAATTCCCTTTTATCTAGGAAATGAAACTATTGGGTAGCAGGATGTTAGATAAAGACACTTATTCTGCTAGATATCCACTCCTCAAACAGAAGTTTTGATCCAATATTCAAAAAGACAGAAGGTCTTGTATCTCAGGAACAAAAAAAGTCACTTGCTGATTCTCAATCTTCCCTTAATCCTTTAAATTCCCGAGGAAAGCAAAACCATGCACGCATACCATTGTTCATAGCAAACCAGTCACAACTATCAGAAACAAAGAAATAAAGAAACAAACAACAAAAAATGGCAGAAGAACAAAGAAGACACTGAAGTGCTTCAGTGGTGTGTAGAGATCAGGTTGTAACGTCTGTTCCCACAGATCACTGAGAACAATGTCAGGACTGGGACTGTGATCAGCTGTTACCAAACTGCAGCATATCAGCAGACAGGGGGGACAATCTGGTTTGGGACTAGGCACAGGCACATAATCAGTATCTGAAATTTATCAGAAACACAATATGGTGGTTATGCTAACTTAACACTTAATGACTTGACCTCAGGTTATTGTGATAGCGAAGACAATATCTAACAGAAAATCTGGTAGAACAAAACACTTTTTTAAAAAATATTTGAACAAAGTAGTCATCACCCTGCTTCTTACAACAGCATTTATGACCCATAGTAGGATTCTGAATTCACCTTTTGGGTGCTAGCAGTGAATTTACACTTTTGGTGAACCATGGTGACAGTAAAAGTTCTATTTGACCTTCAGTATACTGAGACTTTTAAAAATCTGTAAGTCTTGATATACTGCACAACCTTGTCAAAAGAGCTGGATATATATTGTACTTTATAAGATGAGTAACCCAGAAGCAGATTCTCATGCAGTAATGAGAACCACATTCCTTGAACCACAGGAATTTTTTTCTGTTTCAAAGAGCTAGAGAGGTGAAAATTAGGTTTATTGCTTAATCATATCAGAATTTTTCATTAGAGTTCTTTTAAATTCTGCTATTTTTATTAATTTTCCTAGGTTATACTGTAGTTCTGTAGCCCTTCTATATATATACTAGTGTAGAAGCCATGTTTTACCTTTCCTCTTCTCTAGCATTTAGAAAGCTGACAAAGATCTGTACACGAGTTCAATTAAAAGTACTCTGGCATGAAAAGTGGTGCATTTTCACAGAGACTTGGTGAACTCAGTAAGGGTGAAAGCTCAGTGTTTTCAATCTTGTAGAGTGATTTTAGATAATCTTCTTTGCTTGTTTTCTGAAAGTACAACTGAGAATAAAAGTACCAAACAATCAGAGGAACAGTTAGTTCTTTTGTAAAATACCTTGCAACCGTGAGAATTGGTAATAGAATTTCTTTCCCTCTCCCCCCCCTCCCCAACTCAGTTCTTACGCAGGAGAGAAAACAAAGCTAGGGAAATGCCATCCTGAAATACCATGATCCACTATCTGTAAGTTACTAATATGCGTAGCTTCTTTTTAGCAGTACAAGAGTTTCAAGAAAACCACTCCTTTGTGCAGATTATATTTAAGGGTTGATCAAGGAGAGGAAAGAATAGAAAAAAAATAAAGGTTTTTTCACTGAGTCTGTTTTTAATAGAAATCACTGTGAGGGGAGGAAGGTGAGTTAAAAAAAAAGGATGTCAAAAAGGTTAGACAAATTGAGATGTTTACTTGCATGATCCATCCTTTTGTACACTAATCTTTAGATTGAATATGTATTCAAATTTTTTCTTGATGATGAAAAAAAACAAAAGAAGAAAGAGAGATAATTTTAGGAAATTAGCTCAAAAAAGGAAATACCCCGGTTCATCTAGGGACATAGTTTCCTGCTGTTGAATGAATGCAACTTGTTTCTGGGCCTCAGTATGTTAACTCAGTGGGAGACAACAACAATAACAACAAATCAAAGTTTCTAATTTGCTTTGGGATGTTAAAATTTAAAAGTTGCTTTTCATAACATGCACATGGCCTGATAAGATTGATCCAATGTTTTGCTTTATAATTGAATTTTGCTTGATATATTCAGTGGTTCAATTCACTGATCTTTATGTAGAGCACTACCTTTTTAAGATGTGAATTTTATGTAATTATATGTAAGCAGCAATTTAATTTACTTCACTTCTTTTATAGCTTTAAATCTAAGAGGCTGTAAAGAAAATAAGCTTTGCTCTTTATATAAAAGCCCAGATTTATAAATAATTAATTATATTTTTTCTAGTTATAGCAGACCAAATTATCAATGAAGCAGAGCAGGTACTGGAACTCTATATTATCAGCAGTATTTTAGGCAGCTCAATAGAAACCTGTCAGAAAAACAATGATATTAATGCATCCCTATGTGCAGCACATCACTCATTTCTTTCAGTACCACATTCACAGCCTGAGTGGGATGCAACACACGGCTAGATGGAAACCTATTGTCGTAAAAGGAGACGCTCACTATGTAATACTTTAAATTTCCAGGCTACACCACTACAAGTGGAAAAGGTAATATTTTAAATTTCCGCAGTGGAGAATTAAAAATTAAAGCATTCATACTCCTTGTCCTTTCTTCATTAAAACCTTCTTCATTCACAGACTTCTATTCTTCTTGGCCCATCAACTTTCACCAGCTTTATTTCCAGTTCAGCCTTTGAATTCCAGAGGGAGAGTAACTCAGGAACAACCAGAGCTGGACAAACAGAACATGGACACATTTTGGGGATGAGTCTGCATGTAATAGCACTATACATACAATAACATGCCCAGTTTCTTCAAAATTCGCCCCACTCCCCAGTAAGCACAGAAGCTGTCTGTGAGCAGATCTTTTGTAGCATCTTCTCTGCTTATGGAATCCAAGAAGAAAATAGAATTACATTTTTTATCATAGAAGGTGAAAATGTAAGATAACAACTTTGCCTGTATACTTGCAATTCAATAGTTTGTCATACAAATTGTCTATCATTTCCAAAACAATGCCAGCCATTCCCTTCCTTAGTTTAGAGATAAAAATTCTAAAGGACAACAATACTGAAGGAATTACAAGTGTTGTTTAATATTCGTATTCAGTTCATCACTGGCTGAATCTTATCCTATATTCTACAGTTGCAGAAGGGTCCAGATGTTCAGATCTATTATCCTCTTATTAAAACAATTACCAGGAAATTATAAACTCCTGGTTAAAGATTTTTTCTCTTTGACTAGTGGTATTAAAATGTTACCATTTTTTCCTTTTATTTGACATGAGAGGGAGAGCTAGCTGACTTTACCTGTCAAGAAAAGAAAAACGCTATTAAAAACAAGCTCTTGCTGACTTCCCTTAGAGAGTAACCCAGCTTCATTTTTATTGTTATCTCCTGAAGGTCTTCAGCAATTTTTCCCACAGGCTTTTCAGGAAAGGAGCAAAATGTAGTCTTGATTCTTTTTGTCAATTTATGACTTCACTTGTTATTCGATTTCTTTTTTAACCTTTTGTATTATGGCTTTTGTTTCAGCTCACAACAATAGAAGGGGAGAAGAAAAGGTAAGAGGTCGGATTGCAAATCTTGTGAGTATTGTGAGGCTTCAATTCAATGCACAAGGGTGTCCTTAAAAGTATATCTGGGTTGTTTCATGTTTTTCTGTCTGTAGTATCCTGTAAAAGTCAGTAGGAAAGTAGTGATTTTTCACTCACAGCTTTCAGGTGGGAATAAAAGCACAAGATAAAATTGCAAATGTTAATTCAGCCGACATTAAAAAAAAAAAAAATTAAATGAGAATTACAGATTGAAACCAGAAGTTTTCACTACATGCATACAGCAAAATATGTTTTAAATGGTAACATGACGTGTCAAGACAGAAATGTAATTTTAGAAAGATGCAAATTTTCTTTGCTAGGACTTTGATAGTAACATTACTGGTTCTCCATACGGCTATCCATTCAATAAATCATATACTTATGTAAAAATATGCCTTTTTATGGGGAAGTAATACTACTCTCATGCTTTAATTTGATTAATTTTTTTGTTGTTATGATGGGCAGAAAGGGTAAAATAACATTCTGATGAAAATGCTGCCAAGATATTGTTCCCAGATGGAATAAAAGGCCTATAATACAAATCGTCCCATCACTCTGCTACTGAATGATTATTTATTATCATTAATTCCTCCTGTCAATGCTTCAGCAACCTGCTCACCTGAGTCCACTCTGGGGGGGGGGGGGGGGGGGGGGGGGAGGGGCAGTACCTGAAAGAAGTTGAAGTAATATTGCTTATTTATTAGGTCTTATCCTGAAACTGTGAGGTAACAATACCATACAGACTGAAACTCTACTTTTTACACTATGTGAATTCTTTCAGAAAGACTTTGCAGAGTGAAACTCCTTATTTTCATACACTGCAAATTATAGGCACTTGCCATGCCATTGTGAGCAAATGAAAATGCATAAAACTACTCCTTTATGAGTCAATAAAAAATACCTAAAATATACTGATTTTTGTTTAGTATTATCTTAAACTTCATGCCAGCATGGTAGGAAGCAGAATAGAGACTCTGAATTCTACAGGTGAGTTAATTAGAAGTTGTTATGCAGTAGGCTGGAACAGATGTTTTTGATGCAATCCGCTCCAGTAGGTACACGTGTGAAAAGAGTTGTAGATTTTAGAAGGATATATTCATTTTCTGTAGCTACATGAGATATGTGCTGTGCTCTACTTCTGCCTAGTGCTGTGATCTTCATTAATTTGCATTCTTGACTGCATTCTGTGCTAAAAATAACAAGTCCCAGGACAGATAAAGCTTGTAGAGAGACTTGACAATTGGTTAGATCTAATTATTATATTAAAATGTTAAAATTCACCTCATTACCCAATATACTTGCCTCAATTATTTATCCCATTAACCTGAGGCTAAAGATGCTGCATATGATACCAGTTTCTCTAGAGGTTAATCTCAATGGATCTTTGTCAAGGTTAAAGGCTTGTTGCAGGACAGACTGCAGTAATGCAACTTTTAGTAACAACTTGTCACATTTTCTGTATTATGGAATTTAAACCTCAGAATACACTATTAAAAATAAATGTGTATTTTAATATAATTTTAAGTATTTTTAAATGCTCAGTGGTACGGAGTTATCATATAGGAAAATTTAGTCAGTGGAGCAGGAAGGTTAGCAAATATGTTCTGTGGATTTGTTGCACAGTGGTAATTCTACCCTATTAGGCCCCTCTCTCACCAACTTTTGTTTTAGGGTGAGGATCACACAAAAATCGGAGGAGAAAGGAACTAACTTCTCAGGTTTTAACCTGCCCCATCCTTAAATGATCCCTGGGAGAGCACTTCTTTTTTGCCCACAAAATATAAGGAGTATAAGGAGATTAATTTCCTAATTTGGCTGGCCAAGTTAGATACCTGAAATTTGTTGGAATAAATGCTACTCAGGCTTTCAAGAAATCATTCCAACACCACTAGTTTCCTATAGCCATTTATATTCAGAAATAAGCAGCCTAAACGTCCCTGCATCATTCAATGCCTCATTCATGAATAGGGACATCTCCTTCTCTGGCATCTCCTTTGTTGCATGTACCAGGAGGAGAAGAGTTACTGTTGTCCCACGGTCAGGCCATCCCTCAACAAACCTTTCTCCCTGAGATAAGGATATCAGCTGCTGCCTCCCTTCAACACCTCCCGGAGCCCAGGCAGCCTTTTCCAAATGACACTGCTAATGCAGCAGCTGAATCACATACTAAAAATGACAGGATGACCTCACCTAAAAGAAATAAAATGTTTTTTGTTTTTTTTTTTTTCTATATCTAAGACTCTATACATTCAAAAATTCTGAGTTTGGTTAGAAGGAGTGGGTATTTGCTGACACCATTAGACCAGGAGTGGGCATCAATATGGTGACACCAAGATGCTTGATAGGTCTGCCCAGGTGTTCCTTAATGTGCAGGAGAAGCATCCCCTGCGCAAGCTTTGTCCTCCAGACCACAGATGCTGGTTTGACTCTTGTAGTGTGGTCAGAACAACAGGTTTGGTTGGCTGTCCCCACGCAGGCAGTCTACTCAGTGGGTACCCCCAGATAACCTCAGTCACATGTTTTATATACCTGACTCTTCTTCCACCACAGTACATGTCTCCTCCCAGATAACCAATCCCCCTCATGACTTTTTCCCCATTGATCTCATTTTTTTGTACATCCATATCCAAATTTTGTATTTTTGGTACTATTACCCAGATCATCTCAGACTTATATGTGTCTTTTACTGATAGGGTTACCCGGGCTCTGCTGGCCTTGCAAGGCTCTGCTCCTCAAAAGATCCCTAATCTTCCCATGCAGTTATCTTTGAAGTTTGACCATTTTTTACCTTTATGTACCTGTGCAACCCATCCCTAATGGCGCTATCTGTAATTTTGGTCAGCTTCTCATATCTTTATCTACCACTTCCAATGATTTGCCATGTTCTCTCCAGTATTTTTCCATGTCCTGTTTAGTGAGCCTTAACCTCAGACCAGGGTCTTGTTGGTGGTCTAGTCATTTATCTGCAGCCCTAGCAAGGTCTAAATTAAAATTCCATTGAATGGAAGGAGAAGCGTGTGGATCAGCTTTTGTGTTCAAAAGTCACTTTAATGTCTAGAAAGCAATATAAAAGTAATAAATACCTTTAATTAATTGATTTGAGATAGGAGGAAAGAGAAACATTGGCAATCCTTTCTATACACAATTGGAATCCCAGTTGTAATTTCCTTTCAAAATAGCAGAGAAGAAGTAGAAACTGAAGAAGAAGAGAAGAAAGAAGAAGAGAAAGAAGGAAAAAGAAAAAAGAAAAAAGGAGAATGGAGAAAGAAGGAAAGAAGAAAGAAGATAAATACTGTGAAAACTTAGAAAAAAGAGACAGGAATGAGAATGTTTCTGCTCAGGAGCTAGGAAAGAAATTTTCTAGTTTACCTCTAGATGCATAATAAGTTAAGTTAGTACACTTTTCTGCCCACTTGCTGCATCTACAAGCAACAAATTGAGTGTTTTACGGATAGCTATACAGTTAATAATTTCTTCCATGCCTCTCTTGTCTTGCTAAATAATTCAAGTCTATTTATGTAAAAAGGCATTTCTTGTAGTGAAGGATAGAAATTGTTGCAATAAGTGGTGGCCTGATTTCATTATCCTCTGTTAATTTATTTATAACAGAGACAAAAAAGATGTCTGTTAGGTAATATGATTAAAGGCTCATCCCCGCACACAGGGGCAGGGAGGTGGCAGGCAGGAGGGGGAGCCCCCGTCCCCCCTCGGGAGCCAGCAGAACTCCTGCCCCAGACCCCCCTGGGGCGTCCCAGGAGCCACCAGCCCTGGGGTCGGGGGACACCCACCGCCGTGCGCTGCAGGAGAAACCCCGGGCGCCACATGGATGGGGATCGCCCCTGGGATGGAGACACACACACACACACACACACACACACACACACATGCATCTGTGGTGCTGGGGGGACCTGGAGGTCCAGGCTAGCAACGGGGGAAACCGAGGGGTTGTGAGTTGGCTACTGGTAAGGCTGTAGGTCTGGACGAGCTCCTGGTGAGACCTGTTTGTGTGTGCATGTCTGTGCAAGAGGCAGTAGAAAGACCCGTCTTCTCTTCAAAATCCTGCGCATCTGATGCTTATGCATTATAAATAAATACAAAAGTCCTCTCAGCTGAACCTTCTAACAAATATCGTGAAAAATGGAGAAAAAGAGAGTCCTACCATTTTGTATGCCACAGGGAAAAAGGCCATGTGAAATCCTGGCCTCACTGAAGTCAAAGGAAAAGCTGAATAGGACCGGGACTCTGCTGCAACTTCTGAATTGCAAAAGTGGAATTTTACATCACTTTGTTAAAGGTAATTATTTACCCTTCAATAGTTCTGCAGTTTGCTGAACATTAATAATTTCTAGGATGTTTCCATACCTTTTTTATTTTCAATTGGAAATTAATTTTAATCTGTTTGAGACACCACTGATTTGTGTTTGTGTGTTTCAGAATCTCTGAATCTGATTTTTTGCCAGTTTATTGCCATTTCGATCTGCTAGTTGGGGTAGGCCCCCAGGATTTATGGTTTCAATCCAGTCTGCATGGCAGATGACTAATTCTGTATCCCAGGATGTCCCACAGAAGCTCAAAAAATCTGACCTCATAGTAATTTTCTTCAGGTTTACAAAGTCCTATGAAAATAGTTTTTAAATATTTTAGTTTCATAATGTTTTCAACCTACAGTGAATTTTAAAGAATAGCAGTTTCAAAGATACTATTGAGTTTTTCTTGATGGGCAACATTTGAGTATTTTATGGTCCTCATCTGAGAGGACCATAAAATATCATGTAACTTTACTTCCGTTTATTAAATATAGAGAAAATAGGGTTTTGTACAGATTATATTAGAAGAAGATTTTTAAAAATGAAATTAATAACAACAAAAAAATAAAATTGAGTATACTAAAGGAGTGGAAGACTGTTTTTCTTCCTCCTGGAAATAACCATTATGCTTAGATCTTCCAAAATAATGAGCTTTCTAAAGATTTAAGGATGTTTTAACTGATAAAGAATTAGCTGTATGCAAAAAGCACATATAGAACATTGCGCTTGCATTATAATAATCATAATAAGATGTTACATGCTGCCTTTTTTGTTAATATTCTAACAGCTTAAAGCTATCAAACACAGATTTTGAATGCCTTTGTGAATTACAATTCACAATCAAAGAATTATAAATGAATAATGCCTTAAGAATTCCTTTAATAACGCTAGTGTTCTATGTAGGACTTAATGCTGAACTTTTTTAAGACCTTAAAATTACATTTGCTTGCCCAATATGGTTTTAATTGTTGAATAATGGAATCTATTGATCTTGATCTTGTATTTTCCAATCAAGTGAAGTGATTGTTAATTAATCAAACGAAGGCTATGGACTACTCCATTTTGAATTCAGAAGGTAATTTTTTTTGCCTTTAAGATGAAATATGAGATGATTTCTAATATTTACTTAAAGGCAATCAGAGCCTTACCCAACAGCTGATGAAGTCAAATGACTGGATCAGTTGATTTCAGCAGGTTTTCAATCAGGCCTCCAAAGAGCTAGAAATAACTAAAAGTGTCTGACTGAAATATGAGATAGGCTTTCCTGAAAGATTTATTTTGGAGCCTGAGCAGGAATTGAAAAACTTACAATATTTAAATAGGGCCTTTTTCCATGAAAAGTTAATTTGGGCTTGAATTCAAAGACATTGCAAACTGTCTGAATGAAAGAAGCAATTGTTAATGTTAAATCTAAGTAACAGACTTAAGTATCTGCAAGATAAATGTTGAAAATTATAGGGTGAGATTCAGCTGTGCATTCAGACGCCTAACCATAAAGTTGTCTACATATGAGGTAGTGACCTTATTATAGTGAGCGGGAAAATTTTCACTGATATCAGTAGAGTGGAAGTCACCTTCCAAAACATAAGTATCTTGGGTTAATCAGATGTCTGGCCTCTTCTGCTCCTTCAGAAGACATGGGTTTCCTGTAGGTCATATATTACACATTCCAATGCTCACTTCTGGTGCCTCTGAAACTCTACTGCAACGTGTTTCCTGTATTTATGCAACAGCATCACACCCTGCGTAAGGCTTAGAGATCTAGCCAGATAACCCAGCATAAGTGTCTGCTTCAGGGCCGGCTGAACAGTTCTCTGGATTCCATAGACTGTTTTGACTAAATCCTCAGATGACAGCTACATGGGAGCTTAGACAAGTTTTTACAAACTATCTCACATCCCGAAAGAAAAGTTAATCAGACTGAGCAGTCTATTGTGCTAATGTGGCTATATGGCTGTTTCACTAATGAGTGCCTTCACTGCAGAGTGATGTTCCTTCCTGTTTCTTTCCCTTTCGACTCTATGGATCCAGCACTCCTTTCTGTGCAATAGCCATTGGGCCATTTACTTCAACTGCATAAATTGCTTCAATTGCACTTAACTTTCTTTTCAGTTGATCCTTTGCTCTGAATCCTGGATTTCTAATGTTTGTCTTTGGGATCATTTTAACATCTCTGTAGTTCTTGCATCTTTACTTATCACTAACCTTACCACAATGTTTATGTTATTTCTTGTCAATGAACATATACTAGCCCTATATGCGACAACAGAAGTTTGATGCACTATATGCACTCACATTTGTCTAATTATATTTTCCAAAAATCTTAGTGGCATCAGAAAAGCAGAACTGTGTTAGTAAAAGGTCTGGATGTCATTTATTATGAATCAATAAAATGCTAATAATTTTGACCATTAGGTCGTACTGTGACCATACTGATATTACATTTCTGTTTCAAATACATTACAGCAATAATGCTAGTAAAAATCGGTTTTCAACAATATGTTTGCAGTTATCTGTAGGTAACTTCTCCTGCACTTATCTTTACAACTAATACCCCAAACAAAAGCTGATGACTGAGGAAAGCATATTAAAAAAAGTAGACATGGTCCTCTAAGTATTCTTGCATCTCCAGCCTTTTGCAACCAAAATGATTTCTACAGATTTAGCAGATGTGAACACTGACACTCCATGTTAATTTTTATTGCAGTTTTAAAATATGGGATATTTTATGATTGATACATTCATAAGCGTGTAAGCTTCTGAAGAGAGGGAAGTATTAAGTAGAAGAAGATGAAAACACTTTTCTAAAGACGTTTGTGTTTCTTCTCATTGAGTCCTTCTTATTGAATCACTTTTTTGGATATATATGCAAATTAAAAATTTGGATATATATGTAATTTAAAAAAATGTTAGAGGAAATCATAAATAGAGCTATAGAGACAAGAGTAAGTTAGGAATAAATTAAAAAATATGAAACGAGCTTCAGTATTTTACCCATGGGTAGTATTTGTGTTATAGTTTATATGTACATACATGAAAAAATTATGAATTCTGTGACTTACTGTGTCCTAAAACTGAATTGATGAAGGCCTCACTCAGTCAGTTTATATAATAACACAGATAGATACAACCAGACATGCAAGCACAGATACTGCGTTTGCTGAAGCAAGAGTTGAGTAGAAGATCATGGACTATGATGTTTCATATCTATTCTAGGTTAGAGAAAGTTCAAAGAATAGCTTTTGGCAAGTGACAGACAGAGAACTTTCTTGCAAACACATGCATACTGAAAACTCACATAAAAGAAATCAGAAGCAATGGGAATAGCCTGGTTTAAAAAAGAAAAGAGCGTGATTTTAAAATTTTTTTTGTTACTGATTTTATCTAAAGGATGTTTCTGATAACATGAGTTTCATCCGAAAGAAAAAAAAGGTAAGCTATGATACCAATGACAGTTCTGTACAAGTATGTGGTTTAGAAAGGTCATTTAAGGTACATTTAAGTTTAAGAAGAAAAGCAGCATTACAGACAAGAATCAAAAAAAGATGTTTGTATCTCTCAGTATTTTGAATTCGTAGTATCATTTATATGAAACCATATGGAATACCATATGTGGAAGTAGAAACTATATGTGATAGTGTGTTGGAGTAATGGAAAGGGGAAATAGATCAATACTGAAAGTTTTGGCAAACATATAGTAAACTCTTATAATAAGTTTCATGATTAGCAAAGATTTAATTTTATTTTCTGCACTGATGCCTAAGACACAATCTCTTTTTTTTATAACTTCCATGCTCAGAATTCTTTATTTTTTCTCAGCTAAGAAACTCTCAACATAGATTAGAAATTTCCTCTCTCATCCAGAAATCTGGTCTCATTTTTTTCTCCTGTCAGACTTTGAATGATTCGTGTTTCAAACATGTCACCCTCTATAACATTAGTTCTGTCCCCAAAATAAACTTTTTGCTGACAAAATAAAAAAAAAAATTATCCATCAAAACAGCAATTCTGATCAGTTTATGTTCATATAGGAAAGAAAGTATAAACACTTTAAATATGCAGGTTTTGTAATTGAGGGGAAAAAATTCAATGGCGAAGAATATAGAGCTTGTTATGACATTTTTAAGCACACTATCTCCCCAAAATGTAAACAGAGATTAATCAAAAACTTTCACCATTTTGCATTGATTTCTCTTCATTATTTTGCTAAAATAGTACTAAAATACTTTATTTGCATCTTATTTCAACAAAGCTCTGTTGTGAAAATTAATTTAATCTAAAAACATTAAAGTTGTGACATGAAATACTTGCATTTGGATCGAATATAGCATTTGATTTAAATTAGAATTAATGTTAGTGCTTTTGGTTCCTATTTGTCACTTACTTCTGAGACATTATGCTGAGGCAACAATTGCTAAGGGACTGTAAAATTAACCATTTGTACAGATCTTACGTAATTCCACTTGCATCTTTTTCGTAATTTGACAAAGACTTGGTCAAATGTCTATAACATTTCCTGTACCCCTTCTGCTGATCTATTTCTTAATGTAGTTTGTAGATTTCAGTAATAAGGAAATTATATGTAAAAGTGAGTTGGATGGAAATCCATCGGTGTATTGTGACTATTTTAAAATTAGTTTTAGGCCAGTTTTACCAGAGAAAAAAAAGTGTCAAAAGGTTTCATTGGCAATTTTGTATCTTGGAGTTAATCACGAAGCTTTGTAAACAAAAGTGCCTATGTGTTGTCATTTTAGACTTGAGCTGTCATACTTTACTTAGAGTTTTATTTGCTTGTTTCTGAATAAGCTATCACTGGAGAATAAAAGAAATGTTTTACATGACATTTTTCTTCAAACTTCTTAATGTTAATTTCTTCATTTGGTATTAAGAATATCTCGTAATCAATTACACAGAAATGTATTGGTATAACATTGTTTGGTACTCCAAAACATTTTAGTTTGATAAATAAATGCACTGAATTCACTAAGAGTGTTTTGAGATAAATTCTCTTTTTGTTCTTTTTGAGAATATGTATCACTACTTTACTACATGGCACATTTTAGATCAGGGATCATTATTTACTATCTCTGTTGAGTAAACTCCTCAAATGGAAGTCATCCTCCCATTAAACAATATGCTAACTTGCTTAGAAGATGCCCTCTGTCCTAAACTGTTTATAATATATAAAGCTTTAAATAGTGCTATACTTAACATAGACTGACCATTCTGAGTTTCCCCCTGTATATTAGAAGCGTTCTGGGCAGAGAACTATAAAATGTGCTAATAAATCAGAAAATAAAGATTAAGAAGGTCAGAGAAGTACATTTTACAATCATGTTTGGTAAAATATATGAGACATTAAAATTCTGATTCTACATTCTTATGACAACGAGTGTAATGAGAACAGAAAATAATATAAGCCTAATCTATTCTCTTGACAATTTAACTGCAGCCTAGTTGTTATCTTGTACTTCTTCTTCAATTTCATAAATAGGGACGGTAATAAAGATACTGAAAATATATTAAAGAATTCCAACCCTTGACATTTTTCGAAACTGGAGGGCTAAGAGAATATCTGGATAATATCACATGACATTGTTTGGAAGAAGGAATTTGGAGTAGTAGTTAACCTCTCCATCATTTATTTTGGCAATTTTTTTTCAGCTTTCTCCTTTCCTTTCAAATCATGTTACCATGCACTTCATTTGCATTTTTTTTAATTAACATATAACAAGAAGTATAACTTTTCTATGATAGTTTGTGTGATGATTTCTCATATCTGCATATCTGGAAGCTGGGGAAATTTTTGATGTTATCTACTGCTAGCGTAATGGATTCATGCATTAACTCCATCACACTAAGTATAGAGATATAAACTACAGACCACATAAATCATATGTAACAAACCCGTTTTTTCCGAGATATGCAAGTTTCAGCAAAAAGAATTTCTCCCAAATCTGATCATGTCCCTCTCCACAGCTTTTTGATTCACCTGTCAATAACCACAGGCTGTTTCTGACCAAGGCTGTTGCTATATGCTTATGAATAATGGAATGTGCTTACAGAGAATGCTTGTTGATGCCCAGCAGTTTGCAAGGCTGGATCTGCCCTGTGGGAGTTGCTGAGTTCTGATCACTCACATTATGGGGCAACATAATTAAAAAATAAATATAAATGAGTTATCTAAGATTAACATTATACAAGTAAAATCATTGCTCCTCTGCAAGCCAAGTTCTTCACACCTCACTGAGAAGGATAACACAGTATCAAGACCTTCTTTTTAATGACATTTTAACTATAAATGTACTCTCTGAAACAACTGAATGGCTGAATTATTCGTTGTTATCTTAAGTTCTTAGCTAGTCTGAGCTGGGATAGTTATGGGTTTTTCACTCATTTTAACTAAATATTTTTATTGTGATAACTCTTTTAGGTAAATCTATCCATTTTATTTCTAAACTTATCAGAAGTGAGCGTATGGCACATTTGTCACAAGAGCTGCTCTGAAGCAGAAGGATGAATTTTCTCACTACTACTCTGATGGCATTATTTGTCTGGATGTCCATCTTGTCACATCCAGCTTTCTGGGTAAATGGTAAGGACCTGACACAGCTAACAGTCTCTTCACTTATTAGAGTGGGAGAGAAAAAGGATCCCCTTAATTTAAACTATATAATTTTAAAACCAAATTGAAGTATTTAAGTTTGAAACGTGGGCAGAAATACAACCTATGTGAATCCTATATAAGTTAAGATTTAGGAACCTAAAAGCCACTAAAGTAACAATTAGAAATTCAATCACATTTCCCAGAATTGCCTAACACTATAGCATTCAGACTGCTTTGACACCTGCCTGTTTAGCTTTTCCTGACCCAGTCAGAAATGAGCTTTCTGTGGAGCTTATCGCACTAGTTCAAGAAAGACTGTAGAAGTGCCTAAACCACTGAGTAGTAAAAATGCCTGAAACACTGATATAACTATTTATAAGATGACAGTATTCTCTACCCTGATTTTCACTCCAACTCTCTTATTTTCTTAAAAAGATCTAACTGTTCTTTTGATGTTTCTCCTCAGAGGAAGGCAGAGAGGATCTCTGTCTGTATGAAAAGACTACCCTAGTAAATGGAGAGAGACTGGAACATTAGAAGCTCTAGAGAATGAGATAACCCACATGGGAGTTATATGAAGTTGGCCGTATTTCTTCACTGAATCAAGCATTATATTAGTGGCTAGTGAATGGCTAGTAAACTAACTAGTAGCTAAGTTAACCTTATTAAGTGCCTGAAGTTCAGTGGGATGAATTTATGCCCAGAAGTCTAAAACAAGTCTGTGAAAAAATTGCTCATTTAGCCTTTCTCTTTTTTTTGGAAGGGGGTGTCCTTCTGATGGAATGCTAATAATTAGAGCTTTAATTACTTCTAAATTATAACTTATGTTTTATTTTCTTTGATATTGGATCGTAGGCCTGCAAAGTTTTATATAACATGAAAAATCTTTAGTACATTATAACTTCCCTCATACCACCAGGGTTAGAGCCATGAAATGTAATTCCATGTAGAAGAACTACTGTTAAACAAAAAAAAGAACAAAAACCTTCTATGGTATATTTCGCAGGCCCTTTATCGTTTAGCACCCTCAAGAATTTTTTCATGTTCATTGCAGAAAGAGAAATTTATTATTTAGATTTTCTAAAGTTTAGGGCATTGCTGGAAATTTTATCTGGAAAATATAGACTGGAGAAGCAAAATGTGTTCTTTCTTTAAAGGTTCGTCTTCACTTAAATCAAAACTTTGATTTTGTCTTGAAAACTCTCTCAAATACAACCAAAAAAGTAATATTGATATCTTGACGGAATCTTTAGTGTACAATAGAGTTGCTTGGTGCAAATGTACTTTAAACTATTGGTTTAAAGACAGTTTAAAACTCTAACTACTGCTACCTATAGATCATGGATAGACCCAAACCCAATAAAATATTTTTTTAAAGTTTTATTTCAGGAGATCTGACTGCTAGAGGTTATCTTCGCAGTGAGGATATCCTTTAGATGTCAAAACTATGTTTATCATACATATCCAAATTTGGGTTAAAATTACAGTGACTTTGCAATCTAATTTTGAAAGGTTTTCCTATGTTTTCAATTGTGTTGCTTTGTATAGGCATAAGTATATGGAACTGTGTGGAGGAAGATAATCTTAGGATCTCTAACATAATGTACTAGGAGTGTAAAGGTTCATATGACTGAGGACTATCATATTGTCCTTGCTAATAATGCACAGCTCTTGTCTAAGGCTTTTAAAATTTTAAGGTGTTGGATTTCTATACCAAGATACCATTTTACCTGGGAAGTTATGATCATATAACATTTTTTCCCCCTTATTAAAACGTTAACATTTTTCTATCCATACTGCTAATCATGGCTGTTAAACATGACTGTACCTTGAAAAGCTGAAAAATACAAACAAAATGCCAATGTATTTCTTAAGAACTCTCTGAAATATTCGTGTTTTATTTCCCTGTATTATATACAAGTACACAGTAAGTGATGGGGATCAAAGGTTTCATGGGTAATCATTTCGGCTAACCTCACTAGCTTGACTGAGCACCATTACTTGTCAATAATATTTACTGTTAATTTCAGTAAAATCTTCTGTTTAATGAATAGGGCACCTGTGCAACTGAGAACAGAACATCTTTTAGAGATGAATGTCCTTACTTCTTTGCTATCTCACTGCAAGCTCACCCATCTTGGATTTCTGAGGTATTCATCACTTTTTGGTCTCAGTGTAGCTATTAGGACTTTCATGTCATCAGGCAAGAAGCTGGTGGTATTGTTGGGTAATTGCCTGCTGAAATTTCATGTTGACATATTAAAAATGCAGTATCTTGTCACTTGATAAGATATTCATCAAACAGCATATTTAAAATACTTTTTTTCTCGTGCTTAAATGGCCAACCACTAGAACATAAAATAAAATTAGAGATGCTGTACAGATGCTTTCTTTTGTGAAAATGTGTTGTTAATTTAGTATTGAATCATTGTAACAAATGTGAAGAAGTTACAGAAATATTCACTGTATTTCATTTTCATATAGCATTCTCTCAAACTCTACAATTGTCTTCTCTCAAGATGCAATAGAGGATATTCAGCCTATTTCTTGGGTACAGTTTCCCTACACTGAAACAAACTAAACAAGTACAAAGTATTAAGATTGCTTAAATTATTTATTTTTATTGATTGTATGAATTAGTCATGCTAGCATGTGTCATTTGCAGTCACTCTCCGTTCCTAACACCTTCCAAATTTCTCCAATCGATTAGAGCCCTTAAGGAGCAAGGAATTTAGAATTCCTGATAGATACAATGAAACTCAATTTTAAAATATTGACAGGAGAAAAAACACCTGTTCACTGTGAAATTTCCCAGGTTAAATTTCTAGGAGAATAGTAGTAGGATAGAGTAGTTATAATCTTTGTGATCTCATAGAAGATGTTACTCTCTGAAGATTGTGTTTCATTTTCTGAATGAAGCATGGTAAAAGTGTTTACAGATCCTTATATGACTGAGTGTAAAGTGAGATATTTTGAACACTTCATAATGCATATTTGAAGTTCGCTTTCTGCAAGTAGTAGTTTAAATAGAGAAGAAAAAAATTCACATTTCTTGTAGGCAGTTTGCCATCAGTTGATTCAGTACCACGTTTCACTATTTTGGTGCTCTGCAGTATTCCAGAAATTCTCTAAAAGGCCAAAAGTTTTCATTGTTTTATCACCTTAGAAAGACTCCGAGTGACCAATGCTATCACTGTATAATTTACAAGTCTTAAGGATTTGAGAGGAAGAGAAAAAAATTAGTACTAATGATAACAACTATCTACTCTCAAAGTTTTATAGCAACAAGACGTAGAGTATTTACCTAGTTATTTAATGCATCTTTGTATTCCTCTTGTTTAGGATCACCTTTACCAGGGTCTGATTACAGTAACCTGTGAGTAAGGAACATCAGAACAGGTAAGCTGGATGCTTGTTGTTTGGTAGGGTATTCCTCTGATCAAATATGCATACCCATATCAGAGCTTCATACTCTAAAATTTCTTTCTGGATAATGAAGAAAAGGAAATAATTTGAGAGCTCCATTCAGCTCACCCTGAAGTAGATGTCTAAAACTGGTCAGACTAATCCGTGGTAAATGCCTATTGACTACAAAGGCAGAGTAAAGGGACTAGCTCAGATGTGGACTTTTATATTGTAGAAACTGTGGATGTTCCTGAAACACAGATCTGACCAAGATGAATTAGCTTAAGTAGTTTTCACTCTCATCTTGCTTTCATGAGTACTGCTTTATCGTGACCTAATTTAATTCTTAAACACACTTTTCTGGTATGAGCTAGCTATTTTGTGCAAGCTTTCCCCAGAAGTCTCAACTTTGATTTCCATTGTTATGCCTGTTTGAATTCTGTTTACAAATCATTTATGTTTGCTGGTACTCTATTCCCCATTCACTGTGTCGTCTTTGTTACAGAGTGAATTGCAGTTGTACCGAATTTCACTAGCTGTCTATTTCCCTTTTCTTTCTTTTCCTGGGTGTGTACTGCGAACAAATCTAACACATTCTGCCAGTGGGACCGGGGAGGACAGAAGCTGAAAAAGATTTTGTGAAGTATTCTCTTTGGAACAGATTGCAGCTCTGAAGTCAATATATTTTATGAAGTAATAATACGGAAAAGAATTCCCTCCACTGCTAAGTGCAGGCTTCTTTTAAGTTTGAAAAAGTGACTTTTCCCCATATGATATGTTATATTCCTGAAGCCGTCTTCATGAAAACATTCTCTTGAGATCAGGACATGTGGAAGGGAGCAAGTATGTATTAAGTGAAATGAGATTTTCATTGCAAAACAAAAGTTCGTTTTAATTTCTTGTGGAAATAAAGTGAATTTAACATCAGCCATTTTTCACCTTTGCAGTCTCAGAAAAACAATTTATAAGAAATTCACCAAAGGTTAATTAGCTACAGTGGGAGTGATTTTAACGCTTACTTACTTGATATAAATCAGCAACACTATATGAATGTGCACAATTCGTTTGTTTTTTAGAAATCTTAACCACTGATAGGCTAGTTTTTTTTTTCTAGTTTTAAGTCAGAAAGTGTTGAAACCATAGAATTTTGCAGCAGTATACGTGAGTTTTGACATAGCCATTCATGCCTGAAAAGCAAAGATAGGTCTTTCTGCCTTATTAAAATAGATCAAGATCTAAAGTTTTGAGAACTCACATAAGCTATGAAGGATCCAGACAGACTGAACATGCATTTATTTATTTATAGGAAAGAGAAGGATAGAATGACCTAGATAAAATAATCAGTAGGCATAACAGTGTAATCTGAAATATTAGGCTATTTGACTTTCCGCTTCCTGTGCTATAGCTGAGTGCTATAGCCAACATATTATTTTACCATACCAGTGAGTTTCTTTTTCTGTCTTTTTTTCACTTTGAAAGTCCCTCTTTCATGCAGGACAGGCAACGAGTCAACAGATGTAATCTGAAAACCTTTCCTAGGACTGGAAGGTTTTTTCCTTCTTTGTACTTCTTCATCTCTTTATGAACTCTAAGGCTACAAGAAAGGCAAATATGACTACAGTTTAATCATATTTTCAAAATGCTTCTAATTTTTCCACCTCAAATACAACATCTTTGGAACACAAACTATCTATCTGTTAGTTATGTATACGTGTGTGTGTGTGTGTGTGTGTGTGTGTGTGTGTGTGTGTGTGTGTGTGTGTGTGTGTGTGTGTATACATATAGCTATGTGTGTGCATATATATGCATATAAACACCTAGAACATTTCTTTAGCACAGCAAAGTTCTTGAACCCTAATTGCTGGCTTCTGAACACTCTAATAATAAAACTTAATTTAATATAAATTATTCTGAATTTTGATAGTGTCAATAGATTTATAGTAATATATGTGAAACTGATTGCAAAGAATTTTGCATAATAAAAGTTAGAACATTTGAATAAGATGGAATTTGCTACTGATATTATATTGTGCTAATGTAAGAAGATTAATAAAATAGGCAAGAATTATATAAATATATCTAAAATACTTCTATGCTTCAAAGACTATAGGAAAGCTGTTTATTTCATTAGGAACAGAACTAACAGAAGCAGATGACTTATGGTATCGCCTGTTTTGCTGTATGTCACCTTTCCCTTAGAACAAGGGTAAAACTAATTCTCCCTTCTACTCCTTAGTGTTGCCAGAGATTCTTCTCCATCACAGAAAAGACAAAACATGATTCAGCTTGGCCAGAACTATATGCATTTGGCTGGCCAGGACAAAGAATCTGCCCTCTAGGTGCTTCCAGAAAGAATATGCATATGTTGCATACCCTTTGAGTTTTCTACAGTGGAAGCACTAATCTGGGTCTCCTCCAGGCTGCCGCTAATTTTCCTTAAGACTGTAGGGACTTAACCGCCTTTGAAATTTCATTATGTTTTATAAATATATTTTGATGCGCCTACAGTGTATTGCAGTCTACTAAGAGGGCTCTACAGACAACACAGACAGACAGAGATTTTTATTGGATATGCTCTACATGCCTACAAACTTTAGTAAAACGTTGCTTCAATTTTAAAATTATTGCATAAGCATCTATAAATGAGATTTGTGATAAGTCTGTCTTTTTAACTTAGGAAGTGTCGTTTGTCTGACAGGAAATAATTATTTGTCATACAGACCAGTTCCTACAGAAATTCAGAACATTTGACAGAAATGGGACAATTTTTCCAGTGCTACAGTAGGGCCCTTGGCAAAGCTTGTTAAAAGTTATATGTTAGGCAGGTTTCCAAGCTTATGTGGGTTTTGGCCAACTTCCTTGGTTTGCTCTTTTGGCCTGAAAGGCTTGGAGGGCTGCTCTCAGGTCCTCACGCTGAGGATATGTTATTGCTGAGGCAGCACATTTGCACAACAGCCCTGAAACTTTGTTTCCATTCTTTTCTTAGATTGCTTTTTTTTTCTTTCAAATCGCGAAGCATCAGCATTCTCTATACAAATTTTTATTATACCTTCCCTGAAGCATCTCCTGTTCTATATTAATTCAGAGACTGACCTTGGATCTGGTCCATTTCCTGTGTTTCTTTTTTTTTTTTTTTTTCTTAATGAACCAGCAGGACTGAATAGTTCCGTCTCACAGGAAAAGAAAAAGAAAAGAAAAAAAGAAGTCCTCATAAAACTGGTCTTTGACATGGGAGGAGTGCCAAAAGACATAGATTGCAATGATACGTCCCAGAGGACTGATCTAGAGAAAAGAACCCTATTAACAACAGAAAGGGTCACATTCATTCTGGCAGATCAGCATATGGGACTAAAACCAGCTGAAGAGAGGAGGTTAGTGTTTGGATTCTCACTTAGGCAATTAAAAATAAACATTTGAACTTGTGGTCAAGAGATGTCACAATTATATATGTATATGTATATATATACATATATTTGTGTGTGAGGGGGGGTATGTATATAAAAGAACTGTTGAAATCAGGGTGCTATAAATGGAGTCTTTCATGGATCACTAGCAAAACCTAGTGTGGATGGTCCATTGACTGAATTGCTTGGAAAAAACCTGACTGCTCACAGTTCTTCTCCTGCAGTGTCTTGGGAATATCATTCTCTTAGTAGCATTGTACCAGTGAATAAAAACAAGTGAACAAAAAAGTGTGGGGACTAGCAGTCTGTACTGCTACATAAATGAGGATCAAGGACTGATTTGTAGCTCCAAGAGCAATAGCATTAGCTTAGCTAATATCTACACTGATTAGGGGTAGCACCCTTTATAGCAGATTTGCCTTAGACGTAGTCAGAGCAAGTAGTTCAAAACAGAGCCAGATAGCTAAGAGTGAAACAGTATGGACGATCAGTGCAGTATTTAGGTTCACTCTCCAACTCTCTTTTATGTATCCCATTAGGACTCAAGCAAGGCAAAGACGGAACATAGAGGAAAAATGAAATTCAATAAAGGTTACTGAGCACTGAGCATCTAGGTAAGTGTGTTGACAAGTTTTGTGTATTAATGGGAATCAGAGGCATCACAGGAACATGGGTTTATGCAACATATTGTCTGGGCATTTGGTAGGCCAGCCTTCTTTCGCTAGCACAACTTTGCTGGAAACCCTAACACAGTAAGACTAGGCCTAAAGACTATTTTCTGAGATTCCAAAAATATTTCTTATCTTGAGATAAAAATCTTAATAGAAGTATATATAAACATTGCAGAGAATTTTGAATTTGATGAATTAAAATACTTCAGTTAGGCAACACTGAAACATTTTGTATTTCATTTTGACCTTTTGAGTTTATTATTTTTTCCTGATTATCTTGTCTTTTACTTTATTTTATGCCTACAGAACATAGGGGCATTTTACCGGTTTTACATCAGGTCCCGTAAAAAGAAAGTCACTTCTATCCCCTCCCCCATACCTTCCTTACTCTTCCTGTCTACTTTTTTTTTTTTTTTTTTTTCACCTAAAGCCAAGCACCAAGTGTATTTGCAAGGTTGGGAGATCTGTATTAGCCATATTATATAGGCCAGTTATGACAATATGTACAAGTTGAATTGTACTTCTAATTCTCATTATTATTATTCAGTTTGCACCACAACAAATTTACAAAAGAAATATGGCATGTATGATTGATTACATGTGCTGCAGAATGTGTGTTTTTTGCTTTTTTTTTTTTTTTTTCTGATGAAACTCTGAGCAATGACTAAATAGGAATGGACTGAATAACAATTCCTGAATAAGTTTGTAAGTGTGGAGAGCAGAGATTTATAATTCCCATACATGTTCCAGATCAACGAAATAGGGTAGATGGATATCCAAAATGTCATACTGTCAGCGCTTGACATATTAAGTCAGAACAATATGAAACTATGAAAATTGTAATGCACTTTAGGGGCTAAATGATGGCTCGTGAAACTGGAAGAAAGAAAAAAAGGAAAAAAGTAAGAAAGATCAAAACAATCACTTGCATGCTCCAAATTTAATGCTAGGAACCGTTCTGCCTTAGCTCTAGTTATGCCCACACACATCAATTGGCCAAATCTTTCTAGCTCTAGTGAGCATTTAAGATGACAAAACCCATGGATAACACTGATATCCACTTGCTCATTGATACACATAAGTCTAAATAATCTATACCTTAACAACCAAACAAAGAAAACATGGTTGTAGCTTTTTATAAGATCATATTTACAGTGTTACTACACACTATAAGCTACTTTTTTTTTAGTAATTTTAATTTATTTTTCTAAAAACTTTAACTGACCATAATTTCTTCTACTTTTTATTTTTCAGAAATGAGGATTTTCTTTTCTTGGCTTTAGGCACACTACTTTAACCTGTTCCTTCTACTCAGAAGAAGGGACCTAAGTATAAGTGTGTGCCAGATCTGTGCTGTTTCTTCCAAAGATAAAAAGAAAAAAAGAAATAAAGAGAAAATGTCATTACTGAGATGCTGGTAATTGCATGGATATTCTTATTATTATGTTGTCTCTGGGTGTAGCTGAGGAAATAACAGGTGAGCAATCATTCTGATTCTGTTTCTCTGATATTAAATTGACAGTCATACTGGTAAAATATTTTCCACAACTGGAACTGGACTGCAGCAATGCCTCTAAAGAAGCCGTCAACAAAATGCTGCTCATTAACTTGGTAATAGAACACGACAGTTGAAAAAAATCACTGTTACCGTTTTCAATACTCGACCATTTCTTTGTTGTGTTTTGAACCTCTAGTTTTGACCTGTCGCTCCTAAAAACTGCAATATCTGGTTGTTATTTTCTTTTGTAAGTATATATATTTGCATACTTCTATGTGAACACAGATGCTTGCATATGCACAGATATATATAGCCAGTGACAGTCAGATCAGAGGTTCTGGAAGAACTGTATCTGCTTTTACCAGTTGATTTAATTTTATATTGTGTTTTTCGCCTGTTTCAAATCTGCTTGGCTTATTGCTTCAGCTTTGCCAGAGAGCTGAAGTACTGGGGGACTTGATCTTTAGCATATGATAATTAAAACACCATATAGAGAATCCATGTGATACAGTGTAGACATCTATGGTCTGGATTTCTATGTCCAAGCTAGCTACTCAAGTTAACTTTGCAATAAGTAATCAAGTAGTGACACATATGCATATGTGTCAAAGGCAAGTGCAAGGTCCTGCACCTACGCAGGAATAATCCCATGCACCAGGACAGGCTGGAGGTTGACCTGCTGGAAAGTAGCTCTGCAGAGAAGGACCTGGGAGTGCTGGTGGACAACAAGCGAAGCATGAGCCAGCAGTGTGCCCTTGTGGCCAAGAAGGCCAATGGTCTCCTGGGGTGCATTGGGCAGAGTGTTGCCAGCAGGTGGAGGGAGGTGATCCCGCCCCTCTCCTCAGCCCTGGGGAGGCCTCACCTGGAGTACTGTGTCCAGTTCTGGGCTCCCCACTACAAGAGAGTCATGGCACTACTGCAGAGAGTCCAGCGGAGGGCTACCAAGATGATGAGGGGACTGGAGCATCTCTCCTATGAAGAAAGATTGCAAGAGCTGGGCCTGTTCAGCCTGGAGAAGAGAAGATTGAGAGGCGATCTCATCAACGTGTACAAGTACCTGAAGGAGGAATGTCAAGAGGATGAGGCCAGCCTCTTCTCCGTGGTGCCCAGCAACAGGACAAGAGGCAATGGGCAGAAACTGAACCACAGGAAGTTCCATCTGAACCTGAGAAAAAACTTCTTGACTGTGAGGGTGACAGAGCATTGGAACAGGTTGCCCAGAGAGGTAGTGGAGTCTCCTTCGCTGGAGATATTCAAAAGCCGTCTGGATGTGATCCTGGGCAATCTGCTCTAGAGGTCCCTGCTTGAGCAGGGAGGTTGGACTAGATGATCTCCAGAGGTCACTTCCAACCTAAACGATTCTGTGATTCTGTGATTCTGTGATATTTAGAATTCAGTACATCTTTCCCTAAGTTAGATATTTGAGCTATCTTAAAGGAGTCTGACTCAATGCTAACATGCATTAGGGGAAAACTTATCATTTACTAAAAGTTTCCATTTTCCTTTTTCCTAATGAAGCACAAAACAGAAATGATTGATTTTCCTCATCTTAATATATACTTTTAAATATATATGGCACCTTTTTGAAATGCTGTATGCTGTTTCCATATTCTTAATATCTTACTACGTGTTCAGTATTATCTCCATACTTTGTAGCTACTGCATAAATTTTGTGAGTTCCTTGGCTAGTAAGTCTTCCTCTGCAAGATTTTGATATACCCAATATTATCTTCAACATAGACTGATAATTAAAAACATGATGATTCTGCAGTATGGAAATACGGGTATCTAAAAATGCATTTTATGTTTCTTTGTTATTATTAACAATAATAATAATAATAAATAGGAGTTGAAGAGGAACTCCAACAAATACATTCCTTATATCCACATCCAAAAAAGCAAAACAAGCAAACAACACTTCAGTAAATATTTAAATCTTTGCAGCTTCAAAACCTCTGCCACTCTGATGCTGACAAATATTGATAGACAAGCTGTACTGTAAAAGTAAAACATAATTTGACAAGTATTGCATGTGAGCTTAGAATATTACAAGAACATCCATATCTGTCTAATTCTACTGTAAAACATCTTCAACATCCTAGATCTAGGCATTTGTCAGTTTATCTATGTTAAACATTATTTATATTTTTTAATAAAATTAGCTTAATTACTAGATAGGTGCTTTGTGATTCCAATAGCTCTAATGTCAGTTATTAAGAGCTTAATATAAATTGAAAATCTAAAAGAAGAATATTGTATTTTTCATCAATTTTAAGTCAGGAATATATGAGTCTCCATACTGTAGTAAAGCTAGGAGAGAGTTTAATTCACCTTGTCTTGATTTAGAAATAGAAGATAGCGTATACAAAATCTTTAGGACCAACCTCTTTCAAGGATAAAAATGGTTCACCCTGATTCACAAGATGAGTAGATATATCAGGAGACAAGCTTGGTTAAACTCATGACTGAGCTCCAAGGCGTAAAAGGAGATATGCAGGATATATTAAGTGAGACCAGGCTACAAAGGATGATCGCAGGAATGTTGCCAGGATGTGGAGGGGTTGTGTTGGAAAACCAAAGTCCAGCTAGGTGTGAGGCTGGCAAGGTCTAAAAGAGCTTCTACTTTTATATTACAAGTGAAAGGTTAAATAAGGAAGATTTGAGCTTGCTGCCAAATGGGCAGGTGATTAAGTGACAGTGGGTGGAGTATAGGCGGAAATATGTCTTCTTTGCCTTGCTCTTTACTGACAAGGACTCCCAGATCCTCTGCCTAGAAACAGAGTTCAGTTAGGACAGGAACTATGAGTAATGGAAGGGGAGAAAGTCTGTGATCTCTTGAGATATCTTGGCCCATTTAGTCCATTTAGTCTCAAGTTTGTGAGACTAAATTGGATGCATTCACAGGTGCTGAGAGAATTGGCTGATGTCACAGTAAGGCTGCTGTCTACCATCTTTGGAGGTTCGCAGACACTATATGAGAGTCCCCAGTTTCTGGAGAAAGATGAATGTTGCACCCATCTTCAGAAAGGGTGAGAAGGACAGCTGGTGACCTGCAACCAAGTCATCCTCATTTAGTTCATAATAGGGAAATCATGGAGCAAATCATCCTGAAATTTATTTTGGGACAAATGAGGAGAAGGTGTCTAGGAACAACTAGGATGGATTTACTGAGAGTAAATCAGGCCTGACCAACCTAATGGCTTTCTATGACAAAATGATGAGATCTGTGGAAGAAGGAAAAGCACTGGGATCATCTACTTTGACTTTTAAAAGATTTTTGACAGTCTACCACCACATTCTTGTAGCTATTAGTGATGTTATAGTCTGGATGGGTATACTATTAGATGAGTGAAAAACAGTCTAGCTTGTTTGGCTGAAAGTATTCCAGTTAAAGGTTAGTACTCAGCCTGGAGGCTGGTTACAAGCAGAGTTCTTCATGGGTCTATTCAGGGACATGTTCTGTTTAGCACCTTTAAGAATGACCTGGAGAAGGAGACAGA
This sequence comes from Struthio camelus, assembly GCF_040807025.1. Classification (NCBI taxonomy): domain Eukaryota; kingdom Metazoa; phylum Chordata; class Aves; order Struthioniformes; family Struthionidae; genus Struthio; species Struthio camelus. The sequence continues at coordinate 145,630,778 of NC_090942.1, read as the reverse complement.
ATACCCTGTCATCCAGCTCATGGACAACATCACACTGAGGGGTGCATTCAAAATGCTCAAGGGCAGGGCCACCATTCAGAGGGACTTAGGCAGGCTGGAGGGATGGGCCAACAGGGACAGAGAGCTGGGAGTCGAGTGCAATAACATGGCTGGCAGGGCAGGACCCTCACGAGCCAGCGTCCTATTTATACACTGTCACAGGGCAGGGACTGATGGCTCCTGGCTGGTCCAAAATGGGAGCCCAGGCTTGCAAGTGGGGGAGGTCTAGGGGTGGGCAGGGACGGTGAGGCCTGCTGGGGCCCCAGGGCTCAACAGGGATGTTATGGAGCCAGGCTTTTACTGAGTTTCACAGCAACAAAGTGAGATACGATGGTCATAAATTGGAAAAGGGAAGTTTCAGTTGGGTATAACGGGGAAAGAAATTACTGTGACGATAATTAAACCCTGGAGCAGGTTGCCCAGAGAGGTTGTGCAGTCTTTGTCCTTGGAGGGTTTCAAGAAGAAACTATACAAAGCCCTGAGCAACCTGGCTTGTGTTTAGTGTTGACCCTGCTTTGAGCAGGAGTTTAGATTACAAACATCCTGAAGTCCCTTCCTACCTGAATTATCTTATGATCCTATAAAAAGGGAACGGGCATAAAAGGTGACAGAATACTTAGTACTGCATTTAAAAACAGTGATATTGAGGTAGTTTTGAAGTATAAACGGTCTACTTTTTGAAATATTGTAGGCAAAATTAGAGTGTGCAGGTTTTCATGAGAACTTTCATTTAAAAAATCCTCCATTTCTGGAGGTAAAAGTATTAAAGAGCACAAAAACAGAATTTTGTAATTAATAATTTTACTCTTTCCCATCTTTGACATTTGTGTTAACACTTATCAGAGGGCTTATCACTGACTATTGATATCAGTGAAAAAGGAAACTAGAAGAAAATTAAAACTCAAACTTTAGGACAAGATTTTAACAATGGGGAGTTAATAGGGAGGGTAAAAGTTGATCGTAAGTCCTAAGATGTTGATTACTTTCATTGCTCAATAAACATTTGCAGCACATGAAATGAAATAGCCAAAGATTTTTGAGGAAGAAAAACAATGTGTGATTATATAGCTAAGCAATATTTTGTAGTGCATATGGAACCGGCCAGATGACTTTGATACTGACATTTATTAACTCTTATGATCTTAGCATTAAAATTACAATATTCTAATACCATTGTTATAACTGAAGTATCATTAATGCACTGTAATATAGGCGAAGCAAGACTCTTCATGTAGACTATGTGATTGTATTAATAATTTAGTGATATCACTATTGGATTATGCTACCATACTTCAAGGAACCTTGGCTAAGCCCAAATTTCTCCCATGTGGAGAAATTAGATTAAAAATTTTCTACTCCAAGCATATAATATAAACAGATAAGAGACACAAGGAATGAATGAAAGCCAAAGAGTGTGCTCTTTTAAAGCCAAACTTAAAGCCTGCCTGAAGTGATTTAATCAAATGTATTAGAAATACTGTGCTTAAAGTAATACATTCAGCTGGCAAATAACACAAACCAGTACCAGTTCAGGTCACAGTGTATTTGTATTTCTATTTAGATAATACTAGGATAAAGAATGATAAATTTCTGTCTTTGTTGCTATTATTTAACTATTCCATACACAATATACTGACCTTATGCAAATAAGTAGTTTATGACTGTAAGCTACTGTTCTCCGGGATTATCAGACTTCTGCCCAATAAAAATATTTGAGTAATGATCTCCCTCTTTGTACGGGTATTTGGGCATCAGCTCTTCTGCTATGAGCAGTGTGATTTCTATGCACTGTTTTTAATAAATCTTAACCGTGACATATATGTTTCACTGGGATAGGAGTACTCTGTATGCCTTTTCATCCTGTACCTGTGCATTTGTTTATTTCTTTTCCACTTTTTCCAATAAAAGACATTTTTTGTGCCAATTTATACTAGCATTCTAACATTTGTGCATGGGCGGGTGCGCGCGCGCACACACACACACACACATGCATATCTCTATATATGTATATAGGTATGTATGTATTTTCTGCAGGCACATGAATGAATTTCAGTATGATATTTAATTCAAATGCAGATAAGTGAAGTCAATATTATTGTCAGGACTGTATTTTATGGAGAATCTGAAATAAGTTCTTGATCAAGTTCCAAGTTATGTTGATGAGAGTTTTCTTACCAATCTGAAAGCTGTGTATAAGGACAGGTAACATATCTAAGCCTGCTTTTAACACAATAATGCTCTCTATGTTGATCAGTCACAAACTAGAATGCTAAAATGGCCTTAGGCAGCACATGTTTTAAGTGCTGTTTTAAGTGCAATTTATGACTGACAGCTTGCTTCACTATGTGCAGAACAGAACATCTATATATTGCTCTACTTTTCATATATTAATGCATATTAATAGCATTAATTTGTACTTGACTAAGGAAAAAGATTTGATTTTTTTGCTGTTGCTTTTTAATTAACTGCCTTGTAAAATTACAAACACCAATTCTGATACCTGAGCAGGTAGTGGAAGCTTTTGTAGACAACAGAAAACAGCAGCAGCAATCTTCTACAAACAAGTGGAGAAAGGAAACTGTTTCCAGTTGAAGTAGTTCTTTTATTTTTCTGAGGAAATAATTTATATATTTGTTTCTGATGCTTCCTTTGAAATTCTTTCTTGATCTAAATGCAAATTGAACAAAAACCTGAGGGAATTTTCAAAAGGGAACATTAATATATATATTTAATATTCTACTCTCATTGTGCATGGCTTGTAAAAATCTTTTAATTTGAGGCATGCATTCTGAGATCTACCCACATATATTTTCTGAGGAAAAATTTATGCATACTACTTTGCATTTAGCAATATCCAACATTGTTTTTTCAATTTATAATTAATATCAGACCCAGGAATGACAAAACTGCATCATTTATCGTATTCTCTGCTACATAAAAATTTGTAAATGTACAAAGTTATTCTTGTTCCAAATGCCACTCCATTCATGTTGCCTTATTACATTCCTATGAACATTATATATGCCAAGATTCTAATCCAGAATTAAAGTGCTATGACTTTGAATCTCATAAATCAAAACTTTTCTGCTTTGTGCTAAACTTCCAAAGAGAACCTAGATGCCAATAGATAAAATATGGAGAAAGATAGACCAAATGTAGCCCAGATTTACTGTACAGCTACATGGCTAAAACTATGTTATCTAATGAGGAAGTGAATGTACCTATACACAACTGAATGTACCATTAGCAAGAATCAAGGACAGCTACTCTTAAACTTCTCCTGGGAAACAGAGATTTAGAGTCAATAAATGTCATTTTATGATAAATATTGTTATCATATCAAAATCTAGAACTTTATGCAATCAGTGATACATTTTCAAAATCAAATCCCTTTAATAAAAAATTAGGTTTTCAAGCTCTATTCAAATGGAGAATCATCTTTTGAAACAGAAACTGTAGATGAGATCACACAAGGCTTAGTTTTTGGTTCACTTATTAAATATACTTATCAATAACAATATGAAGGTATTTTTTGTGAAAATCTCTGACTGTGAAAAGGACTTAGGGACCATAGTCAATAGTTACGTGAACATTAGTTATTCCTGTAGGTCTCTGGGTATGAAAGCTCGTGAGCTTCTCTGATGAATAACCAGAGAGATTCTAAATCTATGTGAAGAGGTAACATAATGTTATCTGACCTGTGGAATAGCAGCCTTACAATAAAGAGATAAAAGGTCAATCAATTTAGCTAATCAAAAAGAAAATCTGGTCCTGATCTGTGAAGATTCATGCATTAGCTTCATGGCAGAGCAAAGAAGAAATTAAAATCCTTAGTGGGAAAAAAGACTGTAGAAAAGAGTATGTCAAATAGGATAGAGATCTGTAATGCTCCTTTGGAGAACATAGTTAGTGCCTGCAAAATTTGAGATGCCTGTTGACCTCCTAACACATAATATCATAAGATACTAGTGTTGAGCTCAACTTTTTTACATTCTGTATGGATTTATATGTGTATATGTATATGTATATGAATTATATATTCACTCAACAAATATTCAATAATAGCAGATATGCACATATAGTTAGGACATAGTCAAGAAAACTTTGAGAGATGCATATGTTTTCACATAGACAGCTGTTACAGAATAGTTTGGAAATATGTATACAACAGAACAGCTGTATCAAGAAACTGTGTAGAGCTTCTGCATGTTTTGCAGCTACATCTTTGTCGTCACTTTTTATTGTCATACATATGGACTCCACATATAAAACTAATTTATTCTGTACAAAATACATCATTAACAGTGATTAATTTGAAACTTCTTTAGTCCTATTGACTTGTATTCTTGTCCTTTAAGTCAGGAGCATGCTGAAACCAAGCACTTTTCCAATGAAATTTCTTCAAAAAAAAAAAAAAAAGGTAAGTTGAGACCCTCAACAATCGTGGAAAAAAATACTAAAATTTTGTTAGTTTCCTGCTGCTTCCTATAGACATAGATACTTTAATCTCATTTTAATAGACAAAGCATACTAGAGAAATGAAAGACTTGCACTGAATTTCTTTTACTGCTTTTATCTCACCTTATAATAACATTTAATTAGGCACTCTCAGCACTTGAATACATTGTTTTATTATCTCACACTTCAGTGCATTCTCTGCAAACTTTCACTGTAATCCTTTCAAAACTGTAATCTCAAACTGAAAGGGTATGGTGAAGGAGTTTTGGACCTTTTAGTGACATTGTGAAAAAAATTTTGTGAAAAACTGGAAAGATACCATGGAAATGTATTTTATATTTAAATAGTGAAAAATAAACAACCCACTAACTTTACTGAGCAATTTGTATTTCTGAGTTAGTAATTCTAACAAATCCTAAAGCTTATTCAGCTTTTGCAGCTGTATGCACTTTTCTTGAAGTCAATGCACTGTAACTTCAACAAGAAATCTGATTTTCAGAACATACTTGGAATCTTCCTTAGAAGGCTATCTAGATAGAGAAAATATTTTTTCCTCTCTTTTTAAAATCTAATTTAAATATTTAAATATTTAAATCTGATTTAAATATTTTGAAACCTCTTCCCTCTCAAAGAGATGCTTCTCTTCTTTCTGCTTTACTTTCTCAATGTTTCTTTGCTTCTGCTGTTGCTCACTGATCTTCTCCATTCTACTCAAGTTTACCAGTCAAGTATGCATTTTTAATACTATCTTTCAGGTAGCTGAGAGTGTGGTATCCTAACAACAGTGAGATTTATAAGTGCATATTTTCTTTGTGTTCTATAATATGTGGATCTTCTCCTGAAAAATGATGGGTTTTTTCCGAAATGTTTTTTTTAAGATTTTTTTTCCAAGCAGCAGAGCCATTGTCACACACTACATTTCTCAGGTCAGGAAAAAATAATAAATTTAAAAGCTGTAGAACTTATCTTAATCCAGATCTAAAAGTTACATACTGAAGATATATTAGGCATGCTATTTTACCCAGAGATGCTTTATTTTCCTGTGTGGTGGACACAGACTTATTATATAATTAAGTACATGTCTACAAAAAATTTCCTCTCCACATTTTTAAATTTGAGTGAATATGTATAACCTGGATTGAAATGGTTAAATAAGAGCCTTCAAAGGTGGACTTCTAATAAATTCTTAGCTATTCCTTTCAGAAGCCATCCTTCATTTAAAAAGATTTTGATATTGTTTGTGTCCTACATCATCTCCATTTGAGTCGATGTACTCTTGCATAATAAGGCGTCATGAAGCAGTAACATAGCTTTATTTTATCACTATTCTTATTTCATTTAGTGTAATTTTGTGTTTTGTGGAACACTATTTACAGATTACTGTCTCTTGGCCAAAAATCTTACATATAAAATCAGCAAACCTTTTCTAAAATAGACTCTAGCTATGACTTTTCCTGGAGAAGTGATTGAAACCTTTTTTATACTAAATTGTTCTCTTCAGGCAGTATGTAATTTTTGGGAAAGTAGGATCTATTTTACCAGTGAAAAGCAAAAAGATTCATATTGTACTTCAGCAACAAAATAGTTTGCATTTGATAATAAAGAGTACAAATCCGAGTTGCGGTGGACATTCCTAACATTAGAAGGAAAGATGACACTCAATATCTCAAATGCTGGGTTACCAAAGACCATAATAGTTCTTCTGTAACTTATCTTTCTTACAGGTTCTAAAATTACATTGACTAAAGATCAAGAAAATCACTTTTTCTTTAGCTACAATATGTTCCTACTGATATATCCAAGTTCAGGATTCCCTTAAGCAAGATAAACTCTTCAAACCACCTGGCCATACTTCACATCTGTAGTATTAAAAATAAAACCAATCTTAGACTTTTTTCATCTTAAACAGGCAAAGTTCAGGTGAAAGAAATCCATGAAATGACTAATAGCTTCTCTTTACTGTAATCTGAAAACTTCTAGACTACTAGAAAACTGATTTTACTTCCAAAGTTTATGAGGCAGAGATTGGGCATAGCCTTCTCCCTCTCTCTCTTCCTCTTTTTCCTTTTCCTCTTTCTCTTCCTTATGCTTGAAATATTCAATTCATATAACCCACTACTCAGTGTGCTAAGCATTGTGTGCATAGCTGAAGTGCATAATTGCTGTCAATTAGTGTAAAGTGTTATTCTTTAAAAAGTACAACACAAATTGTGCCAAAGAAGATGAGTCCATCAATGTTCCCAACAGCTGAGAACTGAGTACTACACCATCTGCTTGCTTAATAAAATAGAACGTGAAACTGTTCTGATGGAATACAGATTAAGTGACAATGCTCCTAAGAGTTACTCCTAGGAGCCTAGGAGCTGCTGCTTTTTTTTTTTTTTTTTTTTTTTAAGCATACGTATAGCTTTGTCCTGGTACTGCAGATCACCTTTGTAATAGAAAAAGATCCTTTGAAAGCATCACCTTTCTATCATACCTGTGAGAACAGAATAGATGGAGATCAAATCAAAATAAAATTAGCTAGCACAGGTAATTGTTTCAAAAGTAAAGCAAGAATTAAGATTCTTAGAAGAAAGTCAGTTCACTTGTGTTTCAAATTACGTAATGCTATTGGGCTTGCTCAATTTTCTGATTAAAGAAACATCTAAAAGCAGATACAGTGAGAAAGTGCTACTGTCAGAACCTCCCTTTCTGCATATTTGTATTACAGATTGCATGCTGTGTTGAAAAATTGTGTTAAAAGAATGTCAGAGTTCAAAAGTTAGAGATTTCAGAATTAGGGCTGACAGCATTCTTGATTTTGCTGCCTGTACAAATACAGTCTGAAACAATCTTTGCATACGTGATCAGATCACAATTTTTGCCACAGATCCTGTCTCTTCCAGTGAGTATTAATTGTGATACAGCCCTAGTGGAACTTTCTTGACACACACTCGCAGCCCGCTACCACTCTGCTGTCACAGGACAAAGCCGCTAACTGCTTTCAGCCTTCAAAGCACTGTTGATATCCCAAATCTCTGTAACATGTTGCACGGCCTCTTCCAATGCCCTACATTAGAGGTACTTTGGCAAGTAGTGATACATGACAGGAAAGCAAATAGGATGGTAAATTCCACTCTTGCTCATGCTGATCAAGTAGGTAATGTTTATGAATTGCCATTAGAAAGTGATCGTTATAGCTGGTACTATCATTTTTCAAAACAACCTTTGCAGCAGGGCTTTACCTTCAAAAACTAAATTCATGCAAGAGGGATTAATTTCCCCAAATATGATCTTCCATTATTTCTGTAGATATGCTGTCCCTGAAAAGCAGAGTGAATTGTCTACGTCATCTTCAGGCAGATATCATATTCATTACTAAAATTCATGTCATAAAAAGTAAATTTAAGTTTAAACTAAGGATTACCATATTGTGTGACAAGTTTACAAAAGTGAAGTAAATAAGAATGTTGTTCACACACTGAAAATGTAAAATTATGCTCATTAATTTCTCACAGAATAAAAAAAAATCAAATACTCTGCGAGAGTAAAGCTTTTTTTAAGTTATTGTCAAAGCATCTGGCTGTGTGCCAGACTGTCAAAAAAGTGTCTCATCCTCTAAGTATGTCAAACAGAACAGTGGTCACAACTATGGATATCACTTTTTGAGATTACTTCACTTTTCTTTCAGCACAGACAAGCTATGACATTATTTCCCTATTTCATTAATTAACTTCAGAGAAAGCCACTGTATTCCAGGTTATTATGACAAAAAACACAACTATAAGAATCCACTCTTAATAGGAGAAATTGTATCTAAATATCTGTGTTAATTAATAAGTAAATCATGTTCTGTCAATAGCCACTTGCATGGAATGCAGATTTTTTTGTTTTGAATTTCCTATCTCCCACTCCAATTTAAGAGAAGACCCAGGGCTCGGGTTCACAGTCACCTTCTGCTGACCCAGGCTTGTGTTCCAGGGAAGGAGGACTTCTGCAGCGCAGCTCTGTCACTGGCCTGGCATTCCTTGTCTCTCGCTTATGCCAACACTAGCATTTCTGCAGCTGGTGTGTGTATGTATGTACGCATGCATATATATATATATATGTAAATATTGCAGTCTGGTAACATCAGGACTGTACTGCCTACTACGAATTGCAAGATTTTTTTATTATGTTTATCTATTTTAATCATTCTTTCTAACTACTTAACCTTGTTAACCTACCTTATTGCATTAAAATATAGACAATTTTGGATGTATTACTACTGATAATACTATTAGGTAATTCTCATACAGGAGTATATTTAAAGATAAAAAGATTTCCTAAGAAGTCACAGGAAGGTAGAACATTTCCTGGGTCCAGCTTTCTCTCTCTCTGTGAATCATCTATTGCTGTGACATATATACAAGTTTGTATGGTTTTTGGCCAAAAAGTAGGAAATAGAGGATATGGAATTAAAACTGGCAACATTACTATTACATGCTTGACAGCATGCAATCCACTCTTTATAACAGAAAATTATAGGGTAGCTGTAAAACCCATTTAATTAGCATTTTTTTGTCTTATAAAATAGTATGCTTTACTGTAAGCATACACTTGCAAATTTAAAGGGCAATTGATTTTCTAAAGTACCTTGAATATGCATACATCATGTAGGCACAAAGTATGAGACAATGACTTTCTTTTGTGAAAATACATGTACCATAAAGTGATTGAAACATTAGGAAAGATATTTTTTTTCATTCCAGCCTACTCTTTTTGGAATCTGGATCCATATCATATGTTTCAAATTATAACAGACCAATAAAAATAAACAAAGGGAATATACTCGTTTCTTTTTACCTAGTCAAATAGATATTTAAGAAATAAAATCAAAAAAAGGTTTACATGTGTTTGGTTTGGAAATAATGTGCAACAGAATGGCAAAAAAATACCTAGAAAATATCCATGCTTGCATTCCTTCTTTTCTTCCACTCCTACCAAGTATGCAGATTTTTGAATACCCTTTTCTGTGATAACTTGTATAGAAGAAGATATAGCACAAAAATGTGTCCCATAGTTTCTCTAGTAATCTTGTTTTCTCAGGCTTAATCTTATCACCTGAACACATCAAAAGCCAACTGTGTTTCCTCGGTACAGCTCTCCAGTGACCTGAGCCAACATACCAGCATCTTTCTGCCATACCACTTAGTTTAAAATCCAGACATTCATCTTTAATGCTTAAAATTGGAGTTAGACTAAAATTCTGTGCACAAATCTAAGGCAGTGACCATCTGCTACACACAGTTTCTGGCAACATTTTAATTTGGAAAACTTAATTTAGAACTCTGGTAAAAAACAACATAAAACAGAAAAAAGGATAAAAAACATAAAATTAAATTCTGAGGTGGTACATAGGCTCAGAACCTACCCAGAATATACCAAAAATCTTGACAACAGCAATACCACCTGTTAGAATGATCTTCATTCATCTGAGGAGAGGAGGGTTGGCTCTACATATCGGGTTTACCTTAGCCGAAGGGGAATAAAACTTCCGTATAGCCCTGATGCAGGTATGTAGGATGTAGGCAAAGATGAACATTCAAGGAAATCCCTGTACTTTCTATTTCATGCGGGGGAAAACTCATAGTCAGTTCTGTGTTTGGAGAAGGAGGTATTTGAATTACCTTTCCTGATTCACTAATTGCTGCCCACAAGTAGAGCTAAGTGGTATATCTCTCCACTCTTTAAAGAAAAGGATTCTGGACCAGTTATACTTTTTTTTTTTTTAATATATCTGCTATGTATAGTTTAGAGGTATCTCAGTATGCAGTTTGGATCTCCTAATATTCCAGAATCCTTTAATTTCATGGATACATTAGTATCAGTAGTCCTGGGATGGGAATTCTAATGCTGAAAAGATATCATATCAAATAAAAATGTACTAGTGATGGTCATTCAGTTATTATAACTGTTAGCACAGTTAATAGGCAATTAAATGATTAATAGAATATGCCTTTTTCACATTTTTAGTTCAGGAAATACCTATGCCTTGTATATACATTGTTTGATACTTCACTTAGGCACATACTAACACAACACCTCAATTTTAAGGAGGTGACTCAATCACACAAATAATTTTATTGTTGTATTATTTGTTATTATTAGCAATAAAGCAAACAAATATAATAAAAGGAACTTGCCTTCTGTATTATTTATTATCATGTTAACATATAATATGGTTACATTTGGAGCCTAACTATATTTAAATGACTTAACATATGCAACATAGAATATAAGTACTTTTCCTTCTACATATCAGCAGTTATGATGGAATGAACACCAGTTTAAATTCTTCCTATTAAATTATTTCATATAAAAGAATTAACGTAATGCTGTAGAAAGTATACCAATTTAAGAAGCTATTTTTATGAGAGGAAAGTATGCTTTCATATTTTTAAAAGACAATTTATTACTAAATTGACAATAATTGAAATTTTCAGGAAAGGAAAACATTTAAGTGCAATAAAAGAACACATATTTTTAGGGACATATCAAATTACAAAAGAACATTTAGATTATTTTGATTGACAAAGAGTGTTTTTCCACCTTTTAACATAACTCAGCAAAGATATAATAAACACATTTCTATTATTTCAAAGTCTGCTCTGTATCATTTAATCTACAGAAAGGCATTCTAAATTTTTATATTCTGTTCTGTATTCTGTTCTATTCATTATAATCATCATAATATCTGATCATTTTCTGCAAAAGTACTATTAGTATGATCAATATTATTTCTCTCTGAAGAGCTTATCCAAGTCTATAGCTCCTAAGGGAGTCAAATAAACCATTGCACAGAAATAAGAGATGGAATATAAGTTCAAAGCTCCATATTCGGTAAGCAAAATTCAGTAAGTTCCTTCCAAAGGAAGATTCTTCCTTAATCCTTACTGTAGAAGCCTTTCTCACTCTCTAATATTTGAGTAAAAGGATTTCTGATTCAGTATATCTGTTTTCTACTGCCCTTCTGAAAAAACGAAACACACACACATACACACACACACAAAACTTAGCTACTGAATTTACAACATGCTACAGAGTATTTGCTGATATTCAAAAACACAGTCAGCAAGTACTCTGTGACTTGACAATTGGACTTTATTGCATTATTAGGCATGTATTTGCGTACAGGTGTGGTAGATATGATCTGTTAATAATACTACTTTGAACTGTAATAGATTCCTTTCCATTGGGTATGGCATTTGAAAATACAACACTAAATAATCATATTAAAATAATTTATTTTGTGAAAACGTGTAGATAAACTGAGAAAACTTTCCTTAGAGTAACTCTGAGAAAAAGACTATACAGTGACCCAAGCTCATATACTAGCCCATATATCTTAGGTAAGTTTCCTATCATTTGTCTCAGAACTTCATATATATCTTGTAGCAATATCTATGGCATGTAAGTTATAATTGTGATATAGGGATGAAATTCAAGTTTGTTCTATGCTTACAGTTGTTGCATTGCTGGGGATCAGCACTGTTTTTATGCATACCCAGCCCTCTTGGTCATGAGTTCTCCAGGGGCTGAGGAGATGCAGAGCTTGCTCCTCCTCAGATCCACTGAAATGAGAGAAGGAGATTGACTGATGTCCTAACCACCTTCACAGCACAGTATTTGACTCAATCTTACAGGAGTTTTCTGGATGGAAATTTCAGTCAGTCCTGGAGGTTCCCACAGGCTGTGCACAGACCCACTGACAGACACACTCGTATGCTTGGGGTGCCAATTAACTCCCTCCTTGGAGCATCTGGCCATCCCAGGGATCCTACAAGTGGTTCCTCCAGCCAAGGATGACTAAACACATACATCATTTAAAAAAAACTCAATAGAAATTGTTCCTGCAGGGGCAGAAATGATCACATAGCACAGTCTTTTGTATGTAGATAAAGTAGTTAGGATATGTTTTGTATATAGTTTAAGGTAATCGATAGAAATGGATTGTGCATGTGCTGGAGAGGCGGCGCAAGACTTTAGGTCAGCTGGGTCACCAGAAGGACAGGTCAAGGAGTCTCACCTGATCCAGCAATGTCTTCATATCCTTGTAAGCATACTTGCAACCGAGACTCTGGTCACCATCTGGACTTGAGATCCACAGAGACATATTGGAAAGGCTTGATTTCCTACTTGAGTATTAATCTAAGCAAAAGATACCAATAAATCATACATTACAATAAAGAAATTGAATGATCTTAACTGAAAAGATAAATTTATGAACGATCTTTGGGTTCTTGTTCAATTTGGAGCATAGCTGATTAACCATGATGACCTGTGTATAAAAGTGGTTACATTTCTTTTAGTGTCCAAGCAACATTTATAATTATTCACTTGTTTCAAATCAGCAACAACAAGAACAATTAGAACAACAATACAACACTGCTAGGCTGAAACATTCATGCACCTACTGAAATTTTTCAGTAATGGGTGGAAACAGAAGGAGTCAATTGTTATGTAGAAACACTGATTGGCTGTTTTTCTACTTTCAAAGAAAATATGTAGTGGGATAGATTTTTTATCATTTTTGTTGTTATTTTTCTGTTAATTTCTCTATTCAGGAACATATTTTTTAGCCTCTTTATTAGTAAATTAGAAAGTCAGAAAAAAAATTAAAAAGGTGAGATATTTAAGTTAAATAACTTTTCAAGGAGTGACATTTACCTGAAATATTTTATTATTGTTTGTCAGTTGCTGGGTGTGGATAATTCCTAACGAGTAATGTGGGAACTCCTTATTTATCTGCATGGCTGCTACCCAAAGAGCATTGATTGTAATATCTTCTTTGTAGATTTGACAAAATTATTCTGCTTATAACATCAGATGGAAATTGGGTGGCAAGGTGCAACCAGGTGGAAAATTCGGTTTCCATATTTATAGATTGCTCTGGGCACAACCATTCTTGCATTTGTCTAGCTTTCCTTTACTAAAGATCTGTCTCTTTTACTTGCACATCATATCATTCATTGAACAAACAACCCATAGACTTCAAAGTTGTATTGCAAAGAAGCTAAAGTTCATATTTATGTGAACATTAAAAATGTTTGTATAAGCTTAAAAATGAGGTTATATTTTTGCAAGTCAATTTAAGACTGTGCGCTGAAGCTATAAGGTTTATGTGATCTTTCTATTTTTTCATAAGATATATGTATAAATATTTGCACACCTCTTTCTTTTTATTAACTTTTAAACTCATTAGATAAACTCAACTGCATTTGACCAGTAGACAAGAGTCTTCAAGGTAGGGTAGATTTGGGTAAAAGACAGAGACTCCACAGGATCTTCATTAAGGAAAACAACAGCAACAACAAATACAAAAAACCATTCTATTTAAATTTAGCTTTATTAGTTATAATTCACATGAGAGAAAATTTAGTTCTGTTGGTCACTTTTTTCATTTTTTTAATACACAGGTATCATAAGATGATTGTTTACAAATCTGTTTGACTCTTCCTATCACTATCTCTTTTAGCAGTCTATCTTACAAACTAGATGATGATTCTTATACATAGAAAATGAAGACATTTGTTTGTGCTTAGTATTGCTGTGCCTTTGAAATTTAATTGTGAAAACAGCAAGGACAAAAAAAAATGAAAATCTTCAACTGCATTAAAGGGAAAGAAATGGAGAAAAAACTAGGGAATTTATAAGAAAAATACACACCCTGTAAAACCCAAATTTAATAGCCATACAAGGCTACTGTTGTACTGATAGAGTAAATGATACCAGAGCACTTCAGTAGGATATGGGCTATCTCAGGTGTTCAGAATTTTGGACATTTTTTTTCATTCCAGCATGCTAGAATTGAATCACTGTTGTATATACCTGAGGACAACATTTTCACTGTAGCATTATGTTGCTTGGGGAGCTTAGTTTTATGAATGGGTTATGCAAAGTGCTTCTTGATCTCTCTTGAAGATCAACCCTGAAGGAATCAGAGATGGAAGAAAGCCTTGCCTAGACAGTCCCTCAGCTACTAAATAAGTCCCTCTCCACCACACACACACTCTGGGAGGGTCCACCACTTCACACCACTTTACAAGAGTAATTGATGACGGACAAAACAGAAACAGTTACTGGGGTTAAGAGAGAGAAAAGGAAGATGGGAAATAAGCTTTTAAAAGCACTGTCTCCATCTTTACCTTCTTCATTGCTAAGGAAGAGCTACAAAGTCTCTTTTAAAATGAACATCAGGAACCAAACTTTTATATCTACAGGATACTAGAAATGAACCTGAGAAACAGAATAGCAGATAGATACGGTGCTAAAATCCATAAACTTGATTGTATTGCTGTTGGGACATTTCAGTCTTCTATAACCACATTCCGTATTCCTTCATATTCTCTATAAGATAAAGTTCCTATACTTACTTTTCACCCCGCCTGCTTCTAGCATTTCCCTTTTGACTTTTCTTTCATGCAGTCTAGCTGGTGTAACCTAATATGTCCAGGTAAACTCAAAACTGTGATGCTTTATTTATATTTTGTACTGAAGTTTACTTATTCTGATTCTTTAAAAAAAAAAAAAAAGGTTTGTTTGCAAGAAATAGCCTATAAATGATAAAATAAAAGTAGCTCTATTTTAAGCATCTTGCTACAGAACCCATGGATGATTTCTACAGAAGTTCAGAACTTTTGCAACAACTTAGTCTAAACATTTTCCTGATGGTAGTGTAAAATTTCTAGATTGTTATTAAAAAAAAGAAAAAGTAGTCTAATTTTCAAATTAGTGGCAGTTCTGTGTATCCATTTGTATGTATACATGTATTTGCACTGGTCTCAGTATATTTCTTTTCCTTCTTGCACATACAGAAAGCCTTTTGGCTTGCTCTAACTGTCCTTCTCTATCATTTGAAATTGTTGGCAGTCGACTAAGTACAACATACCAGAAAATGAGAACATGGATTGTTACTATCTTTAATTAATAGAATGGCTTAATGAAGTTAAATCAAAGATTTAATTAAATTAATTTGCCTAATAGTGAGGTATGGCCTCAGGAAGCAGAATATCTTATATTTTTCCCAGATGAAAATAAATAAGTCTAAATGTAAGTTATCTGAGATGTGGGATGGTATTAACACTAATGTCATTAAAAATAAAACCCCAAAGTCAAAAGATAGCTATTCCTCAAAGAGGACCCACAAAAACAACCTGAAAAAAGAGGAAAAAAAAAACCTCACTCAGTATTGAAAGGCCTGAATTATTCACAAGTAAAGTCATGTTTGATCCACAACATAAAAAAGAGGCAGCTCGTTTGCAAAATGACAGAGATTTGGAATGTAAATTTTACCTAACATCAAATAATTAATAGATCAGTTTTAGTCTAAAAAATAAGAGAACACTTTTGTGCCCTTGTGCTAATCTAAATTTTAGACAATACTGCTATATGATAATAATAGAAATTAAAGATAAACAGAGAGAAAGAGAAGAGAGAGAATCCTCTGATAGATACTATCCTCTGGCAATGAATTCTACAAATTAATTATACATTTTTTAAGGATAAAAAAAAAACCCCTCTGGTTTGAATCCATTGCTTTTTGTCCCCATTGCTTTTTTAAATTTCCTATGTGTCTAAAGAGATAAGAGACCTTTCCTACCATTCACATTACTGATTATTTCTCTCATCATCAGGTTCTCATATTTGCAGATTTCTATAAATCTGTTCTAGGCCCACCAAAAACTATTGCAGGAAAGCCCATTTCATAAGCTTGAGTACTACCTTTAAAAATTATAGAGGGAGAAAGGGAAGGCAGTTTTCTAATCATTTCTTAGTGCTACCTTTCCAGCAGTGGCTCACATGATCCAGCCTGAGACCTCTCCGTTTGAAAGACTGTCCCTCTCCCATCCTGACTTGCTAGTCAGCCTTGCAGCTGCCGATTTACATGATACTTCTCATATTGTGCAGGCAAGGCCTTCAAAACCAAATGGGACGTACTTTTTTCCTGTATCTTCCTGACAGGTGCTTGCTTTTCTGCATGTGTGACTGTACCGTGCAACTAAAGCAGTTCTGACAAGAACTGCCTGGGACCTATGGCATACGGGCTGCACGACTGATCTGTGCATGTGTAGAGGGCCTCTGTATCACACATTGAATGATCAGACTCCTTAATTGCACAGACAATATAAATTAGCTATGTGGATGTGTGGCATAACTCTTCAGAATTGTAAAGGCCCTACCATACATATACGTCACATTTGACCTCACCAGCCTCACATTCAAGTCCTCCCGTTTCCCCACACTGCACCCCTTGGACGCATACATAACCTGAAGTGACCGACAAGTGTGTGACAAAGGACAGGATACGGGGAAATTTTCTTCTATACGAATGGATGGATCATTCTGGTCAGTCACATGTGGAAATGCGGTGACTTCTTTTTTTTTTTTTTCCTAACCACTTCCCTGATATTTCCAGAAGATGATGATGAGGGCCTGACCATAGCTGTGTTTATGATATAAAACAAACAAACAAAAAAATCAGGCATTTATTTTCTGACTTTCTTTGAAATTAGTTTAAAACTCAGTTTGTACCTGTAAACACAGCATAAAGCATTTTCACTTCCAGAAAGACAGAAGTTTTTTTTCATGTGTGTGCAGCATTTTTTACGTTTTTAGATACAAGTAAAGGAGTACATTAAGTGATGATTTTTTAAATAACATAATGTATTACCTAAAATGCAAAAAGATGAGAATAGTATTAAAGTTTACTCACATTACTGAAACATCTTGACTTAATTTTTTTTTTTTCTGAGTACTTTTATCTTATAATACCATTCCATTGTTAGTGATTTTTAAAGTCCCAGTTAATTACAAAATATGTTATGAAATATATAATCAAAGTGAAATACAACATTATAAAAAGAAACTAAAAAATGCTCTGTTATTCACTCCCACAAAGGATACTAAAACGTGAAAGAATAAGCCAATAAAAAATTTAGACTGAATGTAAAGTTTTATTTACTACCAGGAAACTGTCAATCCATATGTAAATGTAAGTCAATTAGGATATATTCACAAAACATGCTGGCAAGTAAAGACATAAGAAAGAGGATTTCTTAGACCTACATAACTGTCATCTCGTTGTCAAAAAGGATTTCAGGACAGTTTAGAATTAAGACTAGTTTATACTGAGTACCACTTAAAAATGCAAAAAACAGTTTCAGATAGATTTAATTTTCCTAAAAGCTACAGTCAGAAGCCCAGAAGAGATTGACAGTACAACAGGAATTACCGGATTTGCAGAATTGCATTCTTTAAAAATGCACCCTCCATTGTTTCCAGTTCCAGGGGTTTCTGATTACTTTAATTTAAAGCATTGTTACACAGAGAGAATGTAGGGTACACTTCAGAGACAGAGGACTGGTATTCATTTATTCCATTTAAAAAAACAGTATAAATATTTTGCATTATATATATAAAAAAATCCTGAAAATCTGTTACTTAGATAATGATGAGTTCTTCAGATAATCTCTATTTATTTTCTCCTTCTTATTAATGTTTTTCTAGCTGATGCTACAGAAAGCTTCTTCTGTCTTTTAACAAGAGTATTACATGATGTACAATAAAAGGTAGATTAATATGTTAAGTTATATTTTTTCTGTTGAAATGAATAATAGCTCAGTTGATTTCCTTTAAACTATCAAGGTACACAAAAGGAGCTTTTCTTGGCTGCAATATTTTCATGAATTGTCCTTCATTACAGGGAAATTTCTACCTTTAATTATTAAAAAATGAAAATGTACACAAATTTTTAAATAAAAGAAAAGCTTTCATACCTATTTTCTGTCTGAAGTGTCTGAGACAGGGTATTAACAGGAATCTTGGCTGCAGAGGCCAGCTTTGGAATCAGGCCCACAACTATTTTCAAAGATGCATACAGTAGCTGAATGTTGTTTGTGTGGCTCTTGGAGGCTGCTCTGGATGCAAATACAGCTCGTGTGGGAGAGCAGTGATCAGGAGATGCAGCTACTCTATTCAACTAGGAAAAATCTCACCATGAAGCCTTATAAAGCAATGACACTTCTGCACTCACTATGTTCATTCATGCTACATAAAGCAGGCCAAACTGCCGCTCTTGAGCCATGCACAGTTCACGAAATTTTTGATTGTACAGCTCTGGGCTGGCAGAGGGGCTCCTGGGCCCACCAGATCTCCTGCTGTGGGAGGAAGAGAAGCAGCAGTGGCTAATGCCATTTAGCACTCTGCGACCTGTGTGTGCAGCACGCCTGAGCACTTCCGTGCCACGTGGTGTGAGAGCATTTGTGTCCTTGCAGTGCTATCGCCAGGCTGAGCCTTGAAGCCTCTCTCTGAGTTTTTCACACCCTCAGCTTTCCAAGTTACCTGATGCAGCCTCATGTGTCCCAGATCCATTAAGATTTTTGCACCTGACGCACAGGGTAACGGCAGTTAAACGAGTTTTACCTTTGGGAAGGCTGGTATGCCTTCATCTTCCATGAAACGAGATACTTGCTTCTGAAGGGGCAGGGTTATATTAGCAATAGTTTGTGCTCTTCTACATGTGCATGCATGTTCAGGTTGATGGTATGACTAACCAAAAATGGATGCAGACATACTGTGGGTTTGCACTAGCAGAAGGCAACACATAAGTTTTTCAGCTGCTGGTTATGGATTAATACAAACAGAATCTGGTTGTTAAGAAGCCAGGACAGATACAGCTACTTTGCCCAGCAGTAGAAGTACAGCTGTGTGAAAAATCTCACACCTCTGGGGAAGAACATAAAAATAAACTCAAAACGTAAACAAATAACTCAAACAGAGAAGGCCTATGCATTCTTCCAAATGTTTGTAATATACATGAAAAAAAGGTAAACTATGGTAATAAAATAAATAAATGGTAATAAATCTATAGCTAAATAAAGGAATATAGAAATACCAAATGTAAATTATTCAATTTTATAAATTTAAGATTAAATTATGCAAAGTAAGAATGTTAGTCTACTACTAATTAGTCTGTTATGTTTTAAGAGAATTTTCAAATAAAATAAAATAGAGAAGAATGCATTTTTCAGGCCAGCCTTCAGGAATTCCACACCCTGGGGACAAGAGAGAAAGTCTGGAGAAAGGAAAACTCTCCCTTGGTTGAGGAGAATCGGGAGAGAGATCATTTGTCCAAACCTGACATTCATAAATCCAAGGGCCCCGATGGGATGCACCCACGAGTGCCGGGGGAGCTGGCGGATGTTATTGCTAGGCCACTCTCCATCCTCTTGGAAAGGTGCCTGAGATCGGGAGAGGTGCCTGAGGACTGGAAGGAAGCCAGTGTGACTGCAGTCTTCCCAAAGGGCCAGAAGGAGGAGCCAGGAAACTGGCTCATCTCCATCCCGGGAAAGGTGATGGAACAGCTCCTCCTGGAGGTCCTCACTAAGCATCTGGAGGACAAGAAGGTGATCAGGAGGAGTCAGCACGGCTTCACCAAAGGGAAATCATGCTTGAGCAATCTGACAGCCTTCTCTGATGGAATGACTGGCTGGGTAGATGAGGGCAGAGCAGTGGATGTTGTCTGCCTGGACTTCAGCAAGGCTTTTGACACTGTCTCTCATCACATCCTCCTAGGCAAACTCAGGAAGTGTGGGCTGGCTGAGTGGGCAGTGAGGTGAGGTGGATGGAGAACTGGCTGGATGGCTGAGCTCAGAGGGTTGTGGTGAATGGCGCAGAGTCAAGTTGGAGGCCTGTAGCTAGCGGTGTCCCCCAGGGGTCAGTTCTGGGTTGAGTCTTGTTCAGTGTACTCATCAATGACGTGGAGGAAGGGACAGAGTGCACCCTCAGCAAGTTTGCTGATGCTGCTAAACTGGGGGGAGAGTCTAACACACCAGAAGACTGTGATGCCCTTCAGAGGGACCCGGACAGGCTGGAGAGGTGGGCGGAGAGGAACCTCATCAAGTTCAACATAGGCAAGTGCAGGGTCCTGCACCTAGGCAGGAATAATCCCATGCACCAGTACAGGCTGGGGGTTGACCTGCTGGAAAGCAGCTCTGCAGAGAAGGCCCTGGGAGTGCTGGTGGACAACAAGTTAAACATGAGCCAGCAGTGTGCCCTTGTGGCCAAGAAGGCCAATGGTCTCCTGGGCTGCATTGGGCAGAGTGTTGCCAGCAGGTGGAGGGAGGTGATCCTGCCCCTCTCCTCAGCCCTGGGGAGGCCTCACCTGGAGTACTGTGTCCAATTCTGGGCTCCCCAGTACACAAGAGAGACATGGCACTCCTGGAGAGAGTCCAGTGGAGGCCTGCAAAGATGATGAGGGGACTGGAGCATCTCTCCTCTGAAGAAAGGCTGAGGGAGCTGGGCCTGTTCAGCCTGGAGAAGAGAAGACTGAGAGGGGATCTGATCAATGTGTACAAGTATCTGAAGGAAGGATGTGAAGAGGATGAGGCCAGCCTCTTCTCCGTGGTGCCCAGCAACCGGATAAGAGGCAACAGGCCCCAACTGAAATACAGGCAGTTCCATCTGAACCTGAGAGAAAACAACTTTCCTGTGAGGGTGACAGAGCACTGGAACAGGTTGCCCAGAGAGGCTGTGGAGTCCCTATTCCTGGAGATATTCCAAACCCGCTTAGACGCAATCCTGGGCAATACGCTCTAGGTGACCCTGCTTGAGGAGGGAGGTTGGACTAGATGATCTCCAGAGGTCCCTTCCAACCTCAACCATTCTGTGATTCTGTGATTTTATTTCTCTGTTAAAGTTACGATATACAAACCTTATTTTTTTCTCCAGTACAAAGGAGACTTTCCTGGTTCCCAAACCATGCCATATTCATGATGATGTCAATATTTCTAGTTTGAACTACAACTTTGGCTACTTGGATCACTGTCACCATTCATACGTGCAT
Organism: Struthio camelus; assembly: GCF_040807025.1. Classification (NCBI taxonomy): domain Eukaryota; kingdom Metazoa; phylum Chordata; class Aves; order Struthioniformes; family Struthionidae; genus Struthio; species Struthio camelus. Next base: position 145,609,414 of record NC_090942.1, on the reverse strand, counting down.
TTTCATGGCAGCTTGGGGAAAGGTGGGGAGAACATTAAGTATGAGAAACATTCCCCACTTGTTAAAACCTTTCTATCTCAATCAAAAAAAAAAAAAAAGAATAGAAAATAGGAATAGAATGGTAAGAGAATGGTAGTGGAATCACAAGTTAATCACCTTATTTTGCAAGTGATATATGACTTCAAGTCTTGGTAATTACGACTATCATCATTTTGTTATACTTCCTGTAGTTATAAATACTACCTCCCCCCAGTAAACAATAGGTTTTACGAAAAAAAAAAAAAAAAAAAACAGGAACAGGAACAATTATATGCCATACCCTAAAAAATATCTCATGTTTAGTGCAGTGAATTTGTAACAATTGAACTTATGATATTTCTTTTAGGATCTACAACTATGCAGTACAAATGAAAGACATTATGTATAGAAGAGTTTTAAGTTAGAAGCTAATACAGGTATATTAGTTATGTGTATGCATGTTTCTTCAATAAATATGAATTTTATTTAATTTTCTGCAGATCTAATTTATATTTACAATGGAGCATTTTATAGCATACACTTCAGAGTAAACACTAATGAATTTATTTGGTTGAAAATTTGCATTTCAACAGTAGCAGATTGTTGAGCTCTCTGCTCCAAATTTCTTTATTTTTTCGCATTTTCATTGGTTATTTGAACATGTTGACCACAAGATCATTACTTCAGTGTACTGACAATAATGCTACTTCTCACACTAACTTTCATAAAAGAAGAAAAATCAGATTTTACATAAATAACCAAATCTCCATTTTCCTGCAAGGAAGTGCCAAGTAGGATGAGTAAATGGATTTGAGACTAGAAACTTGGGTTCTATCTGTTGATTTAATCTCTACATGTAACTTTTTAAATAGTTCAGTTCCTCTCCATCCCACACCCTTTTTCATAACCAGTGACAGCAAGGGAAGATATAACGTGTGAACAAAGTGTGATTCTTTTCTTATCAAACTTACAAAAATGTTTTGCTTTGCATCCTTATTTAAGGATAAAAAGAGAGCTTTTGCCTTAAATCTGCATGCTATTAACACTTTGCAATGTTACACTCCCAGAGTCTTAGAATAATCTTAAATCTGTGCAGTTTAACACTGATCTGGATTTGAGTTCCCTCTCTTTTTTTTTTTTTTTTTTTTTTGTTGTAGAGGAAAATGGAATATGTTTCCTTTAACAGTTTCAGAGTAACTGCATATTATTTTCACCTCATACCTTTCAACCTCAGAAAGCAAGCAAAAGCTGTTTTGATGTTATCAAGGTGATGCTTGCTGAAATAGTTTTTTCCTATATTACCTTATAATAGCGTTTTCCAGTAGAACAATTTACGAAAGTTTTGCAATGACAATATACTGCACACATGCCTCTGTGTTTGCACCAGTAGCATTTTGTATACGGCCGTGAACATCTCTAACAGTGCCAACTCGTATGTAGACAGCAAAAACTGGCTGAGAAATTGATTCTCTCCTCCTGTTCCTATTTGAAATCTTAAACATTCTGAAGGTTTATTAAACAGATTCAGCTGGGAGTGAGGCTACCAAATGTCTCAATTTAGCAGAGCATGCTTCTTAAAATATTAACTTTCCTGGTGTATTGGTCGAACATTTAAATTCTTACTTTTTATAGCTTTTCAGATGGTCCCTGTTCAGCTTGCCAATTTGGAGATTTTGCCCCTTTTGCCCTGGATGTGTCATGAAAGAAATATTTCTCATGAAGGACTGTTGGGACCACTAGCTTCTGACAGCTAGAAGGAGAAACGATCTAGAAAAAGATTGATAATAAATAAATTTTCAGGAGACCTAGTAAAAAATGCCTAGCTTCTTTTAAAAAATCAGATGAAAAGAGTACCTTACAGTACTTTTTGATTTAACCGTGAAACATATATTCTCCAATAAATTGCTGCAGTAATCGTTGCGTAAATACAAACTCTCAAAATCAAAATATTTTTTTCCCAGTAAAATGTTGTCAGGAGAGAGTGACTGGGAGGGTTTATGCATGCTGCTATCTCTCTTCAGAAACAAATTAACTGATATGAGCAACAGTTGCTAAATTTAGCTGTGACAAATCTTGTGATAATTAAATGCCTTCTGGTTGATCTCCAGCCTCTCTGAGGTATATGGAACAGCATGACATGGTCTGTGCACAGTGAGAACTGTCTCCAACGCTTGTTTTCAGCTCTCAGCAAAAGAGTGAAAGTTTCTTCTCCAGCACTCTTTCTCATTTTCTGAACCCTAAGTATACCTTGGCCCAGGTAGATTTACATCTGTTGAACTAGGCCTTACAGCTATTGCAGGACTGTTTAAATGAGCAGAATACTACATTCTTCCCACCTGATTTTCTGCTTTTCAAGGTACAGCTAACTTACAATATGTTTACATATTGTAAGTTTACAATATGTTTATATTCCATAGTCCTTTCATATAGTCAGTGTGAGGAGGGACCTACTGGATAAATACAGTTCCTCTGTGCCCCAGGTAGTTTTCTTGGCACCTCTGGAAAGCAAAATATAGTAAGTTTTTCTTGGTATTTAAAGTCAGAGCAGTTGCATGGGAAGGACAGTAAATGGGAAGGACAATACATAACTGTGTCGACAGGATCTTGCGACTATAACTCTATTCATATATCTTCTTTGTGTAGTGAGTTGCATTGCCTTAAGTAGATAACTGGATGTTGAAAGCAGTCATTGAACTTAGTGGATGGGTCAAATCTAACTAAAAAGAAGGTGCTCTGTGTGTCTGTGTGTCTGTGGGTCTGTGTATATGTATGAAGTAAGAAGGATGTGGGAAGATGACAAGTGAAATAGATGAATTAATGGTAAGAGCTCTAAAATGAATGGGCAGTGGTCAGTGCCAGGACCCTCCTGCAGAGGTGAATATCCAATAAAGAATATAAAATGGATGAAATGTAGCAGTGGAGCTAACTCTTGCTGTAATTAGTATAAATTTGGCAGAAGGTGAATATCCAAACAGTAGACAACCTTGTTATCAGAATAGGACACACTTGAAAGCCTGGGAAGAGGGTGTGGGGCGGGGTGGGGAGGAGAAGAGAAGGAAGAGTCAGACAAAAGTAGGAAGCCATTATGATAGTCATGGACAAATATTAGGTGCTCATTTCAGAGTTTAGGTAGAAGAGTATGCCACTATCATTCAGACTATCCCTGAAAAAAAAAAAAAAAAAAGATATTTACAAATGGTGGAGAAGAGGGAATTTAGAGAGGCATGTTAGCGAAAAGGTACAGAAGGGTTTTGCAGTTGCAGCGTGAATGCAAATTTGGCATCTGTCACCTATGCCATGAGAGAACTTAAGACCAAGGAGTTAATTGTCTAACTCTGTAGATATGTTCCCAGTCATCTGCCTACTGGGGGAAAATCACTATTCCTGTATTGCTTGGTATAAAAGCTGTGCTTTGATATTGCACAGCTGAGTATGCAAAAAAATGCTCGATATCCTCCTCTTCAGCCTTTAATTACACTGTCTGAAGAATGACTAACAAAGACAATGAAGTTTTTGCTCATTTAATGATCTGAATACCACCATAGTGCCATACCCTTTATACATAAGCTTAGATAACAGTTTCCTTTCAAATTTAGTATATATAGAATTCTGATGTCTCCTTTAGAAGACAAACTTTGCTTTTGATACATACTTTTGCTTAGTTCAAGAATATTCCTAAGGAAAACACAGTGAGCTAGTAGAGTTTCCCCACAACCCTAAAATGTAATTCTATTATCATAAATTCTTCTTAAAATGAAGAAGCATGATATTATTGAGAGTTATTTTGAAGCTAGACTTTATTGTTTTTATATAATGACATTCTATTGCAGATCCTGGACTAGCGAAGGGAATACTTTATTAAGATCTTAAGAAGAAGACCTTCTGGCTATAAAAGAGGACTCTACATCACATATAAGAACAGATCTAATAAATGGCTCAAATGATTGTGTAAGGGGGAATATATATAGTTACATTGGCCAGAAATTTCATATGCTACTTGGAATTTCTAAAGAATGAAAAATTCAATTTTACTACTCCTGAAAAATTGAAGAAAAAAATTATGACTAAGTGGCCATTATTCTGGGGAATGGGCACATGTTAGCATTATATAATACCTATCAGTTTCTTTTCTAGTAAAACTTCTTAGGGTTATTGTTAAAATGACTTTAACTCTTTAGCGCTATAGAATATTTTTCTATGTAAATTGCTAATGTCATCTTACTCAATCGAGAATAACCATCATTTCTTATTTCTTTCCTGACATTCCTGTTAATGTGCTTCTTGAGTGTGCAGGAAGTTGTCAAAGAAATGCTATGAAGTGGGTCATGCTTTTCCTGAGATGAATTTAAATGGCTGAATGATAGGTGACAATCCTCAGACAGTTTGGTATTGAATATACTGTGTCCTGGAAATAAAGATACTTACACCTTTCACAGGGCTATTTGCACTCATTGAGCTGTTCAGAGTAAGCTGCTCAGCTCTTTATAAAACAGAAGTATATATATTGGTAATTTTATCCTTTTTATAAGTCCACTGAGGCTTTTATCTTCTTCTCAAACTGATATCCAGTCAGGCTGATCTTTTAATTACTATCACTTTCTCTTTCATGGTGTCATATTCTCGCATATTGCTTTCACGAGTTCCCAAATCATGATTCTTTTTTGCTTCAGGCCAGAATTTGACCAATGCATTAAGAGTTTTCTGGTTATACTGCTGCTGGATGATAGTCTTTTGTGCTGGACACGAGTTTTATGGTATTATAGAACAGCTAAAGCAGATTATTCTTTCAGCAACTTCGGGTTTAGGGCAGTAAGCAAAGCTACCATTCAGTCAGGGGATGGACACAGAGAGGGAGCAATCTAGGACAGGATCCTCTATCACAGAACTGAGAGTAAGGAGGCATTCATTGCCTGTTTTAGTGTACAGCATGTCAGAAAGAAAACTCAGCATTCCACATGAAATAAATCATAGGTGAAGACAGATCGTTAATATCATTCAATGCAGGCTAATGCCTTTGAGGCATTACTGGGTAACAATTGTGCCTGAGCTACAGGCACAGCACAAGCACAGGACCAGCTTAGGAGCAATAGTGGAAGTACAATGACAAGGTGGAGCTAACAGGATTGAAGAAACTCTGATTTTCCCAATAGTGGGCACTGGGGCATCTAAAAGTTTGTTGAATTACTAGTAATGGAGTTAATGATTTAACCTGTGAGATGATGGAATGGTGTGAGTCCGGGTCATGAAACAGCAAACACAGATCTGTTTTCTAATCTTTTTTCTGATTAGAAAAACGAAAATAGTTATTGAAAGAAGAATATTTTTTAGGAAAAAAATATTATTAACTTCCTTAAAAAAAGATGGATAAAGTTAATGGACATAACATGCATAATTTTTCGTAAGTACGAGAGAAATAAAATAGAAGAGAGGTGAACTCTTCTCTGTTTACCCCACATGCAGGGAAAAGCTGTAGAAGCCTTGTTCATCGAGAGGGCACAATTTCAACAATCTCTGCAAGGAAAAGCATGTAATATCTCACAGGACACTACTGAGAAAAATACAAATAAGTTTATTTGTGAAATAGGTGCAATGATTCCACAGAAATTTGACAAGGTCCTCTGGTACGTAGGGTTGTTTCGGTAGCTTTATAAACAGCTTCTTAGGCATACTGTATGATTTTGTGAGTGAACATGACACAAATGATGAATTATTGGAATTCCTCTAGCCTGCAGTTATGCCTTAGTTTCAGTATTTCTATATTTAAATTATTGCCTTGTATACTTGGAGAAATTAAGTGAGCATATGAAGCAGTCCTAGAATTATCTGAGTCAAAAAATTTAGCTTCTTATTAATAAAAGACAATATCTGAACGTTATTGAGAAAATTGTTTAACATCATTTAAAGTCAGAGAAAGGCAAGAGAAAGTACCTATCTTGAAATTCATAAAAGTCACTTACATGAAAGACACTGAATTCCTATAACCTGAATGCTAGGGACAGATATAAATGTTAATCCTAAAACTTTAGCAGGGAATGCTGTTTTTAAGAGCATCTGTTTGAGTCTTTTTCCTACTAAAAAGTAAGATACGAAACCTATTAGACTCACTTTCTGGGGTTCCCAATGATAAGAAAGTAAATTGTAACAAAAAGATATCTTTTTCAGGGATTTCTTTTTTCAACAAATTGCAAAAAACTTATGCAGAAATTGCAAAAGATACCTATGAAGTAGCAAAGAAGGACAAAAAAATGAAATGAGACAAGGGAGGAGCCAGAAGGGGAAGGGGAATCACAGAATCACAGAATCGTTTAGGTTGGAAGGAACCTCTGGAGATCATCTAGTCCAACCTCCCTGCTCAAGCAGGGACCTCTAGAGCAGATTGCCCAGGATCACATCCAGACGGCTTTTGAATATCTCCAGCGAAGGAGACTCCACTACCTCTCTGGGCAACCTGTCCCAATGCTCTGTCACCCTCACAGTGAAGAAGTTTTTTCTCAGGTTCAGGTGGAACTTCCTGTGGTTCAGTTTCTGCCCATTGCCTCTTGTCCTGAAAGACCTGGCTCACTCCTGTTCTTCTGAGCCTTACAGAATCAGAGTATGAACTCTGATCGTCTTAAAAGAATTTGTCCTTTCAAAAGCACTTTGTATCTATTTTTTAAGCATGTCTCTAAGAAAATGTGAAAGTCTTTCCAAAAGACAGAGCTAGTACTTTTCCATAGTCTCATTGGGGAAAAAAAGTAGAACAGCTGACCCAGTTAAGTCCTGACTTTGAACATGAAATGCTAAAACGATATTTCTCATTACAGGGTTAATGTATGGTCATATCTCAGTGAAACCATATGTTTAGTTTAATTTATTTCCTTTCTGTCACAAATGTACGCAGCACATTCGTATTGAAAATAAATACCTTTTGTTCCAGAATATAAAGGTTGAAGTTTATCTAAATTTAGCTGTCTAAAAGTTAAGTGTCTAATTTAAACTGATAATCTAAACTCTCTCCTCATTCCAAGCTAAGACCTAAGCTCCAAGTTTATTTGAATGTTACGTTGTGTAGCTGCACCAACTCTTTGGAGTGATGCAGCTCATATCTCTCAGCTGAGAGAGGTAGGGGATTTTAATATACTAAAACCACTATATGATGAAGTACAGGATTGTAAAAGAGTTTACATCAGTATAACTTTCTTCAAGATGATGGGGTGGACTTGGCACAGGCAAGGTTGCAGGTAGTGGCTATATTAAATTAGAAGAAAAATTATTAGCAATTCTAATTGCCACAGCCTTTTTGGCACATCTTTGAAGGATAGATCTGTCCTGAACCTTGAGATTCTCATTGATCAATAAAAATTCCTCTTTGCAACTTTTGTGATGCAATTTCATCAGGGCTCACTAAGTACAGGGGCTACAAAAGAAATGAAACCCAGAGTGACAACTAAAACACAGCATTAACTCAATACAAGATCAAATCCACAAAATAGCTTTTTTTTACCTACAGCTACAGAATTCATTACTACAGTTTCTTGGTATTTTTTGGCTTTTTAAGTCGTTTTTTTTTTTGGCTTTGCTTTTGCATGATGGAGGAATCTCTGAGTAGGTATAGAAAGTGTGGGACAAAGGCAATGAGGGAATGTTAGTTAGGACAGAGTTCAGAGTTATAGTGATCTGGAAAAGGTTTCTTTGTGTATGTGCAGTCTGTGTTCCTCCCTCCTTTCTAAATTAAATATCCTTTATTTTAAAACTGCAAAACTGAAAATATTTCATTTCTGATATATTGTCTGGGTTTAGAATAGTTTTGGATAGAAGAGAAGTATTTAGTGAATTTATGAATAATTTCAGGCGGCCCAAATTTACATTTTTCAGAAAAAAAATAATATTCTCATTTTAAGAATAAAATCAAAAGAAACAAACAAAGAAAACCTGACTGAGATGAGAAGTGTACTTTCCCTACAGTGATATCCAAAGGATAAAGATAATGTTATAATGTATATCTTCATGATGCATAAGAAATATTATGTAGAAAATGTGATGCTTTCAAATTAAGAGAAACTAGTTCTCCAATTATAGAATGAAATCACTTGAATATCCTTTTACTGAAGGAATTTAAATTAAGCTCAAAACACTACAATAAAATACAGAACTATACAGTACTTTTCTCCCCTTGCATAAATTATTTAGGGTTAAATATATTATGCACTGGTTGAGTTTACAAAATGAATCACCCACACCTTCAAAACAAAAATAGCTCTTAATACAGAGAAGTGTTTACTCTGTTGCCTCGGCTGCAGTCGTGTATAAACAGACTTCTTCCTGATACTTAATTCAAAGTCTTCCTCCCAGGAACCTGTGTTCTCCTGAAAAGTTCATTTCTGCTATTTTTCTCTTTTCTGCTTAAGCATTATATGAAAAAATGCATGAAAGCAAATTAAAAATGATGCTGATAAGATTCTGGACTTATTTTGTATGCATCAAAGGAATACAAAATGTTAAGGTTTAGATTTATTTAGAATTAAATTCTCAAAAAGACAGTAATTAAAACTGAATACGGTTTATTCTTTCTCCTTTATTTATGTAATTTCATCCTATTTTTCAAATAAAGCAATGATATTGTGTCTATACAAAAAGATTAAAAGAGGCTAGGGCTGTTTTCTAGCACTCAAGTCTATAGGCATAGAAGAAGTGCTTCCATACTATCAAACTCTCCCAACTCTTAAATGAGGATGGTCTTATGTAAGTTGCTTACTCAGAGGAGGAAAGCTCGCTATACCACGGTGAACCTCTAACTGTGTCCGGAAATTGTTAGAAGCATGCTGGTTAGCCCAAACTATATGAGAAACTCCCTTAAAACTGTAGCAATATGGTCAAACAAGTTCCAGCTCCTATAAATATTGACTAACTCTATTTATTAGCAGAGATACAGCTTTTGAATCTAAAGTATGCTATCCCTAGAATACTATATATATAATTTATTCACTGAAAAGGTAAGAAAAAGTAATGTACTTTTGTGAGTGTTGAAATTTTCAGTCAGCAGCCTGGCAGTTCCTTTTTTTCTTATTCTTCCTCTTTTTCTCTTTCTTTCCTACTATCTCTTCTCTTTCACTTCCCTTCCCTTCCTTTCCTTTTCCTTCCTTTTTCCCTTTTCCTTTTTCCTTTTTGCCTTTCCCTTTTTCCTTGTTCCTTTTTTCTTTTTTCTTTTTTCCTTTTCCCTTTCCCTCTCCTCTCCCTTTCAATTTGTTCTTTTGTTCTCTTTCTGGCTTTCCTTTCTGTCCTTTTCTCCTTTTTTAATCTCTCCTTAAAGTGAACAGCTACAAGTTGGGGAAGCATTCTTTTCTCTCCACTGAGACCAAATTTCACCCTGAGGATTCTGGAGCTTGTAAAGCATTTTAATTTTAAGCTTGTCAATCTGTAGAAGTCAAATGACTAGAGTTAGAAATTACAGTAATATTTAGTCAGAGGGGTTGAGGGATGCCAGGATGTGGGGCTGGAAGCTGAATTCTGCAAATGACCCTGTCATATGCTTGCTATGGGAACTTGCATAACTACACTCATATCTTTTTCTGTACCGCCTAAACTTACAGACCTGAAGTGCATATGGACGTTTAAGGTTATATTTGAATGAAAAACTTTATTCATCTCTATTTACGCATCTACTTTACCTTTTTTGTCTTAAGTTTAGCATGCATAAACTGGGACTTTCACAATAAGAGCAGCAAAGCATAGAAACACAAGAACAAATTATTGCCAGTTAGGAGTCAAATGCTGAAATTTTATAATCTGCTGCAGCCAGCTGGTTCTCTGGAGCCTCCTTTCTTGCTGGCTGTCATGTCTGTTTCATAGCTCCTGTTTTATGTTTGCTCTTGTTGCTGCTCTGTTGGTTGACCAAATCGAAAGATAAATGAAGTATTAAGAAAGCAAGAGCAGCTGAGCCACTGGCTTCATTAGAGTGCTCTGGGACCATCTTCAGCTTTTGATAAGACTGCCACAGCTTGTGATTGCATCTCATAACTGTTTCTTAGTTACCACTCACAATCAAAGTCAGAATAGAGGAATTCTGGGAAAGCTAGATAATGACCTTGGCAAGTGTCTAGGAACAGATCTGAGAAATTATTTACAGCACTTGCCTTCAAGGGATAATTTGGCAATAGAACTACAAAGCAGGTTTGTGCAGGCAACGCTGAAATTAGTAATAGACTTTTAAATATTAAAGCCCGCTAAAAATAACTGCAGATGGAATAAGAGAGAACAACCTCTGGGACCTATTTTCCACTTCGCCTGGCAACATACAATTCTTAGTTTAATAACAAAAGACATCTTATTAAATTACATTAGGGTGAGTCTGTTGTTTAGTGCAGGTGTCAGGCTGGCAGTGTTGCTAATACCTACTGTAGCCACACATGTTGTAATGAAAAGCCAACCAATATTTCAGGAGAAATTACAGGCATGTATTATCTCCTGATGTTCTGAGAGCATTTAATTAAATTTAAGAGATGTAAAAAAAAGCCTAGATATATCTTATAATGTTCACATATAGATAGACAGTTGGACAAACATTTGAGGATCACCCCTTCAAATGAGTATACAGGAATGAGAGACAGGAAGAAATGTGATGGCAGTTTGGTTCCTCAAACTGCGGGGGCCAGTATGTGCACAACAGATATGTCACTTTCTCATCACTTCAGACCATGCTTCTTTAGCTGATGATTTGATAACGTTTCAGGCAATAAAAAAAGTATTTTGTTTTCAAACACTGCAATAGGAAAAAAAGATTATTAATCACAACATCACCCACTGATACCACTGCTGCATTGAATGTGTGGCACTGAAATCTCAAATATTGCATTTTACACCAAATTAAGTATCCTTATCTACAGATTGTCAATAAACTATATGAAAAAGCTTAATAGCTTTAGACATTTATATTCAAATAAACCATGTTGGCATAATCTTTTTGGACTATACTATCTTTCTCAAAAAAAAAAAAAAAAAAAAAAAAAGGCAAAGCCCCCTCCCATAACTTTTCACTGGAGAATTTAGTGTTGTGGTATAATTACTTAAGTTTAGCAGTACCTATATCCATGTCTCATGAGGTGATAGAAAAATTGCAACATAGAGTGCTGAGCCTGATATTAAGAGGCAAATAAAAGGCACCATAATGAACACATACTGTAAAAATATGTTCTGTTCAGGTTCAAACTTTGTTATAGACTGTGAAGTACTAAAAAAGGATCATTAAAGTTCCAATAAAAAACGTTCTTTAAAGTATGGCGATGAGAGTCATCCACTTCCATCAGGATCAACATCAACTCTAGCTGACCTTGTTCTAAGAGCTTTATGGTGTGTGCGGGGACTCTGGCTCAAATGACGCAAAAAATTCTCTGAAAGAAACTTACATACTTTTTTCATCAATCTTTATACATTAACCTAAACTCTGTACAGAAAAAGGTGCTGAAAAGTTAGTGTAAGCTGGATCTAAAACATTCAAAATTTGCTCCTCTTGTCTCCTTTCAAGTGAAGGTGTTTGTGTTTCAGTTTTTCTCTTGTTCAGCATAACAAAGATCTTCTGATTTTTACTCTGACAAATTATTCAAAAAAAAATCTTATCTCTGAGCTGATCAAAAACCGTGTTTATTAGAGGTTGTACTTTTTCTCTTTGTTCGTCTTCCTTATATACCAATTGTGATCTGTAATTTTTTACTTATTAGTTATAATTGCTCAAAGAGTTTCCAATATGCATAATAGACCAAGAGGATTTATTATAGTTCTGAGTCACATCATGTAGGCAGCTGTTTAATCATACGGTAAGAATAGCTTTCTGGCAGTAATCCGGTAGGTCACCATCATCCATGACTACAAAGGATAAGTAGAAGTAATAAATACTGGAGAATAAGGGCTTCTTCCCCATATTTTCATATACCATGAATTCAACTCATCCCTCTTTTCTCTTCCGTCTCCCAAAGGTTCACGTTGCTAGTGCTACTCAGTTTAGCTCCACTGCTTCTGGAAGAAGTTACTCCTGCCTTCCTCGGAATGGAATCTAGTTAGGATCCAGCAGGATGAACTGAAAGTCACAAAGTGCTCCAGTGACTGTTCAGGGACTTCAGACATGGCATTGCTACTGAGAATCATCTAAAGCCTGGATTAGGCCCCTGAAAATCATAATCCTAGCTTAAAATAAGGCATATCTTCAATACCAAATCTTTTCTTAATTTTTTTCCAGGTATTCTAGTCTTTAGATTACATATGCTCAAATATTGTTTCTCTCCTCAACCTGAAATGAAGGGTAAAATCTTCAGCTACTGTAAACTAACATATCTTCATTGATTTCAGTAAGTCTGTTTAAAAGCCTTTCTAGTGTACCTAGGATATAAAGATTCTCACTTGATGTAAAACTCTAAAAAATGGGAGCTTAAGGGAGCTCAGGGTTTTCATAAGGACTGTCTACCCTGCACAACTTTCATTCAACTTTACCTTGTCAAATTCCACTAGTAATTTCATATTTATACACTGGGGTTATGAACATAGCCGTTCATGTGTGAATATCAGGGATTCAGGTGAATTAAAAGCTCTTCCACAAACATTCATACGACAAAACAGCGGTACAAATGTCCGTGACGAAATTCAGAGTGAAAAGAGTACAAGGGTATAGCTTAATTTCACAGCTCATTGAAGTCACTGAGAGCTTTTCCAGTGAAACCAATGGGTTTGTTCAAAGAATGAAATATTATGTAAGAGTACTCAAATATGTCCCAACAGTTGTAGAACTTTACTCACAATAGAATGATAAGAAGATAGACGTAAGTTATATTTGTGGAACTACTAAATGAGGTTATGGACATGACCAAGTTATCATAGGATAAAAAATTATGATGTATTAGTTATTCCACAGTAACATATCCTCATCCTGAAGTAAATGAAAAGTTCCCTAAGTGAAATGGGAATAAACTTATTCCAAAGTGGACAGAAAATACACTACTCACACATTCTATTTTATCTAATATGAATAATAGCTCCTTAAATCTTGAAGTCTTATCTTGAAGCTTTTGTATTGTTAAAATTCATAGTTCGGTAGCATGATATGCCTAAATCATATTTACTATTGTTGAGACCAAGGATGAAGGAAGCGCCTGTAAAATAAACAATCATGCAACTGAAATTCAAGTTTTTATAAACAGTTGCAAGGTGTTAAAATCATGCTGGGTAACAAAGTAGAAGAAAGAAAAGGAAAAAAAGGAAATAGCCACATTAATTTAACTATAACTGGGCACTGCATTATAAATCAGGAGGAACACTGCTCACCAATCTCACATACCTCAACATTTTTCTCAAAGTTCAGCCGTGATAACTGCAGGAGTCATTTTTACAAAAAGCGATAATCAGGGATGTGTTCCAAATTTTTGCAGCCTGTAGTGTAGTGCTTCTTAAATCAGTAAATATGTTATTTGCTTGGTCTTACAGTGTTAATTTCCATTTTTTCCATTTCCTTTCTGGAAATCTCCTGGATCTAGGTGCCTATGGGCCATCACTGACCCTTAGAATCTAGATGGAATATGAGAAAAGTCAAAATAAATAAAGAAAATAAAAACAATTCCATAGCTAGTGAAAGTTACCATACATTATTTTCTGACATTATTACTTTCTATTAAAGACTCTTGGAAAAAGAATGTGGCTTATAAATTATCCTTTTTTAAGCTTTGATATAAATCTATAATCTCATTTTCAGACTCTAGACAAAACATTTTTTACCAAAAGAAAAAAAAAAGCCTACATGGGATATATGCATACGTACTGGAGCGGTATGATCTTGCTCACATTTGAATTTGTTCTACCACACAGCATTTATCAAGAATATATGGTTATCATATGTTCTTTATAACACTAGCTTTGGTTATAGCCATCTTTTTTTAACAGTAAAAAACATTTGGGGGTTAGTTATGTTAATACTAATTTGAAAAGAACCTTATAGTTCTTATTTCTTATGTTAATAAATTATATAGACTGTTATTTTCAAAATCCCTGTTAACTTGCTACTGATTGTAACTTAATTATTTCAATGATATTTTGTCGTGTACGAATCAGTGGAATAATTTACAAAACTGTGGTCTATTATACTATGCCCTGTGGTTCTGCTGAAATAAGAGGATTTATTTATGTCTTTGTTGTACTACTGCTTCATGGTTATATCATCAGATTACACATTTGTTACCATTTTGATGAACAGGTTTTTCCAGCTAAAAGTAGCTATATATAAGGAACAAGACATTTTTGATTTAGCGTGCATTTAAATATATTCCGATCATACCTAGGGAAGGTTTAAATAAATCTGGAAATTAAAAAAGGAATATTAGACAAGATGTTAAAACATAAATTGTGACCAATTTAATTCCATCCTTTTTAGTGGAACCACCACACTCCACTAAGGTCTAAACTGTGTTACTATTGACTGAAATGTATTAGCCAAAAGGAATTGAATTTGCTTCGGCAGGTATTTCTTGATATTCGCAAATAGAAAACTCAAAACAGGATGAACAACAGTGAACAAAAGAAACTTACTGTTATATTGAGAAATATGTGGACACTCTAAATCAACTTTTATTCAAAGCAAAACTCATTAGCCTAAGCTATCGTTGTAAAGATATGAGAATTTATATTTTTAGATACTTCTGCTGTAAACTGTAGGATCAAGAACTGGAAATGTCAGCAACGTAGAAAAAAAAGACACATTAATTGATAATAAGCAAAGAGCAATCTGGTATCTCTGTGAAAAGGAATTATGATACTAGTATGCATCAAGTCAAGTATTTCTAGGAAAATGTAAGTACTGATACCATCAGCAGTGAGAGAAGGATGTGGCAAAATGCTTTTGCCAGGAAGTAGGTAAATACACAGTGTTTGGGATCCCTAAAGCTGCGAAGGCTGGCCATTGTGTGCTGAGTGTTTTGTTTTAGCCATAACACTTCATTCTGGAAAGGATATTTGATCAACACAAAATAAAAAATTGTGGAATATCCCCCAAAAGATTATCTCAGAGATATTATCTTCCATGCCAAAAAAAAAAAAAAAATGCTAACCTATATATGTCCAAAATGCTAACCTACATATGTCCATGGCACAGATAGATCTTTTAAGCATACCAAAGACAATCAACGTAAGTAAATATGAAACAAAGAGAATATAGCACAAAATAATATTGCTGCATCAGATTGTTCCGAAACTGACATTTCACTACAAGAACATTAATAAAGTGTGAGCCCTTCTTTTCAAGTACATTCTCTGAAAGGTAGATGTTCATATAACTGTACAGTGATAGAAATCTAAGAGACGTATGTTGTCACGTGTGCACTCAAACAAAAATTGCTCAAAATATCTTCCCTCATACAAAATCTTTTATGTATATTTCCTTCTGTGAATATTTGTGCTACACTCAAAATCTTATTTCTGAGCAGAGAGGAGGCATACCTTACATACATATGTATAAAACAAAAAAAAATGATTGCTAGTATAAATGAAATCTTAACTCTAATTCAAGAATCATCGTTAGTCTAGACTTAATTATCACAAAAAAAAAAAAAAAAATTACTGCCACAGGTAAACAAAGCTACAGGCAGCTCAGTCCTGAGGCTTTCCAAACTCAATCCAAAGACTATGGCCTGCAATTAGCAATGGCAATGCCATGTTACAGGGCTACATGGTCTTCTACTTTTGTAACTGAAGAAAAAGGTTAATTGAGATCACAGGTAAATATTGAACTGTAGTATAAATAATGAGAGAACAATATGTTCTTAGTTCAAGTAGTCTGAACCCAGATACTTCATGTATATTGAAAATAGTGACAATTTGTGCCACAGTGTAAAGGTTTAGGTAGGAGCGTTATCCGTGTCACATTATCTTCCTAAGAAGCAGTAATCAACAGTGGATGGAGTAATTAAGAGCTAAGAGAGAATTTATGAGTAGCACCAACACCTCACCATGCACACCGAATTTATAAACAACTCAGATTATTTCACTAAGCCTGTGAGGGAGGAAGAAGAAAGGCATTTTCATGGTCCGTATGAAAATGTCATCCAGAGCTA
Organism: Struthio camelus; assembly: GCF_040807025.1. Classification (NCBI taxonomy): domain Eukaryota; kingdom Metazoa; phylum Chordata; class Aves; order Struthioniformes; family Struthionidae; genus Struthio; species Struthio camelus. Next base: position 145,593,335 of record NC_090942.1, on the reverse strand, counting down.
AAGAGTTTAAACGCGCAGATTGACAGAGGTAGGCCCTGGACTAATGTTCCCTCAGACTCAGCTATACACAGCTGCATCCTAGCTAGCAAAGTCAACATGCCCCAGATTTGTTGTTGTTTTGTTGTAAATAGCACGTGACACTACACAACTCTTTAATGGAAAATCTACTTATTTGTTCATGCTGGATATTTTACTTTCATATGAATGTAGGAAAAGGGAAACTACTTGCTATAAAAATCCTGTTTGTTGTGTATGATATTGATCTATAATTTTTGACTTATTCCAAAGGAGATAAAGTCCTTACAACGCTTAAGTATCTCTGATGATCTGAAGTTGCTGTAAATGGAATATAAATAAGACTTTTTAAACAGCAGTAAATACTTGCCATTAAATACATTTTATATTTGTAGAGATTCCTTTCTTCCCTCAAATTATTTATGTTTCCCAATTTGTGCATTTATTTATGAAATTTCTCTGAAGACCAGAACAGCTGAAGAGCTCTTTTGTGAACAGGCTATAATGGGATGGCAGTAAGTGTTATATCCCTAGGGCTGGCTATGAATCATACAAGCAACTTCTGAGTAAGTTGGCAAACGCTTGCAAAACAGTTATACAACAGCAACAGCAACTGGAATTCTTAAAGAGAAAGAACACACAATAATTTTCATGGAACATGTAAGAAAGCACCAGTAAGGGTATTAAATAGTCAGACCAGAGCATATTGTTGCAAATCTACCGCTAAACAATTATTTTATCATTGATCTGATTTAGTCCTATCACATGGCTGAACATGAAGAGTAGATAACCTCAGATGAATGTATAAACTGATGAACTACCATCCTTATGTTTTTTAAAACAGCAGTGAGAGTTAACAATGTATAAAGAGAGGAGGTGAGAGGGAGAATAAATGTACGGAAAAGTAGAGAATATTATGGACTAAACACAAGAAATAGCAATGGAAAAGAAGAGATTTAAAGATAACAAATCTATATGGTAACGATAAGGCAAGATGGGGCTTGAGGGAAAAAAAAAAAGGAAAAATCTTCACATGATAAATATCTATGATTTTTTGGAATATCATAGTATTATCTTTCCTGTCAAAATAATATTGGCAAAGGCATTCCACTTTGAAGACTTAAAGCATGGTTGCGCTCTATGTGCCTACTCCTAATATCCGTTTCATTTTTAAACGAATAAAGTGAAAAAAGCTGTTTATAAAAAAGGAAAATATGGAAATATGCATTACACAACAACATTTACTGATTCATTAGAAATACGAGCATGTAGGGTAAAGTCTTTAAATCCACTTAATGTAAAGTACAAAAACCATGCATACTACGTACTATACCAATTTCATAAATAGATAGCCATACAGGTAAGTAGAAATGAGTAAGATTTTAAAATAATCGATGTACAGAATAATAAACATTCATGTCTAGAAAATATAGATTTTTTTTTCTATTAACTGAAGCTGTCTGCATTCACATACAAATGACATGCATATATGAGATGCCAAAGGGGGGCAAATTATGTTGTGATTATGACCATGTCTGAAATCACTCTTTTAGAGCACTGTAAAGATAACTGGTTTATCTTGACATGTTCATGTTAATATGGCTTTTTCCAGCTAATCTTTAAGGTCTGTCAAGTAGCACAGACCCTGTGTTAACAACCTATCACACTTGTATGCCCTATCACATAAGTATGACATATAAAAGCATATAAAATACTTACACATATTATCCTTAGAAATATCAGTTTATGATTAAAAGAATATATATATTTTTTGTTGTTGTTGTTTTGTTTTTTGCTGGGGTGAAGGGAATGACTAGGCCAACACTGAGCTTAAATTTCTGCTGAAAGATTGGAATTTCAGCAAGTGCCCTGAGGTCACAAACAGTGCAGTGAACTTGATGGTGCTATGAATAGAGCTGTAAGTAAACTGTCACTTACTGCTTTGTATTAGATGTTTTCTACTTATTCCGTTGGCTCCCATTACACTTGGAGAGAAAATATTGATCTTACCACAAGTGATTAAGTGCAAGTCTGAGTACAAATATTTTGTGATCGCATTATTTGCGCATTAAAATGAACTTTAAAAAGCCAAGCCAGGTACTTAACTTTCCATCAGGAACATCTGCCACACATTTTATCTCAGCAGAACATGGTGAGTGCCTATAATGTAAGATTAAAATTGGATTTACACATCTGGCTACCAGAGGAAAAACGCCTCCTTGGAGACAGATGAAGCTTCTTCTAGCTAGCTGGAGGATTTCAGTACTTCTAATGAGACTCATGCAAATAATAATTCTCAAAAATACAGTTTGCAAAAGAAATAATATTTAAATCACACTTAAAAGTTGATTGCAAAATATCCAAGAAATGACTTCCTCTGAATTTACCTCAGGTATAGATGCATATAAGTTATCTAATAAAAGAACTATACAATAATTCCATGCTCTGTTCCAAAGGGAAAACACTTGATGATAGAAAAATAAACAAACAAACAAAAGTACACAAATGTTCTATTAAATAATGAAGAAGTTTTAAAAAAAGAAAAAAAATTCTGTTTGAGTTTTATTCCTAGTAGTAGTATAATGCAAGAAGGATGAGCAGGTTGAGAGCTACACATCAAGAATCTAAACTTATACTTTTTTTAATGCTTTCACAGAACTGACCAAGAAAATTCAAAATGAAATATTGTTGATCTGCAAGTTAAAATAAGTATTTATTTTCTTATACACCTGAGCAAAGTAAAATTATATCTGAATTTATTAAATGGTTGAAAATGTAAAGTTTATATCTCTCATCTCCTATATCATACTAATGAAAAACATATTTTTCAGAGAGTTTATGATATCTGCACATTATTTATAGAGTTATGTATTAGTCACTATGTAAAGTTTACATATTCAACACGCTACAGATCTAAAAAGTCATTTGCATCTCATGAGAATTTCATCACAGTTCTACAGATGATGAAGTTTGAACAAAGGTCTAAGAAAGTTTTCAAGTATGGATATTCTTATTTACTTTTTGATTGAATTATAATAATAAATATAATTTTTATTATTATTATAGACAAGATTATTTTTTTAAGATGAAATAAAATATTAACATGATAGGGAGAAATCCTGCACTGCAGCACTCTCATAGCTATTTTTTTTATTATTTATATTGTTCCTCTTTAAATATTCTAAATTGTAGATATTACTATATAAGGAATACAAGTGAAATTGTTAAAAACAAAATTGCAGGTGCATTGAACTTGAACAAGCTCTGAACATGCTTCATTGTATTGGGAAAAAAAAAAATGTTTCCAAGAGGACTTACAGCAATTTTTGTTTGTGTATTTTCAGTCATTTAGACAGAATACGGCTGAGGTGAATTTGAGAACAGAATAAACAGACACGTATAACAAGGGCCCACAGGAATCTTGAACTTTGATTTTATGTGGGTTTTGAGGAAGAGGGAGAGCTTAAGAGGTCAGGTTTTTGGTGATGGTGCTGCTGGTGGGGCTTTTTTTTTTTTTACTTTAGGCTCTTTCTCAGATTCTGGATACTTTCTAGAATATAATGACTATTCCACTTATTCACATTATAGCTACTGATAGAACTGGGATGTTATTGATTAGCAATACTGTAGTAAGTAAGCGGTAGTAAAACAGAATGCTATATTGTTGCACAGTAATACCTTACCGTGGTGTATCGTCAAAACTAGTAAGTTATGAGTTCATAGCAGAGTTCTATAGTTACAGAGTTCTAGCACCTTACCAACGTGCGTATCATAGTGTATTAGTGTGTTTGGTGGCAAGTAAAGTAAAATCATGGGTAGAAAACGAGTTCTTTACAGCCTTCTGACCAAACAACTTCTTAGTACCTGCTGCACTGAGGTAAAAAGACATAATCTAGAAATTGAAAGTTACTTAAGATTAGAACCATTTCCAACACTTATTGAACATGAGCTATGCTAAGGTATTACTAGTCATGTTAATTCAGAAATATAGTAAAATAATTCAGTTTGAAAAATTAATCTAAAAGATCTCTTCAAAAAGTAGCAGTTTCTATTGCGTTAGTTTTTCATCTTTTGTACCCATCTTGAATTTTAAATTGCCATGAGCAGGAAATCTCCCAGTAAGACTCAGCTATAATAGAGCTACATCTACAGCCTGGAGAGATGGAGATTTATATAAACTTGTTTTTCTCTCACAGAAGGCACAGTTTTTTAACAAATATAAACTGAGTTGAAGTCCTTAACAAACTCATACACCCAAAGATAATGAACTTGTTTGAATCCTATGGGCAGCTCCAAAACTCTGACTTACAACTGACTCCAAGCACTCTGAGTTACAATTGAGGACCAGAAGACACTGTATGATACAGAATACAAGGTAGAAATATTTATTTCAAATATATTTCAATGCTTCTTACTGTCAGCATTATTTTTATGGCGATATCTATACATCTATCTATCTATCTTTCTCTATCATCTCTGTCCCTATCTCTATCTTTATCTCTATCTCTATCTATTTATATCTATATCATCTATATCTATACCTGTACCTTTCTGTATCCTCTGTATCTATTAATACATATAATATGTACACATATACCTGTATCTGTATATACATAAACACACACATACATATATCTCTCTTTTTCTGAAATAAAAAAAAAAAAAAAGGAAATTTGCTATTTCCTGATTATTTGGGATCCACACTTGACTGCGTCTCATTTTGCAGCTATTTGCATTGACTTTGGCATCTGCAGGACAACCACAAGAGTCAACTAACCTTAACGAGATATTGCATTCTCAGGGCTCTAACAATGCTGATGACATTCATGTGCATTTCAGAATATTTAATAACTAATCATTGTGAATATAAGTATGTTTCACACTTATGGATATAAATACAAAACTACCAAATAAAGATGCATGACTAATAAAGAAGCTGAATGTACAGCACATTTTGGTGCTCTGCATGGCAAGTTAGGAGCTTTGTCACAGAGTCCTTTGTAGTAAACCTTGGCAGATCAAGATGGAATGAATCCATGTCACTCTCTTACTCGCTATGTTTCCAGTAGTATTTCAGGATTGTTAAATCACTATATGAACAGATAATTCTGCTTATCTGGGGCAAGACAATAGAACTGAGTATAGAAATGATAGTCAAGTATCTGAGTGAAGTTGTATGGGGTGAGTTTTTATTGTTGTTATTTGGCTTGCTTGCTTTGTTTTGTTTTGGTGAAGAAGTATACATGCTACCTAATTACTGGTGAAAACCTGAAAAAGCAGTAAAAGATCACAGTAGGGGTGAAATACAGGAAAAATAATTTAAAAAAGTGTATTACAGTGACTACTTAGTGTCACAGTTTACATATACGTATACATACACACACACATACACACACACGCACCTTGCAGGCTTGTGAATACACATTCTAATAAGAAAGAAGATAAGAATTTCTTTGGATTCAGTTCAATGCATCACAAGGGAAACAAAGTTAAAAATAAAACTTTTCAAATCCAGGAATATCATACCAGTGTTAAAAAGGCTTTAGCCTTATATCAAGGTGGCATAGGTCGTAAGTACTAACCCAAAATTCCCAGAATGCTGAAAGTGTGGCAGAGCAGTCACTCACTGGGAGGCCAGCGCTAAAGCTGTGTCCACTTCTACAGTGATGTGCAAATCTCAAGAGCCTTTGCCTATAGCCATCTGAATGTGGATAGATCAGGAGAAAGATATGCTAGATTTGTAATGAGTAGGAAGAAAACCTAACTCTGCAAGCAGCATATCCTGGGTAGGGCTGGGATTTTTGCTCCAGATATATGTAAATCAAGTGAGACTCGTACTAACTAAATTCGCTACCCAAAGATGGCTTGCTAGTTTCTAAAATATTTCAGGGACTTAGAACTGGCTAAATTTACGTAATCTAATCAGTAACTGAAGGTGTGCTGTAGAATACAGGCTTTGGCAGCTGAAAGCGTCCTTATGTTTTCTAAGAATAAAACAAATGTAATGCTCTCTAGGCTGCCTTTACAGATAAAACTTCAGTAATTCAGATTTTCTGGCCTTTACTTTTTTTGATGGTGAAACCTGGTGTTCGGAAAGAACCTGATTTATATATCAATACTTTACTGAAATATAGACAGTATTCTTGATTGCTTACTGACTTTGTACTGCTGATTACTTAACACAGGTTGCATCTCAAGATATGCATTTAGTAACGCAAAAATACCAGAAGCAAACCTTTCATTTGTACACCTAGCATCTGTCTGCCTTCTCAGGGTGAAAAAATTTATATGTTCTAACCTATATATTAAGATGGAGAAAATCATTTAACTTTTAATTACCCCAGGTATATAGCAGATAAAGGTACAAACTGGCACCAGTCAGATGTTAATGTGCCATAACATGAAAAAGAGGAAGTAAGAGGGAGAGGGAAGGGAGAGAAGGGAAAAGAAGGAAGCTATATTTCTATGACTTCAAATCTTTTGAAATTTAAATTCTATTATATTTGCCACCACTATGGTTATTCTATAGCCAAAGCAGCTAGAGTGTAGCAATAATATTCTGTAGCATTAATAGTGATGCCAACAACAGCTCTGTAACACTGAAGATTTAGAAGGAATATTGTTGTTCTATGCAGTTTTGTGAGTTAATAGTTTTGGTTTGGGTCTTTAGTAACAGATACTTTGCATCAAATAGAAAAAATCTACACAGACTACACTTATGACTTCACAAATTCTAAAATATTATAGAAATAATATTTAAATATAATGTATAATATGTGCTAAAAAAGTGGAATATTAACAGGGTAATTCAAGACTAAGATCTACAATATGCTAAGTGATGCACCCTTAACGTTATTTCAGAAGTGTCAAAAACTCGAGGCCACACCATTTCAGAGCTAGGAATGAACCAAAAACCCCAACTTAGGACACATAAGAACTCACCTGTAATATAAATTACCTCAAGTTAGCTTGATTTCAGCCCTGAAAATTACTGGGGGTATGTCGGGTGCCTTATTCTCTTTCAGAGAACAGATGTTTTTGTCTATCACTTCACAATGTGACTTTGCCTTTTCCACATGTCTGTTCTCAGGGAAAAGTCAGCATGCCTACGTGGAGATAATTCAGAATGAGCCCTTGATGTACTCCACAGATAGTTGGAAAACAGCTGATGAAAAGGCAATTTTGCTGGTTCACCCTAAGATAGGTTTCCCCTGTAATAGGACAATAGGTCATTAAGGACTTGGTTCTACCTTTTTCTGAACTGTATGAAATGGACAGAATAGAGTACTATTTGGATCACAGGATTTGTAGTGAATGTGGAATGAGTAAGACAGAATTTATTGTTCCTAAAGAAGAAACCAGAGGTGGGAGTTTTCTTTAAGAAACAAGATAAAATAAGATTAAGATATTAACTAGGGTGGTGCCCCCAGGGGTTGATATTGGGGCCAATAGAGATTAATGTCTTTGCTAATGATCCAGATGATGGGACTTAGTGCACCATCAAGAAGTTTGGAAAAGACAATTGGGAGATTGGGAGGAACGACTGATGCACTGGATGATTGTTTTTCTATTTAGAGAGACCTTTAAATCTTTAGAGGCTGCAGAAATGGGTGGAAAGGAACCTCAGGAAGTTCCACCAGCACAGGCTGGGAGTCAGCTCTGCAGAGAAGGACTTGGGAGCCCTGGTGGACAACAAGTTACGCATGATCCAGTAATGTGCCCTTCTAGCCAAGAAGGCCAACGGGAACCTGGGCTGCATTAGGCAGAGCATTGCCAGCAGGTCGAGGGAGGTGATCCTCCCCCCTCTCCTCAGCCCTGGGGAGGCCACATCTGGAGTGCTGAGTCCAGTTCTGGGCTTTCCAAAACAAGAGAGACAGGAAGCTACTGGAGGGAGTCCAGTAAAGGGCGACTGAGATGATTGAGGGACTGGAGCATCTCTCCTATGAAGAAAGACTAAGGGAGCTGGGCCTGAGCAGCCTAGAGAAGAGAAGGCTGAGGGCAGATCTGATCAATGTGTACAAGTATCTGAAGGGAGAGTGTTAAGAGGATGGGGCCAGACTCTTCTCAGTGGAGCCCAGAGATAGGATGAGAGGCAACGGGCACAAATCAAAACACAGGAAATTCCACTTGAACTCAAGAAAACACTTTTTCACTATGAAAGTGACTCAGCACTGGAACAGGTCACCCAGAGAGGTTGTGGAATCTCCATCCTTGAGGATATTCAACAGCTATCTGGACACAATCTTGGACAGCCTGCTCCTGGTGACCCTGCTTGAGCAGGGGGTTTGGATCAGATGATCTGCAGAGGTGCTTTCAACCCCACTTCTTCTGTGATTCTGTGATATTAGAGGCATTTATGTGTAATGATCCTCAAAACATGACAAATCTAATAAAGTCATATTTAAATAGCCAGGCTTATCACAGAGTGCATGTTTATGTCACCATCATAACATGTGATGAACTCAGAGAATGATTTGCAAACAGTCAGAACTTTGTTAGTTCAATTTCTAAGAAAATTACACAGTCTTCAGTTAAAAGCATTACAAATTTGAAATGGCACATAAATTCATTAATGAGTTATTACTCATTTATTAGGTTTGGAATTTTTTTATTTTTGCCTTTAATGCGTGTGTAGAGCGTGCTGTTATAATGCAGAAAGGACTGAAGGATTTTGCCTGAATTTCTGAAATAATGTGCATTTGGGCTCAGGCCAGATATGCAGATTTCCATTCACAGTTTGAAAAAAAAGAGAGAAAACTGTAAATACTCAGTGTTAATTATACCTTTATTAATGTAAAAAATAGCAAACACATGAAGTATAAACACACAGAAAAAAAAAGAAATAGATTAAATATACTGTATCACACAAATCAGCATTTCTTAAAATACCAGTAGCTACAATAAAAATGCTGAAGACACAGTCCTAAATGTTTTACTGTAGCCTTGCACATTCACTTGAAATTCAGTTTTGAAATAAATTAATGTCCTTTTCTTGTCTGATATTCATAACGTGTCAGTAATTCTTCATACTTGTGCTTGTCATCTTGTTCACAATATTTGGCAACATTCAGAATTATGAAATATATGTGCTTCAAGAGAACTTTCAGCTATGCTTAATTTTTACATCTTCATTTCCAGAAAGTGATGCATTCACCTCATTAATCCTAAAACATCTTATAAGTTATGTACATATCTGTCAAACTTGCAAAAGTATCATGAAAATTGTCATCTTAGTGCCCTAAATCTGCTTGCTAATTCTCATTATAGAGATTCTGAAACTAAAGACAAAACAGAAAAAAGAACATTCCCCCCGCCTCGAAAAGACAAACAAGCAAAAAGCTTTACATGCAGCATAGGCTGAGCTGGGGGAGCAAAGTTCTAAGAAGTTTGCTGGCATTTTCCTTTTCCTCTCCCCTAAAATCACCTTAGATGATGTTTTGTTGACCTAGGGAGGCACAGATATGTTCTAGTTATTAATACAGAAATCTGGTCAGACCAGATATCTACTTCAACCGTAAGTGCTTGTATTCTGTGTTTTGGGTTCCCCCCCTTCCCATACACCATGAAATGAGAGGTACGTTGTGGCTTCATGAATATCAGTGCCATCAAAACTAAGTTTAAAAAAGACTCTTGATAAGATATAGAGGTTTTTTAGTTGTTTGCTTTTTGTTTTAATTCAGTCCAAAGTTCATTTTATTCCATTATTCAGCATCTCATTGTCACACCACTAGCAAGTAAAGTAAATTTTTTGTTTCATTTTGCATTCAGCCCTTTCAAACTCATCTTCATCATGTCCTTATCAATTTAAATATTTCTGTTGTCTGCCTAGTCTAATATCTATGCCATTTCCGATAACTGCTATTTTTTTTTCTCAAAGATGTCACTATCGTATGATTTTTTTCAATTGTATCATTTAGTTTTAAACTGAAGATGAGCTTAATTTTTCTCATCTAGCTGTCCAATACGTCACTTTCACAAGGTATATAGCTCTCAAATAGTCTTTTAAAAAATGAAACTTAGATCATTATGTAATCTACGCTATATAAAAGTAATCTGGTCTTTCTTTCAAGGTGCACTTCACTACTTTTTACTCATCTTTATTTCGTCTGCAATCACAATCAGACTTTCCATTTCACTTATACCAATCTGAATATTTTGCTGTAAAGTTATGGAGTTGTTATAGATGGCAGTCATGTTAAAACCAAATGTCAATAATTAGCTGGCATTTGAAAATTGGACACCTAAGTATGAGCTGAGTAGAGCAGTCTACCTGATTTTAGGAGGAGACGAATTACTACTGCTTGATGCCTCTTCTTGCCCATTATCTATAATAGGAGATAATAAGAGCATTCAGTGACTGGCTGGTATTCAGGCATCTGGCTTCAGGTCCAAAATTAAGGTGGACCTTACAGGTTTGGTTACTGAATGTTATGCTAATGTTTCACTCATTAAATAATTACACTTCAGTTATTTTTAAAGTACCTAGACTGCCCTGCTGATCCATGCTCCCTCCATAGGGAAAGGAGGTAGGTGTTGCCAGAGATTTTCCCACTTCATACCCAGGCCCATGCGGTGAGATTTTCCCACCGCCCCCAGATCCTGCCAGGTCTTACCACCCCCTTTAAGAGAGCACCTGCTCTTTGACGTGTCTCAACTTGTTTATGCATTCATGTTGATAAAAATGGAAAAAAAAATGTATTAAAAGATTTACATTTTTTATTAGGATAACCACCATTTCATCAAAATTCCATATATATTACTGGACTTGTTGAACAGTGAGGAAAGTCTTATAAGCTGTAATTACTGAAGGATACACTATCACTAATAATTATTGTGGTAGAATATACAGAATGTATAATATACTATTAATGCATTACTATAGTAATGTATAATAATATATAATCATATGTAATGCTATGTACTAATATATAGATATAATATTAAAGCTTCCTGGATTTTGATAAATAGATCAACTTTTCTTTTTCTAGAAAAGCAGTAAAAAAAAGTAATTGCATAGGTGCAATTATTATCTTAGCTGGTGAGATGTTTTCTCATGAGCTGATAAGATTTGATGAGATTTACGTTTTTTCTCAGGAAATTTCTGTGGCAAACCACTTGACATTGCTGACTGACAGCAGTACACTTCTTGCAGTCAGATGATTTTGATAAACAGTTTAAGGCTAAAATATCTGGTGAGTCAAATGGGAGCAGAGAAAGAAGTATCAGTTTAGGGGGGAAAGAAGCAAAACTGATGTTATATGTGAAGAGATTACATCCAAACAATATCATTTTTTTAATAGATAGAATTAAATTTGCGTTCACAGGATAAGGTTTGTTAATTCAGGAGGTTAGGAAAGATATGAAAACTACAGTGAAGTTGTGTGTGGTCTATTTTTCTGCTTTGTTGTAGAAATTTAATCACAAAACTGTAAACATTGATACAGAAAATTGTTACATTTTGAATATATCAGACAGTGTCCAGCTTAATTGTGTTTGCTTTTATTTTGATATTCAGAATGAAAGAAAATGAATATAATTACTTTTATGATGATGGTAAAGTTATGCTAGACGTCATCCTAGATGCTGGTCTGTTTACCACATTTATATCAGTCGGAAAGGGAGCTCACTCCTGGCTTTTCAGTGCTTTGGACCTGTGTAGAAAATGCAGAACTAATCTAGTCTGCCAGGTGGGGATCATCAATAAATTATTCTTCCTTATTCATTCTTCTCAAATATTACACTATATAAGGAAAAATAGCACAATATGCCTTATGCCATAATGGTTTTGGAAGAAAAGGTATTTTTGTTGGATTTTTTTAATCATACATTTTTAGGAGTTGAGTGAGGAGTGTCATGCTCTAAAAATATTAGAACAAGTGCTCTATTGCTTTGTTGTATCAAAATCAGCACAAAACAATGCCTGTAGATCACTGAATCACTGCTTATTTTTAGATTTTCTTTGGATTTTTCTTCTGTCACATCTCTTCTGTTTACAATATATTAGCTATATAGAGGGCATCATATTCCTTCCAGTATGGATCTAAATCTGCAGGAAATTCAAGAAGTTTTGTTTTTAAATTTCATACTCATTTCTTTTATGCAGTTAATTTTTAAATTGTTTTCATTGCTATGCCAAATGCGAACTTTAACGTTTTTCTTTAAATAACTTCTTTCTTCCATCTCTGTCAATGGTATGGCATATAAAAGATTACTTGCAGCTTTCTCATGGTGAAACTGCAGTCATGTAACTAGGAGCTTTGTGTTTTGTGCTTTGAACTGGAAGCTGTCTGTAATCTCTCAAATCTTTGGATGACACAGTCAGACAACCAAGGTTTCTAAAATTAAGTTTCCCTAGTGCTCTCTCTGTTGAGTAGTTAGCTACACTGGCAGAATGGAGAGAGTGTTGGTTATTCAACTTTTTCTGTTTGTTGCTCTCTAAATTATCTTACCACTAACTCCCTGATGTTTTAGTAGGTTCATAAAGCGTTGTATATGACTTGGAAATCCATTAGACCTTGCATTCTGTAACACATTATGTCTCTACACTGGTGTTAGAGCGACTAGTTTCTTGAATGTTTTATGTACAAAACTACAAAATGAAAAGACTAAAAAAATTTGACTTACCTATGTACATGTTACAATTAATTCTAATCAATTAATTCAAGTAAGATTCCTTTTATATAACCAGTGAGATCTGAAGTGATGCAATTTAAACTATTCTACATCATTCTACTCTGTTTTGTTTGTTTGATTAATTTAGGTTGCACTGAGAGTTATAATTCATACCAGTCCTCAGGTAATTGCCTTAGTTTAATATTAACTTCAAAATTTCACTGCTCACAGGGTAGTTTTCCATTAAGACTTAAACGGATGATGCAGCAAAGAATAGCTATCTTCCCAATTATATCAAGCTTGCAAATAACATATCAGGGCAGTAATAAAGTGTTTAAGCTTATGGATTTTGATAAATAGAGCAAAGTTATTTTCTAGAGGAGTAGCAAAAAATCAATAATTGAACCAATGCAATCATCATTTTAGATGATGAGATTTGTTTATTTTCTCAGGAAATTTGTGTAGCAAATGAAACAGTTCTTGCTGGAAATATATTTGTTAAGGGGAACAGTAGTTCTCCATCTGATTCTCTGAGATTAGAAAGTCCTCTTTTTTAAAAAAAAATAAGGAACAATTTCCTTTTTCATATGACTACAGTTTACTAAGTTAAAAGGAAAGGTTTCTTCTTGCAAGCCACTGATGAAATCTTACTACATCATACTGCATTCAAGGGGTTTGGATAAATGCCAGAGTGAGATTGTTGTCCATTACTTTCTTGCAATACTTCAGCTCCTAGAATAATAACAAAAAAAAAAAAAAAAAATTAAAGGATTGGATTGTAATGTGTAGTATATGGATAGTATGTGGAAATATATATTTATGTGTATGTGTGTGTGCATACATATATATATTTATAAAGACTATTCTTAATGATCTCAGGGAAATGTCAGGGATATATATATATCAATATATATACATATTTAAATGCAAAATATTTTCTCCTTTGCTATCATTCACTCAAAGTTTTTTTTTTTTTTTTTTTTAAATATTAAGATGATACCATTCTATTCCAACTGTAGCATTGATACCTGAGAAGTCAATAGTTTAGAAGCTGACACCAGAGGGCTTAAGCTCCAACTTACTAGTCAGAGTGCTTGTGTTGAAGGCATGAATCCTGGATCCTAATTCCTTCTCCAAGACTGGCTGGGGCCAGATTCTTCTCCGTGGTGCCCAGCAACAGGACAAGAGGCAACAGGCCCCAACTGAAATACAGGCAGTTCCATCTGAACCTGAGAGAAAACAACTTTCCTGTGAGGGTGACTGGAACAGGTTGCCCAGAGAGGCTGTGGAGTCCCTATTCCTGGAGATATTCCAAACCCGCTTAGACGCAGTCCTGGGCAATATGCTCTAGGTGACCCTGGTTGAGGAGGGAGGTTGGACTAGATGATCTCCAGAGGTCCCTTCCATCCTCAACCATTCTGTGATTCTATTACTTTTTTTTTTTTTTTTAATTTACTGACATATGTAAAGTGTATAAAGGAATACGGTAGTCCAAATTCAACTTCTCCATTCCAAGGAACTGATCATAATACTGGTCTAGAAAATCATATTGAGGCTTGTATGTACTTTCTCTTCTTATTCTTTCACCCATAAGAATTATTTCTTTGCCAAGAGAAACAGTTTTCAACAAGAGGGATGGAAAGTGTCCCTCTCCCCAGTATAGCTTATGTGTATACAGCATGGGGCATGAACCATTCTTCTGGAGCAGGGAAAGGGATAATTGTGAATGTCAGCATTTAACATTGATGCTAGGACTGCAGTAAAAAATTTGACAAATGTTCTTACTGTGATAGCATTTTATTACACTATAGGTGTACTGTACACATAGCTTGATACAGTGAGTGCTACTTTTTCCTCCCATTCTCTGAGATGTAGAAGAAGCTGGCAGGCATGACAGTGAGAAATCCTGTGAGAAATCTGGCACGACTATGACAAGTCCAAGCCAGTGGTTGTATTCTGAGAATACCTGCTCAGGGAAAATAGGTGGAAGTGTGCCTGCTCCCTAGAGCCTGTTTGGGAATCTGTCTATAAAATCTGAGACAAAGCTACATGTCCCCAGGATGTAAAACAGATGATATTAAAAAAGATTTAACAACTAAGTTCAGAAGCCTTGCAAAATAGGCAGCAGATGGTCAGATTTTCAGGAAATGAATTTCAGATTTACCTGAAATTTGACTTCTTTTTTTTTTTTCTTCTTAACACTATGCTCTCCTTGTGAAAACACAATGGCTGGATAGCCCAGTACAGTGTTGTGAAGAATAGATTAGAGACAGTGAGGTTCACAGGCACTGTGCCAAAATGAGCAACCTGTGATAGACAGGAATCTCTTTAGTTCTTGAGCAGCCTAAAAACAAAGGGCGAGGCAACTGAACTGCATGACTACATCTACAACAAAAAGCTCAGGAGTATACTCAATAACACTACTCTCATATTTATTCTGGACAGAGCTGCAACAGCCACTATGTGACACTGGCCTTCACTGCAAATCTGACCGATGCAAGAATGAACAGATGGCCAATGCATGCACATTACGGTCTGGATACCTCCAGTCGCCAAACACGAGCTGCACAGTCAGTCTGCGCTTGTGTACAAACTGGCTGTTTGTCTGGGTTTTCTGGGCATGAGGCAGCCTGTTGGAGTTCCTTTTCTAACAGAGGTACAAGGAATCAAAAAATCCCGGATAAATGATTCCATTCCAACATTATCTACCAAGACAAAACAAAAAAAAAAAAAAAAAAATCAAGCTGGAGGATAAACACAGAAGGCAGTGGTAAGAGTCTGATTGAAACCTGACAAAAGCCTCCTCAGTTCCCTGGTAAATCCAAGTGCATTTAAAACTGTCATTGATTTTTTCACTAGGCAAATTGGATTAATTTTTAAAGGACTAAATTTCACTTAATCCTACATAAGGAACTAAAGTTAAACTAACTCCTGCACAGATTCACTAAAGGATAAAACAGAAGAGAAAGAGAAATGGAATAATACTATATGTAAACATTACGGTTCAGGCATGTTGTAGAATCAGTGCGAGAAAGCAGACTTGCAAAAGCCCATGGAAGTCAATCACTGAGCACCATCGATGTTTTTATTCTGTTTGTAACTTTGTGAAAAGATAAATTCAGTCTTCCTGGGAAACATGAGGCTGTGAACACCTGAAAAGAACATTAGGCAAACATTTCCTGAAATAAATTTTTCAGTTTGCTCAGCTGTTTCTGCAACTTTTTAATGGTGTTCAAAGGGTATTATATTAAATGAGCTTACTGGAAATGATGTTTTCTAAATGTAAATGGAACTGAATTTTAACTCTTTGCAGTATTTACATAGGAAATCTGTGTTCAAGAGTAACATTTGTTCAGTTATGGAACAGAAGTAACTCCCTATGTATCCAAGTAAAACCATACAAGGAGAACGCAGTAGCCAGCATCCCTTGCACTCCATGTCACCATAAGGAAATCTAACCAGATCACCTGGACATGCCTTGGTGCTTGCGAGTATGTGGGTATGAGTGTCAGCCAGGGATGCTGGACCTTCCTACAGCTGTGCATTGAGCTTTGCCATATTTGTGCTACATTGTTTCAAAGTTATTTCCTGCTATCTGGGCAGGGAGGCACACAGCTCTCACAAAATTCAAAGGCAGATAGGAAAGAGATTAAATGCTTTCCGATCCCCCAAAAGGCCTAACTAGTTAGGCATAGATCAGATCAGGACTAACATAAAACATTGAAGTTAGCCCAAAATAAGCTGCTGTTGCTGCCAAATTTTGATATGCAATATCTGATACGCAATCTTGTATTAAGAAAATATGTAGAGACAGAGAAACTGAGAAAAGAACTTTAGAGCTGGAAGGAACATAGGGATTGGACTCCAGTGATCTGAATCTAAAGATCAGAAAGGTAAATTAGGACAGAAGAGGTCAGGTCCCTGCTCAAAGAAATGCCTTTAAAAAAAAAAAAAAAAAAAAAAAAGTACTGTGAGGCTGTACCATGACCCAGAACACTCCCTTTCCAGGCATGCTTCCTGTTAATGTAACAAAACATTCATTTACTTCATGAACTCCAAGACTGTGCTGGAAAAGTGCTGTAAATGAGGATATGCTAAAGATTCACTTCAAAGGTGCACTTCTAAACCAAACTGAAAGGCTAATTTCAAGTTTTAAATTCAGAGGTTTGACTGTAGTCCTCATAAGATCATCATTTATAACATATGAAAAACTAGAATACCAATAGTACTGAAAGGGAGGAAAAAAGAGAAGAGAACAGGTTGTTGTGAAGGAAGTGCAAGGAATTCTCTTTCACTCTCTTTAATATAGAGATATGATTTTCTCCAGGCGTTTTTGTCAAAGAGGAACATATCTCATTTTGGTCCTTCAAAAGAAGATATTATTACACAATGCTGTGTCATTATCACCAAAGATTGCATGTGAATTTGGAATTAAATCCTGTAACAAATGGCATGTGCTATTTACCAGCTTCATCTGAATGAAACTGCACAGAATATGAGTGAAATTTGTTTGTTTGTTTTTTTTTTTTTTCCTTCAGATGTGCTCTTCATTAGAACAAAAGCAAAGTATTTTATAAAAATCTTTGGGAAATTATCTTTGTGAATATTAGTGACAGAAAGGTCTGTTGCCTTTATGCACAGATAGCCTGAAACAGTTGATATCTCTTAGGAGGCAAGAATTTTGCTTCAAGCTAGTGCCCAAAATTCTCTTTGCTCTGTTTTGGCCAACCTGGGATTCTCCTACAGATGCCTTTTACTTCACATATCGTGTCAAAGGTGGAAACTGGTCAGATTAAATCAGACCTTCAGATCTACCCCAGAGTCCTACTACTGCCATGACAACTACAGGGAAGCCTAAATTAAAGGACAGGCCCAGGGCAGTTAGAGGAACATTTGCAAAACAAAATAAAAACCGTTGCAAATAATTGATCACTGTTAGTTCATGCCCTCCCTCTGCCATCATTATCAAAATTTTGTACTATGTTAAGGCAGAGCACACTAAGAAGATTCCTTCCATTTTTTTCTCATGCCACGTTTCATCACCTGTAGTTGTGTAAATGCAATTCTTTCTGGTGCTGCACTGCTAACTGGACTACTGAAATAATGAAGGTATTTCAAAGCACTAAACTAGTAGTCTCTGAGCAGTGACTTATAATGTTGGCCAGGAATAAAAGGGTTAGAAGCTTCTTATGCCTGGCAGACATTATATACTCCTTCATTTCTGTGCAGTTTGGCTGCAATGATAAAAACTTTAGCATTGTATAAATGGATAAAATGTAGAAAGGTATAAGTCTTGAAATATATAAATATTAGTTTCTAGAATGCTTAAACCTAAAATACTGTTCAAAAGGTGTTCAAAGAGTTTTATTATAGCCTGGAAAGAATCAATTGGGTTTAAGAAAACAGTTTGCTAACTACCATTAACATTGTTGTAATTAAATAGAATTTAGGATGATAATAGCAAGTAGTTAGAAAGACATTAAACTTGTGTAAGTACATACATATGTATACATTTTCATATACATATATTTCTTTTTTTTTTTTTTTTTACTGTTGCCATGTCACTTGAATTTCACCCCCCCTCACCTCCGAAGGAGTCTAGAAATGGTAAAGTAAGAATGTATGTGTTACCAAAAATATTAAGGCTATATTGAACTACACTTGGAAAAACCTCAGTAGGATCCTATGTCTTACAAGAAAGACATCTACATCTAAAGAAAATATGTAGTCCACAGAGAAACAGGTTCAGAGAGGTCCACAGAGAAACAGTCCACAGAGCAAAAAAAAATCTAAATATGATCAAGCTATCAGAAAAAAGTGTTCATAGAATGGATGTATTATCAAATTAAAGAAAATGGGAACCTTCTGTGGAAAGATCAGCTGACTTTGAAGAGGATCCATATCTTTTACCTATGGGAAGTAGCCACCACATTGCTTGTAAATAACAGCACAAGTTATGCTGCCGTGGTTCAGGCATATGAGTCTGCAGCAAGCCATGTGGTGCTATGTGCTTCCTCCTTTTCTTCAGTATAATGTTGAAGAATATTACATATTCAGAACATGTATTAATCATTCAGATATCCTCTACTGCAGCATCATGTACACAAGCATTGTCTTTTTATCATTAAAGAAGTGTTTTTCCCTACTGTCGTGCCTGGTATTGTACTTCACCCTTCAGTCATATTTGTAATTTGTATACAATAATATGTAATCTATAATCATGAGATTTAGTTTACAATCTTTCTATCTATTGACCCTAACCTACACCTGGCACATTCCTTCTCTTCCTCTTTATAATGTCATAAGTGGACTGTGGAGTGAAAGCATATATTTCAATAAGCCATTTTTCCATTGTGCTATAATCATAATTTTATTTTTATTGTTTCAATCTTACTGAATGAAATAATAATAAAAAATAAAAATAAAAAAAGGTTTCCACATAACTGCAATTGCATGACTAGATCATCAGCTAATAACAGATAAATAATAGTAGCAAGAATAAAAAAATCCCTTATTTTCAATGCTTAAAAGAAATCATTCTATTTTATAGGTAATAATCTGACTCATAAGTTATACAATTTTATATTTTTCTCAAGGAAAAGCTGAAGATAATCAGGGAATAGTGTTAGTATTATTGAGCTGAATTATTAAATAACGATATAAAATTAGAAATAAGTAGTATACCATGGAAGCTCTTAGCAACACTTTTAAAATCATCCATTAAATGAAGATATTGTAATGAAGAACTGTAATAATAAATGAGATCTCCACAGGAATCTCAAGTGAGTCTTTTAATATCAGTGTTATAAAGAAATAGTAATCAAATTCTTGGTGATGAGACACTTAAAGTGCTACATAGTTTTAACAAATTAATTCCAAACATTTAATTTTAACTGAAGTGGAACCAGATGCTTACATTTAAGACTATACATTAGCGCTATAGTAAATTATTACATTCTAACTTTAAGAATTACATTGTTTTAGTAGGTAATACGTCCTTTACTTGAGAAACTTTGAAAAAAATATATCTAATTATGGTCCTGAGCAAAGGCACCATTCTTAGGTATGCTTCCTTTGAAGTAGAAATCATAGTGAAGAAATGTTTCTGGTTATATGCATTATATTAAGTGGTTTTTGGGGTGGTGGTGGTGGTGTTTTTTCCTCTCTCTCTCTCTCATAAGCTAAAATCTATGATCTGAGCTCTCCAGTGGCTAGGAAAAAAAAGAAAAAGAAAAAGATTTAGGAATAGGTTATTAGAAAGTTATTTTAAGCATTGTTTATAACCTAAAAGTATTAAATCAATGAGGCCTAGAAGGTGAAATAACTATGTAAATGTGTACATTTGTATATAAAAAAAGAGTTAATCTAATAATAAGGGTATATCTAGTAAATGTCTTATATAGTATGAACTGATTCTTATTCTGTCAATGTACCAATAAGTGTGTCTATTTTTCTTACGTTTTTACTTTGATGGTTTATATTTCTCAGCTAGAGAGCAGTGTAGTTGATAGTAGCAGTTCTCAAAAGTTTATTTAAACATTCATAATGTTCATTTTCATTCACTCCTGTAGATGTTCAGACTTACCTATAGTTTTAGGCTGACATTTTGTTTACACTGAGTAGAATTTTAATCTGTCTATTGTCCTATAGGCATGAATAAGCCTACTAAGGAATGGATGGTCACAAGGTAAGACCAGCCCATCTTGATATTGTTTATTAAGATATACTATTGTCAATGCATACATAATACATTCTCTCTTCAAATTCCTAAATATTTTATATGAATTATTTATGACATTTAACATAGAGATGATTCGTAACCATGAGGTTATATTCTTATTTATGTTTTTCCTTCTTTCTGCTGTGAATATACCCCAGTCCCACAAAATGGGATTCCTTGCCTACATTTACTTCAAAGGAGAAAGTTATCTTCTCTTATTTAATGATGAAAATTTTCTTCCTCTAGCAGCCTGGAATGTACTTCTGTTCAGGAGGAAGCAGTTCCTGTCTCAGCTTTGCTCTAGTTTAATCATTTCTGATGCGTCTTGAAAGACTATACGAAATGAGTATGTTACTGTTGTGAAATGACTGCTTAAGAAAGAGTGAAAAAGAGTGAAAAGAACATAAAATTCAAATTACTGAGGAGGAATTTTGACATATATTCTTGTCATCTGTGGGTCTATTCTTTCCTGAATGATACAAAGGTGTGAAGCTCCGTCTGCTTTGAAGGACTTTACCGTGCTTAGCACTCTGCAAAATGTGTCCTCTGGCAGAAGTTTCTCCTTCCTGTTTCTGTTTGTTTGATTGATTTTTTTTATTTTTTTTGGTTGGTTGGGTTGCTTTTTGTTTTATTTTGTTTTTGTTTTTCATTTATACAGTTCAAAAACAATCTGTTCTTTTAAGTACAAATTTTCTTCCATTTGTTTAGGTATATTCATGGGACAGAAAAAACTATTATCATCTTTCATATTATCTCATCAGCTGAAACCAAGCAATGAGTAATATCAAAGAAAAAGATGATATCAAAAATATTAGCTGAGATCTTAGTTATTTATTATTTGTATTATGATAATCCTCTAGTCATGGAATGGCACTGTACTGTGCTAGATCTGTTGTAGAGTTAAAACAAATAGCAGTTTAGCAAGCATTTGCTATTGCCTCAAAAACTTTGGAGATAAACAGTTCATGAAGTAGTAAATGTTCTAGAGAATGTGTCTGGTCATATTTAAATAAGTCTGCATCATCAAATAACACTACATCATATAGATGATAAGACATATACCTCTTATTGTACTATATTTATCTGTCTATCTATCTATCCATTCTAGAGGTATGTATCTTATCACCTATATGATGTAGTGTCAATATCATCAGAAGAAAAAGCATTCCAAATATCTTTGGCTCCAGTTTGAAAGTAATGTTGGAAGAGTTGACAGGGAAGAAGCGAAGTGACCTCAATCTTACCTTGCTTGAATTCTTCACCTTTTCACTGCACCTTCCTCGTTGCTAACAAGCAAGCAAATACTGTCTTTTTAGCCTTATACAGACTTTTTCTAGATGATAGAAAGAGATCTCAATCAGGGGAAAGACTCTTTGGTTACCTGGCTCTTTAAATCATCCCTTTCCTTCCTTGCAAGAAAACCTTTTATCATTCCTGTTCTGGAGCTAAATTTGATAATCAGCAGTGAGTTCTGTTGGCGGAAAGACTTCAGGGCAATCAAAATTACCAAGTGTGAGAGAAATTGAAACTTCTGAGTGGCAGCACCAGGATCCTACAACATGTGCTCCCACATTTAGGCCAGTACCATCTAGCCGAATAACAGAAAGGAGGAGTAGGTATCTGGGAAGCTATTATTCATCTTCTTTTCACTAACCTACTTTCAGAGCACTTCTTATCCGAAGTTTCATGGATTATGTGATATGCACTTTATTGTCCTTAGCTACATCAAAATTTTGATTTGTGACAGTTACAGCCAAAAAATCTAGACAATTCTGAAACAAATAAGCAAACAAACAAATGGTATAATTTATTGCAGAAATGACCCTATTTCTAAATAACCAGAAAAAATCCAGTGCTATAATTCTCCCACGTTTTAAATTCAAGAAAGACATTTCATCAATGAATAAAGTGAAAATTTAATGTCTGGCAATAATGAACCTACATACCTCATCACTGAGAAATGCAATTTAGCTATTTAAATTATGATTATATAGTGTTAATGCAGAAAGAAGATAGCATAATTGTTTTATTCTTGACTAACATGATAAACTAAGTAATTGAATGATGTTACAATTCTTTGATCTTCTGACTAGCCTGTCTCTTATTGCTGGTATTGTTTATTAGAAGCAGTGAGAAAATACTTCTAAATTTCTGAAGTAGTGTCAATAGAACATGAAATATTTTGTATATAATCAGAAATTTTTTAAAGGTATTCTGAAATCTTAAAAGAATTCAGTTAAATTCAGAATTAATTTGCTGAAATATATGCCATTTCAAATTTTTTGAGATAGAAAACATGTTAACTAAATGGAAGGTAAACTATTTCTTCCATATGTGTTATACTATCTAAACCAAAATTCTGATGATTTACAAAGGGCATGAAGTAGTTGACTATACATTTTAAGCAATAATTTGGAAAAATGGCAAGAAGGGTTATCAATGTAGTCATCTAGTCAATGCACGCCCTCACCTTCACTATAGCAAAAGATTTCTTCCTTCATTTTTATTGGAAACCCTTTTTGAGAATACCACACACAAATATTTTCAGGATTCAAAGAATCTCATGTCAGGAGTAATCACAACATCTTGTCCAAAGAACAACTGAAACCACAGAGGACTCTGGGTACCTCAAAGCCAAAAAGCAGACAAGAGAGAAAGTCAGGCTATCACCATGAATGCACACATCTTAACATGTGCCAACCCTGACATATCTGTACAGCATCTGATACCACATAACATTTGTTTCTTGGCGGATAGCCTCAAGGTAGTAAGTTTATACTTAATAAATGATTTAGTCAGATTCAAACATGGAAGAAATTTTAGTGGTGAGATACTGACCTATAAACAAACTGCATGTGCAGCTCTCCGCACTGTACTCAACACCTAACTGTCCATGTGTTCAGTTACATAAAATAGACATGAATATTTTTTAGAGTTTATTTTGGTAGCCATTAAAAACATTTTCCTGAATGAAGTCTCAGGACCTTCTACATTTTTCTAAACTCTTTCTTCTTTAATAAATAATATTATCATAGGCTAAGGGGAGAGCAGATCAACATGTACTTGGAAAAGAAACTGAGAAAGAGTTATTAGTTCTAATGATACTTCCTTTTGAAGAAGACTAGTAGCAGCAGAAAAAGTAATTCCCTACTTGTCCCCTTCCCTTCTCACCCCTTCCTTTCCCTCCTCCTTCCCTTCCCACCCATGCTCCTTGTCACAGTACAGTACTCTCTGACCAGGTTCTTTTAGATATTCCACACATGGAGAGTGTAGTGTTTAATATAAAAGTTCACTTTGAAGGTATTTGATGTTACATGGGATTTTTGATTTAGCAGAATGATATAGCAATACAGTGACAACACAAGTGTATGTATACACTTAGGAAAATACAGCCGTTGCAATATACAGTTCAATCATAATATCAGTGTGATTCCCATTACCTGCCTCTATGATATGCTCACTGTCATGACACTGGGCATCCTCAGTGTCTGGGAAGGAATGCATGGGTTGAGGCCAGCTCAAGTCCATTGCTTTCTTTGAAATTCCTCTGTTGGTTGTTCAGATTTTATACTCTGTGTTAGGCTGCCTAACTCAGGGAGACATTCACAGGCTTTTGATAAACTCGGAAGAAACATTTACACCAGCTGATCCACTCAACAGATGCAGCTGCTTATCTAAAACAAAGGTCACCTTCTGATTCCCTTTCTGTTGAGATAAAGTCAGCTTTTGGTGCAAAGCTGTGGTTAATGAGTCACACCCTACGTTATTCCCGAGCTTCAGGGGCACCTTGCCCTTACGCATCTCCTGTGAGCCTTCTTCCACTGTAGAGGTTTATTCATCGGTCACACCCCTGCCCCTGTGTGTATTACCTGGTTCCTCATTTAGTGTCTTTAGGATACACTTAGTATTGAGAAGGCATCTCCATAATTTTTCCCCAATCTCCTCTGAAGCAGGAATGCTATTAAATGTTTGGCCAACAGTGTCACTTGTTTTCTTCTGAGCATTTACTGTAACTATATTCATTTTTTTGAATTATTCACTTTTGTTCCTTTTCATCAATCTCACTATTCCCTTTCTCTCTCTTTATGCCCCATTCTTAAGTGTTTTCAGTCATGACTTAGGGGACTGTAAGCTTTCTTTCTCCCTCGTTGATTAACTGGCTCCACCATGCAGAGTCAATGCATTGGAATGCGTTTCTTTCTTTTCAGTCTAGACCTCTGTGTACTTTACAAATAAATTTTGGCTTACGCTTGGAAGCTTTGTAAGAGAGTCTGAAGGGACCTATTTGCCACAGTATGAATCTCTGATGAGCAGCTCACTGACTAATCCTTAAACATTTGCCCTTTCTAAAGTGAAGGCATTCTTCAGCATTTCATCTGCTTGTGTGATTCAAGCACTGCTGATTTTGCAGCCATTGCTTTCTTTTAACAATTTCACTGACTTGCCCTGATGTTGTTTCTATGGCAACCTATCTTTGCTTCAATTTGTTTGACCAGAGAGCACACAATGTAGTGCATTTGAGAAACTGTAACTTAAAAACAGCAGGTGACATTTTAAAACAAAAGAAACAAGCTCCAGAAAAGTATCAACAACCTGCACCTTTAATAAGAGTTTTCACTAGTAATAATTCTTTTCTTTTATGAAAAGTATGACATCAAAAAGAAAGAAAAACATGTGTTGTATAAAACTGCTACCATAACAATATTTAAATTAAACTTGAATACCCATTAAAAACTGTACGTTTATTCTTTTTCAGTCTCTAAGGCTTAACCTCGATCTCAAAGAATTTTAGAAATACCAAGGAAAAGCCTGTTCTTCAATATAAGTTCATATAGCAGTAAGGCTAGAAAGGTCGCATAGCAATTACTGACGCGAATCATTCATGGATTGAGCGTGAAAAAGAGGTAATACAGCATGTTGACAAAAAGTTAAATTACAGTTTTATAAAAGAAAACCCCCAGACAGACCCTCAGACAGCAGATGCAGCTCTGCAGGTGTCAGGCTGCAGGGAGTGCCTGGGGCTTCTCCGTGGGGCCTGGGCTGACAGTCAGCTCTCCTGTGTGAGGTGTGCTGTGGTTGACCAGTTGCGTCACCAGATAAAGGAGTTACGGGAGGAGGTTAGTAGGCTGCGTAGCATCTGAGAGGATGAGCAGGAGATTGACAGGGCGTTCTCAGAGACTGTTCAGCTCCAGGAGTCCCCACCCCCCACTGCAGCGAAGTTGTCAGAGGGCTCAGCACCGTGTGTAAAGGTGAATCATAACGCTGTTGAAGAGGGCTGGAAGCTGGTGACCTCTCATAGAAGGAGAAAGGCTCTTGCTCCTCCTCAAGAGTTGCCTGTGAAGAACAAGTTTAGCGCCCTCCAAGCTGAGGAGGAGCTGGGCATGGCTCCAAGGGAGGCAACTGGCCTGGCAGACCCTGTGCCGTGCAGCAACCCCCGGAAGAAACAGCGAGTGATTGTTGTGGGTGACTCCCTGCTGCGGGAGACAGAGGCACCTCTCTGCCCACCTGACCTCTTGTCCAGAGAGGTTTGCTGCGTGCCAGGGGCTCGAATAAGAGATGTCGTGGAAAAACTGCCAAGGCTTGTCCATGCATCGGACTACTACCCTCTGCTGATCTCCCATGTGGGTGCTAACGACACGAAAGGTAAATTGGAAACCATCAAACAGGACTTCAGAGCTCTGGGAATGGTGGTCCAGGGTCTGGGAGCCCAGGTCATTTTCTCCTCAATGCTGCCTGTGAGGGGAAAGGACGGGAGGAGGAGTAGACGATTTTTGCAAGTTAACAACTGGCTGCGCCGCTGGTGTTGGCAACAGGGCTTTGGTTTCTATGACCGTGGGACCCTGTTTGAAGATCGACAGCTGATGGGGGGAGCAATGGGATCCAGCTTACCAAGCGGGGCACGCGTGTCTTTGCCAACAGATTGGCCAGCCTGGTAAGGACATCTTTAAACTAGGCAAGATGGGGGAAGGGGAGTGGTATAGTGGCAGGAGAGTCAGTAAAACACTGCTCAAGTCAGGATGCCTCCAGAGGGTGCATACAACCAGGGGAGACAGCATGCAACATGGCTATGGAGGATCCTCTTGCACCTCTCCTGGGAAGCGTGCATGCTTGACTGGCTCTCTGAAATGCCTGTATACCAATGAATGAAGCATGGGGAATAAGCCGGAAGAGTTAGAGATCTGTGTGCGGTCGCAGGGCCATGATCTCATTGCAGTGACAGAGACATGGTGGGATAGCTCACATGACTGGGATGCTGTCATGGATGGCTATGTGCTTTTTAGGAAAGACAGGCCAGGAAGGTGAGTTGGTGGAGTTGCCCTTTATGTGAGGGAGCAACTAGAATGTGTGGAGCTCTGCCTCGGGGTGGATGAAGAGCAAGTTGAGAGCCTATGGGTAAGGATTAAAGGTGAGGGTAACATGGGTGACAGTGTTGTGGGGGTTTACTACAGGCCACCTGATCAGGAGGAAGCTGTCGATGAGGCCTTCTGCAGACAGCTGGAAGTAGCCTCACGATCACAGGCCCTGGTTCTCATGGGGGACTTCAACCACCCTGACATCTGCTGGCAAGACAGCACAGCTAGGCACAGACAGTCCAGGAGGTTCCTGCAGAGGATTGATGATAACTTCTTGACCCAGGTGGTGGAGACACCAACGAGGAGAGGTGCGCTGCTAGACCTTGTACTAACAAACAAAGAAGGTCTGGTTGGAGATGTGAAGGTTGGGGGCAGCCTTGGCTACGGTGACCATGAGATGGTGGAGTTCAGGATCCTGCGAGGAGGGAGCAGGGCAAGAAGCGGGATCGCAACGCTGGACTTGAGGAGAGCTAACTTTGGCCTCTTGAGGGACCTGCTTAGGGGAATCTCATGGGGTAGGACCCTAGAAGGAAGAGGAGTCCAAGAGAGCTGGTTAATATTCAAGGATCACCTCCTCCAGGCTCAAGATCGGTGCATCCCTCTGAGGAAGAAGTCGAGCAAAGTGGGCAGGAGACCCGCATGGCTGAGCAAGGAACTCCTGGCACAACTCCAGCAGAAGAAGGAAGTACACAGAACGAGGAAAAGGGGACAGGCCACTTGGGAGGAACATGAGGACGTTGTCAGAGTGTGCAGGGATGCGACAAGGAAGGCTAAGGCCCAGTTGGAATTAAACCTGGCAAGGGCTGCCAAGGACAGCAAGAAGGGCTTCTTCCAGTACCTCAACAGCAAAAGGAAGACTAGGGAAAACATGGGCCCACTGCTGAATGGGGCGGGTGCCCTGGTAACAAAGGATATAGAGAAGGCAGAGTTATTGAATGCTGCCTTTGCTTCCGTCTTCACTGCTAAGGCCAGTCCTCAGGAATTCCAGACCTTGGAGACAAGAGAGCAAGGCTGCAGAAAGGAAGATTCTCCCTTGGTGGAGAAGGATCAGGTTAGAGATCTTTTGTCCAAACTTGACATCCATAAATCCGTGGGCCCTGATGGGATGCACCCACGAGTGCTGTGGGAGCTGGCGGATGTTATTGCTAGGCCACTCTCCATCGTCTTGGAAAGGTCCTGGAGATCAGGAGAGGTGCCTGAGGACTGGAAGGAAGCCAGTGTCACACCAGTCTTCCGAAAGGGCCAGAAGGAGGAGCCAGGAAAGTACAGGCCTGTCAGCCTCACCTCCTTCCCTGGAAAGGTGATGGAACAGCTCCTCCTGGAGGTCATCACTAAGCATGTGGAGGACAAGAAGGTGATCAGGAGGAGTCAGCACGGCTTCACCAAAGGGAAATCATGCTTGAGCAATCTGACAGCCTTCTCTGATGGAATGACTGGCTGGGTAGATGAGGGCAGAGCAGTGGATGTTGTCTGCCTGGACTTCAGCCAATCTTTTGACACTGTCTCTCATCACATCCTTGTAGGTAAAGTCAGGAAGTGTGGGCTAGACGAGTGGATGGTGAGAGGGATGGAGAACTGGCTGGATGACCAAGCTCAGAGGGCTGTGGTCAGTGGCACAGAGCCTAGTTGGAGGCCTGTAGCTAGTGGTGTCCCCCAGGGGTCAGTTCTGGGTCCAGCCTTGTTCAGCATCGATGACCTGGAGGAAGGGACAGAGTGCACCCTCAGCAAGTTTGCTGATGATACTAAACTGGGAGGAGTGGCTGACCCACCAGAAGGCTGTGCTGCCCTTCAGAGGGACCTGGAGAGGCTGGAGAGGTGGGCGGAGAGGAACCTCATCAAGTTCAACATAGGCAAGTGCAGGGTCCTGCACCTAGGCAGGAATAATCCCATGCACCAGGACAGGCTGGAGGTTGACCTGCTGGAAAGCAGCTCTGCAGAGAAGGCCCTGGGAGTGCTGGTGGACAAGAAGTGAAGCATGAGCCAGCAGTGTGCCCTTGTGGCCAAGAAGGCCAATGGTCTGCTGGGGTGCATTGGGCAGAGTGTTGCCAGCAGGTGGAGGGAGGTGATCCCGCCCCTCTCCTCAGCCCTGGGGAGGCCTCACCTGGAGTCCTGTGTCCACTTCTGGGCTCCCCAGTACTAGAGAGTCATGGCACTACTGCAGAGAGTCCAGTGGAGGGCTACCAAGATGATGAGGGGACTGGAGCATCTCTCCTCTGAAGAAAGGCTGAGGGAGCTGGGCCTGTTCAGCCTGGAGAAGAGAAGATTGAGAGGGGATCTGATCAATGTGTACAAGTATCTGAAGGGAGGGTGTCAAGAGGATGAGGCCAGCCTCTTCTCCGTGGTGCCCAGCAACAGGACAAGAGGCAACGGGCAGAAACTGAACCACAGGAAGTTCCACCTGAACCTGAGAAAAAACTTCTTGACTGTGAGGGTGACAGAGCATTGGGACAGGTTGCCCAGAGAGGTAGTGGAGTCTCCTTCGCTGGAGATATTCAAAACCCGTCTGGATGTGATGCTGGGCAGTATGCTCTAGGTGACCCTGCTTGAGGAGGGAGGCTGGACTAGATGATCTCCAGAGGTCCCTTCCAACCTCAACGATTCTGTGGTTCTGTGAAAAGATTTTATTTTTCCTTTGCTGATTTATGAACAGCACTGGGAAAAGGAATCAAACATGAACGCTTAGGGCTGCATTAACGTAGAGTGGGAATATGAAATAAGCTCATATTGCTTCACATTGGCTTTCATGCAGCTGTCTTGGGTATCTGCAACTTTCTGCTGAGTGACTGGAATCCTATGGTTAATGAAGGGAGAACAACTCCACTCACCTCTTCACCCATGTTTGTCCCAGTCTTTCCTAGGATTCCTGTGGTACTCTCCTTAGAGTCTTCACCAGTTATCTGATGAAAAAAACCTCATGGTCCAATCACTCTGAAATCCTCTGAGGCATACAAGCTGCCTGAGAAAAAGTTCTTGTAATCTGTTTTATTTATGCATTTATTTAATGTTTACCTCCTCAGGGACCCGTCAGAACAGAAGTAAACATACTCAGGCTTTGCAAAGTGTTCCAAAAACAGCTGATATTTTCTGAAGATTTAGTTTTTATTTAACAATTTTTGTTTAAAATACCTTCTTTCCCCCCAGAAAGGGATATTCATCTCTTTTTGGATAATGGAACATAACTGATCCATATAACAGAGAAAGAGATGTGAATGAAATTTCACCTCCTTTTCAGATTTAAACAGGAACTTCCAGTCATGAGTCAGATGCAAATGCAAAACAAGAATTAACAGCTCTAGAACTTCTTAGATTAAAAGTTAAGACTCCTGTGGATTAGCTGCATGCTAATGGAATTAAATAAATGGAATAAAAGATACGCTCTGCAGAGAAGCTGTATGTGCTAGTTTACTAAAGTATGCCTTCATCGTTGATCTGGATAACTGCAGCGTTAGGAAAGAAAGACATATCATCTGCATCTAGATTTAGCATCTGCAGCATGATGCTGCCTCTGTCCCTCAGTAATCCGGATTAGGGATGTACTGAGACATGCTAGAACTCCAGAAAAGACCAAAAATCGGAGGATGGATTGTTGAAAACTGCTTATAATCAATGTTGTAATGTAAGTCATTTACCATCAGCTAGGGAGTGATTTTTTTCATGTTAAGGAATATGATAAAATGAAAATATACACAATAGAAAAGATATGGTAAAATGAAAATATACACAACAGAAAAGACAGTATTTTTGTGAAGAAAATGCATCATGGTATGTTTGAAAGAGAACATATTATTCCCTGAAAGCATTTCCCACAAATGAGAAGAACTATATATTGTCTGTTGAGAAGATTTAATGAAATTTAAGCAAAATAGGAATATCTCAAATGAATGGCATTTGAATGATGAAGCAAGCTAATGAACAAGTTGTTCCAAATCCTTTAGGTCCAAAGCAATTTTATTAATGCAGTAGAACAAAATTAGCTACGTATAACACATGCATTTTGAAGTGAGATGACTGCTGATGAATTCCTAATCATGTAATGCTTCTTTCTGACACAAAAAAGGGACATAATTTCATTTAATTAATTATAGACTTTTGAAAATATGGTAAGGCTTTTTTTTAATGTTTACTTGAAAGATAAATACCTTTTGATAGCTTTCCTGCTGTAGATAGTTTCTTATTTCCTCCTTAATGCTTGATTCTGTATAGCAATAACCCAACTATTTGATCTGACAGAACTTAAAGTTCCTTGAATTTTAAAGCTGGAACATAACTGGAGCTTAAGGATCTACACTGATTTCATACTGTAAAGTGAATTTATTAAAATAATATTTCATAGGAATTTTGCTAGGTGTTAACACTTTTTAAATGAAAAGAAAAAAAAGTCTGTATTCCAAAATATTTCATATATTGAAGAGAAAAATAAAGGAAACCTGTCTCAAAAAAAAAAAAAAAAACTTCGAATTTTATTGTAAAAAATCATATGAGAAAAGATAAGATTGGGTGTTTCAGAAGTCTCGGGAAAGCGTGAAGTAACTTCTCTACTAACTTTTGTATTAGTGCTTAATACAAGTTAATGGAAAAGTTAGTTCACACTCTCCCTAGACTTCTAACCCATCCAAGCAGTCAGGCTTCTAGCCTTCTAAATTTGATTTGACATTATTTATTACTGGGACAACGTGCTTACTGACTTTTAATTGGGAATGTTTTTCTCACCACTTCTGTCTTTGTAATTTTACATCATTGTCATGTTATAGAAGATTAGAGTGGAAGTGCATCAGAAGATCACCCCATACATCTCTCTGTTCTGAAGTTAGATCAACAATACGTAAGTCCTCTAAAAGACTTGTCATATAGGTAGTGAAGCCTTCTTAACCAATGCACTTCATTCTTTAAGAGTGCATATCACTAGGAATGTTTCTGTCATGTCTATCCAGAATCTCCTTTCCTGCAGTTTAAGCTCAATACTTCTTGTGTTGTTTCAAAAGGAACTGCTGACATGGACAGCAGTTCATTACCTTCTCTTTTTTGGCAAATTTTATCATATTTGAAGAGCTTATCATGTCGCTCCTCAGCCTTCTTTTTTTAAATTAAATAACATCCACCAACTCTTCATAAGTTTCTGAGCAGATCTTGCTTGTTGGTCTCTAATCGCATTTGCTGAACTACGTCACACTCTTTTTCAGTTGATCTGTATCTTTTTTGAAATGTTATTCCAAAAATTAGATTACTAATCCACTTTTTTACTTTTTGCGGGGAAGAATAGACGGCGATTACTTTGAATGTCTTAAATATGACACAGCTATTCCTAACTAGCATTTTTTTGTAAGGAAGCATATTATTCTTAACTGATATTCAGTCTATGTTTCAGTATAGGTACAAAACTGATGCTTGGTCAGTCTTTTCCCCATGAGATATTTTTGCAGTCAATTTCCTCTGCAGCTTGTGCACAAGTGCGCAAGTCCTTAGTGACTTTTATAATATCTATTTGGGCTTTTCCCTAGCTGATCAAAGTATCTTAATGCTAATACTTTCTGAAGTACTTGTAGTCTCCACCTTCTTCTTTTGCTTTCTCTCTCTCCTTTCCCAAACTCGTATCTCCAGCTTTGAGTAAGGTTACTCTGTCCTGCTTTAAATTATAATGAAAAAAACCACAATAAAATATCTAAAAGATTTATTATTTATTATCCCTAAGGAACCTAACGAGTACAGCCTTCCTATTAGAATGTGATTCTGTTGTAAACATTTTTAGGAACAATTTGGTGAGATCTTCACTGTCCTTTCAGTAATTTTAGGAAGACTATGATTTCCTAGATTACATATGAAAATAATCTATGTAACTGTGTCAAAAATCTTACTGAAGGTCAGTATATTTTCCAAATAATAATCATGAATTATCTATGATGGTTAATGTTGTGGCAGAAGTAAAAATCGGCTTACTTATTAGACATATTAGTCTAATAGTCCCTTATTAGACATAAATATACGTCTATATTTTGTGATTATTTAACATCTGGTTAACAAATAATTTGCTTGAATATCTATTCTTAGTATTCTTCCACGTATGGAAATTCAAAAGGCAGTTCCACCACTCTTTTGGTTTTACCTTCCTTTAACGTAGGCATGAACAGCATTGTTATGCTTTACCTGTATTCAGTAAGTTCACCCATGTTCTATGATTCCTTACAGTTAAATATAAACAGCTCAAGCTTGTTTTGGGCAGATCTCTCAGTAGGCTAGAACGAGCTTTATTAGGTAAATAAATTTGAAAATATCCACTCTTTTTTTTTTACCAATTTTTTTCTCATTCTATGCTAAGTACATGTGAGATTGTCGACGATATTAATTTTGTTAGTCAGATAATGACAAGTGAGGTTTTATTCTTTTCTCAATGAATACTGATGCTAAATAACATCAAGGACTTTATCCTTCATAACATTAATTTTAGCTTTTAATTCCCCTTAAAGGATCAATTTTGTGCTCCATTGCTGAACATTATATTTATAAAATTATTTCCTGTTACTATCTGTATTTTTCAATCATTGTAACTCTTTGTATCTTTTCCTTTCTTATTTTACATGTACCTGTTATAGAAATTCTTTCATAGTCATCTCTAATAATATGACCTAATTTTCACATTTCACATATCTCTACGCTAAGTTTCAGGTCATTGAAAAGCTCATGAATTAACTGTTTCCTTCTTTCTGCATTTCCCTGCTATCTATCCAGCTTAGATAGTTTTACACTTGTGTCCTTAATATTATTTATTTTAAAAGCTGTCATTTTGATGAATACTCACTTGGCCTTCTACCATTGAAGTTCCTCCTTCTTGGTCAGAATCAAATGTAGAAAAGCCTGTTGTTCACTATTTAAAACATTTTTGTTTTTTAATGAACATTTTTGAACTGCATGTGTGATTGCAAGCGTAAGCAGTATAACTTCATAAATAGAAATATTGGAACAGATTTAATCCAGAACACATATCTTTTTATTTGTGAAACAAAATCTCTATGCTGCTGTTACTGTGCTCTGTAGAAAACAGAACAAAAGTTTAATAACTGTCTTACTACCTTTCCATTTTTGCAGACAATGAAGCACCAAACAAGAGATTGTCTTGGGTGCTGGATCATTTAAACAAATAAGCAAACAAACAAACAATATCAACATCTTTAAGCATTTATTTATACTTGAATGAGGGACTTTTGCCAATCAAAAACAGTAAATACAATTTTGACAGTACTAACAGGAAATAAATTCTAATATTTTCCCAGGAATGAGAAGGAGGTTTAATCAAAGTTATTACACTTCTTGTATCTCAGTGGTTCATTTGTCATTACAGAAACATGTATTTTTAACTTTTTAGTTGTTGATTAGACTTAATGCACTACATTCACAGCATCACATCTAACACTATTAGTGCTATTACATGAGTACAATAAGAAAGTGACATTTTGACTTAAGGAACATAAACTCAGTTTAAAAATCCATACTGTTTCAAATGCTTCCTAATCACTTTCTTCGAAACAAATTGACTTAGATGAGATGTTGGTTTATGATGCAAAGGTCCTCTTGCATGGATATAATATAATGTGTGGCGTTGAAAGAATTTGTGCTTGCAGCCAGAACAAAACAATCCAAGTAAGTCATTGCTATTTTTAGCAATGTAAGTATTCCAGTTGTTGTTTTCAGGGCAAAAACTAAGTAATTTGCATTATGAATTGAAATATTTAGTACCTCTAGTACAGTGAAAGGCTAGTCAGCAGGAGACAATCACTGTTTGAACCTGGATGAGCACAAGATGAGTATTTTTCTTCCACAGATTTGTAGGCTTTATTCAACACAAACCATGCAGATGATGCAAGTAATACTTTTGATTTATATAGTATATTTAACCTGTGTTAATACACGTTACCTAATACATGCTTATTTGTATAGCTGAAAATCTGGTTCTGGAAGAAGCCTTTTAATCATTAATTATGCCCCTGTTGTTGAAACTCCCTTATTATGCAGTATTCATTATAATTTATAGAACCCTTCTTAAAAGTAGTTAGGCTTGTTGTACATAATCATCCTTCTAAAAGATTATTCCAGAACCTGATAATTATAGTAGCTATGGATAGACTGCCATTACTTTTTACACATGTTCCCAAGATAATTATTTAGCATAGATAAGCAAGAGATAGTAATTCAGACAAAGGGATTGTGTCCTTCCTTATGTTTACCCTGCTGGTGCATTTACAGATAGAAGTTCATTTAGTTAGACTAAACTGAATGAGGTAATTTGGTGCTTTAATGTGGCAGTGTCCAGATTGCATTCATTTATACTTCCTTGAATCATTGAAGTGATTTAGATCCATCCCTTCCCTTCCCTTCCCTTCCCTTCCCTTCCCTTCCCTTCCCTTCCCTTCCCTTCCCTTCCCTGCCCTTCCCTTCCCTTCCCTTCCTTTCTCTTTCCTTCTCCTTCCCCTCCCTCTTCCCCTTCCCTTTTCCCTTTTCCCTTTTCCTTTTTCTATTTTGTCTGCCCCTGCCCCTGCCTTTTCCCTGCTCCTCCCCCTGCCCTTGCCCCTTCATGTGTTTCAGGTTCATTACTATGATAGTCACAAGGTTTACCCTTCTTCCCAGCAGTAATCTCTCTCCAGTAAGGCACTGTCCTTCAATTTCATTCGTTTTCATCTTGTTAGGGAAAGGTCTTCCTTCCACTTAATTTCCCATGCATTTCTTCTTTCAATAATATTTTCCTATGAATAATAGTCCATATTAAGTCGCATAATTTTCCACATTTATTTTCTGTATGAAAGCAGTTATCTTATAAAATGAATTGAATTATTCTGGCCAGATCCACCTTTGAAAAAGAACGATTGCATTTTATTTAACATTCCATTTATTTCCATAAATCTGTTCTTTCATTTAAGATCTGTTATAATATCTCCTGTACTGTAGAGTTCAGGTAGTCTATTCTGTTTCTTTGTGAATATTTCTTCCTTCACCTGTTTTCCTCGGCAATCTTTATTTTATTCTACCCCTGACTTGAAACATTTAACAAAATATTTGCCAGTGTAGCTGCAATTTAAATATAACTTCCTTTAGAACACACACACACATAAATGCAAACTTTAATAGACTTCATTCACGTATGTAAGAGGGAACAAAATCTCCTATCATCAGAACATGGTCAAAGGGCAGACACCAGATGTGTGAAACACTTCATTAGTGCGGTGGCAGTGCAGTCCTTCTTGGACAAGACTGGTTACTGCAAGATCTTCATAGAAAAGGTTAATTTTCAAATGCTACTACTAGAAAATATTTGTATAACAAAACATAGTGTTTGTGTCATTACTTGCCAATTATACCCTGTATAACCCACAAAGATGTAAGACAGTTGAAGAAAATTGACAGTTGCCAATTGGATCATGTTATGAAGAGTTAGTTTGATATTATGTGCATGTCAATATGTAGACAAAATTGTTCATTACCAAAAGTATAAGATAATTATTTTGAAGACTTTGAAACTAATCTAAAGTTTATTAATTTCTTTCATTTTTTCATATGTTTTGAAGTTGCCTTTTGCTAGTTTCTTGTGCTGTCTTTGCTTACAGTATAGCACGAAACAGTGTCTGCTGTTATTTTTCTCAGCTGCTTACATCTATGGAGCTCTGTAATCACGCCTTTTCTCGACTGAAGAGCTGTAGTTCTTGTGGCTGTTCCTCTGATTAAATCTGTATTTTAACTACCCTTATCACCAACTTTGCACTTCTTACAGTTCTACTTCAGCATTTTTGAGATATGAGGTCCAGACTACCCATATCATTCAAATATGATTGAGTAATACAAATCATATCCTACCCTCATTTGCGTATCTCCATTGCATTCCAGAACAAATAGACTGTTGTCTCTCTCAGACCAATATACATATATTATATATTACATTTATTAAATATATTAAACAAGAGCTTCACACTAGCATGATAAAACCTAGCAGGGTTCTTAATAGTTATTTGCTTAATACCTAAAAAAAAAATCAATTTTTTCTAAGAAATCTTGCAATATTCATCACTGCTCACAAGTCTTTGAAAATAGGCTGGAAAATAACCCCTGGGACAGATAAATTGTTTTTCTTTATTCTATAAAACTGCATACAATTATTGTTTAACACTTTAAAATAATGTTTGAAAAGCTATTGTTTTTGTATATCCATGCTAAAATAATAGCCAAACAGGTTAAGTTAATATATTTGAACATTCTCAGAACTGACCTACTCTGCAACTAAGAGAAGGACCTTACCACTCTTTGCACTGGGAACCAATCAATCAGTCTGTCTAACGTCCTTAGAAGTATAGTGATGTATTTATTGCCATTTTGTAAGACATTAATATGTTATTCACAGTATAGACTCCTGATGAATCTTTCTTAATTCTACATAAGTTTTAAGTTTATGTTTATTATTGTTGTTGTTGTTGTTATTAATCCTCATACAATAAAATTATAAACTATTGAGAAACTTATTTTTATCAAAATATAGCTTTCTTTCAAAGGCTGTTATTTAACTCATTATTTTCAAATTTCACTTTTGAAATGAACTCATTCTGAGATATTTTTTGTGCTTTAGGAATTGACTTTGGGGGGAAAGCTGTAGTATGGCATACTTCGTTGATTATATACAAAAGTAATATTTTAAAATGAAGTAATACTTGAAATTGTAATCTGGGAGTGTATTTTTGCTTATTTTTGAATTAAGGTAATCTTCAAAGAATGTCAGTCAAAATGGGTTCTGTGCATGTTTGTTGTTGACTGTGATATTTCTTGTAAAGTTTTACAAAGAAAGAAAACTATAAAGCATAAACTGTCCTCAGTGGATTAAAACATATGAGCAAATGAATAAAAGGGAACCCATATATATAAATTAATACAATTTTACTTTGAAAAATTAACCTAGAGACAATATAATAACATATTATTCTATGTATCAGTGTCCAGTACATCCTACTCTAGGATGTATATATGAACATATTCATAGAGAAAAAACACTTTATTGTAGATACCGTTTTCTCATCAGAGTTTGACAGACCTTCACGCAAAAACAGGTAAATTCCAAAGACGGCCATCTGCTATCATGGAAGAGCAAAACCCTTCAGTAACAGAACCATTTTAAATTAATTGTAACTACAAGCAACAAATCAGTGAACAGTGAAACTGTTAAACTCCACCTCTTATCTGATAGTCCTCAATTTTCTACTATTTTTTATTGGAATCTTTCCAACTTCTCCATGTCACATAAATGTATAGATATATATGTGTAGTGTATATCTATATAAATATATGTATATATAAACCCATGTGTGTGTATACATACATAACACGTACATCTACAATTACAAGACACTTTCTCTTCAAATAAGGGGCTGCTTTTAGCACAGCTCTCCTCTGCAAAACATTTATTCACTAATTGTGCTGCTTTACCTTTTAACACAGCTTCAACTGGGTAGCAAATCGTTTACTTGGTCTATGTTGTTAAAACTGCTCTGAGCTTAATATATCTCCATTATGGCCCTCACAGTGTTACTAAGGAGGGGCCTCAAGTGAAGCGACAAAGTGTCTAGGCAGTAAATTATGCAAGAAAAACATTTAAACTTTGAGCTTCATAACAAGTAGAAGCCATCAAATGGATAATCATATGAAAGGTAGGGTTTTTTTTTTTTTCCCCAGACGTGTTTTAATCTTGTTGTGTAAGAGGTATTCTTCTCTCTGCTGCTGATCTGCAGATGACACATACAAAGTAAATTTTTCATTCCCTGCTTTATTCATTATCAGCAATAATAGCCTGACTCAACCTAATGGAATAAAAGCCTTTAATTCAAGGGCTTTATGCCTGAGCAACTCACTATCACTGGAGAATAGGGTAATACATGTTTTCATTCCCTAATTTGTGCCGTTATATGCTGTTTATATATGTATGTATATGTATATATATGTATATATGTTAAATTGAAATTGTGAATATCACTCCACTGAAAACATCTAAAGGAACAGAGTGGATTTCTTCTAGTACAGTAAATTTTGGTACAATTCACTTTACTGTAAAACAAACCTTCTATGATTGCTGATAGTGTAGGGACAGTGTCCATGGAGGGAACATTCATAAGTGGATAACCCTTGTGATTTAACCTGCTGTTAACTGCAGGTAAATAGAAAATAGTTGTGAATATATTCAGTTTAAAATTGGGAAGCAGAAAATGATCAATAGTTTTTGATGAATCTTGGAAGTTAAGCTAGGTATCTGCCATTCACAAGGCTGAGCAAGGGCTATAAAAGGAGGCTGATAATACAACTTACTGAAATTATTTTTGCATTTTAAATAAAATTGATAGTAGTAATAAACAGTTAGTTGACCATTTTGCTTGTATTAAGCCAGGATTCATGATATCCTTACTACAAAGTGGTAGCTTTGTGACTTGTAATCATTATACTGTCTTTTTTCCTATATGTTTGAAGACATATCTTCTATCATATTCTTATCAAAATATTTTCCCCTGTAGACTACCTGAGGACTTCTGCAGCCAGGCGATTCACAGAGCACTTACAGATGCTTTCTGGAAGGACTGGGAATAAAATTAGGGGTTATACGCCACATGATCTTGGCATTCCTTTAAACCATTGTATGGGCTAAAGGGAATTTTTGTAAAAGCAGCAGCAGCATGCTGGGAGAATATGCATAATGTAAAGGAGACAGAGAACTTCTCTTGCCCCTATCAGAGACGAGAAATATTTGGAGAGATTTGAAAATGGAGTAGACCATGAAGCAGACTGGGATGTACTATAGTTGAAATTCTTCCTAAATAACTCTGACCTGCAGTAATATAAACCTTAACAGGCACAGGCTAGAGCCACCTCCTGATCTAATACATTAAATTGTATGATTTATCATCAGAAAGTCCTTCTTTCAGGAAAAAAAATGTCTCTCTGTTAAGCTGAACTCAGCAAATTCTTAATTTAAAAAAAGATAATAATGTACCATTTAGGGGATAACTATAAAAAGAAATTAAATAACTGTGAGCTACTGAACAAAACAGAAATACTGGCTGAGAAACTGAGTAAAGAAAGCATATTTTTATAAAATTCACAAGAAATTAAATTCAGGCATCCTTTCCCCTTTTGCACTGCATACCAACAATGTTCTGATTAATGTTTCTCCCAGTGAAACATCTCACTAAACTAACACTGCACATTTGCTCCATGCAGCCCAGCTGTGGATCATCCCGCTGCCTCTGCAATTCCCTTGGTCTATGCTGGGCCTTTAGCCCTGCCAGAGGGACCAGTTCTCCAAGCATCTCAGAAAGGAACAGTCTGTGACTTTGGATAGCCTGAAATTGAACAAATGTTAATGTAAGAACAATAATACGAAGATAACATTAGCTGTAGTAGCTATAATAAAGTGCTTGTCTTGGTGTTTCTTTTGCCAAATACAATTCTGCACAGGGACAAGCTTAGTCTTAAGTCTTATCATCACTGTGGGACTTCCACACAGGTTAAAAATTCTTCCCCAGGGATTTGTGTTATATTTGATGTTTAATCAAGATATTCATTTTTTCACTTCTCCCAGGTTAGTGTTGACTGCTCTTACAAAGCTTTAGAAAAGCTGATGTTTTTTGAGTATGGTTAGGTGGAGCCACCTCCTAGCTGGGCAGTAAATATAACTTGATGCATTGTCTAGGTCCATAGTCCTGAAACACTTCTTTTACCGCTTGTGAATGATACTCCCCGTGCAAGCAGTAGATGGTATTTAAATTGCTATGCATAACTCTTTATACACTGAATGTGTATTTAATATGCTGTCATAAACAGACAGGGATACTTTGCTGAAACATCCAGAAGAGAATAATGAATGCAGTTACTAGTGTCTCATGACTAAACTTGGTGAAAGCAAATAATATGAGAGTGATAATGAATTTGGGATTAACTGACCTTAAATCAGCTTGCTAGTATTAAAGAACACTGCATATAGGTGATGAAGAGAATATAGGGGAGGAAAATCCAAGAAAATACAGATAGACGTTAGTACATATAGATATTAAAAAAGAGAGAGAGAAAGAGAGAGAGACTACTCCGTTACACTGTTTTAAAAGAGAGATACAACTGAAGTGTAAGATATTTATGTCTATAAATCTTTTTAGTTCTATATTTCTTCGTCTAAGGTGAATAGAGAAAAAGCAAAAACAGCTTGAAGGCAACTTTGTGTTTGTTCTGCCTTAGGGCATATAAAAGCATGTTCTGAAATTGCTACATAGCTAATGACCACAAAACACAGGGATTTCCAGACAAATTGTCCTAAAGCCCTGACACTTAACTCTCATCTGCAGATGCTCTTTATGCTAATTTGGGCTATGAAAGGATGCATAGCCAAAATATGATAAACAAATATGACAGACAGAGATCTTTCTATGTAGAGGAAAACATCAGATGAAGCTGCATTGTTAGGGACTCTGTTTGGCATTGGTTTTTGATTATCTTTTCTTCAGGGTACAGAGACATTCTGCAAGCAGGATATATACACCTTAATATATAAAGCATTTATTTGTTGGCTAACACAAACCAAATGGAGCAAAGATTGCAGGAGCTTTGGGCTAAGCATTCATGCTCACAACTTTGACAGGGCAGCTGAAGAGTCTTTGCTGACCTGGCAGGCTTTAGGCAGGAGGAGAAAGGCCAGTCCCTAGTTCTAACATCTGATAAGTCAGTTTGAGATGGTACCTAAGAAAATAAATAAAAAATCATATTTAATTAATCAAAGCAAAGGTAAATAAAGTTTTTTAAACTATTGCTTTCAGCCAGAAGGAACAATTTTATCTCCTGCAGTGAACTGAAGTGACTCTTCAAAAAACGCCGTTATAAATTAAAAAATGTCAGTGTGTCTACAATGACAAAGAAAACTTTTTTAGAGGCTATCAAAGGAAGGATATCTTCAATTAAAAAAGGAAAAAAAGAAAGAGGTATCTATTTCTTCCAGAACTGCTGCCTTCCCCTTCATTTTACTGTGAGGTAACTATAGTGACACCTCTGTTTCAGTACTGAGATATTAGTACACTACGATTTTTTGCTGTTTGTTTTTTCTAATAACTCTCTCTAAATCATTAGTGAAGGCAACTACTTTGACGATTTAAGTTCTCATGGTATTTATTTTATAGGAAGCTGATCTCCCAACCCCTAAAAGTTCCGATCCTGAGTAGAACATTAACTATTGTATTCCAGTATCACTTTTTCAAAATAAAGGTGATTAGTAAAATTATCTAGGTATTTTTAATACACTTTAAAAGGAAAGAACAAATGAAAACAAATAAACAAAAAAAGCAAATACCCCAAACAAAACTTAGACCAGGTTTACAACTAGTTTTGTGCTTCTGTAAGTTGCTGGGCAATATAAGTATACTCTAACTATTTCTAACTGGAATTTCATCCGTAAATATACAAAATGAATACAAATATTTATGTTGGTTTATTCTATTCTTTATCATACATTGCATAGACTATATTTTACATTTAGAAGTAGGATCAATAAGAATAATTGCAAAAAATAAAAAAGGTCAAAGACCTAGGGACTTAGTATTTAAGCGCAATGAAGTTGAAGAATGCAAAATAAATGACAGGAAGACCAGGTGATTGGTTATAACAGGGTAGGCTTTGTGGAAGGGAATCTAGATCGTAATAAGTTGAGATTTACTCCTGAGCTTAGCTGTAATATTATCAAGCATATTAAAAGTATGTGAAAGAGTTTGATCATGTATTCTTTTTTGAAGCAAGATCCCTATTTTGCTGCCAGGAAAGGTGAAAATGTCAGCTCAAATGAACAGGTTCTTCTCCATTTGTAATATTTACTTTGTTGTAATTTCATAGTACAATTCTGACTTAGAACTGCTCCATGTATATTCTCATTCTTCCCTGCCTTTCCTTAAACAAAAATTTATTTTTCTAGATTTCAGCAGTCTCCCAGCTCATTACAAAGTGAAGTTCCACTTAGGTGTTCCAAGGCCAATGGCTGTAAAAAGAGAGGTGATAACCGCTTGGTGCCACCTAATCAGAACCAAATTACAGGTGAGCGGAAGGTGAATTTTGTCCACCATCAGAGGGCTAATATTTAGCTGAATCCTGTGGCAAAATATAGCTACAAAGAGATCATGTTGCTAACACATAGCATGTCAATATGAATGTGTCACAATCTGTTACACTAAGCACAGTCACACGTTGTGACTCCCTTTTTTAGCATTCTTTTATGATGAATGGAATGATATGTAAGGCCACATATCCTTTTGGCATAGAGAACAGCTTTTTCAATTCAGGAAAATGTTTCATTTTCTTGAATTTTTACCGCTCAAGATATAAATTTTATTAGCACAGATATTCTGAATATTTGGTACAAAGATCATCTCTTATGTAAAATCTTGATTTAAAAAAGAAAAAGGAAATCTAATTCTGTTTAGGATTTTACCCCTGGCTCATTCTTATTCTTATAGTCTTCAGGATCAAATTAACTATCTAGGGATGTATCTACAGTCCCCAAGGTATTTGGCTATGTATTTCCTATTCTTATTGAGATCTCCAGGTCTTAATGAATAGATTCACAGTACATTTTAGTAAGGCAAACAGGGTCAGTCTTTGTTCTTTGCTTCCAGGATTTGATTAGAATTTTATTAGTGTTGTACTACTGAAACCTCAGAGATTTTCTCTCCTCTCCTGAGCCTTTCTGACTGACTTGCTTTGTCAGTCAGTGCAGCATTCCCCAGGTCTTTACTTCTGAGTGCTCAGTTTTACAAAAATACACTAAATAACTTGCCAAAAGCTTGGAAATTGTAAGTATATTATTTGCATTTTTGCAAATTTTATTTGCATAAGATTATTCCATTTAAACTGAACCAGTGTATGTAGGTGACTTCTTGATATTCTAATGTATTTAGGTCCTCAGTGATTTAAAGAGAAAATTACAGCTGTGTATGTTCCTGTAACAGAATAAATAAAAGCCTTCAGAGAATTTTGATAACAACCACTGGTATTATCCGCTAGTCCTAAAACTTCAGAATTCCTATGTGGTCCTACGCTGAAGCCAGATTTTTATATTCTGTGGTCCTTGGCCCTGCTTTTTCCCCTATTGACATTAAGGTTAAGGGACAGTCATTCATATACAACTTTATTAAAACAAATTATCTTCATTTGTGCTAGACCAGGTGTTGCATAAAGACCACAAAATTTTACAAGCTTCATTGCAAAAGCTTTATTTTATAGCTGAAAATATGTTAGCTCTAGATTGAAATATCATTGTTAAGGGCAGATTAAATTGAAGTCAGTAATCAAATTAATGAAAAGAGTTGAATTATATTGCTAGTATTTAGTATTTAATATGACCTATTTTAATAATTGATCCTATCTACAGAAACTTACTCTTCTTTGAATCCCATGCTATCTGAAAGGCCTGAAAAAGAATTCCAGACAGTAAAAATTATGTGAAGATGGGGTTAGAAGATGGCAAGGGTGGGATTCACGTATCCTAACTTTCTAGAAACCAATTTCTTTCTAGAAATTTGGCTCCAAAACTAAGCAATGAAGTGTGAGAAAGTTAATAGCTACACATAAACTAGTTTTCTAAAACCCTGTTACAGTTAATGAGGAGCTAACAATTCCTGCTGTAAAGCAAAAGGATATTCACATGAGAACATACTGTTTCACTTTTAGGTAAAATTGAAGACACATAGGTGGCATAATTTCTGGTGACAAGTGGGAGCCGCCTCCAGGCTCCTATTTTGTGGTTAGCTGCTCAAGTCTGTCTTGCGGCCAAGGGATATGTGCAGCACTGCACAGGCCTATGCCCACTCAGGTCGACTGTTATGTGGGTCACTAACTCCTCAGTG
Source organism: Struthio camelus (assembly GCF_040807025.1). Taxonomy (NCBI): domain Eukaryota; kingdom Metazoa; phylum Chordata; class Aves; order Struthioniformes; family Struthionidae; genus Struthio; species Struthio camelus. Next base: position 145,548,750 of record NC_090942.1, on the reverse strand, counting down.
GACAATAGCCTTCCAGTTCAGATCACTACAGAGGTAATGCAATTTGACAAGATCAAGTACATCCTCCCTGACATGCAGTTGTTATTTCACAAGACCACTGGTTTTCTATAGGTCCAGCATCATATCTGCCTGTCCTGAATATCCTGGAGCATCCTGGATGACATTTGATGCCATTGAGGTACTGTTTAGTACCTAAACTGAGCCCTTGAACTGAGCCGCTGAGCAGTGCAATAGAAGTAATATACAGAACTGTTCAGCTTACGCTGAGATAGACACAAGAGATTGAGTCAGCTGCTTATTCATGGACTTCTAGTGTTAGATAAATTGCCCTAGGTCATCACCTATACAGCACTGGCAGACCTGTCACAGGAACTGTAAGTCTCCCCACCTCTAGCATGGCACCTGAAGACCTGTCAGTGTATGAGAGGGCAATATCTCACATTGCACCAAACATCCAGATTGAAGAGAGTCTTTATGTTAGGTTGACTGACGTTTAAGTCTGACATAGTTTCAGTATCTTCAGAGGCTGATTCGTGTGCCTTATCTTGTGTGCTTATTTTAAGATGAGATGAATCACCTTCGAGCAGGTTTTAACTGTTTCTGTTTACTACAAAGGGAGAAAAAACTAAAAGGATTACTAGACAGAGAGATGAGACTTTGGCACCTAACTTCTTCATGCCTGCACTGGGGAGAGGATGCATTCCAAGATCTACTTTTCTGTCTGCTTCCCATGTTTGTTCTATTCTGATTTCCCCTAAGAAAAATCTCTTTTTTTGTTAGGCCTAGAATTATATACTTATACAATACATTCAAAATATATTAATCTTGGACATTAAGCAATTCAAGAACAAACGACCAAATTCAAATCAAATCAAACCAAACCAAACCAAATCAAAATCCACAAAGGTCTGCCTATCTACTTACGTTACTTGCCTGGATAAGGCTTTAAGAGGGAAAACAATTAACATTAAAAACATCTGGATCTTAGCTGGTGATCTGGAGCAATGGGGAAGCAGCAGATATATACTAGACCTAGGCAGCAAAAAGAAAACTTTTTTTCAGCAGTTTCCAAAATTATATGTTTGGAATTTTAAAGTTTATTTTTTAATGCCTTACTTGAATAAATATCACTAAAGGAGATTACTTCTAAAAGAATATATTTTAGGTTTTCAAAAAGCAAGTATTTCTTACTGAAAAAACTATGCCACTGCAGAGTTCCTGAACGATTCTTACAATGCAATGCCCTCCACTGTGAACAAATAAATGGTGTGTGTGAGAGGTAATTAGATGGTGCCTTGAAAAGAATATTATATCATCATAGCAGAGAGTCGGAGGTCATGACCGTACTGTGCAATAGAGGGAATTGCAGACTTCCTTAACTGTCCCTAACTGATTCAGCTCTGCAGTAAGAGGTAGGATAGTTAAATCCAAGCAGTATTCTGTTTAGGCTGATTAATCATGCTAAAAGGGATATACTATTACTAGGACTGAATCATAAAAAACATGTCTGGTGCTACGCTGCACCACATAGAAATGATTGATTGCTCCAACCAGAATGAATATCTCTATCACAATATTGTATTCAGTAGCAAATCTTTTTCAGTTTCAGAGGGGAGTTTTGCAAGGATTTGTTCTTTATTGCAACAAAATAAACAGATTTTTTTGCAGTTGGAAGTAAGTGGGCGTTTTTAATAACATAAATCAGGGGCTATCTTAATTGAATGTGAATTTTGGAAAAATCTGAGTGCTGTTTCTTCAAATTTTAGAGTTATTTGTGGCAATATGTGATTGCATTTTGCTTTAAAGAAAAGTGTTTCTTTACTAGCCATAAAATGTCTCAGGTTCCAGGGCTTTAAAAACGCATTATTAAAAAAATATATATATGTTTCTCATGTTAGGTATGCAGTAATGCAAACTAAGAATTTAGAGAAAATTTTTTAGAAAATTTAGATTTTAGAGAAACAGGTTTCTGATAAACTGTCAGGAAGGAGAGAATATTCTTACTCCTCTACCTGAAGAATTGTCATTGATGCTCATTTTGCTTTTTTCATACCACATTCATAGAACTACCAAATTATGTTTCAGTGTTTTATTACCCACTTACAATCACATGCTCAGTTGAGAGAACTCCACTGAGGGTAAAAGAACTATGCCAGTTTATATCAGCTAAGCATCTGACCATTTTTCACGGTCATTTTGTAGTTGGCCATAAAGCATAGTCGCTAGATAAAGCTGACCGCTCAAACTTTGTGAAAGTGTTTTCCGCTCTGGTGGCTGGATCTTGGGAGAGCCTACAAATCCAGGAGCTGTTAACGTGATCTGAGCAACACTCCATGCCTGTGTTTCATATTGAAGGCAAGCTATGTAACTGTGTGCTATTTGTACCATGAAGAGAAACAGACGGTAGTGTTTTCAATATGCAGTTTAGACTCCAAACATAGTAATAGTCTAAATTAGTCTTTACCAGAGATCAGTTTAGGAGACCAATCTCTTTACTAATTATAGAAGAAGCTTAGAATAACAAGTTATCTATCTGAGTTGGATGATTAATTTATGTAACTATATTTGTGAGGTGAACACATTTCAGATTTAAAAGCTAGATTTATAAATTAATGCAAGAACTCTCAACCATAATCATATTTAAATGAAGTGATTCTTTTTGGTTCATTGTCAGATATTTGAGAAATTAATGAGTCATTCTAAACTCAAGGTCTGTTACCTGAAAACTGTTGCTAATGTGGTCACTGAAATGTGTTAAAGCCTTAACATAGACGATAATAGTGGAAATCCCAAGAGGTATCAGTGAGGTATTGCTTTTCATCCGGGATCCACAATCTACAACTCTCTTCTTATACCTCTGTTTAAAAGAATTGAGATGCCTTGATCGATTTCTTCCCTCTTCCTCCTTTATCCCTCTCTCCCCTTCCCATTCATCACTCTCTCCCTCCCTTCTCTTGCTCTCTCGCTTCCTTCCTTTCCCCTTCCTTCCTTCCTTCCTTGAAGAGTAGTTCCTCCTCCAGTTACCCTTTCTTTTGTATAACAAAAGAAGTAGTTACAGCACATGTCCACATTTAATTATTTCCTGCCTTTGAAAGCAATTTTAACACGTAGTTCCCACCTCCCACATGAATACTGTTATCTGAAGGTTATGGAGTAGAAAAGCAAATCACATCTATCTTGCCAAGGCAAATCTACACGTTTTCAAGTTTCTCTCAAGCTCCATGCTAAATTCCTGAGCCAGATAAGAACATTGTTATAGCAAATCAAATGCTGATTCTCATAATTTGATAATTGCTTTAGTTCCTTCTACTTTGTAAACATTTTGAAAAATAGATTTGGACAAAAAGGCTAGTGACTGCAGACTCATGTGATAACTATCCAGGAGCATTAATAAAATGGAAAGCTAAGAGCTCTTCTGAACGTATTCTACTGCTTACATGATGCCAGCTGTGTGCAAAGTACAATAAATTTTCCTAGTGTCCTAATATTTATTTTACAGTTTCCTTAATAACATGAACATAATGAACGTTTTAAAAGCCTAGAAATATATAACTTTGATAAAGTGCATTAATTAGGTTTACTAAATAAATCACCAGTGTGTTTTAAAAAAGGTCTAAACAGTTGCATACTTGCATGTATAAATTCACCGTTGAAAATATGTGTATGTCAATACTGTAATTAAATTAATTCTGTATCTCTAACCTACAGTCCTCCAAGCTTTTTTTGCACATCTTCTTTATTAGCAGCAAAGTCATTACAGAATAAAACATATAGGTGGCAACTTATGATGGCAGAAACAGTTCTTTCCACAATATATTTTTTTTTCACTCTGGCTGTAGTTACAAAGGGAAATATAAGCTCTGAAAATACCAGCCATATCAATATTTAATGAACTGTGGCTATGGTTTCTTTTGTTTGGCATACAGTAAAAAACAAGCAAGGGAAAGGGAAAAGGAGAGGGAGAGGGAAAGAGGGAGGGGAAGGGGAAGGGGAAGGGGAAAGGAACAAAGCCTGAAGCAGAAATAAATTCAGCTATAGACTCATGTATAAAATTGTTGGTAATTCCATGCTACTCCATTCTTAGGTACAGTTTTCTAGTTCTCTTCTGCTGCAATTCATGATTCCTATTCACAAAGCCAAGCTAAGACAATTTTCCTAAATATGCGGATAGTTTCTTCTTGATATATACATATAATTGCCATCAGTATAAAAGGGACCCACATATTCATCAAAAGGAGAAAAGACTACATTTAGGGCTCATTCATTCTTTTTGTACATGAAAAATTTCTGCATCCTTCATCATAGCTTAAGAGTTCTCAGTATAATTCAGGAATGAGGATTCAAAATTATGTTGCAATGAGACTGCTTGAGTAGCAGGCTTATCCACAGTGGGTGCTGGGACTTCTGCTCTAGTCATTGCCATCTGACACTATTGAGGTGTCAGGGGATCCAGTTCCTGCTCTATCCCTGTAATAATAAAGATTCAGCAAAAGAAAAAAAGCATGGTAGTGTATATATCATGCTGTCCTTGAGGGACTCCTGTAATAGGTGGTACAATGGTTTATATTATTCAAGCGATACAAAGATATTCAGATGACAGCATTACCCAGGCCTTACAAATGAATAAAGACAGCATGGAATATTTTTACTTCCTGCTGTATTCCTAGCAGAGAAGCAGTGTGAATGAGGTATATAATGTTAATTTACATAGCTCAGTCTCAGTGCTGGAAGAATGCTGATGCTGGTATTATGATTTGTAGCAACTTCAGGTTAGAGCAAAAGGAGCCTGTCATAACTTCAGTCATCTAAATTGCAATCAAGGCTGCTATAGTGGAGGATGTAAAATTTGTAATCAACAATACAAAGTCAAGCTGGCTGCAGAGTACTAGTAGTGTCCCCCAGGGGTCAATACTGGTTTCATATCTTTATAAAAAAGCTGGATGATAAAACAGAATGTACTCTCAGAAAGCATGTGGATGATAATGAATTAGAGGGAGTGCACAATATGCTGGCTGACAGGACTGCTATTCAGAGGGATCTTAACAGGCTGAAGACACGGGCTGACAGGAACCTCGTGAAGTTCATCACAGGCAAATGCAAAGTCCTACACCTGAGATAGAATAACCCCATGCAATGCTACAGCATGGGGGCTGACCAACTGGAAAGTAGCTTTGCAAGAAAGGACTTGGGTTCCTGGTGGAGAAGTTGAACGCTAGTCAGCAGAGTGTCCTTGCCAGGAAGAAGGCCAACAACATCTGGAGCTGTATCAGCCAGAGTGATGCCAGCTGGCCCAGGGCAGGGGTTGTTCCCCTCCCCTCTGCACTTGTGAGACCAGTTCTGAGCTCCCCAGTACAGGAAGGACAAGGACTTGCTGGAGCAAGTCAAGCGGAGGGCCACCAACCTGGTCAGGGCCTGGAGCGTGTGATGTGTGAGGGGACGCCGGGAGCTGGGTGTGCTCAGGCTGGGGACGAGAGATCTAAGGGGAGACCTAATTGCTCCTCTTCCACCCAGTGGGAGAGGGTAGGAGGGACAGGCTCCTCTAGAAGGAGCACAGTCCTCTTGGAAGTGCACAGTGCACAGGACACCCTAGTTGCCATACGGAGAATTCTAATTAGACGTGGCAATTTTTTTTTTTTTAACCTTGAAGGTGATCAAACCCTGGGATGAGCTGCCCAGAGGAGCTGTGGGATCTGCATTGCTGAAGATATTTAAAACATGGTTGGACAAGGCCATAAGCAACCTTATCTAAGCTGGTCATAGTTTGAGCAAAGAGCTGCAAGAGATGAACTCCAGATGACCATTTCAATCAGACATGTTCTATGATTGTATGATTTTATGAAAAGTTTCAGGCTTTGATTAGTATGTGATAATATGAGAAAAAAATAGATGGAATTTTTTCCAGTTTAATAATATTTTATGCTATTCAGTCAGAAGATTTTTATGAAAGGATATTCCATATAGAAGAATATATCTTAGAGTTAGCTTCTCTCGAGTTTGAATGTAGCTGTAAATAATCAGTTCAATATTCTATTCCTGGAAACAAAATCTGAAACTTCCTTTTTTTAAGGTACACCAAACTACTGAAGTCCTGCAATATTTGAAACAATAAAAGAGTGTTCTAACATTACTCAGTAGTAATACATTGCTGTTAAGGAATATTTACTCTTATTTGTGATGTAGTACTTTCCCAAGGCAATTAGGCCTTACTGCTCTTACTATAGAATAATTTGAAAGGTACTTTCTGTCCTTAAAAACTTGTTGAAAGAGTTAGAAAAATATGAAGCCTTGCATGTGTATACTGGTAAGATATAAAGGTTAGCATGCTAAATTTTTCAGATTTTATTCACAGTGACCACAAATGAAAATATAAGCTAGACTATGGTTTTCAGAATTTGACCATATTTTAAGTATCTGAAAATGTATGGAAAATACTACCATACATGATATCATATTTTACTTGCACTTTTATTTCATACTTTTACCAAATCCTGAAATTTCTGAAAGCTTCTTTTCTTCTGTTATTATTACTAATAATTCACTATTTAAGCAATAGTAAGTTAACAGGAAGCTGTAATCCAATATTCTTTGATCATTGGTTATAAACTGTTTAAACCAGAACTGTAGACTGTATACACACGTAGAATATGTCATCTCACCTGAGTATAGGTGAGTTCAGACTTTCGATCAGTTACCTAAACTAATAGACTCTAATCAATGAAGCAAACACAGTGAATAGACATTGGAATGCTATTCTGCAAACTAAATATAAGTCCCTATTCTTATCAGGTGAGCTGAAACAGATCTCTTATTCTATAGATTAGATATCCATTAATTGTAATGATGGTTCAGATACTTAGTAGACATGAGTTAACATGTACATTTAACCACCTACAATGCTGTATATTTATGTAAACACGCATACCTAATGCCATTTTATATGCCATTAGATCCCTTAAGGTATCCTTCCTGCCCTCCCATTGCCATAACAAAAGGTCATGGCCTTGTGTAGGGTGTCTCAAATGGCCCGTGGACGCTTACTTTATGTAACTGAACTAAGTCCCAAAAATTTATAATGCTAGGGCTAAAATAATTTGCTCACACTTAAGTGTTTAGTGCTATCTGAAATGCCTACAGTATTCAAGACGTCTGGCAGGAAAGAGAGAAGACCTAGGGATGACCCTTGCCCATCTGAAGCAGTAGCTGGAGGCAAAAGGAGCTGGACAGTAAGTTGTAGAAATGGCACAGAGAAGAACAGCCCACTTTTGTGTGGCATGAACTCCCAGAGGGGGATCTAGATGGTTAAAAAGAGACCCATATTGCTATTTGGCCTGCTGTAGTGTGACCAAAGCATACGCACGTTTGGGAGATGCAACAGAGTCTGCTAGAGGCCCATTTGTGGAGGCACAAAGTTATGAAGGTCAAGCCATAGAATCTAAACCATAGAATCTAAACTGATATCAGCAAGCTATGTTTAGGCAATACCGCTTGATCACTGTAGATATCATAAATTTGAGTCTTTGTTAGGAAGAATAAAGCTTTAAACTAATACTTTCAATATCCAGGTTATCAGTGTGCCTACAAACAGCAAGAGTACTAGATCATTAAGAATAGTCTGAGTCACCCTAAGATGAGTACTTTGAAAAACTGTCCTCTTCATTCACTTGCCTGCACTGTGTATATCTTTAAAAATACGATTGTTACCATCAGAATGGTATGATATTGAAGGGAATAAGTTACCAAAATTTTCGATAAACCTGAATACTCCGGTGCCCTACAGAACTCATTAGTTTCCATTCCAGGAAACCTCTGCTCAGATCACTTGTAAACTGATGGATGCTTGGAATTAATTTAAGCAAACATCCTAAATTTACGTGTAGCCTGCAAGTGGTTCAAGCCCTCATTTCTCTGGAAACCCTTCTCTTCTCCAGGATACCTTCCTTCCAGAAAGGTAACACCACGTAAAACTTAATTACTTACTCCATAAATTCTGCAAGGCTTGAGAAGGTTTATGTTGATTTCATCCTCTGTACTTACCTTTAAGGTAAGGGGAAATAAGAAAAGAGGAGAGAAAAGACTCTACTGACATAGTATTCATTCTGAGATAATCCAAGAGAAGACGAGTTACTCACGTATTTATGTAGAACCTAAACTTCATTTGGGAATAGTTCTATACTGAATATGCACCTTCTTTTCCCTTCTAATTAATCACAAATAGAGACTTTCCAAAATGCAGTGTTAGAAAATGCTTTTGTTTCTTGAAAGTATTTTGGCAATATATACTTCTACATTCTCCTCTATTTTACAGACATTTTTGATTCAATATACATCATTCAAATGCTTTTGCATGTCTTTTTTTCTAATTATTTTAAAATTTGAAGTAGTATTTAGTTTTATTGTTTCTCAGATTGATTTATGTCCTTTACCTGTTTATATTTCGGTTTCAACTTTAAAGCAAAGCTTTTTTTTGTATGGCAAACACAGATAAGCACATTGCATATCAGAAGTTATTAATATTCATTAGTATATGGAATATATTGCACATATTTAATATGCAATATAGCTCAATATAACTATAGATTACTATATCTAATATACTTAAATAAGAAGATTAAAACAGCTTCTATTCACAGTAGTCTAAAGAAATCTGAAATATAGTATATACCTGAAATATCCCACTTTTAAAACTTATAGTTTTTACTGGTGGATATATGAAACAGTAGAAGAGAAGGATGATTCTAACTCATCAGTAATGTGATATAGCTTTATAAACTGTAACTGAACTATGGTACTGGCGCACCACAAAATATTGATCTGGTGATCATGTGCACTAAAGGAGCTCTTGGAACATACTGTGGCTCCATTCTTGCTCTTGTACCCAGGATTCTTTCTAATATTTTATGCAATTAGGTGATAGAAAACAGTTTGAAAGCACATCGTGGTTAGTTTAGACATAGCTATAAATTAGTTTTTTTTTTCTTGTATTTTGAAAAGGACGTAATCAAAGCCCCTTTAAATGTATTTAACCTTTGTAAGTCTTGACATCATACAATTTCAGATAGTTCATTAGTTAATATAAAATAAATATTCTAGTCTATGTATATTTGACATTTGCATGCCTATTATGCAGTTGGCCATGCTGATGAGAGAAATGAGGGAAAGATTGTGAAATAAATTACTAATATATTGGCCTCAGTTAGATTCATAAGTGATATCTTAACCACATGAAAAATTCGTATTTTGCAACTAGTTTGGAGTTACCTATGTCAGCACTCAATTATCTCAGAATCTGTGGTGGCACAACATAGATGCATGTTTTTAAAATATCACCATCATGTTGCTTTCATTAAAGCTCATTCATAGGTCTGTTTTTTTTCCCCCTTTTATATTACCATAACTCCATTACGTTAAAAATGGAAAATATTTTTTAATTTATTTGAATACTGAGACTTTCCGTTAAATACATTGTTTTCTTCCCATTTTACATCTATATCTGAGGCAGAAGGACTCATATTTTTCCCATGTAGTTAATGCTCTTTCTAATACTAGCTGACTTATGATAAGCACTTTTTCTGATTTCCTATTTATTATTATTTAAATAACCTTTCTATAATTTAGGTCACTAGCTTAATTAACACACAATGTCATAAAATAATCACCACTTTACCTTTTTTTCCCCACTGGAGCTTTTCTGCTTAGCAACAGTGAAGATGTGCTAATATTTTGATTTCCAAGTAAGTATTTGTCTTTAAACAAATTTTTGTTCTATTCTATTTTGTGATAGTGAGTAAGAATTTCAAGCCAAAACTATGTTATCTGACATGTTACAGAGGAGGAAAACTTAGCATTTTCTTTCCATATGTATAAAATTATATTTTATAAACATGACAGTTGTAGACTTTCTGAATGACATCAAAACTTTTCTTTTAAAATGTGATAGTAATGTATTTTCACTAAAAATCCCTCAAGATCCACCTAACAGGCTTTTGAAGACTATTTGTTCAATACTAAGTATCCATTACTCTTAAATAGCATCGTGAAGCAATGAGCAAGCTATGCAAGATACCACCAAGCTCATTCATTATTAGTATTATATTACTAATATACTTAGTATTATATTACTACAGTCCACTTACTGAATCTGATAGAGCAGGCTAATAAATACGATTTTTGCCATTATTAGTGATCTGAAGGTTTTGAGCTTTGTTTTGACCTGGCAATGCAGGATCTTCAGATTTGTGAGAGATTTGCCTTGGCCTGACTGTTTTTATCTTGTTCTAACAATACATTTGTTGTAAGCTACTTGTCTGATGGTGTATTAGGGGGACTAATAGTAGAGCTATTGCCCAATCTATTTTAATTTAAGTTCTGTAAATATCATATGTGCTAATAAGTCTAATAAACCTGGCAGTCACAACATAACAAATAATAGAGCTCTGTGCCAATGAGGCTGGGTGTGCATTTGCTGGTGTGCAATTTTCAAACTTAAGCTGGGAGCAAGTATAAAGAAAGAAGATTGTGTTAAACATACATAAAAAGAAACTGAGGCAGACTCCAAAACTGAAGAGGAAGAGAGCTTCTCCCAGGAAAGATGAGAAAGAAACCCCACCTATGGATATCACAGAACCACAGAATCGTTGAGGTTGGAAGGGACCTCTGGAGATCATCTAGTCCAACCTCCCTGCTCAAGCAGGGACCTCTAGAGCATATTGCCCAGGATCACATCCAGACGGCTTTTGAATATCTCCAGGGAAGGAGACTCCACTACCTCTCTGGGCAACCTGTCCCAATGCTCTGTCACCCTCACAGTGAAGAAGTTTTTTCTCAGGTTCAGGTGGAACTTCCTGTGGTTCAGTTTCTGCCCATTGCCTCTTGTCCTGTTGCTGGGCACCACGGAGAAGAGGCTGCCCTCATCCTCTTGACACCCTCCCTTCAGATACTTGTACACATTGATCAGATCCCCTCTCAATCTTCTCTTCTCCAGGCTGGACAGGCCCAGCTCCCTCAGCCTTTCTTCAGAGGAGAGATGCTCCAGTCCCCTCATCATCTTGGTAGCCCTCCACTGGACTCTCTCCAGGAGTGCCATGTCTCTCTTGTACTGGGGAGCCCAGCACTGGACACAGTACTCCAGGTGAGGCCTCCCCAGGGCTGAGGAGAGGGGCAGGATCACCTCCCTCCACCTGCTGGCAACACTCTGCCCAATGCAAGCCAGGATCCCATTGGCCTTCTTGGCCACAAGGGCACACTGCTGGCTCGTGCTTAACTTCTTGTCCACCAGCACTCCCAGGGCCTTCTCTGCAGAGCTGCTTTCCAGCAGGTCAACCTCCAGCCTGTCCTGGTGCATGGGATTATTCCTCCCTAGGTGCAGGACCTTGCACTTGCCTTTGTTGAACTTGATGAGGTTCCTCTCCGCCCACCTCTCCAGCCTGTCCGGGTCCCTCTGAAGGGCAGCACAGTCTTCTGGTGTGTTAGCCTCTCCCCCCAGTTTAGTATCATCAGCAAACTTGCTGAGGGTGCACTCTGTCCCTTCCTCCAGGTCATTGATGAATATATTGAACAAGACTGGGCCCAGGACTGACCCCTGGGGGACACCGCTAGCTACAGGCCTCCAGCTTGACTCTGCGCCATTCACCACAACCCTCTGAGCTCAGCCATCCAGCCAGTTCTCCATCCACCTCACTGTCCACTCGTCTAGCCCACACTTCCTGAGCTTACCTGTGAGGATGTGATGGGAGATAGTGTCAAAAGCCTTGCTGAAGTCCAGGCAGACAACATCCACTGCTCTCCCCTCATCTACTCAGCCAGTCATTCCATCATAGAAGGCTATCAGATTGGTCAAATTATTATTATATTATTATATTATTATATTATTATTAATATATTATTAATTATTAAATTATTAAATTATTATATTATACTCTTCCTGGCAGAGACCTCTGTATGCTGCTCTTTGTAACCCCTTGATATCAAAACTGCTCACCTTAAAAAACAGAGGAACAGTGAAAGAGTGAGACTAACACTAGAGAAAAAAAAGGTAGATACTAAGAGAATCTTAGACTTTTTTTTTTTTTTTTTTTGGATAAAGCCTTTCACCTGTAGTACTTATTGTCAATGAAATTCATTTTATATTACTTAGATAATTTGGACAGCATGTGTTAGTATCATTGTAATTGATCTAATAATAACTTTGGATACCATGTTAAAACTGTCAGCTGGACTAACAATAAACTCTTAGTTTCACATGTAAGTTGTAATCACCTTGAAAACCCATGAAAAGATTTGGACTATAGCAATAGTTAACCTCTTAATGTTGGTATTCCAGAATAGTCATTTTTACCTTGCCTCCATCTTTATTTGTGAGAGTGTACAGATATAATCAGTTTTCTGTGAAACTGCATACTTCCCTGGTTGTGCAGACAGTAAGAAAGTCAATTATATACTTCATGTAACACATGCAAATTTGTATTATGTTACAATTCTTCTAAATATAAAAGAGCTTCTATCACTGAAAATTTAATGTTTAGTTCTAAAGCTTAATGCTGTAGAAAAAGCTTACACTACATAAATCTTTATCCTACAATATGTGGTTGAGACACACATATCCCCTGACTGACCCGTCTCTCACAGGAAAATATCAGCGGATAAATCATCTGGTATCCATTACACAATTCAATCACATGCTGGCAGAGAAACTCAGCTCAACGTTCCTTCTAGCCAGCAGAAATCAATACAAAATCTTTAATACTTTAAAGTTGTTACTCTTAACAGCCTTATCTGAAAACTGAGGTTTGCTGACTAGAGATAGTTATGGGAAACTGAGCCCAATAAAATCAGGATGACTATAATTCTTACTATGAATTCTTACTGGCCTCTTTCAAAAAATAACTGTAAAATACTGCAATTTAGAGTTTAGTTTTGCTGTATATTTTGTCTTTATTATGACTTCCCTCCACATACTGAAATCTCCTATTTAATTTATGGCATCCTTTAAACTTGAGTTAATTTGATCAGTAGTGGTAAAGTGAATGTTTCAGAAGCTCTGTGTAATAATGCACAGGAGAATATAACAAAACTCACCACTCTGCGTAGGTTATGTGATGTTATGTGCATGTGTGCAGGGTGGTTTCTCTCACTCTTTTACTCAGTTCCAGTAACCGAAGTGTGACAATGTAAGGTAATTACCACAGTGAAGATACGCTGTAAGCATAACAAACACAGGCATGATGTCCCACTAAATTAAATTTATAAATTTAAATATCATTGTTGCTATAGAGACCCCCAAACATCATATATTATGATGCTGTAGTCAATACAGTAACCTGGTTAGATAAATCCAACTTGGTACTTTGTAACATCTTTTTTTCCAACTATCCGTAATGAGAATTCTAGAAAAATAGAGAAGACATGGATAGACGTCATTTAATTATATTTGTCGAATTTATCTCATCAGGCCTAACTAGGCATGTCAGCTCTCTTGAAAGTTTTCTTAGAGGTAGAATTCATCCACCAATTTAAGAACTGTTTATACTGACTGGAAAGCTAAAGCTGCATTTACTGTCATGAATTGACCCAAAATATTCTCAATCCAGAATACAATTGTCTCAGAAAGGCCACAGCTTCCTCCTGGCTCAAACCAGCTTTCTCTTTCTCGGATGATTCCGTGCCACGATCCCGGACATAGAGCTTCTGATTATGCATTTTAAATGGTTCAGTTTTCTGAAATGGAAAGGAAAAAATAGAACAGAATATTTAATCTCCTATTATTTTTGGCTTTATTCAATAAGGCACACAAATTCAGTGCTAAGTGTGTACATGATTTACTTTGGTGGATACAGCCTTGACTGCTAGACTCAGGTGCCACACTGGTGAAATCTCCTCACTTTCACTGTTTTATTAAAAAAAACAATGTTGTATATAATGTGATGTAAAAGTTACCAAAATGTTAATGGCCCAAGAAAATCTAATACAGGATATACTGTACCTGTAGAGTAAAGAAGGGAAATAACAGGAAATAACTGAATCTTGGGAATGCTTGCCTGTGACACCTTGAGGGAAATGGCTGAAGACATATTTTGCCATACTATCTAATAGTTTAATGCTCTCGATAACAGATTGCAATGAAAGAAATATTGTAATGAAAGAAAGTTAAGAACATTTGGTAAACTCCTTGGCTGAGTTTTTCTTCTATCAAAATAGCTCAGTCCTTGACAGATATATCACTGGGTTAATACATATTAAATTATTTTAAGATGTACAATGTTAATTTACCTCAAGTAAAACAGTGATTTTCCAAGCAATAAGAAACACTTTTTAGAGGTGAAACATTGAATCCAACTACATGGCTGAGTACAGAGTGATTAGGAAGTTGGAATTCACTCTTTCTTCTTGAATCATGAAGGTACATACCAACCGTAATTCCCTTTTATCAACCACATAGGTGATTACAGCTCTTAGACCTAAGAAAATACGATCAATGATAATAATATTGATATTTAATGTTGTTTCAGGAAGCTTTCTGTACTATAAGGGCAATTCCTTTATTAGATCTTTTTACTCATATAATTTAGGAATCCAAGCACATTAGAAGATATTTCTGTCCCTTGCATGTTTCTGACCAGCCTGGCCACAACGGCTGAAAGACTCTCAAGGCTCTTGTGAATTATCCAGTCATGATGGTCTGAGAGAGGATAAGAATAAGAGGGCTGGGAAATGGAGTAGCAGAAAACATTATTCCCATTGTCAGGGAAACATGTCATGAAACTGTATTGTAGCACTTGCAACAACTATGAATGTGTTTCAGCTGAAGTTCCAGCTATCTTAATCTGTTCCCTACTTGTGTAGACTGTCAGGGTCATTCACTCTGCTTAACTCTGTCCCAATGTTATTTACCTCAGCAACTAGTTTGGGCTTGCAGACTAGCCTAATCCCTTACTAGAGGTCACCTTGTTATACTGCTCTTCCTACAGCATCCTGGTAAACTCTAGACAAATAGGAAGGTTTTATGCATACCAGGTTCTGTTACATTCAGACTGCTCAATGATCACCAGGGCATAAGTTGCATTACCAGTACATGTATATGTGCACCAAATTTTCAGGACAAATAATTTCATTGTGTTTTCTTGAACAGAATAGAAGAAAACACAACCAAACCGATTCTTTAATATCATGCCTTTGTTTACCATCTATTATAGCTGTGACAAAAAAGTTTATATTTTTCTCACTGATGGCAATAAAAAGTAATTTATCATAGTCAGTGGAACTGCAGAAGGATAAAGAATGGGAGAGTTCATTGCAAAGTCCTTGAACTAAATGGAAACATTCCTGTTGTCTTCAGAGAGAAATGGCACAGGTCCTACAATGCAAGAAATTCCTGGTTCAGATGTCTTGGCTTTTCAACTTCCACAGTCAGGTGAGACAGATAGCTTTGCCACTGCCAAGGGGATATGATCAGTGCCTCTCTACCCTGACTGAGAGAGCAGGGTGATGAAAAGTTATTAAATGGTTCACAGAGTACTTCTGTTAAGTTGTGAAGCTAAGACCCCACTTGACACCAGAGTCAAAGCCTTTAATGTTGATAGGAGTTATCCATTAACTGCAATTGTTTTTGGTTTGTGAATATCTCACATCCAATTCCTTTATCCTATTGAAAAGCCACATAGATTCTGAAAATAAGGTTTGGGGAAAGGATAAATTACTATGACAACATTGAAATTCAAAATATGTATGAGTAAAAGCTGAATGTCTAGAATCAAGAAAATACATATGGCAATTATGCTATAAGCCACAGAACGATAAGCAATGTCTATGTCATGCAAAAGCAGTGTGCCTTGACTGTATGCAGATTCATCAGTAAAGCATACATTTTCAAACTGAATTAATTCTTTGAAAACCTACATTGAGATTTTATCTTGCTGTTCATTGCTCTGTAGTGCATTTGTTCCATGTTGTGGAATAATATAATATTTAGTTCATAAACTGAATTCTGAATAATTTATTATTATAAAATTAAAACTAAAATATACACAGTAGAATTTAGCAAGATTATTCTTCTTCATGTTGGAACTGTGGCAGCTAAATAAGACTTTATTCATGGAGATATAGTAAATCATAAGATTTGTTTGTCCAACAATTCTGATTGACATACATTTACTGCTCATCAAAAAAATCATAAACTGAATCCTTTATTTTTTTTGTGACAGTTATTGATAGTTTTGGTTCTATTTCTCTTGCAGTAAAATTCTTTGAGGAATATAGAAATATGTAATATACATGATGTGGTTAACGAAAAACATGATAGATAATGACTGCTTACTGATAAAAGTTGAAATTTTTCTTTTAGTCTTTTAACAAAAGACACTTTCCACTAAAATGAAACTAATACAGTTAAATAAGGTAACTTAAATTACCCTATTGGTAAAGCGGAAAAATAGGTTCCGCTGACTACTGCTGAAGCCTAGCTTCTGTCTGGTCTGGTTCTTTTCCCTCTGTTAGCATGATCACTATAATTTATCATAACTTTACCTTCAAAAAGGTCCAGCTTCTCTGAGCTCTCATAAAGAGTTTCTTTTTTTTTTTTTTAAATAAACTGTCTTCCTTCTTTTCTTTCTTTCTTTTTTCAATTTCTTTTCTGGAGCACACATTCCCCTTCCTTCTAGAGTAAACAATTTTTATTCTAATTTCAGAGATGGGCTTCCTTTTTCTGTTCATACTCTACAGTTTCATAGCAATCTGGAATTAATACTCAACAATAATTTAAAAAAAAATGGTACTGTGTAGGATGATAGCTAGTTTTTCTATCCAAGATAAACCAAAGTATATGGATCTTTTAGATATTACGCCAATCTTATGGTCTCTGTGCAAGTCTTCAGCAGCGAAGAATTTCAATACATAACAAGGTCAATCATTATAGAAAGTTCTTAAAATACAAAAATTAAGAATTTGCGAAATAGCTGAGACGTTCAGCAAAGAGGCACCTGTACACTTCTAAACTCTAAGAATCCAGCCTTTGAAATATGAAATTTAAGTCTATACCCTGAAATATCCTGAAGTTAAACAAAGAAGGAGCTTCTTAAGTCGTGTTTTACTGTCTCTAACAAAATGGCTCAATAAAAGAGATTCTCAATAGATAATAAGACAGTGGCTACCACATTAAACTGTGTGCTTCTCCAAGCATGCTTTATTTTGAGGAAACCCCCTTACATCGTAGTAAAATCATTCTAAATAGTACACTTGATTAATTTTTTATAGGTAAAGCACAGGCTGGAGTTTCTATTCCATATTCTATATCCTTTAACCCAAATTCAATTTGTTCTGTAAGCAGAATTTGTTTACCTAACTGATTAACCAGGATCAAATTAGGTCAATTTCTGTTGACACAGTTTGGAGCTGTAAGCAGTTTCTTTAAGTGGTAACTATAAAAACCAGAACACAGTCAGTTCAGAGGAAGCACAGGCTGTGCCATTAACTAGTACAGTTTTGGATGTCTTAGAAAAGCTTTGCTAATTCTAAGTTACAAAAGTGATTAAAAATCTACCAGTTTCTGTCTTACTGAGAAATGTATTTTTAGAATCAACCATATTGAAGTGTAGCAACATATATTTTTTCAAATATAGAAGATAATGTTGTGAACAGTTATGCCTTGCAAAGGAAGCCTTTGTTTCAGAGAATGATTTAGGAATTACACTCTTCTCCTAACTGCAACTGAACAATCAGCTTTCAGATATAGTATTTTTGACTGCTACCTGATCATTTGTGTGCCTTCTTTAAACAGATCTGTCCGTAGCTGATGAAATGATACAGAAGTGAGGAAAATCAGAGAACTTTTAAATCTGAAAAGCTTTATGCAAAATCATTATAAATCAAGTAAAATACTGGGTTTTGTGGAATGATTAAGTGTGTCATCTATTCCCAGGACATAATCCACAGAAAACTTGGGTATTACCACCTACAGCAACTGATAATAGACTGATATTAATCTGTGAAGGCCCATAATCTGGAAATCAGGTGTTCCATGTGAATGCTACAGCGTAAGCTGCAGTGTTTCATCACAAAATTATAAATCTAATAAATATGCAAATAGGACTAGAAGGAAACTCAAAGGGCCATCTACTCTGTGTGAAAGGTAGGTTCTGTAACACCACTGAGTTACCTGATGGACTCTTGTCTACATTTTTCTTACACTTCCTTCAATCAAGGTTAGACAACCTTCTTAAAATATTTACTCTTTTTATTATGCTCCCTCCCTTTCCCTCTCTCTTCCCTTTCCCTTTCTCTTCCCCCTCCATCTCCTTCTCCATCTCTCCTCCCTTCACACTCTGTCATCTTGTCACCATTCTTACTCACATTTCTTTCCACCATCTCAGTCAGGCCTTTCCAGCTTCAGGTTCAACTCTAGAATGTTCTTCTTTTTATTACTACACTACTTTTTCACATAATTGTCAAACAAAAGCTGTAAAACTTGGGGTGGGATTTGCATTTATAGAATCTGACCAAATATACTTATGTACCTCTAAGTTAGCCCTCTAGTCTCATAGTTTTTCTAAGATAGGTTTTTCTAAGGTGTGATGCATCTTATCATAAAGTAGAGGTCTAAAAAGGATCAAATAAAACAATATTGCAATAGTGCCTACTTTTCATAGGAAACTGAGTCCAAAATAACTAAATTAGTAATATCTACACTGTTTAAAATTTCAAGTTAGGTAAGAGAAATGATAGCTTTGTATCCCGTTTTTGTATCTTCTAACGTCTCTGTGGTTCGTAAATTGTTTCATGCATTTTTTTCGTTTTTGGTTTTGGCTTATTTTTGCCTCCCCCCTCCTTTAATCACAATATTAAAAAAATGTGTCAGGTCTATTTCTGTCTGCTCTCTGCCTCTCATATACAAGGGAAGATTTTCTATCCCTTATCAACTATCCTTCCTAAATGAACTCTCCTCTTTCATAGTAATATTCCAGACATATTATTTTTTTGTAAACTTGGAATTCACGTAAGGCAACTACTACCTGAGGAACTATGCTGGAGGTGATTACATAAAAGTAATTTTTTTTTCATATTCTGCCACTGTTTTCTAGCTCTATTTTCAATACAGCTGATCACGCCAATCTGATGACTATAGTGTATATAAAAAAGCTCATAATTTTACCAATATTCATTTCTAATGTAATCTAAAATTTAAGAAATTTTTTTCATTATTTAGAAGTCTCTATAACCTATGTCAAAGAAAGAAGGAAAGATTTGAGCAGTGGACCTGACACAAAAAATTGGAAGCATAGCAAAGGTTATGGAAATCAGAATGCGCAGTAGCATTACATAATAATTTATGGCTCCAAAGGCAAGTGAGAATTCTCATCCAAGTGAGAATTCTCATCTGTTGATTTTTTTGTTATTCTTATCATTTCAATTAAATACATAATTAATTGAAGTATACACAATGTAGTAACTGGTGAAGGCTGACATGCAGGTGTGACTCATGTAGGAAAACAAAATACTATGTTAAAACCAATAATTTTTGATTCAAAACGTTGAAAAGAGATAATGGAGTGGGTGCAGAATATTATCTTAACAAGCTCAGCTTTGAGAAGAGTGTCTCTGATTCTCCCTGTTTCATTTATTGGTTTGTGTAGCAATATGGACCAAAAGGTTAGCACAGTTAAATCTGGGAGTAACATTTGATTGAAAACTGTTACAACACAGTCTTCACAATCTGTCAATACACACTTGTTTACTTCAATTTAAATGGAAGGAAAATATATATTTCAATGCCTGATGTCTTGTTAGTCACATAAAACGATAACCCATTCTTAAAAATAAATGTTGAATAACATAGGTAATCATATGCATAACAATAAAAAGTAAACTGCCTCATAATAATTAAATTTGAATACTATTTTTTTTTTCCCCCCCCAGGACTAAGTGAAGAGTCTTAGGTATATATTTTGATATTATCATACTATCCTTTAAAACAAATGCCTAAATTAAAATGCTCATATGTTGAAAGCATTGAAGTAAAATCCTCACAGATTATTGTTGACTCTTCATGTCAGAGCGTATGTAAGGCACCATACTGAAATGTAATAGCAAATTATAGTTAGTTAGTCAGTTATAGCAAATCATCACTTGAATCTGCAGCATGGCTATAGCCAACTTCAACTCTTTTCTGTGGAAAGGTATGGGCAACATTTTTTATATTTTTGCCGCACAATCCAGCTTCTTATTCCTGCCCCAACTGATGTGATTTTTTAAAAATTATTATTCATTTCGTTGTGATTCTTTTTCATTCCTATTTTGTCACTCAATGAGCCTTTATCGTTGACATAAACTCTCTTCATAGGCTCCCTAAATGCTTCTTATTTCCCCTTCCATTTGCTACAAAATTTCACAGAAAGCTCTCCAGGGCAATAAAAGTGAAGTTGCGGTTTGTCATATAATATGTTCATACTGTTGAAATGGCTTGATTTGGCAGATTTTATGTGTGCTTCTTCAGCATTACTAACTGCATATGAAACATCTATAGATTTCTAAAAATTAAGAGCAGAATTTCCTGAGAACTAGGCCTTAACCTGCTGAAGAAATAAAAAAAAAAAAAAAAAAAACAGCTAATAGCATTTACAAGCTCTGAAGCTAGGCTTAAAGTACAAGACCTTTCAGCAGTACAATTTCTTCTAATGTGAGCATTGAAATTTTGCAAGGGAGTTATCATTATGAATTACTTAAATGCAGTTCAGATAAAATGTTAGAAATTTGAAAGTCATAGTGCTCTTAGATATCATAATGCATTTTGTAGCTTAATAGAGACATCTGTACTAACAAATGAATATGTCTCCGTGGGTCTTGTTAATGTTAATGCACATGGGTGAGTGAAAGGTAACACACACTGAAAAATTATTTATCAGATTAATTTAGAGTTACATGAGTTAATTCTACATTGTTGTTTATTGACTGTGATCACTTATATCAAAAGGGAAATATTTTTTGAAGTTCAGCACTCAAATAACAAATGAGCATAAGAGACAATATTTTCT
The DNA here is from genome assembly GCF_040807025.1 of Struthio camelus. Taxonomy (NCBI): domain Eukaryota; kingdom Metazoa; phylum Chordata; class Aves; order Struthioniformes; family Struthionidae; genus Struthio; species Struthio camelus. The sequence goes on along the minus strand of NC_090942.1, from coordinate 145,527,733 downwards.
GGAGTAGAATAGCAACTTTTCTCTGCCAGCATGGGTCAATCTTGTTTAGGGAGCAGTCATAATTCAAAGAGAAACTTTAATTGATGGGAACGTCTGATGAGGTGTATAGAGTACTACAGTTACTATTGGTTATTTTCTCCATTGCAGTCCATTCTTATAAGATAGCAAATGCGTATTGACCTGTATATTGTTGAATTAAACTCAATAAAATGTATGTGTCTGGTAGTACTGTGTAAACATTTTGGTGAAATTAGACCATGTTAAAACATCTTTCTCTGTGATGCTAACTGAATCCAAGATACTGATTGAATTTAAATTTCCTGCTTATTTTTTTTTGCTAAGTTACTGCTGAAGTCAAAAGAAAGAAGGAGGACATTATTACTGTTAAGTTATTCTGCTTTTTGTGAAGATAAGATAATTTATAAGTGTGAATATTAAGTGACTTAAACTTTGGACAGTCAAGTTGAAATACTTTGAGAAGGTTCCAGTTTTCAGAATGTGCTGGGTTCATTGAGTTCATTCATCTATCTGCATTGAATCGGCCCTCTTTTAAAGAGCACAACTAGAAGGACATTCACTTATCATGCTGATAGAAGTAATTGACTGTGAACTGGGATATAAGTACACTGAGATATATTTTTAAATCTAAATTATTTCTAATTCTTGGACTCAGGGCATAAATTTATATTGATTTTTCATTCTATGAATCACAGAGATAAAATGTAGTTAAGACAGAAGAAGGAAACCAGAAGGGACTCTGAGAGATCATCTAACCTAATTCTGCTCTCTGAAGAAATCCAGCAGAAAACTGAAATATGTTGAAAATTGGTTTGTACTGCATTTCACATTATATTCAGATCACAATGTGCTCTTAATTATTTCATTGTTGGATCACAAATATGTTAGTTTTTGTGAAATTAAGTTGCTTTTTGGGGGAAAAAGAAAGGAAAGATCTTGACTATAACTTTGAGACACTGCCTTTCTTTAAATGCAAGCAACATTGAAGGAGCATGCCTAATATGACAAATCAAATATACTTTCAACCTGAAACCTTAGTAGATTTGTTTCATTTGTTTATTTCAGTTTGCCCAGAGTCCTGTAGGTTACGGCTTGTTTAAATCTGAAAAAGTCCTGTATCTTTGAATGTATAACCCAAACATTCACATTCTATCTTCTTCACATAATACTAACTTTTTTGCTATTAGTTCTGCATCAAGAAAAGGACAGTGAATATTAATAATGCCTTTATTATTCACTGTATGTAAGTAATATGCATAAGCATTTCAAGTGTTGCAATGCAATAGCTGGATCTCCTTAGTGCTGCTGATTTTTACTGCTGCTTGTGGTACATTGCTTGTAAACATCATTATCCCTAGGTAGGAGCTTTCTGGTAATTGAAGCTCTGAGGGGATGCTGTGACTCAAAGTGAGGGCGAAATGGATTGGTTACAGTCAGCATCACAGGCTTGCAACAACAGGGGATATTTTTCCTTATGGTATCATAGCGGCTAACATTGTAACGCCATTTATAGTTTGCACTGATAAGCAAGGCAGAGCTCTTTCTAAAGGGTGGCCTCCAGTTGGCTTTTGACTTCTTCTGATAGCAATTGAATATGCTTCATTGGAATAACCAGTTCTTCAACAAGATACAACAAAACAGACTTTTTTTATGCAGTAAAATGTCTTAGTAGCAAAGTAAGTTCTTTCAGTCATTGCCATATCATTGCTTAATGGTTTGGCACGATTTTTTAGGATCAAACTGGTCTAATCTTCAGGATGTCCAATTGTTTGCCCTCAGCCTTTTGACAAACTGACTGTATTGTCTCCTACTGAAAAGAAATATCTGAATAGTTCAGTTTCCGTCTAAATCACACGACAGTCAGACTTCCAGGAAAGTTTTGAAGACATTTTCTAAAACGTATTTTATTCAAGAAAATTTCTATAGAGGTATAGGTTCATTCCAGTTGCCTAGAGATAATCATCTAGTGTCTTTTGAGATGCCCTATCTGGTTTGCAGCTGCCACAGCAAAGTTTCTTGAAAGTCATTTGGACCCTGCGTCCTATCTTCTAGTTCCATGCAGAAGTCTCAGATACCCTAGGAAATTTCAAATGACATCAATGACCCATGTATGATGCCCTTACATTTTTCTCAAAACATAAAAAAAGAAGCAAGCTATTTCTGTTATCTTATGTTATCTTCTTCAGTCAACACAGAGAAGGATGTTTAACACTCTAGAAATAGCCCTGTTGTTTTAGATCTAGACTTGCATAGCTCAAAATTCTGTGTTTGGTTTAAGCAGGAACTCTCGAAAGAAAGTACAAGAACTCCACACTCAGAAAGATATGGGGAAATAAGCACATATAATAAGTCTAAAAAATTGTAAAAGGAGGATTCCAGTTCTAACATTTTGCTGCAACAGAAAACGAACAAGGCTGTGGAAGTGAAGTGAGGTGGAAGCAATGGGTCCCAGAGGGTATTTTCCAAGATCCTACTAGTAAAGGGAAAAAAGCTCACATACATTCCACAAATCAACACCTGGCTGTAAGAGGGGTGCTGCAGTCAGACCTTCAGCTTTTATAACCATGGGACCCTCTTAAAGCAATGAGGACTCCTGGGGAAATAGGAGTTCATTTGACAAAGCAGGGAAAGAGTACCTTTGATAGCAGGCTTCATAGTTTAAGCAGTAAGGCTTTAAACAATACTTATTAAGGGATGATGATTAAAGAGAAAAGGCCTATGACGGCACAGTAAAGAGCTGCCTGGGGGAGCCCCTCGTACCTCTTACGTGAAATCAGCACAACTGGGGATCTACTTCAAGTGCCAGTAAACAAACACATGACCACAGGAATCAAAGAGGACGAATTAGAAGTTCATAAGCAGAGCAATGATCTGAGTGGCAATGATCACAGAGATGTGGTGCAATAGCCCACATGGCTAAAGTACCACACTAGATGGACATAGGCTCTATTAAAAGTCCATGTTAGGCAGCAGCAAGAGGAAAAGCAAACAGGGAGCTCAGGCCAAACAAAGCCCTAATCAACAGTGAGCTGCCCTACAGCATTTAGGGTGTGCAAGCACAGAAAGGAGGCAATTGCAACAGTCATTATTATGTAATGACAAGTCCAAAGCCTATCCAGGAAATTCAAACAACAGTTCAGGAACAGAGCCAGCAGAAAACCCAGGTCACAGCTTATATAGGCCCATGGGCAGAAAGTGTGGCTGTGGGTCCCAGGTGAGGCCAGTCAGGTTAGTTAAGGCTTATTAGTGCACTCAGAACTTTAACAGCAAAAGTCTGGAAGGTAAAGAGTATTGATTTGTGATGGGTGATGACCTGGTCAACAGTTTATGGGTCCTGCACCTGAGATAGAATAACCCCATGCAATGCTACAGCATGGGGGCTGACCAACTGGAAAGTAGCTTTGCAAGAAAGGACTTGGGTTCCTGGTGGAGAAGTTGAACGCTAGTCAGCAGAGTGTCCTTGCCAGGAAGAAGGCCAACAACATCTGGAGCTGTATCAGCCAGAGTGATGCCAGCTGGCCCAGGGCAGGGGTTGTTCCCCTCCCCTCTGCACTTGTGAGACCAGTTCTGAGCTCCCCAGTACAGGAAGGACAAGGACTTGCTGGAGCAAGTCAAGCGGAGGGCCACCAACCTGGTCAGGGCCTGGAGCGTGTGATGTGTGAGGGGACGCCGGGAGCTGGGTGTGCTCAGGCTGGGGACGAGAGATCTAAGGGGAGACCTAATTGCTCCTCTTCCACCCAGTGGGAGAGGGTAGGAGGGACAGGCTCCTCTAGAAGGAGCACAGTCCTCTTGGAAGTGCACAGTGCACAGGACACCCTAGTTGCCATACGGAGAATTCTAATTAGACGTGGCAATTTTTTTTTTTTTTAACCTTGAAGGTGATCAAACCCTGGGATGAGCTGCCCAGAGGAGCTGTGGGATCTGCATTGCTGAAGATATTTAAAACATGGTTGGACAAGGCCATAAGCAACCTTATCTAAGCTGGTCATAGTTTGAGCAAGGAGCTGCAAGAGATGACCTTTAAAGGGCCTTTCCAATCTGTACTGATCAATAATTCTATAATTATTTTCCAACAATTAAGTATTTAGATGTATGTGATTTTGAAGACATAAATGTAGAGGAATAACAATGCTAATTGTCAACAAAAAGTTATTTAGTAGAGTACTAAATTTAGTAGAATTCTCAGAATTGTTTCTAAAATTTTCCCATCTAAATTGTTTAATTGAAGTATAATTAATAAAGTTATCCTGAAGATCTCTTCCCACTATTAGATCACAGAATCACAGAATCGTTTAGGTTGGAAGGGACCTCTGGAGATCATCTAGTCCAACCTCCCTGCTCAAGCAGGGTCACCTAGAGTATATTGCCCAGGATCACATCCAGACGGCTTTTGAATATCTCCAGCGAAGGAGACTCCACCACCTCTCTGGGCAACCTGTCCCAATGCTCTGTCACCCTCACAGTCAAGAAGTTTTTTCTCAGGTTCAGGTGGAACTTCCTGTGGTTCAGTTTCTGCCCATTGCCTCTTGTCCTGTTGCTGGGCACCACGGAGAAGAGGCTGGCCTCATCCTCTTGACACCCTCCCTTCAGATACTTGTACACGTTGATGAGATCCCCTCTCAATCTTCTCTTCTCCAGGCTGAACAGGCCCAGCTCTTGCAATCTTTCTTCATAGGAGAGGTGCTCCAGCCCTCTAATCATCTTGGTAGCCCTCCGCTGGACTCTCTGCAGTAGTGCCATGTCTCTCTTGTACTGGGGAGCCCACAACTGGGCACAGCACTCCAGGTGAGGCCTCCCCAGGGCTGAGGAGAGGGGCAGGATCACCTCCCTCCACCTGCTGGCAACACTCTGCCTAATGCACCCCAGCAGACCATTGGCCTTCTTGGCCACAAGGGCACACTGCTGGCTCATGTTTAACTTGTTGTCCACCAGCACTCCCAGGTCCTTCTCTGCAGAGCTACTTTCCAACAGGTCAGTCCCCAGCCTGTCCTGGTGCAGGGAGTTATTCCTCCCTAGGTACAGGACCCTGCACTTGCCTTTGTTGAACTTCATGAGGTTCCTCTCCGCCCACCTCTCCAGCCTGTCCAGGTCCCTCTGAAGGGCAGCACAGTCTTCTGGTGTGTTAGCCTCTCCCCCCAGTTTAGTAGCATCAGCAAACTTGCTGAGGGTGCACTCTGTCCCTTCCTCCAGGTCATTGATGAATATATTGAACAAGACTGGGCCCAGGACTGACCCCTGGGGGACACCACTAGCCACAGGCCTCCAACTTGACTCTGCGCCATTCACCACAACCCTCTGAGCTCGGCCATCCAGCCAGTTCTCAATCCACCTCACTGTCCACTCATCCAACCCACACTTCCTGAGCTTACCTAGGAGGATGTGATGGGAGACAGTGTCAAAAGCCTTGCTGAAGTCCAGGTAGACAACATCCACTGCTCTGCCCTCCTCTACCCAGCCAGTCATTCCATCATAGAAGGCTATCAGATTGGTCAAGCATGATTTCCCTTTGGTGAATCCATGCTGACTCCTCCTGATCACCTTCTTGTCCTCCAGATGCTTAGTGATGACCTTCAGGAGGAGCTGTTCCATCACCTTTCCAGGGATGGAGGTGAGGCTGACAGGCCTGTAGTTTCCTGGCTGAATGTATGAATGTAGGTCTCCTTGGTAACCTCTTGTTTGTTACTACTGGGTTACTTCTGTCTCCTAGGGTGCTAGGATTTCAATCTGTATTTTTACTGCAGGTTGCATTTATTTTTCCACCTCTTCCTATTATTTCTAATCCTTTACTCTGGACATAAACAATAAATGTATATATAATATATGTGCCTGTAATCAAATACGAATTTGATCTTAATCTTACTACAGTCTCTGAGAAACTGAACTGAAAAGAAAAGAACTTTAGAAATTATATATGGAAATGCCAGATGAAATACAATGACTGCAAATGCAAGTAGGAATTAAATTCAGGAAGTTGCAGCCTACACAAGAATGAAGTAAAGAAAGCTGCTTAATACTGCTTAATCTATTCAATATCCTTGGACATATTCTAAATATTATTTGTCTTTTACCTTTTGAACAGAGATTAGCAGATTGAGTGCCTGATGTGTTTTTCCTCCTTCTCTTTTTTATTTGTACATCTTTTTTTCCCATGTCAAATAGTTCAATTGCTTTCACTCTCCTCTCCCAAGTGAATCTCTTTAGATCAATAATCATGTTCTATGTCCTTTAACTTTTCTGTACTTCTCTTCTGCCTGAGTCGGATGACTTGTCATCAATAAAATAACATTATAATCCATTCAGTGTAGCTCAACATCTTTTGAAATTTTGAAGAACTCTGACTATTTGAGCAGATGTATTGAGCTGCCTACACTAATTATCACAATTTTTTCCCAAGTTATTGTACTCCATATGAATTCAGGAAAGCATAGATATATTTCTAGCTGCTTTTTCTGGTTTATCTTTGTGCACAGCAGAATTTTATCATTTTCTTATTTCTGATTATTAGCTACGTCCTGTCATAGTACTGACATAACAGCAAGTCTCCCAAAGAGCTTACTTTCATTTTATTGGTATGTATCTTTAAACAGGTCAATAGCATACTGAAGTATAAATACTTTGTATTTATTAGCTACATGTAAAGATATTAGAATGCAAATCACTTTAAAAAAATGGTCTCTAGGGTGTAGAAATTATGAGTTCTGGAATTCTAGATCTATCAATAAATACAAAATATTTGTTTTAATTTCTATATCTCCATTATTTCTGCAACTACTTTACCTGTGATACCTTCTTCTAGATAAAAAAAAAAAAAAAAAAAAAGACTTTAAAAGAGTATTGGCCCCTTTCAATAAGAATCTACTTAAATTTTGTCTAAGCATCAACTTAAAAGCTAAGTGTATGTTATGCATTCATAGTTTGGTTATAATGCAGATCTACAACAGATAATACATTTGAGCTCTATTTTCCTCACTGAAAATTACAACATGCCTTTTTGTGTTTGCTCTCCATCTGTCTTTGTAACTGGAGAAGCCAGTTGGTGAGTCTATTTAACACACATCCCTCTGTGGTGCTTGTTATTTCTCAGTGCAGGCAGTTTATATTAAGATTTTGCTAATGGTCCTGCCAAATACGGTGCTTCATTTTGTCCTTCTGTCAGGCCAGCAAGAAATAGGTACACCATAAAATTGTATCCAAGAGATGATTTTTGATCTGTTTTCTTTCATCATAACCACATGCCATGTTCAGTGAAAACCCACTGAATGGGTTTCACGATAAACGTAGTTGGCCTCTTACCCAACTTTCCTATATCTCTTCTGGCAATTATTTTTGCTGATTATAGTCTTACTCAAGTTGAAGATATAGTAGGCTTTTTTTCCTTTTTGTAAAAGTCCAGGTTTTACAACAGAAGAGGTCTGGACACTTTTTTCCAGGATTTATTTGGACCTTAAAGTTTTCTGTGAAGAAGAGAGCATAATTTTATTACTTATCAGTTTGCTAGCAACTAATGCTTAGGGTTGGCTTGATAACCTGATGTAGCTCTTGAGTGCTAGGTAAAATTCCATATCTTCTAATCAGTTTATAACTCTTTAGGGCATATCTGTCTACAACTACTTTTTGGATAAATCTTTTGTTTTTCCATGAAAATCAATGACAGGAATAGACATTTCTCTGAGACACATGTTTTAGGATTGAAAGATATATTTTTCAAGACAAGCTTTTCTAGTGATTATTTATTGTTGTATTTTCAGTCATCCTTCGTTCTTTAGGACTGGAGCTATTCCAAAGCCTTCTCTATTACTCTTCTTCGTGACTCTGATGGTCTAGCTATCAACATGATCCACAGCCTCCAAAGAATATTTCAAAGCTTCAGATCAGTTCTTAGCGTGATACACTGAACTCTTCAGAGTTTCATGATGTGTCTGCAGCTTACCTATTTTATTCACTTAAATATGAAGATCTGTTGCTGTGTTCGGCACAAAATAATTGAATCAAACTGCATACAGTTAAGTGGAGCTGATATGCAGACATTTGAGAACTTTTCTGGATACTTATTCTGTGACTGTGACACAAACATAGTATTTAAAAGATGAAACACATTAGTATCAATAATCAGCAATTATCAGTGATACCATATCTCATACACTGTCTGTTCAGGCATACAGGCAAAATGCAATTAGATAATGTGATAAAATTTCATAGTAGAGAAAAATCAAATTCCTTACAAAGATAAATCACAAAACTCATTGAGCCAGCGTGTATAATGACTAAGAAGAAGGGCAGAGATTATGGCATTAAGTTTCTGCTCCAAAATGTTATCAATAAAATAATATATATAATTTTTGAAAAATTTTGTTAATAAAAATACAATGGTATGATCAGATGATTTTTTTGTAAGTGAAAAGTCACATTGGGTAATATTTGAAGATGTTCATTATGCTTCATAAATTAAAAGAGATTCCAATGATTTTTAACATGTAGTTGGCTTGGACTCATATCACTAAATTGGAAACACTGAAAGAACATTACAAATATGAATGTGATATTTGAGGATAAGATTCATTTCACTTAACCTCAGTTATCTAAAAATTAAATGTCATATTTAAGCTACCTAGATTCCTTCCATGGACTCTGAAGATATCCCTGGTTGTACTGATCACATAGCTCCATTAGGCTAAGATAAACTGCTTTCTGAAGGAGCTTATTTCTTTGCTCTTTCTCTTGACAAGAGAAGAGATCTAAATAACTATCTTAGCTTTAGATGGTAAGTTTTTAGATGGGCTAAAATAAAATTAAATGGTTCTCCCTTAGAGTTACAAATCTGATTAAATATCACATGTCCTGAATTTTCTTAAGGTATTAATTACATAATTCTACACCCATACATCAACAATATGTCACTGCAGTGCATCACGTAGTTATACAACACTGAAACATCATTCTAGTCTTTCTCAGTCTTTTATTGTGGATGGATGAAAGGCCAGGAGAACAGTCTTTTACACTTTATTACCCTTGTATCTCTTTAGCCTGATTACTGAAGATGTAGTCTGTCAGTTTCTTTATTCTCCTGTGGGATGGGTTAACAGGGAGGAGGGAGTTTCTCCTACCTAATTAACTCATCTGCTACTTCCATATCATTCTTTGCTTATTTTTTGAATGCCTCAGGAATAGCTATGATAAGTAGCTGATCATCTCAACCACTGAACAGTTCTGATTTTTTATTAAGCCTCAGATTTTATAATTGCAATATGTAGACTTCAGGGTTATATTTACAAAGGGCCAAAACAAGCAGAGTGTTAAAAATCAAAGTACGGTTCATTAAAAGACCTTCTCCCTTTTTTTCCTCCCACTGGTAAAACCTTAAGCTTATGAAACTCTAAATGAAACTACTCAGTTATGTGGGCCTTTTGATAAGATAACAATTAAATAAGCATCACTTTTAACATCCTGTATCTTCATTATAAAATCACTGTCTGTCTTTATTAATATCCTCTCTAAGACTAGCTAAATTTTGTAGGCATCTGGATGAAATTAGTGAATGCAGTTAAAAGGATAGGAGGGGAGGCCACTGTGAAAAATAAAAAACAAAAAGGAGAGAAATTAGCTATGACATCATAAATCCCAAGGGCTTTTGCACTCTGTCTAAGACTGTCACATGCACTGCCAGCACTGTATTTGAAAAGTTTATATTTTCTGTAGCATGTCTCTCTGGGTGATGTATGCAGAATTGTTATTCCATTCAATAAAAATAAATATACCATTTATGAAACTCAATGGTATTAATACAGTATAATTAAAGGAATTTCTCTTTCTCCAGATTGTGCTGGCTAAAAAATAAGGTTGCAAAAACCGGTTACATGAGATTGCTGCTCTACTAAAGGAAATCAGTTCTGCCATAAACTGCCCTTCACTATGAGAAAATTTACAGTAAGGGCCAAGTAATGAAGCAATATATTTGTGAGAAACAAACTGAGATGTACTATTAAATAGTGGAGCATTTTAAGGGGGCCTTTTCAAAAAATGAGCACGGAAATTTTTTTCTCCCTTTACTCATTACTGTGGTTGAATGTGTCAGTGTTCCTAGCCGATTTTCTGCTGACAATCTTAGTGTGTAAGTGGCAGCGGCTGTGAGCAGCAACTTAGAACATTTGATACTGAAACAATTACTTTTTGTTTAACTGGTACATTTCTTGAAATATACTAGAATTCTGAAGCTCCTTTTGCTCCTTCCTATACAAGAACAGGAAAATAATATGGAAGAAACATACTTGATTTTGCCTTAAGACTATAATATTAACCCAGGTAAGTTCCATGAAAGCTATCAGTAAGTGAAAGGGAGGAAGGTTGTAGACATGATGCTCTCATAAGATAGAATCATACTTTCTGTAAAGAAATATTAGAAATAGACTGACAAACAATTTATTGGTAGAACTCTCCACTCAAAAGTAGTGGATTGTAACTTTGTAAAAGTCTAGAAAGTCAGCACTGAAGTCTGTCAAATGATTTAGAACAGCAAAGATGAATTTATTTCAATTTTCACAATACTACCTTAGTAGTCAGAGGTCTGTAACATTAGTCCAGCTGCAGGGAAATTTAACGGCTCTGTTATTTTCCCTATTACTTTAATATTACAGACTTTTAAAACTGATTAATTAATTAAGTTATTAAAGTTGGGGATATCTTACAAATTAAATATGAATTTATTTCTTCCTTTTACAAAATGAAATACAAAAGCCTGTAGGAATGAGAAAAATTATGAAATCAATATTAACATGAATAGAATAGACTCTGTCTTTAGAGAAAGGAAGTAAGGAGGTAAATCCCCTGTCATTTATATTGGAGTAAATCAGAATAAGTCTATTGAAATCCAATAAGTAGAAGAAAGAAAAACTCTACCTGGTGGTCTGACCAACACAAGATCAGAAGGCTATTCACAGATAAGTCACTGTTCTTTGTCCCCCAACAAAAAGCTGACCTTGCTAAATGAATGTATAGTCAACCAGGAGTCATTAAAGGCAAGGTAAAGAGATTTCAGAAAATGTGATCAGAATTTACAAAGATTAGACTTCTAGTATATGTACTTCGGTGATATTAAGTCAGATTGCGTGAATCTTAGTCTATCTCTCAAAAATATCATAGCTGTTTACCTTTAAAGATTAGTTGAATTTTTCAACCGAGGGGTTAATTTCCAATTAATTGGCTTTACCAGTAACAAATAATAATAAATGTCATCTAAGTCTACTCCAAGACAGTTCTTCTTACCAGTGAGAAAGCCAGTTATTTTGTTTGACTATTTGCTACCACACCTTTTTATGAGGGAAATGTCTACTTTTCCTGTTTACTTTCTTGGCTATTCTTTCAATACAATTCAATACCAAGCTGTCAAGAGTAAGTACACTAAGGTCTACTTAGTCATACAAAGCAAAATAGATTCCTTTGCTCCCTATACCAGCTATGTTTAACACAAATACACTCTAGCAATATAATATCTATGGGATACAAAAGACACTTGCTGAAAATGTGGGAAATATTATATTCTTCATAATTAGTGTAACATATCTGCATTTATTCTGATGATAGATACTGTTGACTTTGAATGAAGACAATTAGTTTCAACTTCCAACCCCCAAAATAACTTACTTAAAATCTTTTCCCTTAAATTATGAAATGCATATCCAGAAACAATACTCACAGATAACATAGAGATATCAATATTTGATCCAAGATTACCATTTCAGATTCTGAGTGTTCTACATGGAAACTTTTTGTTAAAAAATCTTGATTAGTTCCATTTGTTCTATCAGTTCTGCCTTTGCCTGCTATATTTGCTCTACACTTGCTACTAAGTATTTAGTAGCATTTAGTATTTAGTAGTATTTAGTAATGTTATTAAAAGTCTGACTTATCAGTAACAGAAATTAACTTTCAATACAATAGTAACTTAAAATGTAAATAACTTCAAACAATAATAACAGTAAATAATTTTTAAAACTCTGGAATTTTTAATTGCATCACAGAATCGTTGAGGTTGGAAGGGACCTCTGGAGATCATCTAGTCCAACCTCCCTCCTCAAGCAGGGACCTCTAGAGCATATTGCCCAGCATCAGATCCAGACGGGTTTTGAATATCTCCAGTGAAGGAGACTCCACTACTTCTCTGGGCAACCTGTCCCAATGCTCTGTCACCCTCACAGTCAAGAAGTTTTTTCTCAGGTTCAGGTGGAACGACCTGTGTTTCAGCTTGTGCCCATTGCCTCTCATCTTATCACTGGGCACCACGGAGAAGAGTCTGGCCTCATCCTCTTGACACCCTCCCTTCAGATACTTGTACACATTGATCAGATCCCCTCTCAATCTTCTCTTCTCCAGGCTGGACAGGCCCAGCTCCCTCAGCCTTTCTTCAGAGGAGAGATGCTCCAGTCCCCTCATCATCTCGGTAGCCCTCCGCTGGACTCTCTCCAGGAGTGCCATGTCTCTCTAGTACTGGGGAGCCCAGCACTGGACACAGGACTCCAGGTGAGGCCTCCCCAGGGCTGAGGAGAGGGGCAGGATCACCTCCCTCCACCTGCTGGCAACACTCTGCCTAATGCACCCCAGGAGACCATTGGCCTTCTTGGCCACACTGCTGGCTCACGTTTAACTTGTTGTCCACCAGCACTCCCAGGGCCTTCTCGGCAGAGCTACTTTCTAGCAGGTCAACCTCCAGCCTGTCCTGGTGCAGGGAGTTATTCCTCCCTAGGTGCAGGACCCTGTACTTGCCTTTGTGGAACTTGATGAGGTTCCTCTCCGCCCACCTCTCCAGCCTGTCCAGGTCCCTCTGAAGGGCAGCACAGCCTTCTGGAGTATCAGCCACTCCTCCCAGATTAATATCATCAGCAAACTTGCTGAGGGTGCACTCTGTCCCTTCCTCCAGGTCATTGATGAATATATTGAACAAGACTGGACCCAGGACTGACCCCTGGGGGACACCGCTAGCTACAGGCCTCCAATTAGGCTCTGTGCCACTGACCACAGCCCTCTGAGCTCTGCTATCCAGCCAGTTCTCCATCCCCCTCACCATCCACTCGTCTAGCCCACACTTCCTGACTTTACCTACAAGGATGTGATGAGAGACAGTGTCAAAAGATTGGCTGAAGTCCAGGCAGACAACATCCACTGCTCTCCCCTCCTCTACCCAGCCAGTCATCCCATCAGAGAAGGCTGTCAGATTGCTCTAGCATGATTTCCCTTTGGTGAAGCCGTGCTGACTCCTCCTGATCACCTTCTTGTCCTCCAGATGCTTAGTGAAGACCTCCAGGAGGAGTTGTTCCATCAGTTTTGGAGGGATGGAGGTGAGGCTGACAGGCCTGTAGTTGCCTGGCTCCTCCTTCTGGCCCTTTTGGAAGACTGCAGTCACACTGGCTTCCTTCCAGTCCTCAGGCACCTCTCCTGATCTCAGGCACCTTTCCAAGATGATGGAGAGTGGCCTAGCGATAACATCCGCCAGCTCCCTCAGCACTCGTGGGTGCATCCCATCAGGGCCCATGGATTTATGGATGTCAAATTTGGACAAAAGATCTCTAACCTGATCCTTCTCCACCAAGGGAGAGTCTTCCTTTCTCCAGCCTTGCTCTCTTGTCTCCAAGGTCTGGAATTCCTGAGGACTGGCCTTAGCAGTGAAGACGGAAGCAAAGGCAGCATTCAATAACTCTGCCTTCTCTATATCCTTTGTTACCAGGGCACCTGCCCCATTCAGCAGTGGGCCCACGTTTTCCCTAGTCTTCCTTTTGCTCTTGAGGTACTGGAAGAAGCCCTTCTTGCTGTCCTTGGCAGGCCTTGCCAGGTTTAATTCCAAGTGGCCCTTAGCCTTCCTTGTCGCATCCCTGCACACTCTGACAACGTCCTCATGTTCCTCCCAAGTGGCCTGTCCCCTTTCCCACATTATGTGTACTTCCTTCTTCTGCTGGAGTTTTGCCAGGAGTTCCTTGCTCAGCCATGCGGGTCTCCTGCCCGCTTTGCTCGACTTCTTCCTCAGAGGGATGCACCGATCTTGAGCCTGGAGGAGGTGATGCTTGAATATTAACCAGCTTTCTTGGACCACTCTTCCTTCTAGGGCCCTACCCCATGAGATTCCCCTAAGTAGGTCCCTCAAGAGGCCAAAGTCAGCTCTCCTCAAGTCCAGCGTTGCAAACCTACTCGTTGCCCTGCTCCCTCCTCACAGGATCCTGAACTCCACCATCTCATGGTCACTGCAGCCAAGGCTGCCCCCAACCTTCACATCTCCAACCAGACCTTCTTTGTTTGTTAGTACAAGGTCTAGCATTGCACCTCTCCTCGTTGGCGTCTCCACCACCTGAGTCAAGAAATTATCATCAATGCTTTGCAGGAACCTCCTGGACTGTTTGTGCCTAGCTGTGCTGTCTTGCCAGCAGATGTCAGGGTGTTTGAAGTCCCCCATGAGAACCAGGGCCTTTGAGCGTGAGACTACTTCCAGGTGTCTACAGAAGGCCTCATCGACAGCTTCCTCCTGATCAGGTGGCCTGTAGTAAACCCCCACAACAGTGTCGCCCATGTTACCCTCACCTTTAATCCTTACCCATAGGCTCTCAACTTGCTCTTCATCCACCCCGAGGCAGAGCTCCACACATTCTAGTTGCTCCCTCACATAAAGGGCAACTCCACCACGTTACCTTCCTGGCCTGTCTTTCCCAAAAAGCACATAGCCATCCATGACAGCATCCCAGTCATGTGAACTATCCCACCATGTCTCTGTAACTGCAGAAAATATCTATTATACAGTGACTTTTATATGTATGCATAGAAGAATAAATGTTAATGTGGCACTTGGTCTTTGTTTGGGTGTGATTGATTATAATCACAGTCTGTCTAAATTAGACAAGTGTGTGTTCTTCTGCACAGCATATGGCAAAATTTTCTTTCTTTGAAAACATGTGACTGTTATGTGTATGTATAGAATTGTAGAATATGTGTGTATATACATATATATAAAAAATGACTAAATATTATAACATATATTACACTAATTACATTAAAATTCATAAATCTATATATAATATAATCTATGAATAAATACAATTAATATTTAATGAGATATGTAGTCATATGTAATAAAATACTTTTTCTTACTACAAAATAATTCTTTCCACTGCTCTAATTCTCCATGTCACTTTTTCCTTCTTACTGCATCCAATTAGAATAAAATGCTAAGTTTCTATCATTTAATTGTGTTTTTCTCATTTTTTTAAAAAATTAATTCACTTGTATTTTTTACTTTTTTCTTGTGCTGTTTTAACAACTTCAGAATTGTCACAGAGTTTCCAAGAAAAAAAGAAAGCAGAAGAAAAATAGACACTAAATTCAGCATATAAGTGCTAATAACTGAAAAGAAATATAAGTGAGGGAAAAAGAAACCAAAAAAAGTGTTCTACGATTCTTGTTGTTAGTCTCTCCAAGCCAGCAAATATGATTTTAGCCATTACTGGTAAAAGGCTGTAGGCTTTATTTTGACCTTGCACTACAGGATCTCAGAATTTGGCCTGAACCAGTCTTACCTAGCAATGGTCTCATAGTCAAATAACTATCACCCAACCTATTTTAGCTTAAGCTCTGAGAAAACCGCGTGGTAAAAAGTCTGATAAATCTAGGTGATCATTGCACAACAAAGACCTAATTGAGACTAACTGAGACTGGGAGTGCCAGTGTGCAAATTTGTAACCAGGAACCAATAAGAATGTATTAAGAAAATATATGCAAATAGACCTAAGAAGACCCCCAAAACTGAATAGAAAAAGCCACTACCAGCATCAAACTCCTCTCAGAGAAACTCAGACAATTAAGACAACCCACCGTATCTTTGCTTGAGGAAGACTGCTACTCTTGACCCTAGGACCAGAAGGACAGTAAGCCTCTTTCACTCCATAACCCTTCTGCAACCCATCTTCTGCGCATTCGGCCAGCTGCATACCAAGGAGCCAAGGCCCATCTCTCATATGACACAGCTGCATAGCCTTGACTCCGACTGCTGAGAAAGCACTTTGAAAAATTCTGGTAAAGAAAATGGAAGGCAAAATTATAGGCAGTGGAAGAACTGTTGAGATGGGTTCATTCATAACTCGGGGATTCAAGAGGAAAATCATCAACATAAAAAACTATAAAATCCTAAAGGAAAAAGAAGTAGAAGGTCTAACCAGAAGATATCAGATCATAAGATCTGTTCATCAGTGTCATCAGTATTGGCTTATTGTTTGTTATGCTGATTAACTATTTTATTGAAGAAAAAAAATCCAATTTAAAATTAAATAAATCATATAGAGTACCATCAGAACTTTTAGGTAAATAAATAAATACAAAAGCTAGAATTTCTTTATAAATCACATTCTATTATATTTTATGACCTTTTTTGTGGATAAAAAATAGGCCAGTATAAAGTTAATGAATAAATTTCTAATTACATCAGAACACTAATATACAGAGGATTGTATATCCAAAGACGATCTTAACTCTTCACACGTAGCAGTTTCTCAAATTAAGTGTATATGAGCGACAATATCTTTTCATCTAAGAATAGATTATAAAGATTCTAAGAAATGCTCAGAGAAAAAAGCATATTAAGTTGTAATTATGAAGACTGTTTTTTATGAATTTGTGCCTTATGCACTTATTATGAACTCATTTACTATGAACTCATCTTATACTGCTATAACCAAATTGCTTCATAGATCACTAAATATATATTATGTGTATTTAACTTTTGAATTGAGCAAACTATTCAGTCATTAACAACTCACTTCGTGATTTCAGCACCTTTAGTTTAGTGAGACATTTCCCCAGGAATTAACTGACCTTCCTATGAATAAAAGACTTCCAGTACCAAGCTACAGTGCTTCATTTTCTTTTTTACTTTCCTTTTTACCCTTATAACCGTTTGTCTGCACAGTGTTTGGGCAAAAAGTGAAGCACTTCTATTAAG
Organism: Struthio camelus; assembly: GCF_040807025.1. Classification (NCBI taxonomy): domain Eukaryota; kingdom Metazoa; phylum Chordata; class Aves; order Struthioniformes; family Struthionidae; genus Struthio; species Struthio camelus. The sequence goes on along the minus strand of NC_090942.1, from coordinate 145,510,749 downwards.
CAGAGACAAACTGAATGTGGACAGTAATTCAAAGTTATTACGGGCAGATGGGAATTAAGGGAGGGCATATTAGACAGGTAGAATACATTAGATGTGATAACGACCCGGAAAAACAAGGGTTTTATCAAGGCAACAATTACGTAAAAAGTATGGGAAAAGCTGCAAAGTCTTAGAAGCAAACATGCCATACTGAAGGGAAAGACAACAAACACTGTTTAAGGCTAGGACAAGGAACAGGAAGCTAAGAAATCTGTAGTAACCAGGACAAGGAGCAGGCAGGACCAGAGTAATGTCAGAGAGCAGAGGCAGAAGGAGTTAGAAACCGTGGATGCAGTTTAAGCTTGCAGGGGTGAGGAGAAAGAAATCAAAACTGAGGACAAGAGCAGGAGTAAGACTTCTAGGAGTGCAGCCGCCATCAAGTGGTGCACTGAAAGAGCCAAAAGCAAGTGACAGATTTTAGACATATTGAGTAAACCACCGGTTAGACTAACAGGCCAGTTCTTGTTCTCCTGATTGACTCCAGTCAGGCATCTGACTTCAGCTCAATTGCCCAGACCTGACATGGACTGACAGCTGCCATGTTTCATACTTCATGCAACTGAAGCCCTAAGTGACACTTGCTACACATTTTATTTTTTTCCCCTTGTATTCCTCGCTGTATAATAAATACAGGCTCTGAATGAACCTTTTTCTCATGACTGACATCTAAAACCTCTTTCTTGTCATGTAGATTAGGTGGTGCACATTAAGGTATGAGGTCAGATTTTCACTCTGTCACACCATAAAAAAAGATTTCTGTCCTGTCCCCTGTAATTTATAAAAAAATTACATGCAATTTTTACAGAATTATCTCAAAATACACACACACACACAGAAACAAACAAATCCTCAACCAGCTGCCATATCTAGTTGAAATAGTCAATGGGCTAAGAAAGTAATGTAGACAAGGAGAAGAAACTAGCAATATGACAGCAACATGATCACAGACTCATGTTTCCATAGGATACAAGGTAAAAACAGAAAAGAAAGTCACAGTTTGTTACATTACATTTAGTTACAAATATATATTAATATGAGAAAGCAACTATTTTCAAACTTTTCAAACTTTGGAAAACATGCAGACTATAAAATTCGTATCTGTTTTTACTACTGTGTAATGGCTTCAAGTTTTGAAAAGAGGCAGAGTGGAAAGAAGCAGAGTAGTAGCTTTCTATCTAGAGCAATTTTTTCCTTCTTTTTAAATCCCTTGTTGCTTCTCGGGTGATTGTTAGTGCTTATATACCCCTTACTAGAAGAGCAATAAGACCAAGTTTTTCTGCTTTTTGAAAACTAAAAAAAGGCAGCCTATAGTTTCCATGTAAGGAAAATTCACAAACAAGTCAACATGGGAACTGTAGTAATCTTCAGTAGGTTCACATATGTACAAGTATCCTCTTGCGCAAAACAAAGTCATTTCAGTGGCACAAGCAAGTGCTCTTATCCAAAACTGAACATTGCAAAACACAATTAGCTCTAGGTCCTTCTTGCCTAAACATAAGTATTGTCATTAATTATTGACTTTAAAGACTGAGCAAACCTATGGCCTACTTGAAATGCTAATTTAATCGTGATGCTGAAGGGAAGGTCTGTGCAAGTGACGTGCTACCACCAAGGAATCTGGAACATATGTGGTAGTGGGAGTTAGTATGTGTGGAGAACTGTAAGCCTTCGATCTCTCATTCTTAATTTGTATATTAAGTGATCCTTTTACTGTGGTGGCTTCTCCAAGTCATTGCTGAGGTACACAGGTGGAACTAAGTGGAACAATGCTGCTATCCATTGCTATTTTGTGGAAATGAGATTGTTTCGACTTACAGAGAGCTCTCACTATGTCAGTATGTCAATGCCAAGCATTACAGTCAATTAAAAAAAAAAAATAGAAAGGGGAAAGGACAAAATATCAGTAGAATATCTTGATCTTGAAATTTAGTCTTCATTCTAAGAGTTTGTTCTGTGTGAGTCTATTGAAATCTTGGTTAGATGTTCAATTAGCTGGATTAATACTGCTAGCGCCAAACTACGTCTGTTATGCCTGTACATATTAACATTGCATTCAAAATAAACACTCTGTCTGTTGAAGAAACTCAGAATTTCTCTTGTGGGCATGGCTTGAGTACTGTACAGCTCAAATAGATTTTTAAACCCATGTGGGCAGGGGAATACACAGCCAATTAGCCTCATTTGCTTCTGAACTTGTAAAATCAGTTATCTATCTGATGGCTCAGTTGTGGTGCCGAGTTATTCCGCAGTCAGATAGTCCTTTATTATTTCCAAAGAAATCTTATTTGAACTAAAATTGTCTTATATCCTTTAAAAGGTAACAAAATAATAAAGATTTAGATAGGCTACAATGACATAACTGCTAATTGACCATAAAGGCCTTATTCAGAAAGTTTCTCGAAACAAACTGAAAAAGTGGTCTGCGAAATAAATGATGGCAATTATTTGAGACTCATATGCTTCATTAATAAATTTAAGCTAGAATATTTAGTTTCATTAAGATATTATATTTAATGAGCATATCTTACTTGTAGTGCCTTGGAAAGAAGTTAAAAACAACATATAGTAAAGAAATTAAGTGTTGTACAGCTTTGAAAAGCTCCAGGACTCTGCACAGACCTATAACTGTGCAAAAGTTCTGATGTATCTTCCTAAGAAATTGTGGCAAATTAATACTATTTCAGGATTTTAAATAATATATAAAATATATATTCCCTCTAAATTCCCTGAAATGTTTTTCTATTTTAAAAGATATGAATGATATTTTGCTCATTTTTCAAACCAGATCTAAGTTTTGTAACTTCATTCCTGACTCTCTATCTTGTCTATTTAGAATGACTGGTTCTGAAAACAATCTAACTAAGCAGCTTATGGGAAAACGGAGGAAAATTTGTTGTGATGTTTTAGACTGTGATGAATTCAAAGGCAAACAAAGTCAATAGGAAGCTTTCCATTACCTATATGGAGCTTTTGATCATACTTCAAAGGCTAGCTCTCTCTCACCCTTTAAGTTTTTCCTCTCTTTTAAACATCATACCTTCACTCACTCTCTATGCCTCCTTTTTCATATTTCTTTCAGAAAATTTTGCCCTTCTTTCCTTCATATATTACTGAAGCTTTATACTTAAAGCCCAACTAATGCAAAGGTCACTTTGCACCTCTTTTTAGGACAAAAGACCCCTCTGTACTCTATTGTTCAGCACAAGAGATATAAAACCTTTACTTGTCCTGAATCCCCTTTTTTATGCATATCCTATCCAGAAAGTCCATATATTAAAGACAGATTTGTGAATTCCTCTGGGGTAATCTACTTTGTCTGAAAGATTTGAATTGTCATTAACAAAGAAAGTGTTGCTATCTAGGATACTTACAGAGAAAGTAGGAAATTTTGATTTTCCTTTTTTTTTTTTTTATTCCAATGAGTATTTTAATGTAATATAAAGTGTATGAGCAGAAAAGTTTGAAAGTTTCTCATGTTCTGAGGGAGAATATTTTAACTCCTCAGACATCATGGATAGAAGCAAAAAAGTTCTGTTCTTATCTTTAAAGGTGGTGACAACAACCTTTGGTTTACTTTTGTTGCTGTTGTTGTTAACATGAATAAGTTACTCGAGGGTATATACTGTTATGTGTGGTTTGGAAGCAAACAGAACAGAAAGTACCTTTAGTCAGAACCACCTTAGGCACACCTGCTGGTACTGCATTGAGATATAGGAAGAATTTCTTAGTGTTACACACTGACAGGAAAAAAAAAAAAAGACTAAATGAGGCTCTATCCAAAATGACTTCTTGCCATACTCAATTATATGTCAATGTGCTAGCAACACAAATATATCAGTTATTTTCACAGCCTTCCTGTCTATACTTCACAGAGCTCAAGATACTCTTAGCAAAGAGGAAAATTTATGAGAAGAGTTACAGAGAATTTTTTCCAGAAATCTGTCAGCAAATTTACTTCAGACCTTTGATGATTATGAAAGATGTGGTATTTAACTAGGATGTTTCATGAAAGTAATGACTAATGGGAGTGCACAGGACTATCATAACTTAACAGCTTTATTTATCAGAGCTGAAATATGCCCACTAACTTCTCTGCCAGAGTATTCTTTTTCTTTCCAACTATGTTAGTCTCACGAGAGAGAGAATGTCTTTCTGCCAATTTGGTTAAATTTTTAGACTAAATTTATTTATATAAATATAGTTATAATTTTAAAAGTTATAGTATAGTTATAGTCGTAGTATAGTTATAATGTTAATTTTGAAGCAAAAATCTATCCCTTTTTTTGTATTGACTGTGTTTGCAATTTTACAGTGCAGATAGGTTATTGACAGCATGGAATTCAGTTGAGGAGTAAGGGAAAACAAACAAACACTGACCAGATGTTTCAGACATATTTGGACGTCTCTTTCAAACTACAGAGTGAGTTAAGCATCTACCTACCTTCAAAGATCTGGCTGTTACTACTTGCCAATTTAAAAAATAATAATAATAAATAAGGAAGAAGCTTAATGTGCAACAGGGAGGTAAAGAGGGAAGTTGTAATGGAAATTTTCATATTTCTGAAGAGGATATTTATCAGAGATATGTGTCAAGCAGCATTAGATTTAAAAAAGAAAAGTAACTGATGTTATTAGAGAATTTTGTGTGAACCTTGATGCTTCTTATCACTGGAAGACAAATATTTGCGAGTTTCCCTGTTCTACTCTGAATTTCTCTTGGGCTGCTAAGGACCGATGGTTTCTAAAGAAGCATAACCTGGGTATTGCGATAATCAGATGAAGATATGTGCAGCTATGAAATTATTTTCTCTGTCTGTGGCATTCCTCTGTTGCATACTGAACTGAGGTAGCCAAATATGTAGCCTACTGGTCTAAATCAAAGGTGGGGTGGATGTCTAACTACCATTTTTTCTTGATTGTCTGAAAGTATACATTTAGATGAAAAGCTCTTTAATCAGTTATTAGCTATGCTAATTATCTTTCAGTTGAACAAACACATGCTAAACAACCATAGTTGGAAAAGAAACTATGGAAGAGATTTTAAAGGATCCACAGCCATGTGCTTCTCTGAAAGTCTCTTAGTTCAGCCTCAGATTTTCATGTCATTTCATCCTTTGAAAACTAAAGCAGAAATCAAGATTTCACAATGAATGAAGGTGGATTTAGGAGAAGGTTTTCAAGGACAAAAATTAAAATGTCTGTTTTATCCTGAAATTATAATTCCACTGGAAAAAAAAAATTCCATCTACAGTTGGGAATTTTGAACGTAACTCCTGAACTGTGATGCAGTTCAGTACCTGCTTTACCTTCTATCTGGAAGTCTTCATTTGAAAATTTCTGAACATTATTCTGAACTAATAGATAACAATTAAAGTATCTGTTTATGGAAAGAAAATGCATATACTATCAAAAATCAGACACTTCAATAAATGTGTAAAGCATGCAGAACTGTTGCTGGAGCAGCTAGAAGAATGCCACATTCCGCAAAAGCAATGCTAGATCCTTTCAGATGAAGCAATCAATGAAGATAAAAGTTCTGAAACTTCCTGAAGAAACGGTAGATTGGTTTAGAAGGAAAATGATGGATCTGATCAATACAAGATAACCTTGGGTTCTCAGGTCGAAAGATATTCTCACTTTTAGTTTGAGGTTTCTCATGCAAGAGAACCCTGGAATAAATGCTATCTTCTCCTACCATTTCAGAAAGAGGAGTCCTGGTAGAATAAGGAATGAACAGAAAAGTCACTTTTTCAGAAGTCTGAAGATGTAATTCGAATCCAGTCTGTCTCACTCTGGCATGACAAGATCGTTATCTGTTATGAAATCACTTAATAGGAGTGCTTTCTTCTTAATGACTGAGAGTTAACAAAGGCTGGTAGAGTTTGCTGCAGTAGCTATATTGATTTAATTGGAATTGAAGCTAAGATTATGTGAGTGAAATGAAGGCCTCTTGTGAAAAGAGGTCTTTCAGTCAGGAGCATAGAGTACTGATAAAAGTTTCAATTTTGTGAATAAAAGCACGTTCACACTCCTGCAAATTATGTGCATGTGATATAGAATTGACAAGATTTTGAGCTGAATAAATCATTTCAAATAAGAAGCAATGATTTCTAGGTAATGGAACAGGAGGTAAAAAGAGGGAAATTTGTAAATACTATAACAAAGCAATCAAGAAAAACACTGAAGAAGTTAAAAATAGCTTCATAGCTATGAAGTAAACAGGAGGTATTTCTTGTTTGCAGGAATGTATGCTACTTCACTATTTACATTATGACTATTATAGATGTTTAATGTTCATATGAAAAGAAAACTTTAGGTGCTGAGGGAAGGGAAGGGAAGAAGAGAGAAATAGCGGCTTAAAACTTTATTACTGCAGTCAGTATTCAATATTCAAAAGCGCGAACCTTGGTCAAGTCAAAATCAATTTTCTCTGAAAGCAAAGATACTTCTTTTAAATGAGAGCTATTTTCATGCCACATTTCAGCTTGCAGTTTTCATTCTTTTCAGACCCAGGACTGTTCATAAAAAGGTTACAGGCTTCTTTCCTTCCCCCCCCAGTCTCCAATGGAAATAGCACATTTTCTTTCCTCTCCTGAATTCAAAATGTACTGAGCTATTTTTGCTTAAACTTTTCAAACAGTTGACCTTTCATTCAAAGTAAACTAGGAAAATTTCAATGCAAAATGAATTTAAATTTCAATGCAAAATGAATTTCTGACTAGCCATATGTAAATAAAAACTGAAAAATTAATTTTACCTAGCACCCTAATTATGGTGGGCTTTACTTTTTTATTTAATACAAAAAAGAGTAGGTAGTGTGTCTTTCTCAGTCTCATTTAGAAGAGAGTTTAAATAGATCCTTACAGTCTAAAACGATGATGTTAATCCCTCAAATATATTTCTAGTACATAATTCAGAGCCTATCAAAGACCATGTCAAGGGAGTAAAAAAAAAAAAAGGGAACCTCTAATAGTTAGCAGCCAAACTCTAGCATGTTAGAAAAAGTCCCTGATGTTCTCAGAGACTTCAGTCAACTTAAACAGTTTGGATTAGTTCTGACTGTTAGGCCTCAGATAGTGCAAAGCTTATTCAAGTGCATAATTTTTAGCATGTTTAAGGACATTCTGCTGCTTCTGTGGGATTATTTCCACTCTTTAACTTGTGTTGAACACATGTGTTAAAGCTTTACTGACTTGTATTTAATTTCAATACAATGAAATTGACAGAGGTGCTGGTCCTTGCCTATGTGGAGTGCCTGCTATTTAGATGAAGGTTTTCATCAGCATTTTAAAACTTTTCTTCATTTTTGTACGTAATTATAACTTCTGCTATGTTGAATTGGAAGAAAGGGTCATAGTACTACAAACTACTGAGCAAAATTGATTTGAATGGAAAATGATTGTGTGTTAAAAATGCCAGGGTTTTTATTATTATTATTATTTATGGAAGGCTTTTTGCAAAACAAAGTAATGGGAAAACTATCCATTTGAACCATCATTAACATTACATTATAGCATATATAATATTAACATTATATTATAACATACATAATATTGACATATATAATATTAACATAACATTACATTTACATTATATTATATTCTTTCTTAGCTTTTTGAAATTTATGATGATTTTCTGCAAGTGAATTACTCAGATAACTCAAATTATAAAATAAAAATATAATTTATTGATATCTCCACAAAAACCATTCCAAAAATGTTTTTCTTCTTTTAATTTTTCTGTTATATCCATGTTCACGGACTTATACAGAATAGATAAAAGGTTTCTTATCTCTGAGAAATCTACAATTAAAAATAACCCACAAGTTATATGTCACAAACAATTACTATAGAATGAAAAAGATCAATTCTTTATACATTTTTATGTGATAAATTAACATTTAATTTGATTTTTTTTTTAATCTGATCTAACTTTGAAGCTGGCCCTGCTTTGAGCAAGGATTTTACCAGACAACCTATTTCCAGCCTAAATTAATCAATGATTAATTAGTAAAGACCTGGGTTTACACTAGGGGAAATACAATCAGAAAATTCATAAGTATACAGTGAATCCTGTGATGATAAAATTTCCATAGGTGTACCAAGAAGACTAGAGAAGAAACTCACCCACCTCCCTTGGAAGTTTGGCAGACGCTTGGGAGGGGAACCGGAAGATGAATTTCTTCTTGTGATCACAAAATAAGTCCCCTGAATATGTTTTTCCTCTTACCAGAATCAAATCTCAAAGTAGTTACTGTCATGACCTGGTCATTATTACTGCCAAGTGAGATCTTTAAGATGTCAGTTAGTGATTAGCTATTCTCAGAACCAAAAGATGGAGCTTCATCTGCTGTCATAAGGATTCTCACATTGTTCCAAGCTTGTTCTTCTGCTACTCTGAAATCACCGCCATCTTCAAGAGTCTATCCCAAAATTCCAGTGACAGGCCTCGTACGAAAAGTGAGTCAGTCTATAGTGTGCGTCATCAATACAATATGGTGCTACTTTACCTTCACTGAAAGTTAGTCTGTTGATTTCTTATGTCTCCCTGGGAAAGAAACAATGATCCAGTCAAAGATTTTTATAGACACACCTAAATCTAGCAGGTCTCGAAGTCAACTTCACCCTTAGAGAGAAATACCTCAGTAGGCTGTCTCCTCCCAAATAAAAAAATGCTGACTCACTATTTTCCCTTGTAAAATTTCAAAATGCTGTATAAAGAATAATGCAAATTCATTCTTTCTTCAAAACTATACAGAGAAATAAATAAGAATATTACAATGAAAATGGACTTGAACAATTGACTTTTACAAGTTTCATATCAAATTATTTTAAAATGTATATCCAATACCACACAGAACATCTTTAATTAGAAGTAATGCCTACTTTTAAGATAATTACATCTTTTGAGTCTTAATTATTATTACTGCTATTAGTTAGCATGTTGAAGTTTAGGACCTTTCTCATTGATAATTTTTTCATGCAATTGTAACTGTGATCATAAGCACTTATCAAACGCAGAGTTGACGAATCAAAAACCATATGATTTATATGCCAGTCATAATTCATCAAGTGTTACTTTCTCAATTCTTGAAGAACATTCCAAAGGCATTGGAAAATGATATTTAAAGTCTGATACCAGAAATATTGACAGAATATTTTTCATACTGTGATTAATGTAGTCCTAAGAATTCTACCGAAGAGGCCTGAGCAGTACCTTCCCTGTCTGCTGTGCTGTTGGTCACTCTTCATCAAGGATGGAAACAACCTAAGACTCTGATTTAGATAACTGTCTTTTGAGCAGCAAAAGTGAGCGAAGATGAAACCAACACAATGTGCCCATAACTCAGCTGGACTATATTTGTTCAAACTAAGTCTACAAAATGGTCTTATTAATTATCTTTCTTTATGAATTATTCATACAATACTTCATGCTATCTGATCCTGAAATATCCACATCTTTGTCTGAATCAAGCTAGATATAATTATACTTTACTGGATTACAGGCAATTCGTTTTATTATTACTGCAATCAACAGTAAAAATGAGGAAAAACACCCAGTTTTTCAGATCTGCTATGTAAACTGCATTTAAAATGAGAGAAAACTCCTAGAACCTGTTTTCAAATTATATTTCTACCAATTCTTAATAACTGATTAGACATCTGTATGTAATAATTATGTTTCAGGTTATTAGTTAAAAATAAAACTCAGAAATATCTATGACAGTAAACCAGTTATCAGTCAAATACAGGGTAGCAATTAGTTACCATGGAGAGGAATATTTTTAATCATAGAGTAAATTTCTTAATTTTAAAAACAAGATATAAACATTTCTTTATGTTATTTGTGAAAAGGTTGATTTTTTGGGAATATTTTTCATTAATGATTGTGAGTGACTCAGTTTCTCTGCTCCCCTGCTATTTACTGAAAATGAATAGGCTGACCTTCTTCCATTACTGAAGGAGGGTTAGAGTTGTGTAATCACCTAAGGAGATGCTAAGGAGGCCTGAGTGTCAAGAGAGTAAGTTGTACTTACATATGACTGCCTTCCCTGCTTGTGCACCAAGGACCCAAGACCTAGCTCTGATGTGTGCAGCTGTGTTACCTTAGCTCAGATAGCTGAGAAAATTGCAAAATTGCAAGAAAAAGGATAAAAAAAGATAAATACAAAGATAAAAAAGGTAAAATTACAGAAGATAGGTTGCTGAGACGAATCATTAGTAGCTCTGGGACTCAAGAGCAAAAATGGCAGCATGGAAAGATGCAAAATCCTGAACAGGAAAAGAAGTCTGGTCAGGAGCTGCTGAACCACTAGGTCAACACCTTTAGTATGTGTTAGCCAATAAATAACTGAGCTTTATTTTAAGAGGTGTTACTGAGCTTTATTTTAAGAGGTGTATGTATCTTACTAACATAGTCTATGTGCATGACTAAAGATATATGAACAAACTGAGCCTAAGTCAAATAATGAACACTTTAGCAAAGATAATGAAGATCCAGGCACTAGAGATTTTTTTAATAAAGGAAACTTGAAATCTTGCAACCAATAAAACATGGTAAAAGGAGACTGGTTGTTTGGTTGGTTTTCGTTAAGGCAGCAGCAGAAACCAAAGAATCAGTATAGGTTTGTGGCTTGCTAATATCAAAATGTGTGTTCAATTTGGAACTTCAGTACCTGTTACCAAAAAAAAAAAAAAAAGTTATTTACCAATTTCAGGAAGTATTTCTGTTTTATTTAGTTTACTGTTAGAGGATTAAAAGAAAAAAGTCAAGAAAAAAAACAACAAAGTAATAAATATCTATTCCTGCAGAGCAGCAGTCTGAAACCTCCATTAGACCTAAGAAAAAAATTCTGAGCAAGTAATAATGTCTAGATAAGTTCATATTTTAGTCTAATGTTGGGGCCACGGACAAACTTGAGAATCCAAAAGGATCATGTAGTTCATTAAATAGTATGCATGCAAGCGTTTTTATGCTCGAGTAGTGCCATAGTGTTCAGTGTATAACTTTCATAGACAAAAGCTCCCAGTAGAATGAGGACCAATTTTTCATATGCATTAACAGTTGCAAGCTTAAATTGTCAATTAAAGTAAGAACCCATTGTGTTAGGCTCAGATTCCTTTGTGCTAAGCTTTTTACTTCACGTAGATCTCTTCCTAGAAGGGGCCTATGAGTGGAATATTACCGTTAGTTATGCAGCTGGGATAACAGCAAGGCACATAATAAATGTTGGATATAGTTGTACTTCAGTTAGAGCTGCAGGAATTAACTAATCCTTATTCTGTTTGTACTTCCTGAGAGGAGGAAGGAAATACTGGCTGCACACAGCAGATGTGGAAGAACTCTTACAGGTAATGAATAAAATCCTGGCAACTAGTTTCTACTCCTAGGTATCTCAATGCATAGTTAAAAGTCTTGACTGTTTTAAGGATGAAGGACATAGAGTTAGCAACAGCAGTCATGAAAAGGCCTAAATTTATAATTCATACAACCATCCTGCTTTATAATTCAGCCCATCTCCAGCTAACTGTGTGGGATAATTTAAAGAGAAAGTGGTTTTGAGATCTGTGTGAATAGCAACTTATGCATACCCTGTGTGCATATCTAGTTAAAAAAGGGGTGGGGGGAGAGGGAAGGAAGTGCTGAATGAGCTACTTCTAAGCATACTCAAACTTCAGAACTGAGACAGATTTGAGTGTTCTGGGAAGAAAAGCAAACGTCACCTTGCTGACTGTGGGTGAATCCTGTGTCAAAAATCTGCTCCTTTTTACGTAGCATGGAATCATTAGACCTTTCAAATTAACATTATCAAGATCACTTTAAAGATAAAAAGGTCATCCTCTTATTCTCCTACATTTTCCTCTTACAAACTATCTATAAAAATCTTCAGTTTAACTATCATGGAAATAGTTTACCAGCATGGTAAAAGTTAAATTGTGTTGCAGGAAAATAAATCACAGTGTTATAAAAGAAAGTAAAAGTTGATAACAGGTAGTTTTACTAATTCTTTTTAGAACTGTAAAAGTTTTTGGTTTAGTTATTGGTAAGAGTATAAAAGATGACAAATATAAAAGAACTGAGATATGAAAGTATCAGAGTAAAATGTAACACTTGGCAGTGGAATAAGATAAGAGATCTGAGTTTAGGAAAAGATGGTAATATTTTCCTTTTTCACTGTTCAAATATATTAGAAAAATCAACAAAGAACATTAAAAGTAATAATCCACTTGCGATTTAAAAGTATATGATGTATCCTGACAATCTAGTAAGTGTTTATAACTGAGTAATAACTGAGATGCTTTAATTTTACTTTTGAAGATTATAACAAATGGAAAATATAGTTTTGTTTACTGAGACACTGAAAACATATTTTAAAATATTTTGTTCAGTTAAAAGTTTTGTGCACTATATTCACTGCCAGTATTAAATTTAGAAACTTACCATAGATTCTTTTTTTTCCCTCTTCAAATACATGTGACACTTGCAGGGAAAGCTTCATTTTTCTTCTCTTTTCCCATTTTCTACTTATTCTTAACTATATGGGGACAGTCATTTTAATTCTTGCAACCTATGACCTATTTCTTTGCTCAGAGATGGAAGAACCATTATATATGCCTGTCATAAAGGATATTTTTCTTAGCTTTGCCAGCAGGCAGAGAAAATGAGTGAAGTAGGGATTTCAAACACAGTGACCAATGTGGGTAAGAAAAGACATATTGTAAGTGTAACATTTCAATGGTTCCTTCAAACTTGAACAACTACTATCAAACCAATAGTCAAATACCTGAAATCTTCAAGAAAAAAAGGGGGAAGGAGGAGAATAAAAGAGAATTCTAGAAAAATATCTGTGATTTGACGACTTTTCTAAAAATTTGTTCACATACTTTATTTTTTCACTTTCAGAGGACTTATGAGGAAGAAAGTTAGTCAGAAAAAAAGTAAAAGAATCAAAGTTTTAATTTTTTAAGTTATTCAGCACAAGTAAGGCTTCTGGTGGAACTCCTTTTACAGCACTCATTTTATGCTTGTATCTGAATTGCCACAGTAAGCTTTTGTTTTATTTGTTTGTATATCATCTATAGATACAAACATAGGGATCCAGACTGCTTTCTGGGGCATGTTAGAAAAATCTTAATAAGAAGGAAAGAGAAATAAAATTAATTAAGAGCATGAGTAGCATATATTTTAATAGAAATCATTAATACAGGTGCATTGTCACGATAACAGGTATTCAAAGGACTGAGTGAGGTTTCTTGTAAGCAGTTTTATGTGGGAATTACGTAATTTAGTACCTAGGGATGATGTTAAGATTCATGGTTTACCTCAAGGATTTCTCAGTGATCTCAAAGTATGTCTGAGATTTTTTTGTAACAGCCGATATAGAAACATAGCTTTCAATTGAGGACTTCCAATTCTTCCATGAACAGCACTAAAATGCCTTCGTTTCTTCCTTCATTTCATATCACCCCCTCCTTCCCCTTTTTTTTGGAGAGAGATGGCTCTTATTTACTTAAAAAAAAAATTTTCAAAATTTGCTAGCTACAGGAAGACAGAGTTCTATGAGTGTCACACTAATTATGAATGAAATGTGTGCATTTTACAAATGCAAAATATTTTCCTAATATGAAATTAGAAGCCATACTGGTTTCTTTCACTTAGATCTATTAAATTCTCAAAGACTGCATCACAGTAGCTAAATATATTATCATCCCTACTGCTTGAATATAAACCAGTAAGCAAGCAGAAATCACATAAATCCATCTTATGGGGGGTGATGGTGTCGGGGGGGAATTTTACATGATAAATAGCAATCTCATCCTGAGGACCATCCTGAGGTTCCCAAAGGAACAAACTCCAGTCAGTATCTTTTGTTCAGTATTGTTCATCCATAGGATCCTAGAACTTGCTTAATCACAAGTTCTTATTTTGCTAACAAAATGAACTTAGGGTAAAAAAAAAACAACATAAAAATATTTAAAACAACAACCAAACTAAAAAAACCCTGTTCTACCCGTTATTGGTTCAGACCCATTGTAAGGAATATGTGTGTTTGTGTGTGTGTGTGTGTTTAATTCCCTTAATATTTAATGAGCTTTTATATGATATCCAAAATTATTTATAAATGTTAGAAATCTGATAAGTTGTATAATATGTTTTCTCAGTGTTTTAATATAAGCATTTAGTATACATATGAATTTATCAAAGGGCTGTCCAGTTATCAAAGTTGTTCCAATGTTCCATCAAAAGTTGCTGGATGAAACTGGCAATAGAAATTAAAGGGAAGCCCATTATACACCCGAGTTTTACTGTCCCCAGGTTGTATTAATGCACAAGAAATAAAAATTTACAAAGCTTTACTAAGAAAAGAAACTGGAAAACTGAAAAGGAAAAGCATAATTTTGGATTTATGGGTGCACTTTAAATGCGCATATATGTGTGTGTACATGCAGACTTTTCAATAAATGAACACCATGACACAGCTTTTAATCATTAATCTTCCTGTCAGGGTTCAAAAAAGACAAGACTTCTAAGTGTTGCCAGGGTGTCATGAGATTCGTGTTCACAGGATTCCACTTGACTTTGTAGCCTCTCATCTCTAGCTGACATTACAAACCACTCATTACTCTTAGTGCCAGGAATTAATGCAGCATATGTAACGAGGGAAGCAGCAATATCTCTTAGACAAAAAAAAAAAAACACATTGAATTAATGTTAGAGGAAGAACAGTTTCAATATTTGAGTGGTTATGCTATTGCAATTATAACCATAATTTGCATTTCGGAAACTAATATGCAGGGGAATTTGCCCATAGCCGTCATACTCTATTATCATTTAATTAGTCTTCCACCCTACAAAAAGCACTTCAATGTTATATGCAAGTGAACTCTTTCTACTCGACTAACAATAGCTAATCCACTCCCCTCAGCTCTGAATTTTAGCTCAAGGCACTGCTCACAAAAGCTGAAGAGCAAAGGTGAGGGTTATTATTTTGGGGGAATAGAGCAAGAAAATACTGATGGGGTAGGCTATGCATCTGACCTAGAATTGTGTATTCTGGGATATTCCTTTCATGTCCTAGAATTTCCATTTTTGATTGTCAGCATTGCTTAGACAAGAGATACTTTGTAGATCAGTATGTAAGAAACAAAGATAAAATAACAAAAAAATCTGTTTTTCTGGACAATCTACTATTGTGAAATGTATACTGCTACCCCAGGTTGCATGAAACATATGCTGGCTTTTAAATATTACCGTTGAGCTCCTTAATACATTGTAGGATTATCGCTCTTGAGAGAAGCTACTGTAGTTTGCTACCATACGTGTTTATGTGGTTGGGTATATACTTTACACATTTGGAATTTTGGGATATATAATTTGTTAGAACTTTGGCCTCGGGACTCCATTTGTCCTCTGAAGTTATACCTTGGTTCCTCGAGGATACTAGTGCTGTACACTTTACACTGTAGACATTTATTATTTCATTATTCTTTTATAGAAAAAGTGCAATACTGCACACATTCCATACAAAGTTGCAAGGCAATATTTTATCAGTAAACTTTAAGTACAAAAATATGTATGTGCATTTTATTTTCAGTGCTTTTACTTTATGCCCACTCAGAAAAAATGCAGTTACTTAAGAGATGTCCAACAGGGGTGAAAATTGCACATATATCTCTAGCAGATTATGTCTAAAATAAATATTTGGAGTGGAAAAAAAAGAAATGACAACTTGATGTATATAACAAAACAAAACTGGGAAATACCTAGAGATTCTTAGCAAACTTGGTCTGTTGATAGTAATAAGCTGTAAGAGGATGTTCTAGATGGGGTCTACACTTCACCCTTTTTACTGAACTTCCCTTGTGTTTTCTTGCAGCATCTGCTGAAACTTATTCTCTATTTTTTTTCTACTTCATTTGTGGGATGTTATGAATTTTTGTTTGGCAATTGCTATTGGAAAATATTTGGAATGTACCAGAGAATATGAATATCACAGCCTTTTCCCTCAGATTCTAATTCCATATGTAAAATAATAAGTGAGAGAGGGAAACGATACTCAAAAACTTATTCTTTGACTTAGATCTTAAACTAGCTCTTATTAATAAGTATAGTCAATAGAATTGAACATGAACAATTTCTATTTTTAAGGACAGATCTATTATTTAGAAAAATATCTAAACAACTCAAAGTAATGTATTTAAGTGAGAGATTTAGAAAGCTTATCCCTCTAAAACTTTTGCATGTTTGACCGTTATGTCATAGCAGGTTTTCATTTCAAACAAGGATGCCTTTTCGGTGGGTATTGCTAATATCTTGATCTATCTAATGAAGTTCTAAAAAGATATAATTGGCAGCTGAAAAAAATATCATTATGACACACAACTGTAGTACATGATTCAGAACCTCAGAAGGTAGCTTTTTTATAAACCTCAGGAAAGAATACATTTTATACAGTTACTGATTCAGGCTTATAAAACTTATTTGTCCTTAAAAGGGAAATGTTGTAAAAAGTGAGCTGATTTTGAGATTTATTGGCCTGCAACAGTGGAATATGAGCTGCTGTTGGTTTCACACAGCTGGATGCATGCAGAAGTAAAGGCTTTTTACTTCTATGTGCTGGATTTTTACGATGTTGTTTGTTGCGTGACTATAAGCTGTTAAACCCAGCGGAGTTATTGGAAAGTAGACAGAAAAGCGGTCAAAAGCTTGAAATGATCTCTTTTACCAATATTACACATCAAATTACAAGAAGCAGTGTAACTGTAAAATTTCATATTGTCCACATTGTGCCCAAGCATGTGAACATCAAAGAAAAGAGGGAAAGAGAGCAGCAGGTAGTAGTGGGAAAGTAGAGAGGACATGAATTCTCCAGGTAGGAAACTTTAACAAAAAGGAAATTAATATAAAGGTTGTTTGGGGAAAGTAAGCTTGGGAGAAGACAGAGAAACTACTGGAAAGAAAGTGAACTCCAAGGAATTAACTTTTACAGGCTATAATATAAATCAATTGGAAATACCTGTTATAGTAAGTAGAAGTGTATACTACATAGTACTCATTTGTCACAGCTAAAACACTGAAGAAAACAGACCTTTGTCATATAGCTTAGACCTGAGTCTCAGTATGCAGACTATCCAGAGGAGCTTTAGATAAGTTAGTTACATGTATAAAGTTTTTATAATATGAAAACTCTTTTTATATTGATGTTCCTGCTGCTCAGATTGAAAATATATATGTATATATACATATATAAAACACACACACACACACACACACACACACACAATCAGTTTACAAGAAGGAAAAAAAACAAAAAGCACAGAAAACCTCTAAATTTTGTTTCAGAACAATAAAGGGAAAAGCTGTTACATCTAAATGAAAAGAGGGAAGATACTGCATCCAGATCAGGACAGAGATGCTGTTCATCTTAGAAATGGGGTACATACTCAGTACACAAAAGTATTTTTAGTTTTCTCATCTCTAAATTATATAAAATACAAATATGGATATAAAAGAATATGCTGATTATTAATAATTAGGACTGTAGCAGTTTGGTGTGGCTAATGGCCCAAACCCCACACTTAAACCTTTCTGTCTTCAGCTTGCAGTAGGAATTTGGCGAAGTGGCTTCTACTACACGTAATAGTTGAACAAAGTCTGGCGTTTACTTTTAGAGGTAAATGGATAATAGCAACACATGTTGCACTTTGTAAAACATTCTGAGAATATTTTAATATAAATATTATTGTTCTTCTCTTTACCCTATAGAGTCCTGTTTATTAGTTTCCTGTTCTGGATAACTTGATGACAGTAAAGTAAATGCCATAGTTATTCTAAACCAAAGAGAAAGGGTTTTTGTGTCAGATATTGAACAGGATTTGTCTTCAAGTTTGGAGCTATTAGCTGGAGATAAAATTGGCTTATTTTAGGAGCGCAGAAAGATAAATCTTATCAGTTGATAAGATAAGGATCTTGCCTGAGTTTCTTTTAGAAATGCTGAAAATACAGTATGCCTTATTCTTTACAAATTATGCAGCTCTGATGGCATAAATTGTACTAATATCTCAACAGAGAAAACTTATAACTTTCTTAATTAACTT
Organism: Struthio camelus; assembly: GCF_040807025.1. Taxonomy (NCBI): domain Eukaryota; kingdom Metazoa; phylum Chordata; class Aves; order Struthioniformes; family Struthionidae; genus Struthio; species Struthio camelus. Next base: position 145,492,612 of record NC_090942.1, on the reverse strand, counting down.
CTATTTTAAAATATATATGCAAAGTCAGCCAAATAAGAATTAGAACCCAAATAGCTCCATCTATCTGCAACCTCTATGTAAGGTAAAATAATGGATGTTAGTCAATGATTTTATTTGTACTGTAAAACACTAGGATACATTTTGTAATAACGAGGTATATCTAATACTGAGGGGCAAATTTGTTAGTTCTGTTTTTATTTTTATTTTTTAGTGTAGTAGTAGTGCCTTCAGATCTTCTAAAATGGTCTCTAGGTAGTCAAGGTAACTTTTTCTCCCTCAAGACATAAACCTGCATGACAGCAGTGTCCCACCAGTTACAGGTAGAGCTAGGCTCTGGAGATAAGTCTAAGAGGAGATTCTATATTAGTTGAAAAATTATTCAAATGAGGAAAAAAAATTCTCTTTAATAATAGAAAGAATTAGAGAGAATAGAGAGAATTAGAGTGTGCTGCAATTTTGAACCTAGTATATCCAAATCAGACTGTGCTGTTTAAAATAATTCACACTACACAATGCATAGCAAACTGCAGATTCTAGTTCCTGACCTTAAAGGAAGGGAAAAGGAGAATGACAAAACTCTAGGAGAACTAGGAGGTATTTTCAAAGTTAGTGGAATGTAAACTATTTTGTCTGAATTTTTAGGATAATTCAGTCCTGTCTAATATATTTTCTTTTTCTTGAACAGCAAGTATTGAGTCAAGATGATGATAGTGCCAGCTCAGAATTATTAAAACACCTAAAGCATACCAAAACACAGTTAACATATCATATTATAAACATGAAACAAAATATTTTGTCTCTTCAGAAGAAGAAGTGACTTTCTTAACAGAGACAGCACCCTGCCTAGCTAGACATATGTCAAGTGAATAACATTTCCAATGTCAACAAGGTAAATGCAAAGTAAATCTTGATAATACAATACGACACTCAGTGGTTCAAAAATTCATACACATTGAAGCATTCACTAAAATCATTTCCTTTTACATCACTTCAACACTTTATCTAGTTAAAGCAGTCTCTCCAGCTTCCCCTCCAGTGTTTGTCCTATTTCTGAGAATGAGAATACAATGGAGAATCTGTTGAAAAGAATTTGATTACAGAGAATATCGTTGGTGGGCTGAGTCCTCACAAAATAGGAATGGCAAGAACCCAGATGGTTTGTTTACAAATTAGACTTGTCACTTTAAAATATGGCTTCCGACAATTCTTTGAAAAGCTGCTGACGAAGCTATTTTCCTATTGGAAATGATGAAGAAATTTGTTCAGAGAAAATATTACTCAGCTCAATCGTTTTTCCAGCACATCCTTGAGGTTTAGAAAAAAACTGAGGATCACGTTTTACCTCGTAATCACTCATTTGTCAGACTATACTCGAGACATAGAACAGAATGCCAGGCTAATTCCTGTGATAATAAAAACCTTATCAATAATTTAGAAATTAGACATAATACCAAGAATTTACAAAGGAACAATGGAAGCAAGACATGCAGGAGACAAATAAAGCTAGATGAACATAATATTCTTATTTTGGCAAATGCAGTGTTCTCAGAAATTAAATCAGAGGTCAACAGAAGCTTTTTGCGACATCTTTAACATTTAATATTGAATAAAATACAATTAAATGGAAAATCAAAATATTTATTCAAATCAAAATGTTTAGAGAACTAAAGCATTCGATCTTTCAATTTTAAATACTTTTGTGAAGAACAAATTTAACTTAAATTTGTTCTTCTCCAGTAAAACAATACAACCACAAAAAATATTTCAGTGTGTAAAAGAAAAAGTTCACAATCTGAAATGAATTTTTTTTTTTCATGGTTTACTAAACCATGGAGTCAGTTTAAAAATATAAAGGTTTTTAAGTACATTTTTTGAATATAGTTTGAGTCATCCACTAAAATTAAATATATGTTATACATTTGCAGTATAGCAATATTATAAACAGAGTGGCAGATTGTAACAAATATAAGACAATATATTCCTGGAGGGAGAGGGTACAAATAGGACTTATGCTGAACTTGAAGCTCTGGAAACCTGTTGTGCCTAATTGTCCTAACCAGAAAAATAATTCCTCACAGAAAAGTTTTATACCTGAACAGAACAGTTTTTGTATCTGTTTGGTAAAGACAGATTTTCCCTTTCTATCTGCCACAAATTTTCTTCTTCATTTTGCCTTTGCCTCTCACCCATATAATACTATCCACAACTTCTGCTTGGCTTTTGGGTTACTGCTATACGGAATCCTCTATGGGTCTGGCATAGTGATAAGCTATTACCATTTTTCCTCCTTTCCCTAGTGCTTCAGGTTTTCTTTATGTCTTGTTCAACTCATTCACCAGCAGCAATTAAAATATTAAAACAGCTGGAGGCTATACAGGAGTAGGATACGCAACAGTAGCTTTCAGTATGTGGAAAATGTAGTATATAAAGAGAAATATTTTGCTCAATCAGTCTTTTTCTTGACTCCAACAACATACTTTTCCCACTAGGCCTCTGCCTAACATATACGTAAAAACTAGGATTTTAAATAAAGTCTTAAAATGAGTTACTGAATAATTTTCCATAATAATTTAAAATTAACAAACAAACAAGCAAAAAGAACAAAAAAGAAATCTCTTTGAATATTTGCTTCATACATTATTAAAAATCCTGACATTTCTAATGCATGATGGTGTAATTTTCATTTCTTTTCATGAATTTGCACAATATATTTTAAACACATCTATTCCCATAACAATTTGAACGTCATAATTCATTTTCCTAAAGCTGAGCTAATTAGTGGCAAATTGCCGTAATTAACCTTCCCAAATAAAACATTTTGGTGTCTCAGCAATGTAAAGCCAAACAGTTGTTGATTTTGATGATTAGTCACATAAAGTTAAAATTCACTACTGAAATATTTTAATGACATTTTCAAAGAAATTTTCTTAATCTTATAGCTCAGGCTTTGAAGACCTTTTTTGTAAGCTGCATATGATTAATAAAAGAGATACTAATTTTTACATCTCCTACATCATAGAATGGTAATCGACGGTCTTTCACTGTGTCCGTATTTCCCATGACAGAGTACCATCAGAAAGACTTACATGTTGCAGTTTCTTATTATAAGAGGAGGGAGGAAATCTCCTTGCATATGACTATTTACCCCAAAGGCTTCAACCTATACCTGTTTTTAAATGTGAAATCTTTGCTGGTAGGAAATACAAACAAACAAAAATCATAACTATAGTTGCCTATATAATCTTAATTCTAATCTCTTTATACATCCAGCACTTTGTACTGAATGAGAGTTGGTTCTTTTGGGAAGGTAATATGGCATCTTTTATTGAAAAACTAGTATGTTGCAAAAGTATAAGGTTATCAGATAACCGTGTTTCCTCCATTTCATATTTCTAAACTTTCAACATGAATAACAGTATTTTAACATTTTGTTGGTTTTTTTTTTGTTTTGCATGTTTTCTTCTCCCCCAGAGTGGATGGTTGTTTGTGTAATTATAGCTGTTCTCTACCACATTGTCAAAATTTGAACTCTCAGCCTCCAATGGCAGCTATCTCTTGATTCATTTCCCAAATATGTTAGAGTACAACTTTTTTTTTTTTGCAATGCCATTCCCTCAGCTGAATCTCAGACTGACAGAAACAAAGTTGCTGTGCAGATACACAGAAGAGTATTTCAATTGGAAAGAATCAGGAAACCTAAATGTAGGGGTTTCAAAAAACTCTTATTATAATAACAAATTCAAAGGAACATTTCTAAACACTGATGTAAAGATTTGTATGAAATATAAACATGAAGTAACTACATGTGTTTCATTGGATTTAGTAAGATACAGAATTACATCTATTATCTATCTCATTGCTACATGTTCTTAAGTATTTACGTATTCAAACTTTTTTCTGTTTTCAGATGAACATATGCACACTATAAGAGGAAGAAAGCTTAAAAATTTGAAGTATGTCTCAAGGACAAATATTATAAGAACTGTCACATGTTAAAAGAATGACTTTCAAATGTGACATGCAATTTTGAGTGCTTCATTTTTCAGCTTATTTCTAGAGGCTAGACTAATCCACTGAGTCAGGGGTTCTTCTACTTGCAAGCTGAGGATTTCATTTCAAGTGGTCAAATGCTAACACATGTTCTGTATCCTTGTTCAGATTAAATAATTATGGAGTTGTCTATTAAGTGCACTCTAATTTTCATCATAGCTGAATGAATTTACTGTGTGCACAAGGAGAGGTGGCCTTTGGGAGTGGCAACACAGTGAATAATCCGGTACTTGTGTTATTCTCTAGCTAAAATGAAGACAGTCAGCACTTTATATTATCTAACGTGCTTATAGTGAACTTTCTGAAACAGGCAGTCCGAAAGGTTGTTCAGTTTAATCCTTTTTAAGTACAGCTAAGACTTCTAATTGATGATTCTTCATAAGTCTTAAAAATTATATATCTTTTCATTAAATATACAATGTTTAATAGTAACCTCCAGTTGTAGTTAGAACCCAAAATATAATGTCTTAGGCTCCTCTGTCCTCAATGCTGCAATGTCTAAATCCAGGATAAATGTACCCTAGAGCAGAAAATAGAGTCTCAAGCTCTATTTGTGTCATTAATAAAATTAAAATATTGCCACTGAATATATTTTTGCACTATGTATCTATTAGGATATTAGAGACCACTGTGATAGTATTATTTAAAAGACTGGCAAATCATGGCAGTTTTAAGCTTTAAAACTTCTCCAGACTTTTTAAAGACTTCTCCAGATTTTTTAAAACACTAGTAACTGCTAAATATTGTCTATGTATGTCAACCTTGCAAATGTCTACAAACATGCCAGGATTATGGATCTGCAGAGAAAATTGACAGACAGTTTTTCATATAGGTAGATCTCAAATTGAAATTAAATACTATAGAATCATGAAACTGAGAAATATATTACATAAGAGTTCTTCCAATCTGGGGCCCGGAAACTTTTAACATCAGAATCTGAGAAGGCAAAAACAGTAGATCATAATTTCAGAATTTCAGAATTTCAGAATTAAGGAGATTTTAGAGAGATCTACATTTAACTTTCAAACCTTTAGCCGTTTTTGAGGCCTAGTGTTACGTTTTCGTAAAGAATAAACATAACTAGTATAGGAGTTAATAAAAAATTTTTTCTAACAAGAACTTTGAATCATCTGCAAAGTGGAGTGGATGAAATATGAAAGAATGAGTGTAACTGAACAGTGAAGTCTTGTTTTTATTCTCTGCACACTTCCAATGATAAAGAAAATACAAGGTTTTTGATACTTTATGTCAGTTGTAGAGGTAATACTGACATGCTTAATTGCAGTTATTAGTCTGCCAGGGATGCTTCCAAACAGTAATTTGAACATCAGTAAACTGGAAATGTTTGATCAGTTATTGCACTTGTGTGCATCAGTTTGCTTCCAATTTTCAGATATGACAAGCACAGTGTGGATGAATAGTGGCATAACAGGAAAGACAAAACTCCTTTAAGAATATGAAAAAAAGAAATTTCAGATGCTAGTCTCTGCTTTGCAATTGCTGGGATGTGAAGATGTCATTTACAACAGCACATGTCAGGTACTCTAAACCTGGTGAAGAAGTGTTATTCTTGCTCAGTCTAGCTTAGGAAGAATGGAAGAAATTAGAGTTAAAATATTAAAACAATGTTCCTTATCCAGAAAACTTACAGTTTTACACAGAAATCTCATGGCAAAAAGGGGAAAACATAAGCAAACATTGCAGAGGAACACAGGAACAAGAATTGAAGCAGTAAAAGCGTGGCTGTTTGGAATGAAAACTGAATTTCATTCTTTTCTCAGATAAACTGCATTACACCATTTCCTTATCATGGACCACATGGCTCGTAGTCACCTTCTTTGGCTGATGAAAGTCAGTGTAGCTCCACTGACTGCTCTACTAGCTGACTAGCATCTAGCTAACAAACTTCTGAAGTCCTGATTAGTACAACTGTGTAAAAGTAAGTCTGCTAAATGACTGTAGTCATTCCAGCTGTGACAGACTGACCTAAAACCTGTTGAGTTATTTCTCTTATTTTCTTTGGTTTTCTATCAGGACATATTGTAAAATGACTATGGTACAAGCTTATTTTGTTCTTTGATATGGAATTTTGACTCAAAAAGATCATAAAATTTGAGTCCTGATTTAAAAATCCACATTGTAGTGCAGTTTGCCTACTTTTTACCGCCCACAGAGGAGCATTAAGCAAGTAAACTTACTTTTTTATTTGCCTCATCTTAATTAACTTTACACTGCTAGCAAGGATAGATCATTTAAATAAGATGTCTGTAATGACATTCCTTTTCTCTGTAATACATGTATATATAAGCTTGTTTTCTATTGATCCTCTTCAAGGCTATGTACGCAAAAGACATGGTAATTTCTCTCATTCACTGCAGTGAGAGAAGGGCACACAAATAGGTGTAGGAATTGCAGTCTTGAAGTGAAATTCATCTCATATAACAAGACATTTACAGCTTGTTGTAGACATCTAGAGCTAATCTAATCATTTGGGCTCATTCAAGAGTAAAGTAGTGATGAATTACCTGACCAATGTCAAGTAGTTACCTGTGTTAAATGTCTACAGTCTTTAAATATACTAAGATACTTTATGCACCAACTTCTATCCATTGATGAGGGAGGGTAGATAGACTGATAGGTCCATGATAAACATGATCTCTGCAAAAAAAAAAAAAAAAAAAAAAAAAGTGAGATTAATTCTACTCCATGTACTTTGTTGACCAATTAATATATCAAAAAGATTTCTGTTTTTTAAGACTATTCCTGTGCAGCTTTCCCGAAGTTGAGATGTATTCTGGTTTATCTTTTTCTGCTGAGCATTTTAGGAGAGAAAACAGAAAAGAAATATGTTGGTTAAAAATTAGATATATATGAAAGAAAAAGGAAATAGAAAATAATAGTACAACTAGGAGGAAAAAAGGTGGTAACAGGTTCATAGCAGGAAAAAAATAGCAGGTTTATAGCAGGATAATAAAAATGGTCAGGGGCATAACGCAGAGCTCGCTTACTTGGTAATGAAGTTCACCTCTGCTAAAAGGCTAATATTTCTTTTACAATCCAGATCAAATCCAAATAGCATTCAAGCAGTGACATACAGCATTTATGAACAATTATTTACAACAACTATTTCCGGAAGCTGTGCCAACACTGCATTTGTTGAACCTTAGGTACATCAGGAAAGATATAGCAGCAGGATTCTGCTGGCAGATCCTTCCAGGTGACCCAGTTCACTATGAAAAAGTAATAAGTTTAAAAAAACAAAAAGAATAATAATGCAAAAGCCAAAAGGAAATGATAGATCAAAAAAACAAACAAAGACTGAATGGAAAAATAATCCTCATGAATTATAGCTGTCCTATGAAATGATCTTCGCTGTGTTACTGTGCAAGACGCACTGTAGTGATAGGTGCCACAAAGACAAGCGCGGGACTCAGGATGGTGCAGCCTATAGAAGAAGGGTTTGCTCTGGGGTGCTCCCCAAGAGTTTAGGAAGCCCAGGTGCACCACGGCCAGAGCCACCATACTGTGGGGTTGCCATAGCCTTCCAGTGACCCCACGAGTGCAGAGCAAACCTAGTCAGCAAAGGAGAAGCCACACCACAGATTCACACTGTAAGCATCTAGGTACTGTGGAATTTCGTACTGATATCTGCTGAATATGTGTACTGACAGCTGTTGAATGTGTGTGTATTGTTATCTGTTGAATGTGTGTACTGCTATCTCTTGACCGTGCTGCTGAGCGTTCTGTTGACCATCCTGTTGGTATCCATGCTGTTATCACCTAAGGCCATCTGTTCCACTGTCTAACGGTGGTGTGGCACTGATTGACTGAATAATGAACTAAGCCTGGGAAGGACAAAAGAAAGTAAGCCATATACTTCCGTGCCGACTCAGACTCATTGTCAGCTGGCCTGTGGACCCGACAACCCACCCATCAGTGGGGGCGCCCCTGATGCCAACTGCCAGGGAGAACCTAAATTCTCTTGGTGCAACTGGAGCGTGATGAGAACAATCTGGGGAAAACTATACCGAAGGGGTGGCCCATAAGGACAAGGAAGGGACAAGAACAATCATACCATGCATCCGAGAGCAGTCATTGTACTGTGCTTCCGTGGCTTAACCTCAGAGCTCTGATATGTGTATTCCATTTTCAGTTCTTTACTATACTTCTTAGCTTTGTTATACTTGTAGCTTGTCTGTTGTTAATTGTTTAGTGTTGTCCAGTGTCCATCATACGTGTAGAACCGCTTAGCTCTAACAAATTCTTATATTTGACAAATGATGCTCTCTCAGGTTCAGTGCAACTAACCCCAGAATCTGAAAGAATCCTGGACACCTCTGTAGTGGCGCGTCACATATGTGTATATGTTTATGCGAATCTAACCAAAATTATACATTAAGGAAAAGCATTCTGGAATGTGTTATGTTAGTTTCACAATGGTACACTCAAGATATTTGCTCCTGTGTAGAAAAAAAAAAAGGTGTTGTTGTGCTATTTATGTAGCCTTTTTTAAAGCAAGTAATTAATTTTAAATCATCCGTTTAAATAGTGGCTCTACTGTAATATAAACACAAGAACTTACTGAGTAGTGCTGAGTGTATGGTGTCATGGGTTAAACTAATGTAGAAATTTTTAAATATTAGAATGCAGAAGTTTTTAAATAAACTTTTTAAATAAAGGAATGATACTTTGGAAAGTGTCATTGTTGAGGAAGTAGTCCCTCATTCATGAGTAGAAATAAAAACTATTAATTACAAAAAAATCCAACAGCTGTGCCTTCTTGCAAGCTGAGCTGCATGCTATAGCTCTATATACACCACAGTAATTCATGCTGCATAGTATTTTCTCATACCATCTTAAATTGCAAGGCACATCCTAAAAAAAAATTGTGTGAAAATTCTAATAGAAGTGCAGCTACATTTTTCATTTTCTCACTCTCAACCTACAGTTTGAAATAAACTCAGGTACAGAGACAGTATTAAATAGCCATTGAGAATTAACATTCTCTGCTTGTGATGAAGAACCTCTGTTTCATCACATGGCAGCTGTTCAACGCTCTGTTACATCAGCAACTCTTTGTGCAAACCCTTGGATAAAAGCAAAGACAAAAGCGGACTCTTTCCCTGTTATATCAGTTCTATAATTATGCTTGATATGGTATTCACCTATACTCAGATACAGCATTATGCTTTTTAAAAACTATTCTAAAAAGGATAGCTTTAGACTGCTCACATTCATTAGCATTCCTAATATTCAGTTGGTCTGAACTCTCAGAGACCAAATTATGTACCTTAGTAAAGTGAACACAAAGATTTATTTTCCTTCACTTTTTATATTGACCACATGCCGTATCTATACTTATCACTAGCACATTTCACATTCACATCCCATGGTAGCTTCCCTATGAAATGCACCAAGCCATTTATCTTCATTCTGTGGCTGAAATCTAATGCAAGTCTCTTGTCTGTGTTCTTTAATGCAGCTTGACCAAGCTGGCTGCAAGCTAACTAGTACATCAAATCAGGAAGCCTTGGCATTTCATTAAAATAGGCCTATATTGCATTCAGAAGATGAGAAAAGAAGGGCAGTGAGGGAAAAAACAGAGAAAGTGAGAACAAATTACTTGTTTAATGCTTTGGTTTTTTTTTCTTCTTTAGTGTTTTGAAAAAGAAAATCACTGTTTTCCAGCTTTCACTTTGATCTTAATGCTTTAACTGTTTAATTTTCCACCACCTTAGACCCCCTTAAGTCTGAAAATAAACCTCGGTGTTTTTTTTTCAAAGATTTAAGCTGGATTCTACCTTTAGGCTGCTCATATAAATCCTCTATAGCACATTTTACTTCAGTCAAGGTTTGCATATTTGCACCTCTATAACCAACAGCAAAATTTCTGTCTTCATATTTCTTTTGTATTTGCTTTTCCTGCTTCCACTTATTTCAAGAAATTAGCATATTCTTCATCTCATGGAGGTAATTCACACATTTGAATAAGGAAAAAGAAAAAAGGAACTGAATGTTTTTCTTTTCAAAGAAAAGAATTCCTTTCAGCTATTTTCTTTGCTAAATGTTACCCTTGGTATATTTTTCCTGATATTACAGAAAATAATCTCTATTGTTTCTTCCTTACATTTCCTAGAAGACAAGCCAATTTATTGCTCCTGTTCTGTTCTCTCTCCCATTATCTATGTTCTAAACAGACTTTCCTGAATATGGCTTCAAAACAGAATAGCTAAGTCCTATTGTGGATCTAAACCCATCCTGTCAGTGTAACTATAGAATAGCATAACAAATTTAATAAATAACGGAAGATAATCCAAAATCTTAAAAAAAAAAAAAAATTCTTACATAGAATTGACTGTCCAGTGAAAATAACATGGTGTAAATATTAGCTATAATTTTTCTTTCATTATTTTGGTGGATGGTGTGCCTATAGATTCAAGCTTCTCTTCATCATGACCCATATCATGCATTTTAAGCTCCGGAATTACTTTCTAACATACTTTCTATGATATTCTACCAGCATTTATTATTTATTCCTTAAATATCCTGTTAAAAAGTTAAAAAAAAATAAATACCCCAACCCACATTTCTTTTTACATGTTCTTGTCTCCTTTCATATAAACACTTACAACTACTCTGCCTAGAACAATTACGGTATTTCAACAAATGTATTTATTCAGAGTAGGCCTATTCTCCTAAGCTTTAAAAGTGTAGTAAATTATGTGTAACAAAAAAGGTATTTTATACAAAGTAAATGAGATATTTAACAAATGAATAGTCATGAAAACTGCTTGATTGAGGTCTACAAAATGTAGGAAAACCATACAGCTCTTTATCTCCTGCTAGCAATGGCTACTGTTGAAATAAATGAGTATATCAAAGACGTTTTAGTACCTTCCTGACATGCGTTAGCCACTAAGCCACATTCAGTGAATGGCAGTCTCACTTAAGCAGAAGAGCCTCCCTCTAGATGCCTTTGAAGGTACTTATTTCACCCCATTCCCACGGACAGGGAACCTAGCAACTTACTGCGCTGAGGGTACTTTCCTAGGCACTGACAACTGAGGGGACACTAAGCACTTAGATTAGACAGATGATAAAATCCTAATCCGGCATATTGAGGAGCCTGTGGTCTCACTAGGAAGTGGTGGGAAGGTGCTAAAGCCGTCAGGACAGAAAAGCGCACCATACAGCAGTGCTACGGTCTGTCCGTCCTGGTGCCCTCTGCCGGACAGGGAGAGCTCCTTGTGCACCCCAGTCCTCCTGGGACATGGAACCTGCCCGCACCCATCGTGGGCCCAGAGCAATGATTTGGTTTATTGCCCAATTCCAGCCGTGGTGATATTGGCAAGGCCCCCCAACAGCTGCCTCCAGATAGCCCGTGCAGGCCCAGATCCGAGAAAATAGACTTAAGTAAAAATGCTTAGATCTAAAATTGTGATTCAGAATCTACATACGGTAAATGCTGTAAGGTTATATGATTAAAGGTTATTCACCACAAACACAAAGGTCTGGTGAGGGTCAGAGGACCAGAGGCAGGTGGAGGAAGCCTAATAACCTGAACAGCGCAAATGAAGTATCCCGACTTGGATGCTGCTATGGCTATCAGAGCAGGATGACTAGCCCTGTGCCCTGGGGTGAAACCCGAGGTTTTGGGGTCAGCCAAAGCACTCACCTCCAAAATGCTTAAGTTTATAGCCTAGCAGGGTATAGGACTTGTTATGGGATACAGGGGAAAAAACATTTGGGGATTTTGTAAAACTTATAATGGGACATTTTTAAGCAGATTGTGGAAGTGGAAAAGTGTGCAAGACTTAATACGGGATGTTCAGAACAAGTAGTGGAGGAAGCCTAGGAGCCAGCGACCACAGAGATCGCAGGTCTGGGAGGCAAGATAATGGAGAGACTGGGGCTCTATAAGAATTACACATGCACAGCACCACAGTGAATTCGTCTATGACTTATCTCATTCCATACCAATCATATGAACACTAATATGAACAAGTAACATTTCAGGTGACTGACAATTACAGAGTTAATGAAAACATTCTCATTCTGCAGCTGAGTTATGTACACATTATGGTTATTTTTCCTTTCTAATTATCACTTCAGAGCTGTGTGTCTTATATAAATCTGGTATGATACAGTTTGCAAAATATAATCACCATTTCTCTTCATAAGCAAGTGAAATTAAGGAGTTAATCAGTAAGAAAGAAAAAAAAGAAGAAGGAAAAACAAAATGGTGAAGCTTAGCTAAATATTACTCTCAATCCTTTGGCTTACTGACTGATAAAAATATATTCTCAGATTCACATGAGGAAAAATAAAAATCTTTAAACAGCTATGTTATAAACTGCCTTTTAATTCCAGAAAATATAAGCCAATAAAAACAAAATTGCTCAGCAGCATGTTAGAAATCTATTTTCACCATTCCTAAGACGTTTGTCTTCACAAGAGTTATGTGAATGGCTTCTCTTCTTTCATTTATAATTGCAAATATTCACAGAGAGTTCATGCACATTTATGCTCACATTAATATACAGAATACAGTAAAGACATTATATTTGATATTTTCGTGCTTATATCCAGGAATGTTGTGTCTATTTATCTATTTTCAGAAAACAAATTCCACTTTAACACATAATGCACACATTTTTAATGTATACTGTTTTAAGACACATTTTCAGGGTAAGTTTAGAGCTAGGGATGAAATTAGGTCTTCTGATAGTGAAAAGTTGACATTTTTTCCAAAATGTTGATTTGATAAATGCTTTCATAGAGTCAAAGCAAACATACTTAATCATCATGTTCATTCTTTGCAATACTTGCTTTGTCAAATATTCTACAATTATCTTCTCTGAGAAGGAACTTCTAATACATTTTCACTTCTTAAGAGCTCTTATTTTCTCCTCAAAACATCAAAAACTGTGTCAGAGCTGTCAGAGGTTATGTTCAGCTTCTAAATGACATCCCTCTGTACTCTAGATTTTATAGTTCAATTCTTTTGGGGATTAAAGGTCTATTTCTTGGCACGATTCTAAGCCGGTCACTACCATATCTTACTGTAGCTCTGTCATGACTCATAAGTGATTCCTACATTTGTCTTGCTTGTGGGATAAAGTTTGGAAACAATTCTGAGAATGAAAACAAATGAATTATGTACTTGCACACAAATCCATACATGACATTAAGTGTGGTGATACTTTTGCTTTTTTTAATCCATCAGCTTGCTGGTTGGACCAGTCATCCCAGATTTCCGACTCTTTCTGTGGACTACAGCTATTTAGATCTCACTTCTCATACTACTGTTATAATACTGTTCTCATACTACTGTCTATATATACTATAGACCTCAGTCTATAGTATTATTAAGGGATGCAATAGATCTTATTTTATTGTCATAAAATGAATGAAAATGCAGAAATGTAGCAAGACTAACCCCTTAAAAGCCCAGTGGATAACGTGATCATTTGGGAGATAAGATGTTTTCAAGCTGTGATCTACTGAGTAGTTACATATCTAAAAGGAGAAAAAGAAATGTATTGGAAAAAAGGATGAAATCTGGATCTCTCCACAAAATATTCTAAGTGCTTAGCATAAATACAAATCGGTGATTATTCCATGTAAAGTAGATCTGATACTATAGTAGTATTATTCTTATGATTATTGTAATTATTAAGTAATGCATAGCAAAAGTATCACAAATAATTATTTTGAAAGCTATGTTGATAAACAGTTGAAAAATAAAAAAAAAAATTCTAAATGTAAAAAAAATCACCTATGCTTTATACTGATACAGGGTAGTGTTCTTACCCTGATATCCCAAATGATGGAATAATAATGTTACTTTCCATAACCAGTGAGTTTGAGTGTACATGAGTGAGAAGCCTTAATATTTAAAAAATATTAATTAAATGAAGAATATAAACCCAGAAACTACAAGGTACAAAGATGACATATAGATGTTCCTGTCATACATGGGAGTAGAGAAGAAGAAAATATCAAATCTTCCCCATATCTTTTTTGAACACTTTCAGCATTCTGGTGTAGCACAGCATGATGCTGTTGAATTAATATTATCCAATTAAGTTAGAAAAATGTGGAACAGAAAATTGTAAATGTAACCAAAAAGAGGTTATACTATATAAGAGCTAAAGGAATTGCATATAGACAAGCTCTTTTCAAGTAATATTGTCATAAATTCTTTTCAAGTAATAATGTCATAAGTTCTCATCCAAACTGTTCTTCAAAACCTTACACCCTGCTGCAAAGAGGTAGCACTCCCACTCCACTTTCATATATTATCCCAATTAATAGGGTGAAGACCGCAAGTATTCTCCCTAGGAAAATCTAAGTATGATATTTTATTATTGCAATGCTTATGCATTGATAATTTATCAGTCACTGAATGAATTGATAGATGCAGTGCACAATTTTGTTGCTTTTTTCTACATACTAATTAGGATGAAGAAACTCTCCCTAAAATTTGTTTGTGAAAGGTTTGAAGGTAGTCACTTTCAGAACCAGTGCACACTTGGTAGTCCTGAATGGCTACTTTAACAAGTGCTTTTTCATGATTAAGCAGTGGTATCTGCGATATGATTCAGCTGTAAGAATGTAATCAATCTTTGCAAATATTTAAGTCATATAGTAACCTGTTATTTCAGCTAGAATCTTCCATTAAGTCAATTGTTCTGTGACAGTAGCAATCACTAATGCTCAGCGTTACCTCCCAAAGTAATAAATGCTTGTATTTCTCTCGGTATTATAAAGGGCTACATAAGCCCTACTTTTATGTCTTTTCAAATAAATTTTGGCTGAATCATTTTCAATTCAGTCAGTGATGTTTCTAGCTAATAATATATAATATTAAGAAAATCAGTCACTATGTCTGTATAGTTAAGATGATATTGTATCCTAACAATTTGTTATTAGCCTAAAAAATATAGAAATAAAATGTATTTTGGTCAGCTATTAGACTTTACTGTTTTATGGATATTAGAGAGGAGGTTTCTGAAGTATGGCCGTAAGCTTTACATCATACAATTTTTACAAGACTCATTTGACCCTGACAATTATAGCACTCAGATCTGCAAATTCTGTTTGCGTGAGAAATCTTATGGAAACTGATAAATAGTTCTGTGCATTCACATTTTAGTTTCGGTACAAAAACCTTTGAAAAGACTGACGGCCCTGGACTGAATGATTTCCATGAATTTGAACTGAAGCATCTGTTCTCTACATATGCAGATATTAATACGGACACATTTGACAGAAATTCTATCCATTTGCAAAACTGGATAAATGACAATGCAGTATGTTACAAACTTTTTCCTATAAATGGGAAAATGTAAAAGTAATATATAGCAACGTATTATATGTGTTGCTTCTGGAGTATAATATGCTATTTCTATTTCTTTGATATTTGCATACTCCAAAAAAGAATGTTGACAATAAGTAACACAGGTGATATTTCAACCATTTATGGTATAACTCAGGTAATTACTCAAAAGTCTGAAATGGACCTATCTTTTTTGAAAATCTAGAAGATATAACTTGACTATAAATTGCACACTTTCCCTTTCCATGGCATGCTGTCTGTCAGTGGGGATCAGAATGCCATATGAATACATATTTTTTGCTTTATTCTTTTATACTATCATATTATCTAGTGTACATTGAACAACAAAATGCAGACCAAGGCAAAACAATATTTAAAACAATGACAAGATTTTCTGAAATGCAAAATTGCTGTTTGAAAATTAACATTACTTTTCTCTTTTCACGGTATAGACTGCCAGTGCCTGGCTTAGATGCAAAGAATTCGTCTTGTGATCTTCCAGCCTGGAACATTGCACTGGATAAAACTGTTTGGATGTTAACCAGCAAGAGATCCACTCCCTTCACTGCTCCTAAATGTGATGAAAATATCAGTAATTATCAAGGGACTGAGATAGAATGAACAAATTACAATTTCGTTTGTGTTTTCTGTCTGTGGAGCACTTTTCTCAACTTTGATCCCCTTCACACTCATTCCCTCTCTAATCTAATGTTCTCACTCACAAGGGAAAATATTTCTTTTATTATACTTTTGGTAATAGGTTTCCAGCTAAAATTTTTGAATAGCTCCACACTCAGTAAAGTCAAAACTTGCTTGTTTTAATGATGCAGCTTCTTAAAATAAATTAGTTCAAACTTCTCATGATAAAATTTCTTTAGATTCTCAGAGGACTAAGAAAACCTTGAGCACATAATATTCTTAGCAGCTAGTCCATGGACAGTAAAATCAGTGGTGAATATATAAATCTTAATTTCCAATATTAAGTGCCCATTTGTGCATTCTTTGAGGTCCACCAGGGCTACGTCTGCAAGAAATGAATCCAGGAAAACGTCAGAAGATACGAAAGAAAAAAAAGGTTGCCTGAGCATGTTATAATTCCTTCGGCTGCAGGATTTTGAGATTGCTTTATTTTTAGGAAAAAAAAAAGTGTATAAATTATAAGAAAAGGTGTAGAAGATTTATAGACTCATATCCTAGCCAATTTAACCTGGAAGTTCATAAACCCAGCCTCTAGATCCGTAAAATATAATTTTAGCTGCAAAATAACCTTGAGAGCTGTTGAAATCCCTAAGTATCTCGATGGTGGTGCTGATGAGGTTGCAAGTTGCTTTGGACATGGCCATACTCCATGCTGAATAGCTTGACTTTGCCTTGTACAAAAGGCCCGTCTTTAGCTGCCAGCTAGGTATATGCCCTCTCCCACCAGCAGAGATAACTGGTAAGCATTCCCAGAGCACAGCTAGCAGATGGGTGAAGAGAGTTCACCTAATAACTCTTGCTACCAGTTTCATGTTAACCACATCTCAGTGGGGTTTGAACATCACCTCAAGCTATGGAAGAGCTGTATTCAGTTCTTTTCTGAGAATGAGCATATGCATAAATGAAATGCAGTTGTCGTAATTGCTCAGCACATATAAGATTGCATACCTCCAAGTCTCCCTGTTTAAAATTCGTTCCTTTTTGCATACCATAATTAAATATTTATCGGTCCAGAAAGAAACAGTGACTCCTGCATCTGGTGTAATTCACTATTTAATATTAAGTAATCATTGTAACATCATTGTGAAGCTATGGCATCCCTCAGTGAAATCTCTAATGCTTAAATTACAGAATTGTGCTGAGACTCATTCTAACACAATGTCTTTCTACTTTTATAGAAAAAATGAAACAGTTTTTGCTGTACTACTTGGGAGTAATCCTTCTCTAAATATAGCACAGTGTAGGTGTTAGAATATTCACCTGGAAGTTGCATAATATAGGCTCTAATCTAATGACACAAAAGAAAGAACTCACACTGGAATTTCCCTACGATAAATTACATTTTCAGTATTAAACTGTTTTGCAGAAAATATTTAAAATAAACCCACATTTATTACAAATGTCAAAATATGACTTTTGATTACATTTTGGCCACTGTCCACTATGCATTTGAGGATTAATTCTCTCAGCACAGGCTTCTATTTCCAGACAAAAACAAATAATCAGTTATTAATTCAATCTGTCTTCATATGCTATGCTTTCTAGTATTATATCTAGCTCTGACAGAGTGGGACAGACTGAAGATATATTAATGAGGTTAATTCTTCTAATGTGCCTAGTAAGTGTTTCAGTCGAAACCAAGAAATATATCATATAGGCAGAGGGAAATAATAGTTCTATACTGCAGCTGTTCAGTTCTTTTGAATTAGTTGCTTTTGAAAGAGCACTTCTAATATCACAGATTTCAAAAATGATAGAAAAATTTGCCTTTCTGGATCGTTCATTGCAATTTGCTGAACTGAACAAGCTCATTCTGTACATTAACCGTAACGGAGCTTTATACATTTTTGTGTCATTGCACAGTTCTTTCGTGCGTGCATGTGTATGTATATGTGTGTATGTATTACACTGTAATATTTTACCTTGCATTTAAGGTATACAACGAGAGCACTAATTTCTGATATATTTTTATTTTTAGCCTCATTTTTAATCATCGGGAACAATGCGGTACATCTTGTCTAGCTTCGCAACTATTTAATTAATGAACACACACTTTATGAAATTTGATCCTATTTTAGATAGGTACATGATGCAAAAACACTTCAGACAAGGAGATATCGATGCTCTGAAATAATCAGGAGTGTAAAATTGGTATTTACAAAAGTGGATATATCTCTTTATTGGATTAGATATCATACATCAGCAACCATTTTTTTCCTAATTTAAATTCTCATATTGTAGGATGAATATTTTTATTTTACCTAATATTTATGATCATTTTCTTAAGCTTAGAGTGTTTTTTTTTTTAATTTTCAGCAAATTAAATTACGTTAAAATTGTTTATATTTAGAATTCCATTTTTAGTGGTACAGGTACCTTATTTCTGAATAGGAGTAAAAGATCTTCCAGTGGAGAAAATTATTTTTATAAATTGATTCAACAGTTTCAATTGTAACAAGAGCCCCAGATGAACGTACACATAGTAAGTGTAATCTTGTGCTAAGTGGCTACCGTTTAGAAGATTTAGATGGAAGTAAGAAGACACTGACAAATCTAGTTTAGTATCTTAAAAGTTAACTTTTGTTTCATAAATATTCTGTAATATAAGACAAGGAGGACTTATTGACTCTTGACATTTCTAGCAAGAGGCAAGTGCCTGCTGTTAACAGCTGTCTGACCTCCATCTCTGTAGGTTGGTCAGCAGAACCTCAACTAATAACTTCTGTATCAAGCTGTTTAAGAAATATCCAGTCTTGACTTGAAGCCTATCACATCTTCAAGTTTCTACAGTTCTCTCACTGCTAAAGAAAATAAAAAGGTATTATACTGATAAATAGTTTTTGTTTGTTTCAGCTTCTAACCACTGGCTACCATGGTAGACCTTAAGATTAGATCTGCTGTCTGTAGTCTTTTTCCCTCATCTAGACACTTACAACATGATTAAGTTATATTCCTCTCTGTTCATAAATTTACCCTACGCTGAGCTTATAAAGACTGAGTTTTCTAAAGGTGAAAGTCATTCACATAGACTCTTTTCAGAGGACTTTCCAGGTTTTCAATTTACTTTCTGAATTGTTCCCTTAGAACTACATTCAAGTTTATAGTTGGAGTCTCGCTGTTTCTGTTAGTCAAATCATATTAATCTTCTGCTTATTTCACACTCTCATGCTTCTGTATTTCTGGATAACATATCCCGAGCTGCAACTTTACAATATTATTATGAACTTGGGTGCAACTTCTTATCTTATGGCTTCAGTTCTTTCCTTTCCAGACTAAAAGAAGTATCTGGTGCTCTCTACAGGTTGTCAATATGTACAATTTTTATAATTGGGCCATTATCAACCCTTACTTTTATTTTTGTTTGATCTGTTCACCCAGAAACTAACATACACTTTTGAGCTTGTAAAACTGCATGATGATTGTGACTTCCTTTACTATTCACGCAACATTTTTTTTTCTTCAACTTTCCATTCCTGGAATGAACTTTTAGTGGTACAGGTACCACTAAATCCTCTAGTTTAATCTATCCTCTATCAAGGAAAGGGGTAGAAATAGCAGCATTTTATAAACAAACCGGTTTGATATAGGACTGAGTGGTACAGGCTTCTCAAAAATGGTAAGCTGATAAGATCCTTGGCTTATGTGCCTTAAAAGGAGAAAAATTGTTTCTGATCATGCTAACAAATCACTATGGGCAAAAATTCCTATCTTCATGTTTGCTGGTCTCAGACCTCTTTCTGTCTTTGAGTGATTTCTTATATATCAATCATTCCAAAATAGGACTAACAGCCTTTCAAATGTTTGCTGCATAGCCGAGAGCTGTCCATAACAATAACAATGCGATAATGAGAACTATGTCATTATCAGCACCCAGGCAGAGCTGGGGCTGGGAGCAGGGTGCCCTCAGAGCCTTGTTATTATTTTGGTCATTTTGGAGCTAAAGCTACATCAGGCATTTAGCAGGACTGAATTAAATATATCATTCATGACCTTGTTTGTATTGTCAAGTGGATTAAGCTTTTGGTGGATACCTTTGTGGAGACTCTTGAAAAAATGATTATTTTATAACTTTTGTTTGCATTATGTATGTGAAAATAAAGCAAATTACTTCTAGATTTATACGCAGAGTACAGTGATATATTATCCTTCAGAAAGCTGTCCTACAGGTGTGAGGTACATCTGCTTGTTCAGCAGAGAGATAATAAAATAGGTATATTGAAATTCAGTGTTTCAAGATGTCCATACATTAGAATAACACTATACTACCACTTATGCTGTAAATTTTATTTAAAATATTAAATATCTTATTGATTACACATAGTAATAAAATATAATTAGTATATTTTAAAGTGGATTAATCGAGAATAATAGAAAAAAAAATAAAATCTTTAAGAAAGCTCTGACTCTAATTCTCATTTTGGGAAATCTCTACAAACACAGTAGAGAGATTTTAGTACCTACCTATACTCCATTTTTTTTCTCTTTCTGAGTGAAAAATAAAACACTTTTTAAAAGTTTAGGGAAATGCTTTGACTTTCCTATAGAATGGACAGTATATTTTCAGCTAATGCCTATTTTCAGCTAATGCCTAAGGAAGTATATAGGAACAAATAAGTAAAATATATACCTTTTCAAGATATTTCCAAGCCTACAGCAACGAGTTGCTCAGGGACCTCTTGAAACAGTAATATCTTTACTTGTGTTGGTACATCCATTCAGTTCCCCTGTACGAATTAATTTGCCATATTGTAGAATTAACTGCATTTTGAACACCAAAAAGTTGGATTCCAAAAGTCTGTAATAACTTTGGCATGGAATTCACAGTTTATCTATGTATAGTGTGAAGAATTTCTTGCTTTGAATCCATATCCTGCTAGTTTCTTTTGAGAATCCTTTGTTCTTATATTTGAGGAAAGAGTGAAGAATCATTCTCCGCAGAGTTTCTCTATGCCACTCATGATTTTATATTTCTTTATCACATCTTGTTTCAGTTATACCTTTTAAATGCTGAAGAATGTTTTTCTGCTTGGTTATTGTTCTTACAGTAACTCTGTCTTTAATTGTTCTAGCTATTCTTCTCTGTACCAATTGTGTTATATATGTTGTGACGTAGGGGGCCAGAACTAGAGATAGCATTCCAGTTGAGGACAAGGCATACAGCATCATGATATTATCACAAATTTTCTATTAGTTTCTTAATCACTTCTACTATTCATTTCTTCTCACTTCATCTTTCTTTTGAACATTTGAGCAGTAAGTTGATGTTTTTCATAGAATTTTCTTTTTTAACTGCAAGGTATTATCCCTGAATAGTAATTATCAGGTTGGAAACCATTATCATATGTATAAAATTAAGAATATTCTTTCTTATGTGCATTATCTTGCACTTTTGCTTTAAATTTCATCTGTCATTTTATTACCCAGTTGTTCAGCACTGTTAGGACCATCTTCATTTCTTCATAGTCATCTTAGATCCTTACTTGGGTTCATAACACTTTCATCAAATTTTATCAGTCTATTTGTCACTTTTCCTTCCAGGTTATTTACGAAGTCACTGAACAATCCAGGACTAAGAAAAGATCTTTCTACCAACTTTTCTGCTCGCTTAATATTATGAACTGGTATGAATCTCCCCTGAGTTTTAGATCTCTTCCCTTTGGACTAGTAATTGGGAAAGACCTATAAACATGTCTATTGGACAGAGAAAAAAAATATATATATATGAATGCTTATTGAGAGATCATTTATGAATTTTGACTAAATCTGGTTAGAATCCTGAATTACAGATGAAAATTTTCTACTTGCCTTTCCTAAGAGGAGTCTTATGAGGTAAACTGAAAAATATTTATTGAAAATTCTTGGTGATTATTACATTAATATTTTCTAAAGTCATTTTTGGTATATTTTTATATTTCACCTAAGATTTATTTCTTCCAACAAAGACAGGACATACTTGAAAGTTAATTCTGATTAGGATAAACTTCTGTACTTATTTGTGATAACTCCAGATGTAGACTAGCTTACTCTGGAAAGACAATATGAAGAACAAAAACTAGATTCATTTTGATCTAACATAGTCCAACTAGTCTAAAATAACAGTCTCTGCAGCTAGAATTAGAAATAATTACACTTTCATAGGTGAGAAGAAGGCAGACTTTTTTGCAGAGATAGTGAAAACTGAGAATAAAGCGAGGCATAAGCTTTCAAACAAGGAATATTTTTTAGCTAAGCTTAGGTTTGTAAATCTATTCCAGAACACTATGTTTTGGAGTTTAAAATCAAGTTCAAGCATTCTAGGGAATTCTAATTGTTAACAATTTAATTAATGATTGCTTCATTATTTTATTTACCTGAGGCTTCTAGATAGAGTTGAATTGTTACTTTAATGCACTTTTCTCATATTTTGCTAGATATATTTCAGTACCTGGGTAGAAAGAACCTGAAGAAACAGAATGCTTCGTCAGTGTTCCAGGTTTGTCACACCTTTTTCACTCCAAGTATCACACTCGAGCACATACTTCTACAGTGGGACTTTAAAAATACAAGTGCCTGCTTTGTATATACCTTGCTTTGCCTAGCTATAATACCTTTGCCAGCTATAATACCTTGCTTTGCCAGCTACCTACTTCTGTGCATGGCTGCAGATGCAAACATAGCCATAGACAGAATTCTTTAGGGAAAGCTCTCTTCTTCACTTAAAACGATTTGATTATAAAACCAAACAAATCTTACAAAGGAAAATTCTGATGATGCTCCTTGAACAACACTGAAGACAGCCTTTACATGAAGCATAGCACAGGGAACCTCTCCCCCTTTCCTTTCCTTTCCGAGAAAATATGCAGTGACTAAGAGTGCAGTCTCCAGAAAGGTAACCCATGCTCCTGCAAAGTTGTACAACAAGCTTTTTTTTTTTTTTTTTTTTCTTTTCAGGGACATCTCTGGTAAATGTATTCCAACATTGTTGATGAGTACAAGCTGTATGAATTAATATTAAAATATGAATTACTCCTGCACTGCATACGAATAAGCATATTTACTGAATTTGCTAAAGGAGATTTGCTCGGATGATAGTATCTGATGAATTAAAAATGAAGCTTCTTCATTATAGTGCAGTGCATTGCAATTGGCTTATACCCCCTGCGGAAATTCAGTTTATATTTTCCTATGCCATTGTGGAATGAAAAAAAAATTCTTTTCTAAACTGACATTTTATTAAAAGAATTATGCTTGATATTCTCTAGGAAAAAAACCACCACCCCCAACAACAACAACCTGCACTTTCTGTTCTCTGAAGTATTCATGAGTCTTTGGCAAGGGACCTAGCTTTCTCATTCACATGCTGCTGCGGCATTTTTGCTGTTGATTTGAAATCTTGTAGTGTCTTGAACATCACCTGGGAAATCAAGGTCCATGTCAGGTGTTCTGAAGACTGCATGTTTAATAAAAGCTGATGATTAGACGTGGCTAAGCTTGAGCATAGTCAAAAGGTATTTCAAGATGAACATCTGATGCTAAAGGACATGGAAGGTAAAAACTGCTATCCTTACTCTCATTTTGCAAAGGCTAAAAAAATGAAGATATTACTGGAAGAAACTCCTCTCTCAAACACTGCACTACAGTGATTCAATGCTATCACAAGAAATATATGTGTTTCCCAGGAACATATGCATTATTTTTCGTTATAAAGTGTTAAGTATGTTAACAGATGTCAGATTCTGGATAGTAAAACAATCACTTTTAAACAGTTGTGCCAAAGGGCTACAGATAACTGCAAAAAAAAAAAAAAAAAAAAAAAAGAATAAAAATAAACTAAAATATGCATATATGCTGAATTAGTTTCTAAAAAATAAAGAAAAATATCACATCTGCATCTTTTTAATGTAAATATCGGAAATCTTTCAGTGGAGCAACTAAAGGTTTAACTTCAAGAGATCATTTGAACATATTGTCAATAATTTATGAAAAATTTTCAGGGGCATTATTAGCACATCACCATTTAATCAGCTGAGTCTTATTAGTTACCACCACTGACAGCTCAAAATCAGGTATGTATCCTACCGATTTTGGCAAAGCCCATGTAAATCAGGTTGGAGATGTTGGCCCAGTGTCTGTAACTGTCCTGTGTTTCTAAGAGCTGCTTTTATAAATCTCATGCACTTCCCATACACCTCCAGCACCTGACTGTACTCTAGGGGGGGTTTCTTGGTAGTTTTTTGGTGGAAAACACTTCCTATTCTATTCTATTTCAAAAATTCTAATTCAATAGTTAGGAAACTATTCCGTCCTGAGGCTAATTCATTTCCCGAGCTTTTGGAAAATGTTTTATCAGATGGGCAAAATGAATATTATATATTCTTTGTTCAATCCTTTAATCTACAGAAGTATATTACAGCTTACAAGTCAGCTTCACTAGAGATAAACATAAATAGTTTCAACAATACTGTGTAGGAGCAGGCAGTACTTACGTCTTATTTCTAGGCTTATAAATTGCATCACTATTAGTTTAAGATAAACAATCTTGATCTGGAGAACTGTGGCAAAAGTCTGATTGCTTACTTGTTTGTCTGTCTTAAGTTTCCCCTCTGCCACCCCACACTGACAGACTGAACAACCTGCAGTTGCAATCAATATTAGTAGAGAAGTACTTTATGAAATATATAGCTTTTTTTCCTCTTCAGGACAACCTTTCATGTGGGATATTTTTGTTCATAATGCATTAATCTTTTCATTCACTGTTTTTTACTGATAAAGGGAATGCTATTCTTCAGCTGAACACTAAGGGGAAGAATTATGAAGCATTTGATTTCGCATTCATCGTGAATATTCGGATAGATGCTATATTTCATGATGCGTGCTGCTGCTTCTTATGAGAGGCCACTTGCTTTAAGTGTTTTCCTGATGCAGTTTTTCTCCATTTAAGTAACTCTAGCCCACAGCTTGGAACTTGTATAGAGCCAAGCTCAATACTGTAAAAAATGTTTGGGAGGCCTTGATTTAAAAAATAACATCTCACATGATAATATCAGAATACTTTCACGGTTTTAGAAATGAGTTTAAAATGGATTTTTCAGGTGACTGCTTTTCTTTACAAAGACAAATGTGACAAGAGTTATTCAAAAGTTTTAAGAAAAGTTAGTATCTAGTTTAATAATTTCACATTCCCGAAGTCTTACTGTTATATGAAGTTTTAGATTAATTAGTATTTTGTTTTGAAAGATGAAAATAGGAATGCACTGCACTGTATTTTATACACACTGAGAACATTTTGAAAAGAATTCTGACAAAAAATCAAGTTTTGATAGCAAGGAGGAATTTCATGATCAAACCCTTATATTGTAATATACTTGAAATCCAACCCAACTTTGGATAAACATATGTTATATTAACTTTTACTATTGCTAGTTCCAAAAATAATTTTTCAATAGTGTTTCACCATGAAAGTACTCATACGCTCTGAAATATGAAAAAAGAAAAACAAGTAACTCTTAATACTGCCCTGAACTTATCTAAACTCTGTTTTTTTGATAAATGTAATTTTGCATTTAGAGTTTGACTACACTTTCAGCTGTCAATAAATAGTTTGAAGAAGGAACAAGTGAAAGAAAAGGTAATACCTTGCAGACTTGCTTAATATTTCATTTATAGTAGGTATAAGATACATAGCTGGCACAGTTTTACCTGTAAGTCATATATCATCCACATAAAAGCACTGTCAACTAACTATTCATGTAACTATTAACGTAAGGGGACATATCTAAGGTAATTGAAAAACCTCTGTAGCTCTACTGGTTTATACTGTGGGCACTTTTTTCAGGAACTGACAAGTCTAATAAAGAGTTAGCCATTTAAGTACATTCGTCATTCATTTTCCAAGGCATTCGATCGCATGAAATTGAGCAAATGAAATGCAAACTCCATGAAGTCTCTTTTATCAAAATATCTTTGCTTGGCATTTTTATAAAACTTTGGTGGGAGGGGAAGAAAAGGAGTTAACAAACTTAATTGCTTAGGATATACAAATGATGTGTTATAACAGGATCCATTCAGGCAAGTGTGACACAACTTATTGCAACCTAACATTTATATAAAAGTGGAATGCAAAGTTAATTTAATTATGACTTTAAAGAAGGACATGCTTCTAGGAATCCTCTTACTAATATATCCTTGTAGCTCGGCAGTACAAAGATACCTTGAAGAAGTGAGAAGCTCTTACTTCACCTTGTGAATTGTTTTGGAAAGAATTTTCTTTAGAACCCTCACAGTTCAGAGGGACAACTAAAATACCACCTATCTTTACTAGAAGATAAAAGAGGCATTCTGAAATATCTCTATTTCACGGTCGTGAAGGAGAAAGCCCTGCTATTTTATTGTATGCCTTTAATTTTTCATATCGGCTTTATACTGGGAAATAGCAGTCTTCCTTGCTGCACCATTCTTAGTACCTGTAGGCCCCACAAGGGAACTTCTTTCCAGAATGGAGTAAAGGGAGTTAAAATGATTTGCACTATTTAGCCATCAGTTGCCAATGGAAACCAGGGAATGACAACAGCAGCATACCTTCCTTTTGCGCTAGCAGTCGGGTACAAAAAGAAAGATGTTTAGCAAGAGCTGAAGTTGTGATCCTCTGCATTTCTTCACCTTTGCAAGAACCATAATTTAACATGACTTAATATAACAAACTATAGGTTATTCATTCCAAATAGGAATAAATACGTTCTTTCAAGGCTGGAAAGTAAGTAAATTCAGAGTATTAGGTGGTCTGTCAGTTTATTTGACATAACTATTTATAAAATGCTTCAAGTTTTTTTTTTTTTTTTTTTTTTTTTTCCATAAGAGGGTGACTTTCTACAGTCAAAATGTAATCTTGGTATCTATTAATAATGAACATCTCAGTCAAGGTATCTAAAAGTCAGACTAAATACCTACAAATATATACAAATGCAAGTCTTTGCTACTCATTTTGTTTTTTTGATATAGATAAGGGCTAATTCTTTCATGATAGGGTATATTAAGAAGTATTTTACTGCATAGGAATTCTATTTAAACTATCTTTCAGCATACAGGGAGCAGAACAGAGTCCATTATTACTGGAAATCTGAAGGCTACTCTGAAGAGAGTTATTTTCAGCTTACAGAAAATGTTGGCCACAATTAACCTAAAAATAAATATATGTAAAAAGCTCATTGAATTTACTAGAAAAGTAACTAAGTAGATTCCCTTCGTCCCAGCACTGTATAATGAGGTTCGTATCAAGTTAACCTAGTTTTATATGCCAGTGCAATATATGAATTATTGCAGTGATTATTTGTGCTTGGAAGGCATAGGGAAGGGGGAAAAAAAAATTGTTCCTTAATAATAATATAATCTTAAATATACTAAGAAAATACTTATCCCTAAAATTAATTTTTGATTGAGTTGCATAAAAAATTAAGGTAATTTTTGTGGAAAAGTTTTCTACTTTTTTTTTATCCTTATGGGCTTTTCAGACACATTAAAGATCTGGATATAGAGGCCTATAGAAGCGTGTTACAAATCTATATAAAATGTCTATTACATGATATAGAATTCTATAAATAGTATGCATTTTCTAAGCAATTCTATTACATATTTGTATAAACATTTGTTTCAATTTCTTATAAATTCACTATAGCTGCTCCACTAGTAAAGAATATCCAAAAGACTTCCAGGTCTACTTTGCATTCCTGAAGAGAAATAACTGAAATGCCAGAAAATGTGCAAAGCAAACTGATTTACAAACAAAATAAAATGGGCTATGAAGGTTTTGCTTAAATGTAAGTGATTTTTATGTAAGCACAAAGTAGGAAAAGTGCTAAAGGAAACATATAGCCCTAGTAAAATGGACCAATCCTAAAATAAGGTCTAGAAAAATTTTGAAGTATACAGAAGTTATAAAAATCTAATTACCTTTTTAGTATAATTTAATCAATAAGAGAATCAGATGGCCACCCTTAAACTCTTTTCTATAATTGTAATCACAAATATAAACACACACATTTCTCTCCTATATTAAAGAAATATAATGAAGATGTAAATTTAATTATTTAGGGAAGGATAGAGTTATTTTTCAGGTTTCGTGACTTCTTTGGTGGACGAGTCTGACAAAGCCCAAGACACAGATAGGCTCTTAATATTTTATTAGTCAGTTTCAGTACCTTACTGAAAGTGTTTTTCACTGTACACTGTTTAAATCTTGATTTAAAGAAAAAAAAACAACTATCATCTGAGACTTTCCTATACGATTATCATGCTAATACAGACTTTAGTAAAAATTCTAGTTCAACATTAAAATTCAGTCACAGTAGTGGTTTATAATATACATCAAATTAATGAAATTATTTTCCTTGAAGATAAACGAAAAGAAGGAAAAGATGTAAAAATTCTATTTCAACATTTTCAGAATATTGTACTCTTTTTCCAAAATGTATTTAGTTTCAGATATTTCTAATTTAACTTAAAAACACAATGTAAGAGCTAAGGATATTATTTTGATTTAGAATGAAAAATTAGTATTTTGTGCATTCTCCAAATGTTTCCTTTATCCCTGCTGTATTGAAATGAACATTTGAATCCTGTGAAATCAAGAGAAACGACCATCCCCATTTTATAAATGGAGAACTGATGCAGAGAGTGACTGCAGCCAAATACTTCCATCAATTCTGGGTATTCAGTGTGAGACCACTAGTAGCTAATTTCCAACACGACTTAACAGTGCATATCCCTTTATATATTCAAGCACAACTCTCTTCCCCTGGCCTGCCAATCTGAGCATTCTGCATGTCTGCAAATCAAGCTTTGCAGTTTCAACATAGGCATCAGAAAGTGAGAAACATGCACGTAATGACCATCCGTTAAAAGCCTGCTTCCAAAGTGAATTGCCTATCATCTAACAACAACTCCAAAGCAGATGCAAAGTCAGAATCCAATGCTCCAAGTCAGAATTCTGCTCTCTTAGTAAAGAAATCGTCTTTTTTCTCCCTGAAAGCACCACTCGCCTACAAATTGTATTCCCTTTATCACCATAGTTCTATTAATCCTCTGTAATTGGAGTACTTTATGCAAAAATAAGTCAACTGGACTCTCATCCATTTAAAAGCTGATAAAATTGTACACAAATGTAGCACAATGTTACAAATGTAACACAAAATGTTCCTTTTTACTTGCTCCCTAGTAATGTTAATGATATATATGAGGAGTGAAATTATGAAAGAAGCTAGGCCATAGTTTTTCTCAGACTCTCAGATCAAGTCTGGATTAGGAGACTATGAACTCATCTGGTTATTTTCTGTGAAAGATGATTGGCCTTCTTCAGGCTGAGGAGATAGGAAGAGATACTTCTCCTCCAGTGCAGTGTTGCTCCTCACTGACCTCTGCAGAAGTTCAGAGCTACACTGAATAAAAGCATCAAGAAAGAAAATGAATAGCCATATTAGCAGCATGTAGAAGTACGGGGCAGAAATAGCTGGGTGCACGTAATTTAGAACCTTCAACTTTTGCGTAAAAAAATGTATTCTTTGCCAGTGGATAATGTCTCTTAGTACATTTATCAGGGTTGTACTTCCTATGAAATGTCTTCAGAAGTTTGTTACTATATCATGAGAAAATGATCTCTTGGATCAAATATTTTCAATATGCTGAAAGAGAAAATATAGATATCTTTAAAATAGTAATTATAAGGAATTGATGGGGTTAACAATAGGAGAAGTAATCCAATACCATTTATGACATATCATTGTGGCAGCTATCATTTTCTCCAAAGCACATATAAAGAGTGAAATCTGCTGTTAAATTGCATAAACCTGACACACACAACCACCTTAAAACACAGCTTGCATATGAATTTGACATTAGAGTGACTTTGAAATTTATAGGCCAAAAGGAACAGATGTATCCATTAAAACAAACAGGTACAGCCATATACTGTATACTGCAGCTATGTGGGGGGATAAAAAAAAAAATCAACACAAAAAACCCAGCCACTGGTGACTGTTCATAGTCACTGTTTCTTTGAAGCTAATGAAGTGCAAATGTTACCATGTTGCTCTATAAAGCCTCAGTGAGGCATTTGACAGTAATAAGAATTAGAAGACGGATTTTGGGAACATGAAGCACTACTCAAAGAAAAGTTCTGTTAACTACCATGAGGGTTCAAAAATAGCTTGATATGGCTAACTATGCATAAGCATGTTTTGCTTCAGTCATTATATACTAATTCTTTGTTATAATACATGTTTAAAATATATTTGCATTTTTCACAGAGTCTCAGTAGGTGTATCATCCAACATGTGAATTGTTTCACTTCTTTAAGGAAAATGAATAAAGTAGAAGTTGTTACTCAGATCTTCATTTATTTCTGGGATCTAGTCATATTAGTCATATACTAGTTCTAAACTAAACACTTTTTACATAAATGTCAGCTTTAATGGCATCTCTTAAAAATCTAAAGTCTAGTACTAGGTTCTAAACGGTCATTGAAGCTATACATAACCCGTGGAGGCCTTAAAGTTATTTTGCTGCATCTGAGCAAAGAGCAAAGGTATTTTCATGAGCAGACTCTGCAGCCTGTCGTTTCAATCATAAAATTAAAGGCTGATAGCCTCAAGATGGAGATTTAAAGTTGATCTTCTTGTTGATTTCATGGTGTTCTACTAATGTCACCAATTTAGAATGTCTGAAAATACAAATATCCTTCTATAAAGGTCACATTTTTCTGTATCTCCTATAAATTACAAACCAGGCAAGGGCTCATGGTTTTCCACCTCTACTGATTAGCCAAAAAGACTTTTGTTCAGATTCAAACTACCTGAATATTTGCATTTACATTTACATTTACATTTATATCATTTACATATAGTATATTTGATTTTGGTAATCAAATCCCTCCAATACCAAAGGTGCCAAAATGCTAATATTTTCCAGAGTCAGTGAGTTTTCGAGTGTTGCCTCCATCTACATAGCAAAGAGTTGTGAGTCACATTGCTAACATCTCTTTATAGAAAGAGAACCTGCAACCCCAGCCTTTAAGACTCTAATAGTTTTAATTGGCCTAACCATTTGCATAAAAATGTTTGGAGCTTTTGTGTGGCCCTTTTCCCAGTCTAATCTATTTTAACATTTTAAATTTGAAGGCGATTGCTCCTTGCTTAAAACGCACATCTGTCAGCACCAAAATGCACTTTGAGCCACTCTTTTAGTTCTTTTCACTCATCTTCAATAAACTCTAAAGGTAGGCATAAGAACAAACAATAAGTTGCTTTAAATATAACCATGCATGCTCCACAAATCAATATACTAAATAGAACTTCCAGTTACCCAAACTGAATCTGAATGATTAAAGTATATTTGAGGACTTCATTCAGTGTCTTAGAGGTGATCATCTGCTTAGCTGAACTATTTTTTTCTGACTCTAAGAATATAAAAAGTGAGGAAAGGCAGTATGACACATGCAGCCAATCCACCAAGCCCCAGAGTGGTCCTACCCCCATCCTAATGTAGCCATGACAATAATTACAGTTCAGGGATGAGCCCAGTAGACCAGGAGCTTTGTAAATCTTAAACTGTGAACTCAGCCAAGTGTCTCTGTTAGCCCATCTGTTCTTGAAGCAATGGAGTTTTGAAAGAGCTACCAATATACAAACACGAGAAAATCATGGACAGTGACAAAAAGTGAGCACTCCCACTCCGATCCTGTGCCAAGGGTGATGAGATTGGTTTATGGTCTGGCTTCAGCTGCAGTGACCCAGGCATGGCTGTCCCACAGCTACCCCTGGCAGCCTGGCCACATGCACTATGTGACACCCTCTACCCCTTTCTCAGACCTCTTTTTGGCCGACCTGTTACCTTGTATCCCAGTTTTTTGCTACATCTGTACCCAAATTTGGTATTTCATAAAGTCATGGAATTTCAGAATGATTGAGGCTGCAAGGCACTTCTGGAGATCCAACCCTTCTTCTCAAAGCAAGGCCAGCTAGAGCACATTGCCCAGGACCATGTCCAATCTTATTGTGAATATCTCCAAGGATGGAGACTGCACAACCTCTCTGGGAAACCTGCTCCAGTACCCGACCACCCAAACAGAAAAGTGTTTCTTATATTGTAATGGAATTCCCTGTATTTCGGTTCATGTCTGTTGCCTCTTGTCTTGTCACTGGGCACTGCTGAGAAGAGACTTGCTCCATTCTCTTTACTCCCCTCCATCAGATATTTATATGCATTGATAAAAATCACCCTTGAGCCCTTTTTTCCCCAGGCTGAAAAGTCTCAGCTCTCTTAGCCTCTCCTGATATGAGAGAGATCATCATAAAAATGATTTTCTTTGTGGCCCTTTGCTGAACTCACTCCAGGAGCTCCATAGCTATCTTGTACTGGGAAGCCCAGACCTTGACCCAGCACTCCAGGTGTGGCCTCACCAGGGCAGAGTAAAGGGGAACGATCTCTTCCCTCAATTTGTTGGCAACACTCTGCCTAACGCAGCCCAGGATGCTGTTGGCCGCCTTTACCATGAGGGCACATCACTGGCTCATGGTTAACTTGTCCACCAGGACCTGCAGGGCCTTTTCTGAGAAGATGCTCTCCATCTTGTTGTCCCTCAGCCTGTATTGGTGCATGAGTTTATTCTTCTCCAAGTGCAGGAGCCATCATTTCTCTTTGTTGAACTTCACGAGGTTCCCCTCTGCTCGTTTCTCCAGCCTGTTAGGTCCCTCTGAACGGCAGTGCAACCAGTGGTATTTCTGACACTGTTATGTAGGCAGTCGCAGCCTTATGTTATATTACTTACCAGTGTGGTTGCTGAGGCACTGCTGTCTCTGTAGGATTGTGCTCTCCACAAGATCATCAATGCTCCCTTCCTATTCCCTATGGAGTTCAGTCATTTCAGACATAACACCCATTTAAGCATATGGAACATACAGCCCTCCTTCATGGCACTATCTAAACTTTTGATGAGCTTCTCATTGTTATCTATCTTCAGCAAATTTTCCTGTCCTGTCCAGTACTTTTCCACATCTTTTCAGCTACCTTAATCTCAGGCCGGGGTCTAGTCAGTAGTGTAATTTGCCTGCAATCCTAACATTAACCCTCTCCAGAAATGCATACATACACATTTCAAAACCCCGTGATTTTCTACAGATGAAGATAATGTGACACATTATTTTAACCATTGATATATTTAGTAATCACACAATTACGGAAGGAAAAACTCGTTCTAGTTTCAACATTGAATTGAAGATTTCCATGCTGCTAGATTTAAAAAAAGAATAAAAACATGACACTGTGGAGGACATTCTGTTCTGTTCTAGTCTATTCAAAGCCATCTCATAGAATTCCAAATGAAGTATACTCGAATGATCAATAATATATGTAAATTATTGTGATGGAGTGCATTGTTTTTACTTTAACACAGTATCATTTATTTTCTAAACACAGTCTTGTTATTGATTAAGTGTGGAATTGATTTTACTCTTCTAAATTTAAATTCTTTTGGATTAAAACATGGCACATAAGAAAACATGTTGGATCTTAAGACATTTGTCCCTTTTAGAAGCAACCCACTACTGGCAGTATACAAGGAATGATTTGAATACCAATTACATACCATTTCCTGCAAAATAATATATTGAAGATGAATCAACATTCAGATCACAGGATCTGCTATGTAAATGGGAAAGAAAATGAAATAGTCAGCCATGGTTAGCATTTCATTAAGTTTGTAAGAAGTCAATCGTTTTTTATTTTATTTTTTTTTTCCCACTAGAGTCAGAAAAACCTACTTCAAAGGGCCAAACTTTTGGAGATAGAAATGTATTGAAAAAAGCATGAATTTAAATCCACAAAGGGATTTAAGTGGTAGATTATATGTTTGGACCCAAGTTGATTATTTAGTCTATATCAATTTCCCTCAAAACTCAAAAAAAAAAAAAAAAAAAAAAAAAAGCTCTGTGGGCCCTTTCATTCTTCTAGTATTTCTTACTAGCTACTTTCTCTGAGGAGGCATAAACAAAACTACCTATGCCTTAATAAAATCAAATTACTCAGTGATGTGTGGGACATTCATCACTTCTAGACTTTACAGAACTCTCAGGAGATTTCTAGTATGACCTACCATAGCTATGAGGGAATATGAATTTCAGAGCGGTGTTCACTGGGCTGGAGAAAGATCAAATGAAAGTTAATCACTCAGAATCTTGGCTATTATGCCAATAGTTGTGACAGATTCAGATGTAATTCCCTTTTTTGAAAAATATTTACTTATTAATAAATAATTGAACCAGAATTATCTGGACAGTTTAAGATATCCTTGTTCAAAGATGTCTGAAAGTGGGGTAGAATAAATGAGTTCCAAATCCCCACAGGTTACACATAAAACAGTGCAAAATATTTAAATATCACAATGCTCAACAGCTAAGTGACTGGCACTGGTGTGGAATAGAGACCCATCTTTACAACTAATTTTTAAAATATCAGGAAGATATTGATGGATATGATAGGAAGATATTGATGGAAAGAGAAAACCACTTGTAAGATGACATACACTCAAAAAAATAAGTAATATAATCTATTCATTTTTATAATCTATTAGTATCTATGAACTCTTCAGAGATCATGTGTATTAGGTGCCATCAAAATGGAGAAATCCATCTATTAGTTTCTACATACACCCTTTCTCACAATATGATGCATCTTTGATGATCCAAGAAGTTCAGTTAAACTCCAAATTCAATTGCTTTATCAGTATTCCATGCTCTGCTGGAATGTATAAGAACCGACCTCTGTTTCAAACTGTTTAGTGAACCGCTCTATTGAAAGATTAAGACAGAGAAGCACATGGAACTTCAACGAAATGTAGGCTGAGCAGGTTAATCTTTGGAAAAATCTTTTACTTTGTCAACCCGTGAGTGTACGATCTGCATTTTTAAATCACAGCAATTGGATCAATAAGTTATACAAACCCTTCACAGAAAGTTCTATGGAGTTCAATAAATAAATAAATAAATAAATAATATGTAATAAATTTGTATAGAAATCGAAAACATTGCTTAAAATCTTTGGGAGTAGAAAATTATAATTTTTCAGTAACTTTTTTTAATAAGAAGTAGAATGGTAATTCATTCTTTTTAAACACTACTGTGCAGCCCATCATATGCAATCAAATTGTAAATATAAAAGTAAATAATTTTCAGTTTCAGTTTAATGATAATTTCTTCTTTTATTTCCTAATTATTAAAAAAACATAAAATTAACAGAAATACAAACTCAATAGATGTATGCAGCTTCACAGAAATGATAGGAGGAGTCTGTTCTTTTGGAGAAGAGAATTTTAAAAGGTATTAAGCTCTTCTTTCAGTTTCTGTAATGACTAAAAAGTTATTATTACTATAGCTTCTCAAAATATCCATATCTATACCCAAGCATCTGAAAAATATGAAGTAAAAAAAAAAAAAAGGTCAATTCACTATTACTATTTGTAAGATACAGTTGTTTCAAATAGCACTACACATTACCTAATGAAAAGAGAAAGCTTTAAAAATTCTTAGCAAAACTGAAAGGAAAATATTTTCTTTTCCTAGTTTTCCTAGTTTAATATGCAGTAACAATTTTCACATTTATTTAGATAATAGTTACTTGTAATCTTTAATTTCTTTGAGAAGGGCAATAATTTGTGAAAGTTTAGAACATTCAGAAAAAATCCTTACCTTACTTTCAATTATGAGCCTAAAGTGCAAAAAAAAAAAACCCTTATGAATCTATAATTAATTAAAAAACTTATTAATCTATAATTAATATTTTACAATACAATATGTGACCTCACAGAAGAAATTAGTGCTTTCTCCATTGCTTACACTTTATCATGGCACAACGATATTCAGGAGGTGTTATCATTAAAATGCAGTTACTTACTATGTAGAAGAACTTTCCTATTAATACTTTTTGTTTTAAAGACTTATTTGGTCAGTGAAGATGTTTTCCAAATTTTATCTTAAAGTTCTGATTATTTTTTGGAGGGTAAGAAGAAGTCTAGGAAGCTCCAAGTATACAAATAAAAAACTCTTTCCCACTTGAAGTTTCATTAAAGCAAAAATATAGAAAAGAAAACATGGATGGTACGCAAGTCACTTCCTGTGCATTTGTTAGAGAAAGCCAAGGCTTTGAGCTTCCGCTTTCAACCCTGGAAGCAAATTGTTCCCTTACAAGGACATGTGCAGATATTATTATTTTTATTACTATTATTATTATTATTTTAAAAACAGGATTGGATCTCTGATTGTTGTAAGTAATCGATAAATCTGGATAAGGAGTAGGGAAATGGAAATATTCCCAGTTCACAACTTGTTCTTGACGTTACTTAAAAAAGTAGGAGTATGCATCATTTAATCACAGATAATTGTGATCTCTCTCTTCAATTTGTCTATTTTTTATCCAGTCAGAAAGCATTCTTCACAGCTCTGATTTTCAGTTCCTGCTAGGCAACAAGATTTACCAATGTAAAACATTTGTGATATTAGATTTTTAACCATTATTAATGAATATTTTCATATTTCTATTTTATAGACATCAAAATAAGTTGGTACAAAGTGATTATTATAAAATAAAATACACATATATTACCTATTCATAAACAGAAGAAATGAAAATAATTAGAGTGTAAGTGCATCAACTGCTTATTAAAACTGTCAACACAAACTGTTAAGCCTCAATGAACTCTTGAAATTAAGGAACAGAACATGAACCAGTGAACTTGACGTTGATATGTGATGGATGAGATCGATGTCAGTGTTGAATACAATGTGTCTGGAACACACAGTTGAACAGAGTATGTGCAAGTGCATTAGAATAGTCAGGAATGAGAGGATAGAGGAGACAAGAGGAGCAAACGAGAGACCTCTCTGTGTAATGTGGCTCTGCTTGCAATTACGAAGAAACGACACTTATGAATTTGGCGTAACAGGTTTCAAAGGCCTTTCTGATTTTTACCATATACGTTCTCATTTGTTTCTACTTCCTTTTTTGATTCATTATGCCTAGAGCATGTATACAAGTTTGATATCTTTCTTCCTACCAGGTGCATCAATGGGCTGAAAATGTATTCACGAGTTGCAGTTTTGCACTGTATTCATTGCTGACAATTTCTTCTATGCAATGTTGTAATATACTTTCTTTGTCTGTGTACGCATTTTTGTGAAAACAAACCGAACTGTTAGGAAGTGATACAAAATTACTGTGTGAATTTCTGATGACTGGCAGATGGTAATTAAGTCTCTTTATTTTTATTTATTTTTTGAACCTGGCCTCCAGCTGGGATATTTGCTCAAACACTCAAGGTTTCAAAGGCTGTGGCAACATATTAGATTTTCTTTTGGATAGGTCAGCCCCACCTTCTTTCTCTCAGTTGTTTATATCAGTCCAACAAAACCTGAGGGAAGATGACAGAGTGTCCATATATTCTGCGCATTTGTCACTAGGACTTCTTGTACTACCAGCTAGCTGTTAACAATTACTTGCTTAGCATCTGGAAATCTTCCATCCATTAAATGAAGTCTTTCTTGCAAGGTTACAGTAGTAGGAAGATTATTGCAAAAATAGACTCTCAGTGTTTGTTATGCCATCAAACCAATATTGCTTTATTCTCCAAAGTAGGGTTAATAGAACTATTTAAGTTACTTATTATAGCAACTGTTCAGGCTCTGATCTTTCCTAAGGATAATAAGGTATTTTGACAGCCTGATTAACAGAAATTTTGATTAAAAACAGAATTCTTCTATAAACATGAACATGACCAAAATAGAAGCCTTAGGCATGCAGAAATAACTAGTCATTAGTTCTTGCTAATGTGGACAGAATGTTCCCAGGTTATACAAATTTGACAACCATTTTTATGTGGCTCTGTCAGGGAAAGCTTTTAGTTGTCCTTGAGTAGACTGCAACGTGAATTGCTTTTCTCCAGAAAATTATAACAAAATAAAATTTCTTAGTTCAGAAAGTTCAGCTCACTGATATAGCAATGTTACCATAAGTTGTTGCTGTTGTTGTTATCACTGAGGTCCATTCGGCAAAAAGCATATTCTTAGCACAGAACATCTTGGCACACTGTTTTTTGTTGTCTGGAAGCTCTGAATTTGTGTTACTGTGATGTCCAGACAGAGAGAAGATGAGAAAACTATAACTGTTTTACAGGAATATAAAAGACATCACTTTTCCGGGAACTTCAGAAGATTACTTATGTCACAAATAATTTGATCAGCCCTAGCTTAGAAGATGCTTCGAAGTAATTAGGGAAATTTACTCAATTCCTTGTTTCCAATTAACTAGTTTCAGCAAAAGCTGGGGCACGGGTTTTGCTGGATGAGACATAGTTTATCTGATACTTCTGCTTCACATCTGTAGGCTCCTCAACTCAGGAACGCAATAAAAATGACTTAAGCAAAGGAGAAAAGGATGGGGGAGGGGTGGTTCCAGGAAGGGCTGTTTGCTTTGTCATATATTACATGCTGGATACACAGACAAAAGAGTAAATCCATATAATGCTGTTGCTCTTGTGCACTTTTAAAAATATCAAAGAGTTCTAGCACAGTAAGAAATGAAAAACAGAGCTATTAATCCATTCAAGCAGTAAACCACTAAGTTAATAAACAAATTTAGAATGGATTCGTCCTTTTAGCAGCATGCAAATAAAGAAAACCTGATTCTTCAAGGAAAGTCTTATAATGTAGTAATATATATATTTGAAAATTGGTAACATCCTACTCTGCACTCAGTTCTTTGTTTGTAGAAAGATAGAAACAGACTTGGTCGAGACTAAAAACTTTAATCTATACTAATACCAGTCATATATTCAATATATAGATATAACTTAATAATGCGTTTAGCTAGTCCTGCAGAGTTTTAAATGTAGCTTCTGGCAACTCTGGCTTTTATCTTTTACTTATTCACCAGGACCAAATTAGAGAAAATTCATATTTAAGGAAGACAAAAATGGAGAATGTCATCAAGTTAAGCACAGAGTCTCACTTTACTTGGCTAATAGACTTACAATGACTAGAACGTACTGAAAGATTTATGAAGTCACATTATTAACTCTGAAAACAATAATTACTGTAGATGAAAGTAGTCATGGATCCTGTAATAATATTTTTAAAAAAACAATCAGGTTCAAATTGATCCTAGTGATCAGTATTGACATTTTTTCTACATATGGTTGTTAACAAATGAGACCAAATACTTTCAGATAAGAAAGTATTACAAATATATGTACATCTGAAAAACATCAACAAGCAAATTCACTGTTCTTTATGTTAGAGCCAATCAATAAAAAATTCTTACACTCTTCGGTTCCTAATTGGATCAATTTTCTTTAGTGGTAAACAAGGCGTAAATAAAATATAACTAGTTAGAAGTAGTTCCAAAGTTAATTCTGACTTAATATATTTCACGTTGCATGGAAACGGACACTAGGTGGAATATCCATTGACATCTGGAATCAATATTTAATTACCTGTACCACATTCCAGCAATTCGGCATAGATGAGAACCTGAACCATTTCTTTCTAAGGAAATTCCAAGGGTAGATTCAACAGCATATTGAAAATTGCTTTTGCTCGTCATTTGCATGTTTATTTTATAAAGATTCTCCACTCTTTTCTCAATAACATTTTTATTAGTTTTCCTACAGGTCTGTTTTCTGAAAATTGCACTTACCTGTCATAACTGGTTTCTCTGAAATCAGTCTCCTGAAACTTATCATAAGGCAGCTGTACATGTACAAGCTACTATGTGTACAACTATGTGCAAGCTATACAGAGTAAAGTGATCACAGTGGGTATTTTGAGTACTGATTTATTGATATAAAACAATTTGCTGAGGAGAAAACCACCTATACAACACTATGACTGATATACTTTTGCAAAAGGTACAGCACACCCAAGTTAGAACAAAAACACAAGTGATATAGCCACAAGAGAACAGAATCCAGCGTAGACAAACCACTGAAGTATTTCCAGCTTCTCAGGAGAGCACTGTAGCTTGTTCTATTTTGTTTTCCATGTCCAAGCTAGGTAAGTTAAAATCAGTTCATAGATGTCTATATAAAATGTAAGTGCAGCAGTGACATCAGTGTAGGAATAGCCTGAAGCCAGTGTCCCCGGCATAAGCCATGGAGCATTATATATGAAAATTTAGTATGTTAATCCTGGAAAGTCTTTTTAATTGCAGTACTGTTTTTTTTTTTTTTTTTAAATTCAAATTGAAAATTGAAATTGAATGGTACTCTAAATTCTAGTCTGATGTTATACCAGTCAAGTGGTCTTCAATGAAATTCATCTCCAATGCACTGATATTTACACAGATTTTTCTTTTTTCCACTTGGATAGGTTTGTTCAGTAGATGAAATAAAGCCAAATTTGTAAGGGAATACATTTTTGATGGAAAATATACTTTTTTTTGAAATAGTAAAAATTTGACACATATGTCTACCCAAAATTTCTGAGTTTTTTAATTTGAAAAATTGATATAAAGATTCCCTGTTGGGCAGGATCGTGTCAGTTTTATGCTTTTCCTATCAGATAGCTCATGCGGAAGCCAAGACTTTCCATTACCCCTACAGAAAATCTGCCTTTGTGGCACCTAGACAGGGAGAGGAAAGGAACTTGGGCTGTCATCCTCTGTCAGTGCTCCATGAAACTCAAACATCTCCCAGATATACAGATGGAAAACTCATAAAGTTATTGAACAGTATCAATAACCTCCCTATAAGCAAGCTTTAGTAACAGCATAGAAATATCTTAAAGTGAATCCATAAATGCTGTTCTTCACTGCAAACTGTTGCCTTTGAGAACAAAGAGAAAAACAAGCAAAAACTCTTTGTTTAAATAAATGAGGTTAATTACATTCCTTCTGGAAAAATGTGAAAAAAATCTAAAATAAAACAAAATCAGAAAAGATAGGCTTTTTACTGGACACCACCTGGAACTCTTAAGAATGAAATTCTAGTTTCAGTAGAAATGACAAACACAAGACTTTTCCATTGTTCCCTTGTTTTACTGATATCATTATCCCATATGGTACGCTAAAAAAATACTTAAAAAACTTAAAGTCTACTTCTGCTATTGTGAGTTTGGATGAAATGCGCATCAAAATAGCTTTAAAAAAGGCAAATGAATGCTTAATGCCAGAACATTGCTTCATTCTAAGGCTTCTCAAGCTGTGCATAATAATGGGCATAATTTCTTTTTCCTTCCTCAGTATTGTATTTCCATCACTCTTCTGTGTATGAATATCCCACAGAGTTTATCTTCTTGGAAAGAACTGTGTGGATTCATTACTATGAGGCTGCTCCATAGAAATGAAGAGTCTTTGTTAATGAAATATACGTTTAATTAAAAAGAAAGGTAAATAAAATGCCCTCTCCCAGTAATTTGTCAATTTATCTAAGAAATATTCACCTTTTGATTGCTTAGAACAGATATGATTCTGCTTGATCAATGTTTGGGACGTTTGTGTAATCATATACTGGAAAGAACTTTCCACTAAAGTGAATTCAAAACATGGTTAATCATGAAATTAAAAACAAAACTAAACAAAAATCCAATAGCTGTCTTTCTGATGCAAGTTCGAGGCAGGAATCAGACAGTTTATTCCTCATGTAATCTTTCTTTTGTATTTAGAACATTTCATGAAAACAAAAAGATTATTGGTCAAGGAAAACTTACAAAATAACAGTCATCTATCATTGAATCTATAATCTGTGTGTTATATATTAAAAAAAACCCTCAAAACAGAAAAGTAAAATCCCATAAAATATATACCTTAACTCTTTATATAAAAAACTGAAGCAATAAGAGCTTATTTTCATGTATTCTCTCTCTTAAATTATTTTTCCAATAAAAAAAAAATAT
Source organism: Struthio camelus (assembly GCF_040807025.1). Classification (NCBI taxonomy): domain Eukaryota; kingdom Metazoa; phylum Chordata; class Aves; order Struthioniformes; family Struthionidae; genus Struthio; species Struthio camelus. The sequence continues at coordinate 145,450,618 of NC_090942.1, read as the reverse complement.
TATCAATTTACTTTTGTTTTTCACAAAAATCATTCTTTTTTGTAGATCCTATAAAAGAAACGTTGTTCTTTTGGCACCTCCTGTATATATAGCACACATGCATACATATAACACACACGTGCGCACACACACATACACACAAATACACATATATATAAATAGAATACCTGTTTCTTTTCTCAGATGTTTTGGATACTTTATCATAATCCAAGCTATAACGGAAATTTATCCTGGCTCCATAATCAGTACTGCTCTCTATAATTTCAGCTGTCAAGGTTTCACTGTGTATCAAGTTGGTCTAAAAGCTGTGTTTTGCAAGATTTAATGTAGACTCATGTCTTAGATTCCTAATAGCAATTTATAGCCTCTCCCTAACTCTGTTTAGATATCTGTTTCCTCACACTTATAAAATCTGTTGGTGTATTGAACGAAGGGACAAGTCACATAACTCAATCCATATATTCACAAAGCAGACGGAATAAACACCTATGTATTGAACTCCAGGGAAAGTGATTAATTATCTTTTCAGTAGTTTCACCCTATCTTCCACCAGCTTTGTTAAGCCCTAAAATTGTTTGAGCTTACAGCTATTTTTAGCAGAGATAGTCATCCTGGGATCAGTTAATAATCAGTGGGGAGAAGTATGCACTCTTAGAGCACATTCATCTGAACTGTTTCAACTATTAGCCTTAGAATGGGATAAATCTTGCCTTACAGATTTCTATTTTTCTCCTTAAAGTGGAACTCTAGCTCGTGTGCTGGCAGCTATATTACAATTGTCTAAAGTTACAGCGGATGAATCCTCAAACAAGCCCAATGTTAGGGTGATTAACACTGGAAATGAATGAAACATCCGTAGAAAATTACAAATGAAAAAAAAAATCTTTTGATGTACATGAAAAAGGTCAAAATGACACTTCCTTTGAAAATAATGACATTTTTCACACTTAACACGAGTCACTATGTAAAAGCTTGAGGATGGTGAATGAAAATGTCCTGAACTGAAAGTTTACCTCTGTCTTGCTTTATTTATAAATGTAGACACAGACTTCTCTCTCAGCTGTGCTTCTGTAACTCTATTGTTTCTGTCCATATCCATATGGATATCCATATGTACAGGTCAGTTGTTGGAACCAGTACATAATTGGAAGACCTATTTTCTTCTTTAAAAAGTATTAGAAGTGATGGCTAGTGTTGTTCAAAAAGCACTTATTGGAATCCCTGTTTTCTCATCATCTAGTAGACAGAACTTATTCCTACTTTAATTTTCTGTGGTCCCTTATTTGTGCCCACAGAGAATCAGATATAGTGGAGAACAGTGACATCAGATCCTTTAACTTCGTTTGCTCTTGAGCCCTGGCCAATTCACCCCCTCTAAACACAGAGAAGCAACTGACATGAGAAACTGCTATTCTACTTTCTCTAGCTCTCTGTGAGCTGTGACTTTACAGTGTAGGGATTCTCTGGGATCAGTACCCCGCCAGTTTAAGTTCCCTTTGCACAACTTATGCAAGGCAAATTGAACTTGGCATACCACAGTACACAGCCAAGAATCTCTAGGTTATTTTGGGGGCATCCATGAATCTCAGTAAGGGAGGGTTGGAATCAAGTTAATTGTAATTCATATGGAATAGGCTCTGCAACTTTGTAGGTGCAATTATTGACAGGGACGTCTTGGTTTATGTGCTTTCCTATGATTGAAAAAAGCAAGAAATAAATAATTCTGAGTTTGGTTGCTATGTGGACTTATCTTCAGATATGCCTCAGGAATACTGATCTGTTGGCAAGGGCAAGAAGCAATATCACTGCTCTCCTTTCCTTGAATCCCATCTGGATTTGTGAAAGTGCAAACTTTGGCCAGGGCTTCACAGGAGCTTTGCCAGGGCAAGTTGCCCCAGAGATCCCGTGGATGAGCTCATCTTCTAGATATGTTGGCTACATGCTGTCCTGGAGAGCTTTTACTTCTTTCTGGGCAGCGAAATCAGGCTGAAAGCCTTTTGGAGGAATCAGGATAGTAAATTGTGTGAACAACAATTACCACAATGTTCTTGATGAGCTTTCTGCCACTAAGGCCCAACAGCTTGAATAACTCAGGCTTCTGCTAGTAGAACCTAGCTAATGATCCATGCACAATGGATTTATCTATTTTTGGATAACCAGTTCCCGGAAGTGGGATTCTAGACTCAGATTTATTTATTTTTCTTAATTGAGAACCAGTTTGTTTCAAAACTAATAAGTAGCTGCATGAAATTTAGCATTCTCAAAGTTTTTTGTCTTGGTCAGTCAGTTACTAATGTTTCAGGGGTATAAAACATACATTTAATCAGGAAGTGGAACTCTTTTTATGAACTAGGATAATGAATTTGAAATTCCCTTGGGATTTTATCTATTATTGTACACTGTTCTAGCAATATATTCTGAAAGAATTACACCTATAGGAGAAAAATATCTAAGGAAATTCTGTAGAAATAAACAAACAAGTCATCTCCTGCTACAGCTGGTGCATAAAGACATCTTCCTGCATGTTCAGGAAGATCAGACCTACTGAGTGCACAGGAGCATCTATGAGGAGCAATGATCCTCGTGAATTTTGTACCACTATTAGATTATTCCCAGCGCTTGTGCTGCAGAATTGCAAGAATTAAGAGTGTTTCTGCCCCACCTGGAATTGAGGTCTTTCATCAAGCCTTCCTCTTTTTGCTTTTCTTATTTCCTCTCATGGACAGAAATAAGCATAGTCTCAGTTTAACCTCTTTGCTCCCTGTGTGACTTCCTTTTTGTAACGGATATCATTTATTATGTTACAAGAATATCTAATAATTCATGCAGTACTTTGAGGTCTCCATATAGACATCAAAAATATCACAGTTGGAAAGAAAGTGTAATGAACTATCCTTTTTGCCATCCCTACATCTCAGGAAAAGGGAACTCATGGAAACGAACAATAGAATTTTGAAAACTACGTAAAGAGTATGTTTTCCTCAATCTATGTAGTTCACTTTGGGACTCATTGCCGGGTAGGATCAAGAGGTCAAATGTCTAGCAGAAATGTATTTATGCCTTTACTTATCAATATCTCTTTGTACACATGTATATATACACATATATACATATATATGTATGCATATTCAAACAGATGCATATCTATATACAAGAGATGTGCACTGTCTTGAGATTGACAATAAAGCAGTTTCTAAATCACAAGTATTCACATCCTAAACAGTTTTAATGATTCTAGTTGCCTGTGTCTTACTACGTATCCGTGTAAAGTTTGATAAGTCTGTGTCCAAGAAACGTCCACTTACTGCGTATTTGTCATTATAGTTTCCTTATCTGTTTTAGGAAAATAATATGTAGAACTGGTTAAGAAGTGGAGATATTGTTTTGTACTGGTAGACCTATAAATAGGAAATCTTCAGGACTAATCCCAATGTTCCCTAGTAACTCTACTTTGGATCCTGAAGTATTAGTGTGGCAAAGTTCGAACCATTAATGGCCCTTATAGAGAATGTAAAGACTTTGAAATCTTATATCTGTGAAGTAGCTAGTTTGAGGTATGATCAGCTTTTAACCCTAAGTCTAGCTTACAAATATGCTGATCTTTAAAATTAACATAAAACTATTTGATATTTACTGGACCTAATGATATGGCAGTTAAGAACGCTCACTTATCGTTCCTTAACCTTAATGTTAATCTTAATCTCAGTAATAATCTTATTAACAGTAATAGACTATTTCCAAGGAGGGAATGGTTTAGTAGTTTGAACACAAATTACATGAGATAGATAGATAAATACATACATACATACATACACACATACATACATGCAAATGTCTTGCTTTATCCGTTGTCTGAATTCTAGAAACCCTAATGGTATCAGAAAAATGTCTTCAAAACTTCCCCAAGTTCAGAAGTACAATAAATTGTTTAAATTTGATAGCCCAAGCTTCTCAACCTCTTAATAAATTCCAATATATATTCCTTGAACTATTATAAAATCCTAGAAGATTCAAAAATTCTGAAATTCCTTATTTAATTGTGCATAGGAAGTGCTGATCTAACAGCCTTACTCTTTTAATAATGCATGACAACAGAAAGGTTTTAACAACATAATAAGACAGAAAACCCTCCGATTCAAATTTTTATGAGTATAAGTAAGTACAGCACTGCCTTTCGTTACTGTTTTCTGTTTCTATTTACTCTTTTCAATTAGGGCGAATTCACTCTTGTACATGGCTGGTGCAAGGAAGTCACTCACAACATTAATTACACTTATTGTGAGCAGAATGTTAAATTGTAAATAGGCAGAGGATAAATTGTGAGTCTTTCAGCAGACTTCAGGAATCTCAGACTTCATTCACTACCATTTAGTGTAAGGGATTCACAGAACGTCCCACTAAATATTACTGTAATTAAAAGTGAAGTAAAATCCTCTGACAGTTTCAGTATCTGAGGTATAAAAGGTGCAAAGACTTCAGTATATACACTGAGCTGTGCTGAGTTTTGCTCAAGTAACAAAGTGCATACATCTATTATTTATTTCTCTATCTAATACTGTACTTCAGCCGAATAACTTTTCCAATTAGCTGATATTCAACTAACTGCAGTACTTAGACATTTAGTCTGTTTTTGGTATGTGCACAAGTGCATTTTTTTACTTTGACAAATAAAAAGAAAACTATAAGATAGTGAAATAGAAAAAGACAGGTAGGGAAAAATAAGGAAAAAGAATATTTATGCTGAGACTTGGCTTACTGCTGAGAACAGTTAGATATATCTGAGTAAGAATGAAAAAGCAGGGAATTAAAACAGTCAAAAAAGATTGCAGAATGATTGCATATGTTAACAAGGAAGATGTAAAATAAACTAAGTCAACACTAAATAAAATATCAAAAATGAAAAAAAAAGCCTACAGAAGTCCAAAACTGAGCATATGAAACAACCTGATACTTTAGATAAAGATGAAATTATCTTTAAAATATGGGTTCAGATCAAGGCAGGCAAAGCTGCTTGAAAAACCACTCATTAAGAGCTATCTCCTTTGATACACGTGCAAAAGACTCCTCTGTTTCAGAGAGGGTCTTTTAATGGGGATCCACAGAGTCCTATGTAACTTAAAGACATGGAGTAGCAGAGCTGACACAGGATTTAGAAGACTGTTCTTTGTCCTATCCCTGCTGTACAACCAGGTCTGTATTGAAAACCAGAAACAAAAGAACAATTCTTTCTGTGTTTCTCTGCAGACATTTACCTGCCAATCCATACCAACATAGCAGCCTAAATATATATATATTATAATAATAATTAATAACAATAAAAATTTGCTATCTTGAAACTCATCAACTCCAATTTATCTCAGTGAGTTGCTACTCTGAGCTATGCAAAGCCATGATGGATCTAGTAATGCCTGAAGAATATAGTTCAGTGGTACGTAGCAGACACATGATTATTAATTCACAGGGATCAATAAGGAATTTGACTATATGTGGGACCTATAAAGGCAGTAGACAGCATGCACATCTCCATGCACTTTCTTTTCAAAGTCCCCGTAATAGTCTCAACACGGATGTTGCCAATGTTGCATGAACCACTCACTGAAGAAGGCCTTTGGATGGCATAATGAGCTTTGTGATCTGCTTTGCTGCGCTCATGATCAGGCTGCTTTATGCTAGAATCAGCCTGCTTCCTTCTTTCCTCCAAAAGGACGTAAAACTTCCAGGTGCCCTTGTGGCTGACTTTGCCTCCCCTTTCCAACAGAAAGTCACAAGTATCTTGACTATCAAAATCCATATAGACATTCCAGCTTTACTTTTTATCACCGCAAAGTGGGCTAGGAGTATACTTCCAGCTGACTGAATGTCAGAGGTAATCACCTGTCAGCTTACAATGGGCAGTAGGGTTCATCACACCAAGGACACATTAAAGATCAGTGCAGAAAGAGAGTCTAGCTAACACTGGGAAAGAAAATAAGATAAAAGGATCTAGTCTTAAACACACCAAAGTGTTTCTACGAGTGCATCAAGAACCATAAACTTCTTTGTGTGTCTTTTTATGTGGAAAACTGTTTCAGCTGTTTTGGTTTTGAGGTCCAACAAAAGAAAGATCTCCCTTCTGCAGAGCAGCTGCTGTAGGTCAGCAGCTCTGCAGCAGCTGCTGCTGCTGAATATTACTATTCATAATAATATTATGAATTAATCCTAAACCATTAGTATACTGCAAGCTTGATATCCAGCCTCAGAGTCAGTAGTGACTGAAGTTTATCCCAGAAATAACAGTAACAAATTTCTCCTGACTGAGATCAGTTCTCATTTTACATTTAGAATTTACAATTCTATGTGATTATTAATTAGCAGTAAACTTAACTTAACTTTCCCAAATATTAACCTTAATGCTTCTTTACTATCCCCACCCTGATGTAAAATCTAGAGACAGCTTAGAAGTCCTTAACTATATTTGAAACCCACCTGATAACAGAGTATAAAATATTACCATGAACAGTTCTTCTCCTAATTTGAAAGCTCTGAAAAGCTAAGTTCTCACACAAAGGTCATCCTCTGTCCCAAATCATTATTCCCTAAAACAGATATGATCCTTAATTCTAAATTGCTTTTGAGATAAAGTATTTCTACTTTTTGCCAGGATACAGTAATAAAATTTCGCATAAATCCTAGTTTTCCAAATTTCAACCTTGATCCTCCCCTCATCCCAAACCCTAAATCCAAAACCAACTTTGCATGCACTAGTGCAAAGATATTCTTCTTCATCTTAAGCCTAAGGGCCATTTAGAATGCAAATATAAATTAGCATCACGACTGCTCTAAAACGTAAGCTTGCGGACAACTTTGCTAAATTTTAATAAGGCAATCATCTCATCAAAAGCTTTAAATGTCAGAAAAATATTTACTTAAAGTATGGTTTCCAGTTTGACAAGTAATACTCTGTTGTAGCTGATAGGCTAGGAATGGGCATCAAATCTAGTTCATGATCTTTTTTTTTAATTATGACTCCTAATTTTCTGACTTCTAAACTACCCTTCAGGAAACCCTAGCTATCTTAAATCACTGCTTTTAATCATATGATTCCTCATGAACCACAAATTTTCCTCAAGGTCCACAGCGGATCTTTAAGGAATAAGCATTAATCTCATTTTTTCACCTCCTACTTTTCCAAACTCTCCCTAAAAAGCTGGAAATAACTAGAAATTTATTTTGGAAATCACACCCATATTTGTATTACTCATAAGCTTCCAGTAACACTTTCTAACAGTGTTCTGATGCTCAATTTGTACTGTATGAATAGGGGGGGGGGGGGGGAAGCAGCAGCTTTTCAGTGTCTCTGTATCTTAATACCATACATAATTTTAGGATACTTTGGAGATTTTACTGTGTTCTTCTAATTCTTTGCTGCTCAGTTACAGCTCTTCCAAATAAACCTATCCTGAAACTCAACATAGCCCTATTCCAGTACTAACCTCATCTGTCTTGGCAGGACCTCAAACCCTTGGCAGAATAAATTCTTACTCTCAAACTCCTACCAGAAGATCAGACCGCTTCTTCAGGAAATAAATATATCCCATGGCTAAACTCATGGCTTAGACTAGAGGCAAGAAGCCACCTACTACCTTTGAGAAGACATTAGGCTCCTAATCATATTCATCACTGAGCTGACATGAGTCTGACAGGCACAGGCAAGCATGGGACTCTGGGTGGTGCAGCCCATAGCAGAGGGGTTTGAGCTGGGGTGCTCCTCAGGAGTTATCGAACTCTGTCTGTACCACGGCTGGTGCCACTACAAGGTTGAGTTGCTGTAGCCTGGTGGCACACCCTCTAAAGACCCGATGATTGACAAGACCAGACAAAGGAGAAGTGACACCACAGACACACACCATAAACATCTCCCTGCTTTTGAGATGCACAGAACAATGCATTGGGTACATTGTCACCAAGGGAGCGGTGCTGTAGGCTGAGCACGAGGTTACCTGAGGATGTGCACACTGCTATTGACTAGAGCCATGCAGCTTTGGTATAACTGTGGGCTGCCATTATTTTGACTGGCTATAAAAGAGAGTAAGCCACAGGGTGTTGATGTGGACTTGGACCCATGGTCAGCTGGTCTGTGGACCCAAGGACCCACCCGTCAGTTGGGATGCCCCTGATGTCCACGGTGTGGTGAGGAGAAATCAGGGAAAACTACACTGGAACGGTGGCCCGTAAGGGGTGAGAGCAGTTGCTGTACTGTGCACCCATAGCTTGAGAAAATGGAGAAAACTCTACAGGAGAGGTGGCTCTCAAAGAAAGGGTGAGAGCGGTTGTTGTACTGTGCACCACTTGTTATTTAACTGTAGAGCTCTGATATGTACATATATTTTCAGTTCTGATATATTTCTAGCTTTCTATTTAGCTTTGCAATAACCTCTTATCTCTAAAAAATTCTCGTACTCGACAAATGATGCTCTCTCAAGTTCAGTACGACTAACTCCAGAATCCTAAAGAATCCCGGACACCCTTCTAGTGGTGCATCACGGAGTCAGAGGCTCTTCACAGTACTTGCCCTCATTCTAATTTATAGTGCTTCTAGAATCAGCAATAAACCTTACTTTTCATTCATTTCTTTGCTAAATCTTAAACCTATGTCAATACTGTCCCTACTCTTAAGAACATTCGGGTAAATCCAGAAGTTTCTAAAACTATTCATTCTAGTCACTAAAACTATTCATGCTAGTCAAGAGCAATTTTTGTTTTAGTTCTCTATGACTTGCAGGCTCCACAGTCAGAAGATTCCTCAGACTTTTCTCTCATGAAACTAAACCATAATCCTAACCCTGCTTTCAGAATGTCTCACTAGATCTGCCTTTGTGTCCCCAACACTCATTTTCTTTCTCCAGAACATATATGATCTATGAATGAATTTAGCTACTTAGCCTCTTATTTCTAGTATAATGACCTCCAACAGTAAACCTTTTAAGTGTACCTAGAAACCTACCAGTCCCTGGATGACTTTAAGATAACTGAAGAAGGCTCATTTGCAAAACTGAATAGTTAGGAGCCATTAGCAGTCTATCTCTTGATCTCTTTCTTCCCAGTATGAAACCTGAATTTGATTTGAGAATAGCACACCAGTTCTTATTGCACTCACCAGAACAGTAAACAACTTGATAATTTTCGTTTTAATGGTTATAGGATCCACAAGGATGCTTACATCTCAAACTCCTTCTTGTTATATCTATGTTTTAAACATAACATGGCTCTGAAACACAAGTTACATCTAGCCAAATATATTCAGTAAGCCTGTCGGCAATTGCTCTTGTCCAAGTCCTTCAGGCCTTTGCAGGATGCAGCCAGAAATCTGCTTGACATGGTATTAATCTTAAATACATCAACAACTTAATTGTTCACCAACTTTCTATTTTTCTAATAACTTAGCTACTTCTGCAGATCCCTAAGCAAAGCATAACGTAGTCTTCTAACATCCTTCTCCATGCTAACACTTCAGACTATGTAGGACCAGCAAAAGCCTGGTTCTTCAGCTCTTTTTCACAAATATAAAGGTGGAAAAAATTGAATGGAATTTGAAGTACTGAAAATATTTCTCCAAGAAGATATGCCTTGTGTTGTTATAAATGGTGGGAGGAGAGGGGAAAGTTTCATGCACAAACTAAGGACATTTATCTATTGTTGCTAGTATTTTGTTTGAATTATTGCTAGTTCATTGTGACCACCAAGCTTATTCTGTTATTTATTGAATGAGAAAAACCTCCAGAAAATACCTTCTGAGTCCATCCCCTTCTGATATGTCATTGTGTAAATTTTGTTTTGGTGAGCCAGAGCGGTTTACATCTGGCAAAGTTTATAGTTTATGTGATGACCGATATACCTGTAGCTACCAAAATAATCATTGTTTCTATGCTTCTTATTGCACTTACTATGCTTCTCAATAGATTAATTTTTGCTTGTTTATTTCTTTATTTTAGTGCAGGGACCTGAGGTGTATTTTATAGAGAGCAACCAATCACTTCAAGATTTTCTTACCTTTCTTTCTTGTCTGTCACTTCAAATCCGATACAGTCAAATGTATAGCCAGGCCTCTTTAATTTTAACATTTCCAAAGATATGATCGTCCTAAGGAAAAAAAAAGGTAATTGGAAAGCTTCTTTTTCTGTCAGAGGTCATTCCGGAAATACCTAGCTGTAAACAAATACATGGTCATGCCACCTACAGATTCAAAAAGTCTGCTAGATATGTGGTTGGCTGCTCTTCTGTACTTTTGACTGATTACAGTTATGGTACAGTAGTTTCTGTTTTAGCTCAACTACTTATTATATATCTCATTTTTATCGTGGTTTTCATAAGATAACAAAGATTTAGTAGTTTGCAATCGTTGCGTGCAGTAATCCTTTTATTTTCTTTTTCCACTCTAGTCCTCTTTTTTAACTTGAATCTCTTTTATATTCTGCTTGAACGTTTACTTGTAAGGCTGTTCTAGAGCACAACAATTTATAGAGAATTGAAAAAGCAATTTTCTTGGGATAGCTAGCTACTCTCCCTAATTTTCACCTGCCAAACTCTTTTCTATGAATGTTGACTCAATCAGATAAAACGCAGGCTTTAAAGATGTTTGATTAGCTGCCTGGCTTACCTCTAGCTACTCACACTGCATATAAACTGTCTACATATACACCACTCTTCCTTTTCCAGTGGTAACCACAACAGATACAGTGAGTTAAATTCTATGCTAAGCCACAGCTTTCCCCAGAGCTGCACTAAGCAATGAGGGCATATTCTAAGGCAATAAACAATTTTCATTTATGAGCTACTGATAACAGTTCTGTTTTATTACCTGAAATAAGAATGTACCGACAGTAAAAACAAATCAAATAAATGCAGAACTGTTACTTATAATGTATATCTTCGATTATTTTGGTTTATTTTAGTTTCAATCTTTATAGCAGTTCATTTGACTTCACACAACAAGTGAAGGAAATCCTTTACATATTTCTCCTGCTCCACCCCAAAATACTTTCAAACAAGCAGAAACCTAGATATCCGTTATTTATGCAACTGCATTTCTGTAGACATCTGGATTTTACCACCTTTAAGTACACTGAATAGTCTCTTGTTATGTAACTCATTCCCTTTATCTCAGTGGGGACACACAAAGAGACAGTACTTCATACAAAATTTTAAAATGACTTATGAATTTTTTGAGCAGAGTATAAAAGTAAACGAAGGAACTTGATACTTCTAATGTACTGCCTAATTTCTATGGCACAAAGTGGAAAAAATGTTACCTGGTTACACTCCTGCTACTAGAATATCCCGAAAAAGCTTTTCATTTCATAGAATATGAGCGAACTCTTAATACTATAATGAGGAATTTAAACTTCTTTTGTATATATATGCATTTAATTGGACAAGTTTTAGACTTTGAGAGTTAAGTTGTTATCAGACTAAAGCACATTTAAAATGAACCAGATAATTTAAGGATTTGCTACTAAACCAATATTATACTATATAAAGTTGGTGGATCCTACTTTAAGCTCAAAGGTAATTGTGCTGCCTCAGTCTTGGAGTTACTTTGGGCCTTAGAAGTACTAGATCAGTAAACAGCTATTTATTTTGTAAATCTATTAAGTACCGATTCAAAGCACTGCCCTACTGCTCCCTTGCATTTTGTCAAGAATTCAACATATACCAAGTGATACCTCCTGTATCATTTCTGGTGCCTTAATGAGTACTGACATTTTGTTCTTAGAGCTAATTAAAAAAGAAAAAGAAAAAGAAAAAGAAAAAGAAAAAGAAAAAGAAAAAGAAAAAGAAAAAGAAAAAGAAAAAGAAAAAAGAAAAAGAAAAAGAAAAAGAAAAAGAAAAAGAAAAAAGAAAAGAAAAAGAGAAAGAAAAAGAAAAAGAAAAAAAAGAAAAAAGAAAGAAGAATATAGTATGACATAGTATGACTGCCATTACCAGCTAATAGAAAAACTTGAATCTCCATAAGGAAAACTGCAGACTCTTTGGAGCTGTAATTATTTACCTAACCCATAAATTACTCTGATCTTACCTGTCACGTTTTGAAGTTGAGAACTCCTTTGCAATGTAACAAAGAGCAGAAATTGATCACAAATCTCCTAAAACTTCTTTTCTTTGTTCATTTGAATACAGTATCCTTCCAGGTTTTAGAAAGTAACCAAAAGAAGGCTCTGAACTTTTAAACAGAGCTTTCCTTTATGACTACTCTGAAAAGAACTAACCCCGCTCTGGGGAGGTAGGAAAGTAGTTCAGGAGACTAGAACATTTATTCTAGCATGATACCAGACTTCTGATTCATCATTGATCTACACTGGCAAAACAAAACAAAAAAACAAAAAAGTAAACAAAAATCCCCACCATACACACAAATAAAGTCAGACAGCAGAATGACTTCTACAGAACTAGAAACACAGGACTGGAAGGGACCCATTAAGTCATCAATTCTCTTATTGCAGCTAACTTGTTTTATAAAATTCCTACCATAAGCTTATTTTAAACTTTAGCTTTCTGGCTCCCCTTGACTCTATGGGGAGTTTCTAAAGAAACTCATTGATCTAAAAATTAGGTTTCCTCTTCTAATCTCTAACTTAAATTCATGAGTTGCTAAATTTTTCCTGTTAATTCCTGAGCACCATTCTTTTGAATTTCACTGAAATAGTTTTATCCATTCTTGGTGTTTCAGATAAGAGTAATCCTACTGCCTCTTCACTAACATTTTGCTGTGTTGAAAAGGTAAGTTCTTTCAGTATTCTTTTTCTCTTCTTTTACTTACTAACTTTACTAAATTTCTCTGCAGCGATTTCAGTCTTCCTTGAATATGGGTGAATAAAAATATCTATGGATTTACAGATGCACTTTCATAACTGTCTTGCATATATAATTAGTATTTCCTATTCCCTCTATAAATGCCGTAGTAGGTTTGCCCTAAGACTAAATTTGCCATTTTTTTAGAGAAGTTCCTGATTATTCGGTTTTTGTGTCCCCATGTCTTCCTCTTCAAATCTCATGATCACCCAGTTCCTCCTGCAAAGGTAAGCTGCTCCTTCCTCATGTGGATGACTCTCAGTCCTATTTCATCAACAGGTTTGATTCAGATTTTTCCTTCCGCTGTTTCTGGTCATGAGTGAAAATGACTTTTCTACCATACAGATATGGATAAAGGCCTGAGAAACTGAGCTGGTTAGTTAAAATGACTTTATAGAAGGTGAAAAGATATAAACACTTCAAAAGTTTAATTAATCTCTTCTAAAGTAGACATCTGAAATAGGTCAGCTAAAATTGTCTTCATATGACAGCCTTCACTGATTGCAAATAGCGTTTACAGTATTGACGACTTTGTCGGAAGAAGACAGCTAAATTTATTAGTGTACCCTAATCATGTAGAAGTGTGTTTTGTGGCATCAAATTTCTTGTGTCAGTTCCTTCCTTTCTCTATTGTCTGGAGCTATATATATATTGACTTCTTGTACATTGAGTTTTTATTAAAAAAAGATGCTGCATTCTTATTATTGTAAATATTGCTAGAACATGTTGAATAGATTAGATTTAGGTAACATTGGGTCATTCTATTGTTTATTATATGATTTCATCTGACATTTTTGTTTATCAATGCACTTTTTTGCTACTTATCTATAGGATTAAAGTTGTCCTCAATCTAAAGCCATTGAGGGAGAGGGAAGGGAGAAGATCAAAAACACCATATCCAGCTAAGTCAGACTTTTTCTTAATGGCTTCCTTTAGAAAAGCTCTTTCTTTCATGATAAAAAAATGAATATAAATTCCAAGAGAAGTGCTAACACTTGACTCATGAAAGACTGACAAAAGTGAATTATGTGTATGCGAGCATATAGCACTTTGCAAAGCAATGTAAAATGAATAGTTTTGTTGATAGTGGTGGTGGTTTTTCCCCCCAGAGAATATCTAAATATGTGCACTGTATTATGTCACAGAAAAAATTATGGCATTTATGTCTCTAGCAACATGGTTTGATATAAGTAATGTGACACTGCTGGTTTATTTCCAAAATATTTCTGATTATTCTTCATTCCATCATTACTGGTACTGAAGACTATGTAGGTCCTATTAGAATAACAGGAAACAAGATTCAGTTCATCATGAATGCAAATGTCCATTTCTTGGCCTCCTCAATTTCCAAGACTCCTACTAGGATATACTTTTTAAAATTTTACAGGATAATTCTATTGAGTTGATATACTTAAATCTGATGCTTGGTTTTAGAAAGCTACTTTAAGAATTGCAGGCAAATCCTTCCAAACTTATTAGAATCAACAAATTGTCACAGATGCATAAGAACTTGAGGTAAAACTCTAAGACTGGGATTGAAAATACTTACCTACCTACATATAGGCATGTGTTTACATACATATACACATATATACATGCATGCATATATATATGTATATACAAAATAGAGAATAATCTAACTTCTGGAAATATATTTTTCCAGTGGTTAACATAGTGCTGAATGGTTTAAAACATCTTTACATGTGGCATTTTACTGGAAGATTTTATTTTTTTCTGATACCACAAATAAAATAGTTGAGTGAAATCTCTTGCTACGTCCTGCTGTTATGTAATTCTGTTGCAATCTTTATTTTTTTTAGTAGGGGTCTCTTGACACTGTAGACACTGAACAGACTGTTACTCATCATTGGCAGAAGACAGCAAGATGATAGCAGGCTGCTCCTGATAGAAGTCTTGCAGGTAATACTGCTTAGCACCATGGACCACTTAGAGGAAACAGTGGAAGCGAGTGTTGTAAGCCTAATGTGTCTAAGGCAGGAAAATCTCATTTCCAGCATTAGATATTTTGCTTAAGGGGTAAATAAGATAATCCTAAATAGGATAGTATCAGTAACAGTCGATTTCTATGAATATCAGATGTTTATGTTTCAGATCAGATAAAAGTATATGAAATAGTGAAATATGCTTTAATTTATACTACTTAAGAATATAATTGACATATTTAAGTTATGAACCTGTTTTTAGGCTTTTTAGCAGAAAACAGAGAGCATGAGAGAAAATCTTTAGATAATATTTTGGATATTGGATGGACGTAAATTTCTAGAAATCATTATCTCTTTCCATTGAGAGAGTTAAACGATAAGGCTTTAGAGTTTTCCAGCAAAAAGTATCAGGACTACATATTAGAAAAAAGTAACAATGAGCACAGAACATTTACCACTCTATAGAGCATTTCAGAGTTCTGGTCCAATCATTAAATTTATTTAGGAGTTTCTTGCACAAAAAGTATCTAAAGAGGTGTACAATAGTCAAAGGAAGAATTTGGTTAAGTTTTTATGAAGACATTTTAAACCATTTGGAAAAAAATATGTGTCTTGGGGCTTTTGATGTTAATTATAAATAGAATAAAATATATCCTGGATATTAGCTTCTAATATTAATATTAATGGTAATGAGACCTTGTTCTAAGCCTCAGAAGTATATCATAGAAAGACTGTAGTAACGCAAGACTCATACTTCTGCCTTTCAGTCAGAGTCTGCCTGCCTTTAATCACAGCACTTCTATTGTTATCAACCAGAGTTATTTCTCACTGACAGATTAATAATAATGATTGATGGTCTAATATTTATGACTGGGAGGTCTTCTGTTAAAGAACTAAATATATTAAATTATGATTTACTTAACCTCCATTAAAGAAATTATAAATAAATTAGAAAAAAAATGTGGCTTTTAAAACAGGAATTCAGAAAAGGCTAAATATTATCTTAGTGATACTTTATTCTCCCTCAAATATCATGGCTTAATAAATAGTACCCCAAAAATCATGACTTAAGAGACCCACAGTATTTTCTCTAGTGGAAACAGAAAATTCCTTATTTAGACGGCATGCTGTCATTTGCTTCTTGTAGATCAGGGCCTGAATTATCGTAAATGTCTTGACGTTCATATACTTGAGAGAGATCTTTTTCTGAGTAAGGAAGCTGAATTCATGTTTTGAAGGGAAAAGAGTTCGAGGCAGGGAGTAAGGCTTTCATCTTCAGAAGTTATAGATACACTAGAGGATATGGAAAAAGAAAGGGGTATCACCTAAAATATGCTTCATTGAGACGACTCAATACAGAGCCTTATGAATGCAGAGGGACTAAGTCACCCTGGAAGGTAACTCTGGACTAAAGTAGACTGCTTCACTTTCTGGAAGGGGTTGAGATTCATCTTATCCTAAGGTAAAAATCTGACTTAAATCAGATGAATTTTGCCTTCAAGAAGTGCGTGTTTCTGTCCTTTAACCATAAAGAGATCCTCAGTGTGATTCACCCAAATCTAAATGTCTACATTAGCAAACTCTAATATTAGTTGAAAAAAATCCTCATCAACTTAGTTTTGTGGCCTGTGCTTCAAATAGTGTGAAAAACCCTATCGTGTTTAATTTTACAGAACTACTTCACACTGACAGCAAATGTAGAAAATATATCCACCATTTTATTTAAATTTTCTCCACCTAACTTTTAAATCTCTGTAAGGGTTATGGCAGTGCATTTTTCAGGGGCTATTTTGGGGGAGTAGGGGTAACGGGAGTGGGATTCTAGAGAAGTATTGCAAAATGCTAGGACAGAATCACAGAATCACAGAATCGTTTAGGTTGGAAGGGACCTCTGGAGATCATCTAGTCCAACCTCCCTGCTCAAGCAGGGACCTCTAGAGCATATTGCCCAGCATCACATCCAGACGGGTTTTGAATATCTCCAGGGAAGGAGACTCCACTACCTCTCTGGGCAACCTGTCCCAATGCTCTGTCACCCTCACAGTCAAGAAGTTTTTTCTCAGGTTCAGGTGGAACTTCCTGTGGTTCAGTTTGTGCCCGTTGCCTCTTGTCCTGTTGCTGGGCACCACGGAGAAGAGTCTGGTCTCATCCTCTCAACGCCCCCCCTTCAGATACTTGTACACGTTGATGAGATCGCCTCTCAATCTTCTCTTCTCCAGGCTCAACAGGCCCAGCTCTTGCAGTCTTTCTTCATAGGAGAGGTGCTCCAGTCCCCTCATCATCTTGGTAGCCCTCCGCTGGACTCTCTGCAGTAGTGCCACGTCTCTCTTGTCCTGGGGAGCCCAGAACTGGACACAGTACTCCAGGTGAGGCCTCCCCAGGGCTGAGGAGAGGGGCAGGAGCACCTCCCTCCACCTGCTGGCAACACTCTGCCTAATGCACCCCAGGAGACCATTGGCCTTCTTGGCCACAAGGCCACATTGCTGGCTCATGTTTAACTTGCTGTCCACCAGCACTCCCAGGTCCTTCTCTGCAGAGCTACTTTCCAGCAGGTCAACCCCCAGCCTGTACTGGTGCATGTGGTTATTCCTCCCTAGATGCAGGACCCTGCACTTGCCTTTGTGGAACTTCAGGAGGTTCCCCTCCGCCCACCTCTCCAGCCTCTCCAGGTCCCTCTGAAGGGCAGCACAGCCCTCTGGAGTATCAGCCACTCCTCCCAGTTTAGCATCATCAGCAAACCCACCGAGGGTGCACTCTGTCCCCTCCTCCAGGTCATCGATGAATATATCGAACAAGACTGGACCCAGGACGGACCCCTAGGGGACACCACTAGCCACAGGCCTCCAACTTGACTCTGCGCCATTCACCACAACCCTCTGAGCTCGGCCATCCAGCCAGCCCTCAATCCACCCCACCGTCCACTCATCCAGCCCACACCTCCTGAGCCTACCCAGTAGAATGTGATGGGAGACAGCGCCAAAAGCCCTGCCGAAGTCCAGGTAGACAACATCCACTGCTCTGCCCTCATCTACCCAGCCAGTCATCCCATCAGAGAAGGCTGTCAGATTGCTCAAGCATGATTTCCCTTTGGTGAATCCATGCTGACTCCTCCTGATCACCTTCTTGTCCTCCACATGCTTAGTGAGGACCTCCAGGAGGAGCTGTTCCATCACCTTTCCAGGGATGGAGGTGAGGCTGACAGGCCTGGAGTTCCCTGGCTCCTCCTTCTGGCCCTTTTGGAAGACTGCAGTCACACTGGCTTCCTTCCAGTCCTCAGGCATCTCCCCTGATCTCCAGGACCTTTCCAAGATGATGGAGAGTGGCCTAGCGATAACATCCGCCAGCTCCCTCCACACTTGTGGGTGCATCCCATCAGGGCCCATGGATTTATGGATGTCAAGTTTGGACAAAAGATCTCTAACCCGATCCTCCTCAACCAAGGGAGAGTCTTCCTTTCTCCAGACTTCCTCTCTTGTCCCCGGGGCCTGGAATTCCTGAGGACTGGCCTTAGCAGTGAAGACTGAAGCAAAGGCAGCATTCAATAACTCTGCCTTCTCTATATCCTTTGTTACCAGGGCACCTGCCCCATTCAGCAGCGGACCCACGTTTTCCCTAGTCTTCCTTTTGCTGTTGAGGTACTGGAAGAAGCCCTTCTTGTTGTCCTTGACATCCCTTACCAGGTTTAATTCCAACTGGGCCTTAGCCTTCCTTGTCGCATCCCTGCACACTCTGACAACGTCCCTGTATTCCTCCCAAGTGGCCTGTCCCCTTTTCCTCGTTCTGTGTACTTCCTTCTTCTGCTGGAGTTTTGCCAGGAGTTCCTTGCTCAGCCATGCGGGTCTCCTGCCCGCTTTGCTGGACTTCTTCCTCAGAGGGATGCACCGATCTTGAGCCTGGAGGAGGTGATGCTTGAATATTAACCAGCTTTCTTGGACCCCTGTCATTGTCAAGGACAAATGAACAATTGGTGGTAAGGGTACTTATCTTATTCAGTAACCTATCTGGTAATTATTTTATTAATGATGAATGAGTTATGATTTAATAATTACAGGAGCAGGCAGGATGGTTTAACAATTTTACATGTTTTGTAGGTTTGAAATGAGCAAGCGAAGGAGAAAGCTTTCTCCTACTTTCACACCTATCATGACTTCTACTGTACTCTTTCAAAGAGATTATGCAAAGGCAGCTTTTCGCTGGACAATAATATAAGTAAGAGTACCCAGAAGTGACTCCACATCAATAGGCTGCAGTCTTCTCTGAAGAGGACAGCACCACGGGTGCCTAACCTCTGCTGAGATCCAACTTCATTCCGCTGTAGCGAAGCAGAAATGATTCCTGGAGTAAATGGTGGCTGGTTAGGACCAGCCTGGAAGAACTTTATCTTTGGATACTTGAAGATAAGTCTGCTTAAATGCACTATTTTACTCTTAAATATACTGTTTCTGTTATCGAATAAGGGACAGACAAAGCTGATATGAGAGTGATACGTTAAAGGGACTTTTGCATATTTTGTATTCACTCTGACTGATGACTTGGTCCAAGGACTAAAATAAGAAATATGAAGGTAGTAGATGAAAAGGTGAGACACTGATTTTATATTTTATCCTGTATTCTATTGAAGATGATATTCTGACACATTGTCATTTAATAGAGTGTTTCCTTGTCTTATACACCATTCCTCCTTATACCTCTTTGCACCCTTTTAGCAAGCTCTGCTTGTTAAGGATTCCATGCCTAATTAATTAGTCTTTTTTCCAGCTTATAGGGCTAGAGATTGTGCTTCTAATGCTTACTAATTGTAAGAGGAAGCCCTGCCTGTTTGAATCCAGCCTTTGTTGCTGCCAAGGCAACAAGCAGAAGGCTTGACGGTGGCAGTGTGATTGCATTAACTCATATAAAAAACCTGTTATATCAAGAGGGAATAAACATGCTTGTTTTCTCACTTGTGTGTGGCGAATAACCACATTAAATCAGCCTCAGCTGTCCATCAAAGTCAAATTTATTAAAGCACAACACTGCAACTGAAAGCTTTTTGAAATCAATATGATTGATAGCTAACACCGTAAGGCTTGTACCCATATTTACATTTTATAAGACTGACCTTTTCCACCATCTTTGATTTTTCTTTAGGGGGCCACTTTCCAAAACTTAGAAAGTAAGAATGAAAAGCTTCACATGACTAAGAAAGAGATTCAAGCCTGGAATTTGTAAGGCTATAGCTACACATTATATTTTTTTTAGCTGTGAAACCAGGTTTAGCAGCTTCCACCCCAGGCCAGTTGGTCCTGTTTCTGCTGTATAGTTGACCACTCTTTCTGTTAGGATACTGTAACTTAATGGGTTGTGTTTTATCACGATTACAAAAATATCCTCTTTTTTAAAAACCCTAACTCGCTTCCCAGTGCTCACCTGTTGCACAGAGTATGTAAGTATGTGTTACTAGCTCTAGTACCTGTCTTCTTGGCTTTTATGGCATTACAGAAAAAGTTTACTGAGCTGAAGTTTTCATAAAGCAGGAATATAAAAGAGAGAACAACACTATGCGCGTAGCTAGATCAAGAACAATCTATTTCAACTTTGTTTTAATTTGGAAACCTTATGATATTAAAAAAATATATCTAAATCACTTTAGATACAGAAAACAACTGTACAAAATATTCAGAAAAGTAACTATAATACTACAATAATAGTAGAAGAATATAATAGAAGAAATGATTTAAAACATGCTTATTGAGCTATTTTAAATTCGAAAGGAACTAATTTTGGTTACTGTGATCTTACAGTTTGTTTTCTATTTTATAGAAAGGATATTTGTACTCTCAAAGATTATTTACAACATTTTTACTGAAGGTTTTCATTTGTTTAACTGGGAGTCAAGCATACAAGAAATAAAGAATAGTGGGGTTCAAATTTTTTTACAAAGTGTGATGTTCTAGCTTTGAAGTAGCTAAACTGGCGGGTATAAATAGAAATATACAAACTATCTCGTGTTTCTTAGATGGTCAGGAAAACTTTGTACACAGAATTTGTATAATATTATTCAAAAAACATTTTCCTTTCTGTTATTAGTTTTATTTCACAAAAAAGTGCAAACTAGTAAGTATAAACCCTCAAATTTTAAGGCAGCAATATAATCTAGAAAAATAGCAATCTTGACTTGTTTTTTTTTAGAAAAGCATATTGAACCTCATTTATTAGATAAAAGGAATCTTTTCCATCAGCATTTTTATGTATCTGCCTGAACTTCAGTTTCCTTCCCCCTTCTTGCTTAAGATAAATGGCTTTCCAAATAGGTCTTGAATAGCATTGAGGCAAAAGAAACAATGTCATCTGATCTAGGTAAGTGCTGCACCATACACTAAAGAAAATAGTAGTTGATGCTCAAAGACTTTGCAAGAGTAATTCAGCAGCAGCTGGTGAGTCAAGATATAGTTGAACAATTTTGAATAAGGAATAAAAATCAAATTCGGCTCAGAACTGATTTACAAATAGAAGAAAAGGACTGTGTTTGCGAGTATTATACACTGTGAACATTTTGCCTAGTTCCTGCCACAAGTGAGCCTTAGCTGCTGTTTCTAAAATGTTTTAAGAAGGTGTAATACGCCTGCTAGAGTAAGTTTACATGTAAAATAGCCTCTTAGCTAAAATAAAGCTTTTAAATTTCAGATGCAGCAACTGCATATCTTTTTCAGAGGAGGGAAAAGGAGCATTCAAATTATGTGAATTTGAATATATAATTAATGAATAATGCTACATTTTGGCATATGATCTAAATATCAAACAGCAAAGAATAGCAAATAATGATTTCTTGTTATTCAACCACTGAAAATAATAATAATAATTATCATTATTATTATTATTTCACAATACTCTGCTAGCTACTTCATAGGAAATATGAAAGGAGACTTGGTCCTGCCCTTGGATCCTTAAGCTTCAAAGGTTATGGCATCAAATATCAATTAACACCCTACAGTAGTCATATATGATTCTTTCCTATTTATTTCTGGAGTGATGATATATTCCTGAGCCGTAGTGTACCCTCCAGCTTTTTTCTACTCCAGAGAAGGATTTAAACTATTACAAATGTCTATCTTTAGTAATGTACTTTTTATCATTAGCTGTAATGGGGCTGGTAAAGTTAAAGTGTTCCTCAGCAAATCCTACATATCTGCGGGAGATGGGATGTAGCCAATTTGCAGAGCCTGCCATGCCCTTGCTGAGGAATCAATGGTACAGTATACTAAGACCAGAGTAAAGGAGATCTATTGCTTTCTGACTCCCTTTCCTGCCACTCATCACCAGCTCCCAATATAGGTCTGTCCTTCAATAATAGTGGGAAAGATAGTAACATACACAGGCATGGGACAGTAGAGATGCTAGTGATGCATGGAAATGTCGAGTCATCTCAGTCATAAATGCAAATGGAAAAATAGCAACTCAAATACTGTTTTTACAATGCAGAGTTTCAGCATAATTTTGCTGTATTTTAGCATCTAGTTTAGATTTAGAGGTATTTGGGCAGGTGAGGATTTCAGAGCTTTCAGGAGTGACCTGAATGAGACAACCACAGTGCTTTTGACGAACAGGACTGATGAGAAAGTCCCAGGAAATATAGTGGGCAATAAAGCATATGGGGGCAAATGGAAGTGAGGGACAAAAGAAACAGAGAAGAATAACTTTCAGTAAAATGGAAATAGTGCACTGGTAAAAGGAAACGAAAAGGCATTGTCTGCAAGACTGAAAGCCAAATGGAAGTTCTCTATACTTTCTTTTATGCGTCTTTGTACGTTTTCTTCTCTTACTTGGCCTTTATGAGCTTAGAATTCTGTTTTAGGAGGCTTTTTCTCATATGTTTCTGCAGGTATAGCTTTAGCTGCAAATCTCCTAATGTTTAGATCCTGTGGTTAGTGCAGATTTATAGTTAGGTAAGTCCTACCTTCTAAAGTATTTAGACATCTAGTTCATTCATTCTGATAACAGTTAGGCACGTAAGGATTGAAGTCTATATGTTTAGACAAATATTGTTTTAGGTACAGTTTTACTAGGATAAATGCTACCATACGAGGAATTTTATTGCTATCGTTGTAATGGTTAAAAAAAATTGCTGTAACTGACACAGTATAGAGGTAAAATCTTGTAAGTGAAGACCAAGCCCTTGCCTATAAGAAGCTGAGATGGAAGATTACGTCTCTCTTGAGAGTTCTGTGTAAATTTACAGCAGTAGATAAATGATGCAATTGGATTTTATATATATATATATAGATATAGATTACTCTGAGAGTAATGCAGAATGGCTTTGAGAGGAGTATTTTTAGAGGGTGAGCAGCTCATAAAGGGGGATGGTGGAACTATAGGCCATTAATATGAGCAAGCAAGCATCCAGTACAGTGTAATGCAAATGACTTACGTGTGACCTGGCAAGGCGCTAGTCAGGCTGATGTCATAGCATAAATTTAGAGTAAAAATAGCAACATGCTTTTGGACTTACTAACTTTATTTTTTTCCTTCAGTAGACTTACCCTTCTATCAAAATGAAATAAAACAAAAAGGGGAAACAAAGAAACATAATATCTCAATATGTTAGGGCACAAGTGTGAGCACTGAACTCAGAAAAAAAGAAAATACCTTGAAATTCGGCTTCTCAGAGGATTCAGGGACTTCACTCTTTATAAATGCTCAGAAAGGGTCCCACTCTCTCTTTTCTGCTGATTCACAGACAAGAAGAAATTGAAGGTAATTTGAAGACAATCAATCATGACTTTTTAGAGACAGAGTCAAATAAACTGCCAGTTTTGACGTTATGCTCTATAGAAAAACCTCCAGCATTACAGCAGTCTTAATATCTTCATGCCACTAGTAAAAGAAGAATTGAGGAGAGATGTGTTAATGCCCAGCTAGGAAATCATATTATACTATTTACATAAAATGAAATGCTCATAAATAATAAAACTGTCTGGGGATTTGGATGGTTAAATAGTAAGAAAAAAAAAAAAAGTTCTCCATTTTACTATTTAGGCTGCACTGTTTATCCTGCCCAGATAAGTTTGACAAAATAGATTTGCTGATATGTTACATCAGGGAAGTGAATGAGCTGCCTTTGGCATCAACACTGGCTGGTCCAGAAGGAAATTTTCTATATTGGGCATAATTTTGCTTTAAGGAGCACATTTTTTCCTCTTTATTTGTATATGAATGTCTGTTGCTTTGTCCTTAATATTATTTGCTGGAGCCAAAGGAGGTAGCAAGACTTATGTTCAGTTCTCACTGCTGTGGGAATACTCCATAAAGACAAGATGTCTATTTATTAGTATATATCTAATGGATATTTTGCCAAGCACTACGTGGTGTTTAAGAAAACACATCTCTGCACTGAATGAGACTCAAGTAAAATCATTGGGTTTTGCAACAGTAAGGAAAGTTCTAGCTGCAACAGTAAGGAAAGTTCTAGCTATGCACAGCAAGTATGTTCTCATGTGCCACTTTTACAATCAGATCTCGGTATGCACACAGGATTATAGGAAAAGGGTAAACTATTTTGAACATATTTTGAACATCAGGTGAAAAGATGCAGTCTGGTAAAAGGGCTTTGTTCCATCTGCATGATGTCTTCCTTCTGGATAAGGTTTCTGGTTTGCAACCTCTGTCCAACTTTGAAACTGATTTTAGGCCAAGTCAAGAAGTCAACCTGCAATTCTTGCCTCCAGCATCAAGGATTGCCTTCACAGATTGGATGCATGCGTGAAGGGAATCATGTCCTTTCATTTACACACACAGAAAAGTCATTTAGAGGTGCCTTTAGATCTCTGTATCAGTAACCAAAAGTTACAAAGATTCAGCAAAAGGGCTGTCTGTGGAAGTGTTTTGCCAGGATCTGACTGTCAAAACTCCCTCAATGGTCTCCTGAAAGAAGGTATACAACTGTTTTGTCCCAACAGGGGGTTTCGGAAATGGAAAAAACTGGTGAGGATGCACCACTATATTTAACAGCTATCATTAAGCCTCTTTTCTTTCCCTCTTCTTCTTTATATTACTCTTCAAAAAGCTTGAGGAAGTAGCCTTTGCAAAAAGTATTCCCATTTTTTTTAAATCTGATGTCTGGTAATTTGAAGCATTAATTGCTCCAAATTAACCTTTGCGTAGTATGTTACTGCTATTTCCCATGATTTAGTATCACAAAATCTTTCTCCAGACCTTCACAGTCAGCTTTATATTTCATTATCTTAATTTCTTATATAGTTCATAGCTTCATAACTATCGAGTTTGCACATTTTTCAAATTAGAAATGAATATATTGAACAGCATCTCTCTTAGCACAGAACCCTCTGCTGTGCTAATGATAATTTCTTTTTCAATAAGAAAAATGATCTGTTAATGCTACTTCTTAGATACGGAAGATCTTTTCAGGGCTGACGCGTAGTGACCCCTTATTTCTTGATTACCCTTACCTTGTTTGGGTAATCAAGAGCATTTTCTTGGGGGTGGAGGGAACATAATTTCAGACTATATAACGTCCTGGGGTAGGAGAATCTTTTCACTTGATTCTTCTAAGAGCTTTGGCTCACGTGTCTCAGTCAAAGTTATCCAACTAGTTGGACAAATTTCCAAGTAAGAGAATTCTAATCAGACATTACAATGCTAACCACATAATTATTTCATGAATTTTAAGCCTGATTTTTCAACACTGTGTACTAGAGAATTGATTGATTTTTAGTGCTGAAGAATAGCTCAGAAGAATACCTCCTTAAGTAGCCATTCTTAACATTTAGTGCGGTTAATTCTTGCAGTGTCAATCATATGATTTTTATGACAGCTACATGCACCCTATGTTTAATGAACATGAAGAAAATGAAATATCTCAAAGAACACATTAATCATAAAACTTAGCTTAGCTTTTCAGAGTGTAGGTAGAAGATACAGATATTACTAAGAGATATAGAACCTCTACTTTCAGCTCTGCTAGGAGAATCTGGTAGTGGTTGTGCTGAAATTCAAGTATTTTCAAAAAGCTTTTCTTGTATCTGTAGCTTACCTAAAGATAAGAGTTGTGATGTCGCATTTCAGCATGCACTGAGTTGGAAAATTGTGAATAAGGACGGAAATGATATGACAATAAAAAAAACTATTGCAAATCACTTAAAGTGACATATGTGTATAGACTAATCAAAATGCTTACTACTGCTTCTGAGTATCTTTGAAAGCTAAGCAGCTACTTAAAGCAGAAAGGCAATAGTACAGCTAAAATCCCACTTGTTTGCAAATTGGCATAATACATCAGCAGTGACAGATTACATAAGAATTTAAACTCCCTTCAAGAATAGGATCACATTGTGTTGTCAGATTCTAATGTGTAAAGTGATTGATGAAATAAGGCTACTCTTATTTAAATTCGGCCTCAGTTTTTGTACCTTGAGCATATCAAGCCAAATACTAGTTTAGACTTTTTCTTCTTTCAGTCATAGTAAGTGTAGTAGATTCTCATATGTGACCTTCTAGGGAAAATTTTTGTCTTGAGTAGTTAAAAAGAAAAAAGGTAAAGGTTTTGAATTATATATAATCTAATTCTTTCCTTCCTTTTCAGATCAATACAAAGTCATGTCACTATAAGTCATGCAAAGCATATTCTACTGCCAGTTAAGGGCTTGAGGAAAAAAAGTAGTGTATAAAAAAGGAACATTTTTTGAAAAAGACTAGTTTAATACTAATAAGAAAGAAATATAGGGCTGTGAGAGCCAGAAATGAACAAAATTATAGCATTTACACAATTATAACAACACATGCGTTCATACATCAAATTCTGTTCTTGTCTAGCTCTTTAACCCTGTTAAAATATAAGCAATATTATACATTTTCACATAAATATACCCTTAAGAGGAGAGTAGACTCTAGAAAAAAAATTGTTTATTTAATTACTATTTTTTGATGAGCTGTTTAAACTCAAAAACAGTGGGACAGACAATCCTTAAACTTAATGTTTTATACCATGTTATTCAAAATATTATTAATTTTACCCATTTCCCTTAATAGGAAGCTGGAGGTATTAAAATGAATATATTTACTTTCAAGTAATATTCACAATGACTTAAAAGATAAAAAAAAAAAGGAGATGATAATATGCACACAACATTTCATCTTCACAGTGCTGTGGCAATTCTGAGAAAGATAACATAAAATGTACAGTTACAACATAATTAAATATATTTCAAGAAATGGCACTTTAAATTAGATGTCTACTAGCATTTAAAAGAATTACTCTGCTGTGAATCCTGAAGAGTCAGTGACTATTTTAAAGATCAAGCTTGCATAATATTTACATATTTGATAGGAAACACAACCAGAGAAGTAAGTCGACTCAGATTTCTCCACATTTTGCTAATAGTTTAAATATGCTTGGTTCCAAGCTTTCAATTATACTTTCTTATGCCTTAGTAGATTAGGCATAGTGTGTCACAACAAAATATCTTACACCCCACTCCACCAGAAGGTATAAAAAAAGGTCTTACTAAGCAATATGATGCTGAGCTAAAATTAGGTTAATGGGGAATCAATGTGGCTGAAAAGAAAAAAGTATTGGGACTGGCATGTTTAAGCCCTTCTCCATCTTGCATTCTAAATAAATATCTAAATAAATAAATTTCACAACCTAAAGGTCTAATATCCTCCTTACATCTTTCAACAAATTTATCCTATGGTGACTGAAAGCTTAAGCTACAGTAAATCCAACTCTACCAACTTTGTAAACGTGACTCAAAACGCAAGCAGCTATTCAGACTTTCAAATGCTAAAAGATGACTTCAAATTAAAATTATACTTATGTCCCGCCATTACGAGATATGAGGCAAAAAACTAAACAGTTATGCTTTATCTTTTTAAAGTTCTGCTTTTTGACTTGGTATACATGCTTCATTCATATTTAAGCAAACAGATGTAGAGAAAACAAGATAAATCAATAATAATAATAATAATAACAACAACAACAATGATCAATCATACTTACAAAGGCTTCTGTGTTATTAACAGTGCTGAAATATATTTAAAATCAAAAGCTGGACAGCCA
Source organism: Struthio camelus (assembly GCF_040807025.1). Lineage (NCBI taxonomy): Eukaryota > Metazoa > Chordata > Aves > Struthioniformes > Struthionidae > Struthio > Struthio camelus. The sequence goes on along the minus strand of NC_090942.1, from coordinate 145,422,793 downwards.
AGAAACAATCTAAATGTCCAGAAAGAAAAGATCAAGAAAAAATGCTATATTTGCAGAAAATCCCTGTAATTTCCATACCTGTAACTGCTTAGAAAACTTATAAATAAAGCAACAGGTACCTCAAACAGGATTTAAATTAACAGAAGAGTAGAAGAAAAAAAGGTGGGGAAATAAAGCAAGCATATTACTGGAAGGAAAAACAACAGATGGCAGAAGACTACAGAATAGGTTCAGGATAAAAGCCAGCAAATGGTAAGTTCAACAACAGTAACCTGCATAGCCCAAAAGAAAGAAAGAATACTAACATTAGTAGTAGTAGCAGATGCAACACATTTTACTAAAAAAAAATAAAACAAAAAATCATGAATGCGAATGAGATCTTTTCAAGTCAATCACAGACAGCTGATACTGATTCTGATGGCAACAACATGGTGGAATGTCAGATTCTACAAATTTGGAAAACATTCGGAAATATATCATTAGGTAAGTAACTAATTGACTATAGCAACCCACGAGCCATCATGGAACTGCTATAATTCAAATATTTCATTTATTAATTATAAAAGAAAGAAATTCTGATGATGATTTTATTGTAGGAGTTCTTCCGGCCACATACTTCATAGCAATCAGACAGGAAAAAAGAAATCACTTTTCTATTTTATCTGTCTATGTGTCTATCTATTTTCCTATATATCTACCAACTTGTCTATCTTTCTTTTATAGTAAGTTGGAAAGTAGGTTTTTAGGGTTGAAGAAAGTGTCTGCCAAGAGAGAGTATAAGACGTCCAGACATATTAAGGATAAGAAGAGGGCTGGCCAGAGCCAGTAAAGATTTATAAACAGCTCATAGCTGGCTCCATGAATGAGAGGAGTACAGTAGATGTTATTTACCTTCCTTTTAGAAAGTTCTTCAACATAATCTCCCATAGTACCCTTAAAGCCAAACTGATGAGATAAGATTTGGGTAAGTGGACTTTATTGTGGACGGAAAACTGGCCAGATTGTAGGTCTCCAAGGTTTGTGGTTAGCAGCGCAAAGTCCTACTGATGGACAGTTACTAATGACTTTCTTTGAGAGCTGATAAGGAGTCCTATACAGTTTAACATTTTAATAACTACCTAAACAGTGGGATAGACTCTCAGCAAGTCTGCAGATGATACTGATTTAGAGGAAGTTGTGATACATCAGCTGGTAGGGCCGCTACTCAGAGGAACCGTGAAAAGTTGGAGAAATGAGCAGGCACAAATATCATGGGGTTCAACAAAGGAAAACAGAGGTCCTGCACCTGTGGCAGAATAACTCCATGCACCATTACGAATTGGGGGCTGACTGGCTGGAAAGCAGCTTTGCAGAAAAGGGATAGGGTAGACAAGTTAAACCTCACAAAGCAGTAATATGCTCTTATGGCATTAACAACCGACCACATACTGAGCAACATTAGCAAAAATGATGTCAATAGAACAAGGAAAACTGTTTAGTCTTTAGTCTCATACCGTATCTATGAAAGGAATGTATGTGGCATAGTGTATCTTGAGCTGGTTCGTTGCAGTTTTTACAGCAATATTCCATAGCAATATTTTATGTTCTAAGTTGCAGTTGTCTTTTCATCCATTCGTTTTAGCAGCGGTTCTAAAACCAATGAGAAAAACTGCAGAATCACATGATTCCAATCATATTTTTTATGAAACTTTGATTATCTTCTCTATCTTTTTACCAGTGACCCATTCACTTTAATTCTTCAGTCTTCCCAGATTCCTCAACCAAATTTTTGCGGTTATTTTTGGTCCCTCTGTGGTAAACCTTTTTATATCATCAAGAAAGTTTCTCTCTCTACAGTATCAATTGAATTTCTTACCAAATAATGGTATCTCTAAGGGATGAAAGGATAATCATCACGAGTTGAGGAGTTTCCCAAATGCCCAAGCTCATTATTAATGTGATTTCAACAATCACTTCCTAGAACATGACGGATTTACCTATACCATATTGGCTAATAATGATATTGGATAGGCAGTGTGCACAGAGAATGAGTGCTCAAGGATATAAAGCATTTCATATTCTCCCTGTGCTGGTGCTGAAAAAGGACTGTTTCTGGCACCAGTAACAAACCAAAGCCACAGTCAGTTTCTGTGATTCATTATCCCAATTGGAGGCTACGCTAATCTCAGGCAGAGACTCCAGAAGAGAGGGCCTTCTCCCTCTTTCGGAAGTTCCCTGTCGGAATGGTCTGTGGAATTTCTTCTGATAATAATCTAAATGATGCATTCTTTTCTTACTGTTAATTTGTGATACAGTGCTTTGTGAAAGTATTAAAGATATTCTGTTATTACTTATATAAATCTAGTTTAAATTATTATTTACATCCCAGATAAATTGGATCCTGAAAGCACCTTTGTGTCCTTACCATCATTTCATTTTTTTGCTATAAATCAGTTTCATTGGTGAAGCAGTGGATAATCTGGAGTCCCTTAGGACAATATGCATATGTATATTCATATACATATATGTATGTATATACATATACATGTACATATATGTGTAAAAACAGCCTTTCACTTCAACAATATGATGCTAACTGTATCTGTCTTGGAGATCAATCTCTAGGAAAGTGGAGATATTTATTTTTCATACCAGTGCTACTAATTTTTGGAAGCAACATTTATCTTATGGGGAAATAAGACAATGTTGTCTCAGTCTGTTTGAGGTGAATAGAACGGACAGGAAAAACATATGCACAACACACTCATTTCCTTTATGTGGGGCTTTTTATTCCCTTATATATAAAATCTCATTAAGGTTGTGGTTACCTTCTTAGTATGAACATAAAGAAAACACACTGTGATGGAGAATAGCATATCTGCTATCTTGTCAGTATATAGAAAGATCATATTCCTCACTAGAAATAAAAGCATTAAGTTAAATTCATTCATAGTTATGAAATATGAATTTTTACAGGAAGAACTTAACTTACTATATATGTCAAAAATCTTCCTCACCAAAAATCAGCATTGATGCTTTGCTACTGTGTGAGTACTGTGCAGTGCAGCAGTAATTCAATGCACAATCCTTATCATCAGTAACTCATTCCTGACATGGCATTTATAATGTCAGACAGCATCAACATGGGAAAAAAAAGAATTGTATTTTAATAGTTTTTATTCTTATTGTGCCTAATCATCCACAGTACTTTTGTTACCTGTAGGAGATGAAAATCTTTGAATGCTGGGAGATTGAAAGAGCAGCCTTAATCGTAAGTACTAGAGAAATGTTATGATATGAAAGCATTCATAGAATGATGGATGTGTCACCTTGGGGAATTCATAACTTTATCTGGGATATTTTTACAGCTCTGAAACAAACATTTTGGTCACCTTACATTTTGTGGGATTGAAGAAGTAGAAGACTATAGTACTTTACCAGTAAGACTACTTGATGATCTCAGCAGTTTCCAGTTAAAAGTCCATACCTTCATCATAATAGCACAGCATTTTTTGCTGTCCAAGAAAAGAATCTTTTTTTTCATAAAAGCAATCTGAATTAATGGTCATGAAAAACAAATATATGCATACAGGTAATGACATGCAGGAAGGTATTGACATGCAGGGAAGCATTGACTTATACTAACTAAATATAGGCCTACAGCTTTTTTTCATTTCAAAATATGGAACAGTATATGTACACAAATTGTTTACTGTACATATGATCTTGAAGCAGAGATACAGCAAAAAAATTATCGGAATTCAGGTTCTCATGCACAGGAAATTATAACTTGGTTATTATAACTGAGAAGATGGCCTCAGAACGGCTTCCCCAACCTCTTCCCATGTTTCCCAGACAGGCTGGAGGCTACGCTCCTCATGTTACAAGCGATCATAAAAGCCCTTATATATTCCAGATGGGACACTGCACAAAAGGAAATACAGGAGCATGGTGAAAGCTGTATCTTAACATCAGCAATCCTGTCATGTGAGATGTTTTAGAAGTAAGAGAGAGTAAACTTCAGATATAGGTGCAGGTGGCTGAGGGCATGACTCAGCTGACGGCCTGACTTCAGCACCAGTTGAGACATCCTACGATAGCTAAGACTGGATGATAGATATGACACTCAGATGGAGCATGTCAGGGCATTTTAAGTGACATCAGGTGATTATTTTTAGGCAAATAAATTGACCCCTAGTTGTTCACATGAGATAAGTACATGAGATCCTATTGTTGTCCACAGAAATCCTGTCAATACCATCAATTAATCTTCATTCAGCTTAAACTTAGGTATCTATGGCTTTTCGAAATTTCACATCCACATAGAGTTAACAATATAGCACCAAATCTGCTGAAGACCTTTGCCTGTTTAGGAACAGCATAGTGTTTCTAAAATGGAGGTAGATGATGGCATGAGTTGATGTGATCTATTCTATACCGAATATCCAACCTTGATTCATGAAAAAGGTGATCCAAGCACAGCAATATCATATCTCAAGACCCAAAATCTCTTTAGTAAGGTTTTATAAGAGAAGAAGCAATTTTTGGTTTCTTTGTGTTCTGAGTCTACAAAAGACCTACCACTAGTAAGAACAAAGTTCTAAAAGTCTTGACAAAAATGTAATCCTTGCAGAGGCTAAGGAAAATGCCCTTTTTCTACTTTTTAGAAGGGTAACATCTACATGGTACTCTTGGTTTCTACATACAGATATTTTTATATTGAGTAATGTAGCTATACAAGAGTATACTAAAAGTTGAAGATTTTGACACTGAGGAAGAAATATACATGCTATACATGCTTCAGGGTCATTGGTTAGGACTGTTTCTGATCTGGCTTTATATGCTAAAACCCCAATAATGACTGGAGGACATTATGTGCATTTCTGCACCAGGTCTTATGGTTTATTTCATCAAAAAGGACTCTAGTTAGTACACAATGACTATTCTGCAGTGTGTACTAAATCATAGTAAGTGGGAATGACTGAAATATTTGCTTCAAAGTGCATTCTTGATCCAAAATAAATGGTAAACACACGGCATGCTATTAAAAAAAAAGGAGGCTAACTGTAGTCTGATATCATGAAAACATAACTTATCACAGAATAAGTGAAAGAAACTATAGGGATGAGAATCAGCTGCTATCCTTGTTGTTATCCTATATAGCAAAGCTGAGACCCTGAATGAACATCTACTGAAAGACAGAAGAAAGCAATGTTCTCATGAGAACGTGACACCACAACACCTTTGTCCTCCTGCCTTTTTACTCCCATCCAGATGCCATGATCCTAGCCAAGAACAACCAGTAGTCACAAGAATTGTGTTAACCATGTGTGCAAGCTAAAAAGAAAGAACAGGATGAATGAAAGAGCAAATGGTAAATCCATTATGTATTTTTCTAGATATATATATGTGCACATAATGTTATTACAGAAGGAAGTAGATGCTACCATTGCTTCAGACCATTACTTTAGCGCCGTATTAGTCAAAACTGTAAGATGAAGCATTACCGCAAATACGGTAATTCCTTATTATGTGTTTTATCATGAAATAGCGTTTATTTCATTAATTAATCCATATCCCACTAAGGAAAACGTCATGCTTATAACTGACTGGTGCAAAAAGTCAAGCACCCGAGACTGCTGAAAAAAAGAAGTAATTAGTTATGTATACCGTAATCCCTGGATAAAACACTTCTTCTGGCAGAGAGAATGACTATCATGATTCTCTTCAGGCATAGAAGACAGGAGCTGGTCACTATGGACGTGTTTTGACTCAGTTGGTTCAGCTAATGGGTCTATCTACCACCAAGGTACAGTGTGACACTGCTTAAAGCTTACTAAATTTGTAGTGTCTGTACAGTATAAATCTTTTTAGTAAAGAGTTACAGTATTTTTGTCTCTATCCTCAGCTGTTGTCTTTTGGTCTTATAACATGACTTCCGCTGTTACAAATGTTTGTCTTTTTAATGATTGCATTGTGGAAGCACTAAGCAGATAGAAGAAAGAGCAGATTAATGCTCTGTTCAAGGCTTACAGGTTCATATGGAGAAAAAGCTGCAATGTAATTAAATAACTAGATTCTGATGCATATCACACAAGAGTGAAGAAAACAATAAGAAGTGCACTATATTAAAGAATAATTAAAAATGCAGTTAGATGTTGTACTCCCTTTCCTTTTATATTTGTAGGGTTTTGTTACTGCTATAGTTGTTGTTTTAAGAAAATGTTCTATTTTCTCTGAGTTGTTTGGGTTTGTCCCTTAAGCAATTTTCACGAGAATAATAAAAACATCAGAAATAATACCTGCTGGGAAAATTGAAATAATATTTTTATTTATGGCTAGACTAATAATTTTTTTGTTAAGGAATTGAACTGTTTTGTTTCAGTTCAGTCCAATACTAACCTACATTTGCCTACAATGTACGTTACCTCATTAGAATTGTAGTTCTGATTGTGTTGTACTGTTTATTCTAACTTGTAGATCAGAATTCCAGGTTAACTGCTTATCTGATGAAGTATTATAGCTTTTTTCTCTGCACAAAATATTGTTAAGTATCTCTGGAGTCTCATGACTGTAGAAATTGTGGAAGATAACACGTGCCTGGGACCTTCTCACATGTAGAAGAGTGAGCCTTTGAGGAAACCAAAATTGAACATTTAACATATCCAAAAAGACGATTCAGTGTTGAGAAAAAAAAATAAAATCACTTTGAATTCTTCTCTAGAGTTTAACTTTTTGTTGCACAAATCATATTTATGACTGACTTTCCATTTCAATGTTAGATACACTTTTGATTAAAAATATAAAAATGCCATAAAGATCTATGGGATCAGTTCAAACTAAATCCAAGGAAATAAATGTATTTTGACATAAAGATAGGGGAAAAATTAAATTTCAGCATTTTATTTTACTCTTTTTCCTTTTTGCACTAATCTCAAAGTTCTACTAATTTAAATGTTTAACTAATCTAAAGACTTTTCAAATTTAATAGCCACTACTGTAGTGGATTTGTATGTATACATTAAGTTATACCACAGAAATGATTGCAATCTAATTGTAGAAGTATTTAAGGGAACATATATGGAAGTAGTCTATTGCCAAATTAAATACACAAACACACACACACACACACACACACACACACACACACACGTATATAGTGTCATTATAAGGCAAATTTATGCCAAAATAATTATTTCCATGATAGACGTTATGCTGATGCAACCATTTTCATTACAATAATCTTAACAAAACCAAAACAAAAAGAAAGCAAACCAAATCACACTAATAGATTATAATTTATGTGTAGGACAGGCCCAAAATAAGTAATATTTACATACTGAGTAGGTGTAGACTCAAGCACTCATTTTGTGCTTTAGAAATGTGGAAATGATCATTCTAACATATAAAAAAAATAATATTAAAACAAATAAATAAGAATTGCTGTTCTCAGAGTAGGTAATATATCGGAATAAGGAAACTTAGAATTATTCAGAGACAATGCTTTCTCAATAGATACTAATTGCACAATTAACAGTGCAAAGATTAAGGTAGGATTACAATGAATATAAGTCATGATAAACTCCAGTATATAAACCTCACTTCTGTTCATAACGCTATAGGAAAGAAGCAGCTGACACCAACTAGGAAGCCTGATAAAGGCAGGCGCCTCTATGGGATGAGTGCATCCCAGTCATCCACGCAGACACTATCAGTTTCAGCTGATTTTGTGCTCCCTTTAAACAAACAAAAATCAAATAATGATCACAGTTTTTTAGGACTGAATTTTCTACCAAAGCAAAAGAAAAAACAATAAGCTTTTCCTAATCTTTCAGATTACTATCACCTATAAAAATATTGCTTGTTTTCATTATTAGCAATTTTACACAAAGCACAGGCCTCCCTGTTCTAAATTGCTTAAATCAGTAAGGCACTTTGATAGTGCTATAACTTATGTCTAAGGAAAAACATAGCTTATTTATCCTGAGGATTTTCCAGTCACTGCTGCTGTTAATAGTATTTTGTTTTTTTCATTTGTCAAACAGTTTATTCTCTCTCTTCGGATATTCATTCTTCTTCCTTAGTTTTTCATTAGAGACTCTGCTGAATGTCAAGAATTAAAAAAAGACACCAATAGTTTACTCACATGATCTCCTTTTGTGCAGATTAGATATGAATCACAGAGTCTGCACTCAAGAACCTCTATGACGGAGAGGGCACAAATGGTAAATATTTAACAAGGTGTCCTGTCCTTCCTCTTTGTCATTCATCTCATATAGAAAAAAGTTATTAGCATAACAGCAGAATTACATTTACTGTAGTTCCCTAAGCCTCTAGATACTTTGTTAGTATAAGATTATTTTTACATTACTTTGAAATGTAAACAAATGAGCTGCCTTTTCATTTCTTCATGAGTAAATGCACTCAACTTGTAAGTTCTATTTATTTTTCAGTTTTCATTTTTCACAGTTACAGTATATTTTCAGGCTTTTTGTTGAGGAAGTCCTCTATTCTTTTGCCTATACCTTTGGCTTTATTTATTGTTTTTCTGTAGTGCTGATTTCGATATTTGTCTTTATTCTGTTCTCATTTCTCATATTATATATCAGTTTGAAAGCGATTTTCATTTAATATCATTCTTCTGTACTAAAAATTTGACCTTGACACTAGAATCCTTATTTATTGTCTGCTTTTCATAGTATTTTTTATTCCTCTTCTTTGCCTTTGCATTCACTAATATATGATTTGAACACTCCCTGCCAAAGCTCTACTTCTGTTGCTAGTTAGTATAAAAGGATTTTGTTATGCTGCAAATCAGTCTCATCAAGGGCAAAAAGTCTGACTCCTTTACCTTGAGAAGGTTAAAGCCAGATATAGCTTCCGTTGGAGAAGCCCAATCCATCAAGCGTGAAACACTGAACCTGATATTGAAAAAATCATTCTTTATCTTGTCACAGTAAAAAAGTTGTACAAGATAGTCACGTGTCTACATAAATCTTCACTCATTGTGCCAAGGGGAATAACAATGCAAAGTTAAGTAATTCATCACTGCTAGAGGATGTGTCCACTTCCATATCAATAAATTAGCCATGGCATCTGTTAATTATATATAAGCAATGACTTAATGTTTTCTGCAAGCAGCAGTCAAGAAAAAAACAAGAAATATTGATTAACCGTGTTGAGACACCATACTTTGTGGTCCAATGCTTTTAAAAATCAATTTCTCAACTGCTCTATTATTTTGGTATAAACACAATTAGAGATAATATCAATTATTCTTCGCAAAACAAGAATATCCAATACCCTTCTTTCTCTCCTGAAATCAGAAAAACAACATTTTAGAGACCATCCTTAGTGGAACAGCATAAGAGCAACACAGATTTTTTTTTCTTTAATTCAGGAAATCACTATACTAAAAAAAAGATGGCATATAAACTGAAAGAAAATGCCACAGCTTTAGATTAATTTAGATTGAGGTAGCAATGTAACATGGTTGTTTACTTAAATCTATGGAGATATATGTGAGGAGCCTAAGTCTGTCTGTCTGGAACCAGTCCTACTTTCAGAAGCATAGTTTGGCTGTCACATCACCTGGCAGACTTCTGAGCTGTTGTTCATTAGCATTCACAAAGCTGCCAGAGTGCTGACACAGACTTAACAACTAATGAGACCCAGCTCAACTTGAAGTCTCTGAGGCATCAAACTAGCAATTTCAAATTTAAGAATAGTCATTGCAATGCTTTGCCTTGCTCATGGAAAGGCTAATTCCATATCTGTTAGTACCCAGAAGAAAAGGACAAGATGAAGCTATTGATCAATGACACAAAATATTAACGCGTACGCAAAAATAACTGGAGACGAGTTGCAGGTTATATTTGCATTTCTTACACTCTTACGGAATTTGGGAAATGCGGCTTAGATTCCCGTTCTTCCTAATTTGAAGCCTATGTCTCAGAAAAGTGGTTGCTTTACTGACCACAATCATTGCTATTTCTCATGAAAAAAAGACAAAGGGTTTCTGATTTTGGTGCTTCATTCCAGGAAAATGCTTGTATTTGGGGAACCCAAGAGGAAGGAGACAATTAAATGTTCGAACAAATGCAGCAACTTCATCTAAATTTCATCTTGGATGTTGAGAAAACCTGATCCCAAAACATAGGACATAAGGCTTTAGGGACTGAAAGTGAATTAGATTGTGGCTTTAAGCACAGTATTTCGGAATAATATATGATTTTTCTAGGTCCTTTCCTGTCTTTTCCACTCTGGGAGGAAAATAGTACTCTACTACTGCTCGGCAAATAATCAAAGTACAAACCCATAACTGGATTTTCTGTTTTCTTCTAATATTTTTTTTTCCTTAGAGGTGTCATAACAGTTATGACCATTAAACAGATGATAAGGTAGAGGAAAGGGGATTACATATTTATAGATTTGTTAATGAGTAAGACCTAAGACTAAGGTGAATGCTCTTTTCAGAAATGTCTTTTAAACTTGTTTGAAGTAGGTTATTACTTACATTTTTGCATAAAGAGATTCATGAGTGTGATTCTGAAGGTTTTATAGGTGTGTAGCACATAGGTGTTTACTTCTGTACAGAATCTCCAAATATTAAACCCTGCAAATTTAATTGCATGAAAATATAATATTTCAAAGCAGATACAATTTCTGAAGCTAGTAATTCATTATATGTTCTGAGTTCAGAGCACACTTAAAATTAGAGATATCATATAAGTCAGAGAGTATCCAAATTTATGAAACAAAACTCGTACTTTATTAGTATACAAATATTATCATAAAATGTTTTTAGAAGGAGTAAGTGAGCTTGATTTTTTTTAAATGTACTTAAAAGTGTGCTAGCACAACATGATCTGAATATTGCAAATCAAATATTATTTTGCTTAAAATAGTAGGAAAAAAATCATATTCTTGAACCGATTAAAAAATTTAGAGGCAATGGGTACAAACTGAAACACAATAAGTTCTATACGAATATAAGAAAATACTTTCTTTACTGTGAAGGTCACTGAGCACTGGAATAGGTTGCCCAGAAAGGTGGTGGAGTCTCTATCCTCAGAAATATTCAAAAGTCGTCTGGACAGAATCCTGGGCAATGTGCTCTAGCTGACCCCGCTTGAGCAGGACAAGTTGGACTACATAATTTCCAAAGGTCCCTTCCAACCTCAACCATTCTGTGAATGACACGATAGTAAACCAAAAGTTTAGAAAAGCAGAAGAATGGGCATAAATGAAAGAAAGAGACTGCATGAAGAATAGGAGTAAGATGAATGAAAGAAATAATAGATTCACAAATCTAGATTAAAGCTATACTGTCTTCATTAAGTGGCAAACTTCTTTTTATTGTTTGTGTAGAACACAGTCACTTTTAGATTTAACTGGCTGATTTTTTATTGATTTCCCTCTAAGTAATCACTTTTCAAGGTAAAAATAAAAAAATAAAATAAAATACTCACAAATATGACCAGATGTAAAGTCAGTCCTCTTCTATAGGTTTACCTCTTTGATGTTCTGAGTTATAATGTAATGACACAGTAAAATTAATTTACTGCCTAGAAAATCAGCAGAAGCATTATTTATCTTCGTCATCACCGATAATGGCGTATTTACTATTAAGTCAGTAGTGCTGCTATGATTATTTTTATTTCTTCTTTTCAGGCTTTTAAGGATAACCAAGTTTCAAAATATGAAGCTAAATACAACCAATTGACAAAATCCAAAATGCTGCTTTCAGTTCTGGGAGAACAAAGATGTAAAAAAGATGAAAAAAGACATAACCATGTATTATTGAAAACATAATCTGAGGACAATGAAGCGGGACTGCTTTTTTTCCTGAGAGCATAAGTGGACCTTCTAAATCTTACTTACTTGTAATGATGTATTTGGCTGAAAGAACAGAGCTTGATTTTCAATTTCAAATTGTGTTCACAGAGCTGTCTTGTTGAAAAATGCATCTTTCTATTTCCTCTTTGAAGAAGTAGATTTCAGTTTTAATCTGGAATCACTTAATAGAATTAAACACAGATCCCTCAGTAATGTTTTCAGGGTTGCTTTTCAAATAAGTGTTTTCTGTAAAAAGGCTAAGAGTTAAAAAAAAAAAAGAACAAAAAAGGCAAAACAGTATTTGGGATATCATTTAACATATTGGATTTTTAATTGTAAAACTTTTGAAATAAATATCAGTGCAATATATTTTTTTACTGAGTGGAGTTCTAAGTCAAAATAGGCAGTCTTAACAATTTTTTGTATCATGGTTTCATTTAAGATGGGATTCAGATCATAGATGTCTATATGTAGATAATGATATGTGAGCTATGCAAGTAAGCCCCCTTCCATTATGTGCAGACATGGTTCAGTTCTATGGTTCAGTTTGTTCACACATCTGGTATCATTAGAGACGCGCTAAATACCTAGCATTCGCAATGCAAGGTAACTTTGATTGGGAACTCACAGGGGGCAGGATCAGACTCGTGTCTGGCCTCCTACATATCTGGCACCTAGTGAGTGCCAATGGCCAAGAGAGGAAACAAAGGGCAAGGCAAACAATATGGCCTTACCTGCGGGAGGCGTGATTGACAGTTTCATTACAGTGAAGTGAGGTGAGGTGCAGGAGACTGTGTGTGGCCTTCACTGCATAAGGAATGATAAACAAGAGTTTGAGGGGATCTTCACAGAGCCTCTACAGAAGGAAGATCTAACAACACTGCCCAAAGATGAGAAAGATAACATGGCTGAGTCTATTCAAGAAGAGTTAGAAGGCAAAAACTCCTTGAAGAAGAGAAGCTGGAAGTTTCTGGCAGTAAGAGGGAAACTCCAGTCACACCTGCAGATGTTTACTCAGAAAATAAGTTCAGGACCCAGTAAATGGAGCAGAAGGAATGAATTGCACTGGGGAAGACTCCGGGCTGGACAGCTCAGGCCCTTGGATTAGGACTGGTGCTAGGAAAACTGAACTGAACAATGAGTATTAGTGACTGTTGACTCCTTCCTGATGAGTCAGAACTACCTATCTTCCAGTCAGACACAATATTATAAGAGATGATGATGATAAATTGTAGCTTGGGAATTTCAAACTAGATACTAAGAAAAATCTTTTTGCTAAGTGCAGTACTAAAACAGGGTATCCAGGTACGTTGTTTCTGCTCTCATGTAGTGTTGGCACTATGTTTTGAGTATGATGTTGGATTAGTTGACCTCCAGGGTTCCCCTCCCACTAACATTTCTACGAAACTGTAATACTCTACCTGGCCTTCAGCTGGCACTTCATAGGAGCACAGATCTCCTTTGTAGGGCCTGTGTCATACCTGTCAAGCCCACATATAGCATCCCAAATGGTACTAGATATTTATACATTGTGAAGAAATATTCCTCAGTGTCCTAAATTAATATGACGCATTAGGTGCAGATCTGATAAGCTCTTTATCAGATTTTTTTTTCTATAATCTGTATGTCAAAATCTCCACATAGTTCAAAACTACGAAACAGTTGCACCTTGGGGATCAGAAAGTGAGGGGTGCCCTATCACAGGGACAGAGTCACACTTGCCACCAATTTATCACAGGTGCAGCCGTGGTGCTGGAACATTAGGATCAATTTGTAGGTTTAAAGACCTGTAATGCCTTCTGCCCGCATATCATGCATCAAATTTTGTTACAGTGTTTTGTGACAGTTGATCAATTAATGTAGATGTGGAATGGTAAATCTATCTTAAGTAATTAGATGAGCCTTTGCGTAATTCAAATACTTTCTGATCCCTAAGGTGCAATTGTTTCAGTTTTTAACTATGTGGATATTTTGACACACAAATTAAACAACAACAAAAAAAAAAAAAGAGTACTTCCTTTTCATTCTTACTCTTCCGCTGTAGGATACATTAGAGACCAAGCAACAGACCCCATGGTGGGCTGATGATTAAGGCCTCCAAAGTCCCAGTCAACTCATTTCCTTCCACATCTGGGGATCTGGATTGAATCCAGGCGAGGTCCAGCCAGCAGTGAGGCTGAACATATACTCCAAGAGAGAGATGCACACAACACACACAGACACCACACACGCGCACACACACACACACTCACACAAACACACACACGGCTAGACACACAGACTGGCAGGAGTGCCTTTACTGGCACCACATGAGCACCGACAGCACTCACTTAGGCAGGGACGCAGCCAACCCACTCCTACTGCTGCTCCTCACTTGATGAGCAGGGATGAAGTTCATCTGGGAATGGTGCACCTACCCTCGCTATCTGCACGCACAACACCCCACAGGCACAGGCCCCTCCAATAGGAGGTCGGGCTCTGGGTCCATCTGATCTCCGTGCCCAGACCGTGGGCTCCCTGGCTGATCACCAGCTGCAGGTCTCTTACTCCTCGCCGGCTAGTCCTGCTGGAAGTTTGCTGGCGAATTACACACACACACACACACACACACACACACACACACATGCACACACACACCGAATAAAGAGCAAGGACACAGAGAATATAAGACTAGAGTGGAATAAGAAGATAGGACAGACCGTAGTGATCAGGCACAGGGCTTGGACAAATAAAAAAGCCAAACAGCAGCTCACTTAATCTGGCCCTTTTATCCTCCTCTCCTCTTCATATTCCCAGGCTTGTTATTCCCCTGTCCAACCTGATCCCACCCTTTCTCCAACCTTGTGTCATCCTAAATAAACATCCCATTCCCCTCCATTTCTTTATTCCCTACCGATTCCAATTTCTGATACCCTTACCTAGGCAATTCTGGTCATATGTGGTGTTACAGATACGGTTACCCCAGCACTGCAAGTTCTGCAAAACTGTAGTCCTTAGAAAGTATAGGGATATAAGGTACAATCCCCTTCAATCATCAGGGAAGGTCAGTCATCTCTCAAATAATTGCTAGATGCTCAGTTATTCAATGTTATCTCACTTGCTGTGATTTCTGACTTAAGTAAAATTGTATATATATTTTAAAGTTTAGCTGATCTGACTTTCATTTTCTTTATTATATATCCATCAGACCTACATAACTTCACCTGGTTTGCGATTCATAAGCCAACGCTGCACATCAAAGGGAGATATTATTTGAAACAATTACTAGTTCGTTCTAAACTGCTGTTTTGTGTTGCAGTTAAAGAATCTATGCTCTATCTCCCTGACATATGATTTCTTGGCTGTAAAATAAGGAAAAAATCATGAAGAACAACTAACCCTCAAAAGTTATATTAAAATAAATTTGGAGAGAAAGAAAGAAAAAAGAGGAACATTTCAGAAGAAAGTCTGAAGTATTTTGACTTTATGACTTCAACATCTTAGCTCTAAAAAAAAAAAGACAGTTAAAACTATCCAGTTCAGACATAGATCATTCAATTTGTGGACTTTTTCTTTAAAAAAAAAAACAAAAACCTAGACAATAGACAATAAACAATGAGTATTACAGAGACAGACAACCCACCCTCACTTTATAAAAAATATTTATAAAGTTAATAATTAATATTACTTTTAAAAACTATTACTTAGACCCTCTTTTATGTAAGCTTTGCTATATCTGACTATTGTTTTAATCCTTATCACTTGAACTTCAGATTGTTGCTGTGCACTTAGGATTTTTGGTGCTTCTTACAGCTCAACTTATATTTGTCAGTAAAAATACTTTCCTTTAGAAAACCTGCACAAAGCTCAAGTTATGTGAGGTTTTCAGAGCAAAAAAAATTCTGTGCCCTCTTACAATCAAAATATTTTTCCTTAACCTGCATGATGAGCCACAGGAGACAGTAGAAAAACTTGACTCTTTAAGATATTTTTGAGATCACTGAACACATAGGTCACAGATAGCTAAATATATACTTGATGAAAATTATGATCCATAGTCATCTGCTCTTTATACAGAGCACATCACTGGAAAATATGTAAAATAATGAAATACATCAAAAATCAATACGCATGCTTCATTTAAATGTAATCATTACTAATGTTACTTTCGGTTCTCTAATAATACAGCTAAGGGAAAACACAAGTTGCTACAAAAAGAGGATGAGGTTCTGTAAATATTTGTACCTGTCTCATTTGCCTAGATATTGGCATCCAATGCCAGATAAGTTGCATCCAAGGCATCTAGGGAATCTAAGAAATCCATCTGAGTTTGCTGTATGTAACAGAGGATATACAGAAGGCCCATGCTCTTCTGCAGAGGCAGTTAAGTGGCCAGGCAGGATTCCCAAGTGTACCTAAAATAGCACTAGGCATCTATATTTAGGCAACTAACCTCGACCCTTGTGGTCTTACCCTTCTGTTCACCTTATAATGAACAGAAATTTGCTCTAGGATCATTTGGCTGCATTGACTAGATCTCCACTGGCTGTATTGGAGCTCAGATATTTTGATATCAGTTCCTTTACCTAAAAAATTGATAATTAGTCCAGAGGATGAGGAAGTCCTGTATGTTTTATCCTAGGAATGTCTTTGACAAGCTAATATATATGTAAGTGTGGACATCTTGGAGTATTATAATAAAATGGAGGCATTAAGTTGTTTAATAGTTTATTTAACAATATATTCATCCCATCCACAGTGGAGACCTAATGGTGCTCATACAGTACAGGAAGGATGTTTGCTGTTTAGTATGTATAGAAGCATAAGCAAATGGAGAAGTTCATGGTCTACAAATGTATTATCAAACAGAGAAATTTACTAAAAAATAGAAAAGTAGAAATAAATTTATTTTCTTCATAAAAATAAGCACTACTTCTGAAAGTTTGGCATTTCTTTGGAAAAGTTAACAAAACAAACAGTATTTCTAATTATAAACATCCATATTGTATGGAATTTGAATAATTTCAGATTCACTGCTATTTTTCTTGTTTAACTTTTGGTGAGTTTGCCCCCATTATTAACTTAAAAACACATTATTCTCTGAGCTGAAGTAGGCTGTTGGGCTTCCATCTGCAAATCAAATGATTATCAGGTTTTCTTTTTTTTTTCATGTCCTGACATTTCTACCTTGGGCTCAAAGATTTCACTGAAGATGGTGAGCTGAACATTTGTTCTGTTATTGTGTATGATGAAAATGTGAAGAGAATGCCAATTAGTGACAGAGATGGTGACGATTAATCTTACTTTGTTTCAAATATGATATTGAACAGCTGTCAGATGGTGACAGCTTCTATTCAGTACCAATTTAGGCTCTGTTTGAGTCAGTAATCTAGAGGCGAAATATTACAAAAAAGCTTACCACCTTTAAGTATGCAATCCCTCAAACAGTGTGTTTTGTTGAAAGTGTAACTTAGCACAAGTGGTAATGGGCAATTCTTACGAAGAGAAATTTAGACTTTTTACTTTCTAAAATTTAGTTCCTGACTTCTTTCTGCAAATGTTTTTGTAAATAAAACAAAACTGGGCAGCTAATAGCTTCCTTGCTCATCGTTACTGTATCTTAATGCATTTGAAATGAGGTCAACAAGCTCAGTTCTGCCTACAGTTAAGAATGGGCTTACACAAGTATATGATCAGGTGTAGGTTGTGAATGTTCTCCAGGCTAGAGAGGAGTGAATCTGGAGGTTTTGCTAGTGCCTAGTGTTGGTCCAAACGTGGGCAGATGCAGTGGATAGATAGGCTACACTGGGGGCTCTTCAGCCTTAGTTAACAACACAGATAGCTTGGTACCTTGCAGGAAAGTCTCATGGCAGTCAAGAGCTTGACACTGCAGACAGGATGGTGCTGCAAGATATGTAGAGCGGCTCTCTGACATGGCTGTCATGGTGAGTATAAAGAAAATATACTGCAAGATATGATATAATTTTTTTCTTTGTTTTTCATCTCTTAAGGACACTCACAACCAAATTATATACACACAGCTGAATAGTTTATGATAATGGTACATTAAGATTCACATTTGATTTAAAAAAATAGGAATAGATGGCACACAATTTGATATGCTTAAGCTCTGTATTCTGTGCAAGCACAAACTGCATATACCTGTGCTTCAAGCCAACCAAAACTCATGTAAGTATAGTGGTACCTTGTCAGAATCTTTCTAATAAGCCTAACTGCACGTGATTATTTTAGTTCTGATTTAGCCCCAAATTAACATAGCTTTTGGAGTGTAATTCATATACCCAGCTCTTGGCCTGACCCAAACTTTTTCACATCCACTCACTATGTATCATATATATCTACCTGTGTGTGCAATGATGTTGAATTGAGGTTCAGGATAAGTTTTTGTTTTTAGTTTGTTCATTTTTTTGTTAGTATTCCAAGTGAGTATGCTAAATAATTGGCTATTCAATGAATTTAGTTTCTTTTAGCAACCTAGCACTCGCAATACATAACTTAACAGTGTATAAATTCTTCAACAAGAAAAAAGGTAAAGAGGACTATGCTGATCTCTATGCTCTCTTCACCAAACTAAGAAACTGGCATCCAAGTTAGTCCATTTAAAGCTACCTCAGGTGTTCTTTCACTATACTACAGTCTCTTACTGTAGCGATACATGTGAACACACATGTTCCGGTCTGCATATTCCCATTGCTCTACATTTCTTTTGTCTTCCAAACATTCAAGTATAACTAGGTTTTTATTTTCTCTATTTATTTTTGATGAGTTGTTTAATTTATCTTGAATATATCTCTCTCTCTTTTTAAAAAATGCTATTCTTTAGAGAATCTGTTGCATTTTGCGATATTAGGATTGGATGTTGTAGTACTAAGATTTACTACAATCAAATCTAGATACCAGTAACTGCAGTAATAATGGTTTAGCTAAAAATGTATACTCTATTTGTGTGTTTGTATCAGGGTTTCCTCCAAAGTCTTCTGCACTGTTTAAAAAAGACTTGTTGTTATTGACACCTGTTACTACAACTGCATTTTCAGTACTTCATTAAGAGAGCAGATAGTTATTGAACTTATAGTCTCAAATACTCTGGAGAGCCTCTCTTATAGGCAAAATGGTATATATATCAAAGGCCTGAGGAAGAAGAAATAAACAGTCTTCAGCTGCAAAGACTGTTTACGTCTTACTTTTCTCAGCAAATACCAAAAAGCCCAAGAGACAAAGTAACTTACATGTGGATATTCAGAGAAAGTAGTTCAATCTTTTTCTTAATTTGGGATTATACGCTTATGTTGTGGTGAAAAGCCTACCTGAAAGCATCTCTTACAGAACTCTGATCTTGACTATATTTGTCCAGATCTAACCCATTAGATGATTCTGGCAAGTGCGGTGAAAACAAACAAAGCCCAGATAATTGTCATGAGAGGACTTGCCCCAAAGCACTGGACTACATCTGTTTGGTCTAATGGTTTGGGCTTTTTCAGGGAAGAAACAAGGAAGCACAGATGGGGTTCTTCACAGTTTTTTCATCCTTTTAACTCACTTGGAGTGGGAGACCAGAAGGTGATAGCGATCCAGGTAACAGCCACTAGTTGGCTTTAGATATGGGGGAAAAAAAACTCAAAGAGTTTGACTAGGGGTGATATTACCTAGGAAGCTATCAGAGGCTTACACTGACCATCTCAGTTAGGAAGCAATAAACAGTGAAAATAACAGCCTCTCGCGGGGGACATCTGCACAGAAAGGTCTGGCACCGTGCAGCAGGCTGCGCCCATGGTGGAGCCCTTACACCAGCTGGGGCCCCTCACCTCTTGTGAGCAGAAGCGAGACTCCTGCTCCCCAGGTCTCCGGTGCTGGTCTAAACTGGACTGAGGGACCTTGGCTGAGGTGAGTGTGCATGTGTGTTTGTTCTGTGCAAGGTGTGGTGTAGAACAGAAATCACTAACCAGCCTCTATGCCCATCCCGCTTAATAAAGAAATATAATGTTTTGTGTCACTGAGGGGTGTGGTTCTGGCCTCACCTTAAATTTGTCTCTGACAGGTGAGATGATAAAAATAGAAATATTACTCTGAAAGACTACAGAGAACCGAGAAGACAACAATGCCATAGGAAATCCTCCCAGATAAGTTTGCCTACGTCTCGTGTAAAACTGGTGCAGGTGATTTGCTTGTCTGTAAAATAAGCTAATACTTTGCTAAAAATTTGAGTAATAATATCCAGCTACAACTACCAGTGTCTTACTCCTATCTGATAGAGATGAAAATATCCATTAACACCACCTGAAAGTTCACAAAAGAGAAAAGATGTGACTATTTGTGCAGGGACACAGGCAAACAGGAAATAGCTGATCCAAGTTCCACTGAAGAATATATAGAGACAAACTGATACATCAGCGTTAAATGTAGGATAAATTGCTAATCCCCAGATGTATTACCTGTACATGAAGAATATAAATATGTAGAGTATGAAGAATTAAATTCAGCTTAGAGGGTGAGCTAAGAGTATGACTATTTAGTCATACTAAAAATGACATTGTTGCTTTTTCTTTATGTCCAGGTCCTTTTGCCATAGCCCCCTTTTCTTAGCATAGAGATAGCAATGATTTTTTTTCGTCCTTTTCCACAGGAGGAGAGAACGTGTATAAAAAGGATATTCCAATAGGTAATATGCCTTCTAAACCATGAATTAGGAATTATAGAAATCTGATTTCTTGGCATATTTATGAAATTCTTATATTCCTTTGTTTCCAAAATTCTTATTTTGAACATAGAGATTTTCTATAAGCACAGATCATGACAGCTAGATCTATATTTTATTAGTGGAGAACCAAGAGAAATACTTATAATTTGTGAATTCAGACTGTTTGAAGAATTTATACTTCTAATCCACAGTGCTTTTATTTTATGCTTTAGTTTTCACCTAAGTCCTTCATGATATGAAGTCATCAACCGTTTAAAACATCTATGTACGTGTGCATATGTAAATGTGTATGTATGCATGTGTGGTTTATTAAAATAAGCCTTTTTACTTCTTCTCAAGATGGCCAGTTCTTTTATTTTGTCTCCTAATTGTTTCCCCCCTCAGCTGTTTACAGCATTTGAGCATCAGTAATTTATATGGTAATATAAAAACTCATGCACCTAAAAATTATGTTAAGAATGAGCACATAGTTTAATAATCTGCCAAAAAAAAAAAAAATCTTTGGATAACATTTTAAAATACATTCTCTCCCTTTTTTCATGAGGAAAGATGTTTAATAATGTACAAAGTATACATAAGCTATTTTTAATCAAGAAATATACTCAAAAATGTATTGCAACACAAAACAGCCTATATTTATATATTCTGATTCATTCAGTACTTTAGTTAAAACTGAGAAAGCATCAAAGTATTGTCAAACATTATTTTTTAATGACAGAACGTTTAATCTGAACTTTCTAATACAAAACATGACTAAATTTAGTCTTACTGTATATTAATATTTATAGCTTATGTACTTTTTGTAGTACATAGTTTAATAACCATACTTTATATAGCATATGGTTAGCACTTGCAAACATATATGATCTTTGATATTTATGTTTGATATACACAATAATATAGCTACAATACACTAATGTGTAGTATGTAGCAGAGCACTTTAAACTGGGATACTGGCATTGTCAGCAAATGGAAATTGAACCAAGTGAGTACACCAGGATTTTAAAATTAATATGTCACTAACTATATGTATTTGTTTCACTAATTTTGAATTCTCATTCCTGTAAACATTTATGATACATTTGTATAGCATATGGTAAGTTGCAGTTATAATTACCAGGTAGATCATAAACAGTTAGAAGCAAATTATGCAGCAACAAAACCAAATGATGCCATAATTCCAGTACTTTTCTTGTTTTCAAAGCATTGTAATTAAATGCTTTATCCTTGATAGTTTATAATTTTGTGGTCAACATCCGAAAATCTTTGGTGCAGAAGGCTCTTTGAGCTGTCCACTTACACTGTTAGTAATTACATAAAATCTAAGTATTTTAACGTTGGTTCTTATCCGTGCCATGAAAACAAACAAATAAACAAAGAGAAAAAAAAAATCAAATGCTTTTTTTGAAGCTTTCAAGTACGATAGTATAGCTGGTAAATGAATACCTGAGTTTTTGAATTTTTATTATATGTATGTCTTAAAGAATCACAGTATAATCTACGCAATAATGACTGGATGAAGAGTCTCCTTACTTTCCCGTGCAGTTTCCTGTTATCTTCAGTATTGACATGATAAGAAAGAACATCTAGAGATAGGATGAAGCGTCACAACTAATCTCATTAAGTGGAAAGGGTGTAGTAGGGCATAGAAATGATAAAACATCACCTATTTATCCCATCAAAAGGGTACCAGCACAGGTAAATGAGAAATATGAAGACTAGTATTTCAAGAAAGAGACTAGCATAAATATCCCTCACAAGAAATATAGGTAAAAACTCCTGTCTTCACCAAATCCACACCTATATTTATATAGGTGTTCACCTATACAAATAGTCAGCTTCATGTTGCTCCTGTACTGGGGTAGCATAATAATGCATTACTCCTCACCCTGGTTGAGTTCCAAGTGTCCAGTTCAGTCTTTTAGGGATAATATCAGATGCAAGAGTAGCTATAAAATATTTGATGAACATAAACACACAGAGAAATTTAATTTTCTTTGTTAAAAGACTGTATATAAGGTGTATATAGGTGTTTATATGGCATATATATCAGCAAACCCCTGGCTAGTAGAGCAAGAATGGTATTGTCATAATGTGAACATTGTAGACTTCCAGAAGAAAAATGTTCCTGCCAAATGAGGATAAAATTTCTGTTCAAAAATGACAGTTTAGGTCAATTAAAATGGTTTTATTTCATTAAGTTTGAAATATTTCAGCCTCAACTTTTTATATTATGTCTATCTTTGAATTATCTTTTAACAAAAAATTTCTTAAAACTATTTTAATATGTGGAAATTAAATATTTTGACAGTTTTAGAATGTTTTTCAGTTGTATTTCACATTCTAGTACTGAAAGACGCATTAAAATGAATACTTTATGCAGAAATGTATAGGTTTTGTAAATCAGAACTTTTCACCAAAGTGCAACAACTTTAACAAGTCTCTTATCAGTTTTACTAGATGTAAATACTGTAATACACAGTTAGGAATGGTCCAATAAAATCAAAATCAGCAACAACAGGGTTTTTGATATTTCTGATTCTTGTTCTTTATGTGAGGAAAGTACTCTCTGGTTCCTTCAGTGAAGAAATCTGCAGTGAAATAAAACAGCAATTCCCACTGAGTTCGCAATCCAGTAATACCGGGAGCTATAGTGTTATAACTAAGCTAAAGGAGCTTCCGTGCCAGCTGCTTATTTCCACTTCTTCAGACTCGGATATAATTGTCCCTGGCACTGCATTGTTAATCCAGCCAGGGGACTGACCTGAGTAAAAGATAATCCTGCAAACAGCTTTTAACAATTCCCCAAACCAATTCCTTGTAAGGCTTTACAAGAAATTGTGTCTGTACACCTGAGATGTACTGTGCTGGGGCAGGAGGAAAAAGAAGAGCAGGGAATTGAACAGAAAGTGAGTATTGCCATTAAAATGCCAGTGTAGCCACTTGAGTTGAGGGTCAACATACAAAGAGAGTCTTGAATTAGTTGCTTTGCATGCATGTAGGTAGAATCAGAAAGATATATCAAAGCTGAATCTTTCAACCAAGGGATTTTTACGACAGTAGCCTACACAAAAAATGGAATAATAGTCTCTGGAGCAGTGGCTTACCCTTCCAAATGAAGCTTCAAACAACTTAGCTGACAATTGCTGTGGAATAGAATTCAAGGTTCATTTCACAAGAATTTCTAATGCCTGCAATATTTGCCCATCTATTCACATACTTAATTTAAGATATAAAAGAATGGTTTATATATGTTTGTACCCAGCTACAACAACTATAGATTTATTATTACAATCATATCAATTTTCACAATTTTTGCTGGGGGAAAAGATGTGACTTTCAAAAACTTGAGATATTTGCATTGGCATAAAAAAAGTGAGAAAGTCATGAATAGTCATATATGCTTGTTTTGAGAGAAAAGTGACAGTTACACCCCTTTCAGAAAGACCATATCTTTCTTCACACTTCAAGAATAATTTATTTTTCAATTTACAATTTTCTTTTTAAGGCATACATGCAAAATCCTCCGGATGCACAAAAAGTAGGCAGAAATGTAAATCTAAACTGAAATTCAGAATCACTACTACTGATCCAAATCCGTGTCAAAATGTAACTTTCTCAAAATTTTAAATATTCTCGTCAGACTTGTGAAAGTGTCATGGAATTTAAATCATAGTACTATCAAATTTCTTTGTAGGCCTTTATGGTCATGGATTTCAAAACTCTATGTGTCAATTTTCTCATTATGCTTACTTTTCACTAGTGATGTACAGCATGAGAGAAATAATTGCTCATACGGTTAAGGCACTTCTATTTCACCTATGATCTTTCAGCAATAATTTTGCAGGATGGAGTTTGCTGAGATCTTCATAAGATGGAGTTGCTTTGCAGAGCTCGATCCTATGAAAAGAGGCAGGTCCCCTCTCTCCTTCCTCATTTTTCCCTGTCTTGATCTTGACCACATAATCCTACTCTTTCTGCAGAGTCACACCTGGCTCTCATGAGATACTGCTGTGAGTTGTTTTAATCACAATCCTTACAGAAAGCTAACTAAGCAAGCAAACAAACAAAAAACCAAAAAAAAAACCAACCCTAAAATAAGACAGTTTTCATGAGTTAGTGAACTGTATTTCCTCATGCAATGAGTCAGCACAAAGGGGAAGACAGATCTATGGCAAAGAAATAGAAGTAGAAAGAAGAAAGATCTAGAAAGGCAGGAAGAAGAGCAAGGAGAGATAAATAGACTTCTTATTTTGGAAGCAGCAAGCCATCAAATCAGCTCAGTCACTCATGCAACTGTAGCCTCTTCAGTTTTCGTCCAAGCCTTAAGATCTAAAAGAGATTTTATACTTTATATTCTCATCTCATAGTTTTCAGGAGAAGTTTTTCAAATACTTAACCATGTACAGAGTAGAAAAATATGTGATGATAATTTTTCACAAGAACTTTCTCGAATACACATAGTAGTGACTCAGCTCTTCCTAGCTCTTTACGTATGGATCCTTTTAGAAACAGCAGGAAGAACTTACAGTAAGGTTAAGTGAACAGGGTGATACTGAACTCTCTGACAAGCGCCAGCACAACTGCCATATTGTTTTAAATGCTAGTTATTAAGGTGTGCTGATTTTGAGCAATATTTGTAAGGGAGCTAGTACCCATTGAGTTATTCTTAATCTTGGTCGTGACTAGTATACAAAAATCCCACCTACCCAAATATCTGTTTTATAAAAGACATTTCACAAGTGTAAATGTTTATTGAATAGCTTTTGTCAAAAACTTAGCAAAGTTTTATGGAATAAATTGACCTGGTGCTTTGCTTGTGGAAATCATCACTGAAGTAGTTTAAAGGCCTGTGGAAACCGAGAAACAGCCTTGAAAGTGCTCTTCACTTAAGAGAGTAAGCAATTATCACACCTATCTACACTACCCTAGAAGTTTCAGTCAAACAGTATATTCTTTTAATCTTATCTATATTTTATAAATAATTGAGCTAGCAGTTCACAGGAGTAGGAACATGTCATCTGACTTACTTTAAAGGTCTACATTAGGAAAAGAAAAATTCTACTTTAAGAGAGCCCCATTTTCTACCTTTACTCCAGAAATAGTATAAGCTATCTAGCTCAGAAGTACACATCTGCACTGCAATGGAAATCTACATTTGATTGTACAAATCAAGTGCGGGAGGCCTAAGAGAATTAGATTGTCTAAACTGACCTTTCTATATGTCACAATGGGAATCTATGTTCTTCATACTGGCGTAGTGATAAAACTGCCAGGATTCCAGGATTACTTGTGAACTTTTTCTGGTCCATCTTTGCTTTCTTTTACTTTTCTTGCCCACCCCCGACCAACTTCCCAATAGAAAGTACAATTGATCTTTTCCTTGTGGAGGAATTAAGTAGTGTTTGGAGAAAAGAACTAGTAGATGCAACAGGAAAAGTTCTTTGCTTTGTTTTTACCTTTAGCTCTGTATCAGGTCAAATACGAACTCTCAAAGGTGTTATGTTTCCTACTTCCTACTTTCTATCTGTTTTTTTCTGGCTTATATTTTTCACACAATGAAAGAAAATTCACATTGTTTTTCTTATCATTCTATTAAACAGATAGCCCTGAAATAATTATTGATTTCTCTGTAGGTACTGATACTTTAACAGGTAGAAAAGCATCATATAAGGAGACCTGATAGAATATAATTTAGTGCCCATGAGAATAAATGGAAAGTCATATTTCTGAATCAGGAACATAGCGCATTTTATAAAGTTTCTGAAGATGTAAAGTGATGCAGGTGTAAAACACTAACTATTTTTAAAATCTGCCAGTATGGTCGAACGTTTGAGTGCTGAATTTATATAGAGACACTGAGAATACTTATAGTCAAACAAAA
The DNA here is from genome assembly GCF_040807025.1 of Struthio camelus. NCBI lineage: Eukaryota > Metazoa > Chordata > Aves > Struthioniformes > Struthionidae > Struthio > Struthio camelus. Next base: position 145,396,394 of record NC_090942.1, on the reverse strand, counting down.
AAACAAATTGTTAGTCATGGTTTTTGAAGAACATAAAATCTGCACTTTCAGAAATAGATGTATATCATTCATTAGCTTAAGGCTCCTAAACCCACCTCTTTTTTGATCAGCTTTTTATACTATTATAATATAGTGTAGTCGGGTAATGTATCTATAGGTGTAAATATTTTCCATATAAGGAAGTGACCATAAAATGGAAAAACTTATAAATAAATGCAGTCTTTAGTGCTAAGTAGTTGCCTCAATTATAGCAAATTTTAACCGCTACTTGGGAGAAATTGATGACATATGAATGTCAATGACATATTAATGAATTAAATTGGCTTATCTTGTTTTTTAATGATCGAATGCTCTCACACTATTTGCTTCTGATAAGAAAAGTGTCATGAAAATTCGATAAAAAATAAGGAAATTGGAAAATGGGGAATTATGCTATCCTACTTCTTGGTATTTACCTTGCAACTGGTTGATCTCCCCAAACTCTGACTGTTAAATGTTTAGACTGAGCTACTGATCTAAATTTTATGTGTGAGAGGCACCTTCTATAGGCACATTATTCCACCTTACGGTAGTTAGCTAAGGTAAATGGGATGTAATACTCACTTGTAGATAAGACGTATCCTCTGAAAAGACCTGTCTATATATTCTTACTGCTCAGGAAAGCTGGACCTTCACCCTACACTTTTAGTCAAATCACAGAATCATAAAATGATTGAAGTTGGAAGGGACCTCTGGAGATCATCTAGTCCAACCTCCCTCCTCAAGCAGGGACCTCTAGAGCATATTGCCCAGGATCACATCCAGACGGGTTTTGAATATCTCCAGGGAAGGAGACTCCACTACCTCTCTGGGCAACCTGGTCCAGTGCTCTGTCACCCTCACAGTCAAGAAGTTTTTTCTCAGGTTCAGGTGGAACTTCCTGTGGTTCAGTTTGTGCCCGTTGCCTCTTGTCCTGTTGCTGGGCACCACGGAGAAGAGGCTGGCCTCATCCTCTTGACACTCCCCCTTCAGGTACTTGTACACATTTATGAGATCCCCTCTCAATCTTCTCTTCTCCAGACTGAACAGGCCCAGCTCTTGCAGTCTTTCTTCATAGGAGAGGTGCTCCAGTCCCCTCATCATCTTGGTAGCCCTCCGCTGGACTCTCTGCAGTAGTGCCACGTCTCTCTTGTCCTGGGGAGCCCAGAACTGGACACAGTACTCCAGGTGAGGCCTCCCCAGGGCTGAGGAGAGGGGCAGGAGCACCTCCCTCCACCTGCTGGCAACACTCTGCCTAATGCACCCCAGGAGACCATTGGCCTTCTTGGCCACAAGGCCACATTGCTGGCTCATGTTTAACTTGCTGTCCACCAGCACTCCCAAGTCCTTCTCTGCAGACCTACTTTCCAGCAGGTCAACCCCCAGCCTGTACTGGTGCATGTGGTTATTCCTCCCTAGATGCAGGACCCTGCACTTGCCTTTGTGGAACTCCATGAGGTTCCTCTCCGCCCACCTCTCCAGCCTCTCCAGGGACCTCTGAAGGGCAGCACAATCTTCTGGTGTGTCAGCCACTCCTCCCATTTTCGTATCATCAGCAAACATGCTGAGGGTGCACTCTGTCCCTTCCTCCAGGTCACTGATGAATAAATACATTGAACAAGACTGGAATATGTTTTTGGAATTAAATTTATTTTGAAGAATCTAGTCTCGCTTTTTTTTTTTGTAGTTAAGGGTAGGCACTATTTTAATCCAAATTCCCCTTCCAAAACTGAGGGACTCTCTTTTGTTTCTCCTAACTGATTTCCTTTTCTTTTCTTTGTCAGGATAATATTATCATTAATTATCCTTATTTCAGAGTCTTACCAGGACCTTCTTTTTACCCATCATTTATAATTAGAACATTTTACAAGAGACTTCTTGGGGAGTAATAACTCCAGTTTTATATAACGGAGTATTGACAGTAGGAGCTACCTGAAACCACTAATTGCTCTCTGGGTCTAAAGGCAGCAGGTCCTTACAAAAATCAACTCTTTATTCAGTCACGTAGCCAGCAGCCCAAATAAATGAAGACTAATATTAATCACAAAGCATGGCTGTCTCCTATTTTTCACAGCTCTCTAAGGCTAAACTGATTGAGAATGAATCATGTGGCAAACAGGGTGGAGGCAGTGCAAGGACAGGTGTAGAACTGGAACGTAGTCAGTGAAAAGTGTGACTGATATTTAGTTAGATTAAAAAAGCCATAAATACAACCTCACTACAGCAGCTGTATTGTAAACATATGAAAATTTCCTAGTTGGGGTACCATCTTCTTATTTACCCCGTAACAGATACTATGGAAAATCTATTCCAACACCACCAGTGTCTTTCCAGTTTCTAACTACTACCTTCCTGTGGCTGGTTAGCAAGATCTATATTGATCTCTCATATTATCTTGCACCATTTACCTTACCACTTTTGCAGCTTATTGAGATATATTTTATTTCATAAAACATTAATAACAATGATGATGATGATGAAGAAGAATTTCTGCCATTCCAGCCTACTTTTTCCTCCTACTTGACTTTTCAGTGAAGTCATAATGATTAATATGTGACGATGCCTCCCTTCCAATAGCAGCAGCTTGTGCTTTCATAAACAAAGGATTTTGAACTAATTGAAGATGAAAGCAGGTGGAAAAGTTGACTCAGGAGGCGGAAAGCTTCTACTTGATCACAAAGGCATTGAGTACTTTTTTCCTTGAATGTATGTCTTGCATTCCTGCAATCAAGGTTTTAAGAACGTATCTACGTACCTACGACCCAGCAAAAGGGTAAATTCTGCAGAATTTATAATAATTACAACTGTTTTATACATTACATCCTGAATGTAATGTATAGAGACAAATTTAAAGAGAGATGAACTAAAATAAAAAATGAGGGGTTGACTTTGCATTAATTATTTGGACTACACATTCACCAATAGCACATTTTCTTACATTTCTAACAATTCCTGTTCAAGTATCATTAAAAAAAAGATATGGATACAGTAGAAGAGTGTGATTATTACTCTCTGGAGAAAACTTTCTAATTTTCTGATATTCTGATTGGACTATGAACCATTTCAGTAGAATAGGAAATAACACAGAAAGTGTAAAAATATGCAAGCTTTAGAAAATTTGAAATTGCCCAAAAATAGTCTCTTCAATGATAAATTATTTTAGATTAAATCGATGGAAAGATTACGTTTTTTAACAATAAAAGAAAAATAAAATCAAAGTGCATTTGTGATGTCAGGCTAACATCGCATGATCTCTTTGTGAGATAAATGATACCTGAGAAGGCTAGACTATTCTTTAGAAAAGCATGAAAAGAGAGACATAGAAGAGTATTCTTTTACATTCTGTCTGCCCTGTATCCTTACAATCCATTGCTTGCATTACATGCCTATCATTTTGAAGAATAAGTCTCAGGCAGTCAGTTCCGAAACTGTACTGAACTCCTACTGAAGCGGAAGTAAAAAAGAAACACAGTATTTAAAATAACCAGCTATCTTTGAAGTTACTGTAAAGAAGTAGTAGACAACTACAGAAAAGAACAAAATAACTTGTTTTTTTTTTTTATGCGTGAAAGGAAAAATGCTATTATAATCACTAGAAGCCTTTGGCTAGATATCTCAGTAACTGAAGAAAAAGCAATTCTGCCCCAAAGAACCAGGAAAGCAGTGAGTGTGAAGCGCTACCTCCTAATTGTTGAATATGGAGATGAAGAGAACTGCTCGGTATGAGATAAGCAGCCAAGTTTGCGCATGACTATTTAGACTGCAAGCATTTCACAGGAGTCCTTTTGACTCTTATGACGAGTAAGAGCATAACAATCAAAGGAGCTGTTTGAAAGTGCCACTTTGAGTATTTATTGAGAAATGACAATAACAATAGCAAATAGAGGAACACATACCTCAGCAGTGACAGAAAGCATATTACTGTAGTTGAAGGTAGTAAGGTAAGAGAAGGAAAAAACATATGATAAAAATAATGCAAAGAGGTTTAGACAGTAATGTTTAACTGAGCATGAGTTTGCATTAAATCCTTCAGACTAGACCTCAACTAAAAGTATTTGGAGGTGTTGTGAAAATACTCCCTTTGATTTCAAAGAGCTTTGGATTAGGTCCATAGAGTCTTTATGTTGGTCTTTGTGCACCTGTTGAATTAACAACAACAGTTGGCAGATCAGCTCAGGCAATACGTAACATAATTGAACTTAGAACTATTTTTATTAATAAAAGATTGAAGAAAATGAAACTACTTGTTCAGTCATTGCAAGCTACTGTTATCTGCAAGCACAGAAACAAAATAAATTTAAGATGAATTTTAATCCTATCGTTTGTGATGAGTAACATTTCACTTTGTATGTGGTATAAGATTTCGGTAGTAATTGGTGGAAAGCATGGTAATCACTGCAAGTACATAAGAAAATGGCCCAGAATAGATAACAAACAATTGCATATATATTTCCCCGGTACTGGAATTTGCCAGTGGTTATGCTACATAAAGCTGCATTTATTCTCATTAGACAATAGAATAGAAAACAGATTAAATTAAAGAAACAGTTTTGTTTTAGTTGAATTTGGAATCCAGCTTAGAGTGAAAATGTCAGAAAATTTGCAGCTGAAGCTAAAATCTCGGCCTTAGCCTCAAGCTACGGTATTACTATACAAAACAGACTACATTAATATAACATTTTCACAGCACCCTGTGGGCATGTTACAGTTTCAAAGCCTTAATTCAAAGAAGTATTCATGAAGAACTGCGTGGCAGTTCAAGAATTCAGAGTTAAATGAAGAAATAATCTTGCAAAACATTGTGCCTGCATGGAAATCCACTGTCTGTACTGAGACCCACCTTGTGATCTCAAGTTCACCAATACGAACGTATCTCATAAAATTAGCAATGACTTGAAGATTAGGAGATTGCAACCTGATTTCTACAAACTGTTTCTAATATATTTCAGGTAGTATACATATAGCTATAGAAAAAAGTAATGCTTAGGTTATGGCAGATAAATTGGTTGCTTATAAGGTTGGATTAGAGTTCAATGCCCTGTAATACTGAGGAAAGAAAAAAGAGAGAGGGGAAGGCACTGAAATAGTGCTATATGAAGACTAATATCAATTAATATCTTTCAGTAGAAAAGATAATGGCAAGAATATTCCAATATATTTACAAAATGTTATTTTACAAGAAATGTCACATTCCACAGTTATGTCTCACAGCACCTGGTAGTGTGGTATTTTTTTACATGAGATTATAGTTACAAAGATTACAATTATAAAGGCTATCCAATAAATCTTTTAGCCTGTTGTTAAATCTAAAGAAATGAAATATATCTGGCTACACAGCTACACATGGATATTCACATATGCACATACACACATATATATCTCACGTTAAAAAAATCAGAAGGTACACTTCAGAGTTTAAACAATTAATAATATTAAACCAAAATATTCCCATTTACTTTTGATAAATCTAGAACTGTTACGCATGAAAGTTGTATCTACTAAAAAGTACACGTTGGAAAAAAAACTATTATGCAATGAAAGCTTTGAAATGCTGAAAAAAATCTGTATTATATTTCTTCTTGAAAATTACATTGGACTAAATCATCAACATATCAGAAAATATAGATTTCCACTCTTTTATGTGTCTTTTTCATTTCTATAAGCTACATTAATTTCTCTGTTTAGAGACTGGACTGTAAAATAGTCTAATACTCAAAAGTAGTCTGATACCTATTGATAGTCTATATTTCCCTATAAGCTGCATATGAAATCTAACAGTGTTCCTTTTTTAATAGCTCTTATTTTAATCTGGGATTTATATCAAACAGCTTCTATAGTTTTCGTAGTCTGCAGCACACTATTGCCAGTCTCTATTTTAAAGCAATTCTGCCTCATAAAGTCATTCACAAGCAATTTGCTTGTGATAGGCAAACATAATCATTAACACTCTGAAGCCACTGTGACCTAGGTCAGACCTGGTAAAAACAGCTGCTTCTTAATGATATCCAATTTCCTTGAAAATCCTGTTCAGAGCAATTCATAAATTACAGGTTGCTACCAGGCCACGGCAAATCTCCTTTTCAATCATAGCCCTATGGAGATTGTTTGCAAGAGTATTATACAACCATCTGAAGCGTCAGGTTTTGCCAACTGGAGCATTAAAAACTCATTTATACATGCTTACAGCTAGCTTCTGTCAAAGGTCCATGAAACGGGAAGCAGAAATGTAACACTCCCATCGTTTTTTCAAGTCACCTTTGACACTTGCACAGTTCAAATGAAACAAGAAACCAGCTGCCTCTCAACCACTGGTAAATAGTCCAGGAAGGCGTTTTAGGTGCCTACACAGAGCGATTTAATTACGCTCTTGGGTATCCATCCTGCCCAACCTTGCGTTGCCACTCCAGAGAGGTGCAGGTCTCCCATAGTTCCTGTATCACCTTTGCCAGCCCTGTGCAGGTCTTGGATGCTTTGTGTCATTGAATACAGCACTAAATAACTGTGTTTATGCACCTGCACCTCAATTTCTCTTCCATTGTATCCTCAGAACAATTTTTTTTTCCTTCATTTACTAATGATACATAGATATGCTATGCATCTAGAATATTATTCATAAGCCAAAAATCTGATTTTCCCTCTATTTAACGAATGTATAGAAAACTCCTATAGTAAACCAAAGAGCTGAAATATGAGAATAATACTACATAAAAAGAATGTGGAAGCCAGGGCCAAATTTCTGGCTGTGTCACCTGAGAAAATGTTAGGAGGCACCAGGCATATCAGACAATGGTATAACTTCTGCATTCTAGTGCATGCTTATCCCCAAGTAAAATCATGTGCTCAAGCACTCCTAGGAAACTATAACTGCACATTACTCCTAGATTGACCAAATAATATAAGAAGAGTCATAAAAATTGCCTGGATTCTTACTGCATTGTTAAATGCACAGAGGAAAATAAAACAAAAAGTAAATCAAAACAAGTTTTTAAATATATGCAAAATTGTTTCACATTTCATCAGTAAAGAATTAAATCAGACTGCAATGCCTTTTATTGGTCTGCTCAGTATTAAACTATCTATTTAGTACTGCTTATGGATACATCACCATGTCTGTGATTGAAAGCCTTCGAGATACAAAGCATTTAGATATGATCCTGCAATCTTTGTCTACTTTTCTCAAGCTTTGTTTCCTGATCTTAGCCAAGAAATCCCATTAACCTCAATGTTAGCAGACTTTTTAAAAGCAAAGCTACACTTTTAGCAGTCCTTGACTTTATTTCTGTCTACAATAGAAAACAGTGTTTAAGCACTTTAAATCAATCTTTATTTCTGAAACTGGAAGGTGCAGTAGTGCATGTCATTACGTTAATTACAATACAGTATAATCGGGCTAGTTACATGCTAATAATTGACATTTCTGTCGTTAATGATAGGATTATAGTTTTTTTTCTGCATTTTTTATAAGTTAAAAGATATAAAAAATAAAAGTTAATTTTTATATTTTTTATATCTTAATCTTTTATAAAAGTTAAACTTTTTATAAGTTAATTTTTTTTTTTTATGTTAAGACTTACTTTTAAGACCTCTTCACTTTTTGAATTAAGCAGTCTGTACTGAGAGTGTAAATTATGTAAGTTTCCAATCATGGAATTTATGGAAACAAATATCTCAGTGCTTTTTCATGCTGCTCACACAGTTAAACCCATAATTGTTGGTCAGCGTATTCATGGAGGCTGATTTAAAAAAGAATGAACAAAGAAGATCTGTTGTCAATGGATCAGTATAGTTTTTATTAGAATACATTATAATGCATTTATAAAAGAATAAGTTGAAATAGGCTTCAGAAAAGTTGAGAGAACCTAACAGGTAAGAATATGGAAAGTTAATTCGGAATTTATTGTTAAAACTTTGCTGACCGGGTTAAAAAAAACAAAGAAAAAGTTTGGGCAAGTTGCAACGTGTTTTGATTAATTAGATAAAGGTTAAAGAAGTTTTACTTTATTTCTTTATATCATTGATAACATTTCTTCCTTAATAACTTAAAAAAAAAAAGTTTCCATTTAATTCAGCTGTTCATCACTTATTGACAAAAGACTATAGCTAAATTAAGGCATCTAAAATTTAGTGCATCATATCTTGGCAATGGAGGCATACTGAAAATATTTGACCTCTGTTCAACCTATCATCTACTGAATTCACCCCATTTAGTGAAATGACTTATACAATTGAATTCACACTAAAAAGCAAGTTACATAGGATATTTATGAGTAATCAAACACTTAGCCTGTAGTTCTGTGTCTTATCTGTCACAGTTTGAAAGCTCAGATAACCTTGAGCATATGAAATGTCACCAGACATCAGCCATTAGTCAACTGAATAGCACCGTGATACACAGGCACCTTTACTGTACACCTAAATTTACATGTCTCACTGCGAGGATGAATATCAATTCAGAAAGTTGCAGTGTTAGCAAAGGATGTAAGTCAGCTCAGTAAATGGACCCACAATTAATGTGAAGTATTCTGATATGATTAATTTGCCAAATCATAGAAAATGCCATTCCTATTCCATCAATATATTCTAGTCCTATATTTTTTAACAGCTCTGAATTTATCCTTAATATCCTTTCTTCAACAGTTTTCTTTCCTTCAGTTTTCTTTATTTGTTGCCACTCACTCTTTCTTTTTCTTTTCTAATATTTAGTTCCTTTCTTCCTAATTAAACCCAAGTGACAAAAGAGTCAGAAAAATAACATAATATTGTGTGATATCTGGTTGTCTGGTTGTCCTGACCTCATGTTTTGCCTCATTTATTTGGTTTGTAACTCACTCATGGTGAGAATCAATTCTGATCCTGTCTACACAGTGTTGCTTCGTTCCTAGGCACTCTCTAAATTTGCATAGCTATTATTAGTATAAATAGCATATGGCAATATTTAGAATTATTTAAGGTACTATATAGAGTTAATAGAAATTTTATGTAATGCTTTTAAAGAATATAAAATATCTTATTTGCTGTTTTATTAGCTATATTTCATACGTGTTCATTTTGTCTTAAATATGTGTTCATAAGCAGGTTCTGTAAGTTGATATTAAACAATATGTAGATGCCAAAAGTAAAACATACAATAAATCAGTTATAAAATATATTGACCAGAAAAGCACTATTTTGATTTTCTTATTTGCTTTGAATTCTAGTGCACCAACAGGTTTTGACTTATGAACCATAATTCACATAACAGGTATATTTCATCAATTCGTTTACCAGGCTAATTTATTTCTAAAATTTTAAGTAAATATTAACAATGACAGTTACTCACTAGTGCAATGAAAAGTGTTTATTTTTTAAATAAGATAGCTTTTTTCCTACTCCTAGACTCAGATGAGAACTGAAAACTAATTTCTATTTTCATTCAAATGATTCAGATTTTATTCTTCAATAGTGATGCTAGTTTTCCTCTTGTTCAATTGCTCTTTATTTACTTCAATGCAATCTATAATGCAGCTTTTGTTACTTATCTGCTATCTCCTTCGTCAAACTTTTTGGTAAGTTCAGCTTTTTTGATCAAAGTCTGTATAGAATTTCTAAGTTTAGATAACAATGAGAAAGAATGTTTTGGTCCACAGAGATATTTAGGTGGCATTAAAGAATCTAGCTATCATTTTCAGTGCTTATTTTCAGCATTTGGATTCTAGCAGATATCTAAGTTTTTGTGTTTAGTTCCCAAAGCTGCATGTTTAAAGATCTTAGGAACATCCACCATACCATGACTATGTAAATGCCTAAAACTAACAGAGGCTTATGTTCCACTCAGACTTGCAGTATAAATATTTCTTGTTCTAAGTTGCATCAGACTTGATCTTGTTGGCAGATATCCTTCTACCTCTCAAATTTCACTAGATGTTCGTTTTTGCCAAATGAATTGAGCCCTACATGCCTTCTTATGGAGGACGTGAGCTATTTTCTAGATTCCATTGACTCTATGGACTATATAATCATTGTCTATAGTAAGAGATTAAACAGTTAACTGACATACATCATCTACTTTTTTTTTAATCCATTAGTCCTTGGCAAAAGTGAAGTCCAAATAATGTATAGCAGAGGTGATTATAAATTCACTTAATGAAATCAGCAGCTATCCAGGTGGTCCTAAACTATTTAAAGACCCTGAAGGACACTGATCTCTTAGGTGACTTTCACCAGAGTAAACTAGTGTAAACCCCACATTCCATGGTAACACGTGTCTTAGAAAAATATATTGGGTTATGATACTGATTCTGTTTCCTCTCCTTGCTACCTGTTCCCACATCTATGGTTTGGTTTGGTTTGGTTTGGTTTAGCTCTCATATTGTGGTTTTATTCCTCTCTGTGGTGTTTGTAGAACTCTTTGTGAGGTGATGATATGAAATAAATTGGGGAATTAATCTAAGTGAAAATAATCCAGCAGGTTCCCTCTCCCCCCACCATGCCCCCGTTTCACTGATTTAGACTGTAGTACTGCACCACAAAAAAAGTTGAAACAGAACAATGAGATGCTGCACAAAAGCTGGGATGTTAAGAGTGGATTGGATAGCTGAAACTTGGACTGTTTAAGCTGGCAGTGACCCTGAGAAAATGCATAGGATAAGTAGAGATGAGACAAAATTTTGATCCTAAAGGAAAATTAACAAGGAAAACCAAACTGTACCCAGAAAATAAGCTAATGGAATTGACTCCTCTTACAACCTGTAGAGGTGGAACACTCTCCTTTTCTGTAACTCTTCCAACTGTCAAGAGTAATATCAAATTAGAACCTCTACACAACCTTTATCAGGACAGCCTGAGGTACAAAATATAAGATGCTACACTTTAGCTGAAACATAAAATGCTTAAAGGATATAGGTAATGTTAGAATGGATGATTATTTTTTGCACTGCATAGGTGACAGCAGAATGGATAATAAAAATGTAAAGCAAAAAGCTAAAGAGCAGTTCAGGTTGAGCACACACAGTGAGATGGAATGTCATAGAATAGACATAAATAATAGGAGAAGAATAATAGGCTTTCATGAGGGTCCTGCTGAGCACAAAGATGAAATAGAGATGCTGAAGTCACTTAAGAAAGCAGAGATTCTTACCCTGTGATTTAGCTTTTCTGATGATTTCCTACCAAATCTTGAATCTCACAGGGGGAAACATTTGGAAGCTGTCAGACCTTCGGCACCCCACAAAGTGATGACGGCCCCTCATCAACCTACAAGTACGATCGACAAGTTTACAAACTGGAGGGAATGAATTAGCAAACCTAAAACACACAGTTTTCAGTTCTAAACTTCAACCATTGGTCAGTATGTAAGTATCATCTTGGGATGGTATCTTCTAAATCAGCACAGGATCTTTTTTAAGGAAATCTTTATTTCTGGTGGTCATTTCAGATGAATTGTACTTAAAGGCTGCTGCAAATTAAAAAGCATAGCTATAACAATTGCTGCATAGACAAAGAGAGAATCAGATAAATGTCAAAATTTAAACATGAAAATAAAATAGTTTACATATATATATGCTGAAAAACACAATACATTTTAAAAATCTCTTTTTCTCTTTTTACCTATATGACAGACATAAACACGACCTATAACATGCATTCTGTACAAATCCTTAATTACATCTGTATAAGAAAATAAGCATCCTTTAAATATATTTCGATTTCTCTAATTTCAGGACTATAACGTTTCTCTTGAAAGGCTATTTCTTCCAATACTACCCAGTAAATGTAAAGAGCGAGGTTAAACTGAGTGATTTGAGGCAGGCAGAGATCCACATCAGACCATTCTGTTCCTGCTAAATGAATCCGGTGGTGTTCAGCAAGCTTTGTTTTTGAAACAGACTGTTTCAGTCTGGGAGGTGGAATCAGAGAACAGTTCAGACATTTTCTTTTAGTGATAACGATACCAAAGAAAGAAAGCCAATGACAATTAAAATGTAGATTTGCATATAAGATTTTGTCCACCCCAAGCCGAAACACCAAAGTGACTGCTGAGGTTTTGTATAAGTGGCCTTATCAAGAAGGGATTTGGGGCTCAGCAGAAGTCTTACAAGGTTATTAAGATAGACATCTGCCACTGTTTGGAAGAAATAATCTTGAAAATGTTCACAACATCGTCGAGGTTTTATAGCCTCTGGCACACATCAGGAATGCTTTAAGCACTCTCATTCCATGAACTATGATATTTTCTGTAAGGAAAAATGGTATTTAATAAATAAACATTATTCCAGAATGATGACAAATATGAACATTTTATGGAAAAAGAATAAATATACAAATGTATACAGCTGACTTTGTCTAGTTTAGATAAATGGTAGTGAATATTCGGATCACCTAAGTGTAAGACTGAGAAATCCTTAGAAGTATATGAATTACTGGGCCACATAACATCACTCTAACATTTTATAAGTGATATTGAGGTATTTCTTTTTCAAGTTCCTTGAATCTCTACACAACTGGGACATTGTTTACGTGTCAAAAGCAGTGCTTCAGTTGCAGTTCCTTAGACTGGGAGGAGGTTAGGATGTGTCTTTGCCATGGGCTCCCTGATGTTTCAGCTATGTTGGATACCTGGTTCTAGGTAAAGGGTGGAAAAGAACAAGTGAAATAAGGCACTTGGCTTTCCTGGCTACTGGAGGTAGTTCTGATGTTTGCAATTTGTGAGTTCCTGTGACCAAATTAGATTAGATCACTGTCCTTATTTAGCACTGGCAGCATATTCATGACTACTTGTGGGCCAGGATACTGTGCTCTAATTAGAATTCTCCCTAATGAAGGAGACCTAGGTTAAAAAAAAAAAAAAAAAAGATAAAAGATAACTCTTCCGCCACAGAAGCTTAAATTATCTGTTCAAATCAACCAAATTCTGAATGCATATTCAAGTGTGTGAGTTTCAGTCTTCATTTACTCATTTATCAATATATTTTAAAAACAAGATATCTGGATTACTTTCTTTTAATTGAAAATAAAGAAAATCAAGCAAACAAAATCGTTTGTTCAAATCACCATTCTGCCAGGAGAAGGCTTGTTATTGGTAGTAAAAAATAAACAGGTACACAGAAGCCTTCCCCCAATTTAGCTAGAAAATAAACAATCGATGATACTGTCCTTGGTTTTAATTGGATATTTTTAAATAATTAATTATCTATAGCTAATTACCATAGTAATTACCCATATATACAGAACTGTTCTTCTAATTGCTAGCTTTATGGACTATCTACTCATCCTGCCTCTAGCTGTTCTGTTGTGGTATCTCAGTGTTATCACTAATTCCATAATTATCTGAGTGTTTTCTTGAGACCATCTTGTTACATGAGTATAATATGTATCTGTTTTCCTTTATTTTCAGATTGGGTTGCTTTTTGGCTTATTTCACATTTTCTCTTTTCTTTTTTTCTTTTCATCAGATTTCAGGAGATACATTGGAAATACAGCACACTAAAGGCTGGCAAAGGAAAAGAAATAGAACTTTCTCTACGTTTCCATCTCTGTGCTTAAAAATTTGTGGTAAGAGAATCAAAAGAATTTTTACAAGATCATAATCAGCAATGCTGAGGAAGGAACTTGTGTTCACAGACCTAGGCAGGTCAGAACCATTATCAGTTTTTTCAAGCACTGTAACGATATGAACAGATGCCTCTTAATTTGTGTAGATATCCTCCCTTTTTTTGTGAACTGTAAGTGAATTGTAAATGAGTTGTTTATTAACCTATCTGAAGAAAAGTAGTTCAGAGCAGCTGCCTGCAGAAGACAAGATGTAGAAGCTGAATCCCAGAAGTTCATGGAAGAGGTATAATTTTAACAGTTTTTTTTTTATTGTTAACAGGTTCACAAATCCAAATTTAACAATGACTTAACCTTTCCAGCACACTATACTTCATAACAACCTGAGAAAGTTACCTGCTCACATATGACAGCCAGGGTTTTGTAGTAACTTAAGCCTCTCCTAAAACATGATAACAAGGACATGCAGGGTCACTGGACTACACTTGATTATCTCTTGACTGTAGAAGGAGCTGCCAAATATCTTGGAGATATAGGAGGTGGGAGGAATAAAGTAATGTCTAACACAGCTGCTACTGAAATTGGTAGTGGAACAGGAAGAAGCTGCTGCTTGCTCCCTGCTGTTTTCATTCTACTTCTTTCTTTAATATTCGGGTGGAACTCAGCTCTGCTGGAAGAAAGGGTGGGATAAAGGGGTGTCTATTAACTTCTAATTGTCATTGCTGGAGCTCCTAAGTGCCAGGGACTCCATTGTGCTCAGCACTACATAGAAGTATACTACAAGATGGTGGCTGCCTCAAAGAGTTTTATTGCCTCAGCTCTAGGACAAAACAAGTAGGGGATGGACAAAAGTGTATGACCTTATTTTAACATAATTGGCTTTGTGCAGTTTCTGGGTGTAATGAACCATGAAAAGTGATCAGCACATGCTGCATTCCTGATTGTCATGGAGAAGGAGTTAGACATCATTGCTGGGATGTCTATTCCATATTGTCTTTGACAGCAGATTGATGAACGTATTGTGGCGACGGAATGGCTTCCTTGTGTTTTATCTGACCAATAGCCCCGCTCCCCAGCCCTCTTCTGCACCTGCCACCACCTTGGTCTCCCACATAAATATATAATATCACCCCTGCAGTGTGGGGTAGATCCACCTGCAGGTGGATGGGATGTGGGAACAGAAAGTGGCTCTTCCGCCCCATATTTCTATGTCAGTTTTTCTCCTTTGTAGAATCAGTGAATAAGCTCACTGCTGTCAGGTATAACTATGTCCTGAGAAGGGCCAAATTTACATTATTTTGCTTTTGCTCTGAGGAAGATGTGAGGTTTCTTATCCTTGGGTGTGGACTAGTTTTGATCATAGCGGTAACGTGGTCTCTTAGCTAATTAGCCTTTCCCTCAGTGAATTAACCATAGGCAATGCTGCAGTGATTTATTGCAGGTTTTTAACCCAAAGTTAGTTCATTCTCAATGTAGCTACATAAGCATGATGTTATACCTTGGCTATTTAGACCAGCTTAGTTATCTTTGTACCACAGTTCATCATATAGGGTACACATATGCTCCACTTCTGTCTTCCCATATGAGGAGTGAAATCGTGCCTGATTTTCTTTAGTAAAAGCGTCACATTTTCTGCTTGTAACTAAAATCTCTCCCAAGATGTTCAGATTATTTTGAACTGCTCTGCGCAGAGAATTTGTCATTTTCCAGCGCTGACAAATTTCCTGTTACAAATGGTCTTTGTGTTTTGCATTTTTGAGTGACTATTAAACGCTGACATTCGTTCTGGATTGTAGTGTAAACTGAACATTATAAAGCTGTATCTGCACCATTATTTTAGTTTGAAACTGTAGTTTGATTTTAACACAAATCTACCCATGGTTTCCAGTTACTATGCATAGGTTTAATTTGCAGAGTGGTGCTGGTTCAAATAAATTATAATCCTTTTCAGTGGAAATTAAAGATGTAATTCCATGCTAGGTGCATTCCAAAGGTGTTCCAGCCTCCTACAGGTATAAAAGTTTGAACCAGTGATCAGCCTGTCAGAAAGTGTTGACTTGCATTTAATGTGGTGTTCATTTCAGTCTGACTGAAATCCTCCAATCTATAAATGATGAAGGTGTAGGAGTGTTAGCTCCAGCTGTTCTGATCAGTATATCCACTGTGCTGAATTACCTGCTGCTGTAGACACTGCCTGAAAAAAAGTTACAGCTTACCTTATGCAATCGTATCACAGAATCACAGAATGGTTGAGGCTAGAAGACACCTCCAGGAACTGTCTAGTCCAACTCCCTCTACTCGAAGCAGGATCAGCTGGAACAGGTTGCTCAGGACTGTGTCCAGTCAGGTGTTGAACACCTCCAAGGACAGAGACTCCACAGCTTCTCTGGGCAACTGGTTCCAGTGTTCAATCACCCTCACAGTAAATTTTTTCTTATGTTCAAATGGAACTTCTTGTGTTTCAGTTTATGCTCACTGTTTTTTTGTCCATTCACTGGGCATCACTGAGAAGATTTTGGCTCCATTTTCTTTACTGTCTCACATTTATGCACGTGGATAAGATGCCTCCCTGAGCCTTCTCTTCTCCAGAAGAGATTGTGATCCTGTTGTGAACCCTATATGCTTCAGTAGATGAGCTGTGATGATAAGATGCATTGTTCTGCATCTGGATGCATTGTCCACCCGAACCTTATCTGTCCACTGTATGTACTCTTACAAGAACTGTAAGCTTAGTTTGTGATAAGAATGCTAGGATGCATCACCAAAGGGCTCTTCAAATCTAAGTACTCATTTCACTGATTAAAATCGGTGAATTTACTGTGAGACAGGCTCTATAAAAGCCCAGAAGAGCAAGCTGCTGATGAACCTTACCACAGATAGGAATTCCACGTGGCTTGCTACAGTCCTGCAATGTCCATCTAATGCTATATCAGCTTGAGGTTCCCACTATTAGAAGGTATGCAATTGCTATTACTTTTTCTATAACTATGTTAATAAATAACTATCTGTCTTAAAGATGTCTATGCTTTTCTTATTGGCATCAGAAAAAGAACTGGCACACCCTAGTGCAAAACAGGCCCCCAGTGTGTAATGGTGCATAGGGTTATACCTCTCCAACTGTAAGACTTTGCATTGTACTTTTCAAACATCATTGCAATCATTACTGTTTCCTTGTAAAATTAAGCCCAAATGCTGATGTTTTCTAGTAATTTTTAAAATGGTCAGTGTTAAGTGTCTTTATTTACCTCTTTTCTTTACTTGTTTCTGTTCTTGTTGTTATTAGATTCTAGGGTTTTTATTTATTCATTATGCTGTAAACTGTAAAACTTACCATACTGATTATGCAAAATGTTTTTTTTTTCTGTTCACTGTTTCAAACACAGAAATTATCAATGCCTACTGTTCTAATTGTAAAATATTTGTTCGGCAATATCACTTCACTATTATGGAATGTGAATATACATTTTTTAGGTATTAAAAAATAGTCCATCTTTTTTCCTTTGTAGAAATCTTTATAAAACACAGTTTATGTTTTATCTATATTTTAGAGTATATTTCCTAGAATTACAGTTATTTGTTAGGGGAAAAAATATATACAACATGGCCACTTTAATCCTATTTCTTTTACACTGTCCCAAATAACATGTATACATATTTAACAGTCTTATTATGCACTGTTTACAAGCCTGGCACCTAAAAAGAGTAGATTATTTCTTTGGCTTAGACATAGGAAGAGCTTTTCCTGTTCCTTTTCAACACAGATTAATGCAGGAGTCCTATGTGCTTCATTTCTGCTGGTTTTTGCTGTCTTTCCTGAGGGTTGCTCTTTTATTCCTAAGGGAAAGGTGGAATTGCTGGCAACAGTTTTTCTTTTCTTATCTTGACCTGGTAGCTGACTGGCTTCTGTGATGTTGCCAGGTGCTTTTCATCCCCGCTCCTGCTGTGTGAGCAAAGCTGAGCCTTCGTAGCAGTGTTTCTCTTCAGTCAGTTGCTTCTGTTCTTTCACCAGAGTGAGAATAATTACTTCACTGGGATACTGTTAGCTCTGACTGGAGTCAAGAAGAGCTAATAGGACCTTTAACAGCTAATAGAAGCCCAGCTTTGGTTAGGTACGACATTAGTTCCTTTTGGTAAATAGAACTGATTCTTACTTTTTTTTCTCTTTTCTTTTAATTTCATTTTTTGCCTTTACTATTGAACTTGTTTATAGATAAGACTATCTTATATCATTTCTTCATTGCTCCTGACTGGCGCGAATATATACATCACATTTTTCTTCCACAATTAAAATAAATATATGAACAGATAAGTAGTAATCCCCATTCTCTCAAAAAAGTAAAATGAAAAATATGTATTTGTTTCTCCCATAGTCCATCACATTATTCTCAGACATAAAGGTGGACCAAAATCAAATAATTAGACAATGGCACAGTCAGAAAAACACATATAAGGCTTATTATCCCAATTATTTCTGTTTCCAAGACACAGTTTACCTTACTTATAGGAATTATGCTTTTTGCATAATTGCATTTTCTGTTTGGATTAACATATTGGAAAGTGTTAATAATTTTACTCTGCCATTAAATCAATTAAAAGCTAATGATGTATGTATAGATACATATACAGATACAAATCAATATATATGTGTATATATGTATCTGAACATATTGTATAAACTGATGTATATAAGAGTATATGCATGTGTATATGGATATGCCCACCCATAGGTAAACAGATTAAGCAGGAAACATTTCCAGCAAAATCCAGAGTTACAAAGTTATCAGTGAAAGTAAAATCACAGCTAGAGAATGGATTTATGAAATCAGGTAAACACTATATTATTTTTAAACTCTTTTTTAGCTATAACTGGAGTGCCAGCTGCCCGTGTTCATACACAAAAGAGGAAGAAAAACCCCAGAGAAATATTTACAAGCAATAAAACAACTTGTGGGTGTCATAATCCAGAAACAAATATTCTAACACCTTCCAAGGCATCCGTCTCCTGTGTCAAGTTCCTAATTTCCATCTCCTCTTGAAAGCATTAATGTGTGATATTACTTTCCTCTTGTCACCAGAAGAAATATCTGGATGTTGGCTCAGACTCACTTCACATGCAATTAGCAAGTGCTTCAGCTTTTTTAATCAGAGTGAACTGATTGACACAGAAACACACTGTGCCTGAAAGTGGTGCAACAGCACAGAAGTGCTTCTTTGGTGTTAATATCTTTGCTGCCTCATTGCATTTTCTCTTCTTAATTCTTCCTTTTTCTCTTTAAGTCATTAAAAAGCTTTTTCTCTTCCTCAGTATAGGAATTATTTGGAAGATATTCATAGCAAATTGTCTACTAGATATCTATGAGACACGTCCCTAACAGTGGCTTTTCCAATTAAATCATTTATTTCTGTATGTGAAAAAACAATTTCCTTTCTCATTTCATTCTCCTTTTCTGCTAAGCTTCATTATGCTCTCATACGGCAAACTTTTCTTCCTGGTACATGTGACCCTGATGTAATAGCTGTTTAACACAGTGTAATGGCAAACTACAGATTACCACTGAAAGCTTAGATGTTTGATAATGAACCAAATACTTGTGCTCATATATCTATGAAGGATGAAAATGTTATAAAGAAGGATGATTTAAAAGTTTTTGTTTTAGTTTGCAGCAGCATATACATAGGATAAATATTAAAGTATCCAGATAAAACTTCAGTGAGAATTAGCAATACTGGAAAAAAGAAGGAAGAAAAACACCTAAATAAATAAATATGAATCATGCATACGACCATAACAAATGTAAGTAGAATTTACTGGATTACTGTAAGCAAATAGAGTGGAAAACATATTTTGAGGGGAAATATTTCTACAGAATCACAGAATAGCTGTGGTTGGAAGGGGTCTCTGGAGATCATCTAGTCCAAACCCCCTGCTCAAAGCAAGGTCAGCTAAGAGTAGGTTATTCTGGATCCCACCCGTTTGGGTTTTGAATATCTCTAAGGACAGAAACTCAATGACCTCCCTGGACAACCTCTACCAGTGTTTGACCACCCTCACAGTAATAAGCATTTTCTTATGATTAAATGAAATTTCTTATATTTCAGTTTGTGCCCATTGCTTTTTGACCTTTCCACAGATACCACTGAGAAGAGCATAGGTATGCCTTCTTTACACTCTCCCATCAGATATTTATCACAATATCATCCCTGTGAGCCTTTTCTTCTGGCTGAACAGTTCCAATTCCCTTCAATCCTTGTAAGACTGATGCCTCACTCCCTTGATCATCTTTGTGGCACTTTGCTGGACTCACTTTGGTATGTCCAAGTCTTTCTTGCACTGGGGAGCCCAGCACTGGACCTAGCACTCCAGATGTGGTCTCACCAGGGCTAAGTAGAAGGCAGAGTGGTCTCTGCCTCCTTCAACCTTTTGGCAATGCTATTCCTAATGCATCCCAGGACACCATTGGCCATCTTGCCATGAGGATGCATTGTGGGCTCATAGTCAACTCGATTCTTGTTTTCTTGCTTTTTGGGAAGGACCGTTGCTGAGCTTGGAGGAGCTGAATAGCAACCAGCTCTTTGGCCCCTTCTTCTCCCCAGGGCCATGGTTCATGGGATTCTTCCAAGCAGGCCGAAATTCACTCTCCTGAAGTCCAGGGTTGTGATTCTACTTTTTTCCCTGCTTCCTCCTCGCAGGATCCTGAACTCTAATGATCACTGCAGCCAAGGCTGCCTCCAACCTTCGCTGGTCCAACCAGTCTTTCCTTGTTTGTTAGTACGAGGTCCAGCAGTGCACCTCTCTTAGTTGGCTTCTCCATCACCTGTGTCAGAAAGTTTTCATCAGCGCTCTCTAAGAACCTCCAGGATTGCTTGTGCCTTGCTGTGTTGTTCCCCCAGCAGATATCAGAGTGGTTAAAGCCTCCCATGAGGGTCAGGATTTGTGAAAGTAAAGCTTCCTTCATTTCTCTGAGTTTCCGCTTTCTGACTTGACATGCACTGACTCTGCTCGCCCATCTGCTACAGTGGGAGGTTTGGGCTCTTACTATAGAGTTCCAGAGAAGATATGGTCAATCTCCTCTTCATCCTCTCTGATGCTGCGCTCACTGCCACTGCTCCTTGACTTGGTGGCTCAGCTTCTTGACCACTGCACACCCCCTGCAAGCAGAGATCACCAGTCTCAGCGTGAGTGCGAGGCCCAGGACCTGTGGCCCAAGACTTGCAGAACTGCGGCCTCCTTCTGAAGGCCATGTGCGTCAAGGCCTCTGATGCTACCAGGACAGTTGCTCCAAAAGCTGTTGGACCATGCCCTGCAGTACATAACCGCCATAGCTGAGGGCATGTGTGATGATCTGATGAGTGTTGCCAGTCCTTTCACTGTGCCCTGTTGCAGGAACTGCTGTGGGAACTGCTGTGTCTATTGACCGCCTCTGTTGGCTGTTCTCTAGGAGCTGCGCTCCTGGCCTGGCTTCAGTAGGCGTCTCCCTAGCGCTGGCTAGAAGGGTGCTTGATCCTCCCTCACGGGTCAACTGGATGAGGGTGTTATGGAAGACAGTGTCAAAAGCCTTACTAAAACCTTGCAGTTTTCTACAGAAAAAGACAGATTCCATATTAAGGCAGAAGAACACCTACGATATAAAAGTCACTCTGAATAGCGATAGTAAAAGAAAAGTTGT
The DNA here is from genome assembly GCF_040807025.1 of Struthio camelus. Taxonomy (NCBI): domain Eukaryota; kingdom Metazoa; phylum Chordata; class Aves; order Struthioniformes; family Struthionidae; genus Struthio; species Struthio camelus. Next base: position 145,375,182 of record NC_090942.1, on the reverse strand, counting down.
TGTATTTTCTCTATGTCCAAATAGTATGTTTCGGATAAGACTTTTTCCATTTTGCAATTTTATGACTAAGGATAATGTGACTAAAGAGACTCCACCTGTCTTAGATATTCATACACACATCATTATAGGGATCAGTGCATTTCTGAAATAATCCTCCAATGTAGATAAGACAGTCCTAGTATCCCCATTTTACACCCGATGAATTCAGGGTAGAGGGGAGTAAGCACACTCATTATTTGATCCAGGTCAACTGAAAATGACAAATGGTAAGATACCTCCATTTGAGCATAAAATCAAACTAATGTGCTACAGGCTGGAACAGTCTTATGTCTGCTTATCTCAAAACACAGACAAAGAAGCATTTGTGTTCCTATATTCGTCTATGTACCTATAAATTTAATAATATATGCCTATATATTTAATAATATTCTGAATATGAAGAAAATTCATCAAGTTGACCAAAAAATTCCTGTGATTTTCCACTTCAATCAGATTTTTTTCTCATTATTACTCTTGTTGAGTATGTCTTTTGAAATAGATATTGCTAGTTGTAGAACGAATTGAAATTAATAATCCTGTCCATTTTAAAATTCTAACATAGTGTCAATAGCATTCTTATATGACAACTGAGAAATTCATTTTTCCACAGTTTTTTCTCCATGTGAAGATGAGAACTTGTGTTCGAAGAGGTATAAGTTGACTCACTAATCAATATTTATAGTAAAGCCTAATTACTGAGTAAAAATAGATTGAGAACAAAAGGGCACCTGGACGCAATGACTTAGAGCTTTTATTCCATTAATACTTGTAATGATATAAATTATCAGTTTTATACCCTGAGAAAAATGCTTTAGGATTGTGCCTTTCATAAGCCAAGTTCAGACCAGAAGCAAAATTTTACCAATACACTGATTAGCCTTTAAAAATGGGAACTTAGCCGTGAAACTCTGACACAGCTATCACTACATAACATTGTTGTAATATGTTTGTTGGCTTCAATGTACTGTGGCACTGAACAGGCAAAAAAATGACCTTGTTCAGTAAGACAGGAGGTTTGATTTAATCTATGAGACAACGACAGAGAAGTGGAGGGAAACATTATAAATGTTCTTGTTCATTTTAGTCCCTGTGAAAGCTATACTTTACTGTGGAGAGTTGGAACAAAAAAAAATACTAAAGCACCTGAAGGAACGGAGGATGTCTCATCTACTGGCTGTGTTAAGATTTACGTTCTGCTTTTCAGTGAATTTGAATCAGTCTGAAGAGTAATATTCATAGTCACTATCATGATCAGTAAGAGCAGGGAAAGTCACTTCCAGTTAACATTTCCCTCATTACACTTAGATTTCTTGTGCCTGAACACAGTTCACTTTCCCAAGCCAAATCAGTTTGACAGGAATAGTTTCTGGGAAACTTAGCCTTAGCAGCATACATCCTTCTGCTGGTAAATGCCTTCCTCTGAACATTTTCTTTTTCTTCAGTTCACTCATTGACTGCCTTTGCCTTCACATTTCTCTCTCTCTCTCCCTCTCACTCTTTTTTGTTTTTCCTTCTCCTAATTCCCTTGGGTATTTTTTTTTTTATTTTCCTGCAAAGAATATTTTGTTTCCTAAGGGAAAATAAATAAATAAATAAATAAATAAATAAATAAATAAATAAGCTTGTTTCTGTTACACTAACACTATTTTAGCACGTGATACTAACCTTTATAGGTTATCGCATGTATTTCAGAGAGTGGTTGGTCTTATCCGGAAGTAGATGCATGAAGTAGATCAGATGAACTCTCTGTTAAAGTCCATATTTTCTGCTTTTTGTATAAACAGAGTGTGCAATGACTGGTTTAGGTGCAGGTGTCAGTTGAATCCCACCCTTTCTGCTTGCGGATCTTCCTGGATCTTTAAATCCTTAAGTATAGAATGAGAACCAAAGGACATTTTCTGTTGGAAAAAAGTTCTGTACTGATTACCATACAGCTCTAGGAAGAAAAGATGTAGGTTTGAATTCTACCAGGCTTTGGAAAGAATATGATCCTTTCCTTTTTCTGGTAAATTAATTCTTGTAAAGGAAACAATGAGAGGTCTAATGATAGGTCGAGCAGTGGAGCGTCCTCAGAAATCCTCAAGGGTATGGATATCTAAAAAAAGAAAAGCTGAGCATAGAATCTTAAAATAAAAATACTCAATATTTGATCGTATGGTTCAATAAGCATTTTCAGTAACACTCACATCCACTGGATAATATGTGTGTGTTTGTGGGTCTATATGAAACTGTGTCACACTTAGGCAGCAAAAATTTTTTAAGCATCATGGATTTGCTTATTATGGCAATAGTTATGTACAAGACCATATACAAAAGCATGTGTGTGCTTGTATGTACATTTTCTTGATGAAATGAAAGCTGTATAGAGCAAATTGTACACTAGATAGGAGTAAATACAGCAAAAATGTTCTGTATCATGATAATTATATTATACTTATAATCTTAAAAGCTCATTTTAAAGTGTTATATTTATTCTGGTAGAAAGCTATACAGACTGAAATGTACAGCCAGACTGACACTCCACATTATTAAAATAATATCATTGGCTCTCTTATGTGCTCTATATTATTATATATGTATGAAATATATGAATGTGGATACTAGAATAGGCTTATCTATTATGTTTTTAACTGACTGAAAGATCTTTATGGATAAAAGCCCACTGCTGCAGCAAGGATACATACTTAATATATCCCTTTATAACTAAAATGCCTGTGAAGCAAGACATATTCAAGGAACAGCTCTCTCACAGAATGACAGAGCAAGTACCATGTATTCTCAGTTGTGTAAAGAGGATACAGTATCATTTAAAGGAAATCTGATTTTAGGTAAAAAATAGTGTCACTCAAATACTGGAAAAAAGAAGAAAAGAAAAAACAGTCTTTCATTGTCATTAACAATTTTATTTCAAAAAAATAGATAAAATAAAAATAATATATAATATTTTACAGAAGATATCAGCAAAAACACACTGAATTAATCTGAAGATTAAATGGTTTAAGATGTAATTTAATTTGAAAAATCTGAATACAGTCAAAATATATCTTAAAGATGAATGCACAATTTTGGACTTTTAATTTAATTTGATTTCAAACTTAATTTAATCCTGGTGTGTCTGCTATATCTTTTGGAGATTTTAAGTAATTCAGAGTATTTGAAATACTAATGCAACTTAAAATTAAGACAACTGAGCCAAATCCAAAATAAAGATACCATTTAACAATCCTAAAAATATGAAAACTAAGTACATGTTGTCACTGGTTGTGACGAAATTGTGCTCTAGAGAGTAGCTGAAGGCAAAAGTTGCTTTTGGACTCTTAATACCTGAAGCTGTTGTGTCCCTAGTGTGATATCCGCCTGTCTCAGGGGAACTGTATGTTTATATATACCTACTGACTCTCAAATTCAGTGATACTCTACAGCACCGAGCAATAAAAAGTTCCTGTATGGAGAAGGAGCTAGGAAGGGATTGCATAGGTCTGTGAATCTTGTTCTATGATAAATAAGATAATCACAGAATCACAGAATCACAGAATGGTTGAGGTTGGAAGGGACCTCTGCAGATCATCTAGTCCAACCTCCCTGCTCAAGCAGGGTCGCCTAGAGAACGTTGCCCAAGAGTATGTCCAGGCAGGCTTTGGATATCTCCAGCGAAGGAGACATTACCTCTCTGGGCAACCTGGTCCAGTGCTCGGTCACCCTCACAGTCAAAAAGTTTTTCCTCAGGTTCTGATGTTCCTGTGTTTCAGTTTATGTCCATTGACTCTTGTCCTATCGCTGGGCACCACGGAGAAGAGTCTGGCCCCATCCTCTCAACACCCTCCCTTCAGATACTTGCACACATTAATCAGATCTTCTTTCTCAGTCTTCTCTTCTCCAGGCTAAACAGCCCCAGCTCCCTCAGCCTTTCTTCAGAGGAGAGATGCTCCAGTCCCCTCATCATCTTCGTAGCCCTTTGCTGGACTCTCTCCAGTAGTGTCTCTCTTGTAGTGGGGAGCCCAGCACTGGACACAGAACTCCAGGTGAGGCCTCCCCAGGGCCGAGGAGAGGGGCAGGATCACCTCCCTCCACCTGCTGGCAACACTCTGTCCAATGCAAGCCAGGAGACCATTGGCCTTCTTGGCCACAAGGGCACACTGCTGCCTCATGCTTAACTTGTTGTCCACCAGGACTCCCAGGTCCTTCTCTGCAGAGCTGCTTTCCAATAGGTCAACCCCCAGCCTGCCCTGGTGCATATTGTGGATAAAATATTTAAAAAAAAGCAAAAAAACCCAAAACAAAGAAGGAGTTTAAATTAAAGATACATTTTAACAAAAATTTCTAAATATTACGTGAAAACATGTTGAATGTTTCTTGAGCAATACATTTTCATGGTTTAAACAAGAATCTATGTATTTTTAGGAATTTTCCAGCATTTCAATCTCTAAATGTATATGTATGTGCCTGTACATATGTGTATACATGTATTTGTGTGTGTGTGTGTGTGTGTGTGTGTGTGTGTGTGTGTGTGTGTGTATGTATATATTTACAAAAAATCTAGTTTAATTTTCACAAAATTATCACAGTAGATTTTTGAAATCTCTGCTCAGTTTCTTGGGTAACCTGAAAAATATTTTAATTTATTTATTGATCCCACATGCTAAACATTCTGGATAAAGTTGTACCTACAAATGAACAGAAAACATAGTGATTTATTTTCCTACACAGAAAGGACACAATCACTTTAGATCTCCTCATATTTCAAGGACATCACATTGCACTTTCCTCTGCTTTGAGTAATTTGCTATGTAGATACTCATGTTCCTGAGCTGCTTTTCACAGGATTTTTTTTTTCAAGTATCACATTGTTGCTATGTGTTGATTACTTATCTTATTAAAAAGTAAAAGGTATTACCACTAACGTTTAAAGTGTATATCTCTGTCCTACAGTGGTATGAGTGACATCAATACTTTGCTAACATCTTTAGAGTCAGTGTCCCAGAAAAGCATTGTCCCAGAAACGCATCAATAGCGTTCTGTTGCATGGAAACTAACACATCAGTGATGCAAAATGCCTGTTATTTCACTTGCATTTAATATAAGAAAAAAGTTCCCATCACTTATTTTTATTTACTTGAATGAAGGGCACATATGTCATTTGTCTCCCATTTTTAATACATATTCCTTGCACAGCACCTGTGCAGACTTCTAAATTCATACATTTTTTCTTGTTTATTAGCTAAGCATAAGATTGATATTCATCACGCTCCATGGCGATTTGAATGGAAACGGAGTACTAAAGAAAGATGCACGTTTCTTTCATCTCTTTCATCTTCAGCTGATAGAGATAGCTTAGCATACTTCAAAAACACGCAAACACACACACACACACACACACACACACACACACACACACACACACACACACGCAGAGGAAATCACCCTTTTCATATTCTTCCTGTTCAGAATACTCTGAGGTTTTTTATCTGTTTGGTGCAAAGATTACTGTATATTGTCTGAATATAGACACTGACTAATACAAATCTGTTGAGTTTTTGCTCTATGTATATGGAGAGAGTCATTATGGAAAACTGAGGGCAAGAATTTACAGGGTGAGAGCCAGAATAAGTAAAAATTGGCATAATTACCGCATTCCAACAAAACCGTATTAAAGCTATCTACAAAAATCTAGTGAATAACCTTTTTCAAGGCCACATGGTCTGGCTGGATTTTGTACTGGATATACTGACTCTCCAGGATGGAACTCAGAGCCTCATATATCATTGTTATTACATACTACTCATTAACACCACATTTAGTTTCAGGAAGGAATTTCTCACACATCTTCACTATATGGCTTTTTTTTGTTGTTTTCCTTTCAGCGTAGCAAGGAGTGTGGTTCACTTCCCATGATCGTCCAGGAATTTTTGTTCACAAAATTATTTTTTATTTTTGAAATATAAACATTTGCTAATGCTCTTGATCTTTTTTTCTTTCTTCCTACAGAACCTTACATGGTTTTTGCAGGGGAGGGGAAAACAACATGTTGTTTGTTTGATTTTTCTGTACCATAGTTCTTATACATACTTTTGGATGCTGGAAAGTATTTTTGTCTTAGTGTTTATGGATGTTTTTGAAATAGATTCTTTATAAGCTTTTCTAGATTAAATGTCTATCATCCAGCTTCCTGTGATTGTAGGACACTGGACTTGCAAATTCCCAAGCTTTTATCATTCCTTTTGTTAAGAATCTCCTGTGACCTACTACCATATCTTTGGAGGAATTGGGTAGTTTGTCTGCTTTAAAATAATAGCATATTTTCACTTGGAAGGGAAACTCAGAATGGCTTTGAACATATTTCATAAACCTAGGATAGAATCTAGTTCCCTTAATTCATGTGCCTATCCTAGACACTGTCACACTGAAATTTTAGGTGTTAATGTGTTAGATACTCCTGAGAGCCTTCAAAAGAAGAGACGGTACATCTAAATTATATTATTTCTCTTCATTGTCTCTGTAGAGATAGGTAGGTGTCTTTCACCTGACACCTACCTATCACCTGAAGTGAGGTGTCTATGTTTTAGAGTACAGGGAATCAGCAGGAAATGTTTAAATGCCTACAACCATTAGGTCCAATGGGGCAGTGGCATTTCTGCACTGTAACAGAGATCAAGAACTTGACTAGCGGGAGCCTTCGCTTTCAGGTTCTGTCCAGATTGCAAGTATTCACTACAGGTCTCAGACTGTGTCATAAGGATATTTTTCCAAAATGATTTTTACATCTCTGTTCCTGTAAACAAGGCTTTGGAGGCTGTGAATTCAAGAGCTACTGAAGCCAGTTAATGAGAATGAAGAAGGTGTAATATAAAATACACACGTGTACTTCATGAGGTTGGGTCTAAAACATCCTTTGCTCCTAACAGAATGCCCTCACCAGGAATCTAAAAACAGGATTTTGCTTTTCTGTGACCTCTCTGACCTGTAGACATCCCTGGTTACAGTGCCTCAGTTTCAACATAAGGATATTTTCAGCTGTTCGTACTCCACTGACTTTTTGTGTACTCTCACGAAAATTAAGAGATTGATTAGACCTTGCAGTGAGTGCTCTACCTATCTGTGTAAAAGGTGTGCAACATCCCTAAGGAATTTGATTCCTAAATCTGTAGTGTTATGGGGTTATAAACATTACATAGCTCCTCATTTTCACAGAAGGGGCCCTTCCAAGCATTGGTAGTAAGCTGAAGTACCAGCTTATCTTAAGGCTAAGTAAAGAAACATTTAATGAATCTCGATATTCACTAGGTATTCCGTTACTTGCAAGTAGCTGGAAGCTTAGGTCTTAAACAGTAAGGGAGTGCTCAGATGTACTCTGAAGATTATCACATTCGATTCAGAATACACATTTACCCAAAACTATTTTTAACTTAGAAAATTTAGTCGTCTTTACCGTTTTTTTCTCAAATCTTGTGCTGTCATATCTAACTTTCTTCTCATTTCACTGCAGTATCAAAACATTTAGGAGAAATGTATTTAGCCATAGATACTTCTTAAGTTCAGCAACAATAAAATTAATATATTATATTTTGCCATTTCAAGGAGTAGCTCCTTGAAGAGGAGGAAAGCATTTTTTTTTTCTCTTGAGCTACTGGGGGAAAAAAGAAAAGAGAGAGAGAAAAAAAAAAAACATTATTGAAATAGTATATTCAGGGACAGGAATCCATTAATGTCCAGAATAGCTGTAAAGGTGCACAGAAATTATAACAGATAATCCAGGCTTCTAGAAAATAACTTAGTAATGCCTAGGTACTGCTTATAGACAAAAGCAACAGTCTGCTTCATCTGTGAAAAAGGAAACTTCTTTTTCAAGAGTATTTCTCTTGCTGTTTCTACAGAAGGGTGGCCCTTAAAGACATATTTGGGAAGTCCAAATTCCTATTTCCTTCTTCAGATTCTTTAAGTTCAGAATGAGTAGGAAAATAAATCACAGTACTTCTAATAAGGTGTGAGCAAAAGAAGATGCAGCTCTGAGCATAGCAGATCATTAATAGAATGATGTAATTCAACTATAAATTTCAGTCATGCTGATGCCTGACTTTCTTTATATAAAAGGAATGCTCAAGCTACTAACATACTGTAAAAGACTTGGCAAAGTTCACATAGCAATAAGAATTATCTGGAATACAATAGGACACTTTAAAAACTCCTATCCCTAAAAAAAATTACTGATTAACTTTTACCCTCTTTAGTCAAGATCTGCTCAGTACTCTTTGCTTCCACAAAGTAAATTGATTACATTTATGATCATAAATAATAACTAAAATGTCTTTATATTTTTCTATATTTATTTTCTCTTTTAATATTCATTTTTATATTATTCCAATAATTTTTTGGAAAATTTCAGAAACTCTTTAACAGCCAAAATGTTGATTTGCACCAGTGCCTACTTCAGTTTGTTGTATGTTTTACAGATATCATGCTTGCTACTCATAATAGGCAAGCCTGGTTTTGATTTATTCTCCTTGTTTCCTTCCCTGCTTTTTCTACTGAAAGTAGTTATGATTTCCTTTGTTTATTCATTCAAAAAGAATAGTCTTGAATTAAAAGAGCTTAATTTTATTTTTTCTGAATAAATCTTTGAGGATATATAGCCCAGGAAGGCAGTGAGACTATAAACAGTCTCTCTTACTGTTGTCTTAACCACTAAAATTTAAGCACTCAGGAAGGAGGGTTGAAGAAAACACCATTTGCAATTTTCGTAGTATTGCCATGCAAAACTTTACATTTCTACACATCTTTGTGAGAATTCATCATAGAGATGTGGTAGATATTTTTTCTTATTCCACCAGAAATTTTTTTAGAAATGAAAATATACAAGACTGAAAAGGTTCCCTTACCAATTTAAGCCTTTCTGCAATTACAGGCAACGAAGAGTTGTACTGAAAGAGCTCACACGTTATCTATGAACACAGTATCTACGATTACAAAATAATTCTGCATACTTTATAAGAAATGTAGGAACCATTATAAACAGCTGCGCATATAATGTGCTGCAAAGAAAAAAAAAAAGCATGAAATGAGGGCATTATCTATTAGCATTATTGTATATACAATAACACTAATAATAAACATTTATTATTAAATAAAACTCATATGATTCAGGAAACATACAATGCCTCATATTTCTGAGGAGGAACAAAACACCTACAATGCTTCTGCCACTCTAACATGGGAATGTCTTCTCTTGATTCTTCAAATGTGTTCTGGACTTAGCTCCTGAGTACTTCAGAGCCCAATGGCATTAGGAGTTCTGAAAAATCCTGGCTGCGTCCTGTCTGCAGCTGTGGTCAGTCTTCAAAGGAAACACCCACCTTATGTATTAGGTTTTACGTGCATGCAGGAAGGGAAGTGAAGGAAAAGTGTCACACTGCATCTGATGCAACCTTATTAAACCCAAAGGAGCTTTTCTGTGGCCTTTGGCATAGGATATTTGGACATAGAAAAATCTGAAATGTTCTTAGATGCTTTACACTGTTAGGAACGCTCTTTTACAGAGAAATATCTATGACATTTGTGCATGCATAGAGCTGTCTGCAAAAAGGGATAAAACTGAATGCAAAAAAGGATATAAGGTTTCACTTAAAGATGGACACTTAAATCTCACTCACTCATTCTTTCCTAATCACAAGCATCAAAATACATGTGTAGAAGTGGATTACTGCTGTGTAACACGAAAACGAGAACACTGACCACTGCATCCTCTCCACATTTCCCAGGTTCACCTTGACTGATGTTGTTGGGTGCCCAGTGCTCCTAGTGATAGTGAGAGATCCTCTCCAGTAAGCATCTTTTTTCATGTTGCAGGAAGGCCCACCAGATTTGTCCTTTATAGTTTTCTATTCTATGCTTCCAAAGGCAAATTACTGGGTAGCAGGCGTGATGAGTATACAATAATAATATGAACTTCTAGCTGAGATAAATACTTCTTCATTTTCCCTCCATCCTTAATCACAAAATGCCAGCTGGCTTCTTTGATTTCTACATTTTCTAGCTCCCTCATCACATCTTATTCCTTTTGTGACATCTGTCACAACGATTTCCAAATGCAGTTGTCAAAGAAGTGTTCATTTTCTTGGATGCTCTGAAGTGCTGACATTTGTGCTCCTACAACAGATCTCTCCATATTTAAAGTAAGATTCATTATAGTCTATCTTACCTTATCCTCTCAAAGTTATATAATTACTAGAATATTTTCTTGAATTTTTCATATTTTAGTATGCTTTCCAGTTTGAATGCTATAAAATAATAAATATATGGCTTTTTATAAATGGGCTTCTTTTTCTTCATTTTTTTGAGCATGCATTTGCTCTCTTAATCTGCCTTTTCATTACCATGAAAACCAGTATCTTCTAGAAGACAATTACTAAAACCTTGAAGTATAAACAAATTAGTGGTATATGAAAATTTTATTAGTAAATGTATTAATTTTGTGGGTTTGCCAGATCAATTATACTCAGTAAAACAACAGCTTTAGTTAGAATTCCAAACAAATCTGTGTAAACACAATTATAAAGTCAATCGAGAAATGTACTTAAGAAGTTTGGGGGTGAGGGGGATCACTCTGGACTGTACGACCTTTGACATAACTCCTCAAACAGTAGGAGGTTTTAAGGAGTTTAACCAGTAACAAAGTGGACTTGAACAGCTCTGTTTCCAAAAATACACTTCTGAAATTGCCTTTTATCTCAGGTCTACATCTTCATAACTGGGTAAATATTGATTATGAATCCCATCTATTGTTTGAAGAAAAGTAATTTACTCCTACCTATGCTGACTTATAATGAAATTTCATGAAAGAAACGTCTTCCAGATTAGTTTCATAAGGCTTCCAAACAATGGAGCCATATCTGTATCTCATTGAACAAAATGGTTTTAATTTATTACTATTATATGTTTAGTCGACAAGATATCTTCATGATACGACACCTCCCATTAATTCCCTTGACAATTAGAATCTACAGTGATTCTTTAGAAAGTAAATGAACATATATAATCATAATTTTTTAAAATTTGTTTTATTGTTTCTTTAAAAACAGCCAGTCACACAGCAGATCACACAGTCCCTGGTATAGGTGTCCAGTTCCCCGTTTAGGCATTTTTTTGATAGTCCATATTTTAGAATGTGGCTCAATAATCAGTGATTACAGACAGTAGTGATAACATAGGAGTGCAAGAATAAGGGAAATCATTAATTTCTCACATATTAGAGAATCTATTCTATTTAAACATTCCTAAAATACCTCTTAAAGAAAGCAAGTTGTTTACTGTGCAGTTGCAGTACCTTTAGTTCTGCCATCTATTTCTGACAAAGGCCAGATTTAAGGGAGATTAGGACCTAGTACCTTATCTATTTTTCCAAGAACGAAGACCTTTTTACTTCTTGTGCTAATGCACACGATCAAGATAAGTAAGAAATTCACAAAGCATTTTTTTTCATTAACCTCTATTGATATAACTTTCAAGATTCAAAAGTCAGTCAATAGCAAGAAGATTTAATGAGGAGGAAATATCCAAAATAAATGATCTAATTATTATTTTTAGTCTAAAATCAATAATGGCTTCCATTATAGTTTTGACACCATGAAAGTATGTTAGAATGACCTCTTCATACTATAACTGGATGCTGTTCCTAGACATATGTAGTTCTTTTTGCTTCACATGCATTTTCTTTCTTCACAAAATATTTGCTGAATCTTATTCATGAACTATTTTATCTGATCATGTTCCAAAGTACTTTTCTATTTCCACGGTTCTGCTGTTTACTCTGAAATTTGTGAACATTAAGTGACATATTCACATAACTGAAATATCCTATATTTTCTTATCATGGTAGCTGCTCCCTAACATTTCATAAACAAAGTCTTGCAGGTAATAACAAGCAGACTGTGACAGTTCTCTAATCAGGCTTCAGGTAAATACCACTACTTACACTTTGTTCAGCTATTCAGGAGAGGGCATGCTAGCACAGCCTTGTGACGACAAAATACTTCAAAGCTCAGTTTGCATCAAAAACTGTCCACTGTAGACAGCAGTGAGTCTGTTTAACCTAGTAACTAGCGAAGATCTCTCACTTCCAAGTATGGATGGCATAAACAGTAAATGAGAGGTGAAAATAATCAGAATATCAACTTATTTTCCAAGCTTTTTAGCCTATGCTAGAAATGGCAAATAGATTTTATCCCACAGAAAAGTAAATGTTGATAACAAAAACAAAAAGTTTGTTTGTTTGTTTAACTGACAACTATTAAAAGATAGGTAAACTTAGTGTAAGATTAAGGTATAGATAGAGATGGGAGAACACTTTAAAAAGGAACAACTAAAATCATATTGGAGAAAGAGTGAATTTCTCCTGTACTCCTAATCTAAATCTCAGAATCACAGAAAAAAAGGGTACTCATAGTGAAAAAAAAAAAATCTCCATTTGAAGTTTAAATCATTCCACATAAAAAGTATCTTCTTCCATTTATTCTTTCTGCCATCCCTTCAGGTTCTCTCTTCTTGGTGTCCACTTCAGTGGAATAGTTAGGACTCTGTCCCCACCCTCCCATGGTAGAAACCATTGCTTTCTACATGTAAGAATTGCTCTTCATTTAGCATAATTTGAAAGGAGTAAAAAATATTGTCATCAAAGTATATATTCAGTTTCAACAATGTAATTTGTGTGTGTGTGTTTTTTTGCTGTGGTGGATAGGTACAATCACATGGTCATAAGTTGTTATTTCAGAAGAGTACCACAGGCACGAATAGTGTGAGGGGCTGGCCTCCAGTTAAAATAGGTACATTTAGAAAATACATATGTGATTAAGCTTATAGTCAGGTGAAATATGTCAGAAACAAAAAGAACCTTGAAGTAAATCCAAGGTGGGGCAGGGGGAAAAAGAAGGAGAAATAAAACCATATACATTTTATTTGTTCCAAAAAGTAAATAAACAATGTTATAATGCTTTATGAACTTTTTGCTTCTTAGCTGAAAACTGTTCAGGAAAAAAAAAAGCCTAACATTATACACGCATTCAGAAAAACCAAACACACAAAATAAGCAATAATAGGATGAGCACTGCAGAGAATGAATGACATTTCCTTCACCACAAGGGAGTGCAGGCTGCAATCATCTGTGTAAATTATCCATTGTTTATTGATAATTCCAAAGTTTGTTGTACCTACTGCACACAGAAGTAATTCCTGAGTTTAAAAATGCTAACTGTAATGGTCTTGGGAAAAAAAAAAAAAAAAAAAAAAAAAAGAAGCAGAGATGGAGGAATCTTGCAAAATTTATGTTTGTGAAAAACTTCACAGCTTTAAGAATCTATGTTTTTGACTTCTCCCCTGTCTGCAGTTATGATGCAGCTTAGTTGAGCGGCAAAAAAAAGCACTTAAGAAATATTTGCTGTCCTTTGCATCAGATCCTAAACTTGTGAGGTAAGATAAATTCTTACTTTTTCCACTTGCCTCATTTGTGCCACCACTGGAATAAAGAGGAGAAACCATTACAGTTTCTGCTGAACAAGCTGTGCAGTTCTGCTCTCCTTTTATCAGTCTGTATCTGCAGGCACGGCCTACTGCATTCATTAAATCCAGCGTGCAATTAAGATGATGAAAAAGATTCCTTGAGAAAATACCAATTTGTTACTGAGGCACCAAGTTCTGTTTGTGAAAGAGCCAATTAACAGTACAAGCACAAAACATCATTTCAATTCCTTTCACTCAGCTTTCACAATAAGAATGTGAAAAGGAACCCTGAACTATGCTGGTTTTGTTCTCATTTTTCTGATGTGATCCTCCAAGCTCTAGCAAAGCCAAAAGTTAGCAAGTTCCAGAAATAAGTTTGAAGATATGAAGTTTAATTTTTAGGCACTCCAAAATAAATATTTTGTATTTCCATGAACTCTGCAGCCTGAACAGTGTAGCCTGAACAGGGAAGATACATGCCCACCAAACGACATAGAAACATGCAGGCAGGACGCGACCTCAGGAGGACTCCAGTCCACCCTTCTGCTCAGAGCAAGGTCAATACCAAATTCGGACCAGGTTGCTCAGGACTTTGTCCAGCCAAGTCTAGAAAACCCCCAAGGATCGGCACCCTGCAAGCTCTCTGGGCAACCTCATCCAGTAATTAATAATCCTCACAGCGAGCATTTTTTCCCCCTTATAACCAGCTCAAATCTCAATATGTTATCTCTCTCCCTCCATCCTGAGGGTTCAGCACTGGGCCCAGACCACACCACCCTCGCCCACGCCGCCAGAGGCCAGGCCGGCAGCACCCTCCTCCCCAGCTCCCACGGGGGCAGAGGCCTCTCAGGGGCCAGGGCCGGTCTCCAGCTGCCTGGAACAGCTTCTCCAGGCCCCCAGAAGCTGCCGGAGATAACTGCAAGGAGAAACGGGGTTTTCAGGAGAGCAAACAAACAAAACACACACCACTTAAGAAAGTAAACAAGCAAGCAACCCTCCCCCTCCTCCCCCCACCAAAAAAATGGAGAATATAAAAAAAGAAGTAAAAAAAAAAGCAGACAACCCCCTTGGCCAACCCCCCCCCCCCCATTTTACTTAAATAAATAAAAACTTGAAATAATACATCTACTAAATAAAGAAATAAACCCCATGGAAACTGCTAGGTGGATTAAAAATGCTGAGCTACTGGAAAAAAACACAAAAGAACCCCATAACCTACCTCCCTACATAACTGAAGAAAACCAGAGCAAAGACTAAAATAAGCAGATAAGTAAACAACTCCCCACAGATAAGTGCTAGAGGAGGGAGGGAAAAAACCACCAGGCAAACAACCCTCCTACTCAAAAAGAAAAAAAAAATCCCCTGTCTCTATAAAGAAACAAAGAAACAAAATAGAAATAAACAAAAAAAAAAAAAAAGGAAGTGCTAGGGGAAGAATGAAAAGCTTTGAAAAAATAAAAACCTCCCAGCATAAAAAATATGACTAAGTAAATAAATAAAATAAATGAATAAAAATTCACTAACAAACAATCAAAATAGGAATGGCACCTCTCCTTACAAACTGTGGAAAAAATAGGGAAATGAGGAGGAGAAGGAAGTAGGCTAAAAAAAAAAAAAAGAGGAAAAAAACTTCAGAGTTAAAAATAAAAAGAAACACAAAAACTGCTCCCCCTCCCAAAATATTAGGAAGAAAAAAAAAAGGGTGAAACAGGCAGCATTGCTAACTGCTAAAGTATGTATTATCTGCCTCTGTTTACAGCGCTATGCGCAGCAGGGAGTTGACTAAAGATGCTGGCAAAGAATGGAGTATCTGTACTGAGTCATGCTCCATATGCAATGCTACCTATATGGTTCTTATGACCCTAAAAGGATTCATAAGAGAACAAATCAAAAATTTCTTCATAATTTCTTCGTTTGCTCTACAGTTAAGCGAATAAAGCCTGCAAAAGAGCTCTTTAACATGTCTGTTCGGAACTTGTTATGCTTCCACAATAATTCCAGCATTGTTCAAGCACTTTTCATTTAAATATATCCAGCCAAGTATTTATCTCAACTAATTTAGCAGGGTCGGTAGTTCAGTTATCTATACATTTGCTGCCGGTAACATTTTAGGCACTGCAGGGTCCACCTAGCTTCTAGGTGCCCTTCAGGAAGTGGATTTCTTGTAGGTTCTGTGTAGTATCTACCAGACCAAGATTCATATACTGCAGATCAAGGAACAGAGGCTGGCAGTCAGCTGGAGGCAAAGTGGGATAACTTAAAGTTAAAAAAAAGGCATCACAAATTTCATACGTTTTGACAATTGAATCCTGCCGTAGAAGTCTACAGTGAGTCTACATTTGTCTCTGAGAAAGTTAGTCTAGTATTTCTTTATAGTTAATGGAGAGAAACAGGGAATTTTGGATCATGATTCATTTGACCCTTTTTAGACGTTAGCTTTATGAGATGAATCATTCTGTAGAGATGCCTATTTCGCAATTGATTGTAAACAGGTGACAAACTAAGATGTAGAAATTAATTGTAGACATTTGAAGTAGGTAAAATTACTTTATTTTTTCAAGGGAACTTTATGATTTCTATCTGGCAGTACTATATACATTTTATATCACATCTGTTATACCTAAAAAGACAGATAAGCCTCCCTTCAATAGGTATAAAGGTATGTCCTGAATGGAAAATGTGTAGGCTGTGTTCATGACAACACAGCAACTGCTTTTTCCAGCAGATTATGATAAATACAGAGAGAGAATAAGAATTTCTGACATGAATTTCCACTGCTCTTTCTAGAGAGTTCTGAAAATTATAGAAGTCTCTGTGGCTTCTATACCTTTCTGACTGTGCACTTGTCTGACTAGCACACCAAATGGAAGATTTTGTCACTGGCTACAGTGACTATGATGGACTTATAATCAAACCACCTGCTCATTCTCAAACTAAAAAAAAAAACAAACAATCAAAAAAAGCCCACAGTATTTGAAGTGAATGAGCTGCCTGCAATTCTCTGATCTCTCTGCGTTTTATCAGGGAGAAATAATGATGTCAAAACCCATGGTGAATCTTGCTTGAGAAACATCACTTCATTATTCACAGGTCACACATACAGCAACCAATTTCTAGTATATCTATGTATAAAAAAGAACGCTCGATAAGCAACACATCACAATCTATTGTAGACTTGGAAGAGCGAATAAATATACTGCCCTACACTCATGCTGTGTTTATTTCAAATCCACAGTTGAAAGCAACAGAAAACTGCAGGAACAGTGAAACAAGTCAACACTCCGTTCCTCCTTGCTCCTGTCTGCAAAGTTGCTGACATTTATGCTGGCTGGCTACTCAAGCTTGAAGACCATAGATGCTTCTATTTCAGAAAACTTCATCAATTTTCCACTTCTTGCGTCTGCTAGTATAAATCTGTGTTAGCTATTAAGTTACTAAAAATTCTCTATCAAGAGAATATTTCGGTAGTGTGACAAAGTCATATTTTTTCAAATTATTAGGCTTCAGCAGCAAACTTTAAAGTATATCCTAGATGTTTCCCCTACAGAATTGCTTGTGTTTAAGCAATACTGTGAGTTTCTTCTTCCCTAAATAAAGCATGAAATTGTAGGGAATGATAACTTCCAATCTAAACGTTGACCATTTCTTCATATATTTTTAGAATAATTTTTTACTAATAGCAGAAGCTACTTCCAAAGGAGTTTTAATAAAAATGTGCTATGAATATGTTTTTTACTGATTTTCTGAAGGGATTGCATTTTACCTGTCTTTAAGTTCTTCTCTAAGAAATTTTGGACCTTTTGCCAAATATCGGTCACCGTTTGGGGATAAATTTCAACTAAATTTCTGCCCCTACTCCCAAAATTGTACTTTTTTTTTTTTTTTTTTTTAAATTTAGCTTCTCTTTGGAGGACAGAAATTCAAAATATTGTCTTCACTGAATAAAAGGCAAATTTAATACAACATTTTACATATTCCAAGAAAAAAGAGCATATGAGTACTGATCAGATACTGATGTAGTCCTCTAATCCAAAGAAAATTTCCTAGTGAAAGGGAAATTGAAGTTGTCTCAAGAGAACGGGGAGAGAGATGTTAGGAGGCAAATGCTACATCTGTGTCAAAAACTAAGTTTCATAGTCGTAGGACAATTTAGTCCTAGATCAACAGTCTGATTTACTGACTAAACATGTTACTAGGTGTAAAAGTCATCATTATATAGAGAGGAAAGATTTGCCCATTAAGAAATAGCAAGCAATTATTGCATGCTAGCTACTCAAAAATTTAAGTATAGCTGCCCTTGATATCTCCTGTCTAGTAATCTCTCAGTGTTGAAAACTGAACAAATAACTCCTTCCAGAAAATGACAACAACTATTTGCAATAAAAATAAAACCCTCTTAAAATTACTTCCAATGTTAAAGAATCCACGTCTAATAGGGCAAATCAAAATGTATTTCTCAACAAGCAGCAACACATAGCTAAAGCCTGCAACCAAAAGGCATGTGAGTAGAACAAGTCAGACTTAAGGAAAGTATTGTTATCTTTAAAGCTGTAAGCCTCAAAAACCTTGCAAAGATGTCATATTAAAAACCTCCTCAATTTTAAATAGAGTTTTCCAGAAGCATCAGAGAACTAATAGCATACTTCTCTGCCTTATCCCTACTAAGCTTTGCTAGAATCACTCAGCTATTTTCTTTAATTAGGTTGGTCTAACTGGTTTGAATTCTACAAATCTGACATCGATTTCTAACAAAAGCCAATGGCAGCTATGAATGGTACTACATTCATATTTAATATTTTACCCTGTTTACCCAGATCTTGATTCAATTTTCTCCTCTGAATGAAGAAAGTTAAATAGACGTTTTTCATTCTAGGTGAATGACATCCACCAGGAAGAAGGGAAGGCAGAGACATACTAAGGTATAAACCAACAGACAACCATATGTTAATCCTCAGTAGGACCCATGCCACATACTTTTAAGTCAGTTCTTCAACTCAGTATCATATACTCACTGAGTTCAACTCTCCTAACACTGTACAGGCCCAAGTAATCCCTCAGCATATGGGTATTAAGAGCAAATTTTGCACTGCAGGCCTGAATGAACTTGCAACGTGGACGTTTCTATGCAGTATACAAAACTCTTAGACCTTCTGACACTTTAAAAAGAAAGCATTCTCAGCTTTCTCCTATGTTATTTCACTTTACTCCCTATGATAAAAGAGTAGGCAGTGATCTGTCATCCGTGCTGGGAGCACGGCTTAGGGGTTGAAGGAGTATTAATTCCAGTCACTCCTTATGCAAAGATAATTCTATATTTTAATATATTATAATTTGAATTATTTTCTAATCAAGAATGTTGTCTGTAGAGAAACCATCTTAGAAGTATGAATGGAAATGTTGGTTTTCGTCACACCTGAGTGCCTTAAACACAAGGATGGAGTACCATGTTCGCACTTGATTTTTTTCTTGGAGAACCTAAGACTTAAGTAACATGAAACAACTTTAGTAACAAGGATGGAAGATATCTTTTTCCACAAGAGATTATAGCATACGTACAGTTGCTTTCTTTCAGTGGTTTCTGGGTATCCATGGAATAATTGTAGAATGTTTATGAAAGGTGATTAAGAAAAATGAGCTCAAATACATCACTGCATATGCAAAATTTCGAGCAGAAGTTCATAAACTAGGAAAGGCTGTGAACCAAGGATATTTTATCTGAGAAAAGAAAAGATGTGATGAAATGGAATTTTACTTCCTAACCTCCTTATATCTGAGAAAGAAGGGAATTACACTGATATCTCACTTTTTAAAAGACTGGTTTAAACACTGAGCAGAAGCAAACAAGAAAGCTAATGTCCTATCTTCAGTGTATCTTTGCAAGAAGGAGACATTCCCTGGTAGCAATGAAGCCCGAAAGAGTGAACAAGTCTCCTTGAAAGCCGTCTATTCTTATGTTTTCTATTCATCAACATACAGGTTCACCTGGTACATTGACACCTGGTATATTACACACTGCCTAGTCTTCTTAGGCACTTGATTCTGCCTGAACACTGTGTAAGAAGTTTAGGAGTGTACGTAGGATAGACACCTAAAAGATAAGGACTGGAGTCAGGATTAAAATGCTTACGGCCTAGATCTATTGTTACGCTATACACAACCTTCCTTCTTTTTAGGAGGAAAGAAAAAAAAAGTGCCACATTCTGACAATTATTCATTGAATCAATAATCATACTTACTGAGGTTAATTAAAAGAGAAGTGACTGTCAGTGTCACAATACACAACAACTTTTATTTCCATGTTTAATTTAATGAAATGATAAGCAGATCTGATCCATATAATCAAAGTGCAGACACACACACACACATACACACACATGTCCTGTACAGAGCACAGGTTTTCCATGGCTCCAGAGCACAGCCTCCAGGCTGGCTATGGAGCTGCGGGCAGCAAGATCCTCATTCCAGCAGGTCAAAGTGTCCAAGTCCAAGCTGTCTACCTGGCCTTTACACATAGTGGGTCCACCAGTGCTGGATGTCTGTGGATATCTTTCCCCAAAGGGCTGCTGCTTTCACTATTTATTGCTCTCTAACTTGGAAGGTCAGCATAAGCCACCAATAGCCTCGTTATTCATGTCACCCCAGGCCAATCTCTTCAGTGTTTTCACATATGTGAAGCCAATTAGCTGTTGTTAACATGAGTTATTATCACCATCTGGTCTCCCACTCCAAACGTTTTATAAGGATTTAAAGTTGTCAAGAATTCTTCTGGATTTAAAGTTGTCAAGAATTCTTCTGTGCCTCTCTGCCTTTTTTCTGCGCATGCCTAAACAATTACCACAAAGAAATGTAGTCCAGTGTTTTTGGATAAGCCTCACCTGTGATGATTATCTGTTTTGTTTGTTTTCCCAGCACATACCAGAATCATCTAGTGAG
This sequence comes from Struthio camelus, assembly GCF_040807025.1. Classification (NCBI taxonomy): domain Eukaryota; kingdom Metazoa; phylum Chordata; class Aves; order Struthioniformes; family Struthionidae; genus Struthio; species Struthio camelus. The sequence goes on along the minus strand of NC_090942.1, from coordinate 145,354,725 downwards.
TTAAACCTGGACAGAGGTAATCAATGTTTCACTTATCCGAGTAGTGCTTTTGAGCAGGCTTCCCTTCGTGAAGTCTCAAAAATTAGAATAAGACTATAACAAAAGTAACCCCTTATACTACTTTTATGCCTTTATGCTTTATAACCCTGTAAGCTTTAATGCTTTTAGTTCCAGCTGGAAACAGAACACTCAGAAAGATATAACAAAAGCAAGTTTCCCAGTTATACAAAAATACCTTAATTCCAGATTTAGCATTTGTGAGGTAGTATTTTTTGTGTGTTTTTCTTGTTTTAATGCAAGATAACTTGTATTTAATTAAAAGCTCTTACACAGTCTCCCAAATTCAGTCTGTCGGTTTTGAAATCCATTGGTTTCAAAAGGACAAATTTGTCTAAGGACCAAAGAAGGCCCTAATACATAAGTGCCATTAATAAAGACTGTTTAGTATAGTAATTCCTCAAGACCTTGGGGGTAAATTGCATCAAAGTGCAGTAAGCACTCCAAGTCTATACAGAGAAACAGGCCTAAAACACAGAATGTTGTAGCTGGCCAGAGAAGGGGATTAAAGTCTGTGGTTCATGAGTGCAGACACAACTCAACAGCCAAATCTCAACAAGAAGCTGTGGAATCCAAGCAGACCAGTCAAATCTTGTGACAAGTGCAGCTAAAATAAATAAAGTTTTATGGAGACCTTTGAGAAGAATGATTTCTCTTGAAGCTCATTCCCAGATCAACTCGGATTAACCTAAAAAGAGTTGTAGAAAATCATTTCATACATTGTAGAGAGAGAAATTGCAACAGCCAAAAAATTATAGCTATTACCTCAAAGCCTGAGAGAAGCAGGACATTCTCAAGGCATCTACAGCATTTCTAAATTAAAAAGAAAAAAAAAATAGTAATTAGCTAATCTTTGCAAAATGTTTTGAATATTCAAAGCACTGTAAAAATACTAATTCTTACTCCACCAAATGTTGAATCTGCACATTCCTCTTCAATTCTGTAGTCAGCAACAAAACTTATTCTCAAAATTTGGCTTTTTAAGCTCTGAAGCAGGAGTAGACGATTTGACCCCTACTGAGAGGCTGAGTTTTCTGGCCAAAATGGCTCACTGCCTTAATTTGCTGGGGACAAATTATGATTTGTCATGCACACCATGTAGCTATCTAACACATGTCAAGGCAGAGCAAAGCTTGAATTTCCTTCATTTAATGTACTTCCAAAAATCTGCAGTTGCATTACTTGCAGCCTACAGCAGGATAACTGTTAAACCACTCACCACAAAAGTCAATCCTTCAAAAAAACCCCAAAAAACTGTTAATCACGAAGCTCCTGAATGATGATTGAAATAAATCTTCAACTTAATTTTCACCTGTTGTTGAACTACTGATTTTTTTGTTTTTATTTTTATTTTTTGTGGTTGGTCACAAGTAGGTGATGTGCTTAAAGGGAATTATTTATTTTAAAACGTTCTTATGACCTTAGAGAAAATTTCCAGGTCTGTGTCTTAGCTTGAGAAAATCAGCATGGTTCCACTGCCTGCAAAGATCTACAACAGGTCATAGAAGGGGAAGGTTTTGCCCATTGTTTTGAATAGGAATTCTGTAAGGATGTGTAATTTTTGCCTGAGTGAGAGTAAGGAGAGCCAGTGAACTTTATTTTCTAAAAAGATACCTGCAATTTTCTAAAAAAAATTTAGTAAATATGAAGTGTGGTTTATATCTTCTATAATATGTTCAATAAATGTGCTAGCATTTGCAAAATATTGTGTCTTAGAACATTTTCATGAATATATCATGAAGCAACTAACAAATAAAGGAGTCCCAGCAAATAATTAGCAAATTCGTTCAAGAAAGAGTTCTAAATCCACTATATGTTTAAAGATAGTGCAGACATAATAATTCTTCACCATAGTTTTGGCAGTGATGCAGACCACCAAGTAACCTCAGTCTTCCAGTTCAGGTATGGTATTACTGCAGTTATAATACAACATATATCTTACAGTTTTATAATCAGTTCACGTTGGGAGAAATCAGTAAGAACTATCAACACATAATTTTTCCTATAAAAGCAGATAGCATTCTACTAAGCCTCCTCTGTATAGTCATCCTTTATCCTAAATTTACTACAAGAAAAGGTTTAATTGCAGCCAAAGTTTCAAAGCAGTCATGGCACCTAATATGGCTGCAATCCATACATTTATTGAGATATCTTTCTATTGTTGCTTGAGGTAGCATAATCTAATTGCTGTCAACATGATGCCTGAAAGATTTAAATCATTCTCTCTTACCTTCTCATCTTTTCTGAAGCAATCAATTTTGCTCTCTATTTTTGGGGATTGCCGGCAGCTGGCAGTTTATTTTACTATTCATTCAGATAATTGTTTTGTTTGTTTGCTTTTCTCCCTCCCTACAATTTTGTTCTCTTATTCTTCCTCTTTGTTTCTCACCTTTTCTTGTGCCTAATTAGATTTATGGTATCTTTGGTAGGGGCAGAGACAATAAACCTGAGGCAAGGTACTGTGTGCTTTCAAAGTTGTTTTACATATGTTTTTACAGAGAGAAGCCACAAAGATGAACTACCTTTCTCCTCAATAAAAACAAAGTTTCTCAGCCATGCTGGATAACAATATGAAAAAAAAAAAATTGCAAAAAGTGGAAAGCTATTTGAAGGAAAACTCCTGGCAGGAGGGTAAGTCTCCTCCTGTGATTCATATCTTTGAGGAAACCAAATAAATCTAGCAATTCACAGGAAACACCAGGGATTAGCAATGTTATAGTCACACGTAGTGCAGGCAATTTATAACAATTTATATATTTATTTAAGATTTTTTAAAAAATTCAGATATTTGGATCTCATAGTAAAGATTATGCTGAGGCTAATTTTGCACTTCAAAAAATATTAAATAAAAGATATATCCTTTTTGTGTATTGAAACTACACACCTAACAGAATAGTAATTAAGTTCAAATCACACTCAAAGCAATAATTTTTGCATAGATATTGTATAGATATAGATATCCATATCTATATTTGCATAGATATAAGACAAAATACCCTAACTTATTCTCAGCCAAATTCTCTGCACCAAAAGCACATAAAATATCTCTTTCAGGGGTTTGGTACCTGTATAGAATTTTTCTAGATGTGTAAAATTACTACGAAATACAGATTGGCTTCTCTACTCCCCAGCATTTTTTCTGGAAGCCCATGGGGTTAATGAAGGTAAGGATACCTTGATATCTCTATGTCCTTGTAAGCACAGAATAAAGATAAACTAATTATCTATTGGAATACAATATGAAGAAAAGGCCTACAGGCTCTTCTTCAGGAATAATGGGACACTTGCCCCTGTCTCTCCCCCTCAGAAAGAGAGTGATTCACCAGTAAAGAGCAGTAGTCTGGTATTTTGGCAGTGCATATACCCTGTACCTTTCTTTGGTCCATGTGTGAAAATGATGAATTGTCATTCATCATTTGTCTCACATTGCTGGAGACTGTTAATCCATAACTAAGAAGTCTTTTGTGTCCTGTAGGTTGTAAGAATTACAAATTCTGAAAATCTGACTAACACAGTAAGGGAAATCTCTTATCATGTTTTTTTTTTTAGGCTATATTAATTGTATTATAAATTCTCCACTAAAAACCGAGCATGAATACTTAAAAAATAAATTCACCATATATTTTAGATTAAGTTGATCATTGCTAATGGACATCTAGCACAAATTGTGTGAAATAATATTTTTTTGTTATTCCAAAACAAGTCTATCCTAACAAAAGTACTGTGAAAAATGCTCATGCTATAGGACATTTCTCTGCTTTTTTCAGATCAAATCAGGATAATTCAGGTTGGAAGAGGTCTCAAAAGGTCTCTAGTCCACCCTCCTTCTCAAAGCAGGCAAGCTCTGGGGTAAGACCAGGTTGCTGAGGGCATTGCTGAATCATCTTTAAAGCGTCCAAGGATGAGGACCTCACAGCCTCTCGGGGCAGCCTGCTACAGTGCTTTATTCTTTTCAAAGTAAAGTTTTCCCCCTTATATCCAAGCAAAGCATCTCTGTTTTAACGGATGACTATTGTCTCTTGTTCTTCCACCATACATCTCAGTGAATGACTCTGAGATGACTGACTCTGTCTTCACAATGACCCCTTGATAGGGGCTAGGGAGGCTGCTATTAGGCCCCCCCAAAGCCACCTCTACATGAGGCAAGTTCTGGAGCTGATTAGTGACCTACTGCTGAATTCACTGAATTTTATCAATATTCTTCTTGTATTGGTGGGTCCAAAACTGGATGCAGTATTCCAGATGCAGTCTAAGATGGTGGAGAGGTAAAGGTAAAAGGGAATAATCCCTCAGTATCCTAGCTGTGCTTCCGTTGATACCCAGGATGCTATTGGCCTTCTTTGCTGTCAGACCACACTGCTGACACGTGCACCCCAAAGTCCTTTTCATCAGAGCTACTTCTTAGCCAGTGAGTCCTCAGGCTATTCCACTTTATGGAGTTAGTCCATCCCAGATTCAGGACTTTACGTTCATTGAAATTTATAAAGTTTATAAAGTCAGTCCATTCCCCTAACTTGCCTGGGTCTCTCTGAAAACTGACCTTGTCCTTGAGTGTACCAGTTTTTGCCCCCAATTTAGTGTTATCCACAAACTTGATGAGTGTACACTTCATTTCTTCTTCCAGATCATTGATAAAAATATTGAACAGGACAGGTCACAGGATAAGCTTCTTAGGAACTCCACTTGTAACCAGACTCGAGGTAGAGCACGAGCCATTAAACACTACCTTTTGAGCGTGATGATCCAGCCAGTTTTTCACCCATTGAGTTGTCTGTCCATCCAGACTGGAACATCCTACCTTACATATAAGAATGCTTTTGGAAACTGTTTCAAACCATTGCTATATGACATCCACTGCTCTCCCCTCATCCTCAGATCCAATCATTTCATCATGGAAGGCAATCTGGTTGATCAGACATGATTTAGCCTTGGTAAATCCATGCTGGTTCTTCCCAGTCACCTTCTCCTTTATGTGCCCAGAGGATTCACTCCATAATTTTCCTGGGGATTGAAGCAATGCTGCCTGGCCTATATATCTCCCAGCTTACCTTCTTGTCCCTTTCTGAAGACAGGTGCAATACTTGTCTCTCATCAGTCATTAGGAATCTCCCCCTGACTTCTATGACCTTTGAAAGATAACAGAAAAGAGCCTTTCAGTCGTACCAGCCAGCTTGCTCTGCACCTTCAGATGTATCCCATCTGGTATTCACATACATGTGTATATATAAATATGTATACTATTCTCAAGAAAATTCCTTCAGCTGCCCAGACATAATAGTTCATCACTATATTTTCTTGACACTTCAGTCAAGAAATGCAGATAAGATCATCTCAATACAGATCTTGCTGAAGTTTCTAACTAAAAATTTATTTTCATACCACATTACTTAGTAGTGGCCCTCTGAACCACTGCTGGGCTCATTTGCTGAGGAGAATTTAGGAGAAACTGAAGATACTAAGCAGCACTTGACACTAATCACCAGTTACTTGCATTATTTATCTTATTTGATATCCACAATTCACAGTAAAAAGCACAATCCCACAGCGCTGAAATTGGGGGAGTTCTGCTAATGATTTCAAAAAGAGTTAAATCATACATAGCCAGACTCAACTGTGCTTTTAGATGGCTTTATGATGAATTCATGTTAATTCATTGTAGTTTCTATCTTAATAGAAACTGCTTTGCATTCAAAGTAAATCACAGAATCACAAAATGGTTGAGGTTGGAAGGGACCTATGGTCCTCATCTAGTCCAACCCCACTGCTCAAGCAGGGTCCTCTAGAGCATATTTCCCAGGATTGCATCCAGGCAGGTTTTGAATGTCTGCAGGGAAGGAGACTCCACAGCTTCTCTGGGCAAGCTGTTCCAGTGCTCTGTCACCCTCACAGTCAAAAAGTTTTTCCTCAGGTTCTGATGTTCCTGTGTTTCAGTTTATGTCTGTTGCCTTTTGTCCTATCGCTGGGCACCACAGAGAAGAGTCTGGCCTCATCCTCTCAACACCCTCCCTTCAGATACTTGTACGCATTGATGAGATCGCCTCTCAGTCTTCTCTTCTCCAGGCTAAACAGGCCCAGCTCCCTCAGCCTTTCTTCATAGGAGAGATGCTCCAGTCCCCTCATCATCTTCGTAGCCCTTTGCTGGACTCTCTCCAGTAGTGCCATGTCTCCCTTGTAGTGGGGAGCCCAGTAAATGCTATTATTTACAAAAGGAATGAGGGAAGGAATGGTAGTAGTGAAAGGCTATTTAAACAAATGGCTTTGTGAATAAAAGAGCCAAAATGATTTCACTTTGGCATTATGCATATCAAATATTCATGGATGTTTCTGAGGAAATTACACAGATTATATCAAGAATGATACTTTGAATATAGAATGATTATAAAAATGTGTTAGCTATGGCTACTACTTCCATACACGGCCTATCTGCCGATAGTAGTAACTAGAACTTGAATAATGAAGCACAATAGTTAATGATATTATATTACAATATTATAGTTAGTTACTATACATAAACACTAAATTATAATTGTGCAAAGATCAACTTTGGCAGTGCTAAGAACAGTATGAAACTCAGCCTTTCCAATTCATAGAATTTTTAATCTATTTTTCAAAAGACAAAAATTAATATTCAAATCAAAAGCAGATATCTTTCATTTCTATTGGAAAGTTTTCCCTCTGTTTTGACCTTACTTATCCTGTTATAGCTATATTTTGGAAAGTGAGGTGAATTGAGAACTGGCTGGATGGCCGAGCTCAGAGGGTTGTGGTGAATGGCGCAGAGTCTATTTGGAGGCCTGTAGCTAGCGGTGTCCCCCAGGGGTCAGTCCTGGGTCCAGTCTTGTTCAATATATTCATCAATGACCTGGAGGAAGGGACAGAGTGCACCCTCAGCAAGTTTGCTAATTAAACTGGGGGCAGTGGCTGACACACCAGAAGACTGTGCTGCCCTTCAGAGGGACCTGGAGAGGCTGGAGAGGTGGGCGGAGAGGAACCTCCTGAAGTTCCACAAAGGCAAGTGCAGGGTCCTGCATCTAGGGAGGAATAACTCCCTGCACCAGGACAGGCTGGGGGTTGACCTGCTGGCAAGAGAAGGCCCTGGGAGTGCTGGTGGACAACAAGTTAAGCATGAGGCAGCAATGTGCCTTTGTGGCCAAGAAGGCCAGTGGTATCCTGGCTTGCATTAGGGAAAGCTTTGCCAGCAGAGATGTCGAGAGAGATGATCCTCCACTCAGCCCTGGTGAGGCCTCACCTGGAGTCCTGTGTCCAGTGCTGGGCTCCTCAATACAAGAGAGACATGGAGCTACTGGAGAAAGTAGCTGATGAAGGGCTACAAAGATGATGAGGGGACTGGAGCATCTCTCCTCTGAAGAAAGGCTGAGAGAGCTGGGCCTGTTTAGCCTGGAGAAGAGAAGACTGAGAAGGAAGATCTGATTAATGTGTACAAGCATCTGAAAGGGGAGGTGTTGAGAGAATGAGGCCAGACTCTTCTCTGTGGTGCCCAGCAACAGGACAAGAGGCAACGGGCACAAGCTGAAACACAGGCAGTTCTAGCTGAGCATGAGGAAAAACTTCTTGACTGTGAGGGCGACCAAGCACTGGACCAGGTTGCCCAGAGAGGTAGTGGAATCTCCTTCCCTGGAGATATTCAAAACCCACCTGGACATGATCCTGGGCAATGTGCTCTAGGTGACTCTGTCTGAGCAGGGGGAATTGGATAAGGTGATCTCCAGAGATCCCTTCCAACTTCAACCGTTCTGTGATTCTGTATATATATATGTGTGTGTGTGTGTGTGTGTGTGTGTGTGTGTACATATATGTATATATATGTGTGTATATGTACATATGTACACATACACACAGATAAGTGTATATTTATGTGTATGTGTGTATGTGTAAATAACACATGCATACTATATTTAAAAATATATTTCTCTTATATTTAGAGGACTTGGTGTAATAGGACAGGAGCTAATCTTTACTGAAGATTCTTCTTTTCTTCATAGTAATGCAGTCTTCTCATATATTCCAAATGCCACAGTAGGAAGACTATTAGTCCTTAATGTTAGTGTTAGCAAAAAGGGTGTAATTGGTTGATGAGGTTAGTAAGAGAACTGTAGGCTGGGCCATGCTTCACTTCTTCCTTTCTTTTTTTTCAATGGAAGTTTATCTGATTTAATTAAATAAAGCAGCAAGTCCCATTCTGCAGTTCCATGAATAAAGGATTTATTTTTGCTTATGTAAGCTAAGCAAAATGCAGTGATGTAAAAATAAAATGATGACAAATGTTGATTGTTTCACTATAATTATACTCGTTATATCAGGGATCGAGCAATGACTATTGTCCTAGTCCTCCTAAAATGAAGGAACAGTCACTTTCTGAAGAGTTAAAATATATATTTAATGAGATAGTTGTCTATAAGGCATGAGAGAAGAGTATAAAACAAGATACAATATTAATAATGTATAGCATTTATAAATCATTACTAGATGTCTTAAATATCTATGATATCTTAAATATCAATGATGAAATAATGCAAAGAACATTTTTCATCAGTATAAAGAGTGTTCATGAGTATGTATCCAAGTTTAGGCACAGAAACGCAGGTGCTTTATCCACTTACTTTTGCTCTTATATAAGAAATGCTACCATAAATAAAAAGTAAAAAAAAGCTGCTAATGATATCACAGATTAGGAAAAAAATATAGTTGCATTTTCAGGGTTTTTTTTTTCCTCATGTTCCATGGATCTCAAACACAACTATACTGACCCTAAACACACTTATAAGTGTGGCTGTGTGAACGGACCATGTCTACTCTGTCTGACGGATCATGACGTTGCTTTACTTTGTATAAACATGCCTCCTGTTCTAATGGCTTGAACAATACCCTGGTGGAAACCTGAAGAGTGAGCTATTGTATGTTTTAGAGTTTCAATGTGAAAGATATACTCTGCTGTAACCAAAATGGTAATTTAATGCATATACATAACATAAGTTTTATTTTATTTTGCTTTCTTTTGTAATAGGAATGGGAAAAAATCAGTTAGCAGTCCCATCAAATTTATGTGGCTAACTTCAGGTGTAAATCTACATAGGACTAATTCTACAGCTTATAAAGCTGAGAGATAAATTCTGAGATAATTATCTTACACTAGCACCTTTTTACACTCACATATACATGTATATTTATACATCTCTATATATCTGTAGGCAGATACCTATGTATGCATGTGTTCCCCCTCTTCCTCCCATTCTCCCCTTTTTTATCTCTCTAGGCAGGCACAGAAACATGCATATTCTATTTTACTGCTATATAATTGAACATTACAAATTATTATTTACTTACTCTTGATCTGGAAGGATATCTTCTGATTTCAGTGAGGGATGCGACTCCAGCTAAACTCTCCACAGTTTTCAGTGAGCAAAAGCCAATTTCAACTGCAGTCTTTTTATGGAGGTGAAGTTAAGAAAGATAGGCACTTCTTCTAAGTTGTTTCTGCCTAATTTGGCTAATGTCTTTCTTGTGGCGTATATCAGATCTCTATGGAGAGAACAAAATAAAATCATTCCTCAGGCAACTGGGATGGGTTGTTGTTACTCCGACTGATCAATCCATTTTGCTGAAGGGAGCAGGGGAAATGGGATTATAATCAAATAACCTTGTTCCTTATAAATAAAAGTGTTAATTAGCATTTTAATTGCAGGACTTTGCACTGTGAGTGGTATGTTAGATTGTTCTCAGCAGCACAACCCTGTTTTATTTTGAAGTGCCCAATAAGTTAACATTAAGTTTAATGACTTACTCTCCTCATTATGCTCATTAGTGTATGAAAAAAAATGAACAGAATATATTGATAGCTCAGAGCACAGCACATTCTCTCCTCTTATGGAACAGCAAGCTTCTCGTACATTTGAAAATACATACTGTGAAAACTGAGCAATAGTTCCAGCCTTTAGGTGAAACTCAGCTTCTTCATTCTTTACCTGACAGTCCTATGCTTTTCCAGGGAGGGTTGAATCCACCTCTCAAAGACCTCCTTTCAGAGCTCTGGCTCCAGTCAAAGAGAGTGGTAAGAGGTTCAGTTAAACATGGCCTTCCTTTAACTAATACACTTATCCATGGGTTTCTAGGTGAAGATCTCCGATCACAAATTACTCCAGAAAGGACACCTTAGAACACATCAACCATCAGGGAGTTTCTGTGGCTGTATCTACAAATTAGATGCTAAAGTTATTAAAAAAAAAAAAAAAAAAAAAAGGATTTCTAACTCCATTCACCTTAACAGGCTTTATTGCTCAAGAAAAGCTCCCATCCTCATTCTCTTAGGTATATCTCATAGTCTTAGCCTGAGGGTTGGCACTTATATTTCAAATCACAGAATAAAAGAATCGTTTAGGTTGGAAGGGACCTCTGGAGATCATCTAGTCCAACCTCCCTCCTCAAGCAGGGACCTCTAGAGCATATTGCCCAGCATCACATCCAGACAGGTTTTGAATATCTCCAGGGAAGGAGACTCCACTACCTCTCTGGGCAACCTGGTCCAGTGCTCTGTCACCCTCACAGTCAAGAAGTTTTTTCTCAGGTTTAGGTGGAACTTCCTGTGGTTCAGTTTCTGCCCGTTGCCTCTTGTCCTGTTGCTGGGCACCACGGAGAAGAGGCTGGCCTCATCCTCTTGACACTCCCCCTTCAGATACTTGTACACGTTGATGAGATCGCCTCTCAGTCTTCTCTTCTCCAGGCTGGACAGGCCCAGCTCTTGCAGCCTTTCTTCATAGGAGAGGTGCTCCAGCCCCCTCATCATTTCGGTAGCCCTCCGCTGGACTCTCTGCAGTAGTGCCATGTCTCTCTAGTACTGGGGAGCCCAGCACTGGACACAGGACTCCAGGTGAGGCCTCACCAGGGCTGAGGAGAGGGGCAAGATCACCTCCCTCCACCTGCTGGCAACACTCTGCCCAATGCAAGCCAGGATCCCACTGGCCTTCTTGGCCACAAGGGCACACTGCTGCCTCATGCTTAACTTCTTGTCCACCAGCACTCCCAGGGCCTTCTCGGCAGAGCTACTTTCTAGCAGGTCAACCCCCAGCCTGTCCTGGTGCATGGGGTTATTCCTCCCTAGGTGCAGGACCCTGCACTTGCCTTTGTGGAACTTCAGGAGGTTCCTCTCCGCCCACCTCTCCAGCCTCTCCAGGTCCCTCTGAAGGGCAGCACAGCCCTCTGGAGTATCAGCCACTCCTCCCAGATTAATATCATCAGCAAACTTGCTGAGGGTGCACTCTGTCCCTTCCTCCAGGTCGTCGATGAATATATTGAACAAGACTGGACCCAGGACTGACCCCTGGGGGACACCACTAGCCACAGGCCTCCAACTAGGCTCTGTGCCACTGACCACAACCCTCTGAGCTCGGCCATCCAGCCAGTTCTCCATCCACCTCACCTCACTGTCCACTCAGCCAGCCCACACTTCCTGAGTTTACCTGTGAGGATGTGATGGGAGACAGTGTCAAAAGTCTTGCTGAAGTCCAGGCAGACAACATCCACTGCTCTCCCCTCCTCTACCCAGCCAGTCATCCCATCAGAGAAGGCTGTCAGATTGCTCAAGCATGATTTCCCTTTGGTGAATCCATGCTGACTCCTCCTGATCACCTTCTTGTCCTCCACATGCTTAGTGAGGACCTCCAGGAGGAGCTGTTCCATCAGTTTTGCAGGGATGGAGGTGAGGCTGACAGGCCTGGAGTTCCCTGGCTCCTCCTTCTGGCCCTTTTGGAAGACTGCAGTCACGCTGGCTTCCTTCCAGTCCTCAGGCATCTCCCCTGATCTCCAGGACCTTTCCAAGATGATGGAGAGTGGCCTAGCGATAACATCCGCCAGCTCCCTCAGCACTCGTGGGTGCATCCCATCGGGGCCCATGGATTTATGGATGTCAAGTTTGGACAAAAGATCTCTAACCTGATCCTCCTCAACCAACGGAGAGTCTTCCTTTCTCCAGACCTCCTCTCTTGTCTCCAAGGCCTGGAATTCCTGAGGACTGGCCTTAGCAGTGAAGACTGAAGCAAAGGCAGCATTCAATAACTCTGCCTTCTCTATATCCTTTGTTACCAGGGCACCCGCCCCATTCAGCAGCGGGCCCACGTTTTCCCTAGTCTTCCTTTTGCTATTGAGGTACTGGAAGAACCCCTTCTTGTTGTCCTTGACATCTCTTGCCAGGTTTAATTCCAACTGGGCCTTAGCCTTCCTTGTCACATCCCTCCACACTCTGACAACGTCCCCGTATTCCTCCCAAGTGGCCTGTCCCCTTTTCCACATTCTGTGTACTTCCTTCTTCTGCTGGAGTTTTGCCAGGAGTTCCTTGCTCAGCCATGCGGGTCTCCTGCCTGCTTTGCTGGACTTCTTCCTCAGAGGGATGCACCGATCTTGAGCCTGGAGGAGGTGATGCTTGAATATTAACCAGCTTTCTTGGACCACTCTTCCTTCTGGGGCCCTATCCCATGACAGTCCCCCTAAGTAGGTCCCTGAAGAGGCCAAAGTTAGCTCTCCTCAAGTCCAGGGTTGCAATCCTACTCATTGCCCTGCTCCCTCCTCGCAGGATCCTGAACTCCACCATCTCACGGTCACTGCTGCCAAGGCTGCCCCCAGCCTTCACATCTCCAACTAGACCTTCTTTGTTTGCATGAGCACTCCCTTCCCACAGACCTATTAGATTACAGTAAAATGCATCTGTACAACTCATGAATAAGATAAACAAAGGTACACCTTGTCATATTGTGATTACAGTAAACTGCAGGATACTTCCCCCATACTAATAACTGTGAAATAAGTTTATGAAAGGGGAGCAACTGGAATTTACAGGGGACCTTAGACCACTGAATGGTTCAGTGACATTGGCATTAATTCATAAGTTGTTTTTGCTTTAAAAATACATACACAAAAGACAGATTATTCTGATAGTTTTAGGGAGTACAGCTGTCTTCACCACCACTCTTCATTTGATAAGATCTGACCTTGCTACTTTATAAGTACATGTCATTAATGTTAATAAAGATTTATCTAAGAAAACAAAACAAGGATAGACCTTGTTCTATAATTGTGAGACAATAGAAGTGCTGACTTATTTTCTCAGAAAAGTAATTTCTATTACAATATAGCAATACTTTCATTCAACCCCTTTAGAATATACAATAAGAAACTAATTTCTAAAATTAGAATATATAAAAAGGAAAGATATCACACAGTTACATTAATGTTACAATGTAAAAAAACAAAAAAAAACAAAAAAATCATCTGAAAAAGTAGAAGACAACTTGGATGGAGAAATACTAATAGCAGCAAGGATGAGTTTGGAAGAGACATCAAGAAGTTAGTCAATATGCATGAAGTCACCTGCAGATACATCACCTCTATAATACACAGTTTTCTGTAAGATCCTATATTCTTTACTGGAAAAATCACAAAGGACAAACATTTAGAGAGAAAAAGCAAAATGGAAACATAGTAACATAGAATAACTCAGGTTGGAAAGACTCTGCAGGTCATCTGGCCAACCCCTTGCTTCAAGCACAGTTAACTTCAATGTTAGGTTATTCAGGGTCCTATCTAGTCAAGATGTGGATCAGATGATTTTTGCAGGTCCTTTCCAGCCTAGACTTTTCTGTTACTCTATGAACAAAGTAATTTTCTGTATCACTACATTACCCATCCTACTGAACTTTGGCCTGGGTTCTTTCATCTTCCTTTTTCTGCTGACATACTTACAAACACTGTAAGTGTAGTAGTCTTTAACCTTCTGTACCAAACCTAACTCCGTCTTTGCAAGCTTGAGCAATGTCTCCATGTTACTCTCAGTTAGCACATCCCCATTTCCACCTTCTGTGTGCTTCCCTTTTATAGTTGAACTCAGTCAAGAGTTCCCTTTTCAGCAAACCTCCTGCTACACCTGCTCAATATCTGTGTATTAGAATGGCCTGTTCTTGTGCTCTGAGGAGGCTGTTCAAGAAGATCAGGCAGGTCTCCTGAGTTCTTTCTCCCTGGAAAGTAGTCCCCCATGCGGTTCCAGCAAACAGTTCCCTGAAAAACAGTATTCAGCTTTCCAAAGTTGAGGTTTGTAAGCCTGCTACTTGGTCTTCCCATTTCTCTCATAATCTTAGATGCAGTCACCTCATAGTTGCTTATAGCTGAGGCTGTTAGTGACTTATTCTGAGACAATTCCTTCTTATTAATGACTAGTACGTACAGTAGAGGGCCTTTCCTAGTCATCTCATTGATCACCAATGTAAAGAATTTGTAACCAGTCCACTCCAGAAATCTCCTGGATTGCTAGTGTCCATTTGTCTTGCCCTTCCAGTAAATATCAGAATGGTTATTTGTCTTGCCCTTCCAGTAAATATCAGAATGGTTATTTGTCTTGCCCTTCCAGTAAATATCAGAACGGTTAAAGTCTCTCATGACTATCAGAGCCTATGATTGTGAGGCTTCCACCAGTTGTCTAAAGACAATTTCCTCTTCTTTTTGGGGCAATCTATAGCAGGCATTTACCAGGATTTCACCCGTATTGGTCCATTCTCTGATTTCAATTCATAAGCTATTGACTGGATCACCACCCTTACCCAGCAAAGATCTATGCGTTTGGGTTACTTTTTTCAGGTAGGACATAACCCTCACTTCTCAGCTTTTCTGCCACCTGTATCCATTCACAGTAGCATTTCATTTGTTCGACCTATCTTATCATGTCTCTTTGATCCTAGGACAGTAGCTCGGTGGGGGACTGGTTGCAATGTGTGGATAAGACTCAGCTGGCCCATATACCTTCCCTCATGGGAACCATTCTCAGATGTCACCAGGAAACTACATCTTTTCTATAAATTCACATCTGCAGATGGAAAAAGAGCCTTTTACCTGTTGCCAGAAGTCACAAGTTTCCAATCTCCACCTGCTCAAGCATAACTTTGGCCATCTCTCCTTCTTTGTAATGCTCTGCAGTAGTCTGGAGGTTCATCAACGGGCAATAAAAGTGAAGAGTGTGTCTGTATTCATCAAAACTAGGATGACTCTGAACCACAAATGTGATATGATACAGTAAAAGGGTGAATAAAATCAAAGAATGCATCAAGCAAGTTATTTTAAGTAGCTAAAGAACTTAATTTGCATCTCTAATGAGAAGCTGCAGGCAAATAAGAAAAAAAAAATGCTGAAATCACCAAGTACTTTCAGTTCCACAAAATGCCAAATCATTAATTTGAAAATATTGATTGAACCACAGGTAATGCATGCCACAATATGCTACCACATGTAGCAAGATGGGTGATAACCTTAAGAGATAAATGAGTGGATTTTGTCAGTGAAATCATGAGGTTAATATGCATGTAGCATCTGACAATAGCAAGAAACTTCAGATGAAACTTAAAGAATATATAGCGGTCAGGTATGAGCACTGGTTGCAATATACATAGAAAACGTAAGTATATAAAGAATATTGTAAGATACTGCAGGTGAGTTCCTATCCCTAAAAGCAGTTCTTTTCTTCTTCGGAGTTATGCCTGAAGAAACATGGTCCTTGAGAGGAAGGCAGGAAGAAGGTCAGAAGAAAGAGTTTGCATTATCAAACTATTTAGTGTACCCATTTGATCTAATCTTCACATATTATTTTGACTAGAAATAAAATAGTACTGTTAAGCATGGATATCTCTCCACAAAGAAACTCAGAGGCTGGTGAGCACAAAGTCAAATACTAACAATATAATTATATATGATCTGAGACTGATCTACATAACACAGTCTGCATAACGAAAAATTGTAATGCTGATATAACACTCTAATTTTTATTTTTAATCTCTCTCTGTCAGTTGCTTGCTTGTTTGTTTGCTTGTTTGTTTGTTTTTTAGGGAGAAGAGGAACAACAGGGAAGTTGCTCATGCTTTCGAAATGGCAACCAGTGGATCACAGATATGCTTTAGTGTTGACACTGCCTTAGGTAAATAACCGTATTCCATCCTTCTCATTGTGCAATACTCTCTTCAATCGACTGCAAAATAATTAAGACATACATCTAAACCTCAGCTGAACTTAAAAGAATGAGGAACTTCTTTTTCTATGATAAGCATTAAAGAATACAGACTTTGTTGCTCTTATGCATTCTTCATCAGTACAGTAGGACGCTTCCTACCATCAACAGCATTGGGTGATTTAAGGGTATTTTCTCTGTTTGTTTTTAATTTCAATTCATTTATAAAGAAAATACACTCATTTTTTACAAAAGCACTGTCATACTATACATTTATGTAACAGTAAATGTGTTTTATATATACATATATATATAAAATTATGCTCACTGACTTGCAACTATTACATAATTCAGATTAATCACATAAATCAGTTATTTTTATATATATATATACACACACACACATACACACACACACATACATACATATATATGTACCTGATAAAAGTAAGAGAAAAAATAACCATTAAAAAGAAAATTATCTTTGTAAGTCATCCTTTAGTTTACCAGGGAAAATAGAAAATATTATTTATAATATGGTTTATGATGAATTTCTGCATCCATTACAGTGAATTACTCTACACTGCATCAGCTGCAATTATAAATAGTTCCTCACTTTTAATTTTCAGCAGAAACATGGAGACTTCTTTGTTATACTCTAATCAGAGTTATTCATTTCTTATGCATTAGATGAAAACAGAGAAAAAAATGAACATTAATTTGATTTTTAAGGAGATATTCCCATATTTATTTTTTTGCTGCCATCGCTGAAATATTAAATTATAAAATTCATTGGAAAAGTTAATATTCACTAAGGTTTGTGGCAAAAATGTAGAACTAAATTTTAACATTGCTTGTATAAACGTACAGATTTCAAAAATTTCCTCCAAAAGTTAAATCCAAATTTATTTTCAAGAGAAATAAAAACAAATAATTTCAGGAGAATTCTGGCTTGCCTTAATAGAACTGTTTTTCTTTCAATCGTTGATAATTTATAATCTATACCTCATATACAGGGAAGAAAGTCAGTCAAACGTACACGAACTATTTTAATGCATTTTTTGCCTTTAATAATATGAGTTCCCATTTAATCATATTTCAAGTCATTCCAACAAAAATGACTTGATTTTGAATAGTTAAAAATTAATTACCTCTTATTTTATGTTAGTTAAGGACTGACATATTTAGTCACAAGTTTTCAGTTACAAGATCTCATTTGCTAATGTAAAAGGAGTATCAGTTTCTGTATCTTCTTGTCACTAAAATAATGATGTTTGTGGCAAGACATAAGACATCATTAAGACATTATTTAAGAAAAAACATTTTATTTTATTCGTATTAGTGTAGTTAATGATTTTTGGCTATGAAAAGCCTGCAATACCAAACTGTTTACCGATCTACCACCTCCAATTTTAATAAAAACCTTACCTAAGAATGCATATCATAGAAAGTAATGTTTTCATCTCAGTTAAACTGTCATGATTTAAAATCAACACAAATTAGCTGTAGATAAGGTCACTA
The DNA here is from genome assembly GCF_040807025.1 of Struthio camelus. NCBI lineage: Eukaryota > Metazoa > Chordata > Aves > Struthioniformes > Struthionidae > Struthio > Struthio camelus. The sequence continues at coordinate 145,337,153 of NC_090942.1, read as the reverse complement.
TTAGCAACATAATGTGTTTCGAACTGGGAGTGTAAGATTTCAGGCATATTGTTAGATATCATCAGCTATCATTCAAATGTAGTTTAAAATAGTTTCAGTCCTTGAAGTCAAAAAGGTTCATTATTTCCAAAACTGCAGTAGTCAGGCTTGCAGCAAATATAAAGTGATTCTTTCATCCTACTCATCTCTTGTGAGGTGTTAGGTGGTGGCTGGTGTCCTGGACCATAACCACTAAGAGGTCAAAAAGAGATAACTGAAAACCGTCAACCATACCATTAAAAAAAAGTTGAAACACATAGGCTTGCTATAAAGAAGGAATAACTGTCTTCAAATATGTAACAAACTGCTTCAAACAGGAAGGGAATAGTATTTTTCCTGTGTAATAGCATGATAAGGATAAGAAGGAACTGGTTTAGCAGGTAGCAAGGAAGATCCAACCTAGACTTAGAATTAGGAAAAATTAAAAAAAAAAAAACAAGAAAACAAAATCATTAGAGTAGATTGGTTAGAAAAGCTGTGCTACCTCCTGGAGGTCTTGAAGGACAGTTTAGCTAGAAATGAGTCATCAGTGATAAAAAATTGCTCAGACAGCCTTCTTGTAGAGAATGATTATTTGAAGTTTTTTTGAGCCTAATACGTCATGCCTGGAGGCTATTCTGGCTCTGAGGACAGCCTGGCCTCAGGGCTCAATTTGCTAAGCAGCTGTCCAGCCTTGAAAGCATTGTGAAACAGAAGCTGGAAGCAGCCCTGGGGAAACCCAGCCCCGCTCCTTTTAGGAGCTGCCTTTAGGCGTGTGTCCGGCCACATGCCCTGCTGATTTGGACCCGACCCGCAGGTTGAGCCTTGGCCCAGACCCATGCGGGTGCCTGGTGGCAAGGCAGTTGCAGCAGCATTGGGTGTCCTGGGTCACCATCCCTGGCCCAGGCCCACTTACCTTGCTGTGGGGCTGCGGGGCCGCACTGGTTGCTGGTCGGGAAGGATACGGCCCTGCTGACTCCACTTCTACCTCCGCTCCCTGCTCCTGTCCGCGACCACCCTCGTCTGTGTGGCACCTGGGTATGGTAATTAAGTGACACTATCGCAAAAATATGAGCATGTTCCTATGGATTTGGAAATGCGTCATCAGTAAATACAATTTTTTTTTTTTTTACAGTGGTTGGCATAAAAGAGAACTTGGTATCTCTCAGGTGGACAGAGATGTCTCAGGTGTCAAACAGCTGTCAGCTATTTAGATTACAAAGAGCAGGGGCTGAGGCTGAAATGAGGTTTGCTTTGAGTATCATCATAAGAAGCTAACAACATAACTGCCAGGAAGCTGTTGCTCCTAATAATTCTACTTTGTGAAAAGTCAGAAGCCAATACACAATTTTCACAGAGATTTTATAAACATCTTTTTGCTGTTACAGCATCCATTAACAATGCATGCAAATGAACAGGCATAAAATGTATACAATGCATTGCCTTTCACTGTCAGTGTTTCCGATGAGAATATTCTGAAATTCAGTGTCCAGGGATCCAGTACAATAAATTCTTATAGTCACGAATAGGTGTTACATGCCAGTGCAACTGAACAGGCTTCAGTCCCATATTAACTGCTTGAAAAGAAAACAAAACCGATGGCTAGAGCAGTCTTCATATGTCATGTAATTTGTGACATAAAGCCTGAAGTTTTGTATTTGTTTGAAATACGTTCATGATTATGAGAAGACTCCTTCATAAATAGGCTGCTACACATGAAGCTTTTCATAGCCTATAAATAACGTAAATGTAAATTGATATTATCAATCTTGTCTTTAGCTCTAAATTGTCAAGTTTGCTGTATGCTGGATGCAAAGTAAGTTGAAAACCCTAAGCTGGAATGAATAAGTATGACTGCATTATGATCAGTCTTAAGCCATGGAAGAACTGTGATGGCAAATTCTTTGAGTTTCTACTTGCAGTACCTTCACTTGCCTGACCATCAAAGATTAAATTTAAAAGGATTTTTCCACTTCAATTACCTTGCTTTGGAAATTGTTTCAGGTCTTAAAAAGAGTATCACGTTCTACCCACAAGTGTTGTCACTTGGTAGCGATAAGCATAACCCATCTCTTGACAAGATTATAGAATCTTTTCCTAAGGGAAGGAGTGGAAGACCAAGTGCCTGAGATGTTTAAAGCTAAAATATACTGGACCAAATTCTGGAAAATGTACTGACTGTAAGGTCTAACCATATATTGACAAGAAGATAAAATATCTACTATATATTTTATCAGCAGAGGATCAAAAAAACAACATAATTTATCTAGTAACTCCTTTTTAATTCCATTTTTTTCTGTTATTTCACATAGTACAAAATGCTATAGAAGTATTATCTCAGTTCTCCTTTATTTACAGTACTTCAAGAATTCTGTTTCTAAAGTTAGTGAGAAAACTTCTGCTTCTTTTGCATCATTGTTGTATATTTTCTGTAATTAAATAGGAAATAATACTTCACAGAGATAGGTACACATGAAATACCTGCAGTGCAGCCTTTAAAACATTTATTGTACAAACATAACATACTGAAGGTGAACATTACCTCTGGCCTACAGTTGCCCAAAATTTGCAGAAAAGCAAGTTACTAACATATTAAATAAAGGTAAGGATTGCTCAAGTGTAATCTATTTTAAAGTAGCTATTTGGATGATTACTCTTATTTTATTATAAGAAAGAATAATTTCTCACTCCTTCATAGACTATTTTAAAGTAATCTGATTTACAGAATGATGTTATTGGCAGCTGAATAGTGCTTCTTATCAACTGTATTGTTATTACTTTGACTACTGAATCTTAGTTGGAGTTTGCTATTTAGGCCCTGTGCATTATCTTAATATTTTGTCTTCATATTGAATCACTGAGATGAGATTCAGAAGGTATAGTATACTGCTTTACACAGCAGTGACATCTGCTTTGTTGCCTGACATACCTGGGATTCTTCACTGGAACCTCATATTCCATACATTTATAATTAAAGTACTGCTCTTAGCTGCCTCTATATTGTTCTCAGAGGGGTGTGCTTCCGTAATCTTTTGCCTTTAGCGGTAGCAAATTAAATGTTCCATATTTTCACCACGTTTAGTTGACAACTTAGAGCTGAAAGATTTCTGAACGGAATAGTTATGGATAATGCAATAATGGCTTTTGAGAAAAAGGCTTTTACAAAATTAAAATTTTAGTTTTTATTTTTTAAAACTTATTTTAAGCTGTTTCTCATTGTTTGCAGCATAATATACTTGTGAATTTATACCTATTTGGCACTGAAGAAAAAATTATGTAGCATTTTTTGCTGGGAGTTATGAAGCAGTAGAGGGACTGAATCTGTCTTCAGTGTTATTATTGAGTGGTAACGTATTTTTACCCTCTGCTTCACTGATTTCTGGAGAAGGTATCAGATCTAGTGTTTCAGCATATATTTGTTTATGGACTTCCCCAACCCCCTCCCTCCCCAAGATCATGGTACAATCTATATGTACCTGCCAATAACAGGTGTAATATCTACAGTTGTTATTTATTTCTTTCAATTGATTTATGCTCAGTGAAGTCACTTTTCACAGAATTATGCAATTTTCTTCATTTCAGTGGACCTATCGAGGTCTTCACATACTTTTTTTGACTCATAAGTAATCTATAGGTTGAAACTTGAACAGTGTCATATAAGGTCCCAGGACTTTCATTGGCAAGTTTATTTACTTTTTATTTGAGGACACAGGGCTTCCCTTGAAAGAATATCTAGTCTTTTTTTAAAAAAAGTGCTGAAGTAATCCCAGATATGTTAAAATCAGGACAGGTTTTTGTCTGGTCTTGTTATACATTTTGCTTTTTGTGGTTGTTGTCTGTGAGTTTGTTTATTTGCCTTTGAGAAATACATAGTAGTTTAGGGTGGCATGTTTTACCATTGTATAACATTGTTAGTCTCTACAAGATTTCAATTCCCAAAGATATTTGTGTTGTACTGGAACCAAGCTTTGTCTTCAGAGAAGAAGTGTGATATAATCATGTTGCATAGCTTGATATACAAATGTATGTCAAGAAGTGAAATTTAAAGGCAATAAACTAGAAGTGTTTTAATCCATGGAAAAATTTCCTTTTGAATAATATTTTTCTTTTCTTATTCATAATTTTTTCTTTATTTCATTTATGCAAAAATGAAAATTGTCTAATCTCCTAACTATCAGGGGAAGAAAAATTAAAATAAATGCATGACTTCAAGGAATACAGAATGAGAAGCAAGGGTAGTTTTACTGGTAGCTTTCTTGCAAGATTGTCATTGATTGATTGTCTTTCAGTATATATCTTGGCAAAAATCAATGCTTTCCTGTAAGTAAAGCAATCTTTGGAGAAAAAGAATACATGTTTTGAATATTTTAAGAGTCCGCCTAGCTGATAGGCACCACCAGAAAGCACAATTTATTGCTAGATTCCTGCTGTAAGACAATTGTTTTGCACTTGTGAAACTAATCATCATTTTAAATTACTGTTACTATCATTTCTGTTTGGAGCAGTACAATATGTCTATGATTTGTCTATGGGGTCATTTTACAGTCTTGTGAAGCACTGAAATGTTTCCTGCTCTGAAGAAGACCTCCTGTCCAGCACTTAACTACTTATTTATTCAACTTTAAGTTTAATAGCTATTTTTTGGTGGGGAGGGGGATTTTTAAATGGTATATACTTGAATGGAATGATATGCTATGACAAATAAACAAAGCATGTTCAAAGCAATATTGACACATAAGCCAAAATATCGTATAGTCTTGCAATGCCAGTAATGTGTTAGATTTTCAGATGGAAACAGATTCAATCCACAGACTGATATAATAGCCAGACTAATCACAGCATGCCATGAAATTAAAAGATAAATAAACAAATAAAAGGAAATTAGGCAAAAAATGTTTTTTAACCTTCTCCTTGATTATTAAAAACCCATTACCTTGTTGTTGTATCACTGGACACATGTTTCTCCTACACATCTGAGAGCCAGCTAAAATACAATAGAAAGTATACATGGAATACCTAAATAGATTTGGGTATTAAGGGTAGAAGTCTTGAGAGACTCAAGTACGGCCAAGTACTGGTAAAGAAACTGAAAATCTATAAAGCAGTAATTATCCCTGCAAACTCACAATGTGCAATTTTTTGACCTTATACCTTATTTTCCTATTTTGTTTTGTTTTCTACTGTTTTATTTCTAACAACATGATATGTTTCTTCAAACTTTCATATATTTTTCATATATTTTTCATATAAAGGTAAGAGTAACTAAATGGAAGCAGTTGTAGTCTAAGTTAATATTAAAACTTTATGTTCCATTCTCCTAGAGAAGAACTCTTGTTAGGTATACAATTTCATTTTGAGTAACCAAAACAACACACTTCATAGGAGGATCCAAAAAAATTAGAAGTTATTGTTACTGTAATTAGTGCTGTAATCAAAATATAGCAGCCACTTATTAATAGCTGAAGTACACTCAGCCAATTCTATCTCAGATCGTTACTAATATAATAAAATTCACTGACATGAGTATTTGCTATTTTTCTCTGATAAATTTCCATCCTTCTAATGCGTTGTTAAACTGAGTCAGCAGCATCCCATCTTCTTTGTCAGGAGGAATATGAAGATTTTGTAGGGTTTTCTTCTTCCTCAGTCTTGCAGTTGGTCAGGGTTATTTTTATATTTTTCAACCCCACATTTGTTAATGAACTACACTCTTCTCTCCTATTGGTCCACAGTATTAGTTACATTATGTTGATTTAACTTTGCTGACCCTTTCCTACACATGATAAAATTTCTTTTTGGGGATGGGAGAACCACACAATTGCAAAAATCTAATTAAAACTGAAGGTAAAAGAGGTTAGGAAATAATACAACCAAAACAAATTCAGAACCACAGGGTGGACAAGAGATACCTGATCATTGCATAGGTTCACTGTTACAGCTAAGGTAGGTTAGACAATAGTCATCTGAGCCTAGATAAGTTACAAGGACCATGAAAGTTTCTTAAATCATTTTGGCAGAGATACCCAAAACCCAGTTTAAATAGGTTAAAGATCAGAAATTCCAGACAAGGCCTGACAAGTACTGAAGCCTGGTATGGCTAATTAAGGTGGCAAAGCCTGAAGTTTATTGCTAGCTCTTGGCAATACCAAACTGTCTGGGTTACAGGACTGCAGTTCCATTGAAAGAAATTCAGCTAAATTTGGTGTGCTATCTATGTATTAATACATGTGCTTCTTTTTACCATTCCTAAAGGGAGATTGTAGATAGACGAGATAAGCTGGACACCCATAAAAAACTCTTTCACTCCTAAATACATGTTGCAATGAGATAAGGCAAAGGGAGCAATGTAGTGCACAGAAAAACAGAAATTCAATCTGCTTGATTCAGAAGACCTTCTCATCAACGATAACTAGGGCTCGTGGAGACCTGAGTGCTTGAGGTTCCAGCCTAGCATGATACTCTGGGCAGGACCATGTTTCATGATCGTTCAAATAGTGCAAGGGATATACTTACACTCCTATTAAGTCTGAGGAAGAACCATGCTCAGACCAAACACAGCTGTCTTGTGAAAAGAGAGTTCTTGATAAAAGAAGAGAACTCCAACACTTTCCATGACAGTTTCCTAGTAGAGTGAAATTTGAGTTTTTAGCCTTCTTAAGATAGAGAAAGTTCACAACCACAGCTTCCATTTCCCAAGAGAAAGCCCTAACCTTCAGGCCAAATGTTTGGTGTATAGTCTGAGGCTGATACAGGGCCATTTTCTATAACCTTATTACAGAGAAGATAATGCAATAATCACATAGCCAGAGACAGCAGAAAATGGTAGAGAATGTAATTCTGCAGCCCCCCGAGGAGGTTATCCTGTGGGAGCTGGAGCAGACTTTAATTCCAGTGTCCACTCCAGGACCTACTTGTGTTAAATAGTTATTAGATAAAATGTGAAACAACCTCAGCCACCTGACTAACAAACCTGAAAACACTAGCAGTAGAAATCAGGCTAACACTTCAAAAGCAATCTGTTTTTATTTCTACTATCTAAATTAATTTTAATAATTTATAGTTTTTTTTTTTCTGTCCAAAATCAGAGCAAAAGGGTTTTTTTTGTTTTGTTTTTTTTTTCTTTTAAATAGGAAAAGTTACTTTTGATACAAGAATTTTGCAGGTAAACTGGAATAGTTCTCCTTTCCAACTTTCTGCCTGGAAGAGTCCCTTCAATTCACCTTTCACTCAGAAGTGTAGAGATAGCAAGAAACCTAATATTTCAGTGCTCCTCCACAAAAGATTTTGAATTTTACAAAAATATTATTTGCTCATTGAAGAGCTTCCCTTCAGAAAATATCTGTCTGTAGGATTAATTCCAGCCACCGACTAATTGCACCTTCTGACTGATAGGAATTAAGAGTGTATTCACAGGGGAATACGGAGTACTAATAACCATAATAACAAACAGCATGCTCAGTACAATCTGTTCATTTTAAATTATTAGCCTGCCAGTTACATACATTTAACACTAATACAATTCCACCTGCTCCAAGTCACTTAAAGACAGGAAGAAACAAAACAATCACCACACAGATCTCTCAGCTTGTATTTGTTCAATGCACACAGACTTTGTGAACGAAACAAATTGACTGGAGATGCCGTCTCTTCTACCAGGTTGCAGGGTAGGGACCACAGTCAAAGAATGCAGCTACAGAGAAATCCTCTCTGCAGGGCACCTATTAACACTTGAACTCACTAAAAAGCATGCTACCTAATTTTGTATGTCTCTGTCTTCCCACATGCAGTGCGTATCTGGTCAATAGGCCAATAGCTGTCTAATAGCAGACAGAGGAATGGATGAGAAATGAGTAAATGTAGCTGATAAGTTGCTGGAGAATGGTGAAAATGGTGGGAGATAAATGAAAAAAATACTTTATAAAAAGGAAAATTTGTACAAGAAGAACTATAATTTTGTTAGCACTCCAGTATATCAGCATACTTTTTTGTTAAATAGCATTCTTTACTTGCACTGGAGAAATGCCCAATGGTATCTGTGCGGATGTGGATATTATGGAACTTGGCAGTATATACACATAGTTAAATGCAAACTCGTACCTTAAGATTTTACAGTTTGCTATTATTTGTGCCACTTTATTTTAATTAACTAATTGTTACTTTACTTAAGGAACCTGTATTCAAATTTTGTACTAATCACAAATGACTCTGAATTTGAAGGACTACATTTATTCTTATGTACCCACACTCAGTAAATTCTTTGCTGAGCTGTGGAGCTAATAAAGGTGTGTTTCCTGGAGATTTGTGCTCTGTATCTTCTAAGCACTTTAGTTTCTAATACTTTTGCCTTACTGAACACAATTCTTCTAATTGCCTTCTTCGTCCATGCTTTGTCTGTCTGTGAAAGTATGCTGACTGATCAGCTGACAGTTGCCTCTTGAAGAAAATCTGCTGACTTCTGAGCTTCCCACAATGAGGGCACTTACTCTGGCCTTCTGCTTAGTTGCAATTTTTAATGAAGTTTGTGAGAAGATAATCAAAGGCTCTGTTAAATGTGTTTTAAATTAACAAACACTCCTAAGTTTAAAGGATCAGGCAGGGAAGCTGATAGGCAGACAAGGTAGTAGGGGAAGCTGACCTCCTTAGAAAAGCAAATTAAAAGTATCCCGTACATCGTTTATCTTACCTACATTGTTTCTGTGGATTAAGCAAAATCTCATGCTTATTAAATGCCTATCACAGCAGTCAGAAAGTCCTTTGACCTGCATGACAGAGAAAAATTCCTAAAATAATTAATTTAATATTAAATATGAAATCCTTGAAAAGAGAATAAATTAAGTGGTATCTATATATGCAGTGTGCATCTGAAAAGATATTCACAGAATAGAAGAGACCTCTGGAGATCACCTTGTTCAATCCCCCTGCTCAGACAGGGTCCACTAGAACGCATTGCCCAGGATCACGTCCAGGTGGGTTTTGAATATCTCAAGGGAAGGAGATTCCACTACCTCTCTGGGCAACCTGGTCCAGTGCTCAGTCACCCTCACAGTCAAGAAGTTTTTCCTCATGCTCAGCTAGAACTGCCTGTGTTTCAGCTTGTGCCCGTTGCCTCTTGTCCTGTTGCTGGGCACCACGGAGAAGAGTCTGGCCTCATCCTCTCAACACCTCCCCTTCAGATACTTGCACACATTAATCAGATCTTCCTTCTCAGTCTTCTCTTCTCCAGGCTAAACAGGCCCAGCTCTCTCAGCCTTTCTTCAGAGGAGAGATGCTCCAGTCCCCTCATCATCTTTGTAGCCCTCCTCTGGACTCTCCACTAGCACCATGTCTCTCTTGTATTGAGGAGCCCAGCACTGGACACAGGACTCCAGGTGAGGCCTCACCAGGGCTGAGTGGAGGATCATCTCTCTCGACATCTCTGCTGGCAAAGCTTTCCCTAATGCAAGCCAGGATACCACTGGCCTTCTTGGCCACAAAGGCACATTGCTGCCTCATGCTTAACTTCTTGTCCACCAGCACTCCCAGGGCCTTCTCGGCAGAGCTACTTTCCAGCAGGTCAACCCCCAGCCTGTCCTGGTGCAGGGAGTTATTCCTCCCTAGGTGCAGGACCCTGCACTTGCCTTTGTGGAACTTGATGAGGTTCCTCTCCGCCCACCTCTCCAGCCTCTCCAGGTCCCTCTGAAGGGCAGCACAGCTCTCTGGAGTATCAGCCACTCCTCCCAGTTTAGTATCATCAGCAAACTTGCTGAGGGTGCACTCTGTCCCTTCATCCTGGTCATTGATGTTGAACAAGACTGGACCGAGGACTGACCCCTGGGGGACACTGCTAGCCACAGATTACAACCCTCTGAGCTCGGCCATCCAGCCAGTTCTCCATCCACCTCACCGTCCACTCATCTAGCCCACACTTCCTGAGCTTACCTTCGAGGATGTGATGGGGGACAGTGTCAAAAGCCTGGCTGAAGTCCAGGCAGACAACATCCACTGCTCTCCCCTCCTCTACCCAGCCAGTCATCCCATCAGAGAAGGCTGTCAGATTGCTCAAGCATGATTTCCCTTTGGTGAATCCATGCTGACTCCTCCTGATCACCTTCTTGTTTTGCATGTGCTTAAAGATGGTATCCAGGATGAGCTAGCTGCTCCATCACCTTTCCAGGGATGGAGGTGAGCTTGACTGATCTGTAGTCCCCTGGGCCCTCTTTCTGGCCCCTTTTGGAAGACTGCAGTCACACTGGCTTCCTTCCAGTCCTCAGGCACCTCACCTGATTGCCATGACCTTTGAAAGATGACTGAGAATGGCCTTGAAATGACACCGACCAGCACTCTTAGGTGCACCCCATCAAGGCCCATGGACTTGTGGGTGTCAGGATTGCCTAAATGATCTCTAATCCAATCTTTCTCCACCAAGGGAAAGTCTTCCTTTCTCCAGACTTTCTCTTGGTCTCTTGGGTCAGGGATTCCTGAGGGCTGGCCTTAGCAGTGAAGACTGAAGCCAAGAAGGCATCCAGTATCTCTGCCTTCTCTGTGTCCTCTGTCTCCAGGGCCCTTGCCCCATTCAGTAGCGGGCCCACCTTTTCCCCAGTCTTCCTTCTGTTGATGATGTATTGGAAGAAGCCCTTCTTGTTGTCCTTGACATCCCTTGCCAGACTTAATTCCATGTGGGCCCTGGCCTTCCTCGTTGCATTTTTGCATGCTCTGACAACGTCCCTCTGTTCATTCCAAGTGACCTGTCCCTGCTTCCACCTCCTGTACACCTCCTGTTTATGTCTGAGTTTTGTCAGGAGCTCTTTGTTCATGTATGCAGGTCTCCTGCCCCCTTTGCTGGACTTCTTCCTCATAAGGATGCACCTTTCTTGAGCCTGGAGGAAGTGATCCTTGAATATTAACCAGCTCTCTTGAATCTCTTCCTTCTAGGAACTGATCCCATGGGATTCTTGGGAAATATCATAGGATATTGAAAAATTAATCCTTTTCAAGTAGAATTTTTCTGTTTAAGGTGTTGAGGAGCATTCAAGAGGGTATGCCTACGAAGTATTACTGATCAGATGACTGTTTATTAAGTGTTGCAAAACAAACTCTAGCGCTACAGAAAGTAATATATTGATCAGCAGCAATACATTGTTGGTGCAGCCAACAGAGGCAGCAAACAGATGCAGCAGTTTGCTCAGCAGTGTCTGGGCTCTGCCTGGGCTTTTCGTGGGCCTTGTTGGAAGTTGTGGAGACTTTCTGGGGACCCCCGAGGAATAGACGGAGCTTGCTGCTAGCAGGAAGGGAGAGCTAGGCAAGGACTCCTGCAGGAGACCTTGACTTAACTTCTCCTGGGAAGTTCTAGCTAGGTGGGGCTGCTGCTGACGAGCTCTCTGAGCTGCCCTGGCCAGAGGGAGTTGGGGCTTTTGTTCAGGTGGCTCCTGATTGGGTGGGTCAAGTACCCTTGTGAGTCACTGCTAGGCAGAGGCCTATATAAGAGCCAGGCCTAGAGTGCAGTGAACAGAGGCAGAAGGGTGCCAGAAGGCAAAGGAGGCACCTCTCCATTTTGCACAATGGTGTGTCCTTCCCCAGGGCATTGTCATGACATGCCGCAGAGCATGTTCCCCAGTGGCTGCTGGAGGTGCTGCATCAGCTGTGTCTGAGGCTTCAACCCAGACAGACCCTCAGACAGCAGATGCAGCTCTGCAGGTGTCAGGCTGCAGGGAGTGCCTGGGGCCTCTCCGTGGGGCCTGGGCTGACAGTCAGCTCTCCTGCATGAGGTATGCTGTGGTTGACCAGTTGCGTCACCAGATAAAGGAGTTACGGGAGGAGGTTAGTAGGCTGCGCAGCATCTGAGAGGATGAGCAGGAGATTGACAGGGCGTTCTCGGAGACTGCTCCAGGAGTCCCCACCCCCCACTGCAGCGGAGTTGTCAGAGGGCTCAGCACCGTGTGTAAAGGTGAATCATAACGCTGTTGAAGAGGGCTGGAAGCTGGTGACCTCTCGTAGAAGGAGAAAGGCTCTTGCTCCTCCTCAAGACTTACCCTTGAAGAACAAGTTTAGCGCCCTCCAAGCTGAGGAGGAGCTGGGCATGGCTCCAAGGGAGGCAACTGGCCTGGCAGACCCTGTGCCGTGCAGGAACCCCCGGAAGAAGCGGCGAGTGATTGTTGTGGGCGACTCCCTGCTGCAGGGGACAGAGGCACCTATCTGCCGACCTGACCTCTTGTCCAGAGAGGTTTGCTGCATTCCAGGGGCTCGAATAAGAGATGTCGTGGAAAGACTGCCAAGGCTTGTCCATGCATCGGACTACTACCCTCTGCTGATCTTCCATGTGGGGGCTAACGACACGAAAGGCAAACTGGAAACCATCAAACAGAACTTCAGAGCTCTGGGAATGGTGGTGAAGGGTCTGGGAGCCCAGGTCGTTTTCTCCTCAACCTTGCCTGTGAGGGGAAAGGACGGGAGGAGGAGTAGATGAGTTTTCCAAGTTAACAACTGGCTGCGCTGCTGGTGTTGGCAACAGGGCTTTGGTTTTTATGACCGTGGGACCCTGTTTGAAGATCAACAGCTGATGGGAGGAGTGATGGGATCCACCTTACCAAGCGGGGCACGTGTGTCTTTGCCAACAGATTGGCCAGCCTGGTACGGAGGGCTTTAAACTAAGCAAGATGGGGGAAGGGAAGTGGTATAGTGGCAGGGGAGTCAGTAAAACACTGCTCAAGTCAGGATGCCTCCAGAGGGTGCATACAGCCAGGGAAGACAGCATGCAACATGGCTATGGAGGCTCTTCTTGCACCTCTCCTGGGAAGCGTGCATGCTTGACTGGCTCTCTGAAATGCCTGTATACCAATGCATGAAGCATGGGGAATAAGCCGGAAGAGTTAGAGATCTGTGTGCGGTCGCAGGGCCATGATCTCATTGCAGTGACAGAGACATGGTGGGATAGTTCACATGACTGGGATGCTGTCATGGATGGCTATGTGCTTTTTAGGAAAGACAGGCCAGGAAGGCGAGGTGGTGGAGTTGCCCTTTATGTGAGGGAGCAACTGGAATGTGTGGAGCTCTGCCTCGGGGTGGATGAAGAGCAAGTTGAGAGCCTATGGGTAAGGATTAAAGGGCAGGGTAACATGGGTGACACTGTTGTGGGGGTTTACTACAGGCCACCTGACCAGGAGGAAGTCATCGATGAGGCCTTCTACTGACAGCTGGAAGTAGCCTCACGATCACAGGCCCTGGTTCTCATGGGGGACTTCAAACACCCTGACCTCTGTTGGGAAGACAGCACAGCTAGGCACAAACAATCAAAGAGGTTCCTGCAGGGGATTGATGATAATTTCTTGACTCAGGTGGTGGAGACGCCAACGAGGAGAGGTGCAATGCTAGACCTTGTACTAACAAACAAAGAAGGTCTGGTTGGAGTCATGAAGGCTGGGGGCAGCCTTGGCGGCAGTGACCGTGAGATGGTGGAGTTCAGGATCCTGTGAGGAGGGAGCAGGGCAATGAGTAGGATTGCAACGCTGGACTTGAGGAGAGCTGACTTTGGCCTCTTCAGGGACCTACTTAGGGGAATCTCCTGGGGTAGGGCCCCAGAAGGAAGAGGGGTCCAAGAAAGCTGGTTAATATTCAAGCATCACCTCCTCCAGGCTCAAGATCGGTGCATCCCTCTGAGGAAGAAGTCCAGCAAAGCGGGCAGGAGACCCGCATGGCTGAGCAAGGAACTCCTGGCAAAACTCCAGCAGAAGAAGGAAGTACACAGAATGTGGCAAAGGGGACAGGCCACTTGGGAGGAATACGGGGACGTTGTCAGAGTGTGGAGGGATGTGACAAGGAAGGCTAAGGCCCAGTTGGAATTAAACCTGGCAAGGGATGTCAAGGACAACAAGAAGGGGTTCTTCCAGTACCTCAAGAGCAAAAGGAAGACTAGGGAAAACGTGGGCCCGCTGCTGAATGGGGCGGGTGCCCTGGTAACAAAGGATATAGAGAAGGCAGAGTTATTGAATGCTGCCTTTGCTTCAGTCTTCACTGCTAAGGCCAGTCCTCAGGAATTCCAGGCCCCGGGGACAAGAGAGGAAGTCTGGAGAAAGGAAGACTCTCCCTTGGTTGAGGAGGATCAGGTTAGAGATCTTTTGTCCAAACTTGACATCCATAATTCCCTGATGGGATGCACCCACGAATGCTGAGGGAGCTGGCGGATGTTATTGCTAGGCCACTCTCCATCATCTTGGAAAGGTCCTGGAGATCAGGAGAGGTGCCTGAGGACTGGAAGGAAGCCAGTGTCACGCCAGTCTTCCAAAAGGGCCAGAAGGAGGAGCCAGGGAACTCCAGGCCTGTCAGCCTCACCTCCATCCCTGCAAAACTGATGGAACAGCTCCTCCTGGAGGTCCTCACTAAGCATGTGGAGGACAAGAAGGTGATCAGGAGGAGTCAGCATGGATTCACCAAAGGGAAATCATGCTTGAGCAATCTGACAGCCTTCTCTGATGGGATGACTGGCTGGGTAGAGGAGGGGAGAGCAGTGGATGTTGTCTACCTGGACTTCAGCAAGACTTTTGACACTGTCTCCCATCACATCCTCCTAGGTAAGCTCAGGAAGTGTGGGTTGGATGAGTGGACAGTGAGGTGAGGTGGATGGAGAACTGGCTGGATGGCCGAGCTCAGAGGGTTGTGGTGAATGGCACAGAGTCAAGTTGGAGGCCTGTGGCTAGTGGTGTCCCCCAGGGGTCAGTTCTGGGTCCAGTCTTGTTCAATATATTCATCAACGACCTGGAGGAAGGGACAGAGTGCACCCTCAGCAAGTTTGCTGATGATACTAAACTGGGAGGAGTGGCTGATACTCCAGAGGGCTGTGCTGCCCTTCAGAGGGACCTGGAGAGGCTGGAGAGGTGGGCGGAGAGGAACCTCCTGAAGTTCCACAAAGGCAAGTGCAGGGTCCTGCACCTAGGGAGGAATAACTCCCTGCACCAGGACAGGCTGGGGGTTGACCTGCTGGAAAGTAGCTCTGCCGAGAAGGCCCTGGGAGTGCTGGTGGACAACAAGTTAAGCATGAGCCAGCAGTGTGCCCTTGTGGCCAAGAAGGCCAATGGGATTCTGGCTTGCATTAGGGAAAGCCTTGCCAGCAAGTGGAGGGAGGTGATCCTGCCCCTCTCCTCAGCCCTGGGGAGGTCTCACCTGGAGTTCTGTGTCCAGTGCTGGGCTCCCCAGTACTAGAGAGACATGGCACTACTGCAGAGAGTCCAGCGGAGGGCTACCAAGATGATTAGAGGGCTGGAGCACCTCTCCTATGAAGAAAGGCTGCAAGAGCTGGGCCTGTCCAGCCTGGAGAAGAGAAGATTGAGAGGCGATCTCATCAATGTGTACAAGCATCTGAAGGGGGAGTGTCAAGAGGATGAGGCCAGCCTCTTCTCCGTGGTGCCCAGCGACAGGACAAGAGGCAATGGGCAAAAACTGAACCACAGGCAGTTCCACCTGAACCTGAGAAAAAACTTCTTGACTGTGAGGGTGACAGAGCACTGGACCAGGTTGCCCAGAGAGGTAGTGGAGTCTCCTTCCCTGGAGATATTCAAAACCCATCTGGATGTGATGCTGGGCAATATGCTCTAGAGGTCCCTGCTTGAGCAGGGAGGTTGGACTAGATGATCTGCAGAGGTCCCTTCCAACCTAAACTATTCTGTGATTCTGTGAATGAAATAGTCATTTTATGTAGAAGTGAGCTTAACATATAGTGTAGCAGGAAGAGGTTTAAATGGTTGTAACATTTTGGAGGCAGTTACAAGAGTTACCTGCCCTGCCTGTACAAGATGCTACCAATTATAAATTCCTGGAAATAAATTTTATTCTTGACTTAAAATCAAAAAAAAAGAAATTATATTCTTTCATTTTTAGCAATAAGAAAGAGGTAGATAGTCTAGAGTGCAAGACTAATTTTCACTTTTCCAGCATGACATACTGCTGAACCATTAAAAAATACACAGTGTGATAGGTGCATTAAAGAAACTTCATCAATAGGACCAGTTGCAGAGTCAGTTTACTATTTGATTAATAAATAATCAGTTAGCAGAAGAGATTAAAAATGAATTGATTCAGCTGTATAGATAAGTGAGAAAATCTTCTACTTCTTTCCTGTTTAATACTCTAGATTGATTTCTTCTTTTTTTATGCATTGGAATTCCCCTGGCTTCCAAGGTTAAATTTAAATCATGTAGTCCAGTTGCCCACATGTAGACCTAGAGGTCATTAGAGAGGCTGTAATGAGGCATGGTGTGCAGGGCTACAAGTCAGGAAGTACACTGAACCCAAGCTCTTTTGGGGATGCCTCAAGCAGGTGATTTTTCCCATTCAAAGATTATTATTTGAGATAGGTGGAAAGACTCATTTTCTGGAGATGCTTTGATCCCTCTGTTGGTTTTGTAGGGGTGGTAAAAGTAAGTCCAATATTTGCAACTATATGAGGAGTACTCCCATTGAATATTTTTTCTATGAAAAACTATAAACTCACAGAACAAAGATCACTGACAAATCACTGCATTATGGTAAAAGTTTGAAATTTTAATATTTTTTATGTGTTTGCTGAAAGTGTATTGTATAATAATTAAAATATTTCATACTCAGCAAAAGAAAACATTTTAGGATTGTAGGATTATGGCAAGAAAGGGAATAGAGAGCTGTCATAAGCTATTACAAGTAATCACAGCTTTTTCAGAAATTGATCAATTCTTCTATTACTACCATTCTTAGTCATACATATTTTATGTGACATTTTGATCCTCTAAGTAATGATACCTCCTAATTTTGCTTCACATCTACCAGTGTCATCAATTAAATTACACATGATTAATTCAGAAATGGCTTTGAAGAACACTATTTGTTTTCTTTGTTTATATAGATGGGTCACAATTAACAAGCAAACTTCTTGTTTTTCCAGTCAAAGTACATTTCTATCCAACATTTATGATGTCTATACAATATCTATGATGTCTATTTTGAAGATTTGGCAGATATCTAACATGAATCTGAAGAGCAAAACTAGTTCATTTTAATAGGAAAATAGGTTAATGAAAGGCAAATATTATATGCACGCTGGAAATGATTTAATATGTTTAATTATAAGTAATTAAATAAAAACTCATAAAATGAAATTCAGGAAAATTATTAGCTGGGAGAATTTTTTATCAAAGTATGTAGTTCGTAAATTTTTACCTTTTTTCCATTCTTTTTCATGGCCACCAGTCAAATGGATGAGTACAATAGTAATCAAAGCTAAGTATGGTAGTTTGATGGCACAGACAGAGGAGAAACATCTGTCTACATTTCTGCATGATTCAGGTGCTAATTGGCATGGATCATCAGAATCATGATCTTCTTAGAAGTTTTCCCAAGGAAACAGAAGTGATACCATTTACAGCCAGTGTAAAAGTCAACCTCTGAACATGGGAATTATTAAAGAAATTTTGTTAAAGCTGTTTTGTATCAAAAGATATCTCAGTACCAAGATCTGAGACAAGAGCTGTGCTTGAAACTAACTTTCGAATGCCTGTATCTCCAAAGCATTATCCATATACTTTAATTTTCAAACGTAATTTTCAGCAGAGACCTTCAAAGTTCAAAGATCTATATACACGATAACGCTGAGTAACTGAAAGAAAAACCTCTGACATTAGAGAAATCATTTTTATCTTAGTAATCAGATGTCATCTTTGTCACTTATGGAAATCTTCTGAAGTAAATACCTACATTGTTTTATTAAACTTAATAATTACCACCACGGTTTATAATGGTTTATGCAGAGTAGAAAAACTAGATGTGAGAGAAGTTGGAAAAGCATTCATGGCTACATTTAGAAGACTCTTCCTCTACTAAAATCCTTGAAGTTTTTAGCACTAAAAATTAGGGCTGTTGTTTAGGACAATAACACCAAAAGCACTGCAAAAATCCATTTCCCATGAAGGTGTAAGATGTAATATAGATACTGTCAAATATCTGCAAAACTAATCTGTAGTATTCTGAGAGGTAAGAAGCATTCATGAACTGAATTTTGGCACTAACTTTTCTGTACCTCGTAAGTTATGACAGTATCACTCATTGTTCTTTCACGTTAGTGGAATAACAAATTTAGTCAGTGATGCTAAATCCTTAGACAGTGGAATCTGCCAATTTCCTGAATAAGCTGAGCTAACATCTGTTGAACTTGAGGCATATGATGCCTTTCTCAAAATATAAATAAATATAGTTCTAAATATACTTGGAATAAGCATTCATTATATATGCTTCCATATTCAGCCAAATATTTCAACTTAATATTGAGTCATAGTCATACAATACTCCCTGCAGTCTTGTTTAAGCCATGTAATGATAAATGAGAAGTTTAAGCTTAACTCACCCTTATTTTCCTTCTGTTTGAGTTTGTCCATTGTTCCATTCTAAAACTCATTGAAAACAGGCAATAGTGATTCATTCTGTGCCAAACAATAAAGCACCACGCCTTTCACCACAAGCCAATTTTAAAGGAAATTGATACAAAATCCCTGAAACACATGTACTGAGTTCCTTATTGCACTATAACTGTCTAATAGATACAATAAATATTTGAGAAGTAGGATTTTAAGTGGTTAGGCCACAATGAGCTTACTTTATCTAGGGATGATATTTCTTTATACCAGTAATAAAATACAGTATAGCCAGTTAA
This sequence comes from Struthio camelus, assembly GCF_040807025.1. Classification (NCBI taxonomy): domain Eukaryota; kingdom Metazoa; phylum Chordata; class Aves; order Struthioniformes; family Struthionidae; genus Struthio; species Struthio camelus. Next base: position 145,318,489 of record NC_090942.1, on the reverse strand, counting down.
TAGAATTTTTATGCAATGTATTCAGATATCAGTTATACGCAGTGTGTTGCATAGTCCATCATCTTCTCAGAATCTTACACTGTTTTCTCAGTCTTGGTTTACTGAAGCATCAGCTACAGAAATTGCAGGTGCAACAACTGAGTAAAGCACTCAGTACCATCAGCTGTGCTTACTGCCGTTAACTGCTGAGGACAGAGGCTGCAGCTCTCATCTCTGCATAGATGAGGCATGCATAGAGGGTACACCTTACTCCTCTCCTGCACCAAAGACCACAGCCTGAGCAGCACTCCTTTCCTCAAACAGTCAGGAAACAGTTTTCAGTTTTCAGTTTGTGATAGTGCCTGATGGGCAAAAAGAACTGGGAACTTTTTTCAAATCTTGACTTCTGAGTGTGGCAGTGACAGAAGCTGTAAACTGGCTTTTGACCGTGCAAGCTACTTCCTAAAGAGGATCATGCCTCTCTTGAAAATTGCCGATATAATAAGAGCAATTAGAACTATGCCATTGATACCATTAAAAGAGAGACTAGGATGATTAGCACAGACATAGATTTTTATATATAGGCATTTAAATTAAATTGAAACATTACAAATATGGTGATGAAAATGTTCAGAATTCATAGAACAGAGTAATCCCAAAGTGGATGCCTGTATAGCCACAAAGAAGGAAGTTCAGTGAACTATCACTGAACTAACACTTCTTAGCCATTGTAATTCCTTGTTGTCTCGAGGTACAACTATTTTCCAGTGCGCAGGGAAAATTGTTGCTGTCCTGGAAGTGAGATGAGAATGAAATCTTGTGGAGAAAGTAAGAGGGAGAGCACTGAGGAACAGAGGAGAAAAACAACAACCACCTACAAAAACAAGTTTAGACAGCATAGGAAACATAAAAAAGGAATATATAGGACCCAGAAATGTAGGTAACTGCAAACCAGGAGTGGATTCAGTTACTAAAATAGGCATTTAGGGATACTCTTTGTGTGAATAGAGGCATCCAGCTATGATTTGGGTGGATGCCTGGTGTCAAGCCTGGAATGGACACTGACACAGTGATGTGAGGATACTTGATCTGCCAGCCAAGGTGTTATTCTGTTTACTAGGGAAATCACCCCTTCCTGGCCACAGAAGCATGTTTGACACACGAGGTATGCATCGAGTTTGGTTTATTGTCCTTTTTTAGGCTGTAGTGACCAGTTGGAGGGCAGCCAAGCAGACACTCCGAACAGCACTGGTCACGTGATCACATGATCTGCATATCTTATTGCCCCCTTTCCCAGTTTTTAACTCTCCGTTTTACTGCCTTTGTCCTTTTGTTTTTCCATCCCAGTATCCTCCCAAATAAACAACACGCTGTAATTACTTTTTTCCCCATTGGTCCCAGCTTTGTTGCATCCACATCCAAATTGATCCAGTGCCATTTCACTACCACAAGGTATTCAAAGCATCCATGAGTCTGACAGACAGGACAGAGATCTCACTATACCCTTCCGGAAGAGCCACTAAGAGCCAAGTGCAATTACCCAGGGTGTCATGCATGTGTTAGCAATAGAGGCAAATACGTAGCTTTACGTGAAGAAGTGCCTTTCCAGTAATTTTAAATATGTAGAGTCTTACCTATGTTCTACATAAGTGATAAAATCAGAATCTCTTCTTGAGAGTTTCCTTGATAGCTTGAAGAATGCCTATTTAATAGTCATAATATAGTACTTCATGTTAGTGTCGTATTTTTTTTTCTGTTCTACTAAAAATCTTCTAATGATATCATAATTAATACTGTGCTAATTGTTCACTAACCTTAAGATTTGTCTTTACAAGACATGTATAAATATTTCACTGAATGATTAACTATTCTCAAATGTTCATAAATGTTTTTGATTACACTATTCCTTATTATTTATTTAATCATATTGACTTTTTTTCAACCATAGGTTATAGAGCAGAGATTGGAATTAATAGCCATTTAAGTACAGGCTCCAGTGTATATTGAATTATCTAAACTAATATATTTTCTCACTCAGCATACATAGCTGTGAAAGGTTCATTTCGTACGTGCACAGGAAAAGAAATGGGCTACTCAGTAACTTTACAACTTATCACTTGCAGCAGATGCAACTTTGAGGGCTTAGGCACATAAAACAGAATTCAGCAGCCTGAACATTAGCAACCAGTGCTTTCTGAGATTTTCTGGAACATATCACCCAACCCCCAGAAGCTGGTGTACAATGGAAGTCTCCAGCAGGTTTCCTATGCCCTATCTTTCACCCCATGCGGATCTTGTGACTGGTAACTATCCCAAATAGCATCAGGCACTTATACTTAAGCAACCAAATCCTAAACCTAGTCAATTTTGTAACTTTGTGCCTGTTTTTACTCAACAGCAAATGTGTTAAAGCTGTCTTAGACTTACTTGAATTACTGGTATACATTTGTATTAAATTTACATTAGATTCCAGTATGATAAGTGCTTAAATCTTTGATTTGGCCGTACACCTTGCAGCTCTGAAGCACAAGTTGAGTGTTAATGTATCAGTGAGACTGAACTAATATGTCTTAACTTTCAAGGGCTTTTTATTGGATTGTGCTTACTGACTATTCAATTTAGAGGTTAGAATTGGTTAATGCACAGCTTGAAGAGTAAGTTTACATATCCCTGCAATCTATCATATAGAGACATTTGGTGGAATTCCTCTGGCAAGTAGAGACACCTACATTGTGACATGTCTACAGCTAAGCTGATCATTTATACTATGTTTATTGTTAGAAGGAGAGATATCAATATTTATAGCACATAATCAATTTAATCTAGATGTCATAACCTAAAACCGATGAGATGAAATGTGCCGTGAAGGAACTCATTTCTCTCAATTGAGTAGCTCGGATATGGGTTCCCAGGGTTCTATTCAATCCCTACACAAAGTATCTAGTGCCTTTTTAATATATTCTACGTTATCCAAACGTCTGCATTGTGGTAGCAGATTATGCCCCTACAGTGGTATTCTTCTAGATCTGCAGCTGGAGTTGCAGACGTAACACTCTAAAACAGTTCGAATGGCAGTAGGCACCTATTTTTAGGTGTTTTTTGTCTACATTGTTCCCCCTGAGTGAGATTCAGCTTTAGACTTAGACAAGTAAATTTAGATGTCTGCAGTGTAGATATTTGCATCTGAGCTAGGACTGTAGGCTCTCATTACAGAATGGAGAATTTATTCAGTGGCCTATGCTTAGAGGTCTAGTGCACGACATATCCTGCAGTATCCAAGCTGATCTCCTTTGATGTTACTTACAAAAGCAAATATCAGTAAAATGTGGATTTTTTTTGTTTGTCTTTGCAAAGCCCGTACCTCAGAAGCAAAGATAGGTTCAAAACTGACTTTTGAGGGGCCTTTTTTTTTTTTTTTTTTTTTTTAACCTTCATCTTGTTATAAAGTAGTGTTGATGGATGGATTTACCATACCAACTAAGCTCTTGTTACTGTACTTAATTCATCTTCTGATTAGTCACTCTGTAATTATTAAAGGCTGCAGACCTAAACACTCACAACCTGCAAAGTGCCAAGGTGCCATGTAGGTGGGGGCTACCCATGGCAGGGCTGGGCCACCAGGGCCCGTCCCCCTGCACTGAGGGAGCAGGGCCCCTGGGGCAGTACCCACCCAAGGAGGGGGGTGTCAGGTACCACTGCGGGGACAGGGATGGGTCGGGGGTCCCATGTCCAGCTAGGGTAGGGGCAGGGGCAGGGTCATGGCAAGGCTGGAGGTGTTTCTCTGGCAGGGCCTGGCATGAGCAGTTCAGCTCCATGCAGCTCCTGGCTGGGTCAGGACAAATAGGCTAGAACAGATATAAAACATTTTTAAAAGACGTATTTTTTGTTAGAAAAATATTCAATAAACAAAACTTCAATTGTTAACATTTTGAGCATTTGACCATTGCTAATTCCAATTTAAGAATTAAAAAGATTGCTAAGAAAAAAAGGAACTTAAACGTCTTAGTGACTTAAAAAAGGAAAGTTAAGAAAAATTTTCCAATATTTACTTTGGCTAAATTATGACCAAAAAAACAAAGCTTACAAAGCTTACAAACTTATTCATAGGCTGTAAACAAGAAATGAGAAGAGCTGTTAAAGCTGATATATAGAAGTATAATTGGGTGTAATCAGACAAAATGAGAAAGTAAAATTAAGACTGAATGAGGAAACATTTGCTAACTTTCAGATCTATTAGACCATGCAACAGCTTCCCAAGGGAAATTACAGAAAATTAATTGAATCATTTAAAATCAAACTGGACAAAGCAACGGAGAATGTGCTGCAAGAGGTAAATATACATTCAAACAGTGACGGCCAGCATAACCTAATACATTGGAACTTCATAAGAAAACAAAGTTTGAGAAAGTGGTCATTAAATTTGACTTTCTCACTTAAAGCAAGGAAAGTACAGGTTCAGACACTCCATAACTACTGCCTAATTTCACTTAATCATCTTTTTCACTACTATACCTTATAAATTCCTGATCCAAAAGCAATGTGAAGCAAATCATGAGGCAATCATGAAACAAATGTTTCATTAAAACCAACTGCTTACCTCCTAAAAGTAAAACTAACTTGACAGGACACATGCTTAAACTCTGCAATAACATCAGATTTCGATGTTTCTAACATGCTATTAGAATTTTAAATTCTGAATGGAACAGAAGTAGTAATTAGAGGACTGAGAGTAATTAACTTACCATTTCTTTAACAAAACAAAATTGAATTCTGGCTTTGGGGAGCAAATATAGGAAATACTTTTAGGAAAGATATCTTGTTTAGTAATTTCCCTGAAAGTAATTGCAATTGATATTTTCTAAGTACATAATATAGCTAAGCTAAAGAATAACCTATTAATCAGTGATTTTCCCTTTGTTATTCAATTTAGTATGAAGTTTCCCAAGTATGGGAATAAGAGTATTTTCCCAAGGTTAGCATTGCTGTTTGCATGTTTATATGTTTAATTTCAGATCAAGTAAGCTATTAAAAATAGTTCTTTCCCATATCATAAATAAAGCTGTAATAATCTGCAACATCAAGAACTTTTCACTTTCCAGGGTACTGATGCATATTCTTAATAGCAGCAAGTATTACTATTTAATTAATATGTTTTCATTTAAGTTCAATGATGAGATAATACTATAGGGACTAAAAGACTACATTACTTGTTAGGTGTCTTCTAAAATAAAAATAATTCTATATATATAGCTTTGGAACATTAGCTACTATGTGCAAGACATGATTACATTCTGCTTAGTTTTTGCTTGGTCAAGAACTGAATTACAATCTTCTGAAAGAAGAAAAAGTACAAACTCAACATAAAAAAAAAAGAGAGTGGAGAGAGTGAAGCTGGTGGAAATTGACATTATAGATAATTGACTTAGAAAGCCATGACTGAAGACATTCATGGGCAGGAGATATGAAACAAGAAACTTAGAGTGCTGAAATCTTAAACACATATCCAGAAGGGGCTTTCAGAAAGCACAGTTCTGCTTAGACAATTTCAGTCAATTTCTTTCTTATTCCAGGCAAAAGGCCCAAGCCTACAGAGATCCCCAGAAGTCCAAAGTGTAATTTAAGTCAAAGTTAGCATTCCATTAAAACAAATCCTGCCTAATTATTCCTCAGAAATCTAATTTTCCTCCTCTAATATTATAATTCTGTTGTTTTTGGCTCTCACATCAAAAACATATATATATAAATTCTCAGGAGAAGGTATTTCTTGAATACAGACCTTCCCTTCCGAAAATAAATGTTCTGACAGCTAAATTATTTGCTAAAAGTTAAACAGTAGCACTTTTTACTTCTATAGCTTTGTTTTATAGGGAAACAATGAGCCAACCATCTAAATCTTTAGGCACTTATGGAAGTTTTAGGTACTTGACTACTGGAATAGATTTCAGGTCCCCAAGCATTGCTACTTCAGGATTTCAGGAGACAGAAAATGAAATTCAGGAGATATCTAGGCTCCTCCTTCCCTTTAGTGTTTTCTTTTTGGCTAACTACAGTCATTTCAGACATTCCTTTTTCTGATATGCCAGGTAATAAAAATTCCACTCTTGTAATGTTGTTAATTTGTTCCTCATTCAGTATTTCCAATTACTGGTATGAGCCAAATGCTGTAAAGTTAGAACTGGCAATACTTACTGTAAACACATTTTATATGTATGTAGCATGCAAATAATCATTGCTGGATTTTGAGCCTGCAACACCTGCCCAAGGGTGGACTTTCATTACAGCATCCCCATCCACCATTGGGTGGGAAGAACAGCAGCTGGGTCTGGAGTTCCTCTTCTCCTTAAGGATTTAATTGAGCCCACTTGTGCCACAGGCATTGTTGCTTAGAACCCAGAAAGTCATATTTTAGAGACTCTAATTGTGTTTTGACAGTGGGTGGGAGGGAATAAACTCTCCAGAATAAAACCGAGCTTCTGTGCACTGTTGTTGCAAAGTTCTCCAGTTGGGGAGGAGGGGACCCTGAAGAGGGGATGAAGTGCTCTCAAGCACTTCCCAGTCCTCTCTCCTCCATTAAGTAGCCCACGCATCCAGCGCTCTCTGGGACACCTTAGGGCATCCCACCTGCTGCTCCACAATATGCGAGTCTCCTCTGAGGTCCCTTCTAAAGAACACATGCACTTGGTTTGCATATCCTTATGTGTCTCAAGTGTAGCGTATCTTCAGGCAACTGAATCAAGTCCTTCATAGCTCCTTGATATTTTGAACATTAAAAATGTAGAGTAAAAAAGAATACAGTTAACTGATACTTTGATTTTATAAAGCAAAACACATGCATATGTAAGTTCCAAACTTCAAATATAAAGTGTTGAACTCACTGTAGATACTCAAACTGTCTTGTAAGTCCATTCCAACCCTAAAGCCCTATGAGATTCCTGCTTTCAGGAGGATCCATGACAATAGTGCACTCAAGTGGCTTCTTCCTTCCTGATTAGTGAAATGGGAAAGAAAACAAAAGTACTATCTTTTACAAATATTAATGAAACGGCAATATGTTTTTGTAAAGGGAGGTGGTACTATCCAGATCAAGAAACTCTCTCATCTTTATCAAGAAATAAAGAAGTACTTTTTTGTAATATATAATCACTCACATCTCTACTCTTTTATATTCTCACCATCATCATTTCTTATTTGCAAGTACACTTAAAGCATTTTCTTTTTTTTAGGAACAGGAAGCAATTTCATTTAAAATAAATTAATTCAGAAGGAAATTTCATATAAAGCTTTTTTTAGAGGCTTCCCTCCCCCCCCCCCCCCAACCCTTATTTTAATAGTCCTCCTAATAGTCTGGACAATTTTTAGTCCTTTTAATAGTCTAGACAATTCTGATCTGCTTCATGCCTCTAAGTCAAGGTTAGGAGAGAGCGCATAAAAGAAATTAGAAGCTACATGAAACAGTGTCAAGCCTCCTCAATGTACATTTATGGGCTATGACCTTCCAGGCATCCAGCAGAGTAAAAATATGTTTTCTGTCACATTGTGTATAGCTCATCAAGCATTTAGGAATACTTCAACAATTTAATAGTTGCAATCAAAATTAAGCAAAGAAGCAAAAACTACAGAAACCAAAATTCCTGGATAATGGATGGAAGGTGAAAACACACAATGTAGATTTTGAGTTTTTTTTAGATGGTTAGCCTTTTCAGAAACCGAAATAGGTATCAAACTTGAATCACCGTTAGAAAGATTCATAACTGGAATAAAGATGAGGCTGAATTAAGGAGTATAGAGCACCGTTACTATATGAACTTTGTTTGCATGAGTCACAAGACAGTTGATTCTGACTGGATATGAGGAAAAAAAAAAAACATTTGCATGAGAGTGGTTAAGCATTGGAACAGGTTAACCGGCAAGGCTGTGGAATCTCTGTCCTTGGAAAAATTTAACTAGGCAGGTACCTGAACAACCTCTTCCCACTTTTAAAGGTTTGAGCAGAAAGTTGAACTAAATGACCTCCAGAGTCCCCTTTAAATTTAATTAATTGTTGCATGATCCTATGATTCTAATTGGGAAGAGCTTAAAAGGAACTACGGAAATTTTTTTCAGAAGAAAAATAATGAATACTTTCAATAATTATAATATCTCAGTATGATCAGATATGAAGTCAAGAGACACTAGATTAAAGTAGTGTAGTGCCTTGCTGCCAGGTGGCCTACCTTGGATATTCAAGAGTTTTCCTGGGATTACAGAGGTCACTTTAAAACTTCCAGATTCTGTTGTAGTGCCATTAGTTTCAATATAGCTAACCATAATTTATGTTTAAGCTATAAAAAAAAAATCAGATTTTCATGAGCATATATGATTTTGATTTATAGAAATAAAAAAATGTTTCATATATGTGAGGAAGTTCACTGGTTGAGCTCTAAGGCTCACTTGTCATCATTATTTATGTAACAGGCAATTTTAACTTGCCGTTCAAAGTGAGCAGAGCAGGTAAATGCCAGCCAACTGTAGCTCTACTTTCAATATTAATGTAAAAGCTCTTCATCATGTTCATTATTCATGGAAGAGTTTCAGGAGCGGAACTTCTCCAGGGAAAACTGAGTGCATGGCAGAACTTCTAAATAACAGTTTATATGCTGGAAAATCTGGAACAAATGCACAATACTGAGATTTCATGTCAAACAATGAGACTATGCTCTGCCCTGACTTCCTTCTTCTGCATTTAACGTAAGTTTATGTGTGCATACATAAGCATATATTTATGTGTGCATACATAAACATATATTTTTTTTTCTGATTTTTTCTTAATGACTTCATGTCTTCTTTTCAGAACTTCACAGTGATCTAGGAATTCACTATAATTTAATTTCTTTATAGAAAAAATTTTGCATTATAATCTAGGAAACATTTTTTTTTTTTTACTCAATGTCATTTTCAGAAATTGTGGATGATTTCCTTAAACTATTCTTTTGCATAGAATAGACACTTCCAGTTCTCATTCCCCTCTCTATACTTTCCTTTCAAGCGCTCTGAAATGCAGCCTATTGTTATCTGTGCATCTATAAAGTGGGAAATGAGGAGATACTTGTCATATCACTGGACAATTTAGTTGCACTCTTATCTTTAGGTAAAATATTTTTAAATATTTATACTTTGAGGTATAAATACGGGTAGGGATTCTATACTTAAAAAAAAAAAAACTTAGATAATAATGTATGGCACTGTGGCAAATAGTGTTTTTTTATTTTCCCTTTTCACCAAGCCAATATATATTCTACTGTACTACCCTGCCTTGTTCTTCCCTTTGAGTTATTCCATTATTATTGCATGTGGTATTTCTCAAAGTCATTTACAGACACAAATCTTTGCAACAAAAATGTTTCTTTGGCTTAGTCCCTTATTATATCCAGCCTTGAATGACTGAAACATAATAGAGCAGTTCAGCACTAAATAGAACAAATATAGTGTGCTGAAATGACACCAGTTACAAAATGGGTAGAAAAATATATGGTCTTCTGTGTCAGCCTGTCCTTAGGTCTACTTTCTATGGGGGAAAAAAATATACAGGAGATCCTGATTATTTCAGATAGAAAAATCGTTTAAAAAAAAAAAAAAACAGCTTTCTCTTTCATGTTCTTACATTTTAATACCGGGAAAAATATTGCTCAGAATTCCTTCCACTCTTAAAATATTTTATTTCTGGACTACTACTAGCACCCTAACTTTTAGGAAAGTTGATATAGGAATGGACATTATTCTTTAATATTCTAATAATCCTTTAATTTTTAAAAAAACATTGATCATAAAATACTTTTTTAATTTTAAATAATTCTTATTCTTTCTTAATAAGTACTTCTTTAATGCACATGATATATCTCATATTTCCATGAATTTCATATCAATTGATTTAGGAAGGTTACTCTGAAATCTTAAATTTTTGATATTCAGTTTGCTTTGCATCAAAATGAAGTATTCTATTACAATTATTCTTCCTTTGTTCATACCTTTAGTAAACTCTCTGATCTTTTCTCATTTATATTCAGTTTTTCTCTAACTAGATATAAGAGTTTAGACTTACTATTTTTCACATGCAGTTTAAAGATAAGATGCATATGTACTAATGTGCTGGACGATGTCATCAAGCTTTCTTTTTCATTACAATAAATTTTTAAAATATTCTATCGATCTTAGTTATCCAAAAGCATTTTCTAATGATCCCAGACACAGGCCCCAGTGGAAGCAATAGAAATTTACAAGAATGAGTTCCTTATAACACTAAAATTTGTGATTAAACACTAAAAATGTGGTTTTCAGGGACAGGAAAACTGAAAGCTTGGGTTTGTTGGAGGTATACGTAAAGATTCTAGCTTCATATTTTGATGGGCTGAATGCACAGCTTGGTATTCAGCATATAGGTAAACACAGTGGTATACATATACCATACTCAATTGATATCTTTCTTAATTTTCCACATCACTGTTCTTTTAGGATCCCCTAGTATTCTATTTCTTCAACATAGGAACTATTTTTTTCATGATTCAAAAATTCTATCTAGGCTCATTTAGCTCAGATTCTGTCTTGATTATATCATAAACTACTCATACTACTGAAGCAATTTTAAACCACAGGAGGAAAGAGCGCAGCATAATTTTCTTGTTTTTCAGTAAGCTCTATCTAGAGAGAGACACATAAATTTCTTTTAATTAACACTTTGTATGTAGCAGGGACATCACAGCTGAAATAATTCTTAAAAATAAATTAAGATCATATATCAGCTAGACAACTTGTTTCAGAAAATGTTATTTTATATTTCTCCTATATTTATTTTGATTTTCAACACTAAAAAAGAATGATCAATGAGCCTTCTTGTAGATTAAAAAAAAAGCAATTAACCTGGGGGTCCAAGGGGTCCAGGGAGCCTTCGTGTGCTACTTGACACTTGAGAAACACCATTTTAGCTTTAGTATTTATATCTAGTGGCTTGGTGTTGGGGAATGATGCTGTCCTAAGAAGTTATACCCAGACCCTCTGCTGAAAGAGATATTTTGCATATCCTTTGAGCTTTAACAGGCAAACACAGAGACAATAAGATAGGATCCCACCTGCTTGCTTCTTGCTCCCTCTTTCCCTATTATACTTTTGTAGAAAGTACAGATGGTTGATGTCTATACTTTCAAATGAACATAACTGAAAAAAGTGTTTCTTTCTTTTACTTACAAGTACAAAGTATAACACAACTATTACAAAGAGATTTTAGCATCATGCTTGTACAGTAAGCAGCTACAGTATTTTAGTTTAAAGAAATTCTGAGCAGACCCTTATACTGTTACAGAAAGATCTAGAGATCTCTAGAAAGTATGCACAGTGGTAAGTATTATTAACTTACCTGTAGCATTTTGTGACTTTTTATGTAATTCCTAATTTTTTACAATGTAATTGTTTACAATGAGTTAGATGTAGGAAGTGGAGAACGCAGCAAGTATTTTCATTTTAAATCTATTAAAAAGAAGTCAAGATCTGTGTCTATGTCTACGTTGCTAAAGGCAGCCACAGTAGGGAGCAACACCCAGCCCCCATGCCAAATGCAAGTCCACAGTGAAAGTCCACAGGTAGATAACAGGTGTAACTACTTAGTTATTCGTGACCTGGATCCCACGTGGATGTTCATAATGTGTTTGATGTCTATATGAGAACAAATTGTCAAGGTTCCCATAATCAGTTACCCAGTCATGCAACTGGGTAATCGGTACATAGATGAGTTAGTTTCTCAGTAATACAGATGGATATATTCCCATAATCAGTTGTTCAGTTTTACAGACAGTGGAGCTCATGGGGTGATTTAATTGACCAAATGTAAGTGTGGGATTCAGCTGCTTCCAGCTATCATTACAAAAAGGCATCTATCTCCTGTCAAATATATAAATGCCTAAGACATTTTACAGCATTTCAAATAGCAGCTGAATCCCACTCTAGATGTCTGCTTAGGGTGAGAAGAATTGTTCCCTATTCACTTTTGATTATATTGACTAGAGTAGGCAGCTGATCTGTGCACTTTAGATATACTTTTTCTCTTTTTTTTTTTAAAGTAAACTAGAGAAATGCAAGTGACTGTATGATATAAAAATCAGAAGAAAAAGTAAGATGTCCATATTCTTACAGTTTCTTCACAGAATTGAATAGAATTATCTAAGAATTAAATTGAAAACACTACACTACAACATTTCCAAAGGGAGGAGCAATTACTCATTTGTCATATAGTTTAACCTGGTAGAAGGCAGATTGGGTTGATGAATGGTTTGAGCATACAAGCATATCTCAGTTTAGTAAATGCATGCTGCTTAATAATTCAAAGTTTCTGCTGAAGCTGCCTAAACTGAAGGCTTCACAAAACAGCTCTTCCAACTGTTTTCCTCACTTAATATTGAGTTAGAGAAGGCATATTGTGTTTTAGTGTGCTGCTCATTAAAATAAGAATACATACATAGCATTTTCTTACCAGGTCAGAATGAGCTTGATAAACAGTTCAAAACAATTTTCCAGATGCTGAATAAAACAGCAGTACCTACTTCACAACAGAAATCTTTGTCCTCCGTGTACAAATATATTGCAGCATTGAGACTGTGGACTTCTGAATGGAAGACTAATTTCATTAATATTCAAATTCACTTTTAAAATCATTTGTTCCCAAGTTTTATCTTCCTTTTATCTTTCCACTAAATAGGGACTTATCAAATAAATTAAAGTTTAACCAGAATCTAAGTGAGAAAATAATAATTTAATTTACAATTAAAAAGAAAGTTATTATGTGCTAATTTAATTCAAATACATCTTTAAATAAATATTAGGAGGATAGTTTGATAATTAAACTCTTTATTACTGATTTTCTAGTCTGAACATCTCTTTTAACACCTGCAACTTTACAAACAGTCTAGAGGGACATTAATTCCTGTAGTATTTTTCTACAAATAGCAGTTCCTTTCTACTCCTATATCCCTATGATTACTTTCAGACAAGAGTGTAACTCCCTGAACAAAATAGCACGCTGTTTCAGTTTGTATCGTAACCTAGTGTTTATTTAAGGACTCAAAACTTATTCTATGCTATAACCTGCTTAAAGTCCAAGAACAGAAGAGTTCTAAACTCTTCTTTGCATGTATCTAGTGTCAAATTAGGACATGCTTACTAAGAAACCTTTGATGTTGTAGCTGAAACATCATTACAGGAATAGGAGAGGATGGATAACAATGATAACAAGGACAGTGGCAGCAACAGAAGCTGAAACCACAAAGCAAAGAGCTTTAAACATAATTAATTCCCATTTTATAAGTCATTTATTATGTATGCAAAACTGGCCTAACTGAGCTTTTACAAATTTAAATAGATCCTCCAATTAACTTCAGTAAGATTAGAATTATTCAGTGGTATGGGCGTGGGGCATTAGCTAAAATAAATAAATAAATAAAATGGAGAGGGAGAGGGAGGGAGAGATCCACAATTTAAGTAAATTATATTAAGGACAAAGGGTTAAAGCAAACAAATAGAAATGTGTATCCTTATGCCTTGCTTCACTGTGTCTTCAGTCAAATTCCTAAATGTTCTCCATTTACTCTGATATCTCCATAAAGTCTGATATCATTAAAACCAAATGATGGAGTTAGGTTATTATAAAAACCAATATGTTATCCTTTGACAATTTTTTTAGTCATCCTTTATTTCCTGAATGAATCAGAAAGAGTGCTTCTCCAGTCTGCTTAATGAAATCATCTAGCCAGAGATTATTAATTGCCCAGTACAGTTATGTCCCTTTCTTTGACATTGTGATGTATATTTTAGGAAGGAATGAAGCTTTTGGAAAAGCTTTTTTTTCCGTTTCTCAAAAGAAGCTAGGTGAATAGCAAATATTACAAATTAAAATTAAAAAAAAAAAGCATAATCATGTGACATGAAAAACTTGCATTCCCAAGGGATAATAGCTCTTGCCTCTGAACAAATGACTACCTTAACAAATACTTAAAAGATGATGAAGAAAATAATGCCTAGTATCTTTCTGGTATGTCTGAGTCACAGCAGATTTGAAAATATGTTTGTAATCCTTAAATACTGATAATCCAATGCTAGAACTTTTTGCACTACCTCCTGCTGATAAAATCAGCAGCTTTCTCCATTTGATAGTTTTTAATGCCAAACATTGATATGTTTTGTAATGATCTCCTCTTTAATAAAGGCCTTGAGATGGATGACACTTTTTGCAGCGAACACAGTTTTGGAGGGACAAACTAGAGCAGGTTTTAGAAGGATATCAAAAAGCATGGAAAATGATGTGACTGCCTCCTTATTTAAATAGCTGAGATTGTTAATTAAGTTATTAATTAAAGAATTTCATCTTATTCCCATGTTAAAATTTACAGGTAAACTCACTCAATTACTTGGAATCCCCTGGGGAATTTTAGTAACAGCATGAGTCTCCCTAGTCCGTTGTAACAAGAAGACATATAAAAAATAAAAAATCCACTGTTGAAACCTCTTTCTTTCATTTAGGTCCGTACTATTGTACTAAGGAAACAGTGGTGATTAATAATCCCAAGAGAAACATCAGTTAATATTAAGATGTATAATATATTATAGACTACTATAGAGATATGGAAGAAGCAAGATAAAATTGCCCATATGTAGCTCCATGCTTCTACTTCTACCACTTCCAGACACTAGCATAGTACTCGTCATTTATTTGAAGTCTGCAGTATAGCTAGTTCTCCCTTACTCATTACAATTTCTTTCACTATTCTCAGCCAGAGTCTGTATTTTTTGAAATCTTTACTCCCATCTGATCTACTCTTAGAGTTAATTGTTTCTTTAGACCTTTCTTCTTCCATGATGCTTACACCTAAATAGAGAAAGATCTTTTTTCAAGTTTGGAAATTAAATGATAATTAGAACCTTTCTAAGGCTTTATTTTGCTTTTATATTTCTCCTTGCTCTTACTCCCCCTTTCACAGAAAAAGGAGGTGTAGAGGTTATAAACCAGAAAATAGAGGGCAATTGACCATTCACTATTTTGAAATCTTTCATTTGAGGACATGACAATTCAATTTTTCAGTAGTTTCAGTTTTTCCTAGCAAGAGGGTTATAACATTCATTATTGTGTGTGTAGAAATAAGTAATAGATACTGAATAAATAAGAGATACCATACCAAATAAAATATAGAAGAGTGGCAACGTTCAAAGGGAGAACAGGATGGTTATAGGGAGAAGGTCAGGGTGTCAGGAGGAAGTTCTGTTGCCATTATATTTATGGTAGCTTCACATCAGCACAAAGCTGCATGTGAAAGAAAATAGACTGAGTTTGAGCAGAAGAGTTTCAAATGTCCAAGTATAAAAACAAAATTATAGTTAAGACTTCTAAAACCATTTTTACACTCATTAAACTCAAAAAGGGTCCCTTTTAATAATGAGATTTTGCAGCTATTTAATCACTGATCATTTTGCCATTTTTAATTAATTCCAGTTTTAAAAGACGGAGTTTTGAATACGCGTGGAAGAACTCTAAATGAGGCTTAGCTTAGCTCGGTTTACAGCAATAGTTTATATGTCAGTGGTAATAGAGAAATAAATCCTCTCTTAGAAAATTCAAAAAGTACTGTAGGCAGAAGCCACGATGCAGGGAAATGCTATGTGCTTCCTCCGGATATAAGGTATATCACCATTCCTCTTGGAAGATGCCGTGGACCTCCCAGGATTAATCCTTTATTTCGAACTTCCTTCCTAGGTATTGAGAATAATTTATTAAACAAACCAGTAACGGAACACTGTATGTGGTGCTATGCCACTTGTATGTGATATCAGTGTAATTACCATCTTGTCCACATGATGATGGTAATGATTTGCTGGATTCAATATCATCCGTAGCCCAATCTGGCAAATGATGCATGCATGTTTCTCAAAAACAGTGTAACACAGTCAAAGTATTGTCTATAGTTATTTAGCATAAAAGAAAATTTTATATTAGCCTACCAACTTGACAGTCAAAAAAAAGAAGACTCCATAGCTGTACAGGGTAATTTCCACAGCTAACATACACACTGCCCCTTCCAGAATAAGTATTGACCTAGGTATTTCCAGATATTATGCAGATGAAAGGTAAAATCCTCTTCTCTAACTGAGTTCTATATGGGCAATGACATCGATCGTCTGTGTTCCAGGAAAGACAAATTTAGGATATTCACAAAGATTTTACTGACTCATATATATGTATATATATTTTTAAGAATAAAGCGTTTTTTTTGCTTTCAAATTGCAAAAATAGCTTTGTTAAATGTATTCTATGTGTTTTGAGTCTGTGGATACAGAAGCATCCAACTACATATGAATGTCCATCTTTTACCAGAATGTAATTTTGAAGTTCAACCATAATGGGAAATTACCTTTATCTGTCTGAAAACAAGAAATAAATTATCGTACACTGCATGAGCAGAATTTAAATTAATGGATGAAAAGATACAAAATACCACTTTATGCTTGGAGAAATGAAATCTCATCTTGAATGTGTACTTACTATTCCTGTCCATACGTATTAGTTTTAGTATTTCATATACCCTCTCAGAATGCAAGGTAATTCCTGAACATAAAATGAGATATGGTCTTATTTTAAGGAGTTCAGAAACTAATTTATGTAGATTAAAAGTATTTAATAGAATAAACATGTGAAGGTAACCAGGCAGAATTGTAGCTAATTTTTTTTTAATCAGACAGTAGATGAATAAGTAGGTGTTTAATACTTTAAAGAGAGAATTTTTTTCCACTTACTGTCGCTCATTTCTTATACCTACCCCTCTATTCAAAAGTCAGAGATTTCCTTCCTTCCTTCAGGCTTCTGAGGGACTTTATTCCACTAAAGCGCATCGCAACCTAAGAGAAAAATACACAAAATGAAGCTGAAATGTGTTTAGCTCCATTTCAAATGCTGTTTCCAGGGCTTTGCTGTCTGTCAAGTGCAGAGAGGAAGAGCAGCCTCTTGTTTGGGCACAGTATGTCTATATCTCTCTATTTGTGTATGGGAGGGGAAAAATGATGCTTAGCTTCTAAAGGACATCACATATTCTTTCAGGTGAAGCGAGTTAGTTGCCCTTGATGGCATAAGGGAGAACTGAATAAACAAGCCCAGACTTACCTAATTTTCTACCCTCTTTCTAATGAGTCAGTCCCCAAAAAAGTATTTGTAGGTAGCATAAGCATAACTTTGCAAGCTGTAGAGATAAATAAAATGAAAAAAGCAATGAAATATATTCTTTACTCAGAAACAACATAAAGAATGATAGGAAAAGAATCTTGTTAAAAAAACAAAATAAAACTTTTTAAAGACTTAAAAACCTACTTATACCGTTATTTCCTGGATATAAAGTATCTCGAATGCTTGGCATATCTGGAAAGGGCATAGTTTTGTTTGTTTGTCAGTTTGGTTTTGTTTGTTTTTTTGTTTTGTTTTGTTTTGACCTAGAAGGTAAGGCTGTGTGGGTTGGAAGTGGTTGTATCACTTTAATGTCTACTAGCATGAGAGAAAAGTAATAATTATGAGAATCTGTTTTATAACTGACAATAATAACTTCATAGATGACTGATCTGAAAGGTAGTTGTTGTGTCTTCTCAATAGTCTTCAACAATCAAGAAAATATCTAGGAACAATCCGTAGGTGTTTATGTCAGTTTTGACAGTTCCTTCCTCCCCCAATCCTGGGATGCATCTTTGCCTTCAGCTTTCCTGTGATATTCATTTGGCAAAATGACAACAGCCTAATTTCTACAACCATTCATAACACTGTCAAAATGCATTAATTTTTAAACTGCTTCCTATCCTGGCCTCACAAGTAATTAAAGTTATCCTCTATGAGAGAGAGAGGTCCAGAGAGCTTAATTTAGGCCAAAATTTCTCCTTCAAAACCTCTGTTAATGGTTTGTTTATATGATCTTTCTCAGCAGAACAGCACCGAGAGCCTTATATGAGGCAGCTCTACCCTATAAAGAGTGGCACTTGGCTTTAACTGATATGCTAAGCCTCTTAGCAGGACTTCTTAGTTTGAGCCCGGTCCTGCAGGTGCAGCGTTCCCAGTATAAAGCTGGTGCTTTGCTCTCTGGTTCAGAAAACAGAAGACAATTGTGAAAGACAGAGCCATCCAGAGTCCAAACAATTGTAAATAGGTTTACTTGTAGGATTTCTAAGTATGGAATCATACTAGTCCTACCAGATCCCCCCAGAGAGCTGAGTGCAATTTAAAATGTTAATGATAACAAATAACTGACAACAATTACATTTTACTACCTTGCATTATTATATTGGGGAACAGAACTTAGATAAAATAAATTGGAGTCTAATCAGGATAATAGCAGTCTTTTATTCACAGTTAATATAAAAGTAATGGAAGTCTATTAGGAAATAATTAGCCGAAACAACAGGTCAAATAATAGACTGGTGGAAGAGTAGAATCAGTTTTAAGATTTCTAATAACTGACATGAGGTACTGATTGTGGTTGCTTTTATGTGTAAGACAAAGGACACACAAAAGAACACCGATTAGGAAACAGAGCTAGGGCATATGCAATTTTTTTTTTCCTTGAAGGAGTTAAATTAACATACTCTTCGTTAAAAAACATGATTTTATAAATTCTTAAC
The DNA here is from genome assembly GCF_040807025.1 of Struthio camelus. Taxonomy (NCBI): domain Eukaryota; kingdom Metazoa; phylum Chordata; class Aves; order Struthioniformes; family Struthionidae; genus Struthio; species Struthio camelus. The sequence continues at coordinate 145,299,847 of NC_090942.1, read as the reverse complement.
TTTATTGTTAGTTTTGTCTTTGTTTTTCCCTTTGTTTCTTTGTTTTTCTTTATAAAGAATATTCAGGGAGCCAGAGCTCCATGGAGCATGGAGACTGATAGTAGATCAGTAATATTATTAATTCTAAAAATAGTGAAAACAGATGTAAAATAAAAATGATAAATAATTATTGTATTAAGACTAGATTAAAATCCATAAAACGTGCTTAAAAGTCTTGCGCAGTTAATAGGTAGAGGACTTGGGAGAGATACTATTTATTATTATTATTATTTTCATTACTATTATTACTACTGATTTGGGGAATTCAGATTTAAAATTTATATCTATTTTAATAGATATAAATGTAATACAAAAATATAGAATTTCATACAAAATACTCAGCCCAAACTCTGCTTCTGTGGGTATGTAAATTAAGATGAAAGATGATTCCTCATCACAAAACTGCAAAATGTAACCCCCCTGCATACACCGTGTAGCCCTTGCTTAGGCTATTAGCTTTGTATGCTAGAGAATGTAGCAACTTTTTTGTGATAATTGTCCACAATTCCTTAACTAGTTCTACAATAGAGTTCCATACTGAAATGAAAAGTAAGGCTATGAGAAAGTAAAGATTTCCTTTTAAAGTTTGTTCACCTTCTATGTAGGACTTTTATTAGAACATCTCTTGGTCTTCTAGTTTCTGAAACACTTGGTCTGCTTGTAATTATTTGTCCCCTTTCTCTGTTTAAACGGTGACATGTAAACAGATGTCCAACATGTTGTCAGTTTTATCTTTTAAAAAAACCCTTAGAGATAGCAAAAAAGAAAGAATGCCACATGAACCTCTGTGGTAGCAGTTCATGCTGATGTGGCAGCTGTCTTAGATAACATACTTCAGGAGAGGCTGTCTGCGGAGTGGCTATCTTCCCTGGAAAGATGATGTATATTATTCTAGGTTGATTAACAGCTAGAGAATCCATTAGACTTTTAAGGCTAATGGCTTCAGGAGAAGAATATATACTTCGGGCTTCGGGCTATTATCACACGCCATTTAAGGTGGTACTAGCAAGTGGCTTCTGAACACTAGATAAGAATGTATTTATGCATATGCTTGTGTCCACAGCTTGAACAAATGGCAGGCTTTTGGGTGATGGGCTGGCTCAGTCACTCTGGCTTTTAGGTCACTTATCCAAGTTGCCATGTAGACAGGACATAGGTCCCTCAGCAAGACCCTGATATGATAGAGAATCTTTCCATTAAATTTAATGTATAACTGACTGTATTAATTATGTTCTTTTTGACCTCCCATTTTGTCTCTAAAACTCTGTATTAACCAGCACAAAGGAAAGTGGGAGGCCACAAATTCCTTCAGAAAAACATGATAATGTCTGTTTTAGACATATTTTTGTTTTCTTTAATAATAGATTTATCTACTGTCTTTCTGTTATGTTATTTCCTGAATCAAGAAGAGACTGCGGGTACAGGACTGTATTCTTCTGTTTAGGTAAATTGGCATGTTAATGCCAATAAAAAATATTTATATAGTGTGGTACATGAAAGAAGAAAGGGAAGAAACGGTCAAAATACAGCATCTTTTGGCAGTGATAGTACTAGCAATTGGTAGTTTTTATGAGTTATGGGTCAATAATGAAGGAAGGACCAGATTAAAAAGATCAACCAGACTGAAAGGACAAATATTATGTGCACATGCATATTTGTGTGAAGGTAGAAATGAGTGAGCTCTGTCCTTGATACTTGAAGAGCAGAATGAACACTGGAGCATGATACAGCCATATGCAAAACGGCTTCACATGGCCCAGGCTTAGACAGGACACAGTTCAGCTACATCCAATTCGTTCTGTGTCCCAACTGGTAAGCACAATTTTTCACTCTAAGAGCTTGATAAAAAACACTGATATTATAGGCACTTTCCAAAAAGCAGTGGAGTTTACCAATTCCATGGAATAAATGGAAACATTCTATTTTGTTGGAATATGTAAAATTAGATATAACATTTTAAAAAAAATGTTTATATACAAAATGCTATATCAGCATGCAGTGATTGCATTATCCTGCAAGCTTTATTAATACTCCTATTTCTATAATTAATAACAAAATATGTCTACGGTTATCTAATGTCCGTCTTAGGACAATTAGAAATATTTTCTGAGTTCAAGGATTTTTATTTTCTCTCCCTGTCGATTTCATAGGTCATCATATAATATTTTTAAATCCACCAAGACCACTTAATTTTCATTAGAAAACAGTGGTTTAGTACCTATTAAGTATTATTTTATGTATCAATGTATTTCTCATATACAATATTGAACATTTGCATTATGATATTTTAAGGTAATTGAAATACAGAGTTTAATTCATTTGCCTTTATGTCCCTTGGAATGAACTATTTTAGACGCTTATTCATAGACAATTTTTTTTCTTTTGATCCTGTTCTTAAAAAATCTAAATAATTAACTTTTCCATACTCATTGCTATTCAAGTTAGAAAAGAAATTCATCCAAGTATCACGATGTGGGTCACGACCTGATCTGAAGGTCAGTAACATTTATTTAGTCTTGTGGTTTATATATGTGGAATTTCAGTTTGCTGAGACTGAGAGGAGTTGAAACTGAAATTTGAAAAATATGAATGGGTCTCACTTTTGCTGTATTCATGAAGTATTACTGAAACTGCAGCCACCTGCTTGCAAGGAGGTCTCATTCACAGTAGTAGTGTATCATAATGGAGAAGTTAAAAGTGTATTTTTAGTCATTATCTGCATAACAAAATCAAAATTATTCTGAATCTCAGAGAGTTTCTGAAAATATCACAACAAATGAAAAGTCTATTCACACTTATTATTGCCACTTAAAAGCTGATTGTTACAGACATGAAAGAATTTTTTTTGGCTAGTCGCAACATTTAACAATTGTTTTGCTTTTGTGCACTTCCAAACTTTAATATATAAACTTTCTAAAAAAAAAGGAAAAGGAACGAATAATACAAGAATATGTGAGCTAACAAAAAGATAACTTCTAAGTCTCAGAAAATCAGTGCAATTTAAAAGAGAAGAGAATAAATAAAACAGAGTGAAAGCACTGTGATTGTCATTAGTACTCAGAATGACCAGTTTCCAAAAGGAAGCAAATATCAGTAAGAAATGTCTGAAGCTACGAAATATTCCCTCATCTCAAACAGTGGCAGCATTGTCACAGTAGAAAGTCTTATTATTGCACAAATGGATTGTCTTCAAAGTACCTGTCCTTCAAAATGATGTTTTAGCAGTAGACCATCTTATTTGAACCCATGAAAAGTAAAAAGTAGTTCAACAGAAAAAAATCCAACAAAGACTTTTAATCATATCACTCTAACACATTTCATTGCCATCAAGATATCTTTGTAGATCTGGGCCTATCTTCTCTGGGCTAATTAACTTTACCAGAAGAAATCTGCAATAAACTGATGCAGGCCAACTGGCATCAGCAGATAGGAAAAGAAATATTTTATTCAAACTCTCTGAAAAAGTGATTGAAAATGAACCTTTGTACATATTGACTGTTTTTTCTTCAAAATAAATTATGTATTTTTCCCTTTTTTTCCTACTATGGCCATGTCAACTTAGAATCTGTTGTCTAGTATTTTAATCTGAAAAATCTGATTTGAGGATTAAAATGTTCAGTCGAATAGACTGTATGGAATGGTAAATAGATATATTTAACAATTTAATAATAGAAAAATCCCATCAGATGACTTTTTGACCACATTTATTCCAGCATTTACATATCCCATCAATGACAGGACAGTGGAAGGCCTGTTCACGGATTCAAGCGTACAGATTTTTAGAAAGCCATTGCATCCGACTTTGAGATTTTGTGCTAAAAAGATAAAAATTAAATGAATGTATCTAAGTCAATAAATTTCATATTAAATGAATTTCTTGGATGTGTCCGTATCTCCTGCTAAGGCAGCCTCCAGATTTTTCTCAAGGCTAAATCACTGCTCTCAGCCTGTCCAGTGCACTCGGCACTCTGCATGCCTGAGCGTGACCTGGCACAGCGCACGGCATCCAAAGGCAGTCTGCAGGCTGCCTCTTGGGCAGCCACGTAGCCAGAAGGGGGACTGGTGCCTGCAGCCAGTCTTTCAGTTTCTCATTAGCTTTTTAAAAATATTCAATTTCAATAAATGCTAATTTTTTTCATAATGTAGAATAATTTACCAAGACCAAACTATGTTATCCGATGATAAGCAGCATACAGTCTTTTATTCAAGATACAATAGCAAGAAGTGCTTAGCTCTAAACAAGACAGATGAGGCTTACTGTGATCTTTTAAACCTACATTTGATGGAAAAAGCTATTATTGCTTCATGCAGCCAATTCCGTTCATCCTCACCACACAAAATAATTTCAAATTAATCACTGCTTTTATTTTAAGAGGAAAATAGGTACTGAAAATCAAATATTGACTGTTTCTTCTGCTTAAAGCTGTCACGGGCAAATTCAAAGGTATACACATGCATAAATATGGTATATCTTTGTCAATATCTTGATGATACTTTTACTGTCTTTCCAAGGTTAGTGCAGAGTTTCCTTCTTTATTTAGAACTTTTTATGTCGTATTCTTCCAAAATGTAGTAGATACTGAAAGTTCTGAAATTTTTTTCAGTACTGCATTTATATCTTTTATTTTATTTTCTTTATTTTTTTCTTCTTTGTATGAGTTCTCTCTTCTAAAAGCAGTATCTCTAGCTAACTTATTGCATAAACTAAGTACTACACAGACGTCTCTGGCTTATTAACAGCTAGCTGCTGTTTTGCACCTGAGGAATTTAAGCATGAAAATAGTCCCATTACAAACACTGTTTACATTTACTTTAATTCTTACTAATATGTCTTGTTGAACTGTATTATTAATACAGTACTTTTCCACCTGAGGATTTTCTGTAGTGTAGATCTTGCAGCCCCTGGATTTTATTAAAGTAAATTAAACCAGTATATTGCAATCAAGACCAAACTGTCCCTAAAGTAGACCTTAATTATTTATAATAGAAACAAATACGTAATTTTTCGTCAGCTTACTTTCACAAGGAGGAAGACAAACCTGGAACGGATCACAGAATGACAGAATCTCTGAGTCTGGAAGACATGTCTGGAGATTATCTACTCTAGTCTCACTCATCATAGCAGGATTAACTAGAGCGGGTTACCCAGGACCGGGTCCAAAAGGCTTTTGAATATCTTCAAGGAGGGGGACTCCACAACCTCTCTGGGCAACCTGTTCCAGTGGTCTGTCAGCTTCACAGGAAAGAAATTTTTCCTTACGTTCAGAAGGAATCTCCTGTATTTCAGTGTGTGCCCATTGCCTCTCATCCTGTCATGGGACACCTCTGAGAAGAGTCTGTTTCTGTCTTCTTTACTCCCACCACCTAGTAGATATTTATAGACATCGATAAGATCCCCTGACCCTTTCCCTATTCAGGCTGAACAGTCTCAGCTTTCTCAGCCTCTCTTCCTGTGGGAAATGCATCAATCCCTTCATCATCTTTGTGACCCTTTACTGGACTTACTCCAGCAGGTCCATGTCTTTCTTGTACTGGGGAACGCATCACTGGACACAGTACTCCAGACAGGTGCTGAGTGAAGGGGGAGGATCACCTCCCTCCACCTGATGACAATACTTTGCTTAATGCAGCCCAGGATACCACCAGCCTTCTTGGCCACAAGGGCACATTGCTGCCTCATGCTTAACTTCTTGTCCACCAGCACTCCCAGGGCCTCTTCTGCAGAGCTGGTTTCCAGCAGGTCAACCCCCAGCCTGTCCTGGTGCATGGGGTTGTTCCTGCCTAGGTGCAGGACCTTGCGCTTGCCTTTGTGGAACTTCATGAGGTTCCTCTCCGCCCACCTCTCCAGCCTCTCCAGGTCCCTCTGAAGGGCAGCACAGCTCTCTGGAGTATCAGCCACTCCTCCCAGATTAATATCATCAGCAAATTTGCTGAGGGTGCACTCTGTCCCTTCATCCTGGTCATCGATTCTGAACAAGACTGGACTGAGGACTGACCCCTAGGGGACACCGCAAGCTACAGGCCTCCAAATAGACTCTGTGCCACTGACCACAACCCTCTGAGCTCGGCCATCCAGCCAGTTCTTCATCCACCTCACTGTCCACTCATCTAACCCACTCTTCCTGAGTTTACCTAGGAGGATGTGATGGGAGATAGTGTCAAAAGCCTTGCTGAAATGTCAAAAGCCTAGCTTATATCATTAAAAATGTCCTATTTCAGTTAGCAAAAGGTGTCAAAGTCCCATCCTTGCTGACCAGGTTCTTTTAAAAATTCCACATGCGGAAGGTGTGAAATCTTCTCTGAAAATATCTGATGTAGTATCTTCTTTGAAAATATTTAATCGTACCCAAGATTCTTGATTTCGCAAAGTGATACAGTAATATATTGAAATCACAACACAAGCGTTAGTTACAAAATATAGTAATTGCAATACACCACTCAATCACAATACCAGTGTGATTCCCACTGCCACTCAACTGACATAGCTGTTTATCTAAAATAAAGGCCACCTTCTGGTCCCCTTTATGAGATAAAGTCATTTTTCTGCGCAACAGCTGTGGCCAATTATACCCTATGTTATTCCTGAGTTTCCTGGGCACTTCACCATTGCCCATCTCCTCTGAGACTTCTGTTGTAGGAGTTTACTAGCTGATCACAAAAGGTCTTCCGCTGAAGTAAGTCAATGGATCATGCTTTTCTGTTTACTTTTCTCACTTTTGAAATAGGTATGTATGTGACTGAATAATAGCTGGCAATTAATCATCTGAGTTTCTTTTTTTCCTTCAATTCTATTGAAGTATCTGTTCTTGCTCCAGTTGAAATAGATGAGGATATTATAGAAATGTAGGCTCTTTCTAAGAAAAGCCCTAATTTCACTTCCCCAGAAACTGGACTCACCTTACGGAAAGCCCTCTAAATTCTTCTCTAATAATGGTAGTTCTCATCTAGCTTTGTTTTACACTCATTTTTTGAAACTTCACACAAACGTTATTTGATTCCCTATGTCAGAATAATTTCTTAAACTGCGACTCATTTCTCTAAGGATAATTAAATTTGAAGCTTTATGAAAAATAACAAAGCCACAACCTATAGGGAATGAACTCCAATTAATAACAGAATAGAGGCAAAATACTAAACATATACAATGAAAGGTAATAAAACAGAATGATCAAAAGAATAACGAAATAAAAGAATGATAAGAGAAAGATAGAGATGTTTTGACACAAAGAGTTTATAACATACAGTAACTGAAAGAATATCCATGAAGATAAAATTCCTCTTGTTGCATTAGAATTGGAAACAATCAAAGACAGGTCTAATGTACTAAAATGTTCCTGAAGTGGGAAAAAGAGGAAAAAAATGGCTTCAAAAATAAGTTAAAAATATCCATTTATATTTCAGTAGACTTAAATTCAGTACCAGTGAATTTAGGTAATCGTGAGTTTACATTATACTCTTCCATTTTCCAAACAATTTTACAGATTACATACCTGGGAATTATATTATGAAAAATAAATATCATTTTACTTCTTACTAATCATGGACACTTATATAATGTAAATTTGGTATTTATTTGATGCTGAAGACAAGTACTGTGAAAAAGAAGAATAGAAGCAGAAGGGCAAATATATGTGATGATATGCAATTGTAAATGGCCTATATATACAAAATATGTTTTAAAAATTATTAAACCAAAAATAAAAATCTATCATATCATCAAAATTAAAAAAGTCCACAGAATTAAACTTCTTAATTAGGATTTTCATCCAAGTTCGTATGCAACCGTGAATCATTTCATTTTTGACAAAAATCCATATTTACTAAAAATATTGTCTTTTAAAATTAGTTTTTAATTGGAAAAATACATGCCACTGATCTAATAGGTTGTTTTTACTAGTATAGCATTTATAGTACTAAGCCAAAAGAATAGCAACATCCACCTGAGTCATTTTTTCTGTTATAAATTAAATTCTTCCTCTGAATTAATTAAAAATGATTAAATTATAAACATGCGGTAACTACTGGGTAGGACAGGTAATATAAGCATATTAGTGTTGATTATATAATACAAGTGCAAAGTTGTTTCAGCATGTGTGATTATTTATGCTATTACAGTTAGAAAAAAAATCCGGAAAACATATTAAAGTAAGCTACACTTGACTTCCAATTATATATTGTACATAATCAATGTAGATTAAATTTGCTCTGGTTGTAAAGACACACATAAACCAGTATGAATTCAAAAATAGCATATTTATATGTTGACTAGATTCTTCAATGTGTATTTCCTGTCTCAAGTAAGTAACACACATTACGCATAAGACATAATAACAGATTTTCCCTGTAGAAGAATGCAGGTGATGTCCTATATTTTCCTTTTAGTAAGGCTTTGGAATTTTAAATCTATTCCTATAATGAAGAAAGGAAACAATGTGTGAATGAAATTTCTTTAGGATTGATGCAAAGCTGTTTGAGAAATATGAATGGAAATTTCCTGTAGTTAAAAGCATTGCAAAAATACATAGTTATATTACTTGTTACAAAAAGCCTATTCAGAGTATCCAGCCTTTCTCATTCTGACCTGCAAAATCATTTATCTCAGTAGAATTTACTCATAATTATTATTAATGAAAAGTCTTCTTTCATACTTTTAGATTGCTCTAGTTTTTGTGATTGAGTAAAGACAAATTTGCAGTAGCAGCCCTTTATCTTTTAATACTCATTATATTTGAAGAAGGATTATGAATGCATATGAAATCAATATCTAGTTGAACTTAGCATACATTTTTACCATAGTTGTTAGAAATCACATGTTTCAAGATTATATATACTCTGTTCCTTCAAAGGGTTCTATCTAATGTTCTATTTAAAAAAAAAAGAAAATAAGTGAGAGATAAGACACTGAGTAGTAGTCCTATACTATGGCACAATTGATGTTCAAATTCTCTGGAATTACTTTATGCATTTATATATGTGTGTATATATACATTTATCTATATGTATGCATATGTATATATGTATGCATGTAAACCTCACAAGGAAAGTGCTCTAAGGTAAATTTTTACTTCTGCTGCTGTTACTCAGACCCTTCAGTAGGAAACATCCAATTACTGCTCAACCAGTTCTCTTCGGGGCTTATTTCTTTTGATCTTTTATAGCAGCATCTTTCCATTCTAGTGCCCATTTCCGTATCCTCCCTGGGTTATTTTCCACATCAAAGGAGGTCTTTCTTGCCTCTGAAGATTTCTCAATTCTGATCTTGCTACAGTCATCATGAGACAGAGATAAAGCAAAAAAAAAACCAAAACTAATTATATACTATGTAACCTCTGTTCTGTACAGTATGTTTATTAAAGCTTCACAAAAAGCAAAGAATATCAGCTAAACTTCTAAAATCTTAGTTTACCAAAAGCTTTTCAGCCAAGAGAATTGCTATAAGAAGAAAGAATATTCCTCATCCTTAATCTATCAATACCATTCCATATTTAACCAACCACTAGTAATTGTTGTTCGTTCAGGAGGTCATTGTCATGAGAAGGAACACAAATAGTATTTTCAGCTCCAGTGCTTTATAAATAAACCCAGTTTATACTCACTATTTATCAGGTATGGAATCGGTGAGTTGCTTAGCTGATTAATTTTGATAGACAATGCTATTAGGAAAGTGGTAGAAACAAAAAGTCCAACAGTTTTAGGGAGAGATTTCCAAAGGAATAAATATAGCTTTTATACTCTCACTGCATGCTTTGTTTATCTTAGATTTATAGTAAAATAATTTAATTTGTAAAGAGTGAGAAACAAAAGAACAAGCTTCTGTTCCTACCTTCTTACAACGGTTATACTCTCAGCTTCCTTAGCTTTCTATGACTGTTCCTTCATCTGTTCCCCGACTCATCCCTGTCTCTCACACTCAGACAGAATAGTTAATATTTCGGGTGCCAGAACACAGCAGGCCACAGCAAATTTTAATAAACTCAATGGCATATACCATTTTACCTTTCTCATTTCCTGTGCAGAGCAACTTTAGCAGATCTGTATTGCCAAAATAATGCACCAGGCTTTAAGTACTTAATTCACATCGGTTTGAAGTTTGAGACTGAGTCCTAGGTGTCCTTTATTTCAAATTTTTCATACAGTATTCCGTCTCAAAATAAATGTAAGATAAAGAAAGAATGGAAAGAGGAATAAGATTAGGATATAGACTTTGATTAAATGATAGAAATCTATTTTAGGAGAAATAAGAAAGAGAACGTGGGATATGCTACCACGAGACCTTTGTTTTTCTAAAGTTAATACCTCAAACTTAATGTCTCCAGTTTAACACAGCATTCAAAAGAGATTATTATGTAAACATACAACAATATTAAAAATCCATCAAAATAAAAAAGTTCTATATTTTTCTTATCAGTAATTCTCACCGGATATGTTTCTATTTTGATCAAGTAGACCTTGACTGAACTTCATAAAATTCAGCAGATGTCTGTCCAGTAACTTTTTATGTTTTTTTTTAAAGGAATATGTGTACAAAAATGTAAAATCTTGGCTATATTGCAGTCATAAGTGCTTTGCCTAACTTTCTAACATAGGAAGGATTAATATGCCAAAATATGGCATTCTGTGTTTAAGCAAGCTAAAGTCATCCGGAGTCACTATTTCTACATACTTTATTATAAGCACTTAATTACCTTCAGTTTGGTGAGACATTACAGAGTTAATGAAATTACATTAGAGTAAGAAATGGCATAAATCTGTGAATCTATTTATTATAGCTATCAACATACAGACACTTTAGCAAAAAGCTAATGGAAAAACACGAGAACCCTGGGATTCCTACAATAATTGTTTTTGTGTTTTTTTCTTTACTAGTAAAAGGAAAAGTCCTAGGCAACTTTAAAAAACGATCTCAACTTCAGAGGTCCAAAACAGAAGCAAACCTACCCGGGAATTAGAGTTAAAAAAATTCTAAGTAGGCAACTTATTAGTTATCTTTATACCTTACTCAAAAACTGGCAATAACTTCCATTAAAAAAGGAAAAAAGCTGTAAATTCCAAGAGCCAGTTCTCAGAATTAAATACTATTCTCACAATATGAATAAAAACTTCAAAAATTATGTGGAGTTGCTACCTAATTAACGGTTGCCGGAATACTCCTTTCAGAAAACATAGAATCTGATTCACTCATTTAGAATCAGTTTTACTGCAGTGGTACAAATTTCACCTTCTTGTCCTAGTAAGATTCCACCAGAGCACCCTTGATAGATATGCTCTTTTTATTTCTCCTAAATATTTTGATTAAGAATCAATGGTATATTAGAGCATGAAAGGTGATCATTTGTCTGTTACGAATTTAATTTGACTGAAACAAAAGCAGTTTGACTTGGTGGAAACAGCAGATGATTGATCAAGTAACTTTTAGCTCAGTAAAAATGTTTTGGATAGACTTCTTAATAAGCAGTCTTTCTCTATGAATAATACAGCTAGTGTAAAACCAATACAAGATTACTATATTTTCAATTAATTTGTGCTGGAGAGCAGAAATCTGGTATTATTCTTTTAAAGCTATTTGGAGATCACTAATAATGAGGGTAGTTGGAGAGGACTACAAAAATTAAGAATATGGTATACATTTCTAAAATCCCTGATATGATAACAGAACCGTTAGATAGTAAGTACTTAAAATCCTTATTATCTGTACTATAGATCTTAGCATGAAATCAAAGAAAAATGAAATTAAACAAAACTAGGCACCTTATTTAGCTATTTAAAAGCCTTTATGTCTTAGCTGTTTTGTAATCATTTTTCCCCAGTGACAAAATATGGCATTGAAATAAGGCATCAATAATTACAACAAATAACTGGTTTTCAAAGAATGCTATGCTTAATATTACGTTTTATAGTACAGTATATGCTTTATATTTTTTCTTATTTTCCCTGTTATTCAGTTGTTAGTACTACTGCTTGTTGTAGTAATGATGCTATTCAGCCCTGGAAAATCTCTTTTTCTATTTTAGTATTAAATGCCCACAGCCTTGGCTTTTCACAACTAGTTATTGCAGCTGTATCTATTTTCCCAGACAGTAAATACTCACTAAAGTTTGCTCCTTATTTTCATTCTGATAGGATAGGTCACAGCTTCTGAGAAGATATTATCTAGCCATAATTAAGGGGAGTTCAGTTTGCATAATTGATTGTACAAGTGCACAACAGCTATTGCACTGCTTTATTGAATGGGCTTCAGCCTGGCAATGCTGAATGAGAGTACACTGTTTTCAGCATAATATCAAAATGATTTTCATGCATTTAGAGTAGATAATGAGAAAATTTTCACATCAAATATCTTCACCAAGATCAACAAAGACTTACTTAAATTTCCTAGCAACTGACTTTATTATTTGATGGATTTTAATTTCAGTCGTGGAGCAGAGTATTAGAAACACTGTGAAGTATTCAAATTGTTTTATTTGGCTGCATTTGCAGCCTGGTGACAATGGACTTATACACACTCTGCTGGATCGCCTGTGCTGGCAATATGTTAACTTTATACACTGTAAAATAAATATGCACTATTTGAAATCTCAGACACAGCTAATGGACTCCTGGAATAAACTGTGATGTAACATGCAGTTTCCTGGAGACACTTACAAAAGTGTCAGAAGTGGAACATTAAGACGCGTAATTCAGTGAGTCTCTGTGTTTTGTTTTTTGTGCTTTTTTAACCCCATAGTATACTAAATGAATGTCTGAATTCATTTTTAATTAAGATTTTTACATTTTTCAGTATGAATTTCTAGATGTGGTGGATCAATACACACTGCATAAATACATAACGAGAATATACAACAGGTGGCAATGTGTTTTCAGAGTGTAAGAGACCTGTAAAGACAATCCAGTTAATGAACTCTGTGTGGCACAAGCTGTGTGAGAAGGGATATACTCTCCACGGTTCTCTTTGAGAAGTCTAATACTTAGAAAGATGCAGGATTTATAGTGAAGGTATGCATCCACCTGCTGGTTCATGCTAATTGGTGAATTTTTTAAATATATTTTTTAATGATGTTCTTTCCTTATCTAAAGATGATACTGCAATATGAACTCTCTTCACATAATTTCTAACAAAACAGCAGGTAATACATAGTATCAATATGGTGGAAAAAATGATAGAAAATAATGTATTTGGCCTTTTTTAATTGTTAGTAGTTAGTTCTTTTCTTATTTAGAAATTCTTAAAATTTTCTTGAATTTGTTCATATTTTGTATTTTTACATTTATTTATCAGTGTCTGCCTTCTATTACTTCTCTATATAAGGTATTATTTTAAAATATCCACGATAATGAGGAGTACTGGTTGAATTATTCATTGTTAATTGTATCCATTGAAGATGTAGCCACCTATTTCCCTATTTATAAATTATTTCCTAATAAAATCCTTGAAATTTGTTAATCAATATTCTTACAGACAGTTTCTCAGAAACTGGATTTCTCTCATGTAGAATGCTCATGAATGGTTCACTTTAGTTACTTGTATTTAGCTGTGTATAAGAAGAGGAAAGGGATTCACTTAGGTCACTAATAAATAAATCATATTTAAATCATATTTCTGTTTCCTAGTTACAGGATTGAAAAGCTTCAGTACAAACAGTAAGTGAATAATATGCTTCTATTTCAGAATCTCAGGTAGGCAAACTATTTGGAAAATATTCTGGTATCTAGAAATTATATATTGCATATGCTGAGAATGTATGAACTGCAACAAATGCAAGTAGTATTATTGTGCTGCCTTTCATATGTTGTTCTTTGTAAGTATGACTTAAAGTTCTCTGATGTGAACTTGGTAAGAGTCAGGTAAATACTGGAAGATCCTTTTCCTTTATGGATCCGCTCTTCCTTAAGATAAACAAAGGAAGGGCAAAGTCTTCAAGCAGAGTGGTTTTTTAGAGATTAGAGTACTAAATTGGTATTTGGTAGATACTAGTTCAAGAAATTCCAGACTCTCCTTGAGTTTTCTCATGTATTTCTTTGTCCTAAATTTCTCCATTTCTAAACTGGCTTATTACACTATGTAATTAGCACTCAGTCAAATCTGGAAGGAGAGTAGTGCACTGTGATTCCTGTTCCAACAACAAGACTATTTTCCTCAGTGTAGTAGAAGAACTGAAATGTAGGTAATATAAAAACAGTAATTAGTGATGTTAATAAGTGGTGTGGACACTGATAGTGGCAATCATAAAAGGCCATGTTCACTATGCTACATGTTCAAAATCTGGATGAAGCTTCAATGTTTTATGTGGTCTGTGAAAGATCCATGGACATACACACAGGCAGTGACGGTTTCAACTACCAACAAATTCGTCAAATGTTTGGCAAAATTTAATATCTCTGGCATTAGTTATTACATTTCTTTTATTTAATATTCATGTTTGATATACACAAAGAGGTACAAGTATTATTCTGAATAATCTCATTTCAAAGTTGAAAACATCAGTTGCAAAAGCCTAACACAGTTAAAATAACCAAAATATTTGTGTACATAGCATGAAGGACAGGAAGGATTTGCCAAAGTATTTTAATTTGTCTTTGTTTATGGTATAAAACTAGTCATGCTATTGCTGATTATATTCTATATGACACTAAATTCTACTGCATTATTGTTCACTTAATTCATCAATAGCTTTGGAGAAGAAAGTCAATGGAAATGCAGTACCCATGGAAGTTTGCAAGTTGATATGTTTTTACGTGGAATTCGGTGAGCATATTCAGTTTTGGTTAAACCCTCCCAAGATGGTGAAGAATTAATCAGTATATAATTTGGAATAACAGAAGGCATGTGATTAAACTTTAATATCAAACTTTGAAACTGAACCCCTAATTTCCTCCCTCTGGCATGCTTAGTGTGTAGAATATTTAAAGGGTATCTTCTGTAAACATTAAGTAAAATAATATTGAAAATAAAGTCTCTGACCTTTATCTTGTAAATTAAAGATGAAAGAGTCTTCTCTTACTAGATGTTTTTGTTTATTTTACAGAGAGTGGGATTATTTCCCACAGTTCACAATTCAATATATTATGTTGAATTTTAATATGCAGTTCAGTGGATTGTCCTAAGTGGGTTTGATGCCGAGCTCAGTTACAATGTTAAAATACATGATACCATCTGAAGTCACTGAAGTTACAAAAATTGGAAGTTAGGAATAAGCAAGAACTAGACCAAGTGCCAGCTCAAAGTACATATCAAGATGTCACTGTGTCATGTGTGTAGGTGGTCTGTAATGGTATCATTAAAGCTATGAGATCGAGGTTTGACCTCCTGCTGTCCCCAGTGGACCACCTGGCAAGGGGAACGGTGAGACCTCAGTAAAGAATGGGGCAATGTGACCTGGGCCTATAAAATGTAAGGAGTGGCTGAGGAAAAGGGCCAAGAGTTAATGGGCTTTTTATCTGCAAAAGAAAAAAAAAAACTTTAGGTGTTGGTAAGGTTGTCGTGTGACAAACACTGACAATGACGGGGCTGAGCAAAGGGGCCTGTTCACACCATGGCTGCCTTCCGCCTTGTATATGTGAAGTTTGCTTTCCCTGGAAACAAAACTGTTACTAGGAGTGGCTGGTGCACACCTTTATGCTGTTTTTGTACAGAATCTACATATGGGCAGTATATCTACTCAGAATCAAGATGGTAACTCCAGATGCCAATTACAGTAAAAATTCTACAACTTCAGAGAAGATACAATCTGAATATGACCTGTGCTGATTTTCCTGTGGTAGAAGAGGAGGCAGAGCATATACGAATTTGGAAAATAGACTACAGCTTCATTCCTCTCTTAATCAGTTCTGACCCATTTCAGTTGGTATCAAATTGCCATAAACTTCATTGTCCATTGAAGCCATGGTGGTCAAAAGACATAAGGAAAATGTATTTCTGTGGGATGCTAACATCTTTTATTAAAACATATAATAACATTTAGAAAAGAAAAATTAGTTTTTAAGAATCTTGCCTTTTCAAGGTAATTTTATGGTTTTTCATGTCACACCCTATGACATTTTAAATAAAATTCTATCTTTGGAAAAAAAAAAAACATCCACTCAATACACTTATTAGACAGAATCTCAGATAACTATTCAATTGTTATGAAGTGGGAAATGTGAGCTTACGAATTTAGTTGGATGTAGGGCTCCTCATATTTATTATTATTATCATTGTTATTGTTATTGTTATTATTATCATATGTCACTCTCTCAGATTTCTTTTAAACTCTTTTATCCTAACAATTTCAATTTTACTACCCTCAGAATACTGATGGTATCATGGAGGGTTAACATGGAGCATGATTTTTGTTCTATAATATCATTTTTTCTAGTAGAATTCCTGAGATATATGCAGAAGTTAAAATTAAGTAAGTCTCATGTCTTGCTTTAAACCATATACTGAATGACACTAGGCATCTTGTTGTTGATTATGCTGTGACAGTACTCTGAATGAAACAAACTATGTTTGATATCTTTCAAGACACCAAACCAGCCTCTCTTACACTAAAAATTAACTTTAAAGGATACTAATTTTAAAGTATTTTAACTAAATTTCACTTTGTTAAATTTATTTTATTTTTCAATCACTTATCCAACTGAGATATACCCACTACAGGTGGGCTGCAATTTTTATTCTTATTTGAAATGCATAGCGTGTGATTATTCAGTGTTTATTGTTCCTGGGTAGGCATATTTTTTTGCTACTAAATATATACAAGTTTTGCTAGAGGAAACTTCAAGAGATTTCTGGAGAAAATAGGAATATGCTCTGCACAAGCCATTTACTGCATGCAACTAGTGACGTATGGATTCACGTTCAGTGTCCTTTTCTTCTTTATTTTTACTCCTTCTCTTTCAGTAAATGGTTAATAATGTCCTAAAGAGGTTATTTAGTGGTGCAGAAAATCTAGTCATTAACAGTCTGATTTGCTGATACTAGATTCAGTACTACAATAAACAATTGGCTTGTGGTTAGCACTTTGTCTTACCTGTTTAATTGTAAATGACACTTCAAATGAATGAATGCATTTTTCAGGTAACCCAGCATCCATTTTTTAATTATTTGACACAAGATTTCATTCATATTTACAAAAAAATTTAATATTAAAGTTCTAAAGATTTATTAAAATTATAGTCACCTAACAATCTACATAACCATAGAAGTTCTGAATCTTTCAGGAAAATTAACTGGTTATATATAAGAGCTTGATGGAATTATCTATATTGTAGCTTTTGCTAAATCTTTGCCTCAGTCCTGCAAATAGTAACTATCATGTACATTTAATAAATAATTCCATTAGAATAAAGCATTTAGGGTGAGATCAGTGCTATTTGATAATCTTCATCAATTTTCCTTTAGGAATGCCACAAAAGTCTACATCAACAAGAGACTACTTTAGAAAAGTATGGGTTAGATGTCTGTTATGCCAAAACAGTTTTTGAGGAAGAGAGGCAGAAAACATAACGTTACCCTTTTCTGGATTATTTGTAGTATGGCTCCTAATACTGAAACTAAAGAAAAACAGGATTGTGGTTGTCCCCTTTTTGAACTCAAATGAATAATGCCTTAAATTGGCCCTTCCAATAATATAATGCTTACTTTTGCTTTCTATTCCCATCTCAGCTGGGAAAGTGAAAAACAGGTTATCATCATCATCATTTCCTGCAGCAAAATGACAAATATGTACTAAGCTCAAGGTCATACTGAGTAAAAAGTTCCAGAAATTCACCAAACCTTTCCAACTTCCTTTCAGAGAGGAAAGAAAACTACAAATATTAATATTGAATTGCAAATACTAAATTTAATATAAGCAAAAATACTTAAATAGATATATGCATTTATGTGCATATATAGACATATTAAAATAAATCTTTACAAATATTAATTAAATTAATTAATTTTGTGTAGAGAAGACACAGTATGTGATACGTTTCAATGTTAATAAAATTTCTAAATCAACTTCTACACAAAAAGATGTGGTTCATGTAAAATTACAGTTTCGTCTTGGCATTATAGGATCACAGGAAGCCAGTAGGAAGTAGCAAAAGAAAACAGAACACCCGCTGTAGCACCTTTTCCTTCTCAAGAAATGCAGTCACGAGTTCTTCACACTTTTTTAGGGGTATAATTCCAGGGCAGGTCTTGGTACTCACCATTAATGCTGAACACCCTTACAGCCCCTGCAGATCAGTCTAGGAAACTGTTGTAAAATAAATAAATGAGATACCTCTCTACTCCCAAATAGTTAGAGACCTTCAAATTTGTATCTTTCATATAACATTATTCCAATCCATGTTAAATGCACCTATCAGCCATCTCCACCACGTGCTGTCTCAGGTAGTCTTGATAAAGGTATGGACTCACTCACACCACTAACACATATATCCTATATGTGGACCTTAATCCACATTGCAGTGTTTTTGAAGAAGCTGAGGAACATCCTATGGGACAGAGTGCAGCTGCAGTGGCATAAAACATACTGTACTTTGTTGAGGAATTATTGTTGGCAAAGTGGATTAGTCCAGAGTCTAAAATAGCTCTCTTGTCATCACCAGCGTATCCCTTATTCACTCACACAAAAGAAGAGTCAGTCAGGAAAAGATTTTATTATTGTTATTATTATTATTGTGGAGGAGTAGTACAGATTGCTGGAAGGAGTTTTCCCATTACATCTTTTTTTTTTTTTTTTTTTGATAGTCTTTCTTATCCATCTCTTGTTTCCATAATTTTCTTGTTGCCAATTTTCTCCTCTGTTCTGATAAGAAGAAAAGGTTTCTTCTCTCTGTTCCAGAAAATATAATGTCCCAAGTTGCTGTAGAAGTAAAATGATCTGTGAAGTGGGAAAGAAGAACCTGAATTCATAGTGGGAAGAACTCATTCTCTGTTTTTCTATTCATGGAAGGATTATTGAAGAATCACACAAGACAGGAAACTGTCATGCAAAAACCAGTTTATGACTCCTCTCCAATTATGCTTTTAAATTTGGTGAATCACATTTACTTAGGCAATTATCTTCAGAAAAGATCTCCAAGATCCATTTTTTTAAGGGGACATCATATCCTCAACATAACATTGATGCTGAGGGAAGGAAATTTGAGTTTTGCTTTTTAAATGGCAAATGCCTCTGAATCTCTCTGCTGAGTGAATGGAGAGCAGAGACATCTAATATTCTGAATTGATTTGTGGAGCCAGGGACTTAAAATTTAGGTGTTACAAAGCCTAAGAAAAAAATATCCAATTAGATCCTCTGCGTCTTACTTGATATTGATGATAAAACACTAAACTGTTGTTATTCTAAACTGAAAAAAAACTTCCAGACAAGAAGCTTTCACATATCATCAGTAAACTGTCAAAATGTCCTTTCAATTATATATACTGAATCTTTGCTTTTTTAGCAAAATATATCCTTTTTTAGTTTTAATCTTTTCCCTTTTCCCTCCTTTTCACTGATTTTACTTTTATTGCTAAAGCAATCACAGGCCCGTATTCTTCATATATTTAGATGATGTTTCCAAAATAGCTGTAGAAAACAAACCAAACAATTGATATATAATACTTTCAAATTTCCAAAATGAATAATGTTATCTTATTAAAGTCCGTGATAATTTTAAATAGTGGTACTACATTATGGAGCAAATATAAATGTACCAGCATGTTTTTTCTTTATTTCTAATACCATTTTTGTTTTTTTATAAGCTTCCTCAGAGACTTTTCACATCTCGCTATTTAGAAGTTCTCTCTATTCTCCATTAGGGTTAAAATTATCCTTTGATTATTTGAATTTAATTTTCTCTCTCATAGATGCTTAATAAGGAGGCTCAGTCTATAGTTATAAACTTTTACACTTTCTGGTCTGCACATCTGCGTCCTCAGAAAATTAAGATACTAATCAAGATCCTATATGGTTATCCAGAGCCTTTGTTCTTCAGGCAGCTTCTGATGCACTTTATTAAATGTCATTAGTTTCTCTATCAACACACTAGATGCATGTAAAAAAAAAGATTTTCTGAAAGCTTGTGTAGAATTTCATCGCATGAACACAACCTTTCTTAGAAACTGGGTGTGCTCTGAATTAGGTTCTATCAATTATTCTTCAAGAATATTTTAGCAAATTGCCAAATTCAGTAGCCCAACAGAGGCGCGCCTGCTGCAGCTCCACGTCCCCAGGTGCAACCAGCAGCGAGGCTGGGTGTGTATTCCCTATAGGCACAAACACCAGCACACATGTACGACACATATACACGTATATACACAGCTGGCCACAGAGATCAGCATGGACAGACACACTCAGCACTGACACAGACAGCACCAGTGGCCTCATCCCGCTCCTTTCGCTGACAGTGAAGAGGAAGGTTCATTAATGGGACATGTATATACTTAGGCATCAGGGGGACCAGGGGAAACCCTCCAGTAGCTGGGCTTGGTCACCTGGCCCTACCAGTAGCTGGCGCTGGATGCCTGGTGTCCCCCATTGCTGACACCAGACATATGAGCTGCTGAGGCCGTAGCCCCTCTACAGCTGCTGGTGCAGACCCTACACACACACACACACACGCACGCACGCACGCACGCGCACACATGCACGCGCGCACGTGCGCGCGCACGCTCTCCACCACTGCCTCCTGTGCGTGCATGCACCCACACATACACACACACAAGTGGCGCTCTCAGCTGACCCCCCAGACCTCACGTTTTCTCTGGCAGTTGGGTCACTAGCAATCACACTTCGAGTCACACATAGCCTCACACTCTCCTGTTGCTCCTGGCCTCAGGCTCCTGGCCGGTGACCGTGGTGCCACCCCCACCGAGGCCGGTGCGCAGACCCCCCACGTACGTGCACACGTAGGGCCGAAACCCCTGCCCAGGAAAACAGTCAGGAACGGGTTAGTGAGTGGCCAGTACGGTGTCTTCACCAGCTCCTGCTGCCCCTTTTATCACCATTACCCTCCATCTCACACGCTCCTTCCTCACCGGCTGCCTTGACGCTGCCCTTTCCGTGCGGTGCCCGGGGTCTCTCCCGTCGAGCAGGGCAGGGGGTCTCCCCTGGCCCCGGGTCTGGGGGCTCCTGGGACACCCTGGTGGGGCCAGGGCAGAGGCTCCACTGTGAGCCTTCATGGGATCTTCATGGTGACTCTTATGGAAGGCGCCTGGGAGTAGCCAAGGACACGCATTATTTGAGTTCTCCCTTCTGCCGTTGTCTCTCTGTGCTCCTTTGCTAGTGTAGCGATGAGTTTTTTATCACGTAGACTACCAGAATATACGCGATATGTACTATTCCACTGTTCTTGCTTAATTTGTTTTTAGAAAGCTAAATAATCTAGTCCTCTGGTTTATTATGAATATTCAGGGAACATTGAAAGTGTACTTTAAAATATATCTCTACACTTTAAAAAACAGATGTTTTAGACCTGTGACGTCTTTCATAATCCTTCAGATATTGATGGCTTTTGAAGACGACACAAAACTATTACTACAAAGCTAAAGCAAATACTTTTTATTTCCAGCTTTGATAAAAGCATATACAAATCACAGCATAAGTAACAATGGGGAAAAAAAAAACATTGTATTTCAAATATATTTTTTGCAGATGAATATATTATCCTTTTAATGCATACAGCTTATATTAAAGTCCTGGAGAAGTAACTGTTAGAAGCTGAAATGTTTAAATGTTTTAAAATGTCATATTTTACTGACCTGCTTAGTGGTGTCATTGTGCATTTGTGTACTGTGAATCCTTTAAAGCAAAGGATGACACCTTTCACAGTCGATTTTCACAAAATCACAGAATAGTTGAGGTTGGAAAGGAGATCACCTAGTCCAACCCCCGTGCTCAAGCAGGGTCCTGTAGAGGATGTTGCCCAGGACCTTATTCAGACGGATTTTGAATATTTCCAGGGAAGGAGACTCCACAGCCCCTCTGGGCAACCTGTTCCAGTGCTCTGTCACCCTCACAGGAAAGAAGTTTTTCCTCAGGTTCAGATGGAACTTCCTGTGTTTCAGGTTGTGCTTCAGATTGTGCCCATTGCCTCTTGTCCTATCACTGGGCACCATGGAGAAGAGTCTGGCCCCATTCTCTTGACCCCCTCCCTTCAGATATTTGTATACATGGATGAGATCGCTTCTCAGTCTTCTCTTCTCCAGGCTGAACAGGCCCAGCTCCCTCAGCCTTTCCTCATAGGAGAGATGCTCCAGTCCCTTACTCATCTTCGTAGCCCTTTGCTGGACTCACAACAGCAGGCCGATGTCTTTCTACCGTCTTTCTTTCTTGTACTGGGGAGCCCAGCACTGGACACAGTACTCTACATGTGGCCTCACCAGGGCTGAGGAGAGGGGGAGGAGTACCTCTTTTTTACTTACTGGTAACATTTTTCTTAATGCAGCCCAGGAGGCTTCTGGTCTTCTTTACGTCAAGAGCACAAAACTAGCTCATGTTGAACTCCCGCTTCCCAAGTCTCCCAAGGCCTTCTCTGCAGACCTACTTTCCAGGAGGTCAACCCCCAGCCTGTCCTGGTGCAGGGAGTTATTCCTCCCTAGGTGCAGGACCCTGCACTTGCCTTTGTGGAACTTCAGGAGGTTCCTCTCCGCCCACCTCTCCAGCCTCTCCAGGTCCCTCTGAAGGGCAGCACAGCCTTCTGGGGTGTCAGCCACTCCTCTCAGTTTGGTATCATCACCAAACTTGCTGAGGGTGCACTCTGTCCCTTCATCCTGGTCATTGATGCTGAACAAGACTGGACCGAGGACTGACCCCTAGAGGACACTGCTAGCTACAGGCCTCCAACTAGACTCTGCACCACTGACCACAGCCTTCTGAGCTCTGCCATCTAGCAAGTTCTCCATCCACCTCACTGTCCACTCGTCTAGCCCACACTTCCTGAGCTTGCCTAGGAGGATGTGATGGGAGACATTGTCAAAAGTCTTGCTGAAGGCCAGGGAGACAACATCCACTGCTCTGCCCTCATCTCCCCAGCCAGTTCTCCCATCATAGGAGGCTATCAGGCTGGTTAAGCATGATTTCCCTTTGGTGAATCTATGCTGACTACTCCTGATCCCCCTTCTTGTCCTTCATATGCTGAGAGATGGTATCTAGAATGAGCTGCTCTATCACCTTTGCAGGGCTGGAGGTGAGGTTGACTGCTCTGTAGTCCCCTGGCTCCTCCTTCTTGCCCTTTTGGAAGACAGGAGTGACATTAGCTTGCTTCCAGTCCTCAGGCACCTCTCCTGATCTCTAAGACCTTTGAAAGAGGACTGAGAGTGGCCTTGAAACGGTGTCCACCAGTTCTCTCAGCACTCGTGGATGCATCCCATCAGGGCCCGTGCATCTGCGGATGTCAAGTTTGCCTAAGTGATCTCTAACCTGATTTTCCTCCTCCAAGGAAAAATCTTCTTCTCTTCAGGCTTTCTCCCTGGTCTCTTGGGTCAGGGATTCCTGAGGGCTGGTCTTACCAGTAAAGACTGAGGAGAAGAAGGCATTCAGTGCCTCAGCTTTTTCTGTGTCCTCTGTCACCAGGGCCTTAGCCCCGTTCAGCAGTGGACAAACATTTCCCCTAGTCTTCCTTTTGTTACTTGTAACAAAATCAGTGTTTGTGTGGATTTATTGATGCCCTTCTTGTTGTCCTTGACAACCCTCGACAGATTAAACTCCACATGGGCTTTGGCCTTCCTAGCCCCATCCCTGCATGTTTGCATAATGCCTCTATATTCCTCTCAGGTTACCTGTCCCTATTTAAAATTTATTAGGAGCAGGCTTACTTGGAGTGCAAGGCCTTAGCCTTGGAAAACCACCTGGCTGATCATGGTGTCTCCCCTGACAGGTAAGTTTTAATTGCCTGTTCCCTTTTTTTTTTTTAGAGAAAAGAGGGACTCTGCAAAGGGTTAAGGTCATTTTCATTATGAAGTCCTAGGAATGGGCTAAAAAGGAGACTGTTGCTCAAATTGGATACAGTAAATTGAAGTATGCTAACCATGCCTAATTTAATATTGGGTATTGTTCCTGGATAATAGATAACTGAACATTAGGAAATAAACATAAATCATAAATTAATATTCATTACACAAATATTATTAATTGCAACTGGATTACTAGAAGTAATAGAAATATTTGAAATGATATACAAATACTTTTTGGTACACACACATCTTTGTACATTTATGAACCTTAAAATCATAGGATTTCCACATCAAATTTTAGAAATGTACAGTTCAAAAAATGAGGTTAGAAATGTATCTCATAATCCTATTAAAAATTTAAAAATGCTAAAAATTTTATTGAAAAAGAAATAATCACTACCTTTTTCAGGAAATACTTTCAAAAAATGCTTAGAGAAATCTGTGTTTGAATTACTCTTACTGATTTTGGTGGGATTTGAATCAAGCCCACAGAATTCTCATTATTAATAAATTTGTAGTAAGTATTTACTAAGTAAGTAGTATCTACAAATAGTAAGTTTGCTCTTTGATGAATAATATCCTGTGGACAGTTTAAAAAAGCAATCAATTTGTATGTCAATCACTAGCCATGGGATTGCCTCAGTCACTGGAGAAATCTAAGAGACCCTGCATGGGGCTACATGGTAATCCCCTTTGATCTTTTGACTATGGATTAGTGCTATGTATATTCTGTCATGAGGATAGGGGAATATAGATATGTGTGTGTGTATATATGTATGTATGTATGTATGTATGTATTTTACCCCTTCACCATTTAGATGCTGTGTAAGGCAAAAACCTTATTCCATTGCTCCCCTCCCTTTACCATTACCTCTACTCTCAGATAAATGCATTGAAATGAAAGAACACCTAGTAAAATGCATTTTTGTAGACCTGTTTACTTATTTTTCCATTCTTTGCTGACTCAGCCCCATGCGTTTTCCTTGTCTGAATGTTTTTGATCTTTTTTTCCTGGTCATTTTCACTCTTGCTCTATATCTTTTGGTGATGTTATTTCTTTCCTTCCTTCTAAATCATACTGTATATTAACTTGGTTATCAGTTTCTAGTGCAGTAATTGGAAAACTAAAGCAATTGCTATTCTTTCAGAACAAAAAAATTCTGTCCACAATCCTAAGTAGGGGGCTTTTCTTAAGACATGTAACTTCATACATCCTTGATCCATATAAACTAAGGCTTTACCATAATCTTCAAAGCATTTTGTTTTCTCTATACTAAGTACCTTATATAAGTATGTATCTTTTATTTGCAGAAAGGCAAATTCGGCAAATATGTGTTTTACAGAGAAACATGAGAGTGCTGTTGTTGCAAATTGGTAAGAGCTGGCAGAAACCAAGCATTAGTTCTGTCTTCATAAACTTGGGCTATTTTAGCTACAGATAAGGACTGTAATACAACAACAACAACAATAAAATGGAGGAGCTAACAAGGCATTCCAAAGTCAAATATTAAGTTTGTTTAGTTTTCGTATGAATGAGGATTTTAATTACAAAAGTAACCACTTTAGAAATATCTTATTTCATTTGGAGTGACAGTCTAAAGCTTGATAATGAAGATAGAAAAACTTGTTTAACATGCCTTTTCTCTTTGAATGTGCTACTTTTGTGATAAAAGCAAAACAAAACAAAACAAAAAACACAAATAACAACAACTACAACAAATCCCCCCAAAAGGAGGGGGAGGAAGAAATACTCTATCAGGTAATCAAAAGAGCATGACCTCCATCCAGCCCATGCTCCCTCTGGTCCGGAGCCATGAAACTATACCTATTTATTTGAATCATTTAAGCTGGACCTGCTGCAGATTTCAGTGAGTGAAGTAGGTACCATGTTTTGTCTCAATGGCAGAACATTCCTGGCTTGATATCATCATATAAAGATTTATAATAACCTTTATTGTTGTTGTTGTTGTTTTGCAACAAAAAAAGATGGAAGTTTCAGAGACTAATAGATATTACAGAATAAGATTAAATATATATGCAAAATCATTATTCTACCCATTGTAACAATAACATCTAATGAACGTCCTTACCAAAATTGTTCTAGCAGTATATCAAAGCAGAATGGTAATCAATGCGCCTAAAAATCATCTTTTCACTCAGGTTGTTTTTATTAACAGAAATCCTTTCATTCTAACTATAAATGTCAGCCTCTCAGGATGCTAATTGTCATTTAGCTTTGTAATTCATTTATGCCTCCTGTTGCACAGCATTGGGCAATGTGTTTAACAACCATCCCACCATTACATATTCTAGATGGCAAATGTTGTATAGGAAATTGTTTGTGCAATGCTTCTTAACGACGCTATTAAGACCTGTTCCCCTGCAGTGAAATGCTTAAATAACAATGAAATAAAAGTCAAGGCTTCCAGAAAACACATCATAAATGTTGCAGAATGATGGTTCTCTGATTCATTCCCTTCAAGGTGAACATGCTTTTTATGCTTTCTAATGAAGACACTACAACTTCAAAATAATTACATTTTCCTTTGGGATTCCTCACTGACCGTACCCTATTGCTATTTAGTCTCCAAGTATTTATTGTATGGATAAATACCACTCATTGCTGATGGTTCAGTGAAGAGGAGAGTGATTTCATTGTTGCTGTTGTTATTTTGAACTGCTTCTTTCCATCTCTTCCTTTGTTAAGCTATTGAGTAAATTTAACTCTTTAAGATGCAGACCTCTATAAAGCAAATAATGATATACATTGTACTGTTAGTTTTGTTTTTTTTTTTCTTTAAGAAAACTACTTATTTTTCTTTCACTCTCATCTCTCTAAAATGAAATGGTACGGTGTCCTTGACTTCAGTGTGGCATAGATTTTACTCATTATCTACTGTTTCTGAGACTGTAATAACAATAAGTGCCTTGAAGATAGTGTCATCTCTTCATGATTTTGGTTCCTATAAATTTATAAAATATTTATAAAGTAAACATTGTTAAAAACAAATTGCAATTATTTATGCCAGAAGTGCTAAGATCTTCCTTTTTGTAAGCATTATGCATAAAGTTAGAGATAATGAATGACAGAGATGATCTTACTATCTAAATAGGTGCACAGGTGCAAAGAAAGTAAAAAGTATTTCTAAATGAGAAATCAAGACAAAGATACATTAAAGGTAGACTTTATCTAACCTGACTTCAGACACCTAAAGAGTAATTGGAGCTAATTGCCTAGATTCCTCAGAGAAAGTACTTTGACCTTCAATTTGCAACTCTTTAGCTTATTGCTCATAACATTGGAGCCTGCCCTGCCGGTTCATAACTTTCCACCTATATAACCCTACATACTGCTGTAAAAGCACCTTTTACCCTCATATTCTGAGGTGCCCTTATCCTCATAGCCTTGAGCTGGAAGGCTCTGAAAGCATTGCTATACCTGTTATGTCAGCTTTTACAGGAGACTAATGCTATTTACATGTGAATTGCCTTTCCTTTCCCCTCCCCTACTTTACACCCCTTGCTTCGTAATTTTGGGTTTTTAACCTTATACTAGGGAACAAATAGAGCTTTGTAGATAACATTAGTAAATAATAGCCATTTACAGAACCAGTAAGCATTTCCCAATACTGCACATGCACAAATCTTGAAAGTCAATTAGCTCTGCAATGTCTGCAACTGATCAAAGCATGCTCCAGCTAGCACTATTAGTGCAATAAGTGAGAGCAACAAATAGGGAGATTGAGAGGACCATGTGGAAACTGCACAATTACTTTGAAAAAGGCATCCAGAGAGAGCACTTGCTGCACTGGAGAAGATGCCCAGAAGAGGATACTTATCTAAGGACAGTCCCATTTCTTCTCTTCCCTTCTGGCTACTGGGGAGATTTTTTTTTCCTTTCCTTTTTTCTCCTTTCATTTTTTCACTCTCTCTGTCTTTCCTTGTTTTCATTTTTCCCCGAAGGTAACATTTACTATTAGAGTTGATGAGTGCCATCAGCTTCAGCTACACCCTCCACAAATAAATCTTTGTGTGTGTGAGCCTATCTCAACATTCATTGTGTGACTTTCTTTTTGTAGTCAGTGGAGAGAAATAAGTGCTTCCAAAACCTGATTAATCCCATCTTAATGTAGAGACCTAAAATAGGTCAGATAAATTGCACAGTAAGTGCTTATTTCTCTTATTTGACTTTAAAGGAAATTCATGATATCTACCTGAGATATAAATCTATTCACTACAGACATATGAACTTACATGAAGTGAATGTAGAAAAGTTCTTTAACTTTATGCAGTCCTTTGACTGTAGTGGGCTGTTAGACCATATGTGTCCTGCTCAAAATTACCTCAAAACTGTGGCTTTGCTGTTTATACTGTGCTACGTATATATGTGCTCTATTTTTTAAAAAAGTATGCATAAATGTATACAGCGCATAAATGCTTGCCAAAATATCAGGTTTGACTTTTTCTCAAAAAAAAAAAAAAATCTGGATACATTTTATTTCAATGTATAGAAGAGAATTTTTTTTTTTTTTTTGGTAATAATTTAGGCATTCAAGTACAATATTTTACAATGAAATTTATTTCTCTATGGACATCTCTGAATTTTGTTCTTAAACAGAAATATATTGTAGAAATATATTATAGAATAAAGCTGATATTTTTTCCTAAAAAGTATTTTCATATTTTTAATATGCTTTGACCACAAGTTCCTTATCTTTCATGATTTTCATTTTTTTTTTCCTTAAAAATATATGGTAAATAAACTAGAAGTCTTTAGTTTAAGCTATTTGCATAAAAGAGTGTGAGACAATTTTTAGGAGAATTTTTGATAGTGATATCTAGACACACCTATAAATAAGATGAAATAATATACTTTACTTTAACATTTGATACTGGGAGAACAGCTAATGATTTATTTATAGGTTAATGGTTATTTTATTATTATGAATATATTTACCTATGTATGGGGTGAACAGTGGAAGACTGATGAAGAGATAGGAGCATGCTGACTGATCAGTTACTCCAGCTGCCAAAACACTTGGTTTACAGAATCCATGAGAAACAGCAGGTTGTGACCCTTAGACTTGAGCCACATAGGCACCAGTCTGGACTTGTATACTCCTGAAAAATTACTGCTTCTCTTGTTATCTGTAGCGCATGAGCAGTACCCCACGTTGCAGCCTATTAATTCACCTTCAGCCCACACCCCCAAAACCTTGCCATGGGCTCTGCAGTGCCTGAAGGGTTCCCTGAAAGGTTCCTGGGGTTCCCCTTGCAGCTGGGGTATTTCAAGGTAATGAACATCTAATAACCTTACTCCAGAGCGGTGTCTTCCACCTCTGCATATTCCAAGTGTCAGTTACCACCATTAACCACTTACTCTTGAGTTTTTAAACAATGTAAATCAATTAAGTATTTGCTAGAGTGGAAAAAAATAAATAAAAGTAAGTTCATCTATGTGAAGATGCCCGAGAAATGGGGGCAATATTTTTTTGTCAATATAGGCTTTATAGGAATATAGAGCATACTAGTTTGAGCAGCACTTTAGAAATTATCCAAAGAGCAATGCTATAAATCTGTTAATAATAATGCAGAAAGTACCATGGATACTGATATTACAATGACATTTCCAAACACAGTAATTGATTCTCCTTTTGTCGGAAAGGGATTCCAGTTCCAGAATAGAATATCTGGTCAAAATCAGAGAACAAAAAAGAAGATCAAGAAAGATAAGTATCTCAGTGGTCAGGAAACTCATATTGAGGTGTATCAGAAACTTGAATTCAAATTTCTGCTTCACTAGATTTAGGTCAAGCCCAGACATTTGGTAGTCAACCTGGAAGTGTTCCCCTGATTTTGACCAGAAATCCCCTTCTGGATTTCAAAAATCTTCTTAATAAGTATTCTAGACAATTAACTATGTCTTTGGAGCAGCTGCTTGGAGTAGGACTTGAATTTGCCACTTCTATATTCCAGCGCTGTGCCTTTACTAAAGCCTTTATAATCTTTGGAGGCGGTTGGGCCTCTCAAATCCTCCTTGGACTCTATGCATGTCATGCTCAATTTCTTTTCACATTCAAAATAAGACCAGTGGCTTGTGAGAAAATCAATCATATTTTTCAGGAACTCATAAGGCAGCTGGTCACTGTTAAGACATGTGAATCTACTCCTACTCTGCCTTTCGTAGGGGATATGAGATTTGACTAGATTTTTGAGAAAACCTATATTGTACTGAAAGTCTGGCCAAACAGTCCAGTTGAGCCTTTTAATGGAAGTCTGGAGCCTAGGTGCTCCTTGCCTATGTTTGATTACAGAACTGACAGCAAACCAAAACTACCCTGTTCTTTCAGTTTGGAAGCATTGGCTCCCTTTATTCTTTTCCTCATTTTCTGACTGGAGAAAATTTGAAAGATCTTGGTAATATTTCTGTAGAATGGGATTTTAAAAATATCTATTTCAAAGTTTATAAGGTCAGAAAAAAAAAAAAAACAGCAAACAGCAGGTTTACAAGAATCCATACATGAAGAAGAAGGTAAATAGGACTACTTAGCCTGAATTTAGCAAATCATATTTGACCAACTCGATTGTTTTCTATGAGGAAATGACTGACTAATTTCATGAGGGGAGTGTGGTAGACATAATAATATTCCTTGTTTTAAGTAAGGCTTTTGATAATCTCAGCTAGAAACAGTACTGGATGAGCAGGCTGTTAAAGAGATTGAAAGCTGACTGGAGGGTAATGATCAGTGACTTGACTAGTTGACAGCCAGTAGCAAGCAGAAGTATCACAGAATTTGATCCTTGGGACCATATTGTTCAAAGCCTTCATCAGCGAGCTGGCTGGTGACACAGAGCATACCCTCAGCAAATGGCAAGTGACATTGAATTAGAGGGAAAGGCTGGTTTGAGAAAGGACAGAGCTTCAACCCAGAGGAACGCTGATCAGTTTGAGAACTAGCTTAACAGGAAGCTCATGAAGGTTGACAAGAAGTGCAAAGCCTACACAGTAGTACAGGCTGGAAAACTGGGTGAGTAGTAGCCCTACTGAAAGGCAACTGAGCACCTGAGGGTGACTGTGGGTGCAAGCTTGATGACAAACATTTCAGAGATAACCCATTATGAATAAAGCAGAATGCATATTGCATTAAACTTGCATAAGTAGTGTAGCTAGCAGAAATTATTATTCCCCTCTGAACGATGCTGGAGAAGCCATACTTGGAATAGAGTCCAGTTTTGGAGCTCTCTCCTCCAACCTTGTGCCAGGGAGATCTTGAGAAGCTGAAGAGTGTCCAGGAATGAGTTATGGAGGCAGTTGGGAGCCTGGAGCTTGCAACCTACAAGGAAAGCCTTGTTTAGTCCACTGAAGTAGACTCTAAGGGGAAACACAAAAACAACCTACACTTACCTGAGGAGTAGTTACAGGGATGGCAGAACCACGCTGCTCTCTGCAATGACAAAAGAACAACGTAATAAGGGTCAATAGGCAAAAATTGTGGTTTAGGATATTCAGATGACATAAGGGGAAAAAAAAAAAAAAAGATTTTTCACTAAAATGATAGGGCAGCACTGGAGCAGGTTACCCGGAGAGGTTGTGGAGACCTCATTACTGGAAATTTTCAGGACTTGTCTAGATAAAGCCATGGCTGGGCTGATCTTGAGCTGGCAATAGACAATCCGGCTTCAAGTAGAATGCTGGCCTAGGTGACCTCCAGAGGGCTCTTCCATTAATGAAATAGTTTCTACTATTTTATGAAGCTCATTCTATTCTTTTTTTCAAAACTGTTGCTTTATTGCAACTACTGATGGCCCTCTACCTTTGTACATAGAAACGGATAAAGCGTACTTTCCATGGGAGAAATATACATGAGAGAGAATTAAGATAGAAAACATAAGTTCTTCACAATATGGCAAAATATTCTTTGCATTACTTTTTTGGAACTGGAGAAATAGAGTACTGTTGACACTAAAAAGGATGTCCAGATGAACTACTGATTGATTTGTCTGGCATTAGAATAACTGAACAGTTAATTTGGGAACTTTTATTGACAAAGAATTAGAATAATAATTCAAATTAATTACAATTAATGCCTGTCAGAATCATTTGGTGGACATTAAGCCTCATCAAATAAACTTGTTAGCTGCTTGTTTATTTGTTTCTAGACAGACTGTAAATCTGGATAATAAAGGCAAGTGTGGTGACATGGTATACATGGATTTTTCCTAGAACATTAAAAGATAAAATCTATTCAATTAATATTTTTGGATAAAAAATAAGCTCACTGACAGATCTCCAAATGCAGTTGCTGGTAATAGCACTGGTGTTTTATGTCACCTTGTGCCTTTAGTGCTTCTCAGTTTATAAAACACCTCGGCAATAAAGTTTACATTTTTAGGAAAGTAAATAAAAAGAAGGAGATACTACTTTTAGACAGTGATCCAAAGTATTTTAATGAATGAACACTATTCAGCAAGACATTTGTATTTTAGTACAAGAACCTTGATGTAATAACATCTTGGAGGAAAGAGCATAGGAAATGTCTTTAGGACAGGAGCTACAGCTTGGATAGCAATGACTCGGAGAAGGATTTGAGGATTTTTATAAATGATGATCTAAACTGAGTTCTATATGCAGTTCTGTAGAGAATATAAAAGTTAATAAAATCCCTCTGAGAAAAGAAAAAGAAAATTCAAAAGCAGCAGAACTAGTAAGATTTCAACTGGAATATTCTGTCTACCTCAGATGACCAAACTTCAGGAAGAAATATAGGAGACAGTTAAAATAATAAACAAAAAAGAACATTTAAGTTCTGAGAAAAGGCCTTGGCTGTGAGGTTTAAAGACTTCCATCTGTGCATTTTAGCAAAGGGAGGTAGGAGAAATATATAACTTGATCACTATGTATAAGTACTCATGGAAAAAAATAACTAACTGTAAAGTGCTTTTTAGTCTTGCGGATGACATGATCCAATATCTATAATTTGAGGTTAGATAAAATCAGCTACTATTAAATAAGATAAGTTTCCTAGCAGAGAAGGTAATTAAACATTGAAACATTCACCATAAGTGGTGATATATAAGCCAAGATATGGAATTAAAAATGAGATCGGACATCTTTCAAAGAATAGTCTTGAATTTTTTTAACGTTTTAGAGTGTGCATATACAGAAGGTCAGTTTTGAATATCATAGATTTATTTTTGGCATTGTTGTCTGAAACTAGTTATCTAATTAGCAGTGTCTGGGCTCTGCCTGGGCCTTTTGTGGGCCTTGTTGGAAGTTGTGGAGACTTTCTGGGGACCCCCGAGGAACTAGACGGTGCTTGCTGCTAGCAGGAAGGGAGAGCTGGGCAAGGACTCCTGCAGGGGACCTTGACTTCACTTCTCCTGGGAAGTTCTAGCTAGGTGGGGCTGCTGCTAACGAGCTCTCTGGGCTGCCCTGGTCAGAGGGAGTTGGGGCTTTTGTTTCAGGTGGCTCCTGATTGGGTGGGTCAAGCACCCTTGTGAGTCACTGCTAGGCAGAGGCCTATATAAGAGCCAGGCCTAGAGCGCAGCTCCCAGAGCGCAGCCAACAGAGGCAGCGAACAGACGCAGCAGTTTGCGCAGCAGTGTCTGGGCTCTGCCTGGGCCTTTTGTGGGCCTTGTTGGAAGTTGTGGAGACTTTCTGGGGACCCCCGAGGAACTAGACGGTGCTTGCTGCTAGCAGGAAGGGAGAGCTGGGCAAGGACTCCTGCAGGGGACCTTGACTTCACTTCTCCTGGGAAGTTCTAGCTAGGTGGGGCTGCTGCTAACGAGCTCTCTGGGCTGCCCTGGTCAGAGGGAGTTGGGGCTTTTGTTTCAGGTGGCTCCTGATTGGGTGGGTCAAGCACCCTTGTGAGTCACTGCTAGGCAGAGGCCTATATAAGAGCCAGGCCTAGAGCGCAGCTCCCAGAGCGCAGCCAACAGAGGCAGCGAACAGACGCAGCAGTTTGCGCAGCAGTGTCTGGGCTCTGCCTGGGCCTTTTGTGGGCCTTGTTGGAAGTTGTGGAGACTTTCTGGGGACCCCCGAGGAACTAGACGGTGCTTGCTGCTAGCAGGAAGGGAGAGCTGGGCAAGGACTCCTGCAGGGGACCTTGACTTCACTTCTCCTGGGAAGTTCTAGCTAGGTGGGGCTGCTGCTAACGAGCTCTCTGGGCTGCCCTGGTCAGAGGGAGTTGGGGCTTTTGTTTCAGGTGGCTCCTGATTGGGTGGGTCAAGCACCCTTGTGAGTCACTGCTAGGCAGAGGCCTATATAAGAGCCAGGCCTAGAGCGCAGCTCCCAGAGCGCAGCCAACAGAGGCAGCGAACAGACGCAGCAGTTTGCGCAGCAGTGTCTGGGCTCTGCCTGGGCCTTTTGTGGGCCTTGTTGGAAGTTGTGGAGACTTTCTGGGGACCCCCGAGGAACTAGACGGTGCTTGCTGCTAGCAGGAAGGGAGAGCTGGGCAAGGACTCCTGCAGGGGACCTTGACTTCACTTCTCCTGGGAAGTTCTAGCTAGGTGGGGCTGCTGCTAACGAGCTCTCTGGGCTGCCCTGGTCAGAGGGAGTTGGGGCTTTTGTTTCAGGTGGCTCCTGATTGGGTGGGTCAAGCACCCTTGTGAGTCACTGCTAGGCAGAGGCCTATATAAGAGCCAGGCCTAGAGCGCAGCTCCCAGAGCGCAGCCAACAGAGGCAGCGAACAGACGCAGCAGTTTGCGCAGCAGTGTCTGGGCTCTGCCTGGGCCTTTTGTGGGCCTTGTTGGAAGTTGTGGAGACTTTCTGGGGACCCCCGAGGAACTAGACGGTGCTTGCTGCTAGCAGGAAGGGAGAGCTGGGCAAGGACTCCTGCAGGGGACCTTGACTTCACTTCTCCTGGGAAGTTCTAGCTAGGTGGGGCTGCTGCTAACGAGCTCTCTGGGCTGCCCTGGTCAGAGGGAGTTGGGGCTTTTGTTTCAGGTGGCTCCTGATTGGGTGGGTCAAGCACCCTTGTGAGTCACTGCTAGGCAGAGGCCTATATAAGAGCCAGGCCTAGAGCGCAGCTCCCAGAGCGCAGCCAACAGAGGCAGCGAACAGACGCAGCAGTTTGCGCAGCAGTGTCTGGGCTCTGCCTGGGCCTTTTGTGGGCCTTGTTGGAAGTTGTGGAGACTTTCTGGGGACCCCCGAGGAACTAGACGGTGCTTGCTGCTAGCAGGAAGGGAGAGCTGGGCAAGGACTCCTGCAGGGGACCTTGACTTCACTTCTCCTGGGAAGTTCTAGCTAGGTGGGGCTGCTGCTAACGAGCTCTCTGGGCTGCCCTGGTCAGAGGGAGTTGGGGCTTTTGTTTCAGGTGGCTCCTGATTGGGTGGGTCAAGCACCCTTGTGAGTCACTGCTAGGCAGAGGCCTATATAAGAGCCAGGCCTAGAGCGCAGCTCCCAGAGCGCAGCCAACAGAGGCAGCGAACAGACGCAGCAGTTTGCGCAGCAGTGTCTGGGCTCTGCCTGGGCCTTTTGTGGGCCTTGTTGGAAGTTGTGGAGACTTTCTGGGGACCCCCGAGGAACTAGACGGTGCTTGCTGCTAGCAGGAAGGGAGAGCTGGGCAAGGACTCCTGCAGGGGACCTTGACTTCACTTCTCCTGGGAAGTTCTAGCTAGGTGGGGCTGCTGCTAACAAGCTCTCTGGGCTGCCCTGGTCAGAGGGAGTTGGGGCTTTTGTTTCAGGTGGCTCCTGATTGGGTGGGTCAAGCACCCTTGTGAGTCACTGCTAGGCAGAGGCCTATATAAGAGCCAGGCCTAGAGCGCAGCTCCCAGAGCGCAGCCAACAGAGGCAGCGAACAGACGCAGCAGTTTGCGCAGCAGTGTCTGGGCTCTGCCTGGGCCTTTTGTGGGCCTTGTTGGAAGTTGTGGAGACTTTCTGGGGACCCCCGAGGAACTAGACGGTGCTTGCTGCTAGCAGGAAGGGAGAGCTGGGCAAGGACTCCTGCAGGGGACCTTGACTTCACTTCTCCTGGGAAGTTCTAGCTAGGTGGGGCTGCTGCTAACGAGCTCTCTGGGCTGCCCTGGTCAGAGGGAGTTGGGGCTTTTGTTTCAGGTGGCTCCTGATTGGGTGGGTCAAGCACCCTTGTGAGTCACTGCTAGGCAGAGGCCTATATAAGAGCCAGGCCTAGAGCGCAGCTCCCAGAGCGCAGCCAACAGAGGCAGCGAACAGACGCAGCAGTTTGCGCAGCAGTGTCTGGGCTCTGCCTGGGCCTTTTGTGGGCCTTGTTGGAAGTTGTGGAGACTTTCTGGGGACCCCCGAGGAACTAGACGGTGCTTGCTGCTAGCAGGAAGGGAGAGCTGGGCAAGGACTCCTGCAGGGGACCTTGACTTCACTTCTCCTGGGAAGTTCTAGCTAGGTGGGGCTGCTGCTAACGAGCTCTCTGGGCTGCCCTGGTCAGAGGGAGTTGGGGCTTTTGTTTCAGGTGGCTCCTGATTGGGTGGGTCAAGCACCCTTGTGAGTCACTGCTAGGCAGAGGCCTATATAAGAGCCAGGCCTAGAGCGCAGCTCCCAGAGCGCAGCCAACAGAGGCAGCGAACAGACGCAGCAGTTTGCGCAGCAGTGTCTGGGCTCTGCCTGGGCCTTTTGTGGGCCTTGTTGGAAGTTGTGGAGACTTTCTGGGGACCCCCGAGGAACTAGACGGTGCTTGCTGCTAGCAGGAAGGGAGAGCTGGGCAAGGACTCCTGCAGGGGACCTTGACTTCACTTCTCCTGGGAAGTTCTAGCTAGGTGGGGCTGCTGCTAACGAGCTCTCTGGGCTGCCCTGGTCAGAGGGAGTTGGGGCTTTTGTTTCAGGTGGCTCCTGATTGGGTGGGTCAAGCACCCTTGTGAGTCACTGCTAGGCAGAGGCCTATATAAGAGCCAGGCCTAGAGCGCAGCTCCCAGAGCGCAGCCAACAGAGGCAGCGAACAGACGCAGCAGTTTGCGCAGCAGTGTCTGGGCTCTGCCTGGGCCTTTTGTGGGCCTTGTTGGAAGTTGTGGAGACTTTCTGGGGACCCCCGAGGAACTAGACGGTGCTTGCTGCTAGCAGGAAGGGAGAGCTGGGCAAGGACTCCTGCAGGGGACCTTGACTTCACTTCTCCTGGGAAGTTCTAGCTAGGTGGGGCTGCTGCTAACGAGCTCTCTGGGCTGCCCTGGTCAGAGGGAGTTGGGGCTTTTGTTTCAGGTGGCTCCTGATTGGGTGGGTCAAGCACCCTTGTGAGTCACTGCTAGGCAGAGGCCTATATAAGAGCCAGGCCTAGAGCGCAGCTCCCAGAGCGCAGCCAACAGAGGCAGCGAACAGACGCAGCAGTTTGCGCAGCAGTGTCTGGGCTCTGCCTGGGCCTTTTGTGGGCCTTGTTGGAAGTTGTGGAGACTTTCTGGGGACCCCCGAGGAACTAGACGGTGCTTGCTGCTAGCAGGAAGGGAGAGCTGGGCAAGGACTCCTGCAGGGGACCTTGACTTCACTTCTCCTGGGAAGTTCTAGCTAGGTGGGGCTGCTGCTAACGAGCTCTCTGGGCTGCCCTGGTCAGAGGGAGTTGGGGCTTTTGTTTCAGGTGGCTCCTGATTGGGTGGGTCAAGCACCCTTGTGAGTCACTGCTAGGCAGAGGCCTATATAAGAGCCAGGCCTAGAGCGCAGCTCCCAGAGCGCAGCCAACAGAGGCAGCGAACAGACGCAGCAGTTTGCGCAGCAGTGTCTGGGCTCTGCCTGGGCCTTTTGTGGGCCTTGTTGGAAGTTGTGGAGACTTTCTGGGGACCCCCGAGGAACTAGACGGTGCTTGCTGCTAGCAGGAAGGGAGAGCTGGGCAAGGACTCCTGCAGGGGACCTTGACTTCACTTCTCCTGGGAAGTTCTAGCTAGGTGGGGCTGCTGCTAACGAGCTCTCTGGGCTGCCCTGGTCAGAGGGAGTTGGGGCTTTTGTTTCAGGTGGCTCCTGATTGGGTGGGTCAAGCACCCTTGTGAGTCACTGCTAGGCAGAGGCCTATATAAGAGCCAGGCCTAGAGCGCAGCTCCCAGAGCGCAGCCAACAGAGGCAGCGAACAGACGCAGCAGTTTGCGCAGCAGTGTCTGGGCTCTGCCTGGGCCTTTTGTG
The DNA here is from genome assembly GCF_040807025.1 of Struthio camelus. Lineage (NCBI taxonomy): Eukaryota > Metazoa > Chordata > Aves > Struthioniformes > Struthionidae > Struthio > Struthio camelus. Next base: position 145,261,829 of record NC_090942.1, on the reverse strand, counting down.
GGCCTTGTTGGAAGTTGTGGAGACTTTCTGGGGACCCCCGAGGAACTAGACGGTGCTTGCTGCTAGCAGGAAGGGAGAGCTGGGCAAGGACTCCTGCAGGGGACCTTGACTTCACTTCTCCTGGGAAGTTCTAGCTAGGTGGGGCTGCTGCTAACGAGCTCTCTGGGCTGCCCTGGTCAGAGGGAGTTGGGGCTTTTGTTTCAGGTGGCTCCTGATTGGGTGGGTCAAGCACCCTTGTGAGTCACTGCTAGGCAGAGGCCTATATAAGAGCCAGGCCTAGAGCGCAGCTCCCAGAGCGCAGCCAACAGAGGCAGCGAACAGACGCAGCAGTTTGCGCAGCAGTGTCTGGGCTCTGCCTGGGCCTTTTGTGGGCCTTGTTGGAAGTTGTGGAGACTTTCTGGGGACCCCCGAGGAACTAGACGGTGCTTGCTGCTAGCAGGAAGGGAGAGCTGGGCAAGGACTCCTGCAGGGGACCTTGACTTCACTTCTCCTGGGAAGTTCTAGCTAGGTGGGGCTGCTGCTAACGAGCTCTCTGGGCTGCCCTGGTCAGAGGGAGTTGGGGCTTTTGTTTCAGGTGGCTCCTGATTGGGTGGGTCAAGCACCCTTGTGAGTCACTGCTAGGCAGAGGCCTATATAAGAGCCAGGCCTAGAGCGCAGCTCCCAGAGCGCAGCCAACAGAGGCAGCGAACAGACGCAGCAGTTTGCGCAGCAGTGTCTGGGCTCTGCCTGGGCCTTTTGTGGGCCTTGTTGGAAGTTGTGGAGACTTTCTGGGGACCCCCGAGGAACTAGACGGTGCTTGCTGCTAGCAGGAAGGGAGAGCTGGGCAAGGACTCCTGCAGGGGACCTTGACTTCACTTCTCCTGGGAAGTTCTAGCTAGGTGGGGCTGCTGCTAACGAGCTCTCTGGGCTGCCCTGGTCAGAGGGAGTTGGGGCTTTTGTTTCAGGTGGCTCCTGATTGGGTGGGTCAAGCACCCTTGTGAGTCACTGCTAGGCAGAGGCCTATATAAGAGCCAGGCCTAGAGCGCAGCTCCCAGAGCGCAGCCAACAGAGGCAGCGAACAGACGCAGCAGTTTGCGCAGCAGTGTCTGGGCTCTGCCTGGGCCTTTTGTGGGCCTTGTTGGAAGTTGTGGAGACTTTCTGGGGACCCCCGAGGAACTAGACGGTGCTTGCTGCTAGCAGGAAGGGAGAGCTGGGCAAGGACTCCTGCAGGGGACCTTGACTTCACTTCTCCTGGGAAGTTCTAGCTAGGTGGGGCTGCTGCTAACGAGCTCTCTGGGCTGCCCTGGTCAGAGGGAGTTGGGGCTTTTGTTTCAGGTGGCTCCTGATTGGGTGGGTCAAGCACCCTTGTGAGTCACTGCTAGGCAGAGGCCTATATAAGAGCCAGGCCTAGAGCGCAGCTCCCAGAGCGCAGCCAACAGAGGCAGCGAACAGACGCAGCAGTTTGCGCAGCAGTGTCTGGGCTCTGCCTGGGCCTTTTGTGGGCCTTGTTGGAAGTTGTGGAGACTTTCTGGGGACCCCCGAGGAACTAGACGGTGCTTGCTGCTAGCAGGAAGGGAGAGCTGGGCAAGGACTCCTGCAGGGGACCTTGACTTCACTTCTCCTGGGAAGTTCTAGCTAGGTGGGGCTGCTGCTAACGAGCTCTCTGGGCTGCCCTGGTCAGAGGGAGTTGGGGCTTTTGTTTCAGGTGGCTCCTGATTGGGTGGGTCAAGCACCCTTGTGAGTCACTGCTAGGCAGAGGCCTATATAAGAGCCAGGCCTAGAGCGCAGCTCCCAGAGCGCAGCCAACAGAGGCAGCGAACAGACGCAGCAGTTTGCGCAGCAGTGTCTGGGCTCTGCCTGGGCCTTTTGTGGGCCTTGTTGGAAGTTGTGGAGACTTTCTGGGGACCCCCGAGGAACTAGACGGTGCTTGCTGCTAGCAGGAAGGGAGAGCTGGGCAAGGACTCCTGCAGGGGACCTTGACTTCACTTCTCCTGGGAAGTTCTAGCTAGGTGGGGCTGCTGCTAACGAGCTCTCTGGGCTGCCCTGGTCAGAGGGAGTTGGGGCTTTTGTTTCAGGTGGCTCCTGATTGGGTGGGTCAAGCACCCTTGTGAGTCACTGCTAGGCAGAGGCCTATATAAGAGCCAGGCCTAGAGCGCAGCTCCCAGAGCGCAGCCAACAGAGGCAGCGAACAGACGCAGCAGTTTGCGCAGCAGTGTCTGGGCTCTGCCTGGGCCTTTTGTGGGCCTTGTTGGAAGTTGTGGAGACTTTCTGGGGACCCCCGAGGAACTAGACGGTGCTTGCTGCTAGCAGGAAGGGAGAGCTGGGCAAGGACTCCTGCAGGGGACCTTGACTTCACTTCTCCTGGGAAGTTCTAGCTAGGTGGGGCTGCTGCTAACGAGCTCTCTGGGCTGCCCTGGTCAGAGGGAGTTGGGGCTTTTGTTTCAGGTGGCTCCTGATTGGGTGGGTCAAGCACCCTTGTGAGTCACTGCTAGGCAGAGGCCTATATAAGAGCCAGGCCTAGAGCGCAGCTCCCAGAGCGCAGCCAACAGAGGCAGCGAACAGACGCAGCAGTTTGCGCAGCAGTGTCTGGGCTCTGCCTGGGCCTTTTGTGGGCCTTGTTGGAAGTTGTGGAGACTTTCTGGGGACCCCCGAGGAACTAGACGGTGCTTGCTGCTAGCAGGAAGGGAGAGCTGGGCAAGGACTCCTGCAGGGGACCTTGACTTCACTTCTCCTGGGAAGTTCTAGCTAGGTGGGGCTGCTGCTAACGAGCTCTCTGGGCTGCCCTGGTCAGAGGGAGTTGGGGCTTTTGTTTCAGGTGGCTCCTGATTGGGTGGGTCAAGCACCCTTGTGAGTCACTGCTAGGCAGAGGCCTATATAAGAGCCAGGCCTAGAGCGCAGCTCCCAGAGCGCAGCCAACAGAGGCAGCGAACAGACGCAGCAGTTTGCGCAGCAGTGTCTGGGCTCTGCCTGGGCCTTTTGTGGGCCTTGTTGGAAGTTGTGGAGACTTTCTGGGGACCCCCGAGGAACTAGACGGTGCTTGCTGCTAGCAGGAAGGGAGAGCTGGGCAAGGACTCCTGCAGGGGACCTTGACTTCACTTCTCCTGGGAAGTTCTAGCTAGGTGGGGCTGCTGCTAACGAGCTCTCTGGGCTGCCCTGGTCAGAGGGAGTTGGGGCTTTTGTTTCAGGTGGCTCCTGATTGGGTGGGTCAAGCACCCTTGTGAGTCACTGCTAGGCAGAGGCCTATATAAGAGCCAGGCCTAGAGCGCAGCTCCCAGAGCGCAGCCAACAGAGGCAGCGAACAGACGCAGCAGTTTGCGCAGCAGTGTCTGGGCTCTGCCTGGGCCTTTTGTGGGCCTTGTTGGAAGTTGTGGAGACTTTCTGGGGACCCCCGAGGAACTAGACGGTGCTTGCTGCTAGCAGGAAGGGAGAGCTGGGCAAGGACTCCTGCAGGGGACCTTGACTTCACTTCTCCTGGGAAGTTCTAGCTAGGTGGGGCTGCTGCTAACGAGCTCTCTGGGCTGCCCTGGTCAGAGGGAGTTGGGGCTTTTGTTTCAGGTGGCTCCTGATTGGGTGGGTCAAGCACCCTTGTGAGTCACTGCTAGGCAGAGGCCTATATAAGAGCCAGGCCTAGAGCGCAGCTCCCAGAGCGCAGCCAACAGAGGCAGCGAACAGACGCAGCAGTTTGCGCAGCAGTGTCTGGGCTCTGCCTGGGCCTTTTGTGGGCCTTGTTGGAAGTTGTGGAGACTTTCTGGGGACCCCCGAGGAACTAGACGGTGCTTGCTGCTAGCAGGAAGGGAGAGCTGGGCAAGGACTCCTGCAGGGGACCTTGACTTCACTTCTCCTGGGAAGTTCTAGCTAGGTGGGGCTGCTGCTAACGAGCTCTCTGGGCTGCCCTGGTCAGAGGGAGTTGGGGCTTTTGTTTCAGGTGGCTCCTGATTGGGTGGGTCAAGCACCCTTGTGAGTCACTGCTAGGCAGAGGCCTATATAAGAGCCAGGCCTAGAGCGCAGCTCCCAGAGCGCAGCCAACAGAGGCAGCGAACAGACGCAGCAGTTTGCGCAGCAGTGTCTGGGCTCTGCCTGGGCCTTTTGTGGGCCTTGTTGGAAGTTGTGGAGACTTTCTGGGGACCCCCGAGGAACTAGACGGTGCTTGCTGCTAGCAGGAAGGGAGAGCTGGGCAAGGACTCCTGCAGGGGACCTTGACTTCACTTCTCCTGGGAAGTTCTAGCTAGGTGGGGCTGCTGCTAACGAGCTCTCTGGGCTGCCCTGGTCAGAGGGAGTTGGGGCTTTTGTTTCAGGTGGCTCCTGATTGGGTGGGTCAAGCACCCTTGTGAGTCACTGCTAGGCAGAGGCCTATATAAGAGCCAGGCCTAGAGCGCAGCTCCCAGAGCGCAGCCAACAGAGGCAGCGAACAGACGCAGCAGTTTGCGCAGCAGTGTCTGGGCTCTGCCTGGGCCTTTTGTGGGCCTTGTTGGAAGTTGTGGAGACTTTCTGGGGACCCCCGAGGAACTAGACGGTGCTTGCTGCTAGCAGGAAGGGAGAGCTGGGCAAGGACTCCTGCAGGGGACCTTGACTTCACTTCTCCTGGGAAGTTCTAGCTAGGTGGGGCTGCTGCTAACGAGCTCTCTGGGCTGCCCTGGTCAGAGGGAGTTGGGGCTTTTGTTTCAGGTGGCTCCTGATTGGGTGGGTCAAGCACCCTTGTGAGTCACTGCTAGGCAGAGGCCTATATAAGAGCCAGGCCTAGAGCGCAGCTCCCAGAGCGCAGCCAACAGAGGCAGCGAACAGACGCAGCAGTTTGCGCAGCAGTGTCTGGGCTCTGCCTGGGCCTTTTGTGGGCCTTGTTGGAAGTTGTGGAGACTTTCTGGGGACCCCCGAGGAACTAGACGGTGCTTGCTGCTAGCAGGAAGGGAGAGCTGGGCAAGGACTCCTGCAGGGGACCTTGACTTCACTTCTCCTGGGAAGTTCTAGCTAGGTGGGGCTGCTGCTAACGAGCTCTCTGGGCTGCCCTGGTCAGAGGGAGTTGGGGCTTTTGTTTCAGGTGGCTCCTGATTGGGTGGGTCAAGCACCCTTGTGAGTCACTGCTAGGCAGAGGCCTATATAAGAGCCAGGCCTAGAGCGCAGCTCCCAGAGCGCAGCCAACAGAGGCAGCGAACAGACGCAGCAGTTTGCGCAGCAGTGTCTGGGCTCTGCCTGGGCCTTTTGTGGGCCTTGTTGGAAGTTGTGGAGACTTTCTGGGGACCCCCGAGGAACTAGACGGTGCTTGCTGCTAGCAGGAAGGGAGAGCTGGGCAAGGACTCCTGCAGGGGACCTTGACTTCACTTCTCCTGGGAAGTTCTAGCTAGGTGGGGCTGCTGCTAACGAGCTCTCTGGGCTGCCCTGGTCAGAGGGAGTTGGGGCTTTTGTTTCAGGTGGCTCCTGATTGGGTGGGTCAAGCACCCTTGTGAGTCACTGCTAGGCAGAGGCCTATATAAGAGCCAGGCCTAGAGCGCAGCTCCCAGAGCGCAGCCAACAGAGGCAGCGAACAGACGCAGCAGTTTGCGCAGCAGTGTCTGGGCTCTGCCTGGGCCTTTTGTGGGCCTTGTTGGAAGTTGTGGAGACTTTCTGGGGACCCCCGAGGAACTAGACGGTGCTTGCTGCTAGCAGGAAGGGAGAGCTGGGCAAGGACTCCTGCAGGGGACCTTGACTTCACTTCTCCTGGGAAGTTCTAGCTAGGTGGGGCTGCTGCTAACGAGCTCTCTGGGCTGCCCTGGTCAGAGGGAGTTGGGGCTTTTGTTTCAGGTGGCTCCTGATTGGGTGGGTCAAGCACCCTTGTGAGTCACTGCTAGGCAGAGGCCTATATAAGAGCCAGGCCTAGAGCGCAGCTCCCAGAGCGCAGCCAACAGAGGCAGCGAACAGACGCAGCAGTTTGCGCAGCAGTGTCTGGGCTCTGCCTGGGCCTTTTGTGGGCCTTGTTGGAAGTTGTGGAGACTTTCTGGGGACCCCCGAGGAACTAGACGGTGCTTGCTGCTAGCAGGAAGGGAGAGCTGGGCAAGGACTCCTGCAGGGGACCTTGACTTCACTTCTCCTGGGAAGTTCTAGCTAGGTGGGGCTGCTGCTAACGAGCTCTCTGGGCTGCCCTGGTCAGAGGGAGTTGGGGCTTTTGTTTCAGGTGGCTCCTGATTGGGTGGGTCAAGCACCCTTGTGAGTCACTGCTAGGCAGAGGCCTATATAAGAGCCAGGCCTAGAGCGCAGCTCCCAGAGCGCAGCCAACAGAGGCAGCGAACAGACGCAGCAGTTTGCGCAGCAGTGTCTGGGCTCTGCCTGGGCCTTTTGTGGGCCTTGTTGGAAGTTGTGGAGACTTTCTGGGGACCCCCGAGGAACTAGACGGTGCTTGCTGCTAGCAGGAAGGGAGAGCTGGGCAAGGACTCCTGCAGGGGACCTTGACTTCACTTCTCCTGGGAAGTTCTAGCTAGGTGGGGCTGCTGCTAACGAGCTCTCTGGGCTGCCCTGGTCAGAGGGAGTTGGGGCTTTTGTTTCAGGTGGCTCCTGATTGGGTGGGTCAAGCACCCTTGTGAGTCACTGCTAGGCAGAGGCCTATATAAGAGCCAGGCCTAGAGCGCAGCTCCCAGAGCGCAGCCAACAGAGGCAGCGAACAGACGCAGCAGTTTGCGCAGCAGTGTCTGGGCTCTGCCTGGGCCTTTTGTGGGCCTTGTTGGAAGTTGTGGAGACTTTCTGGGGACCCCCGAGGAACTAGACGGTGCTTGCTGCTAGCAGGAAGGGAGAGCTGGGCAAGGACTCCTGCAGGGGACCTTGACTTCACTTCTCCTGGGAAGTTCTAGCTAGGTGGGGCTGCTGCTAACGAGCTCTCTGGGCTGCCCTGGTCAGAGGGAGTTGGGGCTTTTGTTTCAGGTGGCTCCTGATTGGGTGGGTCAAGCACCCTTGTGAGTCACTGCTAGGCAGAGGCCTATATAAGAGCCAGGCCTAGAGCGCAGCTCCCAGAGCGCAGCCAACAGAGGCAGCGAACAGACGCAGCAGTTTGCGCAGCAGTGTCTGGGCTCTGCCTGGGCCTTTTGTGGGCCTTGTTGGAAGTTGTGGAGACTTTCTGGGGACCCCCGAGGAACTAGACGGTGCTTGCTGCTAGCAGGAAGGGAGAGCTGGGCAAGGACTCCTGCAGGGGACCTTGACTTCACTTCTCCTGGGAAGTTCTAGCTAGGTGGGGCTGCTGCTAACGAGCTCTCTGGGCTGCCCTGGTCAGAGGGAGTTGGGGCTTTTGTTTCAGGTGGCTCCTGATTGGGTGGGTCAAGCACCCTTGTGAGTCACTGCTAGGCAGAGGCCTATATAAGAGCCAGGCCTAGAGCGCAGCTCCCAGAGCGCAGCCAACAGAGGCAGCGAACAGACGCAGCAGTTTGCGCAGCAGTGTCTGGGCTCTGCCTGGGCCTTTTGTGGGCCTTGTTGGAAGTTGTGGAGACTTTCTGGGGACCCCCGAGGAACTAGACGGTGCTTGCTGCTAGCAGGAAGGGAGAGCTGGGCAAGGACTCCTGCAGGGGACCTTGACTTCACTTCTCCTGGGAAGTTCTAGCTAGGTGGGGCTGCTGCTAACGAGCTCTCTGGGCTGCCCTGGTCAGAGGGAGTTGGGGCTTTTGTTTCAGGTGGCTCCTGATTGGGTGGGTCAAGCACCCTTGTGAGTCACTGCTAGGCAGAGGCCTATATAAGAGCCAGGCCTAGAGCGCAGCTCCCAGAGCGCAGCCAACAGAGGCAGCGAACAGACGCAGCAGTTTGCGCAGCAGTGTCTGGGCTCTGCCTGGGCCTTTTGTGGGCCTTGTTGGAAGTTGTGGAGACTTTCTGGGGACCCCCGAGGAACTAGACGGTGCTTGCTGCTAGCAGGAAGGGAGAGCTGGGCAAGGACTCCTGCAGGGGACCTTGACTTCACTTCTCCTGGGAAGTTCTAGCTAGGTGGGGCTGCTGCTAACGAGCTCTCTGGGCTGCCCTGGTCAGAGGGAGTTGGGGCTTTTGTTTCAGGTGGCTCCTGATTGGGTGGGTCAAGCACCCTTGTGAGTCACTGCTAGGCAGAGGCCTATATAAGAGCCAGGCCTAGAGCGCAGCTCCCAGAGCGCAGCCAACAGAGGCAGCGAACAGACGCAGCAGTTTGCGCAGCAGTGTCTGGGCTCTGCCTGGGCCTTTTGTGGGCCTTGTTGGAAGTTGTGGAGACTTTCTGGGGACCCCCGAGGAACTAGACGGTGCTTGCTGCTAGCAGGAAGGGAGAGCTGGGCAAGGACTCCTGCAGGGGACCTTGACTTCACTTCTCCTGGGAAGTTCTAGCTAGGTGGGGCTGCTGCTAACGAGCTCTCTGGGCTGCCCTGGTCAGAGGGAGTTGGGGCTTTTGTTTCAGGTGGCTCCTGATTGGGTGGGTCAAGCACCCTTGTGAGTCACTGCTAGGCAGAGGCCTATATAAGAGCCAGGCCTAGAGCGCAGCTCCCAGAGCGCAGCCAACAGAGGCAGCGAACAGACGCAGCAGTTTGCGCAGCAGTGTCTGGGCTCTGCCTGGGCCTTTTGTGGGCCTTGTTGGAAGTTGTGGAGACTTTCTGGGGACCCCCGAGGAACTAGACGGTGCTTGCTGCTAGCAGGAAGGGAGAGCTGGGCAAGGACTCCTGCAGGGGACCTTGACTTCACTTCTCCTGGGAAGTTCTAGCTAGGTGGGGCTGCTGCTAACGAGCTCTCTGGGCTGCCCTGGTCAGAGGGAGTTGGGGCTTTTGTTTCAGGTGGCTCCTGATTGGGTGGGTCAAGCACCCTTGTGAGTCACTGCTAGGCAGAGGCCTATATAAGAGCCAGGCCTAGAGCGCAGCTCCCAGAGCGCAGCCAACAGAGGCAGCGAACAGACGCAGCAGTTTGCGCAGCAGTGTCTGGGCTCTGCCTGGGCCTTTTGTGGGCCTTGTTGGAAGTTGTGGAGACTTTCTGGGGACCCCCGAGGAACTAGACGGTGCTTGCTGCTAGCAGGAAGGGAGAGCTGGGCAAGGACTCCTGCAGGGGACCTTGACTTCACTTCTCCTGGGAAGTTCTAGCTAGGTGGGGCTGCTGCTAACGAGCTCTCTGGGCTGCCCTGGTCAGAGGGAGTTGGGGCTTTTGTTTCAGGTGGCTCCTGATTGGGTGGGTCAAGCACCCTTGTGAGTCACTGCTAGGCAGAGGCCTATATAAGAGCCAGGCCTAGAGCGCAGCTCCCAGAGCGCAGCCAACAGAGGCAGCGAACAGACGCAGCAGTTTGCGCAGCAGTGTCTGGGCTCTGCCTGGGCCTTTTGTGGGCCTTGTTGGAAGTTGTGGAGACTTTCTGGGGACCCCCGAGGAACTAGACGGTGCTTGCTGCTAGCAGGAAGGGAGAGCTGGGCAAGGACTCCTGCAGGGGACCTTGACTTCACTTCTCCTGGGAAGTTCTAGCTAGGTGGGGCTGCTGCTAACGAGCTCTCTGGGCTGCCCTGGTCAGAGGGAGTTGGGGCTTTTGTTTCAGGTGGCTCCTGATTGGGTGGGTCAAGCACCCTTGTGAGTCACTGCTAGGCAGAGGCCTATATAAGAGCCAGGCCTAGAGCGCAGCTCCCAGAGCGCAGCCAACAGAGGCAGCGAACAGACGCAGCAGTTTACAGAGGCAGCGAACAGACGCAGCAGTTTACAGAGGCAGCGAACAGACGCAGCAGTTTACAGAGGCAGCGAACAGACGCAGCAGTTTACAGAGGCAGCGAACAGACGCAGCAGTTTACAGAGGCAGCGAACAGACGCAGCAGTTTACAGAGGCAGCGAACAGACGCAGCAGTTTACAGAGGCAGCGAACAGACGCAGCAGTTTACAGAGGCAGCGAACAGACGCAGCAGTTTGCGCAGCAGTTCGCGCAGAAGGGTGCCAGAAGGCAAAGAAGGCATCTCTCCATTTTGCACAGTGGTGTGTCCTTCCCCGGGCATGGTCATGGCACGCCGCAGAGCACGTTCCCCAGTGGCTGCGGGAGGTTCTGCATTGGCTGTGTCTGAGGCCTCAACCCAGACAGACCCTCAGACAGCAGATGCAGCTCTGCAGGTGTCAGGCTGCAGGGAGTGCCTGGGGCTTCTCTGTGGGGCCTGGGCTGACAGACAGCTCTCCTGTGTGAGGTGTGCTGTGGTTGACCAATTGCGTCACCAGATAAAGGAGTTACAGGAGGAGGTTAGTAGGCTGCGTAGCATCCGAGAGGATGAGCGGGAGATTGACAGGGTGTTCTCGGAGATTGTTCAGCTCCGGGAGTCCCCTGCCCCAACTGCAGCGGAGGTGTCAGAGGGCTCAGCACCGTGTGTAAAGGTGCATCATAACGCTGTTGAAGAGGGCTGGAAGCTGGTGACCTCTCGTAGAAAGAGAAAGGCTCTTGCTCCTCCTCAAGAGTTACCCTTGAAGAACAAGTTTAGCGCCCTCCAAGCTGAGGAGGAGCTGGGCATGGCTCCAAGGGAGGCAACTGGCCTGGCAGACCCTGTGCCGTGCAGGAACCCCCGGAAGAAGCGGCGAGTGATTGTTGTGGGTGACTCCCTGCTGCAGGGGACAGAGGCACCTATCTGCCGACCTGATCTCTTGTCCAGAGAGGTTTGCTGCCTGCCAGGGGCTCGAATAAGAGATGTCGTGGAAAGACTGCCAAGGCTTGTCCATGCATCAGACTACTACCCTCTGCTGATCTTCCATGTGGGTGCTAATGACACGAAAGGCAAACTGGAAACCATCAAACAGGACTTCAGAGCTCTGGGAATGGTGGTGAAGGGTCTGGGAGCCCAGGTCGTTTTCTCCTCAATCTTGCCTGTGAGGGGAAAGGACAGGAGGAGGAGTAGACGAATTTTCCAAGTTAACAGCTGGCTGCGCCGCTGGTGTTGGCAACAGGGCTTTGGTTTCTATGACCGTGGGACCCTGTTTGAAGATCAACAGCTGATGGGGAGAGACGGGATCCACCTTACCAAGCGGGGCACGTGCGTCTTTGCCAACAGATTGGCCAGCCTAGTAAGGAGGGCTTTAAACTAGGCAAGATGGGGGAAGGGGAGTGGTATAGTGGCAGGGGAGTCAGTAAAACACCGTTCAAGTCAGGATGCCTCCAGCGGGTGCATACAACCAGGGGAGACAGCATGCAACATGGCTATGGAGGATCCTCTTGCACCTCTTCTGGGAAGCCTGTGTGCTTGACTGGCTCTCTGAAATGCCTGTATACCAATGCATGAAGCATGGGGAATAAGCCGGAAGAGTTAGAGATCTGTGTGCGGTCGCAGGGCCATGATATCATTGCAGTGACAGAGACATGGTGGGATAGTTCACATGACTGGGATGCTGTCATGGATGGCTATGTGCTTTTTAGGAAAGACAGGCCAGGAAGGCGAGGTGGTGGAGTTGCTCTTTATGTGAGGGAGAAACTAGAATGTATGGAGCTCTGCCTCGGGGTGGATGAAGAGCAAGTTGAGAGCCTATGGGTAAGGATTAAAGGGCAGGGTAACATGGGTGACACTGTTGTGGGGGTTTACTACAGGCCACCTGACCAGGAGGAAGTCGTCGATGAGGCCTTCTGCAGACAGCTGGAAGAAGCCTCACAATCACAGGCCCTGGTTCTCATGGGAGACTTCAACCACCCTGACCTCTGTTGGGAAGACAGCACAGCTAGGCACAAACAGTCCAGGAGGTTCCTGCAAAGCATTGATGATAATTTCTTGACCCAGGTGGTGGAGACGCCAACGAGGAGAGGTGCAATGCTGGACCTTGTACTAACGAACAAAGAAGGTCTGGTTGGAGATGTGAAGGCTGGGGGCAGCCTTGGCGGCAGTGACCGTGAGATGGTGGAGTTCAGGATCCTGCGAGGAGGGAGCAGGGCAATGAGTAGGATTGCAACGCTGGACTTCAGGAGAGCTGACTTTGGCCTCTTCAGGGACCTACTTAGGGGAATCTCATGGGGTAGGGCCCTAGAAGGAAGAGGGGTCCAAGAGAGCTGGTTAATATTCAAGCGTCACTTCCTCCAGGCTCAGGATCAGTGCATCCCTCTGAGGAAGAAGTTCAGCAAAGCGGGCAGGAGACCTGCATGGATGAGCAAGGAACTCCTGGCAAAACTCCAGCAGAAGAAGGAAGTACACAGAACGAGGAAAAGGGGACAGGCCACTTGGGAGGAATACAGGGACGTTGTCAGAGCGTGCAGGGATGCGACAAGGAAGGCTAAGGCCCAGTTGGAATTAAATCTGGCAAGGGATGTCAAGGACAACAAGAAGGCCTTCTTCAAATACATCAATAGCAAAAGGAAGACTAGGGAAAACGTGGGCCCGCTGCTGAATGGGGCGGGTGCCCTGGTGACAAAGGATACAGAGAAGGCAGAGTTATTGAATGCCTTCTTTGCTTCTGTCTTCACTGCTAAGGCCAGTCCTGAGGAATTCCAGACCTTGGAGACAAGAGAGGAAGGCTGGAGAAAGGAAGACTCTCCCTTGGTTGAGGAGGATCGGGTTAGAGATCTTTTGTCCAAACTTGACATCCACAAATCCATGGGCCCTGATGGGATGCACCCACGAGTGCTGAGGGAGCTGGCGGATGTTATCGCTAGGCCTCTCTCCATCATCTTTGAAAGGTCCTGGAGATCAGGAGAGGTGCCTGAGGACTGGAAGAAAGCCAATGTCACGCCAGTCTTCAAAAAGGGCAAGAAGGAGGAGCCAGGAAACTACAGGCCTGTCAGCCTCACCTCCATCCCGGGAAAGGTGATGGAACAGCTCATCCTGGAGGTCATCACTAAGCATGTGGAGGACAAGAAGGTGATCAGGAGTAGTCAGCATGGATTCACCAAAGGGAAATCATGCTTGACCAATCTGATAGCCTTCTATGACAGAATGACTGGCTGGGTAGATGAGGGCAGAGCAGTGGATGTTGTCTTTCTGGACTTCAGCAAGGCTTTTGACACTGTCTCCCATCACATCCTCCTAGGTAAGCTCAGGAAGTGTGGGCTAGATGAGTGGACGGTGAGGTGGCTTGAGAACTGGCTGGATGGCCGAGCTCAGAGGGTTGTGGTGAATGGCGCAGAGTCAAGTTGGAGGCCTGTGGCTAGTGGTGTCCCCCAGGGGTCAGTCCTGGGCCCAGTCTTGTTCAATATATTCATCGACGACCTGGAGGAAGGGACAGAGTGCACCCTCAGCAAGTTTGCTGATGCTACTAAACTGGGGGGAGTGGCTGACACACCAGAAGACTGTGCTGCCCTTCAGAGGGACCTGGACAGGCTGGAGAGCTGGGCGGAGAGGAACCTCCTGAAGTTCAACATAGGCAAGTGCAGGGTCCTGCACCTAGGCAGGAATAATCCCATGCACCAGTACAGGCTGGGGACTGACCTGTTGGAAAGTAGCTCTGCCGAGAAGGACCTGGGAGTGCTGGTGGACAACAAGTTAAGCATGAGCCAGCAGTGTGGCCTTGTGGCCAAGAAGGCCAATGGGATCCTAGGGTGCATTAGGCAGAGTGTTGCCAGCAGGTCGAGGGAGGTGATCCTGCCCCTCTCCTCAGCCCTGGGGAGGCCTCACCTGGAGTACTGTGTCCAGTTCTGGGCTCCCCAGTACAAGAGAGACATGGCACTACTGCAGAGAGTCCAGCGGAGGGCTACCAAGATGATTAGAGGGCTGGAGCATCTCTCCTATGAAGAAAGACTGCAAGAGCTGGGCCTGTTCAGCCTGGAGAAGAGAAGATTGAGAGGGGATCTCATCAACGTGTACAAGTATCTGAAGGGGGAGTGTCAAGAGGATGAGGCCAGCCTCTTCTCCGTGGTGCCCAGCAACAGGACAAGAGGCAATGGGCAGAAACTGAACCACAGGAAGTTCCATCTGAACCTGAGAAAAAACTTCTTGACTGTGAGGGTGACAGAGCATTGGAACAGGTTGCCCAGAGGGGTGGTGGAGTCTCCTTCGCTGGAGATATTCAAAACCCGTCTGGATGTGATCCTGGGCAATATGCTCTAGGTGACCCTGCTTGAGCAGGGAGGTTGGACGAGATGATCTCCAGAGGTCCCTTCCAACCTAAACGATTCTGTGATTCTGTGATTCTGTAATTGAAGGGAATAGAATTTTATAATTAGGATATGCTGAAACTGCATTAGGTCGTCAGCATTAACAGCATGTAGTGCCCCCTGCTAGTTTGAACCAAGAAGAGAAAAAGAGTCTACTGCTAATACCTCTAAAAGCTATTAATTTAGTCTTGTCCTTAAATCCCAGATTTTATTTGTGGTAAGAGCTTGTAATGAGGCTTTTTATAAATTCTACAAAGAGCTGAAGTTCTACAGAGTTAAAACACATGGCGTAAGTGTCCTATAGCAGTAAGTATATGCAGATCACTGACTAAATATCTCATGTCCTGCCAGTATCAGGATTCTGCTATTTCAGTCAATCACAGTTTCTATTTAATGAAGTTAAATATGTTTGTCTTTAGAAAGTGAAGGTATTCAATTCCTCGCCTTAGCTGACCTAGAACAAAGAATCTTCCATTAGCTAAGCATTTATTTGCATTGATTTTTTTCTTCTTCTTCTGAATTATTTTCTAAACAATGCAATATCCAACAAAATTACTTTCAGAAACCACAGTAAATTTAGAGAATCTTAAATAAGGACGGTTTTTGGCATTCAACTTGAAATTTTTATTTTATGTAGATTATATTTTTTGGTCCTTATTTCTATTGTAGTCTTTTCAATGCAACACTGAAGAGATTTTTTTCACTTTTAATCCAGTGAATAAACACCAGAATTATTCATTCCTCTTATCCATTTGTATTTTGGGCAAGCAGTATGAATAGTTTTTACTAAAGCACACACTAAAAGCAGGTGTCATTTTACTTAAATGTAGATCTCTAAAAGTTAGGTGTTCAGGCCACGCTGGTCATCTCATCTCCCTGTATCATCAGTGGAGTGGTACAGGTGGCACTTCAGCACTTCCAAGTCAAAGGGTATATTTCATTCTGTTTCATTCTGTAGCTTTTTTTTAACTCTGTGAGAACACAACGACGACTGGAGTCTCTTGTGAGCTTAGAGCATTTCTACAAAGATACTGAGATTGTTATCTTGTATGGTGATCAGATTTTTTAATTCTAATTTTCTAATCATCTGTTGTTATTCTGTAAGTGAATTAAATCTGAAGTAATATATGTGGTAGACCTTCTGGAATTTCTGAATATTAACAAACATTAGCTTTTAACCTGATTTTTTTCTGATCCTATAGACTGATTTATTTTTAATTTAAATCTTTATTCCAAGGAATAGACAGTTTGTTAAAAATTCTGTAAGCAATTTGGCAGTGTCAAAGAAGAATAGTAGGGCTAGTTAAACGGATACAAGGAGAAAAGGAATCAAAATTTATGAGGGTGATTTCCATATTAAGCAGAACTTGACATTTAACAGTGTTATAATAATATGAGGGTTTTTTTTTTTTAAAGAATTTTGATCTCTCTGCATTCAGCACAGGCAACAGAGTGCAATCCTTGATCCTTATCGGTAGACTTGTACACTGTGTGAAAATAAGGAAGCATGAACACTTTTCAAGGTGGCATTTTGTTTACATAAGTACCAAAGCTGACATTTGATAAATATAAATATTTCAGGAGAATAGTCTTAGTGTTAATAAATGTACAGTATCATGTCACTATGATAGATTGTCTTGAGAGGGATGCATTTTTGTCTTAACAGCTTAGATTGAAGTTTCAGTGATCTGAGGTTTTTAAAGTGACTAACTGATAAGGTAACTTACTTTATTTCTAATGCTGTGTTTCTTAATAAAATGCTTAGACAATAAACATTCTGTTATTCCTATTATCAAAGGTTAACGAGGTGGCAAAAAATATCTTGACTATGGTGGCAAAAATACCATCCTGAGATTTCTGCTGTGATCTGTATTCTGTAATGATGGACAGTGCTCTGAGTCAGATTCTCTCTCTGATAGCTACTGAATAACTGAGTGACAAAATTATTCAGTAAAGAGACAAATATTAGAAGCAATGATAGAAACATTAAGAGTTTTCATAGCTATTAAGAAATGAGAAATTAATTTTATATATATACATGAGCAAAAGAATTATTGAGATATATACCTATCAACAAGAACATATATATATTCAAGACTATCCTAGGTTTGCAATGTTATTTCAGGAAAAAAATATCCACGCTTAGTGAAACAAGTTGGTTCAATATATAGACTAAGCACAGGCACGATGTGAATAAAGTGATTAGAATGACTTTCTGGTATGTTCTGTAGCAGATCAGATTCATCTAATCCTACACAGCAAAATGTATGCATAAGAAAGTGACTTCCTGAGCTAATTACTGCTCAGAGAAATCGATTATGTTTATTTTTAAGGCTTCCAAAAGAGTCACGAAGATAGAATCTGAGAATATTTTTCAAATAGTCAGTCTTCTACCTACCTCAGCACGGAAATGTTAGGGTCTTCCGGAGACTATCTATCTCAGTTATAGTGATTTGATGGTCTTTATCCAAGTCTCAGTTCACTGTTACTATAATAAACTCTGGACGTATTTTCTACTGGATGTATATCCTATGAGTGTACTTCACATATGAGCTGACCTAAGTGGTGAAAGGGGATGGGGGAGATAAGAAGATAAAATGATTTTTCCTCTTTTGTGACTTAATAGGAGTCAGTTTCTTCATCTGGGGATGGCCTGAGGGGAGAATTTTTCACCACATTTTGTGTTCTTCATCTATTTTGTTAAATAGTCTGCCTAGAAAGAAAATTTAATATTTTTGTGAGCCTATTTTATATTTAAATTAGAGAAGTGACTGTAGCAGATTATCAGGGTAAACAATCCGACTTTAACCTACCAGCCTCCAGCACAGTCTAGGCAGAATGATCTGGTTCTCAATTTTGCCAGTTCCTCAGGTAATGCTTTCAATCTCAAGTACTTGTTCTCACAGCTAGATTTCTACTAGAATCCAAACTAAGTTATCTACTGCATGCCTGTCAGTATCCTATTTCACTATAATGAAATAGACTCTTAGTTTTCCATGTTAGGAAGCTTCTTCTATACTTGCATAAGCTTAAGTTAAGTTTCCTCCTTGAAAAAAGCAAAGAAATTTTTCATTTGCTCAGATGAAAGACCGTATAAGGTAGATATTTTTGCCCGTTAACTTACTTGAACAATGGCGTGTGTAAACTGCAGAGCATTACACCAGCATGTGTGTTCTTTGATTCTTTCAGTGCTGAAGATGCGTGCCTCACAGGAAATGGAGGACACAACCATCCGGACTTTAAGAAATGGAAGAGAATAACTTACTGATCTATATTTCAGCTTCACAGTTACTTTCATTTTGTCAAGGAACTATGGATAGTAAATCCATTCAAACGAGAGGGAGGTTCTTGTTTAACTGTGGTTGTGTGGGCTGAAGGCTATACATTCTCCACACGATAAAATGCAATTAGTGAAAAGTGTATGTAGAGTTAAAAGGGAAAATATTTCTTCATATAATAAGTTACCAACTCTTTAGTATTTAGTGCTTTTTGTTACCATTTTCTTTACCTGCTTCTCTTTCACTTCGCAGCCTTTGTGAGCACTTTGCATTTCCCTTTTGCTGTTTCTGTTTCTATTTTCTTTGGCAAATAGTCATACACACCTCTGAAACACCTTTTCAGGTCATCTGCGACTCCTTCAGAGAACGTTAAATCAATAATATTCTGTAAAAATGTGGGGTCTATCTCCATGTGAACAAGATCATATTTACAATAATTATTTTGGTTTTATTAAATTAAGATTTAGTCTGCCTGAACCTATAAAACACTGGATCGTTATTGCACGGTACTGAATATATTGCCCTCAGCTAAATTTACATTGATTTAGATCTAAGTGGGTTTGTGTCTCTCTATATCACTTTTTTAACTCTATTTCTATTGAAGGAATCTATTCTGGGAATGTCTATTTCTGGAAAGCTCTATTTTAAAGGATCTGTGAAGGAGAATCTCCGGGCATTCCAATATTTTCAAAATGAAGCCATTAGTACAGCTATCACTTTTCCCTTTTCGTTTGTCTTATTTTTAGATAACTTAGTTTTGTTTCTAATACATTTCTTCTTTTTATTAATTTGTCATCATGTGTTAACTGATTCTAACCAAGACTTCTCATCAGTTAGAGCCCTCTCATTACTGGATATTAACTTTTACACTGTGTTGGCCGTGACTGAATTAGCTTTTATCTCCATTTCTCTTACTGCTTTTACTCTCCCCTTAAATCTTTACTTTTCTAAAAACATAACCCACATATGGTATTTAAAGATTATGAAGAATTGAAAATAATCAACATAAGAGATCAGAGATTTCTCTTGCCTCAATTTTATTTTGCTTTCTTTTCTTTTTTTCTCATGATATATATATATATTTTTTACTTTTATCTTTTCCATGACTTCAGCTCTTTTAGACTTCAGGCAAGAATCTGAGTTTGCTTAAACTACACACATACACACACACAGTTCCACTGCAGAGCTTTAAATAAAAAAAGAAAAGACTGTTTTTGGAAGACGGAATTCTGTTGCCAATTAGATAGCCTTGAACATTTGCTTCACATCATTGAGCTGATGTAATTACCTTATGGCAGAAGGAGAAGCCCTGAAAGGTCATAATATGTACATGCAAAAAGAAGCCATCTCATGGCTCATTTTAGTAAGCTCTATCACTGATCTATAAATAGTGTCTCATTATCATATATGTGATTTATGTATTCTATGATTTGAACATCCTCATAATAAATTATGTAATTGCCCAGCTTATAAAACGCCATATTATGCATATGTAGTGGAAACTCTGAGTAGAATAAGTCCCATATAAAATGATATTGACAGAGGTTCATGCAGGTGGGGTAAGAAGTGTTTCCAGCAATATACACATAAACTGAGGTAGGATGGGGCAGATCAGGAGGTACAGATAAGACAGGCTAAAAATATATTCTTACCTTCAGTGCTAAGGGAAACCTTTCCAGATTTCCAAAATGTAAGATTTTAGAAATTGGGATTTCTAATCAGTCTAGCCACTCTAATCCAGAATGTGGGATTTAGAAATCTTGATTGATGGATTTTCAATCTTTTGACACATAACAGGAATAAAATCAATCAATCGATCCATCAATCATGTACCAAAAAAATGAGCAACTAATTAGGTAAATAATAAACTAGTAAACCTTAGCTGACCTCTACGTCCTGACAATTAAATGCTACTCTTCCTATAGCAAAGGCTGTTTTGCCGATTTGCGACACCCAAGTGCTATTAGGCACATTTCTTTGATATCGTGTTTGGGTACTTAAAAACTTGTTCTTCATAGTCCTTTAAAGTGTAATCTGTAAATGGATCAGTTCTTCCAGTGATATAAGGCAATTGTAGCAATTGTTTCAAAATAAATAAGTAGATCTAAGCTATTTAATAACATATCAGAATCTGGCCCAGTGTGTGCCATGTGGCAACCTGTGAAACTGGAGGACACTGAAAGTTCAGGTGACCTGAGCTGTAATGCAAAGCAGAGCAGGAGACACTTATAAAATACCAGGTCCCCAGTTTCCAAATTATGTCAGTATATTATCATTATAGATCTTTAGCTGTGCTAGTAAATGTACAACAGGTCACTCTCTATCATTTATTCTGCTTGTGATTCTTCTTTGCTGTTACTAAGAGCTTTACTGAACATATGAGAATTGTTTGGGTTCGAGTAAATTTTTATTACCTTTCAGTATTTGCATTTAGCAGAGCATATCTTATTCCTAGAACTATAAATGGAATAAATTTCACAATTAACTTGCATTTTAATGAAGCCAGCTGGTCTGACCTTATTCTGAGCAATGCAGAAATATTAGAATTTTCATTTAAGGATAAAATTAAATAAATTAAAATTTTATTTTTAAATTAAATAAATTTTATTTTTAAATTTTATTTTTATTTTATTTTTAAATTAAATAAAAATTAAAATTAAATAAATTTAAGGATATTATCCTTAGGATAACAAGTTGGAAAATGATAAACGTTTGCCACCACTGATAATCCCATACTGGGCTCTGTGGATTATTCTGCAAATATGGACTGAAGCAAATGTTTTGAACTGAAGAGCATTAGCAACCTATCCCAGATGTAATGAAGCTCTTAGTCGAAGAATACAGTGCTAAGAAGGAAAAACTATTTGAAAGTGATCTCTCACTGCATTCTCCACAGCTTGATTCTTCATTAAAGATAAAGAAATTTAAAAAGATTTTTACAAGATAGTTTATTTTTGTTCTCTCTGAGCTCATCTGAGGCTGAGAAAATCTAAGATTATTGGGAAAGACAAAAAATGCTTCCCTTGCACAAAGCTCATAAGACCATAGCTTTGTATAGGTGAAGCCTAAGGAGCAGACGTCTCTTATAAAGCCAGGGCCAGGTTTAGACATGAGTATAGCATTCTACTACTAGAGAAATAAATACTCTCAGGAATTGTCTTGACAGGAGACTTGTAGTTTCACAGATATATAGTAGAGAACAAATGCTGTTAAGAACTAGTAGGGCCCCATTATTCCACAGCATTGTAGCATATTTATTTATCAAATATATACTATAGTAAAGAGTGATACTCTTTTAGACAAGGTTTATGTGTGTTTCAACGCTATAACAGAAGAGCTGAACAAGAGTGTAGTTTTAGAACACGCGATTAGGTCAGAGTAACCAAAATACCACTCTCTCGAAAGAAATTAGATTACACTGGAAAAAATAATAAGAGGACTAGTTAGTGAAATTACTGGCTCAAGAGATGAAGGATATGATAAATGGAAGAGATAAATGGCATCTTAAAATCAAAGATTCAGGTGATGCTCTAGAACTAGAATTGCAGGAAAGAGGGAAAAGTTGCAGGGTTACCTATATCAAGGGAGTTGTGTTTAGACTGGAATCAGTCATAGTGCTCAGGAGGTCTACAGAATCATAGGAATACTGGAGAATTTATCTTGAAGGAAGAAATTAAAGCTTTGGCTTATTAAACCCAGAAATTTATGGTCTAAGAAGGAGTATGACTGTTCAATTTAAAGATATTGTGGGCTGGAAGAGAGGGAGAGATAAACACTACAAAGATGAGTAAGCTATTTAAACTGCAGGATAAAAAGAACAAATGGCTGTCAACTGCCCAGGAATAAATTCAGGATAACTATTAAATGGTTTTTTTTTTTTTTTTTAATGGGAATTGTTAAGGAAATTTCCTACTGGATGAGAATATACTCAACTATTATTAAGAACCTTGCTGCTACAAATAGCCCTATATGATATGCTTATCTGTGATAGCAGAGTAGGGTGAGCATCTCAGTAAGTCTTTTCCAGTTCTATGTCCCAGCTACCTGAAAAGAGGTAAGGTGACAGTACACACAATACGTCCTCCCAGCATATAGGCAGAAGTAGGAATTCTGTCCCCCTCCCAAAACGTAAATACTGCTTTATGGAACCAGTAAATAGTGTGCGTTGAAGATGTTGTAATTCATCCGTAATATTCTTAACTGAATTATTTGTCTTTTATCTGACTGAGACTCTCATAGCACATACAGTCACTTTCTGCATCTTCTACAACCACCCTAAATCGCATGAAAAGTAAAACTGCCTGCAACTTGAAATAGATAGAGCTTTTCTTCTGCAGCTCTGTGCACATGTGATGTACAGCCGTCAAAAATTCAAAAATTCAGTGAAGAATTAACAAAGCAACAGTTTGCATGCAAAGCATGAAGCAAAAACTATCAAAGTGTTAGTGATCTTTTCAACCTGTTATGGACAACCCATAAAATCACTTCTAAGACTGGAAAACAGTTTTGCCCCTTAGGGATCTAAGATTGACTGATAGATGACACATATATTCATAAATCAGTTCAGAACTGCATAAATAAAAAGAAATTGCAAAATAGACATTTAAATTTACTTATTTTAAGAGCACACTAGAGAGCCAAAGCAGAACACCATATTCAGCTAGAAGCTGTATGTTTTTCACTGTTGTCAAATGGTAGCATGGGAACTGCCACAAATAAATCTCCTAAGAGTGTTCATTTCAACTAAAGATTACAATGGAACTGGAACGTGAGGCATTTGTCATGGTTTTACTTCATTATGTTCCAGCCAACACATCTGGCCAATAGGCTGCAGCTCTTGAAGGAATGCTGCAAATTTCTCTCATCTTTGCCCTCCCCTACTGCGAGACTAACAGGAAAGCTGGAAGGGGAAATTATCTGCTTATGGTATATGAGTACAAATACTTCTACTTGGCCTTAGCCAAAAATATGTTTCCAGATTTTTAAGAGTATGCCAATATTTAGGAGTGTTCCTAGTTAGGAGGAACTTAGGAGTCTTCATAAAGCTGAAAATCATTTAATTTCTGGTAAAAGCTTAAAATTATTTTGTATTTCTCTTCTATTCTAACTACAAATCTAGCTTTCCAAGCAGTCATGCAACAGCCAAAGAAGTTAATTCATTATAAGCAAATGTAAGCCAGTGTTTCAGTAGCAGAGAAAGTTGTGGGGGCCTGAAAGAAACCAGGTACTCTTAAATTGATTTACTTATCATGCATATATATAATTATTATATTATGTACGTTTGCAATACTCTTTGAAGGTAATTACCAACTTTACTTTCCAAGAGTTGATTCAGACCTAAGAGCAACCTTCCTAATGCATTTCTTAATCCTCAGGGGATGTTTTCTGCTTGCCTAAAAGTTATCGAATTTCAGGAGATTTTCTTACTACATACAGACAAATATAACAAGGGAGAAAGAGGGAAAATAAAACAATCTATTCCTTCCTGGCTCCCTTTTATCTTTTAGTATAAAATCAGCAGAGAAAACAGTAGACCAGCATTTAGACAAGAGATTTAGTGATTAGCATTTCTTATCCCAGTTCTCAGAAGAGACCATGACCTTGGAGAAGACATTGATCTTCTCTACCAGATTCTCACTAGCCATAGAAAGAGACATTCTATTTATTCCTTTTGCAGAAATACTGAAGATTAAACTGCTAATAGAGGAGTGCATATGGATATACAGCAGGACAGATTATGCATGTGCTTTCTTGCTTTGGGACTTTATTATTTACATACTTATACGTTCTTTTTTTCTCTCTGTATTTCTTAAAGTTATTTAAATGTTGAAATTTGCCTTTTCTTTTTAAGGATAGGATATCCTAAAATGAAAAGTCACTGAATTTGCAGGATTAGAAAATAGCAGGAAAGCAATCATGAAAGGCAATGAGTGTAATTTCAATATTGGCAAATATAAATTATATCACTCAGGCAATATAATAAAACAGACTCTCCTATAGTAACCTTAAGGGACAGCATTTCATATTACCAAACACTCGGTTGCACATTCATTGAGAAAGGATTCTTCTGTTTATTCAACAATTAGCTTGGTAAGGATATGAGGACTATAACTGAAGGTGGCAAGTATTGCTGCCATGCAGATGATAAATGTATTTGCTACAGGAAGCCTTGAAGATGAGGTGGGAAGAATATATCATAAAAAAGCAGGCATTTTGGGAAACTGTTTCCAACACAATGAAGCTGTCTGAACTGTCATGTTTGAGTCATTGGCCTTGGATGTCATCAAACTTTTTTATGAAGGCAAACTTTGAAACTCTCAACAGTCTAAGAAAGAAACACATTTTCTTCTGTTAGTGTTTGAAAGAGCAATGGGGTTGAATCATATACTATTTTTTCTAAATTGTTTATGTATTCTATCTCAAGTTTAATCTGATTCACAAACTTCAGAAGTTTGCTCTAGACACTACCAAATTCTATTCTAAAAGAAGTAAGAAGTTCCTAGATAAAAAAACAGGAGTAGAGGAAAGGGCTTTATGGATGTGTCTATTTTAAAATTTTAGTTTGGACCAGAACTGTGTCTTTTGAAGCGTATTTCTTAATTATCTCCACTCATCTGCTTTAATTCACATCACAGTCATCTCTGCACACAATCTAGTTTCCTTTTGGATGAAGTTAAACTGCACGATGCACTGGATAGCTCAATTTAGTGCTCCAAGAGCTAATGAACATTCAATTCAGGGGATTAGACTAGATCTACAACAAAATAACTCCCATGGAACATCTGTAGTTTATCAGTCTTCAGTACCAACAGCTCTGCTCTGCAAGGCCACTCCCAATTGAACTGTACTTCTTGCTAATGTAGAACCCCTATGAAAAAGTGATTAACCTTAATAATGGATCTGAATTTTGAAAACATTTCCAGAGAACAGCATCATGCATTTTAAAGACCTTATTGTTTGCTGTCCATGTAGTTTAATTTAGAACATGATAGAGATGTCATTAACATTGTGGAAGAATTTATCTTTAATTAGAAAATCATCCACATAAATGTAATTCTACATAAAAGAACAAATTCCTTGGTGACAGAGGTGACTATGTTAAAGTATAGGTAACCTTTGATCACCTTAATAGTAGACTCATATATTAAAGATATGTTGGAGCAGTTCTCTACATACAGATCGGGGAAAAAAACAGCAAGATAATTCTTGCTAACGGTAGGGATGCATTTCTAAAAGGTGAGAATTTAGAAACAGTGCTTTCAAAAGAATTTTTAACGTTCCTCAAAATCTATACAGCATCATTTTTCAAAGTAAAGGACTGAACTTTAGGGTTATGTACCTGTTATAAATAGATATGGTCAGTTACGTCAGTGCATTAGTCTAATAGCTTTAATAGTTCCACAAATGTGAGATATTTTCTTTATAAGATGCTATAATTCTCTCACAGTCTTGTGATCTTCATATTTTTTTCTACCTTTTCATTATGCATCTGCAATTATCCTATGAATTTGATCATGAAAGCTCTGGAAGGTGCTGAACAAGGTACTTAGTTTTAACCTCACAGATAGTCTCATTTCTTTCCTTAATGAAGAACTGTTTGTTGAATCCAGCTTGAGAATACCAACACTATTCTACAAAATTGAATATGCTTGCTCATTTCTACTTCATAATTTTTTTCACTCATTCCTGAATTTATTCCATATTTTCTAATTTCTAGGCAAATGAAGCAAGTCCTATATTTTCACAGCCAAGGAAAAGATATGTAGAAGGCTATATAGGCTTGTGTACATAAAGTATCCCTTATTGCAAATTCATTGCCACTCTAAGCATGAGTCAATTATTGCAGCTAATGCAGAGGCACTGAGAGTTTTTCACAGAGGCACGATCATTTGTTCAGAGACCTGTACTCTCCCCGTCCTTAAAGTTTCATTGCCGCCTATATGCAGCTAAGATTGCTAAAAAGTTGGCTAAGACGTTATGATCATGAAACCTTGAGGCTGACAGCGAAAAGTTTTCTTGAACAACCGTATTTTTCTTTCCATGTGGTATGTGCAGTTTGTTCTATAGGATCTGATTAGAAAATCTTGGGAGAGTCAACTAAATCACGTGTCTCTCCTATTGTAGTTGCCACAAAAGACAAATAGGCAGCAGCAGTTTGCAAGACCTCATTGCTGGCAAGCCTTCTGCAAAGTACCTCAGAGCAGAAGTGAGATGCCCCAGTAGAACTTCTCCAGGCTGCCACCTACCAAACAGCATAGTAGCTATCTTGGATGTCAGAGACTGTTTCTCAGCTAGTATTAGTACAATCATTACTAGTTCTTGTGTGGAGTAATTTAAAGTAATAAGTGAAACTCCAGTACTTTTAAAGCTGTTTGAATTAGTTAGAGATTTTCAGCATTTTGCCCCAAATTCCAATACTGATAAAATTGTAATATTTCTGCTATATTCTGATTCATGGAGTCTTATCATACTAACCTGTATAAGTTTTCTTCACATGTTTTGCTTCTTTTACTGAGTATTATGATTTCTGCTAATATTTGCATTTTGATGGCATTTGTAAGACATAGCTAGAGTTAAGGGTGTCAGCTCCGCAAATATCAGGTATATATAGTAAAGTTAGTCATTGTTGTATAAAAGCAATAAATATACCTATCCAGCCTGAATAACAAAATATTCCTCTTAGAGTTGCTGCATATGACTTTTTTTTTTTTTTGGGGGGGGGGAAGAAAAAAGAAAAGAATCTCTTTTCCTTTTGAAAGTGATGGTGCCAAAAAGCAATTTTTCATGCTGTTGCGCAATGGTTTACTGATCACAATTCTTTCTGGTAAATGAAAACACCTTCTGTCTGAGGGGACTAATTTTCAGGTCATCCACTTTCCAGGAGCACACCAAAATGGTCTACTAACTCTAGATACCTATCAGGCATTCCAGGTTCTACCTATTGTAGTTATCTCATTGAACTGTGAAAATAATGCAGAATTAATTAATCTGTAAGAACACATCATCTTAGAGGTTAGAATATGCTTTTCCAGTTTTTGCTTCCATCTTTTTCTTGTTTTTTTGTGGGGAATGGGGAGGGAGTAGTTGAATAATGGTTGAAAATATGAATAACCCCACAGCTCAGGTAACTTTATAGAAGTATTGCAGTTGCTAAAACAGTTCGTTCTTTCTTTTTTCTTTCTCCATTTATACAGCCCTTAACCTCATAGTGTGCCTTCCTGGCAGCTGGGAACTTTGGTTTGAATTATTGATATTTTTAGAGAGGGCTTTGAACTTGGATGATCTGCTTGTATATCAAGTGTTCTAGTCGTGGTATAACTCATACGTGATATTGGACCAATCTTTCCCCTTCTTGTGGCCAACCTTTTTTTGTAATCAGATGCTAAGAATGGGGAAGCATCAAATCTCAGTTTTCAAGTTAGGTGCTTAATATTTATTTTTGGCTTCAGTCCTTTTCTTGCAGTCTTCATGATACCATTAGTGGTATTAATGGCAGTTTTTAATTAATGCGGAATACAAGATTACAGAAGTTTGTAATGAACCATAATGCTGAGGGAAACACTGAAAAGAAGCCCATGGACTGGAATTTATTTTCTGTGTTTATTTATTCTTAGACAATGAGGTTCTTACTGTTCACTAGCGAGATCTGCTGTACAATATTCAGCATGACTTTTACTTTATTTTTGTTTGAGAACTGTTATCAAGGGAAGAGTAAAATTGCAACTGCAGAAACAGGTGATCATATGATGAAAAGTAGTTACTGAAGCCGAATATAATACCAAGTGCATCTTAAATGTAAATCCTGATTGTGTTAAATAGTGGTGCCAGCTGTTTCAGGCTGCAAACTACACTTATTGCTGTATCCTGGGAGTCAGCAGGTGCCACTTTCTCTGCTAGTATCGTATTATGAACAGACCGTTTTAAATGGACATTTCAGCTGTCTGTAGCTTTGAGACTAGCAACATGAGAAAATGGGAAATGAAAAACTGAAGAGGGAAGTGTTTGGACAGTAAGACTTAGTTTTAGTAAATGAAAAAAAAATACATTGGATTTCACTCGCTTTTCCTTTCATCTTTTCTCCAGCTTTTTAACTATATATTAACTTATGTATATTTTATATGTAAATATGAATTAATACATAATATTTTAACAATCCCTTGTCAAAAGCTAAATATCTATGCTATTTTTTTTACAAATACAAGTGCAAAATAAAAATACCATAAAAAGAAAATTAGTAGTGTCCTGCCTTGATTTTCCTGATCTGTACATATATTGGAACACATTTTGACAAATCAAGCAGGAGCATGACCTAATTAGTGTTTATCTGATTGAGGCCTAATGGAATGAGAATATCAATATTAGGCCAATCAGAAGAAAAAATAGATTTTTTTTCTCAGTAGGAGTTTGTCATTACAAGTTAGCGATTTAGGGAGATTTTGAACAATAATGTTAAGATCTATTTTTCCTGGTACAGTATTTCTGGCAATGATACTCTTCCATAACTCACTCTAAGTTTCTTTGGAATCATGAAGAATTCAGTAGAATATAAGCAGCAGTATAAGAAAGTGAAAGTCCTGTTTTAGCGGATGTTATACAATAGTAATATGCTTGCCACTGAAGAATGAAGTTTTAGATACGTAACCTCTTTTAAGAAGAAAATATGCCTCTTAAGTGAAATCTCTGCCAATATTTACTAGATCTGCAATCAGATTGAATGTCTGATTTTCTAGGGAGGGAAAAAAAAAAAAAAAAGAGCCCAGTTAAGAATCTTACCATTTCACAGCTATCACGTTTGGGATGCATGGGGAAAAAAAAATCCCAAAACACAAAGCTCAACCTCCTCCTCCTTCACAGTCCTTGTTTCAGCAGCTTGCCTCATGTCATAACAATTTTATCTCATTCTTTATGACTTTAGTATTCTTATCAATCACATTTAAGCACAGGACAACGGTGGCATTTTTTTTTTATTTATAGAACCTTTATGTCCTGAAGTAGTAGTGTACATTCCAAATATTGTGTGCAGTTCCCTAGTGATGCTGTTTTGAGGATCTAGAACATAGATTAAATGGCAATCCATCTGGAGACGACGTGAAGCTTTTGGAAGCTGAATCTGCTTCCACTTAGAACTTAGTGTTTGTTAGTCTGTTTGTTCTGTCAATGAGTAAATATGGACAAATTGCATTTTAAGACAGATAGGAATTATTTCTGAGTTTAGACTGAATTTGAGTAAAATAGGTGCAGTTAAAATAAAAAAAAGAGTAGTCTGCACAACTTTCCTAAATGAAATGTTACAGAAAAGTTGAGTCATTCTGACACTTAAATGAAACTTTTGCACTTTGAAATTAAATTATTTTTTCTTCATATTAGAAATAATAAATTTAATAAGATAAAAAAAGGGGAAAAGCAGAGAGTTTTCATGAAAAGAGGAAAGTTTTCATAGTTTCCAATATCAAGCAAACCCCTTTTTTTCCATTCAGAAGTAATATATGGAGCTGAGATAGTATGTGCTTCGAAATTTTCTTTTTCTTTTTTTTCATCAAACTCTCAAAAGTAGATTGGGTATGATCAGAACTGCTTTCTGTGATTTGGCCACTGCCCTAAGAAATTCAGCAGGTCTTCAGCTTTATACCTAACGATTGTGCTGCATGATGAAAGAAAATTCTTTCCTCAACAGATAGCTTAACAGCCCATATATGGAAACATCAAATTTATTGTGACCGTGTATAAGATTTGCTTAAGGCTAAATCAGGTCATAGCAAGAATGTTTCACAGAAAAACAGACTGATTTATTTTCTCCTCTCAAAGAACATTTATGATGCCATAAAATTAGCTGTGACACCTCTTTTACTTTTTCCTTCTCCACACACTGCAAACAATGGCTTCGATCCTCTCTTTACTTCAAGAAGAGGACTATCTTACCTAACAGCGCAAAACAAGATCACACAAAAAAAAATCTATTGGTAGTGTGATTGTCAAGATTTCCTCTTAAAAGCTGTCTTCAGCTCCTGCACATCAACTCTTCAGGGAGCACTGAAAAATAATGACTGGAAAATGCACAGAAAACTGTTATTGATGCTTGAAATTATCTGATATTGCCTGCATCTCTGTGTCGCTCTTTATCTTTTTAAATCTATATGGACATTTCAAAGCTCTAGAAGTCTGAAATTTTATTTGGCTCTAGTAACAATTCCTATTATACCTTAGGCAAAGCTAAAGCTGCAGATCAGCTTAGCTGAATGTTATATTAATACTAAATAGAAGCAAGTTTCCAGCTGGGGTGATTAACTTACCATCTCATGGTCTGATATAGAAGACTTGTTGATTTTACGCAGCTGATGACAGATTGGGGAAGTTAATGTAATTTTAATAATATGGTTCATTCAATTTTATTTTCAGTTCACATGGAAAAAAGGAATGAATATGAATGAATCAGTTCTGAATATGTAATATTTACTATGTACTTTTTAATTATCCTCAGGTTCTCATCCTCACATAAGTCCTTTCTTCTTCCATCTCCACTATGAGCAAATTTAGTATGAAAGCTAAAAATGGAAACTTTCATAAATTATTGTTACCATAGTAGCAAAAAGTAATTTTGGTTTATTGCCTACAGTAAAAATAAAAGATGAGTTATGCAGGATTCTTATCAACTACAGAGAGGAAAATCAGACAGAATCAATCTGCATCAGTAATGAAGAAATACTCACACAAAGACGAATCTTTTATTTCCTGGGAAACTGGAAGCTGCCCTCAATGTGAGTAAGGCTGCAGTGTAGTTTGCTATAGATAAAATGTTCTTATCTGCAACACCTGATGTTTTCAAAAAAGTTTATTGATGCCTTACAATATTTATCACTTTTTATAATAAACTCAGGCTCTCTAGCTGTTTGCAGCGCTTGAGGAGCAAAATATATATTTTTATATATTAATTTGTGGATTGCCCTATCAAGATAAGGAAAGGATGTTTTTTGGTCTGTTGTTATGAAAAGTTAACACCTATAACATTAGTGTCTGAAGACAAATTTGGAACAAAGCACCTTAATAATTTTTGCTTTTAATGTATTGTAAGTTATTTTTATTCAGTTCACAGTTTGAAGTTCTACAATTCAGGTACTAAATATAAACCTAGAGTTATCATCCAAATCAAAATAAGTAATGGGACATTACTGGACAATTGGAATCATTCTACATGCTAGGTAAATTAATATACACTTATATATTTAGGAGGCATTTGCTGTGAAAAAAATACGGATTTCATCCATCCTTTCTTCAAGTTTTGTCTGATAGCGAATGACATTGTAACTTTAATGTGTCTTTAGTGCTCAGAGAGACCCTGTATAAAAGAAATACTTTAAATAAACAATAATATCACAGGGAGTCACTAGATTTTATCAATTTTTTGCCAACTAGAGGAATTTGAAGGGATGTGAATTACTATGTATAGACTTCCTGTCTTTGCTAATCTTTGGAGAGTGAATCAGGTTCCAGTTTTGTCACTGAGAAATTTTAAAACTGGGGCGTGATGGATGCATACACCTATTACTCAAATCTGCATGCATATTTTGCTACATAAAATAGAAAGAAAAACATAGATTTTTCTTCATAATTCTGAAATGCTTAATCATGCTGGACTTCTTTGCAGAGGTGGTAGATGGGGTAATTATCCTCTTTCGGATAGGTAGGAGACAAATGACTATACAGGTCATTATTTATTTGCTTTCCAAACACCTCATATTTTCATTTGAAACTTACAACTGCCATTAAATTATTACTTTCCTCTGTGACTTGGCATTCAAGAATGTCTACTGCCAGAAATTAAGGGCAGCTTTTACTGTAAAATGTAATAAAAAAAGTTCAGTTTCTGTTATTTTCCTCCTATTGATTTTTTTTTCAACTTCTATTTGCTCATAATAGGTTATCTCGAATGCACATCGTAGCAATTAGCAGTAAAAATTACTTCTGGGATAAAGTAGTCTGGTTGATTTCCAGCAACCATATCATACAATCTAATTGACATTTTCATCAACCTCCATTTTAAAACAAGATAAGCTCTTAGTTCTTACCTCTTCTCCCCACTCCCCACTTCTTCTGCAGTCTTTCTCTCCAAAGCAGAAATAAAGAAGTATCACTGAAACTGATTTCTACTAGCGATTTCTGTTCTTACTTGTAGGCAAAATTAATAAAGGCCTATGATCTCAGCTACATAAAAATAAGCCTGTAACAATTTTATTGAAGGACAGAGAGTTGTAATATCTATCTTAAAATGTATTTATTTATGGGAATATGTTTTTGTGATTTTCTGAAAATATAAAAATGAAAAATACAAATATGGAAACAATTTTTCCAACTTATAAGGTTTTTAAAAATTTCCTCATTGATCCCTCTGATCTATTTCTTTTGAAGACTTATGTCAGATTTTTTTTTTCTTTCTAAGCACAAACATGCTCTAGCTTTCAACTTGTTAATATGAACTTAAACAAACAAACAAACAAATACCGATCCCATCCATTCTCTTTTCTGCCATTTTTACATCCCTTTCAACTTCAGATTCATTGACTGGAGCTTTACTCTGAACTTCTCTGTCCTAAAGCTCTTTCATATCTTCTCTAATCTGACACCTACTTTCTTGGGGTATCATCTATCTCAGCCTGTCTGACATTTGTTTCTTGATGGTTCACTGTCAGCTCAAGGTAAGTATACTTGAGACTGAAATGTCCATTACCTTTCTCTTCTTCTTTTTTTTTTTTTTTTAATATATGTATATATTTATCTGATACCTGGAAATTATGGAATCTCCTTCTTCTATTCTAACTACTCTGCATTAGCTGAAACATAGCAACCATTTCTTAATCACGTTTAAGCAT
Organism: Struthio camelus; assembly: GCF_040807025.1. Lineage (NCBI taxonomy): Eukaryota > Metazoa > Chordata > Aves > Struthioniformes > Struthionidae > Struthio > Struthio camelus. The sequence goes on along the minus strand of NC_090942.1, from coordinate 145,229,733 downwards.
AAAAAAAAAATCGTTTTCTCATTAGGAGAATAACAAAATATTTTTCTACACTCTGACATTTTCTAATACTCTTTACACTGTACTAGACAGCCCTTCAGGCACCGCCAAATGAAGGTGAAAAGATCTTGTTTTTGCCCTATCCTATCCCTATTTCTTGGAATTTCTCCCTCATTTCTTATTTCTGTAGGTAACTTCTCATTCTTTCCTTCAAAGTCCTTCACATTTCATTATTATTTGTCTTGTACCATTTTACTATTTTATAACAAAACAAAAGATACATTTTAATGTTTTTTGGACCTGTTTTGCCAAACTGACTGTCTCTTCACAGCATCATCTTAGGCTTTCCTATCCTTATATGATAGCTGAAAAGTGCACTTTCCATTGAAAATTGGTCTTCCCATTTACTCCCAAGAGTGAGACTTCAAACTTTATGATGTTTCTGGTTTTAAACTGACTCTTCTTATCAAAAATCTGACCTTTTTTCAGGTCTTTTCTCCACTTAAAGTATCTTGGATCTTATATTACAATATGCCATTAATGTACATTCCAAAAAGTAAGAAGTTTGTTTGTATTACTCTTCTCTTATTTTATTATAACTAATTTATAGCTACCACAGATCCCTGATAATATAATGTAGTAATACATGAGAAGACTTCTATAATATTTCTGTTTCTTCCAACCCTTTACTTCAAAGGAAATTGCAAAGACAGTATTCTCTGTATCTTTTTATATTTTACTAACTGAAAAAAATGCTTATACAAATTTTTTTCACTGTCATAAGGTATTAAGCCTTACAGTAAAGGAATTCATCTTTCACCATCTTTTAAACTGATTTCTTGCAAAATGCATTCTGTTCTTGGAAGCTCATCAGCACATTCCACACTAAATTGATATCACATCCATGTGCTTCAACTCTGTAAAGGCATGGCATAATTATTACTAATTTTAAATTTAGATATCATAGCCATAGGTGGACAGAGTCAACCTTCTTTTTGCGCCTCAAGCAACTTATCAAATCTGCTACCTTAAGCCAAGCTTCCAAATAACTTTCAACATTTACTTGAGGGATGGAGTTCATATGTACTGTTAGATATCTATTTTTTTGTCGGTAGCTGAAACTGCAGATCTATTTCTTCAGAAATCATGAGGTGTTTGGTAATAAGAAGTAATAGCTGTTCATTATTACCCACGTAATCTTTGCACAAAATCAAAAACATTTTTTTTTAAATCACGTTCTTTTAATATAAGTTTTAAATATATATTTTCATTGTGATAGTGTATCAAATTTTCTGGATTCATGTGCATCCTAATTACAGATACTCTGGTAAATTATGAAATGCACAGATTTCTACCTGAATTACCAGACTGGTAGGTTATGAAGGTGCAAATCTAGAAAACTGCTCTGGCCTGGAAGAAGAATTTGAACAGGAGGACTTACTCTTGGAAACCCATCCGTCTTATAGAATATAAGGATATAAAAGAATATAGATTCTTTCTTGAGCTGGGGACCCGGGTTTTATTTTGATGAGGATAACCAATGATGGTGAAGTCTCAAAGGTGTTGCGAGAGTGTACTTCTGGAACAAGTGCATCTCGCCTGCACTAGAGTTAATTTACCCTGATAAGCAAACTGCTTTAGCTTTAAGTGGTCACTTCAAGATGGAAGATGCATATTACAGTTTTAGTGTGAGGACAGCTAAGTTCTTTTCCTTACAGTTAATCCTAGCATTCGTATGTCGTATAACCATGTACGATGTCTTTCCTAAAACGTACCCGTCTCTAACGGGTATTTTGTGATGTTGTTTCTCTATTAACTTCTTTAGAACTTTTGGTTCCTGATATTATAAGAAGATATTAGAGTTTCAAAATCTAAAAAGTGCTTTGAGAGCTTTGCATGAGAGCTATAGTAACCCTGTACTTGGACAACTGCTGTTATGGTGATAAAATGGGGTGCAAATAAGCACATATCCTTAGTATTGTTGTGATAGGACTGAATTGCAAGTCATTTTCAAACCACTTTGTAAGGATATTTATGTCAGTGATTTTTCTGGCTGAGCAATAAAATACCAGATGTCTCTGAGAAAGGGTTTGAATAATAAGTGAGCCTTTCAGATGATGCCATTATTATTTCCTAAATACAAAAGCAAACCAATAACGTGAAACATTGCTTATATTTACTTGGAATACATGTCCCATTCTGGAAGCATGGATTCACTTAAGCTTCTTACTTCACATTAGTGTTCCCAGTAAAGCTGGAATTAATAACAATAAAAAGAAATATAATAATAAATACTAAATAAAATTTATAAAAACAAATTAAAAGGCTCAAGCTTCTTAGTTAAAGAAGTCACATGATCAAGTATATAGCACGCTGGACAGTAGGAATTACAGTATTACTCTGGTCACTAACATCTACATCTTAGTTCATTTTCATATGATTCCTAGGTAGAAAATGGAAATAATAGGAACTTTCTAAAATCTGATTCGTCTGACCTGCTTTATACTTTCAAGTGAAAGAAATATATATCCTGTAAAAAAAAAAAAAAAACTTTCATTGTGAGAGAGGTTTAACTGTTAAGTCTAGATGTGGATATCTATACTGTATTTGCTATACAACATTGGTCTTTTAGCATATCGGTTTATTTTCTTTTTCTTATCAGTATCTGAAACGTTGATTTCAGCCTTCACATTACTAAAATAACCTTGTCAAAATTTTATATTGTAACTTCACAGCACTGATATTTTTAATACTAAATAATGACATAACATCTGGATTCTTGCTATAAATTCTTTACTACCACTTGTGATAACATAACAAAGTCATTTCACCTTTCTATCTGTTTCTTTTGCTACATCTTATTTTCTGTCCATATTTAGACTTAAATTATGCTGGTAGGGTATGGTGTGGGGGAGAGTAGAAGGGCTTTCTTTAGTGTGGTTACAATACCTAATATATATATTTGCAACATACATTTATACTAGTACTGACTGTAACTGTATTAGTAACTGGCATAACAAAATTTATATTAAAAAAGGTTTTTCTCATTAACAGTATTATTTAAGTTGAAATCTCATGCATGTGTACATATTTGATTTTTTCTTTCATTTAACACACTGGCTGCAGAGATGCACAGACACAGAGATGCTTCTATAACAATGAAAGTCTAAGATTTACAGTGTTTCTGTTGATAAAAATATTTTACATTTAAAAATTTTTCACCTACAGTTTGTTTTTTATAATAATTGTTTAAAAACCCCCTAGAGAAAACGGTAAAACAATACTAAAAATAATGCAAATCCTTGCAAAATATTGTAACTAATTTCACCATATGATTGACTCTATACCCAGAAGCCATCAGGGAGATAATTATATGTGAAATTACAGAAAAGGTTTTTATATTTCATGAAGCATTTTTCTGTTGTTGTTGCTGCTGCTGCTGCTGTTATTCCTTGAGGCTCAGGTAAGGCTGTCCATAATTTGCAAGGCACTGCAGCTTTCTCTATTTTCAGTGCAAAAGATCCATGTTAGACTTTGATTCAGTTCCAGGTTAAATATTTGGAGGGTTTACTATTGATAACAAAGAGCATGAAATTCAGAATTTAAATCCTTAGATGAACTTTTTGTATGCTTTGACATCCTAGTTCCAATGGGAAAAGATATAGTCCTGATACCTTGGTCGAAAGAAAGAGGGTTTCCTTCCAAGGTACAGTAAGAGTGAGACATGGGAAGGATGGATACTAAATTACAGAGCCTGTGAAAAAGCTGTTAAGGTCTGTGCTCCTAATACACAAAAGGCAATCTTTTGAGGACAGAGTTATCACTGACTTCTTAATTTTTTACATAATAATTTGTTTTGAAAAATGTAGTGGTTGTGTAGTCAGGCTGCTTCCACTGAATCAACTCATGCTCTCTCTCTATATGTATATTATATATATTTGCATATATATTCACACACATGTGCGTGCGCGCATCCTCTCACACACACACACGCACACACACACGCACACTTAGGTACCTAGATTTGAGCGACCTACAGAGCCCCAGACTTTGGTAGCGAGATATGTTATGCAAATATGGATTCAGTTTAAAACAGCCATGAAATCTATGGTGAAACACAGGCAGCGACCTGCACTTAACCAATAGGAAATATCAATGATTATTTCCATACTCTTGGTGTATGCTGAAAGATGTTTGTCTATGAGGTCACTTGAGATTCAGAGCCTGGAGCTTTCCTTGGAAAACAGACACTTGACTGAGCACCTATCTGGGAACTCTGATTTTTAATTCTTTCATAAGCTTTTGATATCATAAAAAATCATTAAATATCACTGTGTACCAGAATATTGGAGACGTATTCAATATGAAGTTCTCCAGGATCTTTAAATACCAAAGTGGAAAAAAAAAAGAAAAAAGGAATTGCATGGAAGAATATGATTTTCAGTTGTTGGAGCAGAGAATTATATGTTTCTTTTAGGCATATATGAGAATACAATAAGTATGGCTAGTAAGAATGGAAGGAAGAGAAAATGTAATACCAAACAAGACTGCTAATGCTATCATATCTGGAAGTAGAGCTGAGAATTTTTCAGTGTAGAGGTATTCAAGGAAGAATACAAAGGACTCATTCTGCAGACAGACTACATCTGAATGGGAATTTTAAAAAGATAAGAAGCCAATCAAGGGACTCAATAAAGAAGTTTATAAAATAGAATCCATTTCTATCCAGCAGTTTGATGTTATAACTTCTTTCTTTCAGCTGTCTGGAATTCTTCATGAATGTTACGGTTCTCTAAAATGCCGTTACAGTCTAAATCAAACATGATATTCACTGTATTTCCATGATACAGTGGAAAGTGAGGAACTGTGCCCATCATGCAAAATCTTGAACAAGTAAGGAGTTTGAGACAAACTAGAGAATGAGATTAAGAGGTATTATGGTGACAAAAACAAAAGCAGAAAAAGTGAACTGAATCAAAGTGAACTGAATCAAAATGAAATATCCTGCTTAACTCTGTAGGGTGAAAAAAATCCATGGCTTGAACATTTACTAAATAAAAATCTAATTTTTGATTAATTATGGAATGGTTTAGGTTGGAAGGAATTGCTGAGAACCAATTTGTTTCTCCAAAGATCTCCAGTCTTTTGCAGTATCTTTATGAACACAGGTTCTCTGAGATGGACAGTGTAAAGGTGAACTGCTGAGCTCTTCAAAGGTGTTAATAAAGAACAAGAAATCTGCCAGTCATTTAAGCAGAGCTTCTTCCTAAGAATAATCTTGCAGAGATGTTTTATTCTAATGTTTGTAGATATAAGGTCTTGTATGACCAAAGATATTTGGATAGATGCTGTGATATTAGAAAAAGGATATCTCCCTTATCTGAATTCAAATTGAAAAACTCGTAGCTTCTCCTGCACTTCAAGGCTTTTGTTCTTAATTCTTGTTTGATTTTTATAAGGAAAAGGCTTTTTTTTCAGTGTCCAAAAATATACTAGGTTTACAAAGGTTTCCATATAATGCGTAAAGATGTACATATAATAATATATAAAATATAATATATGCATATATACATATATACAGATACATATACATATAGTGCATGTAGGTTCACATATAATGCATAGAAAGGTTACCGGCTGGGGACTATGAGTCAGTGTTTTTTATATGTGGTTTCTTTTTTTTTTTTGAAATTCACATACACTTTATTTTTCTCAGCATATGCATTTAAGTGCGTATTTTAAGTATGTTAGTTTAATGTGACCATTAATACATGTACAAGACTCATATAGACTTAGTCCATAAAATGAAGGTTGGAAGTGAAATTAGCAAATCCCCCCCCCCTTTTTTTTTTAGTAAATCATCCATTCTTGTGATTAATTTGTCAAATATTTGGCTGATTTTTCATGTTTTGATATGTTGATAATTATAATCAAATAATTTACTCAAAGCAACATCCCCATTTATCCCAATAAAGTTTCATGCTAACCTGGACTAATATCTCTATTCAGCTCTTTACTGCTCTGAGTACCTGCAATTGCAGTGCTTAACTTACCTTTTAATGCACAGTGATTTTGGGATGTATTAGATGCTCACTGTTGACCACTTTTGAAAGACAGATCAGTTTCATTTAAACACCAGGCACTTATGCACCTAATCTTCATTAGCACCTTGCTGACCTTCTGTGCAACAAAGTATTTTCACTTCTCCCACACAGTTACAACTGCCACTTCTTGACCTTCAACCATACAATCAGATTCCAGGAGTGTGAAAATTGCTGCTTCCCACAGCTTCTGCAAATTTAACAAATCACTGAAACATATAGGTACTTCTTTTGGACATTCAGAGTTATTCACTTGCCTGAAAAGGAGTACGTCTATGTGCACACACACAAGCACACGCACATACAAATAAGTGTTGGTTGATCAGATCCTTGATAATATGCTATTTTAGCAAATGGCTGATCAGTGAAATCCGCAATTTAACTAACTTAGGAAAAAGCGACCTTCTCTGCATAAGAGGTACAATTCTGTCTACCATCTTTCCATAACTATCTGTTCCTAAATAAAGCTCAAAAAATTTTATTTGGTCATTTACCTGACAGAGACAAAAAAATTTAAAAAAAGCCATTTTAGAAGAACCAAATGGATATGGATCAAATTTGAAAAATAAGTTTGCTCAAAAGTTCAGAAAAGTTGAAATAGTTTTACATAAAGATATAAATACAAATCTAAAGTTATGTTTTACAGGCCTGGTTCGTAGAAAAGAAGAACTAATGATAGGAGTAATAATTCCAACCTCTTTTGGGAAAGCACATTTTCATAGAATATGTTGTAGTTGCTATCTACTCCAAGCCTTCACAGGCTGATTAATTCCATTTCTTAGGTGACTCTCTCAGCTTCTAAGCTTTAGGTTATTCTTAGATTTTTCCTCCCTGTATTTTCAGGTGGATGTGTTCTTTGTATTACATTTTTTAGACAGCATTTGAAGTGGGTGTGACCTTTCCCAGGTGAGATTCGGACCCGCCACACTATGCATTCACTTTCTCTCTGACTCACTGAATGCTGTAGATGTGGTAAAATGCTACAAATCAGAATGGAAGGTTTTGACTTGCCAAGCAAATAGTTTTATTTAATGCAAAGCAACGTTTTTTTTTTAAACTGTCAGCAAACCAAAAAATTCAGTAATTTGCACAGCTCTATACATCCTTTACTTTGCCCTATCTCCCTCCCCATAAATCAAAAAGGCTCAAGTTATTAATCTTTTTATATGTATGAAGGGTAAGCCAAGGATTTATTTATGCAGCATTTTGGAACAGTTCACATGCTGCCTGTGTTGCACCTGGAAACATTTCTGTGTTCCACAGAAACATAAAACTCCCTCTCTTCCTTTGTTTCTGCTTTCCACTTCAGTGAAAGAAAGTGTATATATGACATCAGTTCTGAGAAGGTTTCCAAACAGCTAATATCTACTAAAAATTGATCCAAATGTTCAGGTAAATGAAGGACATACAAGATCAATTTTAAGCATCAGGCATTTTTTTTTTATATAACAATTATCAAGAACGATATGTTCTCATCCATTCTCCCATGCTACACATTTAATAAGTTCCATTGTACTGGAAAAGGCTTCTACTACATAATTAATAAATTATGGTATTTTCTCTTTAGCTTCATTTCCTGAAAAGTCAGTTCATTTCTGAATATTACATTCTTCACCATGGAGAGTCTAATAATCTGAAAAGAATTCAATTCTTTTCTTATTCCAAGCAAAAAGTCCCCTTTTCACATCCTGCGATATAGACTATTTAGCCTTTATCTCCTCCAGCCGTTGAGCAAAAGAACCATTCGTTAATTCTTTTCCTTCCTTTTTTAACTGAAAATGTGATACTATAGTTCCTCAAAGAGTGGGGAGCAGAGGGTGAACCCAGTGATACGACTATAAATCAATACTTGTTTGGAAAAAGGGGAGGAAAAAAAATCTTTCAGTACATCTGAACAAGAGGTCAGCCAAATCAATGTATCCTGAGAAAACCCCAGCTCAAGATGTCGGAACTCTGGAGAAAATAAGGTAACAGTCATTCATAAAGATACAAGGGCTTGTCTCCCATGGTTAAGTAACCATACATGCAAAAGTATGCAATGACTTTAGGATGGGTTGATGATTCTAAATCTATGCTGTGCTTCTAAGGAATGAAATGGTGTCTCCAGTATTTATAGTTACTATCATCAGTATAAAGTAGCTGTCACCAGTATAAAGTATCTAAACTTTTCATAATAAAGTAGAAAAGTGTTGCTATCTCCAATTTAGAGATGATTCAAAGAAATAAAAGATAATCCTAGGTCACAGGATATAACTCTGTTTCAGAAATTCCTAAGATATTTTTGAATTAATAGTTTATTTCTTCTTTTGCCCAGGAGAGCCCTGTGGGTAAACATTGGTTGAATCTGGAGACAAAATATCTCCATTAAGTCAGACTTTAGACAAAATTTTCCTTCATACTCATAGTAGTATTCAATCTTAAGTTAAAAAAAAATAAGAATTTTCATATGTTAATGGTGTTACCAGATCGTTCAGCCTTTTCTCAGCTAACTATCACTTCTGAAATAAAAAAATTGCTTGTATTACTGTATATTAAAATTTCAAGCCACAAATGCAAAATCCTATTTTTTCACTCTGTGAAAAGATCTTACATTTAATTTGTATTACTAGATCGATATCAAGTTAATGTTGAAGAGCTTACCCTCAACACAGAGCAAGGGAACAAGGGATTTAACCTAGTTTTGGATATTCATAAAACTTTAAGACAGTAGCATATGTTGTGCCAAGTCTATGCAAGTTAACTTTTGAGGAGGGGGGGGGGGATTAAGTTATCCTTAAGATGTAAGAACATGGATATGCATGCAAGGTTTCTTGTGTGTGCAGGTATTTTTGAGGTTCCCTCCCCTCCCGCAGAGAGCTGCATCTTCAGAGTTTTTCAATGCTCCTTTGGATCTTTAGAGTGAAATAAGAGGTAGTGTAGCTTTTCTGCACTAGTTAAACATTTGAAAATCTATGAAAGTGGGAGCATCTACAAAATAAAAAACTACAAATAAATACTTCTAAGAATTCTTAGTCACATCATCTAAAAGTAACATTGCCTCATCTACAGTCTAAGCATCTGTTTTATTATTCCTAGTATTGGCAAGTAACAAGTTTCAGGTGAAAGTACAGGGGACAATGGGATAGAGTATTCTGAAACATTGCATCTAAGGAAACTTAAAACGATCTGAGATCCTGAAATATAGAAATTTATACTTATTTTGTTTTTACTGCTCCTCTTCACACAGAATCACATAGAACGGTTGAGGTTGGAAGGGACCTCTGGAGATCATCTAGTCCAACCCTTCTGCTCAGCTAGGGTGCTCTAGAGCACATTACTCAGGACTGTGTCCAGATAGCTTTTTGAGTAACTCCAAGGAAGGAGACTCTGCAAACTCTCTGGGCAACCTGTCCAAGTGATTCACTTCTGTGTAAAAGTTTACATTTCTATAAAATGTGTGATGCTTCCTTGTTTTCAACTCTAAAAATTAGACTTCTTAAATACGTCTAAATTTCTGTAAACAAATTCAGGACACAAAAATTATTTTTCAAAAAACAAGTAAATAGTAAAAAAAAAAAAAAACTACAATTAAATAAGCATGTTTTTAAGCTTTCTTGATGTTTTATTTGAAATTAGATGACTTCCTTCTTCAATTTCTGTGCCATCCAGCCAATTCATTAAACAGAGAAGTAAAAATGCAATTATCTTCAATGAGAAACCGACTTATTGTTATGTTTCAGTTCTGTTTATTGATAATTGTTAATAATAAACATTCTAAAGAATATTTGGAAGATGCATAGAATCATTAACTAAATGTTGCAACATCAAATATTTTTTTTCTTATTTTCAAGAATAAATTGTTTTCAAATTTTATTTCAACATTTTGGCAGCAGAAAGGTAACTAGAAGTCCTCTGATAGATTTGTGTTCCTGAAACACTGAACAACTACTGGAAGGCAAAATAAAGGTTTTACTTTGAGGAAAATAATACAGATTTTTCTACTTTTCTTCTTCCTTTCTTCTCAGTTTCCAAAAATATACATATATTTTTAACACAGGATAATGGATGGCTGAAGAGTTGCTTCCCCTCAGATGAAGGGACTGCTGGTAACAATGCAGAGAATGTTGCTATCAGAATCAAATATGCAATAAACGATACCATAGCTGCTGAAATAACCCCCCTTATGTATTTTTTATTTTTTAGTTAGCTGAGCGTGGCGGTTTCATTTTTGTGTATTGCACCAAACAGCTAGGAATATGGAAGAACTTATGGAAGGCTACATTTTGGCAGCCTTTGGAAGATAAAGAAGTAAATGAAGGCTTGTTCTAGACATTGTGAACAACGTAGCTAAAGATAATGCATCAAATTCTGTCCTAGGAAGGAAAAGGAGAATAACCACAGCAATCCAGCTGCTAGCTCCTGGTTTCTAATTTGAAGTCTGATCTGTGGGCACCAGACACCTGTATGAAATATAGATTAAATCTCATGGATTATTGTTTTATGTCTTGTCCTATAAAATTGACCTGCATTCATTCACCTCTAAACAAAATTCACTGGAAAATATCTGATTTCTTCAAGGTAGCCTTTACTTCATATATTGTTGGTACATTTCACTGTTTGAAAGCATATTAAATAATATGATCAAGGGACCGTAAAATAACTTATCTATGACAAGAAAAATGGTGATAAGTAGATTGAAATAAGCAGTATATTTATGTCATGCTGCTCTTGTCCTCCTTGCTATCAACTCAGCTACATGAAAATAAAACATACACAGAAGTGACAAATTTGACATATTTAAAGTGTTGCTTTAATGTCAGTAGTTACAATTATGTATTACCTGTGTGACATTTATGTATTTTTGCAAATTACCTCTTGACAAGTTAAGCACCAGTTTCATTTTACAGTCAGTTACATTACTCTATGTGGTGACTTAAAAGCTTTCAAGAGTTAAGGCATGACATAACTGTTTTACCTGTTACTAAGTCTGCCTTGGTCATTGACATTTGTTTTTTTACTTTATCCTTCCACATGGAAGGAAATAAATGGCTCCAAGCTCCATCTGAAGAATAGTAACATAATTTGCACATCCTAAAAAGCAACCTCTTCCCAGCTACAGCTATTAGCAAAATAAATATAAGTATATAAAATAAGTATATTTTATATACATATATGGTATGTTCATAGAAAATTATCATACATAATTAATTTTGAGGACTTTATTTTAAAATGTGAAATAAATGTGAAGAATGTTATGTAATTAGTATTTCTTTTTTTGTTATCAATAAGTCTCCACTGATAAAATTCTACAGGTGCTTAGGTATATGTTATAAAACAATATTTGCAAAGTACAAACAAAAGGAAAAAAGATTTCTTGTCTTGAAAAATAAAAAACTGTTAATGATCTATGAGAGAAGAATATGTGAGTATGGCTTTCCAATAGCAAAATTGTCTATGAAGCCTTGTTCAAATATCTTTCTGTATGCTTCTTATGAAATTGAGGACCCTCTACATAATCCATTGCACAAGATAAAGTATATTCAGAGAACAAGCAAGTATTCAATTTTTTTTTTCTTTTAACTTTGATACATAATGTCAAACATTTTTTCCCAAATGTGTAGAACCTGTGGAAGAGATCTGTATTCTCAGGATAGAGGGATGCTTCAAGGATTTCAGTGACAAATTCTGACTAGTTATCTTCCACATATGTCCAAAAGTTTTTATTTTTACTATTGTTGTTATTTCAAGATTGAAATTAGTAAAAGATACACGATCTTTTTTATTTCTCCAGAATAACTGAATGCACTAAGAGCCTGTCAGTTTTCCAGCACATGCACCAGTGTGCTAAAAAATACATATCTCCACCCCCCAAACCATTGAAAAAGGAGAATTAAATATAAACAAAATAACATTACTTCTGCCCTTATTCTTGTAATTAACTGAATATATGCTTGCTTACTATCACTGATGGTGCAAATTCGTCTTGAACAATTCAAGCTTGACATAAGATTTTCTATATCTTCGACTATAGCACTGTCACCTAACGTTTGTTATGCTGTCATAGGTGTTATAAAACAGTAGGTACCCAGGAGGAGAAAACAGAAGCAAAAAGCAGTACAGATCCCTCTAACCCTTGCTGAAAAGATAACATTAATGTATCTCATTATGAGTCTAGAAGTAACTACAGTAATCTAATGAAAAAACCCTAACAGGCATCTTTATTGTGTAGTCCTTCCAATCTCTATTGCAACACGTTGCAATATCTATTTGTCTATCTCATCAAGTAAGTGCATATTTTATATCATACATATATACATATGAGTACATATCTTATATGTAAAAAATATATTTAAACTATAATTAAACCATGCATGTGACCTAATGGGAATAAAAGGCTCTTGTGAAGTGGCTTACTATAAAATGCAAGGAAATTATTTTAATAATATTTTCATCATTCTATTAAAGAATAGTAACTTTAAAATTACTTCATAACACTTTAAGCAGCATGAACCATAGATTGGGATAGATGCATGCACTGAGTTTCCATTGGTGTAATGGGTAAAGGGGTAAACTTGCCTGTATGCCACAGCACTGGACATCAGGAAATTTTACCTCTGGTATTATCATAATCTTTCTGTGGGATTTTATACAGATCACTTCTGTAGCTTCTCATTCTGCAAGACTTTCTTTTCTAGTTATATGTTTTGAATTCTTGAGATGATGCTACAGAAAAGTAAAAATAGAGATCCAAACACTGGAAGACCTTAAACTATCTGCAATGTGAACTCTTTTGGCTGCATTGCGTTTCTATTTGAAATCAAAACCATATCAGATGTCTTTTTAGATGTCATTAACTAGTCTTTATACATATATATAAAAGACTTCAATGTTTACTATAACTATGAATAAATATTCTGTGAATGAAATGAGAATAAAAAGAGCTTCTGATCTGAGATCAGCTTCTGAAAAAGAGCTTCACTGAAGTCTGAGCTTCAGTGAAAGCTAGTTTCAACTATATCTCTAGCAGCTGAGTAAAAATTGTCTGTATGTTCTTCTGTTTTTCCCATCACACAACCAATGATTTCTTCAGATTACACCATGGCAATGTCAGCCAGGGTGGATTGTTCTCTGCCAACAACAGGCACTCTACAGGAGAGGCATCATGTATAGCCATACCTTCTCTTTGCAATCTGTGTAATATACATTTCTGTCACTCCAAGCCATTGATCTGGTTCCTCACCAAGGATGTCCTTTTCTTGAAGTGGGAGGGGAAATCACATGTCTCCTCTTCCTTCATCGTCATATCCATTTTTCTCTTGCTAGGCAGAAAAATGTGCCATTCCTACAATCCATGTGAGGAACACAGATCTTTAATTCATTCTACATGAAAATAGCCACCATTTAGTTCTGCCTGCAATACTCCCTGTCCTACACCAGTTCCAGTATAGCACTCGTATTTCTCATTTTTTAACACAGGTCTAGAAAAAAAAGCTTCCTCCCTTCAGGCCTCTTGTTCTGCAACAAAACTGAGGGCAAATGATATATAGGTACCAAATGAGGAACAGATTCTGAAACTTGTCACGTATGTCTATTAAGTGAGAAGAATTGTTGCAGACAGGATATATTAATGGCATGGAGAGGGGTATATACAGTAGCACTTATAGAGGCTTTCTAAATGGTCAGATGTCTATTACCAGGTACCCTAAGAAACCAGGGAAAGCTGAGTCAATGAAAGAATATGTACACAGCCCTGTTTTGAGACTCCAGTTTCACAGGAAAGCTAATGAAGATCTAACCTTAAAAAAGTTAATCATAGGACAGATAATCATGGGAAAGTTAATGAAGAGGTCAATAAATTTTCCTGAGCCCCCTGTGAACTTCTCCAGGAACCCAGAAGCCAACAAAAGTAATAATAATTGGTAGTCCACGAGCGAAAAAGAACTTGTAATGTCAATATTTCGAAAGTCTGTTTCATTAGAGGTTGTGATGATGCACAGCACATATGTTCACTTTACTACTTTCAGGATAGTTCTTGCATTATTGTTACCTTATTTAAGGCCTGAATTTGATTAGCTTCAGCTTCCTGCCAATACATCTCATTACATTTTCTCTGTTTGATTAAAGAACCCTTTCCTATTAACGGTCTTTGAGTGTTTGAAGGCTGTGATCAAACCACCTGCAACCTTTTTTTTTTTTTAAAGAAAAATAGATCAAAATTGCTAAAGTTTTAAATCTCGGGAAAGATTTTCAGTCTGTTCTGTCAAAAATTTCTGGCTGTTCTCTTACCATTTTTAATTTTTCACATGTTTCCAGAACTACAGATGTCAGAGCAAAACTAGTGTTCCCATTTTGGTCAAATGCAGAAGTAATATATTTTTTCTCTTTATTTAAAATTGTCATTTATAATTTCAAGAATTATAGCAATACTTGGGTAATAATGTCACATTAGAAGCTTGTGTTTGGCTGATTTCCCTAATGACCACAAGTCCTTTGCAAGTCACTGTTTTGAGAGATAAGATTACTGTGCAGAAAGTATAGCCTATATGCATTATTTTACAAACAACCAAACCAGGACAAACAGCATCCTCCTGTAACCAGCTAAACAAATAATCAAGATCACTATGTTGTTAGTAGTTCATCCCTATTATTTAGTGTATATGTCATCTCCAGAATTCAGAGTAAAGTGCATGGTTCCTTTTTCTTTTTTTCAAGCCATTGTTAAAAATAATTAATGAATGATGAATAAATCAATGTATATAATACTAATGCATACAAAGTATATACTATATACAAAGATCTGTTAAAAACTTTTGCCTTCGGTTATGGCGCACATGTACATTTACATTAAGATACAAGCAGTTCAGTCTGTTCTAGTCCATTTAGACAGTGTCATCTTGAATTCTATTTCAATTTTTACCAGAATGTGGGGATAGCAGATCAAATGCCTTGTGATAATGAAAGTGAATTACATCAGCCTTACTATAATCAAAAAAGCATAATTTTGACAAAAAAAAGATTTCAAAATAGTTTTAAAGGATGCATTTTTCATAAGCTATGTTCACTGAATCATTTTCATGGATGCCATTTAATTCTTTATTCACTGTTTCCTTTGACAGGTGTTCCTTATTTTGTCCAAGATCAATGTTATTCTGACAGGCCAGTAATTACCTAGGTTGTCTCTTCAAACATTTGCAAATACTGCAACATTAGCTGTCTTCTAACCCACTAAAACTTTTCTACTGTCCTATGACTTATCAGAAATCAATAGCAAGGATTCAGCTGATCCTTCTGAAACTCTAAAGTGTGAATTATCTAATCAGTAAGAATGTAGTGAGACAGAATGTCACCTGGGATCATGGTAGATCATAGAGATCACACATTTATTTTTTTGTTTGAAGAGAAAATAAGAGGATGCATTTCTTTTCCAGTAACTGAAGAGAATACGATCTAAAATTCTTTATATCTCAAAATAGAGAAATGTAAAAAAAAAAAGAAAAAGAAAAAAGGCATGTAGCTGCTGATGCAAACTTCCAGCGTGAGTTCCTTGCCTCATTGAAATCAATAGATGTTTTACTATTGACTTCCATCAAGATAGGATTCCACTCATCATACAAGATTTTGATGTGTGCCAACAGTTCACTTCTTAGTACTTCAACGTACTTTGTATCATTTGCACTTTCTATTTGTTCTCTGACTTACAAAATAATTTATATTGGGAGTGACAGAAAGCCTTGAAAGAAGCTATGTATATTCCATATTTGAACAAAGTCCTACTTATTGAAGACAGTTTTTTAATTTGTTTTAGTTTGATTTCTTCATTTGTTTTTTTTCAAGGATATGCCTAGATGTAAGATATTTGTGCTACAGAGACGTTCCTTCCTTCTGCTACATTTACTTTGCAAAATGGCTATAATAATACAACCAGTTATACATTTCCACAAAGTACTATGGATTGTTATAATTATTGTAAAATTTGTAAAATTATCAATTGATATATTCTTACACTATTACAGTGCAATGGAAAGCTTATCGTTGGTACATGAGTTTACAGACTCGTTTCAAACCGTTAACTGCTGAGAGAGAGAATATAAATTATAGAAAGTTCTGCAGGCAAATTTTAATAAGTGTTTCATATGACCTTTTATAGTAGCTATCCCTATCCAGCTATCTGTAGCTGACACTCAGTTTAGTCATTACTTGGCTAATCTCGTGCTGTTACTTTCATTAAAATGATTCAGTATCTATTAAAGCAATTTAACTTAATATGCAAAAATGTTCAAATAATAAGCTTCACACTGAAGGGATTATGTTCTGAGGTGTTATTAAGTGCATATACACACAAAACTGACACCTTACCTTAAAATTAAGAGTTGCATAGCTACAACTACAAAAAAGACAATCTTCTAACATCTATCATTTCCTTAAAATAAAAAAAAAGAAAAAGAAAAAAAGAAACTATAAAAGACTAAAATATTTTTTGCATTTAACGTCTATTTACTTGCAGAGTCATGAAAAAACTATCTGTAAAGATTTAGATGAGAGGAAACTTTTTATTGAAATTCAAGGTCATAGAAGATGATATGGCAGTTTTATTGCAAGTGTGAAGAGAGCTCAATGTAATGCCAAAATGAAACAGTAGTATAAGTGAAAATAATAGCAATTATAACATCCATGATTCTGGATCATGTTCCTGTGCTACACTTCAGTTCAGTCAAGGTCTTAGTACTCGTTCCAAACTTAAACTCCTTAAGGCTATGACAAGCCTACAAAGAAATCAATTCATAAGTAAATGATAATTTAAACTAAATGTTCAGAGTTGTAGAATAAGCGTATAATTGTATTATATGAATTCAAAGCTACATTTGTCACAAAAAAAGGCTTCGTAAATTCAACTAAGCTGTAATCTTGTTAAATTCAAGATAAAGATATGTAATTATTCTGTCACTTTGAAATAATGTTTTAGTTACAAAATCCAAGTATAAGCAATTTGGAAAGTTTTGCTTAAGGTAATGTTAATTCCTATTGGTCTGTAAGTAATTTCCTTAAAATAGGCACTCAAAACTAATTTATAAAACTCAAAAGCTCAGCTTTACCATCAGAGTATAAGCAGCTCAGGATATTTGTAATCTGGATAGAGACAACTTCCAAAAGTTAAAAACATTAAATACATTTTCAGAGATAACTACTGAGCAACAACTTAACTACAGTCACACATGAATACCATTAAGATAAATGAGGTTAACACATTTCATATCTATTTTTACAGAATCACAGAATAGTTGATGCTGGAATGGGTCTCTGGAGATCATCTAGTTCAAACCCCTTGCTCAAGCAGCCTAGAGCGCCTAGAGCATGTTACCCAGAAATATGTCCAGATGGGTTTTGAATATCTCCAAGAATGGAGACTCCACAACCTCTCAGGCGTCCTGTTCCGGTGCTCAGTCACCCTCACAGGAAAGAAGTTTTCCTCATGTTCAGACAGAACTGCCTGTGTTTCAGTTTGTGCCCCTTGACTCTCACCCTCTTCCTGGCCACCACTGAGAAGAGTCTGGTCTTGGCAATTGCCCTGCAGGTACTAATACACATCTATCAGATTCCCCCTCAGTCTTCTCTTCTCCAGGCTGAACAGGCCCAGCTCCCTCAGTCTTCAGGGAGGGAAGGAGAGATGTTCCAGCCCTTTTACCATCTCAGTAGCCCTCTGCTGGACTCTCTCCACCAGTGCCATGTCTCTCCTGTACTGGGGAGCCCAGAACTGGACACAGCACTCCAGACGTGGCCTCCCCAGGGCTGAGGAGAGGGGGAGGAGCACCTCCCTCCACCTGCTGCCAAGGCTTTCCCTAATGCACTCCCAGGATACCACTGGGCTTGTTGCACACAAAGGCATATTGCTGGCTCATGGTCAACTTGTTGTCCACCAGCACTCCCAGGGCCTTCTCTGCAGAGCTGCTCTCCAGCAGGTCAACCCTCAGCCTGTACTGGTGCAGGGGGTTATTCCTCCCTAGGTACAGGACCCTGCACTTGCCTTTGTGGAAGTTCCAGAGGTTCCTCTCTGCCCATCTTTCCAGCTTGTCCAGGTCCCTCTGAATGTGCACAGAAATGAATGTCCCCCTGAATGCACAGCCTTCTGGTGTATCTTTGCCTCATCAGCAAACTTGCTGAGAGCGCACTCTGTTCCTTCCTCCAGGTCATTGATGCATATATTGAACAAGGCTGGACCCAGGACTGACCCCTGGGGGACACCACTAGCTACAGGCCTCCAGCTAGGCTCTGTGCCACTGACCACAACCCTTTGAGCTCGGCCATCCAGCCAGTTCTCCATCCACCTCACCGTCCACTCATCCAACCCACACTTCCTGAGCTTACCTTCGAGGATGTGATGGGGGACAGTGTCAAAAGCCTGGCTGAAGTCCAGGCAGACAACATCCACTGCTCTCCCCTCCTCTACCCAGCCAGTCATTCCGTCATAGAGGGCTATCAGATTGGTCAAGCATGATTTCCCTTTGGTGAATCCATGCTGACTCCTCCTGATCACCTTCTTGTTTTGCATGTGCTTAAAGATGGTATCCAGGATGAGCTAGCTGCTCCATCACCTTTCCAGGGATGGAGGTGAGGTTGACTGATCTGTAGTCCCCTGGGCCCTCTTTCTGGCCCCTTTTTGTAGAAGGCAATGACATTAGCTTGCTTCCAGTCCTCAGGCACCTCACCTGATTGCCATGACCTTTGAAAGATGACTGAGAGTGGCCTTGAAATGACACCGACCAGCACTCTTAGGTGCACCCCATCAAGGCCCATAGACTTTTGGGTGTCAGGATTGCCTAAATGATCTCTAATCCAATCTTTCTCCACCAAGGGAAAGTCTTCCTTTCTCCAGACTTTCTCTTGGTCTCTTGGGTCAGGGATTCCTGAGGGCTGGCCTTAGCAGTGAAGACTGAAGCCAAGAAGGCATCCAGTATCTCTGCCTTCTCTGTGTCCTCTGTCTCCAGGGCCCTTGCCCCATTCAGTAGCGGGCCCACCTTTTCCCCAGTCTTCCTTCTGTTGATGATGTATTGGAAGAAGCCCTTCTTGTTGTCCTTGACATCCCTTGCCAGACTTAATTCCATGTGGGCCCTGGCCTTCCTCGTTGCATTTTTGCATGCTCTGACAACGTCCCTCTGTTCATTCCAAGTGACCTGTCCCTGCTTCCACCTCCTGTACACCTCCTGTTTATGTCTGAGTTTTGTCAGGAGCTCTTTGTTCATGTATGCAGGTCTCCTGCCCCCTTTGCTGGACTTCTTCCTCATAAGGATGCACCTTTCTTGAGCCTGGAGGAAGTGATCCTTGAATATTAACCAGCTCTCTTGGATACCTCCTTTCTTCTAGGGCCCAATCTCATGGGGTTCTTCCAGAAAGGGTCCCTGAAGAGGCCAAAGTAAGTTCTCCTCAAGTCCAGAGCTGTGATTCTACTTTTGCCCTGCTTCCTCCTCACAGGATCTTGAACTCCACCATCTTGAGCTCACTACAGCCAAGGCTGCCCCCAACCTTGACGTCTCCAACCAGTCCTTCCGTAATTGTTAGTACAAGGTCTAGCAGCACACCTCTCCTCATTGGCTCCTCCATCACCTGGGTGAGAAAGCTACCATCAATCCTTTCCAGGAATCTCCTGGATTGTTTGTGCCTTGCTGTATTGTTCCTCCAGCAGATGTCAGGGTGGCTGAAGTCTCCCATGACAACCAGTGCCTGTGATTGTGAGGCTACTTCCAGCTGTCTGTAGAAGGCCTCATCTACTTCCTCCTCCTGATCAGGTGGCCTGTAGTAGACCCCCACAACAGTGTCACCCATGTTACCCTGCCCTTTAATCCTTACCCATAGGCTCTCAACTTGCTCATCATCCACCCCGAGACAGAGCTCCATACATTCTCATTGCTCTCTAGCATAAACAGTGACTCCCCCTCCTCTCCTTCCTGGCCTGTCTTTCTTAAAGACACGTAGCCATCCATGGCAGCATTCCAATCATGCAAGCTACCCTACCATGTCTCTGTAATTGCAGTGAGATCAAAGCCCTGAGACCGCACACAGATCTCTAACTCCTTCTGTTTATTCTCCATGCTGCATACATTGGTGTACAGGCATTTCAGAGAGGTGTTCAAGTAGGTGTTTCCCAGGAGAGGTGCAAGAGGATCCCCCATAGTCATGTCTTGTAGGCACTTCCTTGGCTGCATGCACTTGCTGAAGGTATCTCCACGAGAGCCCTGTTTTGCTGTCTGGGTGGTCTTTATAACTCTCCCCTTCCCCTGTATTCCATGGTTTGACCCTCTCCTTACTAAGTTGGAGATTCTGTGGGCAAGGACACCCATGCCTCGTTTGGTGAGGTGGATCCCATCTCTCCCGGTCAGTTGGGAATCTCTGAGCAGGGTCCCATGGTTATAGAAACCAAAACCCTGTTGCTAACATCAGAGGCGCAGCCAGTTGTTTACTTGGTGAATTTATCTACTCCTCCTCTCATCCTTTACCCTAACTGGTAAGATTGAGGGGAAAACAACCTGCGCCCCCAGACCCTTGACCACCATCCCCAGAGCTCTGAAATCCCATTTGATAGTTTCCAAGTTGTTCTTGGTGTCACTGGGGCCCACGTGGAAGAACAGCAGGAGCTAATAGTCAGACATGTGGACAAGCCTCAGCAGTCTTTCCATGACATCTCAGATTTGAGCCCCTGGCAGGCAACAAACCCCTCTAGAGAAGTGGTCGAGTCAGTAGATGGGTTTCTCTGTGTTCTGCAGCGAGGAGTCACCCATAACAATCACTAGCTGCTTCTTCTAGGTGATCCTGCACGGCATAGTGTTTGTTGGCTCAGGTGCTTCACTTGAAGCTATGCCCAGCTTCTCCTCAGCTTGGAGAGCACTAAACCTGTTCATCAACTGCAGGTCTTCAGGAGGAGCAAGAACCTTTCTCCTCATATGAGGAATGACCTGTTTCCAGCCTTCATCTTCTACAGACTTATGACTTACTGTTTCACATGGCACAGAGCCCTCCACTGCAATGGGAAGCTGAGACTCCTGAAGCTGTAGAGGTTCTGAGAACATCCCATCTATCACTTGCTCATCTTCTCAGATGCTACACAGTCTGCTTACTTCTTCCCATAACTCCTTGATCTGCTGACACAACTCATCAAGAACAGCATACTTTCTGCAGAAGAGATGACTGCAATTCCCAGCTTTTCAGAGAGGTCCCAGGCACTCCCTGCAACCTGAGACTGCAGAGCTACATCCACTGTCAGAAGGTTAGTCTGGGTAGAAGCCTCTGACACAGCTGATGCAGCAACTCCAACAGCTACCAGGGAATGAGCTCTGCAGCTTGTCAAACTGTACCTGAGGGACCATACACTACTAAGACTGGAGGTGAAGAGGTATTATGCCCTTCTGTACAAACTATTGCATCTGTTCACTGCATTCTAGGTCTGGTTCTTACATAGGTCTCTGCCTTGCACTGACTCACAGGATGCTTGACTCACCTTAATCAAGGGCTGGCTGGAACAAAGGCCCCAACTCCCTCTGACCAGGGGCAACCAACAGAGCTCATTAGCAGCAGATACCCCTAGCTAGAGCTTTCCAGGAGAAGTTAAGGCCACCTGTAGCTGTTCTTGCCTAGCATGTCTTGCATATAATTGATTTTAATACTAATACTAAAGCGAGTCTATATGCTTAAATTCTTCCAAGTGAAACTTTAACTTCCTAATATGATCATGCTCACTGACCAAAACTATTTTGCTTCTCTTGAATAACATTTTCTGGTTATGTACTGTCTAGTTTAGGAATTGTGATTCAGGATAATAATTTTGAAATTATTAAATTTTGATTTTTCTTGATTTTTCTATGAAATGGGATTGGTTCAGAGCAATTCCAGTTGTTCCCAGGGTATGAGCAGATTAAAACGGAAGAGAAAGAGCTTTGAGGGGAAAAAGGGTATTTGCAGGGGAGGAAAAAACAAAGCAGAATCACGAGAATTTCCAAGGCAACAGTCTCATGGCAGATGCAAGGCAGGGAACAGCCCAGTGTTTTTCACCTCATAGCCTGACAAAGTTAAACATTTCTCCATTCACCTATTTTCTCTGACCTTTGTCTGCCAGCTGCAGCGTGGCTTGTCATTGTACTGCATTTTAGTTGTAGGACCTACTCAGAGTATGAGCTCTGACCACAGGAAAAGGAGGCTACATTAGTGATGGGGTGGTTCAGGCTCCCATTACAGCTGTTGGTAGCACACCCAACACCTGGAGGAGTGAAAAGAGACACACACAGCTTGCATTAGAAGTTGGTACAGACATCTAAAATTTGAAGCTTCAAACCTTACCAAGCAAATCGCAAAGACATTGTTATTCCCATTACTTCATTCTTTTATTTCAGATAATTTGGTGTCTGGGGGGAGAAGAAGTGGGGACACTATTCCCACATAAATACTGCCACAGCAATTTACAAAGGCATTTACACCCCACATGAATCAAATTCTACTAGTTTATCGCCAGGAGAAGACGAAAAAGATCAAAGAAGCTCTGAGAACACAAAAGGAAAATGATGTTGTTTGCAGGAGTCTTTAGAATGAAATTAGTGTCCTTGTAAGGAAGTGACAATAAAAATGGAAACGAAACTCAGGTGCTATCTGTATGGCAAAATGAGGAAGAATGTCGAGGAGATAGGTGGTGGAAGCTAGCCAGACCGTTCTGTGGGAAAAGGAGCATCAACAGGGCATGTTGACCCATAGTCATGTGGCTGAGCCCGTGCCCGTGTGGTACTGCACCTGGGCTTTGAATTGGAAGCAGTGATGAGCTCCATATTCTTACTGCGTGTGTGTGTAGTCCATAAAAACCTCACATAGTGCCGTCCCAGCGTTCCTTGCCTTGGACCGATGCTCAGAAGTGCCAGGAACTCACCCCCTCCATAATTGTCTCGATCGGAAAATCGCTGGGGAACACCCGCTCAGATGCAGAGGTAATAAACGCTCAGTATCGACCCTAGGGTGACTTGTGTTTGGGTAGCTATTGCTGCCGGGAGTCCATGTGGTGCCCTTACCTTACCCTTACACTATTCCTTTCTTGCTAAAATGGATTTATAAAATCGGTCATATAAATTTCTCCATGAAGATACCTGTTTCTATATGTTGACCAAAAAGGAATTCTAGGATGATTAGTGCAAATTCAAATCTCTAAAATTCATATTTATTTATTTATTTGTTTGTTTTAATCCTTCATCTCTTTTTTTTAGTTCTTCATATTACTTCTGAATTTATTTTTTTTGTTTTTTTGACATTCTATTATGTTCTCTTTGCCGTTTTATTTTTCTTCTGTTTATCTTCAGACTTTTTGGACAATCATTCTTCTACAACTTTCTTCCTATATTTTTGTAAAAGCTTAGTGTAAATAGATTAGACTTAGATACATAATTTCTAGATAGGTAGGTAAGACAAAAAATACAATTGAATATAAGCAACTTGGCTTATTGGCAGAAACTGGAAATACTGGCCAACAAAAAATAAAAAAGGTGGAACTTATGAAAGAACAAACTCCAAGACCAGCTGGAAAGAAAGGAAAAAAAAAAAGAATGATGAGTAGAAGTTCTTTGATGTGTGTCAGAAATACACAGCAAGAGTGACTTCTAAAGAACACATCAAAAACAAATACAAAAAGCCATTATACCTCTGAAAACTGGAAAAAGCCTATGAAGCAGAATAAATTCATCTGAATCAAGAGAAAAGGAATAAGTTCTTTTGAACTGTTAAGTATAATTCTAGAAGTAAAAGGTACTACACATAAGTGTGCAACAAAGAAATCAAAACATATGCACCATGTGTATTACCCCTGAGCTAAGTGGCTTGTGGATAGTGAATGCTTGTGCCACCTTTTAAATATTAAATGTAGGTCATAGTTAATAAATTAAACAATGCCATGGAACATTCTCAGCACTGGAACTTGCTTTTCTATACTGTTAAATTGCAGTTCCTAGTATGCTTTTAGTGCACTAAAACCACTCTCCCCAACCATCCCTCTGTGCTGTTCAGAGCCAGTCTCAGTAGGTAGCTTAAATGAAGCCACACAATTCTGGGGGCTAAAAGCTTAAAAGCATGTCCATGGACCATTCGGTGACAGTGAATGGTCCCAGAAATATTTAAATTACTCATGCAATGGTCTATCCTTAACGGCCTGAACAGATATTTAATGAGAAGCTTCACAGAGGAACATGTCAAAGATCAGGAAGGAAAAGAAATGAAATCGTTAAAGTAAGAGAAAGAGTAAGAGTAATCATCATACACACTGAAAAAAATAAGATATTTGTATTGAAGACCAAATCTTGAGTAGAATCCTTACAGAATAAAGAAATTAAAAAAGAAATTTGTCCTGCTACCTGGAGTTTTCCGTCAAGTCCAGCAATCCCACCAGGCATGCGTATGTTTGTCTTGCCTAGAGAATGAAAATATAGATTAGATTTATGGGTTTATATCATTTTCTATATGCATATGTAACTATGTGTGACAACATCTTTGTACATATTTGCTTTCTAAACTTTATGACAGTTAAAAAAATACCTCCTAAAAGTAAAGACACTGTTTGTGGGGAAAAATGAGAAAGATAGATGGAGAGAAAAGAAAGAAAGAAAGAAAGAAAGAAAGAAAGATAGATCAGCTTTGGAAGAAATCCTATGAATTTCTTGTATTTTCACTAGGACCTTTCATTAAAATCATATAAGTAACATAGGGAAGTGATTAAGAATGCAAAATGTCAAGATACAGCAGATTAAAAAATATATCTAAGAAGATGTGCTGTAAGATTAAAGGATTCTCTTCCAAAAATCTTCAAAGGGACTACAAATTATTAGTGCATACAACAAAGATATGCCAGCATTAGGGAGGTGGGGAGCATATAGATGAGCAGGGAGAGAAACTGTGCCTGAAGATGACTGTTGAAGAAAGGGGATTAAAGAGAGCACTCAACAACTCATTAAAATTCACAGACTATCAAAAGTATTAGTTTTACACAGTAAAACTAATGTAATATGCTCAGGGTCTCACCATTCCGCTGCGTGAGACAGGAGGGAGAAAGTTCTCAAACACTATTTAACTGAAAAGTGAGAGATGCTGTCCTCACTGCTGTGCTCTTTAGACATGGGTGCAGATAGAGAGGAATGTAAGTGCCTTTTTTACTCTCACAGCATAACATGGTAGAGATTTTTTCTGTTACCATATGATTGTAGTTCCTGGAGGAACTTGCTTCTGGCTCGTTCCCTACTGGAACTGCTGAAAAGTTCTTTTTGCTAAAACAGATCCTTAAGACTCTAAGGGAATAGCACATTTTCTGCAAGGCCTCAAAATAGGTTGATGTGAAGAAAATGCTGTAGGCTGATAGAGTAAAATGAGAGTCGATGGCAAAGATGTTATATGAAGTTACCCGTATTTTCACTATGAGTTTGGTAGTCAGGAGAAAGAAGATTTATTTCAAATGTGGAAGATTCTGCTTAGAGTTAAATAACGCTTTGAATTTTAAGGCATCTACAGTTACATCTAGAGAAGACCGCTTGGCTCTCCACAATTTTTTATGTTTTAAACAGAAAACTACTGACTAAATGCTGACATAAACCTTCAAGTAGTAGTATGAAGGCAGGATCCCCATTCCTCGGTGAGAGGCTAGGCCACACACTGTGTTGTTTGCCTGGCCCAACTATGATTTCTGTCTTACACAATTGCAGTGGGAAAGGAGGAGTACTTTTTCAGCCAACAGCATGAGAGAGAGAACTTTTTTATGGGACATAAGAAATATGCCTGTGAATCTCTCAAAGCTTAAAGTGGAACTGAACACAAGTGTCCCACTTCATACTCCCACCTGCTCTTACATCAAACTGGGACAGTAGCACCAAGGCTGTTGGCAGTACATTTAAAATAATAGCGATAACAATAACTACTTTTTTAGTGGCTATGATGTGAGTGTACATCTTTAAGAGAAAAAGTCAGGATTATAGAAGATGTAGACATTTCTTGGTCATCCCAAATCCCTGAACAATGGGATTTAAGATTCAGTCATCACAATCCTTGGACTGTCTTCTGTATTTAGGCAGCTTGTGTGCTGGATGTAGGCAAATGCCTATTCCGAAGTCTGACTGTTTTGAATTTTCTTCTTAGATGCCTAGGTTTTTCCCTAAACAGCATAAGAAGACACCAGATAACAGGTATCGTAGAGACTCTCTTAAATACCTGTTGGAACTATTCTGTAAATATTTAGTATCCATGTTATCGACATAGTTCATATACCTAAAATTCTTGTTAACAGTTTCAGTCACTCATTATAATTACCAAAAAAACCTATGAAAAAATTGCAAAGGAAATTCTAGGCATTATTTGCACATTGACAAAGCCACAACATAAAATGATAATTTCTTTTCTGGCCATTATTATAACCTTTCATATTTTTCTTAAAAATCTAAACTTACATCCTTTAGTGTAAAACATCTACGTATAACTCCGTATGTCTATTTGTCATCCCAGACAATGCTTGTTCTCGTGCTTCTATTATACGTCCTGCTTTATTAAGTTGAACCGTGAATAGCTACATTAAATAACTGTATGACCTGTACGTAGTGCTACATGGTACACTGAAAATAATCTAGGTAGTTGATCAGACAAAGTTTCATTTTAGATCATGATCCATTTAAGAAGACTATTTTTGAAGAACTAGATTCTTGGTCAACCTTATACCAAAGATAAATTCTGACAACCAGTGAGATTAATCACAAATCATCATTCTCTACTTTGGTCCTGTTGCTTTTGCAAGGGGTAATTATCTGGTCATGTTCTACTCGTAAAAGAGTTAGCAATCTCTTTTTGCTAACATATAGAATTATTTACTCCCACTTACACCTGAAGTTTGTGTTGTATTCAAACATGAATTGTTATCAATTAGCTCTGCTTTAGAAAGAAGTCTAAAAGCTACACTCCTTAGAGCAAAACAAGTATTCATGCAGGAATTCTTTTAGATACATTAGGAGAAATAATTTACAAAGAAATTGTTGAGGGATGCAGTTAGTTGAAAGCAGAACTGAAAAAAAAAAAGTCTCGAATGATTTTCAAGAACGAACAGCTGAGAAAATCGCTGTCTAAAAGCTGTGACACAATTAAGCAGTAAAGCTCACAATACTGCACGAGCACCTGGAGTTGGCCTTAAAACCAAAATATTACATTGCAGAAACCCCAATAAGCCTGTGTCATCTTGAAAAGTACTGGATTTGCATCTACTTTTAAAGATAAATTTACCAGAATATATGTGGAATCATTGATAGTAGGTTTTCTGTTGAAATGCAAGTCCTCAAACTAGCCCTGCTATGTAACTTAAACTGTATATTCCTTCACTGATTTTTGGAATTACGGTCAAACCCCAATGTGTGCAAAATTCAAGTGGAGAAGGGCTAGATGCGCAAATAATGGAAAATAGAAGGAATAAATGTTCGAGTAAACTTTTACTAAAGTTATTTACAGATGATTTTATTTATATAGTGATGATAAACAAATAGCATAAACTCGCAGAAGTGACTGAAAGAGATAATATGACAATATCTATCCAAAATAGGTGTACTTTTTTGGTAATTAAAATTGTAAACAGTTTAAATGAAATTTAAAAAGAGTAATATATAAAAAAGGAAAGCTTAATAAATGGAATTTCTTTTACTAAGTATACAAACTTTTTTTTTATTTTTCTGGTATGCTGTAAATTGATGCCATTTTAAAGCAATTTCATAGCAATCAGGATGGTATCAGAAAGGAAACTAACATGATAGAACCTGCTGCTGCTTTGGCAATAACAATTGTTTCCTTGTTTCGATAGACACTGTCAGATAGTACAGTAAGCTTGAGGGCTGAAGTGTTATATTTTAGGTTCTTATCTACGGTACAGAGATGGTAAAGTGCACCATTTACTGCAAAATATGGTATTACACATTTTTAATCCTAATCAGAGTTAAATTTTGAAGAAAGGCCAAGCATAGAAAATCATTACGTTTCAGGTTTAACAGACATTCATTGTAATGGCAGAGTGAAACAAAACTGGATTTGATCCAGAACAGAGATTTGTACATCAGAATTTACACATTGTCTTTTCAATGGCAAGTTCACATTCCTATTAAAAGTGAGATGATTTTTCAGGATACTTAAAACATGTTGTTTAGTAAAGACACTTCTGTAGCTGAATACATACAGAATAACATTTAGAATAGAGTGTGTTTGATCTGTTAAAGCTCTCATCTTACCTATATTTACAAAGTACGGAAGATAAACAGAGGTGATATTTTTCTTATTTTGCTATATTTGAGCCATTTTAATTCACATCACTTTTTATTACATTGTATCATTTTTTCACACTAATCAGTTTTAAATAACTTATATTTTCTAAGTCTTTCCCATAGACATTGAGAATATTTCTTGCAATTTAGGTGCAAAACGACCTGAATAACAGTATTTGATAGACCATTACATACTTTTCTTGTAAAGCACCATAACTATGCGAAAACTGTTCAAAACCCTAAATAATTTCAAAAACTGTTCTAACTGGGAAAATACCAACAGTTTATCATAGTTAATTATCTACATTGTGTGTGCATTCAGACTGAGTCAATAAATAGAACAAACATCAGGGAAGGAAAAGAAATTTTAAGTAACTGTAGCTAGATTGTATAGTCCATATAAATTCCAGATATGGATCTGCAATCCATAAATGGCTTCTGTTTTAGCTTCCATTAAATAAATACATCATCTAAAACTCTAAGTGCTATCATTGTTCAGAAAATTTTCCTTTATGAGAAATTAAGATGAAATAAGAAGGTCCATCATTCTTAATACAGGTCTATACCTCAGAGAAGGATTTAGCAGTCCTTCAGGCTAGCACACCTGTATTTGGTTCTTTCTCAGGCTTAAGAAAGACATTAAGAAGACTTAATGTCTTTACAAACTCAGTAAGATCTGGACAACGTCAGTAGTCATGAAGCAGGATGGAGCCAGTTGTTGCATGACTGAAATCTTGCCTGCACAGGATGGAGAGTTTAGAGCTCGGGGGGAGCTTGGAGCTGGAACTTCTGCCTCTCGGAAATATTACTCAAATTTGTCAAGCGCTGTATTTAAAATATAAACCATGGCTTCCTCTATCCTGCCTTCAGGTTACCCCGTGTCTTAGATGCAGAGTGAAACTGTTTGAAGGCAGAACAGTTATTTGGGGATGTTTCCATTACACAAACTACACTGGAAAAATCAGCAGAAAGTGTAAAAGAGAAGAGAAAACAGCAAAAGTCTTTCCATCAGCTCCATACACTTCTGATAACAAGATGGTGAGTGAGTTACAAAAAACCCACACATTAAAGACAAGACACTTAACTCTGATTCCCTCTGGAATTAGAGAACAATATACTTCTAGAGCAAATTGCAGCATACTGAACAAGGTAGAAAGGCTTCTCACATAGCGAATGCATATACAGTTTTCTAAACTGATTATCCACTACCTGAATGAAATACCTGTATTTCTTAAAGACAATGGATTGCCTCGTGGAGCTTCATGATAGCCCTATATACAATTTAGAGAGCATTCAGGAAAAAAATAAATTATTTTTTTTTCCTTTTTTATTTTCAAACTAAATACTTTTTTAATTTCAAACTAAAACATAATTTTAAATATGATATTATCAAGTCATTCTTGTGCAGATCACTTGCACGGCATAAACAAAAGATGCATTTGTTCTAGTGTTGTTTTTTTTTCTCTCCCTTTTTCTTCCAGTATAAATGATTTTAATTCATATCTGCCTTTTTCTCCTATTTCTGGAAGCTACGAGTGTCATCCACAGAAGGGAAATCATTTTAATTAAATCTGCTTTGGCATTCACTTTGATATATTTTTGTAAACATGTATTTTCCATTTTTCTTTTTCTTCCACACTCTTTTCATCTGTACATCCCTTAAACATGGAGAAAAATCTCAGGAACAGTAGGTTTTCTTCAAAAATAATGTAAAATATTTTATCTAACCTGGACAGCTTGATTAGATAAACCTTTATCTTCTCAAATAGAAGAATAAATTTTCTGCCGCTATTTAATTTCTTATTCATAAGCAAAAATGTACAAAACTTTACTACATTTCATATTTCAACTTTATCTTGTTAATGACGTTGATGTTTATCTTGCAAATCCATAGACAGTTTTTAATTTAGGATGTTCTTACATTTAAGGCTTGTCAAATGACAATTGCCTCTCATGACCAACGTTTGACGTTAGAAATCTGAATTCAGCTGCTAATTTCCTGGCAGTGAAATTAAAGGTGAATCATAGTTCACTTTCAGATTGCATAATAAATATCTGAAGTAAAAATTTTTTTGTTTTTGCTGCTTGGTGTCTAAAAGCTGCTCAGCCCAGATAAAGAAATCGCTTTGAGAACTTAGCATTGCACAGAAACAACCTATGAGATTTGATTTAATAAGAAACATCGTATTGTGAAGCTTGAATTTTGAAAAAAGCTGTTAAGATAGATATTTTTAAGAAGAAATTAATTTTCTGTGAAACTATCAAGATATTCAAAGCTGTATAGGAAAGTTAATTCATATAGGAAAAAATAAAACAGGCTAAGCTGGATTACATGTGGAGAGATATCCTAAATCTTCTCATACAACTTATCTTACATAACACTTTATAAAATGGAGAATTTTTGGTTTGATTTGGTTTCATTCACTTGTTTGCTCTTAAGCCTTCTGCTGATTCAGTTCGGAAATGAAGGAAAGTGATTTATTTATCGTTAATAATAACTGCAAATATGCTTTCCAAGTCTCCCAATCTACTTATTTTTAGTCTGCTCAATTAAAAATGTTTGAAAATAAGTACCCTTGGATTTTGTTATGTTATATCATACACACACAAAAAACTCGCAATGGCTTGATCTCATATTCATTTTAAGAAAGCTGAGAATCCATGAACATTTAAGTACATGAATAATTTTTGTAATTGAAGTCAAAGGTCCTCCACATATGCACAAAGTTGCATGTTCTCACTTTTCAAGACTTTAATGTGAAAAGGTTTTGTTTGTCTTCTACATACACAGCTGATTTATAGTGATCTGAAATATTTCATGAGCATAAGGAAAAGAACAGAGAGAGAGAGAGGGACTGTAAAAAAACTTACTTTTCTTATACATTGAAAATTATCTTGTTATAGGAAGCATAATTGTTTGTTGTATAATTTTAATACTTGCTGCTAATCATACCGAGTCTATCTAGATAGCAAATCCACTGCAGTCAATGCATGTAAAACAGTTTATGAGAGGATAAAATGTGGCATTCCAGACATTCATACCTTCTATTATTAAGTTGCATAGTTAAAGAGTGTAATTATGTGCATACACATTTGCAGGATAACTTCAACAGTCTATTGAGTTAAATTTTTATCCACTTTTTAATTGTCTTCTATTGCTAGCCTACAGATTCAACCTCTAACACAGTCTCCGAGCAGTGCTAAGAAAGAATTTACGTGACTTCTCATGGCTATTAAAAGTGTATCTTACTCAGATTTTAGCACTGTATCTACCAGAAAGAAATGGCACCACATGTAAATTATTCCTCTCGGAGCAGATAGATAGAACATTTTATGGAACTGTTATAAAAGTTGCCTGAAGAATGTCACAGCCAAACATAATATAACAACGGGGCAATATTTAGCTTGGTGTTTCTTATCTGCTTTGTTGCAAAGAACATACAAGACCACCATCAGAACCGAAAGGAATCATTATCCTATACTATTTCAGTGCAAGGATGAAGTCTGTTACTAAACCTGTTTACTTCAAGATTTATCAAAATTCTTCATTATTATTTGGGTTATGATAGGAACAAAAAAGGAAGAGCAAGTATAACCAATGCAATTTTCCTTTTTTCCACCTAAAGAAAAAGAGGAAAAATCAATCAGAATATAAATTACATGCTGTAATTACCACCAAGATGTGCTTAGTTAAAAGAAATATTCTCTAACCTGAGCTAGTGTTCACGAAATTTTTTTGTAACAAAAAATAAATTCTTTATCAAATTTCCATCACCAGTGTACCTCTTAGGGAAAACAAAAACCACAAATGATAGGCTTAGGATAAAAAAGCTACAGGTGTTTTCACAATTTACATCTCCTAGAATGATCATTAATGTGATGGCCAGCATAGGTTTCAATGCCTCTTAAAGTGAATAAGCAAATGGTAGAATAGCTTTAAGGTAGCTAATGATAAACTTGTTTATGTCTTCTCTATTTAAATGCCTTGAGAGTAACGCAGAATTATCTTGTGGTATGACTGCACAGCTATTTACAACTTTTTCACAGCAGATGCTGAAGGTAAAATCATATAGATAGACTGGACTATCTGGATGCTGGACTAGTACTAAAACACTACAGCGAGTGTTTTTTTTTCAAATATATTTATTAAAATGAAACACTTCACTGTGAAAAGAAAACAATCCTTTAAATACAGAAACTAATTTTAATATTGAATTAACTATTAAAATCCCTTTTTTTTCTTAATTTTCTTCTTGCTACTTTTTCAGGTACTGAAAGGATTAAATAATTATAAATGTATAAAGAAAAACTTGAGCAGGGCAGGCTGTTGTTGGAATGAAAAGAATGTTAAGGTTGATCATGCTTTTTAAAGACCTACAGACATTTTACAGTAAAGGGCTCTTCAGGCCATCAGACAAAGGTATAAAAAGACCTAGCTGACAGAAGAGAAACTTAGGCAGTTTTTATTATAAATACAGTACAAATGCTTAATAGTAAGTTAAATTAATAACTGGAACGAGTTTACTAGATTCTTTATGAATGATTTTTTTTTTTTTTAATTCAGAATAAGGATATTGCATTAAAAAATCCAGTTCTAACCACATTCTTGAGAAAGAAATTTAAAAAATGTTCTAGTTTTAAAATCTATTTATCAGTAAGAGTTAGCTATAGCCTTTCAGATATCAGTTTGTTTTGTGATGGAACCTCCACCCATCTTTCATTTACTATATCTCATTTCCATCAAACTGACAGCAACTATTTTGTCCCTAGAAAGTAGTTTCTTAAAGGATTTAAAGGATTTTTCATCAATGTTCCATTATTGATATGTTACACTACCAAGTCATAAAAAAATCTTGAATATTTTCTTATTATTTAACATAGATTATGAAGAGAAGAATACCTACTGTGTCCAGTCATTCTATGTCAGAAAATCCCTGGCAAATACCTTCTAATAAACACCTTTGAACTTCATCAATAGACTTCAAGCATGTGTAGTGCAAAATTAAACCAACCCAGATATGTAGCATCTTACTATCTTCTAGTGTAAGCATCCAGTTTCATTAAAATAAGCCAATAAATTATTCTCTCTGTTTTCTAAACTGGAGGATGTATTAGAGAATAGAATATGCAGGAGATGAAAAACTCACATTTTATGGTACGTTGTTGAGCATAAAGATTTTTATTTTTAGTCAGTGATTTTGTAATCTTTTCATTTCAGCAACATTATTATTGATGAAGTTTGGTTTCTTGTGCCAACTTTGGCATCAGTATATTACTTATAAAAGAATTAGTTAACTTGCAGCTATCTGAAATTTGAGTCCATGTTATATATAAATTGATATTACTGCAAAGTTTTTGGTGATATATGACAAGATTTAATATTGCAACAGTGTTTCCATTGGAGTACTTGAGTGGTTTTAAAAAATAGGTAAGAAAACAGATCAACACCACCAAAAAAAAGAATTTTCATATTCATATATATTAACATAAATTCTTCTCTTATTACTTCTTTCTTTACCAGATTTTCTTGACAGAATAATTCCACTGGGTACTTATTGTACTGATCTATCTTTAAATTGACGATGTCAAAATTCTGAATAATGCTGGAGGTATCTTTAGCAACAAAGCTATTTTTTCCTCTTAATAAAAGGAAAATAATATTTGTTGGAGTGTATAATTGCATCATATGTTATACTTACTATATGGAAGGTGCATTGCAATTTCTCACTCAAAAAAAAAAAAGAAAAATTATTTGGTAAATTATACTGTGAATTTAAAATTAAAAAATACTTGTTTTCTTATTTTTCAAAAAAAATACTTTCTAGTTTTGACTTAAATATGTAGAGTTTAACATATAATATGACTTCATTATCTTATCAGAACTTAGCTTATTTAAGTTTTGAACTAAATAGTATTGTTAAGATTACCTAAAGAACTAAATATTTTAAGATACTTTTTGAATAATTTCAAAAATGTATGCAATCTATTATGATTAAGTTATAAGTTATGGAATGGTACATCTACTGGGTAATATCTATAATGAGTTAATCATCTTATTTGTTTGTTATTTCAGTGTTAAAGGTGATTTCTAACCTGAGGATCTTAAAAATAGATACAATTTCTTTTCATATACTCACACAAGCAAAACATGATTTCTATCTTCCATATTGTAAAATTTACACACTTAGGATAGGCTATTCTAATAGCATGTCCATATGCCATTCTTTCACAGATCAGCTGATTAAAATAAGCTATTTTATCTGTAACCAAATTCGTTTCTTTTCTTCCCTGAATTTAGTAACTGGCCAAGGACCACTCTTTTTATTTGGCTGTCCAAAAGCCTTCCCTTTCACTAGCCTCAGAAATGTGCCTGTCCCAAGAACAGTAGCCTTTCAAGCCTAGGCAAACATAAACTTTGAATCAGTTTGAATTTAGAATAGGCTGCAGAGAAAAATGATTATATGAAGTGTATCACTTTTCATATTTTAATGACCAAATGGCACTACCATTTGTGGAAGATTGGAAATAGATAATTAATAGTTTTAGTTCCAGTTGCCAAATTTCTATAATTACAGAAAATCATCACTTTAATACCTAAATCAAATACTCCATGTGTCAGCTTTCTATAAATGTTGGATCTTGTAATTATCACTTTCTGTTTGAGGTGTTTGGAATATGTGGCAATCATTGAAATATTTTGGCACTGTATTGCTCATTTTAAAGAATAATTGCATCCAAAGAAATGTATTTTCTGTTCATCTCAGTTCTCTTTCTTAGTGGTTATATCACTTAAACTAATTCTCTGTTTAAGAACTTCACTGCACTAGTTTCTGAAAGAAAACACTAATTCATTCCACCAGTGCAGGCTTAGGAAATAGCTTATACAAAGATTTAAAGTTAGTAAACTTCAAGGTCAACAGTACCTGTAGGTGTAGTAGGGAAGATCCTTCGTCTTTGAGAGAAAAATCTTTGGCAAATGATGAGGAAGAAATGTGAATATGTGGAGGCAGAGAGAAGATCTTCACACGCTAGTAGAAGTTGTCAGATTCAAATGAATGTATGAATACAGAAAAGTCCACGTTACAGACCAGGACAAAGGGAATGCGCTTCAGAAGGTATGTTCTGTTTCTCCTATTCCATCTTTTTTATTATTTTATTATTTTTTATTTCTACAATGTGCGTTGACATTCAGTGTTCTAGCAGTAGAGGAGGCAGCAGCCTGCATCTCCCCAATCCTTGGTCATGCCTAGTGGCATCCTGAAACTGGAGAACCAAACCTTGTGACAGAAATAGGCATTGGTCTGGCTGCTGTGCAAGGGACTCACTCTTTTATTTCCAGGGGTCATGTGCTTTATTGGTAAAGAAGACCTAATTTTCCCATCAAGTCCCATGAGCAGGTCAACGTTTTGTCCTGATTAGTTGTTTGCACACCTAAAAATTTTAGCGTGGATCTGTGATCTGTACTTGTATTTAAGGGAATATTGTGGTGACAGTATTGGTAGACAACTTGCACACTTGATGATTTTCAGAAGAACAACTGAAGAAACAACTGTTAGGAGCACCTGACTTTGCTTGCTAGTAACACCTTTACTGAGCAGCCACCAAGACCAGCAGTGATCTGTGGAATGTAAACATCTACTTACTTCAGACAAGATTAGCCTTATCCTGCAGCATGGGTAAGATTATGATTAAAGGATTGCAGGGAGCATTGATCTTATTTAACTGCAGACATCCACAGTTTGCCTTTGAGCTAATCATCCATTCTTCCTTTCTCCTCAGTGTAGAAAAGTAGGCACCTGTGGGACATGATTTATATGACCTGATTAGGTGTCTATAGTAGACGAGGGCAAACGTATGTAAATTCCTATTTCTCTACGTTTGCTGTAGTAGCAGCCTGAAGTGACTATCTCAGATGAACACATTAACAATGGAAATGTCATTAACTTGGCAAAATGAAACTCAGCTTCAGTGTCTGCAGTTCCAGATCAGCCCCCCACATCAGATTAAACTAGTTGTTAAAGGTCAGCTAGAATTATATATTCTAATAAATATTTCTTTTGCATGCATACATATATGTGCATTCATATAAATATAAATGTGATTTTCCTTTGGGATAGTTGCATTTTACAATGAAACAAGAATTTTCATTACTTGCTGGGTTCAGTCCTTTAGAACTTAACCAGAACTCTCAGCTCTGTGTTCAGTGTGTGCTGTTTCAGAAGTAATTAAAACACTAATATTTCAAACCACAAGGCACTGATATGCAATATCGAATTTGATAAGCATTTAGATGACTTACTGGGCTCCTTTAACTGCTGTAATATCTGAGCACTTCAAATCAGTTTCATCTAAAATATTAAAAGTACTTGCACATCACCCTCAGAGGGAGGGAAGTATATTTGGGAATTAAGGAAATGAAATATTGCAGAGTATGGATTCGTAATGTTTCTATTTTAGCCAGATTGTTTGCCTAGAACAATCTAGACATGGTGGTACAGGATTCACTAGTCTATCTATATCCCGTTAGTTTTTTCATCCATCTTTTTTTTCTTTTCTGTTTTTTTGAAAGAAGTTATGTCTATTGTAAATTTCAATATTAGTATTTGTACAGTGCCATTATATAAAACCCACTACATGAAAACAATAATATGCGCAAACTTATGTGATAGAATCAGAGAAGTCTCTCTATAAGGTTCTCCACAGTATAGAATTCCTACTCATCATACTTGCTGTAGATTTACACAATTCTAACAAGATTTTCCAGAAATAAACTATATTAATCATTGATGGGCCTAAATGTTCAGCAAAAATCAACTGACTGGTAAATTTATAGTCAAGTTTCAGAAACATTTTCGGTTTTATATGACCACTTTTACTCATGTGGCTCACTTCGTCTATACAAATGCATATTTTTTCATTGAAAAATATAATAATAATTAGCTGGACTAAGACAGGTGGTTAATGAAATTGCTTCCTATGATTCTGTGATTCTGTGATTCTGTGATTCTGTCTCAGAGAAATGCATTATTTCATCCATTGCAAGCTGATGAACAAGCAAACATAAATGTACGGAGCTGGAGGCAAAGGCTGACAATTTCTTTTAGAGCTCAAGAAGAATGAAAGGAATAATATTTTGTTATCTGAAGGTTTCAGACTCTGGAGGGAAAAAAGATAAAATGTTTTCACATAACCTTTTCCTCATATTAACCAGAAATAAATGCCAGATATCTGATCCGTTATAATACATGCAACTGTAAGAGAACAGCAACAGCATGGGATAAGTGTTCTTCATTTGTTTCTTAATCCTTTTGCCAATTCTTCATTATTTCTTTTCGAAAGATGTTTTTAGAGTGTTAAGGAGTTGGAATAATAATCTGACAAACACAGTTATGAATTTCAATAGCACTGCAGAAAATGTTACGGATAAATTAGGTATGACTTTTATGTAGCAGAGTCAGATAATACCAGACCTGAAGTATTCCTTAAGATGAAGTAAAAGACGAGGCCCTTTACAAGATGGTCAATGAAAAAAGGAAAAAATGGTGATAATATATTTTCATCCCAGAACTGCGGTATAGAGACAACTTTTAGTGTTATAGCAAAACTGTATGAATGTCTTATATCCACAGCCATTTAGGCTTGTAATACAGTGGGTTCTTTTTAAATAACATCATACAATAAATAGTAGAAACTGGATTTTTGGATTACTTTCAAGACTTTGTGAATATTTTATCCAAGGCTGCTATTGTAAACCAATTACTGTTACTGAAATGAATATGAGGTTGTTCAAAGATCTCTCTGCAGGCAGAATAAAAAAGATTTGGTGCACCTGTGGTTTAAATTCAAATAAATCACTCAAGAGTTAGTCTTCAATGTGATTGTTTTCTTGAGAGAATTGAAGGGCTAAATTAATCGGAATGAAAATAGTTCTCAAATATCAAGCATAATTTTCTACACTGTTGTGATTAGATATCTTTGGAGACACTACATTAATATGAATGTACCCATGGAGAGACAAAGTGGAGGGTTATATTTCACTGCAAATGACTCAGAAAAGCAAATGTCTAACACTGATAGGCATAAACAAGGTGTAAGGAGCAGGACATTCACTCTAACTGTAAAAGAGGTTTTCTTTTTTAAGAAATTTGCATTTTAAGACACACATTCACATTCAACACATAAAGATATGGCTTTCTGGGGCACATTGACTATGGGGAAGCAGAAGGTCATGAAACTATATTAGAAACAGATTTTAAACTCAGGCTCTTTGTTACATCCCTGTAAATTGTATAGACATAATTGAAGTTCTGTGTTACTCATGAAATCGTACTGGTCAGAAAGTAGCTGTGCTGTAAAAGAACATTGTCACTCATCACGAAAAACTCCTGCCTTTTTTGATTTCTACTACTGTCACTTTAAAGCACAGCTTGACAACAAATTCTCTTTAGGTTACCTGAACAAAGAGTTAGTTTAAGGCCTTTGCACTCCTAGCATCTAATTTAATTGCTTACAACAGAGTTTAAATAAATGTTAGATTGTGCATAATTTTGCATAGGACATGTTCATTAAAGAGCCCTGTGAGTGCTGTCTACTGTGACATATGCCCTGTATCAAACTACTGGGGAGAGATGACATCGGTACTCACCTTTTAAGTCTCAAAACAAATTATAATTCCAGTGATCTATTCCAACAGAGGTAAGACTTTTTTTTGTCTCAGTAAATGTAAGCATCTGGTTTCTAAGCTTTTACTTGTTGGTTATTGATCATTAATATAATAACTCTGACCTTGGTAAGTAATTATACATTCATGTCTCAGTTTTGTTGGCTGAAGTTCCAGGTTATGGGCAAAGCATATAGAATATGTATAACTGCAACAAAGAACGAGTTTCTCTCATCTCTATATTGTATAGCACTCCAAACACAAAAATTGAGACTTTCTCTTATTTTCAGCAATATTATTTTTCAACAAGGCCAAGAGACTAAAGGGATTTTCTTACCCAGAAAAAAAGAAACACTATATGCATGTACAGTAGAAAAGAATCTATTCTGCTAAAATAGATTCATAGGAAATGATGAACAGTGCAACAGACCCATTAAATTGAGATTTCCCATATGAATTATAGTCGTTTCATATGATTTTGCATAACTATAATTTTGTGTCTTATGTAACAATCCCATACTGAAAACATCAAATCTGTAGGGCTGCAAATCCACTAGATGTTGCTGAACCTGATTTAGAAAGAGTGCACGTAACTATACTGCTGCTTTTATTTTTCTGCGGATTGATTATCAGAATATATGCTACTGTAACTAGATCTAACTCATGCTAACTGCTACAGGACTAAATGATACAAGTCTAACTTTTTGTCATTTCACCTGATCAAAATAATCATATTCCTTCCATTTGCTCCTTGCACTGCTGAAAAATAACTCTGAAGGGGCGTGAATCCATATCTGAGCAACTTAAAACAACCAACTTTTTATCATAAGAGATCTATTCTTGTTATAGCATGTGACTTTGCAGTGTAAAAAGCTAATTTTTATTCCCTAGCCTGATTCCTCAGCTTCTGCTGGATCCTTCTACAACTTTCCTTATGCATCTGCCTATCTCCGTAAGACTTACATTATTGCATTTGATACTTACTACAGAATGACACAGTTAAGGAATATTTTTTATTTTTTTAAATTATATATATATGAGCTGAACACTGACCAAGCTGGTCAGGTTTCATGATAATAAAAGCCTCCTTGTTGTTGTTGTTGTTGTTGTTGTTGTTTTTTTTTAGCTACAGTGTAAATAATAGAGCTATATACAAAGTCTAAATTAATGAATAATGAATACCACTGCATAGCTATGATTCTTCTAAAATCTTGATAATCCCTGGCTATGTCTACATGGAGGTATAATCAATGGGTATATAAATGCTGAGATCAGCCACCTTGGTTTTCCTGAGTTATTGGTCAGGAAGGAGACTGCCATCTAATAGATTAGCTGCTCTGATCAGTTAGAGGGGCTTTCTCCACACAGTGTCCAGCCTCTCTCCCTCTCAATCTTGCCTAAGCTTGTTTTGGAAAGAAAGGTATGTTATAGAATAGAAACATGTTATATTACCATGATCTTCCCTTAAAGAAATTCCCATTCATCCTTTTTTGCTTCTTCATTCTGTGTACAGCTTTGCAACTGAAAATGTGGTGTTTCCCAGCTTCCATATGCCTGACCAGCATTTGATTACGTTCAGTCAGATATTGTACATCTAATTTCTTAGCTGAGCTCTAAAATGGTGTATCATTAATTTTTTTCATCTTATTTTTCCTCTAAAGCACATGCAACAATAGTTGCAGAAAATTAGTGCTGTGAAATAACAGAGCAGAATGCATATCTTTCATATTAAAGAAAAGATTAGAGTATTCCAGACAGTGAGGCAATTCAAACAGTGATATAACCAGGAAACAAACAGATCAGCGGCATTTATTTAGAGTTACCAGCATTTTCCTAGGACTGAGGGGAGGTGTTCCGACCTGTTAGTTTGCTGAGAATGACTCAATCCTGCCAGCTCTACCTATTTCAAAGATAGAGTATGGGGTTTAGTAGTATTCTATCTTACTTTCTTGGGATGATGATAAACTGAGTTGCTAGATATATGGAACTCATGCAGAATAACCACTGTTCATACAAAGACTCCTTTGTGCGATTTACTGCACACGTAGTGGGGAGATAATTTAAGCAAGCCCTGCAGGTCAAAACTCTGGAAGCATTATGTCAGTGCATAATATTATTCTGATTGTGTTAATGTTGATAGATCTGAAAATAACTACTGTTCTTCAGCAATGGGACCCCAAAACTCTGGACTGTTAAACTGGATGAGTAAAGGTTATTTCTCGCACATAGTTGTCTGGATCTTCAGTAGGCATCCAAATTCAATATCATCCCTACAGAACCATTTTAGCATGGCAGCAGCAGTTGTAACAATGTCTGTAGTTAGTAACCATGGCTGTTAATCTGTGTGATTGAATATTGAACCTAAACTACGGTCAGTGGTACGTTCTAACATGCTAAAACTGAGTTTAGCTGAAAGCTGAAGTCAGCGGTAAGAATGAAACCACACCGTATTAGGTGTCGCTGGCTTTGACTTCTGCTTTTTTACCTCTGCGTAGTGTTCAGGATGGGAGGAGATTGGTGCTCATCTGCCTTTTTTTTTTTTTTTTTGATAATTATTGAGGGCTGGAAGCTGGTGACCTCTCATAGAAGGAGAAAGGCTCTTGCTCCTCCTCAAGAGTTGCCTGTGAAGAACAAGTTTAGCGCCCTGCAAGCTGAGGAGGAGCTGGGCATGGCTCCAAGGGAGGCAACTGGCCTGGCAGACCCTGTGCCGTGCAGCAACCCCCGGAAGAAACAGCGAGTGATTGTTGTGGGTGACTCCCTGCTGCGGGAGACAGAGGCACCTCTCTGCCCACCTGACCTCTTGTCCAGAGAGGTTTGCTGCGTGCCAGGGGCTCGAATAAGAGATGTCGTGGAAAAACTGCCAAGGCTTGTCCATGCATCGGACTACTACCCTCTGCTGATCTTCCATGTGGGCGCTAACGACACGAAAGGCAAACTGGAAACCATCAAACAGGACTTCAGAGCTCTGGGAATGGTGGTCCAGGGTCTGGGAGCCCAGGTCGTTTTCTCCTCAACCTTGCCTGTGAGGGGAAAGGACGGGAGGAGGAGTAGACGAGTTTTCCAAGTTAACAACTGGCTGCGCCGCTGGTGTTGGCAACAGGGCTTTGGTTTTTATGACCGTGGGACCCTGTTTGAAGATCAACAGCTGATGGGGAGCGATGGGATCCACCTTACCAAGTGGGGCACGCGTGTCTTTGCCAACAGATTGGCCAGCCTAGTAAGGAGGGCTTTAAACTAGGCAAGATGGGGGAAGGGGAGTGGTATAGTGGCAGGGGAGTCAGTAAAACACTGCTCAAGTCAGGATGCCTCCAGAGGGTGCATACAGCCAGGGGAGACAGCATGCAACATGGCTATGGAGGCTCCTCTTGCACCTCTCCTGGGAAGCTTGCATGCTTGACTGGCTCTCTGAAATGCCTGTATACCAATGCACGCAGCATGGGGAATAAGCCGGAAGATCTGTGTGCGGTCGCAGGGCCATGATCTCATTGCAGTGACAGAGACATGGTGGGATAGTTCACATGACTGGGATGCTGTCATGGATGGCTATGTGCTTTTTAGGAAAGACAGGCCAGGAAGGCGAGGTGGTGGAGTTGCCCTTTATGTGAGGGA
Source organism: Struthio camelus (assembly GCF_040807025.1). Taxonomy (NCBI): domain Eukaryota; kingdom Metazoa; phylum Chordata; class Aves; order Struthioniformes; family Struthionidae; genus Struthio; species Struthio camelus. The sequence continues at coordinate 145,187,101 of NC_090942.1, read as the reverse complement.
GCAACTGGAATGTGTGGAGCTCTGCCTCGGGGTGGATGAAGAGCAAGATGAGAGCTTATAGGTAAGGATTAAAGGTGAGGGTAACATGGGCGACAGTGTTGTGGGGGTTTACTACAGGCCACCTGACCAGGAGGAAGTCATCGATGAGGCCTTCTACTGACAGCTGGAAGTAGCCTCACGATCACAGGCCCTGGTTCTCATGGGGGACTTCAAACACCCTGACCTCTGTTGGGAAGACAGCACAGCTAGGCACAAACAATCAAAGAGGTTCCTGCAGGGGATTGATGATAATTTCTTGACTCAGGTGGTGGAGACGCCAACGAGGAGAGGTGCAATGCTGGACCTTGTACTAACGAACAAAGAAGGTCTGGTTGGAGACATGAAGGTTGGGGGCAGCCTTGGCGGCAGTGACCGTGAGATGGTGGAGTTCAGGATCCTGCGAGGAGGGAGCAGGGCAATGAGTAGGATTGCAACCCTGGACTTGAGGAGAGCTGACTTTGGCCTCTTCAGGGACCTGCTTAGGGGAATCTCATGGGGTAGGGCCCCAGAAGGAAGAGGGGTCCAAGAAAGCTGGTTAATATTCAAGCATCACCTCCTCCAGGCTCAAGATCGGTGCATCCCTCTGACGAAGAAGTCCAGCAAAGCGGGCAGGAGACCTGCATGGATGAGCAAGGAACTCCTGGCAAAACTCCAACAGAAGAAGGAAGTACACAGAATGTGGAAAAGGGGACAGGCCACTTGGGAGGAATACGGGGACATTGTCAGAGTGTGGAGGGATGCGACAAGGAAGGCTAAGGCCCAGTTGGAATTAAACCTGGCAAGGGATGTCAAGGACAACAAGAAGGGGTTCTTCCAGTACCTCAAGAGCAAAAGGAAGACTAGGGAAAACGTGGGCCCGCTGCTGAATGGGGCGGGTGCCCTGGTAACAAAGGATATAGAGAAGGCAGAGTTATTGAATGCTGCCTTTGCTTCAGTCTTCACTGCTAAGGCCAGTCCTCAGGAATTCCAGGCCTTGGAGACAAGAGAGGAGGTCTGGAGAAAGGAAGACTCTCCCTTGGTGGAGGAGGATCGGGTTAGAGATCTTTTGTCCAAACTTGACATCCATAAATCCATGGGCCCCGATGGGATGCACCCACGAGTGCTGAGGGAGCTGGCGGATGTTATCGCTAGGCCACTCTCCATCATCTTGGAAAGGTCCTGGAGATCAGGGGAGATGCCTGAGGACTGGAAGCAAGCCAGTGTCACGCCAGTCTTCCAAAAGGGCCAGAAGGAGGAGCCAGGGAACTCCAGGCCTGTCAGCCTCACCTCCATCCCTGCAAAACTGATGGAACAGCTCCTCCTGGAGGTCATCACAAAGCATGTGGAGGACAAGAAGGTGATCAGGAGGAGTCAGCATGGATTCACCAAAGGGAAATCATGCTTGAGCAATCTGACAGCCTTCTCTGATGGGATGACTGGCTGGGTAGAGGAGGGGAGAGCAGTGGATGTTGTCTGCCTGGACTTCAGCAAGACTTTTGACACTGTCCCCCATCACATCCTCGAAGGTAAGCTCAGGAAGTGTGGGCTAGATGAGTGGACAGTGAGGTGGATGGAGAACTGGCTGGATGGCCGAGCTCAGAGGGTTGTGGTCAGTGGCACAGAGTCTAGTTGGAGGCCTGTAACTAATGGTGTCCCCCAGGGGTCAGTCCTGGGTCCAGTCTTGTTCAGTGTACTCATCAATGACCAGGATGAAGGGACAGAGTGCACCCTCAGCAAGTTTGGTGATGATATTAAACTGGGAGGAGTGGCTGACCCACCAGAAGGCTGTGCTGCCCTTCAGAGGGACCTGGAGAGGCTGGAGAGGTGGGCGGAGAGGAACCTCTGGAACTTCCACAAAGGCAAGTGCAGGGTCCTGCACCTGGGGAGGAATAACTCCCTGCACCAGGACAGGCTGGGGGTTGACCTGCTAGAAAGCAGCTCTGCAGAGAAGGCCCTGGGAGTGCTGGTGGACAAGTTAAACATGAGCCAGCAGTGTGGCCTTGTGGCCAAGAAGGCCAATGGTCTCCTGGGGTTCATTGGGCAGAGTGTTGCCAGCAGGTGGAGGGAGGTGATCCTGCCCCTCTCCTCAGCCCTGGGGAGGTCTCACCTGGAGTGCTGTGTCCAGTGCTGGGCTCCCCAGTACAAGAGAGTCATGGCACTACTGCAGAGAGTCCAGCGGAGGGCTACAAAGATGATTAGAGGGCTGGAGCACCTCTCCTATGAAGAAAGGCTGCAAGAACTGGGCCTGCCAGCCTGGAGAAGAGAAGATTGAGAGGCGATCTCATCAACGTGTACAAGCATCTGAAGGGGGAGTGTCAAGAGGATGAGGCCAATCTCTTCTCCGTGGTGCCCAGCAACAGGACAAGAGGCAACGGGCACAAGCTGAACCACAGGAAGTTCCACCTAAACCTGAGAAAAAACTTCTTGACTGTGAGGGTGACAGAGCACTGGACCAGGCTGCCCAGAGAGGTAGTGGAGTCTCCTTTGCTGGAGATATTCAAAACCCGTCTGGATGTGATCCTGGGCAATCTGCTCTAGAGGTCCCTGCTTGAGCAGGGAGGTTGGACTAGATGATCTCCAGAGGTCCCTTCCAACCTAAACGATTCTGTGATTCTGTGATTCTGTGACCAGAAGATTAGCTTTTCTCACTATGCAGTAGCTGTTTGGTTGGAAGATCGGCCTTTTTGAAGCATTCTCTTTTCTTCTGTTACCTTATTTATTTCCCTGTGATTATTCAGTGCGCTCCTTGAAGTACTGTGTGAATGTCAACATTTCTGTTATAAGTCCTTCACTTTAGGTGACCCTTTCATATTCAAAGAGCCCTCAGGTGCTTTAACTTGCAGATCGACAAGGGCACAGTGGACTGCTGTCTTGCCAGACTGCAAACCTGCACCGGTAGCATTTGCCAGGACCTCGGTAACTTCACTTTAAATATGGCAGTCTCTGAGCAGTCTGAAACTGTTGCTCGACACGGCAGTAGCTCTGTACTGGAGAGGCATCCGAAAACTTGTCAGTACTGGAAGGCATACCTGTTTTTCCAGCACTGGAAACTTTGTTTGTTCTTAGTATTATCTTTAGAGGTATGAAGTAGGTTCACAGCTTCTGTAACTGAGTGACCTGAATTCATCTCGGATCATTTATCATATGTATTAATTGTTTAGGCCTTATAACACTTACCCTTTCATACAAAGCAAAATACACAGGGTTTTGAAAATTCAGTAGCTCCTATTTGGTTTTATGTTCACACCAGGACTAAGTTCTGAGTCACAGCTCTAAAACCGGGTTGGTGGCTTTCTTTCAATTTCTGTTGTTGCTTATTTATTTACTATAAAATCACCTAACCAAGTAAAAATTTTCTTAGTTAATTTACAATACATGTCATTATAAATGAAATCAAAGTGAGAATTAAACTACAATATTTTTTCCTTTAGTTCCTGCATGAACTTTGCAATTTTTTCACACTGTTTTAAAGATAGTAGTATATCTCTCTTTTCATTGAACTTTGTTCTTTATGAATAAAACTAACCTTGCAATGTAATCTACTATAACATAAGAAACTGGAATATACACCACTACTTAGAGTAGGAATGTCTATGCTGTTTGTCTTAAAATCTACAAAGTGAAGAAAATGTACAGAAAAAAAGTGAATATCTTGGTTTTAGGTCATAGCATTTAAACGTCAAAGGGCAAATAGCAAATTCATTTATTTTCTAATGGAAAGGATTAGAGAAAGTGAACAACTCAATGAAGTTAAGACAAGATAAGTTTGCTACATGTCAAAATGTAGAAAATATAAAGCCACAGAAATGACAGGGTAGTCTTCAACAGAGGCAGGAAGGAAAAACAAGCTGATAAATTGGAGGAAGCCAATCAATACTGTAAAAATGTGTAGCAGAGATATGGACTGCCACAGACTGTCCTGGAAATAAAGAAAAGCTTCAGAGAATTTCGTATAAATGGATAAAAGGATGCACTGAGTAAAGGGATTTGACAATTTTATGTGAAAAGGAATGGTATAAAACAATAAACTATGAAAATAAAGAAACAATGTAACATGTCAGAGAAAGAAGTACTCTCTGTACCTGCTTGCTTCCATACCAGGTGTAAAAAGCATTTCAAGACCAAATCAAAGCTGTTTTTGGTTTGTTTGTTTTGTTTTGTTTTGTTTTGTTTTGCTTTCACAGGATCACAGAATCGTTTAGGTTGGAAGGGACCTCTGGAGATCATCTAGTCCAACCTCCCTGCTCAAGCAGGGTCCTCTAGAGCAGATTGCCCAGGATCACATCCAGACGGGTTTTGAATATCTCCAGCGAAGGAGACTCCACTACCTCTCTGGGCAGCCTGGTCCAGTGCTCTGTCACCCTCACAGTCAAGAAGTTTTTTCTCAGGTTTAGGTGGAACTTCCTGTGGTTCAGTTTCTGCCCGTTGCCTCTTGTCCTGTCGCTGGGCACCACGGAGAAGAGGCTGGCCTCATCCTCTTGACACTCCCCCTTCAGATACTTGTACACGTTGATGAGATCGCCTCTCAATCTTCTCTTCTCCAGGCTGGACAGGCCCAGCTCTTGCAGCCTTTCTTCATAGGAGAGGTGCTCCAGCCCTCTAACCATCTTTGTAGCCCTCCGCTGGACTCTCTGCAGTAGTGCCATGACTCTCTTGTACTGGGGAGCCCAGCACTGGACACAGCACTCCAGGTGAGGCCTCCCCAGGGCTTTATGGCTACATAATGACTATTGGCAGCTTTGATGCTGTTAGCTGATGCAGAATCTCAACAGAAAGCTTTGTGGTAGACATGTGTGAGTGTGCATGCTTTCAGGTGTGTGTGTGCATATAAGGCAATGGAGATTTACACAAATCAAACATGGTATAGGTTATTCATTATCAAGATAATAATGACAAGACAACAATATTTAGTGAAATTCCCCACTGAGGACTTTGGTACACGTACACGAGTGCATGAGAACTCCTCAGGGTGCTTAAGTGTTACTAAACAAACAAACAAACAAACAAAATGTTTATATATTGGAATAAGTTGTTACATGTTTTTTGACTTAAACTTTGCAGATTTTACAGGCTATCCCCGGACTGTAAAGGACTAGCATATAGCTAATTGAGCTGACTTTGAAAAGAGACATTTATGAGAAAATTAAAAGGCCATCTACAAGGTAAAGTGCATTTTTTGCCACATATTTACTAAATATTCTTTCCTCATTACTACTCTCTTAATAATGAATAACCCCTACTGCTCCTGTTCTGAGTGATACTGCTCTCCTAAACATTAATTATGTTATGCTGCTACTATGTGTCACTCCCAAGACAGAGTGACAGAAAAGATTTTAGTGAGATTTTTTGTACATCTGATAGGGATGAACCCTGTTATCCCTAAGGTAATGTTTGGCCCAGGTAATGATGTGAGACACAATACAAAATGCAGAAAAATAGTAATTGATAAGGATAAGTGAAAACAATTGCAATGATGGAGCTACATATTTTGTTTTAGATTTATTAGAAGATTGATATTTGACATAATTCTTCAGGAGCAAAGAGCATAAACCAAGGTGCAGGTATTTTTACATTACAGTTATATTCTCTATTAGCGGAAATTCAGGAAACTCCTTCTTTTCATGGGAGCACATGATACATTTCTTCTCACTTAGAATGATGATCCCAACAGAAAAACCAATTCCATTATTTCATTATTTTCATGAATAAATCACACTTTTAACTGAAATAAAATATATCCTAACTTTCCTAAAACCCTATCAGCTTGTCTTTTGTATTACAATCCCATCTAAACCCTACCTGACTTCAGCACAGTATTTCCATTTTTCCCATTTTCACTCTTACATTAGCCAGAGAATAACTTTTGAAGGGAAGAAATATCACCTGCCATCTATCACAATGCTAATGGAAAAAGTATTTTGGGAAAGAGCTCTGCCTCCTCGGAAAAATATGCATATTGCGTCCAAGAGGCTCTCTGAGGCCTCATTTTAACTATTATATCAGATTTTATTTAAAATCTCTTTGTATAGAAGGGATTCTATAAATAGTAGTATCTTCCTACTATTCCAGGAAACTATTCCAGTGTTGCTCAAATTTTTCTCTGCTATCCATCCTTGGCATATATATTCATTTCCTCAAATATGTTGAATCTGAATGAGCAACTCAGAACACAAGAAAACACTTCTTTATTGTGAGGGTGGTTGAACACTGGAACACATTGCCCAGAGAGGCTGTGGAGTCTCCATCCTTGGAGATATTCAAAACCCGATTGGACACAGCCCTGGGCAACCTGCTCCAGGTGGCCCTGCTTGAATGGGGGGGGTTGGACCAGACAATCTCCAGCGGCGTCTTCTAGCCCCAGCTATTCTGTGATTCTGAATTCAGATGTGTGATGTGCTCTGGACAGATTTTGAGCTTTTGGAATGCAGAATGACTTGATAAGGCCCTTAAAAAATATATATACGATGCTGGAATCCACTTTCATGATAATATGGGGACTGTATCACTATCTAGATTCCCCGGGCATCTGAACAGATGTTTTACGCATATTTGGGATGTTGATCATGTTCGATATTTAGACCTACTGCACAGATCAGCTGTAGAAGTGCAGTGAGAGTGCTCTACAGTTCGTGTATCATTGTTCAAATACTTCACAGAAGGAGTGGATTTACTGCATATTGGCTTTAGAACTGGTATAAGCTTTTATAACTTACGTGTTTGTGACTCTTGGATGCATATTCGGAAAGATTTTAAACACCAAGAAATATGAGCCAAGTGTACAAAATCCTCAAAGTGGTCTCAGATAAAAGCTTGAGATGATGTACATATCTGGAGAAACCCAAGCACTAGTAGTTCTACTGAAGAACGCCCCTTAGAACATACAGTAGAAGAGAAACTTGGCCTTTTGGTGGGAGCTGATGGAGATGGCATAAAATATCTTACCTACAACATTTCTCATGTCATTTCTTAAAACTTACTTGGAAAAAAAACCAGAATCTATGAACATCAGACACTTGGATATTACTAGAAAATAAAAAAATAATTATGGTAAATTTTATGAGGTTTGCAGAGTTGAATTCAGATGATAAATCTAAGCAGAAAAATTAAATTGTGTTAGGGACACAAAATTTATTAAAGAGATTGGCCTCTCTTTCAAATATCTTGAAAATAATCAGGTTTATGGATTAATTTCCTGTGCTTAGTAAATATATTTGAGTGAGAGTGCAGCATTTTCCACTTATAAATCTTGTTGTCAATAACTAAAGTTCTCTTCTGAAACTTCTGAAACCCTTTATTGATTTTAGCCATTGGCATAATGGAAACTATTTCCACAGAACATTTTAATAGTTTATTACCATGGAAACAACTGTACCCATTCAGGAATATCTAGCAAATTATCTTTTTTAAATTAGCTTAAATATGATACTTCAGAAGTCTTCACTTTATTGTAGTGTTGTTAGAACAGAAAAAAGGATTTTCCATATTATCCCAGTTGCGTTTTGACAAGCTAATTTTTACCCTGCAAATTCCATCTCTTGGAAGGTACAAACAAAGGCTTAACATGTAATTAAGACCTTAAATAAAAAAAGTTTCAGAAGACAGACTGCTCATATCCAGATATATTGGCAACATAAGCTGAATAAAGCAGTATTTTCTATCAACCTTTTCAGAATGATTTTTTTATAAGAAAGAGTATATCTCATCTAGTTTGGTATTATGATAATAGCTAAACTTATGGACTTGCTGTTCACAAGATTTAATGTGTTAAGAATTTAAATATAGGGCCATTAACATCAGTATAAATTACTAATAACTAAAACTAGATTCCCAAATTAACTTTCAGGAGTTTGGCTGTTAGAACACAAATAATGTGGCTGAGCTGGGTAGACAGCAGATAAATTCCTTTTCCAATGCTTGCTGAGAGTTAAACACCAAGAAACGTGATTAACTACTAGCATGCTTTTGGAGGAATGCCTAAACTAATGTCTAGGCAACGATGAATTTGTCTGTGCATATTTGTAACCTTGAGATTGAAATTCATAGTTTGCACAATGAATGCATTAATCCCAATCTTCCCTGGGAGTCATCCAAACAGTAGTTTCTTATTTTAGCATAGGATGATGATGGATTTTGGAGGTCACAGTCTTCTTGTTACAGTATTAGTGCAAGAAATGAAAGACTTTGCAATCTTGCCTTCCGACAGGTATAAGATTGTCAGGTGGAGTTCCCTTACTTCAACCTGACCTCTCTCCTGGCATTCGGATCACTCTGGCAGATGTTTTGTGTGAAATGGAAGGGTCGTTGGCCAGGGAAGACATGGAACTTATCTCTTTTGATACTGAAGTCAATACACAGGTTATTGAAATACTTAAATACTTGTGTGTAATTGTCATGACAGCACCATTTCTACAGGTACTGTATCTATGCTGAATTCATCCTGGCATTGTATGGTAACTATTCAAACCAATGCGCTATAGGGGTCCATACAAATGTGCAATGTTCAGATGTGCATACATTCGTGCAGTTCTGAGCATCCACAGAAAAAGAACTTAGGTTCCTTCAATAGCTAGCATCTGTGTGTATCATTCAGCAAAGATTAACCTGCAGTTTTTGTCGGGGTAAAATATTGGCATGAATCAGCTTTCCAATTTGTGACTGCTACTAATCATGGGTATTTCCATATCTATCTCTGCTTTGTCCTATGCTCATTTTTTTTGTCGCTTATCACATAATATAAATGTAAATATTTTTATTTACTTTCTTATTTATTTATGATGAACAGTATGAATAGTGCACACAAGAGGAGAATGACACAAATGGGTGTGGACATCTAATTCCTACTCTTTTTTAACATGGTTTAGAAATTGTACCATCTGTTTTGACTTCTGAAATTCCTTTTGAATGCCCAGCTCCATTTCCTAACTGGAGATATTAAATGACAAATGTAAAAGAAATAACAGAAATACATTAGCTGTCATGTATTTTTTACAGTTATCCAACCCAGAACAGTAGCTCAATGAGCAGTGTAAAGAAGAAGAGTTCCACTTGAACATGCATTTGTTGACACTTGTTAAAGGAGTGTAAAGCTTTGTAAGGAATTCATAAAAGTCCAGTTTCTCGTGTTCGCACTTAAACAACTTTTTTTTTATCCTAATATCCTATTCTTTAGAGTAATAAACTATTCATTGGAAGTGTTTGAATAACAAATGTAAATAAATTATAATTATCTGCAGCTAGCACAGCTCTAGGAACAAAAGGAACTCTATATCCTATCTGAAGTATGTACTGCAAGTTATTCACTTAGCCCTTAATCAGAAGACACCTGAAAAAGAGTAGTTAAATCAAAATACATGCATATTTGCTATATTTCACTACAATATATTTTACTCTGTGAGTGTGTGTGTGCATATTTTTGCATGTTAAAAAACTTTATTTACGTGTCTTATGCAGTAACAAACGACAAAGAAATACAGAATAGATCTAATTAAAATATATATTCCTAGAGAATGTTACCCATTTTTCACGCCTTAAAAATTGTGTAGTATTTGATATCAATGATACTGCACTTTAGAAATTGTAGAATGGTCAAAATCTATATTTTTATATTAAATTTTGTTGCACTTTTCATTCATGGCTGCTTTTTTGAAGTTGAATTTCCTGGCAGCTTAGAACCTAACAACGACAGCTATATTATTTGATTTGTGAAATCAATTTTATTTTCAGATATTCTATTTCAGTAAGGTGCATTTCTGATTATTTAAAACGCGGTTGTACCTAATGCGACATGATGGTTTTATAAGCTGGTGTTGGTAATTGCTTCATTTTTAAGCTAGCTAAATGAAAACCAGTAAAATATCTATATCATATCATTCTTAGTCCTGTACATTTCACTTTTGCCTCAGGTAAAAGAAGATGCAATTGGTTCAGCTGTTTTACCTGTAGTAAATATCTATATAAGATTCAGTAAATTGTGGAAAGCTACACATCAGTAAACTAAGGAAGAAGCATACTAGATTTCCTAAATGTGAATATAGAACAGATTTAAAGGTTGTTATCACAGGATATTCACCTCAGATAGAAAAAAAGAGAAAAGAAGAAGAAATAAAAAATATGTATTACAAAAGGAGATATCTATAGGGCCAGGGACTAATTGTTCATAAGCATCAAACTGCAATCCTACATTAGCATTTTATTTATTTATTTGCTTTCAAAAGGTAAATCTAAAAATAGAATAGAAAAAATTTAAAAAAATAGAATTTGAGAATATACATGCTTTACCTTTGTAAAAAATAAATATCCCACCAATAAAATAAATAAGTGTGATACATGATTCTTTCATTCGTGAGCTTAAATGTTCATAAGCTTTTGAATAGGGTGAGCTAAACATTTGAAAAATCTCAGTTCACATATGGTTAGTAGCATGAATAAAATCTTTCTTATTTGGTAAACAAAGCACACTTTCAACTAAATATTGGTGAAGACAGAATAAATGTGAAAGACCTATCCAGAACACCTGAAAGGAAAATTATAATAAAAATCCTTCTTTTTTATCAAATATAACTTTTTGTAAATATGAGAAGCACACTAACTTATTTTTATTTTACAGTAAAGTCTAAAATGTACATGCAAAGTCTAAAATGTAGTTTACTCAAATTATATTTTCATAACATTGTATACAAGTGACATTTACAGCTTATTGTCACCTTTATCTAAAGCCTGTGGGAATTTGTGCCCTGTCAAATGAAAGAGCACTGATGAATATTTGATGTATCGCACTGATCTTGATATAACACAAACTTTAAATGCAGTGATTTGCTCACCAGGATTTTAAGTAGGTAGAGAAAACTTAACAGGGATACCCCTGTGTTAAGACATAAGGGAGATCCACTCTACTTCACTAAGGCATTCAGAGACTGAGGGAAAGGAGCAAGTATCCTGATATGAGTGAGAGGAAAAAAGTTAAAGGGTCCCAGGAGAGATGAGGAGAAGGTGATATTTAGGATGCATGATGCAAGTGTTTCAACTAGAGGAGGGATAGAGCTAAACATGGAGTGCAGTAAAAGGTGCTATAAACAGAGTTGCACAAAGATGTGAGCTAAGACAATGTGTAAGAGATTGAAAATAAGCAGAGTAGAAAGTTAGCAGATGTCAGAGAATGATAGTTAATATCTGAGAAGAATAAAGATGGGTGTAGCGGTGGAGCGGCAGGTAGGAGACATATAAGGTACCTAGGAATGCAAGTCACTAGACTGTACACTTCTTTCCCAGTTGCAGAATGAAAGCTGCAGCCCACTTTCATTTCCCTTATGCAGACTCTTTTAACATCAAGAAGGCTTCCATGCAAAAGCTGGGTTTTACATTAGCAGGCAATGTTTCAGGACTGTGATATTAAGTTCTCTCATCGTTATTTTAATGTGAAATAACGAGTCCTGTGCTACTAATATTCCCTCTCTCTTCCTACTTACACAGCTCTCTAGTAGCGTAATTTGAAACAACAATGTGCAAATAATACAAGATAAGGCTCTCAAATTATTATTATATATGAAATGTTATTACTTTTGATTGTATTATAATATATTTTCTTTCTATAATTCACAGTTCAATGACAGCAACCTAAAGCAAAAAGCTTTCTGGATAAACTATATTTAGACAGGGAAACTAGTATTATTTTCTATTCTTTTGACTTATTTTCAGCATATAATATGAACTACTTTATCAAAATATAATTAAAAAGTCCTATTTAAAAAAATATAACTTTTGAATTATAAGTATAAAAAAGGTTTAACAATTAATAATTATGAATTCAGTAAAAAGGCTATCCAAGTAATACAATTCAGAAAAGTTCTGAATTGTTTATTTGATAGGTTTTGACTAACTAATCTCTTCTAGCCTCCATAATACAGGAAATAATAGCGTACTAAAAATTTATTCAATCTTAGAAGATTTAAAGTAAAAAAATCTTCAGATTACGAGCTTCAGTTTATGAGTAGGTATTCTATTTGTTAAGACCTAGAATAAAGACCACAGTTAAAAATATGCTCTAATCTTCATAAGTGCAAATATTTAGAAAATATTTACTTTTATTAATAAATTTATTTTTATTGAGAAAGAATGATGAATTTTCCAGAAAATTGTTTCTGCTGAGACACCTAAATTGGCCAAACTTAATTTGGGACAGATAGTGAAAAAAATGATTTGTTGTCTCTCTTCAGTTCAGTTTGGTCAAAACCTTACATATTTCAACTTGCTATCAATTTTAATTTGTTTCCATTTTAAAGCCTTCAGTTCACCTCAAGGTGAAGTTTAAAGTCATTCAAATTCATATTTGGAAAATATAAATTTCAATAGAATGTGAGTAGTACGGGTCCATGCGCCTAGGTTTTGCATAAGAACAGATAGCGTGACTTTGGCAACTACATTACACTTTTTCTGGAAGGCAGGGTAGGTAGAAGGCATCAGAGCATACGTTTGTGACTCTTGCATTCTAACGTGAGCTTTGACGAAGAGTCTTTGTGTAATCATGGGCAAAGCACCTCATTTTAATTCAGAAGTTTTACTTCAGTAAATTGTAGTATAAAGGGTTGTGGTCGTCTGATGTGCTTGCAATAGCATGAATTTCTCTTGAAAAGACATAAAATACTACAGAAAGGCCAATGCAGTTGTGTTTGACAGACATTGCTGAAAGCTCTGTCCAGAATGATCTGATTATTGGGACTTCTTTGGAGATCTACTGGAAAAAAATAGGGAGATTTAAGGTTTATCTTCATTCACTAAAATCGTTACTGCTTTCTGCTTCCCAAGTAATAAAGATCAATAAATGCTGAGGCATGGAGAGGAAACACAGTCTAGGTGACATCAGACTTCCCACATTTTTCCAGTAACATGGGTGGAGAGAACATATTTCCCCAAAGGTGGATGACTTTTTTTCATTTTTAGTAATTTTGACATTTTTCTTTGAGAACATCAAAACTGTTAACATTTAAAACAAAACAGTCATTAACACTTAAAATAAAACAATTGTTAACATTTTTAAACATTTTCTGAGTGTTTTGATTCACATTTTCAGTTTAGTTTGACAAACCCAAAGCTTTTTGAAAAATACTTACTAGAATCTGCTCATATTTTGGATTTTCTTTGGAAAACAGGAAAATTTGTCAGAAGTCTATTTCGTGCAAAGACATATTAAACTAAAGACATCATTTGTTATACAGAAGCTTTTAAAGTAACTTTTTTGTTTTAAAACTAGCTGTCTTTTCTATTGCAAACTAAAAGTCAAGTGAGAAGCTAAAAATGACCCTAAACAAAACATGGGGTTTGCTGGAGAGAAGTACTTAGGAGCAGTATTCTTCAAAGCTCAGTTGCTCAAGATTTTACAGACTCACCATTTAGGTGACTGTTTAAGACCAGCCGATGCACAGAAGCCATACCTCTCCGCTAGGTAAATAGCTTATTTGCAGCAGGATGAGTGTCTTAATTAAATGCTTCTTTTAGTTTTCCAATGCTTCCTTAACAGTGTGATAAATTTCAGACAGAGGGTGTATTCACCATGCAGCTGATGATGAGTAACCACTTAATGGCTTTCCCTTGATATCTTTTTAACTGAGATGTAGTTTCAGTGACTTAGAAACATTCTCATTAGAAAAAAAAATTAATACATGAATTTGCAGTCACTAAAAATGATGAGTCTTTTTCACAGTTCATGAAACATCTCCATTTAGTGTTTAGCACTAGTTATTTAGTTTATTAATTTTTTATCTTCTATGTTTATCATTAATTTTAACTCTTATTATAAATGAGAGTGACTGTGCAGGAAATGAAGGGTGAGAAGGTGAGTGGAACAGAGCTTAACTATTGTTTTAGTACCATCATATAATCAAAGGATATGAAATACTTGAAGAAACAACAGAAAAAATTCCTGCTCTTCCATCCTATATTCCAGAAGCTCTCTCTTTCAAGGGAAATTCCATACAAACAGACAAAAGACGAGGAAATAAACAAAACCAAAATTAAAACAAGTCAAATTTCCACTAAAAGCAAAAAAAAAAAAAAAACAACTAATTAACCAACTAATCAACCAAAAAACACAAAGAGTTTAAAATATTTTTAAAAACCTAAACATCCAGATAATCACAACCCCATGTGATAGAACAGGAAGAAATATATTTCATGAATATAAATTTGAAATGTCTCTTTCATATAGTGTCATTTAGCCTGACTCTAATATATCCTGTAGTTGTTTGAAATTGGTAACAAATACCACATCTTTGTGGCCGCTTAGGCCTTCAGTGTAATTCCACTGAGGAAATCAGAATTACGGCAGACATAAATTTATCCTAAAATAATTGACTAAATGGTATTCGCCTCTTGCAAATGTGATTTGCCCTCCTTCAATCACACTACTTAAGCTAAGACATTTAGACTTGGAAGTGAAAATTCTACATCAGATACTACAGTTCACGAGACTTGTACACCCCACATCTCATCTATAGGCTAAAACTATGTAGATCTTGAAAGCATAACAAGAGGGTTTCCACTGAGGAACTGATAGTTTCATAAGCCATATTGAGGGTGAAATCTGCTACAACATATTAAATAGTGCTTGTAAATGCACTCAGAAAGAAAAGGTCTAAGTAAAGAAAATGCCATTCAGATATTATTTCTAGATAAAAGGAAAATTATATTTTTCCTGATGAGAAGAAAAAGTGATATTGGGAAAAAATGATTCTCATGTGAAGCACTGCTAAACATAAAAAGTCTGTCAGTATAAAATATTCCAATTGATGTTACTAATGATTGTTCAGTGTTGCTTAATTCAGGTAGCTCTATTTCACGCAGACAAAAGAACGGTTTTATTATCCTTAGAAAAAGGTTATGGCTTAGTTCACTAACAATCTGCTGTCTGCTATGAAATAACTATGAAGCTTGAAAGCATCAGTTCATGAAGCGCCGAAATATATCCAATAACCATCATTCTGTGGTGGAGGACCTGAAATTCCATGCTATTTGCTAAAATAACCTCAAAGTAAGGTGTTAACTTACAAAGGTATGCAAGTTTGCAGTTAAATATCTTAATGAGGAATAGAAATCTCATGTAACTTCTTAAGTATCCTGTATAACTGACACATTGACCTTAAGAGTAATTAAGCCTAATGCTGAAGAACAGAATGAGCCACTGCTTCTCTTCAGAAAAGAACTTGAGAAACTGTATATCGTTCTGCAAAGTTTCTAGTAGCTTTGTTTTGCCTTTCCTGGCAGAGGCAAGTCCCGGAGATTTTCATAGCACATATACCATTGTTGGGGTAGAGTTCAGGATATTGTCAGAATACGTGATGGAAAGCAGAAAGAGCAGAAAGCCCTTTACCTACCCTATGTTCCATTTGCATGGAGCCAGAGTTGTTAATCTGGCATTTTATCAGAAATCACCTCTTTCTTGAACTGCCAATCAACATTGATATCTTTTGTATTTTTCCCCTTCTCTTTGAAGTCGTGTTTGGTCTTTTGTTGTATATTAAAATTGTACCTTGGAGGAAGATTTATCCTGTTTTTGTTTTTGTTATGTATAGTAGCGTCCTGACCTTTTTTAAGGTCTTCTAGATGTTCTGCTAATGGGAATAATATTTTAGTAATGGTTAATAAATACGTATAAATAAGCACTAGAGGGAAAAAGTAGAAGAAAATCTATAGCAAATCTGGAAGAAGCTAAACTAACAGAGACAAAAAATGACTGAGATCCTGAGTTTATGTGAGAAAATTAAATAAAGAAAAAGAAAAAAGAAAAAGAGTTCAGACAATCTGAGCGGAGAGAAATGAGGAACAGATGTATCTGTTATTGCTTAGTGCAGATAAGGCTCAGGTAGAGAATTCCTTTACAAATATGACTTTACCCAAATCAACCAGTAAGAATGGAAAACACTAGAAGATATTAAAGGAAATAATTAACTTGTTAGTGACCCTTAGCTTTCACAGAGCCATGGAACAGCTGAAGCTGGAAGGGACCTCCAGAGATCATCCAACTACCCTGCTCAAAGCAAGGTCACTTAGAGCAGATTAGCCAGGGCCATATCCTGTCTGGTTTTGACTATCTCTGAGGATGGAGACTCCACAGCCTCCCTGGGCAGCTTGTTCCATTATTCAACCATGCATCATTTAAAAAAATGATAATAATTTGTATTTAAATGGAATTTCCTGTATTTCAATTTTTGCCCATTTCTTCTTGTCCATTGAGGCACTCTTGTCCGCTGGATACCACTGTAAGGAGATTCTGGCTCCGTCTTCTTTACACACTCCCATGAGTTATTTATATACATTGATAAGATCTCCCCTGAACCTTCTCTTCTCCAGCCTGAACAATCCCAGCTTCTCATATGAGAGATGCTACAATCTGTTAATAATCTTCATTGCCCTTTGCGAGACTCGCTTCAGTATGTCCATGTCTGTCTTGTATTAGGGAGCCTAATGCAACCCTGTTGGCCTTCTTTGCTGTAGGGTCATGCTACTGGCTCATATTTTACTTGTTATCCATGAGGACTCCCATGTCCTCTTCATCAAAACTGCTTACCAGTCAGTTGTCCTCCAGCATGTACTAATTGCGGATGTGGCATTTCCCTTTGCTTGACTTCATGAGATTCCTGCTGGACTACTTCTCCAGCCTGTTGAAGCCCCTCCAAATGGCAGCACAACCCTCTGATGTATTAAATATTCCTCCTCTCAGCAAACTTGCCAAGGGTACAGTATGTTGCATTGTCAGGGTCATTAGTGAAGATGCTAAATGGTATTGGCCCAAGTATCAACCCCAATATCAAATCACTAGTCACACCTCAGTGTCTAGCTGGCCTTCAGGTGGACATTGTACTGCTAATCAAAGCCGTTTGAGTTCAGCAGTTCAGCATTTTTCTTTCCACCTATCTGTCCATTTATCTAGCCTGTACTTCAACAGTTTGTCAACAAGGGTGTTATGGAAGACTACGTTGACAGTCTGGCTAAAGTCCTGCAGCATCTCTATTTTCTTCCTGTGTCACCTGCTTCCGCTTCCACCTCTTATATGCTTCTTTTTTATGTTTGAGTTCTGTCAGGAGCTCCTTGTTCATTCATGCAGGTTTCCTTCCACCTTTGCAGATTTCATAAGACATCCTGCTTATCAGGATGGATCATTTTTGAGCTTGGAGGAGGTGATCCTTGAAAATCAAACAGCTCTCCTGAACTCCTCTTCTCTCCAGGATGGCCTCCCATGGGAATCTTCCAAGCAGATCCCTAAACAGGCCAAGTCTGCTATCCTGAAATCTAGGGTTGTGATCCTGAATTTTATCTTATTCTTGCCTCTCCAGATCTTAAACTCCCTCGTCTTATCATCAATGCAGCCAAGACTTTCACATCTCCAACCAGTTCGTCCTATGTGTAAGTACGAGGTCCCCTTCTCTGCTGCTCTATCACCTGTGTCAGGAGGTTGTAGTCACAAGCATGAAGCTTCTTCCAGTTGTCTGAAGACAGCCTGATCTATTTATTCCTATTAGGCAGTCTGCAGCAGACACCCACCACAACGTTGCCCAGCATTGGTCTGTCCTCTGATCCTGACCTACAAGCTCTCGACTGGCTCATCATCCATCTCATGGCAGATCTTGGTGCATTGCCACTGCACTCTCACGTAAAGGGCTACTCCCCCTTCTTGGGTGTCGTGGCCTGTCCAAGGAGGCTCCTCCCAAGGAGCCTGTATCCATCCATGGCAGCACTCCAGCTATGCACGCTATCCCATCACATCTCTGTGATTATGATGTGATCGTAGCCCTGCAACTGCACATAGACATCTAATTCCTCCTGCTTGTTTGCCAGGCTGCATGCATTAGTGTACAGGCACTTCAGAAATGCAATCAGTTGTGCTGATTTACCTGAAAGGATATGAGTGCTTCCCTCATAATGTTATCTTCTCGACACTTCCTTAGTCATGTGCATATACTTGTGGTGGGGCCCCATTAGACCTATTTTGTTGTTTTCAACCTGTCTCCTCTTCATATCACCCCCACACCCTTAGCTTGCTGTTCCATCAACCACTTCCTCACCTGATGGTGTGTCGTCATCTCCCTCTACTGCCGTTCATACTTTAAAGCTCTTCACCAGGTTGACCAGCCTGTTGGCAGAGACGCTTTTACCCCCACTCAGGTAGATCCTATCTCTTCCTTGCAGTCCTCAATCCTCAGGGGGTCTCACAGTCATAACATCTGAGTCTCTATTTCAAAAGCCATGAATAAAATTAGAAAATATGTCAAAGTATTGAAAGGAAGACAGCTGAAGATCTAATCTTCTTCTTAAAAAAAAAAAAAATCTCTGACACTTGACTGTGTTAAGATAACTAGTAGCTCTTTTAAAATGATTAAAACAATTAGAGAAGTGGGGAGAGAGGGAGAAAGCTAGTGGGGAAGTTTTACTATTCACATTTATATAAATTAGTGGAGGTATATGAGGAGTTAATATTTTTGTTAATAGTTTGTAAACGTTGAAAAAATGGCCCAGTTATAACTGACTATAGGTTGTATTATCATTATAATTGAAATTTATCTTCTATTTAGGAGTCACCTCCAAGGATTTTAATATCTACATACTTCTGGGATTTTCTAAAATTAGATGCATTTGATGGATGTGCTGGCTTTTTAATAAGAAATCTAAAGGAGGAGTTTTCTAGATGTAAACCCTCTAGATAGGCAGCATTTTGAAAAATATAAAATGCTATTTTTTTTCTATGAATAGCAAGAGTTACGTAATAAAGTGTGGACATAAAGTTATTACATCTCCATGAATAAGAGCTTTTTTTTCAAATTTTTCTATATTTTCTAAAATAACAATTTAAATTTTTTATCCCCTTTGTGAAAAAATATAATTCTTTAAAATACTTTAAATTTGAAAATATCATTTATAAACTTTTGAACTAAAAAGTATTTCATTCAAATGATTTTGAAAATTTTGTTCACTTCTGATCTGCTTTCTTTTCCTTGAGGTTTTTAATCATATTTTGATATACTACAAACTTTCAAAGAAGAAAAGCTTAAGATTTGTTAGGAGACTACATAAACAGTTTTACTTTAAATAAACAGACACATTTCAACAACAAAATGTTTTAAAAAACACAAAATATTAGTAACAACACAAGTTGTTGGATTTTTTTCTTTTTAAATCGCTGAGATTGAACTCAAATGTGATGCACTCTTAGAAAATTAAAATATTAAGTGAAATAGATATTTTTTCCCATTACTACAGGCACAGGGCTTTGGCAGAAGAAGACACTTTTCGATAAATTCTGGTTAGCACTGTAAATTCTGGTCTCAGACCTGGGTGGGAAAATTTGCATATATTTATTGATATGGCTTTCCAGGAAAACCTGGGTGTAGACCAGTTATGCCAAAAGAAGAAAGTTTCTTGTTTATAGAAGTCAAAAAGTTAAAGAAAAAAAAAGCCTCTTTATCTCCTATGCCACAGCTACATCAGAAGTCCTAAGTGTATTCCTAAATAGTTTAAAGGCATCCAAAGGGCTTGAGATGAGATGCTGTGAACAGCAAATTTGAACTACAGACTTCCTTTGTGAATCTAATGTTTAGTAATACCTTCTTTGGATCTACTTGGAGAGTGATTGCTCTATTTTGAGGTTTTTTATTTGGTAAAATACATAGAGATTTAGTTGGCTGCCTCAAAAGGGCTCTCTTCTTGAGTTCCAAATACTATTAAGTTCATAACTAAAAATAACAATAATAATTTTAGAAGGATGATGACTTCTATTCACATGAATGAAAATGCTAGCATTTGAACTTATGCTTTGGGAATTCAATACTGACCAGGAATCTTCATTCAAATAAGAATATGCCATTGACAAAAGTGGGTCATTTCACATCTCTGACTTTTCATGAGTATATAGAAATTCCTCTTCATACAATAGGTTCCAGAAAGGTGGTAGGAAATCCTCCTTTAGCTACTTTTCTTTTTACTGGTATACACACTTGTCAGAGCCTCATCATTTTCATTCCTACCTTTGTCCCCTGAAGGGTAGCAGAGTAGCACAGAGAAGGATAAAATAGTTGTGCACATTGGGTTCACAGATGAGAGACTATTAGAAGGACAGAATATAGAATGCCAAAATGTACATAATAACTCTCAGAGCAATGGAAATAGCGGAGAGAAGTGGAAAAAGGTAGAAAAAAATAGAAGAGAATCTAACTGGAATGTCTAACAAGATAGGGGAAAAAGGAGATAGAAAGGAGAACGTCATGTAACAGAGGATTTTATGGGCTTCCATTCTCTTCCCTTAATATCTTATACTTGTTCATCCTTACTCACATCCTTGTTACCGTTCATCATTGTTTACTGATAGATACTTATGTGGCCTCTATCACTGTTGTAAATGCACATATTATCTCAGTGTTCCTGAAGTACTCTTTTTGCTATTACTACAGTTTGGAGGTTGCCAAAAAAAGAAAGACAAGAATCTAGGTAGGACAAATTTTCCTTAACTTAAACAGTAGCAGCGAAAACATCTACATCTACATCTAGTTAGAGATCCTTGGCTTCCTTTACAAATCATAGGGAGAAATGGACATTTAATAGGGCATGAATCATCTAAATTATCCTAATTTTCTATTTAAAAAACAAAGGAATTCCCCCCCTAAAACTATCTAATTTTCTCCATTTACTGTAAAGGAAGTCCCTAAAAGCAGGTTGATTGTGGATATATGTACAGTGGTATTATCTACAAAAAATTGTCTACATTTGAGATGAATTTAGACAGGGAGTACATCTTAATATAGTTTCTAAAAGTCACAGAGGAAGTCTGAGAAGGAAAGGTCCTAATCCCAAATCACAATTCTTTTAACGTTCTTCCCTCCTCTCTCTGTTCCCTGTGAGCACATGGATCAAAGCTGAAGTTCTTTCCCTTTATAATTTGGAAGAAAGCTAAGAATTTTTTTTTGTTTTCTTTTTATATTTTACAAAACTGCTTTTTTCTAGTCTGCTTTAATCACTAGATTAGTTATAATACACATACTAACACACTAGTGGTCTAGACAGTGCAGTACCCTTAAGGGACAATGCATATATATTTTTTAAGATGTTTAACACTTTCTATTTGATAAGTAAACCTTGGCATTTGTGCGAGTTGCCCTACGCTGAGCTCCTCCCCGAAAGCTAGGGCCCACAGTTGAAAGTACTTTCACAGCTCTTTATACAAGTTCTTTTGCTATATATAGAGGTGGGCTATCTTAGACTTTTTACATTCAGAATAGTCTCACTTTTTACCCTGCTGCTAGCAATATCCATGGAAGGAAAACCTTTTCTTGTGGTAATTAAAGAATTCACAGAAGTTACCACTAGAACATAACATATCTGGATCTCTTGGTGCATATGAGTAATTTTTCTTTAGACTATTATTTAGCAGTTCTTTCTTTAGACTGCTTCTGGAAAGTGAGGTAGGGCCTCACTCAGACCCTCTAAGAGTGAAGGGATCCTCTGTTATTTCTTAAATCACAGCTACAGTCCTGCCATCTCCCCTTCCCCCCAAATCTAGTCCCTGAGCTATTTAACACAGCTGCACCTGACAGAGGAAGCACACATTAAAATAATTCTTTGTGGCTGTTATCAGCTCCAGCAGGTCAGCATCAAGGTTATGTTGCTTTGTAGCTTAGTCTGTAGGCTCCTTTTATCAGACAAGTGTATCTGGATTCTCTCAACTTCTGATGTCCAGGTACTTGATGTTTTGCCTGTACTTACCTTCTGGACTATATCACCAACTGATATCTACTGAACTTTAAGAATATTTTACAACTTCTAAAATTTACTGGAGGTTACCAGAATTACAGGCAATACATAGCATATGCTTGTACAGTCAAAGTTATTTCTCTAATATTTATTATGAAGCAGATTGAAAGAATGTATGAATATTGTCTTTCATTAGGTTTTCCAAAACTCTAGTTTCAGGACACTAAGATGGACACCCAGGGACCAGAGCAGTTGACATAAGAACAGGTGAGCAGGCATTTATTTATAATTAATTCTTTTGTTAGTGGTGTAAGGCTGACTAGAAATGGCCAATATTTGAGAAAGGTGGTAAAGCTCTTCATAAAACGAGAGTCCTGGTAGCAGGTAGGCAAAGGAGCTTATGTTGCAGTTGACATTTTTCTATGAGACTTTTTTGAAAAATCCTGTCATAGCAAATTGATCTCCAGACAGAAGGTTCAAAGAAAAAAAAAAAAAGTTTGGCTTGTTTGATAAAATTTCAACATTAAATAAAGATGGTTGAAAAATATCTTTTGGAAATTTTGAAATCTGTTCTTATTCTTGACTCAAACGAAAACAAAACCTTTCAATTTTTTCTTGCTTGTTTGTTTCATAACAAGTTGAGTTGTTATGAAGTTGAGTTGTTGAGTTGTGGTAAAAAGCCTACTTTCCAACTGAAAGGGCACGTGTTCTATCTGTGTCTCCTTTCTCTTTCTCTGGAAACGATAGAAACTCCCCACTACAGCTGAGAAACTTCCTATTGAAAAGGTCAGCAGAATCAATACACCTGTGAAATGTTTCAATTTTTGATGAAATTTGCATTTTGATGAAAATGTTCCATCGAATCCTGGTATGAACATTCTTGTTGCACCGGTAGTAGACTCTCTGAAAGCTTTCATTGCCAGTGCAGTGTTGTGTGGTCGTACTCCAAGTGCTACTTTATCTGAAAAAAACACAGTGCTTGCCTGTGCGGTTTCTTCTGCATTCATGTCTATGGCTAAAAGGTGGATAGAGTCAATAGTTTTATTTATTTTTGAATAAATGATGGCCACAGAAATCTTGCAGGAGATCAGCAACCTCTAATAGACTAAATAAATATTATTTTCCTCATATCCTATGTGGGAAAGGCAGAGTTAATTGTCAAGCCTAAAACCACAAAACACTATCCTGATACAGGGTCCAAATGGAAGAATCCCTAGCTTTCAGCCTTATGCTTTCTGTACTAACTAACATATTTGGTTCCAATTCACAGCATGGGACTGTGCCTCATTCCCAGAGACCCTGATTTTATAGTCATTTTTCTTCATTTTTTACAGGAGTCAGAGCCTTTTCAGGTCTTGTCCAAATCTGTAGAATTCATTTCCAGTCAAAGCACTAAGTACATTTCTTCATAGTTTTTTAAATTCAGTGAAAATTTCTCTCTTGGGAGAGATATAAAGAAAAAAACATCAGGTGGCAGGTGCTAGTTGCGTCATTTAATGTGATATGCACAGATATCTTGAGATACAGTGTTCTGAACAGATGAGATACAGGTTCCTGAATAGACCCAAATAAAAGCCTAACAGTTGCTTTACACTGACTTATGTTTCCAAAAGAATATTTTCTGTTCTACCAGGAAAACAGCTAGAAGATATTTTTTAAAATAAAAGTTAATATCAGCCCTGACATTTCTAGGACTTCCATAACATGAGAATCCCAAAGCAAGCCTGAAGGCTGTCACTAGCGTGGTTAATTCACACAAGCAGCTTTGTTCATTGCTTTGGTGCTCCGACAACAGCTTTGATGGACTCTGACAACTTCCTATAGCTCAGGATTCTTTTGCCCTTCCCGTAGCCCCCTCTGCATCCCACAAAGCTTACTAGATTACATGTGAAGCAATGTCTTTCTACTCAGTAAAAATTAATCCAAACAAAGTTCTATTTTTCCTCCTTAGTTGCAAATGTAGGGGTTAAAAAAATAATGCCAATACCTTTTATATGTTTTTCAGCAGCAGATGCCTAGTGGGCCCTTCAAACTGAAAAGAAAATATTTTACTTTGGCCCACTTTTCTTTCTCCTTCCCTCTTCCCCACCCTGATTCCCACTGTTTTGAGTCAATGGATTTTAAGCCTGTGCATTTATTCAGTTAATTTGGAAAATTTATGGTTCAGTAGAGATTAATACAAAACTGTAAATCAGACATCTGCATATGGCTATCTATCTCTTTGTCACCTTAAAGGTTCCTATTTACGCTAAACAAACTTTGCAGTTGTCACTATTACAAGTCCAGAAAAGCTACTTGAAATGCACAGTTACTGCTTCCTCATCCGTAAGCCCTATATTTCTAGCAAAATTATCAAAGCTGTATGGTCTATTGGCCTCATAAGGGCTCCTGGGTGGCTTGTGGAACCAGCTCGATTGAGAATACGTGATTCAGTGTCTGGCATGACTAAAATGGGGTTGGGAAATATGCCAAGCATCAGACTCTGGGAATGGGGGAGAAAAGGGAAGAAGAAGGGAATGCTAGAAAGAGCCCAGAGGGGAAAGTTGCAAGCAAATGAATGCCACTGAGCCAGCAGGCTTCACTAGAACAATATTTGACATTTGCAGGGCTGTAATGTTGGGAAGCCTGCAGCAATATTGAAGCCCTGCTGCTCTAAGGGATATTGCTACTGGAGAGCAAGCAGAGAAGCCCATGAGAGAGAGGCTGAAACATGGACACGAAAACGAACAAGCCTACCACACAACCCTTATGTTGTAAAGGGGTGTAAAAGTTCAGGAATGGAAGAGATTGTGAGGGACATATTTCTTTTTTCTTATAAAGAAAATGCACAGGATTTCAGCTTACAGAACAAGGAGATAGCCTTCTGTGTGAGGAAGCAAAATACCAAAAAATTTAGCCAGACACTTGCCCTGTGAATTTTATTTTGAAGCCTCAATTAATGTAGGGGAATAGCTGCCAGCAGTTGGCGCTCCAAGTCTATCCTCTTTTAGTAATAATAACCTGATAAAATAAGGTCACCTGTGTTGCTAGAAAAGATGCCATGCAATTTCTCTGTCTAAATTGCCTTAGTGCAT
Organism: Struthio camelus; assembly: GCF_040807025.1. Classification (NCBI taxonomy): domain Eukaryota; kingdom Metazoa; phylum Chordata; class Aves; order Struthioniformes; family Struthionidae; genus Struthio; species Struthio camelus. The sequence goes on along the minus strand of NC_090942.1, from coordinate 145,162,280 downwards.
ATCAAATATAATTCTCTTCTTCACAGGAATGATAATTTATAGCAAGCTGCCAGACTCAATGTCAAAAGGGTCAGGCCAGTGATTGCCCTATTTGAACTATCATTGTTTGCTTTCTCTCTTTTTTCTTCTCTCTTTTGTATCTGCTTCTGAAATGCCGCTTACCTTGGGAAAACAGATCCTTATTTATAGCGCTGCAAAGATATTAAGGCTGTTAAACTGACTGAGTTCTTTCAGGTTCATGGCCAAAAAAGCTGACAAAGCTCCCACTCTCTCCCTTCTTTGGGGGGGGGGGGGGGGGGGTAAAAAAAAAAGAAAGAAAAAAGGAAAAAAAATGTGTCTTTTGTTCTAGAAGATGACAAAAACTGCAGCACTGAGCACTGACAGTAATTGTCTGTCTCCAGCGTATTGCATGAGAAATGAATTATATGAAGCTGTGACAACTGGCTTTCTATGTGGCTGGGAGGTAGCATTAAATGCTATAGGATTACAGAGGAGTTTAACAGTTGCTCAGCTGCAATGCAGGTAATTTGAATGAATTATCCTGCTTTCAATATGCAGACAGTACGCGTGTTCCTTCATATGAAGCTGGTCAAGGTTATAAAGTCATGCAGTGGATCATTTCATAATCCAGATTTGTTACAAGGCACATGGGCTGAGTGCAGTTTGCATTGTATACGTTTTTAGGAGCTTACGCAGATTATGATACCCAGTGTACTCTGTTCCTCTCTTAGCAAAGCCTTACCACATCTTATACAATAGGTTCATATTCTTATTCAGCATGTCCGCGCTGTCTCCTAGCCGGACATGCTGGTATTTCCACATACGCATATGCGTAAACATGATGAACACATCTGAGATGTTGTTCACGCTGTGCGTGCAAGACAATTTTAAAATGTTTTTGGTTTTTGCATTTTCCTGTTGTGGGGCACTCAGTATCAGATCATACCACCTTCCACAAATAACGCTGTTAAACTATCTTATTCGCTTGCTTTCCACAGTTTATCCTCTGCATGATAAGCCACTTAGGTTTATTCTAGTTTACAGGAAAAAATGTTATTACCCAGGGACAAAGGACAAGGACAATAAATCACAAAATATAAACCTGTAATTCATTATCTCACGCTTGAAAAATAGGAAAAAAAATTTGAAAAATGTTTAAAATTCCAGTTTATTACAGGAAGAAAAATATTTTTCTTATATCAGTATTATCAAGTTTATATTATATGAAGCCATTTTGTTTAAGCAGCAGCACTGGCAAATGGAAAAAAAATGATAATGATTCCTGCTTTTGAGAAATGTGCATATATTTTCGTCTTCTTTAACCTCAGAGTTTCATTAGACGCGTAGTTATACTGATCCTGGGAAGGGTAATGAACTGCTAAAGAAAATATTTTGTAAGTTGTATTTGTTTTTGTACTGCTGACATTTCAAAATCCTACGGAGAACTGACCTTCAACGAAAGGTACTATTCTGCTGTAATTTATCTCAATTTCCACAAAGGGTAGTGACTCCCCAAAAAGTTGACTTTTGAATGTAGCAGTTATATCGAGGCACCTTAGCTGACAATCCCTTTTAGGCAAATCAGTGAACTGAAGTTAGTATGAGAAAATTCCCTGCCTATCTCTTAACATGATTATTATTTAAAATATTTCCACTAACAGGTACCAACAAGAAAACATTTTGCAAAGCATGTAAGTGGGATGAGTGTGTTTTCCTTCTTAAATCTATACCTGGAAGCCTGAGGTTTTTGAAATCAATGCAAACTCTCTTACGGTCAGCTATCACAGTGTGTGTGATATGAGACGTCACACCCAGTTCCATCAGTCACGTCAAGAGATGGGTTTGCCACTTAACTGAATGAAACAGCAAGACAGAACAAATTACAGAAAAGAAAATGATGAATGCTGATCTGCCTTGAAAAGGCACCTCAGGTCATAACAAAAATAGACTTTGTTGCGTGCCACTGGCAGCAAATACTGCGGTGTCCATTGTTTGTGGAAAGGATTCCGCTGATGATAAAACCAGATCAAACACTGAGATCTGTTTGCAGAGCCTTGAAGGCATTTTAGGCATCTTTTACTGGAACAGACCACAGCCCAAAAAAGGATAAAATATAGCTATGAATAGTAGCCAGCAAAGAAACGTAGTGTTTCAACTAGTGTGTTTTCCCCACCATTACTATCACGTTAACCTTGACCAATTATGGCATGGATGGACATAGCAAGGAAAGCAGCCTTTAACATTATTACAACAATAGCTTCTATTCCAGCTCAGAGCATATTTGAAAAACATAGAGATAGTGTTTGCCAGTGATTTGTCTTGTTCGCAGTAGTGTATCACCTAAAAAGATAGATTAGTGGTAGTAATAGTGCAATCACTATTTTGCATTGTGTTTTTTTTCGTTGTTTTTAAATACATACGCAAGGTAGACTTGGAATTTAATCTTAGTCTTGTGCCCTGTCTGCAGCAGTAACAAATATAACATGGGTGGAGGAAACAGTAACCTCAACACAAAATGAAAATGTGAATGAACAGCATTTGATTTTTTTTTTTTTTCCTAATGGCTGTGGGTTGCTTAAATCTGGATGACTATATCACTTCCAAGTTTTTGTCAGTGATAACAGTGATAAACTTGAACACTCTTTAATCCATGTAAATACCCCTTTGCTTTCAGAAACTCGATACATTCTCGACTCTCATAGTTTTCTGCAGCAAAATGTCACACTACCTAATCCAGCATATTTTGCACCAGGATGTTTCACTTTAGTTTTTAATTGTCGCCTCACAGGCTTTTAGAACAAGTGAATTGTACTTATAATGAAATGGATAATTGTCTTGTATCTGCCCCAAAAATCTGCCTATTTTTTGTCTTGTTTTGATAGGTCTTTACTTTGTCATAGTTCATACATATTCCTATCGTTGTACAGAACGTTAAACATCACCAAATAGTGATCTCGGGGATATGTTAGTTGTGGAAGGTATTTTGGGAAGTCGGCTACGTGACGAGAGACATGAAGACACGGCTGCAAGAACTGCTTGGATGTAACTGTGTGTCAGGAGGCAATGTGAAACGCGCCTGGGTCGCGTGGATTTGGGGAAGTGTCTGGTTGAGCGAATGTGGGGTTGAGACTAGGTTTTGTATCAGCAAAAATGCCGGTACAAACAGGCTGACCGCATCTGGCTGTCAGGCATGATAAGTAACTAATGTTAGCAACCTATAAGGAGCTTGGCTGTTGCAATATGTATGAGCTAATTAACTCTATTATATAAGTCATGAAAAGGTGCAAATAAACTGAGGCTTGTGATCATCATCGGATGAGCATGTCTCCCGTTACTTCCGACAAATGGTGACCCCGACGTGATCCACGGCGGAGCAACGAGGTGGGCAGGTCCTTTGCAGCGAGGACGACTAAAACACAGCGAAAAAAACTGTGTCGAGCCCCGGGCGTTCGCATCGGCGTACCCGGCTGATACGCGCTGCCAAGACCTTGGAGAGCTGCAACAGCGCTGACGTGAATCAGGTATGCAGAGGCAAGCAGCGTATAACCTTTTTACCAGCTTCCTGCAAAAGAGGCAAGTTAAAGGGCTGGACCTCCAAAAAGAACTTCCTAGTTTACTGGCCTACGGACACTCCCAGGGCTGTTTTCTAATCCTCATACAGTCCATGAGTTGTCCGAGTGGCGTAAGCTGGGTGATAAACTCTGGGAGGCTGCAATTGATGGAGATAAGTTGGCCAAAAAATTGGGTAAAACCTGGAGGGCCGTCCATAATGAGTTACTGCAGTACCAGGCTGAACAGCGGGCGGCAGAGCAGGTCTCTGCCGCACATGAAAAAAATAAGACTTATGGCACGAATTGGCCACAAGATATTCCCCTACCCCCAAGTACGTCTACTGTCTATTTGCCCCCTCCCCTTCCCCCCCCTCCCTCCCCTCCTTCTCCTCCTCCTAGCAAGTCGACTCCTGCGGGCTCGGCCCCTGACGAGAATGCGGCTTCGGCCCCCCCTCCCCCGAAGCCGCCCCCGGGGGCAGAAGCCGACTTGGCTGATGCCATGGCTAAGGACCGTCGGGAGGCCTGGGCTGCACTCGCCAGGGAGAGTCTGGAACGGGGGGACGCAGATGTGCTGCAGGCGGCGGAGCAGCTTGCCTGCCCCGTCACCTTCCAGGCTGTTCCGGGGGGCGGCGTGCAGGCAGTGATAACCGCCCTAGATTGGAAACTTTTGTCGCAATTGCGGGCGACTGTCAGTCAGTTTGGGGCCCACAGTGAACCAGTGAGGCAAATGCTTGACTACATTTGGAGCACGCAGAAACTTCTGCCCGCGGATTGCAGAGGGATAATTCGGCTGATTTTTACTCAGCATCAACAATTGTTGTTTAATGCCCATTGGCAGAGCTTGGTTCACGAGTCGGTGGCTTGCCAACGACAGCCGGGCGACCCCTTACACGGCGTGACGGTGGAAGAACTTATGGGCATCGGCCCATTCCTCCGCACCGAGGCGCAGGCCCTGCTGGGCCCCGATAAGTTACGGGAGGCGATGCAGTTGGTGCGCCGTGCCATTGATCGTGTTAAGGAGCCCGGTGGTGTACCAGTGTACATGGGCATTAAACAAGGTAGAGATGAGACGTTTGGAGCCTTTATCGATAAGGCTGCAGCAGCTATAGAGAGAGCTGGGGTTCCTGAGTACATGCGGGGCGCCTTGCTGAAGCAGTGCGCCCTACAAAATTGTAATACTACTACTCGTAACATTCTGAGCACCCTCAGTGCCAATTGGACGATTGAGGAGGCATTGGAAAGGCTGGCCCAGGTACCTATTGGACCCCAGGCCCTGGTAGTGGAGGCCATTAAGCAACTAAGTGTCGGGTTACAGGAACAGACTAGGACGTCTCAAACGCAGGTCTTAGCAGCTCTGGCACCTCTCCAAGCGTCAGTGGCCACCCGGCAGAATGTGGGGCGAAGTTTCCCCCGAGTGAAATGCTACCGCTGCGGGCTCCCGGGTCATGTCCGGAAGGAATGTACCGCGTCTGGTGTCTGGTGTGCTAGATGTCGTTCAGACAGCCACAACATTGGTGCTTGCCGTCGCCGTTCGGGAAACTTCAGTGGGAGCGCGAGTCGGAGCAGCCGCGCACAGACACAAGTAGCTGTTACACAACTTCCCAGCTCAGACCAGCAACGAGAGGGAGTCTCGGACTTGACCTGGCATCCGCTGTAGACGTTAGCCTCCTAACCACTCAGCCCCATCGCATTCCTACTGGGGTGTACGGTCCTGTCATGATTCAAAACAAGTCTGTGGGGGCATTGTTGCTCGGCCGATCATCAGCATCAATGTTGGGACTCTTTGTTCTACCTGGCGTCATTGACGCTGATTATACCGGAGAAATAATGATAATGCTGCACACTCCTTTTCCACCCATACGGATAACCAAAGGACAACGTATTGCTCAATTAATCCCGTTAGAACAACTTACAAAGGAAATACCCTCGTTAGCCAACAAGGACCGGGGGGGACAAGGATTCAATTCCTCCGGGGGACTGACTCTCCTGACCTTGACTCTAAATGATCGACCTAGACATAAAGTTGAACTTGCCTATAATGATCAACAAGTGACTCTTATGACTCTTTTGGATACTAACGCAGACTCTAGCATAATCGCCCCGTCACAGTGGCCCCAGGGATAGCCCCTGTTTCCATCAAACACTACGGTCACCGGAGTTGGGGGCATGACGTTTGCACAACGAACACCTGCATTGAAAGTAAAGCTAGAGGGGCGACAAGTTTCTGCTGTGTTTTCTGTGGTACAACTACCACCAACAGTGCAGTGCCTAATCGGCAGAGATATACTCGCTCAATTAGGGGTTGTGCTCACGAATGAACACCCTTTAGCCTTTTAGCCATTGCTTGGACTTTCCCAATTCCCATTACCTGGACTACCAACACACCGGTATGGGTTAAGCAATGGCCACTAAAACGGGAAAGTCTGTTTCATGCTCATCAATTAGTAAACGAGCAATTCCAACAAGGCCATTTACGTCTCTCCACTAGTCCATGGAACTCCCCAATATTTGTCATAAAGAAGAAATCGGGCAAATATCGACTGCTACATGATTTGAGGGAAATCAACAAGCAAATGGAGCCCATGGGTGCCTTACAACCAGGGTTGCCTAACCCAGCCATGATTCCTGAACATTGCTCCCTGCTGATCATCGATTTGAAGGACTGCTTCTTTACCATCGACCTGCACCCTCAGGATCGGAAGCGATTTACGTTCACTTTGCCCTCCCTCAACAGAGAGGGTCCAGATCAACGGTTTGAATGGACAGTGTTGCCACAGGGCATGCGTAATAGCCCTACGTTATGTCAGCTGTATGTAGCTGCGGCATTGCAGCCTCTACGTGAGCAATGGAAACATGTCGTAATATATCATTATATAGATAATATATTATTTGCCCAAACTACTTCTTTTTCTGACAGCCAAATTGAGCATGTTCAGCAGGTGTTGCAATGCTCTAACCTGGTGATCTCTCCAGACAAGGTTCAACAAGTATCACCATGGAAGTACCTAGGTTGGGTACTTACTGATAAAACTGTTTCCCCTCAGAAGCTGCAATTACAATCACGGCTGCGGACCCTTAATGATGCGCAGAAATTTTTGGGAGACCTGCAGTGGCTGCGGCCCATAGTGGCCATCCCAAATGAATTGCTGGAGGGACTCCGCCCGCTTCTGAGGGGCACGGACCCTACGACAAAACTCAACATCACTCCGCATCAAAGAAACCTTATACAACAGATTGTAGACCGTGCACTTGTGGGACATGTACACCGCCTTAATGCTACCGTCCCGGTTGATCTTGCTGTATGGCTGGGGCACCGATACCTAATCGGGGCTCTAGTGCAACTAAGGGGCACCGGAGAGTTGGGTATCCTCGAGTGGGTGTCCCCTGCTTTACAGCAGATTAAAACCTTAGTACAACAAGTAGAGGTTTTGGCAGATTTAATAAAACGAGGAAAGGAAAGAATCTTACAAGTTCAAGGTTGTGAGCCTTCTACGATATATCTACCCATGCGAACGAAAAACTCCTTACGATGGTATTTGCAGAATAGTGAACATTTACAAAAAGCACTGCTTGGTGCCGGTTCCGTGATTAAAACTAATAGCTTTAAATCTCCATTATTACGATGGATCGGACAATGGAACTGGATGACATGCCCCAAGAGAGAGAGGAACCCTATAAAGGACGCTATAACAGTATATACTGACGCAGGGCGAAAATCGCGTCGGACTGCCGTCACCTGGCAGGACAATAGTGTTTGGCAACAAACATTGCTCAATACTACACTAGCAGATACGCTCCAAACCATGGAGTTGTCTGCTGTGGTTTGGGCACTGCTACACTTGCTAGGGCCCCTTAACATTGTCACTGACTCACTCTATGCGGCTGGTGTGGTTGAGCACATCGAGGATGCCCTGACTCAAAACCTTGCTCATGTACGGCATAAATGTAGGACTTATGCTACTACTGCTTTTGCTGATATTACCTTACTTAGTTTCCTACCTTCGCAAGCTGTTTTTGCGCTTACTTACTAAAGTACAAATTAACTATGCCCTACTACAAGAAAGCGGGGGACGTGTGGAAGGTATTTTGGGAAGTCGGCTACGTGACGAGAGACATGAAGACACGGCTGCAAGAACTGCTTGGATGTAACTGTGTGTCAGGAGGCAATGTGAAACGCGCCTGGGTCGCGTGGATTTGGGGAAGTGTCTGGTTGAGCGAATGTGGGGTTGAGACTAGGTTTTGTATCAGCAAAAATGCCGGTACAAACAGGCTGACCGCATCTGGCTGTCAGGCATGATAAGTAACTAATGTTAGCAACCTATAAGGAGCTTGGCTGTTGCAATATGTATGAGCTAATTAACTCTATTATATAAGTCATGAAAAGGTGCAAATAAACTGAGGCTTGTGATCATCATCGGATGAGCATGTCTCCCGTTACTTCCGACAGTTAGTTACTTGTCAGGTACAAGGAGGATCAAGAGGGATTCAATAATAGATGTATTTGTACAGTTATAGGTATACTTGTGATGTTGCCAGAGGGAAAAGAAGAAATATATTCTCCAATGGATATTATTGCCCTTCAGTTAGAATTTAAGAGTTCCTAAGCTCTGACACCGAAGGTAAGTTATAAAAGTCCAAATTACTTTCTAAGAAATACTTTGTATGCGTGCATGTGCATATGCATGTGCGCGCGTGCGTATGTGTGAGACAGAGAGAGAGTTGGAAGAGGAATCTGTTCTAAAATCATGCAATACAGTTTTGATAATTTGTCAGCTCACCAAAGTGGTGATTTTTGTAGCATGACCTTAGTGATTAAGCATTTCTTGCTCTGTGGCATAGCAAGAGAAAATAAGAAAGTGTTGAAGGATGTAAGGCCTCTAGAACAGTATTCAAGCACCTGAGCAGGATGGAGAAAAGGACAGTCCCTCTTGCAGTCTCATCCTTACTGCTGTCAGGAAATGACTCCTGAAGTAAATTATCTTCAGACAGTATTTGGACTTGTCTCAAACATAACTAGTTCATTTTCTCCAAAAGATAGATCAGAAGCAAACTAAATAGAAGTGTCTACCATAATGCCCTAGTTCAAATCAAGAGGACAATTCTGAAGCAGGAACCACAACAGTCCTGCTGAATGTGCTTTGTTTCACATTGCGCAGCTTTCAGTACAAGCAATACAGTTACTCAGAACCTGTTAGTGAATCAGATAATTCAGTACACTGATAAATAATTCATTACAAGAAAAATATTTAAATTTATTGCAAACAAATGATGAATAAATATTTGAGGTAACTTTCATATTAAAAAAAAAGTAAAATCCCATTTTAGTGTAAATCAAACAGCTGAGAAAATAATGTATTTGAAAGAATCCTGATTGGGCAACTTTTTCATTTCCTTCAGTAGATTTTTTCATTTGCTTTTTATAAAGTGCTTTGCTCTACCTTCATGATAGTCATTTAGCAGGAAGGAAAGCAAAATCTTATTAAGCGATTACTTAAGATTCTGTGATTTACTCTGGTGAGTCCCTCTAATTGGAGACATGGAAGAACAACACAATATAAGTAGGGATCGTGTGTGGAGCGTAGCTGAAAAACCCAGCCGTGCCTACATGGTTCCTTTGCACATGTTGCACATGTTGTCTAGAAAGAGAAAGCACAACATATTGACTAGCTAAACAGATTATTACGTTTTGATATTTCCCCTGAATTTACTAAATAGAATACACTTATCAGGGAAATGTTCTGAGCCCCTAATTTGTGTGATAACTCAGTTATATAAGAAATTTGACCAATTTTTCGTTAATGTCTTTAGCAACCAAAGCGATTGCTGTCAGAGCCCTGAGAACACCTCTCATGCTCCTAGGGATTTGCCTGTCTGTGCCCAAGGCCAGCTCTAATGTGGTGCAGCTGTGGGAAAAAAAAAAAAAAAAAAAAAAAAATCAGTGAGAAAGAGCTGGAAAAGCCTGCTGGGGGCTTCCCCTGCATGGGAGCTGCATTTAAGCTCAGGCCCTCAACTTGATCCTTCCTGAGCTATATTGCAGCTGTTCCCATGCCTGGCAAAGTAACTTCCTGACCTGGGTCTGGGCTCTAATACTGGAATCTGGACCCTGATACCCCATGGATAGTAAGGATGTGACACCTTACAAATTTATATTTTACTTTTATCCAAAAACATAAGTCAGATCTGAATCTATCTCAACACATGTATATTTAAATATTATTTACCTGAAGCCACTACATGACTGGTGAATTGGAGAGCAGAATCAATTTCAATGGCTAGTCATTATGATATCCATATAAATGTTCATATTATAATACTGTACATCAGTTTCAGAAAAGCTCAATGACCCTGTAGAGATACTTGAGCTGATCTTTGTGATTTTTTTCTCTCCCTGTGCCTTATTCAAAAAGTGGGGTATTACGCCATGATCTTTTAGCAATATCTAAATAAATTACGGCTCATTTCAAGCTCCTTAATATTTAGAATACTTTCAGGTGATCTACAAATTAGGTTAATTTCTTGCAAAATGATATATCACCAGTTCACTTTGGACATGCCATTTATGTATTTTTTTTCTCATTTTCTGTGGTTCATAAGCACAGCTAAAACAGGAATGCTTATTAGACTTCTCTCACTTCTAAAGGTAATTAAAAACATTCAATGTTAGAAATACACATTAACCTGCAGAAATATTGCATATCACAATTCATCTTCTTAGTGTTATATTTCTGTCCTTGATGGTTTCACATTAAATTGATGTTTTTCATCTTTATGAACAATTAAAAACAATTTTAAGAAAATGAAGAAAAATAAAGTACTATCAAATTTAGGCATTGTATGATCCGTCATACGACCTAATCTATTACACATTCTACCATGTGAGGTCAATGCTGTTTACAAGATGTTTCTAAATAGCAAACTGAAGACTTCCTTCTAATCTTTTTTTGTTCATTGAAATTACTGTTTTGTTTCTTTTTTACCCAAGAATATTTAATGTTAGAAAAAAGTCCATTAAATTTCATGAAAGATCAGATATCGTGTTCAAATATATTTTGAATATATCAGTAAAATTTAGAAAAAGAAGAACCTCCATCCTAATACGATCGTCAGCTATTTGGACAAAATTCCTCTGGATTAAACATAAGGGCTAGGGTTAGATCAAAAAAGGTACTACTGAACATCCCAGAATAAGTCTTGGCTAATGAAATTACTTATACATTATGTGTATGCTTGTTTGTACACAAATGTTTCTGAAATAAATATGAAATAGTTTTTCTTTTTAAGTATCTATTTTATTCTAGTATTATTTCTATCAAATTAAATGTACAGCCCTTCCACTTAGAAAACAGGGAAATGCAAAAAAATGGATAAAAGATAAACTCACCACATGAGAAAAGTCTGAATATTAGATCCACTCTTTCAAATCATTGAATGAATGCAAAGTTTACTTATGCGTGTACAAAAGCCTTCAGAGTTTTATTTCACAAAGATATAGAAAATGATCAATAAAATGTGAAAATGCTAAAGTTTCCTTATTTGCTTGCTTCATATTGCAAACTGGGGTAATAAGACAGTACCGTCCTCACTAGTCCATGAATTATGCAATTGAATTTATTTTTGTACCAAATATATGCAAGGTATGTTTTTATTATTTTAAAACAACACTTAATCTTCAGCAAAATATACGACGTTTTTCCAATGAAGCAGGCAACTTGTCATTCATGAAAAATATAATTCATATTTGTAATAACAACACTATGTTACTCACACTACCTAGGAAGATCTGCTAATATATTTGCTAATAACTGTCTGATCTTTCTGAAGTCAGCTATGTCAGTAAGTGTTAAGGAATAAAGATTTTGTCCTTATGTTTTTGTTAGTAATGTGAAGAAACATTAACTTATGAGTATGAAAATGCATTAAAGTTCTGCCTAATGTTATTTATCATGTACAAAGTAAAAATATGAAATCTCCATGGTAGATTTGAAGTCATTATTCTACCATTTGTGTAGCATAAGAACATAGTGTCGTCTATGATACACTACTCCACACGAAGGAAGATAACCAAAAGATACATTTTCTCAAATTATCTTATTGGGCTTGAAAATTATGTATTCACTAGTTTATTTTCATCTGCACATCGAGATACAGTAAGTCCATGGTTCACTTGATTATGCTACATTTTGGGTTATGTTCCATCTGCATTTAAGTGTTACTCCAATAATTTTATCACAATGCAATTTCTCTTATCTGAGAAAATAGCCTCTGGGAAAAATTGAAAGAATGAACCATTCAGAGACAAAAGACAACAAGACAGTTGAACTAAACAGATGAAATAGGTGAACAAAATAATTCAAATGAGTATTTTGATAAGAAATGTACTAAATGAATGAGAAAAAAAAAATTAGCATGCCAGCAGGACCATTTTTTCTCTACTTATTAACATCAGATCCAGTAGATCTCACCTGTTTGAGCTTTACAATCCATATGGCATTCTTCCTTATTCCTCAGTCCGGGACCAATAACCAGAATAGCCAAACCTTTATCCTTAATCACCACAATACAAACTGATCAGTTCATGTAAATGGCCTATTCAGTCATTAATAAGTTCAAGTCTCAGTAACTTAAACCTCTTATTCTGCCACTAAAAATTCCCAGGGTGAGTCTAGAACCTCAAGCACTAGTTCAAACTGTGTTCAGGTTGCTAAAAGTGAGATATAAGACATAATGTAAGAATATAAGGCATTTCTCATGTTCTGGAGGAACAGAGGAATGAGAATAAAGCCATACACTTTTGTATTAGGAAGCTGAGTTCACAAGGTAGTCTTATTTCAAATTGTGGGACTATTTGATCAGTCCCACAACCTATAATTGTGCCTTCTTCTGCCTAGACATTCGTGCTCATTGTTGCAGCCAGCCTTGTCACATCAAGCCTTCAAGATAAATAACAAGAACAATCAAACACAGCCAACAAAATCTTAAACTAGCAATTAAAATACAATTCCCTTTAACAATGATCGGTCCTGCGTCTGTGTAGCTCAGTGGAGTTGCTGCAGCCTTATATATCCCACCTAGAGCTTGCTCCATCTGTACTGTTAGTTATGGTCAATCCTCAATGACTCTTTGCATGATTAAGTTATGTGATCTCTATACAAGGTTAACTAGTTTTCCCACAGAAAGTTTCTGTTTTCTTTAGTCTGACATCACATCACATACATTCTGTGTACTATTTAAGGTATATTTTTTAGAAAACTTTTTCATATCCTGTGAACCATATATTTTGTTAGATCATGTAAGTCATTCTGAAGTCATCTTTGTACTCAGAGTGCATTTTCCTTCAGAAGAAGATTATTGTTCTTTTAAAGCATGGTATTTTATGGGTTTTCTTCTAAATGTGATTCAAAATAGTCTTAATACACTTTTAGTCATGCAAGTAGGGTTCCCAGCTTCCTTACGGTCTTTTGACATTCGATTTAAATTGTAATGTTAAAAGAATAGATAGAAAGCTTGATACATACATAACAGTAAGATATATATTTATATATATAGTATGCACATATGTATGTATGTGTAATATCTTTCTAGCTACTTGTTAATGACATCTTCACATATAATTATATTAGTGTAGATGGCAGCAATCAAATTTTTTAGCTTAAATTTATTTGATTATCTGCAGCCTACAGTATGATGATAAGTGGGACTCTCAGTCATTAGGTGAACTGTAAGTTGCAGGGGATAGCATGCTTAGGAACTCACTGAGGTACAGGAAAGCAAAGAGTCTACATTTACTATAAATTAGGACTTTTAATGCAGAGCAAGCAGAGGTTAAGCAAGTGTAAGAAAGCCAGGCTAGAGCTGCTGCCAGAAACCAGGGATGAGCAAGCAAGTGTCAAGAAAGGAAAGAGATGAATGATTGCAGCTACATCCGAGCGGCACACTGAGCAGTCAAGGGTGGAATTGTCTCATAAAACCAATAGCAAAGCCACCGATCAGTCTCTGAAAACAGGTTTGGGTTGCCTGGGAGACTGATAGTGTCAGATGGTTGGTTGCAGACAGATTGTCCAGCTAAGGCCAGGAGATCACAACTTCCATGTTTCATGCTTTTTCAGTCTAAACCTTCCCTATACACCCCAAGCACTTCCCACAATAGTCACTTTTCTCTCCTTCTATGGTGTGTAAATGTAAGTACTGAACAAACCTATTTCACATTTACAGCATTTATATAGCCTCTGTTTTTTCTCTGTTTTCAAACAGCTTATTTTCATGAAAGGGTAGGATTTCAATTATCTTTGATATCTTATTGCTCCATGAGATATGGTTGAAACTCGCCAACAAGATTTAAAAAGTGTGAAAAATTAATTAGGGAACAGCACCTAGAGAAATAGAAAGACTGTGATTGTAAATACCCCCCCCCCCTTTTTCTTTCTTCTGTAATCAAAAGGCTGAAAAGCAAAATTTTCTTTTGTATGGAAGTAACAGGAGTGAAAAAATAGCTCAGACTAAGCATAGCCATTTCAGATTGTTAAATTGCATACTCTATGTATAGTTTAACGTTCATTTGAAGCATGTTGATATTTGTAAAACGTGTATTCCAACATGTATTAATCAGTTTATCAAATATACAGATTATATTAAGTTATGTGACGAAAAGCTCATCTGCACAAACACAAAGGACCACAGAGACAATGGCAGGTGGGGGTACAAAAGTAATACCCTGCCCTAGGCTGCTCCCAGGCCTGCTTCAGGAGCAACACCAGCCCATCACGGGCTCATCTCCATCAGCAACACCAGCCCATCACGGGCTCATCTCCATCAGCACAGAGGAGTGCAAAGGCGCAACGGCAGGTGAGAACCCAAATTACCCGCTTGGTGGAAGGGACGCCCTGTCCAAACTCTTCCAGGGCTGTCTCAGGAGACCGTCAGCTCTGTGGTCTGGGTGTGAAACCAACCACAAAGAGCCCACGGGAGCAGCTCTCCAAACACCTTTCAGATGAGGGGTCACTGCCTAAAGGTGTAGGGAATGTTAGGGGATGCAGGGGAAGAGCTTTTGGGATTGCACAAGACTTATGTTTAGAAGAGGAACCAGAGGGGGAATCAAAGTGGAATGGGAGGAACAAGCATGAGAAAATAGAGCGAAAAGGGGAAAAATGGGGCTGATCACATGTAACCACATGCTGGTTGGTACACTTCTCTGCCCATGCCGTGCGCCTGATCAGCACTCTTTATCCGATCTTATTAAATCCTTTTTCTGACTACTTTCCTGGGTGAGAGGCTGTCTATTCTCTCTCTCTCTGTGTCTGTGTGTGTGTGTGTGTGTGTGTGTGTGTGTGAAGGTCTGAGTGTTGGCCATGGGAGTGGGACCATGGGTCAAAGGGTCCGTGTGTCCATTATGCTGGCACCTGAGGTGCACGAGGGAATGTAAGTTGGTATGCGATCACCAGTGAATGTCAAGCTGGACTCACTAGAGAGTAGCTGAAGTGACCCAAAAATGGCATGTATGTGTGTGTCTCTAGGGGAGACCCCAGAGGAGGTGGCTACTGGGACAACCAGGGGAGTCTATTGGAAACTGTAGCATCTAGGGGGCAATTGGTAGACCGCTTGTGCATGCATGCCTCTGTGTTTGTGTGTGTGTGTGTGTGTGTGTGTGTGTGTGTGTGTGTGTGTGTGTCTAGGGTCTGCATCAGCAACTGTAGAGGAGCTATGGCCTCGGCAGCTTATACGTCCAGTGTCAGCAATGGGAGATACCAGCCATCCAGGGCCAGCTACTGGTTGGATCGGGTGACCAAGCCTAGCTACTGGCTTCCTCCTGGTGCCTACACATATATATGTCCCACTAAAAGACCTTCCTCCTGATCTGCCAGCGAGGGGAGCGGGATGAGGCCACTGGTGCTGTCTATGTGAGTGCTGAGTGTGTCTGTCCATGCTGATCTCTGTGGCCAGCTGTGCATACACATGTATATGTGTCGTATATGTGTGCTGGTGTTTGTGCCTATAGGGAATACACACCCAGCCTCGCTGCTGGTTGGACCTGGGGATGTGGACCTGCGGCAGCCGTGCCTCTATCAGGATTCTGGATTTGGTCAGTCCTCCAAGCAAATTAAACTAAAAAGAAAAATGTTAAAGATATGTTGAAATTAATCAAAATATTTAATTAAGCTCTTGGGTATTCCTGTTTATTCATTTTCCTTATAAAAATATTGGCAGAATTTTTATTTTCCGTGAAACCTAAAAGCTCAGGCCTTTGAGCAGTTCAGGTAGCAAGGAATCTTTCCTGAGTACCAGACATTTCCCAGAACACAACTTTATCAGCCAATTACTTTTTTCCTTTTTCTTTTACAAATGCTTTTGTCAAACAAACAAATGTATCCATGAATATTGTATGGTGCTAAGAAAGTTTCTCTCTATTCAAATGACCTTTTTCACTCTGGTTTTCATAAAGTGTTCCATTTCAAATTAAAATGTTTCAAAGTATAAGACGGAAAAGCAGTAAGAGAGGGAAACCAGGTTGAGGATGGGTAGTCTGGAGGGGATCTCCCGCTTCCAATCCTGGGTTCTTTATTCTGTATATTTCACATTTCCTGTAACTTCATTTAAGTCAAACATTCTCCAGTAAAATTAAAAATTCAGTAGAAGGAAAATACTCTTTTCTTACCAGCTCATCAGATAATATAGTTTGTGCTGACCTCACATAAGGAAGGTAATGTTCCATGATCTTGACATTTTAATTTTTTTTAGGTCAAAACATGAATTTAGGAAAATAATTTTTGATATGCAAGCTTGCGGATTTGGACTACAATTCTGAATTACTGAATTTGCATAGAATATTTCCTTTCAAAACCTTATTTCTTAAAACAATTTCAAATAACATGTAAATGTTTACTGAAGCAAATTACATTTTAGAGTAGTACACAGTGGTCTAGCTGCTCAACTGACACTGGCATTAATGAGAATCACACAGCTTAAGTCCCTGTGCGCCACTTTGAAAATTTGCTGGTGTGTCCCCATTAATCATATCACAGAGGGAACTTCCCAGATCAGCTGTTTTTTATTAAGACTGCATAGCTCCATTTAAATATTTAATCCCTGTGTATCAATCACTGTACAGAGACTCTCCCTCAAGCAATTATTTGCTATGAAGTTTCATATTTATTTGTGTTAACTATACCCTTATTCTTAGTGGAAAGCCCAAGGTAAAAATGCAATGTCATTTGGGACAGTGGAGGTAACTATAGTTATTTCATGATTTACTTGATTTTATATTAACAGCCATCTGCAGTCTACTCATTTTCTTGGCAATCCGTTTAGTCAAGCAAGTTACTATCGTTTTTGTATGATAGGAAGGTCTGCAAGGAAGATATGGAACATCTTTCTTCTCCACGTAGGACCCTTAGAGGTAGAAGGAGTGAAATGGCTGCACTGTTTACAAAATGAACTGGAAATTCTTTAGGTACCCCTTTGGCACATGACTTTATCTGGTGCTTTCACTTCACTTACAAAGACAGCGGGAAGATGGTGAATCTAAGTCTATCTTACATTAAAGGTAATATAATCAGTGAAGGAAAGTTAGGAAATCCCATTATTATCACAAAGACTTAAGAATATTTGAAATCGGTAGACAATAACTAATGCTGTCCATGAGAAATTTCACAAAAATAAACTACACAAAAAATCTCATTCTTTCTTTTTTTCTTATTTTTTTCTCTATTTCTGATTAAAAAAAGCAAAACAAAGAAAATCAACAATATACCAGCAGATAAACAGAAGTATCATTTTTAACAGGGAAAATCAGGTTCATCATTCATATTTTTGCTTCTCTAGTAATCATCATTGATTTAATGTTTGACAACTCATATCTCTCCTCTTGAAGGTATTTTAGAAATGAATCTTGAAGGTATTTTAGAATATTCACTTTTCCATTATGTCCTAAACAAATAATAATGTTATATTCAGTTTCTAGCTCAGTAAAAGTGTATTTATCCTTTATCACCGAGATAAAATCATAAAATACAACAGTAGGAATGAGTGCATGTTTTGTGCAATTTGCTAGATTTTGATAACTACGTTAATATTCTCTTACTCTTTTTTGACACGTCTGGTAAACAGCATTTTTAAGATAAGCTTTACAGAAATTGATGTTTCAAATGTTTGGATGAGGGAAACTGGGTTACTAATTCAGAGACTTAAGAAAATATAGCTCTCTACTTAGTTATAGACTTCAAAATGCTTTGGAAATGGATGTGGCTAGTGAATGAAAAATGTTTGAATGCTTGTTCAGACTCTGGTTATTGAAGGAAATGTATTTGTCTAAACTAAATAGATACAATATTTTTATTCTTATATTTATAAGACGAAGACTGAATAGAAGAAATAGTTATATTGACTTGTTTTGGTGTTACTGAGATACCAGTCAATGGTATATGCCCTTGTGGATGGGGTACTTGGATTAGTATTTTATTGACTATGAAAGCTTTCCCCCCCACCAAAAATTGTAGAATCAGCCCATATAACAAGTTATATTAGTCCATTTATCAGTAACTTCTTCTTACTGGTTGCCAGCTCTTTGTTCAGGAAGGTACATTGCAACTATATGCATACTTTGCTGGATTTGAACGTGTTTTTTGTGCCATTTAATCAGAATGATGATGTTCTGGGGCCTTTGAATCAGTAAGTTTCCCCTTCAGACCAGTAACACCTCCAGCTGAAATGTCCTAAATGGAAGTTTTCTCATCTGTCTAGGGGGTATGAATGAACCATTATCTTTATGTTTACATATATCGAAAACAAATAGAGTGCTGAGACTTTGGAAAAGCTCCTGACCTTAATCACATAAGAATCTTTTTTTTTTTTTAGCTTATTTCTGTTTTCTCATGCACATAAACCACAGATCACACCACATCAGTAGAAATACTATTCTTTGAAATTAAATCCTCAGAAAACCTACATCAGAGGAGAAGATACCGGCAATAAAAACATAATTTAGGCAGAAGGGCCTCAGGGCAAATGATCACATGCAATTCTCATCTATGTGTACAACGCACAAGGTTGTTAATTCTCAGGATTTTTTACAAATAGAGATTATGTATGTGAAAATATTTTCATTAAATTATATGATAAACAAAAATTGATTAGGCCGTAAGAGTACACTTCCTTTGTAACAGATTGAAATGAGGCCTGACGCTTCAATGGGAACATTATTCATTTTTAAATAAACTGAATGTTCCCAGTATGAAATATATATCTCAAGCATTTTCAGATCTTGAATACTGTAATGAAGAGATGTTGTAAAGACAAATCTTAAGATAAGTATTAAAATAAAGGCATGATAAAAACACAGAGATGGAATAGTTTCCATTTTTAATCTGGAGCTGTAGCTGCTCTTAGAGTTCTAAATGCTTGAAAAGTCAATTGTAGGGCTTCTTCTTCTACTACTTCCTCTTCTTCTTCTTCTTCTTCTTCTTCTTCTCCTTCTTCTTCTTGCTATCATTATCACTGAGGCTGGAAATGAACATATTTGGAGACATAAGCACACAGCATTCATTAAATTTGTATACAGTAATATTTTACTTTATATAATATTGTAGTTACAAAGTATTTTAGCAATACGTACATTAGGAATGTAAGTCATTCTTATAATTTAAAAAAATTTAGAAAAAGCTGAAGGTCACACAGCAAATCTGTAGTGGATTCAGGTTTAGAACAAAAACTGCTGATTCTCCAACCTGCACAACAGCTACTTCTTAAATGGACAGATACTATATGTAAAACGTGCCTATGATAGCTCTGAAAATTTAATTAGAGGGAATTATATTGCAAATTAGATTCAATTTCTTTTTTTTTCCTAGAAAAGAAATAATTCTATTTCATAGTTCTCTACCCACATACTTAAGTATTCCGCAGGTTTACAACTCAGTTACTTCTACCTTTAGACAGTAGAATCACATAAATAACGTATTAATAATCTCCTAAACAGCAACCTACCTGCTGCCACAATTATTTAAAACTGAAAGACAATATTGAGAAACTATGATCATTATAAATTGTGAAGGGAACTGGTCAGGTATCTAGATGTGGATTTCTTAGTGTAGCTGCTTAGCTATCATCCAAATATGCAGAGAATAATTGGATAATAAGTTGACCTGTCTGATTCCTTAAAAATATAGGTCAGTTGTTCACTACCTGAAGAAATTACCTGCTATGTGACTCCGGTTGCACAGAATATTAGCTCATCAGTAAGTTAGTCATATGTCACTGTCATAGAGTAGAATGAAGGTGGTAAAACGTGATAAAAACGAGGAAAGGTTACACAAGGGTGAGGGTATTCTCAAAAATATGCCTTACATATTCTCTCCAAAACTATTAGTTTATTTGTATCACTCACTTACAAATCAGCTATAGATAAATGTAGGGGTGCATATTTGTCTAGTTCTATAAAATATTATATATAGAACTGCAGCTTGAAATGTTGCAACTGTGCAGAGTACTACACTACAGTGCAGAAAATCTTCCAATTATAAATGTTGGTCCATCTAAGTGAAAAAAAGATTACACAAACACCATTTTCAACAGGAATGGAATGCGCAGACTAATCCAACAACAGAGTATTTCTCACTACCTTCGAACAGCTAGCATTTTTATGCTTGATATATCCTTCTGTACTACCTGAGGAGACCCAGTGTAAGGTCACACCTGATTCATTCCTGGAACATGAAATAGTATTCCCTCAGCCCACAAGTCCCAGGCAGATAAACAGCTTAACTACCAGGAAATTGATCGTACTGAATATGGTCTTTCTCAGTCTCTCATTTTACAGTTTTGCATCACTGTTTAAGTTTGTCTCATCAGATGACTGACTCACATCCTAGTGCTTGGAGTGTTCATTTGGATGAATAGAACTGAAGTTCCAAACCCTGAGGTGAACAAGGCAAACCTGAAGATCAGTCTTTGAGAATTTTTCATTTTTTCTAGGCTGTTTGCCGATGACAGCACTGAGTGAGTGAGGAACTGTGCCATAATTTGTCCCCAGTCTCATCTTGGTTTCTAGCAGCATTCTAAGTGCTATTTCTAATATTCTAGGTGGGGGGAAGGTGAGGGGAACATTACTCAAGTTCTTGAAACAGCTTATCAAGCCATGAATCACTTCCTTAGTTAAATGTTTCTTTTTTTGTTCAGTTAAAATTGGAAAAAAAATCTTAATATTAATAATAAAGAGATGCAAGAATGAAGCACATTAAGAAGCAGTGTAAAATCAAACAGATAAAAATATTGGAAATTAAAGATCCTTCAGATAATTTAGCATTATGTAAGAAGGGTAGAGGGACCCGGCTTGGAATACTGGCAATTAGAATAAAAAGAAAATAAATCTGAAAAGGATATATTTTTAAGAAGGTTGTACCTGAGAAGCAAATACCTGTACAGGATGATAATTACTGATGAGTTTATAGCATATAAAAAAGCAGAAAAGCCTAGTGAATATAAGCCTATATACACTAAGATGATAGTAAAATGAATTAAATATCTTTCTTTATACGGTTACTTTGCAGTCAAACCTAAAGTATTCATTTTATTTGACTATCAGAAATCTGTATATATAAGAATGAATTAAAGAAATTATCTATTGCTAAAGATACTGATATTGATACAGACTATCCTGTCCATTACAAGCATGAATTATTTTTCTAATCCTCTACAGCCTGGAAATGAATACAGTCATGACTCTTACTTGTTTCCCTACAGCACTTAATATTTATAAATCTTATTGGCTAGTCTGTGTGGTGGGTACCATTACACTACTTACTCTCTTGCTCAAGTGGCAGAGGTCTTTGCAGTGGATCTTAGGTTCTAACCTTGCATATTTTATATACATGTTAGTAGAAGAAAAAGTTATATAATTTCCTCATTTTTGCATTTTCTCATTTAAAAATATAGATATATTTGGACCTATGTGTATAAATACCTTTAAAATATGAATATTAAAGCTGTAAACTGAAGCACACAAAAGCAAAAATGCCAGAATACCTGTATAACATGAATTTGCCTCTCTTGCATATGTGCGCTATGACAATTGAGTAGGATTCATTCCACCTTCATACAGACAGGTAAGTTAGGTAGGACTGGTCAGGCAGAATACCTCTCTCAGTTAACTGAAGAGATAATCTAGACACTACTTTAAACAGTGGAAATTGCAAGACTAGCTTAAGTGAATGGAAACTGCTTATTATTATTTTTCTCTACTTTTGTTTTCTTTAATTAATTTCACAGTATATTGATCCTAATTTTAATCTGACTTATACTTTTTGAAATCTGCAATAATGCCAAAGAAATCTATTTTCAAAATAATATAAAGTCAGCATAGTCAATAGTAAAACATGTCCAAAGCATGTAGTCTTTTCTTGAAGAAACTAAGGGAACTGTTTTACCTTTCATTATCTTCTTGTAATTGTGTCATTGATCAGTAGCAGAAAATAAAGACAGAATTTTTAGGAGGTACTGGATTTCATTTATTCATTTTTGCCTCTACCTAGAAAGGAATCTTTAATACAGAATGTCGTCACGTTTATTTTGTATTGCTAACTGATCCTGTCTGAAGTCGTCAGGCATAAATATTAGCTAAGTACTTGGAGAATCATTTGAATAGCCTTTATGGTATATAATTTATCTGATTTTGTACATCCAAATCAAATAAGTTTGTTTAGACCGTTCTCCTGTTTTGGAGAAAGAAATAGTCTAAGCACAGCATGAAGAAAAGTGGCTGGGTTGTATGTATTTATGTACTTCCCTGAAGTGAAAATGGAAAAAAAGGTTTTTATTCTCCCTGGGTTTTTTTTTCACAAATTACATGCTTTTGGTTTTGACAAAGATTTCACTTCACAGACAAAACTACTATACTACTATATACTCAGTGTTTTCAGTAGTTATTAATGGTGTTGAACCAATTCCTTTTAATTGCAGGAACACTGTTCCCTGTCCCCACTCGTGCTCATTATAGTAAAGGAACCTCTTATGACTTTAATTGAGAGAAGCTAATAGGATAAAAACTAACTTGGGTTAATGTTAATGAAAACATGCTAAGTTTTCCAATCAGTCCTTTTTTCTATCCTGTATTTAAAATAATTAACCTCTATTTTTCCTGGATTTCAAGTTAAGTGGAGGGTAACACTTAGTTACTTATTAGCATAGGATTTTCTAGCTACAGATTTTAAACTGTCTTTAAAATACCACAGAACTATATACATCTGCAAAGTAGACTCCATATTTTAGAAATGCAAAATCTGTATTATAAATTGGAATAATTTACACAAAAGAAAATCTAAACAATATCCAAGGTTAGGACAACATAGCCATGCTAAACATGCTACCAAATGGCTGATTTACACTTACTAACTTTCAACCAGTAGAATTTCTAATAAACAAAAAAAGTAAGGAACAGAGTGGTTGACTACTTAACAGGTAAGAACAAGCTACAGATTTTGAAGAAGGATGTGTTATGCAGTACTTTCACGCTCTTCAAAAAGGTGAATTATGGCCATGCATATCATAAATTAATTTGAACAGAAAAATAGAATTTCAGATCGAAGTTATGAAAATAAACTTATGGAATATGTGTTGTGTTGTATTCAAGTCATTAAGGCTTGAAAAACAGTATTTGGAAAACTGTAGTACCTAGCTAACACTATTTTGGAACATCAGTAATTATATTTTTAATAATTGTGAAGGGGGAAGGAGATCTTGGATGACTGGAGAAAGGAAAACTGTAGTTTCCATTACAAAGGTAGAAGGTCCCAAAGAATTACAAACTTATCAGCGTAACTTCAACCTCCTATTATATTTTGGAGGAAAATATTTAAGATATTATTTCTAAATGCCTTGAAGAGATAATCTGCTCCTTATATGGATCTGTCATGAGTATGTCTTGTCAGACAAAAGCAATTACCTCTTTTTAAAGGTGAAGCAGAAAAGAAGGAAAGAGTTAACATGATGCATCTTAACTTTAATGAAATTTAGTTGTGAACTTAAGCAATGTAACAAAATATTGTAAAAAGTACTGTAACATAATGTTGTACTCATCACAATATTTTGCACGGTAAGCTGACAAATTATTGTCAAAGACAAGGTATGTATATTTCACTGTTAGTATGAGGAAGAATCACTGGTTTCTGTCCTAGTGCTAGACCTTCTTCTTCTCAATATTTACATTATTGGCCAATTATTATTGGCTTGGGTGGTGTAATGGTGAATAAGTTTATAATGGTTGTGAAAGGTAATAAAATGTAAGGTGAAATTGCGGGGAATTCAAGTCATCTGGCATAAAATGTTAGAAGCATATAAAATAATCCTGACTTTTATATCAACAAATAAAATTTAGTGGGGAAAATTTGGAATATCCATTCTTAAGAAAAATCAAAATGTAGAAATGTAGGCTGTAGAAATGTCTCCGCAGGGAGCAATAATCTAGGTGTTACTATGAGTCACTGACTCAACATGGTTAAGCACATAATGATTTTATAAAAAAAGGAAATGTTCTGGCATCTATGAAACAAAATGAAATGAAATGAAATCATACATGTAATATGCAGTAGAAAATACTTGGCACTGCTGAACATTATTTGCAAAGACAGATGCCATGAAAAATGGAGAAAGTCCATTAGACAACATCAAGAATGAGAGAAGTTTAGGAAAATAAATAAAACTTCAAAGAATTAGACAAAGTTATATAGAAGTAAAAATTGAGGTAAGACCTAATAACTGTTTTCTGCTAACACTATATACTTGCACTGTTTTTGTAGTCTCATATTCTTTCCCCAGATAAACACTTTTGGCTACCACAGAAAATAAGCTCATTGGTACTTAGGCCTAACCCAGTAATGCCATCCTTATCTCCTTATACAAAAGAGGTAGTTATCAGGACATAATGATCAAATGTATACTAGAAATTCTAAAGAAAAATAAAAGAAATGTATTTCTAACAAAATGATTTCAATACAATATTAGGGAGAAAAAAATGTGTAACTAATAAGGTACTGAATTTCTGGGGCTGTGGATTGTGGATTTTTTTTTTTTTTTGCTTTTTGCTTTTTTTTGTTTTGCTTTTGAGATTTTTAAGACCTTCCTAGAAAAATTTCTGTTCAGTGTTCTAAGAATAGGAGTTTAGTCTAAATGATATCTCAAGATCCTTTAGAGTCCTGCATGCTATGATTTTCAATATGAAATACGATAAATTGAAATGGTACATTCTAAAAATGCTGATACAGAATACTTAAATACTTCCAGAAAAGGAATTGGTTTTTTCCCCAGAAGAAAGTCTTTAAACCAAGGATATAATCTTATCAAATGAATAGTTTAATTGAAATGTCATTGTTATGGAAAAATATTTCAACAACGTTCTGATCGCTTCTTCTAGCTGTTACGCGTGCCACCAGTATACGGTAGAGGGAAACTAAGGCTTTTCCTTAGACCTTATAGCTCTACCGTGACTGGAAAAAATAATTTTCAAAATACCAGATACAGCAAAATCCATATTGCGCTTTATGTGAGTCCAGGGTGCACTTGTGAAATACTAATGTTGAGACATTTCCAAAGTTAAATAACTGCTTCTGCTAGATCTTACGCTATCATCTGGCAGAGGATGATAGAAGGTCCATCACTCAGAATAGCTGGATGCTGGCTCACTAAAAATTCTGTGTTTCTGTAAACTGTTTCCATTAGCTCTTGAAATATCCAGGTTTTGTGCATCATAAGCTACACGTGAAATTCACTTTCTTCTGAACATTGCATACAATGGATCAGTTTCACTGCGCACTTCCTCCTGGCTGATTCTGTGGAATAAGAGTCTTGAAAGCATAGATTTAGAACGATTTGCACTGAAGTCAGTGAAGCTACTTGCATACTTACAATGAAGGATGTTGTTAAGTGTTTGTATAAACTGGGCCAGAGTCCTATCATGCTAGTTCAGATATATAGCTCCTGGATCCAAAAAATAGATCAGATTTGTAGCTAATCAGCTTGGAGCACAAACAGGTGAGACATATAGATATACCCAGCTCATGTGAACTGATCTCATGGCAAGCTTGCACAGCTCTTAGCGTAACCTCTCCCCATTCATCTCAGTAGGGCATTAATGCTTTAACTCAAACATAAATATATTTATAAATGAATATTTTCACATTAAATATGAATATAATGCCACTATTTTAATATTAGTCAAAATATACAAAAGGGGAAAAGATTGGTAAAGATTTGTGTTATCTAAAACAAGTAAACCTTTGGAAGTATCTTTCACAGCAAGTAAGACATACAAATAGAGGTGGCTAGACAGAGTAAAGCAGTTGATGCCGAAGAGCTGATGTCAATGTTACATACATTTACGGGTTTTTTTCTTTTTTTTTGTTTGTTTTTTTTCCTTTAGACTAGGTACTATCTACTCATATGCACCAAACACTCATTGGCACCTGGAGTGCTCCTGAACTGCATCTTCCAGTTTACCTTCAGCTGAAAGGAAATCAGTTCATGTCATGTAGGACTGCTCTGAATATGGACTAAAGCACGGTAACAGTACCTGAAGATAACTGGGAGATTCACTTCAAAAACACATTCCTCATTCACATAGCAGCTTATAGCAGTAGTAACTTATAACCAACTTTTGTTTTGTAGATAACAGATCTGCGCTGCTAATCTATATCCTCTGTAACGAAATCCCGCGTCACCAAACTGTTTGCCAGTCTTACTTTGCAGTGCTCCCACTGCAATCTCTCTATTTTCTTCCTTCTTTACTCATCAGATTTTGGATTTATCACCTATCTTTTGCCGGTTAAGTTTTTGCTATTTTTAACTATTACCTGCATGACAGAAAGCTAAGTAATCTTATAACTGCACTATAACACAAAGTGACCACAGCTAAACAGTCAAATGAATCCTTCACTGACTTGTGCAGTGTTAGTGCTTATGAATTGCCCCAGTAACCAATTTAGAAAAAGGATGTCTATACTTGTTATGGATTCCATTTATATACATCAATTGTTTCCCAAAATAAGTCAATATGCAGTTCTTTTTCACCTTGCAACATGCAAATGAGAGTCAGGGAGATTTTTTTGTTTGTTTCTTTGTCTTAAGATGAAGGCTTAATAGGTTACCAGCAACAGTAAATATTTAAGAGTTTTAAATCTGAGCTCAGGTAGAAACATTATATAAAAAGAAGGAACAGGTTTGTACGTTTAGCAGTGCAGTCATTCTACTAATATTATCTTAAGGAACTCAGCTATATATAAATAAAAGCCCTCAAATAAACTTTCCAAAAAGTGAAAAACAACAAATAAGAGGAACAGGAAATTTCAGTTACTCATTAACAGTGGGAATGAGCTCAAGATTCACCACCTAAATGTAGGTTTGTGTACATGAACTAGGTATATAAGAACTCATTATAGTCAATGCACTAGCCAAAGAAAAGGTCGACTCGGGACAGCACTTCATCCTAAAGTACGCATCTACATTTGGTCAGCTGTTTTATAGACACCCACCTTTAGGTGCCTGAAATTGAAATGCACTCTCAATATTATTTTTGCATGAGTAAGACTACTTACTATATAAGTTGTGGATTAGATTTTGGTATTTCCTCGCCGTGTTTTATCTGGAGGGGGACTTTTACACTGACATCACGTGTTTTAATCTCAAAGAATTCAGTGAGGTATGAACAACTTCTAAGAGTAGAAAAGAATTCTGTATAACTTCTGGCACTTTACAAATGGGACTCCTTTTTTTCAATGGGCCTTTTTACTTTATCCTCACATAGTTTTAAGTGGGTAAAATATAGTACCAAAAAGTGCATGTACGACCACAAGAACCCAAGCAAAAGCCTAGCAGTAAATGCAAATAATGGTTCAATGGTTTCTGCTGAACTTATATCCAAATGTAAGGCCTGATCTCAGTCAGCTGATCACAGTAGAAATCATACTTCTGATTTAATGGACTTTGAATCAGGTCTTGTGCTATCTTTTTTGCTCTAGAGTTGGTCAAAGATATATATTTTGTTGGTTTTCAGGTTTCTGAGAGGGGGAAATATATATGTTTACACACACACACACACACACACACACATAATTCTGACTAAGACTGTAGACAGTGGCAGACCTTGTGATGAAAATAACCACAGTATGCATGTCATACTTGAATCCAAAAAGTTTTAGCTATCATGTACAGTATATTTAAAATAAGTTTTAAATAGAATGTTATCCCACATGGACTCTAGAGAAAGAATTTATTGTAAGATTTATCGTAAACAATCAAATCTGTTTGTCTGGAGTATATATGCAGCTGCTAAAAGACTATGTGCTTATATGTATAAACTATAACAGTAACTCTTTTCTTTTGGTTGGACAAAGTCATATAATCCATTTGATGGCAAAATCAATTCCCCCCCCTTGAAAAGTAAAGATAATTTAACTTATTCATTCTTGTCATTGAGAAATAAATTTGAACTTAACTCATAAATGGCATGTTATGCACAACCTCGGAACTTCATGTAATTTAAATCACATACTCCACAGAAATTGAGGCAGTATACAGTACATAGAGTGGCATACGATAAAAATAAACAGTATAGAAAATTTCTTTTGCTGACACTTTTAAAATTATGGTTCATAAGATACACTAACAAATGAGATATATCGTCAATACTTACATTACAGACGCAATTATGCCAGAAGCAGAACGGATCAGTAAATCCACTTGAATCTAATAGCAAAATCTTCAATTTTAATGTAACTTTCTTTCTGTCCAGTGTCTGTCATTAAAAAGTCAGAGTTTTTCTTTCTTATTTCTGTTTACATTCTGCTGTGGTTTACACTGAAGTAAACATAAGCTAGTAGAGAGCAGTGAGAAACTATTTTTACTAAGATTTGTTAATTTGACTTAGAAAAATGAAAAATACAATAGCAGTTTTCCTAACAATCCATTTAAAAAACTCCGTTCTTATGTAGTAAAAATTTTAGCAAATTTCATATATTTGGCTGAAATTTTCAGTGGTAGATCCTTATTCTTTTTCATTATTAAATTTCTTTAAATAATTTATAACAATATAGGGAAAATAAAGCTTAAAGAAAATAGATTTTCACATAAACACATGCATAGATGCCTCTTCTAAAATTAATAACAAAAATGTTAAGTCCTTTATCTATCTATAAATATCTAAAGATATCTATAAATCTATCAAGAAATAATACTATAATCTCCTAAACAACTCCCATGTTAGATGTTTAAAAATAAGTTTAAACTTATTTCCTCACATTCTTTAGATATTTTTGACCTTTCTGCTATTTATTTAGTCATTTGAACTTTTTTTCTGACTGTAGATTTAATATCATAAGACATTATTACGAAAATACTATTTTTAAAATCTTAGGAATAAATTAATTCTGATTAATGCATATCTATAAATTGTGGGCCATAATTTAAACAATAAGGGAGGTAAGCTACTGAAGTTTTAATCCATTCTGTGTTTCTAAGGCATTTCATTGCCTTAGAAAAAATTGCCAGGCATCCCAGAAAAGTTAAAAGAGGTGGGTTTTTTTATTTTTTATTTTTTATGTTTGGTTGGTTGGTTGTTTTTTTGCATTTTGATTTCAGTTTAGTTATCCTCCTGTAACCTATTATACTTTGTTATGTGTCCTTTCTTCCACTCTGTGGTTGTTTTCTGTTTTACGCTATTCCCAGTGAACTGATTTGCCTCATGTCACAGAAAATTCTCCCACCACATATACTTTCCCCATCTTATTTTAATGGAAGCTTATTTTAATGGAAGAGAAACCAGTTCTGGAGGAAAAACTGTTGAAGCTCCTAAAGATTACTCCTGTGATTCCTTTCCCTGTATTTATGAATGTTTAAAACTTGGATTCATCAGGTACATATCACGGCTTAGATTCATGAATATTTCTGATAATAGTCTACCACTTACTATTATTATTATCTTAATTTCAATGACAGCATGGAATCTGTGCTAGCGTTATCAGTCTTACATCTGACAATCCACTATGATTGTCAGATTCCTACACAGCTTTTCTAAGAGTCCAAAGCTATATAATGGTGTTTCAGTAAAATGGTCAAGTCACCCCTAGCCCCTAGTTTACCAGTTCAAACACTTTCTAGTACTTATATTTCTTCCCTGCTGTGTGTAAGAAGAACCACTGTGGTAACCAAACCATAAGTCAGTATATCGCTTTTTGATTTTATGGGAGCCTCTTTAATGGCTGGAAGTTTATTTATTTATTTTTGTATTTCTGAAATTATTTTTGTTCTATTACTATCTTATTTGATACCTATAGTTAGGCAAATTGCCAGAGCTGGTTATTTGATATTTGAGTTATTTTTATGTAAAACCTTGATGCTACATAAATGAACTCAGTGAAGATGGGAGGAAGCACCACAAAAATGGTGCTATTAGTGACCAGACTCATGAATGAGGATTCCAGGAAAAATTTCTGAAGTGCTAATTTTCTGAAAAACGTTGTTTGATCTCACCTTATATGACAAATAGCAACAGTTTTGTAGGGATGTTTTGTTATGTTTAGATTTGTCAAAGTGAAGCATATAGACTCTGGATACTGAAGGAATCAGAGTTAATGCTTATTCACAGTTGTGTTCCTTAATGAAAAAAAATGCGATACAAATCAAGTTCAGTATTGATGCTAAAACAGATTCTTCAGCTACTTTCAGTGAAGACATTACCAGCGTGTAAAAGGACCTGGTCAAGTCAGAAGTATGGGGAAGTTAAGCAGTGCCATATAAGCTAGAAAAATGCAAGCTATGTCAAATTTTTTGCATCAAGATAAAACAATCCTAAAGTACAGCTATTCTGTAAGACAGAAAACAGCTATAAAACAGAAGAGAACTGCTCAAAAGGCAATAATGTTGAAAAAGATTGAAAGGTCAAAGTTCTCTAATATCAAGCACCTCCATTAAGGGTAGGAGTGATGTCTCATATGAGAGACAATGAAAAAATATAAGATTGTAATAGGCAGTATGAAGGTTTCAATAGAAAGTTAAAATACAATTCAAATGGCAAAGTGGCTCTTGGTGGCAGGGAATGCTGTGCTAAGTCTGTGAAATTTTACCGAGCTAGTGTAGAAACTTTTCACAGGCCTCAGTCATCAACTCTTCTTGTTTCAATATACCATACGCTAGTCAAGTCTGATGAGGAATGCTAATTGGATGCTACTTGTAGCAGTAGTATGTCTGCTGATTCAGTGTACCATTTTGGGCTGTTATGAAGACACATGAGAAGGAGAAAATAAGGAAGACAGACTTGCATTTCCATTAAAACTGCCATTATAATTAAAGTCAGAGACAGTAATTCCCCTTAGGTTTTAGTCAAGCAAATAATGTGAAAGTGCATGTATATGTCAAGACGGAGGAAAGGATTTACCAGATCTGTAACATACCTAGTTTTAAATATGTGATAAATACTACTTATTTATTAGCCTTGGCAGCATGTACAAGGCTGTTATACAGGCTCGGACTCATGCCTATGGGTACTGCAGTATTAATACTACTGTCCCAGTGTCATTTGTGCAACCTGCTGGAAACGGATCTTTTTCCTTTTAAAGTCAATCCAAACAGAAATATACCACATTTCCTGATTTATATCAGTCATTTACAGCACCTTATTATGACTTTAGATACAATACTGTATAGAAATAAGGAATATTATTTTGGTAATAAAATTTATTTGGTTTAAATCTTAAAAAAATTGAGGCACACATTATCTGCAAAATAATAAATTGATTTTCCCATAATTAACCCTCTGTTCCCTCTGTGAGCTTTAGATCTGTGCATCATTTTCAGTTTAATTTACAATCTTTCTTTCTATGGACATCATGTGATAAGAAAGAGCCCCTTTCTTAAGAGAGATCTTCAAATAGAACTTCAAGTACAATCTTTGACCCTAGTTTTGGCTGGCTATGGTTTTATCAAAAAACACATTCCTTGTTTCCTGAAGATGTTCCTGAAAGGTTAATAGATGAACTCAGAGTGCCCCAAATAATCTAGAAGTCTGATAGGTTGCATGGGGTCTTCTTGAGGTCCCTGGGACAACTGAATTCCATGATTTGGGAAGTTAAGATGGGTACTTCTCTAGACTGCGGAACACAATTTGGTCTGTACCTGCACTGGCAAGTCTTAGTCCCAAGTGCTTGTTCGTTGCATGAGTGAAGAAAACTAGTTCCAGTCTAAGGCCAGCTCCTCCCAGAAGCATCAGAATTATTTGAAGGTACATATCAGCTTTCTACTTAATAGTCTTCCAAATGTGTCTCTTTTTTTTTTTTCTTTCTTTCTTAATGAGGCAGTGTGTGAAATGAGCAAGCCTTATCAAAACCATTTTGGCTTTTCAAAGTGGAGAAAAAAGAGGAAAAAAGCCAGCAATAAATAAATAAATGAATGAAACATGTATGTCAGTTAAATACTACATTCCTACTTTGGTCACAATCCCATACTCTTTAATGAAGCATACATACAGGAGGAAGATATTTTTCCCCCTTGTTTATTTTGTCTCTTTCTCAAAAACTTTTCTTTGGCAAGTATTGTCAAAATACAGAAAAGGGAGACCCAATATATATCTGACACAGTTAGCTAAGATGCATACAGGGCAAGACTACACAGTTCTTTAGGATTTTATTGTTTGTGTCTGTCCATTACTGTCCACGGAAGGTGTTGCACAAGGGCATTCTAACATTCTTTTTTTTTAATTCTCTCCTAAATCAGGGACAGGTTGCTGTAATCCCCCTTTGACAACAAGATTCATGCTTTAAGGTCAAAAAGGACCATTTTGATCATCTTTTCTGACCTCCTGTATAAAGTAAGCCATAGAAATTCTTCCAGTGATGCTTATGTCAAGTCTGTAACTTCTCTGTGTGAACCACAGAATGCCTTTGAGATAAATCTCCACCTCTGGTTTAAGAACTTCAATTGAAGAAGCATCCTCCTTATCTCTAGATTACTCCATCTATCCTCCGGAGGGTTTCAGTTTTCAGCCACTATATGTCACTATACCTTTGTCTACCAGCTGCTTCGCTATTAGACAGTGGATTTTTGTAGATCATGAAAGTTCAAGTCTTAACCTTCTTGGTTAAGCAAAGAAGTGCTTTTCTTTGCTTAAAAAAAAAAAAAAAAGAGCTTTTTTCTCTATTTTTTTAGCAATTTATCTTTTTTTTTTTGCATATTCAAACAGATATATGAATAATCAGTGTGACCATCTGCACTTGCCAAGGAGAAAGCAGGTCTTGTTTCCTAACTCTATTCCTTGCTCTGATTGGTTTATATCTCATTAATGGCTTCTTAGAAAAAATCTGTAGTAGGCTGTTATGTAGAAAAAATATCATCGGTTGACAATAGCGGCACCTTTTAAAGTATGTTTTCATAGGAGACAAACCCTTTCGTTCATGTGAAAAGGGTCAGTTAGGAGATCTCACTCATTTTAACTCAAGCTGAAAACACTGAACTATAAATCATAAATATTTAAGGAGAGAAAGATGCTGAGGAGAGGCTTAAGGTTTAATAGAAAATAGCGAGAAATAATTCCAAAAAAGCCCTTCATTATTAACTACTTAATAAAACAAAGTTCTGAAAGAGACCTGTAGGTTGTATATAAGGGTGGACAGCAACAGAAGAGTAACCCTTCCAATCCTTTCCCTAATGTGGATACTTGCTTTTGCATCCCTAGGACTGAGATTCTATTTATGTTTCATTTACGCTGATATGAATCTGTATAAAAGTGGTTGTCTTAAACCACTTTTTTGAGTAGATAGTTTTGTGTCTGAGTAACAGTTGGCAAGTCCTCCTCAATTCCTTTCTACTGTTAAGCAGCACATTTGTCCTGTAATTATATCAGGCTTTCTTTACAGGAGTCTGCAAGGTAAGGAGATAAGGTGAGCTTTGCCTACGCTTTGTTCTTGATAGATATCAGGAATTCTCATATTAGTGCTGGGAATCTTAGAACTGCTATGGCCTAAGGTTGGTTGGCCCAGATCAACCAGCCGTGCAGAGAAGCATATAACTAATACTTTCTTTTAAAGTATTTATGATTTTAGGTATAAAAAGAACACTTCACTTACTGTCACTTTTGGACTTTTAATCCTATCCAAAAAATAGTTCAAATGGCCTTTAAAAGTGGGAAAGATAGTAGATAGTTAACTCTCCACTATTATTTTCTTAATAGAAGTCCTAGCACTAGAACCTAATTGCCCTCATTCTACCATTAAATAAAACAAATCGCCTTTTATAACCACAAATGCAATGAAAACTTTGCTATGTACCTATATCTTTGCCTTGTTAGCATATAACCAAGAAATCCAGTGAGATCTAATTTTATCCAGTTGATCTGTAGAGTGCTAACTTTCTAAATACTGATCGGTATATGCAATAGCAGAAAAATGATTTTCAAATATATGTTAAATTGCCAGCTTGTCTAGTAACTGCTTATATTTTTCAGCTCAGTGCTTATCAATGACAGTAACAGGGAATGGAATTCTAGTCACTCTTTTTTTTTTTTTTTTAATTACTGAAAAGGCCAGATTGTGAGGTGTCTGACATAACCCCATATGAAAAGGACTTCTTGTTCTTTTATTCAGCTGTAGAAGTCTTCAAACAGCAACCTTTCCTCTTATCCTTCATTTTGCCTCTTTATCTTCTGCCTACCAACTAATTAAGGTAAGGAACAGCATTAATGACTCTGTCTCTCACAGAGGTTTGCAAAACATGACCGTAACTATGAAGAAAATACTTTTTTCCACAATAACGGCAGACTACGTAGGGATAGAGGCTTGAAAGAGACTTTTCTTGCCTGTCTGGCACAATAGTATTCTTTGGGAGCCCTGTATGGCAATACCTAGGCTATATAATGCTGCAAATCCTGATTTCTGAGTGTGCCCTGGTTTTTAGTTCTTTGATATAATTCTTAGAGCTATACTACATCAATAGTACCGTTCCTTGGAATTAGCACTTATTAGTGTAATAACTGAATTATGTGAATAAAACCCATCTTACACAGGAGCATCAATCATCAACTGACTCATTTTTTCAAATCCATTCCTGTTTTTCTGAAAAACAAACAAAAAGACATTTTGATCTATCTGTATGTAGAACTTGTGGCTGCATATCATGTAAACCTATTCAGAAACCTTTTCCTTACTATATTTACTTTTTAAGCAAAATAAATAAAAATAATTCCTATAACCCATATAACCTAAAGTCAATTCAGAAAAGTCTATTTTTTAGACTGCACTGCAAAAAGAAGGCTGTATGAGTGAAAATTATGCAGTATTTTCAATTTTTATTTCTCATTAGCATTTCTCATGTTTGTACAATTTGTCTAACGTACAGTGGCATGCGTGTATCTGTATCGGGCACAAACGGCAGGGTTAGGGTAGTGGGGTGCTGTGTGGGAGAAGGTGTCCTGCCCCGTGCCCGTCACCGCCGGCTCCAACGCCGGTGGTGTTGTCCCAGCGCGCACCAAAACTGCAGCCTGTCGGGAGCACCCATGCCTAGACCGGGCCTGTTTCAGAAAGAAGAGCAACCGGCAAAACCCGCGGTGTCAGGTGGCAGGGCACGGCCGAGATGGGAGATGGGGCTCGGCAAGCCGCCGTGCCCACGGGGGCAGCCCAGGGGGCTGTAGCTGTCGGTAAGCCACGATGGCGCAGAGGAAAACCAGTCGGAAGCAAAGAGCGGCAGAGACGCGCTCAGTTACGCGGACGGCCCCAGCCTCCTGCGCCACCTGTCACCTCACGGAAGGAACCGGGAAAAACTGAGTATAACCCACGGTAGATGTAAGAGAAATTGAGCCTAGGAAGCAGGAGCAATAGGCGTTTGATTGTAGCTAACTTTGGGAAGGGGGAGGAACAAGGTTTATTTTAGTGTTTGTTCTTTTTTGGGGTGGGTTCCTCCTCAACCCCTGAACCAGTGGTTAGAACTTTGTGCCAATCAGCAATAAATTAAATTAAGCAAAAATCCCTCACCTCTAGACTGTTTTACCTATGGCAGTGTTAAGTGATGGTCAGAGGACGTCTTGCAGCTGGGACTGGAACAAATAAAATTTGACAATGCAAGCTAACAGTGGAGATTTCACGCATATAATACTTCTCTCTGAAGTATTATATAATCTGTAATGAATGCAGCACACAGAAAAACAGGAAAGAATATTCCAAGAGGAAAAAAGAATTATCGGGAAACATAGTAAACTTTGCAATTATTAATACTGTGCAAACATAACTGGAACTATCTAAATGAAAGAAATTGGAATAAGGTAACATGCCACCCTCAAAGTAATCTGTAATATATTGACAAGAAAATATTCCTCATATAATGCATGAATGAAAAATTTCCCAAAAGAATCTTGAAAAGAAAAGTTGCATTTATAACTTAAATACAGAAAAGATTCAAGATTTGTATTTTACCTTCATCCACTTTAATTATAAAAATAAAGAGCTTATCTATTTTAAAGCTAGTGTTCTACTTTTCTTAGAATGAAAATATAGATTAACAGTGGTTTATAACAAAAATACAATATATTAGGACGAATCTTAAAATATAACAATTTGCTAATGCGAGACTATAAACACCATTTAATGGCAGTTGCTCCTTTTCACAGGTATGTTTGTGCTTTAACCAGCACATGTGGCTCCAGAGCTGACTTCATTCTATCTGAATTAGAAAACACATTTGGTCAGCTTTCCTCTTCTTTTAAGATAAGAGAACATACTCAGCATGAGAAAGATCTCCCAAGAGAAAGAACTAGTTTGTGCCCACCAACAGGCATCTGTTCAGCTTGTGTCAAAGTACAAACCCTTTCTTAAGCAAGCACTTCTGCCTCAGACACCCTGTCTCTTAGTAAGAAAATAACATATTTCCCTATTCCAACCATATGAGCAGAAGAAAAACTTCGGCCTTCAGTCAAGAGCTTCACAGAAGTCGCTGTGTCGTAGGTACCACCCCATAAGGTGGTTTGCAGTTATTTAACTCAGTTGAACTATACTAGTACTCTAGCCACTTACATTCAGGGTAGTACCTAGCTTTGCCCAGCTGTGCAGTCCCTAGGGAGACTGAAAATGTGACTCAAGTAACTGAAAGGTACATTTAATGAGTGATATGAGTTCTTCAGAAGGATAGCATCATTAGCAGTTTGGCCACATGTGCAATATAAGCAACCACAGATATAAAAAAAAAAAAACTGTAGAGGATATAGAAAAAGTAAATGGACAAAGTAATAAACAATATGACTTGTGAAGAAGCTTTAAGCTGAAATATCTCATACATATACAATACAATATGAAAGTGAGTTATTAACTGTTTGGGGACATAAAAACAGTTTCTTATTACCTGACTGAATATTAAAAATATGGTAAGTGGAGATACGAAGGGTAATTCAGATTTCCTAAAATGTCATAAGCATTTACATTGCGTGCTTGTGATTTATAGTATGTTAAAAATTATTCATTATTCCAAGTGAACAGTGCTAACTGAGAATCATCTTGCTTCCTGATAGTAATGTAAACTTTGTTGGTTTATATATTTTACCTATGAATGACATAAAAACAATCCAGATTGGACTATCACACTACTCTCCTGCTCCTCTGCCTCCGAGTTCTGTGCTTGGAAAATCAAGATGTATTCTTCAAATTTTAAATTCTACTTTACTTCAGAAACATTGGAGCTCAAGATATATGTGAAGTAGAGATGTGTAAAATTGTTAAAGCACTTCAGAAATTTTTATAAGTACCTGGGTTTGAAAGTGATCATAATTCTGGGCTCATGTAGTGTAAAGTGACTTAAAATTACTGGAGCACTTTACTAATTTCAGAAATGGTGAGTTTCCCAAATCAGAAGGTATACTTTTTAAACATAATAAACTGTGAGTGACAGTTTATATGTTTGATCACCCAACAGCAGATATAGTGCAGATCAAATGTCAGGAGTCTAAAGAAACTAACTGCACTAATTAAAGGATTGCAATGGACTATTAACTTGCTTTCTCTGCTAACTCTTACTACTGCAATATATACCACTAGGTCTTTGATCTCACTTTGCCTTTCTCTTTTCTGACCCTTTAACAGTGTAGAACTGCTGAAAGTTTTAGTAACTAGTCTTTCCCTATTCTTTTTTTTTCCTCCGTTTGCTTTCCCTCTTTCATAGCTATCAGTAATTCTTTTCTGCACAAGCACTAATAACGTATTATTTTGTAGCTATCAGCCACAGTACGTTGCAAAGAGTGAAAGGAAGCCGGAGGATGAAAAGTCAAAACTTCATGATCTTATGGTACTGCTGGTGTTCCTGGCAAAGGACAGCATTAATTCATCCCTCTTTCAGTCCCCAAAGCATTTTTTTTCTATCTCCACCCGAAGTCAAGAAATAAAATTGCTGTTGTACAGGTAGATGCACACAATCTGCTTGAAATGAATCATAAATGACCTGAGCCGTTTGGGGAAAAAGAAAGGATTGCAGAATCATTTTTTCCTAGTTCTTTCTTGTGGGGTTTGTTTATATCTTTCTCTGGTTCTGTTTTTCTTCTGGTTTATATTTTTTTCTTAAATCTGGATTTCTACCTGTAGCTAACTGAAAGCTCCTAGGGACTTCTGCAGCCAACAGTTTCTGTTAGCTGCTTCCTGAAAAGATTTCCTGATTAAAAAAGGCTGGCTGCAGTAGTGTGCAACACACTGCTGAGGGGGGAGTATCAGGCTCCTGCTCATCTGCTGTGGGAAGCACCTGGTAAACAGGAGTGCAGCTAAGACAGACTTTAGCTGTCACCAGGGCAGGGGGCGTCGAAGCTCTGCTCCAGACAGCGTGGGACTGTGTTACAGCAGTGGTGGCCTGCCGTAGTCATTTCTCCACCTTTGGCTGCTGGGGGAATTGCAAAGCAGAGGCCCTGACCCAGATGGAGCTGCAGATACTGGGTGCTGCCACACAGGCCTGGGGCTGCAGGGGTGCCTGGTGGCTCTCCTGCGCAGGGGTGACAGCAGGAACTACAGGAGGTAGAAGTGAGCAGACTGCATAGCATCAGGATGCTGAACGGGAGATTGACAGGCTTTACAAAAAGACCTTGTAGAGGCAAAAGCCTGTGTCATGCGATATAAAGATGGAGGGAAAGGCTACACTTAAATGAGTGGTGGATAGAGACTGCCAAGATGGGGGAAGTGACCTCTGGCTTTAAGGGAAGAACTCCTCCCCCACCTCCAGATCTGTATGCGCAGATCCAGTGCAATGGTCTAATTGCCAAAGAGGAGGAAGAAGCCTCGTTAAGGCAGGCTTGGCCTAGGGTCAGCTTGGCCTAGGCTGAGCATTAGCCTGAGAGGAAGGATGATAGCGACTGGAGATTCCCTTTGGCAAGAGACGGCGGTGCCGATGTGACATCCAGGCAGGCTAACCCAGGAGATTTTATTTCTTGCTGAAGCTCAGGTGATTTCTCGATTCAGCCTTTGCTGAAGGCAGGATGTTGCAGAGACTCCTGAAGCTCTGGCCTGTGGAGTTTTACACCTTGTTGCTCATTCACACAAAAGGTAACAATGCTGCGGGAGACCTGGAGAGGGCAAAGGTGATGAGCAGTGGAGTCCAGCTGGCCTGGATCCTACAAGTGAACGGGAAAGGCTTGGCTAAAGTGGACATATCCTGCAAGTTGTCAACTGGTTGTGTGGCTGGTGTTACAGGCAGGGTTTTGGCTATTTTTAGTCTCTGACCCAAGAATTGATATCAGGAGGCAGGATCCATTTGACAAAGACAAGAAAGAGTACCTTTGCTAACAGCCTTCCTAGCCTTGTGAGGAAAGTTTTAAAGGACATGTGTCAGTGGATGGTGATAACATTTTCTAGTCAGGGAACAGATGTGGTAAGTACGGGGTAGGGTGATGGGAGCGGAAGGACCCTTTCCTCATAAAATATGAATATTGCCATAGATAAAACAAAAGGCCACACACCTCTACTGCCTGCACATAGTGCAGGCAGCCTGGGAAGCTAACAGGAGAAGACTGAGCTCCATATACAGATGCAGAGCTCCAGCATGACGGCAATAACTGTGATGTTGCGGGACAGATCGTATAACTGCAATTCTATGGTGGAGACGGACACAGGCTCTTTCAGAAAGATAGAAGAGGCAAAAGAGGAGAGTGGTAAATTTCCTTTTTGCATCAAGAGCAGCTCAGATGTCTTGTTGCTCATCTGTGGAGTGGGTGGCAGGCTGGCTGACAGCCTGTGGGTCAAGATCAGAGGAGTAATGGTTAGAGGCTGTTACAGGCCACCCAATCAGAGTATAATGAAGCTAGAGGTTGGTGACACCTATAGACTGAAAGTGCACAAATCAATATATAATCAATTTTAGTTTACCTTGAACGCAAATCTGAGCATACTAAAGTAGTGTTAATCAACTTAGCGCATATAAATCTTCTGTTACACTGTGACAGCATGGCAAAACAGAATGTATAACTATATTAAATAAGAATGTCAGCAATCAGACCACCAAAGGGGCAAAGATATTTGAAGTTGCCTGTAGGAGGTATGGGAAAACACATGAACTCAATCCTTGGAGGTTTTCAAGATCAGACTGGACAAAACCTTGAGCAATCGAATCTGACCTTAATTTCACCAGAAGTTTGGACTAGACATCTCACTAGATTCTTTCTAACTTGGATGATTATGCATCACCCTGATGTCTGGCAGGGTTTTATATACTTCAATCTAGTTCAAGGAATCCATATTTTCAATTAATATACATTGTAAGGGTAGTACTTCCTGGAAGAAGTCATTTATGTTTATTCTTGAAATTGCCTTTGCTTCATGCAAATAGCCTTTCTCAGGCTCCTTTGTGATGAAAAAGATTAACATTAGAAATAGAGATTTATGGAAGTGAGGCTATATAAACAATTACAGCAAACAGATGAACTCTATAATGTAAATTTGCTACATTGATTTTTGTAGCTCCTGTTGCATCTCCTGTTTGGTCATTGCCAGAATAAGAGGTGTTTCTATAAATATCGTATTTTATTTTCATCGTGCAGTCATGGATAACGTGAGCTAGCTCTTTCTCTTGGAATAGTTTGACTACAGAAGTATCAAACACCTTGCGTACTGATTTACCTTCAAGTTTCAGAGCTCATCCTAATCTCCATGTTGACATTAACTCCTCCCATTATCTGCTGCAATCACTTTGTCACTGTATATGCCTGGAACGTAAAGTGAATGGAACATTTGGAGTTATTCTCCCAAAATTTTAAGAAAAAATTTTACAGTTTGCCATGTGCCGTAGTTACGCAACACTGGATACTTTGTAACAAGTTAAACATTCAGAAATAACACTTACTAAGATAGTTTTATCAAGCAGATTTGTTGAGGTCTGAGTAACAGAATGATGAAATAAATGAAGAAGAAGAAAATAAAAGGAAAGCTTATTGTGTGTTAGTATTCATGGGAAAGTAATACAGACTTTCTATCAACACCTTTTTCTCAGGGGGGATTAGTTTGATTTTTTTTTTTTTCATTTTTCTCTCCAAGCTGTTATCCTTGATGATAATACAAATTCCAGCTCAAAAAGAATCAGTGTTGAAGCTTATTTTTTAAAAAAGTTAAAAGTCATCTGTACAGGGGGATATTGTAGTAAAAACAGTCCTCTAAATATTTATGGAAAACTGGCATGAAAGGATGAGTGAGTTGTTAAGTGAATTAGTTTACAGATACAAACGCTCATGAAACTGAATTTTGTAGTCTGTTCACCTTAGAAAGATGCATACTTTGCCTATATAAGCATGGGAGAATTAGCCCACTGGTTGTAGTGCTAATTAATAATGCTCTAACATTTATCATATGATTTGGGAAGGAGTCCTTGGTGCATAGCACAAAATTGACGCTATGGTTAGATTTACGAACTTTAAGGTACAAAGGATAATATCAGAGCTTTTGTACTTGTGTGGGTTTTTTTCATATTTAGTTTTAGATGTTTTTTTTTTTTTTTAAGTATAAAGAAACAAAAGGGAATCAAGTGCACTGCAGCTGTGTTATTATTAGAGGAGGTAAAAAAATCCAAACTACTATCCAGTGAGAATTCTGATTCATTTTTTTCATCCTAAGTATGGTTGAAGACTGAAAATATTTCTTGAGATACACGGCATGCATTGCTTAGAACAACTTATTCCTCCTTCCCCTCCCCTCCATCAACAGAACATCAATCTGTTAATCATCTTCTGGGAACTGCAGCCTGAGATTTCACTTTGTGCAGTTACATCTTTAGTTCTCTCTTTCTCTTCTACATTCTCTCTGATATGCTCTAGAGTAATATTTTCCTTTTTTTATTGTTTCGTCATGTTGATAACTTACATTCTGGCTAAGATTTACTGTTACTCAGGTCCTTGTCCTCCATAATTTCAAATAGACTTGCCCTCAATTTGTAAGAGAAGTTTTACTGACTCTTCTCTAACTGCACAGTCTTGTCCTCTGCACTATAAACCCATTTCTATCACTTCAGTATACAAGGTTGTTGAGGTTTTTCTGTGTCATAATCCAATAATCCTCCGAATTTACATTGATTCCAACATGGATCCACAAGCAAACTTCATTATCTTCATCCTAGAGATGTGCCAACACCATTAATAAGACTATTACATGAAATTGTTCTCTAAACTATTTCTTGGTAATCTATCTGCTAGACTGATGCATGTCTGTCCTACTAAATATGTATACAGGTATATATTTATGAAAGTTCTGTTTTCATGTAAAAATTCTTTCTGATTTATGGCATGAAGATTATTTGATTTTATTAATTGAAAATTTTTTTCTCTGACTTAATGGAACAATAGACATTCACTCCCTGTAGTCCTTCTGCCCCTGCTCTTGTTTTCAATATTATTGTCTTCCTGTGAAAACTGAGATAAAACCCTTTTAGACTTAAGATTATATTTAGTTTATTTTTAATTTTGTTCTATTCTACTTTCTTTTTCATTTATTTATTTTTCTTATTCTTTCTTTAACTACGTGGCAAAGGAAACTCTGTTTTAATGTCCTTGAAAGGTTTAACTCTGTATGACTTCTAGAAGTTTTAACCCAGCTTGAACCTACATCTTGAACTTGAAATAGCTTCCTTTTCTGATCTATGTCTATTTCAATTGCTTATAGACCCTTTCTACTGAAACTTTCTGAGATTCAAACTATTTTTCCAACTGTTATTCAAGCTGTTTGTGAAAACTTTGGGTTTGGGGTTTTTTTAGCTTGTTTATGCATACACTTTTTTTTTTTTCTTTTAAGGAAGGAATGCACATTCCAGCTGAGTCTTAATTTAAAGAAATTCTAAGGTTCATCGTTTTTATTTTTAATTGACTTTATCTTTTATGAAAGCAGAATTGTGATATGTTTCATTTAATTTAAATTAAATAAACTTATCATCATTTGATCCTAAGTTATTTTCCATTTTTTTGCTAAGCTCTTCATAATCATCAATGCAAAAATAAATAAACTGAAATTATTTTGCTTCTTGACGATTCTGTGATAATTCAATGAAAACATCTGCTAAATATCATATCCAGAAAGAAAAAAAAAAGCCTGCCATTATTAGTAGCATTTGTTATCCAGAATGTATCTGAGAATTTAAAATCTCCTGATGACACGTTTCTTTGTATTCCTCTGGCTATTCTTCTAGGTAGACAGCTATCCATATCTAAATCCAGTCCTTGGGAGCATAACAGTTTTCCAGCCTTACTTGCATAAAAACTCCTTTAGCACCCTGCCTTACCATTACATTTAACCCAAGAAAGTTCTCTTTTATCTGTGTCATGTTAGTTATTTGGATTTTCTGAAATATTTCTAGTGGGCACTTGAAAATTTCCCTTCAAACACTTTCACTTATGTTTCTACCATTCCCAAGCAGTGCACCACTTTAAAGTCTGTGTTCTAACTATAATTGATATCCTGCTTTACTTCTGCAGTTCTGATCATATTTGATTTAACATTCTTCACTAGTTGCTCTTGTTTCTTGATTTTATTCTTTGGGCTTCTGGAATCGCAGTTGTTTCCTTCTGACCTCATTTAATTTCCTAAGTCATGACTCTTTCACTAACTGTATCTTTTACCCATCTAACGTTCTCATTGGTATTAACATCTGATGAATTCAACTTGATCAAAATATTTAGGTTCAACTGACCCAAGTGAAAAAGTTTCAGACCAAAATTTAAAATATTTTTTAACTTTAAAAGGTTTTATAGCATTAAATTATACAAAAAAATCTTTAAAATAAAAGGAACTTCTCAACACATTTTAGTTAGCCACTTCAATTTGAATAGTGAACAGCAGTGTTCCTCTTTCTTCTCTGCGATTACATGGTAACCTTTTATTTCAATCCCCAGAGCTCTAAAATAAGCTATTTAAAAAGCAAAACGTAGTACGTATCTGCTTTGGTGATAAAAAGATACTTTAAACAGATAAATGCATTTTGAATGTATACCCTACCAGAATATTAAATCAAGCATTGTAGAAACATGATGTTTTTGTCTGCATTTGTTTCAGGTAGTATGTACTGAGTTTTACTTGCAGCAAATACCAGTACAACTGCACAGGCTATAGATGAGCAGTACTCTCTGGGGAGAAAAATGAGTTGTTGCCCTTACCCTCCCACAGACTCAAAAGTTCTGGGTGGCAGCGAAGTCCTAGTTTTGGGCTGAACAAGGAAAGAATTTGAAGAGCCTGCCTAGCTCCCTTCTCCATCTCCTTATCAGTACATCAAAGGTTTATGTCTACCTTAAGAATTTTTTCTTATGCCATAGAAGAACTAAGAACCTGTGACATAGTTCAGAGAAATCAACATGATCAGAAGCAGCAGCTATTCCTGGATTTAAAAGGCTGCAACCTACATTCCTAATTCCTGGTCTTTATTCAGAAACGTGTGCAAGGGATCTTACTGCTGCTAAATTTTAATCTTACAAAGATATTTTGAATTTGAACTGTATGGTGTTTCAGAATAGCTTA
Source organism: Struthio camelus (assembly GCF_040807025.1). Classification (NCBI taxonomy): domain Eukaryota; kingdom Metazoa; phylum Chordata; class Aves; order Struthioniformes; family Struthionidae; genus Struthio; species Struthio camelus. Next base: position 145,117,768 of record NC_090942.1, on the reverse strand, counting down.
ATATGTCCATGAAAGAATGCCGTAGAGAAATAAGAAAACAAATACACAAGAAAACAAGTATTTTGGGGAAGAAAAATGACTGATGAGACTGTAATATGTAGGAAAGAAATTCATACTTCAAGCTATCTATTTTGGATTATTATAATACAGTCTAATTTGACTCTACAGACATATTTATGTTATTAATATACACATTAAGAAATTTACCATAATATAGAATTTACCATAATATAGATATAATGTTTCAAAGAGTTAGGAACACCTGGTAATGTGGTACTTGCATCATTCTAGTAAGAAATGTTTCTTTGAATTCAGTGACAGGGCAGGTACTTTATGACTCCCATACAGCACTGTCATACCTCCAGTTCGTTGACCTTATTTCTGATACCGTTCATGCAACTGCTATCCCTAGAGAAAGTGCTGAAAACTAAATAGCAAAGTCCATGGATTCCATCCATGGATTGCAATGTGTTTCATTCACTGCGGAAGGGGCATATAAGAAGTAAGTAGTAGTAGGTGAGCATAGTACAAAATAGTCTGTAAAGAAAGTATTAAATAGAATAAAAATAGGTTTATGGTGGCATTTACCCTCAGTAAGATTAAATATACACAATAATTTCAGACATTACGGCCTGATGTTTTGATTTCCCCCAAGCTTTCTTAGTATTCTGCCCTTGGGGAAAATGTTGCTCATCTACAAGCTACTACGGCATCTGTCATGTAACTTTAATTCTTATAATCTAGTGAATGCCTGAAGTAAAACATATAATTTAATTTAAAACACAATTAAGAATGAAACAGATGAGAAAAGAACTGGAGTGTAATTCCCCCCCCCGAAATAATCTAGTACTAAAGGGAAACATAGTTAAACAAAACAGTAAAGCTCAGCTATAGAGTAAAGTTTGTATTAAACATGTCAACAACAACCTACAGAAATTAAACTTCCCAATAGAAACAAAAAGTCACAAAAGTACTGCTTTAAAAACCTATCTTGATGTAATTCCTATAGAAACTTAGACAAGTAGACCCAAGCTTTTGAAAGTTACTAGTTTTGAAAGTTACAGTTTAACATGCTTTACAAGTAGCCTGTTATTTCTCAAAGTATTTCAGTTGTAAATCCAGGCCAAAAGGTCCCCAAATATAGCAAGTTACACTTGGAATAACCTTGATGACCATTTTAAGCATTTTAATTTTCAAATTAAAGTGGGATTAGGAAGGCTAAATATCCATAAATTGGCTATTGCCTTGGGAAAATCAAATGGGCATTTCTTTAGATAGGGTTAACATCTAGTCAATTGTTTATCTTCACATCAAAAATGTTTACAGACCCTCAGATAAATGATTTGATTTTAGTCAATCACTAATTTCAACATAGATTTAGAGAATTAATTTAGTGCTATTATAAATGTAGCAAATTATAATAGATTATATATGACTATATATGATGTGTGTGTGTGTGTGTGCATACAAATATATATATATATATATATATATATATAGGAAATATAACTTTAGAAAAACTCATTTGCACATTAGTTCTCCATCTCTTGCAATGGTTAAGGCTGACATCCTACTTTATTATTAACACTTCATGAACCTCTGGTCTTTCAAATAAAAGTTTCTTTTCTGTCATTTCTATTCTTAAAGTGTTAGTTCTGTAGCAAAAGTAAGAGCATTCTTAAATATAGTAAGAAAGTGAAAGACACATGTGTTTACTGACACTCTCTTCAGCCAGACATTCCCTCCACTCCCTTTTCCCAACTTCCCACCAAATGGAACCAAGCTCATCCTCCTGTGATAGACTGGTGGAGGACCCAGAGCAATGGAGCCATCTCTCTTGCCTAGTCATACTGCTTTCAGTGGCAGCTACCAAGAGCTGCTAAGAGCTTCGTTTCCGTAAACGTATAACTTTCCACTAAATTATTTCAATCAAACACCACAATAAAGTCCTCTTCAGCTCATCTGCATTAAACAGATGAAGTAAAAATAAAAGAAATAGTCTAGGCTTGAGGAAAGGTAGGGGGAAGGGAGGGTGGGGAATAAGGGTATATAAAATATAAAAAGATAAAAAAAATACTGCCTACAGTTGATTCAAGCATGCTATCATTTCATCTAACATCACAAAAACAAAACCTTGTTTAAATGATGAGGAATTATTTTATTCTTAGCTTTTCTGATTTCCATGGTAATCACAGTCAACAATGACATTTATGAGATGCTTTTTACACTCCAACAAAAGAATTAATGTAGCTAACTTTAAGATTGAGAGGGTTAGGAGTTTTTTTTTTTTTTTTTAATTCAGTTCCTCAGTGATTCTCACTAAATAAAAGATTCAATATATTCCATTGATTCATTATATGAAGTACCAGATAAGAAGTACCAATGCATTCTACATGTGTGTGGTACTTAGCACAGTGTATTAGTATTCAGAATTGATCTTATCCAACAGAATCGGGAAAGTACCTATTTATTCAGACCAAACAATTTAGCACAGGATCAGTTTAAAGGCTGCATTAACAGAGATTTCATCAGGACCTCAGTTTTTCTGCAAGTAGCCTCATTTGTAATGGATGTATTTAGAATCCTTCTCCCTCTGTTCTTCATCGGCAATGACTGACTGAGTGACTTCCTTAGCTGTAATGCATACGATATCAGTTCATTCTGCTAATGATCAGAGGAGCCCTTTACAGTCCTTCTGTCCTTGCATATCACCTCATTGCTTGGAACAGTGAAATAGGTTGTTTTTTTTTTTTTTTTCAGTTGTGAGTGTATGATGTTTTACATGACATTTACATTTAAAAAAAAAGTTATATTACTTGAATTCTAAACAAAGAACTTCAGTAAATAGAAATGCAAATCATAACTCCCACGATGCATAACAGTTATCTAAGCACTTTGTACAACATCCAAAATAGCACTTCTTTCTTTAGTCTTCAACTGAAGGAGAACCGAAGCACCAAAATTCAAGAGAATGATCCAAAAAATCTTAGTTCTCTCATTTGGGTACTTGAGAAACAAAAGAGAACATAATGACTACAAGTCCGCATTGTACATGTAATAGAATGGTAGGATCCCTACCATGTTATCTGAGCATCTAGGTAACACCTAAACCCTTTTGTTTATTTTCTCTCTGGATGCAGGACTCTTGCATGCCTAGGTTACTTTTCTAGATTAAGGTTACTTTTCCAGTATATAGCTTTGATTACTTTAAATGAAAATTTTCCACTGTCTAGACAAGTAACTAGAAGTCTATCATATGTCCTCAAATACATAAACCTAAGGGAAAGGGCGTAATAATTCCCAGGTCCCTTTTTAAAACTAGCCTTTGAAATAATAGTATTTCCTACACAAAACTCTAAATCCAATAATTTCTTAGTAAATAAAAGCAGCATGTAAAATCTATTTTGTTTGCTGCTTTAAACACTAAATTCGTTACCTTACATATTTTTCCAAAATTGTGAAAAATATACTAAATATTTTGAAATAGCTATTTCTTTAAAGATGCTTATCTGCAAACAGAGGTATCCTCAATAAAGTGTAATTTGGTTGTTGCTATTCTATTTTTCTCTTTTGAGTTCTGTTCAGCTGAGTTTCGGTTATTTTGTTTTCAATTACTGTTCTTCATAAAGCACAGTCTTGTGAGACTATTCAGCTAAGTTAGCTGAATAGCTATTGCTCAATAACAATAGTTATGGATGACTAGCCAAGGGTGACAAAAGATGCTAGAAAAACACCTATTTAGATTATCACAGTAACATATGTCTAGTAATGGAAAAACAAACATTATACACATACCAGGACACTCTTTACTGTAAAAATGAAAGAACAAAGATAGTCAGAATGACCCATCTGATATATATCAAGTGATCCATATACTGGGAGATGAATCCCTGCTGTTTTGCTTTTCACTGGTAATGATGAAAATCATTCCACAGTGCTTGTGTGTAGTTTTTCTTCCAGATTGAAAAAAAAGGTTAAAATGTGAAAAAAAATCAGCTCTGTAGTTCATAGATAGTTCATAGATCGAGCTTTAGAGAAATAATCAGAAACAATCAGTTTCTCCTTTTCATTTTTTTTTTGGTAATCCATACAAATATGAAGGTAGGAGCAAACATAAGGGATCAGAGAAGCCTGTTCAAGATGAGTTTATCTTATTTCTTTAGTGATTTTTAGCTTTTGTGCTTGGAAGAACAGGGCATGCATCAGTTTTTCCCTTACAGGACTTCCACTACTGAGTTCTGAGTGAATATCTCGCAGATGCTCTTGATCTCATATAAGAGAAGCTGCTTCTGTGTAAGTGCTCTTTCTTCGACCTAGTCTCAGCATTAAGCCTCTGCTCTAATGACAGGCATCAGCCCTCTCCATCTCATATCTGCCTTTGTGGTAACAGTGTTGCTATGCTGCAGTTTCTTAATAGTACCTTATATTATACAGTACTCCACGACATAATACATAATTAGATCATAAAGCACACTGCCACAGGACGTTATGGATGCTAATAATTTAAATTGGCTTTAAAAGCTATTAGGCAAATTCATGGAGGAAAAGGCCACTAGGGCCTTCAAGTATAAAGATGCAGCCTCTAGAACAGAAAATCCTAAGCTGCAGATGACTGAGACAGAGCGAGTACTTTCACTATGTACTTCTCCTATAATTACTGCTTTCCTGAGACCATGCTGTTGGCCTCTGTTGGAGACAGAATACTGAGCTAGTGAGACATTCATTCTTATAAAAATGACATCCTTATAATTTTTGGTTCATACTGTCAGGAAAGGTTCATCTTTTTCAGAGCAAAAAATTCCTTTCTAGAGGTGATTGTTTAGTCTTGCTTCAGTTCATCTTTTTTTTTTCTTTTTTTTAATTGTGTATCATGTCTATACTCCAGCCCAAAGAAAGACCTTCAGAACTTATGATCCACCTACATTTTTAATACTAGAATATAACACTAGATTCCAGTTATTACTGGCACATTTAGACCAGCTATATATTTCACACAAGTTCTACTTGTAAGTAGTATTGCTGGACTACTACTCAGTTTGAAGGGGGGCAGTTAACAATAATTCATGACTGAAATAATAGAAGACAAAGTGAAAATATATTGGGAAGATAAGAAGTTGAATATTTTTTTTTCTCTTTTCCTAAGCTCTGATAAGTCTACCACAGAATTATGCAGTCTAGCCAAAATTTAAAAAATTGGTTGTCTGTTACCTGTTCATACGACAAATATTTGTGTGCTCTTCAAAATAATAGGCCCCTCCTTCATCTTCTAATCTACTAAAGAGGTGGCCCAAAGCAACTGCTGCCTCTTTTGTGCTCTTATAATAGCATGACAGTATGTCAAGCCATGTTGACAAAAGTGGAACAAGGTCCAAAGGAGAATTAATCCTCCTGTGGCAAAGACTGCACGCAGACTTGTTTTCCAGGATGTGATGCTGGACTGCTCACTGTCTTATCACTGTCTACATGCCTTACTTCTCCCTCCGTAGTAACTAAAAGTGTAGTGAATAGCTGTCATCTAGCAAGGACTCTTCTGATGCTATCCTGAAACTGAACTGGGGCATGCACGGGGCTGTAAGAGGTTAAAAGGGTTTCCTAATTACAAGCAGCAGCCAAAGAAGATTTTAGGTTCCAGTCATCCAGCTTGTAAGACACGTCAGTTTTAAGACAGTGATTTCTGTTCCTCTCCATCATGAACCAGACAAACAATTTCTAGTTATGCTCATATGGAATGAAAAGGACTCTGTTGTTAAGCATCATGTGCAAATAATTAAAAGCTACCATATTTCAAGCAGTGCTGAGCAGCTATCCATTTTATCAATCTTACTTCTGGTATGCAGATCAATACTTCTGAAAATAAAGTTTAAAGTAGAAAATTGACACTTATTCTGCATCTAACACATTTTGTATGCTGCATCTTAAGTTGGAACCAAGAGTATAAATGTGCAATATGTTCCAAACAAGAAGCAGCAGTTGCTACATAAATGGGCTGGTGCCTCAGATTTACTTAGGGATCTTTTTAGGAAGCAATTTTTTTTGTGTTACAGGTAAATAATAAAGTAATAATGATAATTATACATATGTATATTTTTATAAATAGGAGCAGCCTCAGGGAAAAAAAAAAGACTAAATGCTAAGACTATGATGTTACTGTTGCACTCAGGTTTGCATCTCCAAAGAATGCGCTTACACTGGCACCTTGGCAGGGCAAACCAACGACAATTAAGACTTTACAGTCAGAATTTCACATGGAGTATTATAATGTATTGGGTTGAAAGTGATCGTTTATTTTAAATTAAAAAATAAAACTTTTGCAGCTTATAGGTCTCTGTTATTGCATTAATTTGCTTTTTGAAATGAGTGAAAATTTGCCTTTTAACACTTTCAGGACAGAATGATTAGTATAATCATAAAATAAATTGTATCTATCTTACTCCAGTTTAACTATTATAGTGTCCAAGGTGTTTTTGGGTTTTGGAGTAGAGCTAAAAAATGTTTAGGGTGGATTTCAGTGAAATTTCCAATATTGTCTTTATAAGGTGAAAGATATGACTATGATAATAGAATATTACATCTTATAAATTAGACCTAAAATGTACTTCCACTCAAGCGGTCTGTTCAGACTTGCAGAAGAGAGAGTCAAATGCGATTCTAGAGTTGTAATGAATTTAGAATTTAGTTATCCCTTGTTTAATAAATGAAAGAAACTTCATGCATTATGAATATAGATAACAGACTATTATAAAACTACACTAAAGAATATGAAGTCATAGTGGAAATTATCAATCTTGATCTTCCTTTACTGTGTTCATCACATTGCTGCACTATAGAAGCAGCTTTATTTTACTGTGCCTTTCTAAGAGAGTAAGTTTTAAAAAGATTGATACAAAGATCTGAGGAAAAGGCTTAAATTGTTTGCATTGTTGCCACAGATTCTGAACTTTTGAAATATGAAAGTCCTAAAAAGAAGACAAAATGCATTCCCCACCTCCAAGGCTGTGGAAACCCATATTAAAATTCCATATAAACTGATAGAAAGACTCATATTTGAGCTAGTAGTGTCAATTTCTGATTAGGCCATCAGAAATTAATCTGACTTAATTGAAATCAACAGTTTTAGACACTATATGTCATAAGTTATGTAAAATAAGGTGCAATTAGTCCAGTCCATTTGTAGAGGGAGAAAGAAATGATGAATGAACTCCTCTGAACTTCCCCTGGGTTGGATGAGCATTCAAAGTGGTACATAGTCAGCTGAAGATTAACCTTACATGCTTGAACTAGATCTTGTAACATCTCTTTTCTCTAAAGATGAATGGTCTATATGGATTTTTCTTGTTGTATGTTGGTACTTCCAGTTCTAGTTGCTATTTTAGTTAAAACATCCATCAAATGAGAAATCAATACAATTTCCCTTCAAAAATAACCGCCACTAAACACTAAAGAGGATGATCAAAATTCTTTCTTATTTGGTGCAATAGCTCAGGAAAAGAAAAATAAATTAAAACATTGCATTTTGATTATTAACCTAGGGTGTTTAGAAATTTTTCTCTAGTTAAGTAATAAAAACTATAATTTCTAAATTAAATTTCTTGGGTGATTTTCCTGGCCTCTTAACAAAGTAACTGTGATGGGGATAATGTGTTTAAGTAAAGTTTATCCCATTTCTTATACTGCCATCTATTTTGTCTTTTCTATTATTTCTAGTGAATGTGCACCTCAATCTGATATATTACCAGCTGTTCCACTTTGGTCCATGACTTAGAGGTTAATCAGCAGCAATCTAGAAATTCTGATTTGTTTTAAGATTGACTAAGGCACATTATAAAGATGTCAATTAACACTGCTGTCAACAGGAAGGCTAATTAAAAAAAAGGTATTGTGGTATCTGCAGCCTGTTTTTGCAGGCTTATATAAAATAAAAAATACAGACTGCTCAGCAGTAAAAGAGATAAATATATTAGCTAGCACAATATATAACAGCCACAGTGCAAAAAATTCATTCTTTTAATATTTCAAGTCAATTCAGATCTTCACAAGCACAATATTCCTTTCCACTCTTTTATATTAAATCTTCTTTATTTCTCCCTTTCCTTTCATTTGCAATTATTTGATTAGGATAAACTAGATAGACAATGAATTAATAAAGAAGTAAGTTAAACTGTAAAACCTTTGAAATTAAATCAGTAGTTCCATAATGTTTTTCCTAACTTGAAACTTTACTATTAGTAAAGTTCATTTAATTTCCAAGTGCACTTGGGCCTATTACCAGTGAACCTAGACCAATGTGCAGCTTAGTACTTTATTCCAAGAGATTACTAAGAGCTTTAGAGCAAGTTCAGCTCAGCACTTTCAGGTGAATTTCTCTTGGAGTTATGGTTGGTGATTAGACTCAAAACCTAACATTGCAGTCCAGTAGTAGGGGATAGTCTGGAACAGATGCTTATATCACTCAGTATGTACATAATACATAAAGCTGTAGTATGAGACATATAAAGAAGTAGCAATATCTCCAAAATTTCTACATTTGTATTTGGAAACATATAGCTCACCACGACAATGTTCCAGCTCAGAAGCAGCACAAAACTGGACTTGAATGAGCTAATGAAGTAAATAAAAGTTTGATTCTATAGAGAAAGGCAGGAGAGAAGAAATCAGAAGACAGGTAGATGTTCCTTCTTGCTATTAATTTAATTAAATTATCAGAAAATAATAACAGTTCAAATATTTATTTATTATTTAGTCACTTACTAATCTTATTGTTGCTTTTAAACACTATCATACTGAGGCAGTTTTCTTGCCTCAATAGGTCCAGATCAGTGGCCTAAGGTGATTAGTGGTGAGGGTCCTCAAATCTCAGAATTCCAGAAGGAATTCCTTGCTTGTATGAGCATTATTTAGTAAAGAATGATAGTTGTAAGATTTTAGCCTTTGTGCTAAGGGATAACTGCAGAAAGAGACAGTGATAATATTTGCATGTACAAGCTACTCCTAAGTTGTATACACATAGCCTTATGGAAAATAGCAGATATGTAACAGTGTAGTAACAGTGCTATCAGTAACCCAGCTAGGACACTAGCAACTAGATCTGTCCCAAGACCCAGAACTACCATTTTTCCTTATGATTTTTCTTATCTAAATGATCAACATACTTGGAGCATATCTTCTGCCTAACACACAATGTTACACACAAAAAAAAAGCTAGTATTTTTGTCTGAAACACTTGGACAGGGCAGGAAGTGCCATTTTCCCGCTCCTTCTACTAAAACCCTGTAGTTGGACCACTCCTCAAAATAAGTAAGAACAAGTTTCAGTCCCATCTTCTGGCCAACAAACCCCCCAAAATATCTTCCAGCAACATGTGAGTGAAATGGACTTTTGAGTCCATTTTCCCCTTCTCGTCGCCTTTCCTCCACAGTGATATTCAAAACTTCAGGCTGTAGACATGTAAATACAAGTGTCTAGATGTTAGCTACTATAGTAAATAGTGGAAATCTAATCAATATAATCAATCTTGTCTAGGCAACTGCTAATCTGATCTAATGAAAGTGTCTTCTTCAGGATAAGTGGAATAATTCTCCAGTTCTACTGGCTGGTGGTCCATTCTCTGTTGACTACAATTAGCACAAAAACACCTAAACTTAAATGTCTGCACTTTATTGTTGAATTCTGCCCCTGTGCCAAAACAGTTCCACTTTGTAGGAACTAATAAAAACATGCATTGTTCCAGGAGGAGATTGAAAAGTATAAGACTGAGAGTTTAGAACACTTTCTTATACAAAGGTTGAAGATTCTTGAATTGTTTTGAAAGAAATTATTTTAATATAGAAATAGAAAACGAAAACAAGTGTGTGCAGCAAATAAACTCCTTAAGGATTGGGCTGTATAGTCATTTCTGCTACCCCTTAAACTTAATCTGCCTCTAGGTTAGAAGCATTAAAAAGAAAAAAAAAATTGCAAATTTCTTTCTTTTTTTTTTTTTGGCCTCTAGAAATGGTTAGGGAGTCATTTAATCTAACTTCTTAAACAAACGAAAACAAACTGAGCGAAAGACCTAGGTGACATTCTATAGAGGTTTCTTGAAAGTCTAATTAGCAATTTTTCTTTCTTTTTTCAGTACATTTGAGTCTGAGTCTCAGATTTATTTTCTGTATAAAGTATAAGCATGGGAAAGGATCAACTGCTAGTTAAGAGTGCAATCACAGAATCACAGAATGGTTGAGGTTGGAAGGGACCTCTAGAGATCATCTAGTCCAACCTCCCTGCTCAAGCAGGGTCATCTAGAATACATTGCCCAGGATCGCGTCCAGGTGGGTTTTGAATATCTCCAGGGAAGGATACTCCACAACTTCTCAGGGAAACCTCTGCCAGCGCTTTGTCACCCTCACAGCAAAGAAGTTTTTCCTCACGTTCAGATGGAACTTCCTGTGTTTCAGTTTATGCCCATTGCCTCTTGTCTTATCACTGGACACCACTGAGAAGAGTCTGGCCCCATTCTCTTGGTACCCTCCCTTCAGATACTTGTACACATTGATCAGATCCTCCCTCAGCCTTCTTTTCTCCAGGCTGAACAAGTTCCTCATCTTTCATCCGTCATCTCTCATAGGAGAGATGCTCTAGTCCCTCTTCATCTTAGTAGCCTTTTGCTGAACTCACTCCAGTAGCTCTTGTATGGGGGAGCCCAGAACTGGACACAGTACTCCACGTGAGGCCTCACCAGGGCTGAGTAGAGGGGGAAGCTGGCGAGGCTTTCCCTAATGCAAGCCAGGATCCCATTAGCCTTCTTGACCACAAGGACACACTGTTGGTCAACTTGTTGTCCACCAGGACTGCCAGGTCCTTCTCTGCAGAGCTGCTTTCCAACAGGTCAGTCCGCAGACTGTGCTGGTGCATGGGGTTATTCCTCCCTAGGTGCAGGACCCTGCACTTGCCTTTGCTGAACTTCAGGAGGTTTCTCTCCACCCAACTCTCCACCCTGTGGGGGTCCCTCTGAAAGGCTGCACAGCCTTCTGGTGTATCAGCCACTCCTCTCAGTTTTGTATCATCACCAAACTTGCTGAGGGTGCACTCTGTCCCTTCATCCTGGTCATCGATGCTGAACAAGACTGGACCGAGGACTGACCCCTAGGGGACACCGCTAGCTACAGGCCTCCAACTAAACTGCACCACTGACCACAACCCTCTGAGCTCCGCCATCCAGCCAGTTCTCCATCCACCTCACTGTCCACTCGTCTAGCCCACACTTCCTGAGCTTGCCTAGGAGGATGTGATGGGAGACATTGTCAAAAGTCTTGCTGAAGGCCAGGGAGACAACATCCACTGCTCTGCCCTCATCTCCCCAGCCAGTTCTCCCATCATAGGAGGCTATCAGGCTGGTTAAGCATGATTTCCCTTTGGTGAATCTATGCTGACTACTCCTGATCCCCCTTCTTGTCCTTCATATGCTGAGAGATGGTATCTAGGATGAGCTGCTCTATCACCTTTGCAGGGCTGGAGGTGAGGTTGACTGCTCTGTAGTCCCCTGGCTCCTCCTTCTTGCCCTTTTGGAAGACAGGAGTGACATTAGCTTGCTTCCAGTCCTCAGGCACCTCTCCTGATCTCTAAGACCTTTGAAAGAGGACTGAGAGTGGCCTTGAAACGGTGTCCACCAGCTCTCTCAGCACTCGTGGATGCATCCCATCAGGGTCCGTGCATCTGCGGATGTCAAGTTTGCCTAAGTGATCTCTAACCTGATTTTCCTCCTCCAAGGAAAAATCTTCTTCTCTTCAGGCTTTCTCCCTGGTCTCTTGGGTCAGGGATTCCTGAGGGCTGGCCTTAGCATTGAAGACTGAAGCCAAGAATGCATCCAGTATCTCTGCCTTCTCTGTGTCCTCTGCCACCAGGGCCCCTGCCCCATTCAGTAGCAGGCCCGTTTTCCCTAATGATGTATCTGAAAAATCCCTTCTTGTTGTCCTTGACAACCCTCGACAGATTTAATTCCATATGGGCCTTGCAATCAAACTATATATGTAGCAAAGCTGTCAGGCTTGTAAGCCAGTTTTCTGAAACACATTAAGGGACATTTCCTCTGGCAGACAAATCAGAAATGACCATTTTTTTTCCCTATGTTCATACTTCCACCTTCCTCAGCCCCCCATGGCTCACTTTGTAAAACTAATTAAATACATTTCTGATCTTTTGAGGTATTCAGATGAATCTTGTGAAATTTATTTGTTTTGTAGCAGGAGATCATTTGGTCCTAATTCCTTGGTCCTAATGTGTGTGGATTAGAAAGATCACAGACAATAAGGAAACAAATAAACAAACAAAAATTCTTTAAACCCAGAAGAGAGCTTTCTTATTAATTCAGTCATAGCAAGGTATACTCCATATTACAAACTCTTTCATTATTCTTGGCTTTGCAACTTCCTTATTATTCCTTGGGAATAAATGAACATTGCAGAATACAGAACACAAAACAGAATTGGAGAAAACCCTTGCTTCTTACTCTGTACAACCTGTACTTAAGTGCCATTGACTTTAAAAAAAAAAAAAAAGTCCCTGCAATCTCTAAATGTACGTCAGACAAAGCAAAGACCATGCATGGCATGTTATATAACACGGAGAATAAAATCTGGAAAGGCACTCTGGGTAAATATTAAACAATCTGCCAAAACATTTTTACCTTCCATCTGCTCAAAAAAACCACTATGCGCATATATAGTCCCAGTGGGGATGCGTTATCTAAAGTCCTGTCTAAGGAGAAAATGAACTACTCCATGTATTTTCTTACATACAGAAAGAATAGAAAGAATTTATGGAAGTGGAAGAGTGCTTTGTTTATATGTTTTTGTTTGAAGGTTCTGTTTACACATTTTTTAATTGAAGCTTTCTACACAAGGCTTGACTTGACAGCCCTCAAGGAATGAAAGCGACAGCATAAATGTAAAAGCACGCTGTTATTTTAGTCACCACATATGAAATATTACACAACTACTCATGCTCATAGTTCTTTTTTTGTCGTTTGGACTAAATTACAACTTAAAACTTTGAGTCTTGTTCTGAAGAATGGATTATAGAGTTCATCAGTTATATGCCTTTGACAATTTATTTCTAGTGCACACAAATCTATTATTCCTATAAAATATTCTTTCTAGTTTCTTTATCTGTTAGGCAGGAGTAGAGTTCACAAATAATTCTATCTCCATGCTTAATGTTTTACAAACTAGTTTCTCCAGACCTCCAGCCAGAGATCTCCTACCAATCCGCACAGCATAATACATTCTTTTTTTTTTTTCAGTAAGACAACAAACCATTTTCTATATATTTTGTTTACATTCAGAGATTTTTTTTTGCTAATAATTTAGTTTTTAATTATTGCATTCTATTATTTTCCTTAAACAACAAAACTTTGTTACAAAATTCCTATCTAAGTCTAAATTTTACTTAGTACATTCATTTTAGCAAGTTAGAGAGGACAGTGTAATCTAACTTCTGCAACAGTTTTGCCATTATGCTTCATTTCATTGCTCAAGAAACTTTTCTGCTCAATTCTACTCTTTCTTCAGTCTTCAAACTTCAGCCATAGGTGTAAAATAAACTGCTGATTACAAAACTTTCCCATCGTCCAGATATTAAAGGTTAAGAAGAGCAGTCTAACACTATCTATGCTCAGTTTAGAGGAATTATTTTATTAATATTTTGTCCTTCAGAGAAAACTAAATTTATCATAATAGTCATCAGACTATCTGATACTTCTGAATTTTGGATGCAAACAGCTGTGCTACTTTTTAGATCTTAAGATTTAGGAAAAGAGAACATTCTTCAAGTGAAATGCATCTTCTTTGTATGTCTATTTTATATATTCCATTTGCCAGAGGCGATAACAGCTTCTTCTTCTGTCAATGCATAAAACTCCAGCATGGCTAGAACTGCTAGTAACTGCTAGTAACTGCTTTTCTTTTTCTGTTGTCTTGGGACTGTTTATGCAATTTTTGAAAATTGCGTGCACTAAATCATTTATACTACATGGTATTCTTCACATTTTTACGTGAATGAAATATGAAGAGAAGTTACCGACAAGTATAAGCAATGCACCCCTAAATATAAAAAACTACTGAAATAGGAAAGACATTAACATGAAGTGAATATTTCATTTGCGTCAAAATCCAAAATGGTTCCCGGAGGTCTTGATGCTAGGTATAAATGACCCTGCTTAATAGCACTTTTAAGTGCTTTACTGAAATAACTGCTTCTTATATTAATCCTCTGGTCAGTGACATCTGCTTTCAGTGACAAACAGCTGTGAGGTGAAAAAAAGGACTTGGGAGATGCTTTGTTCCAAACATGTTAAGAGAAGCGAGCACATGGAGCAGGAAGCCCAACTGATTTAAAAGTGTTGAAATAACAGAAGAATAAATAATATTGATAAGTAGCTATTTTAAATTGGAACATCATAAATCCTGAATTGTGCACCTTCTTTAAAAAGCTTTATACTCCCTTTGTCATTCTATTCTAGATTTTCTGACCTACAATATCAGCCAAATTTTACTGTCTGATACCTGCATAGGGATACATATCACCAGCCTGATATCCTGTGGATAGCTTTTTCCACAGGAGAAGGAAATCAGTATTGTGAGTGAGCTTTTAAAAAGGCTTTTTTTTTTTTTTAAGACTATAAATAAAATCTATAGCTATAGCAGCTAAAGATTTTAGAAATCAAATCTCATGCTGCATGGAATAAGCTGATTTCCTTAGTGTACCAAGAGAGATCTCCCCATAAAAGTATCTGCTTGATCTCGTTTTACTGGGAATGTTTTCTTTCTTTGAAGCACTGACCTTCCTTGCATGCAAGACACCTGACCATATGAACCTTTGATGTTCAGACTTCATTGCAGTATTATGAAGGTAAAATACCACCTTTCTTAAAGAACTAGTTAAATAATGTATGTCACTGTTTTTCCTACATAAAGTAGAGGAGTTCAGTGCCCACTCACTTGCTTATCACACAGACAACACTGGTAGACAGGAAAATTTCTTTGATAATTTGTGTCAGTCAGGGTTGAAAGGACACACCTATTATGTGCGATAACCACACTGAAATCAGCTGTCTTTTCTAGTTTATGCATTGCAGAGTATGTTTAATATATATTAGGGTTTCATGTTTATATCAAAATGGCAACATTTCTTTTTCATTTTCAGCAGCTCTACCATGTTTTATTTCCATTCACTTGAGAGGCAAAGGAAAAAAAAAGAAAAGTTAACTATGCTGCGGCATATGTGAGCATTATTACCATTTAGGGGAACTTGTTATGCCTTCAAGAGGAGCTAGAGCAACATCCTTCATTCCTTCTCTTGAAAACACTCTTACTAAAACAAATACATATATTCAACTAAAATATTTAGGAACTTATCTAAAACTGTGAATTGAAATTAATTTCAATGATGCAAAACTGTATTTCTTATACAACTTTTACAGTTTCAAAATTGGCATAACAGATGCAATTATTTAACTGAGATTATTAACTCCTTTGGAGGTATGCTAATTGATAGTGCTGAAATTAGAAACTAAATACTACAAAATATGGAATTTATATCAACTTTATTTCACAGTTTTCTTAGCTTGGCTAAGTATTTGAAATGCTGTTTTCATAAGTAAATCCAATCTTCCTGACTGTGGTTGTCTAAATTTTGATGTAATTCTAAATTTTTGTTGTCCTTTATGCACATAAAAACATTTTGAAATATATAGTTCAATTATAGATTTAAAGGTTCTTGCCACGACTTTTAAAATACTTAGATGTAGTCATACAAATGAAAAATGCCTCATCAGTGTAAGTTCATGTAGTTGTACCTACTGATAGGATTTTACTGAAGAAAACTACTAAACATAAATCTTTGTGTTTTGGATGTCTGTGTGAACCTCAGACTACTAAACTTTCAGATCATATTGTATAGAATGATTTAAAGCTAAAGGTAAAGGGAAATGGGCCATACCATCATACTCCTTATTCCAAATGCCAATTACTTTGGATTAGGTAAGCATTCATGTCTCCCACAGGCAAAAACATTTACCCAGTGATCCTTCACATAACCAGCCTCTATGAGTCTCCCCAGCCAAGCAGGATATTGAACTGTTAATTCAAGAAATGACTGCCTGCTTACTCCACAAAACTCATGCAGCTGCTAGGCAAGATCTTTCTTCCTAATAGTATACAGTGTTAAATAGCACCCAGTCAGCAAGCAGGAAAGACTAGTGGCTTTATTAATTAGGTGGAGACAAAATGATGAGGTGCTAATGAGACTGACCCTTCATCATACCCCTAACAGATTTTCTGGGAGGATCAGATGTAGATAGATCTTACCATCTACCAGTTGTAGATGTAGACTTAAATAGGTGATATATACTCTCTCCCTCTCTCTTTCTATCTATTTCTACCTATGCATATGCATACTATATGTATATGTAAATACATATATTTATATGTAATATACAAAAAACTGTCTCTCTCTCCTTCTCTATCTATATACATGAAGGATCATTGGATAAACACTTACCAGAGGATGTGTTACTTCTAACACTTAGCACTTATTCTAATAGGATCTGAAACAATATTCAACGTGACAGAATTTCAACTGAAAGGAGCAGCAGGGCCCAAGAAGAATGATATATTTCATAGTAGCAATGCGAATACAAGGACCATGAAGAATGAGAGGATCAGTAACAGAGGAGTTTCTATCAGCAAAGAAATAGAAGCACCAGAATATCTGGAGGCAAAAGACTGGAGCCCAAGTGCTGCCTCCTGACGGAGCTCAATGACTTCAGTCCTCTTTGCCAATTTAGTACTGCAGTCATTTGCATCAGGTCTCCTCCTAGCAAAGAGCAGGCATGTTTAGTACTCATTTATTGCTCAGTTACCCAAGTTCTTATAACTGAAGACTTCAACTAAGTGAATGCTTGTGATAGCCTTAGGTGCCCATAATATTGTCAATATCAAGAACGAGTAATTTGGGCCCAAGATGTAGTGGCAGTTTAGGGACAAGAATAAGCTACTGAGCTTAAAATCAGCAGCACTATTCCACAGGATGACTGACCAGCTCTTTTTTGGAGGAAAAGTCCCAGCAGACCTAACTCTGGATGCTTGCTGAAACTTTGGTGATACTGTTATATCTCAGACACAGAACATAGTTTCTGTTTTTTCCTCATTTTTCTTTTGATACTCTTCCCTAGCTACGGCCTGAAGATCATTATTCATTCAGCTTTTAGTCTCGATGGGCACTAAGATTCCAGACAACTCAGATAAGCAATAGACCCTCTTACAATATGTCATTTTTGAGGTGGTTCCTAGTGACTAGGGTACCGGGCCAAAATCAAATTACTTTCTCTGATCAATAGACATTATCTCCCATCTTTAGAATGTTATCATCATTATTTTGTTGTTGTTGTTGTTGCTTTTTTTAGTCTTAATGTTAATCCAGGTTTAAGCAGTATTAGCTACTTTTAAGTTTACCTTGGTTGTATTATTACACTTTCACAGAATTTTTTGACCAAAAAACGGTAGAACTGACTTGTGCTTCCCAACAGGAAATGATTTTCCATCTGGACAGGGTAAGTTATTCTTGCACATCTGGATCTGAGATAAAAATATCTTCTTTTCACCATAGTCAAAGTGCCATTTCTGTTTCCTTGCTTTTGGATAAAGGGGTAATTTCCTCATTCTGAGGGTGCCTGCTAGTCATTTACAACAGAAAGAGATTTCTTAGTCTGAGGACTGTGAGAAAAAAGGATTGGGACTACCGGGGGGGAAGTCAGGGTCAAGAAACATGTGACCCCTTCCCACTGTGGCTCCATCTTTTGCCACATGTCATCTAAAGCTGCTATTTCTCCCTCAAACTTCCATCCCAAAAGCTGAGCCTGAAGCTCAGTGTGGGGTAGGGACAGGAGCTAGTAGAACTGTGCAAACTTTTCCATCATAGCTAGAGATCTAGTTCTGTGGCAGATATCAGTTGCTTTTCTTATCTGTCAGAATGTTCTAAAAGTCTTTACTTTGCATTTCTGATTTCTATTATACTTTAGTCTTGAATTAAACATTTGACTTCATGGTCTCAAATACACCACAAATTAATAAGAAGCTCCTTCCTCTCTTTGATTTGTATATATAATAAATATCTTTTTGAAATCTCGTATCTTGATAGATTTGCAAGGTTCTTCAAATTTCCTCACTCCATTCTGATAACTAGCTGACATTAACTGTAGGCTATTAAGCACATCCACTACATTTAGCACAACATTATTTAAAAGAAAAATATTAGCTGCCTTTTGCTCACCATTTTCAATCGCTGTACCTGCTTTCAAGGTAAAAAATTCTTGCTTTAACCATTTCTGTTGCCTGCTGAATTTCTGCAGGTATATTTCTACAGGAATATTTCTTTTATGACAACCCTAGCTTATCCGTTTGCCACTTATCACATGTTCAGGTAGTTCTGTGATTTTAGATGTACTCTCCTGTTTATATCTCCACTTCTGGTTCTGTGGAGTGATCTTAGGTGAAGATTATTGGGGATTTTGAGTCATACCTTACTTGAGGCTTTATTTAACAGTTTAACAGCTTGTGAAAGAGGGAGAAAGAAGAGTATGTCTCTCCATCTAGCTGCTAATATTAAGTCTAACAAAAGCTGCTACGAATAATTCAGGGTGTGTTACATTTCAATAAAAGCCCTGTAAAAGGCAAACTGCTTTTGCATTAAGTAAAATCCATGTCTCTTTCCATTGCTTTCCTCCCTTTCAAAACAAAAATATGAAGTGTATGGAATTTATATTGAAAAAGATAGGCTTCCCTTTCAAATATGATTAATATCAGTCATTATGAAATAGTTTCACAGCCTCTCCGTTCTGCTTGTTAAACATTTTGGAATTAGGGTTACATCTATCTATTAATAAATGCATATTATATTATATATATACATATATAAAATATATGCATATCTAGATAATCTTATTTTTATATAATTTAACAATAATTATTGTAACGTTATTCCAGTAGAAAATTGTATTGTTATTCATGTTAAGAAATCCCATAGGAAATTAAAATAAACAAGTTATTGATATCTTAGGTTCATTTCTTGTCTCTATATCCTAGAAATAGGCTAGTTTGGCTTGTAGTTACCATATCAAATCAAAATACGGGACAAGTGAGTCCACCATTTCCATTTATCTGCATACTTCCAGTATCTACATACTTTCAATATGACTTCAAAGTCATGCTAATAGCTTACTATCTTTAAATGTCTCATATCTTGTTTGCATTTTCCTATAGAATCATTTTTTTTCTGAAAATCTTTTGAATTTACCAAAACTTCCAATATTTCATTGGGAAGATGGAAATTAAACACTTTTTGCAATAATGTTAGACATAAATCAATATGCACTTGATGAAATGATCACCATATATAATTCAGAGTTGGTTCAATAGGAAACTTATCTAATTATTGTGCCATTGTCCTTCACTCATTTTATAATTTCTATGTTTTGCATATCTCTTTCTTTTCAGACTGATCAGAATCTAGTGTGATGTCTGAAATATGCAATCTATCCAAGTTATATGACCCACCTTGGTAAAGGCAGACCTACTGCCAGCAAAAACAATGGGAAGGAAAGAAAATCAGAGGAATCTCATTTATAAATTTATAACTGTGTGAGCCATGGGAGCAAGCATAGACCAAACATTTCAATATTTCCAAGATTAACTTTTTCAGAAATTTTTGTCTGAAGGAAAACATATTGTCCAATTTTAATTTTGTTTGTGCTTTTTTTCTTTTGTCCTAATGTGATGTGAGAACACATTTTTAGCTATTAAGAGTTTCCTGTGGCTGGAAATTCTGATTTAGTAGAGGCCTGATAGTACATTTCCTCAGTCATGGACTACCATTTCTTAATGTATTGTGTATTGCCTAGTAGAATGGAAACTACACCCCAGAAAGCCCCACATTTTACTGTAATAAGTACTATGTTATAGTGATGTTTCTCCTTACCTGGACAGCTTCATTAAAAATAATCTCATTTTTATACAGTGGAAATAACATATATAGTATATATAAGAGAATGTATATTTTAGTTTTGGTTATCAGAAGATGTTGAACATGTTAAACTGCTTTGAAGTCTAGGGAATTTGGGATCTTTAACTGTTCTGAAAATCGTGTAACTCATCATAGCATCAAAACTTTAACCAAACCAGTAAACACAGTTCTTCACAGAATCACGGAACAGTAATTCCATTACTTCTATTAGTAAATTCCAAACAAAATGGATTGTTTATTTCAAAAATTACCTATTCAGGCAAGGATATTTAAAAATTATGTTGGACTGGAGATGTAAGTTGTAAACAGTATCTGATAGGACAGTGCCAGTTGCTATGGAAGAAAGTATTTTTAGCAGAATATCCGAATCCCCTGAAAATTACATTTAACTATGCGTATACTTAATTATGTATATAATCATATTTTGTTACTTTCATGTATTACAAATCATATGTTTAATTCTGCTCTCAAACTGAGCAGAAGGGAGAGCATAAGACCGTTTACTAGCTAGTGCTGCCCCCTTTCTAGGCTAAGGATTTTGATGTCAGTAGCACGGTGTTGTGCTATCCAGTTTGTCTCAGTATCTTTCATCTTCATTACCTGAGTGCTCAACCATGTAGGGTACACCTGCACACGTATCCTTTCAACACTCTTCTGTGGTCCTTGGAGTAGCCAGGCCCAAAGCTTCAGGAAAAAAGGGAAAGGAACTTAATGCCAGTGGTCAAAGAAGGTAAATTCTTTAGGAAACCCCTCTGTGGAGCCAATAGAAAGTAACTCCTGAGGTAGGAAAAGGGAGAAGTTCCACCCAAAAAGGGTGTGGAAGCAAAAGGCTTGTACAAGACACATTGGCACATTGGCATTTGGCTAAGTGATTTGCTGAAGGACTTGGAATGACCACAGGGAGTACTTTACCATGATTTCTAAACCTATGATGCATATTTATATGACCTGTCTTGACCCTCCTCCCTACAAATATACACATAAAAACACTTCTGCTTGCTTAAAGCTGTATGCGTGCTACACTGTCTGCCCCTTACCTTTATGCCTTCTACTCCAGACTCCAATGTACACAGGCAAATAAAAACACATCAGTATTGCCCATCTCGTCTACGGAGAATTCAAAATGGGTGGAAGGAATGCTGATGGGAGTGGGTTATGTATATTTTGGAAGAGGGAATAAGGAAAGAGATGATGAATTGTTCATTTGTTCAAGTGCTTGTAGAATTAGCTAGTGAAAACAGCGAGTGCGTGCTGTGGGACATGACTAGGTGAGTGGAAAGATGGGTAATGAAAAGAAATTCACAAGGAATGCTTGGGTCTGAAAGGAAGCACTGACTATGGAGTGATTTCAGAAAAAAATATACTATGTTTGCATGCACTATTATGCAAATGCAGGAATCTTATGCAAAAGTATGCATAATATTCTAGGAGGTAGAATGTTGTAGAGGAGATTGAGAAGTGCTGATTTAGCTGGCTTACATTACTGTTACAAGCGTCTTTTATTGTCAAACCATTGTCAAATTCAACGTTTGCCAGCGTTCTTACCATGTTATATTTTTAGTATAAGCTGAAACTGTTATATTTTCAGTAAGAAGATGTCTTCATTATGTCAAGTACATGAAAGCTTGTATAATGACAAGGCGTTAATTTTCATCTCTTTGGTTTTAGCTCATTGAATTTGATAAATTTATTGTGTTCACATCACTTAACTATTTCAGTCTATTCATTTTAATGAACTGTTCTTGGTTTCCATAATGGAATATATAGAAATATATACTCATATAAATGTGTTTATTCATATATATATATATGTATATTTATACATACATATAGACATATATATGTAGATATCAAGGAATTAGAGATTTCTGTAATGAAAGTTTAAGACAACTTTACTGAATTCATTCATTAACAGCACTCTTCTAGCTAATGGTTAATTCTTATATGTTATTACTCATGATCACTATGTATTTAAAACTGTTAAACACTTATATACTAATTTAGCTGTGAGTATAGGATAACATGGAGCTGATACCATGTAATTAACACTGATGGCTGCAACCACTGGTAATTCTTAGTTGCAGAGTTCAAGATAATCCGGCTCCAAATTTCAACGATGAGAAAAGTTGGAACCAAAGCAAGCTTGTCTTCTTCCTTCTCGGATTTTCTTCCCTTATGCCTGATGTTTTTCTAATACTGTGCATTCCCAAAGTGATGGAGCTCCCCTCTGTTCCTGATAATGCTAATCTTGTTTTTTGTTTTGTCAGTCTTCCTTTTTGTATATTCAGCAGGATGGTCTGTGTTTTTACAGTCCCTAGTGTTTATCTTGTTCTCTTTGCTTGCCCCTTTGGTGGTCGTGTTGGTCCAATACCTATGTAAAATGCTTATACACTGTGTCTGCCTATGCCAGCACAGTATTACAAAACATTTATATTCTTGCTGGTTACACTATTTTAGGACTTTTATATTTAGAATCAAGGCAAACTAATATTATTACTGTACTTTTAATATATAGGTGTCACAGGCTTCTGTTCTAGCTAAAAGGCTTTTTCCTTGCAATATATAGCATTCTTTTTTAGTTGTAAGATCATCAGGACAGGCATATTTGATTGTACATCATCAAAAACATTATTGAGTCATATAAAAGGATAAGATTATAGTTATATTTCTATCTAGTTATATTTTTTTGTTATATTTTTACTTATCACAGTCTTAGCCATGTTCTTATATTTTAAATGAAGTCGGTTGAACATGTTGGTAAATTGATATGATAATAATGTAGTGTGATCCTAGCAAGCAAACTTCTCTGTAGTAACATTTGCCTTTAAATCGACATTGTTGTTGTTGTTGTTGTTACTTTCTGAAGTATTTACTTAATCATAAGGTTTGAATTTTTACAGTGTAAAATAAGAAGAGAAGTTTGTAACTGTGGACCACAAAAATTGCCACGTCACCTGGGATCCTGTCATACCTCAGAAGAGACACTAAGTAGCAGAATATACTTTCCTCCACTTACTTGAACTACTTACACTACTTTGACAGATATCTGTTTAAATAGTTTGACATTACAAAAGCTGTTTTAGCAAGTGAGCTGTGTTTCTTCTCCTGCTCTTTCATGTTCTTTTTGGAAGTGTAAGATTGAAGCCACAAACCTGCTATCACCCTGCTATCTGTGAATTCTCATTGATAGCTGCGAATTCTCATTGATAGCTGTTCTTTCCGTACACGACCCAACAAGAAGAATAAATTATGTAATTGAATTGCTTTTCTCTTCAAATCCCTGCCCAAGTGTTAACACACAGGGACTAATCAAACAAAGTGATCTATAAATAGATTCTTTCCCTTTCTTGATACCTGAATGTGAACTTTCAACTACACTGAAGCTGGCCTTCTCCTTCAGCTGTTATTTACAAGGCTTTACTGTGATTAATAATTAAAACAGTAAATCTTTCAAAATTATTGTTGTCTCTGAAAGAATATTTTGAAAGGTTATCCTGCATAAAGTAAAATGAAATAATGTGCAAAGAAGAAATTTTCAATACCCATGTTGTAATCTTTTTTTTTTTTTTTTTGGGAAAAGAAACCAATCACATAAGTGTCCGATGAGATAAGCTAGATGAGTTACCCTGCTCAACAAATCTAAGCTTTCTATCCAAACTAAACACCTTTGTCCTCACATTTGTAAGTCATCATCAAAATTCAGATCATAGATCACAATAAAAATACAGATCTGTAGCTATATAGAGGTAGAACTATCAAGAGAGCAAAGTGTGCACATATATTGAAGAAGGCATGATTCGAATCAGACAGGTGAAAAAGGTCTGGGACCAGAATAATAAAGAGGAATACTTCATTATTTGTTACTAGACAAATTCAAGAGTCTTTACGTAGACTCAAGTCACCAGAAAAGAGTTGCTTTCCAGAGAGGAAAACTTACAATTGAATGTGTGTAATATCTGAATTTTAAATCACTGCCTTTTCCTGCTTTGGATTCTGGAGAGAAGGGAAAATTCTCACCAAAAAAAGGGATTTCTCTGTTGGTTAAATCAATTTTGGCAATTAGCATGTCCGTCATCCATTTTAAACAGCATTCAGAATATGAGCTGATCTTGAAGATGACTAGAGAAAAGCACCTATACTGAAAATTTTTAGTGTGATGAATTGCATGCTTTTGCTGTAAGCATTTTACAAATAGCAAAGGAAATATTCTTACTCTGTATATCAAGTGACACATGCATGCTACAAAGATATTAGCTTTGCATTGCTTTTGTTTTCTATGTTTAAACAGGAAGGAAGAACGTCTGATTTGCACTCAGAGCTGCAAAAATAATGTGCAAGGAGGTTTTGTAATTTCAAACAAATATTCATTTTTTCTGAGTATAAGTGCAAGAAGACACTTAAACATTCAGTCGTATGGAGTACAATCTGCCTTCTTAATTTTCAGACTGTTTATCGATCATACATGAAATCTACCTTTGAATTTCAAAGGAACTCTCAGGCTATCCTACTAGGTACCTTGAAATCTGAGAGTATATAATGTAGCTTTCTGCAAACACATCTAAGCACAAAACAGAGTAGCGATGATATTTAGGAAACATAAGCATCTGTTAGCAGTGCACTAGTCTGTTGGATCTACAGGTGTTCACTCTTAGAAATTAGGGTACTGTCATTTAGTTCTCTAATTTGAGATTTATACATGAATCTTTAATTGCTGGGGTTTTAAAATGTTGTCCAGGGCTTGAATCAGCATTTTCATCTTCACTATTTCACTGGAAACTAGTTGACATAAAGCTACTTTTTGTACATTTTTCATCTCCGTCATCATAAACTGAATTATTTTCTACTTAATGGTAGAGTTTCAAGAGGAGGAGTAGAAAATGCCAGCTTGATTCCTCTCTCTCTTTCTCACCTTGTATCAGTTTGTTGTTTGGTGGCTTACTGTATTTTTGACAGAGGAAGACATTTGCATTACATACACTGCATTGTGGGAGAGTATTTTAGGCATTGAACTACAGAATAACGTCAGGGGTGAAGGGAGCCCATCAATTCTATACTAACAGTGTCCTTGAATGAACAAATAAAAATGAAGCCCTGATGACCATATTTTGCCCGAGTTAACCACTACTGTTGTGTGCTAGATTTTCTCAGTGCGTTCTTACAGGACGAAGTCTTCAGAAAACTCACATACCACTTTCTTAAGTCTGAAAAGGGTCTTTTTTTTAGTAATGTAAGATATGAGTTTCATAGGAACAGTATTGTGAGACTTGAAAAAAGCGAAAATGTAGCTATATGGGAAAAACAGTGAAACTATCATGACCTCCAGTTCTTGAAGTGGCAGTATCCGTCAACGATCCACTGTAAAGTGTTTCAATACACAAGTAGTTCTTGATCTAACATCTTCAAAGTCCAGTGCATCCACCAGGGAAGGGCAGGCTCTGAGGAGAGCACTGGCAGGACTGAGACAGCTCCATCTCTCAGACTTTCCCAAAGACAGACTTAGCATTGCTTAGGCACAGATATAACTTCAGCTGGAACACATACATAGTCAGCAGCCTCTCCTGATTATACAATAGTCTGATTTTGCCTCCTTTTGTGGAATGAATTCTAACAGATTTTTTAAGTTATATTTTTTACCTCAAAACTTTACCCTTTTTCCCTTTACCCAAGACCATACAAATAGCCATTGACAATATGTTGATTTATAGTAGAGAAATTCCTGATAGTTAAAGAAGCAGAAAAAAAATTATTACAGAATGCATATGTTATGGCCCTTGCATTATGCACTGCATAATTTAACATTTGTGTTTGTATATTAAAGTGATAGCAACATCTTTATTGACAGATCAAGGACGTCACTAAAATTATACTTAAAAATGTGTAAGAAGATATTAAGGTGAACAATGCACCTTCAAATGCTGAGTTACTCAGACTTAGGAAGGAAATGTATTCAAGGAAACATAGAATATTGGTAAAAGTTCCTAAATAAAATGAACTTCCTAGTACCAGAATACAGTCTGACACTGAACAAAGAAAAGATTTCTCCATTTCCCTAGGAAGATGAGGTTTTTATCTTGAAAACACTTACTGAAATAAATGATGCAACAAACAACAATATGCATATTAATACATTCAACAGAGAGCTCTACTGTAGCCTAAAGCATTATCAGTGATGGAGCTGAAGGAAAGATTAATAGCTCTGACATCACTGGAAGAAAAAAGTAATCATCCTATCATTCTTAATAAAAATATATGCAAATATAATCAGAAGAGGATCCCAAATTTGACTTTTTTTGAATATGAACTTAGAAATCTAAATGTAAATAAAAATACAAATACTTTTGGAAATGAAATGCGTGAAGTATGGTTAAAGAAAAAAGTCATAACCTAGGCATTCTGTTTTTCTACAATTCTGCGGTGTGATAGTGATGAAAAGATTAGAATATTTAGAGACAGGGTTCAGAGAAAAATCCTTCATGAGCTATAATCTGTTTCTAATCTAGTAAAAGCAAATGGACACAAATCCAGTGAAACACATGAAATATTTTCCGTTATGCTGTTTACAGTGTCAATTAATAGAAGTTCTTAGATTATGTTTATGAGTGTGCATCGTAATATTTGATCATTATGTTTCTATTGCCTTGCATTGTAAACCTATCCTAGTAGGGGGCATTGATGTTATGCATTATAATAGCATTCAAACAGAGCACTAGAAGAGGTCAGATTTGATGCCAGCTGTCTAATCTATCACAATTATCTAATTTTATACCCTCTTGGCACAAAGTGAGGGAAAATAATTTTCTGTTTACCATTAATTTTCCCACTGAGCATAGCCTGTTGATAAAGAGAGCAAACAAAAATAGTGTAAATGGATAATAACCTGGCATCACTGATCTAGTTCTGAAGGTAAATTAATCATACACTTTCCTTAAAGAAAGCGTTACATTACAAAAGAACCTTATTTGTTACTGACTTTATCAGTCAGGTACCTTCCCCCTCAGCATCCACCATTAAGGCAAAGATTTGACTTTCAAAACTCGTAGAAGCTCAGGTTAAGAGAAGGTAAAACATCTATAGTTCATTTTGAACATTTATCATTACATATACTGCATTATTTATAGTACTGACCAGGATAGAAGTAGTAGGCTGGTACATGTGTAACCTCCTTCCACAGAATAGTGCACCGGGACTGTCTTGAAGGTCTGCTATAGGAGAAGAGTGATTTTCGTTCTACTGGAAATAAATCGATGAAATGAGAATTAATAATTTCTATGCATAATGCCATCCCAGAATTGTCTTCTGAAATCATGAACCAGAGAAAGATCGCAATGTATTGACTCAAGTTACTTGTAATCGTGCATTAGATTTTCTTCTCTTTAGAGAGTACATTTTTTAGATAAATCAGAATGACATGTATATGATTCTGTCCCCATAAATGTTGATGAAAGGTGATACATATCTTCATAAAGCAAGTTTGCTCATGCTCTTGGACCTTTGCAACAGATAAATATGAAATTTAGGAGTGAATTTTGTCACTTAGTTTATTAGGCATACGATGCAATCCAACTTCGGTTAGAACATACCCATGCCTTACGAACCTGGTCTTAATTTCTAGATATGCTAGTGACACACATCATACAGCTATCTGTGTAACAATTTACTACAGCAAGCATCCTGCAGATTATCATAACCCAGGCCTTGCTCAGATTAGTTAAAAGCATGCTTCTTTTCAAAGATTCCTTTCTGGTCAGGATTAGTCTAACATATTTACCTAATACCCATTCCTAAACCCATTTCTTCATCCCTCTGTCCCTCTAAAATGTTTTTTATACATGTAGGTGGCACATGGACATTTCTTAAAAGATTTCTTAATGGCAAGCAATACTTTTCTTCTTTTACGCCACTGAAGTGATTTGGGAGGATCACAGGAACTGGTCTTCCAGAGTCACGTGTTTACAGACGAACCATACTAACTTGCACTAACTTGCTTTGACTGCATTTATCACATATTGCCTTTTGTGTCCTCTGTAGAAAGTATAAACTTCCATTTTTATTTACCAGTAAAATTATAATCATACTTTTTTTTTTAGTTTTTAACTTTATCCTTGTCCAAAAAAAAAGTAGAAAATTGCCTTTTCTGTAAGTGACATTTCATCGCAGGGCCCCCTAATCCTCTCAGTATGATTTAGATCTATGATGCGTTGCCAACCTACCTAGAACATTTCTGTTCTTTCTATTGCATGGCCGTAAGGAGCATTGACCCTACTAGATGGTGTTTATTCAGCTTGCAACCTCTTTCAGATTTAATAGGTAATCTTTCATCCAAAATCAAACAGCCCTTAAATGGCTTCAGATAGATCTGTAAAGTGTTTGTTGTCAGCATTACTGCATTCCATTTCATTTATGACCTTTTTTAGTGAAAAAGTGTTTTCATTTTCTTCTAAATGCTTGGGCAATAATGGGAGGAGAAACTGACAGCAAGATCCTGTGCCATTCTAAAGTCCATTTACTAATAGGGAATGAAAGGAGGTTTAACACATTTTTATCCTTCAGAAATATGTATTTTGAAAAAAGAGAGAAAAATTAAGAAACTTTATTATGTATTAACCTTACCTATTCATTACCCAGTTCATCGTTCAAACAGGCTTATTTCCCATTTTAGAGATACAGAAGGATTTCTACATATTCATTAATAATCTAGGTCATGTAGTCTTTAAAATGATAATCATTGAGAAAACGGCATTTAGTTTTATATGTACTTGCTACTTAAGAAGCATTGAATAAATGTTTTTCACATCATAATTGCAAAGCAGTTATGGCTGTGTTAACAATAATCTTATTAATTGGTTTAGAGTGGGTATTTTTTTTATTTTTTTCCACAGAATGGCTTATCTGTGGGGCTCTCCAATTTGAAATTATTTTCAATGAAATTCATGAGAAAATTCCAAATACGGTTCAGTTGATACGTGCAAATGTTTTTTTTCCCCAGAATACTAGTGAAATATTATTGTCCTTTAACCAAAAAAAAGGGAGTGGGGAAGGATCTAGAAAATCATAGTAAAGCAAGCAATGTAGTTTGTGAGTATGTTATTAAACTGAATGCCCATTTATTAAATTTTGTACTGAGGTTGAGTAGTTCACACGGAAGCTGCTTGGAAGATCAGCCACCCATTCCTTTATATTTATCTGGCTAATGCATTATATGTATTAGAGAGAGCAAATATTTTCTTATTATGCCTGATTTTACCTTACTAAAATACAAGACAGAACATATGTCTGTATGCTTATATTTTAATATAAGACATGAGAACTCTACTGATGAACACCTGAGTCTGTTATTCGTGGTTGTAAGCAACATGCATTTTAGTTCCAGAAGAACTCAGCATCATGAGCAGTTAATTTATTTGCTAGCCATAAATTTTACATTTTTACATAAATACAATTTTTTTGTTATTATTCTTTGTCACATACACTGAGCAGTAAGGGGCTTCAGCTTGCCTACCTGCATCAGAGGCTCTGGTGAAAATTATCTCTGAAGGTATTCCTTTATGATAAAGTGCAATGTGGTGCAGCGCAATGTTATCCAGAATAAAGCTACCAAATTGACGTTATAGACAATAAGGCTCTGTGAGGGTCTGGAACTTCAGAGAGGAGAAACGCACAGAGTTTGTGGGGAAAAATACGCACTCAGGCACGCGTGCACGCACATATGACAATGCCCAGGGCTGGGACAAGTGGTTGGCTGATCCAAAGCCCCTTAGGTGTCTGGGTTGGGAGCAGGCAAGGGGAGGCTGAGAAAGCTGGGCACCAGGAGCTGGCAGGGATCACGGGAGCATGCTCCCAGAGCCGACCGTCCCGTGGTGAGTCTTCAGTCGCGGTGACTGTGATGACAGTTTCTCACCCCTCTCCCCTCAACTTGTCTTTTTGTTAAATGTTTCTAGATAGTTTACAGCCTTTAGCCTCTACCACTTAGACTACATACAGCTCAGTGCTGGGGGGATAATTTTTCTATGCTGTGGCAGGTGCATTATTCTGCCACTTCACTGTGTTTTCTTATCAGCTGCTTCTTTTTCAGGTCTTTGAAGCAGTCTTTTCCCGGCTGTCAAGGCTGCATTTTTTCAGTGACCAGTGCTTGGCAAATAGTGAGTTATCTTTCAAATATGCCCATATTTTCAAGAACTTTGCTATTATCTCGCACTTAAACTATGTGTCGTAACAAAAGATGCCTGATATCAAACTCTAATTCACACAGCCAGTTTTGTAATAGGTTGGCAACAAGCCTAACAGATCGGGGGTAGAGCCTTATACATTTAGCATAAGGCAAAGTTAGCATAAAATCTGTGGCCTGATAGAGCAGTGACAACATCATTCTAACTGGAGCAGCATGACTCAACACCACTATAACACAGACCTCAGATGACTCTCTTCCCTTTGAATGAAGAACCATGTAGAAATACTAGCTGAGTACCCATATAGATCATTTCTTCATTAACACAGCACTACTGGTTTGGTAGGAGCTTAGATGGCACAAGTGCAGAAATTCCTGCGCTGCCTTTTCTTGAGCGGTGAAAACACATCCACAGTGATGTGAAAAGAGTATCATGCATCTACTTACAGATACTGGGTTAAATACCTGCATGGAATGAAATAGCTACAGCTTGCAGTTGTGTGACAAATTCATCATTTTTCTTTAGAGAAAAATTGAAAAATATAGTTTCCACAGGTAGTTCTGGAATATGATTACACTAGTGTAATCATCAGTTGTGACTGAGTTGATTTTGGAAGCCAGAAAAGCCATCACTGCATATAACAACATGCTGATTTTTACCCATACATCCACTGTGGATAAACTATTATTTTTTTCATATTTTTGTATAGTTTAGGCTTCTTGAATTCCAGTAACTCAGCTGCAGTCGTGTGTATATGTGATTCTAAAATATGGTATGCAATTTCTTTTGTAACTAAGGAGAAACTGGATAATTGGAGAAAATTGTCATCTATCTTTTCAAATATAGATAACACTACAAATCAATTAGAATGCCTTCCTGCACACATGTTTAGATTGCTTAATATTATTACAGGTAGTAAAAACCAATAAAAAAATAAACAGAGAGAATATGGCCTTGGTATGCAACCCTTTTTATAAGTCAAGGTGCTATTCAGATTTATGCAGACTATTGACCAGTAGCCTGTTTCCAGTCTTAGAAAAGTTGCAGATTTGAAGGTTATATAAGCCACAAAAGGAAATAGTACATTAGAATTACACTCAGTCAAGAGAGTTCAGAGTTTACTCACTAGAATTATGATTATGCATAAACTGTATCTAAAAGCTTTATTCAACACTTTAACATTGCAGAAATTACAAATGGATGTGACAATAATTATTATTTTGAACCAGCTGTTTTCTTATCTCTCCCTAACATGGTATAAATTATATACCGTGAAATACCTGTTAAATTTCCTTCAAGGTATAGTGATAAAAAGAGATTTATCAATTTGACAGTCAACTAATTTCAAATTGATTTATAGGAGCTCGGTACATTATAAAATGTTTGCACTATACAACCACTTTTTCAAGGCAGGCAGCGAAGCTTACTTTCCAGCATTTACACCAACACATAGGAGCTGTTCATGTGATCAAAGATTAATATTTACCTTGTATACCTCACACTTTGCTCATGGACATCATTCTGGTGTTACTGAGGAGCCACACCTATACTGGCAGATTAACAGGACATCAGCATACCCTTTATCAGGCACACTGTAGCCACAGAGCCAAAGTCTAGTCAGATCACAGCTAAATACGTCTCTTCGGAAAAATATATTATTTTGCAGTAAGATATTCATGACAGTGTTGCCAGCCGCCGCTGAATTCTTCAGTTCCTCTACCTCTTTAGCACAGGGGTTGTAGCTGTCTATAACAGGACTGAGTTAGCTACTGATGTAAAAACGATCTTCACTATTCAAAATTTCCATCTACTTTTCTGTACCCAACTTATCCCAATGGCTACGGACATCTCTTTCCTTCTAAAATATGGCAAAAAGAGATGAGTGGCTTTAACACACCAAGATTCATAAATTTTTAAGCTGAACATCACCGGGTCTTTGCGGATTGGCCTTTACAGATCTAGTGGCTAATCCATAGACTCCAGGGGGGCCATTCAGACACGACGTAGTGAAATATTTAAAAGCGTGGATCCTTAATATGCTTTCACGCCTGACGTTGATATTAGACTAACAGCATGCTAATAGTGAATGAATTCAACATCCACTCAATGCAGGATATTTTACTTTTAATATATTACACACAGTACACTTCTTTTAAATGTGCTGTCAGCATTCACTATGGAGCTGGAGTAGAGGCTGAGTAATATACTAAGTTTATTTTGAAATTTGGGTACTCCAAAGAAGAAATTATTGAATGTTATTTTTATCTTGAGCTACTTTAATCTGAAAGTGAAATTATAACATTGCACAGGCTAGTTAATTCATTAGTACCAAGTTCATTGCTACCAACAGCTTTTTACTTAGAGTATTAATTAAACTGAAAATGAATTCCTGATTTATCTTGTTGAAATAGCTGTTTGTGACACAATTTAAGCCTTGTCCATGGAAAATTGGCACTTTATAAAGGGATAGAAAGCAGTAATTTTCAACAATTTTCAGTTATAATTTTCATTAAAAGCTAACATTTATCCCAACGGATTATGCTGCCATTAGCTACGCATTGCATTAGCCACACACTTTTCTTCTTTCCCTGCTAAACACAGAGACACATAGTCTGTCTACTGGACTGAGCTTTTTTTTGCAGAAAGCTTTTGTCATAGAAGCTAGCAAGATTTTCTTGCCACTTCACATCTAAGTGTTCTGCAACATTAGTTTGCTTTATGTAGAACTGAAGTCTTATAACCTCATATTCAAGAAGAAAACTGTATTCAGTAACTAACAGCACAAAATGTGTTTGTAAAAATGAGTACAATAAATATGAGAGCAATATATACTTTCCAAACCTGGTTTTCAACCTTTTTAAACAAAAAAGACATTAGTTTTGAAATCAGTGGTAGCTTTCCCCAACAGAAGTACTGTTCAATAGACCGTATCCTCATCTACGTACTGAAATGGCACTAGTTTTAAGAACACAAAACTATGAAAAGGAAAAATGAAGTCTGAGGCAGCAAAAGAGCGCATAAACTATTCAAGTATACAAAGATATTCAAATCAGAGAGCACTTTCTAGAATTCAAAATTTGTAAATAAATAGTTTGTGAAGCTGCTGCTTTGACCACTGGTACTTTGGTATGACTGGAGAAACAAAACAAGTGCTATTTTAGCTAGTGAGAGAAAGGAAGCTGTATCCAGACCCATTGGTTTAGAGCTTTTCACAGCTCCTGTCCAGCCTATTCATTAAGTTTTACTTTCTATGCAAACCTGGATATGATAGGACAGTACCTAAAGAGAAGAGGCAGATTAATTTTCCTCTGTGGCAGAAATAGAGCACAAGTGGAGAATTCACCTGAACTAAAAATGATTTTAATAGCTTTCCTAAATTTAGTATGGATGAAAAGGTGAGGAATTAACTCATCTCAATATTTCATAAAACTAAGAAAAAACAAAGTCAATGATAAATAGAAAATGTGATAATTGAGAGTTAAAGTTTATGTTAGATCTTGCCATATGAAATGAGCTTCTTTCTTTAGAAATAAAAGATGAGTCTCTGCTTTTCTCAGCAAAGGGAAAACAGTGGATCCAGTTTATCTGATCTTCAGAAGGGTGTTCAGTATAATGCAATCATTAGGTGACAAAATTTTTGAGGAAAATACAAATTAGCATATGAATTGTAAAGTGAATTTCCTATATATTTTAAATCAGATTGTGATAACTTTTATGAAAGAACAGTAGTAGCCTAAAAGTTTTGATGAAAAATAGAAATTTTTAAGTCCTATCTTATGATTAAGCAAGAAGTAGTATAATATGATAACAATAAGAAAAATACAGTAACAGTTACAATATAGTAGCAGTAGTAAACATGAATGTAATAATCAAACATTGTGAATATATATACATAGGTGTTTATATGTATACACACACATACATAATGGAGAGGAACGTGCAGTAATGGACTCATGGACTCTTTTGCTATCCTCCAGACTGCAAGCAGTGCCAGTCGGCTAGCGCTAAGTGTACAGATTTGAATTGATAAAGCACACAGAATATATAATAAGTTAGAAGAGAGGCTTGAGCAAATAAGTACTATGATCTTTGATGAAACACATGCAGATTTCACTCTTGTTATGATACCTAATTTTTCTGAGAAGAATGATAACATTTGAAGAGCTAGGAGCACAAAAGTTTTGCATTATGCCATTTCATGAATATATAAGAGGGTGTGTGTGGGTGTGTGGTTTTTTTTTTTTTTTTGAAGTGCTACTAGTAAACTATTTCAAAAATACTTTCTGAAAATGGCATAATACTCATCACAATAACAGCTGATGAAGTATAGCGATGAAGTGTACACAGATTTAGTGGGGTTCTTTGAAGGTGGAGAATCTACCAGTTCACACATGATTGCATCCTTTTTCAGGAAAACTTCTCACCACTTTTACCACCAGGTAGCAAAGAATTTTCCCGCTACTTAGATCAGTAGTATGTGCAAAAAAAAAAAAAAAAAAAAAGAAACTGACCTAAGCAGCATCATAGAGGCACAACATTATGGAACTGCAGAGAGACTGAGGTATCTGAAAGATAACATACGCAGGGTGAGACAGCTAAAGCATCCCGAAAAAAAGCTCTGCCTAACTACTTGCTACTTACTACTACTTGCTTACTACTTATCATCTGGAAGTCTACGACCACTTACATTTTTTTCCGGTAAAATTAATTAAAGGTGGGATTCAGCTGAAAATTCAGAAACCTACATTTAAGTGCTCTTAATGCAGATATCTGCATGTGAAATAGACCTCTAATCTCCTGTTACACTCAGTGAAAATCTTGTCAGGGAGCTTCCAGAGCCTAAAGACATTCAGATAACAAAATGTAGGTGCCTACTGTGGAATAAGGTGACTAGCTCTCTTACTCTGAGTGCTTCCGTGATTAGATACTCTTATTATTGCTTAGACGTTAAGCTCACCTGCACACAACCAAATTTAGGTGCCCAAAAATAGAGCTGAAGCCCACCTCCACTGTTCGTTTTTGCAGTGGCTCCAGGGTGCTGCCGGAAGGACTATAGTGAGTAGGTCAGTATCTGTTTCCTTCTTTAAAATCATTTTCAGTCCACACATTAAATATCCCATACTGTAAGCATCCTCCATCATTAAAGGCACCTAATGTGGTACGAAAGCTGGGAGAGTGGGGAACAGGGAGAGATGGGGCAGTCTTCAGCCCCCAGGGGCCCCGTCAGCCCTCGCTGTTCCTGCCCCCGCCCTGGGCTTCCCCTCCATCCCCAGCCACAATCCTCACCCTGGCCCCAACTTGGCCCCTGGATTTGGTGGGCGATGGCTTTTGCTCGGTCCGCAGGTCCTCCGCAAGGATTCCCTGTTTCTGAGGAGGTGCTCCGAGCCCTTACCCCTATTAAAGGTCTCATAGCATTCTCTAAAGCAAAATAAGCGTTTAAATCCTGTAGAATCCTGCTTCTCTCTGTATAAATTTCATCTGGAATCAGCTGAATGAGAGGTGTGGTAGTATCCAGTACTCCCATGTCTAAACCACTTATGAAGCCGTGCCAGAGCCTCTTCCCCACCTGTAGGCCATGGAGCAGCTCTCAGGGGGTAGGTGCTACTTCATGAGACAGAGAAGCGATCTGCTTTTCGTGAACCTTTTGTACTTTGAGGGAAAAGACGTGCCAGAATCCCCTATCTAAGCAATACAGAAATAAACAGAACTCAAAAATTACGTAGAACAGAAATTTTTTTTTAACTATAATTTTTATTTTAAAAAACGAACAAATACAGCCATTGATAATCTTTATTTATAGGCCTATTTGTTAAAAGAATATTTTGTTCTAAAGTAAAATTTAGACCAAGTTACAGCTGCATTAAAAACTTTAACACTGAGGTTTTTTTCTTAGGTCTGGACATATGATAAAGTCTCCTCCTAGATGAGCATAAAATGTAGTGCTTATTGTGCTATGCTGAATACACTGGAACATTTAAGAGAAAAATATTCAGTAAATAGTGCTTATTCAACATACTGTATTTTAAATATATAATAAGGAAAGAAATGTAAAACTGAGGCATATATATTCACACCCCATTTATATTCACATTTAACTAAAAATAAAGATCTTGATATAAAAAAAACATTTTCTCACATTTCGTTTAACTGAATTTAATGATAGATTTCAGAACTGAGGCTTTAGATAAAAGTAATATAGAATATTTTGCCAGAAATTAGCATAAGAATACCTTTATGACAAAATGTTGTGAAACTATAATAAAACTATATTAATTCAATATTTTAAAAAATATGTTATCTTTGTCTTTGTAACTATGTACACATGCATGGTAGGAAAAGTATACTGACATATTTTTGGAAAGGTAGCTATTAAATGATATTAGAATTATTCTCTTATTTATAATTCTTATTGCAAATTAGATATGCAGCATTAAGTCTATATAATGTAGTAAGGCTTATTTGTATGCATATAGTCTATGTAATTTGAATTTAAATATCTATCACTATGTTTGGCTTAGATAACCCATACTACAAATTATGCCATTATTTTACTATTCAAAATGGATTCCAGATCTCAGTCTGGAAAAAGTCTCATCTATAAAGCTAATATAAATGAAAGATTGGCTAAGAATATGTTACATCATGACACAAACTGTACTGAAATCAGTGAAGAATTCATTTGGCAGAAGGATTGACCCTTGAGCAAGAAGTAAAAGTAACTCTATAAACATGACTAATAATAAAGCAATAGCTAATATTTTGAAAGAGCATACTGACATATAAAAAGGTGGTAGCTGAACTAAAAAAAATGAATATAGGAGAGGTTAGACATTACTATTTAACACTAAATATGGTAGTTACATGTTATATTCAATAAAATGCTATGCGGAGAAGTCTCCCATGTGCTTATGCAAACTAAAAGTGAAGATGGAAAAAGCCTAAGAAATTTTTTATTTCTTTTTAAAATTTATTTCTTCTCTTTATTTAGAAATCCTTCCAAATGTATGGTGCTTTTAAGGTTCTTAAAATTTTTAGGATTAGTTTTCCATACTAATTTTTTTCCATTAGTAATTGTTTAATATGTTAGGATACAAATTACGTTTTGAATGCAGTTTTGAATGGAATTTTGCATATTCAAAACTGTATACTTACAATATTGATGTACTGTACAAAGATAAAGCCCCTGTAGAGCATAATGCAAAATATAAGTTTCCATGATACTCTGTTTTTTTGGATTTTTTTTCTTCCTTGAAGTAGTATACTAATGCAAATAAAGTATATAAGTATATACAGTACAAAAGTATGTAAAGAACTGTTCTTCCAGGTGATTAAGCTGAACACACATTCACAAAAAATAACCTGGGAAATGTATATCTATCTGCATAGATAATAATGTATATTATCTAATAGCAGTAAAACTAGTCAGCAAGTCAGCAAAAAGTACTGAAGTAGTAGTTTATCCTATCACAATATTCCCTGTTGAAGAATAGTTTGGTAATAGAGGGATGGAAAAAGTTGTTTGAAAAACAGTAATCTATCTAAACTACATATTTTCCTGACTATGCTTAGGTATCTGATGATACATAATTTTTACATTATTTGTCTCTTCTGGGATGTATGAAAAGAGGATATTAGATTAGATGAGATTTTCACTTTCTCTCCGGATTGAGAGTCAATAATCTTGTAATAGAAAGATGAGAAATCCTAAGACATTGGGTTTTTTAGACTATATTTTACCTGTGTACAGTTTCTACCTATATGATTTTAAATTTCTACTCATACCATACTGGTGCAATTAAACAACAGTAATATCTTCTTGTCCTGAGAACTTGCAATGATAGCCAGTCTCATTAACAAGCAAATTCTCTGTCATTGGCCCTACTTATGAGTGTCTCTATTGCACATCACAATGAACATTTTTAATGATTTATTCATTCTTTAATGATATGTAATATTTATCAAACTTCCTTTTCATATACTAGTATTCAGGAAATGGGCCGGGCCCTGAAAAAAGCAGCCACATGGTAAGCAGCACTAAAGGTTTTGGTAGTATCCAAATTAAACAGTTTAGAAAAAAAATAAAGAGGAAAAAATGGCAAGAGCAGTAAAAGAGTAGTTTAATTCCACTTTATTTCCGGTTTTTCTGTGATTATTCATGTTGATTACCTGATTAGTAGAGGGCACATGTGAAGTGACGAACACATAGCAGTGAATGTACAGAGAAGTCTGCTCTGAGATATAGCTGAAATCTATTACACATTAGCTTTCTCAGTTAAGCTTGTGACTGCAGAGTGATCTGTTTTGCTGGACTAACCTGATAATCTCAAAAGTTTTTTGCTTTCTGTGTATTGATTTTCCAATGGAATTGTCATCTCAACTGATGAACTCATGAGACATGAAGTGAACACGTTCTCCTTGTTTATCTTAGGTGACTCCTACCAGAGCACCAATGTCCTCTGCAAAGAGAGAAGAGCTTTGCAAGTAAATAAAGAAGGAATGACATTATAGAAAAATAAAGAAGTAGGCTTCCTAGGTAAAGCATATTGAAACTATATCCAAAAAGGAAGAGGAAGAAAGGAATATTCCTTTCCTCCTTTTCATTTAGATTTATCTTTTGTTACATCTCAGTCACTATATTTGTGTATTCCTAAGTGTCCTTCTTGGCAATGATACTAGATATTTTACAGAAATGCAGGAGCATATTATAGACTACTGATTTAGTCCTATATGAATGGCACCTACCTATCTTCTGTATTTGCATATGTTCAATTACTATTTTGATAAAAAGAGGAAAGACAGAGTTATTAAAGCTGAAATGCTTTGCAGAAAAAGATGAAAAAAGAATAGCTTTGTTTTCTGAGGTAGTGTACACTTAAGAATTGGCATGAAAGAGTCATATTGGTGAATACAATACTTTTTCCCTAAGCAATCCACTACAGGACATTGACTTATGTCGTCTGTTTCAGGCTAGCTTCCAGTTTGGATGCTAAGGGAAACCTTTGCTCTATAAGGGATAGCTCCCTAAAAAAAGACAGCCTATGTTATGCAACATGCCAAAACTGCAGCTTAGGTTATGGACTTGCCCGAACAATGCAAAGAATTAAAGTATTTGTTTGTGTTTGATTCTGAGAGACTAACACACAGCTTTTGGTAAACAATGCATAGCTGGCTGGCTAGGTAAGTAATCCATCCTGAACTGGCATCGGAGTCAGACAGGCTGAAAACACTAATAGAAGATTAATTACCTGTGGAAAATGCTACTGAATTTTGTTTAATACCGATACTAGTAGTTAGACAACTGGTAGACTGAGATGATCTAAAGCCTTGTGTTTTGCTTCTGTCTATTTTGTATAAGGACGGAAAGTTGAAATTGGCATAGTTCAGTTGAAATTATGAGTTTATTTACAACTCAAAAGTATCCATCTCTCTATCAAGAGATTAGTCAGAACATCGGTCTTCAAAGATTCTAATTATATGCTATATACAGCTAGTAAAAATGCTCACAAATAAATATTTATATAATTTTTAGTATAAATTAAATTGTTTCAGGTTTTGTGTACACATTTCCTGTAGAATTGGCTATATTGTTGCCATATGGTAAAATAGTAGGGAGCTGCATGTCTTCTGCAAGGTAAGTCTTATCCCCATTAGGTCCTAGAACTAGTATTGGCTAGATATTTACCTTAGTGATACCTGAGGTCATGTGTCTTTTCAGAGGTAGTAATATAAGGTTAACTCTTGTTCATGGTTTTATCCTAGACATGTATATATACACATATATATACACATGTATGCACATACATTTTTTTTTCAATTAGTAGTCCATGATCAATGGTAGACTTAAAAGATTGGGTTTATATAATGTAATGTTTCATAGAATTTATTAGGATATGAATAAGAATCTCTTCGATTAGAAGAAAAGATAAGTCTTGTAATTTTTAAGCAATACTGTAAGTTATTTCACTGCATGTGATAATCTCCCTTCACAGGTTCACTGAAATGAACGTGACCTTTTTTCTTGCATGGTGTTCAATGCGCTCTGCGTGTGTTGGACATAGGCCAACGTAAACACATTTTAAGGAATTAAAAAAAAAAATTGTCTGTGGAATTAAACATCTGTCAACGATGACAAAGCTTATCCAATGCCACTGAGCATAGTGGGAGTTAATGCTTAGGTGCTGAGGTTACTTGAAGATTCAAAATAAGCCTCAGTCAGTTGACCAATTTTAAGGGTTAGGTAAAACCTGGTGTTCAAAATTTCTCTATAAAATACTACGAAGGAGCAAGCTGAAGATTCATGCTATCTAACTTTAGACACCTCAATGTAAACATCAGCTGCTGAGCTGGTCATTTTTAATCATTTTTGTTATGGTCAAGAGTAATAAATAATCATTGTATCAGGGACTTTTAGAAATACCTGACCTGAGATACGCACTTTAGGATGAGATTGTCTATTTCTTTCCACTCTCACAGCAGATATTAGATAATTCTTATGCTTAAAATCTGCTTAATCTCATAGTTAAGTGGCCTGTCACCCTTTATACTTATAGGTTGCCACAGTTTCCTACTATTTTCAGTGAAAATAAATGTTAACCATTAGCTTACAAGATTCCAGTATGCACATATGGAAATTATTGAAATAAACTTAGATTCTTGGAGATTTATAGAGCTCAGCTGGACAAAGCCTTCAGTGACTTGATGCAAGCATTGAACTTAATCCTGGTTTGAGCGGAAGGTTGGACTAGGTGACCTTAAACACACCTTTTTGAGTCTAAGATTCTAAGAATAATAATGTCAGCTCTAGTAAAAAGATATTGTATAATTATTTTTTATAAAGCAGAATATTTATGTAACTTTTCTTCATTACCCTTAATGTCCAAGACATTCTTCTACCAGTGAAAAAAGAAACTGATAGAATTGCAATTTTCAGTATAGAATGCATCTTAGGAGACGAAATATAGATTAATTCAGTCATTTCTGTTTATGCTTTCTAAAATGTGTTGAATTTAATTTGAAAAAGAAACTTTTGATCTTGTTCTTTTCTATGAACCATCGTAAAAAGAAGAAATAGCTTTCACATAGCTTGATATTCCATTAGAAGGGGGGCAGGACTATTTGGCTGCATATTGTAGGATCTGTAAAATTTCCATATTTGATAATGTGATATTAAAAATCCAGATATTAGACATTAAGAAGTAAATGTTTTCCTCTTATTCTTTTAAAAAATGCTGATGAATCTTTAATATTCTGACATAGTTCTGAAATCTTAAAATGACAATTGTAATAAAAAATTCTATTTATTTTGAAAGAGATTTTATCTATTTAAAAATATGAAACAAATAATTCCCAGTTTCATTCCCCATATGGGAGTATTGATTAATTATAAGGTGCATCAGTGACAGTAGAAAAGCTATTTATTTAATATTATTATCTTTGCTGCTATTTCTTTTTCTTAGAAAAAGTTATAGATTTTTTTAATGTCTAATGGTATTTAATATTTTAATGTAGTTTAAGACATTATAAAATGATGAGAATCTGGGTCCAGCTGAACTGATGTAATCTCTTTAGGGAACAGATATTTCTGTTACTTCAACCACTACCTATTTTTATTTGTTATGAAATATTCAAAATGAAATCTAGGACTTCATTTAGTCTATCTAAATATAGTCATTTAGTATCATCCAGGCAAAAGAAGCAGGGAAATGTGGAATTTCAATTGGTAAATTTGCCCCTAGTAATCCTGTGCCGGAGGGTTTCAGTGAAGCAGAAAGCAAGAGAAATGGTGAAAAGACTATTGGCTATTGACTGTGGAGGAGCTTGACTGGAAAATGAATCTTTATTTGTATCTAGCTATTTTCCATCTCTTAAAGAGACTAGGGAATTGAAGGGGAGGGGGATCCAGTTACATAAATATTCTGCCTTTGATGATGAAAATCTATATCTGAATCCAAGAATGAGGACTTGAACCCATATTTACTGGCAACATATTGCAGAGAAATTCAACACAACAGAATTTCTAAGTAGACAATCACGTTCAATAAGGTTATGCAGCTCTGGGTCCTAATGAGCATACGCTGGTGATCACCAAATAAACAGTTAGGAATTCTTACCATATGGAAAGTTATCTTCGCTGTTTACAATGATTTCACCCAGCTGTCACTGCAAGGTGGCCAGCAGTAGACTTACTCTCTTTCCAATCTGTCAGGAAACTTCAAAGGCAAGAGATCATGAACAAGGATTATTGTTTTTCGATATTGCACCGTATACAGTCTGATTCTGTGCATAAAATTATTATCAAAGTTTCATTAAGTAATTGTAGCTACCACTTTCATAACATTTTCAAGATCTCTGCAGGTCTAGAATTTGAAATTTAAGTCATCCAGTTGCAAATATTCTTCTTCATGTAGGCTTGTCTAAGGTATCCTAACAAACTTCTAGAGATATTTTTTTGATGATTAAAGTAGAAAAGACATATATACATAAATGTTCATTATTATAGTTTATTATTAATCTCAAAAGAGAATAGCATAGAGAAATCAAGAAGAAATGATACTGATTAAGTGCTACATAAAACTTCTCTCCACTTTAGAGTTTCATATACCCCAAAAGAATTTGTCTAATGTTTGAGGGGCAACACATTCTGTTCTTATTTGGTGATGCGTAGATCTAACCACAACCAAGAAGAAAGCTCTTATGATATGAAGGCCTTGCTTAAATTCATAGAATCAGTAGGATTTTGTTACCATGACCAAGGGAGTAGATTTTCAATTTTAGAAAATTCCCTCAAGATGCCACCAAGATGTTTGGGTCCATCAGTGGACCAAGATGTTTGTAATACCTGACTTCAGAGACAGTTTAAGGTTTCTTGTCTATGTAGACAAAGTTAAGCTTTGTGTCAAGATCAGGGTAGGTTTGCAGTAGAGTAAGGGAGGTCACAGTGAGGCAGTTAATGGGCTGAGATAATCTGGCAGAAATAGGTAGGGGAGCTCTGAAGACAAATGAAGGTGGAATCAGAAGGGAGTCAATGGAAGTTTTGTGGTATTAGTAATAAAAATACAGCCTAAGTAGCTTCAGGTGACTGAAGCAACTAGGATGGGTCAATGGAGTTCAGGAGCTATTAGAGTCTTCAGGTTGTGGAGGGGAGTGTCTCTCTCTTTCTCAGTCTTGTTCTTTTGTCTTTTATATCCAGTCTTCCTTTAAGCTCTTTTGTTTGACAGCCTGCTCACCCTGTGACAAAGCCTGTTGCTTATCCACCTGCTGCTGTGAGCTGCTTTGAGCTTTGCTCTAGAAGGCATCTTGATGAGGAAGGAGGAAGATATTATCATAATAGTAAAATCATCAGAAGAGAGGATGGTAGGGAAAAATAGAAGAATCTACAATGTAAACTCAGCAAGCATGGGAAATAAGAGAACTACGGAACTGTCAAACAAATTAGGTCCTGCCTATTTAACTACAGTTTTGTTCTGTGCTATCTGACTAGGCTAGAATGTAAGAGACAGGGGATGCGAGCAGACTATTTTCCAAGAGCTGTCTAAAGAGCTGTCCAAGTTTCCTGGAACTTGTTACCTGCTCTGTTAAGGTCTGCAGGCACATGACTGGATCCTGGCTTGAGGTCTGGCTAACTGTACGGCTGTGGGCACCTTCTGGGCAGGACACACAAAATTGTTGCACATGGCAAATAACAGAATGAGAAGCTGACAAACTTATAGATGGTGCCATGAGTTATGGCTGAGTTTCACAGAAGGTTAAGGGGAATTATGCGAGAGATAGCCAGACTTCACAGAGATTTGGACAGGAGGACTGAGGCCCTTTTGAGAACAATATCTTGCAGGGCCAGCAGTGCCTAAGTAACTGTATCAGTAATACAACCTAAGGCTGAGATGATCAAGGTAACAGTATAAGAAATACCAAATTTGGGTACGGATATAGCAAAATTAGGACCAAGGGGGAAAGAAGTAATTAGAAGGGGTGTTGTTTATATAGGGTATACCCTTTACATAAGGGTGCAGAAAAAGGAGGGCCAAGATGAGCTGGGGAAGAATAAGCATGGGAAAAATAAAGAAAAAAAAGGGCCAGTCACATCTAAGCAAGCTGCTGATGGTCAGTGAGTCTGACTGAGCCACGTGTCTCATCTTCATAGTCTATCCTATTTTCCTTTTGCACCATATTCCTAACTGTTTTCTGTGTGAGTGGGCTCTCTGTTCTGTATGTGGATGTGTGCATGCATGATCTGCTAGCAAATTTCAAGCCAGGCTCTCCTGCGAGTAGGATGAGAGGTCTGAGAGCCAGCAACTGGACACGTTAGGATCTGGGTGCCAGCTGCTGGAAAGACCAAGCATCTAGGGCCAGCTACAAGAGATGGTGTGTGTGCATGTGTGTGTGTGCTCA
This sequence comes from Struthio camelus, assembly GCF_040807025.1. Taxonomy (NCBI): domain Eukaryota; kingdom Metazoa; phylum Chordata; class Aves; order Struthioniformes; family Struthionidae; genus Struthio; species Struthio camelus. The sequence goes on along the minus strand of NC_090942.1, from coordinate 145,073,162 downwards.
CACACGCACACGTGTATATGTGTGTGCACATGTGTGTCCACTAGCAAACTCTCTTGGATCACAGGCAACAAGAAGTGCAAAATATTAGATGTTATTTTGGGATATTGTTTACATGCTATAACTGACATTGGTTATGTTATTGCAGATGGATGTATAAACACGACAGTCAAAATAAATCAAGACTAATAGACTGAAGCTCATGAATCTGTGTATTTGAAAGTTCCTTAGTCAGCCAACTTCGTCTTTGGCAGCTGAGCATTTCAAAGCTACAATCCTTTTTTTCCCCTTCCTTTTGTTTTGTTTTACTTTTAAAAAGTTAAAGAAGGGAAGGGCTGCACATACCTTTCTTCCCCAAAAGTGTAGATTTTGCTAAAAATATAAAACTCATATTAGTAGCTATCTCTTAGACATGGAAATTTGTCCAATCTCTTCGTAGAACACAAAAAGAACATAAAATAGAATGCCTTTAACATAAAGTGAATTAAGCCTTACCATAAAATACTAGCATTAACATCATTACTCAATCAGTAAGTGTTACAATGCAGCTGGAATCCTGAAAACTTTATTTCCACAGAAAAAATGGAAGAAGAAAGAAGTTTTGATATTTTAAAATTATAACTTTCTATTTTATTTTCAGTGAAAAATAATGAAACTGAAAGGACTTTTTCTTTGTTTTTTGAAAAACTGTAAATACAATTTTATTCTCTTTTCCCCCAATCTTTTATTTTCTAAACTAAAATTCATCATTGAAAGATGTTAAAAGTGCAAGACAATGAGACTTTCTCGCCTCTTCTATATTTCCTTTTCTCCCTTCCCACAAAAGACAAATAAAATAAAAAAGAAAAGGAAAAGAAAAGAGGGAAAAAACATAAAAATGCTGTCATTACTGCTAATATAGGAAATAATGGAGGGCATAGTCAGTTAAAAATCATTTCAAAGTTCAGTGATGTGTTTCATATTTTATGGAACTTCTTTCCTATTAACAAACTTCCAACTGACAAAATTTTCACTACCACTAGAAAATATCCCTAGATGCAAGGGGGTAAAGGATACCTTTTTATCTTTTTTTGCAACTTCTCGATTAGTGCTTTGGCGTAAAGTCCCATTATCCTGCACAATCATCATTTTGGAACAAAAGAACTTAATTTACTTCTTAGGTTACAAAATGCCTATTTCCTTCTTCAGGCTGATCTTCAAAATGGAGTTATTAGCTGAAAAGAGATCAATAATTTCAGGTCACTATCCTTTAAAATTCTGTGTCAGGTGACTAATAATCAATAGGTCAGAGAAAAAAAAACTGTCCTATCTTAGAATGTAAAAGGTTAATATTATCCTCAAGCCCCTAATTCAGTTAATTTAAGGTAAACATAATTTTCTAAAGGTTAAGGTAGAATACATTTTGTAAACAAGAACTTCAGCATTACACAGAAAACTACCTACCTAGACAAAATAGCTTTCAATTGTTAAAATATTTTCAGCTTACAACACAAAGCACAGTATGTATCACACTGCTAGTCAAGTTCAAGTTCAAATCAGAACTTTTTTAACGTAAGTAAAAGGCAGAGTATTTTTGAATAGCTGTTGCTTGTCTTAAAGTGCTCTCAGTCAACATTCCAGCTCTACTGTGTCAGTACCGTGCTAGTTACAGCACTTCCACGTGGCAAGACAAGGCTAATAATCAAAATACATAGTTAAGGCCCACAGTATATTGTCAGAATAATGTCAAAATACCTTTAATTGTGTGGCAGGCAAGATTTCAAAGCATACTTTTGGTAGGGAAATAGTTGTTGCAATGCTTGTTTCATTCACTGAATGTTCCTTCAAAACTTTGTTGAAGCCAACAGAAAGTCTCCCTTTAAATTAAACAGATTTTCAATCAGATCGTAAAGGAGAGAGAAATATGTAATGCCACTTTTTATGGAGCTGGCACCCTGGCAGCCTACCAGCTGCCCCTGTAGAATGCCAGAGGTCCTGTGCCATATCTGCCAGTCCCATATGGATGTCTCCATATGTCTTCAATAGCACAAGATACTAATGTCTGCCTAGCTACATCACTCCTAAACACCTGACTTCTAAGGCTCCGTGTAGGCAAAGATGTGTTCCTTTTCCGTTCCCCAAAGTTGTTTACACTATATTTTAAATTAAATGTGATAGCAACATTTGGATGACTACCAGTGATAGTACGGATGTGAGTTACAAAATAATCACACAATTATTTAAAGTGGTACTCCTACCTATTAAAATAATTGAGTCTTTCTGTTGATCAGACCCTTAGCACTGGATCAATGTATTGGATCAAACCTTTAGTACTCAGCAACTTATGTTCCTGCCTTCCAGGCCAGTCAATTCAATTAGAATGTTCCCACTATGTATGATTAAATGTCCTCTGCAGACATTGATTATGCTTACTGGCTGGAGCTGCCGTTAGGTCCACATCAACAAGTATCCTAGGGATATTCTTTTGTTCTTTCCATTTATTTCCAGGTTATGCATTTTAATTGTTGACTTTTTTAAACCATATATGCACAATTAAAAGAAGTAGTCTTGTTTATTGTATTTTAAAATATTTGTTTTTATTTACCACAATGAGAGATATTGGAAGTGTGACCTTATCACCTACCAAGGCATATGGGTTTAATTTTTAAATTTTCCATTATATGTGTGTAGGAGACATCTAGAGAACATTCATAATAATGTCACTGAACGCTTTCTTAAGAACAAAAAGTAAGACAGCATTATAATAAACAATATTTTGCATTCTTTTAGATCAGAAACCCAGTCGGCCAGTTCTGAACTTTAATAGGATATTTTTGTAATAGAGTACAAGAAATAAAACTGCATATGCATCAAATCAGTGGATTATGACTCTTCAGAAGTTAAAGATCATATCTGCAATTAAATCAACTCTGATAAAAACAGCAGCTTTGCAGAAAGGTCATACATGAGTGCTGAGCGGCTGCAATCTGAAGTGTTTAAAATAAACAGCAAATGTACTGCATAACAGCCTGGGCAATTTAGTCCTTTCTACTGACAAAACCAAGATGTTGTGTCAAGGATTTTCTTAAATAAATTTGAAAAAGAAGACAAAGAACACTGGCAGACTATCTGTATTGAAGATGCTTAATGGAAATCTTATTTGTCAATGACAAAAATTCTGATTCTTTTTCTTCTTACCTTTTTTTAATAGTTTCCAAGTGTTAATGAAACTAGAAATGGATCTTACTGTATTTGATAAAAAAAAAGAACAGTTTTTACAGAAGCACCCTAAATGAGGAAAGATGAAATGTAAGATTAAAGTTTAAATAAATATGCTAGGTAAAAAGGGGGACACAATGGGATGTTTAAAAGCCTAGTGTCTTAGAACAAGTGATTACAAAACATTTTTGTGTAAAGTAGCAGCCAAAATCAAAAGAACTTTGCAGAATTGGATTTTTTGTTTTTGAATGACGAGCATTTTCATAATTCGTTGAAGGATTTTCATCAGCCTGTTGGAGGAAACAAAGGAACATATATCTCCATTTTCAAAAATGAAGATTTCTTCAAAATAATTACTTAATCAAGAAAATCAATCACAGCCTGCACAACAGTTAGTAGGAAACTATTTTTGGGAAACTAGCATGCAAAAATGATGGAGAACATAGAGTCTATTTTTCATCCAGTTTTTTGCATTAGGTAGACTATAATGTAGTATAGTATCTAGAATTTGAATGATGCAAAAGTGTTTGGTGCACTAAGGATGTAATGTGAGGATCAGTTAGACAGAAAAAATGGAACCTAGTTCACTTTAAAAACAGGATCTGAAGCTTTACCTTTAAGTTTAGGACAAATCTGTATGGAGATGTAGATATTAGGAACATATCAGGATTTGATGTGAACATCACTAGATTTTTCCATTACTTTCTCTATACCAGCTCAATTTGTTCTAAAAAAATTGAATTTGTTGATAGAAACCTATGGAGAGGTATGAATTTTTGTCACATTGACCAAAAGAAAAAAGATGTTATGTAATATAAGTAAATCTACCAGCTGCATTGGAGTATGTTAGTGGACTGCTGACATTTCACCACGTGGTGGTTTATTTAGCATTTCAATTCTTTGGAACTTTTTTTTTTTTTTGTTCTAGCGTTATTTTGTCTTAAATCAGTTGTGAAAACAAAATAATAGAGAAAATGCCAATCTTTTACAGATTTTTCTTTTGCTCTCAAGATATATCACTCTGTGATAACTTTTCTCATATCCCGCAGTTCATAATTAAAAACACACTAAAGTTCATAATCACTATCAGATTTTATTCCAGTAGACCAATATTACTCAGTCCACTTTGATCAGTCACGTGATTCAGGAGAACTGTGATCAGAATCTGCTTTCAAACAATACAGGAAAAAATATTTTACAATAATAATAAGAAGGGGAGAAATAAAGGGAGAAATATGTATCCTTTTCTCTCCACAGTGTAGTAAACATGGCTGAGTATCATTAAGCATAATGAGGACTTCTTGAGTGAGTTGTACAAATTATCTCATTTTCATCCCTCTCTTTTTATCATTTTGTCTCAATTTCTTCTCATAAGAGAAGCAACCTAAGACGGAACTTTAATAACTTATTATATTTCTTGTTACTAGGGCATTTGAATGACTAGTGTTAACCATACCAAGTAAACAAATTGGTCACAGACCTTGGGAAAATCAGTGCAGAAGTAACTCTCTCTTTCTTCTTTTCCATGCTTGTATCATTTGGTGTTTTCAGTACTTACTCTCTTTTAAAGAACACACAGTACCACCAATAGGGCTCAGGGAGATAAAACCTGAAGAATACACCAATCAAAATGACAATAGAAATTTAACAAAATGTATAAAAAATGTTGCCCTCTAATCAATATCAAAAAAATGTTTAATGGTATACTTTTTAGTGTCATTTTAAAACAATATCCTAATTCTACTAAGTTTTTTTTCCCCCAACTTCTGAAACCTACCAGCATGAGATGTGTTCATTTAAAGGAAAGTATAAGTTTTAAAGTAGCAACTAGTGGCACTTTGAAATTAGGTTATTTCTAAGTGATTCAGAAGACTAAAAATCTAACCTTCAGGTTTAGAACCGTTGCAGTAGAACCAAGGTATTCCTGTACAACGAGTCAGTGGGGATGTTTGGTGTTCAATCTGCCTAGCATGAAGCAGGAGATCCTTCCGTGACATGTCTAAGAAGAGGTGTGTGAGGTTGAGGCAGGGGGGGAGATAGAATTTAACTATATATATATATATATATATATATATATACATATATGTACATATATGGGCGTAACCAATCTTGTGGGTTATGATGAGATCACAATGTGCTTTACAGGAACTGTCACGATGTGCAGTACTAAATACTACACCAATCTCTGCCTGAAGTAAGTGCATCTAGCACGTAACAAGCGTTAATATGTTAACAGCTTGGAAATTATCCACTTCCTGTTTTTACAAAGATTGGGCCAAATGCTTTTCCTCTGCAGCCAGTTATGGATTTGAATGCGCAGATTTTCAAATCAAATCCTCCTGATAAATCTTAATCCCATTTGTTTGGGGTTCTGTGCTCTGCATGTCTTTCTTCCAATTTGCCTATAATGAATTTCATTTGCGACTTGTCAGTCTGACAATAAATCAGGTCAAAACTCTTCTTAATTTTTCCCTCACTGTTCCATAACTTTTATATCATAAATTATTTAGAAATAAAAACACTAAAATAAACTTCAGCAGGTATCTCACTTTGTTTCGTTATCGGAAAAAAATAATCTAAGTATATATACAATTTTAAGGGTTGCTAACTAAATATTTAGAATTGGCTGAAAAATGAAACTCTTTGATTATTTAGAATCTGAAGAAGTAGTGAAAAGAATGGATTAAACCTGAGTGCTTGAAAATGAGAATTATTATGATTTTTTCTGAAAATAAACTAAGTTTCATTATGAATGATGCTTATTTTATTATTTTAAGATAAACCATCAATTACTATTTTAAACTTGAGAAAGTATTGAAAGTGAACTTTTCAAAAAAATGTAATTATTTACAAATATTCACTGAATGTTTAAAAGAATTTTTATGACTACTTTATTAAAGTCCAAAGTCAGCTATTCTGGATATGACACATTTAAGAGCAAAGTTTTTTGTACAGTCCTCATTTATTCTCTAATGTATCATACCCATTCTAATAGAGCTCTTTAGTTAAATGATCACATATTATATTTAGTTTTTCTTATACATTACTTAATAGTATTAGAAGATAAAAGAACAAACACAGGTTAGTCTTGACTGAACATTGCTTACAGCACAAGTCATCATTTCAGAACAATGCAAAGAGGATATAAATCATCTAAATTTTGAATTAGAATTTTGACCAGTCAGAGAGACAATATTTATCTTGAAAGCATAGACAATACTAGTGGGTTGATCTAATACCTTTACCTCGGTGCAACTGCGTCACTGACTGCCAGTTTAGAAGCTGGCAGTGGCTGACTTCGGTCCACCAACAGGAGCAGCTTTTTGGACTGATGAAGGTTGTGACATAAACCTGTGATATCTGTTTACAATTTAGCTATGCAAAAAAAAAGTCCACGTGCTTTGCTATGAATTCAACTGGTGTAATTACGAGTTTTCTTCTACATCTGTGTTGGAAGCTGGCACACAAGTTGCCAAGCCCAGAACAGAGGGGTCAGTCATAGGGCAGGCAGATATAATTGCCAGCTATTTTCTGCACATTGTACTGCTCACTGACCAACTCATATGCCATTAATATACCTTATGTATCTATTGAGATAGCTTGTATCAAGAAGACCTGAATGATTTTCCTAAAGCACAAGAGGCTAACATTCTTCTCCTGATCTAGATATGCATAAATGTCCTAATAAATAGCCACTGTGTACAACTTTTCTTGGAGACAAAAATGTGATGTAGCTTTTACCAAACATTTCATACTTATCAAAGAAGTACAAATATGAGCATATTACACCTGGAATGATGAAGGGCATCTTAAATGGCTTTTTTAATATCCACATCTATGGACTTTTCATTATGCATGTTTAATTCTGCCTTTATTCTATAGCTAATACATGCACGTGAAGAATGCATTAACTTGAAAATATTCCCTCATCAAAAATTTAATGAACATACATAAAATAGAAAATTAACTAATACATTTGCTTTATTTATTATATGAGGACAAAATATTTCTGAAGCTGGGCTTTAGAAATTCGTAGGCTAGCAGAGTTCTTAACAGCCTTTAGAAGTCATGATGCAAGCTGAACTGTTGACATACTTGGTTTGAGATAGAAACAGTATAATTACTTGTGTTATCACTCCCCACCATTGTCTACTTATGACGATCTAATAGGTGAAGATAATTTATCCATTAAAAACTAAAAATAAAATATCATTATGTCTTTAAAAATAAGACTATAACTCTTAAATCATTAAAAATCACTTTAAATTGTCTCTGAAATACCTGCATTTTAATGTCTGGTTGACAGTGCTCCAATTTGGATTGCAGAAATTACCTCTTATAATGTACCAGGGTTAATTTGCTGTGAGGCAAGTGATCAAATGCTGCTTAGGGAGCTTGACATTATACCCAAATAATCCTTTCTCCAAACTAGCAATAATACAGCAAGATGCTTAGATTACGACCAAGAATGCCAAAAAGTAGTGACATGATAACTTCTACAGTATAGTTAATATGACTGGTAGGTGATTATTTAAATAACTACTATTTTACTTATTTCAAAAACAATTATATGTATGAAATGCTTATTAATTTAAAATAAAATAAATTACATAGGACTGTGAGGCCTAGCATAAGTTCTATGAAAAACTTTATATGATACTTCAAATCTTCATTCAGTATTTAGCACGTCTTTGTGCAAACAGAACACTAATTGTTATGAGTGAACCTTTGCTTGAGTATGAAAGGCAATTCTGGCCATTTATTGCAGTATAAGGAACATACATAAAACAAGTGCAAAAGCATCATGCTCCCGTTTATAATTAAATAGTGCTAAAAGACATTCCACAGTATTGCGATACCTTTTGTCATTTGCTTTAAGTAGCATTTTAGCATTTCTAAGCAAATCAGAAATAATAGTTGAATATTTCAAACAGTTTCAAAGTTCCTTAAAAATACATTTTTAAAGGTATACTTAATAATTCCTGGCAAAATTCATTCCCACAAGGGTAGTACAAGATATATGCTGAAAGTAAGGTTTATTTAAAATGTATGTTTAAAATATCGATAGTACAATGCATAAATCTCCTGCTAAACCATTTTAGAATTGACTTACATTCAATATGAATATCAGTACGAATATTTCTTATAAATGTTCCTTTTTTTCCCCAGAGAAGATTATTTCTCTAATTAAAAAAGGAAGAACAAAAAAATACACCACTGTAGACAAATCTACTCGTATTTCAGTTCCATAAAAAAATTATACAGACAGATAATCAAATGTTATTTATAACATAGAAGACAAAAAGTAGATGAAAAAGAACGTAGCCACTGTATCAAACTACTCTTTATTCTATAATTATTATGATCCTATGGAGAAAGGAGAAATCTTAGGTATCTGCTTTAGCAAGGCTTTGCAACTATACCATCAGACATTCTAATAAGCAATCTGGGAAACATGGACTAGGTAAAACTACTAGCAGGTGGTGCATGACTGTTTGATTGTTATCAATGGTTTATTGCAAAAAAGGAAAACTATAACTAGCAAGGTTCTGCAGGGTTGTACCCTCTGTTTGATTTTATTCATCTATTCTCATTAATGATTTGACTGATGGAACAGAAAATATGCCTAGTAAGTTTGCAGATGATATGAAGCTGGATGAGACTGAAAATCTGTTCAATAGCAGGACTGAAATTAAAAATTACTTTAACTGAAAAAAAGAAAACAGAATGCAATTCGGTGGCAACGATCACGTATTGTCTGTATGGAGAAACGATTAACAGCCCAAGGACAGCTCTAGAAACAATTAGTTTTTGCCGCAATTCGACCTAAAAGAATCTGGGATTATTTTGGGTACTGTGTCAAACATAAATAAAATACTTTATTTTATCACAGAAGAGAGAAAAACACCTGACTGTGACATGACAACCTGCCTGCATGACATGAGAAGTAGGTCTTTCTCTTTTCTCAGCAGTGTGAAGACCTCAGCTGCAGTGGTATCTGGTTTGAGTCACTGCCCTGCAGGAAAGACGTGACCTAACAGGAGAGAATCCAGAGAGAAGAAATATTTGTACGCTAGAAAAGATGCCCTACAGGAAAGACTGAAGAACTTTGTTTTGGGTTTTTTTTGCCTAGAGCAGAGAAATTTGAGGCAGACAATCCTGGAATGTATAGAAAAGGCTGATAAAAAATAATCTTGTTTTCAAACATTGCAGAAAGGGATATTCAAGTTAAATATTAGGCAATGTTTTCTAGAAAAGCTTGCATCACTTAATGAGGTTGTGCAACATCCTTTTTAAGGTATAGTGAAATAGGCACCCAAGACTAAGTGCACATCAGGAGTAACAGAGGCAAGGATGTAAGTCCTTGCGTATAATGCTGCACTGGAACAGGGGGGTGGCATTCATGATCTTTCAGCCATGTGAGTATCTCCCACATTTTTACTGTACAGGGATTCTGGTTACAAAATGATTGACTATGTTGCCTTATTTTTTAGATGAAGATAGCTTTCTGAAATATTTGCCTTATTTTCTTATCCTTTTCCTACATCCGGGTAAAATAATTTATTTGCACTCTTCATTAGAAAAGTCATCAGGTGATCTTGAATTACAGGAAAAATAAACGAAAAAACTCCTCCTCTCCAGTGATAAAATGAATATAAATGTACAAAATGTCATCCTCCCTTAAGACCTTTTACTATTTTCAAGAAAATAATGATTGGGAAGAATATTGGAATATGCATATAAAGTAGATCTCACTGAACACATTACTTGCAAATATTACCAGTGAAGTTGAGTATATTCTATTAAAAGAATATTTAAAACATATTTACATATATTCCTGAGCTAGATCCCAAGTATTGTAGTGATTTTTTGGTAATATTTAGAGATGAGGAGTGGACTGACTGCACTTACTCTGTAGAATCAGAAAGGCAGAAACGTTCTCACCTTAACTGAGCAATATATATATATAGGTGAAACTTTTCTGTTTCTTGTCAGAAAATTCCTTCAAACATCCACATTCACTTAATTTTTTGTAAATATTTTGTTATTTAACACACTGAGGGAACAAAAAAATCCACGTATATAAGTATATTCAACACAACAGCACTATAACAACATAATAGGTTGAAAATATCTTTATAGATTGATGGTTATTGCCATCTGCACTAGTCTCAGGGCTGAGTCCTTGTGAGACCATGTTAGCAAAAGATTTTACTATTGTCGAGGTGTCTTTGAAACAGGTCTCCTTTAAGGGAAAATTGAGCAAATAGGATCTGAGAGAAAAAGGGAATTAAGGATTCCTGCTTGCTATGAGAATTGGCGAGGAAAACAGATTTTTAGAAAGCAGTCAGAAGGAAAACTTTCTAGAAAGAAAAGTTGAAAAGCATTATATGTATAGGAAAAGAAAGGAAAAATTCTGTACCGTGAATAAAGATTGCAGTTTCTTGATGAAGTAGTTTTAAATTTGCCTATAGCTGCACAGTAATTTCCACAGTAATAACTCCTCTGTATTTTCCCTATTTCATTTTTGCTCCCTAATTATTAATTAGGACATACATAAGAGTTGAAGTAAGAAGAAGTAATGGTCTGTAAAGATCTGGAATGTAGTTTTATTAATTTTAAGTGATCAGTTTTAAGTGATAATGAACATAATTTTTCGGAAGTACTTGAGTGAAATCCTCAAATTAAGGTGCCATATGCAAGAAGTTATCTCAGTCTCATATTAAATAATTAGTATTCATCGATGACCATTATCTTATGGGCCTCTTGGGTACCACAACCTGTGAGCCTTTGACTCTTAAAGAGTTTGTCACAAGCTACAGCAAAACGATCTCCTCCCCTTATTAAATTTAATCTGTGTACTGTAATGGATTAACTTAAATTTCAGCCAACGGAATGCTACAAAGAAGTTAAAAATTAAATGAAATAGGTCTCTGGTAAAGAGTAATTATAAAGCAAAAATTAATTGTTCATCCTCAGAACTACCAGTCAGCCAGACCTAGCTGTGTTTTAAACTTGTGGCTGGCAGCTTCTCCCCTACCAGAATTCCATAGTCACTGCACAGTGGCTGCTTCTGTTTTCCTTTCGTGATGGCCAAAGAAAAATGGACGCAGACTAACCATTTGTCACCTTTTTTTTTACTTTTCCTTTCCCCCCTTTCCCTCACTTCTCTCCTTGTCACAAGAAACTATCTCCATGTTCATATAGGATTTGTGGATTCGAAGAGGAAAGAGGAGGAAATTGCTGAAACAACTTAATATCGGACAACTCATTTCCTTTAAAAGTCGAAATAACTGAGACTTTTCAGTGATCAAAATCAGCTGGAATTAAGTATTTAAATCCTATTTAAATTCCTTCAGATTTCTGGTCATAAGTCCCCTATTTAAAAAAAAAAAAAAAAAAAAAAGCATTATTTTTCCACTGCTGTGTGCAGCAACATCTGTATATCTGTAAGACGTTGACTAAGAATGCAGTCACATTCCTGTACACTGGATTATCAGGTCATAAAACCAAACATCCCATCCGTGGAAGTCTTGATTGATAGGCCTTATGATTCTAGAGAATTTTCTAAAGAATATCTACTACTGTTTACAGTTAGAGGTGGCTAATGAGGCTGAAATAATTTGAAGGCACTCAAGTGAATTCTATGCATCTGGGTATTTTATGTCTGCTACTGGCTACTATGAAATTTAGTTTGGCTAAAAGAGTAGACAGACACTTCAATTAAAAAGAGAAAATAGTTATCTTCCATGCCATAGTATCCTAACAAAAATTTTATCTTTGACTCCTATCAGCAAATAAACTGCAGCCATTCAGTCATGTGATTGGTTGGCACAGATCCGGTGGTGCACAACTAGAAATAGCAAATGTTTTTCCTCTTCTCATTCAGATCATTACATAGCCAGATTAGTGGTTAAATAGCGCTAGTTTTCCTATCCCTAAGTGGCCTTGGAAAGCAGAGCCTGTAATTTAGTAACAGCTGCAAGGAATTAGCTGAAAACAATCCACTGCAGTCGGAGACAATTCAAATTATCAAACAAACAAAAACAAGCCATTCACACAATCAAGGGCCTCATCCCCCAAGTTAATTCAAACTGTTTTGATGTTCTTTCTCTGAGTAACAAAAAGTGTGAAGTATGTTGCCATACAAAGTAATCTATATTTGTTTATAATGCATAAAACTGTTGGGTGGTGCGGAGGTTAAGTTAAAATATGATTCCTGAAACGTTGTGTAACAATCCCCCTCTTAATCAATGCAAGCTACCCTATGGCATTTTTTCCAATTCATAAATGTCTATTTCAATAAGCAAAAAAATATTCTATTTCTTTCTATCCTTGTTAACCACTCAGGTTCCTTGCTTCTGGAGAATTTACTGAGATATACCCTTTATTATTCAGTTATTAAAACAAAATGAAATTCATAGAGCCAACTGAAATTATATCACAGTTAAACTATGAAAAATCTAGGTTTTGAATAGAAATAAGAAATTTATTGAAATATTTTTATTCAAAATTTCTCAGAAACAAACTTTTAATTGAAATATTACTTTTTAAATGAAAATCAACATCTGGTAAATTTTACAGAAAAACTGTTTTTGTATTTTAAATTAAATTTAAATATTTTATATTTCAAATCGGAGACATTAGCTGGTATCTTAGAAAAATCATGATAAGAAGGAAGATAAGGTAACAGAACACATGGAAAAAAAATAGAAGCCACGGAGCTATGAGCATGAAATTAAGTCAATTTATTTTTATTTTTTAATTTTAACAAATATAGAGAAGCAAAACGTTCAGTGCACACAGCAAATCAGGTCTAAAAGTAATTTTAATATAAACAGTTATGATATTTTCTTTACTAAACAGTGTCATCTAGATGCTGCAACACTTGTCAGCTACTCTCCCACACCAGGAATATACCTCTGTCGCCATTGTTCTAGATTTCCTGTAGAGTGGACAAAAAAAACCCAATGTTACCTCAGGGAGAGCTGCTCAAAGTAGCAGTAGTCCAAATATACAGCAGTAGAGTTTTCTTGGGTACTATATATTTCAAGAGTGAAATTCATCACATATAATTACAGAACTTGTTAAAACACCACATTTTAGATCGGTATAAATAGATATGTAGGTGTGAGACATATCTATACTCCCATTATACTCAGCAGAGATGTGGTCACTATCAGCACTGGAATCTAGAGAATTATTCAGGAGTTAAAAAAAAAAAAAAACCTGTTGTGAATACAGTGAATCCTCCTGTAGAGGCTATGTTCAGCTGCCAATATACAAGCACCATGTTTAAGACACCTGCATGGAAATGGAAAACATGATAGGGCAAAGTAGAGAATTACAGCTTTCTTTCGGAGTGGCAGCTGGAGGCCAAGCAGGCTACCCAAGGGCATCTCAGATGGCCCCTAATGTTGCTTGTATGCAAGCAACAAGATCAGGCCCTAATTTCTCATCTACACAGTTCAACCATATAAATATATAAACAAGACAGGGATTCTCGCTTTTGCTTCCACAGGAATGTCAAGATAGAGACTGCATTTTCCTTTCGGTTGTGATCAGAGGAGATGGGGAGAACTGTTTAGCTATTATTTTTGCTTCATTGTTGTTTTCATTTGTTGCTTTGTTGTGGTTTAGTCTTTGTTGTGGAATCTTAATTTTACCGTAATTAATACAAGAGAAGGAAGAAAAATATTCATGGCGCAATACCCAGATTGTAAATACTCTGTTTCTGGACAGACTTGCAAGTATCCAGGAAATAAATAAATAAATAAATATATATTTAATGTTATACATATTCAGATATGTATAACATTAAATTTAATTCAATTTTGAATGATGTTTAGAAAAAATCAGAAAGTTTTTCTTTGGCTGTGAGTGGGACTAAATACATTGCATTCTTGTACAATACAGATCAACTCTAGCTGAAAATCCTTTAAGCAGTGTTTCCCAAACTATATCACATCACTCCCTTTGTCTACTACCAAGTGAATTTTAAAGACTCACACATCCATTTTGCTAAGCATAATGTTCAGATTCTGGTATTGTGAACAGAAGTAATAAGCCCATTCCTTCTTATACCTCCCCTAACCATCTGGTAGTTTTTATGCCTCATCCAGAGGAGCACGACCTGCAGTTTTTGGAAAAAATAATCGTAGACACAAGTGTCTCTCTTTGATTAGAGTGTGTTTTGTTTTTATTGATTACAGCTTGTTTATTGACTGTACCAGTGAAATCTTATTTTTCAAGAGATGTTTATTATTGATGTTTATGTCCCCTGATTGTATGATCTTCTGCTGTAGAAATCCATCCGACATATTCCTACTGAATTAGTCAGAATAAATAAGGTATTAACTTAAATGAAGACAGTGTAAAATATAATGGAGGATTGCTTTTATTAATTTGCTATTTTTGTCCTTTTTAGAAACCTTTGCATGACTAGCTGGCTGTTCATCTCAGAACTTTACAAACCACAATTTGAAGGATTAGCTTTTGTAAGTATATATTTTAACTAACACAATTCCTTTGGCTGTCATGGTACAATGCATATAGAATTGTTTTATATGCTTAAAAGCATAATTTGTATGTGCTTAAGTGTTTAATATTGACTCAGCCTTATGTTCATGGATGTTTAACCTGGTTAAGATTAGATTTCTCTCCATCATCTCTACAGTATGTCTTGATTTTTACGATAAGTTTACATACTACTCTGAAAATTCTGTCAAAACGTTAGTCTGACTCTATCAGATCCTTCCATTATCCGTATAATTTTAATATTTTTGAAGAATGAATTAAAAGGTTATTATGAACCTCCATCTGCCATAGCCATGAGTTGCCTGTTATTCAAAAATACTAAAACCAAGCGATATGAGGTAATGCTACACAAGTTACATTTACAAAGCTTAGGAATGCTCATTTTTATTTTTTCCCTCTGTTTTCCTCTATCTTCTTCCATTTCTTTTTTTCTTCTGCATTCTTCTCAGTTTCTTACACACTAAAAATTGCTTTACTACTCAAACCAAAAGTCTATCAAATTTTGCACTAGAAGTTTACGAAAAAATATAAATATAGCACACTTGCTACGACTCTTACCCATGTATAATCTTTCAGCTTCTGGCATTTATAATTTTGGAACTTTCTGAGGTGGAAAGTCCATCTGACTAGTGTGATAGTAGCCATCAATAGATTATCTTCATTTGCCTAACCTCTTGAACCCTTTTTTGTCATCCTTAATGACTTGTGACATTTAGATTACTATGACAGCTAAATACTTCAATACTTCTTTTAATATGCTTTAAACCAGTTATCCAATTTATTTCCTTATCCGTTCTCTTATGAGAAAACATGAATAACCACTTTTTATTCCCTTTTTCAAATCATTTATGACTTTACAGTTCTCCATGTTATCTTCCAGAAGTTGTTTCTTTTCAAGCTGAGAAACACACTTTATTCAAAGTCTTTTCATATACAAGTCATTTCATACTTCTGACCACCCTTTTATTCTTTTGCAGCATGTTATCAAACTCTACTAGACACTTTTGAGGTCAGAGGTTAACACATATTATTCATTATGGGGTATACCATACCTTTATATAATGGCATTATACTGTTTTCTTTTGTTTTATTCTTTCCTCCTTTACTAATAACTTCTGGCATCATATATGGCTATATAAAATTACTATAAGATCATTTTTAGAATGGCAGTCACTAATTCAGAGATTGTCATTCTGTCTCCACAGTTAAGGTGATATGCTCATGTGTGCTTTACCTTGAATTTATGATCACTGAATTCCTTTTCCCATTTTTTTAGCCTTTAATGCAATGAGCTCCTTCTGCAACCCTTTGCCGTCACCTTTCTTTTTGAATTTCTTGGAAAAAAAAATCATCAGTAAAATTCGGCAGCTCATTATTCACTTTCTTATATGAATATGATGAATAACACAGTCACCGTGCAGATCCTTCTGGGACCCTGAGGATAAACACATTCCACTGTGGAATACTACCATTTATTCATGTCCTCCATTTTTGTTTTCTTTCTATTTATGTCTTCATTTTCTTCTTGAATCGCATATACTAATTCATGATAGAACCTTCCACTATTTCCTAATAGAGACCTTTAGGAGTCCTTTTGAAGGCTTACCTTTTTGTCATTATCTATCCTCTTTCCATTTGTTCTTTCACTCCCATTTAACCTTTTCCTCTTTCCCTCTGTCTTCCTTTTTCATTGGGATTCATTTTGATTTTCATTTCTTATTCTTTGTATGTATTTCCTCTACCTTTCTTCACTTTTCCTCTTCTTTATGATATAGGGTATAAAAAAACCTTCCTTTTCTTGTGGCTAACTCTAGACATCTTATTTTCTTTGCTTTCTACATCATCATTTTTTTATTTACCATTTTCCTCATATTTTTTCCTAAGGAATTCCTTTTTTTCTCCTCTTTGGAATCAATAGATACAAAAATAATTACTTTCTGTTAGAATCAGATTTTTTCCCAAAATTAAATTAGATTGGAGTTAATGATTCACTATGTATATTACAGCACTTTACATATGTAATGTAATCATGAGAGAAAATCTAATATTTCAAATAATTTTGTTCTGTGAAATGTTGTTCAGCTGTGACCCTACTAGCAATCTAGGAATTATTTCTAGAGGTTTTTTTTTCAGAAATGTTCAGAAAAAAGTGTTCTCAGTTTTCTAAGTTTTGTCATGAACCATTTGCATAATATGACAATACGTGAGTGATTGCAATGACTTCAAGATATACATAAACACCCTATATGATTTATGAAATGATTTTACTTATTAAAGAACTCTTGAAAAGTCTATATTATATGTAAGTGTATGGTAGGAAATTTAAAATAAAATTCTTATAAAAACCCAAGTGAAGGTATAATAGCCTTTAAAGTAAAAAAAAAGTTCCTAGTCAGAAATGTTAGAAAGGATAGATTGGGTTGTGTAGTGCCAGAAAGACAATGACTTTGTTCAGCATGACTATTGGTTAGCAGGGTGAGATAGGAAGTGTGCCTATGACATCTATCACACTGAAATAAATGGCAGTTTTTGTTGTAAATGAAGACTAGATGCTATAGATTTTTACATTTGGTCAGATGAATCCCATCCAAGACTTTCACGTTTTTAGGAATGATCATTCAACTGGAAAAAATAACACAAAAAAAGCTATTTATATTCTGGTCCAATCTTGTTCTCAGATATGTTTTCCAAGCTAACGCTTCCTTGTGCACCTCTAGCTTCTTGCTACTACATTGATAAACATCAGCCTTCTTCACTGCTTTGGTGGAAGGTGTGTGGTACATAAGTTCATTTTAGTTTTCCTCCTAGAGTTATAAACCCTTATTTCAGAAATGCAGGCAACACTATTTCAAACCTAAAATTTTATCAAAGAACAAATTATTAATATTAATATTATTAAAGCATTTAGGCCTCCCAGTAACTACAAAGTTCTGTTGTTATAGCCATGGGGTTATGGACGTACTTACGGAAAACACCGGAAGACGCAGAGATAGCATGAGTAGGGAAGAAGGTAATTTAATGTTGTAGTTGCATTATCTGAGCAAACTATACAATCTGAAAGACAATATAAAATGTGTCCGTGTGGTGGATAATACTCATCTAATCATTTGAGATGTTTACACTGAATGTATTTCTATGAACAGGTCACTTATACTCTCCTTACAATCAATAGCAGGTTTCAATAGACACTTTTAGGTCACATTCACCCTACTAAATGCAGGCGTCTTCTTAATGCTGGCAGAAGGGCTCCTTGGTAGTACGGGATGTCTAGCTGTAAGGCAGATGTCCAGAACTTTGTTTGGATGACTTGCCCCAGGTTATTTGCAAAGCACAGCTATGTTTGCAAGTGTTACTATTTTTTTCTTGTATCCTCAACTAACAACATTTTTATATGCTTGCAATATTTTGCAGTAAAATCTGAACCATGGATGATTACAGTGAGCACACTTCTTTAGTAGCATACCACTATACTAGTAAACACTGACTAAATTATACATATTTTCATTCTATTCTAGGAGTTTCTTGCAGTTTATACAACTGAAAATTGAAGTGAATGGGACAATAAAATAAAATATAATAATTGTTTCCTGTGCAAATATACAAGAAACTTTCTTAAAATGCTGAAACATGAAATTGTGACTAGAAATTGCCACTACATGTTGTTCCTTCACAATAAATCAAAGTAAACCTGTGCTAAAAACTTATTAAGCCTTTAGAATAGGCATTCAAAATTCATGAAATGCCAAAAATGGAGTTATTTGCATAAGGAAAAATAGATTTAATGGCTCAGTTTTATTTTCTGGTGCTTGTTCATGAGGTGCTGCATAGCATGCAGAAATTCTTTAGGTTTCTTTCTTTTTCCATATATATGACAAACATTCATAGGACTACAGATCCATAAAGTAAAGACGGTCCAGTTCATTTCTGATAGATGGGGACCTATACAGAAATATGTGATGTTTCCTATAACTGAGTAGGTAAACAGGAAGTATGAATGAAATTAAATATCTGTAAGTGTTTCCTGGAGAGGGCCGCTAGAGATCTACAAAATTTACTTGTGGCAGACAAAGCATGGAAGGAATTCTTTATTCAACTCAACTTTATTTTCTCAATTAGGGAAGATGAGATCCAGAGGCTCAGAGGTATTTAAAAAATGTCAGAGAGAATTACAATAGATCTGGCCTGCTGACAGGAAGGGCTTTCAGATCACTAATTTCCAGGTCACTAACTTCTATCAACAAGAGGAAGTAAAGAATTTAGTGGTTGAGGCTCAGGAGGCTAGTTATCAATAGAAAGACATGAAAAATATTACTAGATGCATCTCTATGCATTTATCCTCAATGCCAACCTAAAATTCTTGTATTTGAAATAATGTGTTTCTGTTATACAGAAGAATAGAAAAACTGGTCGCCAAAGATAATTTAGATTTGTAGCAGAACTTATAAAGCTGTAACTCTTCTTTCATACCAAGACTGTTAAAATTTCCTGGAGAATGGTGTAGATGCAGAGTGCCATAACTTAGATAGATCTGATGGTGTGGGAGTTGACCTTTAACGGGGCCAGGATCATTCCATCAAGTCTTCTCTGTCATTACATGAAAAAGGGCATGATCCATCACAGTGGATTTTTGCTCACGCATATGCTGTATGCCTCTACGGATATTGGAATCTCAAATCCTCCGTTAGGTTACCTGATGAAAAATTTGGCTGTGTCTACTCAAGGTAATTAGATATGCTTGGGAACATTCCTAGCCACTGTGTTCTTTGGCATAGATATCTCGGCTCCAGAAACACCATGGCTGCATTCACCTTGTCTATTACAAATTGTTCCTGCGTCTCTCAAAAAAATTCTTGAGAATTGTTTAGAAAAGTACTAGGTAGCATTGGACAAATTTGCACCAGGGGTCAGTCTCATAGTTTTCTAATAAAAATGATCATGCACCAGGGTCTAGGGACATTCCAGGTACACATGAATTTACTTGGAAGATGTAGCCTTTGTATACCATTCTATTACTTTTTGCAATCTGCCTTTCTAAGGTGCTACCCAACATACTAACTCTAATGGAAAAACATAGAGATAAAAGTAAGCTATCTCCTTCCCTGCCTGCTTTGATAAGCAGCAAAACAGCACTGCCACTTAGAGTGTCATCCTTTGTCTATTAGCACTCAAAATAATGGTAGAGACAGTTCACATTTCAAAGCTGTGCCTCTGCAGTGGCATGACTAGTATCCTATGTTAACCCACAACACTAATAGCAAGAGATATTTTTTTGGAAAGACAACAAGTATGTACAGAAAGAAATGAAAAATTTATCCATGGTTCTCATACTTCACAGTTCTCTATCCCTGCTGCACACTCTGGAAAATGTGAGTTTACTCTATGACTATGACTTGTTGTTTTTCTATAAACTCTTTCCTACTGAAATTGGAGGGAAAATGAATAAGGTTTTCTATTTGGTCATATTTTCTGTATATTGACAAGAATTGTAAATTTCTTCTTCTTTTCTTATCACAGAAACTATCTTTACAAGGATAGTATTATTATTGTTTTTTAAAAGACATAATAAATATCACCCATCTGACAGAGAGTGGAACATTTCTGTTCCTAAAACACAGAGATATTTTTTAAATAATATTGATTTCCTTTGAGATATAGTCTGATGCATGTAGTTACATTGTCTGTGTCTAGACTAAATTGCAATGCAGTACATCACAGTGAATGAACCCTAAGGACCTGTTCCCCCAGTCATACAGGCTGAAAAATGTGCTCGAGTGTCCCAGGGCTCTCTCTTAGCCTACATCAGTGGCTTCTCTATTCATGGAAACCAGAAGACAGAAAAGGCTGGTATACATTCACGTCTTGCCATGAGATGACGTAAGGATATGGTGAACATGAGACCTGGGACAGGCTTTGTCAAAGTAGACGTAGAATTAGAAATCTACCCTACTGTATGGACAATCCCAGTGACATCACTGAATGGGATAGGACATCAGTGACTTGGTAACAGGACAAGAGGCAATGGGCACAAACTGAAACACTGGAAGTTCTATCTGAATATAAGGAAAAAAAATTACTATGAGAGTGACTGAGCACTGGAATGGGTTACTCAGAGAGGTCATGGAATCTCCATCCTTGGAGATATTGGAAAGCCATCTGGGCACAGTCCTGGGCAATTTGCTCTAGGTGACCCTTCCTGAGCAGAGGGTTGGATCAAACAATCTCCAAGAGGCATCTTCCAACCTCAACCATCTCATAATTCTGTGAGTCTTTGCAAAAAAGGTGCCACTGAATTGCAAAATGAAGTCTTAAGGTTTGGCTCTGTGTTCTAAAGCAAGGGAGGAAAAGCTAAAATTTTGTCTCTTGAAGTCAAAACGTAATTGTCCGTTCCTTGCAAAAAATATGGCAGATCTCTCAGTGTCTTAGATCTTGGGTTCTCAAAAGGGTTTACAATGGAGAGAGAGATCATTCAACATGGAGTGGTGTGAAACTTCAAGATCTTAATGCTTACTATAGCAGGCTTTTGAAATAAATAAAATGTATCTAAATTTGGATAAGACTTCAGTAATGTGATTAGACAAAATTCTGACCATAATTTCTAGAAAAAGACAATTGCTTAACAAAATGTAACTGAATTTCTACCAAGTTCTATTTCATTTCTTTATGGAATTAATCCAATTTACAGACTTAAATATCTTTTCAGAGTTTTATCCTTTGTCTATTAATAGCTGTTTGACTACCAGTTCCTAAAAAAAAAAAAAAAAAAAAAAAAAAACAGATGTGAAATTCATTACAGTCCTTATGGGCATATTTTGTGTATTAATTATTCTTTTAAGAATTAGCTAACATTTCTTTAACATTTTTACATATCTATTATTATTAAGATGTATATTTTCTTATGCATCCGTGTGCAGCTGACCCAGCCCAAAACTTAAAGAATAGTTAAGTTCACATGAAACGAGAGATTTTGACCTTTAGAAAATGGGACATTTATCATATGTAGATTTAGTGGAGGCTGTTTTATCATAAATAAATTTAACTCCACTACCATCACCATTCAGTGTCAAAAAATGATGTGTAAGAAGAGTACAAATTATGTGGAACAGACTTAATATTTATTTTTTATTAGTTGAGAAAGCTAAATGGATATTTACTTCAGCCACAGTGAAATTTTGGCAGGTCACATTGTGAATTTCTTTTATTGTTGTTTCCTCACAGCATTTTGTTTGGGTAAAAGGATGGTATTCAGCCTCTAAGGTTAAAGTTTGATTAAGAATCTTATCGAAGACAGCAGGAAAAATTCAGTTAATTTATTTGGGGCCACATATCCTATTATTTATTTTACCCAGCCAATCTGCATGCTTAGTTACAGTATTGTTTCAACACGTTCTTAAATTACTATACTTTTACCTTCTTTCAGGAGATTCATGTTATTGTGCTGCAATAAAAGAATCCTGAGTCAAAAGATCAAAAGGAAGGCGGAAAATTCCATTTAATGATCCAAAACCTAACTTACAGAATTTTACTTTAAAATTATTGTTCAGGAATTCATCCTTCATGTCACCTGCTCTGAACTGAAATTTCTAAAGTATCATAGCAACTGATTTTGATGCTTACTGAAACTATTTCCTACATTAAAATAAAAGTTTTATTTCTCTAGCATAACTATCAATCAGTTGTGAGGTGGCTTAGTGTAGCATATTCACATAAACAAACATTTTACTACCAACCTTTCAGAGACTGATTTGGGGAGGAATATATGGAGTAATCAACTGGCAGCCATCTATTAATTTGGACCCAGTGAAACCTACTGATTTTATATCATTCTTCACCAGGTAGGCACCAAAATGCTGCACAAAGCAGTATAGGATCATCAGCATCAATTTTACTAGTATTAAGATTTCTTCTGCTTGTTTATGAAAACATGAGAGAGAGTCGGCTGCATGCACATACACATCCATTCACATATGCAGCTCAGATTTATTTACGTCCTTGTTTCTATTACCAAAGAATGTTATTTCTTTTCATTTGGGATTAGTGATGTTCTTTTTTTTCCCCTTTTCACCATTTTCAACATGTTTATGTTTAGGAAATGGCCTATTTCGGTTATAAATGTATGTAATTAGGCATATTGTGCATATTATATATCCATGTAAATGTAAATACTTGGGAATGTAATACAGAATTAGGTTTTTGGGATTTTTTTTTTTTTTCTTTTTACAGTTTCTATACTTTCACAATAAAATGTGATGGAATTGGTGGAACAGAAGAATATATACAGAATATTTTCACTGAACTCATTATTAAATATGAAGTTTAATGATTTCTTTAACCCTCACAAGCTTCTTTTCCTGATTATCTCTCATGTGTTTTTTTTTTTAACTTCATGCTATGTCCTTCCTTAATCACTCAGCTTTTTCAGAATAGGATTATTTGCCCAATAATCATAGGTATGACTTGGTACTGAACTAGTTAACAATTATAAAGCACTTGGCTGCAGTGACCATGAGATGGCGGAGTTCAGGATCCTACGAGGATGGAGCAGGGCAATGAGTAGGATCGCAGCCCCGGACTTCAGGAGAGCTAACTTTGGCCTCTTCAGGGACCTACTTAGGGGAATCTAAGTAGGAATCTAAGCTGGATGGCCGAGCTCAGAGGGTTGTGGTGAATGGCACAGAGTCAAGTTGGAGGCCTGTGGCTAGTGGTGTCCCCCAGGGGTCAGTCCTGGGTCCAGTCTTGTTCAATATATTCATCAACGACCTGGAGGAAGGGACAGAGTGCACCCTCAGCAAGTTGGCTGATGATACTAAACTCGGAGGAGGGGCTGACACCCCAGAAGGCTGTGCTGCCCTTCAGAGGGACCTGGAGAGGCTGGAGAGGTGGGCGGAGAGGAAATTCCGGAAGTTCCACAAAGCAAAGGTGCAGGGTGCTGCACCTGGGGAGGAATAATCCCATGCACCAGGACAGGCTGGGAGTTGACCTACTGGAAAGTAGCTCTGCCGAGAAGGACCTGGGAGTGCTGGTGGATAACAAGTTAAACATGAGCCAGCAGTGTGCCCTTGTGCTCAGGAAGGCCAATGGGATCCTGGGGTGCTTGAGGAAGAGTGTTGCCAGCAGGTCAAGGGAGGTGATCCTGCCCCTCTCCTCAGCCCTCGTGAGACCTCACCTGGAGGTGAGGTGTCCAGTGCTGGGCTCCCCCGTACAAGAGAGACATGGAGCTGCTAGAACGAGTCCAGCGGAGGGCTACAACGAGGATGATGGGCCTGGAGCATCTTTCCTATGAGGAAAGGTTGAGAGGCTGGGACTGTTTTGCCTGGAGAAAAGACGACTGAGGGGGGATCTCATCAATGTGTACAAGTATGTGAAGGGAGAGTGTCAAGAGGATGGGGCCAGACTCTTCTCAGTGGTGCCCAGTGATAAGACAAGAGGCAATGGGCATAAACCGAAAGACAGGAAGTTCCATCTGAACGTGAGGAAAAACTTCTTTGCTGTGAGGGTGACAGAGCACTGGAACAGGTTGCCCAGAGGGGCTGTGGAGTCTCCTTCCCTGGAGATATTCAAAACCCACCTGGACGTGATCCTGGGCAATGTATTCTAGATGACCCTGCTTGAGCAGGGAGGTTGGACTAGATGATCTCTAGAGGTCCCTTCCAACCTCAACCATTCTGTGATTCTGTGATTCTGTGATTCTGTGATTCTGTGAATTAAATGCCCACATGCACGTAAAAAAGTTAAGATTATGGAGGTTTTAAATAACATATTTGACCTTCAATCACTCTGAAGTGAGAATTTTGAATATCACGAAGAAAATAGAGTGCTCAGGAATTCATACTGAACATCCCTATAGGATTTCTTAGATGGCCCGAAATCCTAAAGTGCTTTGATTTACACTTTCATTTTATCAGTCTTTAACGTCCATTATTAACTCCTTCTGTTTATGCTCAATTAAAATAGGACAGTACTTACTGCGATATTTTTCCCCGTAAATATCCATCTATTAGTAAGTACTCTCCTAGTAGTCCTAAACCCTCAGAATGTAATGCCTCCCAGCTTGTGAATTTGAAGAAAATGGATGACCAAACAGCTGGCTCTTTCTGAAACAAAAGATCTCTGATAAGCCACGTTGTAATGTCGCACTGTCCTGCTTTTGTACTGTGAAGTTACCTGTTACTATATGCATAAGGGAAATGAGAAAAACCACTAATCCTTTTGTTAAAATATAAGTAAAAAGTCACTCATTTGTGTTCTAGGGATTCATTTTATGTCCTAGCATTTTCAGATTCAGTTATAATTAATTGTAGTTAAATGTTGTTATTATACAGATAAAATAAATAAATAAATAAAGGTAAGCTTTTTGAAAGTGCACTGTACTGGCCTTACCTGCTCCCACAGCACAAAAATGTCAGAGTGCCAACACTGACGTGAAACACATTCAGATCCTTCCTAGACGTACTGGTGACAAAAAGCAAATGTTTAAAGTAATTGGTACATTTTCAAAATTTGATCAACATTATATCATTTTTTCTGGTTTTGAATAAATAGAAGTGCCAATCAAGTTTGAAACTGGAGGGGGAAGAAAGAAAAGGAAAAATAAATGTTTAAATGCCACTTTGTACAGCTCTAAAGTGCTTACATATTTTTGGCTATAAGCCTTTTTCATCTTTCAAAGATAATAACTAATAGCTCTGGAAAAACATGACTTTTAGTCCATGTAATCAGACAAAACCTGACTATATTTGCATTAATACTAGCTTCAAAGATAGTTCTTAGCTCAGTGTTAGAGATCTGAGCTGATGACTCAGGGAGTGGGGGTTATTGAATTTTACTGCAATATATACATATACATGTTAAGTACACATACTTTGTGTACAATTGTGTGCAGTACATATACATATACATTCTCACACATAAACATGTCTAATAAAAGCATATAAAAGCATATTCTAGAAGGAATTTTATTGCTAAGTAGATGTGGTAGAAATCTGGTAGAAATCCAATAATTAGAATTTAGAGTAAATTCAGCAGAAATATATCTGGAATGAAGTGAAAATAAGCTAAAATGTGATAAAAAAAAATTGTTGCATCTCATTAAAAGAAAAGGATGGTGAAATCAATGCCACCATATGACTGCTTGTCTTATATATCTTGTAGCTAAATTGTTATTAAAATCAAAATTAAGAAGGTAACACTTTTAAATTTTGAGATTTTAAAACCACTTTTATGTCAGCCTTAATTCACTTACATTTTTCTCACATAACTTTTAATTTCAAACAAACATACACTTCTGACAAAACCAAAACACAGCTTTATTTTATAAATATTAAAATAATTAATATTAATAGCTTAAATATTTAAAGACAATATTTTAAGAATTCTAGAGCCTTTTTAAAAATGTTTGCAAAATAAGTATTAAATTCACCCAAATCAGTCTTTGCTCTCAAAAGGCTTCCAATGAATTTTTTCATTAAGATTCTGACTATTTATAGTTAATACAGCTTTTTCTGGATTTTCTGAAGAAAATCTGGCTTTACTGAAGGCAGAAGGTCCAGTCTATGTAAACCTTTTAAGGGTTATATACGGAAAAACTATTTTCATAAACTATATACTTTCAAAAACCCAAATAATTTCCTTTCAAGTTCCATATCCTTTCTGTTCTATTTTTTGCCAAGGAAGCTGTCAAATTTTAGAGAAAATTACACCTTGTGAAAGGACATTTAGGACTCCAAATAGATTACCTTTAAGTGTAATACCCCCAGAGCTGCATCTTGTCTTAAGACATTCATAGGTCAATTCAGTAACAGATAGCCTAAATTCTTAAGTATGCTTTGTAGGTTATTGCTAACAGCTATTCTTGAGATATAAACCAACATGAAATAAACATATATTTCCAAAACTAGAAAGCACTAACTTACATTAGATTAGAAAAAAATAGCATTTTTTGCCTTTAAATCTGTTCAATTTTAATGCTGCTTCTCATCTTCTAAATGTATTTTTTTCTAATAAAAGTGTTATACATTTTCAGCCTCAAATATTGGCAGTTAGTCAAATGGCTATTTTGTGTCATGGTGCCTCATTCATTGGACTTAAGTCTATAAAGAAACTATGAACAGTACAGCATTTAAAACACTTCACTTACTTAGAGGTGAATTTTCAGTGTCCCTTTGAGAAGGAGCAGTAAATTTGATTCATTAAGTTAATTATGTACTTATGTAAAGCATTTCCCAAAACAATTTCTAAAATCTACACAAGGTCACAACAAGGCTTTTGATTTGGTCATTGTTTTTGAATTTAAAAAGGCCCCAAAGCTTTAAAAAATTGTCTCTGTGTCAAGTAAACATTCATAAATTCATAAGCACTTGATTTACTTTTTCCATTTCCATAATAGCCCTAAACATACTTCTCAGCTATACAGTATATATACAACACCATGGTTCCAAGTGCATGTTTTATTATAAGAATCAAACTATTGTTCATGTCTGCATCACAATTTCTAAAGCCAATTATGGCCTCCTCTTGAAATTTTACTTTTGTGTGTTGGCTAATGTGTTTCAGTTCCTACCTCCAGAACAAATTACAGATTTCAACAGCTTTCTTATCTCATGCATATAGCTGCAAGCTTATTTTGAGTGCTTTAGTAAGATAGTAAGCACACATACAGTGACCCTAGGGCAGTTTAATGACACTTGAAGACCATTATTTGCTATCTTCTTACACCATCTTTACAGGAATTTCTCTCTCTATATATATCAGTAATTTAATCATAGGCTAACAAAGTGTGATACCACTGAATTACCAATTAAAACCAAAAAGCAGGTGTAAGATAGAGACTTAACATAAGGGAAGTAAAACTTCTCAGCTTCAGTATTCTCAGAAGTCCAGTAAAGAGAGGAACAGCTGGAGTAGCTGACAAGAGATTGGATGTTATTACACATAAAATACTTACGGGTGGTTTGACCAGAAGGTGTCGCGACGTCCTATTCATGAGACAACCTAAAGTGTATACTGGCACAAAGGACAAAATATTTCTCTTTTATTTTCATCTTTATAGCTAGTGTCTTTTTCTACCCTTTCTGCAAAAAAGAGAATAGCATTCCTTGCATACAGACAGCACACCCTGCTGAATCTAAGTTAATAAATTTTGACCTAATGTCAATCTGGGAAGTTTTCCTTAATCCAGAATTTTCTTAAAATAATTATCATTAAATAAAATGTAAAAATGCCAGCAACAGAAAATAGAAATTGATGGAATTTTTGAAGAAAATTGCAGCCGATTTTTCCTTGTAGGGTAAATGGTGGTATTATGACTGACTGTTTCAAGGTCTGTTCGAAGACTTAGGAGTGCTACATCATGATCTAGTAATTTAAAAGAAAAAGCCATTCACCTACATATTTCTCAAGAGCCTTTTCAAGAGTTTATGAAATAAAAGTGAATAGCAAATGGCATGTTCTTCACATCTTTCTTTTGCAAACAAGAAAACAAGATATTTAACCAGTTTGCTTCAAGATGTCTGCAACAACCCACTTTTCGCATATTCACACACAATAAAACTGTTTATAGCTGCTGAAAAGGCTCAAAAGTAAGTTATAGAGTAAAAGGCGCCTACATGAACTCCAGAGAACAGCTTGTTGAAGAGAGTACCTTGGCTATGGGGAGTGAGAAAACACTGACCTTTGAGACAATCCACCTGCAGTATCATGCAGAAGTCTTGAAGAGAGATTGAGAAGATGATTTCTATGTTTGCAGAATGGGCTCAATAACATTAACTCCCTTGATACGTTGATGCTGCCAAATGAAAGAGAAACAGGACTTGATATCTATACTCAGTGTTAGTTGACACTAAGAGACAATAAAAGAGACTACTCGTACCACGCAGGATTAGCTCTGTCTAGAATCGACTGGTTATTTCCACATTGCCTAAAATTTAGCTCTACATATTCGCAGGCTCCTTTATGGTGCTGTACCCTTACAATATAGATATTGGGCATGGGGGTTGGTGGGTTAATGAAGCATCTGAAAAAATATGTTGTGCTGCAGCAGATCAGACTACTCTTTTCACAGTATGAAATTGGAGGTGTTTCTTGCATGCCCTCAGGTTTGACCAGAGGGTACTTGGTGGTATATAAAGGTGTAAAACTTTTTGAATATCATAGGATTATATGTGAAAGAACTGCCAGAAGGACCCAAACCTTTTGCAACCTTAGCCAGACTGTTTTTCAAGAGTGCTCCCTTAGTGAACCAAATCTACACTTGGATTTTGTCCTGGAGGCAATGAAGGCAATCTCAAGTAGAACCAAGAAAGGAATTGCTTCCAAAGTTGCAAATTATGCCTACACTCTTCCAAGACCTGCAAAACTAGCATAGGTTTAAGGCAATACCACTTGAAATCATTATCATTGAGTGACTTTTTCATAGAAAAACATAAAATTGTTTTTGAATGCATTAATAAGAATTTTATTTAAACTGAAATAGCTGACATTTATATCAAATCTGTACCCTCTTGCCTGTTATTTCCTACCACCCTTAATTTTTCACAAGAGAAATAAAATCACCATTTTCTATCATGCAAACTTTCTTCCCAAAGCAAGTTGCTACTTTCCTCATCTTAAATTTAATTCTTGGCACCCTGGAACCAGGAAAGCAGTAACAATGGTTTTAAGAGTTTTCTGAAATGATACCTGAAAAGGAAAATGATACAGCTGACTAAATCGATGAAAAATGACTGACCGGTAAGTAAACTTAGGATACGCTTGTCACTTTTCTCTGTAAATAGTGCAAAGACTATCCACCAGAGAACTGGGTAGGAGAGTCTTCAGTGTACTCTGTAGGCTCGTCACTAACATCATTCTCTGAGACAGGTTTCTGGGGTGGGCAGGGATTTGAAAGATAACTGTGATTGAAACCACTCATATAAGCAAAGCAACTGTTTCAAGCCGTCACAAAGGGAGTACAAGTTTTACAACATTTTGAACAATCTTGAAATTCCTCAAATCCTTTGGCAGTTCAGTATGGGTGAAGTGCATTTTCTGCCTCCAGTTAGGTGTATGTTTATGAAAACTCATGCAACCTGTGGCAGTCAGCAAGGCCTCTTTTCGGATATAAGCAAGATTTGAATATAAGGTGATGTCAGGTTGGCACACCATGCTGCCACACAGCTGGGATAATAATGATTTTCTGTAGTAAGCTTTTGTTTGCTGCTCTGTGATGAAATGATACTCAGATTGCAAAAATAATAGTGTGACAGTGTCCATGAAAACAAGCTTCTCTCGTCTCAATCTCTGGTTGCCACTGTGTCTAGTCACAACTCAGGACCTCTAGTGAACAGTATGCATCAGTCTCATATTGACTCAGAAACACTTCTCAGTGAGTAGATTGGCATAACAGACAGGTTTCCAACTGCAAAGCCACTTCACTTCATAAGGAAATGTATGCGTAGAATCATCAAGTAATAAAAGGGATCCCCAAAACCAAGAATAGTTAATAAGACAGTGATGTACAGAGGTGACAGCTGTTGTACTAAAACTGTATTTGCATCTTCAAAAAGATGAAAAAAAAGTAGCTTAGCAAGATCATCAATGTATTCAGTTTAAAGAAAAATGTATTTTGAAACAGATAGATAGATTAGGCCTACACAGACCACCCACGAGGGCTCAAGCTTCAGCTAAATGGTGCGCTCAACATTTTCCTATTTACCTTTTTCTCTGCAGGAGTGCTAACTTGAGGATTCACCACCCCAGCTGTTTTCCACTAAATCATTCTACCCTTAAAGAACACCCCTCTAGTGAGCTGGCAAAAATGTTTGTTTGGCATATGGGTAACTGGTGCAGTGAACTAAACCAATCTTTTGTGACATAAACTAATAATGATAATAATAATAATAATAATAAAGATTGTTTTTAAGCTGAATACATCTATTGATCCAATTCACCCTACAACTGATCAAGTCAATACAACTGAGTGGACATCTTAGAATCAGAAACAAAATAGAGGTAGAACTATAGCTCTTACATTAGAATTGTCAATGAGGAAAAGCTATGCTGAACTATATTATGAGACTTCAGTAAAAAAGAAAACAAATGTAGCAATGAAGCGTGTCAGGAAAACATCCTTAACAACTCAGCTACATAAAAAAGAGAAACTTTCAAATTTAACCATAATGGGAGTAGATCAAGATGAGTTTTCCTCCATGTCTCCATCTACAAGCATTTGGGTTCACCCTTTTTCTTTTGAATTCTTTCATTTTCCTTTCCCCTGCCAGAGTTTGGGTGCTTTCAAGAGAGCATCAAAGTGTTCCTCACTGATAGAGAGGTGATTTGGACCTCAGGGTAGTGAACACCCGTAAGTGCCCAGCTCTTCAGTACTGTACCCCTCAGCACCCAACAGCAGGCAGGATTTTCAGCTCGGGGTGTTACCAGAGAAACTGGGTAAGGAAGGAATGGCTTCCGGCTGCCAGAGAGCTAGGGAAGCTCTCTGGAGTGAAGCAAGGTAGCAAAGAACCTACTTGAACCTCAGGAGCCCAAGAGAGTCTGCAGCATTGAATAGATTGGTATTTTTCCTTCAGTTCAGTTACGTCACTCTTTTAATTGCCTGTGACTCTAGGGAACTGAGAAGAAGCAGCAGAAGGGGAAGTAAAGAAAGCATTGTACAGTCATTAGTCTTTGGTATGTATTCCTTAACATATGTGATGGGAAGGACTATGTTATGGAAAACAGCATGTAAAGGCTATACAATAACTGTTTTCCAAAGCTAGCATGAAAATTATCATTGCTGTTCAGCATTTACAGGGAAGCACGATACAGAAGTTCTGTATTAATATTTGGCTCACCCAGACCTTTAGATAGGGAGTACGAATATTGACTCTTTATGTTCCATGCCTTTGTTATTTGTTTTTATTAGCTTATGTTTTGTTAATCAGAATAATTTGGCTTCCAGTAATCACTGCTATATATAACAAAATGAGGCATATTTTTAGCAGTGGAGAATTGGGTTTTTTTTTTACTGCTAATTTTGCCAGAGGAAAGAGTTTTTATGAGGTAAGTGATGATGAATAAGCTGTGTATGTCCAAGAAATATGCATTAAAGTATAATTATGTCACTTTCTGGCAGCTAATGGATCACATGTAGAGGTAGCTTTTGTCCCTAAACCAAATCAGATGAGCTATGAGTAGGAAATGAATGGAGGTCATTAGTGTGGAAAAAGAAGAAATAACAATTATTGCTGGTATACCTGGCGTTCTTCTGATGAAAGACAGTACAATCTCAAAACAACTGATGTCATTGTGTCCATCATAATTTGTCTCATATGCGCATACAAGATTACATCTTCTTTCTAACTTCTTTCTCCTGCCTCTCCTGTTGTCTTCTTTCTTTTGTTGATCACCATTTTCGCTCCAAAAACATCATCATTTTCTTCTAGTTTACAGTAATAGAGAGCTAAGAATGATTTTCTCTTTATTTTCTTTTTTTAAAATCCCTTCTCTCCCAATTATGACAGGTCTTTCAAGTCCATTACCTTAGATAATCAGGTCCTGCACCTTCTGTTAGAAGGGTATGTGCAGCTGTTTGTTGGTAATTTTGTCTTGAAGAACTGCTGTCTTGATAACAAGGCAATATGTTTATCTAATAGTGCTGTAAGGGTAAGCGGCATGAAATAAAAGGAGGAAGTAAACCCAGGGAGTATGGTAGGATTAGTTTATTTCTGATAACATTTTATAATGTCTGGTTTCTATCTAGCTACTAACTATCCTACTAGAATTTCAACAATCCAGTAAGCTCATCAGTGACTACTATCAGAAGCCAGATACCAGAGCGCTGTTAAAGGCAATCAGCTTCCCATTTTCTCAGGCTACTTGTCTTCCAGCATAGTAATATAGATTCAGAAGATGAGCAGAAGTGAAAAATCTTTTGTTTCATTATAAAAGTTATAATAAATATTATTATTACTTATTTTAGCAAATGCTAGTATTAACAGATGCTATTTCGTCTAACATATTAGCAAATGAATGTCAGAACAGCTGTGAGTCTGTTGTAATTTTTTACTTGAAGATGACAAGTTGCTCAACTGGTCAGCCTTAATTAGCTCTGAGAGCTGTTGTCATATTTCTGTGAAATAGACACTTTCTGTCATTCTGAAGCATGATCTAGACAACGTGTTTTTTCCCCAATTCTTCTTTTTCTTGATAACACTAAAATGTAGGCCAAAAGAGCTCTCTAAGAAGCTTTCTAGATAGTTACTGGCTATAATTTTGACACTTGAATACCACTGCAAGTTCACAGAACTTGCAAGAATTTGCTTCTAAGTTTTACAAAATCACACAGAATCACAGAATGGTTGAAGTTGGAAGGCACCTCTGGAGATCATCTAGTCCAACCTCCGTGCTCAAGCAGGGTCACCTAGAGCAGATTGCCCAGAATTGTGTCCAGGTGAATTTTGAATATCTCCAGAGAACAAGTCTCCACAACCTCTCGGGGAAACCTGTTCCAGTGCTCTTGTTACCCTCCTCACAGTGAATGAAGAAGTTTTTTCTCAAGTTCAAAAGGAATTTCTTGTGTTTCAGTTTGTGCTCATTGCCTCTTGTCTTATCACTGGGCACCACTGAGAAGAGCCCCATCCTCTCAACACCCTCCCTTCACATACTTGTACGCATTGATGAGATCCCCCCTCAGTCTCCTTTTCTCCAGGCAAAACAGGCCCAGCTTCCTCAGCCTTTCCTCATAGGAGAGATGCTCCAGGCCCATCATCCTCGTTGTAGCCCTCCGCTGGACTTGTTCTAGCAGCTCCATGTCTCTCTTGTACGGGGGAGCCCAGAACTGGGCACCTCACCTCCAAGGCCTGGTGAGGCCTCACGAGGGCTGAGGAGAGGGGCAGGATCACCTCCCTTGACCTGCTGGCAACACTCTTCCTCAAGCACCCCAGGATCCCATTGGCCTTCCTGAGCACAAGGGCACATTGCTGGCTCATGTTTAACTTGTTATCCACCAGCACTCCCAGGTCCTTCTCGGCAGAGCTACTTTCCAGTAGGTCAACTCTCAGCCTGTCCTGGTGCATGGGATTATTCTTCCCCAGGTGCAGCACCCTGCACCTTTGCTTTGTGGAACTTCAGGAGGTTCCTCTCCGCCCAGCTCTCCAGCCTGTCCAGGTCCCTCTGAAGGGCAGCACAGCCTTCTGGTGGGTCAGCCCCTCCTCCCAGTTTAGTATCATCAGCCAACTTGCTGAGGGTGCACTCTGTTCCTTCATCCTCCACTAGCAAAAGTCCTCTAACTAGACTTTACAGAATGAGGAGGACAGAAGTCACAAAAGTTACTCTTCCACTAATTAGTGAATAAAATAGCAGTAAATAAAACTGAAAAACAATGAAGACTTTTTTTTCCCCCCGAATTCCATAGGGCAGAATTCAAATAGAGGAACCTCTAGTGAAGGACAGAAATAGAGGCTGTCAAAAATAAGTTTGCATAAACAGGCTGAAATAGCAGAAGTTGTGACATCTCAGTAAATCCTTTCCTTTATGAAGATATAGTTTAGTTGTAGATGCATTGACCCCCAAAGATAAGCTAGGTATTGCAGCCTTAATTGTTTCAGTCACATATATTTATGAGCACTTAGTTTACATATAAGAATATGTGAACTTTTCTGCTTTAGCGAGAGGATACTTTGTATTCTTTGAAGATAACATTATAAATCAATGTGCAAAATGCATTGTATATGAAAACAAATATTTTATATTCTGGTCAAAATAAGTGAGATTTGCGTATGTACTCTTCTATCATACACCAAGAGATTCTGTAAAATACTTCCTTTTAATGTGTGATGTTTGGAGTAGTACAAAGGTAAAATCCAATATTTTTTTTATTTCCATGTGTCTGGCTTTTGTGTTAATGATTTTGCTTTTTGTAGTAGACATGAAATTTTAATAGAAATTTTCTCTTCTTGTGAGATAGTAATGCAGCTTATGTAGCTAAGGAGGCGTTATATTTATGCGTGTGCTAATGTTGTTGTCTATCAAGTTATAGCAGCTTTTTATTAAACAACAGAGAAGGGTCACTTTAAAGGCTATACCAACTTTGTTTTGACAGTATTTGAATTGCAGAACCACTTTCCATCATGTTTTGCAAGACTGTAAAATATATTATCATCTTTTCATCTACTAATTGTTCCTTGAAGTGACCTGAGTGCAAATAAAGTACCACAATCTTTATTATATATTCAGACAGATATATTTATATGCCTATTGCAGAGAGCAGTAGGGATGAGAAGCACGGGGTGAGAGGAAAAGGGGCACAGACTGGCACTGGAGACCTCAGGACTAGATACTGCTCACCACTGGTCAGTTAAAGAAACACAGGCCTGGAACATGGGTAAAACTTGCTTTAGCCGTAAAGAAGAGGAGAAAGAACAAGTTTCTGACATATGCAAAATATATACAATAAATTCAGATATAATATGGCTTTTCAGGGCAATGAAGAAAGAGCAAAATGTAGAGCATGCTAACAAATGTGTAAAGATAACCCCATGAGGATTATGAGAGGAGTAATCACATCATCATTAGATCATCGTCATACCACCATCACCATACTCCTCCCAGTGAAGATTCAGACTGCTGACAACTCACACACTGAAGCTATAGAGCTTACAAACCGTAGACTGAAGCTGTTAGGCCTAAGGACCCAGAGGGCCAGGAAAGGTGAGCATAACATCGCAGAAAGGGGTAGACATGAGGAAGTGTGTGCAAAACAGTTTTGACTGCATTATTTATTATTGACAGTAAATTATTGATTTTATCTATAAAGTATATTTCCTTTTTGCCCGTAACAAGATTTTGAATACAACACAAAATCTGAGTATCCTGACTATATGCAAAGCAGAATGCAGGAAAAATCAGATAAAAGGTGATATGGAAATCATTACCTCAGATTAAGCATCGAGCTCATGATCATTGCAGATAAAAATATATTTTATACATACATACATATATATATATATATGTAATGGACAGTCACATATATTCCCTAATACTGAGCACAAGTTATGCATTTAGGTAGACTTAGAGCCAATATAATTCTTTTTTGTAGTTCAGTTGACTAAAGCTTGTTTCCACAAGGATGAACACTCTACTATGATTACCTGTTACTGTTCTTGTTGTCCTGATTTTGTGTGGTTATGGATTAATAACTTTGAAACTGAGTCCAAGTCCATATAATGCAAGTACTCCTTGCCCTGAAAAAAAGAAACAAAAAGTCAGATTTATACAATATACATTCTATTCTCTGGGTGGATGATTCAATATGTTTTTACTGTATCTAAGACAAAGGACTCCAGTCTTGATTAGAGTTCATGAGTGAGTGCTTTGCTTTCAACAAGCAAATCACAACTCTTTTACCCAAATACAACCCAAACACAACTACTTCTAACAACAAAACTTCTTGTTACTACAGCATGCTTCTGTTAAACTAAATGCTTCTCCTAGAGGAAAATCATTCATTAAAGGTCATTTTCACTGAAAGGAGCACATACTTCTTCATAACATTTTAGTAATATCCTTTCATTGACCAGATTCCTTGAAGTAATGACCAGCATACATTTTTTTTTGCCATCAGTTCAAAAGCTGTAATGTTCATACGCTGTGTGGATGTAGCCCTCAGGATGCTCGGTTATTTGTTTCACAGACACTGGTCAAAATAAAAGTGATTTAGCATCTTCCTCTTCATGACTGTATAATTTATTTTCTATTTCAACTTTAATTCCTAGTTAGAAAGAAGAGTTTCATGCAATTTTAATCATTATTTACTTTTTATTTATCTGATGTATTTGCCTTACTTTAGGCTGAGAATTGCTGAATGTAGTCTACCTTCCTTCACTTTCCTTTCCATAGTGGTTCCTTCTTACTTCCTTTGCCTCTGACTTTTGTTAGTTCAAAAACAGGAGCTTTGCTAGTCAGCTGTAGACGTGTACCCTTTTCGTATGAGGACTTTGTCCCTCCTACCCACTTAGTTGCAATAAATTAGTTGGATTTGCTCATTACTTTCAAACACTGACACTGACTTCAAATACATTTATTCAAAGGGCTTAGCCTTAATGTTGGCATAGAGACAGTGGGTGCATATATTATTGGCTGGGGTGGAGAGAAGTATCTTATATGTGAATAACATTCTTCCATTCCTTTTGCATTTCATCCCACTTTTCTGTGAAGCACAGACAAGAACTCATCCCTTTGGTTAAACTGCTGTGAGAAAATGTCATGTATTTCTTACATTTTGCTGAATATATGCATAAACAAGTTTTAGTAGAAGATCAAGATGGATTTTTTAACTATTTATTGGACAACGTTTTCAGAAGCTTCCTACTCCAAAAACTTCCCATTATGAGGGATGAGTGTGTGCAAATATCTAGATTCCTTTTTTCACAGAGTCAACTAGAGAGCCCTAAAGAGTGACACAGGGAGTGCGTGTGTGTCATATACACACTCTACAGGGTCAGCAGAGAAAGTCTTCCCCACAGTTTGTTTCAAACTCCTCAGGCAATGCATGTGGAATATGCCAAACTACTAGCAACAGCTCTAGAGCTGGAGACACCTGAACTTTGTTCTGCTGCCAGTAGGTAGGAAATCTGATCCAAACTGGCACAACTCTAGGGCATGAATATTGAGGTACATGAAAAAACAATGCAGGGCTGCTTAGGGGAAAAGACTTTAGATTTCTCTCTATTTCTGTGTATCCCTTTTGTGTTGTTCTGCCCAAACTAAGTCAGTTCTCAAGTATTAGTTGTGCAGAAACTGCATGTCTTCCAAGATAGTCATTTAAAAGTCATAGTACTACCAAACATTGTTTCTGGATCAGCAGCAATTTGCAATCATTTTCTTTTTTATTTATGACTCCATTTCCTGGGTTCCAGTTACATTTCCTTGCTCCTACTTTGAAAATTACACTTTCAGGTGTCCCTGGGCATGTAAAGTACCTTATCCTGTACGTGTGTCCAGCAACACTGGTCTTTCTACCTATCATATATCTATCTGCATGTGGTTTGATATCCCTAAAAATATATTTTCATGGAGACATAATATATGTAGACTGCTTGCTTCACAAAAAGCATAGGGAAAATATAGTTATGTCATTTTAGACACTTAAAATTGTTTCTGTACTCTATATTTAAAAAGATCTCCACCTCCACACATTTATTGTTGTTTCAGTTTTAGAAGAATGACTAGCCATTACTGTGAACTCTCTGATTCTGTGCTTCATATATCTTTCAGAATAGATATGTGGTTATAGAAATGTCATTATAGAAATGTGTTGGATGGCTAGCTATACTGAGACTAATTATCTGTTTTCTAGTCCCAGACATTTCAGCTGTTGGCTTATTTATATGATTTTATGTTAATTACTTCACTTATTTTTCCTTTTTACATTTCTTCTGTCAAGGTATGATGATTTCTACCTGCAAAAAAATTCAGAGATCAACAGATGAAAGTGTATAAGAAACAGGTATTAGTAGCATCTCTACGCACTACATGGGTTAATTACCAAGGTGAGTGGCAAACCAGAGATTTTTCTCAACAATAAAATTAAAACTTTCAATAAAATTTATTAATCAGAATGTAATAATATAAATAGCATGTTATATTAACTGATTAGGCTTCTAGTTTTCAATTTTTCTTGTATAAACCACCGATACCTTGAAAAACCTTTGGTGGCATATGTCTCAGTAATGCAACATCTGCAATTTGCTTTTTTCTTTTTTCTGTAGGACAGCTTTCCACAGAATTTCCCTCATTGAATAACAGCACACAGCTCGTGTAGACAGACCTAGACTCCTTTCCTATTCCCTGTAGCAGAAATACGTCAAGGTAGAACAATGGCAACGGAGGTATCGGCTAGTGTGTTTCAGTTTGTGTCGGGCTTGTAGAACAGCCAAGTATTAGTGGAGCCAATAGGTGGCATTTCTGGGCACTGTCCACCTGGGCTCAGATCCTGTACTGCATTTTCTAACTGGCGCAGCAGAGATTCTGGCTCAATATGATTCTCTCTCTGACTATTAATGTATTGGCTCTGAGCTGCAGAGCTGGCCTAGTCACTGCTGCCAAGACATTACTACTCCTTGTGAATAGGAAATTGAGCCAGATTCTTCAACATCAAAGTCAATGGAATCATTATTACTTTTATCTGTTCAAGAAGTGAGTCTCAGGCAAGATAATCACTATTCTGAGAATGTCCAAAAAATCAAATACATATGACCCTTAGGGGAAAAAAAAGTATTTTAAATAAAAAGTTAATAAAAATTATATTCTTTTGAACAGCAGCAATAAATACAGATACATAGATGGGAATACTGGCAGTAAGAAGATGAGCAGGATCAGGCTAGTATTTTTTAAAAAACTGAAATTAGGAATATATTAATATAAATACAGTGTAATCCAGTCTGATATGAGGTAGAAGAACCCAGAACTTCAGAAAAAAGATTCTCACAGGAAGGTTGTTCACAGAATATAGAGGAGTCTTACCAGGGGATTATTGAAAATATTATGCTCCTTTCTGCAGACCAAACTTCTTTTATGACCTTTGTAAAGCAAACTAATTCTCAGCAATCTAGGAGAAGGTCAGCCCTGTAATTAGACCTCCTACTTTGCAGCTAAGAAATCTGTCAACTGTTTCATCCCTAATATTACTGAAAATACACTTGCTTTCATGGCAGTTGAAGTCAGCTCCTGTTTATAATTCTCTTCAACATATTCTTGTAGGTATATGTCACTGTTTGGAATCAGTAATAGTTTCATTAAGTTAGCCAAAATTAAAAATGATTCTCACTTATACCTAATTGTTACCACAAAATATAGATGGAAAGAAAAAAAATAAATAAACAGTTTTTGCTCCAGAGACCAGAGCTGGCAAACGAGCTAACAGTAATTTGGAAGCGAGGGAAATATCAGCTATGCAGAAAAAGGCATCCAGCAGTACCTGAGTTGTCATGGAAGCTTCCAAGGAGTACTAACATAACACATATAAAGCAAATTAAAAAAAAAAAAGAAAGAATGAATATGAATTATGTGTGTGTATTTTCTGTTTTGAAGGTTTTGTTTTGTTTTGTTTTGTTTTTTAATGCAACTAGGTAAAAAAAGGTAATGCCAAAAAAAGACGTGGTATGTCCATGAGCCCAAACGCTTTACAAAGTACCTTACTCTCAGTATATATTTCACTATCCTAGCAGTGTAATGCAGTGGATTCTCATTTTATCTCATGAGCCAGGGAGAAAGTTGCTGCCACATGTGGAGTGACATAGTGCATATTTAGTCCTGTGGCAGTTTTTAATTATGGATGTGATTTGGCACGCGGCAAAATATTGGGGAGCATACCTGAATCCTAACAGCCATAAGGAATCTGTCGTATTGGCACAAATGCCCAAAGAAGTGTTTGAATGCTAAAAGTTATTTTAAAATATCTGAAAATACTCCAGTCCACATGATATTGCTAGAATTGTTCGTCTCTTTTGATTAACAAACACATGTATCACTTCATCCTTCTTTTTCGCTTTAGCTTACTTAAAGCTTTCAGTTCCCATTGCTGTCATGGTGAGAAATAAAATACTATGTTTATCTTTATTTGTTTTTGTTTATGTTATTAATTTTTTTTTATTTTGTTGGAGACTCAAGCAATTTAGAAGGCCTAAATATATATTGGTTAAGTATTGGTTAAGTATCCTAACCTTCCATGGTTTCACTAACTTAAGCTGAATTAATTTAAATTTATAACCAAAATTTTAGGGGCAGGACAATTAGTCCTAAAAAGCTTAGCTTGTTCTCAAATCACTGGCAGTAGGTTTGGTGCAGCTAACAGTTTTATCCTTTTCCCCTTCTTTGTTTTTTATGAATGTATAAAACATGTTTATGAAGTTTTCCTATAGCACAAAACTGCATCTTATGCATTTTTTAATAGTAGAAGAAGTGATACATTTAATAAAACATTTTTGTTTCTTGATATTTTCCACTGTCAGTATAAGCAATATAATCTGTTTTAAATGTATCCTTAATTATTCAAAAAGTAGTTTTAAGTTTTTTGCATCTCTGAATGTCAGAGCTAAATAAATTTCTTCTCCATACAAGGAGAAATATTTAGTTGGAGATTTTTTTTTTATTTTAGTGTTTTATCACTAATTTCTTTGCCATAAATAAACAGAGTTTAGCCTTTCTTTGAAAATTTTTTGTTGATTCAGCAGTTTGTACCAAGACTGCTGGGTAATACTTTATAGGATATGGTTTGACAACTTATTTATGGTACATAATTTGCTTCTCTTGCTTATGTTTAATGTATTATGCAAGCAGCAAGCTCAAATCAATATCAATATAGAGTAACAGCAAGATTTTTTTTACAAAGAAGCTTGTTTATATGGATTCCAAAATCTCTTTTCCCAATAAGGATTTTAAAAACACATATACAAGCCATAAATAAATTATAGCCAAAATGTTATAAAATTGATATAGTCAAACAATGCACGTTCAAATTAACTAGCAGAGTACAGAAAGGTGTTAACTACTTAAAGAACCACAGTCTTTTTTATAAGGGATGCCATATTATGCTGAATTCTTTAATAATCATGATTTATCTTGAAGTTATGGCTAGTTGTTGCACCGTAGTTGCACATTAAGTAATGATGGGCCACATTTTGTTACCTGCCTCTTTGTTCTCAGTATACATGTACATTTGTTCACAAAAGAGATCAGCTGGCTCAGGCGGATGCCTTGGAGGTGAGGGGGGATTACTGGTTCCTGGAGGGAGCTGTAGTGTGCAGAGAGGGACAGACCCTTGCGGCGCTGGTGGAGGCAGCCCCAGGTAGGCGCGGGGCCAGTGGGACTTCCTGCGGCCAGAGCACAGCCTGCCATCCTTTGAGGCTCACTGACGGAGGGGAAACAACCTGCCTGCAGTCATGCAGTGGTGGTGGTGATGGGGAGTTGTGCATAAGACAGTTTTTATTGCTATTTTCTATTTTGTCTGATCTAATTGCCTTGATATTTTGCTATTTAAAGAGTTACGCTTCTAGTTCTGATTCCAGTAAAGCCTATCTTTTCTTATTTTAAAAGCTTAGTGATACTCTGTAAGGAGATACTCTGTAAATCTGTCCCAGCCACCCCAAAGCTCTGGCCATCTCAGGATCCTGTCCCAGCCCCAAGCTGCTGAGTACAGTGCAAACCTAGAGGGAAAAACAGCCTCCCTGCACTGCAGGCTAGATAGGTACACTCCTGAACACAATTCTGATGCTTTTCATTCCCACCAATGTGATCTATGATTTCTGTATTTCTGTTTTAAGTCTTACTGCATCACTGTTAGTTCTGTATGTCACCCATCTGCCACTTCATTCTACTCTTGACAACAGTGGTAAAACAAAATTGTGTCTTAGCATGCCTCAGTTTAGTTAGGTACATACGTTCACCAAGTAAGTGATAATGTTTTTACATTTACCTGTGATGTTATAGATTTGACCTTCCTAAACCACACTAGCCTTTTTCTGTTAACTTCTGAAGTTAGCCTGTATTGGATATTGTGGCAGACTTTCATGTGTAGGTGTAATGGAATGGTCCGTTTTTGGTAGTCTAAATAAAAGAAATATTTGGAAATATTCAAGCAAACAAAAAACCCTCCAATGTTTAACTGTTGCTTGTTACATTTTACTTTTTTTTTTAAACAGTGTAACCCAGGATGTTTACTTTTCAGTCTAATAAAATTTTATACTCTTGGCAATCCCATAATCACATCAGGATTTTGTTGTTTTCAAATCACATATGCCATGCAAATCTTCTTGTAACTTAAATGGTATAATTCTTAAAGCTCAATTAAGAATAATCCAGAACAATCATAATTAAATTATATAACAGAGATAGTAAGAAACCATAAGGAGGAGAGGAAAATAAAGATAATTCCCTAAATTGCGAAGAAATGTTCCACTGCCAGAACTGCAGGAAAAGGAAAGGAGGCAGGAGGGAAAAGGAAGAAGCTGGTTTTCCTTGGACTAAATACAACCTAGAGAGTCACATGTTGATTATTCTACTGGCTAACTTAGAGTGAGAAAAAAATAACTTAAAACAAACACCCCCCCCCCACACACACACACACCCTCCATAGTTTGCAAATCATGTAGAGGTTAATTAGCTAGCTTCACAAGCCATCTGAGAGGCTCAAAACAAACAAGAAGGAAAGAAAAAGCTTTGTGAGGTTTTGTTTTGTTTTATCATTTTAGAATTTTGTTCCATTACCTCATTAAAAGTCAACATTTTCTAGTTTAAACTTTTTTACAGGTAGAACTACTGAGTTATCTAACACCCTTTGGAAACTCTATTGTTGAGGACTTTTTGTTTAGTGTTGTTTTATTTTTCCTCCTTCCCCCCTCCCCCCCCCAAAAAAAAAAAAAGAAAGGGAGATATTTCTGATACTTTTACTACCTAAAGGCTTAGGACTCCACTGTGGAGCTGGCTAAGCCTCATCACAAGCTGCTAGTCTCTCTTGGCAAGTGTTAGGCTGAGTTCCTTTGAGAAGCTGAAGATAATGAGGGAATAGCCTGACACTAAGAAGTTAATTTGTGCATGCGCTAACCTGTAAACATCAGACTCTTTCTCTTTTTTCATTTTTCATTAAATACTGGTTTTAGCAATGTGAATGTTTTAGTTATCCTGACAAATATTTATGTGAGCATTCATTTGGAATATAAGCCTTTGATAGGTGCCACACAGGTAAGCGTGGGGCTCAGGATGGTGCAGCCCGTAGAAGAGGGGTTTGCTCTGGGGTGCTCCCCAAGAGTTTAGGAACCCCGGGTGCACCACAGCCAGAGCCACCACACTGTGGGGTTGCTGTAGCCTCATGAGCGCAGAGCCAACCTAATCAGCAAAGGAGAAGTGACACCGCAGACTCACACTGTAAGCATCTAGGTACCTTGGAATTTCATACTAGCTGCTGACTGTGCGCACTGATAGCTGCTGAATGTACTGCTAAGCATTCT
The DNA here is from genome assembly GCF_040807025.1 of Struthio camelus. NCBI lineage: Eukaryota > Metazoa > Chordata > Aves > Struthioniformes > Struthionidae > Struthio > Struthio camelus. The sequence continues at coordinate 145,029,459 of NC_090942.1, read as the reverse complement.
GTTGACCATCCTGTTGGCATCCATACTGTTATCACCTGAGGCCATCTGTTCCATTGTCCAACTGTTGGTCTGGCACTGATTGACTGAATAATGAGTTAAGCCCAGGAGGGATAAAAGAAAGTAAGCTACATACCTTTGTGTGGACTCAGACTCACCCTCAGTTGGCCTGCGGACTCGACAACCCACCCGTCAGCGGGGACGCGCCTGATGCCAACTGCCAGAGAGAACCTGAATCCTCTTGGCACAGCTCAAGCATGGTGAGAATAATCCAGGGAAAACTATACTGGAGGGGTGGCCTGTAAGGACAAGGAAAGGGCAAGAGTGGTCATTATACCCTGCATCTGAGAGCAGTCATTGCACTGTGCTTCCGTGGCTTAACCATAGAGCTCTGATATGTGTAGTCTGTTTTTAGTTCTTTACTATACTTAGCTTTGTTATACTTGTAGATTGTCTGCTATTAATTGTTTAGTGCTGTCCAGCGCCCGTCATATATGTAGAATCGCTTAGATCCAATAAATTCTTGCATCTAATAGAAGATGATCTCTCGAGTTCAGTGCAACTAACCCCGGAATCCAAAAGAATCCCAGACAACCCTCTAGTGGAGTGTCACAGCCTATTAATAGCTTCAGTCTATCTTCTTTAACATTATTTTCATTAGTAGAAGGATATAGATCACATTTCTTTACATTAAATGGGAAACTGGCTTTCCCATTAGCCAAAAGTAATTTATGGATTTTTTATTCTATATTGGGAAATTCAGTGTAAAGTTGAGACTACGCCTGAAGATATGCACTAAATTAACATATAAGTGCACATGTGACAAAGACTAGGAGGAGAAATATGCATCATTAACTCTCATTGCAAACAGAAAAAAAGATGAAAATATATTTTCCATATCAGACACACAAAAAGAGACTTTTCTTCCTCACTGAATATCATAGAATATGATGGAAAACAAGACATCATTAGAGGAAATCACATTTTTTATGAGCATCTATTAAACAAAACTGCAGTAATGATGGTTGCACATCAGATTGTTCATATGGTTTACTATAAGAGATGAAAATATGGAAAAGAATGTTATTCTCTAGTCACTAATGAATAATGTTATAATCATTGGTAGAAATAATTTTTTTAAGTTAGAGGGAATTGTTTTTGAAAAATATGTATATTGATGTGGGTCTTACATGATCTATAATCTAGGCGCAGGAAAACTCCACAAAAGATCAAGTTTGTCATTATTCCCTATAATATATTCTCTGTAATTTATTTAAGATTTGGTTAACAACCAACCTCAAATAGTCTGCTGATGTAATTTCAGTGGAGATTAAGATTTTTTCAGTGACAATTACACTAAAGATGGAACATTGCATCACAAGTGCTAGCTGTCCTTTGACTTGGAGAGACTCACACTTGTTAAGAGCTTCACAGTTTACATGTGGTGGAAACATTTCCTCAGGGGAGAAGAAAAAACAGCACATAAGCAATATTTATTAGTTTCTGCTCTTATACTAAGTAGATCTGTCCTTCACCTTAGGCCCGATAGCATGTTCCAGTTTTACAGGAAAGCAATTTAGGGCATAACTGTCATTGGGTCAAATTATGCAAAATTCCTCCCTTATTACAGAAACAGAGTGAGAAGATGAGATTCAGCTGCTATAGATCATTACAGGATTATATCAATTATTCATACTGTACTGTAGATATGCCATCATGAGTGTGTATAAAGGTCAACTAAAGCAAATTTGTTTTATTAATTGCCAAATAAATAGAAGAAAATAAAACTCACCAAGAAGTAAAACTCTGGGTTTTAGACCAACACATTTAAAAGCCAGGCATCACCAGTTTCAGCTCACATGTGAGTTCTTGTTCGTTCACCTTAAATGGTGAACGATGTTAAGAAAAAAGTTAAAAAAAACCCCTCTCATACTCAAGGTGCCATCTTGGTCCTTAGTAATTCTTTGATTTTGAAATATACTCATTGAAGAAGAGTGACTTAGTAACATGGATTCCCTTTGAAAGAAGGGTGAGGAGATTGTGTCATTCCTTGAATAGCAAAGGAGTATGTTCAGGGAAAGAAGACTTAAAGGACTGCAGGCAGGGAAAGCCCCTGTTTGGAGCTGGGAATTCATGCTGAGAGACTAGAGGTCTGCTGAATGGTGTAAAAACCAGACAGCTGTGCCTAGGAGGAATTGGAAAAATCCTTCCTAGGAACTGGATAGGAGTGTGAAGGGTTTGTTGCAATCTGGAATAGCACAGAGCTTACTGAAATGAGTCCTGGAAACGTTAGTTTGTTCTCAAGGACACAGTGAGTAGGGCAAAGCTGTTGTAAATCCTTCCTTTATTTCTAAACTAACCTAACTACTTTGAATTACTCTGTTTAAAAAAAACTATTCCAGTTCATATTCTATTAAAATCTGTTTGTACAGAGGTGATATGTGAAAGGATTTTGGTAATTTTTGAGGAGTTTGACTAGGACGATGTTCTAGACTGGTCTATTCAAAGCACTGGGTGACTTTGACTGCAGAATAAATTGAAAGATTAACCTCTAGGCTGTGTCGTTAAATACCCAGGAATTCAGTAGAGAAATTAAGGTATATAATGCTTCCTCAACTTCATTTACTGAAATGCAAAGTTGTGTTTTAACCAGATATACTCTAAAAATAACTTTCAGTAATAATTTTCAATGTGCTATGATAGCTGATAAATTTTTATAATAATGGAAAAAAGTGTTTGATTTAAATAAGACCTAGAAATCAGAAAATTGGTAAGTGAATAAATAAGTAAGCATTATTTAGTACTTAGCCAACAGATATAGATCATAAGCTCAGTCAAACTGGGTGGAAGCATAGCAGATTAAATAAAAAGTAAAACACACCTATACTCACTTCTGTTGTAACATTTACAACTGAAGTAAAAAAAATAAATATATTGATGTAAAATGCAGGTCTATGAAAAAAAAGTTATAGCATTAAAAAGGAAGCATGGGTTATTATGAAAGTAAGTCATCTTAAAAATGGGATAGGTAAGTTCAGAGTTGAAGACTATGTACCCTATTCAGAGAGATTTGTTTCATGTTTTTCATTTGCGTTTTGAATTGAATTGCTCAAAGTCTACTAATAAGTTAGGTGTTTAAAAAGCAATACCTTAGCACTAGTGTATCTTCTTGTAAGACTAGGTATGAAGCATGGTCTCTAGACAGCAAGTCTGGAGACTTGTCTGTTGTGCCTTGAGGGTTTATGACCAGGGTTTTATATTTTACTTTTTAGTAGTGATGGCTTTTATGTTCGGGAAATAACTGTGATTAAGAATTAAATCTCACAGCATTTGTTTTCTGTTTCACTTCATAAAAACCTTAAGCATGTTTCATTTCAAAGTATTTATTTTTACTATTGTTTTGCATTCTGGTTCTTATAAAAAGATTTTATTGCAATCATAAAGTCAGTGAGTAGAAACGTAATTCCTTTCATACGTAAATAATCGAGATTTGAAGCACATCAGAAGTGCAGTTGTTTTCTTTTTCTCCTAGGGCCTATTAGAACCAGCCTTTTAGGTAGTTGCTTTAGACTTTCTGTGCATGAAAACTGTGTGTTCTCTCTCCTTGTTTCCTGATCAACACTAACTCCCTTCTATTCACAGCAATGATGTTAAAAAAGACTGTGTAAGTTCCTGAAAAATATTTTATGCCTCTGACATCTGACTGACTTGCCTCTTTTCTGCCCCAAACAGTTATTGCTGCAGAAGAAATATCAACCTCCTTGTTGCTCACATATGTTTTTCTTTTGTTTCCCTAGTCAAGACAAATGAAAGACTAGAAATAAAAGTCCATTGGTCTAGAACTGATGCGATAATAAACCCCAGAGGTCAATATTTTCACACTGTTGTAATGACCTAAAGATGCTGAAACTGACCTCATGGTCTCACTGGGATCCATGCTAAAGAGTATTCTATTTACTTCATGTCCTTGCAGATAGGCGTATAAAACCAGAGAAATCCCTTTCTCTTGTGCAGTTTGCCTTTATGCTAGATGATTTTGTGTTTAATTAGCCTCCATTTGCTTCATTCACTGTCACTTTAATCTAAATTTTGCCTATTTCCGTGATATAAGTCCACCTATGAAGATGCAAGTAGTTTCTCAGAGACTTGAGTTCTGACAACCATATTGCAGGTTACAGCCATTGACATAAGAGATGGACATCCTGTGATCATCAGCCTCTTAGAAACGCTTAAGCTAATGAAGAATTTGCCTCATTGTGCACACAGTCTTGATGTTAGCTCAAAAAGTACAGTTGTAGCTTTAGTAGACAGAAAGACTGTCTTAAGAGGAAGAATACCGGGACTGGGAAATATCCTGTTCTTTGCCTCTCTCATGTTCAGCAGAGATTGTAGGAACCTATATCTTTCCTTCAAAGGAAGAGATATGAGCACAGATGTAACTGAAGGAGCCTTTATATTATAAATATATTCAAACTACATTGTCAAGGAATAAGTGATGGCACGATTTCCAGACCTAGTATGAAAAAGACTCACCAGAACTTCTCCGGCATCTTCACTGTGCTTTAAGAGACCTAGTGAGTGAACAATCTCTTTTAGTATTTTTTACTATGGGTAAGTATAGAATAATATTCAGGAGACAGCTCTGAGGAAGCCTTCACAAATATTTATTCGCCTTCTCTTCCCTTCCACGTGTGTTCCTGCTGAAAGAACAATCAGGCCCTACAATACAAAGGAGAAGATAAGACAATCATTTCAGTGATCATTACACTACTAATAACAACATTGTTAGGTCTCTAATAATCAATGATCTTGTTCACATTTAGAGGAAAAGGAAGTCTCCTCTGAAAATTGTCTGTTATGCAGCTATATAAGTTTTGAACTAACGCTGTCTAGTGCAACACAAATATTACCTTTTATAGATTATACTATTATAAATATTTATTTAGGATTTAACAACCCAAACAGTCATTAATATTTAATTCTGTCATACCAAGCATATTATTCGTATTACTAGTTGAATATTCTCGTTGATAACAATAGTTTTTCTGCTATATTGAGACCTCTGGAGAAAAACAAAAAAAAACCACCAATGTGTATTGCAGTATTTTATCAGTATATTACATTCAAACTATTATTAGCAAAGTAGGGCATTGGTTTCAGAGGATCTGAAGGCGTCATATAAAAGAACAGTAAGTTCGCCAGATAAGCCCCAGTAGATAACCATAGAGAAATGCCCATGATATGTCATGTCTTGTTCATCTTACTTCTGATTTTCTATTATAGCCTTAGGTTCAAATTTATTTCAGTACTGGGCCTTCTAACCTGAGACAGTTTTGTTAATTGCTAAAAATATATATACATAGATATATAGATATAGATAATGAAATCACATCCTGCATACTTTTAGTTCTACAAATGTCCTTTTCAATCCGCATTGTGTTTTGTCACTCCTAGTATCATTATATTTACTTACCTCATTTATTTTTCTTCTGTTCAATTGCTTCCTGCATTATCCATTCTTTCTATTAATCATCCCCTGCTTTCATACTTTCTCTCCCTCTTTTCACCAAAAATGACTCAGCCAGGAAACCGAATCTCTTGAATGAACAAAAAGCAATCTTTGGTAGATTAACTAGATGAATAAACGTTTTAGGTGGTAACAATGTCTGTTACTGATGATTCCTGACACTTCCTATTACAATGTAAAACCATATTTTCATTCCTTATACCTTTGCTAATCTTTAAAAGTAGAGGAATCAGCCTTAAAATGGCCTACTACTATGTGGACATTATTTTTTAAATTGTTATTAAAAATAGTTCAGCCCGACTTTGTGGAAAATGAATGGTTTGCCCCTTTGAAAAACATCTGTGGAGTTTTTCATAGTGAAGTTCAATAAGATTAAAATTTATGATTTGCTGACAGATGGTCATCATGCTGTCAAAGCAGCATGACGTCATTTTTGCCCTTCTCCAGGAAGTTTGCCCTCATTTAACTAAGATATAAAACTCAAAAAAAATCCCTATAAAAACCCAGAATTTTCAAATTCTTGGGAGAAAATCAACTAAATTTTAGAAGATTAATTCTTCATATAGAGACTTCATCAGTCCTGTTCCAATGTAGAGCTGAAGAGGCAGAATGTGAATTTTCATGAAATAGGTTTTATCTAGTAACTAAAAGATCACCAGAACGGTCATCAAAATTGAAATCCAGGACATCATTGCTCTCTTATTCTCCATGTTATGCTGTTGATACCCTGGCGTACAAATAAGAAATATAGATGTATACAGAGTAAGATGTTACCACTGAAGTGAAAGGAGCTGACTGTATGTAGAAAAATCTATGTAAGTAAGTAATTGGTGAGGTAGGTTTTGGGCCAGGGAGAAGAAAGATATAGTATATAGTATATAGTAATGGCTGTCTGTCACTGATGACACACTAAGAATTATTCTACCTTAAATTACTTTTGAATTCTCTTTCCTCCAGTTAGCTGGATACAGTTCTTTCAAATATAGCTATGCTATCATAGATTCATCTACCTTATTTTATTTCTTCTATCATAAAAGAATCATGTTCCTATGTAGGTGTAATTAAAAATTCCACAATGTTTAGGTTAGATTTTGAGCAGTCTGTAAACGCTTATTTTGTCAACTACAGAATATTTTGCCAAACGTAATTTACTGCAGAGTAGCAAACTTCATTTACCCTAGAGGTTTAATTGTCCAAGGATGGCATCAGAAATTTGAATTAGGTGATGGTCAACCTCCCTCAACTGCAGCATTGCTTTCTTTGTCCCTTTACCCGCCTTACTATAAATTTTAGGATTCTCGTATCTGATATCTTAAGCCTTTGAAGAGTTGCCATGACATTTCAAAATATGGGAAATAAACTGAGTTTCCTAATGTGGCAACTATGTTTGGCAGAGAGGTGATAAATTTTACTGCCAATTTTATGACCTTTCTCCATGGCTTTCAGCAGATAAATTATCATCAGCTAGGAGAACAGTGTGACAAGGTGTTTTTTTAGGTAAATTAATCCACTGCACACACACAGCACACTGACAATGATTTGTCAATCATCTGAACTAGTAGATGTTTACCATTTCCTCAAAGCTAGAATAAGATCAAAAATTCTTATAAGACTTTAAAGAAAGTCAACGATGATTCAAAGTTCTCTTCTGCGTGCACAGAGAAGTGATGCATAGCCAGTGCTGAAAAGAATATCCCAAATCAGATGCAGATCATGCGAGAATCATTGATATAGAGAAAGATTGGCTCAGAAATTGTGAAAAATAGCAATATGTAGGTATAGCTACTCATGTCATAGTATTTATTGGTGCCTATTCCAACCTTTGCTTGTGTGGCTTGTCTAGTTTAGCGAGCACACAGAATTTTCTCCTGAAGCTCTCCAGAAAGCTTTCCAGAACTTTTTCTCCGCTATCATTATATTCAAAATGTAAAATTCACATATGATAACTTAGCAAATGATGGGAAAAGGAGCACTTTCCCAGGCAAGTATTTTGGAAAATATTTTTTTTTTTTTGTTAAGATTTATAAAATAATTTAATAGAACAGATAAATAGATATAACAAAAAAATTCCCTTCCTATTGAACTAGCAGAAAACATAAAATTTCCTATAAAGGTATTTGTTTTGGAAACAGTTTTTTTTGTACAAAAAAGCAATAAGTACATGCCAATAAAAATTCAACTAAAATAATCAATTTTCTTATAAAACCAATGACAAAGAAATACTATAGCATTTGATTAAGGATAGTTGATTAGAAAAAATATGTTACTTGTATTGTTAAATGTCTTTATGATACAAACAGAAAATAATTGTCTAATAGTTATCTCTGTTTTCCTAGTAGTCTTTTTAGTTACTAACTGGTGCAACAGATTGTGGCAGGTGAAGGGTTTTTATGACCCATTCTGTATTTCTTTTAGAGCGTTATCAGCAACTAGGCTATAGTTTTCAAGATATAAAGTATGCTCAACATGTATCAACATGATTATTCGTAGATTTAGACTGTAAAATTTCTCAAATCATAGTGGTATTCAACCATAGTACCCTCCAAAATGAGGGTTATCAAGTAAGATAGTATTTTCATTTTGTTTAGGAATCTCAAATAAATTGACTTTAATGTAAAAAAAAATGTGTAAGAGTTGAAAAATTTCTAAATGCATTTTCACTGTGTTGCTAATACAGTTAGCTGAGCTAAGCATATAACAAAGTGTAGGTTTGAAAAAATAATGCAATTTATTAGATCAGTAAGTTATATATCCTAACAAACTTTTTTCTCTTCAGCATATGGAATTTTTCAAAGAATTTAAGGGATATGTATATCCCTAGTTCTAGTTTTTAAAAGTTTAAGGGTATTAAAGTCTCTATAACACCACATAGACAAATGGTATATAGGAATAACATTAAAACCATCTTGGGAAAGTTGAAGAGTAGGTAAAGGGTGATACTGAATATGTTAAAAATATCAACTGTGTATTGATTCAGCTTTAAGATACGTGAGAAAGTTGTCACATTGGGTGGAAAGAAGAAAAAATCTATGTAAAGACATTGAGATAAAAAAGACCTCCGTAGCACAGAGAGCAGAATGAAATATGTCTCAAAAGAGAAGCACGCTTTCTAGATCCTGACTTTCTAAGGCAAAGGTAGAAAAATGTAGTAGGAATAATTTTTTAAATAGGTATGGTGTCATGAGAAAAGATGGCTTTAGACTCAGCCATTACAGATTTGTCCTTTGGGCTCCAGGTTCTGAAATCCTGTAAGCATGTCATGTTCTGGTATGTCTAACCCTTTCTGACTGTGATGTAAATCAATAAAAAAGAAAGTCTGAAGGACATCTGGGGTACTGAAATGTGCCTGAGTGCGCAGTGAATCAGAGAGATGATTGTTCAGAAAAAGTCTGAAGTGTCCTTCAGTGGCATTTGGGTGATTTTAATCTCTTCCCTGAAGGGTCCTGTGTTTATCTTGAGAGAGGATTGGAGGGGCTGAAGTACTTAAAATCAGCGTCTTCTGGCTCTGCAGCGGTGAAGGGGATTTTCTTATGTATTGAAACCTTTACTTTGTCAATAGCTGAGTTTTATCTTCTTAGGAAGGACCTCGCCTCACGGATGTTAGTGTAAAAAGCAGAAAGATCTGCTACAAAGAAGTGATTTGTAAACTCCCATCAGAAGGGAATTTTCTCCTACTGTTGTTTCTGCAAAGAAGGAGAGATGTTGTGTAGCTGGAGGGTTGCAATGGTCTACACAGCATTAGCTTAGGCCCTGCATTGTGCTATTCCATATCCTATCATGAGAGGAAAAAGAGGTGCAGGAAGGAGCGAGCCAGAACTGTTTTTAAATCCTACTTCATTATCAAATCAGGATATGAACATTCATCAAGTCCTGGATTTGTCAGGTACTCAACCTAACCACAGTGGTTTTGGTCTAGCATTCAGCTGCCCTGCATTGGATAACTTAGGCCAAAATCCTCTCAGTCAAAGACTCACTTAAAGGACTGTCTAGAATTGTCATCATTAATTAGAACTTGTTTAGAGTTGAATGAGTTTTACTTATTAGTTTATTGAAAGTGCTTCTCTTTGACATTCAGTATATTTTCCATCCTAACTTCAATTCCTGTACTATTATCTCCCAAAATAGTTTCTTTTCTCCCTATGTTCATTGCTAATTGTCTTTCAATTCAGAGTAAATTATCAAAACAGTAAAAAATTGAGATAAAATTTTAATATTTTCCTAAAAATTTGGTACATTTTTATGTGAAAAATATGTTTAAAATAAATAAATGAAAGTCCTTTGTATGAATAATTATGACATTAATTTTTATTTAATATAAATAAACTCAAACTCGATAACCTTGGTCATTAATTGTACTAATAATATCATTTGGCCCTAAATTTAAACAGCTAAGGTTTCCCATTCAAAGGTTAATATATGCTAGGGAGTTTTTCACACTGGTATTTGAGGTTCATCACAGTATTCCTCTGCAATAGCACAGAAACAGTGATGATACCTAATAGTGAGGATGATTGCTATTCAAGAGGCCAGAATAAATTTCTTTAAAAAAATAATAGTTCAAAAGATCTGTGAGCAGATGTATTCATGACCTATTGTAGTACTAACACTAATGAAAGGCAATTGGATCATCTGCCATTCATGTACCAGCTTCCTCCCTGATACTAAGAATTTTTAGTAGAAAAAGAGAACAAGTTATTTATGTCTGTCAGAGAAAAGCAGAAAACTCTTTGAGAAGTCTATTCAAGGTGATCTATGGGAGCTGAAAAGACCAGGAACCTCATATGAGCATAGAAAAAAAGATAAGATTTGTTTTAACATTGATTATATAATGGATAAACAGTCAGATTCGGGTGAGACTTTTAATAACAAATTTCAGTTCAATACTTTTAAACAGGCAGTTTGTACATCCCTTAGAAAGAACAGTTCGAAGAGTCTGTTTATATTAAAAAGACTATCAGTTCCTTAATTAAAACCTTCCAATTAAATGTGATTTTGATCCTCACATTAGCCTCCTTTGTATCTCTGCTGATATATAGTAGATTGCTGGAGAAATAGTCTGCACTTTCTGCAGTCCTAAATTTTATACCTGTGAATGTAGACTGGAACCCTTTGTTTATCAGGATTTCCTTTTAATTTATGAGCTAGGTCTCAAAAGGCATCTCCCCTCCCCCACCTTTTTAACAAATGCATAGCTTTTGGATATGATATCTCTGCAATTAAGCTGTTTTTCATTCCTGTGCCGTTTGACAATAGCACTTATATGCAATATATCATCGACAAAAACGTAGATGATAACACTGGGAAAACAGGACATCATTAGTCTTTTTGCTGTGAGGATGAAAGAAAAGGAGAGAAATGTAATTAATTAGATAGGACAATATATACTTTTCACAGCAGCTATAACAGAAGGTTAGCTGTTCTGCTGCCAGATTAATGAATATCTAGCATGAAAGCAGGTGGTGTTGATGACAGTGACGCAATAATGTAACTTCAGGTTATTCTTCTGTTCACACTATCCACTCACTCTTACACATCTTCATTACTGAAAACATCTTGGAACTGATACATTAGAAAATATATTTATCCTGCTAAGAAATTACATTGCCCTCTTTTTAAAGGAATTTCTTCAGTAAATCAGTTATGCCTTTTTCTTAGGTAGAAATTTTATTTTGAACAATAGGTGTCTAACTGCACTCCTCAAACAGAAATACATGAAGTAGTCAGTCATTAAACAGTGTGTCGTTTGGGTGCTAGAGATGAACAATTTTGCTGCTTAATTGAAGATTTATTTCTATCCAGTATTAAAAAAAAAAAAAAAAAACAATGCATCAGTAAAAAGAATTGGTCATGCTGGATGTTCAAAAATGTTAGGAAATGAAGGAAGGCAGGGAAGATTTTTCTAATTGTTCAATAATAATAATAATAATTGTTAGGCTTTTAGAAGACATAAAATACTGATTGATAGAGAAGGACACAATTATACATAAAATTATTTCTTCAGTACCGATAAAATAGTTTGAAGTAAAATATTGTCTTTATTCTTATCTCTCTCATGCTTACACATACACATTCACATATTTCTCAGCAATTAAACACAAAACACACACTTGTACAGTAGTGGATTGGATTATAGCTCAGCATAGCAGGCCTGAAACACTGCTCATCTGCAACAGCTTGCATTGAACCCCTTTAGTGCGGGGGCTGTACATCAATTGCCAATGGTGACAGTATGTTAAATGCTAAGTAATTTCCCCAATACTGAAATACAGAAGAAAGATGGAAGTTAGAAGTTTTTTGTTTGTTTGTTTGTTTTCAGTGGGCCATATATATATATGTATGTATATATTGAATATTTCAAAAGTCAAACCGGTTCCTAACAAAACAGAATAGTCTAAGGTGGGTAAACTATATTAAAAGGTTTACGAAAGCCAAGGGTTTTTTTGAAAAATGTAGCAGAGCTCTGTGTTGATCATAAAAACTGATATTGAATAAGATCTGTTTTACTTCAGATATCAAAACTACTTATGAGTTTTAGTGAGTTATTAAATCTTGTTTATTATTTTATTTGTTCTTTTACTCAAGTTTACCCAAGGCCAACAAGAAAATAGAGGAAAATATGAAAGATCTCTTTTGAAACAAGAAAAAAAAATGGTAAGTTTCTGTGATTTTTGAATCTAGGTTCTTTTTTGGGTAGGGGAAATTTTAGGAGACTCTTTCTCAATAAAAATATTTCTAATGTAAAATTTAGTTTATTTCATTTTCTCATCTTTGACTGAACTAGCAACGTGGCAGCCCTCAGACTCCAAAGTGACCAGCTTTTATTCCATAGTCATGACTTTACCAGTTTATTCAAGCAGATTATAGTTTTTTCTTGGCACTGGCTGATCTCTACTCACTGGTGTCCTGGCATCGTATACAAAGATATGCAACACGTTCATTAAAGCATAGCCAAAGATTTTCTGAGAGGGAGAAATATGTCTAAATTCAGTAGAAAGCAACATTAATAAGACTAGGAAAACATAGGAATGAGTCAGATCAAAGGTTCGTCTGGCCCAGTATTCTGTCTCCAGCAATAGTGTCCTTGTATTTAATTGCTCTAGATGGATAGTTTTGATTTTTTCCCCCTCTTTTTAACCCATATAACCTTTTAGAATAAGGTTGGGGCACAATTCTAAAGTTCCGTGATTTCATGAGTTCACAAGGAAGAAATGTCTCCCCTCACTCTGAAAGAAAATGTTAGGCATCTATAGGACGCTTCCTGAAAGGCATAATGAATCATATTCTGACCCTAATAGAATCAACAGGCTTTACTTTAAAATACTGAAAACTGTAGATTATAGATAATATTTTATTGTCTCTGTTATATAATATGTCTATTATGTAATCTTATAGGAAAAAATAAATATATCTACTCATGATCCTTATAGAAATCTGGTTTTATAAAAGTAGAATAATACCCACAGTCAGGTAACTCTGGACAACTAGACGTGATTTTACAAAGTATCTGCAAAACATATCATTGTTTTGCCACACATGTGTAAAGCTGCTATGCCAGTAACCTCTTTTTAACTGACATGACCCACAAAAATATCTTACGGATACAGGTCGTAAACCTTGACCTATTGCCACAAAGTGTCTAGTAGAGGCACTTATCTAATATGGAATTGATCTGTACCTCTTCTTGGTTATCCTCGCTATCAGTATATTCATAAAATCATTTGAGAGGGGCAGAAAAATCTGCTGAGTAAACAAATGTGCGTGGTGAATAAGCAGTGCTCATAGCTGTGCCCCTTAAGAGGCTTCTCGGCTGCCACTGGAGCCTTTGGAGCAGGGCAAAGAGCAAAGCCCATTCACTGCAACGCTGCGTGTAGGGGAGGTGTGCTGATCACTCGTAGTCCATCAGACGTAATATGCTGAGAGACACAAGCGCGTGCATCTGCTCTCCCTCAGTGTTTCCATCAGCTTTGCACACCCTAGAACATTGTTGCAAGCACAGCACTGCCGGCAGCAGTGGGACATAAACCAGTTTCACTTGACTGCGATTCAGTGATGCTTTAAAAATTAATGCAAATTGTGTAAACATGAAACTGTGATGCAGGCAGGTGTGTATGCATCAGATATGTGAACTCATACTCTTCAGAGCACCAGTCAGTCTTAGGTATGAAAAAAACCTCTTTCTGATTAAATGTTTATATATGACTACCATTTTTCATCTTTCACTGTAGACCAGATTGAGGTATTCTGGACTAAAAAAATTAATTCATTGTAACAATATCCAAGTACTGATGCTATTGGTCCACAATTACATGATTTCACATTGTACCATATGTATTTAAATCGTATGTTTTCAGTCTTTAAGGTCATCATTCTACTTCTGTATAACATTCCAGTCTCCCTCTGTTTTGACCATCTCTCTTAAACTTGTGTCATCAACAAATTTAACTTTTCACTGTTACTCTTAAGCTAGTGTAATGAAAATATGATAACATAAGCAAGATATGTCCCAAAATTTACTTGAAAACTTCCAGTAGATATTTTCTTCTACTTCCAGTGACTTCCAGTGGATATTTCTTCTTCAACACACATCATAGTCATTTCCAGTTCCTTATTTTAGATGACTTCTTATCCATTTTATGTTCCTGAGTGAACTGTCATTTTCACAACCTGCACCTACAGTTTCTCATGAGGAGCCATGTTAAATGTCTGACTAATATTACTTCATTCCTGTATAGAAAAGAAATTGACTTTTCAAATCTAGCATGATCTTCCTTTATTTAACCTACATAGAATTTTATCTTTTTATCTTTTTCCACTCATATCTCTGCCTATATAATTTTTTGTTTCAAAGTTCATTTCAAAGTAACTAATATTTCAGCTAGACTAACATATCTGTATTTATATGACTTGTTCTCATACACACACACCTTTCCTCTGCCCATGCCTTTTTCAAGATCTATGTGAGTTCTTAAGCATCTTATTTTGGAACATTCTCCAATAATATCCTCCTGTCGTGGTGCCATTTTTAATTTGATAGACTTTAAATTAATTGCTACTAACCTGCTATTTCATATGCCACTTCTTTCAGAGAGGATATTATTTGATATCTTCTTCCATGACCAAATTACTCTGTCAGTCTGGATGCCATTTTAGTACGGTAACTTCCATATACTTCCATTGCTATTCTCCCACTCCCTTTTCCAGTTGTTTACCTTGTTGTTCATTTTAATGCATTTTTCCAGGTCTTATCCATCTTAGATTTTCCCCATATCCTTTTAAAATATTTTCCTCCATTCCATGTAGGTTGCCTTCTTAATTGCCATATCCTCCTTGACATAACTATTCATTCAGCTAGTTTTCTAGTCCCTTCTTTCACTTCTTATCTGTAGCTTGGAATAAATTCCTAATTAAAATATATTCTAGGCCTCTTCTGCTTTCAGTTCCCAAATTCTTTTGTTCATTCCACTTGGTGCAAATATAAGAGAAAGAAGCACTATATAACTCTGTAGTTAATATAAGTTTGCTGAGTTCTTAGATTCTCATCTGTTTATTTTGAGGAATACTTATATGCTAAACAAGCAGTAGGACAAACTCATTAGCCTTACATCCTTACTCAGCACTCATTGATCTAGACAGAATGACCATTTTTATATGGTTAAATTTTATAAGAACATGAGCATATATATCCTCAGTGACAAATAAAAAACTCCTCAAACGTAAGTCAGTGATATCCTACTGTATATCTAATTTAACCTCTTCCTTCAATGAAAAGTACTTTTAATATCTATTGCTGACCCCCCCAAAAAAAATCCATTTTTCCTATTGATTGTTTTGACAGTTTAGCATGGTAATCATCTGCAGGCATGTTTACCTGGATATGACCTGTTACATGATGTTTTATCATATCTTTGGCTGCTTTCAAGTAGAACTTGATATAAGACCTGTCAGCTATGAAAGGATATCATTTTTGCCTTGTGAATGATAGCTTTGGAAGACTTTCATAGCGAAAGCAACACCTTCTCATGAAGACATAATTCAAACTTCTTGCAAAAGTGTAGCAAAAACATCCAGTGATGTAGCTTTAAGATGTATCTTGTTGTGACTGTCACAGCACTCACATTTTAAATGTCAAACCTGTTACGATTCTTGATTGATTTACTCTTACTGAGAGATACCTAGGTTTTTTTGTTGGTAGTGTTTTTTTTGCTTAGTTTTGTTTTGTTTTATTCCAGGCAAGGCCATGTCAGTGAATAGCTAGCTTTCTAAAGCATCATCTAGAAGAAATAGTAACAGGCACATGCTGCACCATGATCTGTACATATTGTCTCTACTTGTTTATAGTTATATCCTCCAAATGAGTCACTTACCTTTCTATGATGTATTTTAAGTCTGCCTACACATTTTGGCAAGGACACAATACAGTGATTTTTCAGCTATCTACAAAACAACCTTGAATTGAGGACATTTATTCAAGATACATAAAAGTACACTGCATGTGAATTTCCTATTAAGTTCTGCCAACTTCTTCCATTACAATGCAGTTCAAGTATGAATATAGGTACTTGAAAGTATGGGACTCCATGTTCAACTTTTCACTTTCTAGAAATGAACCCAGATAAGCTATATTATGTGGTCCCTGTGAAGCTGCAGGTAGGCCCAAAAGAGTAAATGGGAAACACAGAAGAAGGTAAAAAGAACTGACGCATTGTAGGGTAGGTAACTAAAAGTACTGTGGAAGAGCTTCAGAAACTTTGATGTGAATTTAGGGTAGTGAGAGATTAGAGGAAACCTGCGTATTTAAGGCAGCTGTAAGGTATTCAAGGCAGATATTAAATGAGAGGTGAGCCGGATTTACTGCAATGGGATACTGAAGTTCACATTAACATGTATTAACTCCCCTTCTCACCAGAAAAATTGTTGATTATTTTTCTTACATAGAATTTCATCAAATAATAACAATAAATAATTTTAGCCAGCATCCTTTCTCTGCTCTACTACATTTCTTTTCTTTCATAGCTAATGAATGCTACAAGCTATTTCAAGTCTTGGTCAGGAAACATTTAATAATAGGAAATTGAAGAAAAATCTAATTCAGAACAGCTCCTAGAGGACCAACTAGTGAAAAACCTGTCTCTTAAAAACTCACTAACAACGTTGCCATTGATTTTAGTGGTGCTATGAATTCAAAAATGTCATTTACATGGGTTGTTAATTAAATGCTTCTAAGCTTGGGAGAAAAAAAGAACAAAAAAGTAATATAAACAGTTATGCTTTGATGGACTGACAGGTTGTTTCAACCTACTTCAAGTCTCATATTCCTTTTCTCCTCACCTTTTGAGATATCGAAGGGATCCATATGTTGCACAATATATTAGATTTTTTAATGGATTATTAACTCAATTTTATTTTTGGACCATTTAAACAGAAGTTTTTATTTCCATGTGTCTTGTGGTCTTACTACACTAGTGTCCAATAAGAAAATTAATTGGAAAGATGATTGTGCAAGTATGAATCAATTTTTATTTTACCTGGAAAGACCTAGAAGCTAAATTAGAGATTACTCTTCTGCAGTCTCTGTAACCCAGGAGCTATAGTGTGCATATGACACATACATATACGTGTGTGTGTGTGTGTGCCTGTGTGTGCTTATATATACACACACAGATAGAGGATACTTTCTTTCAGTTCTCTTTTATGTTGAAGGAAAGTTGATATGGTAGATATCAGGGTGTCCTACGCTTTTGCTAAGTGGGTAAAATGAGGTGAGTGGTGTCACTTTCACACAAAGTAAAGAGAGTGCCGTTTGGATAGAGGAAATATTTAAGAAAATGGAGTTGGAATCAAAGGGGGTTCTTGTTAGTAAGGTGAGCAATGTAACTTTCCCAAAGGATTCCTGGTTGCATTTAGATAGAGATAATAATAAATGTTGTTGCTGTATTTGGATTTTTCCCCACAAAGACTTCTTTTCTCTTTGTCTCTATTTCTGTCAGAGTCAGTAACTTATGTTTTTAACATTGCTGGTTTGGGGCTTGCTTTCTCAATGCATTATATCTTTTGTGTTCAGCGAGAATGCAATATGCAGTATGAAGAAGTTAGAAGAGAAAGGAGACAGATTTTAATCCCTGTGGTGCAATTTACTTGAGGGCAGCCCTGCTTAGAAATAGATAAAAGAAGTGGGTCTTTTTTTTCTAAATGCATAATTAATCAGTTGTTTCTTTTGCTAGAAGGCATCGCTGAGGCTAAGAAGTTAGAAGGATTTAAAGATAATTAAATTCTTATATGAGAGCAGAGTGATATTTGTTTCTTTTAATAGATATGAAACTATTTTCTTTTAGACTTAAGCCAACCAGCTGACTAATCGAAGAGGAAATCCCTAATGAGGGCAAATTATTCCATAACTGAGTACCAGTGGGCTTTCCAACCTTCCTATGGAACACATCATACCAGTAACTATTAAACCAGTACTCTGCTTTTAAAATATTGCTTTAGATGGACATCTGGTCAAATAACACTGTAGTGACTATGTTCTTAGGAAAATGACTTACAGATAATGCATTTAAATATCAAATCAGTAGAGCCTGAATGCAAGTAATATTTAAGTTTAAAAGGATTTTAAGAGAAAACGTGTCATCTATTTATGTTATAAAATGCTTCAGTTTCAGTATACCAGTAGAATTATTAAAATTCTCATTGTGGTTTAGGCTTTTAAAATTATAACTGTGAAAAGAAATTAAATTGCACAAAAGTGGGTATACTCTCTTTGGGCATATGAAGAGGAAAGCGTGTCGCTGAATGGGTAACTGTGTTTTAACAGTTTAGAAGTCCTTAAGCTTTTCATTACTGAAGAGTAATGGAGAGGGAGATATATTTTAATATTATATGAATTTTGCTGTGGCCTGGATAATTTTTTTCTTCTTATTTAGGCTGGCTAATTCTGTGAAAGTGGAAGGAACACATTTTATTCCTACACCTGCAGTTTAAACTGATTAAGGATCCTGTTACTTCCCTCTTCATTTAGTTTTGGTTGTCCATGAAGCTGTAATCACTTCTCCTTTGCCCTCTGTGGAAAGATTGAATCCTGTGTTACAAATACATAAGTAGGAATAAAGTTTGTGAAAGCATGTTGTTAATTTCATGAGGAAATTTGGAAAAAATAAAAGTATCTTCTGAAGCAATATGTCTAACTACTCTAAGTTCAAAAAAAAAATCTATAAAAATAATAAAAAACCCATATACTTTTACAAGTAAAATGCACATATTTTTCTCCTTCTGTGGACTGCACAAGATAGGTCAGTGATGACAGTAAGACTGAGAGGTGCTTTAAAATCCTAAAAAAAAAGGTCCTTTTTTCTTCATTAAAAGTCCTGTAAGCACACGAACAAAGATAAAGCTCTTTGAAAAGAATAGTGTTCAGATTTCTTTATTATTATTTAAAATATTATATTCAATGCACATATCTGTCATTCATTTTCTCAGCTCTGTCAAGCCAAGTTTCTGTCTTTAGCTGTAGGAGGTCGAAAGTTTTTTTTTTTTTTTCCTGTATGATCGGTACATCTACTTTCTGGATCATTAACTAATATTCGAAGTTCCACAATCGTTTAAATTTTCCATGTAACTTTCTACTCTACAGAAACACCAAGACAGAAAGACATTAAGTTTTTTAAAACTCATAGAGGTAAGAATCTTTAAAACACATAGTCTTCTGTCAAATTTTCTTGAAATCATCAAATTGATTCAAGAGGCATCAGGAAAGAGAGCAAATAGACTAAACAGACACATAATTTAACCTTAGGAAACAGGCTGAAATGATTAAAATGAGTTATAAATTAAAGGATTCACAACATACTGTGACAGAAGGATGACTCTGACCCCATAATCTGAACACATCTTCAACACCACAAAATATCAATTTCCTATTTTATTTTTATATTATCTTATACTTGCTGTAGTCATGTATAATCAGAGATAAAAGTAATGGCAGCACACACTTTCTACTTGTGGTTTGTGACACAGGGAAAAGGAAATTGAGAGAAACACTGTAGAGGTGGATCTTGAATGCAAGGTTCGTAAGGAGCAGTGTCCCTCAAGACGGTGTTGTGTCATCCTCCCACGCCCCAGCTGGAGAAAATAGCACCGCACTGAAATTCTAACATATATTATCCTTACAAGAAGGTTAACAGCTGGCTTAAAAACAGTAGTGTCTGAAAGAGCTTCTTTTAGAAAGTCAACATGAAAGTGACACATGAGGTGACAAGATGCTTTTAAAAATGCAACTCTGTGGCCCACTTTCCCTGCATGTTTTATTTTTTCCAGATTTTTCTGTTCTTAACATCTGTTCCCCTTAACTGGTATTGCCAACATTTAGAGCCTTAAAATAGCAAGGCCGTTGATCATGATTTTATTGTGGTGTCATTTTACTGTGCTCAGAGCAGATCTAATTAATAACTGTTTAAGAATTTGTGTCCAGGGTCACAAATGTCAATAAAGCTGAAGAACTGCTAGGGAGGAAGCGAGTTTGAAAAATCTTTCTGTCAATTTCCTAATCCGGTGCAAGTCTCTGAACTTTCTGTGTGGATACTAAAGAAGGTGCCAACTTCATTCTGATTATGCAGCCTCAGCCATTCTTTTTTGTCTTTTTGTTTTCTTGTTGGGCTGAAACCGTAGCACAGAAACTGAAGGAATTAAACAAGACTTCAGCATCCAGTATCCAAATTAGTTATTTCCTGTCAAAGGAAACTGATTTAGAATAGAATATGCCTTAACAATAGAGAGATCTGCAGAAATCTGTCACCTAATAGGGATGATGCTTGCCTTATTTGATCAATGGAGTGGAAGGTGATGAAATGTCATTTGTTCTCTTGGGTTTTTTTAGTCATTTTCATGAATTTAAAAATTAGCTGTCTGCCAGGAGCTGGAGTAAGCAAGGAAACTTTGCTTTCTGAAATGTAAATTGAACCCTTTGGACAAGCAAAGAAAAGACTTATTCGGGAGGATGTTGCTACTGATAATGAGTATCTGCTTGCATGTTCTCTTTTAGGTGTTGTAACTATGTAAAGTTTGGCAGCTTATTTCTGTGTATAATATTCCTCCGAAGAAATTTCTTGTGAAAAGGACTAATACCTTAACTGGAGAAGTATTTATTTACAATTCTGGAGTATCTAAGTAGTACTAGGAAAACCTGTACATTGCACCTCTTAGAGTTACTAAGCAGATTTTCAGCTGGGGAAGAGCATATCTAAACATCCCAAATCAGGAGCTGTTCCTGTACTCTGTTCTGACTCAGTAGGCTTCAGGCGCATAGATGGATTTCAGTAAATATGTTTTCCACTCTCAGTATAGTGGCCACCCAGAAGTGCAAACTTTTTTAGATTTATTTCCATCAAAAGAAATTTTCCAAAGAGAATTTATTTAAATTGGTAAGAATCAGTTACAACTGGAAAATAATAATAATAATAGTGTTTATTCTGAAACTTAGAACAAAAAAGTAAAAATCATGATCATTTCCCTTTCATAAAAAAAATCTATGGAGTAGACTATCAGCTGTGGTGGAAAATTTGGCTGTCTTGTAAATAAATTGGAGAGAACCAGAGCCTCCTTCCTGTATGCTGTCAGCAATCCTATTTGAATTTCAGTTCTAGGGCCTCAACTTCCTTATCAAATCAAGGAAATTTGAACATAAGACTGTTTTTACAATAATATTTCATTCTTGAGGGCACCTAGTTCATTTATAACTTTGGATTTTGTACAGGTGTGCTGGGATGCATCCGTGGAACGACCGAACCATCTGATCTGGCAGACCCCGTACACTGGAAAGGTTCAAGTGGTGGTATAGGAGTCTCTATCCCTTATAAATGAGTTTACAATGATGTCAACTGATAGATAAAATCACAAAGTTTAATGTATTAGCAACCAGTAACAATAACAATAATATATTGGTAATAATATATAATAACCACAGCGTACTAACTTATTTACAATTGTATACTTGAAGCTTCAATCCTAAAATAAATGTGATATAAAAGAGAAACGATTATATATTTATACATATAGGTACATGAGCTCAGAGGATGGCAAACAAATACACGTGTATTCCCCTTCCGGGCAGGACGCCACTAGGTGATGACATGGAAAGGACGCCACCATTACCGGGAGAGATGCTTGAGGGTTATGCTAAGTGGTGATGGTGGTGGTGGTGGTGGTGGTGGTGCGGGGGAGGTTGAGCAGGCTGCACCCTAAGTGGGGAGCACCGCTTCCAGCTCGATTGGGGAATGCCCTCACAGGGCCACCCAGCGCCTTCAGGTCTTGATAAAGACCGTTAGGTTTCATCCTCCCCTATGCGCCGGTCTTCGTGATTTCAGCCCTTACTCCAGGTCCGGTCTCTCGTTGTGTGTCGCTGACGAGAGAGTGACGCGATGTTAGGGTGCATGGTGCTTTTATAGGTAAGCCACGTTGTGCCCGCAGGCAACAAGATGCTGCTATTGGTCAAATTTTACTTGGGCTGGGGTTTCTATCCGTCCTTTTTGGATCCTCTTTAGCATGGAAAAGAGTGCAGACCTGTTTGAAAACTAGTGCTTAAGCCTGCCCTCTGTCTGGAGTATTCTTTTGGATTGGCAGTCACAGGTGCCTAGATCACATGTCACGTTCCCATGAATGCTTTTAAAACATAACGACAGGGAGCCCTGTAAAGAAACCGTTAACTAACCAAGGGTCACATAAAGGGCAATATGATTGACATAACATATAAATTACGAATAAATTGTTGTGGATTTAAAACATAACTCTCAATCTAACAAGGGTCCTACTATGACAATATAGCATCCTTTCATCTTCATTAAAATAAAGCAGGTTGTTATTTCTTGGTTGTGAGATAGTTCATTAAGAACTTTATAAGAAAAGACAAACAAGAGGGTGGACATACGTCTTTCTTTGGATCCCAGGGTTGAACTTTTCAGTTAAAATATGCTCATTGTTTCCAGTTCTTTGTTTGTTCATAGGAGGGTAACTCTCAGCTCAGCTCAAACTCATTTCTGCTCAACTTTCAAGACAAGTCTTCCCTGCATTGTCAGTTCAAAATACGCCTCTACTTTTACCGTAGGCCAGATTGTTTTACAAATTATGCCTATATATGTAAAAATAAAGCATTTATTTATCTCATAGCAAATCAGTTATCTCTGTTCTGTTTTTCAGTCATTCTTTAGATCCATTTTAAAAGTTTTCTCAAAGTTTGGCTCTTAGTTTTGGTGGGTTATCTGTCCTATTTTTTTTTCAGTAGGCCTGTATTTTATCTCCAGCTCTCTTGTTCTTCAGACTATTTTCTGTGTCATCTGAATATTACTTAAGCTGTAATACATAGTGTGTGACTTGGTCAACCCTAAAACTAGTAAAAAATGGGACACGAATAGTCTGTTGTCCTATTTTTTCCTACTGTTTAATTCAGCAGGTATTTTCAGACATCTTTCAAGGATTTTTTTTACTTTTTTTTAGTTTATCTCATCGTTCACTATGCTTTATTTCTAATTTTAGGTAGAATCCAAGTAATATTCAATTTTTGCAAAGTCTGTTGTGCTATCTCCTCTTCCATTTTTGTGAATTAAAGATGTGGCTTTTTAGTTTGCTTGTTGTTTTTTCTGATTGCTTCCGTCTTAGACATACAAATGTGAATAACTGTGAATAAAGTGAAGCCTTCTTTTGGGTTTCATAAGTCTTCTGGTAAGAGACAAAGTGCTCACTGAAAATTCATTCTACACAGTAATGGTTCACTAAAAGTGTGTGTGTAAATGCATGTGTGTGCATGCATGTGTATGTGTGCCTAATATACGATATTTTTGCAACTACATTTTAATTTTATATACACACACACACACACACACACACACACACACACACACACACACACACACATATATATATATATAAACATACATATATATATATATGTATATATACACGTCTGGATATCCACAGCAGTGTTACTGAAATGTGATCAGAATTATTTGAGAAATTAAATTTATTTTGTTCAGGTTACAACAGTACAAGAAGAGACTAAGGGAAATGAGTTTCTTTAGCCTGGAGAAGAGAAGGGGGATCTACCTGTAGTTTTGATTTGTTTAATGGGTAATTATAGAAAAGACAGAGCCAGACTCTTCTCAGATGTGAAGAGCAAAAGGATAAAGAGCAGTGAAAACAACTTGTAAAAGGGGAAATTTTGATTCAACATAATAAAAAAAATCTTCATGGTAAGCAGTTAAGCCCTGGAAGAGGTAGCCCAGAGAGGCTGTGGAGTCTTTTTCCTTGGACAAAGACACCGAACAACCTAACCTAGCTTTGAAATCATCCCTGTGTTGAGCAGAAGTTTATACCAAATGACTTCCAGAGGTCCCTTCAAACCTAGATTTTGTTCTAATTCTATGAATTCAGTAAAAGAACATAAGATAGATTTGTTCTCTAGATTGAGTGAGTGGGTACATTTATGAAATATAAGAAAATAGCGGAACATTTTATTAAATTAGAAACAAAATAGATAATGTAGGATACCTGTATGTTTGTTATGTGAAAAAAAAAAAGATTACAGAACTCATTTCTGTAGGAAGATTTTTTAAGTCAAAAGCTTAGAATTAAGAAGGATTATTAATAAGTTTACAATAAAAAATCTTGAAAATAGAAAATCAAAAATATCAGACCATGTGCTACAAGGCTTGAATCAAAGTCTGTCAGTGCTGAAATGAGACCTTCCAAAGGAAGACTGTCTTTTTATTTTTTTAAATTCCCCCTGCCCGAAACAGATTTCAATTAAAGGGAAAGCAAATGAATAATGAATAAAGAAAGACAGCACATTCATTTCAGGAAAATATCAGCAGTGGGCTGCTCGTACTTCTAAAGAATGTCAGGAGTGTTTCTTGTGTTAAATCTTCCATCTCTGCTACTGAGCTATGTGCTTTGTTGCAAAATGAATGGCTGCCGCTTTATCTGATGGCCTTGAATTGTTCTCACAGAAGACAAGGAATATTTAAAGCTCCGCAAGTCACAATAGTTCAAGCAATGCTTCAGCATGAACAGGGAAATATGCTGAATTGTATCTCTTCAGTCTGAAAAGTATGCATGAGAGCTATTGCATGTTGTTAGCTGCACAATGCTGAAGATTTTACATATGAAAAAAATGGTATTCAAACATGCTCAGAGAGGCATATTTATATTCATACCTGGAGCTCAGAGATGTTCAGGCTCAAGATAAAACAACTTTAATTAAGAGGTACCTCTTGCTACAATTTAAATTGAAACAAATGTATCACCTATATGAAATTACTCACTTGGCTTTGTGTAAGGTTTGGAACAGTTCTCTAGGTACGAATATGGTCCCCACATTTAGCTCATGCAGGTATAGAAGTTACTATCCCACATTTTTTGGAAAAAAAACTAAGTAACAGAGTAAATTCACTCAGGTCTGTGCATCACTAACATCCTCAAGCTCTATCTCAGGGGGTACATAAATCTGTTGCAGAATGAAAGTGAATCTCAACCAAGGAGATTAACTGACTTGACTTTGTAGCAGAGACACAGAATTGCAGCACATTTCTTTTTCTGTCTAAATATTATCAGAAAATCATTCTTCTCCTCTTCAGGAGTTATATTCCTCATGTCTCCCCTTCTCCAAAGAGAAGAGGTCAAATTTTGAGGTATAAATCAGTAAATTTGTGCTGACTTAAAAAATAGCGGCAGTATACAGCTGAAGCCATCCAATTTTGTCATTATAATTTAAACTTTAAAATATTTATGCTTTCAGGCCTTAAGCAGACTATAACTGCTTATAAACAATTCAATACTTTTTGAGATGTTATAGGAACAAACAGTCCACCATCTGTTAAAAGAAGGCATAGCTATCATGAAATATTTTTTGCTCCTTCTTTTCTTCTGAGAGAATGACACTTGTAATCTGACCAGAGACAAAAAAAAAAAGCCATGAATCCTATACCTAAACATAATAAGGATTTATAGCTCCTGGCAATTCTGTTACTTCTAAATTTACTGACATACAAATAGCTTTTTCCGTAGTTCTTAATTTTCTGACTGCTTTGCAGTGGATCCATAAAACCGAAAAGAATCTGATTTTGGGGAGACTGTGGTACCGGTAACACTCAGAGTGATCATGTAGCAAAAGAATATTCCAGTTGCTCTACAAGTACTTTATGTAACGGAATTTTGTTTCAAATGATGGTAAGAATGCCCCTACCTTGTATATACTTTTAAAATTTTAAGGTTACTGATTTATTTGGCTGGGGTTTTTTTGAAGCTAATCCATTTCTGCTATCTGGTTATCTAGACAAGACTTCTGAGTCAGCAGAGAAACTGAATTGAGTATACTGCGGAGTATACTGTGGTTGAGCGTAATGAGTTTTTACTTTCCATCCAAAAATCTCATCCAAAGACCTTACTAACTATTCCCAAAACTTAACAAACTACTGTATCCATTTCTAGAAGCACTTTCATCTGCTAATCTTCATACTCGTTCTAAGTCCATGCCTATACTACACAGTTCAACCTGGGTGATAGCACCAGAACTTGAGCACCAGTTGAGAGATGCAATGTGAAAAGGATTGTATTCAAAATAGTTCAGATAATCCTGGTTATTCATTATAGGTGCATATCTGAAACTGGGAAAGGTCCAGGCTTCCGTTAAGGTGACACATGGGTCCAGGATTGACTCTAGTGGTGTATCTCCTGCTTCTTTGTGCTGAAATTCTTTGCATACTTTCCCAGTTATGCAACAGCTGTGTGAGAATGCTTCTTTTCTTGGGAGAACTGTGAAAAGTATGTTCATGGCATACTTTATTAATGTGGTAAACATCCTTCTCATCTCTGCATGAAAAACAGGCAGAATCAGATACTTTATTTAGCTGACATCATAAATTTTGACTGTTGCATTGGAAAGCTTCTGTGTTTGTCTGAAGTATGGCTTACTACTGAGCTAGCTCTTTCAAAAGTTTACTTGAGGTGAACAGAGCACAAAACTCAATATGTCAAGAGCTCAGGCAAAGGCTTAGGTTTAATAGAATACATTAAAAATTTCCCTTAGGAAAGTATTTATCCTTAGAATTTAAGGAGGGAGGGGGACACATATTCAGTACCCTGATTATATTTCCGTAATTATTTTCCTTTGTTACCATTATTCCAACAGCTAATCACATTTTGTCACACAGCTGGACTATCTATCTATCTCTATGTGATTAATTATTTTATTTTTCTCCCGTTTTCTTTATTCAAACAATGTATCTGATTGATGGTCTCAAGACTTTTTGAAATTGTTGATTTTTTTGGCAGGGCGGGACTTCTTTGGAGAGGTATATCAGTGTACCTGAATAAATTGTTGGACACTTAACTTCAATGTGTTAAGTACTGAGTTATTGAAAATAACTGTTCAACTGTTCCCAGCTCTTGAAGTTAATAAACTTATGCTTCTAAGTTTCTTCCAGCTAGCATACAAAAAAATGAAAAACTCTAGCAGTTACCATGACTATTCATTGGTAGTCTTTTATTTTTATCTTTGCTCTAAACCAATGGGCCGAAAAGGTCTTAGGAAAATCTCAGTTCATGAACTTCCATCCATGAAACCTCAACATAGGTAAACCTAAGCATCATGTTTTAAGGTGGAAGAAGAGGCATCTCACTAATCAAAAGTAAATTAATTTCTTTGGCCAGATTCAGGCAGCTACAGTCGAGTTTAGGAAGCCAAGATCACTTTTTTATTCATTTTAGTCATGGTTTTGCTGCAAAGTTAACCTGTGTAATGCTAAGGGCTTTCTGTTTGTAATTCTGCAATCTGCCCTTCACTTGACACTTTATTCAGTTGACTTCACACAAGTTGCTATGACCTTTCCAAAGCCTCCAAAGCCTGGATAATATTTTTCCTTTCCTCCTATGCTCTTGGTATTATGCTGTTACTCTCTTTGTCCTGTACCTGCAAACCCTAATATTATTGTTATATCAGCTTTCTCACAGGAAACGATTGCCATCTGCATGAGAATCAAACCTTCTTTCCCCTCCATTTTTGCCTACCCCTTATTTTGTAGCTTTACCCAAAAATATGCATCCATAAATTTTAAAAGCCACTCAGCATGCAAAACCTACTCCTGGTCAAAGCATGCTCTGCTCAGCGCTAATAAGCAGGAATGACCATTAGGACATTTGAGCAGGTCCTAATGAAAACTTTATAGTTACTGTGTGAAAGGCATTATGCAGGACTACTTGCTGCGCTGGAGAGGGGCCAAAAAAGGCTGCCCTTCTAGGAGACTCCAGTTGCTTCTCTTCCTGACCGACCTCTGGTGAGAATTTTCCCTTCCGCTTTCCCATTCCTTTTCATTTTGCTTTCTGTTTTTCTTTCTACCTCCCTTTCTCTCTTTTCCACATTTATATTGTTATCTCCTCCTCCAAGTAGCATATAAATGTGAAAAATGGAAAAGGAAATGTAAGTGTTTATGTCTGGTTAAAACTTGGAGTATTTATGGACTGAAAGTGATCTTAACTAGATTCTTCAACTACATGTCTATAACACTTCTAACCCCAAGAATCCAAATTGCTTTAAAAGCATGCAGTCAGTAAAGGTGAAAACACTGTAATTACTGAAACTGAGGCATTTCCGGGGTGAAATGCAAGTAATATTTCAACGGGGTGCATACATATTATTAATCACAAACATCATAGTGTTCATAATTCCAGCATAAGCAGAGAATAAGTAATGAAATTCTGTTCTGAACACAAAGCACCCAAGTTCTATGAATTCTCTTTTCAGTTTTTTCAAAAGTGCAAATTTACACTGCAAAAAAAACTCTTAACATCCTTTCAAAACAGGTATTTTATATTAATGAGCTTTATATTCTGGTATTACCTATTTATCTAGTTTTCTCCATAGGTGAATTTTCTTGAAATGTACTTTTCTTTGTGTGAAACTGACTTCAGTAAATTTAGGCTGTTGCACTATTGTCAACAGGACTAGAATTTTATTGCTAGGGTTTCTCATTTCTCACTGTCTTTCTAGTTACGTTCTCCTTGGTCTGATTTCTTGCCATTAACTACTGTGCAGATTATTTTTCTCTAACACTTTTTCTTATTATGTCCTAGCATTCCATTGCATTCTTTTTCTGCATTTCCAAGCTTGGAAATTTATTTTAGTGACAAGGCTTTCTTCTGATTGTCCACTAGACTTTGTCAAGGAGACATAGATGAAGTAGAGTTTTTTGGGAAAATATGCTGTAAATTCAACATTAATAAAATGTGTTAAACTGTGAGTTCTGAGAAAGAAATCCTCTGTCTAACACAGGTAGTGTATGAACAACAGCATGATTTTCTCTTTGAGCTAAATAGCAGTGATTTTTTGCAGTGATTTACATCCTCCCAAGTGTGCTGCAGATCACTCACAGCCACATTTTTCATAATTATTCATCTACTATTTTGTCTAAATTGGAAATCTGTATCTCTAATTTGTTCCTCTGTAGTATACATGCTGACGATATTTTGATAAAGCTTTATCCAAAGGCAATGTGACCCACAATAGCTGCTGAATTCAGTCAGCTATGCCTTAAAAAGGCAAATAATGTTTGGTGTGAAATCCTTCCCATTTTCCCTAATGTTGATGTCTGCCCTTTGATATGGTAGTTAGAACTATTATATATACAAAAGGAATGAGTTTTGATCCATTTACTTCTATCAGTTTCTGGCTGGAAGGTACCAAAAGCTGACTGGTGAGTGGTGAGTTGAGATCCATTTTTCAGGCTGTTATTTCTGAGATGGACTTTGTAAGCTAAATTCAAGATGACAGGTAAAATCAAGAAGGGACTATTAGGCCTGTAGGCTGATATCTCCCTTACTGAAGGAGTGGGGGATGCCATCTTCTCACAGAAGACTCACTATCACACTGTCAAGCCTTTCCACTTGAAAGTGTCCCAACATTAGCTTATTTCACTACGACAGCACTTTTTTCTTCTCTCTTTTTTCTTTTCTTTTTTTCATTTTGTTCTTCTTCCTTTTGGCACAGTTATTAAGAAAGAAATATTAGGTAATTTATCATCTGGTACCATCACCAGTTTTGTTCCCGGTCAATTAGCTTTACAACCCGGACAAAATATAGAGATTTCACTGGTTTTAATGGGTAATGATTTTGTCCTATGGAGTTTTATGCTAATTTTTCAAATGCATCAGAAGCTTCTGTTATCACCAGCCACGAAGTTCTGTTGGCTGCTGTGGAGGTTGTTTGAGGAAATAAGAGTTCAGCATAGTTTCATTTCTTCTTTTCAGAATTTCTTATAGAGAAATGTTAGATGAAAAGGATACATAAAATCCTTTCTATTATGTCATTCTGCAAGTTTTCAGAAAATCTTTTGTATAAAAGGTATGTAAGACAGTTTTTAAAACATTAAGGCAGCATGAATTGTTTGTCTGTTTTATTGAACCCTTTCTCTTGAAAGTTCCACAATTTCCACAAATATGCAGGGTCAAGATACTTTCTCTGGGAAAATTTACTCAATACTTTTCAGTAGCTAGTTCATTTTTCAGCTCTGCTTGACATGATAGCTACAAGCTTCTTCTTGGAGAAGTATATATTTTTCCAACTTGCGAGCTGAGTCGCTATTCTAGTGTTGATTATCACTCAGTCTTGAAGCTATCTTGAAAGACAGTTCAGCTATCACGACTAACGAAGAACAACCAAGAAAATACATTGTGTAAGACAGTCATTCAGAAACTGAACTACTTCTTCAGAATGCCTGAGTGTAACTTATACTAATCTTTAAAATCAAATGCGTATTCCTCTACTTTATGAAAATCGAAATCAATGCAAATAGATTAAATTCACCAAAACATATTCAACATTTTTTGAGTGATTTAATGTATAAAGTTTCCATGGGAAATTCTTGACCAGAGTTTGTCCATACGCTGCTCTCAAACAGTTAACATATATTTTTGTGACTGGGGTGGTATGCAAGATGAATCTGCTTCACTACAGTTAACTTTGAGCTATGCTTGGATATGTCTTGTTAAACACATACCTGTTTTTAAATTTCATTTTATATCGATTGTTAGCTTTAAGTTGTAAATAGTTAATTTAATTTTCTTTTAAGTTTTGTCATATTCTTTTTTTGTGTTTATGTCAAACTTCAAGCTCCAAATGGAAGTTGCAGTCAGCTCTTAAATCTTACTAATAATCAGAAACTTAGCACAAATCGAGAATTAGGATTTAGTTTTCAGATGAAGTTAGCTGAAAGTTAGGTTGCTTTTTTTTTCTTTTTTTTTCTTTTTTTTCTGAGAGCACTGTCACAGTTTAAAAAGTGTTACGAACAACGTTCACGAATTTAGAAAATAGTAATTGTTGATGGAACTTTGCGGAAGGGAGCAATGTAGAGAAAATCAGTTTAATGTTATACTTTAGATACTGCTTTCCACATTTTTGTCTCGTATTGGTTGTAAATTCTCTTGTTTTCTAATACCGGATGCCAACCTTCTGTGGGTAGAAGGCCATTTTAGGGTCTTCTTTTTTGTGTCTTATAACTGAAGCGTTCATTTTCAGGGTAAAAAAACAATTAACAAACAGGCTCTGGTGTTAATTGGTATGTGATATACTAGAATAGCTACATCATTTATCAGTCCTGTTCTGCCTTCTTCCTCACAAATCTCCTCATACTGTTTACATTTTCCCAATGTGGATCTAAATCACAGAGGATGGAAATGCATTTCAACTGGCATGTTTTGAATAACTGACAGCAGACAAAAGCAGTGACTGGATAAAGGTTTGGCACGTAATTTGGATGGTAAAATTATTGTTCTAAGGGATTTGTATTAATATCTAAAATTATGTTGCTTGTCATTAGGTGATTTGGCTAATCATTATAGAATATTGTTCAAGGCCAGATGTCAGTCTCTATGTGAAGTGATCCTCATGGAATGCAAGAGAGTTTGTTTTGGACTTGGGGCTGGGAGGAGGTTTGTATAAAGACTGTATGACTTTTTCAAATGTATTTCTAAATAATTTTTTTCTTATACTTTTTAAACTGCAAATATTCTGATAGTTCTATTTCTGGTATGGAAAAAATGCATGAAGAGAATTGGGAAGACATGTCAATAAGATATATATTTAGTACCTGTGAAGTTCACAGAACTTTAGAGTATTTCCTTTCTGTTAATTTGTCAGCATTATATATTTGAAATGACATGATCTTTTTCTTATACTTTTAGCTGAAGTATGATATCGCAACTCAAGTTTCTTTCAGGAAAAGATCAGTTATGATATTTGAAGGAATTCAGTTAATTTTATATATTCAAAAATATCTTCCACTATAGCCCAAAATGATTAGTTGTACAGTCATATTCATTATGCAGGTATAACCTTTGTCCAGCTTTCCATAGAAGATTGAAATTGTATGTTTTTGAAACACACAGTAAACATAAACTTTTCTAAAAAAAACTTTTATATATATATTTACAGATGAGCAAAAAGAAAAAAATACGAAATTATATACTTCCTGCAGTTTAAGTGAAAAACTTAAAAACCAAAACCTCAGACGTTCAGTTCTTTAAACATGTGTTTTAAATGCCCATTTTACGCACTTTTAAAAATATTTAAATACCAATGTTATTAGATCTCAATAATGATTATTTACTGAAGTTTTGTTTAGTTATTTTTACTTTTAAAGAATCAGGCTTTGACTGTGATGATCATTTGTCTTGTTCTTAATGTTAATCCATTAGCTGACTAGCAAAATGAGAGTTCTGCTCTATTCTTCACTCAAAAAATAGCAGTTAAAGAAGACAGGAGAGGAAAGACAAGAATCATTTATATTTAATCATTCCTGCAATAAGATTCTGATCCTGAAAGGAAAATAATATGAACTCCATAAACCTAGAATGGTTCTGTGTAAATGCAGGTTTCAGACAGTGTAGTTTTCAAAGTTGGACCACGACCAAATTCCAGCTTTGCTTGTACATAACCTGTTCTTTCTTAGCACTATGAGATGCTTAATATTTTATAGGTTGAAAAATTATGATTGTTAGCAGTAATAACCAAAAAGAGTATTTCAAATTAAAATTGCTGTGTTAGTTTAAAATTAAGAAATAATCTTTTTTAAAAATATTTATCAATCAGCTTTTTGGGGGGCTTCATGCAGATGTATCAGTCAGCTGCAGGTCTCTGGGGCAGGTACCGTTACTTTGATTTGTTCATACAGAACTTAATACAATACAGCACAAGTCCTAAACTGGGACCCTGAGATGCTAATGTAATGCAAATAAATAATTATAGTTAGTGTTTCAGAATTCTCATTAGAGTATATATATATATGTGTATACACACACACACACACACGCATATGTATATATATATATTTAAATATTTTTCAATTATAAAGAATTGCTGTGGACTATATTGTAGCTAGCCACAGTCCTATATATTTCGCATGCCAAGGTCCACACAAGTTTAATTTTAAACACTTAATAGTTTCATAGAAGTCAGTAAAATAGGACAGTGACTAAAAATATAATTCCTTATGATTTCACTGCTTTACAGTTCAAATTAATGAAAGTCTAAGTGTAGCCAAAGAATGTTCTTGCCATTTTTTTTTTCATTTTTAGAATAGTTTTTTGTTTGTTTTTCTTTGATTACAGAATGGTTTGGAATATAGTCTAATGACTAATAAAGATCTATTCAACCTTTTTTTCAACTCTACTAGTTCTAGAAAACTCCATTAGACAGCACACAGCCTACCTTTAAACTTGAGTTTATTTTGCTAATAGTCTAATAATTGATTCAGAATATAGGTTCTATGATAAACAAGATTTAGGAACTGCAGCAATGTGTTGAATCACAAGTATGTGGGAATATAATATGTGTAACAAATTAAGGCTAAGGCCAAGGAAGAGATGACAGAAAAGAAGTAACTACTTTTGCAAAGTATAGCAGTGAGAATTACCAACTTATTTTTCAAAATGCCTTTGAAGATATTTTATGTCTATTTTTACACTAATTTTACTCCTGAAAGAGGAGCAACTGTTGGCCTCTGGCAATTTTCTGAACTGAAAATTGAGAAATTTTAAAAGACCTATAACAGTGTCTGTATGTAGCTAATGATTAGAGTTACTATACTTTGTGAACGTATGTTATTAAATATTGATTAAAGTCTCTATTGGATAATAACACAAGCCAGAAGAAGACTCGAGTGTTTTGGGTTTATGCTGTGGCACATCACTAAAATTGGCAAATAGTCACTGTTGTTTTCATATGTTAAATCATAAGTCAATGGCTCATATGTGTAAGATGAGTATTGGTTGGAAAGTGGGAAATAATGGCCTTAATTCTGGTCAATCACAGATTTTGGCTTGACTAGCAATTTGGGCAGATAGCTAACTGCCTAGCATGAATAGCTAATTATTTGACTAGCTCTTGCTAAGCCAAGCCAAGCCTCTAAATTATTTTCACTTGTTAGTAATGTATACCAGGTTCTACAGGGCATGGGACCTTGTAATTTTTGGTAGAATGAGTTAAATATAAGCAACAGTATGCAAAAATCCTCCAGCTGCTTATTCTAGGTGTCTGAAAGAACCAGTTATAAGGGTAGGAAAATAAACTTTAGCTTTCTATCCCAGTCACTGCATAGCTTCCCTAAGAACAGATTAGTAATGCTTCACTAACTCCCTGAAAACACTTATTTTCTTAAATAACACCTAAATGCACAACTGTGATACTACTGAGTCACTGTCTAAGAGCAGAGGAACTTAAAATCTCTTGAAGGCTGCTGTTTAAAGTACGATAGCAATGTTGGGAATATGCAATTCATGATTAGGAGGAGAGCAGAACAGTCACCTGCAGCAATTTAGGTTTGGTTTCATACCTAGGTTGCCTTCTGCGCTGTCAAGCATTCAATTTTGAATATTTATTCCACAGATTCCCGGACCTGTGTTTCTGTATCCTTCCTGCAGTATCCAGCATGCATAACCAGAGCTTGCTGAACACATCCATAAAATGTGTCATAAAATATGCAATTAGTGGCTGCTTCCTTGGAGCAGAATTGCTGCAGCATTTGATATAATTCACCATATTGATCTGTGCTGAACAGGAAGACGCTTCAGATGACTAGTGGAAAAATGAAGAAGTCAAGATAGCTGAAAGATGCTCAACACAGACTGCAGAGACACACTACTTTATGTCTTTTTCTTTATGTTTTGAACCTCACAATTCCCTTCTGAGAGGGGAATTTATGCACTTTGTTTAGCATATTGGTTTATATATGTAAGCTAAAAAAATGGTCTAAATTAACAGGTTTAAACAAAACTAAGCTAAACAGGGCACTCACCTGCATGATTAGCATGCTCCTTAGCATTCTTGCAGTCTAAGCAAACTTATCCTGTTCCAGATGATACCTGGGTATGGTTTGAAGGGTAGCAGAGGTCAGGAGATGTTCTCATTGGACAGTATAGATGAGACCATGCTATTACAGAGGAAGCAAATTTAGCTTTATAGATATGGGCCATAACATAGCAGTTGGACTTAAGATCAACTAACAGGCCAGGCACATTTTATGTATGAGTA
The DNA here is from genome assembly GCF_040807025.1 of Struthio camelus. Lineage (NCBI taxonomy): Eukaryota > Metazoa > Chordata > Aves > Struthioniformes > Struthionidae > Struthio > Struthio camelus. The sequence goes on along the minus strand of NC_090942.1, from coordinate 144,994,375 downwards.
TGGATGCAGGCAAACTATGCAACAGCTAAGTATTGTTCTGCTCCGCAGTTCATTATCTACACCCCATTTCAAATTTGAAAGATTAACTAAAAATTTGATATGATCTTTGGAATGCAACTTTCAAGCTAAGTCTTCTGAAACATTAACTTTAACTGCTGTGAATATCTTCCCTTTTTATGTTGCTACCTACCTGTTGATGTTAAAAATGTAGTGTTTTACTTTATCACCTACTTTTTTTTTTTTATTTGACTACTAATAAAATTTATTTTATTCATGTGTGTGTACAGATTGACTTTTTTAAATGAGCTTTTTTTAGTGTGCCTATCTGACACTGAGTATTGTAGAAATTAATGATTTATGTTCAGATTCTGTCTTTAATTGTTGAGGTGAGATTTCCACGGCAAAATTTCCTATCCAGCAATGTACTTTCTCTTTACAAACATATGAACAGAATAATTTTGGTTCCATAATTCTCCCTGGTGAAAGTGTTGATTAGATAAGGGTGATGGACTTGAGGTTTGGCAATAATGGCTATCAGTGGCTTTGGACTACAGGACTGCCTTCACCCTAGTTACACCCTAGCTCAGAAAGCTTTCATCTGTAGATCTTGCTCTAAGATGGTGATGTTGCTCAAGTCTAATTTCTAAATCCTACCCTGATCCTAGCTTTAATACCATACTTAAGAAAACTCTAAGCATTTAACACTGACAAGTGTCTTTGGTTGTTTAAAATGGACAGACACCTACATCACCAGAAATCTACTTGGCTCTTTAGTTGCAGTTTAGTCCAAGCAATAGTTCATTAATCAAATTACAAAGCATTCTACTGGATAGCAACAAAGCATCTACAGCTCAAGTTGATAGTTTTGTTGAACCATTATTATATGCTCCCTGTGAACTAAAAGGTTGCTTCATTCCTACGGCCTATTTAAAGTTTCAAGAAAAAGAAGAAGAAAAAGAAGAATAAAAGAAGAAAAAGAAAAAGAAGAAAAAGAAGAAGAAAAAGAAGAAGAAAAAGATGCCCCTGTGCAATATAAAGAAAAGGTGAAGGGGAAAAAAAAAACCTGTAATTAAAAATAAGGATAGAAACACACATGCAGAAATTCCATTTGGCCAATTAGAAGTTATAAGAGTGCTCTCCTCCTAGCACAAAAGGGTCCAAAAGTGATAAGTTTCATTAAAAAATAGCAAATAAACAAACCAACAGACAAACAAACAAAAACAAAGAATAATCCTTTAAAAAGTAACTGAAATTACTCAACTATCATTTGAAATGTTTGCAGCCACCAAGAAAATTTTGATAAAACATATACAACCATATGAGGTCAAATGTTCAGTCATGATTCCAAGTTCAACTTAGAGATTAATATAAATCTTTCTTTTTGGCTTGATATCTCATACTTTTAGATAATGATATCAGCTCTGCAATATATATATTTTTTTCCTCCTAGCTCACTATAGAAAATTAATCTCTGTGAGGAAGAAAACATCAGCTTCGAGGAAACTCCGATTAGTGCAGAATGAAGGTGTATGTCTCCTCAGCAATGCACACTACCATAGGTACATCTAACTAGTCCTCTGTTTTCTACCACTGATTTTCTATAAAATACTTTAAATGTAAAAAATATGGAATGATGGTAACTTTCTAAAATAACGATAACTTTCTAAAAATAAACAAACAAAAAAATTCTAGTTGAATTGTATTCTTATATGTAATGCACCTTAAACCTTGAGCTCTTATGTGTCCTTAATCTACCCTTCCATAACATACAATTGATTATAATTAGAGGTGGGGTACAAAGCAGTCATTTGAATTGATTTTAGATATTACTTGAAAGACATGTGAAAGTGACCAGCTATTATTCTTTATGCGTCCCCAACTGGAAAAATTCTAATACTACTTTTAACAGCTTGTGAATGTCTCATAGAGTTTTGTGGGATTTGGTTAGCAATTTCAGATGAACCAACTCCTATGCAATGCATTTTTCCCCCTCATAGTTTCCTTCTGAGATATATTTACGTTTTGCCCAGTGTTCTTATTCTCACTATCTATTCTCCTGATCATTATTTATTCAACTTTTTATGTGAATCTTTTGCTTTGAGGAATGTCCTGGCTTTCACAGACATTTTTCTACCAGTCTTCAGGGGAATCTGACAGACAATTGGAGCATGAAAGCAGGCACATTGGTGTTGCAGAGATAAATTGTTTTGCATTAATTTTATACCCACCAGGCGTTTTAAAAAAAGTGGTTTTAATGAAGGAGCCACAACAGCTTTTACTAATATTCTCTGGAAAAGAGAAGACAATTTATAAACATGATATGTTCCTTGCATGAAGTACACTTACCACTACTGTAATTCAATAGAAAACAGTTCTAATGCTAGTTTAGGTTGACAGAAGAAGAACATTGGGCTGTATTCATAAATGTGGTGTTTTAAGCTGCTACCGGCCTCTTCCTCGTTGTCTGTAGGTGTCTATTGCAGTTACTTGGCTAGATGTCAGTGACCAAAGAATGGAGTTAATAGAGTGGATCATGCAAGCGCTCCTAATCTACTTCAGTACAAAATCAGCAAGTTTAACTTACAACTGAAAAATTTTTACAAAGTTAATTAAATTTGTATCTATTTTACTTTCTTTTACAAATAAATTGTACCAATCTTTTTTAGACATCAGCCTAGTACTTGCGTACAAGACAGGGCAGGTCTCTATGGTGAAATACCCTGCTGCTTTAGAGATTCCCAAGCTTGCACTGGTTATGCTGATGCAGTGGTATACCTACACATTTCAAAACCATTTCAAGCAGCTCTAGTCACGAATCTATTCTCCGCTGCCCAATATAGCCATATCCTGAGGGAGCTTAAGACCACCAAGTTACGTGTAAAAAGGTTTCATGTAGCTATATGTTTGTCTATATATGTTACTGGGACAGTATAGATTTAATCAAAATAAATTTATCTGTCTTGCAAGTGAGGCAAATGTTATCTTTTCAGTAAAAATGGTCAATTACCAGGCTTTCATCCTGAAGGAAATTGCAGTAGCTTCACATTCTGTTTTCATTTCAAATTAGGACAAAAAATAATTTAAAAGATCCTATATTGGTAGCAACTGGCATTTTAAAACAAGGCAAACCAATAAAGTTGTGATTTTAACATTTCTAATAAAATATTAACATCTGGACACTATTACAATAAAATGTTCAGCTGAGAAATGATATTATCCCTAAACTGTACTCAATTCATCGGCCTCACAACCCTCTTGCCCTTAGCTGCCCCTCTCCAGGCATGAGCTGGGTCTGCTCTTCAGGTGTGTTGGTAGTATGTACTGATGACTCATGGTCACAAAATCAGTAGTCAGTTTTTCCTCTTCCAGAGGACAGATGTGTGTGCCTGGTCAGTCAGATAAAAAATCAAAGCATCCCAGTGGATATAAAGTTTTCACTAGCTAAATTTTGTTTGATTTTTGCCAAGAAATGTTGATGAATAGTTTTGATCTATTCTGACAAGTTGCCTACAGTTCATAAAATATAATACTGATTGGCAAATCCTGAATTATTTTCCTTTGTTAATACACAAAGTATTATTTTTAGTATAGATATAAAAGATCTGCCATATTTATATTATTTTTTATAAGAGTATTTTTAGCTTTCATGGGCTTTTCATTTATGTGAGTTGTAGTATGGGAGACAGAAGACACTGAGAATTGTTATTTTGAACTGTGGAATTTTGGTACGGAATCTATTTTATATCCTGCCTAATATTTTTGTTTTCAAGGTTATGTTAAGTGCTTTGCTTGCTGCTTTGGCAACACCTGACATGTTTCACAGCAAGATGTTGTCTCTTATGGTTTTCTGTGATATAACAGGAACAGAAAGGATCAAAGAGTAGATTCTCATTATTAATGGATCAAATGGATTCTTTTCCCTTCAGGTATAATTCTTTAATGTCCAAATATTTGTCTGTTACCATCTTGTGCTTGAGATTTATCTTGTGTGTGAATCATTTGTATTATATTTTCATTTAAATTAACACAATTAAAATGATATGCCATAGGCTATGGAAAAAAACATCCCATGTCGAAGAACTGTTGACATTTGCCTCATCTGGCAACATCTGTCCATTTCAGAATCCGGAATGACTGCCAAAATTCTATTTGTTTTCATATCTTGATATTGACATTGGAGACAAAATATACATACATACATGCATACATGCATACATACATACATGCATATATACATACATACATACATACATACATACATACATACATACATATATATATATAGCATAGAATTAGATGATAAAAAGGCACTTACCAGGAAGTATCCCTAATTCATCATTTTAAAAACACTATGAATGTTTAAATGTTTGCCTGTAAGGCAAAATATCAGTCACAAAGACCTCAGAAAGCTCAAAGCTGTAAAATGAAATGCATTATCCTATTAAAAAAATACATAAAGTTTGGAAAATAAACATTCATGTACATTTACAGCTGAAATTCAGCTTCTCAGTCTCCATTTTAATAGGAAATAGAACTTTACAACTTAAGTTTGTAAACTAGTAGACAATTCACACTAAAAAGTAGAGAACCTACTCAAAAGAATTTATCATGAGATTAAGCTTAAAAGGAAGCTGTATTATACAACAGATTTATATTCCTTTGACAATTATTACATGTTCTGGCAATAAATACCTACTCTGTACCTGAATCACACACACTTTCAGATTTAAAGGGCCAAATCTTCATCTGAGTAAATCTTTCAGAGTACTACTGCAAGGCTGTACTTCACTGCCTTACAAAATACTTTGGCAGAATATGAATAGAATAAAATCTAGTATCTACTAACACTACCTTTTGAAAAAAGCTTAATTTAATTTTAGCAACCCTCATCCTTTGCCAGCAAAAATTCATCTGAGAATGGCTAAGAGGACAAATATACTTTTAATGGTAACAGTGGATGGACTTAAGTTGTTCCAAGTTATTTGCTTCTTCTTAAATTTAGTCAGATTTGTTACTAAAAAGAAAAAAATATAGATCACATATATAGCTATTTTTGATTTTATAAACTGATACACCAGGAGGAAAAATAGGTTATAATGTGTACAGAAATGATTGCCTACAGGGTAAAATGCTCATTTTTAATAAAAAAAAAAAAACAAAACTGAAAATTGGAGTTTCCATAACCTATTTGGGCAACTTTTTCCAATGCTTGGTTATCCTCACAGTAAAAAGCCTTTTCTTTATATGCAACCTGCATCTCTCTCATTTCAGCTTGCACTTGATTATCTCTCTCCCTCCCACCATGACTCACTGTGAGGAGGCTGGTTCTGTCTCCTCGATGACCCCTCGTAGATGCTGGGGGTGGGGATGGGAGGCTGTTGGATGCCTCCAAAGCCGTTTCTTCCCCAGGCTGAGGAAGCCCAGTTTCCGCAGCCTCCCCAGCCCCCACCACCTTGGCGGCCCTCCACTGAGCTCGCTCCGGTTTGTCCGCCTCTTTTCTATACAGGAGGACCCAAAACTGGATGCAGCACTCTTAGAGGTGGTGTGACGAGTGCTGTGCGGAGGGAAATGATCCCTTCTCTCCATCTACAGGCCATGCTCCTGCCCATCCAGGCCACTCACTGCTGGCCCCTTTGCTGCCAGGGCACGCTGCTGGCTCCTGTTTGGCTCGCTGCCCAGCACAACCCCAGACCCTTTCCCACAGAGCTAATTTCCAGACCCTTTGTCCCAGACCCTGTCATTGCAGAGGACACAACACATCCCAAGGGCAAGACTTGAATTTGTTGTAGTTGTCTCTAAAATGATAGTAAAATTGGGCTTTTTTGTGGGGGGGAGGAGGAAAAACAATAACCTAAGATAAATTTCCTTTCTTCTAGGAGAAAATATGGGATCCTAAAAGGACTATAGATGATAGCCAGCAAACTAAATATGCCCATGTTGTATAAGGCTGCGCTACCTTTCTTTATTCTTGGCTACTCCATCTGTGGTTTTTGTCTGCAGTAAATAATTGTAAATAGTTTAAAGCATAACTATAGAAGTGAATGGTCTCACTTGATTCACTTGAAGTGGATGATTATTTGGGAGGAAGATGACTTTCCTCCCAAATAATATGATGTATGATTCTTTTTTTAATATGGTATCCATTCTAATGGAAACTTAAGTATTCATCCTGCAGATGTGTTAGCTATAACTACATGGTCAAGTCTCAGTGAATTCCATATGAATTCCACAGAACCGGACCTACACATGGACTGCGGATGTGATTTCTGCATAGTATACTGAAAAGCTATTCATGGTGGATATTTGTCAGTTCTTTGAGAGATTATCTAACTTCAAGAAAGCTCAGGAAACTATTTCTCCTGCCTTCACATCTTGTTGTCCTTTCTGTATTGATTTTCAAGTTGGCAAGTGTATGGGCTTGAACAAAACTAAGTATAATATGGAGAGGGGGTCACTTTTATGCTTCAGCAGTTTGTAAAAGGCCATTTTAGTTTTACATGCTTTTCAAGTTATATTACAATAGAGACCAAATATTATGTCAAAAACAAATGAGGCAAATCATATGACATATTTCTTATTAAATGTATATTTCATCAGGCATTTACAAAACTATTTGCAACTGATTTAACATATTTTGGCATTTTTTAGAACAAAGGAAGGTATACCTCTGGGGAGGAAAGGGAGAATTTTGAATTATTTCACTTCAGAGACATCTTAGCAAAACGGTATGGAAGAGCTGCTGCTATTCCTCTAAATAATATCTTTGAATATTAGCTCTTTGACTATGAGAAGAATTCTTGGCCAGAGTCATGGTAGGTAGTATTTCTTCACTGTAGGATTATATATATGTCCTTCCATCACTAGAAACACAAAGAGAGAGGATGGGACCTGGGGTAACACTGTGCCCTTTATTTGTCCTGTTGGCAAAATATATACCTCTGCTACTCACCTTTGATGAACTTAACAAGTAGCACCCCTGCAATCTCAGATCTATCAAGAGGAAAACTTTTATTAAATCATCACAGGCTTCTACTCTGAAAGAAAGGAGGAGGCTTAAAATGGTGTTTCAAAATGAATTTAGAAACGTATCTCAGCTTTCAGCTCACTATCATCATTATGCAAAGCTTTTTATTGTTGGAAATAGGATAACAGTAATAGAAAAGTATCTAGCTTCTTCAAACACTAAATCTTCATATTGTTATTGTTTTCCCTGTGAAATTTCTCTGACAGGTCTAACGAAAGTTATAGCCCAACTTGAGAAAGTGTTGGACAGACAATTGCTGAAAAATTTTCTCTAGGAGCTATGGAAAAAGAGCAAATGGAATAATTACTTACTGTAAGACTTTTCTAAACCATTTATGATTGTGAGATTTGAAATGTCTTTATACTCTAGTCAATTTATTCTTTATAGATAAATTGGAAATCTCAAATTTAAATTTAGAATAATTTAAGTGAAGTTGATATGAACTTTTTTTCTAGAGATAATTGCTCAAAAAGATTATTTTATTCAATTTTAGTGGCTTTTTCCTATCAAAATTAGAGGATTCAATGTATTTTATGTGAGAGGGAAAATATTTCCTTTGATAAAATTATTTCTTTAATTAATATTTTAAAACTACAAGTTTTCTTTTTTTTTTTAAGGGTGATTTCCTAAGTTTTACCCAATAATAAAAGATAATTTTCCAGACCAGTTTATCTGAGTTTAAATAAAGATTATATTGCATAGCTGTTAAACAGGGTTTCATGCAAATACAATTTACTGGTGCCAAATTGCTGTTAATAACTGTTGACATTACTTAAATGAAAGTAATATTAAAAGCCAAGGTCAACTGAGTTGTATTGTTTTGGCACTTAATAGAATTCTAGTTTTGTTTAAAAATCTGGACTATATCCATCTCAGATAAATTTTCAAGGTGATGGTAGAAGAAACTGTTATTAGGACTACAATATATAGTTAAAAAATTGTGTGGAAGTAAATGTGTTAAAATGAATGTTTTATGGGTTTTTATTACAATTGTATAATCACAGAATCACAGAGTCGTTTAGGTTGGAAGGGACCTCTGGAGATCATCAATCAACCTTATACTCACATCACTATGATTCCCTTCGTATAAGTTGAATATTGAAAATATTCATTACATTATCAGCTGACCAGCAGGGAAGTCACAATGGAGTGATTGTAGAATTACTTTAATTGATTCTTTTGAATTAATATCATGTGCATCAAAATTTATACATAGTAGTGACTTTTAGTATCAGATTCTCAAAGGGAATTATTCATGATTATTAACAGATGGATTCGAGATAGCACTTTATTTTTAAGTTCTTTACAAAAATCTCTAATTTATATCAGTGTAATCAGTATAGGACATTAACTTCCATACTTCATTTTAATGATTTCTTGAGATGAAACCATGTGGTTTCCCTACCACCTCCCTCTTGCCTAGAGTAGTAAAAAGCTTGATTAACTCAAAAATGAAAAGTAATGCTGAGACTTACCAAATTGTATATTCTTCGCTACAGCACATCTGAAAAGATAATTATCAACTCTGTATATTAGAGAGAACAAGGGGAAAAATGCATTTGAGACAGCACATTCACGTTCTAAGAAGCAGAGCTCTCTAGAAAAACATTTTATTACATTAGTGCAAAAGGAATATTACAAGTGCTGTAAATTTAGGTGTTGATTTAGGTGTCTATATGGCTTAGTACACTGAATAGCTCTCTAGATTTTACTGACTGTATTAACTAGGAAATCTATTCAGGCACCTGAACACAAACAGCCAGCACCCTGTGGGATGCTTTAGGATATTAGACATATTCAAGGACAACTGTCAGATAGGACACAGGATGTACAAAGACCTGTACCTTGCTCTCAGAAGTCTTGTTATGTCTGCCTGCTTTGGGTAATTGTCAAAAACAGTGCTAGATGGCTATTCTTAAGCAGCTGAATTTAGATCCTAATGTCTAAGTCTGAAATATTCACACTTGGCTCCCTTTGCAGTCAATGGAAAGAAATAGGCATGTCAGTGGAGCAATTCCTCTGATCTTTATAATTATGTTTTTCTCTTATATGTAAAATGAATCTGAAGTATTAGCTGGGATTCAGTCAGATAGATCCCATACTAGTTGGCTAGGGAAAAAAATAACAATACTCCTAGCAATTGCCAGCAATCTACTAGCAATTTTGTTAAAATAGGAATTATAGGGGGTGCCATCACTTATACTGGAAAGGTAAAGGAAATTCATTCACCATATAAATGCCTCATAATTTTTTTCCTATTAAACTGATAAATGAGTTGCCATGGGCTTCAGTGGCTCTTGTTTCTGTATGTCACCAAAATCTTCTTGCTTGTATACTCACAATCAGATGCATTTTTTGGTCTACATCAGCAAATTTCTCAGTTTAGTCCATTTTGCTAATGTGACCAAATGCCTTGTGTTTAAAGTCTTTCTCTGCCTGCTTCACATATGGCAGGAGTGTGTTGAAGCATCAGCTAGGAAACTCGAAGTCAGACTGTGGCCCCATCATACATTTAGCTCTGGTAATTTCTGGTCCAGTTCTTTTTCTGTTGATTAAGATGCTGGTCAGGACATACACCTCATATTTCCAATCAAAAATGGGGTCAGGGTCTTGAATGCACCAAAAACTTTAAAACTCTTTCCCTGCCTCCTGGGTTTTAGCTGCTGTGACCAAGGTCAGCTTTGACATGGAGCATGTGTGTAACCTTGGATCAGAAGTTTATGTCCTTGCCTTTTGTGCTTGTCTGAGCTATGCTGTGGGTATGCTTTTGCCAAGCATTGCACCTTGCTGGTTTTTGCTTCCCCCTAGCTGGGCCTCATCCTGGCCCTGTCTGGGCACCTGACAGGGCTGTGGCAGCAGTGCTGGGTGTCCCCAGCCGCCATCCCCAGGCTAGCCCCACTCACCTCGCTGGGAGCTGCGGAGCAGCCCTGGTCTGGGAGGCCACGGCCCTGCTGGCCCCACTGCTGCCTCTGCTCCCCACTCCTGCCCACGGCCACCCCAGCCCACAAGACGCCTGGGCATCCAAGTGCCTTCCTGTATTACAAACAAGTAAATGTAAATAATTACTGAGCAGATTATCTATCGTATCTCTTATAGCTTAAAAAACCTGAAGATTAGAAAGAAAATTGTTGCATTTTCTAGATTCGTCAGAGAAAATGAAGAAACATCTAAAGATGGATCTACAGAATCTTGGTGACACAAAACCCCCAAGGACCCACAAGCTGTTAGTGCAAAATGGTTTTTAAGACGTATCAAAGACATTCTGAGGGAGATCTCCAATGGGAAACAAGAAACATGAATTAAACTGGAGCGTGATAGCTATATTGCAGTTACCTGAGGGACAGAGGGCTGGTTCTGTAACCCCAGAAGACTTCTCAAGATTATATGTTTCTATAGCACCTGTAGCCTGACCCAAGCAATCACTGCTTTATAGATTTGCATTAGCGCCTCAGACAATTTTGCAGCACAAGCAAAGGAAAAGGTAGATCCTTTTGTTTTATCTGCATATCGCAACCAATTTTTAAAGATTGTATACTGATACAGCACAAAAGTAATTACGACTGGGTTATACAAATCTCATTTACATTTCATGCTATTAGTGAACTGTTAATAATATACAGGACCATGATATCTACTGAAAATAATTTAGTCAAAAGATTCTTAAATGTAAAAGGGTTTGGAAATGGTGCATACATACAAATAGAAAATGGAAGAAAATGGAAGGTCTACAGAAAAGTGAAGAATATTTTTGAGATATTTATATTCAAAAATAAAAGAAAATCTTACGTTGAATGCATACCTATAGTGCATGTTGTATTGTGTAGGACATTTCATGACTAAAGTTAATTCCATTTTATATACACATATACAATATCTGTTCCTTTAGGATTATTTCCCATTATAAAGATTGATTTTCAATTGCTTAAAACTTTGGTTAAATTTTAAATCTCAATTAGGTTGCCTAGTAATAAACACTTAATGGAATCACCTTCAGCTGCTTCTCCAGATAAGTGTTGTCTCTCCTAGGTCCTGTGTCGTATTTGCCTACCATATGTGGAGGTCTCAGATATCTCAAGACAGCTCAAATGCCAGACCATAGCTATGTGTGAACCATTCATTTGATTCCCACTTATTTGAGATTAAATTTCCTAAAGAAGCTATTTGTCTGTATTTTCCAATGTTGCACACTTACCTCTTTTCTTCATCTCTTTCTGAATATAGTTTCTCAATTGTTTCCTCCCCAGTGTAGTTTTACTCTCTAATATGCTTCAATTCACTTTAAGAAGCCACTTCTTCCATAATTACTTTTTGAATTATTTACTTATTTTTATTTTTCAGAACTAGCAGTTTTAGTCTAGATAAATTTGATTCTGAAAAGGCCAAACATTGGGCTTTGCCTGATGAAACTTCTGGCGGATGTGTCCACCTTGTTTTTTCAGGTTAGTATTCAGCTTGCAAATCACATATTTCTAGCTGAAAAAAAAATAAAAAAAAATGCTAATTATGTAATTAGGATCAATGGCAATAAGTGATTTATGGTTTACTGTAACTACTGCATGAAGTTTGCATACCTGTGTCTCCTGAGTAAAGCTTTTCCTGAACAATAATTTCTAATATTTTATGAGATATAAAGATACTTCTCTATTGTCTTATTTTCAGATGGCATTCTTTGCTTAAAAATGCTGAGCAAAACACTATCTAAACCTCTTCTAATTACCATCTACATTCCCTGAGAATCTTCGTTCAGTGACTTTTAATTGCTCAAATATTCTATTAAAGAGATTTTTTTTTTTAAGTGTCTTACTGCTATGACTCTGTTTTATTCTGTGACTGACTGGTATACTCGCACAGCGTAGCTCTGAAAGAATTGCTTTGTGCCATGTATGTCAGGGCCACGCTTTTTGTCTGAAATCTGAGGTATTCCGCACCCAAATTCTAAATTGCCGTCATGGAACATCAGAACAGCTAGTCCCAGCTATCACTTCTGAGGATCCTTTAAAGCTGCAGGTTTCTAAAGTGTAGAATTTATTCTACTGGAGTAATCCCATAGCTGTGTCATGGGACTGTGCTGTCTATCTGAGGATCAGTCCTACAGTCACGCTGCTAACAGTGAGTAATAGAATAAATGTTACTAAGTTATTCCACAGTAACTTTGCCTTACTAGGGAGACAAGTCAATTACAAGGGAGTTGAACAAGTTACAGGTTACAGGGTCAGGAAAGCATCCTTTTAGCCAATGCTAGGGAGAGGCCTATCAGAGCCAGGCTTGGAAAGCAGCTCCCAGAGAGCAGCCAACAGAGGCTGCCAACAGATACAGCAGTTCCCACAGCAGTTCTCGCAGCAGGGTACAGTGAAGGGCCTGGCAGCACTCATTAGACCAGCACAAATGCCCTCAGCTGTGGTGGTGACAGGCCATGGGGCACAGCCCCAACAGCTGCTGGAGCAACTGTCCCTGTAACATTGGAGGCCTTGACCTAAACAGCCTTCAGAAGGAGGCCACAGCTCTGCGTATCTTGGGCTGGGGGAATCCTGTAGCCTCAAGCTGAGGCTAGGGCTGGCGGTCTCGGCCTGCAAGATGTGTGCAGCAGTCGAGGAGCTGAGCTGCCCAGTCAAGGAGTGGTGGCAGGGTTCAGCAGATATCAGACAGGATGAGAACGAGATTGACTGGAATCTTCTCTGAGACTCTGCAGCTTCAGGAACCCAAACCTCCCACTGCAGTGCAGGGTCTAGTAGAGTCAGTGCCTAGCAGGTCAGAAAGTGGAAAATCCCATGATGGGGAAGCCTGAGAGCTGGTGACTTCTGTCACCAGTAGGAAGTCTCCTGCTTCGCTGGAAAACTTGCACCTCGGGAAAGATTCACTCCTGTCGTAGCTGTGGAGGAGCTGAGAACAGTCTCAAATGGAGCATCTGTGCCAGCTGAGCCTCAACCACACAGGACAGAAGGAAGCAGTGGATGTTAGTAGTGGAAACTTAATGCTGCTGGGGAGAAACTTCCGTCTGCCAATCTGACCTGCCATTTAGGGAGGTTTCCTGTTCTCTGGGTACTCGCATTCAGGATGTTGTGGAGAGGCTGCCAAGGCTTGTCTGGCCATTGGACTACTATACCCTGCTGCTTCTCTATGTGGACATCAATGATATTGCTAGAAGAGAGCTATATGGTGCGTATGGGGGCTTGGGGGCCCAGGTGGTGTACTCCTCCATCTTGCCAGTGAGGGGAAAAGGTCTGAGGAGGACTGAATGAACCCTGGGAGTCAACAATTGGTCGTACAACTGGTTTTGGTTTTCACAACAACAGGCTTTGGGTTTCTGTGACCATGGAACCTCTTCAAGGATGGACAACTTCTTGGTGGAGATGGGCTCCACTTGAAAAGCGGGTCAAAAGTATCTTTGATAACATGTGCCCAGCCTAGGAAGGAGGGCTTTAAACTAGGAACGGTGGAGGAGGGAGAGAACGATCAGTAGTCAAGTAAAGAAGTGGTAGACAGGGTTGGTAACCAAAGGGTCTGGGGTGAGGTAACAGAAGGGACTTCTTAATCAGCAAAAATAGGCTGAAGTGGAATCGCCCAAGCACATGCATATAAATAAGGAAGTGCCTACAGGACCACATTATGGGGAAAGCTCTTTTGTCCTTTTTAGAAAGTCAGCATGCCAGGGTGCTTCTCTGAAGTGCCTGTATACACTAATGCCTTCAGCATGGGGAACAAACAGGAGGAATTAAAAGTCTGTATGCAATTACAGGGCTACAATCTCATTTTAATCACAGAGACGTTGTGGGATAGCTCACACAACTGGAGTGCAGTAATGAACAGATACAGGCTCTTTAGGAAGCACAGATGAGAAAGCAAAGGAGGAGGAGATGCCCTTTGCACATAAAATAATAGCAGAAATGCATGAACCTTTGCCTGGAGGCAAGTGAGAGGCTAGCTGAGAGCTTATGGTCAGGATTAGCAGGCAGACCATCAAGGGTGATGTTGTAGTGGGTGTTTGCTATAGACCACTTGATAAGGAAGAAGCAGACAAGGCCTTCTTCAGAGAGGCCGTTATGTGCGTATCTCTGTTTTACTGGGGAGCCTAGACCTGCACACAGCACTCCATATATGGTCTCATAAGTGTTGAGTAGCAGGGAAAGCATCACCTCCCTCAACCTGCTGGCAACACTCTTTTTGCTAAAGTTAAGGCAGACAATCCCTGCTCTCCCCTCATCTACCAGGCTAGTCATCTCGTCACAGAAGGCTAGCAGGTTGGTCAAGCATGACTTCCTATTTGTAAATCTATATTTACTACTCCCAACTACCTTCCTGTCCTTTCCCTGTCCAGAAATAGTATCCAGGATTAGTTGCTCAATCACCTTCCTACGGATCGTGATGAGGCTGACTGGCATGTATCTTCCCCAATCCTTCTTCTTGCCCTTCTTCAAGATAGGAGTGACATTTGCTTTCTTCCAGTCCTCAGGGATGTCTCCCAGTCACCATGGCCAATCAAGAGTGGCCTCACAATAACACCAACCAAATCCCTCAGAACTTGTGGGTGGATCCTATCAGGTCTCTTGAATTTGTGCATGTCCATTTTGCTTAAGTGTTCCCCTAACTTGACCTTTCTCCACCCAGGGTATATCTTCATTGCTCCAATCTTTCCCACAGGTCCCAGAGACCTGTTCTGAAGGCAAGTTTTACCAGTAAAGACTGTAAAGGTAAAGAAGCATTGAGTCCCTCAGTGTTCTCCATATCCTTTGTCACCAGGTTCCATTCAGCAGCAAGCTGACATTTTCCCTCATCTTCCTTTTGCTGCTTATGACTTATAGAAGCCTTTCTTGTTACCCTTCACATCCCTCTCCATATTCAACTCCAGGTGGGCTTTAGCTCTCCTAATCCCATCCAAGCATGCTCAGAGAGTGTCTCTCTATATTCCTCCTGGGTCACCTGTTCCTGCTTCTCTCTCTTGAATGCTTCCTTTTTATGTAGGAGTTTGGTCAGGAGTTCCTGTTCATCCAGGCAGGCCTTCTACTTCTTTCTCTTGTTTTTCTTCTCATCAAGGTGAACCATTCTTGAGCTTACAGGAGATCCTATGGGATATGACCCTTCTGTCTAGCAGGTCCCTGAACAGAGCAAAGTCTGTTCTCCTGAAATCAAGGTCTGTGATCCTGCTATTTGCCTTGTTTCTTCCTCACAGAATCCTGAACTCCACCATCTTATGGTTGCTGCAGTCAGTGATGCCCCTGACCTTGACATCTCCAATTAGTTCTTCCCTTTTTTTTTTAAGTATCAGGTAGATACTACAGTGTCTCTCCTCCTTCAGTCACCCAATATAACAAAGGTGTTTTTATGTTTTCATTTCTCAGTAATGTCATCATTATATATAAGTATGGCAGGATCAGTAGCAAAAAGGTTAAAGTGTTTATTGCTCTTGCAAAGTGGCCAATAACAGCAAAATGACCTTTTGAATATCTCTCCATTGTAGTGTGTGCTATTAGAATAATGGCACATGATATTAGAAAAATTAAAGATGCATAGATTGTGCAATGGCTTACTTATTTCTGCTTACTTTTACTAAGGAAGAACTGCCTGCATTTCCCATGAAGTCAGATCTGCAGACTACTGACAAATTATTTTCTGTCAACATCATATCTAATTTTTTTTTGCAGAATAGAACTGCCCACTTTTACCTTTAGCCAAAAGGACGTTCCTCATCTTTTTTCATTGTTAAGCATACAGTATTGTCCTTCCTCAATTCCTTCTAGTTTCTCTGCAACACAAAATCTTTAATCACAAGTTAAATACTGATTTTTAAAAATATTGGTATTCATAATCATGGAAGTGGCTAGAGAAGCAGTTTAGAAAGAATAATATGGCAATTATTTTCTGTTTTCTGAGTTAGATGGGGAATATAGCTAATGCCTAACATTATTAAATACTGGTAAATAAGATATGTGAAGTTGCACCCTGTATCATCTAACATTAGGACATGCATAGCTTTATAAAGAGGAAGAAAATACGGAGTAATGACTTTTCAATCCCTTCTTTTACCCTAACACAGCCCATATTCTGATATCTTTATTCACAGTAAAAACAAAAACAATTTAAATTAATGATACTGTAATAATTTAAATTCAGTGATAGTGTAACAATTTAGAGGTTTCACTGTCAAATATCCTTTAAATAAAACTGTGGCTAGATGTGGCAAATGAACACAAAGGAGCATTTTCAGCAACTCATTTTTATATACTATATCACTTATTGTTAACAATTTTTTCATATGAATTCGCGAAACACCAAAGGGACAGGAACAAGGAAATGTAAAAAGACAATGCTTTCCAGCAAACAACGAGTTTGGCAAGCAAGCAATTTATTGTGAAAAATCAACTACTCATACATAACATATATATAAATTGCATTTGTTCTGATGAGCAGTTATATTCTTTTATATATGAGAAAAATTTTGACCTACGTTAATACTTGATAAAGTTTCAATTGTATTGAAAATTTGGAATCTTGAAAGCCTAACAGAATGATTTCAGAACAGAGTGCCAGTAATTTTCTTCTCTGGTTGAATTATGCTGAATGTAATTGGGAACAGCCAGCATGATTTATCAAGGGTAAATTGTGTCTAACCAACCTGATTGCCTTCTACAGCAAAATCACAGACTTTGTGAATGAGAGGAGAGCATTGTTTACTCTGTTGTTTACCTTGACTTTAGCAAGGCCTTCAACTTGCTTGCTTCACAGGCACCTTATAGCTAAACTGGTGACGTGTTTTGGACGAGTGGATTATAAAGCAGGTGAAAAATTGGCTGGACTGGCAGGCACAGAAGGTAGTGATCAAAGTCCAGTTAACAGTTAGTTGCTAGTGGCACTTTTATAATCAGAGCATCATAACCTTGCCTTAATCAAGAGGTGAGCAACTGGGTATGATAAATTTTGGCCAGCCCAACAATGCAACAAGCCGTGAGTGTGAGGAGCCTTGGTTCAAGGTGTGGGTCAGCAGGTGACAGGAGCACACCTGAAACTGCAGGCAGGTCCAGGGTGGTAGGTCATGGACTGATTTCATTAGCGGAGCATGCTACCATCTGACTATAAAACCCTCTGGTAATAGAGATTAAGGGTGAGGGGGGTGGCATGACTTCCTCTGCACGGCAGCAGAGCTCTGGGGTGAACAGTTATGTGCTGGTGCCCAGCTGATGCCCAGAGCATGACCCTGAGGCCAACGTGAGCAAGAGTTGCCTTTCTCCTGGGCTCCACTGTGCTGGCTCACTGGAGTGGTGACTGGGGCTGGTCTCAGGGAAGTGTAACTGCATGTGTTTTTGTGCATGTGTGTGTGTGTGTGTGTATGCGTGTGTGCGTGCGTGCATATGTGTGTGAGTGTGCGTGTGTGCAAAGCTTTTCGTTACACAGCTTATTCCTTACTTGGACCGCTTAATAAACGGAGCTTGACGATGTCACTTTGCCTGGTATTCTTTTCCCTCCTGTGAGAAAGCTAATACTGTTTAATGTTTTTATTAATGTTGTGGATAACAGGATGGAGTGCACCCTGTGCATGCAGAAGATCTCACTCATAATATTTAATTCTGAAACACACAGAGCTTCACTATTTCACAAATGATTTACTTTACACACAGAAGTGATTAACACTTACACTTTTTATCAATACATAGGCTTTAGATGCCTGGCATTCAAATCAGTGATTTGCTTTCTTTGCTAGTATTGTATCCAGTTTCAGCTTAATGCTTTTTTTTTTTCTTAATATTAGATTACTATGTTCCAAACTCGCCTCCTGTTTCACAGCTAATTTATTTATTTATGTTATTTGAAATGAGACATCATAGGCAACACAGGCAAAACAGAAGACCTCTCAGAAGAGCATAAAGACGTGGTATGAGAATAAGTATTAAAACATACGATCTCAGTCTACATCATAGACTGCATGGGAGCTCTGTTATGCACAGGTACATATCCATGCTGTACACATATTTTTCTTCTCTTTTCTACACTCTAATTTCAAGATATAGAGCAAGCATTAGATTCAGAAATGAGAATGTAGTGAAAGAGAAGGGTAGATTACCAAATTCTTAGTGGTGCTTTTTCTCTCTGAGAAGGTGTTGTGCACCATTTTCTGTTGTACTAAGACCTAATAAACTGACTAGTCCCTGCAAGTCTTAATGAGCCACTATATTGTAGGAGTGCCTGTGGAAGTACACAAGAGAAAAAAGAACTTTGAGCATAATTGTTTAGGACGTAATTCTGTATTTTCTCCCAGTAGGGTACAAAACACCCATGAGTTATTAGAGAGCCAGTATAGCTCCAGGATCCAAGATGCATTCGTTGTGCAGTTCTCCTCCTTAATTGATTTTGAACTAATCGTGGACTGAATTAATTGTTGAAAATATATAGAGAATTAAGTGATATAGAGTTTTAGCTATGAAGCCTAAACAATTTTTTCATGCTTGGTATAAGATGAAAAGCAGTACAACATAAAGCAAATTCTGGGATCTTAATAAGATCCCACCGAAATCAGTGTCAGTCTCTCCAGTGACTTTATTCACACTTCACTTCAGGAATTTAGGCAGAAACTATTTACTTTTCATCATCTCAGGACTGTATACATTCTGGTACCAAAGACTTTAACTGATATTTAGAATAATTCCAGCCTAGATTTCTTTGGCTTTCTTGAGGAATCCACCCATTATTTGTTTTCAGATTTTCTCTCTGAAACTAGGATTTTATTAAGACATTTGATGACCAATGAGGGCCTACATTTAGGTGAATACTCAGCTCTATCTCACTCCCTTGAAAAGATAAACCAAACCAAAACAGACTACTATGATTATGACATATTTTCTCATTCTGAAGGCACCTGAAATATCTCAGGGCATAGTCCTCTGCAGCTCTTTCAATACCTATTCAGCCCATAAACTAACCATCTTAGGAATGTAGAAACCTAACCTGACTCTGATTTAGTGCAGACCATTATACTATGTACAACCTATACATAGGTTTGGGGCTTTCCATTTCCACATGATGCCTTTTTGGTTGGTTAGTATGAAGAGTTTCACTGTGGCTGCATAGTATCACCAGGAATCTATTATCAGTTCAAAATATTTTTTAATTGGAACCATTGAATCATGACTATCCCTTTTGTGCAAGTTTGGAGGAATTAAAGCTCGCATATGTGCGCTTTTAAATGAAGTTTCAGTGTAGAAAATGCGTAGACAATTCAGTACTGGCTAAATGCCTAGGAATCTAGCTGGCTTCTCCAGCATGCCAATACCAGCTGTAGTATCAATTCCGAGATATCATTCCTCTTTTAAAAGTCAGTCAGCGTTTAGGATAACCTCTACGAATGTAGGAAAGCCAGATTCGAGGCCCTGCTGATATTAATTTCGGTAAAAGACTTGAGGAGGAATCTCCCACATCAAATGAAGGTATTCTAAAACTTCTCTACATTGTTTTCTTGACAGATTTCAGAAATTTTCCATTTCGGTCCTTGATATACAAGGAAATACAAGAAAATATTTGACAAATATATGAAAATATTTGATACACAAGAAAAAAATTGACGTTGCAAAAAAAAAAAAATCCAAGGACAAGAAAATCATTCATAACCTATTTGTAATTTCTTAGTAGAAATCATTTTAAGAAAATATTCTTCCATTCATTACTTTTCATGATATTTACATGTCTTCATCCCATATGTATAGTACGCTACCTCCCAGAAGCTGGTGCCTCACCCCAACCTCTCAGTTAGTTACACCCGACAGCTGTGCCTTTCTTTTTCCAGATTACAGCTCCTTTTTCTCATCTCACTTTCGTACTATCAGTGCTATGCGGTATTTTGCAAAGTTGAATCATATTTCTTCCAACAGCCATATTTGCTTTCATCCACACATACAAATTGAGTTAGTGTGGCCAAAATATGATAGAAACATTTCTTAAAATATTGTCAGCCCTTTAGCTCATGTCACAGTGAAAATGTTATCTTCTAAACTCAGTTTACCTCAAAGAGTTCAGAGTGTTTAAAGACCTCTTCTTTGTTCTTCAAATGAAAAGTTTATCTAAGTACAGTTGGCCTTCATAAAGCACAGACTGTGCAATATTTTCAGCTTCAAGAAACAATCTAATTACTTTCCAATAGAATTCTGTCAGTGACTAATAAACACTAGTTAATGAATAAAATTCTAAAAAGATCAGACAAATATTGACTTCAAAGATCCCAAACCATGTATTTTTAAAACAAATTTTCAGTGGTGATTTGTAAGAAATAGTATATAGATATATTTTTTTCTCTGTCTCTAAGGATTTTAAACAATTTTCTTTATATATTGCAGATATTACTATAATGTAACGAATGTCTACCCTGTACTTAATGGGACTCCTGGCAATCTAATGGAGAGCCTGAATAGTATTTTAGATTTTCAATAGTTCATAGGACAAATTGTTAACGTTCAAAGGAGTTGCTTGCATGGATTCCCAAAAGTCTCAAAGTTAAACAGTTGAGGAAATCTTCTCTTCATCCCTCCTCCCATTTGGATTATAACAGAAAGCTATTATTATATTGGGACAGAGAAGAAGGATGACTATGAAGGCATTACAGGGAGCGTGGTTAGGGGGTAGAGATGTTACAATATTACAGATTCTGTACTCGTTACTCAGACTGCACAGTCGTCCAAGCTTCATTAAAAAAAAAAAAAAAAGTATATGGGTTTGAGAAAAGAAATGTGGTGCAAGTACAAAAAAAAAATCTGTTATGGAATTGTAGGTTTCTTTATGAGCTTAGAATGTGAGAGTTCAAAAAAAAAAAAGGCTATATGCTAATTTATTACAATATAGCCCTTTCTGGTGGCTCATAATTAATACCAATATGCATATTTTGCCTCAAATACCCTGCTTGCTGATTTCTACTTCATTATTTTAGTCATATTGCTTAAATAAACTTTGAACTCTTCCTCCCTGGAGGATTCCACCATATCTCAAGATTAATAAAAGCTAGATCTAAAAATAAAACTAAACTATATTGGTCAAAAAATCAACAAAATGTCAATAATCTGTGAGATGAATGGGAGAAACATTCTTCAGTGATAACATACCAAAAAACAGAGAAAATGCAGAAAAAACTGAAAGAGAAGCAATGTTAATCATAATTAAAAAGAAAGATTAGTGGCCTATAAAAACCATTTAGAAAGAAGGAAATAAAACTGCATGGAGGGGAATATGAAGGAAAACAGAGACACATATGTACGGAATCACTGATGTGAGCAGACAGAGAGCAACTCCTTTTATATACATAAAATAATATTGTGCAACTAGTTGTGATAATTCATTGAATATAAGTACATAATGAATTCATTTTAAAAAAGGAAGAGAACACTGTTTGCAGCTAAAATACCTACATTTCGTTAGACAAGATTCAATTTGAATCTCTTATGCTATAGGGTAACCATTTACTGCCTTGGTAAAAGAACAAGCTTTCCCATTTGAGCAGTTTACACATAAGTCTCGACTTGTGGAAATGTTTCTCATCTTCCTAGACAACATCAGGGACTATTCTGATAAACAACACTTCGCAAAAGTAGATTAATCCTACATTCCATTGTGATTGTCTCTCTAATAGGTACACAGTTAGAGTATTTGCTCATGTTCTCATTCCCCATCACTGTGCAAATCAAGTATAACTCACTAGTAGCCACGGGTCCCTAAAGGAATCAGAGTGAAATGGTCTAATTATCTTAAGAGAAAAAAAGAAAGGGTATAGTGATTAGTACCAGTGTTGATAATTCCCATTATTTACTTCCTCACTGAAGTAGCTGCATCTCTTGCCTTAGAAGTTCATATTTTAAAAATTAAGTCTTAACTTTATACAATTTATGAAATAATTATCTAATACCTACAAATTGGAAATGCCACTAATCTATTTAATACGAAGCTCAGGATATTTTATGTATTAATATAATATTAAAAAAACCCACAAATTTTCAGCAGAAATACTACTTTTTTAAATTAGTGACAGAGGACACTTTATTCAAGGGTTCAAGGAAATCTTAGCCTCAGATCAAACTGCAGTGTTCAGTCATTTTGTCTTGATAACAAAACCTACTTGCAGAGGACTGTACTATAATAGGAATCTGAAAATAAATGTGCAAGTCCTACAATTATGCAGAATAGCCTAGCATTTTTTTAATCTATATTTAAAATTGCTCAGGTTAATGAATGGTATTTTGTTCTGTGCCATGGAACTACTATTCCTGTTTCATCTTTTAATTGTTATGGATCTTTTGTATTCCTAACACATAAAATGCCTGCATAATTCCCTTAAACATAATAAGTCAAAATATCATCAGGAATAAAAATAACAAGGAACAAAAGGCATGATTCCACCTAAGTCAGAGAGGTGCTTAGTTTTGTAATTATTTACAGTAGCATATGATCTACTGCTCTCAACTGATAATGTAGCTAATAGGACCATCTTCCTGTCTAAAACATTGAAATTTTATTCTAGTACACTAAGTACTTTTCACCTTGCTGTCTCTTCTGATCTCACTGAATTAGAATAAGTAGTTAGCATATGTGATAGCTACTTCTTTAATAAAACATAGAGAATAAGAAAAGTAATGTAAATATTTAAATAAAGAAGTATATATGAAAACAATGTTACCTATATTCCATGAATATAACTTTTAAAAACCTATAGCAAGTGATTGACCTTCCCTATAAACATGTAGACCCTCAGAATATCTGAATTTTAACAGTTATTTTTTGTTAATTTGGAAGCTCTGTATTTTCATTTTCTCCAGCTTTGATATAGAATAAATAACAGTCTGTGTCAGATGTGAGGAAAATGAAATTCAGAATTCAATTTGCCTCCTGCATTTTTTTCGACTGCCCTACATTTCTTATAGAATCTTAAATTTACATTACTTTTTCCTTTTTTCTTTTTCACTCTCTCCAGCCTTATTTTAATGGCTTAAAAGCTAAAAGCTGGAGGATAACAAAATCTGATATCTAATTCAAATTATTATGATTTTGGCTTCTTATGTTTTCTTTGCTGACTCTCAGGCAAAGACAGCTGAAAAGTTTGGGAAATGTATTAAAATAGGAATGGGATAAGAAGGACAAAATGTAATAATAGTATTGATCTTTGAGAAGTTGGTACTCATTTTACAGTATAAAGCAACTATTTTTTGAAGCTGTTGAGGCTATTCCATTCCATACCAATTTTCATAAAAATTTATTCTAAAATATTAATTGAGATCACTGCTATGAAGCTGTTGCTATTGCTATCACAGTCTTCATAGCATTCTTGGCCCACTCTAACAATGAATTAATATTATTGTGGGAAAAAATCAAATAGTATTGTCTTTTCTCCTTAAAAGATACCAGTTCACAGTACTTTTTTAATCCCTGACCTAATATTTCTATGATAAAATAGAAAAAAAAAATGTACAGCAAGCCTACACACTAGTTCTTCTACGCTTGCTATCAATAATTTCATTATAATAAATAAATTTCAGTATACTTCATTATACTTCATATGCACCTATTACATCAAGCATAGAAAAGTCCTAGGAGCTGAAATAAGAATCAATGGTCACCACATCTTTCAGTCAACTGTTCCAACCACCAGCACAGAACCATGTTCTCACTCCTCTCTTCTATCTTTTCCTTTTTTCACAGGAGCAATGGGATACTAAAAGAAACCTGTCTTATCTGACCAGCTTGGTGGTCTCCTGCAAGGAGGCCCGCCTGGGAATTCTCTCTAGGGTCAGAGAAAACTTAAACTGAAAGACTGCGCAGATCAATAAAGCAGGATGTCCCTCCTCTTCCTCAGTCCATACCAACCAACACTCTTGAAGAAAGACTGTCAGATCAAATCCTTCACGGTGGGGTAAGGAGAGAAATTTCGCACTTCCAGGCCCTGACCACACTCTCTGAGTCTGAGAAGTAAAGTAGGTGCAAGGCTATCCTGCTCTGGGAGCACAGCAGTGCTGCTGGCAGGAACAGATCCTATATCCTTTTTCATTGGAAATTATGAAGCTCGGTTACCTGCAAGGTTTGCAGTGAGCTAAACCATAATTCTCAAGATAAGTAGTAAGCAGACAAATCTTTCTTGTGTACTTCATTCTATCTGAAAAAGAATAAAAAAAATGTGATTTCCTTTGGTCACCCATAAAACAAGAAAATATGCTGTAAGTTACCTCACTTCTTATTGAACTATTCTTTTGCTGAACTTTAGAATATATTTTAGACTATTTAACTGTAGAATTTTTTACTTATAGAATTTATTTCTTTATTATCTTAACAGTTTTTGACGTTACAGCTGAGAAATTACAGTACATTCTTTTTCAGAAGCTGACTGAGTACAGTTTAGTAAAGCTAGGATTGTTTTTCTCTGCTGTTATACAGTCATTTTTATCTGTTTATTGAATTTTCTTTTTTCTTTTTTTTTAGGTTTGTAATATGGCATATCAAACATATGTCATAATTACCAGTTTTTTTGTTTGTTTTTACTTGTATATAAATTTAACATTTACCATTATGTATACTGCACTAAAATTATCTTCATGATTTCAATTATCTCTCTTTAAGAGAGAGAACCTACCTACAATCTATTACAGATTATTATAATTTATTATTTCTTCGCCAAATCTGTCTTCTTTAAAAACAACTTAATTTATACTATCTAGTCATTTTGATAGGAAAGATTGGTTGTGATTCCTTTTTCTGAATTTTTTAATCTCTTCCTCTGGTAAAACTAAATAGTGCTCAAGTTTTCTGCTCCTCATACTCCTCTTTGCACATATGAGTCCTCCATATGTATTTAGAGGAATCCCATTGTATGGGATTCATCTGACCAAATATTGCCTTCCACATCTTACAGGACCACTTTAGGTTCCCTTTGTAGTAAGAGAAGATTTCTCTTATTAGGATACGATGAAGTGAACAATAGAAATGCCTGTTACTCTAGAATCTCACATATTAAGGTTGTAGACTTGGAAAGATAGTAGCTACGTGTTATGGTTTTACAGAGCTCAGTACAGAGGTCTTGACCATGGTCTCCAGATACTTTGGTAAAAACACCATAATATCACTCCCTTGCTGTTTTGCCTACCTATCTCTATGAATGCTGTCTTCCACTAAAATTTATCATGTTTTCACAACCTTATCCATTTCTTCCGAATCCTTCCTAAAAGCCATATGGAGATCTTGTATGTTGAGTTAGTTGACAGTGGTCGTAGGTTCATGTGCACAGATAAAGAACACGCAAAGATCATGGGAGAAGAAAGTAAAAAGTAGCATAGTGTTTGAAGTTAAAGATGAAATTGGGAACCATACAAAGCAAGTTTATGTAAGAATCAAAAACTCTAAAAGAATAGGATTCTTCTTAAATTATTTTTACATCCATTACTGCTCTAATTTCTAGTTTATGAGAAAAGAGGAAACATCATTAAACATATAGGTTCTGGAAGAGGAGGAAGAAGACATCTGAAAGACTACTTTTCCAAATTAGACTTTTTTAGGAAAAAAAATGAATCTCAAATTTGATAAGTGGTCAGACTAACAAATACAGTATTAATGCTACCTACATTTCAAAACTTATATGTGTTATCATTTCCAGCTCTCTATTTTATTATTGTTATATTGCATATTGCTAATAGGAGTCTAAGAATGATCCATCCGAAGTAACATTGAATCTTTGATATCAAGAAAAAAGATTGTTTCATCCTCCAAAAGTAAAAAGCATCCTAAAGGTCATTTCTCATAATATCACTAGAATTAAGTACCAATAAAGTTGGAATATCCAATCCTCTGAATATTTAAGGTATTAATTAGCAAGAGAGTTAAAAAAAAACTGATGATACTGAAATTTTGAAAGGACATAAAGCATCTTAACTGCTATCTCCCTGCAATAGTAGTTAATTACTCAGAATTTTTCAGATACATTGTGTCCAATACAGAATTGAATTGTTTATCATAATCAGGTTGTACAGGTTACTACTGTTATATTAATTCTGAATCAAGTCTTAATCAAATCCAAGACCTGAAACTGGCCTTTAGCCAATAATTTAGACCATTCTAGGGTGACATGTCCTACATTTAAAGAAGTGTGTTCCATTATGTGGGATGACATCTTCTGACGTGAGGTCTTACAAGTTTTTAGAAACTTTGAGAGGAGTTCAAAATAAGGATGTTTCAGACAAAATTCCTACAGATGCTTTTTTTCTCATAGCGCATGTGTGTCGTTAAAGGTATGGTTTCTCTTTACAGTGTAGAAAAATTTTCTCTGTCACTGTATGTCAAACTATTTGGAAATCAATCCAATGCAAGCAGATGGATGCTTTCCAAATGATAAGCATTTGATTAATATCACTAACATGAAAAATAAAGAATAAAGTAAACAATAAAGAATAAAATATAAATCTTTCTCATCTGGCTTACCAGTTCTATCTGACCTCCCTAACAGGACTTACTTTTTGTCTATGAAGACATTGGCCTAAAAGTGAAATTTTATGTGGTGCTATTCTTGCTTTGATTTTCACTTTGAATTTTTTTACTTGTTTGCTTACTTGCTTGCTTGCTTTTCTGGCTTGGCAGTTCAGAAGCACCAAAGTCAGTGTCTGTCCCACATTTACTCTGGAAGAGAGGTGCTTTCAAAATCTATATAAACGTCTATGAAAGTTTTAAATGCATTCAATCAGATTTAGATACTCCCATTGAGCAGTAAAATGTTTCTTTTGTACTGCCATTGCCATAGTAGTAATTAGGCTGTGACATGATCCTCTCTTAAAAAAAAAAATCAAGAAAAGCACAGAAAAGTATGAAGAACATCTCTCATTAAACAAATGCAATTTAAATGTAATTCTATATTATCTTTAATGTGATTTTATGCAAGCCTAATTGAAAAGAGAAATTTGTTAAATATACTTTAATCACCTAAGACCAGAGTTGTGACCCCAAACATATTGTTCTGAAAAGATGCCTGTTGTGGAGATGTTCACACTTCTACCACTTCCTATGGTGGTCAAGTTAAAAAAAGTGCTAATCTAAGCTGTGGCAATCTGCCACTATATTTGATCAGTTGAATAGCTGTCTTCCATCCACTTATTTTTTTGCCTAGTCCCACGCTGACTTAGCCTTTTAGTTTACATGCAAACAACTGCCTTCTGGATATATAAGTGTAGCTGTCAAAATCTGGAAATTTACCCTAGATACATGAGTCCCCTTAGAGGCCTAATTCATCTGGCATTCCCAGAGCATCCCTAATGCATGGACAGATAATTGGGGCACCTCACAACATGCTGTCATGTGTATTTTATATTACAAATGTAGCTGCATTAACAGAAGGATTCAGCTGCCTAAACATAGGCACCTAATGCAATGTGAGGTACCTTAAAGTATTCAATACGTTTGCTCAAGGGGAAGTCCTTGAGCAGCAGCAGCAGCAGCTGGAACCCAGGTTATATATCCAAGTGTATGTAGAAGTCTATGTTTAATGAATGGAATTCCACCATTGGTAGACGCCTTGATGCATGCAAGTCTTTTAAGAGTTCACTCAGAAAGAAAACTCATCTCCTGGCCCTGACGGAATTTAAGTCTGAATCGTTTCTCTTCCAGGACTGTGCACCAAACATCCGGATAGTGGCTAAGCAGAAGCTGGATGACTGAATGGAAAGAGATACCCACGATACCAATAAGTGAGAGTGCAGGAGAGAACACGATAGCACAGACTAGCAGTTAGAACTTAACCCGAAAGTGCAGAGTTCTGACTTTACAGCTTCATTTTCCAGGAATATTTCAGTTTATTTCACCAAAAGCTAAAAATCACTACATAAATAGCTTTAGGAAAAACAATATGAATACAAAATTCCATCATATTAGGTAAACACCTTCATAATTAGATTGCAAAGTCAGATCCTCACCTTTTTTGTTCTATTTCTGTCCTAAAATATCTTCACACTTGATAACAGAGCTGCCAAGTGACATAACTTGGATAGGAAGATTTGGCAACAGCCCCCTTACATTCCCCTGTGACCTCTCCTGGCTCAGATGTTTGGAAAACATTCCATAGAGACTTTCTACGCATATCATTTTTCTGTCAAGAAGTCCTAATCACACTTCTTCACAGCAATCTTGCCTTTGTTTATTTCATTGGGGGTTCATGTTTTCGATCAGCCTTCTAACACTGTATACATATTCAATGCAGAGTATAAAAAGCCTAGAAGCCTAGCACAGGTTTGCATATTTGGTTCTGCAGGTCAATTGCCAGAACATTATGCTTCATAGCACTAAAGCCTCCTACCTTGTTTACATTTGAGGCCCTCGTCCCTCAAAGAGAAGACGTATTCATATGAATTTTAATATAAGTCTTTGTAAGACTAGATCCTAAAAGTTCTACTACATTCTAAGAACACTTTTTTTTCCCCTCTGAAAGTGACTTATTTTTCTACCAGCTTAAACAAGTGATGTGATTTTTCTCCTCCTACGATTTGTACAATTCTCTCATTTTCTGCAAGCTGTTGAAATACCAAACTCAAAAACAAAAAGAATGTGCCTTCCTGTGTGGGAGAAGTTTTAGATATGTATTCTGCATTCATCTCCTGTAGAGATCATGTGTATCTTTTGATTATGTTGTAGAGCTGAGGGTTTGTTTTTCTTATTGTATTTTTTTTCTAAGCCATATATCAAATTCAATTAATCTAATTAACAAACAATAAAAGAATAAATTACACTAACGACATTTTGACTATCTATAGGCTTAACCATTTATAACATGTTTTCACTTCTGTTTATTTAAATTCTAAATTCGGCTGTAGCTGTAGCAATTAAACAGATTATATTTTGAAGTGTCAATCCCTCTGTAGTCAATTTTCACTGTTCTTACTCCATATATCAATTCGTAAGGAGCACAGAGGGTAGCAGAAGAAAAATCCTAGTTTGCTTCAAAAAAAGCCAATTAACAAATCTCATTTAGTGTTAATTGCAACACCAGTTCTCATCATAGTTTAATCAACACCTTGCTAAAACAGTCTAAAAGAAGCAAAAAGATAGACATTGATTCCATTTACAGACAGAACTGTATTGACGCATTTCAACCTCTAAACATCCTACATTCCCAACAGGCTGGCTTGGTTCCTTTCCATACAAACAGTTTTACAAAACTCAGAGGTTTCAGCCTTAGGAAAACAAGGACATATCTGATATACATTTTATGAAGACTCTAAGGAATAAAACTGTGGGTTCTGTTGAATTCCTTCCACAGGTACATTTTTAGAACTTACAGAACTACCACTGTCCTTGCTACGAACCTTGATTCTATAAATAGATTCATTTTATCTCTCAAAGCCAAATCAGGTAATCGCATCTCTCTGCATGTTAATATTAGGCCTATACAACCAATAGACAAGAAAAAAGCTTCAGCAAAAAATTCTGTATGTAGGAGGGCACTCTGGTTTAGAAATTCTTTGCAGTTTGTAGGTGTGGCTGCTGTTCAGATTCAGCCTGAAACAGCTGCAGTTGACAACCCATCCGAGTTCCACCAACCCAGAAGTTTCCAGGTTTTTATTAGTGCATTTGACACTTTGCTATGGTTCTCAAAAGCTCTAAATTACTATTCTGTGTGTTGGGCTTAAAACTGTCAGATACCTTTACTGAGGGGAATTTTGTGAGCGTGGCCTCAAGAGTTAACAATATACACTGAGTTCCTGAAACGTTTTTATATGCGGCATCCATGACTTTTATCAGGCATTTTCTAACAGTCAGTAATGAAGCTCGATTCCACTTTTTCACTTGTTGAAATGGTTCCCTCTTGAGGAACAGATTAGGTTCTTTAGTAACACCTGTGTGAAAGCATTAAATGCTGTAATAGGATACATTTTGCTGAAATGGATTGCCTGTCCCTCCAAAAGTCTGTGAGCCTTTCTGACCATTGAACAAGTCGTCATAATTGCGGAAGACCTGATGTTATTTAGATACATAAATTTCCGCTTTAAAAGCTTTCAAGCAGAACAGCTGCATTCAATTCTGTTCTGCATTCAAGCCAATCCTATTTTAATTCTGATTGGGCTTTCAACCTACAAACATAAAATTCACAATTAAAGTGAATTTCATCACAAAATATCACAAAATGTACTATAAAGAAAAGATCAATATATCATTTATAATTATGACACATTCCCCATGAGTGAAATCATCAAGATATAAAAGCTAATTCTAGTCTAAAATCCAGTTTCCCGAAACAATCCAAAATCGATCCTGAACCTGTTTCTAACCACTGTAATTTATGTAATTAGAATATTCATAAAATAATAATATAGTTTCCTACTTTCAGAGGAGTTCTAGAGTTTTTTTCCTTCCTCCTGAACATGGTCTTCACTAAATATGCCTAGTTTTTATTATTCTAAAATCTGTAGTACAAGGTTCATGTGTCAACAGTTTTATGACCAGTTTTAGCCATTTTAATTTTGTGAATTTTCTATCATTTTACTGACCTTACTTTTACCTGATTTTCCCCCATACTAGAAGTTTTCAAGGTTACTTTTTAAAATATGTGCAAGATTTTGCACCACTTAGTAGAATGTAAAAGAGTATCAATCACATTTATTGTGGGGGCATAATATGCTAGAAATTGCAAATACAAGACTAATGGGTCATAGCTAACACAATACGGACTGGAATAAGTGACAAAATAATCAAAAGTTGGCTTTTGTTCCAAAAGCCAGTCACATGAATACATACATTTCATCCCAGAATTTGCATTCAATCTTAAGTTCTACCCTACGTGACTACTGCTTTTCGTCTTATTAGAATCCTAAATTACTGCAACATGCTATCACCTGTTCAATCTGTTCTGCTCACCATCCTTTTATATCATATGTAGAGTTCTTTTTGTCATATATAGTTCCCATTCTTTTCATGTTCCACTACATGAAGAAGAGAGAATTTACCAGGGCAGACACCATGCTTTTTATATATTAAATCAGTACCTAATTCAGTCAAGCTCACTTTACTCTCTGCATCTGTACAAGTGTATTTCTAGTTACCTCATTATAATTTGGAGCTAGTGGAAAGAACTTGTGGGATGAAGAGATTTTTTATCTCCTGTGTTTACATGGCAGCAGCACTACACATACCGCACATACAAGGCCAACCTGCCCTCACATGAATTTCTAGGTGGGATAGCAGTAGAAGACAGCGGCAAAGATCTGGGGCAGCACAAATATGGAAAAACTGATTTCCAATGTATCAACATCAAATTATCTTATGTGAACTTATCCAAAAAAGCCTTTGGCCGTTTGCCATCTTTTCCTGGCTAATATGGAACCTTTGCACAGATCAGTGGAGCTTAGTTCTACAGCTCTCTAATAGAAAGTTTACGCAAAACTAGATTTCAGAATCTTAGCAATAATTAATGGTGATCAGCAGCATTATTTCCTGACTTTATGGAAAGTAACATGTCAGCACTTTTAAAGAAATGCTGAACACCGCTGCTGTTTCTTTAACTGCATAATTATACCTACCTTGTGTCCACTGGTGCCTCAGTATGGAGGAGATTTCAGGTTACATGGACATACCGTTGTGAAATTGGTGTAAAAAGACTGTGAAGAAGCAATGAGAATATTTGTGTATTCTGGTTATAGAGGTAATCTAGATGTGGGATATGAATAATTAAGAAATTTAATTTAATCTACCTTGTTAATAAATTTCAGTCCCAACAAAAATATTACTTTGAAGAAACTTGCCAAAAAAATCAGTCAGTACTTGACATTGGAGACTGACAGTTCTTTTAGTAGTACTTTGTCAATTGGTGTTTTAGAGGAGGCAATAGCCACTGATACTAAAAGCTAACAAGATGATATCTTTTAGCTTAGTTAGAAAATGAGTCTGATAAGACTGCAGAGACCCAAACAGAGGATGCATGCCATCTTTACCCCATTAAAAAAAAAAAAAAAGAAATAAAAATGTGCAGCCTACTTTCTCTTCAAATGCTGAAAGAACTGGGAGTTCTGGATTTTATTTGTTTATTTTTTCAACCTGAACATTTTCCAGAGCAGAACTAGCAAAAAACATTTTAGAAAATCAGTGAATACATTGAAAACTGTGATAAAAACCATACTAAATGCACTGAGGCCTGGATGGTACATAGCTGAATCTTTAACTACCCAGTAAGTAGAAAAAACATATAAGGAATAAAGGAATGTGCCCTGTTCAGCTTCCCAGCTAGGCCATATTTGGATAGCAGATAAGGTACTCCCAAACCAAAGGATCAGGAAGCTATTAAACTTCTTGAACTTCAATGCTTATCTTCTATGACTTTGTGTGTAGGTGTATTCCAAGAATGCTTATGGGAAATGGGTTACTGGATAAAAATTTAAGTGTAAATGGCCATGTAAGAGAGAGAAAGTTAGGAGCTTATTGTGGTAGTGGACAGGTGAAATGATAAAAATAAAGCCTCAAAATTAATCTTGAATGAGTGACATCGCAGTATTGAGGAACTTGTACCTGGACAAGCTTTGGTAGCAAGAGTTTAGTTGCTCAGTACTGATAATCAGTGAGTATATGCATACTGCGGCAATTAGTTTGAAAAATGCAGTGTGAAGGAAAAGGATGAAAAAGAAAATCAGAATGCAAGCATCTTCTAACATCTGGTTTCACTTATGCTGATCTGCATGTATCCTATACTGTATTATTTCCTATTCTCTTATATACATGAATATAACACAAAAAAAGGCTAATGTTCGTATCTGGCTTACAAGTACGAGAATTATCATTATCAAATCATAGGTACAGCCCAGCTTGATCCAGATCAATTAAATCTACTTTTTTTTTTTCTGTTAATGTAAAAAGGCAAGTCATTTTAAAGCATTTTAATCACTTTTGGAAAAGGCAAGTTTAGTGAAAAGGCCTATTGAAAGTGTTCCAGTTTGCTCCTAGAAGTGATTTACGCTTTAAGAATGAAAACTTCTCAGCACTATTAAATTTTGCAATTACTGCATATTGCATTGGGAAAGTTCAAGTATTTCAATCATTTTATTTGTCAAAAATGTATTTACAAGAGTGGGTGCCGTAAAGTGGAAAAACGGTCATAAAATACCACGTCTTTTCATTCGAATGAAAAATTGCTATATGTGGTACATTAAAACATTAAAAGGAAATAAAGGTACCAAGAAAATTAGAAGGAAAAATAACTTTTAGGCTCACTAATAACAGTCTCTTTCTTGGGAAAAATACAACAAACATTTTAAATTTTCTTTCCCTTTAGAATAATGATTTTTGATTTACCGTGTACAGTACGTAATATTTGTAATGAATGAAAGCGTTGAATAAAGAAGTATCAGTATGCTTTCTACACCCATGAGCTCCTTTAAAGTCAAGGTCAAATATGAGTTGGTTTTCATCATTTTTATGGATACTTTTTGAGTCAATATATCATTGAAAATGAAGATCTAGTTTTACAACAACGTTACAGTTCCGGGACTAAACTGCTTTAAAAGGAAAAAGGAGGATCTTCAACATCAATGGAGTATATCAATTCTCTTCTTCCAAAGATGTATTTAGTCTGCTTTTTTGTTAGTTCAAGTTTTATTCTAATCTAACTATATTGTAATCCATAAACATAATCCTGATTTATACTACCAAACCACATTTTTGTTTTTCAACCACTGCTTAAGTGCTTGGTTTTTTGTTTTTCTGTTTGAGTAAGCTATTACTCCTTCAAAGCCATATATCCATATCATATCTATCTGCTATGTAACAAGGTTAAACTACAGATTTGTAGTAACTTAGTCCGCCATGAACTGCCACTGCTGTACTGACAGGCAATGAAAACTTTTCTCATTGGCAAACTAATTGACAGATTAAAGTAGGAATATATAAGTATTTGCTGGGAGGTTGAAGAATGCAACCAGGAAGATCACGCTTTTAGTCAGAAAAAGAGAAGAGGGCCTGATCCTTTTTTGATTTTGATTTGTGATACAAAGCTGAGCATATACTGGTAATTTTCAGAAGGCTCATGAAGTTTTGACTTTGCATTGTGCAAAGTTTTGGGATTTGCTGACCAGATTGATGAAGAACACTCTTATTTTTGAACTTCAGTACGTGAAGTAGGTGGAAGATATCATATTTATCATCATTGTAAAAACTGATCGATTCCTGACCAAGCCTAGAGATGTAATTCTTAGTACTCAGAGAAAATTTATGACAGAAATATGGGTGGTACGGACAGGGGAACAGGAAGGATCTCTACAGTCTTTATACTTAAGTATTGGTGGTGATTGACACATTTGTACATGAAACCAGCCTCAGGAGATAGGGTAAAGCCTTTTGGACCTATCTCATGCAAGTTAAAGCAGGCTGTCCAGCTGTGCTGGCTTTTTCTAAAGAAGCTGGCTTTCTCCCACAGTTAAAAGGGAACTCTTCAATCTGATTCCTTTGCCCAGGGGAATTATTTTTTTATTTATTTTTAAAGAAGACGTGCCAAAGATCCTCCTGGGATTTTTTACTTTTTTTTTTTTTTTTTTCTCATCCCTTTGCCCCTACCTCCCACATTCATACCTACAGGAATGAGGAGATCTTGTCAGGTGACTTTTTTATATTTTCTCTCATTGCTACAATGCAGTGCAAAAACATTTTAGAAGTTTTAAAGTGTTGTAAAGGTGCATTCGAAGGAAAGTTGTTTCAGCTATCATCTACTCTTCAGGTTTTAATATATGGAGTTTTTAATGGGTTGTGCTACATTGCAGAAATTGTAGCTTAATTTCTATAGAACGTGATCTCCTTTGCAGTTCTTATTTCTGAAGTATGAGTATAATTCCTTATTAAAACTTCTAAAATACGTGAAGATAATTTTTCCAAAATCCTTTTTTTTTAACTCTGTAACACAAATATTACTTATATTTAATGATCTAAATAATTCATAGATTCATTCTGAAAAATTGACTCCTAAATTATAAATACATTATAAATTTATACTAAATTGCATACTGCTTATACTATACTATTTCTACTGTCTTGTATTCTGAACTCTCCTTGTAATTTAATGCAAAGAGACACAAGAAACAAGAGGAAACTCTGACCAGAAAAAATATAATAATGAAGGCTCTTTTTAATATTCCATAGTATATATCTAGTGTAATGTAAAGTTTGTTACTGAACTGTTTGCAAAGGAACTATGAATCATTACGTGCAACTTAAATTCCATAATTTAATCTTATTTTCCAATATGAAAACTAGAAGGAGCATTATAGGTGAAAGAATGACTGGAAATACTTGAATTATGATCAATTTATGTGAACAGAAAAGAAATAAAGCAAAACGAAGGAATAAAATTTGAAGAATTTACTTAAATTCTCTGTAAAGGATGCCAGAACATAAGTGTAAGAGCAGAAAGCTGAGTTAAAAATGTAATCTCACTTTTGTTCACATTTGTAGTAGAGAATATGTATTTTCAGAAGTCACTGATAATAAGGGGAACAATTTAAGCAATTCTGAGATAGCAAGCCTCACATGCTAAAGACAGTCTACAAGATTTGTCAATGAGAAGTTAAATACAATAATGAATGATTTATGTGAGTGCCATATTTCTTTTCATCCTAATTCTTATCTGTTTAATGATCTCCAATCTGCATGTAAGATATGCTTGACGCCTATGAATTAAAGAAGGTGATGCATGTGTTACCATGGCCATAAAGAATACTACCTTTTTACTACAAGAAGTCATTTTAATGACCTGCAGTGGTAGGGAAAAAATCCATCTCTCAAAATGAACTATGAAATGGCACTAGAACGGACAATCAAAAGTAAACTCTTCTAGACTTTTTGAAAAGATCTTTTCCCAAACATTAAATATTCCAAATGGAGATTTTAATTTCTCATTATGCAGTAGCTACTAAAGCCCTTGTTTAAAGATTTGTATTTTTGTATTAGAGAGTATAAAGAGTATAAAGCAGCTCCTAGCAAACAAACAAACAAGTGAAAAGCTGGCAAGTTGAGAGGGATGCTGTCAGTGTCAGCAAAATTTAAACTGCAAATGGAAGTAAAAGACTGTATTAAATAGTAGTCTTGCTAAGGGAAACCTAGGAACGACATTTTTCCTGATGTGTTTATATTTGTGGTGACTAATAAAGGGAAAAAATAATGAAAAAAAAAAAAGATGAAAAATAATGAGCATTAAAATTATATGAAAAAACAATCTCTCTTGGAAGGAAGTATCTAAGGAGAATTGCTGGGTTCACTGGAATCAAAGGCTAGTTAACTCCTTTTCAGAGTTATGGAATGGACTAAATGATACAGTTGCCTGAAATAGGTGGCAAATACTTAAAGGTTCGTGCCAATTCTGTATTAAAGTTTCCAAATCAAAACATCGTTGATAAGCATGCAAAAGGGTTGAAAAAATAAGGAATCAATGGAGATAATCAATCATAGTTAAAACAGAAAAATCAGTCAGTTGTCGATCAAGTATTTTGTCTTGTGAAAAGCAGAACCTTAGGCCAACCCAAAACTGAATATTTAAAATGAGCTTTTGTGATGACTTTCTACTTTATTTATGATTTCTCCTCCATCATTACCAGTTATCTTTTTTTTTCAATTTTGTATTTTATTTTTCCAGCTAGAAGCTGTTCATGTAGTTATATGTACACTTAAAAGTAAGCATGTAAGTATAAACAAAATCATTTTTGCAAAATTGCATTAATAATAGATAATTTGAAACAACATGATTGCTTATAATCTGAAATTTGTGAGAGAAGCAGTATTTCTAAAAAGCCAGGGCAGTGACACAGTATTCAGAAGTTTGAAAAATAAACAGAAAGATAAGAGAAAAGTCAGTCTGTGTTATCAATATTTTTTTCAGCAGAAACAAATGTCTTAGCAGATGAAAATATACAGAAATAGGCAAAACTTTAAGAAAAGTATGTACACTGAATTGATATGTATCATAGTATATTTTATAGATTATACCATTAAATAAAGGATGAGCTTTTGCTTTTGCTGTGCCCTACTTGTTGAGTCATCACTGAAATTTGCCCTTCTGCTCACTGTCTAGTCATGAAATGCTTCAGAAAGTATAAGCTGAGATGAACATTCAGATTGGAAGTTACTTAGAAATATTAAAATAATACTATATTTTGTCTAATTAATCTTATGAAGGTACAGGTTCAGGCATGGTGCCGCACTAATAATTCAGTTTCTCAACCAGAGCTGCCAGCAATTCTGAGGCCAAGAATAAGTTGCTATTGCTCTGTGGAGTTCTAGCTTTTTGTTTAAAAAATGACTACCACTGAACCAGATGACCTTGTGAGAAGCTACCTAAAGCTATCGCTTACACAGTTGTGAAAGCTGGGACTTTATCCAATAAGGAACTGCTATACCTAAAAGGGAAGGTAGCTGGAATTTACAGTCTCATGTTCAAAATGAAGATGTAAAGTATAACAATATTAATAAATAAATAAAAAATGTGAACCCACTTCTGTTGATTTCTGCATTCACATCACCTTGTCAGACTTGACACTCCTGTAGACTTCAAGCATTTAGCTTCTAAATATCTTATTGTCCCGTTTTTAATAGGCTAGAAATTATCTCCCATCCTATGTGAAGAGTTGGAAGCACTGAGCACAGTTCATCTTACCAGATTTAGATGTAGGCATCTCAACCCCTCTTTGCAATCAATAGAGTGAAATAAGTATTTTTTTAGGGCATGATTCACCTCATTCTCTGGTAGACATTTAAAAAGGTCAGATGAACCACACCTCAAAATGCCTGCTTTCTCCATTGACTGTAAAGAGAGTCTAAGATGAGAAGCTCAAATGTAGATATCTACATCACAAGTGTCTAACATAAAGTAAAATGACCTCACCTCAGGTGTTCCTTTGCTTAAAACATGCTGAATACACTGACATGAAAGAGTTCTGGAGGTAAAATATTTGCAGGTGCTATTTTTTAGTAAGATAAAGCTAGAGAAGTTGTTTTTGGACCCCACTTCTTCGACAGTAGGTCAGCCGGGGAAGAATTTGCTTTGCAGGCTATCGTCAAATTTGTTTCTTCCTATTCACCAAGCTATACGTTAGTCAATTTAGTCAGGAGGTGGACATATTTTGGGAAAAAGAGAAAAAGGGTAAAAGGAAATATGATGCCATAGCTTAGTGGTAATGCAGCTTTCTAGCAGACAGATGCTCAGTTAGATGTTCCAATAAACATTTTCATGAAACAGTCAATGTTGTTGCGCCTTGTCTGCAGCAAGTTCAGACAGGCTACTCTACAGATGTAGAGGTAGTCACTGCTGAAAAGATAGGTGCAGAAACTAGACATTTTCAATTAAGTCATAGGTTTGTGTGATATTTGGTTGCTCAACTCTGTTGAATTTAGGCTGTTCTGGACCTGTTCTAAAACAGGTATTTAGAAAGACTTACTTAACTTAAGAAAGACTTAAGAAAGACTTTCTTAAGTCTGTGCACTGAGAAGTCAAATATCCAAGAATCACAGCCCCAGAGACTATTTGAAGGTAGACAATTTCAGGCTGAAATGAAAATGAAATGGGCAACCTAAGAAATATAGAGCTTCAAACAAAAAGACAATAAACCTTTTCTTTAGATATAAGACTGCAGGTATTGGGAATATTGGTATCAAATTATGAAAGGTAAGTATGAAATAGATTATTACTTCTGAAATGGAATAATGCTTAAAAGAAGCAAATCACTAATTTGCTCTGAAACATCTTGAAATGAAGTGTGGGCTGCACTAAAAAGCATCAGGCAGATATATTTTCCCAGTGAAAAGGATAAAAAAAATAGTAAACATTTTTTTAAAAAGGTTTTAGATTCTAGGTCTAGAATTTTACATGATGATATGGAAAGCAGTTCATAGACACCTAAGCTGACTGTAATCCAAAGCGGTAAATTGATACTGTATGGCACCAGCTATACACAGACTAACAAGATCAGACTGGGAAGCGATCTAGTTAAGATATACTGTAGAAGGTTTGTCCAAACCAACAGACCTATATATTTTTTTTTTCCTCCAGAAATATAGTTAACACAAATGTGGGTCATGGTTAGTTACATTGCACTTTAAACTCCTAGAGTACAAAGTGTATCAAAGGTTAGATAATGAGGCACATAAGTGTCTCAGAATAGTATTTTATACTTGCAGACATCAAGTACCTCTATTTTTATGCAAATTCTAAACAGGTCGTAAACCATTAACTCTTTTTTTCTCATTTTATCTTCATGGAATTTCAACCCTATTGAACCAGACTCTCTGCAGATACCCTTCGGTGAAGATATAAATCACTTTAGACCTCTCTAATGCAGTATAAGCATCCCCATATACTCTTTTCTGAAAGTGACTACTGGGTGTCATAAAGTGCTCGCAGTATGATTTTATAGAGGCCAGGGAGGCATGAACACCCCACCAGACACGAAATATGAGTCCTACGAGTGTTGACAAAGCCCCTAGACCACAGTCAGCATCATGCTTCAAAGCTGATCTCAAACTACTGCTAGTGGTCATGTTCTTGATTCAGAGAATGGATTGCTTCTGTCTTCTATTAAAAACAAATGAACGAAAAAAAAAAACAGAAGTAATCTCAGATTTTCTTACTCCTATTTGACCAATTTAAAGACAGGATTCCTTCCTATTTTCTTCTGAACCCATAATAACTCCTTTTATGACTCCATCATAGAAAGACAGAGTATGATCTCACCTGGAGTAACCTAGAACTTTGTTATTGGGGCATCCAGAACATGAGGGTTCTGGGCTCAATCTT
The DNA here is from genome assembly GCF_040807025.1 of Struthio camelus. Taxonomy (NCBI): domain Eukaryota; kingdom Metazoa; phylum Chordata; class Aves; order Struthioniformes; family Struthionidae; genus Struthio; species Struthio camelus. The sequence goes on along the minus strand of NC_090942.1, from coordinate 144,954,611 downwards.
TCTCAAGATGAAAGGAACATAAGAAACAAGAATTCCAGATCTACATGCAGCAAGTGGTCTGTTTATTAGACTACCATGCAAGGATTTTCCGTAGGACCATAACAGCAAGTAGCTGAAGTTATGATCAGAATGACTAAATGTAGAAAGAGTTTAGATAGTGCTGCATAATGTTGGACTAAAGTGGAGTTTTAAATGGGAAACAAACCTATCTATCCAGGATATCTTATTACATCTGGGTGTCTAGATGAGTTGCAAAATCCCAGGAAAACCAAGGAAGAGATTTGTGAGTTGGCACAACTACAGGGAATGAAAGCAAGGGTTCTGGATTGAGATTTGAAAAAAACATGGCTTTTTAAGAGGGATTTATGAATAATGTATCTAATCTTTTATTAAGAAAAAAATGTCTCACATTTTAACCACCAAAAAACTACAGAGCGCTATGAGTGCCGTAACTCTGTATATCAAAATTCCAGGTTTACCAATTCAAAGCTTATTGCCTCAAAATACTACCTGTACTGTAGCCAAGGAGTTTATTAACATTATTGAATAAGATCAACCTGTCATACAATTAAAATTTCAAAAGTCGGTGCGACTACAGTTGCGTGTTTGATCATATTCATCAGAGCTGCCAATATTCAGACCTATTAGATACTTTATTTAACCAAAAAAGCACATAGAAGGATGAAAATTGATAAAGCCACACACACAAAAGGATTGCCTGATAATCACTGGTATGAAGAAAAGCTTATTTGTGAAAAATAGTTATAGCTTCATCAACATATTATTCAGACTTAAAGTCCAATCATGAAGAGAGCTATGAAAGAAACAAAATTAACAAAGAATGCTAATTTTTATATTTATTGCTCCATACACACTATAGCAGGATTGGGAGGGATTTCAAGGAAGAAGAGCAGAACTTCTAAACAAAAATACCATCTTAATCCCATTGCTGCTCTGCAGTTAATCCTTTTACAGCCAAAATGACATCTATTTGTCCCTTATGGCTATGTGTCATATATCACTCCTATTTCAAGACCTTACATTTTATTAGATTTTGCTCTTAAATTGAATTTGCAGGTACACAAGCTTCATCAATTTCTGCCTTTCTTAACTATCCATTTTGTAATGTTACTGGAGTACATCTTAGTTTCAAAGTATAAATAAGAGATTTTGGAGCCTTGATGCTGACAGGATTTCAGAAAAAATAACATGGACTTTAGTGCAGACAACCAACAGCATAGAGCATAGTAATATTTTGTGAAAGTGATTCCAAGAGACTGAGATCCTCTTAGGCACATACAAGTCAAAACTCCTTGTGACTTCACAGAAATACAGTGAGAAATATTCTGCTATAAAGTCTGAAGAAAGAGATGTCCATTTTATGAAAAATTACTGTAAACTTAGACACTAAATCTTGACCTACTGCTGATTACCTGTATAAAGAATAATTCCAGTGAAACCCAAAGTTAAACATGATAGGCTAGGATAAGTAGTTGTTGAAATATGTGCTTCCCGTTTCTTCTTCCTATTTCCCATAGCAATTCTCATGTGTACAGTTCTTCAAAATGAGCACATTGCATCTTCATTTCATAGAAGACACACTGCATCTTTACTGCTACTAATAGTACTGCTACTGTTATCAATTTTTCCAGTTCTTTATGTCCTTCACTATCTTCTGTCTTAAAAAAGCCAAATAATATTTATAAAACTATCATCAGTGAAGAAGCTAAAGGTTTCCAATACGATCAGTGAGTTTTCAAAGCGCTGGTGATTCTGATGATTTTTCTGGTAAATCTCAGGTTAGAAACTGCCATGAGGAGACTCTGAATGCATTCTTGTAACAGGAAGTCTTTCACTAATTTCAGTAATGTAGAAAAAGAATTTGACTATAACAACTTTTGAAAGAAAATACTAGAAGCACCATTTTAACACTTCTTTTTAACTTCTTAAATCTTCTTACATTTCTTAAATCTGTTTAGTCAATTAGATTAATAAATTAGTTTGGAAAACATTCAAAAAGCCCCCCAAAATTCTCCGCCCTTCCAACACAGAAATAGCAAAAGATGCCAGGTATCATAGATGACATTGCTACATTTCTGAGTAATGATTATTAATGAGCCAAATTCAGAAGACGTGTAAAAAATGCGTAACATAGATCTTCTTGAAGAGTTTTAAAAGAGACTAAATGATGTGCAATACTCTAACACAACCACTTCTATTATTTCTTCATTCCAAACTTTTTAAGTCACTTACTAAGAACTGGCTCTAGATAGTATTTTGTGGCTTGCAAAGTGCTTTCAGGTGACCAGCTGATCTTGTTGGAGGCCTACACCTATCACAGGCTAACTCTGATACACATACCCCATGCACCCTGCTGGTTCTGCTCTCCCGCACCTCTCTCCTCAATCCTTTTTTTTTGAAGAACTATTTTCAAGGAAGATAGGAGTTAGCAGAAAATGCAGCTATAGCTCTGTTTAGTCAGTCCTTTAACTTTGTATTGAAACTGCTAAAATGTCAAATTCAGGGATTCTTTTTTGTAAGCATGTTTTCAACATCTTCTAATTGTTCATATCAAAACAGCAATTACTCAAATTCTTTTTTGTTAAATATCAATTTAATTATTACTTTAATGTTTCACTAGGGTACATTTTCTGTCTGCTTTCAATAAACAATATTAAAATTAGTACTTTTTTATACTTTCAAAAATATTAAGAGTAATTTTTACATGGTAAAAAAAGGACATACATGGTCAATGGTAAATCTGTAAGTTTCACCTATAGTTCAGGTCCAACAGAGAACTTTAAATAATTTATGTGTAAGCACTACCTTAGAAATGAAAATCTGGACAACTTTATGTAAAAAAAAGTGCATGCATATAAAAATGTATGTATCTTTCAACTACATGCAAAGCGGCTCTTATTTTTCATTACTTTAAGGAAATTCCCTTTGTCAAATGGTAACTTTTGCAAGATGGGATTTATAGATTTCACACATGAAAAAAACCTCTCTCTGACCCAATTTTGGTTTTAAATTATCTATATTGAAATGACCTTACCTAAGCTTTCACTAATTAGGAAATTAGAAGGACAGAGACAAATATAAGAGATGAGGAAAGGAATGAAGAGTACTTCAGATAAACAAACAGGTTCATGAACATGTGATAAGCAGAATAAAGTTTGCTGGAGGAAAGAGAGGAATAGTAAGGAAGAAACTAAAGCAAGGGCAGAAACCAGTGTGCAAGAGAGAGGACTTCAGAAAAATGCAAGGAGTAAATAAAAATAGCCAAAATTTAAAATGTTGGATACTTTGTGAGGAAAAAAAAAACAACACATTGGTTTGTAGGTAGATATAGGTGGCCTAAAAAACTGGTAAATGTTATAAAAGTAGAGCACATGTGGAACAGGATATCAGTAAATCAGGAAGAAGTAAAAAAGGAATAGAGGTAGAACAGTGATATAGTAATGAGATGCAAAGGATATGATTACAGCTTTCCATTCTGCAGGAGATCAAAAAGAGTGAGTGACATCTTCCCCCAGCAGCTATATGATACTTTGATATACGCATTTAAAATTCAGTTTTGAACCTGAAACGATAGTTCTGAAATTGGAGTCATGCAGGTTTCTTCTCGCATGTTCAAAAACGTAGAAGTCAAAAGTAGCATATGGTTTATGAAACAGAATTAGACGTTTTTAAACCAAATCTTACCTTTTCCCCATTTCTGCAATCACTTTTATTATTATTCATCAGTATTATTTTTATTGTAGTAACTGCGACATGTTCAGGGCTGTAACATTTCCCAAGGATGGTTTTAAAATCCTTTCCTGGAGAAAAATAAAAAGAAGGAAATTAAATCAAGAATGGAAATTTTCCATATTTTCTCCAGCATATGGCAAGCATTTACAAAGCAAAAAGTTGCATTTTCTTCAGTTGGAAGAGATTAGGTTTTACAAGTCCAGTCTTCCAGGATAGATCCATAAGTGCTAGGCAACAGAGTATTCTTAGTAAAAGTGTTCTTTGTCTCATTACCCACCAAAAACAGGAAAAATATGGTGGTATCTTTGGGATTACAAGAGTCAAGGTACACCAGAATAGTTAGTACTACTATGGCTGCTGTCACACCTTTTGAGCTGTCTGAGCCATTTGGTTTCTGTCCTTATTCTAGATCCCAGGAAGATAGGAGCTTCCTTTCTTTTTCCTCTTGAGATACTGCATTACTAGAGGAGAAAAATAAGTGTTTACCTGAAGAAGTTTGAAGCCCTTCAGGGTCACAAATCACCACAGACTGTATTAGAAGATTTTCTGTGTCCGCATCAAGGTAGCTAGGATGTTTTCTAATTCCTGTGTCTGTTCCTACACTCAAGCATATCCCAGCTCCAGACTGGGGAGATGTGGGCATGTAAGAATTTTTTTTTCTTTCCTTCCTTCTTTCTGTGTCCCAATTTCCAAAGAAAGAAAACTTGGGATCACAGGCCAGGTGGGAGTCCCAGTGTTCTCTGAACAGCTCAGTGACCAGCTCCCAAAAATGGGAGACTCACATCAATGCATTTATGAATGCATCTTTTGAGGAGCGGATTATCCCTCACCACCTTCTCTTTCCAGTTCCAATTATTCTTCTAAACTATAAGTGCAGCTGTTCCTAAATTAGAAGCTTAAAATTAGAGGCAATGTATCTGAACTTATAGTTCAGTAAAAATGAAGTACTTGGCCAAAGTACTTGGACGGTACATCTAATTTTAAAAGAGTATGTTGCTACATTTTAGTTGATTATCGGTGTTACTGAAATTAGGTTTGCAACTAGTGAATGATGTGTTGCATGAAATAAACTCTGTGTTCAGTGCATAGGTATCTAAACAATTACGTTACCTTTTATGATGAAACTAATTTATATGCTGCTTACTATAACACTTCAATCAAGAACATAATTGAAATATTTTCCAGCATCTCCATTATATAAACTGCTGTTCGGTTGTATAAAATATTTGTAGAACTTTTCTAAAAGAGTAAAGACATTGTTTTATATGAAATAAAATGCAAACTTCTGAGTTTACTCTTGCAAAAGACATTCAGTGTTTTAATTATGTATTTCTTATTCACATACATATAACATATTACAATGACTCTGAGACATAACTGTAAAGTTATTTTCCATACTATCGTATTAGAGTCATACAGTGATACCAAGTGAGCATGATATATTAAAGTGGAACGCCTGTGTAATATGTCATCTGTTGTGATTTGTCACAAAGGATGAGGTCATCTCACCTAACTTTAGCCATCTACACTACCTAACTGTCTGCAGATGACCTAGTTTTCCTAGAGTCCATTTTCAAAAACTATGAAGAATAGGCACTTCACTATATCCAACATTAGACATATGGATGCCTTTCGTCAGATGAAACTCGCCCATAAAACTCACCTGCAAAGTTGGTTTATGTTACGACTCAGGCCCAAGTGCCTCAAGGTACAAGGTAACAAAGGCAAATGCAAAGTCTATCTGGGATACTCTATACAACAGTACAGGTAGGGGGTTAAATGGCTAGAAAGCAGCTTTAAAAGGAAGGATCTGGGTGTCTGGGTAGACAACAAGTTGAACTGCATCCTCTTGAAGTGAAAATGGTCAACTGCATACTGGCCTGTAATTTCAAGAGTGATGTAAGCAGATCGAGAGAAGAAATTAATCCCCTCCCTCATCTGGAGTTCAGTGTCCGATTTTGATCTTCACAGTGCAAGAAAGATGCATACAGGAAAGAGTCCAGTGGATGAACATTGAGATGGTTGGGGACTTTAGACTACAAGAATTAAGAGGAGAGTAGGAGAACTGGATTTGCTCAGCTTTAAGAAGAAAAGGTTAATGAGGGAACTTGTTGCTATCTACAGCTACTTAACAGGAAGGTGTAAGAGAAGACTGAGTCAGACTCTTATCATAGATGCACAGGAGAAGAGGCAAGAAACACAAGCGGAAACAGGGGAAATCCTGTACTCAATATAAGAAAAAAAATACTATGAAGATGGTCAAACACTGGACCAGGCTGGCCAGAGGGTCTATGGACTCTCCATCCTTGAAGATATTCATAATATGCCTTGGCAAGGCTTTGAGAAGCCTAACATAGCTGTCCTTGCTTAAGCAGGAGGCTGCACTACAGACCTCCAGAAGTCCCCTCCCAGGTATATGGGTTTCTACAGTTCTGTGATTTTGTGACAGCAATAAGAAAGAATGAATCAAAGCTGGAAAGTGGAAGGCACTGGAATTGCCTGCAGTCTGAAATTCATCACTTCACACTGGTCAATGCAATTTGGCAGTAACCTGATTGAGATAAAAGAAAAGAAGGAGGAAAATTAACATCAGAATTAATATTTTTGGCAAGAAACACAAGCAATAGTACCATTTCTTAGCTAAAATGAGCATATGTACCTGAGACCACTGTTACAAGCTAAAGAGAATCCAAAAAATTGTGTAAATAAGTAAGTTTGATAACCACTATTAACAGTGCTGTAATTGATAATAAGCATTTGAAAAAATATTTTATATACATACATTATACATTCTTCTATTATATATATATGCATTATACATTCTTCTAAACACCTACTGTGTAGAGTGATCTAAGACCCTATAAGAAGGGATATATTTAGAGCGGAGAGTCACAGGACGATAGCAGAGACCAAGGAAGTACCAGTCCAAGAGGATTTCAGGAGCCCCAGATGGCCATAGATGGCCACTTACTGATCAGTTTGGAATGCAATCTGGAGAGGCACTGGCTGTAGAATATAACAAAAGCAATGACAAAGACAAGGAGGGTAATGACAAAACATGGCTTAATTGTCTTAATTGTGCTAATAAAGCCAATAGCTATGCTATCATAAGGGTATATCTTGAAGAACATTGAGAAAAGGAGAAACCATGTGTTAGAGAAAAATATATAACTGAAAGAAAATGGAAGAAAAAAAAATGAACAACTTGTTGGAGAAAGCTATGTATCTAGAAAAATGGTAAGGAAAAACAAAAATCTGCTTTTATATTTGTTGTCCAGTGTATGCAAGTTACGTGACTTGATCATGCATAAAATTGTGTAACAGCCCATGAAAGTGCCCATCACAGGTAGCATAGGTGGAGCTGGTTTTAGATTGTATATGCGAGTTTACACCAAGAAACACTCATCTCCTTGGCAGTTTACTTCAGTACTGGGTAAGTAGAATTAATCTCCCTGGTATCCCGCATTGCCATGTACAGAAATATTATTTTACTATCATCAAAGGGAAATATACCTCTATTGTCTGTGTTTGATTTAATAGTTTATTGCTTGATCTGGCATCCTGGCTTTGAAACTTGGTTTTAAATAGAACATTACATCAGTGACATCAGCATCTGCTCTTCTCCAGTCTGTCAATTTTATAGCAGAATGAAAGAGGTGGAAAACTACATATAGTCTCGCCGAGGAGACTCAGGTTAGCATATCATAACTCTTGTACATCCAGGACACTCATGGGCGAGTGGTTAACCCAAGCAGAAGGTGTTAGAACCAACGTATAAGATCATAATTGTGTAAATATTAAATTTGGGCAAGAAGTGTAGGCAATGTTTAAAGATTCATTGTAACTACAGTGCATAAATTCCAACTCTAATTCTTAATTAAACATTTTACTGCTTCAGCCAAAAGTTTAGTAGTTTATTTTTATCCCCAACAAGAAATTGAAAAACACAAAAGAAGAGCCTAGAAATTATTACTTTTAGGAAATTGTACTTAAGTACATAACTACCACAATCACCACTGCAATTTTTAATATCTCTATGAAGAATAGCAAGACATTTTTCAGATATTATTTCAAACATTAAATCAAAATACTATTGTTTCTGTATAAATAAGTTGTGTACTAAATGTTAGCATTGCTTTTTTCAGACTCTATACTTAGGCGCTATATAAATGCCATGTTTGCTGATCTAGCCAACAAGATTGACAATAAATGCCAACAGTGAAGGTTATGTGTGCAGACACCTGCCCACCCTTACCTGGGATAGAACTGCTAATTTGTTTATCATAGGTCATCAAACCACCTTCAGGCAGGAATAGATTTTTGTTTGCAGAGGGATTTAGTCAGATGAGAGCAGGAGAAAGGGAGAATACCTTTACAGTACAAACATATTGCTAGCATCTCTAATCAAAGATAGAAGATAAAAACATTGTTATTTTAGGGCCCTTGTCTGGTAGTTTTATGAGAATGAATTAGTTATCTCCATTTATATGACCTAGATTACATTTTGCATTTCAACACTAACCTAGTTTTTTTTTTTTTTTTTTTTGCATTTCAGCTCCTGCAGTATAAATGTTTCCAGCTGGGCGCTGTCAGCCTCTGTTCTACCATAAATCATATCTGCCTTCTCATCCAAAGGTGCTAACTGATGAGGCAGAAATAACACAATCTCAGCTGGCTTTGTGGCCTACTTACAGCACAGCTACAGTGGGAATGCAGATTACCTCTCTGTTCTTCCAAACAAAATCATAAAAGTTATATCCTTTCCAACATACTGTTTTGGAATCCTTTCAGTTATGGAACTATTCTTCACACTGAATACAGCAAATAATGCTTACACTGCAAGCAGTTAACAAGATGTCAGTGATACTGGAAATTGGTCCAGTGTCACAGCCAGAAAGTACTTGCACATGTTTCTAAAATAGTTCACTTCTCAGCTGGTTAGTATTTGGGTTAATACTGCAAAATAAGGTAGTAAGCTATATGGTTAAACCTAACAGCTCAATATTATGCTTTAAAATTAAATACCAGGTTTGAGGTCTTAGAGTAATAAGTGGTAAAGATTAAAATAAAACTTTCAGGGGTGAGAATATAAAACTATTGCATATTTGTCTGCAGTAGGACTGATTGTTAGGATAACAACACATGGTTTCTAATGTTTTATAAATACTTTTCTCTCTAGGAATGAAGATGGCAAATTAAACTTCAGGAGATTTTTGTCTTTCTCTTTATTATTTCCCACTATCAAACTCCAAGATTATATAAAACATTCTTCCTTAATCCCTTATATTCTATGCTACTAAATGCTATTGCATTTTCCACAATCCCACATTTCTATTTCTGAGTCCATTTTTAGAGAGAAGGTATGTAACACGAGATTTCTTTGTTTTGTGTTTGTCTGGAGGAAAAAATACATTTTTAATGTAAAATTAAAAAATAGAAGATGTACAGCAAAGAAGTACAAAAATCTGTATACATAGACATGCATACAAAATATGGAGTATTAGTTCATATATGTAATGAAGGTTTGAATACAAAATATGCATGTATTTTTTAACAGTACAAATGGTATATAACCCATTCTTTATTATTGTAGAAAAATAGATTCTTGAAACCTCCTTTTGAATACTTTCTGACATTATTCTTCACCATGAATATACAAATCCATACTCTGTAGCCTTTGTTAATATCCCCCCTCTCAAAAAAGCTGTGCAAAAGTAAGATTGTAGGATTCCGTATTTTTTTAAGATCTTAGAGCAAGTTTACTTAATTTGCTAAGTTTTCACTTGCTGTCATCCCTTTATTAAAGTTAACAGAATAACAGGAAGTAAAGCAGTACATTGAAGTACAGTACATTGATCAGATTCAGTATATTATGCAGAAAAGCTGATTGGGGCCCAGATGACTGGAATGATATAAATGGGATGTCGTTTGGTAACTCAAAACTCAAGGGATTAAGAATGAGAGCTTCTTGGACTTTCACAGAGATAAACCACAGAAAGTCCTGTGTCTGTCCTTTCAGAAGATGACAGTTTGATGTGTTTTTTAAATAAGATAAATGACAATATCAGACAACCAAGCTGTAAAATATTTCTAGTAGAGATGGAAAAATATTAATACTATTTCAAAAGGACTTAGTGAGACCTCATCGGAATACTATGCACAATTTTGATTGCTTCTGATAAAGGAAGACCAATTCAGACTGGAACAAGTGCAGAGAAAGGGTACTAGTGCGATCAAGAGCATTGACAGCCTTCTATTTGAGAGGAAATTTTAAAACTTTGGCTTCTTCAATCCAGAAAAATGAAAATTCAGAGGGGATAGGGCTGTTCACTATAAATAAAGGTGATACTTAGAATATATATCACAGAAGGAAAAAAAAATCTATTTGATCTACAAGATAATTTTGACACATGATCAAATAGGCATAAATTATCTATTAATACATTTAGACTAGACATGGGAAGATTTTCAGCATGCAGAGAATCAAGTCCTATACTACAGTCCTATATTAGCTTTCCCATAGAAATGAAGGCAGGGGGTAATAAAACACAAAAAATATTTAATTTCACATTAAAGCTGGGTAGGCTTATTAAAATGGCAATATAATTTAGTTTTCTGTGATATCTCCAGTGCAGTACACTTGTAATGCTGATGGTATACGGAAGCAGAAACATGGGTTCAACTGATGTCAGTGGGACTATGTATTTTAACCAGCTTGGCTGCTAAATAGCTACTATCTTTTTCTTATTGCCAGATCTAGAATTGTAGATTATAATGTGAAGTTCAAGCTCATATTTTTTTCCTGGTTTTACCCATCATCAGCAATAATCATTCTCCTTGTGAAATCCTCTTCTTGGTTATAGCTCTTCAGCTCTATTGCCTTCTGCCAATTTTATTTTTGCTGCCTTTTTTCCCCAATCATGGCATTCATCCTCATTTCCTGTTTCTTCTCTGATTTACATCATCCTTACTTTTTTATCATTCTGAGTTCCTTGCCAAGCATTCCACATAGGAAGAAGCAAGATATTTGCAACTCTTTCTGCAGCTCTAATCACTTCTTATGATCCATACAGTGGAATCCTGCCAGTAAAGAACTTTGAATAGAAATTATTTGGAATTGTTTGTCAGGTTCTTTTCAGAGACACAGTTTCTTGCGAGCAGTTAAATTAGTATATTGGCAAATTAGTATGCTAAACTGGCCCACATCTAAAATTCATAATCCTTGTTTCTATTTTGCAGTGCTTTCCCTGAAAGCTGCTGTCATTACAAGGTTTTGTGTGCCATTATGTTATTCTCCTATCAATAAATTGCTAAGCTCATTAGATAAACTGGAAAACCTGCAGAGGATCAACCAAGTGTATCTCATTGAAAATATGGTAATCATGGAGTTTTTCCAGATCTCTCAGTGCAGCTTTCCTAGTGGTTACCCTCCACCTGTCTATTTGCAATCCAGAATTCCTAACAGCAATGTGAAAATTTCACACTGTCTACTGTAATGGATAAAAGTCTTTTTAAGTTTTGATGGAAACTCTTGCTAACAAATTAGACAGCATATTTAAATATAAAAGAAATGAGACCTGAGTCCAGTGGTGAAGTTTCTTATTCTCCATTGAATTCAATTTGCATTTTCTTTTGATGTGGAGGACCCGCTCAGATGATTCTTTCCATAGAAGGCAGGCAAAACTTAAATATAACTGTGAGGCTGTAACACTGTTTATCTTCCCATCTTCCACAGCACTCCAATAATTTGTCACATATAATAGGAAAAATTTCATGTCAAATAATAGAACTTTCTTTCAAAAGCCATAGGGAAAAGAAAAAAGCTAGACTACCAAACACTGCATGCTTCTGTATAAGGCTTGAAGAAAGGTTTCCTGAAGCTTGCCTGTTTTTTTTTCCTGTGATGTTTTGGGTATTTTGTTTTAGTTTTTGATTTATGATTTTTTTTCAAGTAATAAAAGACACAAGTCAAATAAAAAATATAACTTATCACTAGAAATTTCCGTGTTTAAACGTTTAGGCTACAACATTACCCCACTGAAGATAAACCGACAATCATTTTGAGACTCCCTTATGGCTGAAGTTCCAGCAAAAATGATGGCAGACTCCTTATACAAGGGAAAATTCAGAAATGCAGAAAATTATGTGCATTCAAAAAATCTGAACCAAATAGTAAAAAAAAAAAAAAAACTACCATGAAAGACCATGCAAGAAAACTCAGAACCAGCAACATGACAAAGGCCTTTTTATTAAGGGATCTTAGAAACTTTGCATGACCTGATCGTCAAGCCTCCTTCAATACTGTAGTAGATAATCTTTGATCTTTTGTAGACTATTTCTATAAATCTCTGATCACTTTTTATTTTCATTGGCTCATAAGGGACTTCCAGTATAAGCATTCTGGACTCTTTTTCCAAAATTGCAACTGAGATTATCAACTATTAAGAGACTTACTTTATCATATCTTCTATAGAAAAAAAAATATCAGGAAAAGTCAATACATTGTCAAATAAAATGATGTGCTTCTTAAAAAGTATCCAAGGATATGAATGAACGACAAGACAAGCTACTTTCTGCTATAAAGTGATGCAAAATCATAGGGAAAGTGAAAATTTAATGCATAATCTAAAAAAAATTCAAAACTAGAATGTCATTGATATAGATGCTAAGGTTACACAAATGAAGCTTTGCATCCACTGTGATACGTAGTCAAAAACCAAGGGGGATTGGTAGGGCTCGCATTTATGCTGGCATAAACCAGTAGAATAAGAAAGACTATTCCATGATCATAAAAGAAAATCTGAAGAACAATAGAAATAAATATCTTTTGAACAATAAATAAGTGGAAAAAATAGTTATTTTCAGTCTTTATAGAGATTTTAATTTGTTTTATTATCTAAGTTAGTGTTATATTAGCATCTTTTTTACCGTATTATACACTTCAACCTAATTGCACTGGAGAATAAAATAAGTACTTCGATGATTTTTTTAAAAATTATGTGATATGTTTAACTGCAAGGAAAAAATTGGGAAATTAGTTGACCTGATGTATGAATGAGTCTTATAAAAATAATAAGGAAAGAATTGCATATGAGCATTGAGAGGTACAATGAGATGACAGCTGTTCTAAATAACATTCCAGCTTCCCTTGAAATTTAGGAAGAAAGGGTAACTGTAAAAAGACAAACTAATGATCTGACTGATTCATGACTGGGTTACTCCAGCTGATGTAGCTGGAAAGGCGCTAGCCACTAGGGACCTCTGTGTTAGCTGGTGTATCAATCAGAAGATGGTTCCGTAAAGTCAAGAGAACAGCAAAAATAACTATGTGATTATAAGGAAATGTAACTGAACCTTGCTAAAAAGCAAGACCTCTCTTAAACATTACTAGCTAGCTAGTAGAAAAGGCTAAACATTGTTAGAAAGAGTCTAGTAATAGCCACAACAGCTTATTATCCTGCACATCCAACTGGACTTTTTCACTCAATCCACTTGCAGCAATTTACAAACACTTAGTACTTGGTGTGCTTCCTGCTATAGAAAGTATGGATGCACAACACACTATTGCACCTCTATTATATCATTTGCAGCAACCACATGAAGAGCCCCATGGAGGCAAGATAGAAAGTGTTACTACAACTGTTGATGAGTCACAGCATCTTCTTATCAGGTACTATAGTATGAACGGGCTAATGAACAAAAATGAAATGGGCTAGCTTAAATAATTTAGCTAGTTTGGTTGATTTTGACTGAAATAGATTCAGGAGAAATTGCATGAATAGCCCTGCTCTGATCTGAAGAGAGCTCTCATTCTGTCTTACTGCGCTTTTCCTTTCCTCTTAATCCTCCATCCTACAAGTAATGGATGATAGTGGAGATGTGGGACACATTCCCTTGCTGTTTTTTTTTTTTTTTTTTCCCACAGGTGAAACTCAGGCTATGCACTGAAATTCTTCTCTGGTTCTAGCTTTTCTAAATGAATAAGTTACTGTCCCTGTCCTCGGCTCCTGTATGAGCTGTGTATGCAATTGTTCTCTAATCCATTGCAGACAAAATGCAATGGTCTAGTTTAAATAACTTAGACAGTAGCTACCCTGGCTGGTTTTGACTGAAAGGGATTCAGGAGCAATTGCATTAGCAAACCTGTTGGAACACTCAAGGAAGTGTTACTCTGCAGTCCGAGGGGTGCAGCTATGGCAATTACTTTTCTGTCTCTCACAAGTGGACCTAGCACTGGCCATGTTAAGATATTGCGTGCCTTTTTCAGGTTAGTGGACTTACCCACTTTGGGAAAATAAATACGTAAATTCTTTATATTCCCCACAGCCCAGATGTTGTCAGTTTACTTTGTTCATAGGCGTATGTCTGATTTGTTTCTGTGATCAGTGGCTTTGATTCAATTCCCATCAAACACTGGAAATTGTGGTCTTTCAGTAATATGACACTAGGAAAAGTCTATTTCAAGGTGAAGTTGTCCTCCGGGTGGATTGCTGTCTTTTGTGTTCATTTGTGATCTACAGGTGATTAACAGGAAATGAGCATAGTTGTGGCAGGACTACTTCTCTTTGAAAAAAATGTCACAAAGCATTACTGATGGAAAATTTAAAAAGAAGGGATCACATCTAAGCCACAGTATAATATACAGCTTACAGTATCTGTTTCTGTCTATCAAGCTTGAAAATATAACATTATTTTCATTTCTTCTTTCTTTTATACTCATGACAACTTTAAATTTATTTCAAACAAATGTAGAGGATGGGTGCTTTGGAAAAATCAGTTAAGAGTTTATCTGCAAATGTTTTAGCAAAAACGAAATTGTGATAAAATTCTTACATGTCTCCATCTATTTCATTCTTCTATTAAGGGAGTCTATTCATTTATATATGTGTATGTTATTACTGCTTAATGATGAGGAGTTAATTTCTGGAGATAGTTTAAGATAGCTGAGATCAGACTGGTACTTGGACTATAAACAGCAGTCCACAAAATAGCATGAGAGCGTCTGCAAAACTATTCCCAACTCAGTATAATTTTTCTATTATCCTATAAACTATCAGTCATGCTGTATTTTATTGTATAAAATAAAGAAGATACAAGACATGGGTGACCCTCTAGAAAATGATTAAGAATATTGGATATGTTACTATTCATCACAATAGAATTTCTGTGGATTTATTAATACACTCAAGGAAAGCTTACCGGTTATGAAACTCTGCTTATCATCCCTAGGGTTTAAATTTCTTTATTTTTTTAGACTGAAGGTTGTATGCATGAAAACTGAAGAGAGCAAATGTACACCAGAAGACAGACTTCCAGGTTGCTGGGAAACTAACCATGCTGAAAGTCTCTCCTTTTCATTAGCAGCACTCACTAAAGAGCATACTCCCAGCCACAAACAGACAATGTCACAATGTAACTTTCTCCTCTTAGGCTTTCTCAACCAGGGTTCCTCAGCACTGCAACTAAACCTACTCTTAATAAATATTCTACACTAGGATCTACAGAAAAAGAGACATGAGTTCTGTCAATATGCAAAGTGATATTATAATAAATTATAAATGGAATAAAAGAAGTGCTCTAGAACTTAGTTTAGCTAGTATATAATATATTTAAATAGCTTCAGGATTCCTAGGAATTCCTACCATAATAATATATTGCTTCCATGAGTCACTCTTTTGTTCTGACACAATGAAAGCAAGCAGCATTCATATTTTCATAGTAATAGACTTAATTAGAAAAATTAGGTCAATCCACAAAAACAATTTTCAAAATATTTAAATATCAATCCAAGATCAAATAAGGGAGCTCAATGTTTTAAAGAAGATGATCAGAGTAACACTTTTTAGATCAAAATTGATGGTCTTGCTTAAATTGTGAGCAACAATGGCATACTGAGGCCATCTAGTTTGACCTTCTACTATCAATGTCCTACAATTCTCTCGTGTGTCCTTTATGTTTTAGAGCTCATATAAGGAGGTTAGTTTGATGAACTGGAAGAAGGTACAAACTTTGAATTATGATACACTGATGCTTGAGATACCATTCTAAAGATGGCACAATTTAGTCCTGCCATTGCTTTTATAACCGCCATGCTGAAGTAGGAAAACAAAGAAATAAATATATATTTTTAAAAGGCAATTTTAAAAATGTTTTTAATTGAAAATACAAAAGTATTGAATAAAAAAAAATTCCTATTTCTTAATATGAATATAGCTCTTTAACTTTAAAAACTGGTATTAAATGACATTAATATAGCCTTAAGAATGTAAGTTCTTCAAAAAAGTAACAACAACAAAAAAAGGGAAAATAATCATACTTATTGTTACCTCCTTAGCATTCAGATCACAGACTACAATGCAAATATAAAACTGGAGACACCAATAGCTGTTTTCAGTACCTTTGGGTGCAAACTATATTCTCTTAAATCCGTATTGCTGTGAGTGATTGTGACTTGCAAATCTCAGTTGACTGCATTTTCTGTTAACAGGTAACATTACTGCTGGGAAGCTGTTATAGTCTTGTCAGAATCAGAAAGAGACCTCCAAAAACCTATTGCATGTGCTGCCTTCTCTTACGGCTAAATTAAAGTCTATTCTTTTGGAGATGCTTGGGGAGAAAGGATTGTTACATTTAAAGAGTCTATTAGGAAAATAGCCAAAGTAAGTCTTTCCGAAGTACTGAAAATTTTCAACTGTTAGGTTGAAGTAGAATAGTAATAATGAATATTACAGTACTAATAAAAAAAATAGGGAAATATAAATATTTGAAAAGTAGTACGTGAAGAAATTAAAGTGCAGAATAGTTTCATAGAACACATTTATCCACTTTTTCTAAATCTAAATGCATTTCACAAAGATTTTGGTCATAATTAATAATAAAAAGATTAGTTTTTAATCTAAAAACATCAAACTACATTTGATCTTTTTGCTCAAATTGATGTAGCAAAATGATCGAGGGAAGTTAAGGATATGTTCAAAAGGGCTGCATATAGCTTAAGCTTTCTGCTTTATAGCTAATATAGAGATTAGCTTTGGAAAGGGCAATTCAGACACCCTACACTAAACACATGTTCTAGATTACTTTCTACAGAAACTGGTTTTGCTGCACAACTGTTAAGGGAGCATAGGAAACCAAACCTTCTGTACTAAACATTAGATTATCTAAATACTGAACTTCTTTACAATCCTCCCAAAGGACGTTCTCATACACTGAGGGAAAATCTGCAATAGAAAGTGAGTATTTCATATGAATAAAATTTAGTGCAGCTCTGATGCAGACTAATTTCACTTTGACACAAATTTTTGGGCTGTTGACAGCAGCGGGATCTGTTAAGGATTGAGTACTTCTTAAAATGTGGCCCCTTGACCTGAAGAATAATAAGAGACCTTAAAACAGAGACTGAGATATAGTATCTGAAGCAGCATTACACTCAGGCTTTGCTTTATCATTAAAAAATAGCTAAATCTCGCACCTGGGCTTCACTTTTTTTTGACAGATTTCTTAACCATCAGTTGGTAAGGATCCTCTGTATAGGAGGCACATGAGGAATTTTGTTTTTCCAGTAGGCACATTTTCAGTAGAGACAGAACAAAAAATACATTTGCTTCAGATCAATCAAACTTCACCCAAGCATCATAAAATTCCATATTAATCTGAGATTACTCATTCTGCTGCAGAATAAACCAGAGAGTTTTAATTCATAAAGAAAGCCTGGGAATAAATTGTTTTTAACGCTGAAAGTTTTGCAAGATAAAAAATCCAAATTTGTTTCAGTGAATATGTACAGATGTTAATTTTTGGCATGCTATGTTTTGGTTTTGTTACCAGTTCCTTGAAGAAGGGGATGATTGCTTTGAAACCCCTGGAGAGAACCAGATGACAGAGTTTCAGAAAAGCTAAGAACCTTTCTAAACAAACACACTCCCTGCAGAGAGAATTGGAGCTGTTGATCTTCTCAGCAAAAACACTACCTAAATGTAGCGACAGTTAATTACATCCTGTTGACAAGAGACACCTAAAACACCGTACATTTTATCATCGTGCAACAGCATACAAATGACAAATTTTGACAAGTATCTATTTGTTATTTCCAGAATTTGCATTGAATATGACAAGTGTACTTTAAGCTATTATACCTCAGTGCTATTTAATCAATCATCCTTTACTTTTGAAGTTAATTCTAGTTCAGATAAACATGTCCAGAACTGCAGTTTATGTGATATCAACAGAGTTTTTAGGTCTAAGGCAAAACATTAACACAGTAGTTATGCCTGAAGCTATTAAACACTTGATTAATACTTTTATATCCATGAGAACAACAGAAATGAAAGATTTTGGTTTCATACTATAAATTCACTGATTGATATACTCATCATATATCATTGTACTTCTGTTTGGCTATTGTAGCTCTCTCCATTAGTTCTGCATGTTGTAGTTTCTCATTTGAGGTTTTTACAGTCTTGCAATGTAAAACATGAATTTTTGTCCTTAAATAAATATGATTTCTAGCTCAGCGGCCTTCTTTTGCAGAAAACACAAGAGATTAAACCCAAATCCTATTTCTTGAAGCTAGATCTATTTTAGTAGCTCTGAAAATGGCTCTTGCTGGGTCTGTGGATGGAAATACTATGAAGGGACGTATTTAACAATCAACAGTCAACCAAGAAAAACAGAGAAGGTGATTCCAAGTCTTTCAACTTTCTGGCTTAAAGGATAGAGAATTGACCTTTCAGAGGGAGAACAGAGAAGCAGAATAGTGGAAATGAGCGTATGGATTCAAGAAGATGAGTAAATGCAAAGGGTAATGTACAAAAGGTAGTGTTAGCCTCCAGAACATTGCTATCAACCTAGAATATTAACACTGACATTTTTCACTTTCCTTCTGGAGGTTAAAATTTGAAGTACAGAGAAACTGTCCTTAAGAATGCAGTATTGCTTGTGAAACAGAAACAGTAAGAATACAGGGAGTATCCACTTTTTCTAGCCTTTACCGGAAGAGTTCTAGAAACTTTTCCCCCAGAGCAGAGCTTTTGGTATGTTTAGTAATAATTCTGCCGTAGGAAGCATTTCTAGGTTTTCTAATGGTATTTCTTTCTATGGAGGTTCCATAAGTTACGGTTGCTCTTCATGTGAGACAGGATTTTAAAGTGAGAGCTGTGAAACTCTGATATAGGTAGAATAGATGGCAGAGGATCAGAGTGAGGGCAATATTCGTGATGGAATGACTAGTTTGAGACTAGAAAACTCAGGCTCACACATTTCGTTTTAACCCAGAGACTCAAGGAATCAGAGGAAGAGGGAAATAATAGAGATAAAAGAAATGAAACATGCTTAGCTTTCAGGATAGTTCCTTATTATATTGCTTGTTTAAAAAAAATTAAGCTTTGCAGACTTTCTTCAAAGAATGTTCAACGCCACCTACCTGTGAAAAGACTTCTTGATTTTACCTGAGTACTCAACTCTTGGGTATCACAGTGAGATATATTGCTCTAAGGAAAGCCAGACAAGCTTTCTCACTCTTCCATTATGAAGAAAAATCCGTTTCCTACTCTCTTATTCCTCTCATACCATCATTTCTTTTAATATAGCATCTCCTACTGTGTTGCCGGTTTTGATCAGCACCCCCTTCACAGCACTAAAATGTACTGCCTCATTTCCTGAGAAACACTGCTGTGGATGCATTGAATTGACTTACTAAGGTGCTAGTGATTTTTAGCACTATGAAGCCATTACAAAGAAAGAGAAAATAAAAAACAAAGCAAACTGAAAAATTATAATACTGAAAAATCTAAACAAACAAAAATATCTAAATGAGGCCATCATGATAACAGTTGTCTAGCAACAATTTAAGCATAGGCACTGAAGTTAGAACGAAGGAGATCTGATGTCTGTCACTAACAAGAATATAGAGTACACAAAGTAGGAGAAAGAGATCTTTTCAGATTTTTTTTTTTTTTCCTTTTATTGATAGGAGTTGTTTCTGGACTGTAAGCATTCTGTTAAAAAAATTATGTAATTCATATTTCTCCATTCATATATAACAAAACTTTTTGTTGTTTCTTTCACTATTTCTCCAATATCATCCAAAACTAAATAACATAACATATGTTGGTAGGGACCAAAAAAAGAAAATAGATATTACAGAATGGAAGCCTGTGATTAAAAAAATAGCCTTCTGTAAGCTTAAAAATCTTGAATATACAATAGATTTTGTTTTGAGTTGTGCAGTCACCATGATACTTCTGTAGTAGAAATTTATAGTGTGTGCATGTAGTCAACATTACTTATGAGAGTTTGTTCTTGCCACTGAAACAGCTTAAACGGAAAAGGTTGTCCTGCACTACCAAGCATTGCCCTGGAGATTTCAGCCATCTATGCTACAAAGCATCAAGTGATTTTCTTTTAAACTCATCTAACAAAATCATACTTAAATGATAGATCATAAATGTCTCTCATATTACTATTCACACTTACAAATCTACAGCAGCCAAAAAAAAAAAGAGTCCCTATGTGTTAGCCTTCAACTTGTTTAGATTTTAATATAAATAATAACACTTTTAACACTAAATCTACTGTCAAAAATAATCCCATTTCAGTATTCTGACACAGATCAAAAATAAAAATGCTAAAAAATGCTGTTCTTGCAAGCTCTCTAGCTAAAGCTGTTGAATTAAGGTTCAGATACATTTTAGATATGCACATAGATTTCAATAACTGAACTGAAACACAAATGCCAATCACATCAGTCCCAGGGGAAAGACATCTCATTTTAAAAAAGAGAATATTTTAAGTATCTCATTACTCTTATTAGGGGGAAAAAAGGATATTTTACATTTTTATACTCTTTCTGGTAAAGATGCAATTGAAATATTGTTTAATTTAGTGTGTCAGAAATTAGCACTTCCATGTGCTGTAGGCAGTTCTTCCAAAGCGGCGACTGTGTTGCTCATACAGCGGCAGAATGTGACAGAGAGGTCTTGCTCTCTGCTGTTGGCTTTGGCTGTTTTCCCATCCTCTTTTCTTTCTATCTTTTTAATCATACAGTTGCATTTTGGAAAGATACATGCAAACAAGGCAAAAGGAGGCACCAAAGATCTCTCTGGTATCCAAGCTGCAGTAACTATACTGTAGTTACGATACAGTGGTATTTTGCAAATTATTTCAATTCTTGTTCCTGAGGATAGGATCCAATGAAATAAAGTAAACAGCAGTTTTTAAAGTCAATATTTTAAAACCTTTACCTTGTTTTCACTTGCCCAGTATCTGTTTCCAAGGAAACAGGAGGAGATGCTGGAACCAGTAGCTAAGCAGTGATACAGCAAGTACATTGGCTTTCAGTTGCTGACACCTTTCCTGTTTTTCTAGCTCCTGAAGTCACAGTTAATAAGACTCTTGATAATTTAGAAAGAAACATAAAAAAGGAATATATTTTCAGTCAATACCTATATGCTTACAAACAAAAGGAAACTGGCAACAGAGGTAGCTTTCAACATGGAGGTTTTTAGCAGGCCATGGAGTCAGGGATACAGTTTGAAACAGGAGAACTTGCATGCACAAGAGATAATATTGTGGTATATATGTCAGAGTAAATTGTTGCAAAATGGTGTTAAAGACTTTTCCATGAAGTACAGAACAGCCAAATAGAAGCAGCATTGCAGACTTAATTATTTATTACTTTTCATGTGCCCTCTTAGTCTCCAGATGTCTCCACGCTAATCTGGAGAATGAGGTCTCATTTCACCACTTTTGTTGCACTCACTATCTATGATAAAATATAGAAATTTATGGCAACTTGACCAGTCAAGATTTTCTTGAGTTTTCAACAGAAATACAGGTTTGGGAATTGTATTGTAGACTGTGTTGCACATTGTGTACTGCATAATGAGGTCAGCAATTACTCCTAGAACAATATTGCTTTTAGAATGTTCACGGAAGATAGACTGTCAGCATAGCTTTTTAAGAATATGTTACTGAAGGAATATTTTCCTTTTCAGAAAATGTTAATTTGTCAAAAGAAAAAAAAAAAAACAGGAATAAGATTGAAAATGCTAATTAATTTCTATCCAAATGTTCTGTTTCAGTATTTTCTGAATTGTATTTAACACATTATATTATTCCTTGATAAAAACTTTTATTATTCTTTGAAATGTAAAAGTATCAGAAGTATGCTATATTTTATTTTAAAATATTTTCATAAAATATTCTATTTGCTGCTTCTGTCATACACAAAAAAGTTGCAGAATTCCTAGTGAGTGAAAATCCCTTTCCCAAACAGCACTTGTTCTCTCAGTTACCCTTTTCTGCTTGATACTCCTTACTCCTAAAATCAAAACACTGATGAAGTTATTCAAAGCATGGAGAACACCAAAGAAGATAACCCTAAAAAAATTGTTACTGATACTTCAGCTGATTAGATGATGATACAGAGGGAATATTAACCTTCTCAGCGACAATGAATGATCTTTAGATGAGGTCTTCTCTGTCTCTGCAATTAAAACTCTTCATACAGCCCGAAATACATACAGTACAGTAAATATATCTGAAATCTTATTAGCAAAACATACAAAAATAGAAGGATCTCTCTGTGGCAGCCATATCCTTAAAAAAAAATCTAGAGCTGCAACTGCTACAGGAACAGTTACGTTAAAGAGAGTGAGTTTAGTACTGTTTACTCCACATATATGCAAACAAAGTAAAATTGAGGGAAAAAAATCTGGCTTCAAGTATTTCATTCAAGCACAAGCAACTCTGAAGTATTTTCAGCTACAGCCTGTCCCCCTAACCAGGAAAATCTCAGTGAAGGTCTATCTGCTAAAATGAAGCCAATTACAAAGCTATAGAGGCACTATGTAAAAGCAAGTGCACTATTCTGAATAATTTTTCCATTTCAGAAAGAAAAAAACCATATACAGGCCCAGTCTTCACTATCTGGTTGGAAAAGGAGACATGGATTCAGGCCTGAAAGTGTTTATCATGACACCACAGAAAAAGATGTTATCACTTTATTGCATTCAAGTTTTAGAGTAGGTTGCTTGAATTTCCATCAATTTCCATGCGACACTAAGTCTTGCCATGTGCGAAAGTAACACATCTTATATGCAAAGTAAGAATTTACTGTTAGTCTAATTAAAGTCTTAACAGTATAATCAAAGAATTATTATTGATTCAGTCACAATAATATTTACAGCTTTGGTTGAAATTAGATACAGCAAATATGTACGCAAACATATAGGTTATGGTTACCTGGAGAATAGATGGTTGCTGTTGACAATTGCAGGCCAAGATGAACCCACAGAAAGCTTGGCAGGCCCTGCGGACTGTGTTAGCTCTAAAAAAAGCCCATGGTCTATTACTAGCAAGGGCATCACCACATTTACTGGGCTACAAGACAACAAAGAGGAAGGAAACAAGGAAGTCTACACTACACCAACATAAAAGAGATCAACAAAGCACCCTCCCAAGGTAACATTTTATCTTATTTCTTGGTTTATATTCAAGTCCAGTTTTTTCCTCAGCTGCGCTTGAGCAGAGTATCCATGAGACAAAACGATAATGGAGGACTAACTTTTTACACATTACGTAAGATCTAATTGATGCCGCTTCTTAAAATCTGGCTAATTTGGAGGTGGAGGTCATGGTAGTCATGACAGTAGTATGACCATGATAGTCATTATATATACACATACATACTTATACACATATAGGGTCTTTTTATGTTATTCTCACTGCAATTGAGCCCAAAAAGGACTTTTTCCCTTGAACTTAGACTTCGGATTTTGATCTTCAGCAATTATTACTGGGTTAGATTTATTTCTGGTTGCTAAAAGCTGCATTCTACCTGCTACATAAAAAGTTACAAAGATGGGACTACACTTATGCTCACAAGAAAAGTAGAGTGCAACACAGCAACATGATCTAAGCTGCAGTATACCACCAAACCCCTGTGTCAATCTCATTGTTATACCACAAAGTAAATGTCAAAAAATAAATAGGTATCCAAGCAGCAAAAGTGCACAAAAGATGTTATCTGAACTCCCACATAGCAACATTGCATAAATCAAAATCAGGCCTCTTATGCAGCAGAAAAACCCCTAGAGCCTCATGAAGCTTACAGTCGTATCACCCAAGAATTGTTGCTTTAACTAGCATCCTTTCTAAGGGACTATTGATTTGCCAGTAACTAATAAGCATGATTCATGCAATCTGTTTTCTAATTTATGGATCACATCCTGTGTTAATTCTGCTTATGATTACCTTAATTAGCTGTGCTTCTTCCACTATGTTATGCTCTAAGTATTTCAAAACATTCAACAAGCATTTTTTGAATTCACGTTACAATTTATTTTTCAGCTGTGTGAAAATGTTTTAAAGTACTGCTCTATCATAGTGGCTGATTTTTAATGAATTCTGGAACATTTGAGCAGTTTGTCCATTTCAACTATTTTTTTTTAAATTTTTCAAATTTTTCAATTTCAATTACATTTTCCTATAAGTAATTCAAAAAAGCAGTATCAAGGACACTGGAAAAAAAACAGAGATAGGCTTCTATGTTCTTCTCCCGAGCCTGGGAAACTCGGGAAAGTAGGTAAAAATAAGAAGGTAGGAGTGGAGCTGTGAAGTGCTTGAAGAGGAGACTGAAGACATTCAGGTCAAGAATAAGGAGTCAATGAAAAGAGCACATCTCTCAATGCAGAAATAAAGTTGCCAGGGTAAAAGATTGAGGAAAATGTTGCTCAGGAGTCAGGATGTGATTAGTCCCAGGTTTACCTGAAATTGTTCTCTTAATGAGGAAGTATACTTCTATATAGACTAATTCTCAGATATTAATGTCTGTGGTAGGAATCTCCTTCGGTTATTATTATATTTTAATGAACATAATATAACTGCTTCAGGTAACAGATTTTCAAATACAAATGGACAATATTTTATTTTGCAGCAAGTGCCATTTCTTCCCATACACACCTGCAGTGAATACTGAAATATTTATTTTATCCTTGGTTGAATGAGCTGACAGTGTTTTTGCATAACACTAATATTCTCCTAGCTTTTCTTCATTAATGTATGTTGATCATAGGTAATTCTTTTGGATGGGTTAAAAATGACCATAGAGAGTCATTTGCAATAGTGATAACATTTATATTTCACCTTTTATCTAGGGATGAAATATCTACTCTGTCAGAAAGAAACACAATTATATCACTTTCAGTTAACATTTTCTGGTTACTGTAGCCAAATAATGCATACTACATAAAAGCAGATAATCTTGTACTATATTTACAACTGCAAACTGCATCTCAGAGTGGTGGCAATTTATGCTCAGTTGATTAGACAGAGTGGCAGTATTCTAAATATATTTTTTTCAAAATAAATAACAGCTTTACATCTTCTCATTGACAGTGCTCAAGCATTTTAAATTTTACATGATCTTGAAAGCTAAAAACTTTTGGAAATTCACAAGTATTCATCAAAGTATGTCTAGCCTAGAGGAAAAAAAAAGAAAAAAAAAATCTTAGCGTTGATACTAACAAATATAGGAAGGTAACCTTTGGAAAAGATTTCACTTTAAATGGTAAGTGTATTTCACTCTACCTGTAAAGATAGGATCTCAGCAAGTGTCAATCAATCTGCTTCCATTGATTTCAGTCGTTCTGTACAGTTTTAGAGCACTTACCCAAGGGACTTCTACAAAATTCTGAACAATTGCACTTCAGAAAAGGGAAAATATAGGACAGAAAAAGAAAAAGTTGGACAGTAAGTGCTATCATAGTTAATGCAGAGTAAACTAATCTAGACTAGTATTACATTAGCTACTTCAGATTCCAGCGGAAATCTGGCCTTAGCATTATGTGGTTATCATAGGCTAGAAAATGAGTGAAGATGGTGAATTAACCTCTGCTGAGCTCTCTGCTGCAATTACTAGACTGCAGCTGGCATGTAAGCCACATAGTTTAAAGCTGGCTCAACTTTAAATATATATGTATGTATGTATGTATCCTTATTATTTTATATTATTATTTTTATATTGATTATGTCTATTTATTATGTATATATCTATATCAGACTGCTGCATAGGCAACAGTAATGTATCCTGTGACAATGAGAATTCAGTTAAAAAGATATTGATACAACATCCGTGAGCTGTAAAGCAAAACAAATATAAGTTATCATAATTTAAGATTTTAACAGAAGTATCTTTACTGGTAAAAGGCTAAGAAGAATAATTTGGTGTTAATAGCAAATGTCTATACTTTGGCTTTTATCAAGGAGTGAGTTAACTTGCTGATGTTTCAGTGACTTGGATTTTGAGTTTTTTGAAATACATATGATCTGCAGAGCATCTCATAGTTTGCTGCTTTAGATAACCAAAGTTCATCTAGTTAATCCACATGTGCGACAAAGCAAAAATGAGAGCAATCTCTAATTATAATGCATATTGATAGTTTTTTATTGTTTGTTTTTCTTTTTTTTGGAGCAATAAAAGCTTCTACCTATATTGCAGATGTTTTACTTTCTTTAAACCTCCATATGAACTATAGTTAAAATAATCAGTGTTTTAATGCATAATTTAATTTCAGTTACTTTTAGATATATCTGAACTATCTAAATCTAAATATTATGTTCCACTCTCTAATCTAAATGTTAGATTAAGCTACCTAAAGGTTGCATTTCTTATGTCTCAAATTATATGCATACCTTGTCCTTTAGATAAAAGCAAGAGTGTCAAAACTTCAGTATTTGTGTATTTTGAGCAAAGCTATTTTGACACAATTTCCTCTCATTTTTTCCACTTCGGTTAATTCATTTCATTCCCATGTATAACCATGGAGTAAGCATCCTCTGTGAAAGGTAAGAGACCTTCAGGCATCCCCAAAGCTGAATCCATTTCAAAGCAGGCAGATCTGGAAACATACAGTGCTTTATTTTATAATTTTCTTGCTAAAAATCAGGGCTGATTTACTTTTTCCCTTAACATAGTATACACCTCAAAACTTTATTGATTGCAAAAAATTGATATTGCAGTCTTCTGCGTGTTTTCCTGTATTTTATTTTGTTTGAAGGAAATTAGTCCTTTTGAAATAACCAGAAAAAGTAGAACTGTAATCAACAATACAGAAAATTTCAAACTGTTCAAGACCCTCCTAGCCTAAGAGCTTACTGACACACATTCCTTAAGCTTCCCTTTCACTCTCATGAAAAGTCATCAAAAAAATGGATACCAGGTCAAAGCCACTAAAAGAAATCATCCAAATGTTCTCATAACACAGATCAATCAAGTTGCAAGAAAATACTCCAGACAATATGAGTAAGTACGTGTCAGGAAAGACTGAAGTCTGTTGCTGTAGCAAAGCAGCTGAAACAGGATCAAGCAACGAGCAACCTATTGCAATGTAAGTTGCGATGACCTAAATACTCAATGAACTGCAGTTCACTTTGATTTAGAAATATTATCACATTAACCACGTAATTTTTCTAGTTATTTTTATGGTTGGAAATTTGTTCATAGTTTAAAAATTGTACTCAGGACTATTAGATGTTTTGTTAACACTTTGCAACACATTTCTGACTTCAGTTGAGAGTATTTCAGTTTTCTAGAGACTACTGAGGATGTTCACCTCACTCAGACAAATTAGAAGGTTAATTAACATATTTAAAATGTAATGTTAGAAATCCTTTTTCCTTTTTCTCTGTCTACAAAACATATTTTCTCTACTGCTTCAAATTTAATACATTAGCAGGAAAATGTATTATCTCAGCAGTTCTGAATGTTGGAAATTGTAAAAAAAAAAAAAAAAAAAAAATTCCTGTGTGTCAAACACAGGAATATAGTGATTCATGGAGTGATAATTATCCTCTTGGTTGTTTATAGGGGGCACTTGCTGAGGTTGGTACATATTACACATTTATGGAGGAATGGTTTCCCACACAAAAACACCTGTTGCCATTTGGGATATATAAGGGTACCTAAGACATCCACGGGGACGTGCCACCAGACATATTTGAAGTCTGCAGCTGAAGGCCAGGCAGGCTGCCTGGGGGATTTCAAGTGGCCTTAGATGTCTACATATTGACAACTGAACTGAGCCTATTTGAAACCTACAAATTAGTACTTGGTTGGTACTAATGGTATACCAAATGGAATACCAAAGGAATACCAAATACCAAAGGAATACCAAATGGTTGGCATTCCTTACTGTTTATATAATATTGCGGTGATAAGGGTCACCAAGAGAATTTGCTGAAAAACCCAGAAAGCTCCTGGAGTCTAGATCTTCCTCAAACAAAAGCATCTTTAACTCCTGTCCTCTACCCTTACCATTTGACGTGAAATCAGCTCCGGATTCAGACACTTAATCTCAGTTGTCTACAGAAGAGAGGTGAGATTCAGCTCAGTAATTAAGACATGTAATTGTAGGTATCTACATACAAACAAGGTATCTAAGCCCCTGTTAAAGTCAACATAGATTTACTCGGAGAAATTAAGAGAGCTATTCAGATGAACAAAATAAATAACTGCTTCGGCATGAACTGGATAGCTTTCTGAATTTCTTTAACTGGGAACTTAGACTACTATCTCATGCAAAGACATATGTATTGGGGACATTTATGTCAGGGTGCTGCAAGAGCTGGGGTCCCCAAAGGAGAGAGCAGGGAGCGGAGGCGGCACCGGGGCCTGCAGGGCCGTGCCCTCCCTGACTAACACCGCCCCGCAGTGCCCAGTAAGGTAAGCGAGGCCAGGATGGGGACAGCGACCCGGGATATCCAACGCCTGCCACCACCCTGCAGGTGCCCAGATAGGGCCAGGCCAAGGTCCAGCTGAGAAATCATGTCCATGGACTGGGATCAGGATCAACAGAGTATATGACCAGACCCAGGAATGGCTGCCGCATAGCTGCAACATAGCTCAGATCCAGCATGAGAGCCTTAGCTTAAAAACTGCTCCAAAGTAAAGTGGGGTGAGCGCCAGTGAGGCTTCTTAGCAGAGCAGTTCAGGGGGAGCCTCCACTGCCATGTTTTCCAGCTCTTTCTTCATAGTAGCTCTTATCAGCGATCTGGCCTCAAACACTGCCAGCTAAACTGCCAGAAGGGGAGAGGAGCACACTCAGGGCCCCACAGATCTAAATTTAGGTGTCTGTATCTTGGGCTACATGCTACCCTAGAAGAGTAGGCTACACTCATTCATTCCTGTTGTTCAGCCAGCACACAACCAGGAAAGTGAGAGTTTGTAGGAGCAAGCGAGTGCAGCTTCATGACATTCTGGCTCCTGCCTAGCTATTATGAGATAAAATTACAGGATCTAATTTAAAATATATTGCATATATTTTACATTTAAATACTGCTAAGCCTCCACCCACAGAAGATGGAAATGTCTAATTTTCAATCCAAGCCAGGCACAGAACATACAGAGAGAAAAAGGAACTCAGATACACACGCACATCTGCCATTTTACTTTGCTTATCATTTGGACTTCTTTCCCTTTATAACGGAGAAGCCTAGGCATTTATCTGAGTTGACATGGATTTTCTTACTGGGACAAATGCTTATGTTTTAAATGATAATCTGCCTAACTTTATCCATATCTCACCAGAACTATACTTCTGAAGAAAAAACAGGGAAGAAAAGTAGTGTTTTGCCATGTTTTATGTTTATCTTTAAGCATGTGCTTGAATAAAATTAAAACACTATATAGTGAGAGATAATAAGAATTGCTTTATTTTATTTTGGTTTTTTAACAGAAAACTGTATTTTCCTTTTGGTTTTCCATATCCTTGTGAACTGCCTGTCTTTGATTTGGGAGTAGTGCAATGTGACAAGATAGCCAACAGCCATCCCAAGCTAAGCTAGGAGTTTCAAAAGATACAGTATTTTACAAAACACGTCTAAAAATGCATGCAATGGTTCAGACACACTATGCCACCTTTTACTGTTTATAATCAAACTGCGGTGAGCAAAAGTGGTCTCCTATCTCTATACGACAGACTGCCATATTCCTCATAACATCTCTTTATGCATCAATGTATAAAGCAGAAATGTCTTGCTCCTCAGCTGTTAATAAATAGAAGACTGATATTTCAAGACTCTAATCTTCAAGATCTTCATAATTTATGAACGCCATTTTTCTAGCTCAGCAATCACTATGGATCCAGTCTTGTGCTGTGGTCACAGATGGCCCTGGCAGAGGTTGGTGTATGGAACAACAATGCAGGGGTAGTTCAAGACAGTGCTACAGGCTCCCAGCACAGATGTAAGTTCTCTTCTCTTTTCCCGATAACAGCCTCAGTGTTTGCTATTGAAGTTATGGGATAAAGATTAGAGCTTGCCTAATAATTTTTTTTAATGTTCCTCAAATGCAGTCAGGGAAAAGGTGGTAGAACTATATGGTATCTCCAGTATCCTGCAACTCTGCAGTCATCATTCTGAGTGACTCCAAGAACTCTGTTTAATCAGCATGTGACGAATGTTTTTAATATCCTATTCCACCTAATGGATCTTGTGCTTTGGTAAGGATTTAGCCCTGAAAAGTATGATTTATCCTGATGTTTAAATATATGGTGTATTCTTGCTTAGAACGTATTGGTAAGACAAAAAGTCCCCCATCTTATCTATTGCTGACAGTAGTTTAATATAACTACTGTTAATATCTCTGTGAGAAAAAAGTGGATAAATAGACTGAACAGCTTAGTTGGGAATTGGATGTTGCAGGATTTTGTCTTGATTCAGGATACACTGAAATTAATTAGGAGAAATTCATTCTTTCTTGAAATTTCTTTCTTGAAATTTGACAGTTTGAATTACTAAATTAAAAAAAATTCAAACAGAGCATTTGGCTGATCAGACTGTAACTCATTGGCATGCATATTTATTTTTCCTGTTTATTTTCTTTATCAAATTACAATACTTTGTTATCAGAAGTAATAATGCTCTGATACACATTCGTTCAATGAAAAAATAGTTTGGCTTTGTAAAAAAAGACTTTCCTCTCCAAGTATTTTTGAAATGATAAAGTCTCATTTCAAAGATCGTTTCTTCACCTCTCCTTGAGACAGTGTTTATTTTTTCTTCAAACTGTTAAACATTCATCACACAAAATCTAGCGCAACCAAATCAGTCACACTCCAACATCATGGAAAATGCTTTTATTCCCTGACATACTGTCACACAGCTCACTGTAATGAATTCAGTCAGCATTGCAAATTATACTCCGCATAACATCTCTTACCTATCTCAATTGTTCATTAACCTCTTTGAAAACAAAAACAACAAAAAAAAGTTAAAAGCCTATTTTCAGTAGTTGAAAATCAAAGGCATCTTCAGCTGATTTTTGTTTTGATTTTCAGCCTTTCCTTCCTGCAAACATTTACAGAGAATAGAATAATTTATCTGTTACCTTTGACTATCCTTTCCATAAAATTCCTTTTCTTGTGGTGTTAGAACCACAAACAGAGAAAATCTAATGATTTAAAAGTTCAGTTTGTGAAAATCTGAGAACCATGGCCAATGATTTAAGCATCTCTTAAGCAGCCATGTAGCCACTCTTAGTGCTTGAAGATCAAGAACAATGTGCTATGACTTCAAGTTGGAAGAATCAATGGAAAAAGAAAAATGCAAAAGAGAATTTTGTTTTGCTTTTCCTACTTCAAGTAGTAGAGGAGAAAAGAGCAAATTAAACAATGCTGAAATATTTCTGTATAGAGTTATTTTTCTTTTTTGAGGAAGCTGATTATGAATTACTTTATTGTCTCAAAAGCTTCTATAAAGAGATATATTGCACATAAATAATAAAATAATAACAATGCTTAGCTGCAGGTGCCTTTTCATGCATATCCTAAGACAGTGTAACAAGAAAATGACAATAGCCTTCATGGAAACCTAGCCTTGATTTTTACATATTTAGAGAAAAAGTTACTTCCAATATATACCTACATTATGTAAGAGTTTGATTTTAATTATTCCATTTCCACGTGTTCACTGATGAAGTCACACTGCATTATAAGAAAGGTATTCTAAACTACAAACCAAAAATCCTTAGGCATGCTGAAACCCATCTGATTGTGAAAATGTTATTAAAAGCTGTTAAAACAAGAGAGTAAAACATAATGACTTAAATCTTCTACTAATGGAGACTTCAGAAGAAAGGAAGAAAGAGAAAGAAAGAGGGAAAGAAAAAAGAGAAAGAAAGATTAAGCCTTGTTAAGAAGACTCAGCCTAAACGTAGGTAATAATCTTCAATAATTACGAAAGCAGGAGGCTTGAAGAAACAAGTGTTAAAGATTTCCACTGGAAATGGCACCGAGAGTGTGCTATTTACATGCTATTTTGAATTTTGATTCTAATGTAACCAGTACTTTTGCATTCATTCCTTACTGAGAAATATTGGAACAGTTGCCAATTTAGACAGCTCTGTTACTTAAACTTTGTATGAGCGTACTTTATCTTTAAAGTGGAAATAATTGACTAATCTATCAGGAGAATGTATTTAAAACCAGTCTGTGACATTTAGCTGCTCTTTCAGTCGTAAGTGGAAACACACTCTACTGATGTGAGACCATAGGGCAATTGTGCACCTGTAAATTCTACGTAATTGGGACCACAATCTGTATGTGGGTTATTTTGGAATTGCTACATTACTAATCAGAAATGGCAGTTGCTTGGGTCCTGAAAAGTTAAAAACATTCAGCATGAAATTCTCAATCTTTTTTTCAGAAGAGAGCCAGGAAGTATCTAGAGCTCCACTGCTTTCTGATTTAGTTTTCTCTTTTGGTCCAATTGTTTTCCATGGGGAGATTGGCATGTTTGAAAATCCCAATCAGAAAGGGATATAACACCACATTTAGATTACTACTAGACACTCCCCTTTGGGTGGTCAACAACCTAAAATGCTGAAATCATTGTTTGTGAAAAGGAATACTAATACTAAAATGAAACAGAAAATATATTAAGGCTATGATGTATAAATTTATTTAGGTGTAACTCAGAATGAACATATTATTTCTGGTTGTGTGTCTAACCCTGTAATCCTAACCCTAGAATACATCACTATCTTTGGGAGAAGGATAGCAATAGAGATGGGAGTGGTTAGGACATAGAAAAAGATTGGGACCACTGAGGGACTGGGAGTCATCCTATGTAAGAGGTTTGTTGTGTAACCTTAAACAACTACTTAGAAGTAAATTCTTAAAGATTCTTGGGCCTTACAACATCTAAATTCTACAGTCTGACATCTAATGCAGAAGTGTCGAACCAGCAGCCCACAAGACATTTGCAGCCTGACAAAATAACAATCCAGTTTTCCCCAAGAGAATTTCTTTCCTGAGGAGAGGTGGATGATTCTAGTATCAGCAGCCTACTTCCAGTTTCCTTGCATACAGCTGCATGAAATAAGAGGCTCTCAGAGAAGGAGTGAGAGGCTCTTGTAGTAGACAAGGACTGAAAACCTCCCTCAGAAATGACAGCCAGCAGCTTGTGGTGTCCATGCCTTCAGTTCTGGGGAGTGCCTGGCAGGACAAGATTGGGCTAAGTGGATCACTCCTTGACAGTCATGGGATTTTCAAAGCTTCCAGATTGACTTACCATGCCTGTGCAGCAGTTTCCTTGCATCTAAAAGAGAAATTTGACACTAGTCAGGTATGGAGTCCTTACTGCATATAAGCGTAGAAGGTACAGTCAGATAACAGGGTAAAGACATCAACACTCACTTCTCCTCCTCCAGGATAGGAGAGATGTGGTCTTATCTCCCGACAGAAAATGGGATATCACTGATTCAGGAGAATCTGAATCTGTAAATAAGGCATACAAGCTTCCTTGAAAATGCACGAGGAGAGTCAGTAATAGTATACTTCATCTGTGAATGTCTGAAAACAGAAGCGAGATAAGATTTTTGATGAAAACTGGTATGTTTTCTTAGATTAGGTGATAGAGTTAGAAAAAAAGGAAATACACAGGCATATTTTTGAACACTTAGACATTTCTTCAAGTCTCTTCATAAGATAAGTTTTAAGTAGCTAAAACATACAACTTCAGAACGCCATTGAATGAAGAATTACTCAAGAGAATCAGGTATTAAATGTGGGAACTTAATTTGGGTATTCATCCTGGTGTGTCCAGCTGAAAATAAGAATGCCCTTCAGTTAAGCTTTCTCATCTTTGACCTCGAGGCCACATTAGCTGACCAGGTAACCGGTGACCTGCTTTCCTATTAGCAACACATAACAAAAAGAATTGGATACTTTGAAAGAGCTGGGTCTTTATTGGCCTTTTGGAAAGAACTCAAGCTTAAGTTGCATCCAGGACGAGAAGCCTGGAGCTTGAAGAGTTTCTGACACATACTAGCTTTTGATTGCTCTGTTACCTACTTGTATATTCTGTTTTGTAATTCAACCTTGCCCACAAGGTTAAATAAGTGAAAAATAGTAACATTCTCAGATATTAATTAGAAATAAATAAGAATTGTAAGTAAAAGGGATGAAGGATTAAGGTACATAACTTTAATAAATTTTATAAATAAATGACTTCTAGGATTTCTCATGGGTAACATTCAAAATTTCTTATTCTTACACAACATATTATACAAATAATTAGGGAGCAGATACTTCAGAAAGATAAATAGTGTGCATTCTATGCAAAATAAAGTAAGATAACAAGGATTAAATATTTCATTCTGCATTTTTGATTTACTTAATGTGAGTAAACATGTAAGTTCTAGGTGCACACTGTTGAACTTAGATGGGTAAAAACTATGTCAGAAAAAGTTAAGCTTGTCTATGAAAGAATAACACAAGCAAAAAAAGGTTTATATTAAAGCCCACACCTCAAACATATTTTAATTCCAGAGCTGATTTTAGGTGTGAAAGACTTATGAGGAAAAAAGAGCAGAAACGGAGAAAAACGGAATAAATACCATTTTATTTTACTTTGAGGCCATGTCTATATTTGTAAACTATACAAAACTAGGGCAGAGTCTCAAGCACTGGCACACAATTTGTCATCCTGCTTCATTTGTCATTCTCGATGTCTCTCTGCCTCTGCTAAACAGCTCTTTCCCACACAATGTCTGAGCACAGCACAAGGGACAGCACAGACCGGAGGAGCACATACGCACACTAGGCAAGATAGAAAAGGCCTGCCTGTTCTAGTTTGAAATGAATGCAAGGAAGAGATGAATTGGATTTTTGTTTTACACTGTTGATAATTTTCACTTTAAGCTACAAGACTGGATTCGGTTGCTGTGTACATAGACATCTACTGTCATTTGAGGTATCTAATGGGTCTCCTGTAGGCCCTGTGTCTTATCTGCCAGTTCCAGGTGGGCATCTTGGATATTCTAGAGCATCCCAAGTGGACTGCATGTGAAGATAACTGAATCTAGCCCTTCTGCCTCAGCTATGTATGTAGCAGCATATTCCAAAACCATGTTATATACAGTTATGTTTGCACTTGTTTTCTGAGTGAAATATGAGATATTAAACATTCCCCTAGTATAAGTTTTATGCTTAACTATTGTCTCATATATGTTGTGTGGTTATGTCATAGCTTAGGGTTAAAAGAATAATTCATATAACCCAGACTTCCTCACCCATAGACTTAGGGAACTTCCACTGGTCAGTTATTGACTATTATCTATTATTCACTATTACCTTGCAACAAAAGGAGTGTGGCTAAATGAAGGATGAAACTCCTGGGCTAACATTCTTTCCCACTGCTGAGAAGCTCCACCATACCCTGATATGCCTGATAAGGCACAAGCCTCCTCAGCACCTGCCCCCACTGGCTCCAACTTCATGAGTATCAATATGAAGAGCAGGGTACCTCTCAGTTTCTCTTTGAAGGCATACTTCATTTATTCTCTTGGTTCCTGCAGTCATCTCCCAGACCTCCCACTCTGGAGGATTTGACATCTGCTCCCTTAGCTGACCCCTAGAGATGCAAACTACAATCTGATCTATTCACATATCTTCGCACAGGACATAATACAGACGTCTCTAACGTCTTGTTTCCATCCATGTCCGGAGTAGTGGAGAAAAGGAGAATTTCTACACAAAAACACCTTCTCAAGTCCCTGAATAAGGGACTGAATAAGAAAGTATCAAATGGCATACATACACATCACATCAAATGGCATACATTTGACTTCCAGCAAGAGTCAAGAACAATCATTGCTGCCCAGGATGAAACATTTTGCTCTATTCGCATACACAAAGCTGTAGGCAAAGAAGCTGTCCCCAGAAGAACTATAGTCCCAGGAAGATAACGAGCCATTCATTTCCCGAAGTCAGAGAAGGCACTGGACAAGTCAATTCTGCCTCCCGGTTTATCCCAGAGTGCTCTGAAACCACATATCTAACAGAGACCTCACTGCAGGGTGTCAGCAAGCTGAGGTGAAAACTCACAGAAGTCAGGCAGAATCAGGTGAAGCCTCTCACCTATGGTTCTCCACAAAAGCTCCTTAATTAGCTGTGTCCCTGTGTATGCGGTGGGTGACTATGTGAGCAGCACTGAAATCCATCAGAAAGGAAACCATCAGTTCTGTCCCATCAAGTTGGTTTCCAAGCCAGGACTGAAGGATATCATCCTAAGCACTAACACAGGTGACCTAGACAGAACAAGTCAAATTTGTATTTTAATACATTTTCACTTTAAAAGTTTCAGGTGTGAAGACATTAAGAGAGTCAATTAAAATTAAATTTCAGGGGGCCAAGCCAGGACATGTATTCAGGTCATCTGAAATCTAAATACAGAGGATGATTTCCTCTTACTGATGATTTAATAATGGAAAGAATAATTCCCACTTTTTAGTAAGGAAGACAGAAATAAAGCACAGATTAATTATATGATTATTTATACTTTTTGCTAAACTTGAAACTTAACAATACGTATCAAAATGCATAAATACATGATCTGAGAGTGTTTTGTAACTTTTTTTTGGGGGGAGTACATCTATTATGTATATTTAGAATATTGATAACATCCTGAATTAATCAACTTTATATAATATCTCTGTTTTTCTTATTCCTTTAGTAGATTGCAGTGCTGAGGACTACACTCAAATGAGAGAACACTTTCTGCCTCAGACAGCACCAACTGTTCACATTTTTGTTTATTTCTCTCATCAAAGGCAAAGGAGTAAATACTTCTGTCTTAATCTCCTATTTTCTTCTGGAGAGAATCCAACTCTTGGTTTCAATAGGGATATAGCCTTCTAATCAGAACTCAGAAACTCTACTAGATAAAGAAACAATCATGAACACACAGTAACATCAAGCTAAAGTTCCCCCTCCCTCTCCCCTGGGGATACTAATAAAAGTTAGATAGATAGACAGACAGATCGGTCTGTGAATAGTTAACAAACAAAAAAACTGTATTGAACATATTCATTAAGAATGGATGGTGTATAATTCTTCCCTTGGTTTAGAGAGGAAAGAAAAAAAGGGTATTGCTGTATTTTGGCAGAAGATTGCTTTTGACCGTTGATTTTAAACTATTGCTTTCTTTTGTTGCATATGATGAAAGAGGAATTTCATTGACAATATGACAGAATTACTAAATCATTTTTTGAATTTTTTGAAGTTCTATTATCTCTTTCCACTTCCTAATTAAAACAGTAACATATTATTCTCTTCTTTACCTATATAGAGCAGTTCATCCTGACTCCCTGTATACAACTAACATAAAGTCTAAGTATCACTGAAGTGCTATTTAAGCTGTTAAATGAAGGTTTAAATGGCACTTAGTGATTTCCAGCTCTTATGCAGTCCCTCTGCACAGAAGGAAGGAAAGAGGAGAGAATTTTACTCAGAGAACTTAGAGTTTTGTCCTAATTAATTATTTCAAGATTAACAGACTTCTGCTGGACACTAACCATGCAGCCATGCAGCTTGCTTCTATGGCATTTGTTTACTTTGCTGATGTTTGTACAAATAAAATGGTTTGAACTGATAATTTAAAATGCAACAATGCATTTGCTACAGTTTCTACAGCTTACATAGATTCTATGCAATTATTTTTGTTATATTCCAGGGTTTTATATTGGAAATGAGAAATTATGAAAATAATGAGGGAGTTATGGGAATGATAAGTGAGATGTGAGCCTATAAAGCATGAACATGTGTTTTAGTGGCTTAGGATTTGTTTGTTTTAGTGGTGGGGGGGATTAGTTTATTAGCTGTAATTCAGACCAGTTAGAACTGCACTCTGTAAAATGTTGTATCAATGATCTGTTCAGAACATTTAAAAAAGCAAAGACATAGAGCTATTGCTTGGATATAAACACTTGAGAGCTTCAGAGTGTGCCTACCACAGTGGCAGAGCATTTTATTTCAGTATATGGATGTCTTAGTGATATTTCTGCACTGCACTTGGTGTACTCACAAAACCACAATGAACTCAGCCATTTGGCAGGCAGGTTACAGAACAGAGCAGAAGAAATTACATCTTCTTGCTCAAGTGGGTGTACAGAAGTTTTTAATTCTTATATTTATGTTTAAAATCTTGCAAGACCTTGAAGAAACATGACCAAACAGCAGTGAGAGAGGTAAGGTGTGGAGTGAGGAGGAGTAACTTAGTGGTTCTTTTGTGATTATGCAGCCTAACAGTGCTATTAGATATTTTTAAGCTTCCTTTCTTTCAACTCTTTTCAAAAAAATACTCATCTAGGTCCTTTATCAAAAGAGCTAAGAATAAAATGTAGTATCTTCAACACATAGCATTGGAATTTAAAGTTTTAGATAAGCCCTATTATTACCGCAACAATCAATGCTCCTATTATTACTTCCATTCTTTTTCATTCCTTGTAAACTTTGATTACCCGCTACTGTCTTTGTGTAAAACACATCACTTTCACGCCTAATGACTCTCTAAAAAGCTACCCACTAGACTCTGTAATTTGATCAGGTTTTTATTTTTTTTCAATTATAAGACTATTGTGTTGCTTGATGTACAAAACGATACAAGTAAGCAGATTGCACATAGGTTGAAAAAATGTAAATGTCATTTTTTTACAGGCCATGAGTGAGAGAAACT
This sequence comes from Struthio camelus, assembly GCF_040807025.1. Taxonomy (NCBI): domain Eukaryota; kingdom Metazoa; phylum Chordata; class Aves; order Struthioniformes; family Struthionidae; genus Struthio; species Struthio camelus. The sequence continues at coordinate 144,915,845 of NC_090942.1, read as the reverse complement.
TTGAAAATCATACACTTTGTGTATGTATGTGTGTGTGTATTTCTCTCTTCCTCATGCTTATAAAATACAGGCCCTGTGGACTTTAAAGAGTCTGACTGTGCACAGGTCTCTCCTCTAGTGCCATTTCTCCCTGCTCTGTTTGCAAACTATTTGATGAGCAGTGGATATATTGTGCTATGAACTTTATTCCTTCATTTCATTCCATTTCAACCCCTCCTTCATATGAAAGGAGTCCTTATGAAAATAAAAGGACTCTAACCTCTGTATCAGGTCTTCATTTAAAATCTTAATATAATGGAGAATTCACTGCAATAACACAGTGTAAGTTTGTCTAGGAGTTACTTTTCCTCCTTGTTGAATAACGTGTGCTCAGTTCTGATCTGAAATTATTTTGTTTCAATTTGTTGCCAGTGGAATTTGTTTGCTGCATTGGAGATTCTTCTATTACTCTAATTCTGGTCTCAGAATTGAGACAATGACAGCACATAATCTTCCCCTGTTGCCTTTAGTCAGCCCTTAAAAAGAATACCAACGTTTTTATCTCATCATTGAAGCTGATAGGTAGAAAAGGATGCAGAGTATAAGAAGAAAATATATTTAAATTATATCCTTTCTGATAAATAGCAAAATTCAGAAAAAAAGAAAAAGGACTATTCCAGTTACAAAATTATGGTGATTTTTTTTTTCGTTCTTCTCTACTTAATTGTCCCACTGAAAAAGAAGGTAAATCAACCATGTTAAAATGCTCTTCTTTTTATTTTCATCATTCCTATTTTATTCAAGAACTAGAGAAACCATGTTTATCCTTTAAAGGGAACCATCTTTCTTACATATTAACTTAAAGATCATATTCCTGTAAAATATGATCCTTTTTTTTTCCTGTAGAAAGGCTAAAGTATCATAAAGGAATATCACTGAAGTGTAGATTATTTTGCCTTTAATATTTTGGTTGCATAGGTTAGGGAGAACAGATGCTTTATATCTCTTGGCTACTATAATCTAATGAAAAAATTGTTTTTGACAATAAAAGAAGCAAAAATATAAAACTACCCTAAAAAGAAAGGGGAAAAAGTACAATAGGTATGAGAGATGGGTTGAAGAGAAGTAAGGTAAAAAGGATTGACTGTTTACAGAGAAGGTAGGTGGAAATAAAGATCTTTACAAATAATGAAAGAAGGCTCACAGAAGTAGCCTGAATCGATTAAAACTTTCTTGTTAACGTTTTCTTATTTCATAAAAATAGTTAAAGATCCATTGATGAGAGATTGCAGATGAAGACCCACTAAGGGTCCATGGTAGGATAACAAATGACATTTTAAGGAAGACCTCATTCAGTATCTTCTGAATCAGCAGTTTAATTTTTCTGAAGTACTTAGGTGGTCATTGAATAAGACAAAGAGACAACTGTTCTTTGGTTTAAAGCATAGGTCATTCACATATGAGGCAGAATAAAATCACTCTTTTTTTTTTTTTCTAGTGTCTATCCACATAATGTGGAAAAGTGTCAATACAAGACATTGTAAACATGCACCTTCCTCTACCCTCCAGAATACTGAATTAGAGCTTTAGTTGTCAGGGTACTGCTCGAGGATTGTGACGGCTGGCTTTCAATCGTAACCTCAAAGACTGTTTAATTATTTACACAAAGTGGCAGAATAAAAAACCTTTCTTCCGAACACACTAAAGTTAGGGTATTCTCTTAGACACTGGGAAATGCAACGTTAAATCTCCTCATGCCGAATTAGATACCAAACTTACTCCCCTTGAGTCCATCTGCTTGCTAAAAAATGAGAATTTTCACTTTTAACTTTGTAGGCTTTTATTTCAAGCATTTTAAGTGCAACATTTCTTGCTAGGAAGAATGGAATGCACCATGTTGGACAAAAGATTGTTCATTTTCTTTTTTTAATTACCAAATATTAAATATGGGTCATCCTACACAACATTCTTCTTAGCTTTACAATTTTGCCATCAAATGCAAAATAAGTTACTTTCGAGTAGCATACGTACTTGAATCCCTTTTATGCATTACCAGTGTGCTTTCTCTGACCCTGCTTATAGAAAAAATACTAAGAGAAAGTCCAATACCCATTTTATGCCTCCTAGCTGTCTCATCATAGGAGAGCAATATGCAGTTAAAGAGGCAAGACTAGTTTCTTCTTCCTTGGCACTGCAAAGAGAAAACAGAGCTAGAGAATTACACCCCCAGATGCATACTGAAATGGTTGTAATACTTTCAATGCTATATTTTGGATTGTATTTTATACTGTTTATACTTGTTTTATACTGTTGTATGTTTATACTGATGATGTTCAGTATTTATAAACCTTCAGATATGAAATATCTGATATTACAGTACTATTTTATGAAGATATTATGATCTGGTTTAGCTGGTTAACTAACCACTGGATATATTATGGATGACTAAGTAGGCTCGTAAGGTCCCAATATATGATATATTCAGATCATACTATCTTTCTCTTAGCTCTATAAAATCAATCAAGTAATTAAGGGAGTATTCCATATTTAAGTTTGAAAGATTTTCTTCCAAGGGCTTACAGTGGAAATTCAGGCAGGTTGAAGTAGATGGAACAAATGTCAAAGGCATTAATCATAAACAAAGGGAATAATAAACTAAAAAAAAAAAAAGAGAGAGAGATTGAGAGAGACAGAGAGAGAAAAGATTTTCTTTTAATTCAGTAGCTATGTTCATAACAAAGTCTGAATGAGCAGGCACCAAAAGCTGCATGGCGATTCAACTTCTGCTGAATCACTCAAGAGCTAGAAAGACCCAAGCATTAAAAAGCTCCCTCTGCGTAACTATTAAGCTGCACTTCTATGAGATTTTTTTAAACTAATTAATCTTTCTATCTGTGCTTATTTAATTATGGTTACAGATGAATCTCTTCATTCGGAATTATAATATATGAATTATACAGGAGCGTGACCTCAGTAGTGTGATTAGAAAGATGGGAAATGAATGTGATACGGTCATGAGTTTTTGTTGGTCAGTGTCTTTGTTCACTTTGATTTTTGTTTTCTAATTAGTGATCTAAAACAGTGCAAATGTTTTCTGTTTTTTTTATCATGCTTAAAAATAGCACAAAGCATACATAAAAGGACAGAGCAGCCTCGCTTTCATAGATACAGTTAGGATGTAATCAAACAGCAAGCTCTAAAGGAACACCTGCACTGAAACCTTGCCCACCTCCTCCTCCTTATTCTTCTCTGGCAGCAGGCCTGATCTGGCCTGCCAGCTCTCCTCCACAAGCGAGGACAGCTGCAAAAGAGAAAGAAGGCTCATCTTCATCAAAACACTCTTTGAAGCTCTTCTGTGGATAAACATTCTTCATTTATTAACAGCTTAATGCTTTGATAAAAGCTCACTTTGTTAAGTAGTTTGGCTTTCAAGAACTGCCCATGTAGATATTTGCATGAAGTTTATAAGGACTTTCAGACAACATGGGATTGCCGGAAATATTGCTACAGGCAAAGAAATAAAAACAGAGAACATATTCCTTGTAGGAAAAGAGGGGAAAAATCAAAGGAAACTTATGTTCAGCAGGCTTTACCATTTTCTGAATTATCATAGTCCTCTCTGCGTGCAAGTGTCATTATATATAGTAGTGAATAGCTTTGTATTTGATTTTGAGTAACTCAATACAAAGAAGTTTATCTCAAAATATGCTATTATACTATACCTATAAGAAGTCAAAAGTGCAATAAAAATTTCAAATTTAATGCTATTTAAAGTAACGGTCATTTACATATCCGGAGGTAAAAAGCAAGAAAACAAAAATCACTGTAGAGTTGTAACCTGTGTGCAATTAACTGGTTTAGCACATAATTCCTCCAAACTGCAGCAGCAGAATACTGAAACTCAATATGATATGAATTCAGGAATATAAAATCTTAGATACTATAAATCTTTGATATCTGTCTTCACAGTTATTTTAAAGCTCTGTGGCTGCCTTTTTATCACAGTGGAGATGAAAGGTTGAAAAAACATAGGAATGCCACTATACAATTGCAAGAGCTAAATCTTTTGATTTATCTTGCTACGAATGAATTCCTAAATCTGTAGTGGCAAAACCCATCCATTTTCAACAATATGTTTCATGATATTTTACAATGAACCATTGTAAAGAAAAATACTTATTTTGGGGGTAGAAAGACTTTCTCACAGGAATTCAGATTAACAGTTCAGAATTTTTTTACTATTTTTTTTAACTGGAATAACTTAGAATAGCTTGGTTAGTATGTAGAAAATATAAAGTATTTAGAGAGTTCTAGTTCGCAAAGATGTTAAGAGGCTTTCCTTGAAAGACATTCCAGTCTTTCCTTGAGGAATGCTAACAAAGGAATAGCCTGTTAAAAAAACAGATCTTACTCTCAAGAGCTGAAAATAAATATTTCTGGAATTAATATTTAATTTGTATTACTTTAATTTCTTCTATGCTTCTTTGTTGTAGTCTCTTTATTTTTATATTTTTAAAACATATAAACATTTAAAAAATATAAACATTTTGAGACGGGCACATTTTAGAAGCTATTGACAGATAACTCTCTTCCTTTGTATTCCAAGCTAGGTAACTAACCGAAGTGAGATCAGATAACAAAATATATAGCTTACCATTGCAGAAAATTGAAAAGATCCAAGCACTGAGGAAACAAACTGAAGGCCCAGTATAGCAAAAGAAATGCATAAAAAAAAACTATTGCAACATTTCAGTTGCATGAGTTTATAGGAAGTCAATGATATTTCTCCTGGCATAAGAATAGAGGCTAAGGGCCCAAAAATGCTACCCATCCACCAAGATAAGGAATGCTATTGGACTGAGTACCCACAGTAGCTGTTCCTGGATGATTGACTTTGGTAGCACTAGGCCAAGTATAAATCATTTTAGGAGATCTAACAATCTGATAAGAAAGTAGCTTAGTAGCTGAGATCTTAGAAGAAATACGAATTAATATACTGATTTAAGGAGATTTTTACAGAGATCCTTATATAGGTCAGATTCAGAGCTGTTTCTGAGTGCTAAGGTTTTCAAGATAAGAGATACTGGAAAAGTATGTTGATAAAATTAGTCTTATTTAACCTTACACTCATGCTGCTGACAATTCTGACTAAACAAACTTAATTGATCTATTAAAGTAATTTAATATTTTTTTTTGTCTATTGAGTCAAATTAGAGTAATAGATAGTAGTAGACAATAAAATAGTGATTTTCCACTCTTCTTAGAACAATCATACCTAATCTTAATTAACTCCACAGTACTTTGTGCTAATGTTTGAAATCCTAACATAATCTTCAACATAAATGAAGGACACTCATTGAGACTGTAAAAAATTTGACATAAATAAAGTTTAAATTTAAAGTTAAAATGGTTAAACATTTTTTGAGAGGAGGAAAAAAAAAAAAAACTTGTTCATTTCCTAGAAAAAATTCTATATTTTGGCTAAATAATATAAAAAAATGAAGAAGTATTCAGTTTTCACGACTACTACGAGATAAAACCAGGGTTTGTTTTTTCAGCTAAAAGATGCTCTTAGAAGGAAAATAATATGTGGTATCTTTTCATTCCTGGAAAGATACCATAGTTAATTTATAACTTTCACTGACCCAAATCTGAAATCTTGTTCATTCAGCATTTACACTGCTTTTAGGGCTATTAAAGGTAAATGATGAAACCAGCTGTATCAATAATTTAGCATACTACTTGTATTTTGCTAAATGGCATGAGTCCTGAGTATTGTATACACCTGGGAAGAAAATAAAAGCTCCTAAAGTTATTTGTAGAGTAAAATTCTAACTTCTGTGTTTCCAGTTTGATATGATCCCAACAAACAGACTAAATGCCTAAAAGTACTCCCTAGAAGTAGCCAACATTTCTCTCTAAACTGGTAACTCTAATAATTTTAACATTCTTTAAAATTATATGGCCTTACTTATCATAATGTTTTATTTGTATTATTAGGAGAGATACAATTCAAAACTGACAATTCTAATCCCAGTTACACTGGGAGATGAGCTAGAGGTATGGAGGTAAAAGGACCAGCTGTTGTCATACTACTAGGTAAAACTATGTTCTATGAACACTCACACCCACTGTGCACATGAGGATATTCTCTCTCTGGCCCAATACTTAACATTTAACTAAAGAACATTTAAGTTTAAGATCACTGCATCTAATATTATGTTTTCATTTTGGCAAGCAACAGAGTAAATCAAATGGAAAACAGAGGAGAAAGATCTTGAAGCATCCCACAGATTTCCTCTGGCTCCTCAAAGCTTGCTTGGGGAATGAGGGAGTTTTGAGCTAGTCAAAAGAGTTGATATTCCTTAACTTTCTTCTTTCGCCAAGTATTTCACCAAACATAACCAGATATTTTCTATGCATAGAGCACAGAACAGGACACAATACTAGTATCGTTTTATTCAATAAAGTACAAAATGACTAAAATCTACTACATTTTATAGCTTTAGCATGTTCTTTAATGACAGAACATGATGCAAATAAGCTTCATGCAAGTAAGGCTCAGGATTATAACAAAATCAGCTAAGGAGAGGAATCAATGCTTAAGAAAATGTATAGACAACATGCAAGTTCAGAGAAGGCAGGAAAGCTATGAATATCTCCTCCAAATAAGAAAAACTTTGTCCACTTCAGGAGATTAATAATTAATATTGATATATAGATAATACTTCCTAGTATGAATTATATTTATTAAGAGATGAAACACAATTTGAAACAGGACTTGCATATATATATATATCTTGCATATCCGCTGATGATCCTTTCTGAATCTTACTGACTTCAAATAAAGTCTTTTTATGGGTAAGGTTTCCTGCTAGTGATTGTTGTTAAAGGGTCACGATCATAAAGATGGAGAAAGGAAACAAAAACTGAAATATGACTGATGGGCAGAAAAAAAAGAATTATTGATGAGGCAGATGGAGGGAATGCTTAGTACTTGATAGCACCAAACATTTACTTTGACACACAACTGAATCTATAAAGTAAACATATTTACTGGAGTTAATAGCATAAGAAAATAAAAAAATGTAAGTAATTACTTACTAGATCCTTTCCAGAGTGAAAAACTTTTCAAGAAAATAAGTTTTATAGGAAGAGCTTAATTTCTTTCACTCCATTTTGGTTCCCAAGAAAGGTCCATTTAGTTCAAATTCACTAGAAGTCCTGCTAATTATACAGTTTTGACCAAAAATATTACTGAGAGTGTATCAAACATTTCATGAGCAGACATAGAAGAGACAATAATCATTTCTTTAGAAATTTGAAACTATTTCTGCAAGGTCATCCTGTGTTTTTTTTTTCCACAGTTTTCACACAGATGTGTGTGGGACAGTTAACAACCCTCCCCTTAACTGTACTCCTTCATGAAAAGTGTACTAACATCCTATTTACGCATAGCCAGCTCTGTTTATCCCCTTTTCCCTCTATTTTCCTACACCTGTTCCTTCCGATCCAACTTGATCCCTCCCATGCCCTGCCTTTTGCTCTTCCCCTAAACATCCCACTGTAAGTTTTACAATTCCTGCAATTTCCTTAAAACACCCTGTAATAACCTTTGTGCAGTCCCCAAATGGTCTTCCCCCTGCATCCCATGGTAAGCCCTATCCCCTCCAGAAAGAAACCCCCGTCAGTCTGCAGGGCTTTCCAGGGAGGGTTGGCCCACTCCCCTCGGTGAGTTTCACACCAGTGCAAGGAGCTTGTGGGTCTCCTCTGATGACTGGAGGGGCAGCTGACTAGGGGTGCTCCATGGGCACTTGTCAGGGCACTGGGGTTCCTCTGTCTCTCGAGGCCCCTCTGATCCCCCCGGCTCACCGCAGTTAGCCTTTAGCCGCACAACGCAAGAGTATGGCAGAAGAAGATGATTGCAGGAGGTCAGCCCAGGGAGGAGGATTACCAACAACAGAAAGTGCCCGTAACACCTGCTGCATGACAGGGTCATTATCAAAGAATAAGAATAACAATATCATGATTACAATAGAGTTTATATGAGATATAACTTCACTGAAGAATTCTATACTTCACTCATTCGTATCTTCTTATATACTTTCAAGGTTAACCTTGTGACTGAAACTTGCTTGTGATACATAAGCTGTCTGATCTTATTATTAAACAAAAAAATCAATTTATCGCTGTTACGTCCTGGTTTTTATTCCTATATACGAAGGAAGAGGGAGAGGCAGAACAGGACTGGACCAGACAAGAAAGTCAAACCATAGTATGAAGATATTTATTTATATGCCAGTCAAAAGGATTACTATTTACCTTGACCTTTTTGAAATACAAGGATGACTAGTTCATGACCTTCATCCACAGTAAGCAGAGTAAGTTCAAAGAAGAACAATGGAAAGAAACTCTTAACCTGATTGAAAGCCAAGGAAACATGAATATTTACATTTACTTACTGTATTGCAGATGATCTTGGAAATCTCTTGGAAAATCACTGTTCCATCTATCTACATCTAAAAGACTTAAACATCTCTGCTCTTAGTTTTCCAGCTTTTAATTTACCAATTATGTCACCCTAGGAATATTTCTTCATATGTTTTTCCCTCTTCAAAATCACTGCATCTGAAAATGTTAACAGGCAAGAAATTACAGAGATTCACCTCAGATTCAATTTTTAAAAATGCATGTCTGATACAATATTTATGTGGGAAAATCTTAACTCAGTGGGGATGTGCCTGATTTTGGCAGATCTAGGATTTAACACATTAAATTCACATTAAAAATCTGCAGTAACCTCACTGAGTCAGGAACTGGGTTTTATATAAGCGAAGTATAAAGGTATAACAGTGGAGAAAAAAATCTATAAAACATCCTTTTTCGGTACCAATATGTCTTGTAGGGTCTTAATAAATGCTTGAAGAGTCTTATATAATAATATTTTATTGCAATTGAAGAAAAAAGTTGACATTACCTTTCATATAGTGTTGAGAAGTGATGAATATAAAAATAATAAAATATAGATTTTGATAATGTCACCACATTTGACTTATCTTGCATGAAAAGGTCAAAGTCAAAGTATTTTGTAAAATTCAAATGAAGTCCCAAAAACATATAGGGCAGATAATTCACTGCTGACTTAGTTATATTAAAAGGTTACTGGTTCACAGACGGAAAACTTGTCTTTGCCTTTGACATGCTGAGTGCACTTTCACAAGAGGTGTTTATCTCACAAGTTTCTTTTTTAATATGCCTTTTGTTGGACATATTAGCACAGCTCAATGATATCAAGGAGATTTTCTTTTTTAAGTTTCATGAAGAAATCCATTTTTAAAATGTTGCAAGTAAAGAAAGAGGATATTGTTAGGATTGTGTGTGTGTGTATGTATGTTCTATTTGAATTCTACTTTTCTGAAAAAAAAATCTGCTCTTAACCATATCTTACATCTGTAAACTAAGAAGGAATGGGAAAGCAGGCTTGGCTATTTGTTTTCAAAAATCTGTATTTTGGAATGTGGGATATGAAATAGCAACCATACATTTAAATCTTAATTTTATAAACCTAAGGGTCAAACAGACAGTATGATATTTGCCCTGTAGTATGACAGTTGGATTAACTGAATTGACTGAAAAAATGATTCTGGAGATATAAAAAGTCTTGGATGGCTATAATCATTAAAAAATATTAAATATATATATATATAAATTTACACAAAGGCAAGCTCAGTTTTGTTTTTATTTCACTTTGAAATGATCACTGTTTTTATTCAAGAAAAATGAACTCTTTCTGCATCTATCTTGGGCATCTCTTCCTAAGCCCACAAATTGCTATAATGAGCTAGAATTCTGATATGGTATTAAATCAACTTCAAGCAACAAAATCTCAAAGGAAACTATATCTTATCTTCTTATAATTAAAAGAGTAGCAAAGAAACAATAATGTAAGGTAGTTGCCATATGATGTGCAATGTAATGTAAGGTAGTTGCCATATGTGTATGGATAAAATTCACTTTTGCATATTGTGTTTACAAAACTTTATCAGTCATTTAAAATCCTGCCTAAGCTTAGCACAGCAGGTTTTAACAGTCTTATAAATATCTTTTTATTTTTTTTCAATTGCTCTTAACACAAGAAATTTATTCCAAGAAGTAAAAATCTCCACTGTTCTAACCTGGCTAATATTTTACTCTTCAAGCCATTACGTGAGTTTCAAAGTTCAAAAAGAGATTCTAATATCCAAGCAATGGCATCCCAGGGTGGTACTGAGAGGAGCTAGGACTTTCCATGAGTAGGGGCAGGATTCAGCTGCCGAGACACAACGTTTCGCCCACATTTGCACAGGATGGACAGATGTAATGCCAGACCCAAGGGGTGCCATCTGAGAAGATCAGACTACTGCTCCAGAAGAGCGTGAGTGTCTCGTAGGCCTTATGCCACATCTCTTAGCTCCGTAAGGAGGATATCTCAGATGGCTAAGGTATCCAACACAGGACCGCATGCCTCATGTGTGGACTACTGAATCAAGTCTAAGAAATCTAGAGAGCTATCCAGCTCATCCTGAACACTTATATTTGATCAGCTGAGCAGATTTTGATACAGTGGCTGCACTAATTGAATTTCTATCAACAGTTACAGGAGTTTGGACCCTTAACATATACATAAACATTTTCATTGTTGACAACCATATTTAGTTGTCCAAAAGTGGGGCTCAATTCCACCATTCCAAGAAAACTGTGAGGTAGAAATGCAAAAGGACCTAAACAGCAACAAAGGACTTGAATGTAGGGTATTTAAAAAAAAACAATATAACCTTTTTTCGTAACCTGTGCGGAAAAAAAGTCATATCTGGCTATATTCAGTCTAGAATGAATTATACTTCACAAGGTTTAACCCTAAAATTTAAAGGACTCAACGCACAAGTCACAGAATCATAGAAATAGAGAATGATTGCGTTTGGAAGGGACCTGTTGGAGATCATCTAGTCCAACCCCCCTGCTCAACCAGGGTCACCTAGAGCACATTGCCCAGGACCCTATTCAGACAGCTTTTGAATATCTCCAGGGAAGGAGGCTCCACAACCTCCCTGGGCAACCTGTGTCAGTTCTCAGTCACCCTCACAGGAAAGAAGATTTTCCTCAGGTTCAGACGGAACTTCCTGTGTTTCAGTTGGTGCCTGTTGCCTCTTGTCCTGTCACTGGGCACCACGGAGAAGAGTCTGGCCCCGTCCTCTTGGCAACCTCCCTTCAGATCCTTATACACGTTGATCAGATTCCCCCTGAGCCTTCTCTTCTCCAGGCTGAACAGGTCCAGCTCTCTCAACTTTTTCTCATAGGAGGGATGCTCCAGCCCCTTCATCATCTTAGTAGCTCTCTGCTGGAATCACTCCAGGAGCTCCGTGTCTCTCTTGTATTGGGAAGGTCTGAATTGGACACAGTACTCCAGATGAGGCCTCACCAGGGCTGAGTAGAGGGGGAGGATTACCTTCCTTCACATGCTGGCAATGCTCTGCCTAATGCACCCAGGATACCATTGGCCTTCCTGGCCAGAAGGGCACATTACTGGCTCGTGGTCAACTTGTTGTCCGCCAGGACTCCCAGGGCCTTCCCACAGAGCTTCTCTCCAGTAGGTCAGGCCCCAGCTAGTACTGACACGTCGAGTTATTCCTCCCCAGGTGCAGGACCCTGCACTTGCCTATGTTGACCTTCCTGAGGTTCCTCCCCACCCATTTCTCCAGCCTGTCAAGGTCCCTCTAATTAGTAGCACCGCGCTTTGGTGTATCAGCCACTCCTCCCAAGGTCTTAAAGAAAAGCTTAATGTTATACAAAAAGTTATCAAGAGTACTTAAAAACCTGCCTACAAGCTTGAACATTCTGCCTAAAAGTGTAAAATTCATTTTAAGGATGGTACTAGAAAACAAGATCTCCTTTCCTGGATCAATAGCTCCATTGACCACTTAGTTTCTGATTCCAGCCTTATTAGCTGTTTTAAAGAAGATAGTATAACTGTCCTTTCCCTGCCTCCACTTAGACAGATTAGTCTAAGCCTTGAGGCATGAGGTCCTCTAGCACTTACATATGTTATTGTTGTAATTTTTACCACTGTCGATGTTCTTGATATTTATATAAATTCTAATTTCTTTTTAAAATTTCATTAAATTCTCAGTCTTGTCAAATTCCTGTGGGATTCCTGTATCCACAGTTTAACTGTGCAATTACATGAATAAAAAGTGAATTTATTTCTAGTACTTTGGAGTTTCCTACCTTGAAGCTTCTCTTATCATTGTATTGGAAGAGAAAGAAAAGTTTTCTCCTGCATTCCTTATTATATTTTTGTTATTATGTGTACTTATAACAGATCCTCCATGATTTGTCCAGCCTCTGTGTCTCCTTTCTAGTGCAAACAATTTCACAAGTATTTTTTTTCAGTTTTCCAGATGAAATATCAATAACTAGGAAGGAGAGAGCTGGAAAATAAAAAGGAAGTCTGTGGGAAAGAAATTAACAATAAGCCGGTCATAAAAATCATAAATCAATAAAATCATAAGTTTCCCTCAACCAAAGTGTATTGTGTTTTTGTGTATGAGAATAACTTGGGGCCTACAGCTTGACTTCATGTGGCCTGTCACTGCAGAGATGCTGAGGAAGTGCTTTCTCATCTGCGCTGCTTGCTGGTCGCAGAACACAACCGCAGAAGAGAGAAGCAGGAGGTGGCAGTGGTCCCTTCACAACCCATGATCTCTCCCTCCTATTACCTCCTACCACCCAGCAAATTTCTGATTACAGAGCCAAGCACAGTCCTCCGTGGGCAGCGCCTGAAACTACCATTAGTAGATCCAGTAGAAGAAGGGACAGAGAAAAGAATTGTCATACCTCCCATTCCTTCCGTAGTACTTTGATAGGGCAGGGTACTGCAGGAGAAAGCTTGTTCCAGGGCCTGCTCATTCCTACTTTTTTCATCCTATCCCCACTAGCCAGCTGCAATACTGCCAATGTCACACTTGTAGTGTGGTACATATACACATACATATATACATACACCCAGTGCCTACAGTGCCCATATCTCTGCCCCACTCCATGTAAAAGCATGAAAAGTTATCCAGCTGAAAGTATTTATTCATCATACAGATCAGTAATATGTTTAATAATACATTTAGTTTACATTACATTGCTATGAATTGCTCTTTAGGCTTGGGGTTTATTATTATTGTTGTTATTTACTTATTCTATTTTTAGAAAAAAAAATTGTTATCACTCACTGGCTGTGTAATCACTAAGATTTGATAACTGCTTAACAGACAAAGAAAGAAAAGAAAAGTAATATTGGAATCAAAGCTCTTTTCTGTCGTGGATATATTCAGCCAACCATGGTGGCCATCACTAGCATGCAAAGCTTCAAATCAGTTACTTGATGAATTGCTGGCAATTAAGCAGACAAAATACAATTTTACATGTCAAAATTGAATGACATAAGCAGAGTCCCACTAATGGAAACATCTCCTTTTAAAGGGTCAAGCATTTGGAAAAGTAAATTAATAAGAAATCTAAAAAGTCATAGCAGCAGTAAAACATGACTAATGTCAAACATTTTAAGAAAGTTCATGAATAATAGGTTTAAACCACTAATAGTAATACAAAGGTTAATGTAGCTGGAAAGGTTAAACCAGATGATAAAAAATGGAAAGAAGAGGGGTTTTTTTACAGCAATCGTTTCCTGAAGGCATAACAGAATAGACTATGTCAAAAGGCTATAGAAAAATGTTCTTCACTGTGTTACATCAGGAAACAAAGGATTTGAATTCTATTTTCCTTATTCTAATATAAATCAGAAGAAAACCGCACAGAGTCAATGGAATTTCTCCAGGGTAAAACCAAGAACTCAATAATTATAGTCAAGATGTTAATGGTTCAAACAAAATGCCGGAGTAGAGGAAAAAGATATCCAAGGAAGAAGAGGAATATGAATTGTAGAAAAGCAGTTGTACATGTAAGCTGCAGACACTGTATAAAATTCAAAGCCATACTCCTATTCCCTGATCATTTCTTTCATTACTCAGGAAAGTCATGTCTTTTGTCATGAAGCTATTTCTTTTCTATAGGGATTTCTATTCACAGATCAGGATATTAGCTGGAAAACTGAAAATAAATTTTAAAATTGCTTCTGTAAGAAAATATGCACTCTGTCCCTCAAACTCCTGAAGCTTTGGGTTATCAGTGTATGATGGGGAATGTGGATGAGTTGACCACAACAGAGCCACATTCAGTGACATATAATCTAAATTTTATTTACTTAGCAAAATGAGTATAGTGGGTGAATAGTGATTTCTATTCAAAGACTGTTGCTATTCTAATACACACACACATACATACACAGAGCAAAGGTCCTGCCCCTCTGGCACCCCACAGACCCAGCTAACAGAGCGCTCCTCTGGCCACTCTGGGTGTTGGGCCTGGGCTCCCAGCCCGACAGGCTCCACTGCGGGCTCAAGCTGCTGCAGCAGCCGGACACCCATGGACGTGTTCCTGCCCCACGGTAAGGGGTTATTGCTTCAGCTGTTTACTGCTTTGTTTGTATATTAGAACGTGAGGATAAGCCTCCGATGGCTTCATTAATCATGCAGTCCTGGGCCAATCTCTTTGACCGTTTCCATATCTAAGGCCAATGCATGGTTGCCATTGGGCTTTCTGTCACCTTCTTGTCTCCCTCCCTAAATATACTGCAAAAAGTGTACTGTTAGCAAAAGTTACATGACACAGTTTGTCTTATGCTTCTTTGTTTTCCCGAGCATCCAGATTAAGCTAGTCAGTCAGAGCTGGATGGGTGTAGTCAAAATCTCACTCATCTGGGCATTGCTTTCAGGTAGGCTTCACCTCATGACACAGTAACATTGTGAGCTGACCTTGCTTCTATAGATGAATATGTGTTTGAAGTCTAATGGAAATAAATGTGTATAAATGTATACTTTTTGCTAAAGTTTTTTTTATATGTACAATTTTCCAGCATCCTTGTTCATAATATTTTTCCTTTTCCATCCTTCCAAAAATATTTGAAATCATAATATTCTATTCTACTCGTATGCCATCTGTTAAAAATTTTATAGAAAAGAAGATTTTTTAATCCAGAATTACTTAATTCTTATGCAAATAAATAATTAGGGAGGAGAGATGCAGCAATGTTTAAGATGGATAAACTCCCTTTAAAATTAGTTTCCATATTGTCCTTTTCATCGTGACTTTAAATGAATCACTTAGCCTACTCCCGTAGAAATTTATTATTACAAATAATGCAATTGCATGTTATTCATAACTTATGTTATCCACTGATCATTCAAGATATACAGTGCAAGCAGGCTACTTTCTCCTACTATTTTATATGCATTTAAAATCCTATAGTACAGGTCAATTTGAAAATCATAAGAATAATGACGTCATACACCACAATGTGAACTTCAAAAGGTGTACTCTTCATCAGCCTTTTGTGCATTGTGCTAACGCTAAGAAGTCCTATAAAAGTTTCTGCACAACGATTATTTTTGGAAAGTAAATTCTACTGCAGCAATAATTCAAAGGGACTCATTCTTCTGAATTTTTTAAAATTATTATTAACCTTTAACCTAGAAAAAAATCCAGCAAGCAAAAACTATGACAAGAAAAAAGTTGTTAAATTTGGCGTTCGTGCTGAGAAAAATGAATCAGATCAAACACAAGTTAAAGGAATGAAAGGATATATTAGACAGATCATATAAAAAGTCAGCTGAGTTGAAAATGAGTGAAGATGTAATATAGATTTCATGATAACTCTATGTTTATGAAATACTGAATTTTATTTTGCACATAAATATCTACATATATTATTATTTGTACTAATTCAGTTATTATTTGTACTAATTTAAATACAGAAAATCTGAAAGATGAAAATGAACATGTGCAAATACTGAAAGGCACTATGAAGAAAAATTAATAATGAAAATTAAGATATATTAGCAGAAAAATATCCTCATTCTACCTTCTACCCTTTCTATATTGTATCATACTGAGCAGAAGAAAAAATATGAGTAGAAAATATTTTAGTTACTCTAAAAATATAACTTTGCTATGGTTTTGCTATACTTAAAATGAATAACTGCTGCAGAGTATGTGCATAAATACAGATGAGGCTACATAAAGGAAGGAAGGGGAAGCAACCGTCAAGAATATGATTTGCTGTCTGCAAGCAAATCTTAACAATTTAAAATAGACATCAAAGACTTAGTTAATACAGACGTATCAGCAAGTGTCCTAGGAAAACTAGAATAAAATATGCATTTAGGTAAGTTGCTATTGTAAGAACTGAAAAGTGAAGTCACAGAAAGACTATGTCTCAGAAACAAATGACAGACAAGACCATGCAAGCAATGTGCTTTGTCTCATTTGTTTTGCTGATCTCAATCATATCAAAGTATTTCAAGTTCTTACTCCCAAGTCATGACAGTCTGACTCAATGACATGAAGTTGGGTGCTCAAATAAGAATTCTTTTAATTCAAAGAACAGTGAAAAGATCTAACTGATAAGGTTAGTTTCCTGAGAGATCAAAAAGATATTAAAACCATGGGAGCTGGGAAAATCTGTCACTGAATAGAATTCTAAAGAATGCCAACCATCCTGATGCTCTGAAACTTTTATAAACCTGGATGCTATCGTCTCTTGTTTGCTGGCACAATTGTTGTCATCTTATTATAACAGGCCTTCCTTCAAAGGTATGCTTATCATTTTCAAAGGTACGCTTATCATTAGAGGGAGCAAAAGAAGGCCTTTTGTCTTTTCTACTATTACAAAGACAAATAAGGGGCAAATAACACAGGCATTGCTGAATCATAAAATTGCATTTTATTCAGGATTATTTCACCGATGTTGTTAAAAAGGTTACTCAGAGAAATTCACAGAAAGCTACATGAAAAAGAATTAAATTATGTGTTTTTATACTAAGACTTTTGAAAGTGCCAGGACCTAACTTCTACCACTGAAATAATGCAGCAATGTTTAGCAGTAAAGTAGCTGAATAATTTGTTCAAATAAGAAGCACTGACTGCTTTAAATATTTCTTACTTAGGCCAATGGAGGTCTTTGCCAAATATGTTTTATAACATATAGAAGACTTAAACAAAAATGCATATTGTGCATGAGAAAGTTGTTTTTCCTTTCTCTTCATCAAGCTTTGAAGCAGTAAAGTTGGTGAGATAGATGTTTGCTTTCCTATTACAGCTTAACTTGCTTTGTTTGATCTCACTGTGAATCAATGAGTTGCATTTATTTAGTCTGTTCATCAGCTTTATGAGATATTAATAATTAATAATTTATTTAGATCCCTGCTTCAGCAAAATATTTCTCTCCACAGTGTAGGATTCATTTCATCTCATTTTAGTTAGTCCAAAATCCAAGTAACTACTATTATTACCTGGGCTTTTTCTTCAGTTCATGGAAAGAGGGATTCATTCAGTTTATCTTAGATATCAATTTTAGAGGAGATGAGTGGTCCTCTGGACGTGCTTATCTTTCCCCACTGGGTACACAGAAAGTCTGGATGATCACTTAGACTAAAAACGTAACTTAAAAATTTGGACCTAAATCACTACACTGAGGGGAGGTGAGGAAAGGAGTGATAAAATCCACTAGTTGAAGTATCATGTATTGTTGCTTTGATGCATAAATGATATGTATATGTTTATGTATCTTTGTCCCATAGCATTTGAACTTTTATAATATTTGGTGATACTAGTGAGTATCTGTAGTAAGACATACAATGCAACTCTCTGTTTTCTCAGTAATCAGATTCTGCGGTAGTAACTTGTGAGTCCAAACAGGGACAACTCAATGAAATACTTGTGTTATCCTTAGTGTTTTCATTCAGTGCCTCTTAACTAGGGGGGCTTTTATTATTTGTTGTGGGGTTTTGGAGATTTGATTTTTTTTTTTTTTTACTTAATAGCAGTAAAAGTCACGCATATCTATGATTAGTGACTTCATCAAATATGGCCTTGATACAATGAGAATAAAATGTCAAAATACATTTTTTCATAATTAAGCTGATGCAGAGCATTACAATCAATTTTCATCTCTTTAAATATTTCTGCTTCGTAGAGAGTAAGATAACAAGGATAACAAGGCATAGCAGTATGACATTACAGATGATATCCCCCTACTTCTCAGAAAAATAGATGAACATGAACCTAACGATCCAAAAAGTATTTTCAGTTGTCATACATCTTGATGTGATTTAACTGTGGTTGCTTTAGTTGCTTCACAGAGAAGTGAGTATTCATAAAAAAATACATAACTGATAAATCTTTCGTATCTTGCTGGAAAATAAAATATGTCCATTTTGAGATATCTCAAACGCAACAACCCAACAATGAAAAAAATATATCCATATGTGTTTCTATAAGTATGGGATAAATTTAGACACATATAGACTTATGCAGTATGTAATTTTACTCAATATTAGATTTCATATGAGTAAATACTGTTACAGTAATCATCTTAAATTAGCTGAAATGCATGTAAGAATCTTAATACTATTTTTCAGAGAATGTCTTTGCGAAGTAGAGGTTGCCAACTATCCAAACAGAACAAAAGCTAGGACATGCCAGTTAGATCACCAGGGAGCAGAAGTCACTACGTGTGAAGTTCCGTAAGTATCTGTTAAAGAATAAATGAACATGACATTTTAAAATGTGCATATTGTCTCTTTACTAATTCCAACTCTGCACATCATTCTAGATATCTTTTTTTTAATCCCAGCCCCCTTTGTCATGCTGTATAGTAGAACTGCTGTGATTAAAAACATTACAACAGATCCTGATATTAAGTTCAGGCAAATGTGTACTATGGAAGATAGTAGGTTACAAGGAGAACATTCAAAGGTCTCTAGGCAGGCTTTATCTGGATAAGTCTTTAAACCATTGTTGAAGAGCACTGATGTACACAAGCACTTTTTCTTCACTATGTTTAATCGATGTATCGCTAGCACCGAATAGAAATCTAACAGCATTTATCTCTCTTTTACACTTTTAAGGGCTCTGAGGCAAAAGACTGTGGAGCTCTCCTTTTTGTATCAGACCAATGGATATTTCTTACAGCAGACTTTCTTACAGGCTTTTCACTGTTGGAATTTTTTTCCTAATCCTAAAATGCTGAAATACCAAATGGTATATTTAGCTACTTTACCACACACAAATCTTAATCTGTTCTACTCTCGCAGCAGCACTGCAGGGAGAGGACCGATTTCTTTCTCTTTGACAATTCTAATGCACCATGATAGAACACCCAGATACAAAATTAAGAAGGTGATTTAACAGCTTTTCTCATCTTCCAAACTTCAGTTTTATCATGCAAGATTTTTTTATTCCTATGACTTTCCTATTGTATATAGAATATTCTATATATTTTACTCTTCATTAATAAAGTGAACCTTCACATCACATTCATGTCTCAAATGGAGGAATGACAGCTGAAGGGATTTCTGAACTGCCTTTGATGCCAAATTCTATCTTCAAAAGATTTCCTTGGGGTCTAAGGAGTCCCAAAGGTACTTAAGTACAAGAGAAGGTCTTTCAGGACTGTGAAGTAGATATTCAATTTAATCACCAGCTTACTGGCGAAACACCTCTGACAGGGAAGTGGAAGACCTGGATAAAATTCTTCTTTAAATGATTAAGAACAAAAACTTGAACCCCTTTTTCCTAGGGGATCAAAGGGAAATGTTCCTACCATGGACCAATCAAATATTCTGGAGTGAGCCTATATAGCTTAATATTTTCTGCTGAAGCTGCGCTAGCTTGTGTTGCTCACTCAAGTGTTCACTTGTCCGGAAGGAGAAACAGCGAGAGACTGATTCTCTGAGTAGTGGTCAGGGGACTCTGTTTATTTTATAAAACATTGAAAACTTACCTGCTTTTGATAAAAAATAGGCTAAGCTAACAGCAATTGAAGATGATTGAGATGCTAGCATTAAGAGTCAGGAATATGTCTATAAAAATCAGTGGAACTTCGAGCATTGATGTGTATTAACAGAAAAAAGAGAATGGGGATTCAATCATATGCGGGTCAGACTCTTCTCCGTGGTTGGTGCCCAGTGACAGGACAAGAGGCAACAGGCACCAACTGAAGCACAGGCAGTTCCATCTGCATGTGAGGAAAAGCTTCTTTCCTGTGAGGGTGACTGAGCACTGGCACAGGTTGCCCAGGGAGGTTGTGAAGCCTCCTTCCCTGGAGATATTCAAAAGCTGTCTGGATACAATTCTAGGCAACATGATCCTGTTCTTGGTAACCCTGGTTGAGCAGGGGGGTTGGACTAGATGATCTCCAAAGGTCCTTTCCAACCTCAAACATTCTCTGATTCTGTGTAATTCTGTGTTAGTAATGACTGAAGGCAGTTCCGTTTACCTCATAGCACCTAACCTTCAGTAAGTACAGTATCAGTACTGTTCAAGGCTGTTAACTGTTTTCTGAACTATTACTGCCCTTCTAATCTCCAGAGTCTTTGTAAGGGAAAAGTATGTTTAAAAGAAGAGAAAATGACATGAATATTACCAGAAAAAAATGTTGAAGCAATTCTTCATATAGCTGAAGCTAAAAAAAGAACTTGACACAACGCAACTTTTTATTACTTTTTGAAATATTAGTATTTGGGAGAGAAAAAGAAGAATATGAAGTTTCTTTCTTCACAGAACTCAGATGTATCCCTGAAACATAACAAACTCAAAAAATGCCTCCTTTGACTGAAAACTACCTCCTTTTTTTTCTGATATGTAGGAGTAAATTTCCATTCAGATAATTTTTATTAGTAGGGCAATATAGGAACTAGAAAAAGCAAAGTAGCAAAGTTTTTTCCATTTCTCAAAGCAGTAAAAGTAAATCTGCCAGCTTTAACTTGATATGAAGATTGTTTTTCCTACAGCAGTAGCATCAGGCTTTTCTATATGATTATTATATTTACTTAAGTACAGGTTTATTTATTTATATTTTCTTGTATGCCAATACCATCTATAAGTTTTCAAATATTTGAAATTCCACCATCACCTTGCATCTGTAGCTATCTTTATTGTCACAGAATCACAGTATTACAGAATGGTTGAACTTGGAAGGGACCTCTGGAGATCATCCAGCCCAATCCCCCTGCTCAAGCATGGTCACCTAGAGCACATTGCCCAGGATACTAGCATTGTATAACGTAAAGCCTCTTGCTTATTGGGTTTCGTGAACTAATGAAAAAGAACTAAAAATAAATAAAATTTTAAAAATAATTTCTTAGTAGGAAAAAAAATGAGAAAATTCACACTCTTCTGTAATTGGCAGTAAAAGAGAGAACTTTTTAGATCAGTTGTAGAGATATTTTCTTAAACAGGCTTTCTATTATCCAGTGGGATTGTAACTGTATGAAGGCCATTCAAGGACTGCTTCTCCAGCTGCTTTATAATGAGACCATATGCAAGATAACAATGATATCTGGCCATTGCGTGTTTTGTGTCTGAAAGTACTTTTTAGACTCTATCTAATTATTTCACACAATACTTCTCGGTTTTTGCAAACTGTTATTGCTACAAAAAGAACAAGAGAACTTCAAAGTTTTCAAAGGCATACCACCAAAAAAAGGGATAGGCCTTAAACGATGAGAGAAAAAAGTAGATGTCAGGTATGTGCTTCATCTAACCAAATGCACAGTCACATTTGAGTTGGTTACCTGAATGAGCAGAAAGAAACTGGCACTTCTAAGATGCCAATCTCATCTTAAAGCAGGTATCTAAGAGATTAAGTGGGTCATGCCAAAAGGGACATTTAAAAGCACTATTTACCTAGCGACTTAATGGAGTCGGGTATAGCCTTCTAGGTGGACAGGAGAGGTTAGATGAGATGAGACCAGCCTGGCATGTTTTAGTTTAAAGATGTTCTCCTAGGAAAACCTATTGAACTCTGCTTAGCTAGCGTCACACCTGGCAGACATCTGACACCTTAAAATTCTCTTAGCAACTGAAATTTCTAGTCCCAGGAAATGTAGATTTATAAGAATTTTCACAAATCTTAGGGACTTGGATTAGTCCTGCCTGCTTCCTCAGAGGACTGAATTCAATAGTCATCTAAGACACACAAAGTCAACCAAGGCACTCATAATGGAGTTGTAACTTCCTTGGAAAGCTCAATTGGTAAAGTACCCTTAACTCTATTATTGTTATATGTAAGTTTAGTTTGCTGATGAGACTAAACTAGGAGGAGTGATTGACACACCAGAAGGCTGTGCTGCCCTTCAGAGGGACCTGGAGAGGCTGGAGAGTTGGGTGGAGAGGAACCTCAGGAAGTTCAACATAGGCAAGTGCAAGGTCCTGCACCTGGGGAGGAATAACTCCATGCACCAGGACAGGCTGGGGGTTGACCTGCTGGAAAGCAGCTGTGCAGAGAAGGAGCTGGGAATCCTCGTGGACAACAAGTTAAGCACGAGCCAGCAGTGTGCCCTTGTGGCCAAGAAGGCCAATGGTATCCTGGCTTGCATTGGGCAGAGTGTTGCCAGCAGGTCGAGGGAGGTGATCCTTCCCCTCTCCTCAGCCCTGGGGAGGCCTCCCCTGGAGTCCTGTGTCCACTTCTGGGCTCCCCAGTACAAAAGAGACATGGCGCTAGTGGAGAGAGTCCAGCAGAGGGCTACTAAGACGATCGGGAGACTGGAGCATCTCTTCTATGAGGAAAGGCTGCGAGAGCTGGGCCTGTTTAGCCTGGAGAAGAGAAAACTAAGGGGGGAACTGGTCAGTGTGCACAAGTATCTGAAGGGAGGGTATTGAGAAGATGAGGCCAGACTCTTCTCCCTGGAGCCCAGTGACAGCACAAGAGGCAATGGGCACAAACTGAAACACGGGAAGTTCCATCTGAACGTGAGGAAAAACTTCTTCCTTGTGAGGGTGACTGAGCACTGGCACAGGTTACCCAGAGGGGTTGTACAGTCTGGAGATATTCAAAACCCGCCTGGACGCAATCCTGGGAAATATGCTCTAGAGGACCCTGCTTGAGCAGGGAGGTTGGACTAGATGATCTCCAGAGGTCCCTTCCAACCTCAACCATTCTGTGATTCTGTGATTCTGTGAAGTCTTGAGGTTAGAGCATTTATCCAGAATGTATGTATCCATATCTTTCTCTGTCACAAAAGATTTAACTCCATGTTTCTCGGTAATAAATTTTATGCATTAGGCTATAGGCTACTCTGAAACGGGGAGGTCTTGTTACCTCCTATATTGTACTACTAGGCAATGCTAGATTTACTGGACTACCAATGTAGAAAACAGATAGAAAGTTAGTATGACTGTCTCAAGATGTAGCTAGATCTTTCATGCAGGGAAGCATGTTCTAGTTCATGCTTACAGATTTGCATTGATACTTTAACCAGTGAGCATCCCCTTCTGCCACTTCCAGCAAGTGTAGCAGCTAGTTACACGGTTGTGTAAATATTTCTACAGGAGCTATAGTGGGCTTGACTACCAATTCTCTTCTGCTTGTGTTATGAATCCGAGCGGTCTGGAACATTTCTAGCCTTGGAAGAGTGTCACAGTCTCATCAGTTGCAACTGGTTTTCTTGTACTTTGCAGCACATTAGGTTTCTACAATGTGGTACAGCTTACTGGTAGTGCTAATGATCAGCAGCTTGCTTTCTATACCATCCATTAGCAGGCATCTATGTAGTCAGCACATAGATAGAAATAAAAATTTGTCTATTATCAGTGAAAGCTGACTATCACGAAAAATATTTGTATTCTATGTTAAAGGAAAGACAAAACAAAGGAATATGAAAAGTAATATGAAACACAAAAAGTAATATGAAACAAAGTAACCTAATTTCAGATGTCTTTATATAGTCTGTAGTGAAAAAAGCAGAGTATGCACACAGAAAGATATTCTCTTTCTTAGCTTTTGTTAAGCTTAATTAATGGGGGGGGGGGGGGAATTTTCTTGTATTGACCAACACTAGGATATTTTAACTTTTTGGCTAGAAGAAAGTCCAAGAACTATTATTTCAAATTTGGTAAAAGAATTGGGATCAAGAAGATAAAACAGAAGATTTTTGAAATTCATATATTTGGAGCTGGACAGTTTTGAGGTGTTCATTCAAGTTGTATATGACCTTCTTCTGTTTACTAATGTGCAATGGATAAAGACTTCCACTGTTATTTGGATCTCAGTGCTTATTTTATCTCAAACATCAGCTGTCCATGATATATCCTTTTGGTTCTTGAATGCATAACATTTGTGATAATATTTCTTTTAATAACTAACTTCACAGGATGTGCAGTCACCTAAATAATATCACTTTTGCTCTATGCACTTAGCTGTTTTACATTATGATCCAGATGACATCAGCCAGCTTAACTGAGGGCTGATATATGGTTCAATAGGTCATTAGACCAGACAGTTGTATTTTTCTATGAATTAGGGGAAAAAATAATTATACTCTAAGAAATAGCTACATAAACCTCAGCTAGAGGAAGAAAATACATGATTTGCCCTTGAAAATAGATCAAACCACAAGCAGCTGGATGTGATATTATGAAGGGATAAAAAAAGAAAGCACAAAAGACAGTTGCAGGAATGAAGTAAGACTTTTTTAAATGTTTGCTACTCAGTGGAGTCTTTTGTGGTCTAGTAAATAATGTATAGTATTAAGTCCAAAAGTTTCATGTTTATTTTTAACTCAGTGTTCTGGCATTGTTGTTCATCTAAAATAGAAAAAGATTTACTGTTTTATACTTATGGAAATTTCCATCACCTTTCACTTAATCACAAGGAGGAGGAAATACAAAATAAACAAAAAAATCCCACATCAGAAAACTACCCCTATGACAAGTACACATTCTTCTTGCTGCAAGCTAGTTACCGTCTCAAGTTGTGGAGGATACTTTACTGGCACAGTCTGGCGTGAAATAGCAGATCTATGACTCTTGCATTTCAGCGTACAGAATTACTCATCCTACATATTTCAAAAATAACAGCGCTGGAAAGGTAATCTCCTCCACACAGGCAACAATTTTTTAAATAATTAGTTAATACAAGGTTTTGGAACAAGCAAGAGGAAAGCTAAAAGATGAATGAAAGGTAAAAATGAAAGGTGTATAAGGATATATATTCACTGTTTTAAGCAGCTTTTAAGATAGAAAAAGAGGTTTAGGGGAGAGAAATGTGGCATTAGATGCAGAATGACATGTGTCTTATTACTAGTTCCTGACAAAATTTTCTTAAAAGATGAAAGATTTCATTACTAATTTTATAGTAAAAGTTCAACAAGTACATTGTGGTAATTCCCAAAGCAAGAATTACCAAAACCAAACAAATTCAGAATTAAGGTTCAATTTAGGTTCAGCTGTGTTCAAAGTGAGAAAAGTTAATTTTCTCAGTTAATTTTCTCAGACGATCTTAGCTCACTGGTGTGGTAATATGGTGTAAAAAATAATAAAAAAGTCTTAAACATCAACATTAAAGTATTGCTTTCTTTTTTTTTTTGTTACAAAATAAGCATGGGATTAATTTTTTCTCTTTTTCTGATATGCTAAACTTTTATGGGAAAATTCTTGTTAGCGACTACAGAGAGCTAGTTTGTGATACTTCGGACAAGACGTTCTTGTTGTGGCTGTCGCTCCCTTCTCACCGGACACACAGACCATGAATAGAGTGATTCTGCCTATGTGGTTCTCCATGAATCCTTTGGGACAGTCACTGAGAACTACATGCTAATGGAAACCTACTCTACTTGTGATGCAATGTCCTTATCAGTTGCGGAAATACAGAGTGAACCGTAGCTCCTTTTTTAACTTGGATGGTTTCCTAAACCATTTCCTAAACCGTGGCAACAGTGGGTGGAAGGCCTCAATCTGCAGCACATAAAACCAAAGGGAATTTATCTAATATAAATGGAATTTTCTGACGGCAATTTTAATCCAGTTTTCTATCCCTCTGTGCTTCGCAGAAAGACATGAGGATCTCATCTAATTAGAGAATCTGACCCTGACTGCTTAACATTGTGCTGATACATGTATATTCTCACACAATATAATCTTCCCCTAATGAGAAATCCTACAAAATAGCGTCAGGTTATAATACGATTCATTCTCTGATGTTAGACCTTGAATCAGCTTTCCAATATTTTTAATGCATTTTGTCATTCCCCTGCTGAGGAAGCATATCTTCTTCATATCTACTTACTTCAGACCTGAGCTTCAAAAGCCGATAATGTAGCAGTATTTCTGTCACCTTCTGTATGAATTATAAGGAGACAAGCCTAGCCTTCACTGGATTTCAGGGCTCAAAGGAAGATTTCTGTAAAACAGTTAGGAGTCAGAAACAACTCAGGTACCTAAATGAGAGCAAGCTGTAGCAAACTGTGAAAAATGACAAGTTTGGCATAGAATGGTGGCAAGAACAGCATTAAAAATATCAAATCCCTCTTTCTTTCTACATTTTCTTCATCTACCTCCAGAGCTGTACAAAAATCACATTTTCGTAAGGTTTGTTGTTTGTTTATTTGTTTTGTTTTTGGAAAAATCTATATCCTTCTCTTTCTCCTTCTTAGCTCGTTCCCAGTTTAATCATTACTCCATCAACCTCAGCTGTCCAGGCCTCATTTTCTGTGAGAAATTGCACTGAAATAAACTTATGAAATTTAAATTTGCATATGTACCTTTGTCAAATACATCTTCACCTGGAGAAAACGATAATTTATCCAAAACATTTGCAACATTGAGCAAAGATTTCTGTGAAATTGGCTTTTTTTTTTGCTTTTTATGATAAGAACGGCAGAGAAATAGATGCTGAATTTCAAGTAATCTTTCATATCATTTTGTATCTTATAATATACACTATATTATAATAAATGTTCAAAGTGCTAAAGATTTCTGCGTTTGCATTATTTGAAAGTAAAATGCTCTGCTCATAGCAGAAGATTGGTCATGGCCTTATTTAATAATAGCAAATAGTATTTATGAAGAATATATCTTTGTTCAGACATTCATTTAGCCAATGTTCCATTGCAAAGCAGACTTGTTCTCTTCATGAATGCAATTAGATTATTTAACAAGCAAACAAAATCTCAAGCATAATAATGTTGTCTTCTTGAGCAACTAGCTGTAACTCTCTTAACAGAGTGCATGGTGGCACCGTGCAACGCCAGAAGCTCATTGCATTCCTATTGCCGTTGCAGCAGGAAGCACAGAGTTTGTTAACATTAAGTGCTGAAAGCACATCTAGTAGGAAGAAATGATTCTACCTGAGAGGCATGAAAAGCAGTTTTGTGAAATTAAAGAACAAAAGTTGAACTAGAATCCCCATCAGATCTATGGGAATGCAGTGCTCTCAAAGCAGCAGAATGCTTGGTACGAAATCACTCAGAAATATTTGGCCAGGGTCAATTCAGAAATCTAGCAGCAGTATGACATATTGCTGGGTTGTGCCCTCTAGACAGGGCATGTGAAAAATGTGTAGAGAAAACACACTTTAAAATAAAAACAGAGAGTCTCAGAAGAATATTTCCATGCACTACCTATATACTTTAATGCATGCTGAATAATGGCCTTTCCAAATGTGTCCATAAGTGGAAGCTGATTATAGCTCAGTTTATGAATAGGAAACAACTTGGCAATATTGTAATAGTGGCTAGCCACTGAGGAGAAGGAAGAAAATAACTAATAAACTCAAGTTCATATATTCCAAAGCAAACAAAATCATACCCCTCACATATTCTTGTATTTAGACTCCATTTTCATAGAGAAATTTTCACCTCATTTTTCTCTTAATTTTTGTGCCTTGAGAAATTACCATTAAGTCAGGACACTGAATGCAATTAATTTGCATTCTGAAATACAGGAAAAGGATTTTCACCTATTTTACCAGACTTTGCAGCAAGCTGGTATCTTTGCTAAATCCTAATGTTTTTGCTCTGCCAAGTGGGTTAGATCACACCTTGAAATTTCTATTTCTTCTCTGTCCTGAAAGCTTTCTCAGTGACATTAAATATGAATTCAGAGCTAAGAAAAGAATAATACATACAGGGAGCCCACAGTCCTGACTGATGAGGGCAAATGCTTACATAAATGAATTGGTCATCTCCTATAGGAAGCTTTGTACATCTCAGGCAATGTGTTTCAAGAGGAATGAAGAATCTTGAAGGGGAAAGAACAAAACAAAATCTGAATATTTGATGGGTTTTTATCTATTCTCATGACCTTAAAACATAAGGAGAAGACAAGCCTTTTTGAAATATATTTTTTTAATAAAGGGGTGATCATCTGTTACTTTTTTCCCCAGGGGACCAAATACAAAGAAACTGAATTAACTTCCCTGGGGGAAATCCATCTTTACTCACAGAATCAATTAAGGAGATAGGCCTTACTTTAAGCCTTCCAATTAAGACTAATATGGGACGTAAACAGGAGACAGTACTTGAGCTGACTTTCTATATTTGTAGGAATTCCCTCCTTCTTAACTTGAATTGAAGGCTCAATCGCCCGAGCATGAATCCTAACACCGGAGACAAGAGAATTTGTTTCAGACAGCCTTGGGATTTATACAACTTTTGTTGTTGACCTATATTAATTTCTTATACTGTCTCTCTAAAAGACACTGAGTGATTCATAAATTTCCTTCAGGGAAACTTTGCGCCCTCATCTTCTTCAAAGACATATCTATCTGTGTAGTATGGTAAATCCCTTTGGTAGAATGAATTGGTGAATTTTATCCTTTGACTTTCCCCAGTAAAAAATTACCTATTCACCTTCAGAAAAGATGACATACTTAACTGGCAGATTTTATTAATCCATTTCTCATAAAACAAGTACACAAAACTACTTTGGCTTTGATTATTTAACAACAGAACCAAGCAGCAAACAACGCTTAGAGCTGCTATTTCCTAGACTTTTACTTTGGATAATGTAGGATTAATTTCAGCTTGGTTCTAGCTGGTGACAAATTCACATTGTCTAAACTTTTCTTTTTTCATATTCCATAAAAAAAATTCTTTCTCATTTCTTGCTGCAGTCAGTAAATTGGAAATTTCCAGTAAAAATATTTGAGCTTAGAGAATAAAAATTAAAGATCTATCTGTTTTGGCAATCAGTGCCTAGGGATGTTTTCATGTGGAGGTTTCTTTTGACAGAATGGCTCTAATTAGTTCTCTTCAATATATATGAGAATTATTTATGAAGATGCTTAGGGAAAATAGACTTATTCGGGCTTCCTTTGGGAGCAGATATTCTACATAGTCCTCTTTTAGTTGATTTTAAATATGAAATTAGTGGTGAAATCATAGTTTCTAAAGGCTTTTAAAGCAAAAATAAAGAAAATACAAACTATTATAGTGACTGGAATTTGAGATGAACTGGGTTGTCTAGTAAAAATTAAGTCTAGTAAAATTTAGTGCTTTACTTCTGTATTTCTTCTTCCCCTTTATGAAGAAGCTCTATCTGTAAGAGACATAAAATCATCACTCTATAGCTTCTTCTTGCCTGCCCATCTCTCTTCCTGAAGCAAAGCAGCAGTCAGAGTTTGGCTAACAGTGAATCCTTTAATAGGAGAAATGAACATTATTATAAAGCAAAGAGATTAATGGTAATACAGTTGCTTTTAAAATTCAAGGATGCAATTTTAAAATAGCTTTGATTAGTGACCATTTTGGTTTCATCCTGGGAGAAGACAATCCAGCCTGGAGTGCCAAACTAATCTAACAATGATAAGGATAGATATTTCAGGCAGAAAAATGCAGATTTTGGCCTTCTAGCCTCATAGCATATTCTAAAAGAAGTCCCACAATGAAGAGTTGAATTTTAACACAGTATTTTAAGTCGGAGTAGTTGGACTGGCCTGGCTAGGTTCCTAGTCTGATCAGAGATGACTAAGATGCTTAGCTGGAAGGAGAAGGATTTTCTCATCGTGTGGTCAGGCCTTGATGAACCAGTCAAACAACTGTAAGCATCTTTCCTTGGTACTAAACCTACACTTTTTTTTTTTTTTAATATTTTCTAGAAGAAGCATATGGTCCTTGATAGGGCACAATCTAGCTTTGCAGGAGCAGTTTGGGAACTAAATTTAGTCCTCAAAATCTGCTGATGATACATTTTTGCCACAGAAAGTGTTGCAAGACCTCAGTGGAAAGATGAAAAGTCCCCTCACATGTAAGGCTAAGGAGTTATTTGATACACTTTCATGAAGGTATCTTAACCTCTCACACAAACAACAATTACCTACTAATAAAAACACTAGATCTGTTAGCTTTTATGTGGACAAAAGCCATATAGCTCATTACTCAGTTCTAAAAACTAGGCAATTTTTGTCATGGGAAGGTAAACTATTGGAATTCAAGGGAAAGAGCCTGCTTAAGATAAAGGAAATACCTAGCTGAAATTCTTAACCTCTGTACCATACATTATTTTACCCTGAATTTTCTAGATGATGTGTATATACTGTATCATAAAGTAATGGAGTACCAATGATAGTATCACTTGAATTGAAGAAGCATCTACTTCAATTCATGTGATTCAGAACTCCATAATTTAAGTAACAGCATAAATACACAAACCTTCACTTCTGAATCTGCATAAATCACACACTCAGTTTGCATGTCTAAAAAGTAAGTATATCCAGTAAATGAAAAAGAAGTATATTCACAGATAATTACTCTTGGTCCAAAAGTAATAGATCTTCGAAGAAATAATTCCACATATGAGGTACATGAGCATTCCAAAAAATTTGGAAAATAAATATGCATCTTTGGTAACTTTCTGTATGGTAGAGACAGTCCCGTGCGTGTCTATTGGCACATATAATTTTGTTTACAGATGGTGACCTGCAAAACTGAAATGCACTTAAATACAGGTGCCCAAGTTTTAATGCACAGTTACCATGAGGTAGTTTATCTGTTTACTTAGAGACCCAGGGGAAGTAGACAGTATATAATCAATTTATATCCTATTGTCTAACTCCCTGGCTTTAAGAAATATAGTCACATCCGTGATATTACTTTTAGATCAAAGTATATTTAAAAAAGACTACCAATATCTCAACATGTGAAAAAGACATATATGGGATATATGAAAATAGAATGCATCTGTTGTCTAGCCCAGATCCCTGAGGTGTTACAAATTACACGATCTTGAGCTGACTTTTGGATTCCTCATTAAGCTGAAAAATTTAATAACGCCTGCCTTAAGGAAGCAAATCTTGTAGATGCCACATTTCATGAAGCTGGAAATATTCTTTCTTTAGTAATGATCAGGAATAGAAAAATATTTAATAAATTCGTTTTCTTTCTTGCAATATATGAATTTCAAGTGCTTTCTTTCTTCAGGAAATGACTTCACAATTAAAAAAGGGAAGAACTTGAAGGTCATTTTGTAGTATGATTGTTCTTTAACTTACAAGAGAGTTTTTTATCAGGTGTTCACCTTGTTTTACATTAACAGACACGACAAGAAGTATCCATTCTGAGCCTTCTTGGTAGGATCAATTTATGATTATAAATTTCCTACAAAGTAACATGACAATAAATTATTCTGATTCATAAAATCATATATTTTTTTCTTTGTAGCAATCTATGCTAACCAGAATACAGCAAAGAAATGCATTTATTCCTCATTAGCTACTGTGTACATTCATTCACTTATTTTTTCTTCAAAACGTCAGCCCTAACTTTTCTTTTCTTTTCAGCCAGGCAGTGCTATAAATGTTATATGAACTATGATCGAAATCAAATAAAACATTATTATATTTAGCATCAAATAAAGAGATTTGACACAATTGATCCTGTAGTTCTATTAACCTTACTTTAATGTTATATTATCACATTTACTCTCCATCCTCCCTTCTCCAAATCAAATAATCCAAGCCTTTCCATCATTTCACTGAATAAAGCCCTTTACCTCATCCTCCTCACCAGTGAAAATTAGATTTATTATCTATCTTTTTTTGAGTTCCGAAATATTACTTTAAAATATTAGATGCAGCATTTAAGGTATGGATGAATTAATGACATAAACAATTTCATTGCAGCATTTTCCACATAGTTGTGCGATATGTGTCCCTTTCTTAACATTGTCAACATTCTGTTCACTTTTTCAAACACTCTTTCTCACTGAATAGGCTTTTTAAAATCAGCTATTGTGGCATCTCCATTTTCTCTGTGAAAGATATAATCCCATCATTATATCAAAATGGTTGAATTTGTTAGTTCCAGTGTGCATGAACTGCTGGCTCATGTCATTGTAAGTGACAATTACAGTACAGAGTAATAAATTTATTTATAAAGAATATTTAATTTAATCTTTGGAATTTTTTCCAATAGGGTCTGTAAGTACCAAAAAATAGGTGCAGAATATTCACAGCTAGCTGTCCTAACACTTAAGCTCCCATGTTAACTTCTTTCTTCTGCTAAACAAAAGAACATATTGGCATTCATTCTCAAAATTGAAAAAAAAAGTGGAAATAAAAAAATCTCTCAGACTTTCACCGCAGATCTTCTGTGTGTTTTTTTTTTGTTTTTGTTTTTTGCTTTTTTCCAAATCTGAGTAGAAGAGCTAAGCTTCTTGAGGTCGACTGAGCACTGGAACAGGTTGCCCAGAGAGCTTGTGGAGTCTCTATCCTTGGAGATATTCAAAAACCATCTGGACACAATCCTGGGCAACCTGCTTGAGCTGACCCTGTTTGAGCAGGGGGGCTGGACTAGAGGATATCTATAGATCCCTTCTAACTTTAACCATTTCTTGAATCTGTAAGCATCTATAGGGACAGAAATCTCGCTCTTATAGTATCCATATATACCTCTTTCCGTATTCTGATTTTCTTACTGTAACACAACACTGTGTTCAATGGGATGTCATTGATACAGTTACCCAAGGGACCAATAGTGCCACAATTTTCAGCCTTTTCAATAAAATCTCAATGTAGAATGGCAAAAACTTTAACAATTTATGTTAGACTTTCTTTTGGGTAGAATTATAGCCTACAGATATAATTGCAATTGCCATATAACTTGATTTTTCTCACCAGGCCAAGGAGAACAGTTGAATCAAATTACTGCTGAGCAAATGAAAAAGGTGTGTAAAAGCATAGATCTTTTACATATTGTTGTGAGTATCATTATATGATATATATGTATGTTTACATAATATTAGCAACATTAGTTAATATCTGTATATACAAAAGCAAGCAAGAGATTCTTTCCTAATGGTCCCGTGACTAACACGCTCTTGAATTTCTTTTAAATGTCCTCCCTGGCTATGGATAGACTGAGAAGCATTTTGTGATCATTCTAGGCTGCAAATAGCTCACCTACATTTATTAAATAAACAATAAGAATCATCAGCTAAACCTTTCAGATTTTAGGCCAGGGTTGCGAGTATAGTATTTGTCTGATGTATTGACATAAGAAAAGAGGTGAATAAAATGATCTGAATGGCAAGATTGTCATGATTCTTTTCTGTCCTTTTTTTTTTTCATGAACATGCTGAACATGCTATAGTGTTCAGCTACAGTTGAGAATGATAGTAAAGCAACAGCTTTTGAATAATGCTTTTCTGAAAGCCTCATAGAACACTAAATATTTTTTTTCAAATTTTAAACAAATATAGAAAATAATAAGCAGTTATTACAGTTATTATATGAAAATAATCTACCTGCAAAGTGAAATTTACTAAATATGACAGTTATTTAATTATATATTTACCAAATTTTGAAAAAACTACACGTTAAAGGAAAAGAAAAAGCTATCTATTCCACTAATCAATAGTGACTAAAACAAAAGTTCTCTTTGTTGATAACAGCATGACTGCTTTGCCTAAAATAGTAAAAACTACATTAATCAAGTATATTTGAAATATAAAGATAGCCACCTACTTGTTAAATAGCTGCAGAAACAGGTATGGAGAGCCACATATAGACAAAGATCATGCTATAACTTAGATGGAGAAATTAAATGGATTAAATTAAATTTTGTGCAACCTTTTGTTTTTATGTTAGAAAGGATCTTCCTATGCATATAAATGTTTATTTAGGAATGTATTATATCAGTCTAAGTAAGTTCATATCTTTAAGAGATCTTTCATTGAAATTTTCATTGATAAAAAAAATTCATTGTACCGTGACTCTTCTTACATTAGAGTAAAAATGTTGCCTAGTAGCTTTGAATCTGTATCTCTTCCTAACTGTGTCAGCAAGTAGAATCTCGAAAAAATTTGTCTTGCAAACATCTTCTTCCATGCTTCTGCCGGAAGGTTCTGTATGTTCTTTTTTCCATTCTAAGTGAAACTGACATTATCATGGAATGCAACTCTAACAGAAGAATATATGCTTTCCTTTCTTCCCACTTCCTCCCTTCCCCCTTCCCTCTTTCCCTCTAACTTGTGTTTTTCCTCATTTTTTCTTAAAATTGTCCTGACCCAGCCTTCATAGTTTAACTTTTCTTTGATAATCAGAAACACATCCTTACATCTATATTTTTCTTTTTTTTCCTTTTTTTATTAACATAAATGCAAGTCTAAGTTTCTACGCAACACCATGTTTGCCTGATTACCTCAGGCTTCTGAGACTCCTTTTCAAACATACATCTGCTTTTTTCTTCATTTTAGACCTTTTTAAAAAATATTTAGCTACACATGCCTCCTGAATGTCATCAACTTCGTGAATTTTCATTCATTCATTCATTCTTTATATGGGATCTACTTAAATACCTGCTGGAAGATTAAAAATCATTCCTTCTAATTAACCATGTCTCAGCTTCTTATGTTCCTCCAAAATGCAAACAATGCTGGCAATTCCCACCAAGTCAACGCAAGAGAACCTAGCTGTTGTTCTTGTTTTTGGGAGAAATTATCCCAATTTTTACAGAATATTAGAATGAAACATGTAGTTTGTTGTAGTTTCAACGTGCCCTTTGGTTTGACACCTTCTGTGCTGTGAATTACCAGACAGATTTGGGCTCTTAGCCTGCCTTGTGTGCTAACAAGAGAACAGAGACAGTGCATATAGAATTGACTGAGATGCTTGATGTTATAACTGTAATTTCTTGAAATGTTAAACTCTGAAAAATGATCAAGACTGTGAGTATGCATTTATTTTTACTGCAAGTTAGATGTGTTTTCTTTATGGAAATATTGATAATCTCCTGGAATCTGCATTAGCATTTGCTGTTCTCCGTGCGACTTTTGGTCAAAGACAGCTCAGTGCCAAGGTAGCAGAAATAATCCACACATTTCAGTGCTGCACTGTCAATACATGTAACCAACTTGACATGTTTGCCATTGTTACAACTGTGGAACATGACTACTATTTTTTATGCTGACATTTAGGCCATGTATCAGCTAGGATCCTTGCACCCTCTATAATTAAGTGTAAAGCATGGTGTTATAAGAAAGATTAATCACTGTACCAGTTCTGTTAATATAGTGTCATCTCTCTCTCATCCTGCCACCTATCTTTCATGTATTCTATTACTTAGCCATATATACTACACTATGAGAATACCTAAAAAAGTATCTATCCATACCTCACCTAGGACTGAATTTGTCATACATATTAAAGTAAGCTATTTGCCCTCAGAATGTCCTTGCATGAGTTGGACCTCTTAACCAACTGTTTGCAGATGCCCATATTTTAATAGCAATAACACTCATGGTACTAAGGAGGAGCAAAGGTCATGTGGAAATCATTATGTAGATAGTGAACCAACAATTATTTAAAGACTATCAGTATCAAAGAGTGAAAGGATTTATTTTTGTGACTATAAAGAACATTATTAGAAATTACCGTGGATGATAATATGGATAAATCATGTATGTCAGGCATTGAAATTGCGTCTGAAGGTAGTGATAAGATGCCTAATTATTTTAGATTTTTAAAAGTAGAGCAGGCAGAAGGTACTCTCAAGGCGGGTAGGAAACAATTTGGCATTTGGCAGGGAGACAAGCTAAAACTGCTAACAGATCAATTTTGTTTCTTAGCTTTAAGATCCGATAAAATTGTTCCTGAAGACACTGACAGAGAGATAGCAGTCAAAAACACATTAAAAAAGATGAGAACAAGGAAAGTGAAGCTCTATGTTCAGAGAGAATGTTTAGCAATTTTGAGATATTACT